>NC_133123.1:54505521-59305521 GCF_033568475.1 Henckelia pumila
TTTTGCTTTTGCACAAAACATATAACACGTAGCCCTTTGTCTGTAGATGTGTTTTGACAACTCATACATCCCTTTTGGATAAAATATGAAATACTTATGATATTTTTACTCCAAGATGGTTATAGTAAAAGTAAATCTGTCTCTATTTTGATGTTTGATTGTTTTGATCATCTTAATGAAGTTTTTGGAATTTCTTGTCTTCTACAAAGTTGAAGATGCCTCTTTTGTGATTCTACAGGTTTTGAGATTACTCCATTATGACCTCTGTAGCTTGAGTAATTTTATTTTTACCAAACCTGCGCAAACCGTAAAATACAACATTTTAGTAAAACATTTAAATATAAACACATAACACTAAAATAATACAACTTCATAATTTTAATTAAACTTAAATTTTAAAACACACTTTTTAACAAATAAATAATTACAAAGCAGGAGGAAAACAGTTCAAGAGGAAGGGGAACAGTTCATTTAGTTCCAGTGGTTCCAAGCAGTTTGGTTCAGGACAGAGTTCTGGATCTTCATCTTTGTTTTGCAACAAGTGTGGAGGTAGACACTCACCGGATCAGTGTGTAGGAGTTTTTGTGAACTGCAATACCTGTCAGAAACCGGGAAACGTTTTTAAAGTGTGCCCTCAGCGTAGTAGATCGAGCTCAAAGTAGGAGTTCATCTAGACCTACAACTCAGCCTGAGAGACAGTCTTATGCAGTTCACTCCTTCCAGTCTCAGCAGCAGAACAGATAGAGAGGTAACCCGAATGAAAACCAGCTTCCGAGACAGCAGACACGAGTCTTTGCTTTGATAGAGGATCAGGCTCAGGCAGCACCGAACAATTTTATAGCAAGTAACTGTACAATTTTCGGTTATTCTGCTCATGTATTGATAGATACAGGTGCTTCTCATTTCTTTATCTCTGAAAAATTTGTGTTGATGCATGCTTTGCAAACTGAGTTGTTGCCTACTGTAGTAGCTGTTACTTCACCTTTGGGTGGAGGAATTGTTTCTGTCAGATTAGTCAAGAACTGTGAACTCTGTTTTGAGGGAAATTTGTTAGAGTTCGACTGTATTGTACTTGGGCTGTCAGATTTTGACAGTATTGTTGGAATAGATGCTTTAACCAAGTACAGGGCAACCGTCGATTGTTTTCTGAAGGTTGTTAGATTCAGACCTGAAATGGCAGACGAGTGGAAATTATTTGGTAAGGGTTCTCAATCTAGAATTCCTTTGATTTCAGTGTTATCTATGACTCGTTTGTTACAGAAAGGTGCAGAGGGATTTTTGGTTTATGCAGTTGATGTACTGAAATCTAGCCCTGAATTGGTTGATATACCAGTGGTTAGAGATTTTGCTGATGTGTTTCCGGACGAAATTCCTGGATTGCCGCCTATTCGAGAGATCGAATTCAGCATTGATTTAGTGTCAAGCACTCAACCTATTTCCAAAGCTCTGTATCGTATGACGCCGATTGAATTGAGAGAATTGAAGGAGCAGCTTGAGGATTTGATTGCCAAGGGATACATCAGACCTAGTGTATCATCTTGGGGTGCTCCTGTTCTGTTTGTTCGGAAGAATGATGGTTCTATGTGGCTCTGTATTGACTACCGTCAACTGAATCAGGCTACAGTCAAGAACATGTATCCTTTACCCCGAATAAATGTCCTTTTTGATCAGCTGCAGGGTTATTCTGTCTATTCGAAGATTGATCTGAGGTCAGGTTACCATTAGCTGAGAGTGCGAGAGGAAGATGTTCCTAAGACCGCATTCAAAACGAGGAATGGTCATTTTGAGTTTATAGTCATGTCGTTCGATTTGACTAACGCTCCAGCGGTTTTTATGGGTTTGATGAACCGTATCTTTTAGCGATATTTAGATGAGTTTGTTATTATCTTCATCGATGATATTCTTATCTACTCGAAGAACCGTACCAAACATGTAGAACATTTGAGGATCGTCTTGCAGATTTTGCGAGTTGAGCAGTTGTTTGCCAAGTTATCTAAGTGTGAATTCTGGTTGGATCGAGTTTTCTTTCTCGGTCACATTATTTCAAGAGATGGGATTTCTGTCGATCCCAGAAAGATTGAAGTGGTTATGAATTGTCCTAGACCGACATCAGTACCTGAGATCTGAATCTTTATGGGTTTAGCTGGTTATTATCGCCGATTCATCAAGGGATTCTCGTCTATTGCCAAGCCAATTACCCAGCTGACTCAGAAGAATGCGCCTTTTATCTGTACTGTAGATTGTGAGGCTAGCTTTGTTGATCTGAAGAGGAGACTGACCAGTGCTCCGATTATTTCTATTCCAAAAGGTACTGGAGGTTTCACAGTCTATTGTGATGCTTCTAACCGAGGCTTGGGATGTGTTCTTATGCAGCATAAGAATTTGATAGCTTATGCACAAGGAAGCTGAAGCCGCAAGAGACTCGTTATCCGGTTCATGATCTTGAACTCGCTGCGATTGTATTTGCTCTGCAGATCTGGCGTCACTATCTTTACGATGATTCTTTCGAGATTTTTTCTGATCGTAAGAGTCTTAAGTACTTGTTTTCACAGGCAGAGCTGAATATGAGACAGAGAAGATGGTTAGTTCTGTTAAAGGATTTTGACTGTGAAATCAAGTATTATCCGGAAAAGTCGAATGCAGTTGCAGATGCCTTGAGCCAAAAGCTTTGTTCTTTATCTCTTTATACTATCGGTGTTTCTCAGTTAATCGATGATTGTTGCACTTCCGGTTTGGAGTTTGAAACAGATAGGAAGTCTATCAGGGTATTTGTTATTCAAGCCGAGCCAAAGTTATTTATTTCGATCAAAGAAGCACAGAAGTCTGATCCGAGCATTCAGATTTCAGTAGAGAAAGTCAGATCTAGGAACCAGTCTGAATTCCAGGTTAGAGATGACGTTCTATTTGTGAATAACCGTATTGTTGTGCCTGGTATTTCAAAGTTAAGGCAGCGTATTCTCCGAGAGGCTCATTGCAGTCGGTTTAGTGTTAATCCTGGAGGTCGAAAGATGTATAACGATCTGAAGAATCAGTTCTGGTGGAAGAAAATGAAGAGCGATTTTGCGAGATTTGTATCTCGATGTTTGAACTATCAGCGGGTGAAAGTAGAAAGAAAGCGACCGGGTGGTCTATTGCACAGTCTATCTGCTCCTAAATGGAAATGGGATCACATTTCTATGGATTTCGTCATGAAGCTACCGTGATCTGTTCGAGGATGCGATACTATTTGGGTAGTGATCGACCGATTGACGAAGTCAGCTTGTTTTATTCCATAGAGGATGACGTATCATCACGATCAGATGATTGAGTTGTATGTTAGCAATGTTGTGAGATTGCATGGTGTGCCGAAGTCGATCGTTTCAGACCGAGACCCTAGATTCACTTCGCACTTTTGGCACAGTCTTCAGGAAGCACTTGGTACTCGATTGCATCTGAGTACAGCTTATCATCCTCAGACCGATGGACAGTCAGAGCGGACTATCCAAACGTTGGAGGATATGCTTCGAGCAGTAGTGCTAGATTTTGGCACTAGTTGGCAAGACTCTTTGCCTTTTTTTGACTTTTCTTACAACAACAGCTTCCAAGCAAGTATCGGTATGACACCTTTTGAGGCTTTGTACGGTAAGAAGTGCAGATCTCCATTGTTTTGGGATGATTTTTCCGAGTCGCCTGATTTGGGACCGGATATGCTTTGAGATATGGCAGAGAAAGTTAAGATCATTCAGAAAAGAATGAAGTCAGCTCAGGATAGACAAGCGAAGTATGCGAATGTCAGGCCTAGACCTCTGAGTTTCGATCAGGGAGATCGATCTTCTTGAAGATTTCTCCTTTCAGAGGCACTGTCAGATTTGGTAAGAGAGGGAAGTTATCTCCGATATTCATCAGACCTTACGAGATTCTCGAGAAGTTAGGCGATCTTGCCTACAGACTTGCACTTCCTCCGTCTTTATCTGGTATTCACGATGCTTTTCACGTCTCTATGTTGCGGAAGTATCATCTCCTTCTCATATTCTTTAGCCTGACGAAGCCGAGCTAAACGAGACTCTAAGCTACTTTGAGCGACCGATTCAGATCCTTGATCGGAAGGAGAAGCAGCTCAGAACCAAGTTGATTCCTTTGGTGAAAGTGTAGTTGAGTTGTCACGGCATCAAGGAAGCGACTTGGGAGATAGAATCCAACATGAGACAACGTTTTCCGGAGTTATTCGGATGACGTGAGTTCTTCTTACTGTCTTTTGTTCTTTATTCTATCTTATGAGTTGTAATTCTTATTGATTTCGAGGACGAAATCTCTTCTTAGAGGGGGAGAATTGTAACGCCCCGATTTTATCTTAATTGAGCTTATTTGAGTTAATCGGAGATTACAAACTTTAAGAGCCGACTTGATTTTGATCAGGGTCTATTTTGCAAATTTTGGAAATTTCAGGGACTAAAGCGCAAATATGGTGTTTTATATATTATCTAAGCTTTTTGACTTATCTTCTTCATCTCCATTTCTCCCCTTGCACGCCTGATAAGTGTATTTTATGCACTTAATTTATATATGATTTTAATTGTTAAATGTTTTTTTCGAGCAGATTTATGCGGAGTTTTGTTGTTTTTGTGCTTACAGAGAATTAATGAATTATTGTGGAAAAGAGAAGAAAATAAGAATTTAGGAAGAGAAAGAAATTAAAAGAAAATAAGAAGAATAAGTAAAGGAAAAGAAAAGAAGAGAACAGGAGAAGGAAACGTGAGAAAAGTAATTGGGCTTATGTTATTGGGCCTTGATAGAAATTGTTAGCGCTTAATGTTAGCGCTAAAGATTTAAGTGAAGAGCTAACGCGCTTGTCAAGTGAAGGCGAGGAGATTGGATTCCAGAAGACTATGCGTGCTCGCCAGGATTGTGAAGCGCCCGTGCGTCGCCAATTCTGAACTTGGAAATTTTTATCGAAATGAAAGTTTCTATTTTCTTGGGCTTTATTCTTGGGCTTTTGCACAACGATATAAAAGAGATTTTTATCAGATGAGGGGAGAGGAGAGCCGCCACACACTTAAACACTACACATCAGAGATTTGATCGTGATATTTCTGGAGCTTATCTGAAGAACAAAGACGAACAAAGACGGAGTACGATAGACCGGACATGGCGTCGACGACGGATTTGTTTTCTATCTTTTATTTAATTCTGAATATGTTTAGATTTATGAACATGTTTTATTTTATTCAGAATTTTATTATGAACTAAATTTTTAGAGTCTAGAGGTCGGATGGAACCTGGTGTAGACACTTTCATGAATTCTTGATTTTATTGGATTGAGTTTCTTCTAGATTAATTGTTTTTTTCTAGAATTGATTTTCTTTACAATTATCTGATCAATAATTGATTTGTAATATTTATTTGAAATCTGGCACTCGGGAGAGGAGATTTTGAATAGGACCAATAGAAAATACACTGTTAATTATTTATATCGCTCGGGAGAGTGTATAATTTTAACACAGCTTTTAAAGAGAACATAGTTTTGAATTGATCACTGCAAGTAGATTCTTAATAGGGATATTGGAATTGAATTGTAGTTGATATATTTTATTCGGCACTCGGGAGAGGGAATAATACACTTAAGTGTTCTTGGCTATTAATTATCTGAAATTCATGAAGATTAATTAATTAGGATTGACTGTTGTTGAAATCAGGTGAAATCTATACCTCTAGACCATTTTTCTCTCATTGATTTTTAATCTGAAAGTTGTGTGCGTGCTTTTAAATCTCTTAATTATTTTATTTTACTACAAAATTCTCAAAGTTTGATTTTCAAGATAAAGTTTGGACTATTTTAATTGCAAGCACTGAATATTTTCAAATTACTCTCTGTGGGATCGATATCTGATTTAATCACTATATTAAAACTTGACACTCGTACGCTTGCGAGGAAATTTCACAACAAGTTTTTGGCGCCGTTGCTGGGGAGTAAATTTTGATTATTTTTTAGTCTTGTTACCAATTAGTCTAGATTTTAATTTAGAGTTTTTATTTTATTTTTAAGTTACTAATTAATTGCTTCTTATTTTTAATTGTAGTTTATGCGACGATCTCAAAGTGAGAATTCTCTACTTTTTCAGCCGAAGATCGAGCGCACTGCACGTGCTTTAAGAAGAGCTAGAAGAGAAGAATTAAGGCACATGGCTGAAGAAGAAGCTCAACAAGCTCCCCTGGTACCAATTAGAGATCACTTCCGGCCGACGATCCAGGCTCACTATTCTGGAATCGCTCGAGGAACCATCAACGCAAACAATTTCGAGCTGAAGCCTGCTTTGATCAACATGGTTCAATCGAACCAATTTAATGGGAGTGCCACAGCTGATCCTCACTTGTATCTCAGGACCTTTTTATAAATTACTAATACGGTAAAATTTAACGGTGTTCCTAAGGATATTATTCGCTTACGCTTGTTTCCATTTTCTCTAAGGGATCAAGCCAGAAGTTGGTTGCAATCACTGCCGCTTGGAAGTATCACTACTTAGGAGGGGATGGCACAAAAATTTCTTGCGAAATATTTTCCACCTGCCAAAACCACCCAACTGAAGATAGAGATCAGCACATTCAGGCAGATGGACACTGAACAGCTCTACGAGGCTTGGGAAAGGTATAAAGAATTACTTAGACGTTGTCTTAACCACAATTTTGCAGATTGGGAACATATCGAGTGGTTTTACAACGGACTGAATGCGCCTACGAGAATGAATGTGGATTCTGCGGCTGGAGGTACTATATTTGCAAAGGATCATGTTCAAGCTTATGATATGTTGGAGGAGATGACGGTCAATAGTTTCCAATGGCCATCTGAGCGTATAGGAGTAAAGAAGCCAGCTGGAGTGTATGCTGTGGATCCTTTCACGTCTATCACTGCTCAATTATCTGTACTGACTACACAGGTAGCTTCTTTGAATAAGATTCATGTTGCAGATTCAACTGGAGTTGAAGGATCACATGTCATAGAGGAAGTTAATTATATTTCTCCTAATGGCTACCGAGGTTATGGAGATTATAGAGGTAACCCTGTCCCAAATACCTATCATTCTAGCTTGCGTAATCATGAAAATTTTTTGTATGCTAACAATAGAAATGTGTTGAATCCTCCGGGGTTCAATGGAAACAAGGATGAGGGTAAGCAGTCTTTGGAGGATGTGGTTAGTACTTTTGTGCAGGAATCAGGTAAGAGGATGGCGAGAACTGAATCTCGTCTCGATAGCTTGGAGACGCACATGGCCAACATGGGTGCTGTACTTCAATCCATGGAGACTAGCATCGGGAAGTTGGCGAACGCACTGAAGGATAGTAATAGAGGCCAGTTTCCAAGCAACACTGAGGTAAATCCCAAGGAGCAGTGCAATGCCATAGAGTTGAGGAGTGGAAAAGAAGCTGAAGTCCAAGCGCATGCTATTGAAGAGGAGAAAGAGAAGGAGCCTAAACTTGACCCAAAACCGATGTACAAGCCGCCACTCCCCTACCCACAGAGGTTCAAGAAGAAATCATTGGACGAGCAGTTCTCTAAGTTCTTGGAGATTTTCAAGAAAATTCACATCAACATCCCCTTTGCTGAAGCTTTGGAGCAAATGCCGAACTATGCGAAGTTCATCAAGGAGATGATGTCCAAGAAAAGGAGACTGCTAGAGAACGAGGTTGTCAATCTGACTGAAGAGTACAGTGCGGTGCTGCCAAAGAAGATGCCACAAAAGCTTAAGGATCCAGGGAGTTTTACTATTCCTTGTTCTATTGGTTCTTCTTATTTTAATAATGCACTTTGTGATTTAGGGGCCAGTATTAATTTAATGTCATTATCTATTTACAGGGCCTTGGTGTTGGGAGACATGAAATCAACTAAGATTTCATTGCAATTGGCGGATAGAAGCATTAAATATCCACTAGGAATTGTTGAAGATGTTCTAGTCAAGGTGGATAAATTCATCTTCCCAGCGGATTTTGTGGTATTGGATATAAAAGTAGATCATGGTGCTCCATTGATCTTTGGGAGACCATTCTTGGCCACTGCGGATGCCAAAATTGAAGTGAAGAAGGGGGAATTGTCGATGGGTGTGGAGTGCAAAAGAGTAATTTTTAATATATTCAGGAAGACACCTAATCCATCCATCGAAGAATTGTGCTTAATTGAACCGGTTGTGAAGCCGGTGGGATGTCAAAGAGCCGAAATTGAGCCGGTAGCAAAGAGTAAAACCCCAAGTTCAACAAAGAAGACCACGAAAAAGAGAGCAAAATTTAAAAGGCGGTTCGTGGAATTTATTTGGCGCGTGAAAGAGAAAGGGAAGATTTAACACCGGTGAATGTCGGGCTGACGAATCTAAACCAAGCGCTTTTTGGGAGGCAACCCAAAATTTTTGTTTTTTTTTTTATTTTTTTTATTTTTTAATTTTTGCTTTTATTTTTATTTTTGTTCATCAGTTTTTTTTTTTATTTTTTTTTTGAATTTTGAAATTATTTTGGAAATTTTGGAGGGCTGATATTTTAAATTTGTTGAATTCTTTTTTTTCAGGATTTTTGGGATTTTGGGCAGTAGCTTATGCGCGCTCGCGCATTCTTGGAGAGCGCCCGTTCAAGATTGGGAGTTGAAATCAGAAGGTTGTGCGCGCTCGCTCATGACTCTCCCGTACCCGCTTGGCCTATTCTAATCCAGTGCGCAATACTTATGCGCTATCGCGCTCTCAAACAGCGCAAGGCCTTGCGCTATCGCGCTCTCTCTCAACCGCACAATCTCAAGCGCTATCGCGCTATCTAACAGCGCCTACCCAAGCTCTATCGCGCATCCTCAACGGCGCAAGATCGTGCGCTATCGCGAACAAGAACCGCGCTCCATTAAGCTCTATCGCTCTCCCTTTACCGCTCCAATTTAAGCGCTATCGCGCATCCTCAACCGCGCCACAGCAAGCGCTATCGCGCTCCTTTACAGCGCCAATCTAAGCGCTATCACGCAACTTATAATTCAGACATTAAAAAGCGCATTACAGGCTGCTATTTCGACTCCCTCTCTAAATCTCACATTCTGGCGCGATCATTGTGAATTTTTCACTCAACAAAGTATCACCATCTCTAGGATTTTGATCTTCATTACAAGGCAGAGATTCCCAGAATTCGCTCTTGCTACATCTACGCTCGTCCAGAAACAGGCGAATCATTTTGGAGGGTTTGGAAAATTTTATTCTTGAACGGTACAAAAGCTGAAATTTTCTCTATTACATTTGAGCAGTGTTCAATTTTGTGATTTGAGGCTGTTGGGTTGTTTGAATTGTGGTGTGAATAAAGTTTGATGCGAGTGAATTTCGATATGATTGACTTCGTGCATACCAAGTGTTTGTTGAATTTCTTGGGTTAAAGTTGTGCTTGAACGTTGCTGGAATTGTTTGGATTTTAGTGCATTGTTTGAGGCATTTGATTTGAGTTGAATTATTGAGTTACAATGCCACCGAAAACCAAAGGAAAGGGTGCAATTTCTTCGTCCTCTGCTGGTTTGTATGATAGACACAGATTTTGGAATGCCACAGCAGAGGAGTACTGTTTTGATGTAATGGAGAGAGGGATGCACAAAGAAAGGGGAATGAGCTTGAGAGAGTGTAATTCTCCGGCGTTAATTGAAGCTAAGAGAAGAGGTTGGGAGACATTGGTGAGGAGTCCACCAGATGCTGTTATATCATTGATTCATGAGTTTTATGCAAATTTGATGGTTAAAGACGTGAATCTGAAAGTTCGAGTTCGAGAAAAATTGGTGCCTTTTGATAAGAGTACAATTAACAGTCTCTATGACATGCCGGATGTGAGGACCTCGATTCTAATCAACTAATCTCAAATAGTAAAACAATCATCGATAAATAAATTGGCCAATTTTTTTTTTTAAAGGAACAGTGCCTCGCTCGAGCGGTAGAAAAATATTCGGCTCAAGCGAGACCATCTCGGGCTCAACAATAAAAATCAATTTTAAACTCGTTCTTCGACATACATCAATTCTAAGAATAATCGCGGTATAAAAATACATGCAGTATTATAAATCAACAATAAAAGCATGCTTCAATAAATAACCGAGTTCTAAAAATTATTCGACTCTAAATCGACGTCTCACATCGATCATTCGATCCCAAGCTAACCATGTCGACTTTGACTAGCTCTTGTCCCACCTGTTGTCAAGTACACATACAAAACAAGACAACAGCCGGATAACTCCGGTGAGAATAAAATCCCAGTAAAAGCGACGTAACATGTAATATCAAGTAAGTATATTAAAATCATAATATACATTCAAATTCTTCAATGGAAATGCCAATGAAATGCATGTGTTTAAAAATCGGGATTATCAAATCAGATAATCAAGGAAATATCGGACAATCGGTTGGGATCCCGAGGTCAAGATCACGCAACTAACCCACCTACGCTCCCGCTCGGGGTGGTGCTACGCGTCTCAAACCTCTAGACTTTGGCGCAACTATAGGAGTATGCTGACACTGGGGGAACTCAACATCCCAGGCCACTCGATATAGCTCCCAAACGTCTAATTCGAATCTGGGCAACTCAGCCCTCCAAAAATTTAAGAAATTTGGCTCAAGATGAATGCATATGAATCAAATGCAATTTAATCGAATCGAAAATAATAAATCTGTGTATTCAGACATCAATGTATCGAAGATGTCAACACATTCAACTCGTATATTCAAACTCATGAATATAATATAAAAAATCATTGAAGTAATTCAAATAAGAAATCTCATTCTTTTCAAATCGAATATATAAATCACTTACTTCAAACAATTTCATATAGACAAACTCATGTCTTTCAAGTAATATTGAAAATCAATTAAATAATTCAAATTCACATTCAATATCAAATAATCAAATAAACATGCAAGTATGTGATTTTAATCGAGAACTCGAGAATATCAAACTCGCTCGAATATTCATTCCCTTAAAAATCGACATCAGCTCATACCTCAATTTTCCAATCTCAAAAAGCTCAAATCCTTATACTCCTGATTTCTGCCTCTAATTATCATCGACTAGCTTTCAATCGGCGAAAAATCATATAATGATCAAAAGTCAACCTTAGTCAACTGTGGTCAAATTTTGACCAAAAATTTCCGAACTTTAATGCGCTCTCACCGCTTAACAATTTTGAATCTCGACTCGAAACTTGGATATTTGAATTCATCTCATCGAGACGATCAAAATTGGGTAACACGTCGATGGTCGCGGGAAAATTTGGGGGAGGCGGCGGCGATAAGCAAATCAACTCCAAAAATTCTGAATTTTGGCATGGTTGTAGATCTCGACGAGACGATTCCAACAATATAAGCCACGACCAGAACGGAGGTCCGACGCGGCGGCGATCGGAGAAAAACAGGGCGGCGGTGGTGGCAGTTTAAAAACTCCGATCTGCACCAAATATGCCGAAATAATCTACCAAAAGCTAGGGAAATGTTCTACCCATCATCTACTATCATTTAGCAACTCGAAAACTAACAAAAAAGAGCTCGAAATTGCGAAATCAAATCGAAGAAGACGATGAACAGTACCGAGAAAATTCTGTGCAGATTTTGTCCGTTCATTCTCACTTTCTCGGCGATCCAACCGTTCGATCTTTGATTTCTTTACACCAATAGCTTCGTCTTGATGTTGGCTACAAAGTGACCAATCGGATCTTTGATCGGAGCTCCAGTGAACGTCCAAAAAAATCAAAAACTACGGCTGCTACAGTAAAGTCGAGAAAATGGGAAAAATTGGGGAAAAAATCTTGATCCGTGTTTTCTCAGTGTGAGTTTTCTATTTATAGTAAGCCGATATTTTCGGGTCTCGGACTAATTTATTTGATATCCAACTGGTAAAAATTAGTCCTAAATCTGATATTTTCTGGTACACGCACCCAACATCAATAACATCATTTTTCTGAAATTATACACTTTGACTAGTCAATTGAACTCATAAATTTCCAATTTAATTTCTAAGTCCAACTTAGAATCGGACCAGTCATCTCAGTCAATATTTTCCCAAATTAAATTTATCTGGAATAAATAATTATTTTTATTTCGATATCTCAATAATTATTTCAAAATGCCAAATAATACCAGATATCCAGAAATAGTCAAATTCATTGATTAACTGGTATGTGTATTTTATAAATACACTCTATAATCTCATTAGCAATAATAATTATTTCATCAACTCAATAATTATTTTAATTGCTAATTAATTCGATAATTAATTTTTGGGGCGTTACAATTCTCCCCCTCTAAGAATTGATTTCGTCCTCGAAATCGCATGCAATCTGAGCACATCAGATAAAGATCTGAAAGAATCTGTACTCAATCTCATTGCAATAAAGAGATTCGGATAACTCTAACTCATATAATGTTCTATCTTCCAAGTGATTTCTTCGACCTTCTTTAAGTCATTATACTGAAACAACTAGAATTGACTTGTTCTAGAACTACTTCTCTTTCGGTACGTAATCTGTATCTGTCATCGGTTATCGATCAATCAAATTAGTTCAAAGTTTCATTCAATTCAGTCTAATCTCGCCAAAGTATAAAGGAACGAATCTTGTTCCATTATTAAAGTCTGAATCAAGACTTACAACTCTGATACATCTGTGTCGCACTGTTCTGATTCTATTCGGAATCATAATCACTTTCTCTGACATCTATGACCACATCTGGTCAAATCGTACTCTATCGCTGATGTATTTCAGAATCATCATTCTCGAAATGAGAAGAAAAATTGCAGTACTCATCGTATCTCGCATCGAAAAGAGTCATCTCTAAACTCTTCTGGTATTTGTTCAAATCAGAACAATCAACCAAATCATGAATCTAGCCAACTAGTGCAAACTCTAGCACTACGGCTCGTGGAATATCCTCCCAAAACCATGAATATTCTGCTCTAGCTGTCTGTCGGTCTAAAATAATATATTATACTCTGATAAGGCGAGGAAAAAAAAATTTCTTGAATATCTGACTCTGACCTAAATTCAGTTATCAGATTTTAGCTGTCTGTTAGTTGATAATGGATCAACCAAGAATACTTCGAAATCCTTTAACGAGTCAACAATTACATCTTCAATCGATCAATCTTAATCTAGACTCAATACACAGCTTATAATTCAGAGAAAACTTATGTCAATCAGACAGTTCCTAATATCCCAAACTCATATACTGAGTTAATCTTAATCAAATCGATATTCCTCTAACGTCTTCAAGTAAAAATTCGATCAATCAACATTTCGCAAAATTCCAAAATTCAATATCGGAAAGTTCTTTCTTCAATATCATTTCGTAGGATCACATATTCATCTGCGAGTCACAATATGTTCTCACAATCATGGAGCAATCACAAATCAGAACTCAAAAATTCTCATCAAATTCTTTCCAATAACCATCAAATAATCGATCAGTAAGGCAAGTTTAAATCCCAAAATTTCTCATTCGATCATAAATCGCAAACAACATCGTATTAATCTCACCAATTGAAAGAACAACACTCAGGTATTCATCTATATGCTCTGGAACTTATTTGGTACTAGTTACACTAATTCAAGTTTCTTTTTCTTCTAATTCGCTCTTTCTGATCTCAAGTGTTAGTAATTCTCGCAATTGAGTTCGAATGCTGAAAAGAAGATGCAACATCTCTACTAACACTGCAATTCCAGTCTTATTTCTAAATTCAAAATTTTGCTCTTAGTCCACCAATAAAAATTTACCGCAAAGTTCCATAAATTCCCGAACAATCATCACAAAATCCAAAGAACAAAAGATAAATCTGTTATCACTGATTCATCGAGTGAATCATATCAATTATTCTGAATCATCTGAAATATTCTTAAATCCTAGTCGAATCCACTGCAATTTGTTTCAAAATTTCTCAAAATACCTAAAATTGAACGATCTTCGGACATAATCTTTATCCGGATCGGTCAAACACTAAATTCAGATAGTGCTATCAATCTCTATCAGTTACGACCCAACAAAATCGTATATACTAAAGATATAACTCAAATCATCAATGACTCTGAGAGTCAGAATCAAATCAATATCAACGAAAATCTCTAAATTCATGATTATCAATAGAAAGAATTCTGGACAACAAACTCTGCTAAGTGAAAACAACTCACTTGCATTTCAAAATCGTGGGTGAATACTTCAGATCAGGCTCAAAGAATAAGGAAAATGAGCCAATCAATCAATATAAAATCAAGTGATCACTCATCAACAGGTACGACATAATGCCCATCATCAAGACAAACCAAAATCATGGTTGCCAACGTGGCCTCAATCACGAGGAGTCCGCACACACTCATCGATTAGGACTCAGTCCTAAGGCATATTCGAATGTCGCAACAAATAAATCTAGATCACCAAGAAATCAGATAATCAAAATTCACCCGAATCAATATCAATGTCCAGAAAGAAATTTCAATTTCTCAAGAATTACGAATTTCTGAAATTCAGACTTGGAATTTCAATCGATGTCAAATGGCAATAATTATCAAAGTCAATTTCATGCGAATCAAAGTAGCATAACTAAAATAGGATTCAAGAATCTTCAGATTAATCGAAGGAAGGCTCAACTGTAACTGAATTCGGTGTCATCCCAAAAACACTAATTTCATCCTCTTATTCTATAGAAAAATTTTTTTTCTCCTCAACATTTCTCAAATTCATGTCTTTCCAAAATATCAATCATAATAACTCCTCAAACCAATTCAATACTAGAAATTCATACAAGTTTTCTTAAGACCCAATAAAACATCATTTTCCCAAAGAACAATATTGGTTACATCAATGAAATCTCGATATCATCGATTGGGACCTAATCGAATTTTCAAAATATTCAATTAATCCTATTCTTCCCAAAATTTTAACATAAAAGTGCTGATATTCTTACATTCACAAATAACTTTCAAAAATATCGCAAACTTAGATCAATTCTCAATAATTCAATCATTTATCAGCATCTAATCACAATAGATCCAAGCAATCGAACACAGTCTGTTCATTCATATATATCAATCTCATAATGCTATAAATATAAACATCAACTCAAAAGACATAATCAACTTAATGTCCTTACTGAGTACATCGGGATCTCAATTAATTTCTACTCAATCTCTTATTAACGAACACAATCAAGTTTATCATTCCTGATAAATCTATCATCTATTCCGAATGGGCGTTTTGAAACATCTAGTTTTGATCTCAGAGTATTATAAAACACTCACTCAAAACTTACACCGCATTATTCAAATCAATGAGTCAGGATCAATAAAATTCTTACCTCGAGAATTCTTACAGGTTCGTTACAATGGATGATCAAATCTGATCTCGTTCTGAAATTTTCTAAAATCCTTAATATCGAAGTTCTATCTCTGTTCTGTCTAAAGGTTCATCTGACGCAAATCAATTCAATCATTGCTAAAGATTAAAATATCAACTCTTACCTCGATCAATCTAAGCCACAAAAAACTTCGAGTGGTTTTTAATTCAATTTCCTCAAGAAGGAACACATCATCTATTCATATTCTAGATCATCTCATCTTTCATCAATACCATTTCTCAATTTCTAGAGTATACAATTCTTCGCTCAACAAGGAGATTTAGTTGATAACGGCAGAGATATAGCAATTCAGAATATCATAATAAAATCTCACTTGCCATCATACTCTCCTCAACAAATTCATGAACATAAAACTCTTTTCAAAACGTCAATTCTCATAGCGAGCAATCTAATCACCACAATTCAAATCTGGTTTGCTAGCTATCTGAACCATATCGGCTTAACAATTATAATCTCAAATAATCACAAACACAAATCTCAAAATATCAAAATCATCAACTCTGTTTCGATCATCCTCTAATCATCATACTCATGTAATCGCATGAGTGTTTAAATTCTCATCTCGAATTCAGTTCTGATACTCTTTCATATAATGCATGCTTTTAAAATCAATTCACATAATCAAAGAGGCACATAATTCTGAATCAGTAAAGCATGCTCGCATGTAATTCAAGTAATCAAACAATGAAATTAATCACATGCGAAATAAAATAATTCAAACAGACTCGATCTACCCCACTCACTCACTTCTATTCCAGTCCAAGAATCTTATCGCTTTGATACCACTTAATGTGAGGACCTCGATTCTAATCAACTAATCTCAAATAGTAAAACAATCATCGATAAATAAATGAGCCAATTTTTTTTTTTTTAAAGGAACAGTGCCTCGCTCGAGCGGTAGAAAAATATTTGGCTCGAGCGAGACCATCTCGGGCTCAACAATAAAAAACAATTTTAAACTCGTTCTTCGACATACATCAATTCTAAGAATAATCGGGGTATAAAAATACATGCAGTATTATAAATCAACAATAAAAGCATGCTTCAATAAATAACCGAGTTCTAAAAATTATTCAACTCTAAATCGACGCCTCACATCTATCATTCGATCCCAAGCTAACCATGTCGACTCTGACTAGCTCCTGCCCCACCTGTTGTCAAGTATACATACAAAACAAGACAACAGCCGGATAACTCCGGTGATAATAAAATCCCAGTAAAAGCGACGTAACATATAATATCAAGTAAGTATATTAAAATCATAATATACATTCAAATTCTTCAATGGAAATGCCAATGAAATGCATGTGTTTAAAAATCGGGATTATCAAATCAGATAATCAAGGGAATATCGGACAATCGGTTGGGATCCCGAGGTCAAGATCACGCAACTAACCCACCTACGCTCCCGCTCGGGGTGGTGCTACGCGTCTCAAACCTCTAGACTTTGGCGCAACTATAGGAGTATGCTGACACTGGGGGAACTCAACATCCCAGGCCACTCGATATAGCTCCCAAACGTCTAATTCGAATCTTGGCAACTCAGCCCTCTAAAAATTTAAGAAATTTGGCTCAAGATGAATGCATATGAATCAAATGCAATTTAATCGAATCGAAAATAATAAATCCGTGTATTCAGACATCAATGTATCGAAGATGTCAACACATTCAACTCGTATATTCAAACTCATGAATATAATATCAAAAATCATTGAAGTAATTCAAATAAGAAATCTCATGTTTTTCAAATCGAATATATAAATCACTTACTTCAAACAATTTCATATAGACAAACTCATGTCTTTCAAGTAATATTGAAAATCAATTAAATCATTCAAATTCACATTCAATATCAAATAATCAAATAAACATGCAAGTATGTGATTTTAATCGGGAACTCGAGAATATCAAACTCGCTCGAATATTCATTCCCTTAAAAATCGACATCAGCTCATACCTCAATTTTCCAATCTGAAAAAGCTCAAATCCTTAGACTCCTGATTTCTGCCTCTAATTATCATCGACTAGCTTTCAATCTGCGAAAAATCATATAATGATCAAAAGTCAACCTTAGTCAATTGTGGTCAAACTTTGACCAAAAATTTCCGAACTTTAATGCGCTCTCACCGCTTAAAGATTTTGAATCTCGACTCGAAACTTGGATATTTGAATTCATCTCGTCGAGACGATCAAAATTGGGTAACACGTCGATGGTCACCGGAATATTTGGGGGAGGCGGTGATGCGGCGGCGATAAGCAAATCAACTCCAAAAATTATGAATTTTGGCATGGTTGTAGATCTCGACGAGACAATTCCAACAATATAAGCCACGACCGGAACAGAGGTCCGACGCGGCGGCGATCGGAGAAAAACAGGGCGGCGGTGGTGGCGGTTTAAAAACTCCGATCTGCACCAAATATGCCGAAATAATCTACCAAAAGCTATGGAAATGTTCTACTTATCATCTACTATCATTTAGCAACTCGAAAACTAACAAAAACGAGCTGGAAATTGCGAAATCAAATCGAAGAAGACGATGAACAGTACCGAGAAAATTCTGTGCAGATTTCATCCGTTCATTCTCACTTTCTCGGCGATCCAACCGTTCGATCTTTGATTTCTTTACACAAATAGCTTCGTCTTGATGTTGGCTACAAAGTGACCGATCGGATCTTTGATCGGAGCTCCGGTGGACATCCAAAAAAATCAAAAACTACGGCTGCTACAGTAAAGTCGAGAAAATGGGAAAAATTGGGGAAAAAATCTTGATCCGTGTTTTCTCATTGTGAGTTTTCTATTTATAGTAAGACTATATTTTTGGGTCTCGGACTAATTTATTTGATATCCAACTGGTAAAAATTAGTCCTAAATCTGATATTTTCCGGTACACGCACCCAACATCAATAACATCATTTTTCTGAAATTATACACTTAGACCAGTCAATTGAACTCATAAATTTCAAATTTAATTTCTAAGTCCAACTTAGACTCGGACCAGTCATCTCAGTCAATATTTTCCCAAATTAAATTTATTTGGCATAAATAATTATTTTATTTCGATATCTCAATAATTATTTCAAAATGCCAAATAAAACCAGATATTCAGAAATAGTCAAATTCATTGATTAACTGGTATGTGTATTTTATAAATACACTCTATAATCTCATTAGCAATAATAATTATTTCATCAACTCAATAATTATTTTAATTGCTAATTAATGCGATAATTAATTTTTGGGGCGTTACACCGGATTTGGACATTGCAGATGATGAGTATCAGGTATTCAAGAATGAGCCATTTCCAGATAATCTTGTAATTCAGACTTTGTGTCAGGATGGGGCGGAATGGAAGAGGAATGCGAAGGATGAAGTTGTTACATTTCCATCCATCTTTCTTCGCAGAGAAGCTAATAATTGGCATGAGTTTGTGGCTGCCAGAATGTTTCCATCTGGGCATACAGCCGATGTGACTAAGGTTAGAACTGGTCTTGTGTATTGCATTGTCACTGGAAAATCTGTTGATGCTGGGAGGGTGATTCAGGAGTCTATTATTGCTGCAGTTAGGGGTTCCTCGACTATCAGTTTACCCCACTCGTCTTTGATTACTCAACTTTGCCGGTTAGCTGGTGTTGTGTGGGATGATACGGAGCAGATTCTTACAATTCAAGGTCCTATAAGAATTACTGGTGCACTGCGACGGGATAAGAAGAACAAAGCGGTCAGTACTTCTGAACAGGCAGCTGAACCACCGCAGCCCTTTGAGCCACTACCACACTTTGAGCCAGCAACTTCCCATTTGGAAGTACCTATGTCCTTACCGACGCATCCGGCCACTGAGTATTCTACTCGTGATGATTCTACGGCCGTGCTTACGCAGATGAAGAAGCAGTGGAAGATGATGCGAGCACATATGACATATATGCATGACTTCACTACTGCTCTCGCCCAGAATTATCCGCCCACTGTTGTGCCTTATCCACCTCCTCCACAGTGGTCTTCTGATGATACTGCTGATGCTGCACCTTCTTTCCATGGAGATGATGATGATGACGCCGAGTCATGATGCTCGGTGTCGAAGGTATGAGTCCCTTGTTCTTTTATTGATTTTTAATCATTAGGGACAATGATTACATTAAGTTTGGGGGGGTGAATCAATGTTTGATTTAGTTGTTTGGTTGAAAGTTGAGTTTTGAATTTCATAGATAAAATTTTTGTTGAGTTTAGTTGTTGTTGTTAGTTGAGTTGAATTGAGTCGAGAAATAAATGGATGCATGGCTGAAAATTTTTTGTTTTGTGCTATAACTGAAATCCATGATTGTCTACCTATCTGACAAATATTTTTGAGAAAATGGAACCAATTTGAATGAATAATTTCTTATATACTCTGTGATTAATACTTGAATCTGAGTTTTGAAACATACAGACATAGAGATAATTGAGGCATTGTTTGAATTTTTGGGCCTGAATTTTCATTGAATAATTTATCCTTTGTTGCCAGTTGAGCCTACACGTATATTAGTACATTGAGGTATGAGAAATCTGAAATTTGTTGAAAATCATCGTTAACTGCTGATGATTATCTTTTTTACACTGATTGAATTTTTATGATTTAATTGTGGATTGAGACTTGTCTAGAACTAGTTCGAACACTCTTCGAGGCGCAATACGGGCAAAATTGAGATTAGGGATGATTTAGGCGATTTTTCTGAATCCGTTTGAGCCTTTCAAGCTACCCCATTAATACATGTTATCCCTAGTACCTTGTTTGAGCTTTATTGAAAATCGAATGGCATGCGTGTAAACGTGTGATTAAACCCCCATTCGTCATTATTTCAAGGTCCTACATTGACTACTTGAATATCCTAAACACTATTTCCTACCTTTAAGGGAGTAAGTTGAATGCTAAAATGTTAGATGCTCCAAGTTTTTATTTGTGAAAAATGGATTGGTGTGGTGGATGAATTGAAAAGATGAAAAGAGGTAGTAGAAAAGAAAGAAGAAAAAAAAAATTGATTGAAAAAAATTGTGAAAGAATTTGTGACGTGAAAAAGTTGAAAATCAATGAAGTGAAGAAAGAAAAATATGTGTGAAGTTGTGAATGAAAAGGAGTCGAAATTTGAGCATAAAATTATGAATTACTCCTTGTTTCTAATTCATATCCTTCATTTGTAGCCATGAGCCAGGCCTTACATTATAAGCTGAATAAGTCCTATTGACCGAGTCTCAGTTGCCCAATATACTAGTGGAGAAGAGTTGCTAGAATTTAACCTATGAACTGTTGATTGATGCTTTTAATGATTATGAATTTTCATCTAAACACGCACACACTATTATTCGTTGCATTAACCTAATTGTGAGTGTTTCTGATTAATATCATATTTGATCCTTGCTACCTTTTAAAGTCCTCATGATCTATGATTGTGTGAATTGAATTTGGATAATGGTGTTTTGAACTGAGTTGCAGAGATTGTGAGTTTATGCGGTTATTTTGTTCTGGCTGAAACTTTCAAGTGTTAGTTGGGTGTGACAGGATTGGATTTGAAAATTCTTTGAAATCATTGCTGAGGTCATTGCTCCATAATATTTCTTGACTAGTCTTGTTGATTTTTGATGATATGAGTTTTTGGAAGATGAAGTGTTTTGAATTGTTTTGCTCGGGACTAGCAAAAGTCTAAGTTTGGAGGTATTTGATAAGTGTATTTTATGCACTTAATTTATATATGATTTTAATTGTTAAATGTCTGTTTCAAGCAGATTTATGCGGAGTTTTGTTGTTTTTGTGCTTACAGAGAATTAATGAATTATTTTGGAAAAGAGAAGAAAATAAGAATTTAGGAAGAGAAAGGAATTAAAAGAAAATAAGAAGAATAAGTAAAGGAAAAGAAAAGAAGAGAACAAGAGAAGGAAACGTAAGAAAAGTAATTGGGCTTATGTTATTGGGCCTTGATAGAAATTGTTAGAGCTAAAGATTTAAGTGAAGAGCTAACGCGCTTGTCAAGTGAAGGCGAGGAGATTGGATTCCAGAAGACTATGCGCGCTCGCCTGGATTGTGAAGCACCCGCGCGTCGCCAATTCTGTACTTGGAAATTTTTATCGGAATGAAAGTTTCTATTTTCTTGGGCTTTATTCTTGGGCTTTTGCACAACGATATAAAAAAGATTTTTATCAGATGAGGGGAGAGGAGAGCCGCCACACATTTAAACACTACACATCAGAGATTTGATCATGAGATTTCTGGAGCTTATCTGAAGAACAAAGACGAACAAAGACGGAGTACGATAGACCGGACACGGCGTCGACGACGGATTTGTTTTCTATCTTTTATTTAATTCTGAATATGTTTAGATTTATGAACATGTTTTATTTTATTCAGAATTTTATTATGAACTAAATTTTTAGAGTCTAGAGGTCGGATGGAACCTGGTGTAGACACTTTCATGAATTCTTGATTTTATTGGATTGAGTTTCTTCTAGATTAATTGTTTTTTTTAGAATTGATTGTCTTTTCAATTATCTGATCAATAATTGATTTGTAATATTTATTTGAAATCTGGCACTCGGTAGAGGAGATTTTGAATAGGACCAATAGAAAATGCACTGTTAATTATTTATATCGCTCGGGATAGTGTATAATTTTAACAGAGCTTTTAAAGAGAACATAGTTTTGAATTGATCACTGCAAGTAGATTCTTAATAGGGATATTGAAATTGAATTGTAGTTGATATATTTTATTCGGCACTCGGAAGAGGGAATATGTAGTAGCCCGTACCCTAATTGAGTAATTAAAGGATTAATGCTAATTAAATAAATTGGGTATCGGATGGATCGGAAGCTCCGAAGGCACGATCGGACGCTCCGAACAGGATCGGAAGCTCCGATAAGCGATCGGAATCACCGATGATATTATGTCAGGCATGACGTGTGGTTGGATCGGAAGCTCCGATCAGGATCGGAAGCTCCGATCACCCCTATCCGAAGTCAACAAGTGATATTTTGACACGTGGCAGATCAAGATCTTCGGAAGCTCCGATGGCAGGATCGGACGTTCCGATCGAGGTTCGGACGTTCCGATCAAGGATCGAAAGTTCCGATCGTTGTCTATAAATAGAGGGCCGAGGCTTCATTTCCAATTTCCAATTCCGAGTGTTTCCCTCTCCTTTCTAGTCTACTCGAGTTGTTCTAGCCTTCCTAGGCTTGACTCGGCGGTCAGCGAGGCGTTCGATAGTCGTAGCGGAGTTGTGCCCAAGTTCTGGAGGCATCGACATCAAAGGGCTAACGACGGACGAAGGTATAGATTTTGCTTACTATAAATATTTAGGAGTATGCAATAGCTTAGTTAAGGCTTTTAGAGCACTTTAATGATAGTAGTATCATTTGGTAGTGTAGAGCAGACTATAGGCGTGGACCTAGAGTTGGTAGAGCTTGCACTGTTTTGAGGTACGAAAGTACTGTTTGAGATATCCTGACTGAGTATGCATGTATTATGTGACTGCATGATTTATATGCCATGATATTATGCTGCATTCATTTGCATCTTGCTGTATCTCTTTCGAGATGTCTGTTAGTAGGGTTGTACCCTATCCTGTTAGTGGATGGACTTCCATTGATTTGGGTCCGGCGTATCCATGGTTATCTCGGTATGGGAGCCACCTCCTGAAGCGACGGCACAGCGTGCTACATACCAGGGCCCGGTCTGTCTCTGTTATCTGATCCTTGACCTCGAGTCTATAGGGAGTTCACTTTGCATGCATGTATACTCATACTCTCGTACTGAGCGTTTTATGCTCATGTCTCATACTCTGTATTTTTTGGACACCCTATTCCATGGGGCAGGTTTGCGATTGGACGAGGAGGGTGGATCTAGGAGGGGCTAGTCAGTGGTTGGCCAGCTGGAGCTTTGATTAGGTTTTATTACTATTGTTTGGGTTGATACAACTATTCGATTTGGTTGTATATTATTGGATAAATTACAGATTCCTTTACTTGGGATTGTATATTGTTTATGGTTTCTGCAGTTTTATTCTGATATCTGTTTAATTAAGTTAATTGCATGCATAAGTTCTGTTTAGTAGGTGATCCGGGTAAGGGTCACTACATTTATGGTATCAGAGCATGCAAAAGAATTCTTGGGATTTAGTCTCATCTTGAGGTATTTTTGTAGATGGCAAATCATGACGACCGGAGTTCTCATGGCAGTGTTGGTGGGCGTTGGGGTGATGCCGACCGGGAGCCTCGTCGAGAACGGCGTCATCGTCATCATGACGACGAGTGTTTCACTGTGCGTCGATTCTTAGCTATGGGTCCTAAGCCCTTAGTTGGAGGTGAGTCTCCGGAGGATGCGGACAACTGGTTAGACCACATGGAGACGACTTTTCAGACTTTCCAATGCACCGAGGAGCAGAAGGTGGAGACCCTTGGCTATCTTCTGGATGGGCGTGCACGCAGGTGGTGGAGGTTTACTTCTGCACCTTTTGTTGCGGCGAGAGGAGTGGCCACCTGGGCCGAGTTCCACACAGCTTTACAAAAGCGGTATTTTCCTCCTGCACTCCGTCAGTCAAAGGCAGGCGAGCTACTGTGTTAGCAACAGGGAGCCATGTCTATCGATGAGTATCAGCAGAGGTTCTTTGATCTACTATCCTATTGCCCCGAGATTGCTGATAGCTCAGAGATGAAATATAATCTGTTCCTTCAGGGCCTTAACCCTGAGATCCATGATCGTGTGGCGGTTGGCAACGACATGTCCTACGAGGGTTTGGTGAGCCGTTGTCACCAGGCGGAGGACAGTATTCGGCGGAACAGGTCTTTCCCTCAGTCGAGGCCTGCTAGTTCTTTGGGTCCCCGTGCCCAAACTTTCAAGAAGTCTGGATCTTCTTCTTCCTCTGGTTCTGGAGGTGTTGTCCGTTTCGGTAAGAAGGACAAGTGTGATCACTGTGGGAAGAACCATCCATCCGAAAAGTGCCATAGAGCTTCTGGAGCTTGTTTCCGTTGTGGAGACTGGTCATATCCGGAGGGATTGTCCACTGTCTAGGGGAGGCGGTTCTGGTTCTGGTTCAGGATAGGGCTCTCAGGCCACCGTTCAGCAGAGGTCGCAGGGACAGTCTGCTGGGAGTTCTCATTTGAGGCCACGAGCTTCTGGCCAGGTGTTTGCCCTGAGACATGATCAGGCAGTGGAGGAGAATGAGAAAGTCATCGCAGGTACATTTCTGCTTTATGGTATACCTGCTCTTGTACTTATTGACACTGGTGCATCTCATTCCTTCATTTCTGCACGTTTTGTTAAGAGGCATAAGTTACCATGCATTGCACTAGACATAGTGATGTCTGTTTCTAATCCGACGGGCCAATCTGCTTTGGCTAAGCATCTAGTGATGGGTTGCCCTTTAGAGTTTGAGGGTAACATTTTGTTTTCAAATCTCATGGTCCTGGCGATGGACGACTTTGATTACATTCTGGGAATAGATATGTTGACTACCTATCGAGCTTCAGTGGACTGTTATCAAAGATTAGTACGCTTTCATCCGGAGGGGAGCGAGAGCTGGTTTTTCTATGGTAAGGGAGCGTGACCCCCGATGCCTTTGGTATCAGCTTTGAGAGCCTGTCGAGCTCTAGAGTCTGGCGGGGAAGGCTACCTTATCTATGCAGTTGATTTGTCCGCTGAGAGTATTGGGATAGAGATCATTCATGTTGTGGATGAATTTTCAGATGTATTTCCTGATGAGATTCCGAGTTTTCCTCCTGCTAGGGAAGTCGAGTTTGGCATAGAGTTGATGCCGGGTACTTCGCCTATTTCTAGAGCACCGTATCGTCTGGCTCCATAAGAGATGCGTGAGTTGAAGAATCAGCTACAGGATCTTTTGGACAAGGGGTACATTCGTCCTAGTGTATCTCCTTGGGGAGCTCTTGTTCTCTTCGTGAAGAAGAAGGAAGGGTCGATGCGGCTGTTCATTGACTATCGGCAGCTGAATCGAGTCACTGTGAAGAACAAGTATCCGTTGCCTCGTATTGATGACTTGTTTGACCAGCTGCAGGGCACATCAGTTTACTCCAAGATTGACTTGAGATCTGGGTATCATCAGTTGAGAGTCCGTGATCAGGACGTAGCCAAGACTGCATTCCGTACTCGCTATGGGCATTACGAGTTCCTAGTGATGCCATTTGGTTTGACTAATGCGCTGGCTATATTCATGGATCTGTTGAACCGTGTCTTCAGGGAGTATTTGGACAAGTTCGTCGTGGTCTTTATTGACGACATCTTGGTGTATTCGCGTAATACGGAAGAACATGTTTCTCACTTGCGGTTAGTACTACAGACTCTTTGAGATGAGCAGTTGTACGCCAAGCTGAGCAAGTGTGAGTTCTGGATGGATAGAGTGGTCTTTCTTGGCCATATCATATCCAGGGAAGGGATTTCTGTTGATCCAAGCAAGATTGAAGCGGTACTTAATTGGTCGCGTCCGACGACAGTTGCTGAGATCCTTAGTTTTCTGGGTCTAGCAGGATATTATCGTTGCTTCATTCTGAACTTCTCTCAGTTAGCTCGACCGTTGACGCAGCTTACCCGCAAGGGTGTGGATTTCGAGTGGTCCTCCGAGTGTGAGGAGAATTTCTGTGAGCTTCGACGGCGGTTGACTTCTGCGCAGGTGTTGGCATTATCGTCAGGATCTGGAGGGTATGTAGTTTACACGAATGCTTCTCTTCAGGGGTTAGGTTGTGTCCTGACTCAGAATGGGCATGTGATCGCATACGCTTCTAGACAGCTGAAGCTTCATGAGGACAACTACCCAGTCCATGATTTGGAATTGGCAGCCATTGTGTTCGCTTTGAAGATCTGGCGTCATTATCTGTATGGCGAGAAATTTGAGATCTTCACCGACCATAAGAGTCTCAAGTATTTGTTCACTCAGGCGGAGTTGAACATGAGGCAGAGACGTTGGATGGACTTGCTTAAGGACTATGATTTCAAGATTACGTACCATCCGGGAGCTGCTAATCTCACCGCTGATGCTTTGAGTCGCAAGGTGCGACTATCCTCACTTTAGACTTGTTCGATGTCTAGTGCGATCAGTGACTATTGTACTTCAGGTTATACCTTCAAGCATAAGAAAGGTATGCATAGTATCCAGATGTTTGCGATATTATCTGAGCCAGCCTTGTATTCGCGGATCCGAGATGCTCAGATGTCTGATACGAAAACCCAGTGTTTAGCTCGTCTAGCTAACGAGGGTAGCTCGTCTGGATTTCATTATCAGTCAGATGGCTTTCTGTGTTTGTCTGGTAGGCTTGTGATTCCGCAGGATGAAGAGTTACGAGAGGAGATTTTGTCTCAGACGCATCGCACTAAGTTGAGTATTCATCCTGGGAGCAACAAGATGTACAAGGATCTCCGTACTCGTTTCTGGTGGAAGGGAATGAAACGCAGTGTTTATCAGTTTGTTTCGAGATGTTTGGTGTGTCAACAGGTCAAGGCAGAGCACCGACGACCTGGAGGATTGCTTCACAGTCTGCCTATTCCTGAATGGAAATGGGAGTTTATCACAATGGACTTTGTGACCCATTTGCCGGTATCCCCGAGAAACTGTGATGCTATCTTGGTTGTGGTGGACCGACTCACCAAGTCAGCGCATTTCATTGCCTATAGCCGAGAGTACTCTGTGGATCGCATGGCACGGATGTACATTCAGGAGAACGTTCGACTTCATGGAGTGCCTGTGAGCATTGTCAGCGATCGGGACCCCAGGTTTACTTCTAGATTCTGGGGGAGTGTTCAGCGTGCGATGGGTACTACTCTCAGTTTGAGTACAGCCTATCATCCGGAGACTGATGGTCAGTCAGAGCGCACTATCCGTATGTTAGAGGATATGCTTAGAGCGTGCGTCATGGATTTTGGTTCAGCCTGGCAGGATCATTTGCCGTTGATCGAGTTCGCTTACAACAACAACTATCACACTAGTATTGGGATGGCACCTTTTGAGGCGTTGTATGGGCGACGTTGTCGTACTCCACTCTTCTGGGAAGAAGTGGGGAAGAGACATGCTGAGGGACCGGAGTTTATCCAGCAGGCGATAGACATTGTTGATCAGATCAAGAAACGGATTAAGACTGCACAGGATCGTCAGGCCAGCTATGCTAATATCAAGCGTAGGCCCTTGCAGTTCGAGGTCTGGGAGAAAGTGTTTCTGAGAGTGTCACCTTTCCGCAAGATTCTCAGATTTGGCCTTAAGGGCAAGTTATCTCCCAGATTTATCGGTCCGTTTGAGATCTTGGAGAGCATTGGCGATTTGGCTTATCGACTAGCTTTGCCACCGCATCTATCCAGTATTCACGACGTGTTCCACGTATCTCTGTTGCGACGGTATGTGGCGGATGAATCTCATATTCTGCAGCGGTCTGAGGTTCAAGTAGACAAGGATTTGACTTATGTTGAGAAACCTCTTCGTATCCTGGATTATAAGGATAAGGTTTTACGGAACAAAGTCATTCCTTTGGTTTTAGTTCAGTGGCAGCGCCGAGGCACTGAGGAAGCTACTTGGGAGCTTGAGGACAGGATGCGTAAAGACCATCCTGAGTTGTTTTGATTTCATTCTTTAAGTTGTATTCAGTTGCAAACTCTGTAAACGTTTGATTTGAATAAAGATTGTTTCTGATTTATGTATTTGCATTCGGTACTTAAGATCTGATTTCGAGGATGAAATATCTTAAGTGGGGGAGAATGTAGTAGCCCGTACCCTAATTGAGTAATTAAAGGATTAATTCTAATTAAATAAATTGGGTATCAGACGGATCGAAAGCTCCGAAGGCACGATCGGAAGCTCCGAACAGGATCGGAAGCTCCGGTGAGCGATCCGAATCACCGATGATATTACGTCAGGCATGACGTGTGGTTGGATCGGAAGATCCGATCACCCCTATCCGAAGTCAACAAGTGATATTTTGACACGTGGCAGATCAAGATCTTCGGAAGCTCCGATGGCAGGATCGGACGTTCCGATCGAGGTTCGGACGTTCCGATCGTTGTCTATAAATAGAGGGCCGAGGCTTCATTTCCAATTGCCAATTCCGAGTGTTTCCCTCTCCTTTCTAGTCTATTTGAGTTGTTCTAGCCTTCCTAGGCTTGACCCGGCGGTCGGCGAGGCGTTCGGTAGTCGTAGCGGAGTTGTGCCCAAGTTCTGGAGGCATCGACATCAAAGGGCTAACGACGAACGAAGGTATAGCTTTTGCTTCCTATAAATATTTAGGAGTATGCAATAGCTTAGTTAATGATTTTAGAGCACTTTAATGATAGTAGTATCATTTGGCAGTGTAGAGCAGACTATAGGCGTGGACCTAGAGTTGGTAGAGCTTGCACTGTTTTGAGGTACGAAAGTACTGTTCGAGATATCCTGACTGAGTATGCATGATTTATATGCCATGATATTATGCTGCATTCATTTGCATCTTGCTGTATCTCTTTCGAGATGTTTGTTAGTAGGGTTGTACCCTATCCTGTTAGTGGATGGACTTCCATCGATTTGGGTCCAGTGTATCCACGGTTATCTCGGTATGGGAGCCACCTCCTAAAGCGACGGCACAGCGTGCTACATACCAGGGCCCGGTCTGTCTCTGTTATCTGATCCTTGACCTCAAGTCTATAGGGAGTTCACTTTGCATGCATGTATACTCATACTCTCGTACTGAGCGTTTTATGCTCACGTCTCGTACTCTGTATTTTCTGGACACCCTATTCCATGGGGCAGGTTTGCGATTGGACGAGGAGGGTGGATCCAGGAGGGGCTAGTCAGTGGTTGGCCAGCTGGAGCTTCGCTTAGGTTTTATTACTATTGTTTGGGTTGATACAGCTATTCGATTTGGTTGTATATTATTGGATAAATTACAGATTCCTTTACTTGGGATTGTATATTGTTTATGGTTTCCGCAGTTTTATTCTGATATCTGTTTAATTAAGTTAATTGCATGCATAAGTTCTGTTTAGTAGGTGATCCGGGTAAGGGTCACTACAGAATAATACACTTAAGTGTTCTTGGCTATTAATTATCTGAAATTCATGAAGATTAATTAATTAGGATTGACTGTTGTTGAAACCAGGTGAAATCTATAGCTCTAGACCATTTTTCTCTGATTGATTTTTAATCTTAAAGTTGTGTGCGTGCTTTTAAATCTCTTAATTATTTTATTTTACTGCAAAATTCTCAAAGTTTTATTTTCTAGATAAAGTTTGGACTATTTTAATTACAAGCACTGAATATTTTCAAATTACTCCATGTGGGATCGATATCTGATTTAATCACTATATTAAAACTTGACGCTCGTACGCTTGCGAGGAAATTTCACAACAACGCCTCATCCACCATTGTTGCGCCCCAACACCCTTTCGAGCTTTGTGATTTCTTCCCGAGCTCGATCCGTCCGTTAGAAATTATTTCTTAAGGCAGATTAATGATCACGACAGCGAGAGCTCCGTTATATCGGAAGTATTTCTCCGATCAAATATATTCTATTTTTTGGATGTTGTTAGAATTGATTGAAATTTGGTTTTTTTTTTTTTGACAGAGTTCTGATCGTTTATTCTATGTCGGTTTTGAAATAGAACGTCGTTCGGATTTGTTATGATTTTTGGAAGCTTATTTTTGAAAATGAGATTTTGAGATTTGTTGGGTTTTAGCGTTTGTTGTTGTCTTAGCATTGTTATGAGTTGATATCGATATTGTACTGCTGTCTGCATTTCCGGTTTCATCAGTTTATAGCCGTTATGCCGTCGGTTTGAGTTTTTGAGATTTTGAACTGTTTTGAGTTATAGAACTTTGACTATTGAGTTTTGACCGTCGTTGTTGATATTATTTGCCTCCGTACAGATTGTTTGGAGTTTTTCGAGCTCTGTGTTAGCAACATTCGATCGTCGAAGAGTTGGACGAAGAGCGGTAAAGAGTTTACCTTGAGCCTTGTTGTTGTTTAGGTTGTGTAGATTTTGATATAACCTCTTTTGTAGCGTATCCAGAGTTGGAGCTACATGCATTGAAAGGCAAATGCAGTCATCGTTAGCGGGATAACATACTCGGGACAGTTGGTTCTTGAGTTTTCCCTTAAATCACATACTTGCATCAATACTTGTTCTAGCATGTGGAACTTGTATTTTTTTGTTGATTGAGCTTTTGTTATATGGCTTGATGCTTTATGTTTTCTTATGCATTCATCTTGAGCCAAAACTTTAATTTTAGCGGGCAGAACAAACCTTTTTGTTTAGACGTTTTGGGGGCTATACTGCGAGTGGCCTGGGTGTAGAGGTTCACCTAGTGTCACCATACTCATTATAGTCGCACCAAAGTCTAGGGAATGGGATACGTGACACCACCTTAATTGGGAGAGTCGGTGAGTCGTTACGTGATCTCATCCTCAAGATCCCAAAAGCAGAGCAGCAATCCCTTGTTTATCAGAATTGATATCTCTATTTTAAAGACATGCATATTATTCTTTTTGATTTGATTATGTTGTCTTGAAAGCATGTTGTTGATTTATTACATGTATTATTTGTAATATTTCTTTTACTGGGAATATCATTCTCACCGGATTTATCCGGCTGTTACTTTGTTTTGTATGTGTACTTGGCAACAGGTGGGCAGGATCAAGTCAGCGAAGACCTGGTTAGCATCAAGAGGGAGATTTAGTAGTGGGACTCGGTTTAGAATTCGAATCAGCATTTCAATCTATTTTATGATTTGAAGCATGTTAGAACTCGAACTTATTATGTTTTGTATTCGGATTGTAATAACTAGAACCGATGCATGTTCTATCATTCTGAGAAATTGATCAACTCTAGAACTTCATGTATTAATTGGAGAGATTGTGATTGTAATGCATGATTATGATTTGAGGGTTTTGGATTTGAGTTGTATCAAGTTTCTGTTGATTTTTGCTTATGTACTGTCACCGCTCGATTGGTGAGATTTGACCGATCGAGCGAGTGACAATTTTCCTTGTTTCTGTTTTGAATTCAGGGTGCCCGCTCGATCGATGGTTTTTGACCGATCGAGCGGTGCTGGGTTTTTGCCCGGGCAGAAAGTTTGTAATTTTTGGCTCGCTCGATCGGTTAAATCTTACCGATCGAGCGAGGCACTATTTCAAAAAAAAATTATTTTTATTTCTTTTAATCTTGGATCTTGTATGCTTAACTGTTGTTTAATCCAAGATTAGTTTTTTAGAACCGAGGTCTCACATGATATCTAATTGATGACATGCATGATTTTGAAAATAGATGATTTGCTAACCTTGGAACACATTGATCTCCAATGTAAATTAGACTTCGATATGGTTCTTGAATATTCTTTAGCACGCATGAGTCATGGCTTGTGAATTGTATATGACATAGTGAAGGTCGTGTGAGCTTTATGATAGTCTTAGGAGTTAGTAAGGTATGGGGGCCATTGGAATGAGGATTGAAATTCTAGTCCTATAAGTTCCAAGAGCAAAATATGGAGTAGAATGTACGGAATTGAGGATAACCGAGTGCAATTACTCGGACAAGTGAAAAGACTATAAAATTTCTCAATGGTTTAATGTGATTTGTTGGTGCGCAAATTGAGCTATTGTGGGTTTTACATTGAATGGATCTGTGGACTGTGCATGACACTTGCTAATGACCAAACACACACACATGTTCGGGGCTATATCTCTAGTTGAAATGTCTGGATGTTGAACTTGTTCCGTTTTTAGCATTTTAACGCCTTTCTTGATCATGCATTGAGTTAATTCCTGAGGGAAAATATGTAGATCTTGGTTATTTTGTTACGGATTATGATTTTGAACTTATTTTTGATTTTGTGTTGCTCGAGGGCGAGCAAAGGTTTAAGTATGGGAGAGTTTTGATATGAATCTAAAAATCTATCGAAGATTCATATTGTTCCAAGATTTTTTTCATAATTTGCCATCGAGATTAGAAGGAATTGAGATCCATGAAAATCAAGTTGGGGAGCAAGGGAGCCAAGTTGGAATGCTTGGAGTTCGTGGTGAAGTACTGAAATTTTATGAAGCTTCTAGAGAAATCAAAATCCAATCTCTACCGTCCAAAATATATTTTAGGATGTTATGAAGCTATGGTTAAAATTTTGGCTCGATCCGACGGCTATAACTCGAGATATAAATTTTTAAAGAATTATGCTCAATTTGAACACGTTCAGCGCCTAAGCACCAGAGCCAAGCGCCTAGGCTCTAGTACGGGATTTACACACACTCTGCATGTAGTGTGTGTTTTCGGATTTTTGTGGATTTTTTTATTATTTTGAGTATTTTTTATTATTTTGAGTATTATAAGCCTATTAGGAAACTTTTAGTTGATATCTTTTCTATTATTTTGCGTTATATTTTATTATTTTGTAGTTGTATTATAAATACAATATATACATTCATTATTGAATACAATACAATGAAGATTATTGATTATTGATTTTTATCAATTATAATTCTTTCTAGAATTATGTCAAAGCTTTACTTTGTTTATCCAAAAATCAAACTTATCAAAGTTTTATAAACTTTATGGCGTTTGTCGATTTTTCTTTTCGTGGATTGTCAGAAACAAGTTTTCTGAAGGTTCATGTGATCTATTGTTTATCTCGTGATTATCTGTTGCTATTTTCGTTGTAAACTAGAGGTGGATATCCAAAAATTGTGATTATCTGTTGCTAGTTTCATTGTAAATTAGAGATGGATATCCGAAAACTTACTAGTTTCAAAAGATCGGGACAACATTATTGAGTCTTTTTGTTATTGAATTGAGGGTGCGATTCTTTATAATCGTGTTTGCTTTTCATGACATCCAAGATTCTTATCATTTGGCGTCAAAGCTTAAGGTTCCATTTATTCAAGTAAGTCGTATCTTTCTATTTGTTCTTATTATCTATTTTTTGTTATTCTTATCTGTTCTTCGTGTTCCTCGTTCTCCGTTTTTTTCTATCTTGTTGCCCAAGTTTCTTGTATCTTGTGCTACAAGTTAATTTTGAAAAAAAAAACAAAAAACAAATCGAAAATTCAGAAAAAAAAAATAGGATTTCGAAATTGGTGAGAAAAAAAAAGGGTGAAAAAAAAAGAGGAGAGAAGAACGAGTAAACTTGTGGCAAAATTTCTTGCACGTAAAGAGCAAGATTTGAGGACAAATCTTTTTGAAGAAGACGAGTCTGATATGAATCTAAAAACCTATCAAAGATTCATATTGTTCCAAGATTTTTCTCATAATTTGCCATCGAGATTAGAAGGAATTGGGATCCATGAAAATCAAGTTGGGGAGCAAGGGAGCCAAGTTGGTGTAACGTCCCAATTTCTCAATCGGAGCGTTACTCAAACAAACATACTTAAAATTTGGTAAAATTAAAAAAAAATTGCGGAAGCATCATTGTCTCTCGAATTGCGGATCGGAGGAACAGGAGCAGCAGTTTCAAACGGACATAACTTTCGATCTGCTGAGAATTACGGGAGCTTAAGCCTACTCACGCGAAGCTCTTCTCGATACCTACAGCGCGTATCTCGGTCTAAGAGATGGAGAAGCTCAAATTCAAACCCGGAGATGGTCTTTGGGGGCATTTTTTCCGTAGGGCGCACTGGGACCCACCGAAGTGGCCCGCATCACCCAGATCGCACGTTGACATCGTGTGATTCAGTCTATTGCATCTTTTCTATCCGCGGATTGGACTGAAAGAGTCGGAAATAGAACGGATAGGAATCGGAAGAACAAGATGTGCGAGTAAGAAAAAAACTAATAAAAAAAAGGATGCAACACGAGGACTTCCAAGTGGGTCACCCATCCTAGTACTGCTCTTGCCCAAGCACGCATAACTTCGGAGTTCTGATGGGATCCGGTGCATTAGTGCTGGTATGATCGCACCCAACCGTGAATGAATTTTTTATTTTTTTGTCTCTCGAATTGCGAATCGGAGGAACAGGAGCTGTAGTTTCAAACGGACATAACTTTCGATCGGCTGAGAGTTACTGGAGCTTCAGCCTGCTCACGCGAAGCTCCACTCGATACCTATAGTTCGTATCTCGGTTAAAGAGACGGAGACGCTCAAATTCCAAAACGGAGATGTTCTTTCGGGGCATTTTTCCCGTATGTCGCGCTGGGACCCACCGAAGCGGCCCGCGTCACCCAGATCGCACGTTCACATCGTATGATTCAGTCTATTGCATCTTTTCTACCCGCGGATTGGACTAAAAGAGTCGGAAATAGGACGGCGAGGAATCGAAAGAACAAGAAGTACGAGTAAGAAAAAAAGAAATTAATGAAAAATGGGGTGCAACATGAGGACTTCAAAGGGGGTCACCCATCCTAGTACTGCTCTCGCCCAGGCACGCTTAACTCCGGAGTTCTGATGGGATCCGGTGCATTAGTGCTGGTATGACTGCACCCAACAGTGAATGAATTATTTATTATTTTGTCTCTCGAATTGCGGAACGGAGGAACAGGAGCTGCAGTTTCAAACAGACATAACTTTCAATCGGCTAAGAGTTACGGGAGCTTCAGCCTGCTCACGCGAAGCTCCTCTCGATACCTACAGCAAGTATCTCGGTCTAAGAGACGGAGACGCTCAAATTACAACCCGGAGATGGTCTTTCGTGGAGTTTTTCCCGTAGAGCGCGCTGGGACCCGCCGAAGCATCCCGTGTCACCCAGATCGCACGTTCATGTCGTGTGATTAAGTCTATTGCATCTTTTCTATCCGCGGATTGGACTGAAAAAGTCGGAAATAGGACGGCGATGAATCGGAAAAACAAGAAGTACGAGTAAGAAAAAAAGAAATTAATGAAAAAGGGGAGCAACACGAGGACTTCCCAGAATGTCACCCATCATAGTACTGCTCTCATCCAAGCACGCTTAACTTTGTAGTTCTGATGGGAAATGGTGTATTAGTGCTGGTATGATCGCACCCAACAGTGAATGAATTCTTTATTGTTTTGTCTCTTGAATTGCGGATCGGAGGAACAAGAGCTGCAGTTTCAAACGGACATAACTTTCGATCCGCTAAGAGTTACAGGAGCTTCAGCCTGCTCATGCGAAGCTCTTCTCGATCCCTACAGCGCGCATCTCGGTCTAAGAGACGGAGAAGCTCAAATTCAAACCCGAAGATGGACTTTGGGGGAATTTTACCCGTAGGGTGCGCTGGGACCCACCGAAGTGGCCCGCCTCACCCAGATCGCACGTTCACGTCGTGTGATTAAGACTATTGCATTTTTTCTATCCGCGGATTGGACTGAAAGTGTCGGAAATAGGACCGAGAGAAATCTGAAGAACATGATGTACGAGTAAGAAAAAAAAGAAACTAATAAAAAAAGGGTGCAACACGAGGACTTCCTAGGGGGTCACCCATCCTAGTACTGCTTTTGCCCAAGCATGCATAACTTCGAAGTTTTGATGGGATCCGGTGCATTAGTGCTGCTATGATCGCACCCAACAGTGAATGAATTCTTTATTTTTTTTGTCTCTCAAATTGCGGATCGGAGGAACAGGAGCTGCAGTTTCAAACGGACATAACTTTCGATCGGCTGAGAGTTACTGGAGCTTCAGCCTGCTCACGCGAAGCTCCTCTCGATAACTATAGTGCATATCTCGGTTAAAGAGACGGAGACGCTCAAATTCCAAAACGGAGATGGTCTTTCAGGGCATTTTTCCCGTATGTCACGCTGGGACCCACCGAAGCGGCCCGCGTCACCTAGATCGCACGTTCACATCGTATGATTCAGTCTATTGCATCTTTTCTATCCCGTGAATTGGACTGAAAGAGTCGGAAATAGGACGGCGAGGAATCGAAAAAACAATAAGTACGAGTAAGAAAAAAAGAAATTAATGAAAAAAGGGGTGCAACACGAGGACTTCCCAAGGGGTCACCCATTCTAGTACTGCTCTCGCCCAAGCACGCTTAAATTCGGAGTTCTGATGGGATCCGGTGCATTAGTGCTGGTATGATCGCACCCAACAGTGAATGAATTTTTTATTTTTTTGTCTCTCGAATTGCGGATCGGAGGAACTGGAGCTGCAGTTTCAAACGGACATAACTTTCGATCGGCTAAGAGTTACAGGTGCTCCAGCCTGCTCACGCGAAGCTCCTCTCAATAACTAAAGCAAGTATCTCGGTTTAAGAGATGGAGACACTCAAATTACAACCTGGAGATGGTCTTTCGGGGAATTTTTCCCGTAGGGCGCGCTGGGACCCACCGAAGCAGCCCGCGTCTCCTAGATAGCACGTTCACGTCGTGTGATTAAGTCTATTGCTTTTTATCTATCCGCGGAATCGACTGAAAGAGACGGAAATAGGACGGCGAGGAATCGGAAAAACAAGAAGTATGAGTAAGAAAAAAAGAAATTAATGAAAAAGAGGTGCAACACGAGGACTTCCTAGGAGTTCACCCATCCTAGTACTGCTCTCGCCCTAGCACGCTTAACTTCGGAGTTCTGATGGGATCCGGTGCATTGGTACTGGTATGATCGCACCCAACAATGAATGAATTCTTTATTGTTTTGTCTCTCGAATTGCGAATCGGAGGAACAGGGGCTGCAGTTTCAAACGACATAACATTCGATCTGTTGAGAGTTACGGGAGCTTCATCTTGCCCAAGCACGCATAACTTCGGAATTCTGATGGGATCCAGTGTATTAGTGCTGGTATGATCGCACCCAACAATGAATGAATTCTTTATTTTTTTGTCTCTCGAATTGCAGATCGGAGGAACAGGAGCTGCAGTTTCAAACAGACATAACTTTCGATCGGCTGAGAGTTACTGGAGATTCAGCCCGCTCACGCGAAGCTCCACTCGATACCTATAGTGCGTATCTCGGTTAAAGAGACGGAGACGTTCAAATTCCAAAACGGAGATGGTCTTTCGGGGCATTTTTCCCGTATGTCGCGCTGGGACCCACCAAAGCAACCCGCGTCACCCAGATCGCGCATTCACATCGTATGATTCAGTCTATTGCATCTTTTCTATCCGCGGATTGGACTGAAAGATTCGGAAATAGGACGGCGAGGAATCGAAAGAACTAGAAGTACAAGTAAGAAAAAAAGAAATTAATGAAAAAAGGGGTGCAACACGAGGACTTCCTAGGGAATTCTTTATTGTTTTGTCTCTCGAATTGCGGATCGGAGGAACAAGAGCTGCAGTTTCAAACAGACATAACTTTCGATCGGCTAAGAGTTACGGGAGCTTCAGCCTGCTCACGCGAAACTCCTCTCGAAACCTACAGCAAGTATCTCGGTCTAAGAGACGGAGATGCTCAAATTACAACCTGGAGATGGTCTTTCGAGGCGTTTTTCCCGTAGGGCGCGCTGGGACCCACTGAAGCGGCCCGCGTCACCTAGATTGCACGTTCACGTCATGTGATTAAGTCTAATTGCATCTTTTCTATCCGCGGATTAGACTGAAAGAGTCAGAAATAGGACGACGAGGAATCGGAAAACAAGAAGTACGAGTAAGAAAAAAAGAAATTAATGAAAGAGGGGTGCAACACGAGGACTTTCCGGGGAGTCACCCATCCTAGTACTTCTCTCGCCCAAGCACGCTTAACTTCGGAGTTCTGATGGGATCCGGAGCATTAGTGCTGGTATGATCGCACCCAATAGTGAATGAATTCTTTATTGTTTTGTCTCTCGAATTGCGGATCGGAGCAACAGGAGCTGCAGTTTCAAATTACCGAAACTTTCGATCTGCTGAGAGTTACGGGAGCTTCAGCCTACTCACGCGAAGCTCTTCTCGATACCTACAGCGCGTATCTCGGTCTAAGAGACGGAAAAGCTCAAATTCAAACCCGGAGATGGTCTTTGGGGGCATTTTTCCCGTAGGGCACGTTAGGACCCACCAAAGTGGCCCGCGTCACCCAGATCGCACGTTCACATCGTGTGATTCAGTCTATTGCATCTTTTATATCCGCGGATTGGACTGAAAGAGTCGGAAATAGGACGGAGAGGAATCGGAAGAACAAGATGTACGAGTAAGAAAAAAAGAAACTAATAAAAAAAGGGGTGCAACACGAGGACTTCCCAGGGGGTCACCCCAATCCTAGTACTGCTCTTGCCCAAGCACGCATAACTTCGGAGTTTTGATGGGATCCGGTGCATTAGTGCTGGTATGATCTCACCCAACAGTGAATGAATTCTTTGTTATTTTGTCTCTCGAATTGCGGATCGGAGGAACAGGAGCTGCAGTTTTAAACGGACATAACTTTCGGTCGGCTGAGAGTTACAGGAGCTTCAGCCTGCTCACGCGAGCTCCACTCGATACCTATAGTGCGTATCTCGGTTAAAGAGATGAAGACGCTCAAATTCCAAAATGGAGATGGTCTTTCAGGGCATTTTTCCTGTATGTCACTCTGAGACCCACCGAAGCGGCCCGCGTCACCCAAGATCGCACGTTCACATCGTATGATTCAGTCTATTGCATCTTTTCTATCCGCGGATTGGACTGAAAGAGCGGGAAATAGGACAGCGAGGAATCAAAAGAACAAGAAGTACGAGTAAGAAAAAAAGAAATTAATGAAAAATGGGGTGCAACACTAGAACTTCCCAGGGGATCACCCATCCTAATACTGCTCTCGCCCAGGCACGCTAAACTTTGAAGTTCTGATTGGATCCGGTGCATTAGTGCTGGTATGATCGCACCCAACAGTGAATGAATTCTTTATTGTTTTGTCTCTCGAATTGCGGATTGGAACAGCAGGAGCTGCAGTTTCAAACGGACATAACTTTCGATCGGCTAATAGATACGGGAGCTTCAGCCTGCTCACGCAAAGCTCCTCTCGATACCTACAACAAGTATCTCAGTCTAAGAGTTGGAGACGCTCAAATTACAACCCGGAGATGGTCTTTTGTGGCATTTTTTCCGTAGGGCATGCTGGGACCCACCAAAGCGGCCCGTGTTACCTAGATCGCACGTTCACGTTGTGTGATTAAGTCTATTGCATCTTTTCTATCCGCGGATTGGAACTAAAGAGTCGGAAGTAGGACGGCGAGGAATCGAAAGAACAAGAAGTACGAGTAAGAAAAAAAGAAATTAATGAAAAAAAGGTGCAACACGAGGACTTCCCAGGGGGTCACCCATTCTAGTACTGCTCTTGCCCAAGCACGCTTAACTTCGGAGTTCTGATGGGATCCGGTGCATTAGTGCTGGTATGATCTTACCCAACAGTGAATGAATTCTTTATTGTTTTGTCTCTCGAATTGCGGATCGAAGGAACAGGAGCTGCAGTTTCAAACGGACATAACTTTCGATCTGCTGAGAGTTACGGGAGCTTCAGCCTGCTCACGCCAAGCTCTTCTCGATACCTAGAGCGCGTATCTCGGTCTAAGAGACGGACAAGCTCAAATTCAAACCCGGAGATGTTCTTTGGGGGCATTTTTCCCGTGGGCGCACTGGGATCCTTCGAAGTGGCCCGCGTCACCCAGATCGCACGTTCACGTCGTGTGTTTCATTCTATTGCAACTTTTCTATCCACGGATTGGACTGAAAGAGTCGGAAATAGGACGGAGAGGAATCAGAAGAAAAATATGTACGAGTAAGAAAAAAAGAAACTAATATAAAAAAGGGTGCAAGACGAGGATTTCCAAGGGGGTCACCTATCCTAGTACTTCTCTTGCCCAAGCACGCATAACTTCGGAGTTCTGATGGGATCCGGTGCATTAGTGATTTTATGATCGCACGCAACAGTGAATGAATTCTTTATTTTTTTGTCTCTCGAATTGCGGATCGGAGGAACAGGAGCTGCAGTTTCAAACGAACATAACTTTTGATCGGCTGAGAGTTACTGGAGCTTCAGCCTGCTCAAGTGAAGCTCCACTCGATACCTATAGTGCGTATCTCGGTTAAAGATATGGAGATGCTCAAATTCCAAAATGGAGATGGTCTTTTGGGGCATTTTTCCCGTATGTCACGCTAGGACCCACCGAAGCGGCCCACATCACCCAGATCGCATGTTCACATCGTATGATTCAGTCTATTGCATATTTTCTATCCGCGGATTGGACTAAAAGAGTCAGAAATAGGATGGGGCGGAATCGAAAGAACAAAAAGTACGAGTAAGAAAAAAAGAAATTAATGAAAAAAGGGGTGCAACACGAGGACTTCCCAGGGGGTCACCCATTATAGTACTGCTTTCGCCCAAGCACGCTTAACTTCGGAGTTCTGATGGGATCCGTTGCATTAGTGCTGGTATGATTGCACCCAACAGTGAATGAATTCTTTATTATTTTGTCTCTCGAATTGCGGATCGGAAGAACAGGAGCTGCAGTTTCAAACAGACATAACTTTCGATCAGCTATGAGTTACAGGTGCTTCAGCCTGCTCACGCGAAGCTCCTCTCGATACCTACAGCAAGTATCTCGGTCTAAAAGACGGAGACGCTCAAATTACAACCCAGAGATGGTCTTTCGGGGCATTTTTCCCGTTGGGCGCACTGGGACCCACTGAAGAGGCCCGCGTCACCTAGATCGCACGTTCACGTCGTGTGATTAAGTCTATTGCATCTTTTCTATCTGCGGATTGGACTGAAAGAGTCGGAAATAGGACAGCGAGGAATCAGAAAAACAAGAAGTACGAGTAAAAAAAAAAAAAAATTAATGAAAAAGGGGTGCAACACGAGGACTTCCCAGGAGGTCACCTATCCTAGTACTGCTCTCGCCCAAGCACGCTTAACTTCGGAGTTCTGGTGGGATACGGTGCATTAGTACTGGTATGATTGCACCCAGCAGTGAATGAATTCTTTATTGTTTTGTCTCTCGAATTGCGGATCGGAGGAACATGAGCTGCAGTTTCAAATGGACATAACTTTCGATCTTCTGAGAGTTATGGGAGCTTCAGCTTGCAAGCGCGAAGCTCTTCTCGATACCTACAATGCGTATCTCGGTCTAAGAGATGGAGAAGATCAAATTCAAACCCGGAGATTGTCTTTGGGGGCATTTTTTCCATAGGGCGTGCTGGGACCAACCGAATTGGCCCACGTCACCCATATCGCACGTTCACGTCCTGTGATTAAGTCTATTGCATCTTTTCTATCCGCGGATTGGATTGAAAGAGTCGAAAATAAGACGGAGAGGAATCGGAAGAACAAGATGTACGAGTAAGAAAAAAAGAAACTAATAAAAAAAGGGGTGCAACATGAGGACTTCCCAGGGGTCACCCATCCTAGTACTGCTCTTTCCCAAGCACGCATAACTTCGGAGTTCTGATGGGATCCGGTGAATTATTGCTGGTATGATCGCACCCAACAATGAATGAATTCTTTATTTTTTGTCTCTCGAATTGCGGATCAGAGGAACAGGAGCTGCAGTTTCAAACGGACATAACTTTCAATCGCCTGAGAGTTACTGGAGCTTCAGCTTGCTCACGCAAAGCTCCACTCGATACCTATAGTGCGTATCTCGGTTAAAGAGACGGAGACGCTCAAATTCCAAAAAGGAGATGGTCTTTCGGGGAAGTTTTCACGTATGTCGTGTTGGGACTCACCAAAGAGGCCCGCATCACCCAGATCGCACGTTCACATCGTATGATTCAGTCTATTGCATATTTTCTATCCCCGGATTGGACTGAAAGAGTCGGAAATAGGACGGCGAGGAATCGAAAGAACTAGAAGTACGAGTAATAAAAAAAGAAATTAATGAAAAAAGGGGTGCAACACGAGGACTTCCCAGGGGGTCACCCATCCTAGTACTACTCTCGCCCAAGCACACTTAATTTCGGAGTTTTGATGGGATCCGGTGCATTAGTGCTGGTATGATCGCACCAAACAGTGAATGAATTCTTTATTCTTTTTCTCTCGAATTGCGGATCGGAGGAATAGGAACTGCAGTTTCAAATGGACATAACTTTCGATCGGCTAAGAGTTACGGGAGCTTCAGCCTGCTCACGCGAAGCTCCTCTCGATACCTACAGCAAGTATTTCGGTCTAAGAGACGGAGACGCTCAAATTACAACCCGAAGATGGTCTTTCGGGGAGTTTTTTCCCGAAGGGCGCAGGGACCTACCGAAGCGGCCCGCGTCACCCAGATCGCATGATAACGTCGTGTGATTTAAGTCTATTGCATATTTTCTATCCGCGGATTGGACTGAAAGAGTCGGAAATAGGATGGAGAGGAATCAGAAAAACAAGAAGTACGAGCAAGAAAAAAAGAAATTAATGAAAAAGGGGTGCAATACAAGGACATCCCAGGGGGTCACCCATTCTAGTACTGCTCTCGCCCAAGCACGCTTAACTTCGGAGTTCCGATGGGATTCGAAGCATTAGTGCTTGTATGATCGCACCCAACAATGAATGAATTCTTTATTGTTTTGTCTCTCGAATTGCGGATCGTAGGAACAGGAGCTGCAGTTTCAAACGAAAATAACTTTCGATCTGCAGATAGTTACGGGAGCTTCAGCCTACTCACGCGAAGCTCTTCTCGATACCTACAGTGCGTATCTCGGTCTAAGAGACGGAGAAGCTCAATTTCAAACCCGGAGATGGTCTTTGGGGGCATTTTCCCGTAGGGCGCGCTGAGATCCACCGATGTGGCCCGCGTCACCCAGATCGCACGTTCACGTCGTGTGATTAAGTCTATTGCATCTTTTCTATCCTCGGATTGGACTGAAAGAGTCGTAAATAGGACGGAGAGGAATCGGAAGAACAAGATGTACGAGTAAGAAAAAAAGAAACTAATAAAAAAGGAGAGCAACGCGAGGACTTCCCAGGGGGTCACCCATCCTAGTATTGCTCTTGCCCAAGAACGCATAACTTCAGAGTTCTGATGGGATCCAGTGAATTAGTGCTGGTATGATCGCACCCAACAATGATTGAATTCTTTATTTTTTGTCTCTTGAATTGCGGATCGGAGGAACAGGAGCTGCAGTTTCAAACGGACATAACTTTCAATCGCCTGAGAGTTACTGGAGCTTCAGCTTGCTCACGCAAAGCTCCACTCGATACCTATAGTGCGTATCTTGGTTAAAGAGACGGAGACGCTCAAATTCCAAAAAGGAGATGGTCTTTCGGGGAAGTTTTCACGTATGTCGTGTTGGGACTCACCAAAGAGGCCCGCATCACCCAGATCGCACATTCACATCGTATGATTCAGTCTATTGCATATTTTCTATCCCCGGATTGGACTGAAAGAGTCGGAAATAGGACGGAGAGGAATCGAAAGAACTAGAAGTACGAGTAATAAAAAAAGAAATTAATGAAAAAAGGGGTGCAACACGAGGACTTCCCAGGGGGTCACCCATCCTAGTACTACTCTCGCCCAAGCACACTTAATTTCGGAGTTTTGATGGGATCCGGTGCATTAGTGCTGGTATGATCGCACCAAACAGTGAATGAATTCTTTATTCTTTTTCTCTCGAATTGCGGATCGAAGGAATAGGAACTGCAGTTTCAAATGGACATAACTTTCGATCGGCTAAGAGTTACAGGAGCTTCAGCCTGCTCACGCGAAGCTCCTCTCGATACCTACAGCAAGTATTTCGGTCTAAGAGACGGAGACGCTCAAATTACAACCCAAAGATGGTCTTTCGGGGAGTTTTTCCCGAAGGGCGCAGGCACCTACCGAAGCGGCCCGCGTCACCCAGATCGCACGATAACGTCGTGTGATTTAAGTCTATTGCATATTTTCTATCCGCGGATTGGACTGAAAGAGTCGGAAATAGGATGGAGAGGAATCAGAAAAACAAGAAGTACGAGTAAGAAAAAAAGAAATTAATGAAAAAGGGGTGCAACACAAGGACATCCCAGGGGGTCACCCATTCTAGTACTGCTCTCGCCCAAGCACGCTTAACTTCGGAGTTCTGATGGGATTCGAAGCATTAGTGCTTGTATGATCGCACCCAACAATGAATGAATTCTTTATTGTTTTGTCTCTCGAATTGCGGATCGGAGGAACAGGAGCTGCAGTTTCAAACGAAAATAACTTTCGATCTGCTGATAGTTACGGGAGCTTCAGCCTACTCACGCGAAGCTCTTCTCGATACCTACAGTGCGTATCTCGGTCTAAGAGACGGAGAAGCTCAATTTCAAACCCGGAGATGGTCTTTGGGGGCATTTTCCCGTAGGGCGCGCTGAGATCCACCGATGTGGCCCGCGTCACCCTGATCGCACGTTCACGTCGTGTGATTAAGTCTATTGCATCTTTTGTATCCTCGGATTGGACTGAAAGAGTCGTAAATAGGACGGAGAGGAATCGGAAGAACAAGATGTACGAGTAAGAAAAAAAGAAACTAATAAAAAAAGGAGAGCAACACGAGGACTTTCCAGGGGGTCACCCATCCTAGTACTGCTCTTGCCCAAGCACGCATAACTTCAGAGTTCTGATGGGATCCAGTGAATTAGTGCTGGTATGATCGCACCCAACAATGATTGAATTCTTTATTTTTTGTCTCTCGAATTGCGGATCGGAGGAACAGGAGCTGCAGTTTCAAACGGACATCACTTTCAATCGCCTGAGAGTTACTGGAGCTTCAGCTTGCTCACGCAAAGCTCCACTCGATACCTATAGTGCGTATCTTGGTTAAAGAGACGGAGAAGCTCTAATTCCAAAAAGGAGATGGTCTTTCGGGGAAGTTTTCACGTATGTCGTGTTGGGACTCACCAAAGAGTCCCGCATCACCCAGATCGCACGTTCATATCGTATGATTCAGTCTATTGCATATTTTCTATCCCCGGATTGGACTGAAAGAGTCGGAAATAGGACGGCGAGGAATCGAAAGAACTAGAAGTACGAGTAATAAAAAAAGAAATTAATGAAAAAAGGGGTGCAACACGAGGACTTCCCAGGGGGTCACCCATCCTAGTACTACTCTAGCCCAAGCACACTTAATTTCGGAGTTTTGATGGGATCCGGTGCATTAGTGCTGGTATGATCGCACCAAACAGTGAATGAATTCTTTATTCTTTTTCTCTCGAATTGCGGATCGGTGGAATAGGAACTGCAGTTTCAAATGGACATAACTTTCGATCGGCTAAGAGTTACGGGAGCTTCAGCCTGCTCATGCGAAGCTCCTCTCGATACCTACAGCAAGTATTTCGGTCTAAGAGACGGAGACGCTCAAATTACAACCCGAAGATGGTCTTTCGGGGAGTTTTTCCCGAAGGGCGCAGGGACCTACCGAAGCGGCCCGCGTCACCCAGATCGCACAATCACGTCGTGTGATTTAAGTCTATTGCATATTTTCTATCCGCGGATTGGACTGAAAGAGTCGGAAATAGGATGGAGAGGAATCAGAAAAAACAAGAAGTACGAGTAAGAAAAAAAAAATTAATGAAAAAGGGGTGCAACACAAGGACATCCCAGGGGGTCACCCATTCTAGTACTGCTCTTGCCCAAGCACGCTTAACTTTGGAGTTCTGATGGGATTCGAAGCATTAGTGCTTGTATGATCGCACTCAACAACGAATGAATTCTTTATTGTTTTGTCTCTCGAATTGCGGATCGGAGGAATAGGAGCTGCAGTTTCAAACGAAAATAACTTTCGATCTACTGATAGTTACGGGAGCTTCAGCCTACTCACGCGAAGCTCTTCTCGATACCTACAGTGCGTATCTCGGTCTAAGAGACGGAGAAGCTCAATTTCAAACCCGGAGATGGTCTTTGGGGGCATTTTCCCGTAGGGCGCGCTGAGATCCACCGATGTGGCCCGCGTCACCCAGATCGCACGTTCACGTCGTGTGATTAAGTCTATTGCATCTTTTCTATCCTCGGATTGGACTGAAAGAGTCGTAAATAGGATGGAGAGGAATCGGAAGAACAAGATGTACGAGTAAGAAAAAAAGAAACTAATAAAAAAAGGAGAGCAACACGAGGACTTCCCAGGGGGTCACCCATCCTAGTACTGCTCTTGCCCAAGCACGAATAACTTCAGAGTTCTGATGGGATCCAGTGAATTATTGCTGGTATGATCGCACCCAACAATGATTGAATTCTTTATTTTTTGTCTCTCGAATTGCGGATCGGAGGAACAGGAGCTGCAGTTTCAAACGGACATAACTTTTGATCTCCTGAGAGTTACTGAAGCTTCAGCCTGCTCGCGCGAAGCTCCACTCGATACCTATAGTGTGTATCTCGGTTAAAGAGACGGAGATGGTCAAATTCCAAAATGGAGATGGTCTTTCGGGGCATTTTCCCGTATGTCGCGCTGGGATCCAATGAAGCGGCCCGCGTCACCCAGATCGCACGTTCACATTGTATGATTCAGTCCATTGCATATTTTCTATCCGCAGATTGGACTGAAAGAGTCGGAAATAGGACGGCGAGGAATCGAAAGAACTAGAAGTATGAGTAAGAAAAAAAAAATTAATGAAAAAAGGGGTGCAACACGAGGACTTCCCAGGGGGTCTTCCATCCTAGTACTGCTCCCGTCCAAGCACGCTTCACTTCGGAATTTTGATGATATCCGGTGCATTAGTGCTGGTATGATCGCACCCAACAGTGAATGAATTCTTTATTCTTTTTCTCTCGAATTGCGGATCGGAGGAACAGGAGCTGCAGTTTCAAACGAACATAACTTTCAATCGGCTAAGAGTTACGGGAGCTTCAGCCTGCTCACGCGAAGCTCCTATCGATACCTACAACAAGTATCTCGGTCTAAGAGACGGAGGCGCTCAAATTACAACCCGGATATGGTCTTTCGGGGAGTTTTTCCCGAAGGGCGCTTGGACCCACCAAAGCGGCCCGCGTTACCCAGATCGCACATTCACGTCGTGTGATTTAAGTCTATTGCATATTATCTATCCGCGAATTGGACTGAAAGAGTCGGAAATAGGACGGAGAGGAATCGGAAGAACAATATGTACGAGTAAGAAAAAAAGAAACTTATTAAAAAAGGGGTGCAACACGAGGACTTCCCAGGGGGTCACCCATCCTAGTACTGCTCTTGCCCAAGCACACATAACTTCGGAGTTATGATGGGATCCGGTGCATTAGTGCTGGTATGATCGCACCCAATAGTGAATGAATTCTTTATTTTTTTGTCTCTCGAATTGCGGATCGAAGGAACAGGAGCTGCAGTTTCAAACGAACATAACTTTCGATCTGCTGAGAGTTACGGGATCTTCAGCATACTCACACGAAGCTCTTCTCAATACCTACAGCGCGTATCTCGGTCTAAGAGACAGAGAAGCTCAAATTCAAACCCGGAGATTGTCTTTGGTGGAATTTTTCCCGTACGGCACGTTGGGACCCACCGAAGTGGCCGTGTCACCCAGATCGCACGTTCACGTCGTGTGATTTAGTCTATTGCATCTTTTCTATCCGCGGATTGGACTGCAAGAGTCGGAAATAGGACAGCGAGGAATCGAAAGAACAAGAAGTACGAGTAAGAAAAAACGAAATTAATGAAAAATGGGGTGCAACACGAGGACTTTCCAGGGGGGTCAACCATCCTAGTACTGCTCTCGCCCAGACACGCTTAACTTCGGAGTTCTGATGGGATCCGAAGCATTAGTGCTGGTATGATCGCACCCAACAGTGAATGAATTCTTTATTGTTTTGTCTCTCGAATTGCGGATCGGAGGAACAGGAGCTGCAGTTTCAAACGAACATAACTTTCGATCGGCTAAGAGTTACGGGAGCTTGAGCCTGCTCACGCGAAGCTCCCCTCGATACTTACAGCAAGTATCTCGGTCTAAGAGACGGAGACGCTCAAATTACAACCCGGAGATGGTCTTTCGTTGCATTTTTCCCATAGAGCGCTGGGACCCACCGAAGCGGCCCGCATTACCCAGATCGCACGTTCACGTCGTGTGATTAAGTCTATTGCATCTTTTCTATCCGCGGATTGGACTGAAAGAGTCGGAAATAGGACGGCGAGGAATCGGAAAAACAAGAAGTATGTGTAAGAAAAAAAGAAATTAATGAAAAAGGGGTGCAACACGAGGACTTCCCAGGGGGTCACCCATTTCTGATGAGATCCGGTGCATTAGTGCTGGTATGATCGCACCCGACAGTGAATGAATTCTTTATTGTTTTGTCTCTCGAATTGCGGATCGGAGGAACAAGAGCTGTAGTTTCAAACGGACATAAATTTCGATCTGCTGAGAGTTACGGGAGCTTCAGCTTGCTCACGCGAAGCTCTTCTCGATACCTACAGCGCGTATCTAGGTCTAAGAGACGGACAAGCTCAAATTCAAACCCGGAGATGTTCTTTGGGGGCATTTTTCCCGTGGGCGCACTGGGATCCTTCGAAGTGGCCCGCGTCACCCAGATCGCACGTTCACGTCGTGTGTTTCAGTCTATTGCATCTTTTCTATCCACGGATTGGACTGAAAGAGTCGGAAATAGGACGGAGAGGAATCAGAAGAAAAATATGTACGAGTAAGAAAAAAAGAAACTAATATAAAAAAGGGTGCAAGACGAGGATTTCCAAGGGGGTCACCTATCCTAGTACTTCTCTTCCCCAAGCACGCATAACTTCAGAGTTCTGATGGGATCCGGTGCATTAGTGATTTTATGATCGCACGCAACAGTGAATGAATTCTTTATTTTTTTGTCTCTCGAATTGCGGATCGGAGGAACAGGAGCTGCAGTTTCAAACGAACATAACTTTTGATCGGCTGAGAGTTACTGGAGCTTCAGCCTGCTCAAGTGAAGCTCCACTCGATACCTATAGTGCGTATCTCGGTTAAAGAGATGGAGATGCTCAAATTCCAAAATGGAGATGGTCTTTCGGGGCATTTTTCCCGTATGTCACGCTAGGACCCACCGAAGCGGCCCACATCACCTAGATCGCATGTTCACATCGTATGATTCAGTCTATTGCATCTTTTCTATCCGCGGATTGGACTAAAAGAGTCAGAAATAGGACGGGGCGGAATCGAAAGAACAAAAAGTACGAGTAAGAAAAAAAGAAATTAATGAAAAAAGGGGTGCAACACGAGGACTTCCCAGGGGGTCACCCATTATAGTACTGCTTTCGCCCAAGCACGCTTAACTTCGGAGTTCTGATGGGATCCGTTGCATTAGTGCTGGTATGATTGCACCCAACAGTGAATGAATTCTTTATTATTTTGTCTCTCGAATTGCGGATCGGAAGAACAGGAGCTGCAGTTTCAAACGGACATAACTTTCGATCAGCTATGAGTTACAGGTGCTTCAGCCTGCTCACGCGAAGCTCCTCTCGATACCTACAGCAAGTATCTCGGTCTAAGAGACGGAGACGCTCAAATTACAACCCAGAGATGGTCTTTCGGGGCATTTTTCCCGTTGGGCGCACTGGGACCCACTGAAGTGGCCCGCGTCACCTAGATCGCACGTTCACGTCGTGTGATTAAGTCTATTGCATCTTTTCTATCTGCGGATTGGACTGAAAGAGTCGGAAATAGGACAGCGAGGAATCAGAAAAACAAGAAGTACGAGTAAAAAAAAAAATAAATTAATGAAAAAGGGGTGCAACACGAGGACTTCCCAGGAGGTCACCTATCCTAGTACTGCTCTCGCCCAAGCACGCTTAACTTCGGAGTTCTGGTGGGATACGGTGCATTAGTACTGGTATGATTGCACCCAGCAGTGAATGAATTCTTTATTGTTTTGTCTCTCGAATTGCGGATCGGAGGAACATGAGCTGCAGTTTCAAATGGACATAACTTTCGATCTTCTGAGAGTTATGGGAGCTTCAGCTTGCAAGCGCGAAGCTCTTCTCGATACCTACAATGCGTATCTCGGTCTAAGAGATGGAGAAGATCAAATTCAAACCCGGAGATTGTCTTTGGGGGCATTTTTTCCATAGGGCGTGCTGGGACCAACCGAATTGGCCCACGTCACCCATATCGCACGTTCACGTCCTGTGATTAAGTCTATTGCATCTTTTCTATCCGCGGATTGGATTGAAAGAGTCGGAAATAAGACGGAGAGGAATCGGAAGAACAAGATGTACGAGTAAGAAAAAAAGAAACTAATAAAAAAAGGGGTGCAACATGAGGACTTCCCAGGGGTCACCCATCCTAGTACTGCTCTTTCCCAAGCACGCATAACTTCGGAGTTCTGATGGGATCCGGTGAATTATTGCTGGTATGATCGCACCCAACAATGAATGAATTCTTTATTTTTTGTCTCTCGAATTGCGGATCAGAGGAACAGGAGCTGCAGTTTCAAACGGACATAACTTTCAATCGCCTGAGAGTTACTGGAGCTTCAGCTTGCTCACGCAAAGCTCCACTCGATACCTATAGTGCGTATCTCGGTTAAAGAGACGGAGACGCTCAAATTCCAAAAAGGAGATGGTCTTTCGGGGAAGTTTTCACGTATGTCGTGTTGGGACTCACCAAAGAGGCCCGCATCACCCAGATCGCACGTTCACATCGTATGATTCAGTCTATTGCATATTTTCTATCCCCGGATTGGACTGAAAGAGTCGGAAATAGGACGGCGAGGAATCGAAAGAACTAGAAGTACGAGTAATAAAAAAAGAAATTAATGAAAAAAGGGGTGCAACACGAGGACTTCCCAGGGGGTCACCCATCCTAGTACTACTCTCGCCCAAGCACACTTAATTTCGGAGTTTTGATGGGATCCGGTGCATTAGTGCTGGTATGATCGCACCAAACAATGAATGAATTCTTTATTCTTTTTCTCTCGAATTGCGGATCGGAGGAATAGGAATTGCAGTTTCAAATGGACATAACTTTCGATCGGCTAAGAGTTACGGGAGCTTCAGCCTGCTCACGCGAAGCTCCTCTCGATACCTACAGCAAGTATTTCGGTCTAAGAGACGGAGACGCTCAAATTACAACCCGAAGATGGTCTTTCGGGGAGTTTTTCCCGAAGGGCGCAGGGACCTACCGAAGCGGCCCGCGTCACCCAGATCGCATGATAACGTCGTGTGATTTAAGTCTATTGCATATTTTCTATCCACGGATTGGACTGAAAGAGTCGGAAATAGGATGGAGAGGAATCAGAAAAACAAGAAGTACGAGTAAGAAAAAAAGAAATTAATGAAAAAGGGGTGCAATACAAGGACATCCCAGGGGGTCACCCATTCTAGTACTGCTCTCGCCCAAGCACGCTTAACTTCGGAGTTCTGATGGGATTCGAAGCATTAGTGCTTGTATGATCGCACCCAACAATGAATGAATTCTTTATTGTTTTGTCTCTCGAATTGCGGATCGTAGGAACAGGAGCTGCAGTTTCAAACGAAAATAACTTTCGATCTGCAGATAGTTACGGGAGCTTCAGCCTACTCACGCGAAGCTCTTCTCGATACCTACAGTGCGTATCTCGGTCTAAGAGACGGAGAAGCTCAATTTCAAACCCGGAGATGGTCTTTGGGGGCATTTTCCCGTAGGGCGCGCTGAGATCCACCGATGTGGCCCGCGTCACCCAGATCGCACGTTCACGTCGTGTGATTAAGTCTATTGCATCTTTTCTAACCTCGGATTGGACTGAAAGAGTCGTAAATAGGACGGAGAGGAATCGGAAGAACAAGATGTACGAGTAAGAAAAAAAGAAACTAATAAAAAAAGGAGAGCAACGCGAGGACTTCCCAGGGGGTCACCCATCCTAGTACTGCTCTTGCCCAAGAACGCATAACTTCAGAGTTCTGATGGGATCCAGTGAATTAGTGCTGTTATGATCGCACCCAACAATGATTGAATTCTTTATTTTTTGTCTCTCGAATTGCGGATCGGAGGAACAGGAGCTGCAGTTTCAAACGGACATAACTTTCAATCTCCTGAGAGTTACTGGAGCTTCAGCTTGCTCACGCAAAGCTCCACTCGATACCTATAGTGCGTATCTTGGTTAAAGAGACGGAGACGCTCAAATTCCAAAAAGGAGATGGTCTTTCGGGGAAGTTTTCACGTATGTTGTGTTGGGACTCACCAAAGAGGCCCGCATCACCCAAATCGCACATTCACATCGTATGATTCAGTCTATTGCATATTTTCTATCCCCGGATTGGACTGAAAGAGTCGGAAATAGGACGGAGAGGAATCGAAAGAACTAGAAGTACGAGTAATAAAAAAAGAAATTAATGAAAAAAGGGGTGCAACACGAGGACTTCCCAGGGGGTCACCCATCCTAGTACTACTCTCGCCCAAGCACACTTAATTTCGGAGTTTTGATGGGATCCGGTGCATTAGTGCTGGTATGATCGCACCAAACAGTGAATGAATTCTTTATTCTTTTTCTCTCGAATTGCGGATCGAAGGAATAGGAACTGCAGTTTCAAATGGACATAACTTTCGATCGGCTAAGAGTTACAGGAGCTTCAGCCTGCTCACGCGAAGCTCCTCTCGATACCTACAGCAAGTATTTCGGTCTAAGAGACGGAGACGCTCAAATTACAACCCGAAGATGGTCTTTCGGGGTGTTTTTCCCGAAGGGCGCAGGGACCTACCGAAGCGGCCCGCGACACCCAGATCGCACGATAACGTCGTGTGATTTAAGTCTATTGCATATTTTCTATCCGCGGATTGGACTGAAAGAGTCGGAAATAGGATGGAGAGGAATCAGAAAAACAAGAAGTACGAGTAAGAAAAAAAGAAATTAATGAAAAAGGGGTGCAACACAAGGACATCCCAGGGGGTCACCCATTCTAGTACTGCTCTCGCCCAAGCACGCTTAACTTCGTAGTTCTGATGGGATTCGAAGCATTAGTGCTTGTATGATCGCACCCAACAATGAATGAATTCTTTATTGTTTTGTCTCTCGAATTGCGGATCGGAGGAACAGGAGCTGCAGTTTCAAACGAAAATAACTTTCGATCTGCTGATAGTTACGGGAGCTTCAGCCTACTCACGCGAAGCTCTTCTCGATACCTACAGTGCGTATCTCGGTCTAAGAGACGGAGAAGCTCAATTTCAAACCCGGAGATGGTCTTTGGGGGCATTTTCCCGTAGGGCGCGCTGAGATCCACCGATGTGGCCCGCGTCACCCAGATCGCACGTTCACGTCGTGTGATTAAGTCTATTGCATCTTTTGTATCCTCGGATTGGACTGAAAGAGTCGTAAATAGGACGGAGAGGAATCGAAAGAACAAGATGTACGAGTAAGAAAAAAAGAAACTAATAAAAAAAGGAGAGCAACACGAGGACTTTCCAGGGGGTCACCCATCCTAGTACTGCTCTTGCCCAAGCACGCATAACTTCAGAGTTCTGATGGGATCCAGTGAATTAGTGCTGGTATGATCGCACCCAACAATGATTGAATTCTTTATTTTTTGTCTCTCGAATTGCGGATCGGAGGAACAGGAGCTGCAGTTTCAAACGGACATCACTTTCAATCGCCTGAGAGTTACTGGAGCTTCAGCTTGCTCACGCAAAGCTCCACTCGATACCTATAGTGCGTATCTTGGTTAAAGAGACGGAGAAGCTCAAATTCCAAAAAGGAGATGGTCTTTCGGGGAAGTTTTCACGTATGTCGTGTTGGGACTCACCAAAGAGTCCCGCATCACCCAGATCGCACGTTCATATCGTATGATTCAGTCTATTGCATATTTTCTATCCCCGGATTGGACTGAAAGAGTCGGAAATAGGACGGCGAGGAATCGAAAGAACTAGAAGTACGAGTAATAAAAAAAGAAATTAATGAAAAAAGGGGTGCAACACGAGGACTTCCCAGGGGGTCACCCATCCTAGTACTACTCTCGCCCAAGCACACTTAATTTCGGAGTTTTGATGGGATCCGGTGCATTAGTGCTGGTATGATCGCACCAAACAGTGAATGAATTCTTTATTCTTTTTCTCTCGAATTGCGGATCGGAGGAATAGGAACTGCAGTTTCAAATGGACATAACTTTCGATCGGCTAAGAGTTACGGGAGCTTCAGCCTGCTCATGCGAAGCTCCTCTCGATACCTACAGCAAGTATTTCGGTCTAAGAGACGGAGACGCTCAAATTACAACCCGAAGATGGTCTTTCGGGGAGTTTTTCCCGAAGGGCGCAGGGACCTACCGAAGCGGCCCGCGTCACCCAGATCGCACAATCACGTCGTGTGATTTAAGTCTATTGCATATTTTCTATCCGCGGATTGGACTGAAAGAGTCGGAAATAGGATGGAGAGGAATCAGAAAAAACAAGAAGTACGAGTAAGAAAAAAAAAATTAATGAAAAAGGGGTGCAACACAAGGACATCCCAGGGGGTCACCCATTCTAGTACTGCGCTCTCGCCCAAGCACGCTTTAACTTTGGAGTTCTGATGGGATTCGAAGCATTAGTGCTTGTATGATCGCACCCAACAACGAATGAATTCTTTATTGTTTTGTCTCTCGAATTGCGGATCGGAGGAATAGGAGCTGCAGTTTCAAACGAAAATAACTTTCGATCTGCTAATAGTTACGGGAGCTTCAGCCTACTCACGCGAAGCTCTTCTCGATACCTACAGTGCGTATCTCGGTCTAAGAGACGGAGAAGCTCAATTTCAAACCCGGAGATGGTCTTTGGGGGCATTTTCCCGTAGGGCGCGCTGAGATCCACCGATGTGGCCCGCGTCACCCAGATCGCACGTTCACGTCGTGTGATTAAGTCTATTGCATCTTTTCTATCCTCGGATTGGACTGAAAGAGTCGTAAATAGGATGGAGAGGAATCTGAAGAACAAGATGTACGAGTAAGAAAAAAAGAAACTAATAAAAAAAGGAGAGCAACACGAGGACTTCCCAGGGGGTCACCCATCCTAGTACTGCTCTTGCCCAAGCACGAATAACTTCAGAGTTCTGATGGGATCCAGTGAATTATTGCTGGTATGATCGCACCCAACAATGATTGAATTCTTTATTTTTTGTCTCTCGAATTGCGGATCGGAGGAACAGGAGCTGCAGTTTCAAACGGACATAACTTTTGATCTCCTGAGAGTTACTGAAGCTTCAGCCTGCTCGCGCAAAGCTCCACTCGATACCTATAGTGTGTATCTCGGTTAAAGAGACGGAGATGGTCAAATTCCAAAATGGAGATGGTCTTTCGGGGCATTTTCCCGTATGTCGCGCTGGGATCCAATGAAGCGGCCCGCGTCACCCAGATCGCACGTTCACATTGTATGATTCAGTCCATTGCATATTTTCTATCCGCAGATTGGACTGAAAGAGTCGGAAATAGGACGGCGAGGAATCGAAAGAACTAGAAGTACGAGTAAGAAAAAAAAAATTAATGAAAAAAGGGGTGCAACACGAGGACTTCCCAGGGGGTCTTCCATCCTAGTACTGCTCCCGTCCAAGCACGCTTCACTTCGGAATTTTGATGATATCCGGTGCATTAGTGCTGGTATGATCGCACCCAACAGTGAATGAATTCTTTATTCTTTTTCTCTCGAATTGCGGATCGGAGGAACAGGAGCTGCAGTTTCAAACGAACATAACTTTCAATCGGCTAAGAGTTACGGGAGCTTCAGCCTGCTCACGCGAAGCTCCTATCGATACCTACAACAAGTATCTCGGTCTAAGAGACGGAGGCGCTCAAATTACAACCCGGATATGGTCTTTCGGGGAGTTTTTCCCGAAGGGCGCTTGGACCCACCAAAGCGGCCCGCGTTACCCAGATCGCACATTCACGTCGTGTGATTTAAGTCTATTGCATATTATCTATCCACGAATTGGACTGAAAGAGTCGGAAATAGGACGGAGAGGAATCGGAAGAACAATATGTACGAGTAAGAAAAAAAGAAACTTATTAAAAAAGGGGTGCAACACGAGGACTTCCCAGGGGGTCACCCATCCTAGTACTGCTCTTGCCCAAGCACACATAACTTCGGAGTTCTGATGGGATCCGGTGCATTAGTGCTGGTATGATCGCACCCAATAGTGAATGAATTCTTTATTTTTTTGTCTCTCGAATTGCGGATCGAAGGAACAGGAGCTGCAGTTTCAAATGAACATAACTTTCGATCTGCTGAGAGTTACGGGATCTTCAGCATACTCACACGAAGCTCTTCTCAATACCTACAGCGCGTATCTCGGTCTAAGAGACAGAGAAGCTCAAATTCAAACCCGGAGATTGTCTTTGGTGGAATTTTTCCCGTACGGCACGTTGGGACCCACCGAAGTGGCCGTGTCACCCAGATCGCACGTTCACGTCGTGTGATTTAGTCTATTGCATATTTTCTATCCGCGGATTGGACTGAAAGAGTCGGAAATAGGACAGCGAGGAATCGAAAGAACAAGAAGTACGAGTAAGAAAAAACGAAATTAATGAAAAATGGGGTGCAACACGAGGACTTTCCAGGGGGGTCAACCATCCTAGTACTGCTCTCGCCCAGGCACGCTTAACTTCGGAGTTCTGATGGGATCCGAAGCATTAGTGCTGGTATGATCGCACCCAACAGTGAATGAATTCTTTATTGTTTTGTCTCTCGAATTGCGGATCGGAGGAACAGGAGCTGCAGTTTCAAACGAACATAACTTTCGATCGGCTAAGAGTTACGGGAGCTTGAGCCTGCTCACGCGAAGCTCCCCTCGATACCTACAGCAAGTATCTCGGTCTAAGAGACGGAGACGCTCAAATTACAACCCGGAGATGGTCTTTCGTTGCATTTTTCCCATAGAGCGCTGGGACCCACCGAAGCGGCCCGCATTACCCAGATCGCACGTTCACGTCGTGTGATTAAGTCTATTGCATCTTTTCTATCCGCGGATTGGACTGAAAGAGTCGGAAATAGGACGGCGAGGAATCGGAAAAACAAGAAGTATGTGTAAGAAAAAAAGAAATTAATGAAAAAGGGGTGCAACACGAGGACTTCCCAGGGGGTCACCCATTTCTGATGAGATCCGGTGCATTAGTGCTGGTATGATCGCACCCGACAGTGAATGAATTCTTTATTGTTTTGTCTCTCGAATTGCGGATCAGAGGAACAAGAGCTGTAGTTTCAAACGGACATAAATTTCGATCTGCTGAGAGTTACGGGAGCTTCAGCTTGCTCACGCGAAGCTCTTCTCGATACCTACAGCGCGTATCTAGGTCTAAGAGACGGAGAAGCTCAAATTCAAGCCCGGAGATTGTCTTTGGGGGCATTTTTCCCGTAGGGTGCGCTGAGACCCACCAAAGTGGCGCGCGTCACCCAGATCGCACGTTCATGTCCTGTGATTCAGTCTATTGCATCTTTTCTATCCGCGAATTGGACTGAAAGAGTTGGAAATAGGACGGAGAGGAATTGGAAGAACAAGATGTACGAGTAAGAAAAAAATAATAATAAAAAAGGGGTGCAACACGAGGACTTCCCAAGTGGTCACACATCCTAGTACTGATCTTGCCCAATCACGCATAACTTCGGAGTTCTGATGGGATCCAGTGCATTAGTGCTGGTATGATCGCACCCAACAGTGAATGAATTCTTTATTTTTTTGTCTCTCGAATTGCGGATCGGAGGAACAGGAGCTGCTATTTTAAACGAACATAACTTTCGATCGGCTGAGAGTTACTGAAGTTTCAGCCTGCTCACGCGAAGCTCCACTCGATACCTATATTGTGTATCTCGGTTAAAGAGACGGAGATGCTCAAATTCCAAAATGGAGATGGTCTTTCGGGGCATTTTTCCCGTATGTCGCGCTGGGACCCACCGAAGCGGCCCGCGTCACCTTGATCGCACGTTCACATCGTATGATTCAGTCTATTGCATCTTTTCTATCCACGAATTGGACTGAAAGAGTCGGAAATAGGACGGCGAGGAATCGAAAGAACAAGAAGTACGAGAAAGAAAAAAAAAATTAATGAAAAAAAAGGTGCAACACGAGAACTTCCCAGGGGGTCACCCATCCTAGTACTGCTCTCACCAAAGCACGCTTAATTTCGGAGTTTTAGTGGGATCTGGTGCATTAGTGCTGGTATGATCGAACCCAACAGCAAATGAATTCTTTATTGTTTTTCTTTTGAATTGCGGATCGGAGGAACAGGAGCTGCAGTTTCAAACGGATATAACTTTCGATCGGCTAAGAGTTACAGGAGCTTCAGCCAGCTCACGCGAAGCTCCTCTCAATACCTACATCAAGAATCTCGGTCTAAGAGACGGAGACGCTCAAATTACAACCCGGAGATGGTCTTTCGGGGCGTTTTTCCCATAGGGCGCGCTGGGACCCATCGAAGAGGCCCGCGTCACCAAGATCGCACGTTCACGTCATGTGATTAAGTATATTGCATCTTTTCTATCGGCGGATTGGACTGAAAGAGTCGGAAATAGGACGGCGAGGAATCGGAAAAACAAGAAGTACGAGTAAGAAAAAAAAATTAATGAAAAAGGGGTGCAACACGAGGACTTCCCAGGGGATCACCCATCCTAGTACTGCTCTCACCCAAGCACGCTTAACTTCGGAGTTCTGATGAGATCCGGTGCATTAGTGTTGGAATGATCGCACCCAACAGTGAATGAATTCTTTATTATTTTGTCTCTCGAATTGCGGATCGGAGGAACAGGAGCTGCAGTTTCAAACGGACATAACTTTCGATCTGCTGATAGTTATGGGAGCTTCAGCCTACTCACGCGAAGCTCTTTTCGATACCTACAGCGCGTATCTCGATCTAAGAGACGAAGAAGCTCAAATTCAAACCCAGAGATGGTCTTTGGGGGCATTTTTCCCGTAGGGCGTGCTGGGACCCACCGAAGTGGCCCGCGTAACCCAGATCGCACGTTCACGTCGTGTGATTCAGTCTATTGCATCTTTTCTATCCGCGGATTGGACTGAAAGGGTCGGAAATACGACGGAGAGGAATCGGAAGAACAAGATGTACGAGTAAGAAAAAAAGAAACTAATAAAAAAAAAGGTGCAACACGAGGACTTCCCAGAGGGTCACCCATCCCAGTACTGCTCTTGCCCAAGCACGCATAACTACGAAGTTCTGATGGGATCCGGTGCATTAGTGCTGGTATGATCGCACCCAAAAGTGAATGAATTCTTTATTTTTTTGTCTCTCGAATTGCGGATCAGAGGAACAGGAGCTACAGTTTCAAACGGACATAACTTTTGATCGGCTGAGAGTTACTGGAGCTTCAGCCTGCTCACGCGAAGCTCCACTCGATACCTATAGTGTGTATATCGGTTAAAGAGAAGGATATGCTCAAATTCCAAAACAAAGACGGTCTTTCGAGGCATTTTTCCCATATGTCGCGCTGGGACCCACCGAAGCGGCCCGCGTCACCCAAATCGCACGTTCACATCGTATGATTCAGTCTATTGCATCTTTTCTATCCGCGGATTGGTCTGAAAGAGTCGGAAATAGTGAAACGACCCTAACTCTATAATTAATAAATAAATATGCGGAAATTTTTTTATTTTTTTTTTCTAAGTAAAAATATGTACATACATGCCCATACATATATGCACAGAATAATTAGATTTAAAAATAAATAACTTGAATAAAAATAATGCAACAAATCGAAAACTTAACATTTCATAATTTAAATATCTGAGTCATGCGTTAAATAAAATACTGACAAAAGTGAAATAAATTAAAGTTTTGCATGCACTGAAAATTACTTAAAATAAAATATCACAAATCACAACCACTGAAAATAATTAAAATGTAACATGCTAAAAATTCGAGACATGCATAAAGACTCAGACAACGGTCACGGGGGATCACTGCCAGTCTGCTCATACGTCCTCGCCGCCGGTAGGAGCTACATCCTCCTCCAAGTACTCACCTGCACTATACCAGTGTAGTGAGCTTAGAGGCCCAACATGATAACATAACAAGGGTTGAAAATAATTTAAATCACTTTAATACTAATACATAACATATACATGAATGAGCATGCTTAAAAAAATATCATTGACATCACATAACTTAAATTAACTTAAATATCATAACATAAATAATACATACATTGTTGAGCAAAGTATTTTCTAACATCGCATGGTTGTATCCATAGTGTAACCTTAAATCATACATTAAATACTGATCAGCGTGGAAACCAACGTACGTGGCGGTGACGAATCACCTCTTAAATTGGCAGTAAACTGCCCTTCAATAGTTCACATATGGGGACGAATCCCCCTTCAAATTGTCACACTACTTTAACTTCCAACATAAAATATTTTCTTTTGCTCAACCTTAAACATTAAATAATGCATAAAATTATTTCATGAATGCATGCACTTAAATAAAATGTGTGTCCTTCATATTTATTTAATTTAATTTCATACTAACATATAAATATTAAAAAAATAACTTCAACGCATAAAAATAATTAAATATATATTCAGGACACATGCAAATTTCTCATGTATTGTACTGAACTGCTGGCCCTAACACTCAAGCCCATTTTCTTAAATTCTGGCCCACTAACACTGAGACTGGCCCATTAACATACTTAAGCCCAATAATATATATTCTAAGCCCACTTAATTAATTAAAGCCCATTAACAAACTTAAATGTAACCCATTAATTTAATTAATCTAATTAACCCAATAAAACACTTAAATTTAATAATTAACTTAAAATTAAAAATACCCGAGCCCAATTAACTTAACCCGGACCCGGACCCAACTAACTTAACCCATGAACCACGTGAAAGAGTGGGTGCCCGGTGAGCCATTTTGTGGCTAAGGGCTTTGATGACTCAATGTATAAACAATCTTTTGTTTAATATAATTTACACTTTTATAATGGCGTTTACTTTATCTTTTATCATATTATTATGTTGTGACATACTATAAGATGTTTAGATGAAGACCTTGAATATACTATAGTGTATGTAAGATGTGGTAGCACATGGGGATGGCTATCATGAAACACATTTTATAGTCACTGTATATTCTAAACAGTTCCTAGTCGATTGAGCCGTCCGTTAATAAGGATAAGGATCGCTCGAGATTGAGACTAGCATTTGCGATGCCGAGTACCACGTTTCATTGGTATGGAACATAGACATGTTCAAAGCATGCAAATGGATATTCATACGATGAATGATCGAACTACCCTATCCGGACTTTCCAAGTGGTTATCATTTATCGAGTGGATAAAGTCCGCGGTTTTGGTTGTACACCATTAGTCCTTACTACTTGAAACATCATTGAGACTCTATATGCTAGTACTGTACTTTGACTCGTTTACCGACTCTATTGGGGTAATCAGGTGTCGGGATTGGGTACAGTTAGAACACATATAGGAGTCGATGCTTTGTTGTCAAGGATTCACCACATACTTGCGAGTGTGGATATCCTATGCAATCTGAGGAGATATTAGTGTGACGAATCTCTGGCCAGAGTACATGATGTGTTTTAAGAAATGGTTTCTTAGTAGCACATGCGATGTCACTATTTGATCTTCAAGATGCATTGCATAGTTATCGAATCTCGAACGACTCTTGATTTACCAATGGTTGTTGATTCGATCGGGATATATGGATGAAGGGACCGTACTGTACGCTAACAAAAATCTATTGGTTCTTGCAGGCACTATCAGTGATACCTAGGGAATCATGGGGCGATGTTGCTAGGAGCTCTTACCATGATTCGATGGGCAAGTCGGAAATTGTTGTTCCGAGTCACAAGGAGTTGTGAGCCCACGGCTAGCTGTATCCCTGAACCATTGAGGGTCACACAAGTAATGGATTTTTAATTTCCATTGAGATAGTTAAATTTAAAGAGTTAAATTTAATGAACAAATAAGTGGGACTTCTTATTTAATAGTAGAGGGAGTAAGATTTCCTAAAATGACATAGGTATGGGCATTTTTGGAAATCACTGAATTCGGATTCAGAAAATTTATCTTGACTTTAAAAGATGCATAAATGGTTTTTGTGCACATTGGTGAAATTGGTTTATCAATCTGAGTCACGATGAATTTTATATTAATTTCTGAACATGCGGGCTTTGCTTGTCAGGCTTGAACTTATGACTAATGGGCCCTAAGCTATTAGCAGCCCATATTATAAATAAGTTATTACAGTACAGAAATTACGCAACAGAGGTCACAAAATATTTTCGAAAACCCTATTTTTCCCTACTGTGGCCGCCGCCCCCTCCCTCTCCGCTCGAAAAATTCGGCCTGTGAATTTTGAATTTGCAGTCTGGTTTAACGGATCAAATTCGTTAATTCTCTTCGTAGAAACTTCTGATAGATTTTCTAGTGCAATCTATCAGAGGGATTAAACTTCTGTTCGTGGACCTGATTGAAGAATTGTTCGTCCATCAGTTCCTGGGATATACAACAAGAGCAGAGTAATCTGTTGGTGTCCATAATCTCGTTTCGAGATTCAAGGTAAAAATTTAATTGTTATTTAATTTTTACACGCACAATTTAATCGTAAAGTTTTGATACCCATGATATGGAATCGTTCCATATAAAAATTTTAAACTTCCGCTGCACCGGGTATCAATTCTGATTGATCTGATCACCGTTATCCAACAGTGGTATCAAAGCCAGGTTGCTCAGATCAAGCGATTAAATTAATCGATTGTACAAAAAAAATTTTTAAGCCTCGGTTTTTTAAACAAAAGATTTTAAAAATTTAAAAATTAATGGGCAAACCCGGGGCAGCGACGGGCTGCCCGGCCCGAGCCCCTTTTGGAGCGCGGGCTGCCCGGGATCGTCCCGGGCGGCCCGGGAAAATTAATTTTTATTTTTTTAATTAAAATTTTAATATGTTAAAATTCTTTTTGGTCCGATCGAAAATTGTTTTTGATTGGTCCACGAGGCGTCGGATCGAATTGTTCGAGTCCAAAAATTTTAAAATTTATTTTTGGATAAATTTGAATTTTTGGAAAATTTATAGATTTTATCCGTTAAATCAGATTTTATGAAATTAATTATTTTTGGTACAATTGATGATAAGATATGATCTTATGGAAATATTGAGTAAAATATGATTTTATGTATAAAATTGGATTTTATATGTAAAATATGATTTTATTTAATAAAAAGATAAAATATGATTTTGTATGTAAAATAAGATTTTATATATGGAATATGATTTTATCCTTTTAATTTAATTGCCATTGCATGTTATCCAATAAATTAATTTTGAATTAAATATTATTGGATAAGGATGATCGATTTCCATAACCAATTTTATAGGTGTATGTTAGGGAATTTACATTTGTTTTTATTGTTGTTGGATTTATTAATGGGCCTGGTTTTTGGCCCAATATGAATTGTCATATGTAATAAAAGTGGGCCTGGTTTATGGCCCGTTCCCACCCCTTAAAATGTATCCCCTACTTTTCATAGTTATTTATTGTTAATACATTATACTTAGTGGGAGATGAAGATTGGAAGCGTGGTGGGCCCAGCAGACAATAAAGACTGAAGAAATGTAAATTGGAAGCACAATGTAATAGGATTGCATTGCAAACTTGCATATTACCTAGGATTGGACTTAGACTCGTGATTGGCAACCACGGGTCGATTAGAAATGGAATCGATCATCCTATATAATATATGATATTATCGTTGTATGCATGTTTAGACTAAATTGTATGAATCCCGCAAGCATACAAATTTTAAATGATGAGACAAATTTTCAAAATTAAAATCCCTCATTTTAAATATGATTTAAAATTGATATCAAGATAAATAAAGGAAATTTAAATATTGTTTAAATGTTCCTACCTTCCATCAATGATCAATGTATGAGATGCTACCCGCGGATACGGTCCGGCTCATATTATTGGGGGGGCCCGTTCGTCGGAAAGCTGTACATTGGATCGACACATGTTGTAAGTTGGGTGGAACTCCCATGGGATCGGCTCATATTATTGGGGGATCCACATGGCGATCGTCTATCACAACTTAATATTGATGGGTCATCTTGACATGTCACAATAAACGGCGTCATATTATTGGGCCCTTATTGGACATGAGGTAAAAACGTGGAGGTTGCTTTGGAAGCAATTGGGCTCTACCTATTGAAAATTATGGTTGGCTGATATTATTCGGGACCATAGTTTGTTAATTGGACTCCATGTTCCCACTAAGGAAAACAGTTTCCTGTTTTCACTAGAGGGTAGTGAAATCGTTAAAATAGTGGGAGTGAGATTCATAAAATAAATTTCGCTTATTTTATGTCTTAGTAAATTAATTAAACAATCATCGATAATTGTCTGTTTCATCTCAGTATATCATTATGATGAATCTTCGTAATCCACATGTTTCAATTCTCGAACAAAACAAACTTACTGGCGCAAACAATACAGAATGATTCCATAAGTTAAGATTGTCCTAAGTTCGGAAAAGATTTTCTAAGTGTTAGAAAAGGCTTCTCCGAAAACAGCCCCGGCTGATGTAACTGCCGAAAGGTTGGCCGAACTAGAGAAATGGTTGGACCATGATCTCAAGGCCAAATGTTACATGCAAAATTCTAACAAAAATTTTTATGACGTTCAATAATCAATAGTTGACTATTGAATGGGGCAAGAAGGGTAAGTCCGCATAATGAATAAATGTTATTCCGAATCACAAAGGTTGTGAACCCATGGCTAGTTGTATCCCTGACCCTTTGGACAAGTCTAAACAAGTTTGCCATCACTGCAAGAAACCCGGTCATTGGAAACGTAACTGCAAGGAATACCTCGAGCAGTTGCGAACTGCAAAGGGTATGATTTACATTGAAATAAATGTTTTTCTTAATACTACTTCTAGGGTATTGGATACCAGATGTAGATCTCACATTTGCAATGAGTTACAAATGATGACAAGAAGTAATAGGCTAAGGATGGGTGAGACCCAGTCAAGGCTAGGGAATGGTTCCAGAGTTAAATCCATAGCTATGGGAAATATTTGTTTAATTTTGCAAACCAATTTTAAGTTGTATTATGAGAAAGATATTTTTATTTGTGGCAAAGATTTCATTAAAACATTATTTCTATTTCTATGCTTGATATAGATGGGTTTTCTTGTAATTTTGTGAATGGGATTTGCAATATTTACAAGAATGAATGTTTGATTTGAAGTGGACAATTTAAAAACGATCTATATAACTTAAAATTAAAAGACGTTTCAATGAATTATGTCGATAAACCGGTAACAACGAACAAAAGGAAAATCGATAGTCAAAACCCGGCAAACCTTTGGCATGCTAGGCTAGGTCATATTTCCTCAAGGAGGATGAACAAGCTAGTGGGAGAGGGCATGTTTGATATGTCTGATATTAACTCTCTATCTACTTGTGAATCCTGCCTAAAAGGAAAAATGACTAAATCTCCATTCAAGGGGAAACCTGAACGTAGTCAAAATCTGTTGGATTTGATCCATTCAGATATTTGTGGTCCATTTAGAATTGGTACTCAATTTGGCCACACCTACTTCATTACCTTTACTGATGATTATTCTAGGTATGGGTATTTATATTTAATGAAATATAAGTCTGAAGCATTTGAAAATTTCAAAGAATTCAAGGCTGAAGTAGAAAACAAGCTAGGTAAAAGTATTAAAGCACTTCGATCGGATCGAGGTGGAGAATACTTAAGTACCGAGTTTTTGGACTATCTGAAAGAGAATGGGATTCTCTCTCAGTGGACTCCTCCTATGACACCTCAGCTGAATGGTGTATCGGAGCGTCGTAATCGAACATTGTTGGACATGGTTCGATCCATGATGAGCTTCACTGAGCTTCCAACTTCGTTTTGGGGCTACGCGCTTGAAACGGCGGTATTGTTGTTGAACAACGTCCACACCAAAGCAGTGGATAAAACACCATACGAGTTATGGAATGGCAAAGCTCCTAATTATTCGTACTTGAGGATTTGGGGATGTCCCGCTTACGTGAAGCAGACAGTGGGAGATAAGTTGGATAGTCGATCCGCCTTATGTTATTTTGTAGGGTATCCGAAGAATTCAATCGGATATTATTTCTATCATCCTACTGAAACAAAAGTGTTTGTTTCAAGGAATGCCACCTTCTTGGAGAAGGAGTTCTTATTGGATAAGAAAGGCGAGATGATGGAACTCGAAAAAATTCGAGAAGAACCCAAGATACAAAATAATGATCCTACACCTCAGGAACCATTGATGGACACGCCTATACCTAGAAGATCCGAGAGGACTTCTAGACCTCCTATTCGATATGGTCTTCTTCTTGAAGGGGATCAAGATGAACCCGACGTTGGATGTGATCCAAGAAACTTCAAGGAAGCAATTTCTGATGCGGATTCAAATTTATGGCTTGAAGCTATGCAGTCGGAAATAGATTCGATGCATACAAATCAAGTTTGGTCTTTAGTAGATCCTCCCGATGGAATTGTTCCAATAGGGTGTAAATGGATCTACAAGAGAAAGCTTGGGCCTGATGGTAAGGTATTGACCTACAAGGCTCGATTGGTGGCGAAAGGTTATACTCAAAGACAAGGAGTTGACTATGATGAAACCTTTTCACCAGTTACAATGTTCAAGTCCATAAGAATCCTTATTGCCATAGCTGCTTGGTATGACTATGAGATATGACAAATGAATGTGAAGACTGCATTTCTTAATGGAAACATTAAGGAAGAGATCTATATGATGCAGCCTGAGGGATACACATCCATGGGAAGCGAGCATAAGGTATGCAAGCTTCAGAGATCAATTTATGGTCTAATACAAGCATCAAGAAGTTGGAACCAGAAATCTATTGGTTCTTGCAGGCACTATCAGTGATACCTAGGGAATCATGGGGCGATGTTGCTAGGCGCTCTTACCATGATTCGATGGGCAAGTCGGAAATTGTTGTTCCGAGTCACAAGGAGTTGTGAGCCCACGGCTAGCTGTATCCCTGAACCATTGAGGGTCACACAAGTAATGGATTTTTAATCCCCGTTGAGATAGTTAAATTTAAAGAGTTAAATTTAATGAACAAAGAAGTGGGACTTCTTATTTAAGAGTAGAGGGAGTAAGATTTCCTAAAATGACATAGGGATGTGCATTTTTGGAAATCACTGAATTCGGATTCAGAAAATTTATCTTGACTTTAAAAGATGCAGAAATGGTTTCTGTGCACATTGGTGAAATTGGTTTATCAATCTGAGTCACGATGAATTTTATATTAATTTCTGAACATGCGGGCTTTGCTTGTCAGGCTTGAACTTATGACTAATGGGCCCTAAGCTATTAGCAGCCCATATTATAAATAAGTTATTGCAGTACAGAAATTACACAACAGAGGTCACAAAATATTTTCAAAAACCCTATTTTTCCCTACTGTGGCCGCCGCCCCCTCCCTCTCTGCTCGAAAAATCCGGCCTGTGAATTTTGAATTTGCAGTCTGGTTTAACGGATCAAATTCGTTAATTCTCTTCGTAGAAACTTCTGATAGATTTTCTAGTGCAATCTATCAGAGGGATTAAACTTCTGTTCGTAGACCTGATTGAAGAATTGTTCGTCCATCAGTTCCTGGGATATACAACAAGAGCAGAGTAATCTGTTGGTGTCCATAATCTCGTTTCGAGATTCAAGGTAAAAATTTAATTGTTATTTAATTTTTACACGCACTATTTAATCGTAAAGTTTTGATACCCATGATATGGAATCGTTCCATATAAAAATTTTAAAATTCCGCTGCACCGGATATCAATTCTGATTGATCTGATCACCGTTATCCAACACCACGGACTTGACCCGGACCACCAACCCAACCCGGAAACCCACATGAAACCCTAGGACCCATCGCCCTATCCCCGTCTCGGCTGCGGCCGTGAGCAGAAGCCACGGCCTGCTCCGGCCGCCCCTGGCCGGAGCGCCGCCGCCCAGACGTAGCCCACGTCTGGGCGGACCTAACCTGCACCAGCCCCCAGCCCCATGCAGCCTGGACCACCGAACCCCAACCCCTTCCTCCGAAACCCTGGCCTGCGTCCCCCCCTTTGTCGATCGCCTCTTAGCTCCATGTCTGGGCTCGTTTGGCTCGAGACACTCGAGCCATTCGAGCCTAGACCCAACTTAGACCCCTTACCAACCGTAACCAGCAGCTAGAACCAACCATGTCCAAAAAAATCGTGAGATGAATGAATAAACATGTAAACAAGCTTCAACCACAAACACCGATCCTCTTTTCTGAAAATTATTAAAAAAAAACTTCTATGCACACGCACACACACCTGTAATACTGATATCGTGAAGAAAAGTGAAAGAAGACATGCCTTTCACCGATAAAATAATAGAAGGGATCGACGGGACGAATCCGGGACGACGATCGGACGAAAACTAGACAAAACCTTCAAAAGTTGGCTATGGATTCCTCCTTGGCTGATGGCTCGATGAAGAAGATGATGGAGGATGGGTGTGTCGGCTGAGTGAGGGTAATCGGGTGAGGGGTTGGGTAGATTAGGTTAAGTTTTGGTTTTTAAAATAATTAAAATTAGTTAGATAGATAATATCATTTAATTAGATTAGTAATATACAAAAAATGTAAAATTTTAAACTCTTAAAAATACAAAATAATCTACTATCAAACATAAATCCCGAAATTAAAAATTAAGGGAGATTTAAAAATACTAAAAAGTCATTATTTTGGCTTATTTTGAATAAAAACGGACTCCTAAAATTATATAAAATTAAATACTAAAAATATTGAGGAAATAAAACTCAAAATAATATTTTTGGGCTCTAAAAAGACTTATAAAATAATTTGGATAGAAAGCGGTCATCTCGTCCATCCACGGTCCCGACTACGCGATCAAAAACAATTAAATACTAAAAATCATAAAATCACCAATTATGGGTTAAATGCTTAAAAATAAATTAAATCATGCACAAATAATTCCACATAATTATTTAACCCATAATCTAAAATTCTAAATAAATAAATTTCCTAATTATGCATGCGAATTCACGTATTTAAAATACCGGGTGTTATAAATAGGACGGCGAGAAATCGAAAGAACAAGAAGTACGAGTAAGAAAAAAAGAAATTAATGAAAAAAGGGGTGCAACACGAGGACTTCCCAAGGGGTTAACCATCCTAGTACTGCTCTCTCCCAAACACGCTTAACTTCGGAGTTCTGATGGGATCCGGTGCATTAGTGCTGGTATGATCGCACCCAACAGTGAATGAATTCTTTATTGTTTTGTGTCCCGAATTAGGGATTGGAGGAACATGAGCTGCAGTTTCAAACGGACATAACTTTCGATCGGCTAAGAGTTACGAGAGCTTCAGTCTGCTCACGCGAAGTCCCTCTCGATACCTACAGCAAGTATCTCGGTCTTAGAGACGGAGACGCTCAAATTACAACCCAGAGATGGTTTTTCGTGGCGTTTTTCCCGTAGGGCGCTGGGACCCACCGAAGCGGCCCGTGAAACCTAGATCGCACGTTCACGTCATGTGATTAAGTCTATTGCATCTTTTCTATCTGCGGATTGGACTGAAAGAGTCAGAAATAGGACGGCGAGGAATCTGAAAAACAAGAAGTACGAGTAAAAAAAAAAGAAATTAATGAAAAAGGGGTGCAACACGAGAACTTCCCAGGAGGTCACCCATCTTGGTACTGCTCTCGCCCAAGCACGCTTAACTTCAGAGTTCTAATGGAATCCGGTGCATTAGTGCTGGTATGATCGCACCCAATAGTAAATGAATTCTTTATTGTTTTGTCTCTCGAATTGCGGATCAGAGAAACAGGAGCTGCAGTTACAAACGGACATAACTTTCGATCTGCTGAGAGTTATGGGAGCTTCAGCTTGCTCACGCGAAGCTCTTTTCGATACCTACAGCGCGTATCTTGGTCTAAGAGACGAAGAAGCTCAAATTCAAACCCGGAGATTGTCTTTGGGGGAATTTTTCCTGTAGGGCGCGCTGGGACCCACTGAAGTGGCCCGCGTCACCCAGATCGCACGTTCACGTCCTGTGATTCAGTCTATTGCATCTTTTCTATCCGCGGATTGGACTTAAAGAGTCGGAAATAAGACGGAGAGGAATCGGAAGAACAAGATGTACGAGTAAGAAAAAAAAAAACTAATAAAAAAAGGGGTTCAACACGAGGACTTCCCAGGGGGTCACCCATCCTACTCTGTTTTTGCCCAAGCACGCATAACTTCGGAGTTCTGATGGGATCCGGTGCATTAGTGCTGGTATGATTGAACCCAACTGTGAATGAATTCTTTATTTTTTTGTCTCTCGAATTGCGGATCGGAGGAACAGGAGCTGCAGTTTCAAACGAACATAACTTTTGATCTGCTGAGAGTTACGGGAGCTTCAGCCTGCTCACGCGAAGCTCTTCTTGATACCTACAGTGCGTATCTCGGTTTAAGAGACGAAGAAGCTCAAATTCAAACCCGGAGATGGTCTTTTGGGGCATTTTTCCCATATGGCGCACTGGGACCCACCAAAGTGGCCCGCGTAACCCAGATTGCACGTTCACGTCGTGTGATTCAGTCTATTGCATCTTTTCTATACGCGGATTGGACTGAAAGAGTCAGAAATAGGACGGAGAGGAATCGGAAGAAAAAGATGTACGAGTAAGAAAAAAAGAAATTAATAAAAAAAAGGGGTGCAACACGAGGACTTCCCAGGGGTCACCCATCCTAGTACTGCTCTTGCCCAAGCACGCATAACTTCGGAGTTCAAATGGGAACCGGTGCATTAGTGCTGGTATGATCGCACCCAACAGTGAATGAATTCATTATTTTTTTGTCTCTCGAATTGCGGATCAGAGGAATAGGAGTTGCAGTTTCAAACGGACATAACTTTCGATCGGCTGAGAGTTACTGGAGCTTCAGCCTGCTCACGCGAAGATCCACTCGATACCTATAATGCGTATATCGGTTAAAGAGATGGAGACACTCAAATTCCAAAATGGAGATGGTCTTTTGGGGCATTTTTCCCGTATGTCGCACTGGGACCCACCGAAGCGGCCCGCGTCACCCAGATCGCACGTTCACATCGTATGATTCAGTCTATTGCATCTTTTATATCCGCGGATTGGACTGAAAGAGTCGGAAATAGGACGGCGAGGAATCGAAAGAACAAGAAGTATGAGTAAGAAAAAAAGAAATTAATAAAAACAAGGGTGCAACACAAGGACTTCTCAAGGGGTCACCCATCCTAGTACTCCTCTCGCCCAAGCACGCTTAACTTCGGAGTTCTGATGTGATCCGGTGCATTGGTGCTGGTATGATCGCACTCAACAGTGAATGAATTCTTTATTGTTTTGTCTCTCGAATTGCGGATCGGAGGAACATGAGCAGCAGTTTCAAACAGACATAACTTTCGATCTGCTAAGATTTACGGGAGCTTCAGCCTGCTCACGCGAAGCTCCGCTCGATACCTATAGCAAGTATCTCGGTCTTAGAGATGGAGACGTTCAAATTACAACCCGGAGATGGTCTTTCGTGTCCTTTTTCCCGTAGGGCACGCTGGGACCCATCGAAGCGTCCCGCGTCACCTAGATCGCACGTTCACATCGTGTGATTAAGTCCATTGCATCTTTTCTATCCGCGGATTGGACTGAAAGAGTCGGAAATAGGACGACGAGGAATCGGAAAAACAAAAAGTACGAGTAAGAAAAAAAAATTAATGAAAAAGGGGTGCAAAACGAAGACTTCCCAGGAGGTCACCATCCTAGTACTGCTCTCGCCAATGCACGCTTAACTTCGGAGTTTTGATGGGATCCGGTGCATTAGTACTGGTATGATCGAACGCAACAGTGAATGAATTATTTATTGTTTTGTCTCTCGAATTGCGGATCGGAGGAACAGGAACTGCAGTTTCAAACGGACATAAATTTTGATCTTCTGAGAGTTACGGGAGCTTCAGCTTGCTCACGCAAAGCTCTTCTCGATACCTACAGCGCGTATCTCGGTCAAAGAGTCGGAGAAGCTCAAATTCAAACCCGGAGATGGTCTTTGGGGAAATTATTCCCGTAGGGCGCGCTGGGACCCACCGAAGTGGCCCACGTCACCCAGATCGCACGTTCACGTCGTGTGATTCAGTCTATTGCATCTTTTCTATCCGCGGATTGGACTGAAAGAGTCGGAAATAGGACGGAGAGGAATCGGAAGAACAAGATGTACGAGTAAGAAAAAAAACTAATAAAAAAAGGGGTGCAACACGAGGACTTCCCAAGGGGTCACCCATCGTAGTACTGCTCTTGTCCAAGTACGCATAACTTCGGAGTTCTGATGGGATCCGGTGCATTGGTACTGGTATGACTGCACCCAACAGTGAATGAATTCTTTATTTTGTTTTCTCTCGAATTGCGGATCGGAGGAACAGGAGCTGCAGTTTCAAAAGGACATAACTTTTGATCGGCTGAGAGTTACTGGAGCTTCAGCCTGCTCACGCGAAGCTCCACTCGATACCTATAGTGCGTATCTCAGTTAAAGAGACGGGGACGCTCAAATTCCAAAACGGAGATGGTCTTTCAGGGCATTTTTCCAGTATATCGCGCTGGGACCCACCGAAGCGACCCGCATCACCTAGATCACACGTTCACATCATATGATTCAGTCTATTGCATCTTTTCTATCAGCGGATTGGACTGAAAGAGTCGGAAATAGGATGGCGATGAATCGAAAGAACAAGAAATACGAGTAAGAAAAAAGAAATTAATGAAAATTGGGGTGAAACACGAGGACTTCCCGGGGGGTCACCCATCCTAGTACTGCTCTCCCCCAGGCACGCTTTATTTCGGAATTCTGATGGGATCCGGTGCATTAGTGCTAGTATGATCGCACCCAACAGTGAATAAATTCTTTATTGTTTTGTCTCTCGAATTGCGGATCGGAGGAAAAGGAGCTGCAGTTTCAAATGGACATAACTTTCGATCGGCTAAGAGTTACGGGAGCTTCAGCCTGCTCACACGAAGATCCTCTCGATACCTACAACAAGTTTCTTGGTCTAAGAGACGGAGACGCTCAAATTACAACCCGGAGATGGTCTTTCGTGGTGTTTTTCCCGTAGGGCGCGTTGGACCCACCGAAGCGGCCCGCGTCACCCAAATCGCACGTTCACATTAAGTCTATTGCATCTTTTCTATCCGCGGATTGGACTGAAAGAGTCGGAAATAGGACGGCGTGGAATCGGAAAAACAAGAAGTACGAGTAAGAAAAAACGAAATTAATGAAAAAGGGTTGCAACACGAGAGATTCCCAGGGAGTCACCCTTCCTAGTACTGCTCTCGCCCAAGCACGCTTAACTTCGGAGTTCTAATGGGATCCGGTGCATTAGTGCTGGTATGATCGCACCCAACAGTGAATGAATTCTTTATTGTTTTGTCTCTCAAATTGCGGATCGGAGGAACAGGAGCTGCAGTTTCGAACGGACATAACTTTCGATCTGCTGAGAGTTACGGGAGCTTCAGCCTGCTCACGCGAAGCTCTTCTCGATACCTACAGCGCGTATCTCGGTCTAAGAGACAGAGAAGCTCAAATTCAAACCCGGAGATGGTCTTTAGGGGCATGTTTCCCGTAGGGCGCTCTGGGACCCACCGAAGTGGCCCGCGTCACCCAGATCGCATGTTCATGTCGTGTGATTTAGTCTATTGCATCTTTTCTATCCGCGAATTGGACTAAAAGAGTTGGAAATAGGACGGAGAGGAATAGGAAGAACAAGATGTACGAGTAAGAAAAAAAACTAATAAAAAAAGGGGTGCTACACGAGGACTTCCCAGGGGGTCACCCACCCTAGTACTGCTCTTGCCCAAGCACGCATAACTTCGGAGTTCTGATGGGATCCGGTGCATTAGTGCTTGTATGATCGCACCCAACATTGAATGAATTCTTTATTTTTTTGTCTCTCGAATTGCGGATCAGAGGAACAGGAGCTGCAGTTTCAAACGGACATAACTTTCTATCGGCTGAGAGTTACTGGAGCTTCAGCCTGCTCACGCGAAGCTCCACTCGATACCTGGTGGCGCTTATCGTGTACGCCCAAATTACCCGACTCACTCAGATAAATAAAAACATGCAGTAGTGTGAGTAGGGATCGTTTCCATGAGGAAAGGTAAAATTCCGTGTTCTTTAAAAATACGAAAATAGTGAAAAAGGGGGTTTTTGGTTTGAAATTTACTCACTAAAATTTAAAAACAATTATGAATGCAATTCTATCAATTACCAAGCACAATTAAATCACAACGGAAAATTCAATAAGGGACAAGCCTTGGTTTTGGTCAACTACACCCTTGATGTCATTCGTTCGATAATCGATTATCTAAAAATATTTAATCCTGTTGAATATTCTTAATTGGAAATTAAATTCCTGTTTCACCTTAATTGTAGTTAACTAGACACAAGCGTTCTAAGATAACCCTTACCAATGAATTAACCGAATACAAGCGATTAGATTTAAACCCACGATAGCATGCAAACTAGTAAAACTGATAAATCTAGACAACCCATACACAAGCAGATGAATTTAGCCTAGTCAATTATTATCCCTACAATTCCTAATCTCACAAGCGGACGATTATTAATTGCAGTTGCTTCGCAAATCAGATAATTCAAACTCCAATTTAGCAATAGATTTTATATAAGAATTATCAGGTGATCAAGCTAATAATCAAATATACAATCATGAAATAAATCAGAATAATTATTGATACTCAACAATAATCAAATTCTATAAAACATAAATCTCACGAATAAATTAATCAAGGGCTTCGTCTTCCTTAACCAAGTATTAGGAACTAGCCAACACAATTCATGAAGAACAAAATAAAAATAATAATAAAAGGCGGAATTCTAGAATTCTCAAAAAAAACCTAGTCTTTGCAAGAGATAAATCTTCCAGTCCAATTGAAAGTCTGCGTCCTTTCTTCTTAACCATCCTAGTACTGCTCTCTCCCAAACACGCTTAACTTCGAAGTTCTGATGGGATCCGGTGCATTAGTGCTGGTATGATCACACCCAACAGTGAATGAATTCTTTATTGTTTTGTCTCCCGAATTAGGGATCGGAGGAACAGGAGCTGCAGGGGATCACCCATCCTAGTACGAGGGGTGCAACACGAGGACTTCCCAGGGGATCACCCATCCTAGTACTGCTCTCGCCCAAGCACGCTTAACTTCGGATTTCTGATGGGATCCGGTGCATTAGTGCTGGTATGATCGTACCCAACTGTGAATGAATTCTTTATTATTTTGTCTCTTGAATTGCGGATCGGAGGAACAGGAGCTGCAGTTTCAAACGGACATAACTTTCAATCTGCTGACAGTTACGGGAGCTTCAGCCTACTTACGCGAAGCTCTTCTCGATACCTACAGCGCGTATCTAGGTTTAAGAGATGGAGAAGCCCAAATTCAAACCCGGAGATGGTCTTTTGGGGCATTTTTCCCGTAGGGCGCGCTGGGACCCACCGAAGTGGCCCACATCACCCAGATCGCACGTTCATGTCGTGTGATTCAGTCTATTGCATCCTTTCTATCCGCGGATTGGACTGAAAGAGTCGGAAATAGGACAGAGAGGAATCGGAAGAACAAGATGTACGAGTAAGAAAAAAAGAAACTAATAAAAAAAGGGGTGCAACACGAGGAATTCCCAGGGGGTCACACATCCTAGTACTGCTCTTGCCCAAACACGCATAACTTAAGAGTTCTGATGGGATCCGGTGCATTAGTGCTGGTATGATCGCACCCAACAGTGAATGAATTCTTTACTTTTATGTCTCTTGATAAGTGTATTTTATACACTTAATTTATATATGATTTTAATTATTAATTTTTTGTTTTGAGCAGATTTATGTGGGTGTTTTGTTATTTTTGTGTTTGTAGGGAATTATGGAAATTATTTGGAGAAGAGAGGAAAAGTGAGAAAAAGAAGAAAAAGAAGAAAGAATAAAAGAAAGAAGAAAAGAAACTATCAGAAAAGAAGAAGGAATAGTATTGGGCTTTTTCAATTTGGGCTTATTGATCAGCGCTTGATTGAGCGCTAAACAATGAAGTGAGAAGCGCTATCGCTCAAGTTTCTGAAGGCGTGAAGAAGTGGAATCCAGGAGTCTATGCGCGCGCGCCTGAGAGTGTGAAGCGCCCGCGTGTCGCGATAATTCTGAAGTTGGAAATTTTAATCGGGAAGGAAAATTCTATATTTTATGGGCTTTTGATTGGGCTTTTGGTGCATGCTATAAAAAGGAAATTTATGTCTTAGAGAACGAGAACCGCCACAGATTTAACACTACACATCAGAGATAGGTTTTGATCGTGAGACTTTTTTGGGAGATTTCTGGAGCTTATTTGAAGAACGAAGACGAAGTTTGATAGTCCGGATACGGCGTCGACGACGGATTTGATTTCTTACTTTTATTTAATTTTGAATATGTTTGGATTAATCCTGTCCCTAATACTTACCATCCTAGCTTTCGAAATCATGAAGATTTTTCTTATGCTAACAATACTAGTAAGGGTGATAGTAAGTTTTCTTTGGAGGATGTGGTTAGTACCTTTGTGCAGGAATCAGGTAAGAGGATGGCGAGAACTGAGTCTCGCCTTGACAGCTTGGAAACGCACATGGCCAACATGGGCGCGGTGTTGCAATCCATGGAAACCAGCATAGGGCAGTTGGCGAACGTACTGAAGGATAAAAACAAAGGTCAGTTTCCGAGAAACACTGAGGTAAATCCAAAGGAGCAGTGTAATGCCATAGAGTTGAGGAGTGGAAAAAAAGCTGAAGTCCAAGCACCTGCTATTGAAGAGGAGAAAGAGAAGGAGCCTGAACCTGACCCAAAACCGATGTACAAGCCGCCACTCCCCTACCCGCAGAGGTTCAAGAAGAATGTTTTGGACGAGCAGTTCTCCAAATTCTTGGAGATTTTCAAGAAAATTCAAATTAACATCCCCTTTGCTGATGCTTTGGAAAAAATGCCAAACTATGCAAAGTTCATCAAAGAGGTGATGTCCAAGAAGAGGAGGCTGCTAGAGAACGAGGTGGTGAATTTAACAGAAGAGTGCAGTGCCGTGCTTCAACAGAATATGCCACAGAAGCTTAAGGATCCAGGGAGTTTTACTATTCCTTGCACTATTGGTTCTTCTTATTTTAATAATGCACTTTGCGATTTAGGAGCTAGCATTAATCTAATTCCTTTGTCTGTGTTCAGGAGTTTAGGACTTGGTGAGGTAAAGCCCACAATGATCGCGTTGCAGTTGGCTGATAGATCTATCACATGTCTACTTGGAATCATTGAAGATGTTCTGGTAAAAGTAGATAAATTTATTTTTCCTGCGGATTTTTTTGTGTTAGATATGGAGGAGGATGCAAATATGCCCCTGATATTGGGGAAACCTTTCTTAGCCACTACTGATGCCAAGATAGAGGTGAAGAAGGGTGCGTTATCGATAGGTGTGGAAGGCGAGAGAGTGATTTTCAACTTATTCATGAAGACATCTAGTCCCATCATCGAAGACTTATGCTCAATTGAACCGGTTATGAAGTTGGAGAACTGTAAAAGATCTGATTTTGCGGTCGATTTATCGAAGGAGAAAGCGCAAAATTTACCACCAAATAAGGCCACGAAAAAGAGAGCGAAATTTAAAAGGCGGTTCGTGGAATTTATTTGGCGCGTTAAAGAGAAAGGAAAGAATTAACACTGGTGAAAGTCGAGCCGATGACTCTAAACCAAGCGCTTTTTGGGAGGCAACCCAAAATTTTTGTTTTATTTTATTTTTATTTTCATTTTTTTAATTTTTTTAATTTATGCTTTAATTTTTATTCTTGTTCATTAGATTAATTTATGTTTTTGTTTTTGAAATTATTGTTGGGAATTATGGAGACCTGATTTTATAAATGTGTTGAATTTTTTTTTTCAGGATTTTAAAAGTTTGGGCAGACGCTTATGCGCGCTCGCTTGTGAATCCGCCACGCCCGCCGCTCCTCTATGCATACTTAAATGCGCACAATTAAGCGCTATCGCCCTCTATAACCGCGCACGAATCGAGCACTATCGCGCAACGTAAGGGCACAGACATTAAGCGCTATCGTGCATAAAGAGACCGAAAAAAATCTTGCGCTATCGCGCACTTAAGCAGCGAGTATCAAAGCGCTATCGCGCTACTTAAGGGGCCAAAAATTAATTGATTCTGACATTAAAAAGCCACTCCAGTCTGCTCGTGTCCATTCTAAATCGCACATTGTAAATCTTACACTACTCGTATCTAAACGCTATCACCATTTGTGGGATTTTGATCTTCATTACAAGGCCATCGTAAATCTGGGATTCTCAGACTTTGCTTTTGCTCCATCCACGATCGCACTGAAACAGGAGCAAAGGAAATTTGGAGGGTTTGAAAAATTTTCTTCTTGAACGGTACAAATGCTGAAATTTTCTCTATTACATTTGAGCAGTGTTAAAGTTTGTGATTTGAGGATGTTGGGTTGTTTGAATTGTGGTGGGAAGAACGTTTGATGCAGTGAATTTATATATTATTTTCTTCATGCCTACCAAGTGTTTGTTGAATTTCTTGGGTTGTATTTGAACGTTGCTGGAATTGTTTGGAGTTTAGTGCATTGCTTGAGGCATTTGATTTGAGTTGAATTATTGAGTTACAATGCCACCGAAAACCAAAGGAAAGGGTGCAATTTCTTCGTCCTCTGCTGGTTCATATGATAGACGCAAATTTTGGAATGCCACAGCAGAGGAGTATTGTTTTGATGTAATGGAGAGAGGGATGCACAAAGAAAGGGGAATGAGCTTGAGAGAATGTAATGCTCCGGCGTTAATAGAAGCTAAGAGAAGAGGTTGGGAGACATTTGTTAGGAGTCCACCAGATGCTGTTATATCATTGATTCATGAGTTTTATGCAAATTTGATGGTCAAAGACGTGAATCTGAAAGTTCTAGTTCGAGGAAAATTGGTGCCTTTTGATAAGAGTACAATTAACAGTCTCTATGAAATGCCGGATTTGGACATTTCAGATGATGAGTATGAGGTATTTAAGAATGAGACATATCCAGATAATATTGTAATTCAGACTTTGTGTCATGATGGGGCGGAATGGAAGAGGAATGCAAAGGATGAAGCTGTTACATTTCCATCCATCTTTCTTAGAAGAGAAGCGAATAATTGGCATGAGTTTGTGGCTGCCAGAATTTTGCCATCTGGGCATACATCCGATGTGACTAAGGTTAGAGCTGGTCTTGTGTACTGCATTGTCACTGGAAAATCTGTTGATGCTGGGAGGGTGATTCAGGAGTCTATTATTGCTGCAGTTAGGGGTTCCTCGACTATCAGTTTACCCCACTCGTCTTTGATTACTCAACTTTGCCGGTTAGCTGGTGTTGTGTGGGATGTTACGGAGCAGATTCTTCCAATTCGAGGTCCTATAAGAATTACTGGTGCACTGAGACGGGACAAGAAGAAGAAAGTGACCAGTACTTCTGAACAGGCGTTTGAACCACCGCAACACTCTGAGCCATTACCACACTTTGAGCCAGCACCTTCCCATTTGGAAGGACCTATGTCACTACCGAAGCATCCGGCCACAGAGTATTCTACTCGTGATGATTCTACGGCCGTGTTTTCTCAGATGAAGAAGCAGTGGAAGATGATGCGGGCACATATGACATACATGCATGACTTCACTGCTGCTCTAGCCCAGAATTATCCTCCCACTGTTGTGCCTTATCCACCTCCTCCGCAGTGGTCTCCTAATGATATTGATGATGGTGCACCTTCTTTCCATGGAGATGGAGATGATGATGTTGGGTACTAATGCTCGGTGTCGATGGTATGAGTCCCTTGTTCTTTTTATTGATTTTTAATCATTAGGAACAATGATTACATTAAGTTTGGGGGGATGAATTAGTGTTTGATATTGTTTTGTGGTTGATAGTTGATTAGTTAAGTTTTATTGTGTGCTTCATAGATAAATTTTTTTGTTGAAGTTAGTTGTTATTTTAGTTGAGTTGAGTTGAAAAGAAGTCTAGAAAGAAATGGATGCATGGTCAATGATGATAAATTTTTGTTTTGTGCTATAGTTGAAATCCATGACTGTCTACCTATCTGACAAATATTTTTTGAAAAAATGGAACCAAATGAATGAACAATTTTCTATATACTCTGTGATTAATACTTGAATCTGATTTTTGAGACATACACACATAGATATGATTGAGGCATTGTTTGAATTTTTGGGCCTGATTTTTATTGAAAAATTTTATCCTTAGTTGCCTATTTGATCCTACACTTATATTAGTACTTTGAGGTATATGATCTAAAATTTGTTGTGAAAATCATCTTTAACTGCTGATGATTATATTTTCTGCACTGATTGAATTTGTATTATTTAATTGTGAATTGATACTTGTCTAGAACTAGTTCGGACACTCTTCGAGGGAAAATACGGGCAAAATTGAGATTAGGATTGATTTAGGCGATTTTTATGAATTCGTTTGAGCCTTTCAAGCTACCTATCTATTAATATGTATATCTAGTACCTTGTTTGAGCTTTATTGAAAATTGAATGGCATGCGTGTAAACGTGTGATTAAACCCCCATTCGTCATTATTTCAAGGTCCTACATTGACTACCTGGATAGCCTGTAGCGACCCAGCCCGGATCCACTACCTAATCAGAGTTTAGGAGCATAATTAAACATGAATTAAATAAATCACTGCGGAAGACTTAAATTAAAATAAACCGGCAGAATACAACCGGATAAATAAATTCGATTATATAACCCAATCGAAATAAAAAACCCTAAAGGAAAAACCTACAGCTAAATTCTGCTGTCTTCACTGGTCACTGGCTACTCCAAGCTCCTGGTGCCCAACCATGCACCTATAACTGCCCCGTCGAATGGGGTGTCTAGACATACAGAAACACTGGACGTGAGCTCTAATCTCAATACGAAAGCAATGATATATATAATATATGCAACACATAAATGACTTTAAAATCAGGGTTAAATCACTTTCTCTGGGCGCCTGGAATACACAGTACCGGGCTAGAGAGCGACTCCGCGTGGTACTCATATATTCCCAAGACACGAATCCTCAGGAAGAATCGCCTCGACTGATGGAAACTGTCATAACTCACATCGTACTCGATGCAGTGTCCGTAAAAACATATGCATGTGCTAAAGCCGTAAAACATGGTAAACACATAGCACATACTCATGCAACACATATAATATATATCATGCTGGCCATATCAGTCAGTACTTACGTACCTCACTACAGGCAAATCCTAGCAGTCCCACTCTAGGTTCCAAGCCTATCAACAACTCTACAATGCAAATATCCATGCATCATTCATTAAGCTCTAAAAGCCTTAACTAAGCTATTGCATACTCCTAAATAATTTAAGGAGACCAAAGCTATACCTGCGTCCGTTGTCAGCCCACTGATGGCGACTATCCCGAAACTAGGGCACACCCCTGCTGCAGCTCCACAGCTTTGAGCACTGCTCCGCTACACGAGCACTGCCCCGCTACTATGTCAGACACTGTCTGACTATACTAAAGTATATTTCCTACTCCAACTCTAAAATAAGAGTACCCAAAGCCCAAAATAGAGCTACTAGGGCGAAGGATAGGAATTCGGAATTGGAAAGAAATGAGGAGCTCGGACCCTATATTTATAGACGTCGATCGGAAGCTCCGTTCCTCGATCGGACGTTCCGTTCCGGCAGATCGGAAGCTCCGTTCCCCGATCGGACGCTCCGTTTGCTACGTGTCAATTCGGTCCACATGCAACCACACACCTGTCACCGACAGCCATCGGAAGCTCCGTTCTTGATCGGACGTTCCGATCGTCGATCGAATGCTCCGATCCTGGATCGTTGCTTCCGATCCCACACGAGTCTTGGAACCTTCTAAACCAATTTTGAGTGTCCTGGATCCATTTCTGGGCTCCGTTAATCCTCCTGGACTTTCTTAATCATGTTTTAATTAACCCAAACATGATTACATGATTAATTACTCATTAATCGTTAATCATGGATACGGGTCACTACATAGCCTATAAACTAATTCCTACCTTTAAGGGAGTAATTTGAATGCTAAATTTTTATATGCTCCTAGTTGATATTTTTGTGAAAATGGAATGGTGTGGTGGTGAATTGAAAAGAAAAAATGAAAAAAGTAGTAGGAAAGAAGAAAAAAATGTGGTAGAAATTGTTGAGAAGAGTTGTGAAAGAATTTGTGAAGTGAAAAAGTTGAGAAAAAATTAATGAAGTGAATTGAAGAGAAAAAGTGTGAAATTGTGAATGAAAAAGGAGTCGTAATTAGAGCATAAATATGAATTACTCCTTAATTTGAATTCTTATTCTTCGCTTGTAGCCATGAGCCAGGCCTTACATTATAAGTCAATTAAGTCCTATTGACTGAGTCTCAGTTGCCCAATATACTAGTGGAAAATAGTTGCGAGAATTTAGCTTATGGACTGTTGATTGATGCTTTTAATGATTATGAATTTTGATCCAAACACGCACACACGCTTATTCTTTGAATTTACCTAATTGTGAGTGTTTTTTGATTTATATCCTATATTTGATCCTTGCTACCTTGAAAAGTCCTCATGATCTATGAATGTTTGAATTGAACTTGGATAAGGGTGTTTCGAACGTGAGTTGCGGAGATTGTAAGTTTACGCGGTTATTTTGTTCTGGCTGAAACATTCAAGTGTTAGTAGGTATGACATGATTGGATTTGAATTTTTTTTTGAAATCATTGATGAGGCCGTTGCTCCATACTATTTCTTGAATATTCTTATTGGTTTGATAGAATGAGTTTTTGGAATTTAATTGTTTTGCTCGGTACTAGCAAAAGTCTAAGTTTGGTGGTATTTGATAAGTGTATTTTATACACTTAATTTATATATGATTTTAATTATTAATTGTTGGTTTTGGGTAGATTTATGTTGGTGTTTTATTGTTTTTGTGTTTGTAAGGAATTATGGAAATTATTTGGAGAAGAGAGGAAAAATGAGAAAAAGAAGAAAAAGAAGAAAGAATAAAAGAAAGAAGAAAAGAAACGATCAGAAAAGAAGAAGGAATAGTATTGGGCTTTTTCAATTTGGGCTTATTGGTCAGCACTTGATTGAGCGCTAAAAAGAGAAGTGAGAAGCGCTATCGCTCAAGTTTCTGAAGGCGTGTCTATGCGCGCGCGCCTAAGAGTGTGAAGCACCCGCGTGTCGCGATAATTCTGAAGTTGGAAATTTTAATCGGGAAGGAAAATTCTATATTTTATGGGCTTTTGATTAGGCTTTTGGTGCATGCTATAGAAAGGAAATTTATGTCTGAGAGAACGAGAGCCGCCACAGATTTAACACTACACATCAGAGATAGGTTTTGATTGGAGACTTTTCTGGGAGATTTCTGGAGCTTATTTGAAGAACGAAGACGGAGTTTGATAGTTCGGACATGGCGTCGACGACGGATTTGATTTCTTACTGTTATTTAATTCTGAATATTTTTGGATTTTTGAACATGTTTTATTTTATTCAAAATTTTATTATGAACTAAATTTTTAGAGTCTAGAGGTCGGATGGAACCTAGTGTAGACACTTTCATGAATTCTTGATTTTATTGGATTGAGTTTCTTCTAGATTAATTGTTTTTTTCTTAAATTGATTGTTTTTTCAATTATCTGATCAATAATTGATTTGTAATTTTTATTTGAAATCTGGCACTCGGGAGAGGAGATTTTGAATAGGACAAATAGAAAATACACTGTTAATTATTTATATCGCTCGGGAGAGTGTATAACTTTAACAGAGCTTTTAAAGAGAACATAGTTTTGAATTGATCACTGCAAGTAGATTCTTAATAGGGATATTGAAAGAGTGGGTGCCCGGTGAGCCAACTTGTGGCTAAGGGCTTTTATGACTCTATGTATAAACAATATTTTGTTTAATATAATTTACACTTTTATAATGGCGTTTACTTTATCTTTTATCATATTATTATGTTGTGACATACTATAAGATGTTTAGATGAAGACCTTGAATATACTATAGTGTATGTAAGATGTGGTGGCACATGGGGATGGCTATCATGAAACACATCTTATAGTCACTGTATATTCTAAACAGTTCCTAGTCGATTGAGCCATCCGTTAATAAGGATAAGGATCGCTCGAGATTGAGACTAGCATTTGCGATGCCGAGTACCACGTTTCATTGGTATGGAACATAGAGATGTTCAAACCATGCAAATGGATATTCATACGATGAATGATCGAACTACCCTATCCGGACTTTCCAAGTGGTTATCACTTATCGAGTGGATAAAGTCCGCGGTTTTGGTTGTACACCATTAGTCCTTACTACTTGAAACATCATTGAGACTCTATATGCTAGTACTGTACTTTGACTCGTTTACCGACTCTATTGGGGTCATCAGGTGTCGGGATTGGGTACAGTTATGACACATATAGGAGTCGATGCTTTGTTGTCAAGGATTCACCACATACTTGCTCGTGTGGATATCCTATGAAATCTGAGGAGATATTAGTGTGACGAATCTCTGGCCAGAGTACATGATGTGTTTTAAGAAATGGTTTCTTAGTAGCACATGCGATGTCACTATTTGATCTTCAAGATGCATTGCATAGTTATCGAATCTCGAACGACTCTCGATTTACCAATGGTTGTTGATTCGATCGGGATATATGGATGAAGGGACCGTACTGTACGCTAACCAAAATCTATTGGTTCTTGCAGGCACTATCAGTGATACCTAGGGAATCATGGGGCGATGTTGTTAGGCGCTCTTACCATGATTCGATGGGCAAGTCTGAAATTGTTGTTCCGAGTCACAAGGAGTTGTGAGCCCACGTCTAGCTGTATCCCTAAACCATTGAGGGTCACACAAGTAATGGATTTTTAATCCCCGTTGAGATAATTAAATTTAAAGAGTTAAATTTAGTGAATAAAGAAGTGGGACTTCTTATATAAGAGTAGAGGGAGTAAGATTTCCTAAAATGACATAGTGATGGACATTTTTGGAAACCACTGAATTCGGATTCAGAAAATTTATCTTAACTTTAAAAGATGCAGAAATAGTTTCTGTGCACATTGGTGAAATTGGTTTATCAATATGAGTCACGATGAATTTTATATTAATTTCTGAACATGCGGGCTTTGCTTGTCAGGCTTGAACTTATGACTAATGGGCCCTAAGCTGTTAGCAGCCCACATTATAAATAAGTTATTGCAGTACAGAAATTAAATAACAGAGGCATAATTTTCGAAAAACACTAGGGTTTTCTCTCTAGTGGCCGCCGCCCATCTCATCTCTCTGTCGAAAATTCCAACCTGTGAATTTTGAATTTGCAGTCTGGTTTAACAGATCAAATTCGTTAATTCTCTTCGTAGAAACTTCTGATAGTTTTCTAGTGCAATCTATCAGAGGGATTAAACTTCTGTTCGTGGACCTGATTGAAGAATTGTTCGTCCATCAGTTCCTGGGATATACAACAAGAGCAGAGTAATTTGTTGGTGTCCATAATCTCGTTTCGAGATTTCAAGGTAAAAATTGAATTGTTATTTAATTTTTACACGCACAATTTAATCGTAAAGTTTTGATACCCATGATATGGAATCGTTCCATATAAAATTTTAAAACTTCCGCTGCACCGGGTATCAATTCTGATTGATCTGAACACCGTTTTCCAAGAGTGGTATCAGAGCCAGGTTTCTCAGATCAAGCGATTAAATTAATCGATTGTACAAAAATTTTTAAGCCTCGGTTTTTGAAACAAAATAAATTTTTTAAAATAAAAATTTTTTTTGACGGGCAAAACACGGGCAGCGATCGTCGCTGCCCAAGGGGCAGCGACGGGCTGCCCTCGGGCTGCTCGTGATCGGCCCGGGCGGCCCGGGAAAATTAATTTTTATTTTTTAATTAAAATTTTAATATGTTAAAATTCTATTTTTGGTCCGATCGAAAATTGTTTTTGATTGGTCCACGAGGCGTCGGATCGAATTGTTCGAGTCCGAAAATTTTAAAATTGATTTTTGGATAAATTTGAATTTTTGGAAAATTTATAGATTTTATCCGTTAAATCAGATTTTATGAAATTAATTATTTTTGGTACAATTGATGATAAGATATGATCTTATGGAAATATTGAGTAAAATATGATTTTATGTATAAAATTGGATTTTATATGTAAAATATGATTTTATTTGATAAAAAGATAAAATATGATTTTGTATGTAAAATAAGATTTTATATATGGAATATGATTTTATCCTTTTTTAATTTAATTTCCATTGCATGTTATCCAATAAATTAATTTTGAATTAAATATTATTGGATAAGGATGATCGATTGCCATGACCAATTTTGTAGGTGTATGTTAGGGAATTTACATTTGTTTTTATTGTTGTTGGATTTATTAATGGGCCTGGTTTATGGCCCAATATGAATTGTCATATGTAATAAAAGTGGGCCTGGTTTATGGCCCGTTCCCACCCCTTAAAATGTATCCCCTACTTGTCATAGTTATTTATTGTAAATACATTAGACTTAGTGGGAGATGAAGATTTGAAGACGGAGGTGGGCCGAGCAGACAATAAAGACTGAAGAAATGTAAATTGGAAGCACAATGTAATAGGATTGCATTGCATACTTGCATATCACCTAGGATTGGACTTAGACTCGTGATTGACAACCACGGGTCGATTAGTAATGGAATCGATCATCCTAAAATATAATATATGATATTATCGTTGTATGCATGTTTAGACTAAATTGTATGAATCCCGCAAGCATACAAATTTTAAATGATGAGACAAATTTTCAAAATTAAAATCCCTCATTTTAAATATGATTTAAAATTGATATCAAGATAAATTAAGGAAATTAAAATATTGTTTAAATGTTCCTACCTTCCATCAACGATCAATGTATGAGATGCTACCCGCGGATACGGTCCGGCTCGTATTATTGGGGGGGCCCGTTCGTCGGAAAGCTGTACATTGGATCGACACATGTTGTAAGTTGGGTGGAACTCCCATGTGATCGGCTCATATTATTGGGGGATCCACATGGCGACCGTCCATCACAACTTAATATTGATGGGTCATCTTGACATGTCACAATAAACGGCGTCATATTATTGGGCCCTTATTGGACATGAGGTAAAAACGTGGAGGTTGCTTTGGAAGCAATTGGGCTCTACCTTTTGAAAATTATGGTTGGCTGATATTATTCGGGACCATAGTTTGTCAATTGGACTCCATGTTCCCACTAAGGAAAACAGTTTCCCGTTTTCACTAGAGGGTAGTGAAATCGTTAAAATAGTGGGAGTTAGATTCATAAAATAAATTTCGCCTATTTTATGTCTTAGTAAATTAATTAAACAATCACTGATTATTGTCTGTTTCTTTTCAGTATTTCATTAAGATGAATTCGCGCAATCCACTATTCTCTATTCTCGAACAAAATAAACTGACTGGCGCAAACTATACGGAATGGTTCCGTAAGTTGAAGATTGTCTTGATCTCGGAGAAGATGCTCTACGTGTTAGAAAAATCTCCTCCGAAGGAAGCACCAGCTGATATAAGTCCGGAAGAGTTGGCCAAACTTGATATATGGTGGGACCATGATATAAAGGCCAAATGCTATATGCAAGCTTCGATGTCTGATGAACTCCAGAGGCGATTTGAGGATACCGTGAATGCTGTTGACATTCACGTACAACTCAAGGAACTTTTTGGGGCTCAATCGAGAGCTGAAAGGTTCGCTACTGTAAAAGAGTTAATGACGTGTCGCATGCGTGAAGGGACTTCGGTCCGTGATCATGGGGTATGAGTGATTTGGCTCATTCAGAAGTTGGTAACGCTTGATTTGGTATTGGAGCATGAACTCAATGTGGACTTATTACTTCTTTCTCTTCCTTCATCGTTTGACGGTTTTGTGGTGAATTTCAATATGAACAAGATAGAGGCCTCCCTTGAAGAGATGGTCAATATGCTTGTAACATATGAAGCCACTTTAAAAAAGGATAAACCAGTTCTCTTGGTGGGCTCCTCTTCTTCTGCTAAGAAGGGGCCAAGTACAAAGGGTAAGAAACGTTCTGCCCCATCCAAGAAAACCGGACCCGAGAAGAAGAACAAGACAAAGGCTTCAAACATGGAAAAGTCCAAGGATGTTTGCCATCACTGCAAGAAACCCGGTCATTGGAAACGTAACTGCAAGGAATATCTAGAGCAGTTGCGAACTGCGAAGGGTATGTTTTATATTGAAATAAATGTTTCACTTAATACTACTTTTTGGGTATTGGATACCGGATGTGGATCTCACATTTGCAATGATTTGCAGGTGATGACTAGAAGTCGCAAGCTTAGAATGGGTGAGACCCAGCTGAGGCTCGGAAATGGTTCTAGAGTTGAAGCCAAAGCTGTGGGAGACGTTTATTTAATTTTGCAGAACGATTTTAAGTTACTTTTGAGAGATGTTTTATTTGTTCCAAACTTGATTAAAAACATTATTTCTGTTTCTATACTTGATAGAGATGGTTTTTCTTGCAATTTTGTGAATGGGATTTGCAATATTTACAAGAATGAATGTTTGATTGGAAATGGACAACTTGAAAACGATCTATATAACTTAAAATTAAAAGACGTTCCAATAAATTATGTTGATAAACCGGTAACAACAAACAAAAGGAAAATCGATAGTCAAAACCCGGCAAACCTTTGGCATGCTAGGCTAGGTCATATTTCCTCAAGGAGGATGAACAAGCTAGTGGGAGAGGGCATGTTTGATATGTCTGATATTAACTCTCTACCTACTTGTGAATCCTGCCTGAAAGGAAAAATGACTAAATCTCCATTCAAGGGGAAACCTGAGCGTAGTCAAAATCTGTTGGATTTGATCCATACAGATGTTTGTGGTCCATTTAGAATTGGTACTCAATTTGGCCACACCTACTTCATTACCTTTACTGATGATTATTCAAGGTATGGGTATTTATATTTAATGAAATATAAGTCTGAAGCATTTGAAAAGTTCAAAAAATTCAAGGCTGAAGTAGAAAACAAGTTAGGTAAAAGTATTAAAGCACTTCGATCGGATCGAGGTGGAGAATACTTAAGTACCGAGTTTTTGGACTATCTGAAAGAGAATGGGATTCTCTCTCAGTAGACTCCTCCTATGACACCTCAGCTGAATGGTGTATCGGAGAGTCGTAATCGAACTTTGTTGGACATGGTTCGATCCATGATTAGCTTCACTGAGCTTCCACCTTCGTTTTGGGGCTACGCGCTTGAAACGGCGGTATTGTTGTTGAACAACGTCCACACCAAAGCAGTGGATAAAATGTTGGAAAACTGGCGAGTTCCCAGACCAATTACGATTGATACCCGGTGCAGCGGAAGTTTAAAATTTTTCTCATGGAACGATTCCATGGTGTGGGTATCAACCATACAACGATTGAATTATTGTGTGTGTAAAATTTAAATAACAATTAAATAAATTTTACCTCAAATCTCGCAACGAGATTAATGGACACCAACAGAACAATTCTGCTCTTGTTGTCTCTTCCTGGAACCGATGAACGCCTTCAATCAGGTCCACGAACAGAGGTTTAATCCCTCTGATAGATTGCACTAGAAAATCTATCAGAAGTTTTCTGCGAAGAGAATACACGAATTTGATTCGTTATTCCTTACTGCGATTCAAAATCACAGACCGGAATTTTCTCGGGCAGAGGGAGGGAGGGGCGGCCGAAAACGTTTTTGAGAGGGGCTAGGGTTTCGAAAATCCTGTCTCAAAAATTATGACCTGTTGTGTGTAATTTCTGTACTGAAATAACTTATTTATAATGCAGGCCACTAACACCTTAGGGCCCATTAGTCATAAGCTGGGGCCCGACAAGCAAAGCCCACTCGTTCAGAAATTAATATAAAATTCATCGTGACTCCGATTGATGAAACGATTTCACCAATGTGCACAGAAACCATTTCTGCACGTTTTAAAGTCAAAATAAATTTTCCTGAATCCGAATTCAGTGGTTTCCAAAAATGTCCATCCCTATGTCATTTTAGGAAATCCTACTCCCTTACTCTTATTTAAGAAGTCCAACTCCTTAGTTCATTAAATTTAACTCTTTAAATTTAACTATCTCAACGGGGATTAAAACTCCATTACACTGTGTGACCCTCAATGGTTCAGGGATACAGCTAGCCGTGGGCTCACAACTCCTTGTGACTCGGAACAACACTTTCCGACTTGCCCAACGAATCATGGTAAAGCGCCTAGCAACATCGCCCCATGATTCCCTAGGTATCACTGATAGTGCCTACAAGAACCAATAGATTTTGGTTAACGTACAGTACGGTCCCTTCATCCAAATATCCCGATCGAATCAACAACCATTGGTATATCGAGAGTCGCTCAAGATTCGATAACTATGCAATGCATCTTGAAGATCAAATTAGTGACATCGCATGTGCTACTAAGAAACCATTTCTTAAATCACATCAAGTACTCTGGCCAGAGATTTGTCACACTAATATCTCCTCAGATCGCATAGGATATCCACACTCGCAAGTATGTGGTGAATCCTTGACAACAATGCATTGACTCCTATATGTGTCGTAACTGTACCCAATCTCGACACCTGATGACCCCCTCAGAGTCGGTAAACGAGTCAAAGCACAGTACTAGCATATAGAGTCTCCATGATGTTTCAAGTCGTAAGGACTAATGGTGTACAACCAAAACCGCGGACTTTATCCACTCGATAAGTGATAACCACTTGGAAAGTCCGGATAGGGTAGTTCGACTATTCATCCTATGAATATCCATTTGCATGCTTCGAACATCTCCATGTTCCCTACCAATGAAACGTGGTACTCCGCATCGCAAATGCTAGTCTCAAACTCGAGCGATCCTTATCCTTATTATCGGACGGCTCAATCGACTAGGAACGGTTTTAGAATATACAGTGACTATAAGATGTATTTCATGATAGACATCTCCATGTTCTACCACATCTTACATACACTATAGTATATTCAAGGTCTTTATCAAAACAACAATAGTATATATAACAATATGAAGTAATATAAAGTCATTGCCATAAAAGTGTAAATAATATTAAACAAAAGATTGTTTATACAAAGAGTCAACAAAGCCCATAGCCACACAGTTGGCTCACTGGGCACCCACTCTTACATAAAACACCATACGAGTTATGGAATGACAAAGCTCCTAAGTATTCGTACTTGAGGATTTGGGGATGTCCTGCTTACGTGAAGCAGACAGTGGGAGATAAGTTGGATAGTCGATCCACCTTATGTTATTTTGTAGGGTATCCGAAGAATTCAATCGAATATTATTTCTATCATCCTACTGAAACAAAAGTGTTTGTTTCAAGGAATGCCACCTTCTTGGAGAAGGATTTCTTATTGGATAAGAAAGGCGAGATGATGGAACTCGAAGAAATTCGAGAAGAACCCAAGATACAAAATAATGATCCTACACCTCAGGAACCATTGATGGACACGCCTATACCTAGAAGATCCGAGAGGACTTCTAGACCTCCTATTCGATATGGTCTTCTTCTTGAAGGGGATCAAGATGAACCCGATGTTGGATGTGATCCAAGAAACTTCAAGGAAGCAATTTCTAATGCGGATTCAAATTTATGGCTTGAAACTATGCAGTCGGAAATAGATTCGATGCATACAAACCAAGTTTGGTCTTTAGTAGATCCTCCGGATGGAATTGTTCCAATAGGGTGTAAATGGATCTACAAGAGAAAGCTTGGGCCTGATGGTAAGGTATTGACCTACAAGGCACGATTGGTGGCGAAAGGTTATACTCAAAGACAAGGAGTTGACTATGATGAAACCTTTTCACAAGTTGCAATGTTCAAGTCCATAAGAATCCTTATTGCCATAGCTGCTTGGTATGACTATGAGATATGGCAAATGGATGTAAAGACTGCATTTCTTAATGGAAACATTAAGGAAGAGATCTATATGACGCAGCCTGAGGGATACACATCCATGGGAAGCGAGCATAAGGTATGCAAGCTTCAGAGATCGATCTATGGTCTCAAACAAGCATCAAGAAGTTGGAACCAGAAATTTGATGAAACAATAAAGGATTTTGGTTTCATCAAGAACCCGGAGGAACCGTGCGTGTACAAGAAAGTAGTTAAGGATGCTGTGACATTTTTAGTACTTTATGTTGATGACATCCTACTCATTGGAAATGACGTAGGGATGTTGCAGTCAACAAAGATATGGTTAACAGGTAGATTCTCGATGAAGGATTTAGGTGAGGCATCCTATATTCTAGGAATTCAGATCTATAGAGATAGATCTAAGAGAATGATACGACTCACTCAATCAACTTACATCGAAACCATATTGAAAAGGTTTTCAATGGATGGGTCCAAGAGAGGACATCTACCTATGTGTCATGGAGTTTCTCTATCCAAGTCCATGTGTCCCAAGACTGATGAAGAGATAGAGAAAATGACACATGTACCATATGCGTCAGCCATAGGTAGTATCATGTATGGGATGATATCTACCAGATCGAATGTAGCATTTGCTCTGAGTGTCACGAGAAGATATCAAGCCAATCCCGGTCAAATACATTGGAAAGCCGTGAAGGACATTCTTAAGTACTTACGAAGGACTAAGAATATGTTCATGGTATATGGAGGAAGAGAATTGAAATTGGAAGGCTATACCGACTCTAGCTTCCAAAGTGACGTGGATGACTCGAAGTCAACCTCTGGATTTGTGTTCATGCTCAATGGCGGTGCTGTCTCTTGGAAGAGTTCCAAGCAGGACACCACAACGGATTCCACCACTGAGGCAGAATACATTGCGGCATCAGCTGCTGCTAAAGAGGCCGTTTGGATGAGGAATTTTGTCCAAGAGTTGGGCGTTATTCCTGAATTTGTTGGTCCAGTCCCGGTGTACTGTGACAACACGGGTGCCGTTGCTCAGGCAAAAGGAACCAAGGTCTCATCAAAGATCCAAACACGTACTGAGAAAATACCACATCATCCGGGAGATCGTGGAAAGAGGAGACATCACTGTCGAGAGAGTGGCCTCTGAAGACAATATCGCTGATCCACTTACTAAGCCCTTGTCAAGACCATTATTTGACAAATATCGCGAAGCAATGTGACTACGTAGTATGACTAGTTGGCTTTAGGGCAAGTGGGAGATTGAAAGAGTGGGTGCCCGGTGAGCCAACTTGTGGCTAAGGGCTTTTATGACTCTATGTATAAACAATCTTTTGTTTAATATAATTTACACTTTTATAATGGCGTTTACTTTATCTTTTATCATATTATTATGTTGTGACATACTATAAGAGGTTTAGATGAAGACCTTGAATATACTATAGTGTATGTAAGATGTGGTGGCACATGGGGATGGCTATCATGAAACACATCTTATAGTCACTGTATATTCTAAACAGTTCCTAGTCGATTGAGCCGTCCGTTAATAAGGATAAGGATCGCTCGAGATTGAGACTAGAATTTGCGATGCCGAGTACCACGTTTCATTGGTATGGAACATAGAGATGTTCAAAGCATGCAAATGAATATTCATACGATGAATGATCGAACTACCCTATCCGGACTTTCCAAGTGGTTATCACTTATCGAGTGGATAAAGTCCGCGGTTTTGGTTGTACACCATTAGTCCTTACTACTTGAAACATCATTGAGACTCTATATGCTAGTACTGTACTTTGACTCGTTTACCGACTCTATTGGGGTCATCAGGTGTCGGGATTGGGTACAGTTACGACACATATAGGAGTCGATGCTTTGTTGTCAAGGATTCACCACATACTTGCTAGTGTGGATATCCTATGCAATCTGAGGAGATATTAGTGTGACGAATCTCTGGCCAGAGTACATGATGTGTTTTAAGAAATGGTTTCTTAGTAGCACATGCGATGTCACTATTTGATCTTCAAGATGCATTGCATAGTTATCGAATCTCGAACGACTCTCGATTTACCAATGGTTGTTGATTCGATCGGGATATATGGATGAAGGGACCGTACTGTACGCTAACCAAAATCTATTGGTTCTTGCAGGCACTATCAGTGATACCTAGGGAATCATGGGGCGATGTTGCTAGGAGCTCTTACCATGATTCGATGGGCAAGTCGGAAATTGTTGTTCCGAGTCACAAGGAGTTGTGAGCCCATGGCTAGCTGTATCCCTGAACCATTGAGGGTCACATAAGTAATGGATTTTTAATCCCTGTTGAGATAATTAAATTTAAAGAGTTAAATTTAGTGAATAAAGAAGTGGGACTTCTTATATAAGAGTAGAGGGAGTAAGATTTCCTAAAATGACATAGTGATGGACATTTTTGGAAACCACTGAATTCGGATTCAGAAAATTTATCTTGACTTTAAAAGATGCAGAAATGGTTTCTGTGCACATTGGTGAAATTGGTTTATCAATCTGAGTCACGACAAATTTTATATTAATTTCTGAACATGCGGGCTTTGCTTGTTAGGCTTGAACTTATGACTAATGGGCCCTAAGCTGTTAGCAGCCCACATTATAAATAAGTTATTGCAGTACAGAAATTAAATAACAGAGGCATAATTTTCGAAAAACACTATGGTTTTCTCTCTAGTGGCCGCCGCCTCTCTCCTCTCTCTGTCGAAATTTCCAGCTTGTGAATTTTGAATTTGCAGTCTGGTTTAACGGATCAAATTCGTTAATTCTCTTCGTAGAAACTTCTGATAGATTTTCTAGTGCAATCTATCAGAGGGATTAAACTTCTGTTCGTGGAACTGATTGAAGAATTGTTCGTCCATCAGTTCCTGGGATATACAACAAGAGCAGAGTAATCTGTTGGTGTCCATAATCTCGTTTCGAGATTTCAAGGTAAAAATTTAATTTTTATTTAATTTTTACACGCACAATTTAATCGTAAAGTTTTGATACCCATGATATGGAATCGTTCCATATAAAATTTTAAAACTTCCGCTGCACCGGGTATCAATTCTGATTGATCTGAACACCGTTTTTCAACAGATATTGGAATTGAATTGTAGTTGATATATTTTATTCGGCACTCGGGAGAGGGAATAATACACTTAAGTGTTCTTGGCTATTAATTGATTGAAATTCATGAAGATTAATTAATTAGGATTGATTGTTGTTGAAACCAGGTGAAATCTATACCTCTAGACCATTTTTCTCTGATTGATTTTAATCTGAAAGTTGTGTGCGTGCTTTTAAATCTTTTAATTATTTTATTTTACTGCAAAATCCTCTAAAGTTTAATTTTCTAGATAAAATTAAGACTATTTTAATTACAAGCACTGAATATTTTCAAATTACTCCCTGTGAGATCGATATCTGATTTAATCACTATATTAAAACTTGACACTCGTACGCTTGCGAGGAATTTTTCACAACATCTCTCGAATTGCGGATCGGAGGAACAGGAGCTGCAGTTTCAAATGGACATAACTTTCGATCAGCTGAGACTTACTGGAGCTTCAGCCTGCTCACACGAAGCTCCACTCGATACCTATAGTGCGTATCTCGTTTAAAGAGACGAAGACGCTCAAATTCCAAAATGGAGATGGTCTTTCGGGGCATTTTTCCCGTATATCGCGCTGGGACCCACCGAAGCGGCCCGCGTCACCTAGTTTGCACGTTCACATCGTATGATTCAGTCTATTGCATCTTTTCTATCCGCGGATTGGACTGAAAGAGTCGGAAATAGTACGGCGAGGAATCGAAAGAACAAGAAGTACGAGTAAGAAAAAAAGAAATTAATGAAAAATGAGGTGCAACACGAGGACTTCCCGGGGGGTCACCCATCCTAGTACTGCTCTCCCCCAGGCACGCTTCATTTCGGAGTTCTGATGGGATCCGGTGCATTAGTGCTAGTATGATCGCACCCAACAGTGAATGAATTCTTTATTGTTTTGTCTCTCGAATTGCGGATCGGAGGAATAGGAGATGCAGTTTCAAACGGACATAACTTTCGATCTGCTGAGAGTTACGGGAGCTTCAGCTTGCTCACGCGAAGCTCTTCTCGATACCTATAGCACGTATCTCGGTCTAAGAGACGGAGAAGCTCAAATTCAAACCCAGAGATTGTCTTTGGGGGCATTTTTCCTATAGGGCGTGCTGGGACCCACCGAAGTGGCCCGCGTCACCCAGATCGCACGTTCACGTCCTATGATTCAGTCTATTGCATCTTTTCTATCCGTGGATTGGACTGAAAGAGTACAAAATAGGACGGAGAGGAAACAGAAGAACAAGATGTACGAGTAAGAAAAAAAGAAACTAATAAAAAAAAGGGGTGCAACACGAGGACTTCCCAGGGGGTCATCCATCCTAGTACTGCTCTTTCCCAAGCACGCATAACTTCGGAGTTCTGATGGGATCTGGTGAATTAGTGCTGGTATGATCGCACCCAACAGTGAATGAATTCTTTATTGTTTTTCTCTCGAATTGCGGATCGGAGGAACATGAGCTGCAGTTTCAAACGGACATAACTTTTGATCGGCTAAGAGTTACGGGAGCTTCAGCCTGCTCACGCGAAGCTCCTCTCGATACCTACAGCAAGTATCTCGGTCTAAGAGACGGAGATGCTCAAATTACAACCTGGAGATGGTCTTTTGGGGTGTTTTTCCCGTAGGGCGCCTTGGGACCCACCAAAGCGGCCCGCGTCACCCAGATCCCACGTTCACGTCGTGTGATTAAGTCTATTGCATCTTTTCAATAAGAGTATTGGACTAAAAGAGTCGGAAATAGGACGGCGAGGAATCTGAAAAACAAGAATTACGAGTAAGAATAAAAGAAATTAATGAAAAAGTAGTGCAACACGAGGACTTCCCAGGTGATCAGCCATCCTAGTACTGCTCTCGCCCAAGCACGCTTAACTTCGGAGTTCTGATGGGATCCGGTGCATTAGTGCTGGTATGATCGTACCCAACAGTGAATGAATTCTTTATTGTTTTGTCTCTCGAATTGCGGATCAGAGGAACAGGAGCTGCAGTTTCAAACGGACATAACATTCGATCTGCTGATAGTTACGGGAGCTTTAGCCTACTCACGCGAAGCTCTTCTCGATACCTAAAGCGCGTATCTCGGTCTAAGATACGGAGAAGCTCAAATTCAAACCCGAAGATGGTTTTGGGGGAATTTTTCCCGTAGGGCGCGCTGGGATCCACCGAAGTGGCCCACGTCACCCAGATCGAAAGTTCACGTTGTGTGATTCAGTCTATTGCATCTTTTTTATCCGCGGATTGGACTGAAAGAGTAAGAAATATGATGGCGAGGAATCGAAAGAACAAGAAGTACGAGTAAGAAAAAAAGAAATTAATGAAAAATGGGGTGCAACACGAGGACTTCACGGGGGGTCACCCATCCTAGTACTGCTCTCCCCCAGGCACGCTTCACTTCAGAGTTCTGATGGGATCCGTTGCATTAGTGCTAGTATGATCGCACCCAACAGTGAATGAATTCTTTATTATTTTGTCTCTCGAATTGCGGATCGGAGGAACAAGAGCTGCAGTTTTAAACGGACATAACTTTCGATCTGCTGAGAGTTACGGGAGCTTCAGCCTGCTCACGCGAAGCTCTTATCGATACCTATAGTGCGTATCTCGGTCTAAGAGACGGAGAAGCACAAGTTCAAACCCGGAGATAGTCTTTGGGGGCATTTTTCCCGTAGGGCGCTGGGACCCACCGAAGTGGCCCGCGTCACCCAGATCGCACGTTCACGTCGTGTGATTCAGTCTATTGCATCTTTTCTATCCGCGGATTGGACTGAAAGAGTCGGAAATAGGATGGAGAGGAATCGGAAGAACAAGATGTATGAGTAAGAAAAAAAGAAACTAATAAAAAAAAGGGGTGCAACACGAGGACTTCCCACGGGGTCACCTATCCTAGTACTGATCTTGCCCAAGCATGCACAACTTCGGAGTTTTGATGGGATCCGGTGCATTAGTGCTAGTATGATCGCACCCAACAGTGAATGAATTCTTTATTTCTTTGTCTCTCGAATTGCGGATCAGAGGAACAGGAGCTGCAGTTTCAAACGGACATAACTTTCGATCGGCTGAGAGTTACTAGAGCTTCAGCCTGCTCACGCGAATCTCCACTCGATACCTATAGTGCGTATATCGGTTAAAGAGACGGAGACGCTCAAATTCCAGAATGAAGATGGTCTTTTGGCGCATTTTTCCCATATGTCGCGCTGGGACCCACCGAAGCGGCCCGCTTCACCCAGATCGCATGTTCACATCGTATGATTTAGTCTATTGCATCTTTTCTATCCGCGGATTAGACTGAAAGAGTCGGAAATAGGACGGCGAGGAATCTAAAGAACAAGAAGTACGAGTAAGAAAAAAAGAAATTAATGAAAAAATGGGTGCAACACGAGGACTTCCTAAGGGGTCACCCATCCTAGTACTGCTCTCGCCCAAGCCCGCTTAACTTCGGAGTTCTGATGGGATCTGGTGCATTAGTGCTGGTATGATCGCACCCAACAGTGAATGAATTCTTTATTGTTTTGTCTCTCAAATTGCGGATCGGAGGAACAGGAGCTGCAGTTTCAAACGGACATAACTTTCGATCGAAAAAGAGTTACGAGAGCTTCAGCCTGCTCACGCGAAGCTACTCTCGATACCTACAGCAAGTATCACGGTCTAAGAGACGGAGATGCTCAAATTACAACCCGGAGGTAGTCTTTCGTGGCGTTTTTCCCGAAGGGCGCGTTGGGACCCACCGAAGCGGTCCACGTCACACAGATCGCACGTTCACATTAAGTCTATTGCATCTTTTCTATCCGCGGATTGGACTGAAAGAGTCGGAAATAGGACGGCGAGAAATCGGAAAAACAAGAAGTACGAGTAAGAAAAAAAGAAATTAATGAAAAATGGGTGCAACACGAGGACTTCCCAGGGGGTCACCCATCCTAATACTGCTCTCGCCCAAGCACGCTAAACTTCGGAGTTCTGATGGGATCCGGTGCATTAATGTTGGTATGATCACACCCAGCATTGATTGAAATATTTATTATTTTGTCTCTCGAATTGCGGATCGGAGGAACAGGAGCTGCAGTTTCAAACGGACAATATCTTTCGATCTATTAAGAGTTACGGGAGCTTCAGCTTGCTCACGCGAAGCTCTTCTCGATATCTACATAGCGTATCTCGTTCTAAGAGACGGATAAGCTCAAATTCAAAACCGGAGATGGTCTTTGGGGGCATTTTTCCCGTAGGGCGCGCTGGGACCCACTTAATTGGCCTGCGTCACCCAGATCGCACGTTCACGTCGTTTGATTCAGTCTATTGCATCTTTTCTATCTGCGGATTGGACTGAAAGAGTCTGAAATATGACGGAGAGGAATCGGAAGAACAAGATGTACGAGTAAAAAAAAAAGAAACTAATAAAAAAAAGGGTGCAACACGAGGACTTCCCAGGGGGTCACACATCCTAGTACTGCTCTTTCCCATGCACGCATAACTTCGGAGTTCTGATGGGATCCGGTGCATTAGTGCTGGTATGATCGCACCCAAAAGTGAATGAATTATTTATTTTGTTGTCTCTCGAATTACGGATCAGAGGAACAGGAGTTGCAGTTTCATACAGAAATAACTTTCGATCGGCTAAGAGTTATGGAAGCTTCAGCCTGCTCACGCGAAGCTCCTCTCGATACCTACAACAAGTATCTCGGTCTTAGAGACAGAGACGCTCAAATTACAACCCGGAGATGGTCTTTCGTGGCGTTTTTCCCGTAGGGCGCGCTGGGACACACCGAAGCGGCCTGCGTCACCTAGATCGCACGTTCACGTCGTGTGATTAAGTCTATTGCATCTTTTCTATCCGCGGATTGGACTGAAAGAGTCGGAAATAGGACGGCGAGGAATCGGAAAAACAAGAAGTACGAGTAAGAAAAAAAGAAATTAATGAAAAAGGGGTGCAACACGAGGACTTCCCAGGAGGTCAACCATCCTAGTACTGCTCTCGCCCAAGCACGCTTAAATTCGGAGTTCTTATGGGATCCGGTGCATTAGTGCTGGTATGATCGCACCCAACAGTGAATGAATTCTTTATTGTTTTGTCTCTCAAATTGCAGATCGGAGAAACAGGAGCTGCAGTTTCAAACGGACATAAATTTTGATCTGCTGAGAGTTACGGGAGCTTCATCTTGCTCACGCAAAGCTCTTCTAGATACCTACAGCGTTTATCTCAATCTAAGAGACGGAGAAGCTCAAATTCAAACCCGGAGATTGTCTTTGGGGGCCTTTTTCCCATAGTGCGCACTGGGACCCACCGAAGTGGCCCGCGTCACTCAGATCGCACGTTCACGTCCTGTGATTCAGTCTATTGCATCTTTTCTATCCGCGGATTGGACTGAAAGAGTCGGAAATAGGACGGAGAGGAATCGGAAGAACAAGATGTACGAGTAAGAAAAAAAGAAACTAATAAAAAACGGGTGCAACACGAGGACTTCCCAAGAGGTCACCCATCCTAGTACTGCTCTTGCCAAAGCACGCATAACTTCAGAGTTTTGATGGGATCCGGTGCATTAGTGCTGGTATGATCGCACCCAACAGTGAAAGAATTCTTTATTTTTTTGTCTCTCAAATTGCGGATCGGAGGAACAGGAGGTGCAGTTTCAAACGGACATAACTTTCGATCGGCTGAGAGTTACTGGAGATTCAGCCTGCTCACGCGAAGCTCCATTCGATACCTATAGTGCATATCTCGGTTAAAGAGACAGAGACGCTCGAATTCCAAAACGGAGATGGTCTTTCGGGGCATTTTCCCGTATGTTGCGCTGGGACCCACCGAACCGGCCCGCGTCACCCAGATCGCACGTTCACATCGTATGATTCAATCTATTTCATCTTTTCTATCCACGGATTGGACTGAAAGAGTCGAAAATAGGACGGAGAGGAATCGAAAGAACAAGAAGTAAGAGTAAGAAAAAAAGAAATTAATGAAAAAAGGGGTGCAACATGAGGACTTCCCAAGAGGTCACCCATCCTAGTACTGCTCTCGGCCAAGCACGCTTTACTTCGAAGTTCTGATGGGATCCGGTGCATTAGTGCTGGTATGATCGCACCAAACAGTGAATGAATTCTTTATTGTTTTGTCTCTCGAATTGCGGATCGGAAGAACTGGAGCTGCAGTTTCAAACAGACATAACTTTCAATCTGCTGATAGTTACGGGAGCTTCAGCCTACTCACGCAAAGCTCTTCTCATTACCTACAGCGCGTATCTCCGTCTAAGAGACGGAGAAGCTCAAATTCAAACCCGGAGATGGTCTTTGGGGGCATTTTTCCTGTAGGGCGCACTAGGACCCACCAAAGTGGCCCGCGTCACCCAGATCGCACGTTCACGTTGTATAATTCAGTCTATTGCATCTTTTCTATCCGCGGATTGGACTGAAAGAGTCGGAAATAGGATGGAGAGGAATCGGAAGAACAAGATGTACGAGTAAGAAAAAAAGAAACTAATAAAAAAATGTTGGAAAACTGGCGTTCAGATCAATCACGATTGATACCCGGTGCAGCGGAAGTTTAAAAATTTTATTATGGAACAATTCCATAGTGTGGGTATCAACCGTTTACGATTAAATTATTTGTGTGTGTAAAAATTAAATAACTGTTATGTAATTTTTACCTTCAATCTCGAAGCGAGATTATTGGACACCACACAGATTTCTCTGCGCTTCTTGTATCTCCCTGGAACTGATGAATATTCTGTCCTTCAACCAGGTCCACGAATGGAGGTTTAATCCCTCTGATAGATTGCACTAGAAAATCTATCAGAAGTTTTCTACGAAGAGAATAAACGAATTTGATTCGCTATTCCAGACTGCAATTCAAAATCACAGACCGGAATTTCTCACGCAGAGAAGGGAGGGGGGCGGCCGAAATATTTGAGAGAGAGCTAGGGTTTTCGAAAAACTGTCTCTTAAATTATGACATGTTGTGTGTAATTTCTGTACTGCAATAACTTATTTATAATGCAGGCCACTAACACCTTAGGGCCCATTAGTCATAAGTTGAGGCCCGACAAGCAAAGCCCGCATGTTCAGAAATTAATATAAAATTCATTGTGACTCCGATTGATAAACCGATTTTACCAATGTGCACAGAAACCATTTCTGCACATTTTAAAGTCAAGATAAATTTTCCTGAATCCAAATTCAGTGGTTTCCAAAAATGTACATCCCTATGTCATTTTAGGAAATCCTACTCCCTTACTCTTATTTAAGAAGTCCAACTTCTTTATTCATTAAATTTAACTCTTTAAATTCAACTATCTCAACGGGGATTAAAACTCCATTACACTGTGTGACCCTCAATGGTTCAGGGATACAGCTAGCAGTGGGCTCACAACTCCTTGTGACTCGGAACAACGATTTCCGACTTGCCCAACGAATCATGGTAAAGCGCCTAGCAACATCGCCCCATGATTCCCTAGGTATCACTGATAGTGCCTACAAGAACCAGTAGATTTTGGTTAGCGTACAGTACGGTCCCTTCATCCATATATCCCGATCGAATCAACAACCATTGGTATATCGAGAGTCGCTCAAGATTCGATAACTATGCAATACATCTTGAAGATCAAATTAGTGACATCGCATGTGCTACTAAGAAACCATTTCTTAAATCACATCAAGTACTCTGGCCAGAGATTCGTCACACTAATATCTCCTCAGATCGCATAGGATATCCACACTCGCAAGTATGTGGTGAATCCTTGACAACAATGCATCGACTCCTATATGTGTTGTAACTGTACCCAATCCCGACACCTGATGACCCCCATAGAGTCGGTAAACGAGTCAAAGCACAGTACTAGCATATAGAGTCTCCATGATGTTTCAAGTAGTAAGGACTAATGGTGTACAACCAAAACCGCGGACTTTATCCACTCGATAAGTGATAACCACTTGGAAAGTCCGCATAGGGTAGTTCGATTATTCATCCTATGAATATTCATTTGCATGCTTCGAACATCTCCATGTTCCCTACCAATGAAACGTGGTACTCCGCATCGCAAATGCTAGTCTCAAACTCGAGCGATCCTTATCCTTATTATCGGACGGCTCAATCGACTAGGAACAGTTTAGAATATACAGTGACTATAAGATGTATTTCATGATAGACATCCCCATGTTCTACCACATCTTACATACACTATAGTATATGCAAGGTCTTTATCAAAACAACAATAGTATATCATAATATAAGAATATGAAGAAAGATAAAGTCATTGCCATTAATAAAAGTGTAAATTATATTAAACAAAAGATCGTTTGTACAAAGAGTCATCAAAGCCCATAGCCACAAGTTGGCTCACTGGGCACCCACTCTTTCAATCTCCCACTTGCCCTATAGCCAACTAGTCATACTACGTAGACCCATTGCTTCGCGATGTTTGTCAAACAATGGTCCTGGCAAGGGCTTAGTAAGCGGATCAGCGATATTGTCTGCAGAGGCCACTCGTTCGACAGTGATGTCTCCTCTTTCCACATTCTCCCGGATGATGTGGTATTTCCTCAGTACGTGTTTGGATCTTTGATGAGACCTTGGTTCCTTTGCTTGAGCAACGGCACCCGTGTTGTCACAGTACACCGGGACTGGACCAACAAATTCAGGAATGACGCCCAACTCTTGGACGAACTTCCTCATCCAAAAGGCCTCTTTAGCAGCAGCTGATGCTGCAATGTATTCAGCCTCAGTGGTGGAATCCGTTGTGGTGTCCTGCTTGGAACTCTTCCAAGAGACAGCACCGCCATTGAGCATGAACACAAATCCAGAGGTTGACTTCGAGTCATCCACGTCACATTGGAAGCTAGAGTCGGTATAGCCTTCCAATTTCAGATCTCGTCCTCCATATACCATGAACATATTCTTAGTCCTTCGTAAGTACTTAAGAATGTCCTTCACGGCTTTCCAATGCATTTGACCAGGATTAGCCTGATATCTGCTCGTGACACTCAGAGCAAATGCTACATCCGGTCTGGTAGATATCATCCCATACATGATACTACCTATAGCTGACGCATATGGTACATGTGTCATATTCTCTATCTCTGCATCAGTCTTGGGACACATAGACTTGGATAAAGAAACTCCATGACACATGGGTAGATGTCCTCTTTTGGACCCATCCATTGAAAACTGTTTCAATATGGTGTCGATGTAGGTTGATTGAGTGAGTCCTATCATTCTCTTAGATCTATCTCTATAGATCTGTATCCCAAGAATGTAGGATGCCTCACCCAAATCCTTCATCGATAATCTACCTGATAGCCATATCTTTGTTGACTGCAACATCCCTACATCATTCCCAATGAGTAGGATGTCATCAACATAAAGTACTAAGAATGTCACAGCATCCTTAACTACTTTCTTGTACACGCACGGTTCCTCCGGGTTCTTGATGAAACCAAAATCTTTTATTGTTTCATCAAATTTCTGGTTCCAACTTCTTGATGCTTGTTTTAGACCATAAATTGATCTCTGAAGCTTGCATACCTTATGCTCGCTTCCCATGGATGTGAACCCCTCTGGCTGCTTCATATAGATTTCTTCCTTAATGTCTCCATTAAGAAAAGCAGTCTTCACATCCATTTGCCATATCTCATAGTCATACCATGCAGCTATGGCAATAAGGATTCTTATGGACTTGAACATTGCAACTGGTGAAAAAGTTTCATCATAGTCAACTCCTTGTCTTTGAGTGTAACCTTTCGCCACCAATCGCGCCTTGTAGGTCAATACCTTACAATCAGGCCCAAGATTTCTCTTGTAGATCCATTTACACCCTATTGGAGCAATTCCATCAGGAGGATCTACTAAAGACCAAACTTGGTTTGTATGCATTGAATCCAATTCAGACTGCATAGCTTCAAGCCATAAATTTGAATCCGCATCAGAAATTGCTTCCTTGAAGTTTCTTGGATCACATCCAATGTCGGGTTCATCTTGATCCCCTTCAAGAAGAAGACCATATCGAACAGGAGGTCTAGAAGTCCTCTCGGATCTTCTAGGTTCAGGCGTGTCCAGTAATGGTTCCTGAGGCGTAGGATCGTTATTTTGTATTTCGGGTTCTTCTCGAACTTCTTCGAGTTCCATCATCTCGCCTTTCTTATCCAATAAGAACTCCTTCTCCAAGAAGGTGGCATTCCGTGAAACAAACACCTTTGTTTCAGCAGGATAATAGAAATAATATCCGATTGAATTCTTCGGATACCCTACAAAATAACATAAGCTGGATCGACTATCCAACTTATCTCCCACTGTCTGCTTCACGTAAGCAGGACATCCCCAAATCCTTAAGTACGAATACTTAGGAGCTTTGCCATTCCATAACTCGTATGGTGTTTTGTCCACTGCTTTAGTGTGGACGTTGTTCAACAACAATACCGTCGTTTCAAGCGCATAGCCCCAAAACGAAGGTGGAAGCTCAGTGAAGCTCATCATGGATCGAACCATGTCCAACAAAGTTCGATTATGACACTCCGATACACCATTAAGCTGTGGTGTCATAGGAGGAGTCCACTGAGAGAGAATCTCATTCTCTTTTAGATAGTCCAAAAACTCGGTACTCAAGTATTCTCCACCTCGATCCGATCGAAGTGCTTTAATACTTTTACCTAGCTTGTTTTCTACTTCAGCCTTGAATTCTTTGAACTTTTCAAATGCTTCAGACTTATATTTCATTAAATATAAATACCCATACCTTGAATAATCATCAGTAAAGGTAATGAAGTAGGTGTGGCCATATTGAGTCCCAACTCTAAATGGACCACAAACATCTGTATGGATCAAATCCAACAGATTTTGACTACGCTCAGGTTTCCCCTTAAAAGGAGATTTAGTCATTTTTCCTTTTAGGCAGGATTCACAAGTAGGTAGAGAGTTAATATCAGACATATCAAACATGCCCTCTCCCACTAGCTTGTTCATCCTCCTTGAGGAAATATGACCTAGCCTAGTGTGCCAAAGGTTTGCCGGGTTTTTGCTATCGATTTTCCTTTTGTTTGTTGTTGCCGGTTTATCAGCATAATTTATTGGAACGTCTTTTAGTTTTAAGTATTATAGATCGTTTTCAAGTTGTCCATTTCCAATCAAACATTCATTCTTGTAAATATTGCAAATCCCATTCACAAAATTGCAAGAATAACTATCTCTATCAAGCATAGAAACAGAAATAATGTTTTTAATCAAATCTGGAACAAATAAAACATCTCTCAAAAACTTAAAATTGTTCTGCAAAAATGTCTCCTATAGCTTTGGATTTATCTCTGGAACCATTCCCGAGCCTTGACTGGGTCTCACCCATCCTTAGCCTATTACTTCTTGTCATCATTTGCAACTCATTGCAAATATGAGATCTACATCTGGTATCCAATACCCAAGAAGTAGTATTAAGAAAAACATTTTAATGTAAAACATACCCTTTGCAGTTCGCAACTGCTTGAGGTATTCCTTGCAGTTACGTTTCCAATGACCGGGTTTCTTGCAGTGATGGCAAACTTGTTTAGACTTGTCCAATTTTGCATGTAACATTTGGCCTTGAGATCATGGTCCAACCATTTCTCTAGTTCGGCCAACCTTTCGGCAGTTACATCAGCCGGGGCTGTTTTCGGAGAAGCCTTTTCTAACACTTTAGAAAATCTTTTCCGAACTTAGGACAATCTTAACTTATGGAATCATTCTGTATTATTTGCGCCAATAAGTTTGTTTTGTTGGAGAATAGAAACATGTGGATTACTGAGATGAAACAGACAATTATCGATGATTGTTTAAGCAATTTACTAAGACATAAAATAGGCGAAATTTATTCTATGAATCTCACTCCCACTATTTTAACGATTTCACTACCCTCTAGTGAAAACGGGAAACTGTTTTCCTTAGTGAGAACATGGAGTCCAATTGACAAACTTATGGTCCCGAATAATATCAGCCAACCATAATTCTCAAAAGGTAGAGCCCAATTGCTTCCAAAGCAACCCCCATGTATTTACCTCATGTCCAATAAGGGCCCAATAATATGACGCCGTTTATAGTGACATGTCAAGATGACCCATCAATATTAAGTTTTGATGGACGGTCGCCATGTGGATCCCCCAATAATATGAGCCGATCCCATGGGAGTTCCACCCAACTTACAACATGTGTCGATCCAATGTACAGCTTTCCGACGGACGGGCCCCCCCAATAATATGAGCCGGACCGTATCCACGGGTAGCATCACATACATTGACCGTTGATGGAAGGTAGGAACATTTAAACAAATTTAAATTTCCTTTATTTATCTTGATATCAATTTTAAATCATATTTAAAATGAGGGATTTTTAATTATGAAAATTTGTCTCATCATTTTCAATTTATTGTATGCTTGCCGGATTCATACAATTATGTCTAAAACATGCATACAATCATAATATCATATATTATATATAGGATGATCGATTCCATTTCTAATTGACTCGTGGTTGCCAATCACGAGTCTTAGTCCAATCCTAGGTAATATGCAGTATGCAATGCAATCCTATTACATTAGCTTCCAATTTATATTTCTTCGTCTTTATTGTCTGCTGGGCCCACCATCTTCAAATCTTGATCTCCCACTAAATCTAATGTATTTACAATAAATAGCAATGACAAGTAGGGGATACATTTTAGGGGTGGGAACGAGCCATAAACCAAGCCCGCTTTTATTACATATGACATTCATATTGGGCCATAAACCAGGCCCATTAATAAAACCAACAACAATAAAACAAATGTAAATTCCTAACATACACCTACAAAATTGGTCATGGCAATCGATCATCCTTATCCAATAACATTTAATTCAAAATTAATTTATTGGATATCATGCATATGGCAATTTAAATTTAAACAGGATAAAATCATATTTTATATATAAAATCATATTTTACCTTTTATTAAATAAAATCATATTTTATCTACAGAATCTAATTTTATAGATAAAATCATATTTTACTTAATATATACATAAGATCAAATCTTATCATCAATTGTACCAAAAATAATTGATTTCAAAATTCAATTTAAGGATAAAATATTAAAATTTTCCAAAAATTCAAATTTATCCAAAAATCAATTTTAAAATTTTCGGACTCGAACAATTCGATCCGATGCCTCGTGAACCAATCAAAAACAATTTTTGACCGGACCAAAAATAAAATTTTAACACATTAAAATTAATTTAAATAAAATAAAAAAAATAATTTTTCCCGCGGGCCGCCCGGGACACTCCCGGGCTGGCCCGCACCCGTGGGCGCGGGCCGGGGCAGCCCGGCTGCCCCTTTAGGGCAGCGACAATCGCTGCCCTGGCGGCGCCTGGCGCCGCCCTGCGCTGGGCAGCGCCGAGCGCTGCCCTGGCGGCGCTGAGCGCCGCCCCTGGGCGGCGACATGCGCCGCCGTGGGCGGCGTTGTGCGCCCCCTTTGGGCGGCGCCGTGCGCCGCCCGGGGCAGCGACCGTCGCTGCCCCACCGGGCAGTGATCCCATCGCTGCCCGAGTTTTGCCCGGAAAAAATTTTTTTTTTTTTTTTTTATTTAAAATATTTATTTTGTTTTAAAAAACCAAGACTCAAAAATTTTTTTTTTGTACAATCGATTAATTTAATCGTTTGATCTGAGCAACCTGGCTCTGATACCACTGTTGGAAAACTGGCGTTCAGATCAATCACGATTGATACCCGGTGCAGCGGAAGTTTAAAAATTTTATTATGGAACAATTCCATAGTGTGGGTATCAACCGTTTACGATTAAATTATTTGTGTGTGTAAAAATTAAATAACTGTTATGTAATTTTTACCTTCAATCTCGAAGCGAGATTATTGGACACCACACAGATTTCTCTGCGCTTCTTGTATCTCCCTGGAACTGATGAATATTCTGTCCTTCAATCAGGTCCACGAATGGAGGTTTAATCCCTCTGATAGATTGCACTAGAAAATCTATCAGAAGTTTTCTACGAAGAGAATAAACGAATTTGATTCGCTATTCCAGACTGCAATTCAAAATCACAGACCGGAATTTCTCACGCAGAGAAGGGAGGGGGGCGGCCGAAATATTTGAGAGAGAGCTAGGGTTTTCGAAAAACTGTCTCTTAAATTATGACCTGTTGTGTGTAATTTCTGTACTGCAATAACTTATTTATAATGCAGGCCACTAACACCTTAGGGCCCATTAGTCATAAGTTGAGGCCCGACAAGCAAAGCCCACATGTTCAGAAATTAATATAAAATTCATCGTGACTCCGATTGATAAACCGATTTTACCAATGTGCACAGAAACCATTTTTGCACATTTTAAAGTCAAGATAAATTTTCCTGAATCCGAATTCAGTGGTTTCCAAAAATGTACATCCCTATGTCATTTTAGGAAATCCTACTCCCTTACTCTTATTTAAGAAGTCCAACTTCTTTATTCATTAAATTTAACTCTTTAAATTCAACTATCTCAACGGGGATTAAAACTCCATTACACTGTGTGACCCTCAATGGTTTAGGGATACAACTAGCAGTGGGCTCACAACTCCTTGTGACTCGGAACAACGATTTCCGACTTGCCCAACGAATCATGGTAAAGCGCCTAGCAACATCGCCCCATGATTCCCTAGGTATCACTGATAGTGCCTACAAGAACCAGTAGATTTTGGTTAGCGTACAGTACGGTCCCTTCATCCATATATCCCGATCGAATCAACAACCATTGGTATATCGAGAGTCGCTCAAGATTCGATAACTATGCAATACATCTTGAAGATCAAATTAGTGACATCGCATGTGCTACTAAGAAACCATTTCTTAAATCACATCAAGTACTCTGGCCAGAGATTCGTCACACTAATATCTCCTCAGATCGCATAGGATATCCACACTCGCAAGTATGTGGTGAATCCTTGACAACAATGCATCGACTCCTATATGTGTTGTAACTGTACCCAATCCCGACACCTGATGACCCCCATAGAGTCGGTAAACGAGTCAAAGCACAGTACTAGCATATAGAGTCTCCATGATGTTTCAAGTAGTAAGGACTAATGGTGTACAACCAAAACCGCGGACTTTATCCACTCGATAAGTGATAACCACTTGGAAAGTCCGCATAGGGTAGTTCGATTATTCATCCTATGAATATCCATTTGCATGCTTCGAACATCTCCATGTTCCCTACCAATGAAACGTGGTACTCCGCATCGCAAATGCTAGTCTCAAACTCGAGCGATCCTTATCCTTATTATCGGACGGCTCAATCGACTAGGAACAGTTTAGAATATACAGTGACTATAAGATGTATTTCATGATAGACATCCCCATGTTCTACCACATCTTACATACACTATAGTATATTCAAGGTCTTTATCAAAACAACAATAGTATATCATAATATAACAATATGAAGAAAGATAAAGTCATTGCCATTAATAAAAGTGTAAATTATATTAAACAAAAGATCGTTTGTACAAAGAGTCATCAAAGCCCATAGCCACAAGTTGGCTCACTGCCCAAGAACGCATAACTTCGGAGTTCTGATGGGATCCGGTGCATTAGTGCTGGTATGATTGCACCCAATAGTGAATGAATTCTTTATTTTTTTGTCTCTCGAATTGCGGATCGGAGGAACAGGAGCTACAGTTTCAAACGGACATAACTTTCGATCAGCTGAGAGTTATTGGAACTTCAGCCTGCTCACGCGAAGCTCCACTCGATACCTATAGTGCGTATCTAAGTTAAAGAGACGGAGATGCTCAAATTACAAAACGAAGATGGTCTTTCGGGGCATTTTTCCCGTATGTCACGCTGGGACCCATGGAAGCGGCCCACGTCACCCAGATCGCACGTTCACATCGTATGATTTAGTCTATTGCATCTTTTCTATCCGCGGATTGGACTGAAAGAGTCGGAAATAGTACGGAGAGGAATCGAAAGAACAAGAAGTACGAGTAAAAAAAAAGAAATTAATGAAAAATGGGGTGCAACACGAGGACTTCCCAGTTCTGATGGGATCCGGTGCATTAGTGTTGGTATGATCATATCCAACAGTGAATGAATTCTTTATTGTTTTGTTTCTCGAATTGCGGATCGGAGGAACAGGAGCTGCAGTTTCAAATGGACATAACTTTCGATCGGCTAAGAGTTACGGGAGCTTCAGCCTGCTCACGCGAAGCTCCTCTCGATACCTTCAGCAAGTATCTAGGTCTAAGAGACGGAGACACTCAAATTACAACCCCTAAATGGTATTTCGGGGCGTGTTTCCCGTAGGGCGCACTGGGACCCACCGAAGCGGCCCGCATCACCCAGATCGCACGTTCACGTCGTGTGATTACGTCTATTGCATCTTTTTTATCCGCGGATTGGACTGAAAGAGTCGGAAATAGGACGGCGAGAAATCGGAAAAACAAGAAGTACGAGTAAGAAAAAAAGAAATTAATGAAAAAAGGGTGCAACACGAGGACTTTCCAGGGGGTCACCCATCCTAGTACTGCTCTCGCCCAATATCACTTAAGTTTGGAGTTCTGATGGAATCCGGTGCATTAGTGCTGGTATGATCGCACCCAAAAGTGAATGAATTTTTTATTGTTTTGTCTCTCGAATTGCGGATCGGAGGAACATGAGCTGCAGTTTCAAATGGACATAACTTTCGATCTGCTGAGAGTTACGGGAGCTTCAGCCTACTCACGCAAAGCTCTTCTCGATACCTACAGCGTGTATCTCGGTCTAAGAGACGGAGAAGCTAAAATTCAAACCCGGAGATGTTCTATGGGGGCATTTTTCTTGTAGGGCGCGCTGGGATCCACCGAAGTGGCCCCTGTCACCCAGATCGCACGTTCACGTCGTGTGATTCAGCCTATTGCATCTTTTCTATCCGCGGATTGGACTGAAAGAGTCGAAAATAGGACGGAGAGGAATCGAAAGAACAAGATGTACGAGTAAGAAAAAAAGAAACTAATAAAAAAAGGGGTGCAACACGAGGACTTCCCAGGGGTCACCCATCCTAGTACTACTCTTGACCAAGCACGCATAACTTCGGAGTTCTAATGGGATCCGGTGCATTAGTGCTGGTATGATCGCACCTAACAGTGAATCAATTCTTTATTTTTTTGTCTCTCGAATTGCGGATTAGAGGAATAGGAGCTGCAGTTTCAAATGGACATAACTTTCGATCGGCTGAGAGTTACTTGAGCTTCAGCCTGCTCACGCGAAGCTCCACTCGATACCTATAGTGCGTATCTCGGTTAAAGACACGGAGACGCTCAAATTCCAAAATGAAGATGGTCTTTCGGGGCATTTTTCCCGTATGTCGCGCTGGGATCCACCGAAGCGGCCCGTGTCACCCCGATCGCACGTTCACATCGTATGATTCAGTCTATTGCATCTTTTCTATCCGCGGATTGAACTGAAAGATTCGAAAATAGGTCGGAGAGGAATCGAAAGAACAAGAAGTACGCGTAAGAAAAAAAGAAATTAATGAAAAAAGGGGTGCAACACGAGAACTTCCCAGGGGGTCACCCATCCTAGTACTGCTCTCGCCCAAGCACGCTTAACTTCAAAGTTCTGCTGGGATTCTGTGCATTAGTGCTCGTATGATCGCACCCAATAGTGAATTAATTCTTTATTGTTTTGTCTCTCGAATTGCGGATCGGAGGAACAGGAGCTACAGTTTCAAACGGACATAACTTTCGATCGGCTAAGAGTTACGGGAGCTTCAGCCTGCTCACGTGAAGCTCCTCTTGATACCTACAGCAAGTATCTCGGTCTAAGAGACGGAGACGCTCAAATTACAACCCAGATATGGTTATTCGGGGCATTTTTCCCGTATGGCGCACTGGGACCCACTGAAGTGGCCCGCATCACCTAGATCGCACGTTCACGTCGTGTGATTAAGTCTATTGCATCTTTTCTATCCTCGAATCGGACTGAAAGAGTCGAAAATAGGACGGCGAGGAATCGGAAAAAGCAAAAGTACGAGTCAGAAAAAAAGAAATTAATGAAAAAGGGGTGCAACACGAGTACTTCCCAAGGAGTCACCCATCCTAGTACTGCTCTCGCCCAACCTCGCTTAACTTCGGAGTTCTAATGGGATCCGGTGCATTAGTGCTAGTATGATCGCACCCAACAGTGAATGAATTTTTATTGTTTTGTCTCTCGAATTGCGGATCGGAGGAACATGAGCTGCAGTTTCAAACGGACATAACTTTCGATCTGCTGAGAGTTACGGGAGCTTCAGCCTTCTCACGCGAAGCTCCTCTCGATACCTATAGCGTGCATCTTGTTTAAGAGACAGAGACTCTCAAATTCCAACCCGAAGATGATCTTTCGGGGCATTTTTCCCTTAGGGCGCGCTGGGATCCACCGAAGCGGCCCGCGTCACCCAGATCGCACGTTAAAGTCCTATGATTCAGTCTATTGCATCTTTTTTATCCGCGAATTGGACTTAAAAAGTCGGAAATAGGTGTTGTGAAATTTCCTCGCAAGTGTACGAGTGTCAAGTTTTAATATAGTGAATAATTCAGATATCGATCCCACAGGGAATAAAATGAAAATCTTAGTGCTTGTAATTAAAATAGTCTAAATTTTATCTAGAAAATCAATAATCAAGAATTTTGCAATAAAAAAAAAATAATTAAGATGATTTTAAATAGCACGCACACAACTTTCAGGAATAATCAATCAGATAAAAAACGGTCTAGAGGTATAGATTTCACCTGGTTTCAACAACAATCAATCCTAATTAATTAATCTTCATGTATTCCAATCGATTAATAGCCAAGAACACTTACGTATATTATTTCCCTCTCCCGAGAAACAAATAATGTTTATCAACTACAATTCAATTCCAATATTCCTATTAAGAATTTATTGCAGTGATCTATCACAAAACAATGTTCTCTTTAAAAGCTCTGTTAAAATCATACACTCTCCCGAGCTGTATAAATAATTAGCAGTGTATTTTCTAATGTCCTATTCAAAATCCCCTCTCCCAAGCAATGACTTCAAATAAATATAACAAATCAATTATTGATCAGATAATTAAAAAGACAATCAATTCTAGAGAAAACAATTAATCTAGAAGAAATTCAATTCAATAAAATCAAAATTTCATGAAAGCGTCTACACCAGGTTCCATCCGACCTCTAGACTATAAAAATTAGTTCATAATAAAATTCTGAAAACAATAAATAATAAATCCAAACATGTTCAGAATTAAATAAAAGATAAGAAACAAATCCGTCGTCGACGCCGTGTCCGGACTATCAAACTCCGTCTTCGTTCTTCAAGTTAAGCTTCAGAAAATCTCCAGGAAAATCACACGATCAAACCCTCTGATTTCTAGTGTGTGTGGAGGCTCTCCTCCCTTCTCCTCTGATAAAAATTCCTTTTTATATTGCTCAGCAAAAGCCAACAAAATCCAGCCCAAGAATTAATTGCCCGATTTAATAAAATTTCCAAAACAGCAATGGAGCGGACGCTCAATTGACGGCACGGGCGCGCCTTCAACTCGTAATTTCCAATTCTCAGATTTCAGAACTCTGCGCGTTTGCTCTTGAAGAAGCGCTAACAAGGAGCGCTAAAGAATTCTTTCTTGGCCCAATAACAAAAAGCCCATTAACCTCTCCTGACTCTGTACGTTGTTTCCTTTTCTTTTCTTCTTTCTTCTTTTCTTTTCCTTTCTCTTCTAAACTTCTTATTTTTCTCCTCAAAATTCCATAATTCACAAAATCTCGATAATTTCCTACAATCACAAAAACAAAATAATACCCACATAAATCTGCTCGAAACAAATATTTAACAATTAAAATCATATATAAATTAAGTGTATAAAATACACTTATCAAATACCCCCAAACTTAGACTTTTGCTAGTCCCGAGCAAAACTATTAAATTCTAAAAACTCATTCCATCAAAAAACAACAAGAATAGTCAAGAAATATTATGGAACAATGGCCTCATCAATGATTTCAAAAAAATATCAAATCCAATCATATCCAACCTACTAACACTTGAAAGTTTTAGCCAATCACAAAATAATAACCGCATAAACTCACAATCTCCGCAACTCAAGTTCAAAACATCATTCTCCAAATTCAATTCAAACATTCATAGATCATGAGGACTTTTCAAGGATAGCATAGGATCAAATATAGGATATTAATCAAAAACACTCACAAATAGGTAAATGCAAAGAATAACAGTGTGTAAGAGTTTAGATCAAAATTCATAATCATTAAAAGCATCAATCAACAGTCCATAGGCTAAATTCTCGCAACTCTTCTCTACTAGTATATTGGGCAACTGAGACTCGGTCAATAGGACTTATTTAGCTTATAATGTAAGGCCTGGCTCATGGCTACAAATGAAGTATAAGAATTCAAAAATAAGGAATAATTCACATTCATGCTCTAATTCTAATTTCAACTCGTTTTCTTTCACAATTCACTTCTATTTCAATTCACTTCATTAAAATTTCAACTTTTTCACAACTCTTCTTTTTCACAACTTTTTTTTTCTTTTTCCCAACAATTTCAAATTTTTTTTTTTTACTACCTTTTTCTCATCTTTTCAATTCATCCACCACACCAATCCTTTTTCTCACAAATAAAACTAGGAGCATAAAACATTTTAGCATTCAAATTACTCCCTTAAAGGTAGGAATTAGTGTATAAGCTATCAGGTAGTCAATGTAGGACCTTGAAATAATGACGAACGGGGGTTTAATCACACGTTTACACGCATGCCATTCGATTTTCAATAAAGCTCAAACAAGGTACTAGGGATAAAATAGTAATAGGTAGCTTGAAAGGCTCAAACGAATTCAGAAAAATCGCCTAAATCATTCCTAATCTCAGTTTTGCCCGTATTTCGCCTCGAAGAGTGTTCGAATTAGTTCTAGACAAGTATCAATCCACAATTAAATCATACAAATCTCAATCAGTGCAGAAAAAATAATCATCAGCAGTTAACGATGATTTTCACAAAAAAAATTCAGATTTTCTCGTACCTCAATGTACTAATATACGTGTAGCTCAAATGGGCAACTAAGGATAAATTAAATGAAAATTAGGCCCAAATATTTCAAACAATGCCTCAATCATATCTATGTCTGTATGTCTCAAAAATCAGATTCAAGTATTAATCACAAAGTATATAGGAAATTGTTCATCTAATTGGTTCCATATTTTCAAAAATATTTGTCACATAGGTAGACAATCATGGATTTCAGTTATAGCACAAAAATATTTTTCATCAGCCATGCATCCATTTCTTTCTTGACTCCTTTTAAATTCAACTCAACTAAATTCAAAAAAATTTATCTATTAAGCACAACAACACTCAACTAATTCTTCCCCCCAAACTTAATATAATCATTGTCCCTAATGATTAAAAACAATAAAAGCACAAGGGACACGGGACGTGTACCTTCGACACCGAGCATCAGTACCCGGTGTTATCAAAATCATCTCCATATCACATGAACATCCAAATGATCTTGCAAAAATTTGACATTGCATGATATAGAGAAGCTAACGAGCATGATGTTGGGTGGTTAAGTAACTTGCACGCTCTGAGATCTTGCTCGCATGGATGGTGAAGCTACTTAGTGCATGGTACCTGCGCTGTTCATATGCTTGCTTGCTCTTGGAGGAGATCAGGAGGCTGCACTTTTTCGCATGGTTTGCTGCACAGATGGAAGCTGTGCATGGCGATGTAGCAGCTAGTGAAGCGCATGAGGGAGCAGATATGAAAATGGTTTGCATAAGACGTGCAGCAGCTGGTAGGAGCTTATGGCATAATGAATCGCAGATGATGTAGCAGCTGATCACATGTCTGAAAGAGGGAAAAGATGCGCGATTGCGCTTAGTCTCGCGCAGAAGAGGATGTCTTGTTTGCGCGTTAGCTCTTTGGGCAGCGCTGTTGGTGGGTTGAGGGGCGAGATAGCGCTTGGAGGAGGAGGGGAGATGCTCGTTAGCGCATTTGGGGAGCGCAGATGATGAATGGATGCGCGATGGCGCAAGTGCTGGCGCGGATGGGCGATAGCGCTTTGGCTCGCGCTAATGAGGGATGGATGTTGGCGTGTGATGCGCGATAGCGTGAAGGTAAGCGCCCTTTGGGAGTGCGTTAGCGCTATAGCATGCATGGTTGGTGCATCAGTGTGGCGCAGGAGAAGCGCGAGCGCTCGGCAAGAGTGGTGCGGGCGCTCCTTTCAGACGCAAAATAACTCCACTTTCGTCCAGGTAAGTGGGAGCGCCCGCGCCTCTTGCTCGAATTTGAGATTTTTGGAGCCTGCAAATTTTTGAAAATTAAGAAAAATTAGCTCAAAAATTTAAAATAATTAAAAAAAATACTTAAAAAAATTAAATAACAAAAATTAAATAAACTAAAAATAAAAACAAATAAAATAAAATAAAAGAAAATGCTTGGGTTGCCTCCCAAGTAGCGCTTGGTTTAAAGTCGTCAGCCCGACTTTAACGGGATTAATTCTTCCCTTTATCTTTCACTCGCCAAATAAATTCCACGAACCGCCTTTTAAATTTTGCTTTTTCGTGGCCTTCTTTGGTGGTTTTGGCGCTCTCACGTTCGATGAATCAACCGCAATGTCGGCTTTTGAACGACCCTCCAAATTCATAACCGGCTCTATCAAGCATAATTTTTCAATAGGGGTGTTAGATGACTTCATGAATATATTAAAAATTACACTCTCACCGTCCACACCCATTGACAATGCACCTCTCTTCACCTCTATCTTGGCATCGGCAGTGGCCAAGAAAGGTCTCCCCAATATCAGGGGCATGTTTGCATCCTCCTCCATATCCAACACAACAAAATCCGCTGGAAAAATAAATTTATCTACTTTTACCAAAACATCTTCAATGATTCCAAGCGGATATGTGATAGATCGATCAGCCAACTGCAACGCGATCATGGTGGGCTTCACCTCACTAAGTCCTAAGCTCCTGAAAACAGACAAGGGCATGAGATTATTGCTAGCTCCTAAATTGCAAATTGCATTATTAAAATAAGAAGAGCCAATAGTGCAAGGAATAGTAAAACTCCCTGGATCCTTAAGCTTTTGTGGCATCTTCTTTTGGAGCACCGCACTGCACTCTTCCGTTAAATTCACTACCTCATTCTCTAGCAGCCTCCTCTTCTTGGACATCACCTCCTTGATGTGAATCTTCTTAAAAATCTCCAAGAACTTGGAAAATTGCTCGTCCAATGCTTTCTTCTTGAACCTTTGCGGGTATGGAAGTGAAGGTTTATACATCGGTTTTGGCTCAGATTCAAGCTCCTTCTCTTTATCCTCAACTTTTTCCTCACGTTTCTTATCCGCAATAGTAGGAATTTGGACTCCAATGTCTTTGGCACTCCTCACTTCGATGGCATTGCACTGCTCCTTGGGATTCACCTCAGTATTGCTAGGGAACTGGCCGCGATTATTGTCCTTCAGTGCGTTCGCCAACTGCCCAATACTAGTCTCCATGGATTGCAACACTGCGCCCATGTTGGCCATGTGCGTCTCCAAACTGTCAAGTTGAGATTCAGTTCTCGCCATTCTCTTACCTGATTCCTGCACAAAAGTACTAACCACATCCTCCAAAGATGGCTTACCATCACCATTATTAGTATTGTTAGCATATGAAAAATTTTCATTATTCCGCAAATTAGGGTGAAAAGTATTGGGAATAGGATTACCTCTATAGCCTCCATATCCTCGGTAGCCATTTGGATTTATATAATTGACTTGCTCTATGGCCGGTGATCCTTCAACTCCAGTTGAATCTGCAACATTAATTTTATTCAGAGAAGCTACCTGTGTAGTCAGTGCAGATAATTGAGCAGTGATGGACGTGAGAGGATCCACTGCATACACTCGAGCTGGCTTCTTTACTCCTATACGCTCCGATGGCCATTGAAAACTATTGACCGTCATCTCCTCCAACATATCATAAGCCTGAACATGATCCTTCGCAAATATAGTACCTCCAGCAGCAGAATCAACATTCATCCTTGTAGGCGCATTCAGTCCGTTGTAAAACCACTCGATCTGTTCCCAATCTGTAAAATTGTGGTTAGGACAACGTCTTAATAATTCTTTATACCTTTCCCACGCCTCGTATAACTGTTCAGTGTCCATCTGCCAGAAGGTGCTGATCTCGATCTTCAGTTGGGTGGTTTTGGCAGGAGGAAAATATTTTGCAAGAAATTTTTCTGCCATCACCTCCCAAGTAGTGATGCTTCCAAGTGGCAGTGATTGCAACCAACTTCTGGCTTGATCCCTGAGAGAAAACGGAAACAAGCGTAAGCGTATAATATCTTCAGGAACACCATTAAATTTTACCGTATCGGTTATCTCCAAAAAGGTGCGTAGGTGTAGATAAGGATCGGCAGTGGCGCTCCCATTAAATTGGTTCTGTTGAACCATCTTGATCAATGCAGGCTTCAGCTCAAAATTGTTTGCATTGATAGTTCCTCGAGCGATTACAGAATAGTGAGCCTGGATCGTCGGTCTGAAGTGATCTCTAATAGGCACTAGGGGAGCTTGATTTGCTTCTTGTTCAGCCATTCTTTCAATTTCTTCTCTTCTAGCTCTTCTTAAAGCACGTGCAGTGCGCTCGATCTCCGGATCAAACAATAGAGAATTAGCACTTTGAGATCGTTGCATAGACTGCAATTAAAAGATAAGAAAAAATTAATTAGTAACTTAAAATAAAAAAAACTCTAAATTAAAATCTAGACTAATTGGTAACAAGACTAAAAAAAATAATCAAAATTTACTCCCCTGCAACGGCGCCAAAAACTTGTTGTGAAATTTCCTCGCAAGTGTACGAGTGTCAAGTTTTAATATAGTGAATAATTCAGATATCGATCCCATAGGGAATAAAATGAAAATCTTAGTGCTTGTAATTAAAATAGTCTAAATTTTGTCTAGAAAATCAATAATCAAGAATTTTGCAATAAAAATAAAATAATTAAGATGATTTTAGATAGCACGCACACAACTTTCAGGAATAATCAATCAGAGAAAAAACGGTCTAGAGGTATAGATTTCACCTGGTTTCAACAACAATCAATCCTAATTAATTAATCTTCATGAATTCCAATCGATTAATAGCCAAGAACACTTACGTATATTATTTCCCTCTCCCGAGCAACAAATAATGTTTATCAACTACAATTCAATTCCAATATTCCTATTAAAAATTTATCGCAGTGATCTATCACAAAACAATGTTCTCTTTAAAAGCTCTGTTAAAATCATACACTCTCCCGAGCTGTATAAATAATTAGCAGTGTATTTTCTAATGTCATATTCAAAATCCCCTCTCCCGAGCAATGACTTCATATAAATATAACAAATCAATTATTGATCAGATAATTGAAAAGACAATCAATTCTAGAGAAAACAATTAATCTAGAAGAAATTCAATTCAAATAAAATCAAAAATTCATAAAAGAGTCTACATCAGGTTCCATCCGACCTCTAGACTATAAAATTTATTTCATAATAAAATTCTGAAAACAATAAATAATAAACCCAAACATGTTAAGAATTAAATAAAAGATAAGAAACAAATCCGTCGTCGACGCCGTGTCCGGACTATCAAACTCCGTCTTCGTTCTTCAAGTTAAGCTTCAGAAAATCTCCAGGAAAATCACACGATCAAACCCTCTGATTTCTATTGTGTGTGGCGGCTCTCCTCCCTTCTCCTCTGATACAAATTCCTTTTTATATTGCTCAGCAAAAGCCCACAAAATCCATCCCAAGAATTAATTGCCCGATTTAATAAAATTTCCAAAACAGCAATGGAGCGGACGCTCAATAGACGGCGCGGGCGCGCCTTCAACTCGTAATTTCCAATTCTCAGATTTCAGAACTCTGTACGTTGTTTCCTTTTCTTTTCTTCTTTCTTCTTTTCTTTTCCTTTCTCTTCTAAACTTCTTATTTTTCTCCTCAAAATTCCATAATTCACAAAATCTCGATAATTTCCTACAATCACAAAAACAAAACAATACCCACATAAATCTGCTCGAAACAAATATTTAACAATTAAAATCATATATAAATTAAGTGTATAAAATACACTTATCAATAGGACAGCAAGAAATCAGAAGAACAAGAAGGAAGAGTAAAAAAAAAAAAGAATTTAATGAAAAAGGGCTGCAACACGAGGACGTCCAAAGGGGTCACCCATCCTAGTATTGCTCTCGCCCAAGCACACATAACTTCGGAATTCTGATGGGATCCGGTGCATTAGTGTTGGTATGATCGCACCCAACAGTGAATGAATTCTTTATTGTATTGTCTCTCGAATTGCGGATCGGAGAAACAGGCGCTGTACTTTCAAACGGACATAACTTTCGATTGGCTGAGAGTTACGGGAGCTTCATCCTGCTCATGCGAAACTCCTCTCGATACCTACAGCGCGCATCTCGGTCTAAGAGACAGAGACGCTCAAATTCCAACCCGAAGATGGTCTTTTGTGGCGTTTTTCCAGGTAGGGCGTGCTGGGACCCACCGAAGCGAACCGCGTCATCCATATTGCACGTTCACATTGTATGATTCAGTCTATTGCATCTTTTCTATCCGCGGATTGGGCTGAAAGAGTCGGAAATAGGACGATGAGGAATCGGAAGAACAAGAAGTACGAGAAACAAGGAGTGCAACACAAGGACTTCCCTAGGGGTCACTCATCCTAGTACTGCTCTCGCCCAAGCACGCTTAACTTAGGAGTTCTGATGGGATCCGGTTTATTAGTGCTAGTATGATCGCACGCAACAGTGAATGAATTCTTTATTTTTTTGTCTCTGGAATTGCGGATCAGAGGAACGAGAGCCGCAGTTTTAAACGGACATAACTTTCGATCGACTGAAAGTTACGAGAGCTTCAGCCTACTCACGCAAAGCTCCTATCGATACCTACATCGCTTAGCTTGATCCAAGAGACAGAGACTCTAAAATTCCAACCCAAAAATGGTCTTTCGGGGCTTTTTTCCCGTAGGGCGCGCTGGAATCCACTGAAGCGGCCCGCGTCACCCAGATCGCACGTTCACATCATGTGATTCAGTGTATTGCATCTTTTCTATCCGTGGATTGGACTGAAAGAGTCGGAAAAAGGACTACGAGGAATCGGAAGAACAAGAAGTATGAGTAAGAAAAAAAGAAATTAATGAAAAAAGGGTGCAACACGAGGACTTCCCAGGAGGTCACCCATCCTAGTACTACTCTCGCCCAAGCACGCTTAACTGCAGAGTTCTGATGGGATCCGGTGCATTAGTGCTGGTATGATAGCACCCAAAGGTGAATGAATTCTTTATTGTTTTGTCTCTCGAATTGCGGATCAAAGGAACCGGCGGTGCACTTTCAAATGGACATAACTTTCGATTGGCTGAGAGATACGAGAGCTTCAGCCTGCTCACGCAAAACTCCTTTCTATACCTACAGCGCGCATCTTGGTCTAAGAGACGGAGACGCTCAAATTCCAACCCGAAGATGGACATTCGGGGAGTTTTTCCCCTAGGACGTGTTGGGACCTACCGAAGCGTCCCGCGTCACCCAGATCGCACGTTCACATTATGTGATTCAGTGTATTGCATCTTTTATATCCACGGATTGGACTGAAAGAGTCGGAAATAGGATAACGAGGAATCGGAAGAACAAGAAGTACGACTAAGAAAAAAGAAATTAATGAAAAGGGGTGCAACACGAGGACTTCACAGGGGGTCACCCATCTTAGTTCTATTCTCACCCAAGCACGCTTAAGTGCGGAGTTCTGATGAGATCTGGTGCATTAGTGCTGGTATGATAGCACCCAAAATTGAATAAATTCTTTATTGTTTTGTCTCTCGAATTGCGGATCAAAGTAACAGGCGCTGCACTTTCAAACGAACATAATTTTCAATCGGCTGAGAGTTACGGGAGCTTCAACATGCTCACGCGAAGCTCCTCTCTATACCTACAGCGCGCATCTCGGTCTAAGAGATGGAGACACTCAAATTCCAACCCGAAGATGGTCTTTCGGGGAGTTTTTTCCTTAGGGCGCTGAGACCCACCAAATCGGCCCGCGTCATCCAGATCGCACATTCACGTCGTGTGTTTCAGTCTATTGCATCTTTTCTATCCGCGGATTGGACTCAAAGAGTCGAAAATAAGACGGCAAGGAATCGTAAGAACAAGAAGTACGAGTAAGAAAAAAAAAATTAATGAAAAAGGGGTGCAACACGAGGACTTTCCAAGGGGTCACCCATCCTAGTACTGCTCTTGCCCAAGAACGCTTCACAACGGAGTTTTGATGGGATCCGGTGCATTAGTGATGATATGATAGCACCCAAAAGTGAATGAATTCTTTATTGTTTTGTCTCTCGAATTGCAGATCGGAGGAACAGGTACTAGACTTTAAAACGAACATAACTTTCGATCGGCTGAGAGTTACGGGAGCTTCAGCCTTCTCATGCGAAGCTCCCCTCTATACCTACAGCGCGCATCTCGGTCTAAGAGATTGAGAAACTCAAATTCCAACCCGGAGATGGTCTTTCGGGGAGTTTTTCCCATAGGGCATGCTGGGACCCACCGAAGCGGCCCGCGTCACCCAGATCGCACGTTCACGTCGTGTGATTCAGTGTATTACATCTTTTCTATCCGCGGATTTGACTGAAAGAGTCGGAAGAACAAGAAGTATGAGTAAAAAAAAAAAAATTAATGAAAAAAGGGTGCAACACGAGGACTTCCCAGGGGGGTCACCCATCCTAGTACTGCTCTCGCCCAAGCATGCTTAGCTGCGGAGTTCTGATGGGATCCGGTGCATTAGAGCTGGTATGATGGCACCCAACAGTGAATGAATTCTTTATTGTTTTGTCTCTCGAATTACGGATCGGAGGAACAAGCACTGCACTTTCAAACGAACATAATTTTCCATCGGCTAAGATTTACAGGAGCTTTCAGCCTCCTCACGCGAAGCTCCTCTCTATACCTACAGCGCGCAACTCGGTCTAAGAGATGGAGACACTCAAATTCCAACCCGGAGATGGTATTTTGGGGCGTTTTTCCCTTAGGGCACGCTGGGACCCACCAAAGCGACCCGCGTCACACAGATCGCATGTTTACGTCGTGTGTTTCAGTCTATTGCATCTTTTCTATCCGTGGATTAGACTCAAAGAGTCGAAAATAGGACGGCGAGGAATCGAAAGAACAAGAAGTACGAGTAAGAAAAAAAAATTAATGAAAAATGGGTGCAACACAAGGACTTCCCAGGGGGTCACCCATCCTAGTACTTCTCTCCCCGAAGTACGCTTAACTTTGTAGTTAAGGGATCCAGTGCATTAGTACTGGTATGATCGCACCCAATAGTGAATGAATTCTTTATTGTTTTGTCTCTCGAATTGCGGATCGAAGGGACAGGAGCTGCAGTTTTAAACGAACATAACTTTCGATCGGCTAAAAGTTACGGGAGTTTCAGCCTGCTCACGCGAAAGTATTCTCGATACCTACAGCAAGTATCTCGGTCTAGGACCCACCAAAGCGGCCCGCGTCACCCTGATCGCACGTTCATGTCGTGTGTTTCAGTCAATTGCATCTTTTCAATCCGTGGATTGTACTCAAATAGTCGTAAATAGGACGGCGAGGAATCGAAAGAACAAGAAGTACGATTAAGAAAAAAAGAAATTAATGAAAAAGGGGTGCAACACGAGGACTTTCCAGGGGGTCAACCATCCTAGTACTGCTCTCGCTCAAGCACGTTTAACTTTGGAGTTCTGATGGGATCAGGTGCATTAGTGCTGGTATGATCGCACCAAACAGTGAATGAATTATTTATTGTTTTGTCTCTCGCATTGCGGATCAGAGGAACAGGCGCTTTACTTTCAAACGGACATAAATTTTGATCAACTGAGAGTTATGGGAGCTTCAGCCTGCTCACGCGAAGCTCCTCTTGATACCTACATCGCGCATCTTGGTTTAAGAGACGAAGACGCTTAAATTCCAACCCGAAGATGGTCTTTCGGGTCGTTTTTCCCGTAGGGTGTGGTGGGACCCACTAAAGCGGCCCGCGTCTCCCAGATCACACGTTCACGTCGTGTGATTCAGTCTATTGCATCTTTTCTATCTGCGGATTGGATTAAAAGAGTCGGAAATAGGACGGCAAGGAATCGGAAGAACAATAAGTACGATTAAGAAAAAAAAAATTAATAAAAAGAGGTGCAACACGAGGACTTTCCAGGGGGTCACCCATCCTAGTACTGTTCTCGCCCAAGCACGCTTAACTTCGGAGTTCAGATGGGATCCGGTGCAGTAGTGCTGGTATGATCGCACCGAGCAGTGAATGAATTCTTTATTGTTTTGTCTCTCGAATTACGGACATAACTTTCGATCGGCTGAGAGTTACGGGAGCTTCAGCCTGCTCACTAGAAGCGCCTCTCGATACCTACAGCGTGCATCTAGGTCTACGAGCTGGAGACGCTCAAATTCCAATCCGAAGATGGTCTTTCGGGGCATTTTTCCCGTAGGGCATGTAGGGACCTACAAAGACGGCCCGCGTCACCCAGATCGCACGTTCACGTCGTGTGATTCTAGGAGAAATCGGCATGTGAAAGAGTCGGAAATAAGATGGCGAGTAATCGGATGAACAAGAAGTACGAATAAGAAAAAAAGAAATTAATGAAATAGGGGTGCAACACGAGAACTTTTCAGGGGGTCACCCATCCTAGTACTTCTTTCGCCCAAGCACGCTTAACTTTGGAGTTCAGATGGGATCCGGTGCATTAGTGATGGTATAATCGCATCCAAAAGTGAATGAATTCTTTATTTTATTGTCTCTCGAATTGCGGATCTGAGGAACAGGCACTGCACTTTAAAACGGACATAACTTTCGATCGGCTAAGAGTTACGGGAGCTTCAGCCTGCTCACGCGAAGCTCCTCTTGATACCTATTGCGTGCATCTCGGTCTAAGAGGCGGAGACGCTCAAATTCCAACCCAGAGATGGTCTTTTCGGGCATTTTTCCCATAGGGCACGCTGGGACCCACCAAAGCGGCCAGTGTCACCCAGATCGCACGATCACGTCTTGTGATTCAGTCTATTGCATCTTTTTTATCCGCGGATTGGACTGAAAGAGTCGGAAATAGGACGGCGAGGAATCGGAAGAACAAGAAGTACGAGTAAGAAAAAAAGAAATTAATGAAAAGTGGTGCAACACGAGGACTTTCCAGGGGGTCACCCATCCTAGTACTTCTCTCGCCTAAGCACACTTAAATTCGGAGTTCTGACGGGATCCAAAACATTAGTGCTGGTATGATCGCACCCAACAGTGAATTAATTCTTTATTGTTTTGTCTCTCGAATTGCGGATCAGAGGAACAGGCGCTGCACTTTCAAACGGACATAACTTTCGATCGGATGAGAGTTACGGGAGCTTCAGCCTGCTCACGCGAAGCTCTTCTCGATACCTACAATGCGCATCTCGGTCAAATAGATGAATACGCTCAAAATCCAACCCGAAGATGGTATTTCGGGTTGTTTTCCCGTAGGGCGCTCTGGGACCCACCGAAGCGACCCGTGTTACCCAGATCGCACGTTCACGTCGTGTGATTCAGTCTATTGCATCTTTTCTATCCGCGGGTTGGACTGAAAGAGTAGGAAATAGGACGGCGAGGAATCGAAAGAACAAGAAGTACGAGTAAGAAAAAAATAAATTAATGAAAAATGGGTGCAACACGAGAACTTCCCAGGGGGTCACTCATCCTAGTACTGCTCTCGCCCAAGCACGCTTAACTTTGGATTTCAGATGGGATCCGGTACATTAGTGCTGGTATGATCGCACTCAATAGTGAATGAATTCATTATTGTTTTTTCTCTCGAATTGCGGATCGGGGGCACAGACGCTACACTTTCAAACGGACATAAATTTCGATCGGATGAGAGTTATGAGAGCTTCAGTCTGCTCACGCGAAGCCTCTCTCGATACCTACAGCGCGCATCTTGGTCTACGAGACGGAGACGCTCAAATTCCAACCCGGAGATGTTCTTTCGGGGCGTTTTTCCCGTAGGGCACTGGGACCCACCGAAGCGGTCCGCGTCACCCAGATCGCACGTTCACGTCGTGTGTTTCAGTTTATTGAATATTTTTTATTCGCGAATTAATGAGATCCCATGCATTAGTGCTGGTATGATCGCACTCAATAGTGAATGAATTCTTTATTGTTTTGTTTCTCGAATTGCGGATCGGAGAAACAGGCGCTGCACTTTCAAACGGGCATAACTTTCGATCGGCTGAGTGTTACGGGAGCTTCAGCCTGCTCACGCGAAGCCTCTCTCGATACCTACAACGCGCATCTTGGTCTACAAGACGGAGACGCTCAAATTCCAACCCAAAGATGATCTTTCGGGGCATTTTTCACGTCATGTGTTTCAGTCTATTGCATCTTTTCTATCCACGGATTGGAATCAAAGAATTGGAAATAGGACGGCGAGGAAACGAAAGATCAAGAAGTACGAATAAGAAAAAAATAAATTAATGAAAAGGGGTGCAACACGAGGACTTCCCAGGGGGTCACCCATCCTAGTACTGCTTTCGCCCAAGCACGCTTAACTCCGAAGTTTAGATGGGATGTAGTGCATTAGTGCTGGTATGATAGCACCCAACAGTGAATGAATTCTTTATTGTTTTGTCTCTCAAATTGCGGATCGGAGGAACATGCGTTGCACTTTCAAACGGACATAACTTTCGATCGGCTGAGAGTTACGTTAGCTTCAGCCTGCTCATGAGAAGCTCCTCTCAATACCTACCACGTGCATCTCGTTCTAAGAGACGGAGACGCTCAAATTCTAACCCGAAGATGGTCTTTCGGGCAGTTTTTCCCGAAGGGCACGCTGGTACCAACCAAAGCGGCCAGTGTCACCCAGATCGCACGTTCACGTCGTGTGTTTCAGTCTATTGCATCTTTTCTATCCGCGGATTGGATTCAAAGAGTTAGAAATAGGACGGCGAGGAATCGAAAGAACAAGAAGTACGAGTAAGAAAAAAATAAATTAATGAAAAAGTTGTGCAACACGAGGACTTCCCAGGGGATCACCCATCCTAGTACTGCTCTTGCCCAAGAACGCTTAACTTCGAAGTTCTAAGGGATCCGGTGCATTAGTGTTGGTATGATCGCATCCAACAATGATTGAATTCTTTATTGTTTTGTTTCTCGGATTGCGGATTGGAGGAACACGAGCTGTAGTTTCAAACGGACTTAAATTTCGATCGGCTGAGAGTTACGGAAGCTTCAGCCTGCTCATGGGAAGCTCCTCTCGATACCTACAGTGCGCATCTCGGTCCAAGAAACGGAGACGCTCAAATTCCAACTCGAAGATGGTCTTTTGGAGAGTTTTTCCCGTAGGGCGCACTGGGACCCACCGAAATGGCCCGCGTCACCCAGATCGCACGTTCACGTCGTGTGTTTCAGTCTATTGCATATTTTCTATCCACGGATTGGACTCAAAGAGTCATAAATAAGATGGCGAGGAATCGAAAGAACAAGAAGTACGAGTAAGAAAAAAAGAAATTAATGAAAAAGGGGTGCAACACGAGGACTTCCCAGGGGTCACCCACCCTAGTACTTCTCTTGCCAAAGCACGCTTAACTTCGGAGTTCTAATGGGATCCGGTGCATTAGTGCTGGTATGATCGCACCCAACAGTGAATGAATTCTTTATTGTTTTGTCTCTCGAATTGCGGATCGGAGGAACAGGGGCTGAAGTTTCAAAGAAATATAACTTTCGATCGGCTAAGAGTTACGGGAGCTTCAGCTTGCTCACGCGAAGCTCCTCTCGATACCTACAGTAAGTATCTCGGTCTAAGAGATGGAGACGCTCAAATTACAATCCGGAGATGGTCTTTCATGGAGTTTTTCCTGTATGGTGCGCTGGGACCCACCGAAGCGGCCCACGTCACCCAGATCGCACATTCACGTCTTGTGATTAAGTCTGTTGCATCTTTTCTATCCGCGGATTGGACTGAAAGAGTCGGGAATAGGATGGCGAGGAATCGGAAAAACAAGAAGTACGAATAAGAAAAAAAGAAATTAATGAAAAAGAGGTGCAACACGAGGACTTCCCAGGGGGTCACCCATGCTCCTAGTACTGCTCTCGCCAAAGCACGCTTAACTTTGGAGATCTGGTGGGATTCGGTGAATTAGTGCTGGTATGATCGCACCCAACAGTGAATGAATTCTTTATTGTTTTGTCTCTTGAATTGCGGATTGGAGGAACAGGAGCTGCAGTTTAAAACGGACATAACTTTCGATCTGCTGAGAGTTACGGGAGCTTCATCCTGATCACGCGATGCTCTTCTCGATACCTACAGCGCGTATCTTGGTCTAAGAGACGGAGAAGCTCAAATTCAAACCTGGAGATGGTCTTTGGGGGCATTTTTCCCGTAGGGCGCACTGGGACCCACCGAAGTGGCCCGCGTCACCCAGATCGCACGTTTACGTCGTTTGATTCAGTCTATTGCATCTTTTTTATCCGTGGATTGGACTGAAAGAGTCGGAAATAGTACGGAGAAGAACAAGATGTACGAGTAAGAAAAAATGAAACTAATAAAAAAAAGGGGTGCAACACGAGGACTTCCCAGGGGGTCACCAATCCTAGTATTGCTCTTGCCCAAGCACGCATAACTTCGGAGTTCTGATGGGATCCGGTGCATTAGTGCTAGTATGATCGCACCCAACAGTGAATGAATTCTTTATTTTTTTGTCTCTCGAATTGCGGATTAGAGAAACAGGAGCTGCAGTTTCAAACGGACATAACTTTCGATCGGCTGAGAGTTACTGGAGCTTCAGCCTGCTCACGCGAAGCTCTACTCGATACCTATAGTGTGTATATCGGTTAAAGAGACGGAGATGCTCAAATTCAAAAACAGAGAGGGGCATTTTTCTCGTATGTCGCGCTGGGACCCATCGAAGCGGCCCGCGTCCCCCAAATCGCACATTCACATCGTATGATTCAGTCTATTGCATCTTTTATATCCGCGGATTGGACTGAAAGAGTTGGAAATAGGACGGAGAGGAATCGAAAGAACAAGAAGTACGAGTAAGAAAAAAAGAAATTAATGAAAAAAGGGGTGCAACACGAGGACTTCCCAGGGGGTCACACATCCTAGTACTGTTATCGCCCAAGCACGCTTAACTTCGGAGTTCTGATGGGATCCAGTGCATTAGTGCTGGTATGATCGCACACAACAGTGAATGAATTCTTTATTGTTTTGTCTCTTAAATTGCGGATCGCAGGAACAGGAGCTGCAGTTTCAAATGGACATAACTTTCGATCGGCTAAGAGTTACGGGAGCTTCAGCCTGCTCACGTGAAGCTCCTTTCGATTCCTACAGCAAGTATCTTGGTCTAAGAGACGGATACGCTCAAATTACAACCCGGAGATGGTCTTTTGGGGCGTTTTTCCCGTAAGGCGCGCTGGGACCCACCAAAGCGGCCCGCGTCACCCAGATCGCACGTTCACTTCGTGTGATTAAGTCTATTACATCTTTTCTATCCGCGGATTGGACTAAAAGAGTCGGAAATAGGACGGCGAGTAATCGGAAAAACAAAAAGTACGAGTAAGAAAAAAAGAAATTAATGAAAAAGGAGTGCAACACAAGGACTTCCCAGGGGGTCACCCATCCTAGTACTGCTCTCGTCCAAGCATGCTTAACTTCGGAGTTATGTTGGGATCCGATGCATTAGTGCTGGTATGATCGCACCCAACAGTGAATGAATTCTTTATTGTTTTGTCTCTCAAATTGCGGATCGGAGGAACAGGAGCTGCAGTTTCAAACGGACATAACTTTCGATCTGCTGAGAGTTACGGGAGCTTCAGCCTGCTCATGCGAAGCTCTTCTCGATACCTACAGCGCGTATCTCGGTCTAAGAGACGGAGAAGCTCAAATTCAAACCCGAAGATGGTCTTTGGGGGCATTTTTCCCGTAGGGCGCGCTGGGACCCACCGAAGTGGCCCGTGTCACCCAGATCGCACGTTCACGTCGTGTGATTCAGTCTATTGCATCTTTTCTATCCGTGGATTGGACTGAAAGAGTCGGAAATAGGACGGCGAGGAATCGGAAGAACAAGATGTACGAGTAAGAAAAAAAGAAATTAATGAAACAAGGGTGCAACACAAGGACTTCCCAGGGGATTACCCATCCTAGTACTGCTCTCGCCTGAACACGCTTAACTTCGTTGTTTTGATGGGATCTGGTGCATTAGTGCTGGTATGATCACACCCAATAGTGAATGAATTTTTTATTGTTTTATCTCTCGAATTGCGGATCGGAGGAACAGGAACATCAGTTTCAAACGGACATAACTTTTGATCTGCTAAGAGTTACGGGAGTTTCAGCCAGCTCACGCGAAGCTCTTCTCGATACCTACAGCGCGTATCTCGGTCTAAGAGACGAAGATGCTCAAATTCAAACCCGAAGATGGTCTTTTGGGGCATTTTTCCCGTAGGGCACGCTGGGACCCACCGAAGTGGCCCGCGTCACCCAGATCGCACGTTCACGTTATGTGATTCAGTCTATTGCATCTTTTCTATCCGCGGATAGGACTGAAAGAGTCAGAAATAGGACCGAGAGGAATCGGAAGAACAAGATGTACGAGTAAGAAAAAAAGAAACTAATAAAAAAAGGGGTGCAACACGAGGACTTCCCAGGGGGTCACCCATCCTAGTACTGCTCTTGCCCAAGCACGCATAACTTGGGAGTTCTAATGGGATCCGGTGTGTAGTGACCCGTATCCAGAATTAATGATTAATGAATAATTAATCATGTAATCATGTTTATATTAAGTAAAACATGATTAAGGAAATTCCAAATGGGTTAACGGAGTCCATAAATGGATTCAGGACACTCAAAAATGGTTGGAAAGGTTCCGAGGGTTCGGATGGTTCGGAGGCTCCGAACCGGGTTAGGAGGCTCCGAACTGGATCGGAGGATCCGAACGAGTTCGGGGGATCCAAACTCGGATCGGAGGCTCCGAAGATAATGCGTCATGGGTGACATCATTGATGGGACTTTGGAGGACCCGAAGTCAGGATCGGAGGCTCCGAACAGGAACGGAGGCTTCGAAGTCAGGAACGGGGGATCCGAACCAGTTCGGAGGATCCAAAGTCGAGTTCGGATGGCCCGAACTTCGCCTATAAATAGAGGTCCGAAATTTCATTTTCAACTCGCACCTCTCCTTTTCCTCTCTCAATTCATAGGCCTTCTAACTCAGATCTAGGGAGTTCTAGGCATCCTATTGGGAATCCGGAAGTGGCATAGCGATCCCGACGTCGAGGCAAAGATGTGCCTAAGTTTTGAGGCAATTGTCATCAGCGGGCTAACGACGGACGCAAGTATAGCTATGGTCTCCTTAAATTATTTAGGAGTATGCAATAGCTTAATTAAGGCTTTTAGAGCTTAATTATTGATGCATGGGTATTTGCATTGTAGAGCTGATATAGGCTTGGATCCTAGAGACTCTGAGTTGAGTTATACCAGGGGCAATAACTATTGAGTTTCGAGACGAATTAGGAAGCATTTCCATATGTCTGTGTGCACTGTGGAATGTCCCAGTCGAGCATATTGGTGGGAGCTTGCCTTAGTCTTGATGTGTGTATAGTGGTTGCGATTATGTATAACTATCAGGAGGATGTTTATTGATTAAATTCATGAGGTAAATAACCTATGATCGAGATAGTGTAGATCATCAGAGGCATGATGACTTCCATTGCAATGTATGCGTGATTTCGCAGGCCAATGGCTAGGATATGACGTAGCGTCATGAATTGCAAGTGATGATATGATATGAATCTAGAAGGCGCTCAAAGATTCATATTGTTCCAAGATTTGCTTCATGATTTACATTCAAGATTTGAAGGGTTTGGAATTCATGGCAATCAATTTGGAGTACTTGAAGATCACTTTGAAGGATGCTACATGTTATTGAAGTCCAAAGAAGTCAAGGGAGTGGAGAAAATGTCAAGAAGAACACAAAAATAGATGACACATCCCGAGACGTATGCGCGCCCGCGCCTAGTCCACGCGCGCCCGCGCGCTGTCTAGCAATTTTGCAGTTTGACGGACTGAACTTCATGCGCGCCCGTGCCTCCCTGACGTGCGCCCGCGCCTGACGGACAGAACTTCATGCGCGCCCGCGCCTTCGAATTTTACACACAGTTCGGTGTGTTGTGTGTGTGCGAGTCTTTTTGATATTTTGGCATTATTTTCTATATTTTGAGTCTTTTAATTATACTAGGAAACTTTCTAGATGATATCTTTGATATCTTTAGGCTATATTTTGCGTTATCTTTTATTTTTGATTGTAAACTATAAATACTTTTGTTTTATTTTATTAATAGGAATTCAGATTCAGTTTATACGAAAATTATTGAAATTCTCTCAAGAATTTTATTCAAAGCTTTGCTTTGTTCTTCAAATCAAACTTTCTCAGTTAATTACTTGGAAAACGTTTGTCGATTGTTTCTCACTGAAGATTGTCAGATATAAGTTTATCTGAAGGTTTTCTTTGGTTTTAATTGTTGTGGTTTCTGTTGTTAATCGTACCGTCGATTAAAGGTGGAAATCCAAAACCCTATCAATTTTACTTGTTTTAAAGATTGGGCAAAACTTTGGATCTTTTGTTTATTGTTTAGAGGGTGCGATTCAAATTGTAATCGTGTTTGCTAATCTTACACATCCATATTCATATCATTTGGTATCAAAGCCAAGGTTTTGAATCAAGTAAGTATCTATCTTCATCTATCTTTGTTCTTCGCGTTCTTCGTTCTTCTTATCCGTTCTTCATTGTTCTTCGTTGGAATATTTCCTTCGTCGAATTTCTGTGTCGTTTCTTTCAAACTTGTTATCCAAGTCTCGTGTCTTGTGTTACAAGTTATAAATCAAAAAAAAAAAAGAAAAAAAAAAGAGGATTTCGAAATTGTCGAAAAAAAAGGAAGCAAAATAACTTGTGGTCATAATTTCTTGTGTCTTGGGTGCCAATTCTATTTCAATCTTCATAAAGTCAATTTCTTGTTTTTTTTGTGCAATTTACGTGAGTCGATTGGCAAGTGTTTACAAGTTTTGAACTTGTGAGTTTGATATTTAAAATCACAAAGCATAAGTTATTCCATATATTTGAGCGGAAAAACAAGAGTGATTGAGTGATTTTTTTTGGAGTGACGAGTGAGAATTTGGATGAGGATATTTTATTACTAACATTTTTCTTGCAGGTACAATGTTTCAAAGAAAATTCGATGGGTATAGGGAGAGTGAAAGGAGGTTTGATTATGGGAGTAGGAGAGAGAGAAAAATTGATGTGTATAGAGATGATGATGGTTGTCGTGGAGAAAAAGATTTTGAATATTATTTGGATAAGATTAAGAAAAATAAAATTCCGTCGTTCCATGGAGATATGGATTCGGAATCATATTTGAAGCGGGAGAAAAGAGTAGATAATATATTTGAAGGTCGTGATTTTTCTGAAGCTAGGAAGTTTAAACTTGTTTTACAAGAGTATACCGACTATGCTTGCACTTGGTGGGATAAAGTGATGGTGAATAGAAAAAAACATGGAATGAGTCCTATTTCTACATGGGATGAGATGAAGAGAGCTATGCGGAAACGTTTTGCTCCTAATCACTGTGAATCTTCCAAACGTGAACATCAAGGTACATCTAAACTTTCAAATTCTAGTACCTTTGATATTGCATGTTTATGGTGTCGTGGAAAAGATAAGCATGATATGAGCCAATGTTTTAATGAGGCTAGGATGAAAGTGGTGGATTCTTGTGTAGAGCTTGAATCTAATGTTGTAGTGGAGGTTGAATCAAAAGTTGAAGTTGAGTCGATAATTGAGGATGAAACTTCATTGATTGAGGATGTGAGTGTTGAAATTTGTGCGGTGGAAGGTGAATGGATTGATGAAAAATCTTCTATTGTGTACGGTGTGGTTGATAGTGATTTAAGTGTTGGAGAATGTGAAGTGGTAGATGATTTTGCATGTGTTGAAGATTCATCTAATATTTTTGTTGTAGATGAGAGTCTTATGGATTTTCATAGTGGGACTAGTAATTTGTTGGATGAGTCTTGTAATCCTGCAATTCAATTGAATCCAAAAGAATTTCTTGAGCATCAATTGGGATTTGAAATTTTGAGTGATATGGCTGAAAAAAAGAGTGATGAAAAAAGTGAGATAGCCATAGAAAAAGAAAAAAAAAAGAAAAAGAAAATTTAGAGGCCGAAAGAAAGAGAGTTCAAAAGAGTGAGATGGCCTTTGAGGTAAAAAAAGAGAGGAAAGAAAAGAGAGGAAAGAGACCAATAAAAAAAGAAAATATTATGGTCCAAAATAGTGAGGTTGAAAATTTTGTTCAAATGAATAAAATCCCTAAAGTACTTTTGTACAAAGATATTATGCTTTTTAATGATGCATTGATGAAGAAGAAAAGGAAAAGTCATACTAAAAGTTTTCACATGTTGGTTCCATATGAGGTGGTCACGTCCTTGGAGAGGTTAGGGATTTGAGAGTTGTTCCATTCGAGAGGTATGATTTAACTTTAAATATTGAATACCAATCAAATGTCTACTTTCAAAGGTATGATCTCAATTCTCAATTGTTGGGATTTAATGATTTTGTTGAGAGATTTGTGACTATGATATCTATGAAATATGCTTTAATTTCAAATTGTGATTTTAAGTCTCTTGAAATTTTGCATACTACAAGAGTGATTGATTTGGATCATATTAATGTGTTGAAGTCACTTTTTGATCTCAATGTGTTTGAATCATTGTATGTTATGAAATTGAGTGATTTGGCTTATGTTTTTGTGTGCGAGTGTTGCATAAATAGCATAGGTGAAAGTCCTATTTGCTTGAGTGGCTAGTGTTAACTTTTGGGCTAGCTAATGTGCGTAATACTTTCATGGGATTGATGAGTTGTGTTTTTCATGCATCTATGGGTAACTTTGTTGTGATATACTTTGATTTTATCTTAGTATCTAGCAAAATTTTTAGTGAAGCGTTGATCACGTACAAACGAGGTAAGGAAAATGTGGTAGTTACTACACTATCACCAAGGTATGAGTTTTTATCTCTTTTGGTTACATGGTTCTTATGGTTTGAAAAATACTTGTGCAATGTTCATGATAAATTTTATGTGAGCAAGTATTTGTTTAAAAAAAATAAGTTTTTTTCTATATGTTCATCATTCCATGATTTGCTTGATGAAAGAATATGTGTCTTGAGGTTGAAGTGTAATTTTGAGATATCCAAAAGAATGAGTCTAATGGATGAATATTTGTTATGATTACATATGAAGAGATATATCGAGTCGAATTGTGAGTGGCATATTACATGCAAATTGTTTCTTATTCCTAGAAAGCAATGATTGTACTTAACTATGAACTTTGTGTTGGGGTTAACTAGGTCTAAGAAGGGGAGGAATTTGATCTTTATTTTGCTAAATGAAATTTTAATCATGTTTAAGCATGTGAGTGGTTATAAGGTGTTTAGTTTAAGTGTAAGAAATTTAGTGAGTCTTGATATAGTTTTGAGTGAGCAACATATACTAGTAAATGTAGAAATTAGTCTTAAAGTTTCTAAATCTTGTTTGAATTTTGTAGGTAAGGGGCAAGATTTGAGGACAAATCTTTTTGAAGAAGGGGAGTCTGATATGAATCTAGAAGGCGCTCAAAGATTCATATTGTTCCAAGATTTGCTTCATGATTTACATTCAAGAGTTGAAGGGTTTGGAATTCATGGCAATCAAGTTGGAGTACTTGAAGATCACTTTGAAGGATGCTACAATGTTATTGAATTCCAAAGAATTCAAGGGAGTGGAGAAAATGTCAAGAAGAACACAAAAATAGGTGACACATCCCGAGACATATGCGCGCCCGCGCCTAGTCCACGCGCGCCTGCGCGCTGTCTAGCAATTTTGCAGTTTGACGGACAGAACTTCATGCGCGCCCGTGCCTCCCTGACGTGCGCCCGCGCCTGATGGACAGAACTTCATGCGCGCCCGCGCCCGCGCCTTCGAATTTTACACACAGTTCGGCGTGTTGTGTGTGTGCGAGTCTTTTTGATATTTTGACATTATTTTCTATATTTTGAGTCTTTTAATTATACTAGGAAACTTTCTAGATGATATCTTTGATATCTTTAGGCTATATTTTGCGTTATCTTTTATTTTTGATTGTAAACTATAAATACTTTTGTTTTATTTTATTAATAGGAATTCAGATTCAGTTTATACGAAAATTATTGAAATTCTCTCAAGAATTTTATTCAAAGCTTTGCTTTGTTCTTCAAATCAAACTTTCTCAGTTAATTACTTGGAAAACGTTTGTCGATTGTTTCTCACTGAAGATTGTCAGATACAAGTTTATCTGAAGGTTTTCTTTGGTTTCAATTGTTGTGGTTTCTGTTGTTAAACTTTGGATCTTTTGTTTATTGGTTAGAGGGTGCGATTCAAATTGTAATCGTGTTTGCTAATCTTACACATCCAGATTCATATCATGATATTTATCATCAGGGCACAGTGTTGAGGTTATACTAAGAAACGTGGACAACAGAATGTACTAGACATGATGGTTTAAGTTCCCAGTATTCCTTGGGAAGCCGGTTGTGCTTCAGAGAGAGTGGGGAGGGTAACCAGTCTAGGGAACATTGTGAGCAATTACGTTGAAGTATAGACTTGAGTCCACTGGATTATCTTAAAGCGAGATTCATGTTAGAATGTGTCAACACAATGTTGGGATTAGTGTTTCCTAACTAGAGGTGTTGAGCACCGAGAACTTTTTGAACCATTAGATGGTTAGTTTTGATTAGTGATTTGACGAATGCAGTAAAACCAGACAGGTTATGGCTTGGTCTTCGTCAGTATAAGATTTCCTTTAAGACGATAATCTCGATCAAGTGGGTGTTGGTATCTTTCGTGACCAGAGAGATTGGGGTCAGTTTGGAAGACGTATCAATGTTGTGATATGCGAGTGCTAGAGGAGTTTGATTGTCGACCAGTAGCGCAGTTATTTTTAGCTGGGAAAATGTTAATGCGGTTCAGCATTAATGAAGCTTGCAGAGAATTTGACGGGAGTCTGAGTGTGTCGGAGGATATTTCGACCGTCTCGAGCAAGGGTTCTTGTACGTTCTCGAGGTTTTACCCTAGATTTTGAGGACGAAATCTTTTAAGGGGGGGAGAATGTAGTGACCCGTATCCAGAATTAATGATTAATGAATAATTAATCATGTAATCATGTTTAAATTAAGTAAAACATGATTAAGAAAATTCCAAATGGGTTAACGGAGTCCAGAAATGGATTCAGGAAACTCGAAAATGGTCGGGAAGGTTCCGAGGGTTCGGATGGTTCGGAGGCTCCGAACCGGGTTAGGAGGCTCCGAACTAGATCAGAGGATCCAAACCAAAGATCGGAGGATCCAAACGAGTTCGGAGGATCTGAACTCGGATCGGAGGCTCCGAAGATAATGCATCATGGGTGACATCATTGATGGGACTTCGGAGGACCCGAAGTCAGGATCGGAGGCTCCTAACAGGAACGGAGGCTCCGAAGTCAGGAACGGGGGATCCGAACCAGTTCGGAGGATCCGAAGTCGAGTTCGGACGGCCCGAACTTCGCCTATAAATAGAGGTCCGAAATTTCATTTTCAACTCGCACCTCTCCTTTTCCTCTCTCAATTCCTAGGCCTTCTAACTCAGATCTAGGGAGTTCTAGGCATCCTATTGGGAATCCGGAAGTGGCATAGCGATCCCGACGTCGAGGCGAAGATGTGCCGAAGTTTTGAGGAAATTGTCATCAGCGGGCTAACGACGGACGCAGGTATAGCTATGGCCTCCTTAAATTATTTAGGAGTATGCAATAGCTTAATTAAGGCTTTTAGAGCTTAATTATTGATGCATGGGTATTTTCATTGTAGAGCGGATATAAGGTTTGAACCTAGAGCGGGACTGCTAGGAACTGCCTGTAGTAAGGTACGTAAGTACAGACTGAGATAGCCAGCGGGTTTTGCATGCTTATATATTGCATTTGTGTGTCATATTATTATGCAGCATGTGCATATCATTTGTGTCTGACCATCTTGTGAGATGAGCCATGTAGGGCCGCTCAGCCCTGTCTGGACGGGTGATGTCTAGTGCCTAGTGACTGACGGGCCATGGGTAGTTAGCATCTGGGGGACACAGTCCACGTCCTGTAGGAATGAGTAGTGTACGCAGGGTTTACTCCCCGGGTTGAACCACTCATGTCCTAGGTGCCATTACTGAGCAGTTATATACAGTTATCCTAGATATGGATACCCTATCATTTGCATGCATCATATTTGTATGTTTTACCCAGTGCTTTCGTATTGAGCTTAGAGCTCACGTCCAGTATTTTCTGTGTATCTGGACACCCCATTCGACGGGGCAGGTGTAGGTGCAGGATTGAGCACCAGGAGCTTGAAGTAGCCAGTCACCAGTGAAGATAGCAGGATTAGCTGTAGGTTTTGCCTTTAGGCTATTTATTCGATTTGATTGTATAAATCAAATTGGTTTAACCGGTTGTATTCTGCCGGTCTGTTTTTATTTAAGTCTTCCGCAGCGATTTATTTAATGCATGTTTAATTATGCTCTTAACTCTGATTAGGTAGCGGATCCGGGTAGGGTCACTACACGGTGCATTAGTGCTGGTATGATTGCACCCAACAATGAATGAATTCATTATTTTTTTGTCTCTCGAATTGCGGATCGGAGGAACAGGAGCTGCAGTTTCAAACAGACATAACTTTCGATCGGCCGAGAGTTACTGGAGCTTCAGCCTGCTCATGTGAAGCTCCACTCGATACCTATAGTGTGTATCTCAGTTAAAGATACGGAGACGCTCAAATTCCAAAATGGAGATGGTCTTTCGAGGCATTTTTCCCGTATGTTGCGCTGGGACCCACCAAAACGGCCCGCGTCACCCAGATCGCACGTTCACATCGAATGATTCAGTCTATTGCATCTATTCTATCCGTGGATTGGACTGAAAGAGTCAGAAATAGGACGGCGAGGAATCGAAAGAACAAGAAATACGAGTATGAAAAAAATAAATTAATGAGAAAAAGGGTGCAACACGAGGACTTCCCAGAGGGTCACCCATCCTAGTAATGCTCTCGCCCAACCGCGCTTAACTTCGGAGTTCTGATGGGATCCGATGCATTAGTGCTAGAATGATCGCACCCAACAGTGAATGAATTCTTTATTGTTTTGTCTCTCGAATTGCGGATCGGAGGAATAGGAGCTGCAGTTTCAAACGGACATAACTTTCAATCTGCTGAGAGTTACGGGAGCTTCAGCCTGCTCACGCGAAGCTCTTCTCGATACCTACTGCGCGTATCTCGGTCTAAGAGATGGAGAAGCTCAAATTCAAAACCCGGAGATTGCCTTTGGGGGCATTTTTCCTTAGAGCGCGCTGGGAGCCACCAAAGTGGACCGCGTCACCCAGATCGCATGTTCACGTCGTGTGATTCAGTCTATTGCATCTTTTCTATCCGCTGATTGGACTGAAAGAGTCGGAAATAGGACGGAGAGGAATCGGAAGAACAAGATGTACGAGTAAGAAAAAAAAAACTAATAAAAAAAGGGGTGCAACACGAGGACTTCCCAGGGGGTCACCCATCCTAGTACTGCTCTTACCCAAGCACGCATAACATTGGAGTTCTGATGGGATCCGGTGCATTAGTGCTGCTATGATCGCACCCAAAAGTGAATGAATTCTTTATTTTTTTGTCTCTCGAATTGCGGATCGCAAGAACAGGAGCTGCAATTTCAAAAGAACATAACTTTCGATCGGCTAAGAGTTACTGGAGCTCCAGCCTGCTCACTCAAAGCTCCACTCGATACCTATAGTGTGTATCTCGGTTAAAGAGAAGGAGACGCTCAAATTCCAAAACAGAGATAATCTTTCGGGGCATTTTTCCCGTATGTCGCGTTGGGACCCACCGAAGGGGCCCGCATCACCCAGATCGCACGTTCACATCGTATGATTCAGTTTATTGCATCTTTTCTATCCGCGGATTGGACTGCAAGAGTCGGAAATAGGACGGCGAGGAATCGAAAGAACAAGAAGTACGAGTAAGAAAAAAAAAATTAATAAAAAAGGGGTGCAACACGAGACTTCCCAGGGGGTAACCCATCCTAGTACTGCTCTCGCCCAAGGACGCTTAACTTCGGAGTTCTGATGGGATCCGGTGCATTAGTGCTGGTATGATCGCACCCAACAGTGAATGAATTCTTTATTGTTTTGTCTCTCGAATTGTGGATCGGAGGAACAGGAGCTGCAGTTTCAAACGGACATAACTTTCAATCGGCTAAGAGTTACGGGAGCTTCAGCCTGCTCACACGAAGCTCCTCTCGATACCTACAATAAGTATCTCGGTCTAAGAGACGGAGATGCTCAAATTACAACCCGGAGATGGTCTTTCGGGGTGTTTTTCCCATAGGGCACGCTGGGACCCATCGAAACGGCCCGCGTCACCCAGATCGCACGTTCACGTCGTGTGATTATGTCTATTGAATCTTTTCTATCCGCGGATTGGACTGAAAGAGTCGGAAATAGGACGGCGAGGAATCCAAAGAACAAGAAGTACGAGTATGAAAAAAAAATTAATAAAAAAAGGGGTGCAACACGAGGACTTTCCAGGGGGTCACCCATCCTAGTACTGCTCTTACCCAAGCACGCATAACTTCGGAGTTCTGATGGGATCCGTGTAAGAGTGGGTGCCCAGTGAGCCAACTTTGTGGCTATGGGTTTTGATGACTCTTTGTATAAACAATCTTTTGTTTAATATTATTTACACTTTTATGGCAATGACTTTATATTACTTCATATTGTTATATTGTGATATACTATTGTTGTTTTGATAAAGACCTTGAATATACTATAGTGTATGTAAGATGTGGTAGAACATGGAGATGTCTATCATGAAATACATCTTATAGTCACTGTATATTCTAAAACCGTTCCTAGTCGATTGAGCCGTCCGATAATAAGGATAAGGATCGCTCGAGTTTGAGACTAGCATTTGCGATGCGGAGTACCACGTTTCATTGGTAGGGAACATGGAGATGTTCGAAGCATGCAAATGGATATTCATAGGATGAATAGTCGAACTACCCTATCCGGACTTTCCAAGTGGTTATCACTTATCGAGTGGATAAAGTCCGCGGTTTTGGTTGTACACCATTAGTCCTTACGACTTGAAACATCATGGAGACTCTATATGCTAGTACTGTGCTTTGACTCGTTTACCGACTCTGAGGGGGTCATCAGGTGTCGAGATTGGGTACAGTTACGACACATATAGGAGTCAATGCATTGTTGTCAAGGATTCACCACATACTTGCGAGTGTGGATATCCTATGCGATCTGAGGAGATATTAGTGTGACAAATCTCTGGCCAGAGTACTTGATGTGATTTAAGAAATGGTTTCTTAGTAGCACATGCGATGTCACTAATTTGATCTTCAAGATGCATTGCATAGTTATCGAATCTTGAGCGACTCTCGATATACCAATGGTTGTTGATTCGATCGGGATATATGGATGAAGGGACCGTACTGTACGCTAACCAAAATCTACTGGTTCTTGTAGGCACTATCAGTGATACCTAGGGAATCATGGGGCGATGTTGCTAGGCGCTTTACCATGATTCGTTGGGCAAGTCGGAAAGTGTTGTTCCGAGTCACAAGGAGTTGTGAGCCCACGGCTAGCTGTATCCCTGAACCATTGAGGGTCACACAGTGTAATGGAGTTTTAATCCCCGTTGAGATAGTTAAATTTAAAGAGTTAAATTTAATGAACTAAGGAGTTGGACTTCTTAAATAAGAGTAAGGGAGTAGGATTTCCTAAAATGACATAGGGATGGACATTTTTGGAAACCACTGAATTCGGATTCAGGAAAATTTATTTTGACTTTAAAACGTGCAGAAATGGTTTCTGTGCACATTGGTGAAATCGTTTCATCAATCGGAGTCACGATGAATTTTATATTAATTTCTGAACGAGCGGGCTTTGCTTGTCGGGCCCCAGCTTATGACTAATGGGCCCTAAGGTGTTAGTGGCCTGCATTATAAATAAGTTATTTCAGTACAGAAATTACACACAACAGGTCATAATTTTTGAGAGCAAAAATTCGAAAACCCTATTCTCTCTCAAAGAATTTCGGCCGCCCCCTTGCTCTGCCCGAGAAAATTCCGGTCTGTGATTTTGAATCGCAGTAAGGAATAACGAATCAAATTCGTGTATTCTCTTCGCAGAAAACTTCTGATAGATTTTCTAGTGCAATCTATCAGAGGGATTAAACCTCTGTTCGTGGACCTGATTGAAGGCGTTCATCGGTTCCAGGGAGAGACAACAAGAGCAGAATTGTTCTGTTGGTGTCCATTAATCTCGTTGCGAGATTTGAGGTAAAATTTATTTAATTGTTATTTAAATTTTACACACAAATAATTCAATCGTTGTATGGTTGATACCCACACCATGGAATCGTTCCATGAGAAAATTTTAAACTTCCGCTGCACCGGGTATCAATCGTAATTGGTCTGGGAACTCGCCAGTTTTCCAACAGTGGTATCAGAGCCAGGTTGCTCAGATCAATCGATTGAATAATCAATTGTACAAAATTTTTGAGTCTCGGTTTATGAAACAAAATAAATATTTTTAATAAAAAAAATTTTTTCGGGGCAAAACCCGGGCAGCGATTGGATCGCTGCCCGGTGGGGCAGCAATTGTTGCTGCCCCGGGCGGCGCACGGCGCCGCCCAAAGGGGGCGCACAGCGCCGCCCAAGGCGGCGACCGTCGCCGCCCAGGGCGGCGCACGGCGCCGCCCAGGGCAGCGCTGTGCGCTGCCCAGCGCAGCGCTGGGCGCTGCGCAGGGCAGCGCTCGGCGCTGCCCAGGGGCGGCGCTCGGCGCTGCCCAGCGCAGCGCTGGGCGCTGCGCAGGGCGGCGCTCGGCGCCGCCCATGGGCGGCGCCAGGCGCTGCCCTAAGGGGGCAGCCGGGCTGCCCCCGGCCCGCGCCCCGGGTGCGGGCCAACCCGGGAGTGTCCCGGGTGGCCCGCGGGAAAAATTTTAATTTTTAATTTTTTATTAATTTTAATATTTAAAATTTTATTTTTGGTCCGGTCAAAAATTGTTTTTGATTGGTTCACGAGATTTCGGATCGAATTGTTCGAGTCCGTAAATTTTAAAATTGATTTTGGATAAATTTGAATTTTTGGAAAATTTTAATATTTTATCCGTAAATTGAATTTTGAAATCAATTATTTTGGTACAATTGATGATAAGATATGATCTTATGATATATTAGATAAAATATGATTTTATTTGTAAAATTGGATTTTATAGATAAAATATGATTTTATTTGATATGGAGATAAAATATGATTTTATATGTGAAATGTGATTTTATATATAAAATATGATTTTATCTTGTTTAAATTTGAATTGCCACAGCATGTTATCCAATAAATTAATTTTGAATTAAATGTTATTGGATAAGGATGATCGATTGCCATGACCAATTTTGTAGGTGTATGTTAGGAATTTACATTTTGTCTTTATTGTTGTTGGTTTTATTAATGGGCCTGGTTTATGGCCCGATATGAATGTCATATGTAATAAAAGTGGGCTTGGTTTATAGCCCGTTCCCACCCCCTAAAAATGTATCCCCTACTTGTCATTGTTATTTAATTGTAAATACATTAGATTTAGTGGGAGATCAAGATTTGAAGATGGTGGGTCCAGCAGACAATGAAGACTGAAGAAATGTAAATTGGAAGCATATGTAATAGGATTGCATTTGCATACTGCATATTACCTAGGATTGGACTAAGACCCGTGATTGGCAACCACGGGTCAATTAGAAATGGAATCGATCATCCTATATAATATGTGATATTATGATTGTATGCATGTTTAGACATAAATTGCGTGAATCCGGCAATGCATGCAATAAATTAAAAATGATGAGACAAATATTTTTTTAAATAAAATCCCTCATTTTAAATATGATTTAAAATTTATATCAAGATAAATAAAGGAAATTTAAATATTGTTTAAATGTTCCTACCTTCCATCAACGGTCAATGTATGTGATGCTACCCGCGGATACGGTCCGGCTCATATTATTGGGGGGGCCCGTTCGTCGGAAAGCTGTACATTGGATCGACAAATGTTGTAAGTTGGGTGGAACTCCCATGGGATCGGCTCATATTATTGGGGGATCCACATGGCGACCGTCCATCACAACTTAATATTGATGGGTCATCTTGACATGTCACTTTAAACGGCGTCATATTATTGGGCCCTTATTGGACATGAGGTAAATACATGGGGTTGCTTTGGAAGCAATTGGGCTCTACCTTTTGAGAATTATGGTTGGCTGATATTATTCGGGACCATAAGTTTGTCAATTGGACTCCATGTTCTCACTAAAGAAAAAGTTTCCCGTTTTCACTAGAGGGTGGTGAAATCGTTAAAATAGTGGGAGTGAGATTCATAAAATTAAATTCGCCTATTTTATGTCTTAGTAAATTATTTAAACAATCATCGATAATTGTCTGTTTTATCTCAGTAATCCACATGTTTCTGTTCTCCAACAAAACAAACTAATTGACGCAAACAATACAGAATGATTCCATAAGTTAAGATTGTCCTAAGTTCGGAAAAAGATTTTCTAAGTGTTAGAAAAGGCTTCTCCGAAAACAGCCCTGGCTAATGTAACTGCCGAAAGGTTGGCCGAATTAGAGAAATGGTTGGACCATGATCTCAAGGCCAAATGTTACATGAAAAATTGGACAAGTCTAAACAAGTTTGCCATCACTGCAAGAAACCCGGTAATTGGAAACGTAACTGCAAGGAATACCCCAAGCAGTTGCGAACTGCAAAGGGTATGTTTTACATTGAAATAAATGTTTTTCTTAATACTACTTCTTGGGTATTGGATACCAGATGTAGATCTCATATTTGCAATGAGTTGCAAATGATAACAAGAAGTAATAGGATAAGGATGGGTGAGACCCAGTCAAGGCTCGGGAATGGTTCCAGAGTTAAATCCATAGCTATGGGAAATATTTATTTTTTGCAGAACGGTTTTAAGTTACTTTTGATAGATGTTTTATTTGTTCCAGATTTAATTAAAACATTATTTCTATTTCTATGCTTGATAGAGATGGTTATTCTTGTAATTTTGTGAATGGGATTTGCAATATTTACAAGAATGAATGTTTAATTGGAAATGGACAACTTGAAAACGATCTATACAATTTAAAACTAAAAGACGTTCCAGTGAATTGTATTGACAAACCGGCGACAACAAACAAAAGGAAAATCGATAGTCAAAACCCGGCAAACCTTTGGCACGCTAGACTAGGTCATATTTCCTCAAGGAGGATGAACAAGCTAGTGGGAGAGGGCATGTTTGATATGTCTGATATTAACTCTCTACCTACTTGTGAATCCTGCCTAAAAGGGAAAATGACTAAATCTCCTTTTAAGGGGAAGCCTGAACGTAGTCAAAATCTGTTGGATTTGATCCATACAGATGTTTGTGGTCCATTTAGAGTAGGGACTCAACATGGCCACACCTACTTCATTACCTTTACTGATGATTATTCTAGGTATGGGTATTTGTATTTAATGAAATATAAGTCTGAAGCATTTGAAAAGTTCAAAGAATTCAAGGCTGAAGTAGAAAACAAGCTAGGTAAAAGTATTAAAGCACTTCGATCGGATCGAGGTGGAGAATACTTGAGTACCGAGTTTTTGGACTATCTAAAAGAGAATGGGATTCTCTCTCAGTGGACTCCTCCTATGACACCACAGCTTAATGGTGTATCGGAGCGTCGTAATCGAACTTTGTTGGACATGGTTCGATCTATGATGAGCTTCACTGAGCTTCCACCTTCGTTTTGGGGCTATGCGCTTGAAACGGCGGTATTGTTGTTGAACAACGTCCACACTAAAGCAGTGGACAAAACACCATACGAGTTATGGAATGGCAAAGCTCCTAAGTATTCGTACTTGAGGATTTGGGGATGTCCTGCTTACGTGAAGCGGACAGTGGGAGATAAGTTGGATAGTCGATCCAGCTTATGTTATTTTGTAGGGTATCCGAAGAATTCAATCGGATATTATTTCTATTATCCTGCTGAAACAAAGGTGTTTGTTTCTAGGAATGCCACCGTCTTGGAGAAGGAGTTCTTATTGGATAAGAAAGGCGAGATGATGGAACTCGAAGAAGTTCGAGAAGAACCCGAAATACAAAATAACGATCCCACACCTCAGGAACCATTGCTGGACACGCCTGCACCTAGAAGATCCGAGAGGACTTCTAGACCTCCAGTTCGATATGGTCTTCTTCTTGAAGAGGGTCAAGATGAACCCGACATTGGATGTGATCCAAGAAGCTTCAAGGAAGCAATTTCTGATGCGGATTCGAATTTATGGCTTGAAGCTATGCAGTCAGAATTGGATTCGATGCATACTAACCAAGTCTGGACTTTAGTGGATCCTCCCGATGGAATTGTTCCAATAGGGTGTAAATGGATCTACAAAAGAAAGCTTGGGCCTGATGGTAAGGTATTGACCTACAAGGCGCGATTGGTGGCTAAAGGTTATACTCAAAGGCAAGGAGTTGACTATGACGAAACCTTTTCACCAGTTGCAATGTTCAAGTCCATAAGAATCCTTATTGCCATAGCTGCATGGTATGACTATGAGATATGGCAAATGGATGTGAAGACTGCTTTTCTTAATGGAGACATTAAGGAAGAAATCTATATGAAGCAGCCTGAGGGGTACACATCCATGGGAAGCGAGCATAAGGTATGCAAGCTTCAGAGATCAATTTATGGTCTAAAACAAGCATCAAGAAGTTGGAACCAGAAATTTGATGAAACAATTAAAGACTTTGGTTTCATCAAGAACCCGGAGGAACCTTGCGTGTACAAGAAAGTAGTTAAGGATGCGGTGACATTCTTAGTACTTTATGTTGATGACATCCTACTCATTGGGAATGATGTAGGGATGTTGCAGTCAACAAAGATATGGTTATCAGGTAGATTTTCGATGAAGGATTTGGGTGAGGCATCCTACATTCTTGGGATACAGATCTATAGGGATAGATCTAAGAGAATGATAGGACTCACTCAATCAACCTACATCGATACCATATTGAAACGGTTTTCAATGGATGGGTCCAAGAGAGGACATCTACCCATGTGTCATGGAGTTTCTCTATCCAAGTCTATGTGTCCCAAGACTGATGCAGAGATAGAGAATATGACACATGTACCATATGCGTCAGCTATAGGTAGTATCATGTATGGGATGATATCTACCAGACCGGATGTAGCATTTGCTCTGAGTGTCACGAGCAGATATCAGTCTAATCCTGGTCAGATGCATTGGAAAGCCGTGAAGGACATTCTTAAGTACTTGCGAAGGACTAAGAATATGTTCATGGTTTATGGAGGACGAGAACTCAAACTGGAAGGCTATACCGACTCTAGCTTCCAAAGTGATGTGGATGACTCGAAGTCAACCTCTGGATTTGTGTTCATGCTCAATGGCGGTGCTGTCTCTTGGAAGAGTTCCAAGCAGGACACCACAGCGGATTCCACCACTGAGGCTGAATACATTGCAGCATCAGCTGCTGCTAAAGAGGCCGTTTGGATGAGGAATTTCGTCCAAGAGTTGGGCGTCATTCCTGAATTTGTTGGTCCAGTCCCGGTGTACTGCGACAACACGGGTGCCGTTGCTCAAGCAAAGGAACCAAGGTCTCATCAAAGATCCAAACACGTACTGAGGAAATACCACATAATCCGGGAGATTGTGGAAAGAGGAGACATCAGTGTCGAACGAGTGGCCTCTGCAGACAATATCGCTGATCCACTTACTAAGCCTTTGCCAGGACCATTGTTTGACAAACATCGCGAAGCAATGGGTCTACGTAGTATGACTAGTTGGCTATAGGGCAAGTGGGAGATTGTAAGAGTGGGTGCCCAGTGAGCCAACTTTGTGGCTATGGGTTTTGATGACTCTTTGTATAAACAATCTTTTGTTTAATATTATTTACACTTTTATGGCAATGACTTTATATTACTTCATATTGTTATATTGTGATATACTATTGTTGTTTTGATAAAGACCTTGAATATACTATAGTGTATGTAAGATGTGGTAGAACATGGAGATGTCTATCATGAAATACATCTTATAGTCACTGTATATTCTAAAACCGTTCCTAGTCGATTGAGCCGTCCGATAATAAGGATAAGGATCGCTCGAGTTTGAGACTAGCATTTGCGATGCGGAGTACCACGTTTCATTGGTAGGGAACATGGAGATGTTCGAAGCATGCAAATGGATATTCATAGGATGAATAGTCGAACTACCCTATCCGGACTTTCCAAGTGGTTATCACTTATCGAGTGGATAAAGTCCGCGGTTTTGGTTGTACACCATTAGTCCTTACGACTTGAAACATCATGGAGACTCTATATGCTAGTACTGTGCTTTGACTCGTTTACCGACTCTGAGGGGGTCATCAGGTGTCGAGATTGGGTACAGTTACGACACATATAGGAGTCAATGCATTGTTGTCAAGGATTCACCACATACTTGCGAGTGTGGATATCCTATGCGATCTGAGGAGATATTAGTGTGACAAATCTCTGGCCAGAGTACTTGATGTGATTTAAGAAATGGTTTCTTAGTAGCACATGCGATGTCACTAATTTGATCTTCAAGATGCATTGCATAGTTATCGAATCTTGAGCGACTCTCGATATACCAATGGTTGTTGATTCGATCGGGATATATGGATGAAGGGACCGTACTGTACGCTAACCAAAATCTACTGGTTCTTGTAGGCACTATCAGTGATACCTAGGGAATCATGGGGCGATGTTGCTAGGCGCTTTACCATGATTCGTTGGGCAAGTCGGAAAGTGTTGTTCCGAGTCACAAGGAGTTGTGAGCCCACGGCTAGCTGTATCCCTGAACCATTGAGGGTCACACAGTGTAATGGAGTTTTAATCCCCGTTGAGATAGTTAAATTTAAAGAGTTAAATTTAATGAACTAAGGAGTTGGACTTCTTAAATAAGAGTAAGGGAGTAGGATTTCCTAAAATGACATAGGGATGGACATTTTTGGAAACCACTGAATTCGGATTCAGGAAAATTTATTTTGACTTTAAAACGTGCAGAAATGGTTTCTGTGCACATTGGTGAAATCGTTTCATCAATCGGAGTCACGATGAATTTTATATTAATTTCTGAACGAGCGGGCTTTGCTTGTCGGGCCCCAGCTTATGACTAATGGGCCCTAAGGTGTTAGTGGCCTGCATTATAAATAAGTTATTTCAGTACAGAAATTACACACAACAGGTCATAATTTTTGAGAGCAAAAATTCGAAAACCCTATTCTCTCTCAAAGAATTTCGGCCGCCCCCTTGCTCTGCCCGAGAAAATTCCGGTCTGTGATTTTGAATCGCAGTAAGGAATAACGAATCAAATTCGTGTATTCTCTTCGCAGAAAACTTCTGATAGATTTTCTAGTGCAATCTATCAGAGGGATTAAACCTCTGTTCGTGGACCTGATTGAAGGCGTTCATCGGTTCCAGGGAGAGACAACAAGAGCAGAATTGTTCTGTTGGTGTCCATTAATCTCGTTGCGAGATTTGAGGTAAAATTTATTTAATTGTTATTTAAATTTTACACACAAATAATTCAATCGTTGTATGGTTGATACCCACACCATGGAATCGTTCCATGAGAAAATTTTAAACTTCCGCTGCACCGGGTATCAATCGTAATTGGTCTGGGAACTCGCCAGTTTTCCAACAATCCGGTGCATAAGTGCTGCTATGATCGCACCCAATAGAGAATGAATTCTTTATTTTTTTGTCTCTCGAATTGCGGATCGCAAGAACAGGAGCTGTAGTTTCAAACGGACATAACTTTCGATCGGCTGAGAGTTACTGGAGCTTCAGCCTGCTCACTCGAAGCTCCACTCGATACCTATAGTGCGTATCTCAGTTAAAGAGACGGTGACGCTCAAATTACAAAATGAAGATGGTCTTTCGGGGCATTTTTCCAATATGTCGCGCTGGGACCCACCGAAGGGGCCCGCGTCAGCCAGATCGCACGTTCACATCGTATGATTCAGTTTATTGCATCTTTTCTCTCTGTGTATTGGACTGCAAGAGTCGGAAATAGGACGGCGAGGAATCGAAAGAACAAGAAGTACGTGTAAGAAAAAAAGAAATTAATGAAAAAAGGGGTACAACACGAGACATCCCAGTGGATAACCCATCCTAGTACTGCTCTCGCACAAGCACGCTTAACTTTGGAGTTCTGATGGGATCCGGTGCATTAGTGCTGGTATGATCGCATCCAACAGTGAATGAATTCTTTATTGTTTTGTCTCTCAAATTGCGGATCGGAGGAACAGGAGCTGCAGTTTCAAATGGACATAACTTTCGATCGGCTAAGAGTTACGTGAGCTTCAGCCTGCTCACACGAAGCTCCTCTCGATACCTACAACAAGTATCTCGGCCTAAGAGACGGAGACACTCAAATTACAACCCGGAGATGGTCTTTCGGGGCGTTTTTCTCGTAGGGCGCACTGGGACCCACCGAAGCGGCCAGCGTCACCCAGATCGCACGTTCACGTCGTGTGATTAAGTCTATTGCATCTTTTCAATCCGCGGATTGGACTAAAAGAGTCGGAAAGAGAACGGTGAGGAATCGGAAAAACAAGAAGTACGAGTCAGAAAAAAAGAAATTAATGAAAAAGGGGTGCAACACGAGGACTTCCCAGGGGGTCACCAATCCTAGTAGTGCTCTCGCCCAAGCACGTTTAACTTCAGAGTTTTGATGGGATCCGGTGCATTAGTGGTGGTATGATCTCACCCAACAATGAATGAATTCTTTATTGTTTTGTCTCTCGAATTGCGGATCGGAGGAACAGGAGCTTCAGCCTGCTCACGCAAAGCTCTTCTCGATACCTACAGCGCGTATCTTGGTCTAAGATATGGAGAATCTCAAATTCAAACCCGGAGATTGTTTTTGGGGGCATTTTTCCCGTAGGGCGCGCTGGGACCCACCGAAGTGGCCCGCGTCACCCAGATCGCTTGTTCATGTCATGTGATTCAGTCTATTGCATCTTTTCTATCTGCGGATTGGACTGAAAAAGTCGGAAATAGGACGAAGAGGTATTGGAAGAACAATATGTACGTGTAAGAAAAAAAGAAACAAATAAAAAAATGGGTGCAACGAGGACTTCCCGGGGGGTCACCCATCCTAGTGCTGCTTTTGCCCAAGCACGCATAAATTCGGAGTTCTGATGGGATCTAGTGCATTAGTGCTGTTATGATCGCACCCAACAGTGAATGAATTCTTTATTGTTTTGTCTCTCGAATTGCGGATCGAAGGAACAGGAGCTGCAGTTTTAAACAGACATAACTTTCGATCAGCTGAGAGTTACTAGAGCTTCAGCCTGCTCACTCAAAGCTCCACTCGATACCTATAGTGCGTAACTCGGTTAAAGAGATGGAGACGCTCAAATTCCAAAACGGATATGCTCTTTCGGGGCATTTTTCCCGTATGTCATGCTGGGACCCATCGAAGCGGCCCGCGTCACCCAGATCGCACGTTCACATCGTATGATTTAGTCTATTGCATCTTTTCTATCCGCGGATTGGACTGAAAGAGTCGGAAATAGGACGGCAAGGAATCGAAAGAGCAAAGTAGTACAAGTAAGAAAAAAAGAAATTAATGAAAAAAGGGGTGCAACACGAGGACTTCTCAAGGGGTCACCCATCCTAGTACTGCTCTCGCCCAAGCCCGCTTAACTTCGGAGTTCTGATGGGATCAAGTGCATTAGTGCTGGTATGATCGCACCCAACAGTGAATGAATTCTTTATTGTTTTTTCTCTCGAATTGCGGATCGGGGGAACAAGAGCTGCAGTTTCAAACGGACATAACTTTCGATCGGCTAAGAGTTACGGGAGCTTCAGCCTGCTCACACGAAGCTCCACTCGATAACTACAAAAGTATCTCAGTCTAAGAGACGGAGATGCTCAAATTACAACCCGGAGATGGTCTTCTGGCACATTTTTCTCGTAGGACGCGCTGGGACCCACCAAAGCAGCCCGCGTCACCCAGATCGCATGTTCACGTCATGTGATTAAGTCTATTGCAACTTTTCTATCCACGGATTGGACTGAAAGAGTCAGAAATAGGACGGAGAGGAATCGGAAGAACAAGATGTACGAGTAAGAAAAAAAGAAACTAATAAAAAAAGGGGTGCAACACGAGAACTTCCCAGGGGGTCATCCATCCTAGTACTGCTATTGCCCAAGCACGCATAACTTCGGAGTTCTGATGGGATCCGGTGCATTAGTGCTGGTATGATCGCACCCAACAGTGAATGAATTCTTTATTTTTTTGTCTCTCGAATTGCGGATCGGAGGAACAGGAGCTGCAGTTTCAAACGGACATAACTTTCGATCGGCTGAGAGTTACTGGAGCTTCAGTCTTCTCACGCAAAGCTCCACTCGATACCTATAGTGCGTATCTTTGTTAAAGAGATGGAGACGCACTAATTCCAAAACGGAGATGATTTTTCGGGGTATTTTTCCCGTATGTCATGTTGGGACCCATCAAAGCGGCCCGCGTCACCCAAATCGCACGTTCACATCGTATGATTCAGTCTATTGCATCTTTTCTATCCGCGGATTGGACTGAAAGAGAAGGAAATAGGACGGCGAGGAATCAAAAGAACAAGAAGTACGAGTAAGAAAAAAAATAAATTAATGAAAAAAGGAGTGCAACACGAGGACTTCCCAGGGGTCACACATCCTAGTACTGGCCTCGCCCGAGCACGCTTAACTTTGGAGTTCTGATGGGATCCGGTGCATTAGTGTTGGTATGATCGCACCCAACAGTGAATGAATTCTTTATTGTTTTGTCTCTCGAATTGCGGATAGGAGGAACAGGAGCTGCAGTTTCAAACGAACATAACTTTCGATCTGCTGAGAGTTACGGGCGTTTCAGCCTGCTAACGTGAAGCTCTTCTCGATACCCACAGCGCGTATCTCGGTCTAAGAGACGGAGAAGCTCAAATTTAAACCTGTAGATGGACTTTGGGGGAATTTTTTCCGTAGGGCTCGCTGGGACCCACCGAAGTGACCCGCGTCACCCAGATCGCACGTTCACGTCGTGTGATTCAGTCTATTGCATCTTTTCAATCCGCGGATTGGACTGAAAGAGTCGGAAATAGGACGGAGAGGAATCGGAAGATCTGGATGTACGAGTAAGAAAAAAATAAACTAATAAAAAAAGGGGTGCAACACGAGGACTTCCCAGGGGGTCACCCATCCTAGTACTGCTATTGCCCAAGCACGCATAACTTTGGAGTTCTGATGGGATCCGGTGCATTAGTGCTGGTATGATCGCACCCAACAGTGAATGAATTCTTTATTTTTTTGTCTCTCGAATTGCGGATCGAAGGAACAGGAGCTTCAGTTTCAAACGGACATAACTTTCGATCGGGTGAGAGTTACTGGAGCTTCAGCCTGCTCACGCGAAGCTTCACTCGATCCCTATAGTGTTTATCTCGGTTAAAGAGACGGAGATGCTCAAATTCCAAAACAGAGATGGTCTTTCGGGGCATTTTTCCCGTATGTCGCGCTGGGACCCACCGAAGCGGCCCGCGTCACCCAGATCGCACATTCACATCATATGATTCAGTCTATTGCATCTTTTCTATCCGTGGATTGGACTGAAAGAGTCGGAAATAGGACGGCGAGGAATCGAAAGAACAAGAAGTACGAGTAAGAAATAAAGAAATTAATGAAAAAAGGGGTGCAACACGAGGACATCCCAGGGGGTCACCCATCCTAGTACTGCTCTAACCCAAGCACGCTTAGTTTTGGAGTTCTGATTGGATCCGATGCATTAGTGCTGGTGTCATCGAACCCAACAGTGAATGAATTCTTTATTGTTTTGTCTCTCGAATTGCGGATCAGAGAAACAGGAGCTGCAGTTCAAACGGACATAACTTTCGATCGGCTAAGAGTTAAGCTTCGGGAGCTTCAGCCTGCTCACCCGAAGCTTCTCTCGATACCTACAGCAAGTATCTTGGTCTAAGAGAAAGAGACGCTCAAATTACAACCCGAAGATGGTCTTTTGGGTCGTTTTTCCCATAGGGCGCGTTGGGACCCACTGAAGCGGCCCGCGTCACTAAGATCGCACGTTCACGTCGTGTGATTAAGTCTAATTGCATCTTTTTTATCCGAGGATTGGACTGAAAGAGTTGGAAATATGACGACAAGGAATCGGAAAAACAAGAAGTACGAGTAAGAAAAAAAAATTAATGAAAAAGGGTTGCAACACGAGGACTTCCCAGGGGATCACCCATCCTAGTACTGCTCTCGCCCAAGCACGCTTAACTTTGGAGTTCTGATGGGATCCGGTGAATTAGTGTTGGTATGATCGCACCCAACAATGAATGAATTCTTTATTGTTTTGTCGTCGTCAACTGCCACACGATCATGGATCTCAAGGTTAAGGCCCTGAAGGAACAGATTATACTTCATCTCTGAGCTATCAGCAATCTCGGGGCAATAGGATAACAGATCAAAGAACATCTGCTGATACTCATTGATAGACATGGCTCCCTGTCGCAGACTCAGTAGCTCGCCTGCCTTCGACTGACGGAGTGCAGGAGGAAAATACCGCTTTTAGAAAGCTGTGCGGAACTCGGCCCAGGTGGCCACTCCTCTCGCCGCAACAAAAGGTGCAGAAGTAAACCTCCACCACCTGCGCGCACGCCCATCCAGAAGATAGCCAAGGGTCTCCACCTTCTGCTCTTCGGTGCATTGGAAAGTCTGAAAAGTCGTCTCCATGCGGTCTAACCAGTTTTCCGCATCCTCCGGAGACTCACCTCCAACTAAGGGCTTAGGACGCATAGCTAAGAATCGACGCACAGTGAAACGCTCGTCGTCATGATGACGATGACGCCGTTCTCGACGAGGCTCCCGGTCGGCATCACCCCAACGCCCACCAACACTGCCATGAGAACTCCGGTCGTCACGATTTGCCATCTACAAAAATACCTCATGATGAGACTAAATCCCAAGAATTCTTTTGCATGCTCTGATACCATAAATGTAGTGACCCTTACCCGGATCACCTACTAAACAGAACTTTATGCATGCAATTTACTTAATTAAACAGATATCAGAATAAAACTGCGGAAATCATAAATAATTTACAACCCCAAGTAAAGGAATCTGTAATTTATCCAATAATATACAACCAAATCGAATAGCTGTATAAACCCAAACAACAGTAATAAAACCTAGACAATGCTCCAGCTGGCCAACCACTGACTTGCCCCTCCTGGATCCACCCTCCTCGTCCAATCGCAAACCTGCCCCATGGAATAGGGTGTCCAGAAAATACAGAGTACGAGACGTGAGCATAAAATGCTCAGTACGAGAGTATGAGTATACATGCATGCAAAGTGAACTCCCTATAGACTCGAGGTCAAGGATCAGATAACAGAGACAGACCGGGCCCTGGTATGTAGCACGTTGTGCCGTCGCTTCAGGAGGTGGCTCCCATACCGAGATAACCGTGGATACGCCGGACCCAAATCGATGGAAGTCTATCCACTAACAGGATAGGGTACAACCCTACTAACAGACATCTCGAAAGAGATACAACAAGATGCAAATAAATGCAGCATAATATCATGGCATATAAATCATGCAGTCACGTAATACATGCATACTCAGTCAAGATATCTCGAACAGTACTTTCGTACCTCAAAATAGTGCAAGCTCTACCAACTCTAGGCCCACGCCTATAGTCTGCTCTACACTGCCAAATGATACTACTATCATTAAAGTGCTCCAAAAGCCTTAACTAAGCTATTGCATACTCCTAAATATTTATAGGAAGCAAAAGCTATACCTTCGTCCGTCGTTAGCCCTTTGATGTCGATGCCTCCAGAACTTGGGCACAACTCCGCTACGACTACCGAACGCCTCGCCGACCTCCGGACCAAGCCTAAGAAGACAAGAACAGCTCCAAAAGGACTAGAAAGGAAAGGAGAACTCGAAATTGGCAAATGAAAGTGAAGACTCGGCCTTCTATTTATAGACAACGATCGGAACTTCCGATCCTTGATCGGAACGTCCGAACCTCGATCGGAACATCCGATCCTGCCATCGGAGCTTCCGAAGATCCTAATCTGCCATGTGTCAAAATATCACTAGTTGACTCCGGATAGGGGTGATCGGAGCTTCCGGTCCTGATCGGAGCTTCCGATCTAGCCAATCGTCATGGATGACGTAATATGATCGGAGCTTCCGATCCTGCATCGGAGCTTCCGATCCTGTTCGGAACTTCCGAACCTACCTTCGGAACTTCCGAACTCTATTTAAGTAATTATGATTAATCCCTTAATTACTGATTTCGGGTACGGGGTACTACATTCTCCCTCACTTAAGATATTTCGTCCTCGAAAATAGATCTTAAGTACTGAATGCAATACAAGGTTACAGAAACATTCTTTATTCAAATCAAACGTTTACAGTGTTTGCAACTGAATACAACTTAAAGAATGAAATCAAAACAACTCAGGATGGTCTTTACGCATCCTGTCCTCAAGCTCCCAAGTAGCTTTCTCGGTGCCTCGGTGCTGCCACTGAACTAAAACCAAAGGAATGACTTTGTTCCGTAAAACATTATCCTTATAATCCAGGATACGAAGAGGTTTCTCAACATAAGTCAAATCCTTGTCTACCTGAACCTCAGATCGCTGTAGAATATGAGATTCATCCACCACGTACCATCGCAACAGAGATACGTGGAACACGTCGTGAATACTTGATAGATGCGGTGGCAAAGCTAGTCGATAAGCCAAATCCCCAATGCTCTCCAAGATCTCAAACGGACCGATAAATCTGGGAGACAACTTGCCCTTAAGGCCAAATCTGAGAATCTTGCAGAAAGGTGACACTCTAAAAAACACTTTCTCCCCGACCTCGAACTGCAAGGGCCTACGCTTGATATTAGCATAACTGGCCTGACGATCCTGTGCAGTTTTAATCCGTTTCTTGATCTGATCAACAATATCTATCGCTTGCTGGATAAACTCCGGTCCCTCAGCCTATCTCTCCCCCACTTCTTCCCAGAAGAGTGGAGTACGACAACGTCGCCTGTACAACGCCTCAAAAGGTGCCATCCCAATACTAGTATGATAGCTGTTGTTGTACGCGAACTCGATCAACGGCAAATAATCCTGCCAGGCTGAACCAAAATCCATGAAGCACGCTCTAAGCATATCCTCCAAAGTACGGATAGTGCGCTCTGACTAACCATCAGTCTCCGGATGATAGGCTGTACTCAAACTGAGAGTAGTACCCATCGCACACTGAACACTCCCCCAGAATCTAGAAGTAAACCTGGGGTCCCGATCGCTGACAATGCTCACAGGCACTCCATGAAGTCGAACAATCTCCTGAATGTACATCCGTGCCATGCGATCCACAGAGTACTCTCGGCTATAGGCAATGAAATGCGCTGACTTGGTGAGTCGGTCCACCACAACCCAGATAGCATCACAGTTCTTCGGGGATACACTCCCATTTCCATTTCGGAATAGGCAGACTGCGAAGCAATCCTCCAGGTCATCGGTGCTCTTCCTTGACCTATTGACACACCAAACATCTCGAAACAAACTGATAAACACTGCGTTTCATTCCCTTCCACCAGAAACGAGTACGGAGATCCTTGTACATCTTGTTGTTCCCAGGATGAATACTTAACTTAGTGCGATGTGCCTGAGACAAAATCTCCTCTCGCAACTCTTCATCCTGTGGAATCACAAGCCTACCAGACAAACACAGAAAGCCATCTGACTGATAATGAAATCCAGACGAGCTACCCTCGTTAGCTAAACGAGCTAAATGCTGGGTCTTCGAATAAGACATCTGAGCATCTCGGATCCGCGAATACAAGGCTGGCTCAGATAATATCGCAAACATCTGGATACTCTGCATACCTTTCTTATGCTTGAAGGTATAACCTGAAGTACAACAGTCACTGATCGCACTAGACATCGAACAAGTCTGAAGTGCGGATAGTCGCATCTTGCGACTCAAAGCATCAGCGGTGAGATTAGCAGCTCCCGGATGGTACTTAATCTCGCAATCATAGTCCTTAAGCAAGTCCATCCAACGTCTCTGCCTCATGTTCAACTCCGCCTGAGTGAACAAATACTTGAGACTCTTATGGTCGGTGAAGATCTCAAATTTCTCGCCATACAGATAATGACGCCAGATCTTCAAAGCGAACACAATGGCTGCCAATTCTAAATCATGGACTGGGTAATTGTCCTCGTGAAGCTTCAGCTGTCTAGAAGCGTATAGGATCACATGCCCATTCTGAGACAGGACACAACCCAACCCCTGAAGAGAAGCATCCGTGTAAACTACATACCCTCCAGATCCTGACGGTAATGCCAATACTGGCACAGAAGTCAACCGCCGTCGAAGCTCACAGAAATTCTCCTCACACTCGGAGGACCACTCGAAATCCACACCCTTGCGGGTAAGCTGCGTCAACGGTCGAGCTAACTGAGAAAAGTTTAGAATGAAGCGACGATAATACCCTGCTAGACCCAGGAAACTACGGATCTCAGCAACTGTTGTCGGACGCGACCAATTAAGTACCGCTTCAATCTTGCTTGGATCAACAGAAATCCCTTCCCTGGATATGATATGGCCAAGAAAGACCACTCTATCCATCCAGAACTCACACTTGCTCAGCTTGACGTACAACTGCTCATCTCGAAGAGTCTGTAGTACTAACCGCAAGTGAGAAACATGCTCTTCCGTATTACGCGAATAAACCAAGATGTTGTCAATGAAGACCACGACAAACTTGTCCAAATACTCCCTGAAGACACGGTTCATCAGATCCATGAATATAGCCGGCGCATTGGTCAAACCGAATGGCATCACTAGGAACTCGTAATGCCCATAGCGAGTACGGAATGCAGTCTTGGCTACGTCCTGATCACGGACTCTCAACTGATGATACCCAGATCTCAAGTCAATCTTGGAGTAAACTGATGTGCCCTGCAGCTGGTCAAACAAGTCATCAATACGAGGCAACGGATACTTGTTCTTCACAGTGACTCGATTCAGCTGCCGATAGTCAATGCACAGCCGCATCTACCCATCCTTCTTCTTCACGAAGAGAACAGGAGTTCCCCAAGGAGATACACTAGGACGAATGTACCCCTTGTCCAAAAGATCCTGTAGCTGATTCTTCAACTCATGCATCTCTGACGGAGCCAGATGATACGGTGCTCTAGAAATAGGCGAAGTACCTGGCATCAACTCTATGCCAAACTCGACTTCCCTAGCAGGAGGAAAACCCGGAATCTCATCAGGAAATACATCTAGAAATTCATCAACAACAGGAATGCTCTCTATCCCAATACTCTCAGCAGACAAATCAACTACATAGATAAGGTAGCCTTCCCCGCCAGACTCTAGAGCTCGACAGGCTCTCAAAGCTGATACCAAAGGCATCGGGGGTCGCGCTCGCTCACCATAGAAAAACCAACTCTCACTCCCCTCTGGATGAAAGCGTACTAGTCTCTGATAGCAGTCCACTGAAGCTCGATAGGTAGACAACATATCTATTCCCAGAATGTAATCAAAGTCGTCCATTGCCAGGACCATGAGATTCGCTAACAGAATGTTCTCTTCGAACTCTAAAGGGCAACCCATCACTAGACGCTTAGCCAAAGCAGATTGGCCCGTCGGAGTAGAAACAGACATCACTACGTCTAGTGCAATGCATGGTAACTTATGCCTCTTAACAAAACGTGCAGAAATGAAGGAATGAGATGCACCAGTGTCAATAAGTACAAGAGCAGGTATACCATAAAGCAAAAATATACCTGCGATGACTTTCTCATTCTCCTGCACAGTCTGATCATGTCTCAGGGCAAATACCTGGCCAGAAGCTCGTGGCCTCAAATGAGAACTCCCAGCAGACTGTCCCTGCGACCTCTGCTGAACGGTGGCCTGAGAACCCGATCCTGAACCAGAACCAGAACCGCCTCCCCCAGACAGTGGACAATCCCTCCGGATATGACCAGTCTCTCCACAACGGAAACAAGCTCCAGAAGCTCTACGGTACTTGTCGGATGGATGGTTCTTTCCACAGTGATCATACTTGTACTTCTTACCGTAACGGACAACACCTCCAGAACCAGAGGAAGAAGAAGATCAAGACTTCTTGAAAGTTTGGGCACGGGGACCCAAAGAACTAGCAGGCCTCGACTGAGGGAAAGACCTGTTCCGCCGAATGCTGTCCTCCGCCTAGTGACAACGGCTCACCAAACCCTCGTAGGACATGTCGTCGCCAACTGCCACACGGTCATGGATCTCAAGGTTAAGGCCCTGAAGGAACAGATTATACTTCATCTCTGAGCTATCAGCAATCTCGGGGCAATAGGATAACAGATCAAAGAACCTCTGCTGATACTCATTGATAGACATGGCTCCCTGTCGCAGACTCAGTAGCTCGCCTGCCTTCGACTGACGGAGTGCAGGAGGAAAATACCGCTTTTGGAAAGCTGTGCGGAACTCGGCCCAGGTGGCCACTCCTCTCGCCGCAACAAAAGGTGCAGAAGTAAACCTCCACCACCTGCGCGCACGCCCATCCAGAAGATAGCCAAGGGTCTCCACCTTCTGCTCTTCGGTGCATTGGAAATCTGAAAAGTCGTCTCCATGCGGTCTAACCAGTTTTCCGCATCCTCCGGAGACTCACCTCCAACTAAGGGCTTAGGACCCATAGCTAAGAATCGACGCACAGTGAAACGCTCGTCATCATGATGACGATGACGCCGTTCTCGACGAGGCTCCCGGTCGGCATCACCCCAACGCCCACCAACACTGCCATGAGAACTCCGGTCGTCACGATTTGCCATCTACAAAAATATCTCATGATGAGACTAAATCCCAAGAATTCTTTTGCATGCTCTGATACCATAAATGTAGTGACCCTTACCCGGATCACCTACTAAACAGAACTTTATGCATGCAATTTACTTAATTAAACAGATATCAGAATAAAACTGCGGAAACCATAAATAATTTACAACCCCAAGTAAAGGAATCTGTAATTTATCCAATAATATACAACCAAATCGAATAGCTGTATAAACCCAAATAACAGTAATAAAACCTAAGCGAAGCTCCAACTGGCCAACCACTGACTAGCCCCTCCTGGATCCACCCTCCTCGTCCAATCGCAAACCTGCCCCATGGAATAGGGTGTCCAGAAAATACAGAGTACGAGACGTGAGCATAAAACGCTCAGTGCGAGAGTATGAGTATACATGCATGCAAAGTGAACTCCCTATAGACTCGAGGTCAAGGATTAGATAACAGAGACAGACCGGGCCCTGGTATGTAGCACGTTGTGTCGTCGCTTCAGGAGGTGGCTCCCATACCGAGATAACCGTGGATACGCCGGACCCAAATCGATGGAAGTCCATCCACTAACAGGATAGGGTACAACCCTACTAACAGACATCTCGAAAGAGATACAGCAAGATGCAAATAAATGCAGCATAATATCATGGCATATAAATCATGCAGTCACGTAATACATGCATACTCAGTCAGTATATCTCGAACAGTACTTTTGTACCTCAAAACAGTGCAAGCTCTACCAACTCTAGGTCCATGCCTATAGTCTGCTCTACACTGCCAAATGATGCTACTATCATTAAAGTGCTTCAAAACCCTTAACTAAGCAATTGCATACTCCTAAATATTTATAGGAAGCAAAAGCTATACCTTCGTTCGTCGTTAGCCCTTTGATGTCGATGCCTCCAGAACTTGGGCACAACTCCGCTACGACTACCGAACGCCTCGCCGACCTCCGGACCAAGCCTAAGAAGACAAGAATAGTTCCAAAAGGACTAGAAAGGAAAGGAGAACTCGGAATTGGCAAATGAAGGTGAAGCCTCGGCCTTCTATTTATAGACAACGATCGGAACGTCCGAACCTCGATCGGAACGTCCGATCCTGCCATCGGAGCTTCCGAAGATTCTGATCTGCCATGTGTCAAAATATCACTAGTTGACTCCGGATAGGGGTGATCGGAGCATCCGGTCCTGATCGGAGCTTCCGATCTAGCCAATCGTCATGGATGACGTAATATGATCAGAGCTTCCGATCCTACATCGGAGCTTCCGATCCTGTTCGGAACTTCCGAACCTACCTTCGGAGCTTCCGAACTCTATTTAAGTAATTATGATTAATCCCTTAATTACTGATTTCGGGTACAGGGTACTACATCACCCATCCTAGTACTGCTCTCGCCCAAGCACGCTTATCTTCGGAGTTCTGATGGGATCCGGTGCATTAGTGCTGGTATGATCGCACCCAACAGTGAATGAATTCTTTATTGTTTTGTCTCTCGAATTTTGGATCGGAGGAACAGGAGCTGCAATTTCAAACGGACATAACTTTCGATCTGCTGAGAGTTACGGGAGCTTCAGCCTGCTCACGCGAAGCTCTTCTCGATACCTACAGCGCGTATCTCGGTCTAAGAGATGGAGAAGCTCAAATTCAAACCCGGAGATGGGCTTTGGGGGAATTTTTCCCGTAGGGCGCGCTGAGACCCACCGAAGTGGCCCGCGTCACCCAGATCACACATTCACGTCGTGTGATTCAGTCTATTGCATCTTTTTTATCCGCGGATTGGACTGAAAGATTCGGAAATAGGACGGAGAGGAATCGGAAGAAAAAGATGTACGAGTAAGAAAAAAAAGAAACTAATAAAAAATGGGGTGCAACACGAGGACTTCCCAAGGGGTCACCCATCCTAGTACTGCTCTTGCCCAAGCACGCATAACTTCGGAGTTCTGATGGGATCCGGTGCATTAGTGTTGTTATGATCGCACCCAACAGTGAATGAATTCTTTATTTTTTTGTCTCTCGAAATGCGGATCGGAGGAATAGGAGCTGCAGTTTCAAACGGACATAACTTTCGATCGGCTGAGAGTTACTGGAGCTTCAGCCTGCTCACGCGAAGTTCCACTTGATAACTATAGTGTGCATCTTGGTTAAAGATATGGAGACGCTCAAATTCCAAAATGGAGATGGTCTTGTGGGGCATTTTTCCCGTATGTCGCGCTGAGACCCACCAAAGCGGCCCGCGTCACCCAAATCGCACGTTCACATCGTATGATTTAGTCTATTTCATCTTTTCTATCCGCGGATTGGACTGAAAGAGTCGGAAATAGGACGGCGAGGAATCGAAAGAACAAGAAGTACGAGTAAGAAAAAAAGAAATTAATGAAAAAAAGGATGCAACACGAGGACTTCCCAGGGGGTCACCAATCCTAGTACTGCTCTTGCCCAAGCGCACTTAACTTCGGAGTTCTGATGGGATCCGGTGCATTAGTGCTGGTATGGTCGCACCAAACAGTGAATGAATTTTTTATTGTTTTGTCTCTCGAATTGCGAATCGGAGGAACAGGAGCTGCAGTTTCAAACGGACATAACTTTCGATCGGCTAAGAGTTACAGGAGCTTCAGCCTGCTCACGTGAAGCTTCTCTTGATACCTATTACTGCTCTCGCCCAGGCGCGCTTAACTTCGGAGATCTGATGGGATCCAGTGCATTAGTGCTTGTATGATCGCACCCAACAGTGAATGAAGTCTTTATTGTTTTGTCTCTCGAATTGCGGATCGGAGGAACAGGAGCTGCAGTTTCAAACGGACATAAATTTCGATCGGCTAAGAGTTATGGGAGCTTCAGCCTGCTCACGCGAAGCTCCTCCCGATACCTACAGCAAGTATCTCGGTCTAAGTGATGGAGACGCTCAAATTACAACCCGGAGATGGTCTTTCATGGCGTTTTTCCCGTAGGGTGTGCTGGGACCCACCGAAGCGGCCCGCATCACCCAGATCGCACGTTCACATTGTATGATTCAGTCTATTTCATCTTTTCTATCCGCGGATTGGACTAAAAGAGTCGGAAATAGGACGGAGAGGAATCAGAAAAACAAGAAGTACGAGTAAGAAAAAAAGAAATTAATGAAAAAAAGGGTGCAACACAAGGACTTCCCAAGGGGTCACCCATCCTAGTACTTCTCTCGCCCAAGCGTGCTTAAATTTGGAGTTCTGATGGGATCCGGTGCATTAGTGATGGTATGATCGCACCCAATAATGAATGAATTCTTTATTGTTTTGTCTCTCGAATTGGGATCGGAGAAACAGGAGCTGCAGTTTCAAACGGACATAACTTTCGATCGGCTAAGAGTTACGGGAGCTTAAGCCTGCACATGCGAAGCCTCTCTCGATACCTACAGAGCGCATCTCGGTCTAAGAGATGGTGATGCTCAAATTTCAACCCGGAGATTGTCTTTCGGGCGTTTTTCCCGTAGGGCGCGCTAGGACCCATTGAAGCGGCCCGCGTCACCCATATCACACGTTCACATCTTGTGTCTCAGTATATTTACATCTTTTATATCCGTGGATTGGACTCAAAGAGTCGGAAATAGGACGACGAGGAATCGAAAGAACAAGAAGTACGAGTAAGAAAAAAAGAAATTAATGAAAAAAAGGGTGCAACACGAGGACTTCCCAGGGGGTCACCAATCCTAGTACTGCTCTCGCCCAAACGCGCTTAACTTCGGAGTTTTGATGGGATCCGGTGCATTAGTGCTGGTATGATCGCACCCAACAGTGAATGAATTTTTTATTGTTTTGTCTCTCGAATTGCGGATCAGAGGAACAGGAGCTGCAGTTTCAAATGGACATAACTTTCGATCGGCTAAGAGTTACGGGAGCTTCAGCCTGCTCACGCGAAGCTTCTCTCGATACCTACAGCAAGTATCTCGGTCTAAGAAACAGAGACGCTCAAATTATAACCCGAAGATGGTCTTTCGGGGCGTTTTTCCCGTATGGCATGCTGGGACCCACCGAAGCGGCCCGCGTCACCCAGATTGCACGTTCATCTCGTGTGATTAAGTATACTGCATCTTTTATATCCGCAGATTGGACTGAAAGAGTCGGAAATAGGACGACGAGGAATCGAAAAAAAAGAAGTACGAGTAAGAAAAAAAGAAATTAATGAAAAAAGGGGTGCAACACGAGGACTTCCTAGGGGGTCCCCATCCTAGTACTGCTCTCGCCCAGACGCACTTAACTTTGGAGATCTTATGTGATCCGGTGCATTAGTGCTAGTATGATCGCACCCAACAGTGAATGAATTCTTTATTGTTTTGTCTCTCGAATTGCGGATCGGAGGAACAGGAGCTGCAGTTTCAAATGGACATAACTTTCGATCGGCTAAGAGTTACGGGAGCTTCAGCCTGCTCACGCGAAGCTCCTCTCGATACCTACAGCAAGTATCTCAGTCTAAGAGACGGAGACACTCAAATTACAACCCGAAGATGATCTTTCATGTCGTTTTTCCCGTAGGGCACGCTGGGACCCACCGAAGCGGCCCGCATCACCCAGATCGCACGTTCACATCGTATGATTTAGTCTATTGCATCTTTTCTATCCGCGGATTGGACTGAAAGAGTCGGAAATAGGACGGCGAGGAATCGGAAAAACAAGAAGTACGAGTAAGAAAAAAAGAAATTAATGAAAAAAGGTTCAACACGAGGACTTTCCAGGGGGTCACCCATCCTAGTACTGCTCTCGTCCAGGCGTGGTTAACTTTGGAGTTCTGATTGTGTAGTGGCCCATATCCAGAATTAACGATAATGAGTAATTATCGTGTGATCATGTTATATTTAGTAAAACGTGATTAAGGAGATTTCCAAATGGATTAACGGAGCCGGAAATAGACCCAAAATGATCAGAAATGGTCCGGAGGGTCAGACAGATCGAAAGCTCCGAAGTTAGGATCGGATGCTCCGAAGGTGATCGGAAGCTCCGATGAACGATCGGAAGCTCCGATCGAATTACGTCATCCATGACGTGTGGTTGATCGGAAGCTCAGAACAGGATCGGAAGCTCCGATCACCCCTATCCGAAGTCAACATGTGAGATTTTGACATGTGGCAGATAAGGATGTTCGGAAGCTCCGATGGTAGGATCGGAGGTTCCGATCGATGCCTATAAATATAAGGTCCGAGGCATTCATTTCTTGCCAATTCCGAATTCTCTCCTTCGCCCTCGTGGTCCTATTTTAGGGCTTTGGGTACTCTTATTTTAGAGTTGGAGTAGGGTATTTGTTTTAGTATAGTCAGACAGTGTCTAACATAGTCGTGGAGCAGTGCTCGTGTTGTAGAGCCGTGTTCAAGGCTGTGGATTCGCAGCATGGAAGTGCCCTAGTTGCGGAATAGTCGCCATCAGTGGGCTGACAACGGACGCAGGTATAGCTATGGTCTCCTTAAATTATTTAGGAGTATGCAATAGCTTAGTTAAGGCTTTTAGTGCTTATTGAATGATGCATGGGTATTTGCATTGTAGACTTGATGATAGGCTTGGAACCTAGAGTGGAACTACTAGGACTGCCTTAGAAAGGTACGTAAGTACTGACTGAGATTGTCAGCGGATATGCATGCTTATGTGTTGCATTTATGTGTTTGCATGTTATTATTGTTATGCGGCATGTGCATATCATCTTGTGCCTGTACATCTATATATCTTTCGAGATGAGCCAGTTAGGGTTGCTTAGCCCTGTTAGGACGTTTGATATCGAGTACCCTTAGGTACTGATACCTCGAGGACTCCGTGGTCCGCGTCCGGGATTCGGGAATGAGTGGTCGCACACAGTGGTTAGCTACCCCGATGTGACGAGCTTATATCCCAGGCGCCAGTTTGAGCAGTTTGTATACAATTATCCTAGATATGGATACCCTGTCATTTGCATGCATCATATTTGTATGTTTATCCGTGCTTTCGTATTGAGCTTAGAGCTCACGTCCAGTATTTTCTGTGTATCTAGATACCCTATTCGACGGGGCAGGTGTAGGTGCAGGATTGAGCACCAGGAGCCTGGAGGAGCCAGTGACCTTGAAGACAGCAGTATTTAGCTGTAGGTTTTTATCGAAGTAATTCGATTGGGTTGTATAAATCGAGTTTGTTAGCCGGTTGTATTTTGCCGGTCTGCTTGTATTTAAGTCTTCCGTAGCGATTTTATTTAATGCATGCTTAATTATGCTCTTAACTCTGATTAGGTAGTGGATCCGGGTAGGGTCGCTACATTTATGGTATCAGAGCACTACATGCAAGGGACTTAGGAAATTGATAACAAGACTTCTTGATTATCCTTGTAGGATTGATTGAGGCCTAGCGAAAGAAGATTTGATTCTCCATTGCCGAGGTTTGCGGCATAAGTCTTTACTATAAGGAATGCAGCAGTGATGAGAACACCAGTAGTAGCATATCGATAGATAGACTGACTGCTGTGAATAGTTCATTATTCGATGCATTGGAATGCTGATCGAAGAATATATGGATTCCAACCAGGGAAGATTGGAAGAGAAGATTGAGTATATCGCGTCAGATACCTCTGAGGGTTTTTTGGAACGAATGGTGTTTAGTAATCCATGTGGTTCCAGTCCTTGAAGATTCTCCACTCGTAGCTGGAGAGATTGTCAGATAGACCTTCATAGGAGATACCTTGAGTGCCTAAGGCATGATAGGTTTCGAGCGTAAGGTCTGTAAACTCGTGCAGAACATAGTTTTGCTGGTATGCTTGTATCGATGCTTTTGGTAGGCATACGGGGAACTTCATGTTCAAAAGCATGATTTGGATACAAGAAGAACGCTGATGGTAGATCGCGAGCAAAAGAATTCGACCGACATGCACTGACGCAGAGCATAGCTGGTTAGCTATCACGTGCCATTTCTCAAAAGTTCTTTGCGGGAGGACATGTAGAGATACTTGGACGGGAGTATGCTTGTATCGATGCGTGTGTCGATGGAAAGCTTCATGCTCAAGGGACGAAGGCAGGATTCAATGATTTCAAATATTGTATTGTTTTAGTTGTAAACAGTATTTCAGTGGTAATGAATCATTAGAATTTAGTTGTATCAGTTCAAGTTATTGGATGTACATTTTGTTGTATTTTGAATATTGTATGTATTACATGGGATTGTAATAAAGAAATTGTACAAACTTGAAGTAATGATACATGTGTTACTTATTCAGCAATTCGTGATTGATTGCAAGTAATTTTATAAAGTTTGGCTTGGAATTAGTTGATTGGTAATCAACTAGGATAGCTCATGGATTTTGGGTAAGCCGGCGGTAACGAATTGACATGGGGTTAGTCTAAGTATCTTCCTAGGGCTGACCTAATTAGTCGTTTGACTGGATTAGTGCCATTGATGAGGTAATTCATCTGGGGGCATGGGAATTTTGATCTTGTTTGAAATTTTGAGTTTTGTTCTAAGTTGTTTCCTTAGGACAGTAGTCTGATTGACCTTCATAGGTTGAGACTTTGTGATGATGGGATTTCATCGGGATACCAAGACGAGTATATGCCGAGAGTTGTGGACTATGACCATGACTAGACATGATGGAGCGCGACCCTATGCCAGTGCTACTCTGGGAGTCTTTTGTACTTCGGAGAATGCCTGGAAGCCTTTGTGCTTCAGGATTTGGCGGTGGGAAGGCTACTTAGTCTAGAGTTTTGGTAACAGTCACGACGGGGTATGACATTGGATTAGATGACTGGTTAGGTATCAGCGGTTTAGATATCGTTTGACCGTCGTCAGAGATATTGGTTTGCAGTTTTGTCATAAGGACCAGTCTTGGAGGGATTTTCCTTGACGAGTGCATACTCTGAGCAAACAGTTTTAGTCTATTGAATACTGCTAGACTAAGTGGATCTAGTCGGTATTTGGATGCTCTTGTGATAAGGGTTATCCAGGAGATGGGCTTGTGAAATTCCTGAAAACATTTGACTCGGGGATGAGTAGTTTTCAGCATTGATGGTTTCCTTCAGTGATAGATTATATCCGATGCTAAGGATTGTACATGACTATTTGAGGCGTGAGGATAGCGTGATTTATGCCAATGTACACTTGGTGGTGATTTTAGGTGGGACACCGCGACAAGTAACCTCAGTCTCAATTTGTTGCAGTCTTAGCAAGAGATATAATTATCAGGAGCATGTTCAACGATAGTTGAAATCTTTTCGGACTTGTATTGCAGCATGGATTAAACAAGTCCTTATGATCATCTTGGATGAGGATAGACAGTGATAGTATATCTAGACTGGTGCATGTTTAGCGCTAGTGACTACTTGTAACTGTTGTCTGACTCTGTCAAAGATGAGTGATTGAATCAGCTGTGATTCTTTTGATTCCAAGTATTTGGGATATGCGGACGTGTGGCAGTGAGATCATCGATATTGATCGAGCCATGAGAGTTTCATTGATCAGTGATTGTCTGATTAGGGTTGATATCGTCAGGCATGGCGAGAGCTACAGTATATCGATTTGATTGATCAGATTATTCCAATCGGTACAGATGGGATATAGTGAATCAAGAAGTACTGGGAATGGTATTTAAGTATGGTATGCTTTGATATAACGATTCAAGTGCATTTAGGGAATTCTTTAGTTGCTAAAGGATCTTCAGGAATGCGGGAATCGAGACTTTTGGATTCTACGAATCACGAAAGTGATCATAAGTTGGCTCTTGTGATCGTATTTGTTGGTAACGTTGCTTTGGCTACCAGTGACGGATTTTGATCTGAGCATTGCTTGGTATTAGCAATTATTGATCCAGTTTAAGGAAATAGGATTCAGTGATTGTTCCAGGATTGTCAGTGGACGAATTTTGGGGTGCTTCCAATATATGTCTCAAGAGTTGTTCTTGAGAGGCGATTCGACAAGTGCTTATGGATTTCAATGAGCATTAGCAAGTTAGCATTAGTCGTTTCATGGGATGAGACAGCAGCTGAGACTTGTTTTTCTGAGTCTGGCAGGATTGTTGTCACTGATATCCCAGTGCGTTCTGATATGCTGTGTCATTGAGAGGTTGAGATAGTGGGATTGCCGCTAGTACTGATATATTTTGTGCGGGACCTAATTGAATTCGTTTGGTTATCCCCGCTAGGGAGCCAAGGATTTGGTTATCTGGAACAGGATTAACCGGAATCATTTTCGTCGATACTATCTATAGTTCCGAGATAGAAGTAAGCATTTAACATAGGCTACTAATGCTGAGGATGGTGTTGGTCCATCTGGGAGTTTCAGCAGGATGATAGTGAATTTTGAGGCGACGACCTCGAAGGATGCATTTAGACAAGAAATTGTGTATAAGGATTTTGTCACAATTGGGGTTACAAATCTCTGTTTGCTAGTTGTTGTTCTTTGGGAACATTCGTTGACCAATGACAGGGTGAGTACTGAAAGTACGTACTATGATGCCAGGAATTGTCAGGATTTTGTTGTTATCCATGGAAGGATGACTAATACGATTGAGTAGATGCTATCTACGATAGCGGGATTCGGATCAAGGTTTATTGCAATCAGTCTGGGGATTTCAGATGGTTAGAGTCGTGTGCAGTGATGCGATTGCTTTGCGAACTGGTGGCCGGTACTTGCCATTTATATTAGCATAAAGTACTGTTTTGGAAGATAAATTTTATCCTTCGTGATAAAAAGTAACCCACACGAGTTCTTGAAAAAGGGATATCTAGGATTTGACCGAGAGTCGAATCTAGATCGATTTGTTTAGAGCTTGGCGATAATGTCAAGGGATGCGATGTTATCGTTACACTAGTGAAATACAATATGTTGTATCTGGTTTTATCGTGTGCAGCGATGGAGTTCGTGCATGTCTAGAGAATAGCTGATGGTTAGTTACGATCTTAGCAGGAGTGTCATCGATAGATTTGTAAGTAGTGTGGCTGATACAGTCGGCAATTTGGACCGAAGGTGCCATGTTGTTGCAGTTATCGATGGATAACTGACGATAGTTAGCAGTGTTACTCAATTCTCGTAGGATTGCTGATAAGAAGGCAGTGATTTCCAGAGTGATCGTTAAAAGCGCGCGAGTTTATGTTCTTATGTGGTTCAGTGAATGAACAGACCTTGCAGGTTTAGCGAGGTTTGGTATTGTCGAAGGTTATTTGACCAGATGTTTTGAACCGGAACTACTAATGAATTGGACGAATGGTTTATACTATAGTCCCGAGGTTTACCTTAGATTTCAAGGACGAAATCCTTTTAAGGTGGTAGGAATGTAGTGGCCCATATCCAGAATTAACGATAATGAGTAATTATCGTGTGATCATGTTATATTTAGTAAAACGTGATTAAGGAGATTTCTAAATGGATTAACGGAGCCGGAAATAGACCCAAAATGATCAGAAATGGTCCGGAGGGTCAGACAGAACGGAAGCTCCGAAGTTAGGATCGGATGCTCCGAAGGTGATCGGAAGCTCCGATGAACGATCGGAAGCTCCGATCGAATTACGTCATCCATGACGTGTGGTTGATCGGAAGCTCCGAACAGGATCGGAAGCTCCGATCACCCCTATCCAAAGTCAACCAGTGAGATTTTGACATGTGGCAGATAAGGATGTTCGGAAGCTCCGATGGCAGGATCGGACGTTCCGATCAAGGATCGGAAGTTCCGATCGAGGATCGGAGTTTCCGATCGATGCCTATAAATATAAGGTCCGAGGCATTCATTTCTTGCCAATTCCAAATTCTCTCCTTCGCCCTCGTGGTCCTATTTTAGGGATTTGGGTACTCTTATTTTAGAGTTGGAGTAGGGTATTTGTTTTAGTATAGTCAGACAGTGTCTGACATAGTAGCGGAGCAGTGCTCGTGTTGTAGAGCCGTGTTCGAGGCTGTGGATTCACAGCAGGGGAGTGCCCTAGTTGCGGGATAGTCACCATTAGTGGGCTGACGACGGACGCAGGTATAGCTATGGTCTCCTTAAATTATTTAGGAGTATGCAATAGCTTAGTTAAGGATTTTAGCGCTTATTGAATGATGCATGGGTATTTGCATTGTAGACTTGATGATAAGCTTGGAACCTAGAGTGGGACTACTAGGACTGCCTTAGAAAGGTACGTAAGTACTGACTGAGATTGCCAGCGGATATGCATGCTTATTCGTGCATTTATGTGTTTGCATGTTATTATTGTTATGCGGCATGTGCATATCATCTTGTGCCTGTACATCTGTATATCTTTCGAAATGAGCCAGTTAGGGTTGCTTAGCCATGTTAGGACTTTTGATATCGAGTACCCTTAGGTACTGATACCTCGAGGACTCCGTGGTCTGCATCCGGGATTCGGGAATGAGTGGTCGCACACAGTGGTTAGCTACCCCGATGTGACGAGCTTATATCCCAGGCGCCAGTTTGAGTAGTTTGTATACAGTTATCCTAGATATGGATACCCTGTCATTTGCATGCATCATATTTGTATGTTTATCCGTGCTTTCGTATCACGTCTAGTATTTTCTGTGTATCTGGATACCCTATTCGACGGGGCAGGTGTAGGTGCAGGATTGAGCTCCAGGAGCCTGGAGGAGCCAGTGACCTTGAAGACAGCAGTATTTAGCTGTAGGTTATTATCTAAGTAATTCGATTGGGTTGTATAAATCGAGTTTGTTAGCCGGTTGTATTCTGCCGGTCTGCTTGTATTTAAGTCTTCCACAACGATTTTATTTAATGCATGCTTAATTATGCTCTTAACTGTGATTAGGTAGTGGATCCGGGTCGGGTCGTTACAGATTGGATCCGGTGCATTAGTGCTGGTATGATCGCACCCAATAATGAATGAATTCTTTATTGTTTTGTCTCTCGAATTGCGGATCGGAGGAACAGGAGCTGCAGTTTCAAACGGACATAACTTTCGATCGGCTAAGAGTTACGGGAGCTTAGCCTGCTCATGCGAAGCCTCTCTCGATACCTACAGCGCGCATCTCGGTCCAAGTGATGGTGACACTCAAATTTCAACCCGGAGATGGTCTTTCGGGCGTTTTTCCTGTAGGGCGTGCTAGGACCCATCGAAGCGGCCCGCGTCACCCATATCGCACGTTCACATCTTGTGTCTCAGTCTATTGCATCTTTCATATCCGTGGATTGGACTCAAAGAGTCGGAAATAGGACGACGAGAAATCGAAAGAAAAGAAGTACGAGTAAGAAAAAAAGAAATTAATGAAAAAAAGGGTGCAACACGAGGACTTCCCTGGGGGTCACCAATCCTAGTACTGCTCTCGCCCAAGCGCGCTTAACTTCGGAGTTCTGATGGGATGCGGTGCATTAGTGCTGGTATGATCGCACCCAACAGTGAATGAATTTTTTATTATTTTTTCTCTCGAATTGCGGATCGGAGGAACATGAGCTGCAGTTTCAAAAGGACATAACTTTAGATCGGCTAAGAGTTATGGGAGCTTCAACCTGTTCACGCGAAGCTTCTCTCGATACCTACAACAAGTATCTCGGTCTAAGAAATGGAGACGCTCAAATTACAACCCGGAGATGTTCTTTCGGGGCGTTTTTCCCGTAGGGCACGCTGCGACCCACCGAAGCGGCCCGCGTCACCCAGATCGCACATTCACATCGTGTGATTAAGTCTATTGCATTTTTATATCCGCGGATTGGACTGAAAGAGTTGGAAATAGGATGGCGAGGAATCGAAAAAACAAGAAGTACGAGTAAGAAAAAAAGAATTAATGAAAAAGGGGTGCAACACGAGGACTTCCCAGGGGGTCACCCATCCTAGTACTGCTCTTTCCCTAGCACGCATAACTTCAGAGTTCTGATGGGATCCAGTGCATTAGTGATGGTATGATCGCACCCAACAGTGAATGAATTATTCATTTTTTTGTCTCTCGAATTGCGGATCGGAGGTACAGGAGCTGTAGTTTCAAACGGACATAACTTTCGATCGGCTGAGAGTTACTGGAGTTTCAGCCTGCTCACGCAAAGCTCCACTTGATACCTATAGTGCGTATCTCGGTTAAAGAGACGGAAACGCTCAAATTCCAAAACGAAGATGGTCTTTCGGGGAATTTTTCCCGTATGTCGCACTGGGATCCACCGAAGCGGCCCGCGTCACCCAGATCGCACGTTCATATCGTATGATTCAGTCTATTGCATCTTTTCTATCCGCAGATTGGACTGAAAGAGTCGGAAATAGGACGGCGAGGAATCGAAAGAACAAGAAGTCCCAAGTGGTCACCCATCCTAATACTGCTCTTGCCCAAGAGCGCTTAACTTCGGAGTTCTAATGGGATCCGGTGCATTAGTGTTGGTATGATCGCACCCAACAATGAATAAATTCTTTATTGTTTTGTCTTTCGAATTGCGGATCGAAGGAACAGGAGCTGCAGTTTCAAACGGACATAACTTTCGATCGGCTAAGAGTTACGGGAGCTTCAGCCTGCTCACGCGAAGCTCATCTCGATTCCTACAACAAGTATCTCGGTCTAAGAGACGGAGACGCTCAAATTACAACCCAGAGATGGTCTTTTGGGGCGTTTTTCCCGTAGGGCACGCTGGGACCCACTGAAGCGGACCGCGTCACCCAGATTGCACGTTCACGTCATGTGATTAAGTCTAATTGCATATTTTCTATCCACGGATTGGACTGAAAGAGTCGGAAATAGGACGACGAGAAATCGGAAAAACAAGAAGTACGAGTAAGAAAAAAAAATTAATGAAAAAGAAGTGTAACACGAGGACTTCCCAGGGGGTCACCCATCCTAGTACTACTCTCGCCCAAGCACGCTTATCTTTGGAGTTCTGATGAGATCCAGTGCATTAGTGCTGGTATGATCGCAACCAACAGTGAATGAATTCTTTATTGTTTGTCTCTCGAATTGCGGATTGGAGGAACAGGAGCTGCAGTTTCAAACAGACATAACTTTTGATCTGCTGAGAGTTACGGGAGCTTCAGCCTGCTAACGCGAAGCTCTTCTCGATACCTACAGTGCGTATCTTGGTCTAAGAGACGGAGAAGCAAAAATTCAAACCCGGAGATGGGCTTTGGGGGAATTTTTCCTGTAGGGCGCGCTGAGGCCCTTTGAAGTGGCCCGCGTCTCCCATATCGCACATTCACGTCATGTGATTCAGTCTATTGCATCTTTTCTATCCGCGGATTGGACTAAAAGAGTCGGAAATAGGATGGAGAGGAATCGGAAGAACAAGATGTACGAGTAAGAAAAAAAGAAACTAATAAAAAGAGGGGTGCAACACGAGGCCTTCCCAGGGGGTCACCCATCCTAGTACTGCTCTTTCCCAAGAACGCATAACTTCGGACTTCTGCTGGGATCCGGTGCATTAGTGCTGCTATGATCGCACCCAACAGTGAATGAATTCTTTATTTATTTGTCTCTCGAATTGCGGATCGGAGGAACAGGAGCTGCAGTTTCAAACGGACATAACTTTCGATCGGCTGAGAGTTACTGGAGCTTCAGCCTGCTCACGCGAAGCTCCACTCGAAAACTATAGTATGTATCTCGGTTAAAGAGATGGAGAAGCTCAAATTCCAAAATGGAGATGGTCTTTTGGGGAATTTTTCCCGTATGTCGTGCTGGGACCCACAGAAGCGGCCCGCGTCACCCAGATCGCAAGTTCACATCGTATGATTCAGTCTATTGCATCTTTTCTATCCGTGGATTAGACTGAAAAAGTCGGAAATAGGACGGCGAGGAATCGAAAGAACAAGAAGTACGAGTAAGAAAAAAAGAAATTAATGAAAAAAGGGGTGCAACACGAGGACTTCCTAGGGGTCACATATCCTAGTACTGCTCTCGCCCAGGCGGGCTTAACTTCGGAGTTCTGATGGGATCCGGTGCATTAGTGCTAGTATGATCGCACCCAACAGTTAATGAATTCTTTATTGTTTTGTCTCTCGAATTGCGGATCGGAGGAACAGGAGCTGCAGTTTCAAACGGACATAACTTTCGATCGGCTTAGAGTTACGGGAGCTTCAGCTTGCTCACGCGAAGCTCCTCTCGATACCTACAGCAAGTATCTCGGTCTAAGAGACGGAGACGCTCAAATTACAACCCGGAGATGGTCTTTCGTGGCATTTTTCCCGTAGGGCGCACTGGGACCCACCGAAGTGGCCCGCGTCACCCAGATCACACGTTCTCATCGTATGATTCAGTCTATTGCATCTTTTCTATCCGCAAATTGGACTGAAAGAGTCGGAAAATAGGATGGCGAGAAATCGGAAAAACAAGAAGTACGAGTAAGAAAAAAAGAAATTAATGAAAAAAAGGGTGCAACACGAGGACTTCCCAAGGGGTCACCCATCCTAGTACTGCTCTCGCCCAGACGCACTTAACTTCGGAGTTCTGATGGGATCCGGTGCATTAGTGCTGGTATGATAGCACCCAATAATGAATGAATTCTTTATTGTTTTGTCTCTCGAATTGCGGAACGGAGGAACAGGAGCTGCAGTTTCAAACGGACATAACTTTCGATCGGCTAAGAGTTACTGGAGATTCAGCCTGCTCATGAAAAGCCTCTCTCGATACCTACAGCGCGCATCTCTGTCTAAGAGACGGTGACGCTCAAATTCCAACCCGGAGTTTGTATTTCGGGCATTTTTCCCATAGGGCGCGCTAGGACCCATCGAAGCGGCCAGCGTCACCCATATCGCACGTTCACGTTTTGTGTCTCAATCTATTGCATCTTTTATATCCGTGGATTGGACTCAAAGAGTCGGAAATAGGACGACGAGAAATCGAAAGAACAAGAAGTACGATTAAGAAAAAAAGAAATTAATGAAAAAAAGGGTGCAACACGAGGACTTTCCAGGGGGTCATCAATCCTAGTACTGCTCTCGCCCAAGCGCGCTTAACTTCGGAGTTCTGATGGGATCCGGTGCATTAGTGCTGGTATGATCGCACCCAACAATGAATGAATTTTTTATTGTTTTGTCTCTCGAATTGTGGATCGGAGGAACAGGAGCTGCAGTTTCAAATGGACATAACTTTCGATCGGCTAAGAGTTACGGGAGCTTCAGCCTGCTCATGCGAAGCTCCTCTCGATACCTATAACAAGTATCTCGGTCTAAGAGACGGAGACGTTCAAATCACAACCCAGAGATGGTCTTTCGGGGCATTTTTCCCGTAGTGCGCGCTGGGATCAACCGAAGAGGCCCGCATCACCCAGATCGCACATCCACGTCGTGTGATTAAGTCTATTGCATCTTTTATATCCGCGAATTGGACTGAAAGAGTCGGAAATAGGACGGCGAGGAATCGGAAAAACAAGAAGTACGAGTAAGAAAAAAAAAATTAATTAAAAAGGGGTGCAACACAAGGACTTCCCAGGGGGTCACCCATCCTAGTACTGCTTTCTCCTAAGCACGCTTAACTTCGGAGTTCTGATGGGATCCGGTGCATTAGTGCTGGTATGATCGCACCGATGAATGAATGAATTCATTATTTTTTTGTCTCTCGAATTGCGGATCGGAAGAACAGGAGCTGCAGTTTCAAACGGATATAACTTTTGATCTGCTGAGAGTTACGGGAGCTTCAGCCTGCTCACGCGAAACTCTTCTCGATATCTACAGCGCGTATCTCGATCTTTGAGATGGAGAAGCTCAAATTCAAACCCGGAGATGGTCTTTGGGGGCATTTTTCCCGTAGGGCGCGCTGGGACCAACTGAAACGGCCCGCATCACCCAGATCGCACATCCAAGTCGTGTGATTAAGTCTATTTCATCTTTTATATCCGCGAATTGGACTGAAAGAGTCGGAAATTGGACGGAGAGGAATCGAAAGAACAAGATGTACGAGTAAGAAAAAAAGAAACTAATAAAAAAATGGGTGAAACACAAGGACTTCCCAGGGGGTCACCTATCATAGTACTGCTCTTGCCCAAGCACGCATAACTTCAGAGTTCTGATGGGATCCGGTGCATTAGTGCTGGTATGATCGCACCCAACAGTGAATGAATTCTTTATTTTTTTGTCTCTCGAATTGCGGATCGGAGGAACAGGAGCTGCAGTTTCAAACGGACATAACTTTTGATTGGCTGAGAGTTACTAGAGCTTCAGCCTGCTCACGCGAAGCTCCACTCGATACCTATACTGCGTATCTCAGTTAAAGAGATGGAGACGCTCAAATTCCAAAACGGAGATGCTCTTTTGGGGCATTTTTCCCGTATGTCGCGCTGGGACCCACTGAAGTGGCCCGCATCACCCAGATCGCACGTTCACATCGTATGATTCAGTCTATTGCATCTTTTCTATACGTGGATTGGACTGAAAGAGTTGGAAATAAAATGGCAAGGAATCGAAAAAACAAGAAGTACGAGTAAGAAAAAAGAAATTAATGAAAAAAGGGGTGCAACACGAGGACTTCCCAGGGGGTCACCCATCATAGTACTACTCTTGCCCAAGCACGCATAACTTCGGAGTTTTGATGGGATCCAGTGCATTAGTGCTGCTATGATCGCACCCAACAGTGAAAGAATTCTTTATTTTTGTGTCTCTCGAATTGCGGATCGGAGGAACAGGAGCTGTAGTTTCAAACGGACATAAATTTCAATCGGCTGAGAGTTACTGGAGCTTCAGCCTGCTCATGCGAAGATCCACTTGATAACTATAGTGCGTATCTCGGTTAAAGAGATGGAGACGCTCAAATTCCAAAATGGAGATGGTCTTTTCGGGGCATTTTTCCCGTATGTCGCACTGGGACCCACCGAAGCAGCCCGCGTCACCCAGATCGCACGTTCACATCGTATGATTCAGTCTATTGCATCTTTTCTATCCCCGGATTGGACTGAAAGAGTCGGAAATAGGACGGCAAGGAATCAAAAGAACAAGAATTACGAGTAAGAAAAAAAGAAATTAATGAAAAAAGGGGTGCAACACGAGGACTTACCAGGGGGTCACCCATCCTAGTACTGCTCTCGCCCAGGCGCGCTTAACTTCGGAATTTTGATGGGATCCGGTGCATTAGTGCTGGTAGGATCGCACCCAACAGTGAATGAATTCTTTATTGTTTTGTCTCTCAAATTGCGGATCGGAGGAACAAGAGCTGCAGTTTCAAACGGACATAACTTTCGATCGGCTAAGAGTTAGGGGAGCTTCAGCCTGCTCACGCGAAGCTCCTCTTGATACCTACAGTAAGTGTCTCGGTCTAAGAGACGGAGACGCTCAAATTACAACCCGGAGATGGTCTTTCGTGGCGTTTTTTCCCGTAGGGCGCGCTGGAACCCACCAACGGCCCGCGTCACCCAGATCGCACGTTCACATCGTATGATTTAGTCTATTGCATCTTTTCTATCCGCGTATTAGACTAAAAGAGTCGGAAATAGGACGACAAGGAATCGGAAAAACAAGAAGTACGAGTAAGAAAAAAAGAAATTAATGAAAAAAGGGGTGCAACACGAGATATTCCAAGGGGGTCACCCATCCTAGTACTGCTCTGTCCCAGGTGCGCTTAACTTCGGAGTTCTGATGGGATCCGGTGTATTAGTGCTGGTATGATCGCATCCAATAATGAATGAATTCTTTATTGTTTTGTCTCTAGAATTGCGGATCAAAGGAACAGGAGCTGCAGTTTCAAACGGACATAACTTTCGATCGGCTAAGAGTTACGGGAGCTTCAGCCTGCTCATGCGAAGCCTCTCTCGATACCTACAGCGCGCATCTCGATCTAAGAGACGTTGACGCTCAAATTCCAACCCGGAGATGGTCTTTCTGGCATTTTTCCCATAGGGCGCGCTAGGACCCATCGAAGCGGCCCACGTCACCCATTTCGCACGTTCACGTCTTTTGTCTCAGTCTATTGCATCTTTTATATCCGTGGATTGGACTCAAAGAGTCGGAAATAGGACGACGAGGAATCGAAAGAACATGAAGTACGAGTAAAAAAAAAAGAAATTAATGAAAAAAGGGGTGCAACACGAGGGCTTCCCTGGGGGTCACCCATCTCGTACTGATCTTGCCCAAGCACGCTTAACTTCGGAGATTTGATGGGATCCGGTGCATTAGTGCTGGTATGATCGCACCCAACAGTGAATGAATTCTTTATTGTTTTGTCTCTCGAATTGCGGATCGGAGGAACAGGAGCTGCAGTTTCAAACGGACATAACTTTCGATCTGCTGAGAGTTACGGGAGCTTCAGCCTACTCACACGAAGCTCTTCTCGATACCTACAGTGCGCATCTCGGTCTAAGAGAAGGAGAAGCTCAAATTCAAACCCAGAGATGGTCTTTGGGGGCATTTTTCTCGTAGGGCGCGCTGGGACCCACCAAAGGTGTAATTCAAGAAACCCCTTTCTTAATTACCACCTACTCTGATCAGAGATTTCAAGCTACGTATGCATGAGATTACATAGGATATCCATATTCGTAGGTAAGCTCTGAATCCCCGACTACAATGCATTGACTCCTATATGTTTCGTCACAACACCCAACATTGCCACCTGATGACCCCAAATGAGTCGGTAAACAAGTCAAAGTGAAGCACTAGCATATAGAGTCTCCATGTTGTCTCGGGTCATAAGGACTAATGGTGTACAACCATAAACTAGGACTTCCGCACTCGATAAGTGAGAACCACTTGGAAAATCCTTTAGGAAGGGTTGTTCAGTGCACTCTACAAGGAGCACCTATTTGCATGCTTGGACATCTCCATGTCCCCTACCAATGAAACATGGTACTCACATCGCAAATACTAGTCTCAAGCTCGAGCGGCTTTTATCCTTCTTTATGGCGGCTGAATCGACTAGGAACATTTTAGAATATACAGTATTCAAAATATGAGTTTCATGATAGTCATCACATGACCATCTCATATTCTTTCTACTATTTGTATTTTCAAGGGCTTTATCTATGCAGCTTGCATGGGTATACAGATAAAGATTTGCCAAATTAAATAATGTCAAATATTATTAAAATAAAGATTGTCATACAAGAGTTCTCTCAAGGACCATCGGCCAACACATTGGCTCGACGGGCACCTACTCTAACAAAGTCCTCGTGTTGCACCCCTTTTTCATTAATTTCTTTTTTTATTACTCGTACTTCTTGTTCCTACGATTCCTCGCCATCTTATTCTGACTCTTTCAGTCCAATCCACGGATAGAAAAGATGCAATAGACTGAATCACACGACGTGGACGTGCGATCTGGGTGACATGGACCGCTTCGGTGGATCCCAGCGTGCCCTACGGGAAAAACGACACGAAAAACCATCTTCGGGTTGGAATTTAAGCTTCTCCGTCTCTTAGACTGAGATGCGCATTGTAGGTATCGAGACGAGCTTCGTGTTTGAAAGGGCAGCGCCTGTTCCTCCGATCCGCAATTCGAGAGACAAAACAAAAGAGAATTCATTCACTGTTAGGTGCGATCATACAAGCACTAATGCATCGGATCCCATGAGAACTCTGAATTTAAGCGTGATTGGGAGAGAGCAGTACTAGGATGGGTGACCCCCTGGGTAGTCCTCGTGTTGCACCCCTTTTTCATTAATTTCTTTTTTTATTACTCATACTTATTGTTCCTTCGATTCCTCGCCATCCTATTCCCGACTCTTTCAGCCCAATCCGCAGATAGAGAATATGCAATAGACTGAATCACACGACGTGAACGTGCGATATGGGTGACGCGGGCCGCTTTGGTGGGTCCCAGCATGCCCTACGGGAAAAATGACCCGAAAGACAATCTATGGGTTGAAATTTGTGCATCTTCATCTCTTAGACCTAGATGCGCGCTATAGGTATCGAGACGAGCTTTGCGTGAGCAGAGTGAAGCTCCCGTAACTCTCAGCCAATCGAAAGTTATGTCCGTTTGAAAGTGCAGCGCCTATTCCTCCGATCCGCAATTCGAGAGACAAAACTGTAAGAGTGGGTGCCCAGTGAGCCAACTGTGTGGCTATGGGCTTTGATGACTCTTTGTATAAACAATCTTTTGTTTAATATTATTTACACTTTTATTAATGGCAATGACTTTATATTACTTCATATTGTTATATTGTGATATACTATTGTTGTTTTGATAAAGACCTTGAATATACTATAGTGTATGTAAGATGTGGTAGAACATGGGGATGTCTATCATGAAATACATCTTATAGTCACTGTATATTTTAAAACCGTTCCTAGTCGATTGAGCCGTCCGATAATAAGGATAAGGATCGCTCGAGTTTGAGACTAGCATTTGCGATGCGGAGTACCACGTTTCATTGGTAGGGAACATGGAGATGTTCGAAGCATGCAAATGGATATTCATAGGATGAATAATCGAACTACCCTATCCGGACTTTCCAAGTGGTTATCACTTATCGAGTGGATGAAGTCCGTGGTTTTGGTTGTACACCATTAGTCCTTACGACTTGAAACATCATGGAGACTCTATATGCTAGTACTGTGCTTTGACTCGTTTACCGACTCTGAGGGGGTCATCAGGTGTCGAGATTGGGTACAGTTACGACACATATAGGAGTCAATGCATTGTTGTCAAGGATTCACCACATACTTGCGAGTGTGGATATCCTATGCGATCTGAGGAGATATTAGTGTGACAAATCTCTGGCCAGAGTACTTGATGTGATTTAAGAAATGGTTTCTTAGTAGCACATGCGATGTCACTAATTTGATCTTCAAGATGTATTGCATAGTTATCGAATCTTGAGCGACCCTCGATATACCAATGGTTGTTGATTCGATCGGATATATGGATGAAGGGACCGTACTGTACGCTAACCAAAATCTACTGGTTCTTGTAGGCACTATCAGTGATACCTAGGGAATCATGGGGCGATGTTGCTAGGCGCTTTACCATGATTCGTTGGGCAAGTCGGAAATCGTTGTTCCGAGTCACAAGGAGTTGTGAGCCCACGGCTAGCTGTATCCCTGAACCATTGAGGGTCACACAGTGTAATGGAGTTTTAATCCCCGTTGAGATAGTTAAATTTAAAGAGTTAAATTTAATGAATAAAGAAGTTGGACTTCTTAAATAAGAGTAAGAGAGTAGGATTTCCTAAAATGACATAGGGATGTACATTTTTGGAAACCACTGAATTCGGATTCAGGAAAATTTATCTTGACTTTAAAATGTGCAGAAATGGTTTCTGTGCACATTGGTAAAATCGGTTTATCAATCGGAGTCACGATGAATTTTATATTAATTTCTGAACATGCGGGCTTTGCTTGTCGGGCCTTAACTTATGACTAATGGGCCCTAAGGTGTTAGTGGCCTGCATTATAAATAAGTTATTGCAGTACAGAAATTTGACACAACAGGTCATTATTTTTGAGAGCAAAAATTTCGAACCCTAGACCCTCTCTCATAAAGTTTCGGCCGAACACTCCCACTCTGTCAGAGAAAATTTCGGTCTGTGATTTTGAATCGCAGTCAGGAATAACGAATCAGATTCGTTTAATCTCTTCGCAGAAAACTTCTGATAGATTTTCTAGTGCAATCTATCAGAGGGATTTAAACCCCATTCGTGGACCTGATTGAAGGAGTTCATCAGTTCCTTGGAGATACAAGAAGCGCAGAGAAATCTGTGTGGTGTCCATTAATCTCGCTTCGAGATTGAAGGTAAAATTTAATTAATTGTTATTTGAATTTTACACACACAATATAATTTAATCGTTGAATGGTTGATACCCACATCATGGAATTGTTCCATGATAAAAATTTTTAAACTTCCGCTGCACCGGGTATCAATCGTGATTGATCTGACCGCCAGTTTTCCTACAGTGGTATCAGAGCCAGGTTGCTCAGATCAAACGATTAAATTAATCAATTGTACAAAAATTTTTGAGTCTCGGTTTTTGAAACAAAATAAATATTTTTTAAATAAAAAAAAAAAAAAATTTCGGGGGCAAAACCCGGGCAGGGATTGGATCGCTGCCCGGTGGGGCAGCAATTGTTGCTGGCGCCGCCCAAACGGGGCGCACGGCGTCGCCCAGGGGCGGCGCTCGGCGCTGCCCAGGGCGGTGCACGGCGCCGCCCAGGGGCGACGCTCGGCGCCGCCCAGGGCAGCGCACGGCGCCGCCAGGGCAGCAATTGTTGCTGCCCTAAAGGGGCAGCCGGGCTGCTCCGGCCCGCGCCCACGGGTGCGGGCCGGCCCGGGAGTGTCCCGGGCGGCCCGCGGAAAAAATTAAATTTTTTATTTAAAATTAATTTTAATATGTTAAAATTTTATTTTTGGTCCGGTCAAAAATTGTTTTTGATTGGTTCACGAGATTTCGGATCGAATTGTTCGAGTCCGTAAACTTTAAAATTGATTTTTGGATAAATTTGAATTTTTGGAAAATTTTAATATTTTATCCTTAAATTGAATTTTGAAATCAATTATTTTTGGTAAAATTGATGATAAGATTTGATCTTATGAATATATTGAGTAAAATATGATTTTATCCATAAAATTGGATTTTGTAGATAAAATATGATTTTATTTGATAAAGAGATAAAATATGATTTTATATGTAAAATAAGATTTTATATATAAAATATGATTTTATCTTGTTTAAATTTGAATTGCCACTGCATGTTATCCAATAAATTAATTTTGAATTAAATGTTATTGGATAAGGATGATCGATTGCCATGACCAATTTTGTAGGTGTATGTTAGGAATTTACATTTGTTTTTATTGTTGTTGGTTTTATTAATGGGCCTGGTTTATGGCCCGATATGAATGTCATATGTAATAAAAGTGGGCTTGGTTTATGGCCCGTTCCCACCCCTAAAAATGTATCCCCTACTTGTCATTGTTATTTATTGTAAATACATTAGATTTAGTGGGAGATCAAGATTTGAAGATGGTGGGCCCAGCAGACAATAAAGATGAAGAAATGTAAATTGGAAGCTAATGTAATAGGATTGCATTGCATACTGCATATTACCTAGGATTGGACTAAGACCCGTGATTGGCAACCACAGGTCAATTAGAAATGGAATCGATCATCCTATATAATATTTGATATTATGATTGTATGCATGTTTAGACATAATTGCGTGAATCCGGCAAGCATGCAATAAATTAAATTTGATGAGACAAATATTTTTATAATTAAAAATCCCTCATTTTAAATATGATTTAAAATTGATATCAAGATAAATAAAGGAAATTTAAATTTGTTTAAATGTTCCTACCTTCCATCAACGGTCAATGTATGCGATGCTACCCGCGGATACGGTCCGGCTCATATTATTGGGGGGGCCCGTCCGTCGGAAAGCTGTACATTGGATCGACAAATGTTGTAAGTTGGGTGGAACTCCCATGGGATCGGCTCATATTATTGGGGGATCCACATGGCGACCGTCCATCACAACTTAATATTGATGGGTCATCTTGACATGTCACTTTAAACGGCGTCATATTATTGGGCCCTTATTGGACATGAGGTAAATACATGGGGGTTGCTTTGGAAGCAATTGGGCTCTACCTTTTGAGAATTATGGTTGGCTGATATTATTCGGGACCATAAGTTTGTCAATTGGACTCCATGTTCTCACTAAGGAAAAAGTTTCCCGTTTTCACTAGAGGGTAGTGAAATCGTTAAAATAGTGGGAGTGAAATTCATAAAATTAAATTCGCCTATTTTATGTCTTAGTAAATTATTTAAACAATCATTGATATATGTCTGTTTTTCTTTTCAGTATTTCATACGATGAATTCGTGTAATCCTTTATTCTCGATCCTCGAACAAAACAAGTTGACTGGCGCCAACTATACGGAATGGTTCTGGAAGTTGAAGATTGTCTTAACTTCGGAGAAAATGCTCTACGTGTTAGAGAAAGCACCTCCGAAGGAAGCACCAGCTGATGTAAGTCCGGAGGAATTGGCCAAGCTTGATGCATGGTGGGACCATGACATCAAGACCAAATGCTATATGCAAGCCTCGATGTCTGATGAACTCCAGAGGCGATTTGAGGACATGGTGAATGCTGCTGACATTCACGCGCAACTCAAGGAACTTTTTGGGGCTCAATCGAGGGCTGAAAGGTTCGCAACTGTTAAGGAGTTGATGACGTGCCGCATGCGTGAAGGGACTTCGGTCCGTGATCATGGGGTACGAATGATTTGGCTCATACAAAAGTTGGTGACCCTTGATTTGGTGTTGGAGCATGAACTCAATGTGGATTTACTGCTTCTGTCTCTTCCTTCTTCATTTGATGGATTTGTGGTAAATTTTAATATGAACAAGATAGAGGCCACCCTTGAAGAGATGGTCAATATGCTCGTTACATATGAATCCACACTTAAGAAGGATAAGCCCGTTTTCTTGGTGGGCTCCTCATCTTCTGCTGAGAAGGGGCCAAGTATGAAGGGCAAGAAACGTTCTGCCCCACCCAAGAAAGTCGAGCCCGAGAAGAAGCAAAAGACAAAGGCTTCAAACAATGGAAAATCCAAGGATGTTTGCCATTACTGCAAGAAGCCGGGACATTGGAAGCGTAACTGCAAGGAATATCTAGAGCAGTTGCGAACTGCAAAGGGTATGTTCTATATTGAAATTAACGTTTCGCTTAACACTACTTCTTGGGTATTGGATACCGGATGTGGATCTCACATTTGCAATGATTTGCAGGTGATGACAAGAAGTCGGAGGCTTAGAATGGGTGAGACCCAGCTGAGGCTCGGGAATGGTTCCAGAGTTGAAGCTACAGCCGTAGGAGACGTTTGTTTAATTTTGCAGAACGGTTTTAAGTTATTATTAAGAGATGTTTTATTTGTTCCAGATTTAATTAAAAACATTATTTCTATTTCTATGCTTGATAGAGATGGTTATTCTTGCAATTTTGTGAATGGGATTTGCAATATTTACAAGAATGAATGTTTGATTGGAAATGGACAACTAGAAAACGATCTATACAACTTAAAACTAAAAGAAGTTCCAATAAATTATATTGATAAACCGGCGACAACAAACAAAAGGAAAATCGATAGTCAAAACCCGGCAAACCTTTGGCACGCTAGACTAGGTCATATTTCCTCAAGGAGGATGAACAAGCTAGTGGGAGAGGGCATGTTTGATATGTCTGATATTAACTCTCTACCTACCTGTGAATCCTGCCTAAAAGGGAAAATGACTAAATCTCCTTTTAAGGGGAAACCTGAGCGTAGTCAAAATCTGTTGGATTTGATCCATACAGATGTTTGTGGTCCATTTAGAGTTGGGACTCAACATGGCCACACCTACTTCATTACCTTTACTGATGATTATTCAAGGTATGGGTATTTATATTTAATGAAATATAAGTCTGAAGCATTTGAAAAGTTCAAAGAATTCAAGGCTGAAGTAGAAAACAAGCTAGGTAAAAGTATTAAAGCACTTCGATCGGATCGAGGTGGAGAATACTTGAGTACCGAGTTTTTGGACTATCTAAAAGAGAATGGGATTCTCTCACAGTGGACTCCTCCTATGACACCACAGCTGAATGGTGTATCGGAGCGTCGTAATCGAACTTTGTTGGACATGGTTCGATCCATGATAAGCTTCACTGAGCTTCCACCTTCGTTTTGGGGCTATGCGCTTGAAACGACGGTATTGTTGTTGAACAACGTCCACACTAAAGCAGTGGACAAAACACCATACGAGTTATGGAATGGCAAAGCTCCTAAGTATTCGTACTTGAGGATTTGGGGATGTCCTGCTTACGTGAAGCGGACAGTGGGAGATAAGTTGGATAGTCGATCCAGCTTATGTTATTTTGTAGGGTATCCGAAGAATTCAATCGGATATTATTTCTATTATCCTGCTGAAACAAAGGTGTTTGTTTCTAGGAATGCCACCTTCTTGGAGAAGGAGTTCTTATTGGATAAGAAAGGCGAGATGATGGAACTCGAAGAAGTTCGAGAAGAGCCCGAAATACAAAATAACGATCCTACACCTCAGGAACCATTGCTGGACACGCCTGCACCTAGAAGATCCGAGAGGACTTCTAGACCTCCCATTCGATATGGTCTTCTTCTTGAAGGGGATCAAGATGAACCCGACATTGGATGTGATCCAAGAAACTTCAAGGAAGCAATTTCTGATGCGGATTCGAATTTATGGCTTGAAGCTATGCAGTCAGAATTGGATTCGATGCATACAAACCAAGTATGGTCTTTGGTAGATCCTCCCGACGGAATTGTTCCAATAGGGTGTAAATGGATCTACAAAAGAAAGCTTGGGCCTGATGGTAAGGTATTGACCTACAAGGCGCGATTGGTGGCGAAAGGTTATACTCAAAGGCAAGGAGTTGACTATGATGAAACCTTTTCACCAGTTGCAATGTTCAAGTCCATAAGAATCCTAATTGCCATAGCTGCATGGTATGACTATGAGATATGGCAGATGGATGTGAAGACTGCTTTTCTTAATGGAGACATTAAGGAAGAAATCTATATGAAGCAGCCTGAGGGGTTCACATCCATGGGAAGCGAGCATAAGGTATGCAAGCTTCAGAGATCAATTTATGGTCTAAAACAAGCATCAAGAAGTTGGAACCAGAAATTTGATGAAACAATAAAAGATTTTGGTTTCATCAAGAACCGGAGGAACCATGCGTGTACAAGAAAGTAGTTAAGGATGCTGTGACATTCTTAGTACTTTATGTTGATGACATCCTACTCATTGGGAATGATGTAGGGATGTTGCAGTCAACAAAGATATGGTTATCAGGTAGATTCTCGATGAAGGATTTGGGTGAGGCATCCTACATTCTAGGGATACAGATCTATAGAGATAGATCTAAGAGAATGATAGGACTCACTCAATCAACCTACATCGACACCATATTGAAACGGTTTTCAATGGATGGGTCCAAGAGAGGACATCTACCCATGTGTCATGGAGTTTCTCTATCCAAGTCTATGTGTCCCAAGACTGATGCAGAGATAGAGAATATGACACATGTACCATATGCGTCAGCTATAGGTAGTATCATGTATGGGATGATATCTACCAGACCGGATGTAGCATTTGCTCTGAGTGTCACGAGCAGATATCAGTCTAATCCTGGTCAAATGCATTGGAAAGCCGTGAAGGACATTCTTAAGTACTTGCGAAGGACTAAGAATATGTTCATGGTGTATGGAGGACGAGATCTCAAATTGGAAGGCTATACCGACTCTAGCTTCCAAAGTGATGTGGATGACTCGAAGTTAACCTCTGGATTTGTGTTCATGCTCAATGGCGGTGCTGTCTCTTGGAAGAGTTCCAAGCAGGACACCACAGCGGATTCCACCACTGAGGCTGAATACATTGCAGCATCAGCTGCTGCTAAAGAGGCCGTTTGGATGAGGAAGTTCGTCCAAGAGTTGGGCGTTATTCCTGAATTTGTTGGTCCAGTCCCGGTGTACTGTGACAGCACGGGTGCCGTTGCTCAAGCAAAGGAACCAAGGTCTCATCAAAGATCCAAACACGTACTGAGGAAATACCACATAATCCGGGAGATTGTGGAAAGAGGAGACATCATTGTCGAACGAGTGGCCTCTGCAGACAATATCGCTGATCCGCTTACTAAGCCTTTGCCAGGACCATTGTTTGACAAACATCGCGAAGCAATGGGTCTACGTAGTATGACTAGTTGGCTATAGGGCAAGTGGGAGATTGTAAGAGTGGGTGCCCAGTGAGCCAACTGTGTGGCTATGGGCTTTGATGACTCTTTGTATAAAAAATCTTTTGTTTAATATTATTTACACTTTTATTAATGGCAATGACTTTATATTACTTCATATTGTTATATTGTGATATACTATTGTTGTTTTGATAAAGACCTTGAATATATAGTGTATGTAAGATGTGGTAGAACATGGGGATGTCTATCATGAAATACATCTTATAGTCACTGTATATTCTAAAACCGTTCCTAGTCGATTGAGCCGTCCGATAATAATAAGGATAAGGATCGCTCGAGTTTGAGACTAGCATTTGCGATGCGGAGTACCACGTTTCATTGGTAGGGAACATGGAGATGTTCGAAGCATGCAAATGGATATTCATAGGATGAATAATCGAACTACCCTATCCGGACTTTCCAAGTGGTTATCACTTATCGAGTGGATGAAGTCCGTGGTTTTGGTTGTACACCATTAGTCCTTACGACTTGAAACATCATGGAGACTCTATATGCTAGTACTGTGCTTTGACTCGTTTACCGACTCTGAGGGGGTCATCAGGTGTCGAGATTGGGTACAGTTACGACACATATAGGAGTCAATGCATTGTTGTCAAGGATTCACCACATACTTGCGAGTGTGGATATCCTATGCGATCTGAGGAGATATTAGTGTGACAAATCTCTGGCCAGAGTACTTGATGTGATTTAAGAAATGGTTTCTTAGTAGCACATGCGATGTCACTAATTTGATCTTCAAGATGTATTGCATAGTTATCGAATCTTGAGCGACTCTCGATATACCAATGGTTGTTGATTCGATCGGGATATATGGATGAAGGGACCGTACTGTACGCTAACCAAAATCTACTGGTTCTTGTAGGCACTATCAGTGATACCTAGGGAATCATGGGGCGATGTTGCTAGGCGCTTTACCATGATTCGTTGGGCAAGTCGGAAATCGTTGTTCCGAGTCACAAGGAGTTGTGAGCCCACGGCTAGCTGTATCCCTGAACCATTGAGGGTCACACAGTGTAATGGAGTTTTAATCCCCGTTGAGATAGTTAAATTTAAAGAGTTAAATTTAATGAATAAAGAAGTTGGACTTCTTAAATAAGAGTAAGGGAGTAGGATTTCCTAAAATGACATAGGGATGTACATTTTTGGAAACCACTGAATTCGGATTCAGGAAAATTTATCTTGACTTTAAAATGTGCAGAAATGGTTTCTGTGCACATTGGTAAAATCGGTTTATCAATCGGAGTCACGATGAATTTTATATTAATTTCTGAACATGCGGGCTTTGCTTGTCGGGCCTTAACTTATGACTAATGGGCCCTAAGGTGTTAGTGGCCTGCATTATAAATAAGTTATTGCAGTACAGAAATTTGACACAACAGGTCATTATTTTTTAGAGCAAAAATTTCGAACCCTAGCCCCTCTCTCATAAAGTTTCGGCCGAACACTCCCACTCTGTCAGAGAAAATTTCGGTCTGTGATTTTGAATCGCAGTCAGGAATAACGAATCAGATTCGTTTAATCTCTTCGCAGAAAACTTCTGATAGATTTTCTAGTGCAATCTATCAGAGGGATTTAAACCCCATTCGTGGACCTGATTGAAGGAGTTCATCAGTTCCTGGGAGATACAAGAAGCGCAGAGAAATCTGTGTGGTGTCCATTAATCTCGCTTCGAGATTGAAGGTAAAATTTAATTAATTGTTATTTGAATTTTACACACACAATATAATTTAATCGTTGAATGGTTGATACCCACATCATGGAATTGTTCCATGATAAAAAATTTTAAACTTCCGCTGCACCGGGTATCAATCGTGATTGATCTGACCGCCAGTTTTCCTACAAAAACAACAAAGAATTCATTCACTGTTGGGTACGATCATACCAGCACTAATGCACCGGATCCCATCAGAACTCCGAAGTTAAGCGTGCTTGGGCGAGAGCAGTACTAGGATGGGTGACCCCTTGGGAAGTCCTCGTGTTGCATCCTTTTTCATTAATTTCTTTTTTTATTACTCGTATTTCTTGTTCCTCCGATTCCTCGCCGTCCTATTCCCGACTCTTACAGTCCAATCCTCAGATAGAAAAGATGCAATTGACTGAATCACATGACGTGGACGTGTGATTTGGGTGACGCGGGCCGCTTCGGTGGGTCCTAGCGCGCCCTACGGGAAAAACAACCCAAAAGACCGTCTCTGGGTTGGAATTTGAGCTTCTCCGTCTCTTAGACCGAGATGTGAGCTATAGGTATCGAGACGATCTTCGCGTGAGCAGGCAGAAGCTCCAGTAACTCTCGGCCGATCAAAAGTTATGTCCGTTTGAAAGTGCAGCGCCTGTTCCTCCGATCCGCAATTCGAGAGACAAAACAATAAAGAATTCATTCACTGTTGGGTGCAATCATACTAGTACTAATGCATCGGATCCCATCAGAATTCCGAAGTTAAGCGTGTTTGGGCGAGAGCAGTACTAGAATGGCTGACCCCTTGGGAAGTCATCGTATTGCACCCCTTTTTCATTATTTATTTTTTTATTACACGTACTTCTTGTTCCACCGATTCCTCGCCGTCCTATTACCAACTCTTTCAGTCCAATCCTCGGATAGAAAAGATGAAATAGACTAAATCACACGACGTAGACATGTGATCTGGGTGACGCGGGCCGCTTCGGTGGGTCCCAGCATGCCCTACGGGAAAAACGACCCGAAAGACCATCTCCGTGTTGGAATTTGAGCGTCTCCGTCTCTTAGACCGAGATGCGCGCTGTAGGTATCGAGACGAGCTTCGCGTTAGCAGGCTGAAACTCTCGTAACTCTCAGCCGATCGAAAGTTATGTCTGGTTGAAAGTGCAGCGCCTGTTTCTCTGATCCGCAATTCGAGAGACAAAACAACAAAGAATTCATTCACTGTTGGGTGTGGTCATACCAACACTAATACACCAGATCCCATCAGAACTTCGAAGTTAAGCATGCTTGGGCGAGAGTAGTATTAGGATGGGTGACCCCCAGGGAAGTCCTCGTGCTGCACCCCTTTTTTCATTAATTTTTTTTATTACTCATATTTGTTGTTCCTCCGATTCCTCGCCATCCTATTCCTAACTCTTATAGTCCAATCCTCGGATAGAAAAGATGCAATAGACTGAATCACACGACGTGGACGTGCGATCTGGGTGATGCGGGCTGCTTTGGTGGGTCCCAGCATGTCCTAGGGGAAAAACGACCCGAAAGACCATCTCTGGGTTGGAATTTGTGTGTCTCCATCTCTTAAACAGCGATGCGCGCTATAGGTATCGAGACGAGCTTCGCGTGAGCAGGTTGAAGCTCCCGTAACTCTCAGTCGATCGAAAGTTATGTCTGTTTGAAAGTGCAGCGTCTGTTCCTATGATCCGCAATTCGAGACACAAAACAACAAAGAATTCATTCAGTGTTGGGTGCAATCATACCCGCACTAATGCACCAGATCCTATCAGAACTCCGAAGTTAAGCATGCTTGGGCGAGAACAGTACTAGAATGGGTGACCCCCTGGGAAGTCCTCGTGTTGCACCCCTTTTTCGTTAATTTCTTTTTTATTACTCATACTTCTTGTTCCTCCGATTCCTCGCCGTCCTATTCCCGACTCTTACAGTCCAATCCTCAAATATAAAAGATGCAATAGACTGAATCACACGACGTGGACGTGCGATCTAGGTGATGCGGGCCGCTTCGGTGGGTCCCAGCGGGCCATACGGGAAAAATGACCAAAAAAGACCATCTCCAGGTTGAAATTTGTGCGTCTCCGTCTCTTTGACTGAGATGCGTACTGTAGGTATCGAGATGAGCTTCGCGTGAGCAGGATGAAGCTCCCGTAACTCTCAGCCGATCGAAAGTTATGTGTGTTTGAAAGTGCAGCGCTTTTTCCTCCAATCCGCAATTCGAGAAACAAAGCAATAAAGAATTCATTCACTGTTGGGTGCATCGGATCCCATAAGAACTCCGAACTTAAGCGTGTTTGGGCGAGTGTAGTACTAGGATGGGTGAACCCTTGGGCAGTCCTCGTGTTGCACCCATTTTTCATTTATTTCTTTTCTTATTACTCGTATTTCTTGTTCCTCCGATTCCTCGCCATCCTATTCCCGACTCTTTCAGTCCAATCTGCGGATAGAAAATATGCAATAGACTGAATCACACGATGTGGACGTGCGATTTGGGTGACTCGGGCCGCTTCGGTGGGTCCCAGCGCTCCCTACGGGAAAAATGACCCGAAATACCATCTCTTGGGTTGGATTTTGTACGTCTCCGTCTCTTAGACCAAGATGCGCGCTATATGTATCAAGACGAGCTTCGCGTGAGCAGGCTGAAGCTCCCGTAACTCTCAGCCGATCAAAATTTATGTCCGTTTGAAAGGGCAGCGCCTGTTCCTCCGATTCACAATTCAAGAGACAAAACAATAAAGAATTAATTCACAGTTGAATGCAATCATACCAGCACTAATGCATCGGATCCCTTCAAAACTCCGAAGTTAAGCGTGCTTGTGCGAGAGCAGTACTAGGGTGGGTAACCCCCTGGGAAGTCCTCGTGTTGCACCCCTTTTTCATTAATTTCTTTTTTTATTACTCGTACTTATTGTTCCTCCGATTCCTCGTCGTCCTATTTCCGACTCTTTCAGTCCAATCCACGAATAGAAAAGATGCAATAGAATGAATCGCACGACGTGGACGCGCGATGTGGGTGACGCGGGCCGCTTCGGTGGGTCCCAGCGTGCCCTATGGGAAAAATTACCCGAAAGACAATCTACGGGTTGGAATTTGTGCGTCTTCGTCTCTTAGACCGAGATGCGCACTATAGGTATCGAGACGAGCTTCGCGTGAGCAGGGTGAAGCTCCCGTAACTCTCAGCCGATCGAAAGTTATGTCCGTTTGAAAGTGCAGCGTCTGTTCCTCCGATCCCAATTCGAGAGACAAAACAACAAATAATTCATTCACTGTTGGGTACGATCATACCAACACTAATGCACCGGATCCCATCAGAACTCCGAAGTTAAGCGTGCTTGGGCGAGATCTGTAAGACCCTGAAATTAATTATTTCGAGTTTAGCAGAGTTGATTATTATTTATTTTGGAATTAATGAAGATTGATTGAGCTGGGATTCAGTCGATTTAATTTGGAGTTTCAGGGACCGAATTGCAATTATACCGGTTGACTAGTCAGTGGAGATTATTATATTAATTGTTATATATAATATCTACCCATCACCATCCCTTCACTCCTCTCTCCTTTCCTCTCCCTCCATCACGCCTATAACCGAGAGAAGCCATGAACGATTCTCCAAGCTTCTCCTTCCGTCCGATTCGCTCAATCCGACCGTCAAATTTCAGATTCGAGTTGAGATTCTCGATCACCGCAACGAAGGCTTCGTTTGGACGTAAGTTTTGCTACGATCCATGAACTTTGATTTTTGTTGGGTTGTCAGAATTTGATAATGTTCGAGTATGTTGTTCATGAGCTAGCATAGATCATGTATTCGAAGTCGGTTCAGAAAAAGAACGAAGTTTTGATTTTATATGATTTTTGGAGGTTAATTTCGAAAATGAGTCTTGGGTTTTGTTTGGATTTTGGTTGTTTATGGGATTGGAAGATGGTATGAGTTGGTTTGTGTTTTATTGAGGAGGAATATTGATGTTGATGATTTTTGGTTTGACCGTTTATAGCCATTATGCCGTCGAAATCGAGTTTTGGATTATCGGTTGTTTATTCAGTTTGATTTCCGGGTTTGTTTGAATTAGTAGATTGATATCGAATCCGTATGTTTAACATTTCAGATTTGAGTTGAAAGATTCGGGTTTGGATCGAACTTGGGAGTTGAATCGTCTCGAGAATTGAAGACGGTATAGTATTTAACTTCTTGCTTGGCTTGTTTTGATTCAATTCGATATTGATTGAGTTCGTTGTTATTTTTAGATTTGAATCATCGACGAACTTGGAAAGGTAAGAAGACGACAATGGAATGAATGAGACGATTAGCTCGAATTTGAATTAATTCGAGGGCCCAAAAGAAATCACATACTTGCATGCTACTTGAATTATATGATATTTGTTTTACTTGAATGAGTTTTGACTTGCATTGCATTCATATTAAGCCAATTACCTTGGTTTTACGGGCAAGAGAAGCCCAGAAGAGTTAGAAGTACTATGGACTATAGTTGAGTGACATTGGTTAGCAGATTTTTACCAATTGTCGAGAAACACTCTCTATAGGTGCCCAGAGTCTAGAGGAATAAAATATTCACTATCCACCTCGATCGGGAGATTCGGTGAGTTGGTGATATTTTATCCTCGGGATCCCAAATAAGAGAAGAGAACCTTTACCTCGTGATTATCCAGACTTGATAATCCCAGAGTTTTAAAGACATGCATTGCATTGTATGTGTAACGCCCGATTTTATCTTAATTAACTTTATTTGAGATAATCGGAGATTCCAGTGTTCAAGAGCCGACTTACTTTTGATCGAGGTCCTTTTTGCAAATTTCGGAATTTTCAGGGACTAAAATGCAAATTTGGGATTTGTTAGATATTTAAGCATGAGATTGACTTTTATTCACTCATTCCCTTCCCCTCCAAGTCGTCTCCCTCCATTGAAGCGATTCCCAAGTTCTTCAAGCTTTTAGATTTCTCCCCCGAGCTCGATCCGTCCGTTGGAAATTATTTCTGAGGGTAGATTAGCGATCACGGCTGAGAGAGATTCGTTATATCGTAAGTATTTCTTCGATCAGATTCGTTCTATTTTTCGGATGTTGTTAGAATCGATTGAATTTGGAGTATGTTGATCTTGGCAGAGTTCTGATCATTTATTCTCTGTCGGTTTTGAAATAGAGCGTCGTTCGGATTTGTTATTAATTTTTAGGCTTTAATTCGAAAATGGGATTTTTGGATTTGTTGGAATTGGATTGGATTGGATGAATTATTGTTGTTATGGGTTGTTGGGATTGATATTTAGATGTTTGCATTTTTGGTTAGGTGAATTTCTAGCCGTTATGCCGCCGGTTTGAATTTTAAGAATTTTGGATGTTTTGTTGAGTTTTGGGATTATTTTGGTTTGGATGGATTGTTATTGGACTATATTTGTATCCGTACAGATTGATTGAAGATAGCAGAGTTCAGAATTGACAGCTTTCGAATCGTTGAAGAGTTGATCGATGTAGCGACCCGACCCGGATCCACTACCTAATCAGAGTTAAGAGCATAATTGAGCATGCATTAAATCAAATTGCTGCGAAAGAATAAATAGAAGTAGACCGGCAGAATACAACCGGCTAATCAAACTCGATTTATACAACCCAATTGAATTACTTTAAATAAAACCTACAGCTAATCCTGCTGTCTTCAAGGTCACTGGCTACTCCAGGCTCCTGGTGCTCAATCCTGCACCTATACCTGCCCCATCGAATAGGGTATCCAGATACACAGAAAATACTGGACGTGAGCTCTAAGCTCAATACAAAAGCATGGATAAACATACAAATATGATGCATGCAAATGACCGGGTATCCATATCTGGGATAACTGTATACAAACTGCTCAAACTGGTGCCTAGGATATAAGCTCGTCACATCGGGGTAGCTAACCACTGTGTGCGACCACTCATTCCCGAATCCCGGACGCGGACCGCGGAGTCATCGAGGTATCAGTACCTAAGGGTACTCGATATCAAACGTCCTAACAGGGCTGAGCAACCCTAACTGTCTCATCTCGAAAGATATACAGATGTACAGGCACAAGATGATATGCACATGCCGCATAACAATAATAACATGCAAACACATAAATGCAACATATAAGCATGCATATCCGCTGGCAATCTCAGTCAGTACTTACGTACCTTTCTAAGGCAGTCCTAGTAGTCCCACTCTAGGTTCCAAGCCTATCATCAAGTCTACAATGCAAACACCCATGCATCATTCAATAAGCGCTAAAAGCCTTAACTAAGCTATTGCATACTCCTAAATAATTTAAGGAGGCCATAGCTATACCTGCGTCCGTCGTCAGCCCACTGATGGCGACTATCCCGCAACTAGGGCACTCCCCTGCTGCGAATCCACAGCCTCGAACGCGACTCTACAACAAGAGCGCTGCTCTGCTACTATGTCAGACACTGTCTGACTATACTAAAATATGTTCCCTACTCCAACTCTAAAATAAGAGTACCCAAAGCCCTAAAATAGAGCCACAAGGGCGAAGGAGAGAATTCGGAATTGGCAAAAATGAATTCCTCGGACCTTATATTTATAGGCATCGATCGGAACCTCCGATCCTCGATCGGAACTTCCGATCCTTGATCGGAACGTCCGATCCTGCCATCGGAGCTTCCGAACATCTTTATCTGCCACATGTCAAAATCTTACTGGTTAACTTCGGATAGGGCGATCGGAGCTTTCGATCCCGATCGGAGTTTCCGATCCTGCCACACGTCATGCATGATGTAATATCGATCGGAGCTTCCGATCTCACCTTCGGGGCTTCCGATCCTTCAGATACCAAATTGGTTTAATTAACATAATTAATCTCTTAATTACCAATTTCGGTTACGAGGTACTACATTCTCCCCCACTTAAGATATTTCGTCCTCGAAAATAGATCTTAAGTACCGAATGCAATACAAGATACAGAAACATTCCTTATTCAAATCAAACGTTACAACCGAATACAACTCAAAACTGAAATCAAAACAACTCAGGATGGTCTTCACACATCCTTTCTTCAAGCTCCCAAGTAGCTTCCTCAGTGCCTTGGCACTGCCACTGAACTAAAACCAAAGGAATGACTTTGTTCCGTAAAACCTTATCCTTATAATCAAGGATACGAATAGGTTTCTCAGCATAGGTCAAATCCTTGCTCACTTGAACCTCAGACCGCTGCAAAATATGAGACTCATCCGCCACATACCATCGCAACAGTGATACATGGAACACGTCGTGAATACTGGAAAGATGCGGTGGCAAAGCTAGTCGATAAGCGAAATCGCCAATGTTCTCCAAGATCTCAAACGGACCGATAAACCTGGAAGACAACTTGCCTTTAAGACTAAATCTGAGAATCTTACGAAAAAGTGACATTCTCAGAAATACTGTCTCCCCCACTTTTTTCTAGAAGAATGGAGTATGAAAAGTCGCCCGTACAATGCCTCAATAGGTGTCCTCCCAATGCTATGATGGTACCTATTGTTGTACACGAACTTAATCAATGACAACTGATCTGGCTAAACTGAACCAAAAATCCATAGTACACGCCCAAAACATGTCCTCCAAGGTATGGATAGCGCTCTCCATCTGACCATCTATCTCTGGATGATATTCAGTATTTAAACTGAAAGTAGTGCTCGTAGCACGCTGGACACTCCCCCAGAATATGGAAGTAAACCTGGGTCTCGATCGCTGACAATGCCCACTGGCATCCATGAAGTAGAGCGATCTTTTGGATGTATAACCGAGCCTTACGATCAATAGAGTTCTCTCGACTGCTCTTCGAATACCCACTGTTCCTACGAACCTTAGCAGTGATAGTTTCTCGTCAAGTATACCACTTGATACCGACTATCCCTCTTGCTAGAATCAGTTCGTACTAACGAGAAGACCAGATACAACCAACCTGTATCTCCACTGGTCTAACACTGACATCAAATCCCAGAGGTGACCGCAAGTGTTAGCCAATCGATTCACACTTGACGTCCTGCCACAGATAACAACAAATCCCGAAAGTTCCTAGCATCGACAGACTTACATACCGTACTTATTTTCTTTGATGCTGACTAATATTCTCAAAGAATGTCACCGCTATAATGCTGAACACATAGATGGGACCGCAACATCTACTACATTAGTATTCTAGATTAGAGATCACCACTATCTCATCACTCGAGATATCAATTGAATTCGCAAAACTGGTTATCCAATCATAGATAACAATCCCAAGTCACACTTGACTTGTTACCAAGATGAACAAAACTAGTTCACCTCAACCCTTCGTGCAATCCATGACACATGCGGTAAACCAACGAATTTACCCGATAGATCTCGGTCGATCCCAACACCTCAATGGCATAGCACATCAGAACGTACTGGGAAATCACCGACAACAATCTCACTAGACTCTGAACACAGTCTCAGCTGTCGTATTATCCCACGAACAAACAACTGATATCGGCCTGCTAATGCTCATTGAATTCCGCAACACTCGTCGAATCACAATTTAACGAAAATCCTCCGAGAAAACTGCTGGAAATGCCTAAACAAGTATTCGGCTAACAGTTCCCAAAACTGTAATCCAATAGCATGGAACAATTCTATTTCCAAAACTGGTTCAACCATTGCTAATACCAAGCAATGTTCAGATCAATTATGTCTTCTTTTACCACTGATAACTTTACCCGAGTTATCGAACTAGCCATGACTTACCAAAGTCAAAACATGCAATCACCTCCCGTGATCTATCGAACTTGAAAGTCCAAACGACTGCACTCCGAAAATCTCAACCAATCGACCTCGTCGATAAGTTGTGACTATCACACAACTCGTCAGTACTAACCAAATTATGGCAACCATCCGCCAGGTCTTGGTCATTTGAAATCTCACATGGCTCGATCAATAATCATGATCTTACGGCCTTACGTCCGCATATCCCAAATATTTGGAATAAAAAGAATCACAGCTGATTCAACTCACCTATCTCTGACAAAGTCAGACAATAGCTATTAGTAGTCACCAGTACCAATCTCGTATTGATACTGACTCACTACCAACTGTCGCTAAACTTGCTCCTGATAACTATATCTCTTTCTAAGACTGCAAAAAATCGAGACTGAGGTTACTTGCCGCGGTGTCCCACCTGAAATCACCACCAAGTGTACACTGGCATAAATCACGCTATCCTCACGCCTCAAATAGTCATGTACAATCCTTAGCATCGGATATAATCTATCACTGAAGGAAACCATTAATGCTGAAAACTACTCATCCCCGAGTCAATGTTTCAGGAATTTCACAAATTAAAACTCCTGGATAGCCCCTATCACAAGAGCATCCAAACCCCGACTAGATCCACTAGTCTAGCAGTATCCAATAGACTAAAACTATCTGTTCAGAGTACGTACTCGTCAAGGAAAATCCCTCCAAGACTGGTCCTTGTGACAAAGTTGCAACCCAATATCTCTGACGACAGTCAGACGATATCTAAACCGCTGACACCTAACCAGGCATCCAATCAAATGTCATACCCCGTCGTGACTGTTACCAAAACTCTAGGCTAAGTAGCCTTCCCACCGCCAAATCCTGAAGCACGAAGGCTTCCAGGCATTCTCCGAAGTACGAAAGACTCCTAGAGTAACACTGGCATAGGGTCGCGCTCCATCATGTCTAGTCATGGTCATAGTCCACAACTCTCGGCATATACCTAACTTGGTATCCCGATGAAATCCCATCATCACGAAGTCTCAACCTATGCAGGTCAATCAGACTACCGTCCTAAGGAAACAACTTAGAACAAAAACTCAATATTCCAAACAAGATCGATATTTCCATGCTCCCAGATGAATTACCTCATCAATGGCACTAACTCAGTCAAACGACTAATTAGGTCAGCCCTAGGAAGACACCTAGACTAACCCATGTCAATCTGTTACCGTTGACTTACTCAAAATCCATGAGCTATCCTAGTCAACTAATTCCAAGCCAAACTTAGTAAAATTACTTGTAATCAAACACGAATCTTTGAACATGTTTCATTACTTCAAGTTATGTACAATTTCCTTTATTACAATCCCATGTAATACATACAGTATTTCAAAATACAACAAAATGTACATCCAATAACTTGAACTGATACAACCAATTTCTGATGATTCATTACAAATGAAATACTGTTTACAAATACATCAATACAGTATTTAAAATCGTCGAACTTGTCTTCACTTCTTGAGCATGAAGCTTCCAATCGACACACGCATCGATACAAGCATACTTCCGTCCATGTCTCTCTACATGTCCTCCAGCGAAGAACTCCGGAGAAATGGCACGTGATAGCTAACCAGCTATGCTCTGCGTCAGTGCATGTCAGTCGACTTCTTCTGCTCACGATCTACCATCAGCGTTCTTCTTGTATCTAAATCATGCTTTTGAACATGAAGTATTCCGTATGCCTACCAAAAGCATCGATGCAAGCATACCGGCAAAACCATGTTCTGCACGAGGTTAAAGACCTCACTCTCGAAACCTATCATGTTTTAGGCACTCAAGGCATTCCCTGATAAAGGTCTATCTGACAATCTCTCCAGCTACGAGTGGAGAATCTTCAAGAACTGGAACCACATGGATTACTAAACACCATTCGTTCCAAAAAGCCCTCAGAGGTATCTGACGAGATATAAACAATCTTCTCTTCCAGTCTTCCCTGGCTGGAATCCATATGTTCTTCGATCAACATCCCAATGCATCGAATGATGAATCGTCCACAGCAGTCAGTCTATCTATCGATATGCTACTACTGGAGTTCTCATCACTGTTGCATTCCTTATAGTAAAAACTTCTGCCGCAAACCTTGGCAATGAAGAACCAAATCTTCTTTCGCTAGCCTCAATCAATCCTACAAGGATAATCAAGAAGTCTTATTATCAATTTCCTAAGTCCCTTGCATGCAGTGCTCTGATACCATAAATGTAGCGACCCGACCCGGATCCACTACCTAATCAGAGTTAAGAGCATAACTGAGCATGCATTAAATCAAATTGCTGCGGAAGACTAAATACAAGTAGACCGGCAGAATACAACCGGCTAATCAAACTCGATTTATACAACCCAATAGAATTACTTTAAATAAAACCTACGGCTAATCCTGCTGTCTTCAAGGTCACTAGATACTCCAGGCTCCTGGTGCTCAATCCTGCACCTATACCTGCCCCATCGAATAGGGTATCCAGATACACAGAAAATACTGGACGTGAGCTCTAAGCTCAATACGAAAGCACGGATAAACATATAAATATGATGCATGCAAATGACCGGGTATCCATATCTGGGATAACTGTATACAAACTGCTCAAACTGGCGCCTGGGATATAAGCTCGTCACATCGGGGTAGCTAACCACAGTGTGCGACCACTCATTCCTGAATCCCGGACGCAGACCGCGGAGTCCTCGAGGTATCAGTACCTAAGGGTACTCGATATCAAACGTCCTAACAGGGCTGAGCAACCCTAACTGGCTCATCTCGAAAGATATACAGATGTACAGGAACAAGATGATATGCACATGCCGCATAACAATAATAACATGCAAACACATTAATGCAACATATAAGCATGCATATCCGCTGGCAATCTCAGTCAGTACTTACGTACCTTTCTAAGGCAGTCCTAGTAGTCCCACTCTAGGTTCCAAGCCTATCATCAAGTCTACAATGCAAACACCCATGCATCATTCAATAAGCGCTAAAAGCCTTAACTAAGCTATTGCATACTCCTAAATAATTTAAGGAGACCATAGCTATACCTGCGTCCATCGTCAGCCCACTGATAGCGACTATCCCGCAACTAGGGCACTCCCCTGCTACGAATCCACAGCCTCGAACACGGCTCTACAACACGAGCGCTGCTCCGCTACTATGTTAGACACTATCTGACTATACTAAAATATGTTCCCTACTCCAACTCTAAAATAAGAGTACCCAAAGCCCTAAAATAGAGCCACGAGGGCGAAGGAGAGAATTCGGAATTGGCAAGAAATGAATGCCTTGGAAATTATATTTATAGGCATCGATCGGAACCTCCGATCCTCTATCGGAACCTCCGATCCTCGATCGGATCTTCCGATCCTTGATCGGAACGTCCGATCCTGCCATCGAAGCTTCCGAACATCCTTATCTGCCACATGTCAAAATCTTACTAGTTGACTTTGGATAGGGCGATTGGAGCTTTCGATCCCGATCGGAGTTTTCGATCCTGCCACACATCATGCATGACGTAATATCGATCGGAGCTTCCGATCCTGCATCGAAGCTTCCGATCCTGATCGGAGCTTCCGATCTCACCTTCGGGGCTTCCGATCCTTCAGATACCAAATTGGTTTAATTAACATAATTAATCTCTTAATTACCAATTTCGGTTACGGGGTACTACAATCGATGTTTGGTATCGAGTTGATCTCATCCTCGGAAGTTGACTTGAATTATATTCATTGTTGAACTTTGTTTGGAATGGAATTCTTGTATTGTTGTTATTTCCAGGTTTGGAGAATCGACGTTTGAAAGAGGTATAAGATGACTTAGATTAAAATGGAACGTGTGACTCGAATCCGACTTGATTCGAATGTTCCGAAGAATCACATACTTGCATGTTATTTGCTTTTGATTTAATATAGTTGATTGAGTTATGTTTGCATTGCATTCATCTTGAGCCAGAATCCTTGATTTGAGCAGCGGGCAGGACGGCCCTTTTGATGATAGACGTTTTGGGGATTATATTGTGAGTGGCCTGGGTGTAGCCATTTCACCTAGTGCTAGCATACTCCTTATAGTTGCACCAAAGTCTAGAGGATGGAGATACGTAGCACCACCTCGATCGGGAGAGTCGGTGAGTTGTTTACGTGATCTCGTCCTCGGGATCCCAAAGCAAAAGCAGCAACTCTTTTGATTATCCGACTTGATAATCCCAGATTTAAAGACATGCATTTCATTTTGAATTCTCTTGGAATTGCATGGTTGATATGTGAATAGCTGGAAGTTGATGTATTTCGTTTTGAGATACTTATTTGATATTGCATGGTTGTCTCTTTTACTGGGAATATTATTCTCACCGGATTATCCGGCTGTTGTCTTTGTTTGTATGTGTACTTGGCAACAGGTGGGGCAGGACCGAGTCAGAGATCGCATGGATAGATGGTCGAGTTGATAGAGTGAGGCCTTGTTGTTTTAGAAGTCGAATATGTAATCGAACTTAGATCATATTCGAACTTGTATTGTATTGCATTGAATAAGCTAGATTGAAGCATGTTCTATTAGTTTGAGATTGTATAACTTTAGAACTACTCTGTATTGGATTATGCATGGGTATTAACGTTTTGAGTTGCGTTGTAATGCATGATTTCGTTTTGAAAGTGTTGGAGTCGAGCCTCCTTGTTTTCTGTTGTTTCCTTGTTCTGCAGCAGGGGGCGCCCGGGCTGCAGTTTTTAGTAGCCCGGGCGCACACCCCTTCGAGCCAAACAATAGGTTGCTGTTTTTGGAGGCGCCCGGGCTGCAGTTTTTAGCCGCCCGGGCGCACCCCCTTTTAAAAAAAAAATATTTCTTTCTTTTAGTCTTGGATCTTGTTTGCTTAATTTTTGTCTAATCCGAGATTAGTTGTTTAGAACCGAGGTCTCACATAAGTGGTATCAGAGCGATAAGATTCTTGGACTGAACTAGAGTGAGCGGGTAGATTGAGTCCGCTTGAATTGGTTTCTTGCATGTGTTTGAGTTATTTAATTGATTTATTAAATACAATGCGAGCATGCTTTATTGTTGGAGAATTATTTGGATTACATAATTTTGTGATTTAAATTGTTAAGCATGACTTATTTGAGATATGAACTGTATTTCATTCGGATCCGAATTCCTATTGCTTGAGCAAGCAGAATAGAGGTTTTTGGACACCAAATGGTGGAAAATCGAGGTAATTGTGTCCTAACTCGTTTGAGTATGAGATATTTGTTCTGGATGTATATTGAACAGGAATAGAACGGCACTAATTGAAGAATTATTGATGAGATTTCAGTCGTTTTAATCACCGACTCTGAAAAGTAATGAGAATACCGCGAGATGTGAAAGCTGGTTAGTAGAGATCGATCAGACATGGGATTATTTGGACTACAATTATGACTGATGGATTTTGGGTGAGTTCCCTTATTTTGAGGAATCTAGATGATGAATTCCCTTCTTGTTGAGCTTTTGGGTTCTTTAGTCTCAACTCTGGATTTTGATTGGGAATAAGATTGAACTAGGCCGTATAATACTTAGGCTTTCGAATTTGGATTTTATTATCCGTTGAATTGTTCCTCTGGTAAGAATTTTTGATTCAAGGATTTCTTTGATATTATTCTTTAGATGAACCGTTTATTACAGAATTGTACTGATCTTTCCGAGCTTTTGAGCAACGTGAAGTAGCTTTTTGTACCGATCAATTGTATGTTATTCGTCGATGTCTGAATTCTGTTTGAATCGAATTGTCTTCCTCGATTTTTATGGTCTAGATCGACGTCCTTATCTGAGATTGGAAGATTTAAGAATTTTATCCCTGATTCTTCGAGGAATTCTTATCGTTGGTGAAGCTGATTACTTCGCAGAGTATGTTCTTTTGTTTGGACTTCATCTTATGATACCAGTTCTTATTGATTGCAGAAGAGATTGATCAGCGCTTTAGGGCTTCTTAATCCTTTCTGTTACTGATGATCTTTCAGTACTTGGTTTTCTTCTTATCGAGATTTTGGATGTATTCTTATTCAGAGGAATTCCGCTCTATTCTAGCCATCGAGACAGCTGAATACGCTCGAGACTCAATGTCTGAATCTGGACTTTGAGCTCGCATCGATTTTATTGATTATAAGATCTGTTATCTATTGTCTTATGAGGAAATTTTCGTGATATGTTCTAATCTTAGGAGTTGGAGTATTTGTTTTCGCAGACGGAACTGATTTGGAGACAGAGAAGAGGATTAGATAATTTGAGATTCTGACTGCAAATCTTTTTCGAGGAATTATATGCAGCAGCTGATGCTCTGAGCCGAAACATCTGTTCTTATTTTATCTACTATTGGTATTTTCTTTGATGGATGATTGTTACACTTCTGATTAGAGTTTGAAACAGATAGGAGGCCTATCAGAAATTTTTCTTTTGAGCCAAATCAGAAAGGGATAGAGATTACGTTCGAGGAATACGTCGCAAGACTTCTGTGATTTGTTTGAGTGAGTTGCTATCCGTGTATGATTGATGATTATTGTTCTGTTGTTGTATTCCCTACGGATTGGTTCTCATACATGATCAGATGATGGATATTCTGTCAGAATTTTGTCAGATTGTTTTGACTGCCGGATTGGTCATTTCAGACAGAGATTTTTGTTATACCTTTTCTTCTGGATTAGTCTCCGAAGAGGTTTTGTTATTCCAGTTCATCTGAGTTCAATTGATATCCTCAGAACGATGGACAGCCAGAGCAGACGAGTTGAACTTTTGACGTTATGCCATGAGTTGAAGTGCTCGACTTAGCACTAGTGTGCAGGACTCCAGATTCTTGTGGAGACTTTGTAAAACGACAGCTTTTTGGTGAATTCTTGAATGCACTTTTCAAGAGTTGTACAAGAAGAGATGAAGATCCCTGTTGTTTGGAGGTGATTTTCTGTGTCACCTGTTTTGGAACCAGAGATGAATCGAATTGTGACTAAGCAGAGGAAGATTTTTCTGACGAGAATGAGTCGACTTTTGATTGATGGACTTGAAGGAGTAAGTTGAGAGACACAGTTCGTGTTGGAATCGTGTTAATTTCGAGGACGAAATCTTTTCTTAGAGGGGGAGAATTGTAACGCCCCGATTTTATCTTAATTGACTTTATTTGAGATAATCGGAGATTCCAGAGTTCAAGAGCCGACTTAATTTTGATCAGGGTCCTTTTTGCAAATTTCGGAATTTTCAGGGACTAAAATGCAAATTTGGGATTTGTTAGATATTTAAGCATGAGATTGACTTTTCTTCACTCATTCCCTTCCCCTCCAAGTCGTCTCCCTCCATTGAAGCAATTCCCAAGTTCTTCAAGCTTTTAGATTTCTCCCCCGAGCTCGATCCGTCCATTGGAAATTATTTCTGAAGGCAGATTAGCGATCACGGCTGAGAGATCTTCGTTATATCGTAAGTATTTCTCCGATCAGATTCGTTCTATTTTTCGGATGTTGTTAGAATCGATTGAATTTGGAGTATGTTGATTTTGGCAGAGTTCTGATCGTTTATTCTCTGTCGGTTTTGAAATAGAGCGTCGTTCGGATTTGTTATTAATTTTTAGGCTTTAATTCGAAAATGGGATTTTTGGATTTGTTGGAATTGGATTGGATTGGATGAATTATTGTTGTTATGGGTTGTTGGGATTGATATTTAGATGTTTGCATTTTTGGTTAGGTGAATTTCTAGACGTTATGCCGCCGGTTTGAATTTTAAGAATTTTTGAAGTTTTGTTGAGTTTTGGGATTATTTTGGTTTGGATGGATTGTTATTGGACTGTGTTTGTATCCGTACAGATTGATTGAAGATAGCGGAGTTCAGAATTGACAGCTTTCGAATTGTTGAAGAGTTGATCGAGGTTTGGTATCGAGTTGATCTCATCCTCGGAAGTTGACTTGAATTATCTTCATCGTTGAACTTTCTTTGGAATGGAATTTTGATTTGAAATTCTTGTATTGTTGTTGTTTCCAGGTTTGGAGCATCGACGTTTGAAAGAGGTATAAGATGACTTAGATTGGAATGGAACGTGTGACTCGAATCCGACTTGATTCGAGTGTTCCGAAGAATCACATACTTGCATGTTATTTGCTTTTGATTGAATATATTTGATTGAGTTATGTTTGCATTGCATTCATCTTGATCCAGAATCCTTGATTTGAGCAGCGGGCAGGACGGCCCTTTTGATGATAGACGTTTTGTGGATTATATTGTGCGTGGCCTGGGTGTAGCCGTTTCACCTAGTGCTAGCATACTCCTTATAGTTGCACCAAAGTCTAGATGATGGAGATACGTAGCACCACCTCGATCGGGAGAGTCGGTGAGTTGTTTACGTGATCTCGTCCTCGGGATCCCAAAGCAAAAGTAGCAACTCTTTTGATTATCCAACTTGATAATCCCAGATTTAAAGACATGCATTTCATTTTGAATTCTCTTGGAATTGCATGGTTGATATGTGAATAGCTGGAAGTTGATGTATTTCGTTTTGAGATACTTATTTGATATTGCATGGTTGTCTCTTTTACTGGGAATATTATTCTCACCGGATTATCCGGCTGTTGTCTTTGTTTGTATGTGTACTTGGCAACAGGAGAGATCGCATGGATAGGTGGTCGAGTTGATAGAGTGAGGCCTTGTTGTTTTAGAAGTCGAATATGTAATCGAACTTAGATCGTATTCGAACTTGTATTGCATTGCATTGAATAAGCTAGATTGAAGCATGTTCTATTAGTTTGAGATTGTATAACTTTAGAACTACTCTGTATTGGATTATGCATGGGTATTAACGTTTTGAGTTGCGTTGTAATGCATGATTTCGTTTTGAAAGGGTTGGAGTCGAGCCTCCTTGTTTTCTGCTGTTTCCTTGTTCTGCAGCAGGGGGCGCCCGAGCTGCAGTTTTTAGCCGCCCGGGCGCACACCCGTTCGAGCCAAACATCAGGTTGCTGTTTTTGGAGGCGCCCGGGCTGCAGTTTTTAGCCGCCCGGGCGCACCCCCTTTTAAAAAATATATATATTTCTTGCTTTTAGTCTTGGATCTTGTTTGCTTAATTGTTGTCTAATCCGATATTAGTTGTTTAGAACCGAGGTCTCACAGTATGCATTTGAATTGAGTTTAGACATGCTTTTGGAATTGCTTGTCTTGTATGTATATATATCTTGTTTCGATATATTATTTGATATGCATGTTTTGTCTCTTTTACTGGGAATTGTATTCTCACCGGTTTATCCGGCTGTTGTCTTTGTTTGTATGTGTACTTGGCAACAGGAGGATCAGGAGTTGGACCGAGTCGTCTTGGTTAGCTTGGGGTGAGATTGATAGAAGTGAGACTCCACGTCGTAGGTTCGAGTTTGTTGAACTTGTATTAGTTTTGCTGAGTCTTTTGAACTCTATTTTAGAACTCGACTTTTGGTTGTAATTTTTGGGCAGAGCTTAGAACCCGGTGTATGTTCTAAATATGGATTTGTATTGTATTTGAGTCTTGGAATATCTAGAATTTCCTTTGTTGTTTTTCTCCCAGGCTCTCCCTCCCTTTCTGTCCATTTTGCCTGTGCGCGGGCGAGGCATTACCTCGCGCGCGCGCGAGGAGCCTGGAGAGGCTCGGGAGTTTTGGCCCGCGCGCGCGCGCGCGAGAATTTCCGCGAGCCTCTGCTCGCGTAGCCTGCGCGCGCGCGAGGTGATGACCTCGCGCGGGCGCGAGGCTCGCTTTAAAAAAAAAAAAATTGATTCGATTTCACGCGGCTCTTCGTGTTCGATTTTGTGTAATTATTCGAGAATAGAAGATTAGAAACGGGGTCTCACATTAAGTGGTATCAGAGCGATAAGATTCTTGGAATTGAACTAGAGTGAGTGGGGTAGATCGAGTCCGCATGAATTGAATTCTCGCATGTGATTGATTTATTTAAATGATTATTTAAATACTTGCGAGCATGATTTATTGATTCTTCAATTAATTGAATTACATGAGTTGTGATTTAATTTTAGAATCACGATTACTTGATTTGATCGAAAGCATGCTTTATTATTTGTAAATTACTTGAAATTGCATGATTATGTGATTTAAAATTTAAAGAATGAATTACTTGAAATATGAACTGTATTTTAATTTCGGATCCGAGTTCCACCATCTGCTTGAGCTAGCAGATCAGAGATTGTTTGCAATGAGAATTAGAATTTGATTGAGAACCGAAATTCAGTGATTTGTAGTTGAACGAACTTATCGAAAAGAGATGTGGAACACTGAATTTTGAGATGGAGATTTTGTGTCCATTTCTTACTGATTATCAGAATTTTCTCCTGAAGAACTTTAGCAGACGACAACCAACAATAACTCCTTCGACTGATCTAGATCGTACCACTATTGCACTGAAAGATGTCACACTTTCACCGATGGGAGTACTACCAAGGAGGTTTTAGTCGTTTATATTACCAATTTTGAAGAGTACCGAGAATGTTATCTGATGTAGAAGTTGAATAGAAGATATCGATAAGTTGGGTGATTCTATGAACTACACAGATGATCGGGGAATTCGGTTAGTGTGGTACCAACTTAGAGAATTGATAAAAGTTGGTAGAATTGGAGAAGAAAGATTTAGGGAATCAAGGTTTGATCACTTTTTGGAATCCTCCTCCATCCGAATCTCTTCGACAGATTCCTTTTCACCGTTTGATCAGAATTAGAGGGACTTAGAAATCATCTTTAATCGAAGCGGAAGCAGTTTGGGAAATCATTGAGCAGTGCCTTGTCATGGGAAGACGTTGTCAGTTCTGTCATCAGCCCGGACACTATGCCAGAGTTCGTCATCATAATATTATCGAGAGATCTTTGAAGAGGAATTCCTTTTGTAGTCAGCTCTGACAGAGATGCAAGCCGTTTCAGTTGCTCCTTTCGGCCGCAATAACAGAATCTTGGAGAACTCAACCTTATGACGAATCAATCTTTGAGGCAACAGATTCTAGTTGCACTTTTATCGAGGATCAGACTTAGTTTTCACCGATGACGACTGCAGGAATCTGTAGATTTGATTTGATTGGTGGTTAGTTGCTTTATCCAGTACAAGAATACAGTGGATTTGTTTCAGGAAGTCGACAGATTCCGATCCGAGTCAATAGACGAACGGAAATCCTCCGGTAAGGATTCTCGATTCCAGGATTCCTTGTTAGTTAATCTGCCGAATGACCTTCTGATTTCAGAATTTTGCGGTGGAATTCTCTTGTTCAACTGTTGTCCTAGAAACTAGCCTGATTTCAGTTATCAGATTTTGATTTGATTGGTTGTTAGTTGCTTTATCCAGTACAAGACTACAGTGGATTTGTTTCAGGAAGTCGACAGATTCCGATCCGAGTCAATAGACGAACGTAAATCCTCCGGTAAGGATTCTCGATTCCAGGATTCCTTGTTAGTTAATCTGCCGAATGACCTTCTGATTTCATAATTTTGCGGAGGAATTCTCTTGTTCAACTGTTGTCCAAGAAACTAGCCTGATTTAATTGATAAACCAGTGGTTAGAGAGTTGTTGTTATCATCCGAATGAGATTTCTGGATATTTCTCTGAGTCATGAGGTTAGAGTCAGCAATGACTTGAGATCAGTCATCATCAGCTGAGAGTTTGTCAGGAAGAAGTATTGGAGACTGGACTTGGATCGACGTATGACTGCCTTGGAGTATAGTCGTACCGTTTGAAGTGAAAACTCGTCTATAGTATTGTAGATCTTTTGAACTGAATATATCAGAGATATTTAGATGTAATTAGAAATTCTTATCAATCTTTTCGGTTCTGTTCGAAGAATAGTGATGATCATACAGAGTATTGGAGAATGGTCTTACAGAATTTTGTGCCAAGACGAGGCATGCTTTACTATTGAAGTCTGAATTTTGATTGTATCGAGATGTCCTTTCCTCAATCATTTAATTCTAGAGCTGGAATTTCTGTGATCATTTCAAGACCGAAGCTGTTTTGATTGAAGCCAAACCGACATATGTACCTGAGAGTTGAAGATTTTGAGTTCTATATCAGATTTTCGAGAGATTCTTATCGCCGTGGAGTAGATTTCTCATCTAACTCTAGAGAATTCACTTGTATCTTAACCAAATCTTATGAGATCAGTTTTTTTGACATGAATAAGAGATCGACCCAAGCTCCAGTAATTCTTATTTCCTCTGTACTGATGATATTCAGTGCATTGAATTTTCTTATCTAGATTTTGGAGGTATTCTTATTCAGAAGAAATCTGTGATAGCTCAGTCATGGTAGCAGATGGAGCAGTTCAAGGATCAACATCCTTTTCGTGATATTGAATTGACAGTGATCTTATTGCTGTTAGATCGAGCATCTTTATCTCCAGTGAAATTTTCGAAGTCTTTTTGTTGAACTGAGAAGTCAGAGTATGAGTTTCACAACCGAACTGATTTTGAGATTGAGGAACAGATTGGATATGATGAAGAATCTGATGGTGAATTACAGTATGATCTGAAGTAGAACAGTGCAGCGACTGAAGTTTGAACAGAATGACCTATTATTATTTTATCTACTACCGTTATTCTCTTGAGCCGATGGATCTGTTCTTATTTTATCTACTATCCTTGACTTCACCGACCGATGAATGTTGCACTCCTGATTTAGAGTCTGGAACAAATAGGAAGTCTATCAGAATTCTTTTATCCGAACTAAACCAGAATTGATTTAGAAGATGGAGATAGCGCAGAAAACATATTTGAATTGAAGAATTTATTAAAGAAGAGTCAGTACTGGACACAAGCTGAGTTTCAGGACAGTGACAATACCTCAGTTTTGAGTAATTGTTTTGTCGTGTCAGAGATTTTGATTGAGATAGAGTACCTTGATATTTGCACTTTGCACTTATGCATTATTCTCTCAGATGACCGAAAGATGTTCAGAGGATTAAAGGACCGACTGTCTGTGGTACAACTATTGTCAGATTGTAAAGAAGATTATTTTTTCGACGATTAACTTTCCGAAGCTATTGTTCAGTCGGGAAATTAGCAGTCAGCTGAACTATTAGACCGATTACAGAATATGCTACTGTTTTCCGTATGGAATGAACTCCAGACTCGACCCAATGTTGACAAGTTTGTCAGAAAGAGTTTCAGATTATTTTACTCTGTCGCCATTTTATCCGTGCAGAATGGAATTGGGAGCGTTCGACATGTGGTCACGGAGGTATAGAACTGTTTGATTTGGAGATGCTATCTGACTATAATCGAGATATGACTGTAGTCGGCTTCTGTTTCCGTATAGAATGGATTTCAAACACGACAATATGAATGAGATTGTTGTCAGGAGAATTTTCAGATAGTTGATATGTCAAAGTCTGTCCTTTCAAAGAGGTCTTGAGTTAACCTTCACCTTGAACTCAGTCTTTGAGAAACTTTTGTTATTGGATTATAATTGAGCTCAGTTTATTGTCCTCAGAACGACGGACATCCAAGAATAAGCGTTATAGACTTTAAGAGGATATGCTGAGCTGTAGTGCTTGATTTTGGCACTAGCTGGATGGATTTCTCATCTTTTGAGAGGTTTCTGTACAACAGCTATCAGATGAGTATCTTGATATCAATTTTTTTTTAAATGAGTTGTATGAGAAGAAATGAGAATCCCAATTGAATTGGGATGATTTTCTGAGTTCCCTGACTTGGGATCAGTTTTGATTCGAGGTTTGATAGACGGATGTAGGCTTCCTGCCTAGAATGTAGACGACTTGAGAAGAAGGACGAACGAAATAGTCGAATTCCGATGCAGATCTCTGTACTTATGTGCAGGGAGGCCAAGTAATTCAGAAGATTCCTCCTTTTAGAGGCTGTGGCAGTTATGATAAGGGAGAGAACTATCTCGATGAACTCACGAGTTCCTTGGGGATTCTAGAGAAGATAGGAAATCTCGCCTACCAACTTTTACTCCTTCAGTTCTCCTTGTATTCCACTACCTCGTCTTCTGTATTCTTAGGGTATTCTCGACGTGCTTCACGTCTTTTGTTGCCAAGTTCACGGATTTTTCTTGATGTTGAGACGGAAATTGATGTGTCGTCAGTTTTGTTTGAGGCAACCGATTCAGAGTTGACCGAATATAGCTGCAGCTTCTTAGCGGAACCGTTTCAGATGAGTTGTACAATTGAGTAGATACGGATTTGAAGAAACGGTACCAGAAGCAGAGTTGATGAGGATCATGATCTTCAGAGTTATTTTGAGAGAAGAATTATTATAGAAGTCTTCGAACGGTATCTTGTTTTTCTGAGATGGAACTGCTTTGATTTCGAGGACGAAATCGATTCTTAGAGGGGGAGAATTGTAAGACCCTGAAATTAATTATTTCAAGTTTAGCAGAGTTGATTATTATTTATTTTGGAATTAATGAAGATTGATTGGGCTGGGATTTAGTCGATTTAATTTGGAGTTTCAGGGAGCGAATTGCAATTAAACCGGTTGACTAGTCAGTGGAGATTATTATATTAATTGTTATATATAATATCTACCCATCATCATCCCTTCACTCTTCTCTCCTTCCCTCTCCCTCCATCACGCCTATAACCGAGAGAAGCCATGAACGATTCTCCAAGATTCTCCTTCCGTCCGATTTGCTCAATCCGACCGTCAGATTTCAGATTCGAGTTGAGATTCATGAAGTTTTGCTACGATTCTCCAACCACAACAAAGGCTTCGTTTGGACGTAAGTTTTGCTACGATCCATGAACTTTGATTTTTGTTGGGTTGTCAGAATTTGATAATCTTCGAGTATGTTATTCATGAGCTAGCATAGATCGTGTATTCGAAGTCGGTTCAGAAAAAGAACGAAGTTTGGATTTTATATGATTTTTGGAGGTTAATTTCAAAAATGAGTCTTGGGTTTTGTTTGGATTTTGGTTGTTTTATGGGATTGGAAGATGGTATGAGTTGGTTTGTGTTTTATTGAGGAGGAATATTGATGTTGATGATTTTTGGTTTGACCGTTTATAGCCGTTATGCCGTCGAAATCGAGTTTTGGATTATCGGTTGTTTATTCGGTTTGATTTCCGGGTTTGTTTGAATTAGTAGATTGATATCGAATCCGTATGTTCAACATTTCAGATTTGAGTTGAAAGATTCGGGTTTGGATCGAACTTGGGAGTTGAATCGTCTCGAGAATTAAAGACGATATAGTATTTAACTTCTTTCTTGGCTTGTTTTGATTCAATTCGATATTGATTGAGTTCGTTGTTATTTTCAGATTTGAATCCTCGACGAACTTGGAAAGGTAAGAAGACGACAATGGAATGAATGGGACGATTAGCTCGAATTTGAATTAATTCGAGTGCCCAAAAGAAATCACATACTTGCATGCTACTTGATTTATATGATATTTGTTTTACTTGAATGAGTTTTGACTTGCATTACATTCATATTGAGCCAATTACCTTGGTTTTACGGGCAAGAGAGGCCCAGAAGAGTTAGACGTTTTGTGGACTATAGTTGAGTTACATTGGTTAGCAGATTTTTACCAATTGTCGAGAAACACTCTCTATAGGTGCCCAAAGTCTAGAGGAGTAAAATATTCACCGTCCACCTCGATCGGGAGAGTCGGTGAGTTGGTGATATTTTATCCTCGGGATCCCAAATAAGAGAAGAGAACCTTTACCTCGTGATTATCCAGACTTGATAATCCCAGAGTTTTAAAGACATGGATTGCATTGTATACATTTGAATTGAGTTTAGAAATGCTTTTGGAATTGCTTTTCTTGTATGCATATATATCTTGTTTCGATATATTATTTGATATGCATGTTTTGTCTCTTTTACTGGGAATTGTATTCTCACTGGTTTATCCGGCTGTTGTCTTTGTTTGTATGTGTACATGGCAACAGGAGGATCAGGAGCTGGACCGAGTCGTCTTGGTTAGCTTGGGGTGAGATTGATAGAAGTGAGACTCCGCATCGTAGGGTTGAGTTTGTTGAACTTGTATTAGTTTTGCTGAGTCTTTTGAACTCTATTTTAGAACTCGACTTTTGGTTGTAATTGTTGGGCAGAGCTTAGAACCCGTTGTATGTTCTAAATATGGATTTGTATTGTATTTGAGTCTTGGAATATCTAGAATTTCCTTTGTTGTTTTTTTCCCAGGCTCTCCCTCCCTTTCTGTCCATTTTGCCTGCGCGCGGGCGAGGCATCACCTCGCGCACGCGCGATGAGCCTGGAGAGGCTCGGGAGTTTTTGCCCGCGCGCGCGCGAGCATTTCCGCGAGCCTTTGCTCGCGTAGCCTACGCGCGCGCGAGGTGATGACCTCGCGCGGGCGCGAGGCTCTATTTAAAAAAAAAATTGATTTGATTTTACGCGGCTCTTCGTGTTCGATTTTGTGTAATTATTCAAGAATAGAAGATTAGAAACAGGGTCTCACAAGATCAGTACTAGGATGGGTGACCCCTTGGGAAGTCCTCGTGTTGCACTCCTTTTTCATTAATTTCTTTTTTTAATACTCGAACTTATCGTTCCTCCGATTCCTCGCCATCCTATTCCCGACTCTATCAGTCCAATCCGCGAAAAGAAAAGATGTAATAGACTGAATCACACGACGTGGACGTGCGATCTGGGTGACGCAGGCCGCTTTGGTGGGTCCCAAAGCGCCCTACGGGAAAAACGACCCGAAAGACCATCTCCGGTTTGGAATTTTTTGCATCTCCATCTCTTAGACCGAGATGCGCACTGTAGGTATCGAGACGAGTTTCGCGTGAGAAGGCTGAAGCTCCCGTAACACTCAGCCGATCGAAAGTTATGTCCGTTCGAAAGTGCAGCGCCTGTTCCTCCGATCTTCAATTCGAGAGACAAAACAACAAAGAATTCATTTACTGTTGGGTGCGATCATACCAACACTAATGCACCGGATCCCATCATAACTCCGAAGTTAAGCGTGATTGGGCGAGAGCAGTACTATGATGGGTGACCCCCTGGGATGTCCTTGTGTTGCACCTCTTTTTTCATTAACTTTTTTATTACTCGTATTTATTCTTCCTCCGATTCCTCGCCGTCCTATTCCTGACTCTTACAGACCAATACTCGGATAGAAAAGGTGCAATAGACTGAATCACATGATTTAGACGTGCGATCTGGGTGATGCGGGCCGCTTCGGTGGGTCCCAGCGCGCCCTACTTGAAAAACGACCCAAAAGACCATCTCCAGGTTGGAATTTGTGTGTCTCCGTCTCTTAGAACGAGATGCGTGCTATGGGTGTCAAGACGAGATTCGCGTGAGCAGGTTGAAGCTCCAGTAACTCTCAGCCGATCGAAAGTTATGTCCGTTTAAAAGTGTAGCGTCTGTTCCTACGATCCGCAATTCGAGGGACAAAACAACAAAAATTCATTCACTGTTGGGTGCGATCATACCAGCATTAATGCACCGGATCCCATCAGAACTCCGAAGTTAAAAGTGCTTGGGTGAGAGCAGTACTAGGATGGGTGACCCCTTGGGAAGTCCTCGTGTTGCACCCCTTTTTCATTAATTTCTTTTTTTATTACTCGTACTTCTTGTTCCTCCGATTCCTTGCCGTCCTATTCCCGACTCTTACAGTCCAATCCTTGAATAGAAAAATGCAATAGACTGAATCACACAACGTGGACGTGCGATCTGGGTGACGTGAGCTGCTTCGGTGGGTCCCAGCGCACCCTACGGGAAAAACGATCCAAAAGACCATCTCCGGGTTGGAATTGTTGTGTCTTCGTCTATTAGAACGAGATGCGTTCTATGGGAATCGAGACGAGCTTCGCATGAGCAGGTTGAAGCTCCCGTAACTCTCAGCCGATCAAAAGTTATGTCCGTTTAAAAGTGCAGTGCCTGTTCCTACGATCCGCAATTCGAGAGACAAAAGAACAAAGAATTCATTCACTGTTGGGTGCGATCATACCAGTAATAATGCACCGGATCCCATCAGAACTCCGAAGTTAAGCGTGCTTGGGCGAGAGCAGTACTAGGTTTGGTGACCCCCTGGGAAGTCCTCGTGTTGCACCCCTTTTTCATTAATTTCTTTTTTTTATTACTCGTACTTCTTTTTCCTCTGATTCCTCTCCGTCCTATTCCCGACTCTTATAGTCTAATCCTTGGATATAAAAGATGCAATATACTGAATCACACGACGTGGACGTGCGATCTGGGAGATGCGGGCTGCTTCGATGGGTCCCAGCGCGCCCTACGGGAAAAACGACCCAAAAGACCATCTCCGGGTTGGAATTTGTTCGTCTCCGTCTCTTTGACCGAGATGTGTGCTGTAGGTATCGAGACGAGTTTCGTGTGAGCAGGCTGAAGCTCCCGTAACTCTCAGCCGATCGAAAGTAATGTGCGTTTGAATGTGCAGCGCCTGTTCCTCCGATCCGCAATTTGAGAGACAAAACAATAAAGAATTCATTCACTGTTGGGTGTGATCATACCAGAACTAATGCATCGGATCCCATCAGAACTCCGAACTTAAGCGTGCTGTGGCGAGAGCAGTACTAGGATGGGTGACCCCTTGGGAAGTCCTCGTGTTGCACCCATTTTTCATTTATTTCTTTTTTTATTACTGGTACTTCTGGTTCCTCCGATTCCTCTCCGTCCTATTCCCGACTCTTTCAATCCAATATGCGGATAGAAAATATGAAAAGACTGAATCACACAATGTGGACATGCGATCTGTGTGACGCGGGCCTCTTTGGTGGGTCCCAGCGCGCCCTACGGGAAAAACGACCGGAAATACCATCTTCGGGTTGGAATTTGTACGTCTTCATCTCTTAGACCGAGATGCGCGCTATAGGTATCGAGAAGAGATTCGCGTGAGCAGGCTGAAGCTCGCGTAACTCTCAGCCGATCGAAAGTTATGTTTCTTTGAAATGGCAGCGCCTGTTCCTCCGATCCGCAAATCGAGAGACAAAACAATAAAGAATTCATTCACTGTTGGGTGTGATCATACCAGCACTATTGCATCGGATCCCATCAGAACTCCAAAGTTAAGCTTGCTTGGGCAAGAGCAGTACTAGGATGGGTGACCCCCTGGGAAGTCCTCGTGTTCCACCCCTTTTTCATTAATTTATTTTTTTATTACTCGTACTTATTGTTCCTCCGATCCATCGCTGTCCTATTACCGACCCTTTCAGTCTAATCCGCGGATAGAAAAGATGCAATAGACTGAATCACATGACGTGGACGTGCGATGTGAGTGACGCGGGCCGCTTTGGTGGGTCCCAGTGCGCCTTACGAGAAAAATGACTCAATAGAAAATCTACGGGTTGGAATTTGTGCGTCTTCGTCTGTTAGACCGAGATGCGCGCTATAGGTATCGAGACGAGCTTTGCTTGAGCAGGGTGAAGCTCCCGTAACTCTCAGCCGATCGAAAGTTATGTCCGTTTGAAAGACAAGCACCTGTTCCTTCGATCCGCAATTCGAGAGACAAAACAACAAAGAATTCATTCACTGTTGGGTACGATCATACCAACACTAATGCACTGGATCCCATCAGAACTTTGAAGTTAAGCGTGCTTGGGCGAGAGCAGTACTAGGATGGGTGACCCCTTGAGAAGTCCTCGTGTTGCACCCCTTTTTCATTAATTTCTTTTTTTATTACTCGTACTTCTTGTTCCTCCGATTCCTCGCCGTCCTATTCCCGAATCTTTCAGTCTAATCTTTGGATAGAAAAGATGCAATAGACTAAATCACACGACGTGGATGTGCGATCTGGGTGACGAGGGCCGATTCAATATGTCCCAGCGCGCCCAACGGGAAAAACGAACCGAAATACCATCTCTGGGTTGGAATTTGAGCGTCTCCGTCTCTTAGACCAAGATGTGCGCTGTAAGTATCGAGACGAGCTTCGCGTGAGACGTGCAATCTGGGTGATGCGGGCTGCTTTGGTGGGTCCCAGAACGCCCTACGGGAAAAACGAACAGAAAGACCATCTCCGGGTTGGAATTTGAGATTCTCCGTCTCTTAGACTAAGATGCGCGTTGTAGGTATCAGGTCGAGCTTCGCATTTGAAAGTGCAGCGCCTTTTCCTCCGATCCGGAATTCGAGAAACAAAACAATAAAGAATTCATTCACTGTTGGGTGCGATCATACCAGTACTATTGCATCGGATCCCATCAGAACTCCAAATTTAAGCGTGCTTGGGCGAGATTTGTACTAGGATGGGTAACCACCTGGGAAGTCCTCGTGTTGCACCCTTTTTAATTAATTTTTTTTATTACTCGTACTTCTTGTTCCTCCGATTCTTCTCCGTCCTATTCCCAACTCTTTCAGTCCAATCCATATATAGAAATGATGCAATAGGCTGAATCACATGATGTGGACGTGCGATCTGGGTGACGCGGGCCACTTCGGTGGGTCCCAGCGCACCCTACGGGAAAAACAACCCGAAAGACCATCTCCAGGTTGGAATTTGTGCGTCTCCGTCTCTTAGACCAAGATGCGCGCTGTAGGTATCGAGAAGAGCTTTGCGTGAGCAGGCTGAAGCTCCCGTAACTCTCAGCCGATAAAAAGTTATGTCCGTTTGAAAGTGTAGCCCCTGTTTCTCCGATCCACAATTCGAGAGACAAAACAACAAAGAATTCACTCACTGTTAGATGCGATCATACCAGCATTAATGCACTGGATCCCATCAGAAATACGAAGTTATGCGTTCCTGGGCGAGAACAGTACTAGGATGGGTGACCACCTGGGAAGTCCTCGTGTTGCACCCCTTTTTCATTAATTTATATTTTTATTACTCGTACTTCTTGTTCCTCCGATTCCTCGCCGTCCTATTTTCCTGACTCTTTCAGTCCAATCTGCGGATAGAAAAGATGCAATAGACTGAATCACACGACGTGGACGTGCGATCTGGGTGATGTGGGCTGCATCAGTGGGTCCCAGCGCGCCCTACGGAAAAAACGACCCGAAAGACCATCTCCGGGTTTAAATTTGTGCGTCTCCATCTCTTAGACTAAGATGCGTGCTATAGGTATCGAGACGAGCTTTGCATGGGCATGCTGAAGCTCCCGTACCTCTCAGCCGATCAAAAGTTATGTCCGTTTGAAAGTGAAGCGTCTGTTACTTCGATCCGCAATTCGAGAGACAAAACAACAAAGAATTCATTCTTCGTCGGGTGCGATCATACCAGCACTAATGAACCGGATCCCATTAGAAATCCAAAGTTAAGCGTACTTGGGCATGAGCAGTACTAGGATGGGTGACCCCTTGGGAAGTCCTCGTGTTGCACCCCTTTTTCATTAATTTCTTTTTTATTACACGTACTTCTTGTTCCTCCGATTCCTCGCCGTCCTATTCCCAACTCTTACAGTCCAATCCTCGGATAGAAAAGACGCAATAGACTTAATAACATGATGTAGACGTGCGATCTGGGTGATGCGAGCCGCTTCGGTGGGTCCCAACGCGCCCTACGGGAAAAATGACCCGAAATACCATCTTCGGGTTGGAATTTGTGCGTCTCCGTCTCTTAAACCGAGATGCGCGATGTAGGTATCGAAACGAGTTTCATGTGAGCAGGCTGAAGCTCCCGTAACTCTCAGCCGATTGAAAGTTATGTTCGTTTGAAAGTGCAGCGCCTGTTCCTCCGATCCGTAATTCGAGAGACAAAACAACAAAAAATTCATTCACTGTTGGGTGCGATCATACCAGCACTGATACACCATATCCCTTCAGAACTTCGAAGTTAAGCATGCTTGGGCGAGAGCAGTATTAGAATGGGTGACCCCCTAGGAAGTCCTCGTGTTGTACCCCTTTTTCATTAATTTCTTTTTTTATTACTCATAATTCTTGTTCCTCCGATTCCACGCCGTCCTATTCTGGACTCTTTCAGTCCAATCCGCGGATAGAAAAGATGCAATAGACTGAATTACACGACGTGTACGTGAGGTTTGGGTGACGCGGGCCGTTTCAATGGGTCCCAGTGTGCCCTAAGGGAAAAACAACCAGAAAGACCATCTCCGGGTAGGAATTTGAGATTCTTCGTCTCTTAGATTGAGATGCGCATTAAAGGTATGGAGTCGAGCTTCGCGTTTGAAAGTGCAGCGCCTGTTTCTGCGATCCGCAATTCGAGAGACAAAACAATAAAGAATTCATTCAATGTTGGGTGCGAGAATACCAATACTAATGCATCGGATCCTATCAGAACTCCGAAGTTAAGCGTGCTTGGGCGAGATCTGTACTAGGATGGGTGACCACCTAGGAAGTCCTCGTGTTGCACCCCTTTTTTATTAATTTATTTTTTTATTACTCGTACTTCTTGTTCCTCCGATTCCTCGCCGTCCTATTCCCGACTCTTTCCGTCCAATCCGTGGATAGAATTGATGCAATAGACTGAATCACATGATGTGGACGTGCAATCTGGGTGACGCGGGCCGCTTCGGTGAGTCCCAGCCCAACCTACGAGAAAAATGGCTTGAAAGACCATCTCAGGGTTGGAATTTGTGCGTCTTCGTCTCTTATACCGAAATGCACGCTATAGGTATCGAGACGAGCTTCGCGTGAGCAGGCTGAAGCTCCCGTAACTCTCAGCCGATCGAAAGTTATGTCCGTATGAAGTGCAGCGCCTGTTCCTCCGATCCGCAATTCGAAAGACAAAACAACAAAGAATTCATTCACTGTTGGGTGCGATCATACCAACACTAATTCACCGGATACCATCAGAACTCCGAAGTTAAGCGTGCTTGGGCGAGAGCAGTACTAGGATGGGTGATCCCCTGAGAAGTTCTCGTGTTGTACCCCTTTTTCAATAATTTCTTTTTTCATTACTCGTACTTATTGTTCCTCCGATTTCTCGCCATCTTATTCCTGACTCTTACAGTCTAATTCTCGGATAGAAAATATTCAATAGACTTAATCACATGACGTGGACGTGCGATCAGGGTGACGCGGGCCGCTTCGGTGAGTCCCAGCGCGCCCTACGGGAAAAACGACCCAAAAGACAATCTTCGGGTTGGAAAATGTGCGTCTCCATCTCTTAGACCGAGATGCTCTCTATAGGTATCGATACGAGCTTTGCTTAAGCAGGATGAAGCTCCCATAACTCTCAGCCGATCGAAAGTTATGTCCGTTTGAAAGTGAAGAGCCTGTTCCTCCGATCCGCAATTCGAGAGACAAAACAACAAAGAATTCATTCACTGGATCCCATCAGAACTCCGAAGTTAAGCGTGCTTGGGGAAGAGCAGTACTAGCATGGGTGAACCCTTGGAAAGTCCTCGTGTTGCTCCCATTTTTCATTAATTTCTTTTTTTATTACTCGTACTTCTTGTTCCTCCGATTCCTTGCCGTCCTATTCCCGATTCTTATAGTCTAATTCTCTGATAAAAAACATGCAATAGACTGAATCACATGATGTAGACATGCGATCTGGTTGACGCGGGCTGCTTCGGTGGGTCCCAGCACGCCCTACGGGAAAAACGACCTGAAATACCATCTCCGGTTTGGAATTTGTGTGTCTCCGTCTCTTAGACCAAGATGTGCGCTATAGGTATCGAAATGAGCTTCGCGAGAGCAGGCTGAAGCCCCCGTAACTCTCAGTCGATCGAAAGTTATGTCCGTTTGAAAGTGCAGCGCCTGTTCCTCCGATCCACAATTTGAGAGAGAAAACAACAAAGAATTCATTCACTGTTAGGTGCGATCATTACAGCACTAATACACCGGATCCCATCAGAACTCCGGTGTTAAGCTTGCTTGGGCGAGAGAAGTACTAGGATGGGTGACCACCTAGAAATTCCTCGTGTTGCACACCTTTTTCATTAATTTCTTTTTTTATTACTTGTACTTCTTGTTCCTCCGATTCCTAGCCGTCCTATTCCCGACTCTTTCAGTCCAATCCGCGGATAGAAACGATGCAATAAACTGAATCACATGACGTGGACGTCTGATCTGGGTGACGCGGGCCGCTTCGGTGGGTCCCAGTGCACCCTACGGGAAAAACGACCCAAAAGACCATCTCCGGGTTGGAATTTGTGCGTCTCTATCTCTTAGACCGAGATGCGAACTATAGGTATCGTGACGAGCTTCGCATGAGCAGGCTGAAGCTATCGTAACTCTCAGCCGATCGAAAGTTATGTCCGTTTGAAAGTGCAGCGCCTGTTCCTCCGATCCGCAATTCAAAAGACAAAACAACAAAGAATTCAATCACTGTTGGGTGCGATCTTACTGGCACTAATGCACCGGATACCATCAGAACTCCGAAGTTAAGTGTGCTTGGGTGAGAGCAGTTCTAGGATTGCTGACCCCCTGGGAAGTCCTCGTGTTGCACATATTTTTCATTAATTTCTTTTTTTTATTACTCGTACTTATTGTTCCTCCGATTCCTCGCCGTCCTATTCCTGACTCTTACAGTCCAATCTTTGGATAGAAAAGATTCAATAGACTGAATCACACGACTTGGACGTGCGATCTGGGTGATGTGGGCCGCTTCAGTGGGTCCCAGCGTGCCCTACAGGAAAAAAGACAAGAAAGACCATCTCCGGGTTGGAATTTGTGCGTCTCCGTCTCTTAGACCGAGATGCACGCCGTAGGTATCGAGACGAGCTTTGCGTGAGCAGGCTGAAGCTCCTGTAACTCTCAGCCGATCGAAAGTTATGTCCGTTTGAAAGTGCAGCGCCTGTTCCTCCGATCCGTAATTCGAGAGACAAAATAACAAAGAATTCATTCACTGTTGGGTGCGATTATACCAGCACTAATGCACCGGATCCCATCAGAACTCCGAAGTTAAGCTTTCTTGGGCGAGAGCAGTACTGTAGTAACCCGTAACCCAATAAAGAGATTACGGAAATTAATCATATTTAAATTTCAAATTTTTGGATGGCCCGATGAGAAGACCGGAGGATCCGAAGACATTCGGACGATCCGAAGTGATGTTCGGGGGCTCCAATCGCGTTCGGACTGTCCGTCGGCGGGATCAGAGGGCCGAAACAGGGTTAGGTCTTACGTCATCGAATACGTCAGCAAGGTGACGTCGTTGCTGACATCACTGATGGGACTTCGGAGGACCCGAAGTCAGGATCGGACGATCCGATCGTGTACGGAGGCTCCGAACAGGGTTCGGACGGCCCGAACTTCGCCTATAAATATGAGGGACGAGAGTTCATTTGAGGTGCACCAATACCTATCTTCTCTCTCTACTCCTAGGCTTTCTAACTCAAATCTAGGGAGATCTAGGCATCCTACGGGAAATCCGAAAATGGCACAGCGATCTAGGCGTCGTAGCGGAGCTGTGGCCTAGTTTTGAGACTATTGACAGCAAAGGGCTAATGACGGACGCAGGTATAACTTTGGCATCCTAAAAATATTTAGGAGTATGCATTAGCATAGTTAAGGGTTTTAGAGCTTAAATAATGATGCATGGGTATTTGCATTGTAGTAGCAGTAGACTGGACTAGTAGGCTTGGAGTCTAGAACAGCGGAGCTAGGTTTGACCATCAGTGTTAGAGGTGCGTAAGTACTGACCGAGATATCCGGCATGATATATATGCTTATATGTTGCATGATTATGTGCTACGTGTTTCACCATGTTTTACGGCTTTAGCACATGCATATTTTTACGGTAGATTGCATCTGGTATGATGTGAGTCATGACAAGTTTCCATCGGTGATGAGTTACTTCTTATGGATTCTTGTCTGGGGACACTCAGCCCGTGGTTTCACTATATCTAGGAGCGACCACGACGGTGGAGTAGACGCTATAGTGGATAGGGGAATACAAGAGTACCCCGCGGAGTAGCTCTCTTAGCACGATACTGTGTGTTCATGGTGCCCTGAGTAGACTGTTTTACCTAGTGATTTTAAATCATTTGTTTGTTGCATATTAGTTTATATATCATTGCTTTGTATTGAGCATTGTCACTCACGCCCCTGTGTTTGGTATTGGTGGTATACCTTGTGGCGGGTCAGGTTTGAGGTTGGACGGTCCAGGAGGCTCTCAGCAGGAGTGATGTCCCGAGAGTCTGGAGTTTTAGGGGGTTAGGATTTGTTTACCCTGAACCTTCGATTTGGTTGTATAATGGTATTTATAAATTTTTGTTATCATCGGTTGTATTCTGCCGATTGGATTTGTTGTACTTTTAAGTATCCGCTCCTTACGCTTTAAGTTTTATGCATGCGCTTAAATTATAACTCTGATTAGATAGTGGATCCGAGTTGGGTCACTACACTTTTTGGTATCAGAGCGCATTGCACTGGGAATTTCGTAAAGCAGATTAAGTAATTATCTGTTCTCATGAAACAGATGGCAGATTACGATGAGAGCCACGATAGCGGAGGTGGCGGTCGATGGGGCGATCCGAATGATCGTAGACATCGTCGTGGAGAGCCTGATGAGCGCAAATGAGTGAGCATGCGCAGGTTTAAGGAGGTTATCCCGAAGCCCTTGATAGGAGGTGAGACGCTTGATGAGGCTGAGGATTGGCTTGAGAGGATGGATTAGTTTTTTCAGGAGTTCCGTTGAACAGACGAGGATAGGATGGAGATTCTTGCCTTCATGCTTGAGGGGCGAGCGAGGAAGTGGTGGAGATCTACTTCCGCACCATTCATAGCAGTGAGAGGAGTAGCAACGTGGGTTGAGTTCCGTACTGCTTTTCGGAGACTGTATTTCCCTCCAGTTCTTCGTTAGGCGAAAGCCAGTGAGTTGGTGAGTTTACGACAGGGTACGATGATGATCGAGGAGTACCAGCAGAAGTTCTTTGATCTGCTACCTTATTGTCCTCACATTGCTGATAGTTCTATGGCAAAGTACGACCATTTTCTTCAGGGTCTGAACCCTAAGATTCATCGGATGGTCGTTGTGGGCAGTGATATGACCTACAAGGGCTTGGTGGACCGTTGTCGCCAGGCGGAGGACACTATCATGAGGAACAAGGGACTCTTCTCTTCTTTTTCCAAGTCAGCGAGTCTTTCATGAAGCCAGGAGGTACTTCTTCTTCATATGGATCTGGTGGATTGCATAACTTTGGTGGACAGAGATCGAACCGATGTTGTCAGTGTAGGCGCAAGCATCTTGCAGGCCCATGTCCTCATTTTAGTGGGGCATGTTTCCAATGTGGTCAGTAGGGTCATATGAAGAGAGATTGTCCGTTATTGATGGGAGCAGAGAGTGGTTCTGGAGGTTCTCAGGCATCTGTTCAGCCACCTCAGTACCATTAGCCACCTTATCAGCAGCCGTATTCCCAGCAACCGCAGCAGTTTCAGCGACAGCCTGCTCAGAATCCTTCTCGGGGTCATTCTTCTTTGCGACCACGTGCCCAGGGTCAGGTCTTTGCGCTTAACCAGGAACAGGCAGAGGTTGATAGTGATCGGATGATCGCAGGTATCTGTAGTTTATGTGGTTTTCCTGCATATGTTTTTATTGATACCGGTGCATCACATTCTTTCGTATCAGCACGTTTTGCTAAGAAGTATAAGTTTCTATTTATTCCATTAGACGTCTTGCTAGTAGTTTCTACTCCAATGGGTAGCGAGATTTTAGCCAAGCATCTAGTTGTGGGTTGTGTTTTGGATTTCGAGGGGCATCAGCTTAGTGCTAACCTGATGATTCTAGCCATGGAGGATTTTGATTATATAATTGGGATAGATCTCCTGACTACCTACCGAGCGATAGTGGATTGCTATCAGATATTTTTTCAGTTCCATCCCGAGGATTGCGAGTTTTGGTATTTCTATGGTGAGGGAGCGCGACCCCCGATGCTAGTGGTTTCTGCTCTGAAAGCCCGGCGTGCTTTAGAGTCTGGCGGGGAAGGCTACCTTATCTACGCCATTGAAGCATCATTAGGAGAGCTAGACATCCAGGCGATACCAGTGGTTTGTGATTTTCCCGATGTGTTTTCGGAGGAGATTCCAGGCTTACCACCAGTGAGGGAGATCGCGTTTGGCATTGAGTTAGTGCCAGGGACTGCACCGATTTCCAGAGCTCCTTACCGTTTGGCACCGTCAGAGATGAAAGAGCTGTAGAAGCAATTGCAAGATCTTCTTGATAAGGGCTATATTCGACCTAGTGTTTCGCCATGGGGGGCCCCAGTACTGTTTGTCAAGAAGAAGGATGGTTCGATATGTTTGTGTATCGATTACCGTCAGTTGAATCAAGTGACATTTAAGAACAAATATCCTTTTCTGCGGATAGATGATCTCTTAGATCAGTTACAGGGTACTTCTGTCTATTCAAAGATTGATCTTCGGTCGGGATATCACTAGTTGAGGGTTAGAGATGAGGATATCTCTAAAACAGCATTTCGTATGCGGTATGGTCACTATGAATTTTTAGTGAGGCCGTTTGGTCTGACGAATGCTACAGCTATTTTCATGGATCTGATGAATAGGGTATTCCGCAACTTCCTAGATAAGTTTGTGGTAGTGTTCATCCATGACATCTTGGTGTATTCTCGCAGCATGGATGAGCATTCCTACCATCTCTACACTGTACTTCAGGTCTTGAGAGAAAGACATTTGTACGTAAAGCTGAGCAAGTGTGACTTTTGGATTGACCAAGTTGTGTTCCTTGGTCATGTCATTTCTCAGGAGGGCGTATCTATTGACCCCAGCAAGACAGAGGCAATTCTGAATTGGTAGCGTCCGACTACAGCTTTTGAGATTCGTAGTTTCCTTAGTTTGGCAGGATACTACCGGCGTTTTGTGGAAAATTTCACTCAGATAGCAAGGCCTTTGACTCAGTTGGCGAAGAAAGATGCTTCTTTCATGTGGTCAGATGCATGTGAAGATAGTTTTTATGAGTTAAGACGCCGTTTGACGATAGCTCCAGTTCATGCTTTGCCGTCTGGATCAGGTGGTTTTGTAGTCTACACTGATGCTTCTCTCCAGGGTTTGGGGTGTGTGTTGACTCAGAATGGCCACGTGATCGTGTATGCATCCAGACAGTTGAAAACTCACAAGGAGAACTATCCCGTACATGATCTAAAGCTTGCAGCCATTTCTTTGCTCTGAAGATATGGCGTCACTATTTGTACGGAGAGCGATTTGAGATCTTCACCGATCATAAGAGTTTGAAGTATCTGTTCACTCAGGCTGAGTTGAACATGCGGCAGCGTCGTTCGATGGATCTGTTGAAATATTATGACTGTGAGATCAAGTACCATCCAGGTTCTTCAAACCCCGTTGCTGATGCGCTTAGTCGCAAGGTCTATGTGAGTTCCCTTCGTACCAGTTCAGTTTCGAAGGCGGTGGAGGAGTGTTGTTCTTTGGGATTCACGTTCCGTCATAAGAAAGAACAGCAAGGGATTTGTGTTTCTTCTGTGCTTCCAGAGCCAGCATTGTATCGACGAATCCGAGAAGCACAGAATTATGATCTGAAGACTCAGAAGTTGGCCCGTTTGGCTGAGGGTGATAATACTTCTGGTTTTCATCTGCAAGAAGACGGTCTCTTGTGTCTTTCTAGTCGAGTTGTGGTACCCTAGGATTCTAATTTGAGGGATGAGATCTTATCGCAAGCTCACCGTAGTCGATTCTCTATACATCCAGGAAGCATGAAGATGTATAAGGATCTTTGCACACTGTTTTGGTGGAAAGGGATGAAGCGCAGCGTTTATCAGTTTGTATCGCGATGCCTTGTGTGTCAGCAGGTCAAGGAAGAGTTTAGACGACCCGGAGGGTTACTTCACAGCTTAGAGATTCCTGAGTGGAAGTGGGAGCATGTGATGATGGATTTTGTCACCCACTTGCCTATGTCTTCCAGGAATTGTGATGCTATTTGGATTGTTGTGGATCGATTATCGAAGTCAGCGCATTTTCTTCCCTATAACCGCGACTATACCTTTTATAGGATGGCGTAATTGTATGTGCGGGAGAACGTTCGATTGCATGGCATTCGGTTGAGCATTGTCAGTGATAGAGATCCGAGATTCACCTCGAGATTTTGGGGTAGTTTCCAGCGAGCCCTTGGTACTACTTTGAGCCTGAGTATGGCTTATCATCCCGAGACAGATGGACAGTTCGAGCGTACTATTTGCACTTTAGAGGATATGCTTCGCATGACAGTGATGGATTTTGGTCCAGCGTGGCATGATCATTTACCATTGGTGGAGTTCGCTTACAACAATAGTTTCCATCACAGCATTGGCATGGCACCATTTGAGGCTCTTTATGGACGTCGTTGTCGTACACCTTTGTTTTGGGACGAGGTTGGCAAACGTCAGGTTGAGGGTCCTCAGATGATTCAGCAGATGACAGATGCAATGGAGTTGATCCGACGCAGGATTAAGGCTGCCCAGGATCGACAGGCGAATTACGCCAATGCTCACCGGAGGCCGTTACACTTCGAGGTGGGAGAGCATGTATTCTTGCGTGTGTCACCTTTTTGGAAGGTGAGGAGGTTCGGTCGCAAAGGTAAGCTGACACCGAGATTTATTGGTCCTATCGAGATTCTCGAGAAGGTTGGGGACGTGGCTTATCATCTAGCTTTGCCACCAGATCTTTTGGGGATCCATGATGTGTTCCACGTGTCCTTGTTGAGACAGTATGTGGCGGATGAGTCACATATTTTTCATCCAACCGAGGTACAGTTAGATCAGGATCTATCGTATGTGGAGAAACCCCTACGGATTCTAGACAGGAAGGACAAGGTATGTAGTGACCCTTACCCGGATCACCTACTAAACAGAACTTATGCATGCAATTAACTTAATTAAACAGATATCAGAATAAAACTGCGGAAACCATAAACAATATACAATCCCAAGTAAAGGAATCTGTAATTTATCCAATAATATACAACCAAATCGAATAGCTGTATAAACCCAAATAATAGTAATAAAACCTAAGCGAAGCTCCAGCTGGCCAACCACTGACTAGCCCCTCCTGGATCCACCCTCCTCGTCCAATCGCAAACCTGCCCCATGGAATAGGGTGTCCAGAAAATATAGAGTACGAGACGTGAGCATAAAACGCTCAGTGCGAGAGTATGAGTATACATGCATGCAAAGTGAACTCCCTATAGACTCGAGGTCAAGGATCAGATAACAGAGACAGACCGGGCCCTGGTATGTAGCACGTTGTGCCGTCGCTTCAGGAGGTGGCTCCCATACCGAGATAACCGTGGATACGCCGGACCCAAATCGATGGAAGTCTATCCACTAACAGGATAGGGTACAACCCTACTAACAGACATCTCGAAAGAGATACAGCAAGATGCAAATGAATGCAGCATAATATCATGGCATATAAATCATGCAGTCACATAATACATGCATACTCAGTCAGGATATCTCGAACAGTACTTTCGTACCTCAAAACAGTGCAAGCTCTACCAACTCTAGGTCCACGCCTATAGTCTGCTCTACATTGCCAAATGATACTACTATCATTAAAGTGCTCTAAAAGCCTTAAATAAGCTATTGCATACTCCTAAATATTTATAGGAAGCAAAAGCTATACCTTCGTCCGTCGTTAGCCCTTTGATGTCGATGCCTCCAGAACTTGGGCACAACTCCGCTACGCTACCGAATGCCTCGCCGACCGCCGGGTCAAGCCTAGCAAGGCTAGAACAACTCGAATAGACTAGAAAGGAGAGGGAAACACTCGGAATTGGCAATTGGAAATGAAGCCTCGGCCCTCTATTTATAGACAACGATCGGAACTTCCGATCCTTGATCGAAACGTCCGAACCTCGATCGGAACGTCCGATCCTGCCATCGGAGCTTCCGAAGATCCTGATCTGCCACGTGTCAAAATATCACTTGTTGACTTCGGATAGGGGTGATCGGAGCTTCCGATCCTGATCGGAGCTTCCGATCCAACCACACGTCATGCCTGACGTAATATCATCGGTGATTCCGATCGCTCATCGGAGCTTCCGATCCTGTTCGGAGCTTCCGATCATGCCTTCGGAGCTTCCGATCCGTCCGATACCCAATTTATATAATTAGCATTAATCCTTTAATTACTCAATTAGGGTACGGGCTACTACATTCTCCCCCACTTAAGATATTTCGTCCTCGAAATCAGATCTTAAGTACCGAATGCAAATACAGAAATCAGAAACATTCTTTATTCAAATCAAACGTTTACAAAGTTTGCAACTGAATACAAATTAAAGAATGAAATCAAAACAACTCAGGATGGTCTTTACGCATCCCTCAAGCTCCCAAGTAGCTTCCTCAGTGCCTCGGCGCTGCCACTGAACTAAAACCAAAGGAATGACTTTGTTCCGTAAAACCTTATCCTTATAATCCAAGATACGAAGAGGTTTCTCAACATAAGTCAAATCCTTGTCTACCTGAACCTCAGACCGCTGCAGAATATGAGATTCATCCGCCACATACCGTCGCAACAGAGATACGTGAAACACATCGTGAATACTGGATAGATGCGGTGGCAAAGCTAGTCGATAAGCCAAATCGCCAATGCTCTCCAAGATCTCAAACGGACCGATAAATCTGGGAGATAACTTGCCCTTAAGGCCAAATCTGAGAATCTTTTGGAAAGGTGACACTCTAAAAAACACTTTCTCCCCGACCTCGAACTGCAAGGGCCTACGCTTGATATTAGCATAGCTGGCCTGACGATCCTGTGCAGTCTTAATCCATTTTTTGATCTGATCAATAATGTCTATCGCCTGCTAGATAAACTCCGGTCCCTCAGCCTGTCTCTCCCCCACTTCTTCCCAGAAGAGTGGAGTACGACAACGTCGCCCATACAACGCCTCAAAAGGTGCCATCCCAATACTAGTGTGATAGCTGTTGTTGTAAGCGAACTCGATCAACGGCAAATGATCCTGCCAGGCTGAACCAAAATCCATGACGCACGCTCTAAGCATATACTCTAACGGACGGATAGTGCTCTCTGACTGACCATCAGTCTCCGGATGATAGGCTGTACTCAAACTAAGAGTAGTACCCATCACACGCTGAACACTCCACTCCCCCAGAATCTAGAAGTAAACCTGGGGTCCCGATCGCTGACAATGCGCACAGGAACTCCATGAAGTCGAACGATCTCCTGAATGTACATCCGTGCCATGCGATCCACAGAGTACTCTCGGCTATAGGCAATGAAATGCGCTGACTTGGTGAGTCGGTCAACCACAACCCAGATAGCATCACAGTTCCTCAGGGATACCGGCAAATGGGTCACAAAGTCCATTGTGATAAACTCCCATTTCCATTCAGGAATAGGCAGACTGTGAAGCAATCCTCCAGGTCGTCGGTGCTCTGCCTTGACCTGTTGACACACCAAATATCTCGAAACAAACTGATAAACACTGCATTTCATTCCCTTCTACCAAAAACGAGTACGGAGATCCTTGTACATCTTGTTGCTCCCAAGATGAATACTCAACTTAGTGTGATGCGCCTGAGACAAAATCTCCTCTCGTAACTCTTCATCCTGCGGAATCACAAGCCTACCAGACAAACACAGAAAAGCCATCTGACTGATAATGAAATCCAGATGAGCTACCCTCGTTAGCTAGATGAGCTAAACGCTGGGTTTTCGTATCAGACATCTGAGCATCTCGGATCCGCGAATACAAGGCTGGCTCAGATAATATCGAAAACATCTGGATACTATGCATACCTTTCTTATGCTTGAAGGTATAACCTGAAGTACAACAGTCACTGATCGCACTAGACATCGAACAAGTCTGAAGTGCGGATAGTCGCACCTTGTGACTCAAAGCATCAGCGGTGAGATTAGCAGCTCCCGGATGGTACTTAATCTCACAATCATAGTCCTTAAGCAAGTCCATCCAACGTCTCTGCCTCATGTTCAACTCCGCCTGAGTGAACAAATACTTGAGACTCTTATGGTCGGTGAAGATCTTAAATTTCTCGCCATACAGATAACGACGCCAGATCTTCAAAGAGAACACAATGGCTGCCAATTCCAAATCATGGACTGGGTAGTTGTCCTCGTGAAGCTTCAGCTGTCTAGAAGTGTATGCGATCACATGCCCATTCTGAGTCAGGACACAACATAACCCCTGAAGAGAAGCATCCGTGTAAACTACATACCCTCCAGATCCTGACGGTAATGCCAACATCGGCGCAGAAGTCAACCGTCGTCGAAGCTCACAGAAATTCTCCTCACACTCGGAGGACCACTCGAAATCCACACCCTTGCGGGTAAGCTGCGTCAACGGTCGAGCTAACTGAGAGAAGTTCAGAATGAAGCGACGATAATACCCTGCTAGACCCAGAAAACTACGGATCTCAGCAACTGTCGTCGGACGCGACCAATTAAGTACCGCTTCAATCTTTCTTGGATCAACAGAAATCCCTTCCCTGGATATGATATGGCCAAGAAAGACCACTCTATCCATCCAGAACTCACACTTGCTCAGCTTGGCGTACAACTGCTCATCTCGAAGAGTCTGTAGTACTAACCGCAAGTGAGAAACTTGTTCTTCCGTATTACGCGAATACACCAAGATGTCGTCAATAAAGACCACGACAAACTTGTCCAAATACTCCCTGAAGACACGGTTCATCAGATCCATGAATATAGCCGGCGCATTAGTCAAACCAAATGGCATCACTAGGAACTCGTAATGCCCATAGCGAGTACGGAATGCAGTCTTGGCTACATCCTGATCACGGACTCTCAACTGATGATACCCAGATCTCAAGTCAATCTTGGAGTAAACTGATGTGCCCTGCAACTGGTCAAACAAGTCATCAATACTAGGCAACGGATACTTGTTCTTCACAGTGACTCGATTCAGCTTTCGATAGTCAATCCACAGCCGCATCGACCCATCCTTCTTCTTCACGAAGAGAACAGGAGCTCCCCAAGGAGATACACTAGGACGAATGTACCCCTTGTCCAAAAGATTCTGTAGCTGATTCTTCAAATCACGCATCTCTGACGGAGCCAGACGATACGGTGCTCTAGAAATAGGCGAAGTACCCGGCATCAACTCTATGCCAAACTCGACTTCCCTAGCAGGAGAAAAACCCGGAATCTCATCAGGAAATACATCTGAAAATTCATCCACAACAGGAATTCTCTCTATCCCAATACTCTCAGCGGAAAAATCAACTGCATAGATAAGGTAGCCTTCCCCGCCAGACTCTAGAGCTCGACAAGCTCTCAAAGCTGATACCAAAGGCATCGGGGGTCGCGCTCCCTCACCATAGAAAAACCAGCTCTCGCTCCCCTCCGGATGAAAGCGTACTAATCTCTGATAGCAGTCCACTGAAGCTCGATAGGTAGTCAACATATCTATTCCCAGAATGCAATCAAAGTCGTCCATCGCCAGGACCATGAGATTTGAAATCAAAATGTTACCCTCAAACTCTAAAGGGCAACCCATCACTAGATGCTTAGCCAAAGCAGATTGGCCCGTCGGAGTAGAAACAGACATCACTACGTCTAGTGCAATGCATGGTAACTTATGCCTCTTAACAAAACGTGCAGAAATGAAGGAATGAGATGCACCAGTGTCAATAAGTACAAGAGCAGGTATACCATAAAGCAGAAATGTACCTGCAATGACTTTCTCATTCTCCTCCACTGCCTGATCATTTCTCAGGGCAAACACCTGGCCAGAAGCTCGTGGCCTCAAATGAGAACTCCCAGCAGACTGTCCCTACGACCTCTACTGAACGGTGGCCTGAGAGCCCGATCCTGAACCAGAACCAGAACCAGAACCGCCTCCCCCAGACAGTGGACAATCCCTCCGGATATGACCAGTCTCTCCACAATGGAAACAAGCTCTAGAAGCTCTACGGCACTTGTCGGATGGATGGTTCTTCCCACAGTGATCACACTTGTCCTTCTTACCGAAACGGACAACACCTCCAGAACCAGAGGAAGAAGAAGATCCAGACTTCTTGAAAGTTTGGGCACGGGGACCCAAAGAACTAGCAGGCCATGACTGAGGGAAAGACCTGTTCCGTCGAATAGTGTCCTCCGCCTGGAGACAACGGCTCACCAAACCCTCGTAGGACATGTCGTCGCCAACCGCCACACGGTCATGGATCTCAGGGTTAAGGCCCTGAAGGAACAGATTATTTTTCATCTCTGAGCTATCAGCAATCTCGAGGCAATAGGATAGTAGATCAAAGAACCTCTGCTGATACTCATCGATAGACATGTCTCCCTGTCGCAGACTCAGTAGCTCGCCTGCCTTCGGCTGACGGAGTGCAGGAGGAAAATACCGCTTTTGGAAAGTTGTGCGGAACTCGGCCCAGGTGGCCACTCCTCTTGCCGCAACAAAAGGTGCAGAAGTAAACCTCCACCACCTGCGCGCACGCCCATCCAGAAGATAGCCAAGGGTCTCCACCTTCTGCTCCTCGGTGCATTGGAAAGTCTGAAAAGTCGTCTCCATGCAGTCTAACCTGTAGTAGCCCGTGCCCTAATTGAGCAATTAAAGGATTAATGCTAATTAATTGAATTAGGCATTGGACGGATCGGAAGCTCCGAAGGCACGATCGGAAGCTCCGAACAGGATCGGAAGCTCCGATGAGCGATCGGAGGCACCGATCGATATTACGTCAGGCATGACGTGTGGTTGGATCGGAAGCTCCGATCAGGACCGGAGGCTCCGATCACCCCTATCCGGAGTCATCAAGTGATATTTTGACACGTGGCAAATCAGGATCTTCGGAAGCTCCGATGACAGGATCGGACGTTCCGATCGAGGTTCGGACGTTCCGATCGAGGATCGGAGGCTCCGATCGTTGTCTATAAATAGAAGGCCTAGGCTTCATTTCTCCTTGCCAATTCCGGATTTCCTCTCTATTTCTAGTCATATTCGAGTTGTTCTAGCCTTCCTAGGCTTGAACCGGGATTCGTCTAGACGTTCGGTAGTCGTAGCGGAGTTGTGCCCAAGTTTTGGAGGCATCGACATCAAAGGGCTAACGACGGACGAAGGTATAGCTTTTGCTCCCTATAAATATTTAGGAGTATGCAATAGCTTAGTTAAGGCTTTTAGAGCACTTTAATGATAGTAGTATCATTTGGCAGTGTAGAGCAGACTATAGGCGTGGACCTAGAGTTGGTAGAGCTTTCACTGTTTTGAGGTACGAAAGTACTGTTCGAGATATCCTGACTGAGTATGCATGTATTATGTGACTGCATGATTTATATGCCATGATATTATGCTGCATTCATTTGCATCTTGTTGTATCTCTTTCGAGACGTCTGTTAGTAGGGTTGTACCCTATCCTGTTAGTGGATGGACTTCCATCGATTTGGGTCCGGCGTATCCACGGTTATCTCGGTATGGGAGCCACCTCCTGAAGCGACGGCACAGCGTGCTACATACCAGGGCCCGGTCTGTCTCTGTTATCTGATCCTTGACCTCGAGTCTATTGGGAGTTCACTTTGCATGCATGTATACTCATACTATCGCACTGAGCGTTTTATGCTCACGTCTCGTACTCTGTATTTTCTGGACACCCTATTCCATGGGGCAGGTTTGCGATTGGACGAGGAGGGTGGATCCAGGAGGGGCTAGTCAGTGGTTGGCCAGCTGGAGCTTCGTCTAGGTTTTATTACTGTTGGTTGGGTTTATACAGCTATTCGATTTGGTTGTACATTATTGGATAATTACAGATTCCTTTACTTGGGATTGTATAATGTTATTGGATTCCGCAGTTTTATTCTGATATCTGTTTAATTAAGTTAATTGCATGCATAAGTTCTGTTTAGTAGGTGATCCGGGTAAGGGTCACTACATTTATGGTATCAGAGCATGCAAAAGATTTCTTGGGATTTAGTCTCATCTTTAGGTATTTTTGTAGATGTCAAATCGTAACGACCAGAGTTCTCATGGCAGTGTTGGTGGGCGTTGGGGTGATGCCGACCGGGAGCCTCGTCGAGAACGGCGTCATCGTCACCATGACAACGAGCATTTCACTGTGCGTCGATTCTTAGCTATGGGTCCTAAGCCCTTAGTTGGAGGTGAGTCTCCGGAGGATGCGGAGAACTGGTTAGACCGCATGGAAACGACTTTTCAGACTTTCCAATGCATCGATGAGCAGAAGGTGGAGACCCTTGGCTATCTTCTGGATGGGCGTGCGCGTAGGTGGTGGAGGTTTACTTCTGCACCTTTTGTTGCGGCGAGAGGAGTGGCCACCTGGGCCGAGTTCCGCACAGCTTTCCAAAAGCGGTATTTTCCTCCTGCATTCCGACAGTCGAAGGCAGGCGAGCTACTGAGTCTGCGACAGGGAGCCATGTCTATCGATGAGTATCAGCAGAGGTTCTTTGATCTGCTATCCTATTGCCCCGAGATTGCTGATAGCTCAGAGATGAAGTATAATCTGTTCCTTCAGGGCCTTAACCCTGAGATCCATGACCGTGTGGCGGTTGGAGACGACATGTCCTACGAGGGTTTGGTGAGCCGTTGTCACCAGGCGGAGGACAGCATTCGGCGAAACAGGTCTTTCCCTCAGTCGAGGCCTGCTAGTTCTTTGGGTCCCCGTGCCCAAACTTTCAAGAAGTCTGGATCTTCTTCTTCCTCTGGTTCTGGAGGTATTGTCCGTTATGGTAAGAAGGACAAGTGTGATCACTGTGGGAAGAACCATCCTTTCGACAAGTGCCGCAGAGCTTCTGGAGCTTGTTTTCGTTGTGGAGAGACTGGTCATATCCAGAGGGATTGTCCACAGTCTGGGGGAGGCGGTTCTGGTTCTGGTTCAGGATCGGGTTCTCAGGCCACCGTTCAGCAGAGGTCGCAGGGACAGTCTGCTGGGAGTTCTCATTTGAGGCCACGAGCTTCTGGCCAGGTGTTTGCCCTGAGACATGATCAGGCTGTGGAGGAGAATGAGAAAGTCATCGCAGATACATTTATGCTTTATGGTATACCTGCTCTTGTACTTATTGACACTGGTGCATCTCATTCCTTCATTTCTGCACGTTTTGTTAAGAGGCATAAGTTACCATGCATTGCACTAGACGTAGTGATGTCTGTTTCTACTCCGACGGGCCAATCTGCTTTGGCTAAGCGTCTAGTGATGGGTTGCCCTTTAGAGTTCGAAGGGAACGTTCTGTTGGCGAATCTCATGGTCCTGGCGATGGAAGACTTTGATTGCATTCTGGGAATAGATGTGCTGACTACCTATCGAGTTTCAGTGGACTGCTATCAGAGATTAGTATGCTTTCATCCGGAAGGGAGTGAGAGTTGGTTTTTCTATGGTGAGGGAGCGCGACCCCCGATGCCTTTGGTATCAGCTTTGAGAGCCTGTCGAGCTCTAGAGTCTGGCGGGGAAGGCTACCTTATCTATGCAGTTGATTTGTCCGCTGAGAGTATTGGGATAAAGAGCATTCCTGTTGTGGATGAATTTCCAGATGTGTTTCCTGATGAGATTCCGGGTTTTCCTCCTGCTAGGGAAGTCGAGTTTGGCATAGAGTTGATGCCGTACTTCGCCTATTTCTAGAGCACCGTATCGTCTGGCTCCGTCAGAGATGCGTGAGTTAAAGAATCAGCTACAGGATCTTTTGGACAAGGGGTACATTCGTCCTAGTGTATCTCCTTGGGGAGCTCCTGTTCTCTTCGTGAAGAAGAAGGATGGGTCGTTGCGGCTGTGCATTGACTATCGGCAGCTGAATCGAGTCACTGTGAAGAACAAGTATCCGTTGCCTCGTATTGATGACTTGTTTGACCAGCTGCAGGGCACATCAGTTTACTCCAAGATTGACTTGAGATCTGGGTATCATCAGTTGAGAGTCCGTGATCAGGACGTAGCCAAGACTGCATTCCGTACTCGCTATGGGCATTACGAGTTCCTAGTGATGCCATTTGGTTAGACTAATGCGCCGGCTATATTCATGGATCTGATGAACCGTGTCTTTAAGGAGTATTTGGACAAGTTTGTTGTGGTCTTCATTGACGACATCCTGGTTTATTCGCGTAATATGGAAGAGCATATTTCTCACTTGCAGTTGGTACTACAGACTCTTCGAGATGAGCAGTTATACGCCAAGCTGAGCAAGTGTGAGTTCTGGATGGATAGAGTGGTTTTTCTTGGCCATATCATATCCAGGGAAGGGATTTCTGTTGATCCAAGCAAGATTGAAGCGGTACTTAATTGGTCGCGTCCGACGACGGTTGCTGAGATCCGTAGTTTTCTGGGTCTAGCAGGGTATTATCGTCGCTTCATTCTAAATTTCTCTCAGTTAGCTCGACCGTTGACGCAACTTACCCGCAAAGGTGTGGATTTCGAGTGGTCCTCCGAGTGTGAGGAGAATTTCCGTGAGCTTCGACGGCGGTTGACTTCTGCGCCGGTGTTAGCATTACCGTCAGGATCTGGAGGGTATGTAGTTTACACGGATGCTTCTCTTCAGGGGTTAGGTTGTGTCCTGACTCAGAATGGGCATGTGATCGCATACGCTTCTAGACAGCTGAAGCTTCACGAGGACAATTACCCAGTCCATGATTTGGAATTGGCAGCCATTGTGTTCGCTTTGAAGATCTAGCGTCATTATCTTTATGGCGAGAAATTTGAGATCTTCACCGACCATAAGAGTCTCAAGTATTTGTTCACTCAGGCAGAATTGAACATGAGGCAGAGACGTTGGATGGACTTGCTTAAGGACTATGATTGCGAGATTAAGTACCATCCGGGAGCTGCTAATCTCACCGCTGATGCCTTGAGTCGCAAGGTGCGACTATCCGCACTTCAGACTTGTTCGATGTCTAGTGCGATCAGTGACTGTTGTACTTCAGGTTATACCTTCAAGCATAAGAAAGGTATGCAGAGTATCCAAATGTTTGCGATATTATCTGAGCCAGCCTTGTATTCGTGGATCCGAGATGCTCAGATGTCTGATTTGAAGACCCAGCGTTTAGCTCGTCTAGCTAACGAGGGTAGCTCGTCTGGATTTCATTATCAGTCAGATGGCTTTCTGTGTTTGTCTGGTAGGCTTGTGATTCCACAGGATGAAGAGTTGCGAGAAGAGATTTTATCTCAGGCACATCGCACTAAGTTGAGTATTCATCCTGGGAGCAACAAGATGTACAAGGATCTCCGTACTCGTTTCTGGTGGAAGGGAATGAAACGCAGTGTTTATCAGTTTGTTTCGAGATGTTTGGTGTGTCAACAGGTCAAGGCAGAGCACCGACGACCTGGAGGATTGCTCCACAGTCTGCCTATTCCTGAATGGAAATGAGAGTTTATCACTATGGACTTTGTGACCCATTTGCCGGTATCCCCGAGGAACTGTGATGCTATTTGGGTTGTGGTGGACCGACTCACCAATTCAGCGCATTTCATTGCCTATAGCCGAGAGTACTCTGTGGATCGCATGGCACGGATGTACATTCAGGAGATCGTTCGACTTCATGGAGTGCCTGTGAGCATTGTCAGCGATCGGGACCCCAGGTTTACTTCTAGATTCTGGGGGAGTGTTCAGCGTGCGATGGGTACTACTCTCAGTTTGAGTACAGCCTATCATCCGGAGACTGATGGTCAGTCAGAGCGCACTATCCGTACGTTAGAAGATATGCTTAGAGCGTGCGTCATGGATTTTGGTTCAGCCTGGCAGGATCATTTGCCGTTGATCGAGTTCGCTTACAACAACAGCTATCACACTAGTATTGGGATGGCACCTTTTGAAGCGTTGTATGGGCGACGTTGTCGTACTCCACTCTTCTGGGAAGAAGTGGGGGAGAGACAGGGTGAAGGACCGGAGTTTATCCAGCAGGCGATAGACATTGTTGATCAGATCAAGAAACGGATTAAGACTGCACAGGATCGTCAGGACAGTTATGCTAATATCAAGCGTAGGCCTTTGCAGTTCGAGGTCGGGGAGAAAGTGTTTCTGAGAGTGTCACCTTTCCGCAAGATTCTCAGGTTTGGCCTTAAGGGCAAGTTGTCTCCCAGATTTATCGGTCCGTTTGAGATCTTGGAGAGCATTGGCGATTTGGCTTATCGACTAGCATTGCCACCGCATCTATCCAGCATTCACGACGTGTTCCACGTATCTCTATTGCGACGGTATGTGGCGGATGAATCTCATATTCTGCAGCGGTCTGAGGTTCAGGTAGACAAGGATTTGACTTATGTTGAGAAACCTCTTCGCATCCTTGATTATAAGGATAAGGTTTTACGGAACAAAGTCATTCCCTTGGTTTTAGTTCAGTGGCAGCGCCGAGGCACTGAGGAAGCTACTTGGGAGCTTGAGGACAGGATGCGTAAAGACCATCCTGAGTTGTTTTGATTTCATTCTTTAAGTTGTATTCAGTTTCAAACTCTGTAAACGTTTGATTGAATAAAGAATGTTTCTGATTTCTGTATTTGCATTCGGTACTTAAGATCTGATTTCGAGGACGAAATATCTTAAGTGGGGGAGAATGTAGTAGCCCGTGCCCTAATTGAGCAATTAAAGGATTAATGCTAATTAATTGAATTAGGCATTGGACGGATCGGAAGCTCCGAAGGCACGATCGGAAGCTCCGAACAGGATCGGAAGCTCCGATGAGTGATCGGAGGCACCGATCGATATTACGTCAGGCATGAAGTGTGGTTGGATCGGAAGCTCAGATCAGGACCGGAGGCTCCGATCACCCCTATCCGGAGTCATCAAGTGATATTTTGACACGTGGCAGATCAGGATCTTCGGAAGCTCCGATGACAGGATCGGACGTTTCGTTCGAGGTTCGGACGTTCCGATCGAGGATCGGAGGCTCCGATCGTTGTCTATAAATAGAAGGCCGAGGCTTCATTTCTCCTTGCCAATTCCGGATTTCCTCTCTATTTCTAGTCATATTCGAGTTGTTCTAGCCTTCCTAGGCTTGAACCGGGAGTCGTCTAGACGTTCGGTAGTCGTAGCGGAGTTGTGCCCAAGTTCTGGAGGCATCGACATCAAAGGGCTAACGACGGACGAAGGTATAGCTTTTGCTCCCTATAACTATTTAGGAGTATGCAATAGCTTAGTTAAGGCTTTTAGAGCACTTTAATGATAGTAGTATCATTTGGCAGTGTAGAGCAGACTATAGGCGTGGACCTAGAGTTGGTAGAGCTTTCACTGTTTTGAGGTACGAAAGTACTGTTCGAGATATCCTGACTGAGTATGCATGTATTATGTGACTGCATGATTTATATGCCATGATATTATGCTGCATTCATTTGCATCTTGTTGTATCTCTTTCGAGATGTCTGTTAGTAGGGTTGTACCCTATCCTGTTAGTGGATGGACTTCCATCGATTTGGGTCCGGCGTATCCACGGTTATCTCGGTATGGGAGCCACCTCCTGAAGCGACGGCACAGCGTGCTACATACCAGGGCCCGGTCTGTCTCTGTTATCTGATCCTTGACCTCGAGTCTATAAGGAGTTCACTTTGCATGCATGTATACTCATACTCTCGCACTGAGCGTTTTATGCTCACGTCTCGTACTCTGTATTTTCTGGACACCCTATTCCATGGGGCAGGTTTGCGATTGGACGAGGAGGGTGGATCCAGGAGGGGCTAGTCAGTGGTTGGCCAGCTGGAGCTTCGTCTAGGTTTTATTACTATTGGTTGGGTTTATACAGCTATTCGATTTGGTTGTACATTATTGGATAATTACAGATTCCTTTACTTGGGATTGTATAATGTTATTGGATTCCGCAGTCTTATTCTCATATCTGTTTAATTAAGTTAATTGCATGCATAAGTTCTGTTTAGTAGGTGATCCGAGTAAGGGTCACTACATAACCAGTTCTCCGCATCCTCCGGAGACTCACCTCCAACTAAGGGCTTAGGACCCATAGCTAAGAATCGACGCACAGTGAAACGCTCATCGTCATGATGACGATGACGCCGTTCTCGACGAGGCTCCCGGTCGGCATCACCCCAACGCCCACCAACACTACCATGAGAACTCCGGTCGTCACGATTTGCCATCTACAAAAATACCTCAAGATGAGACTAAATCCCAAAAATTCTTTTGCATGCTCTGATACCATAAATGTAGTGACCCTTACCCGTATCACCTACTAAACAGAACTTATGCATGCAATTAACTTAATTAAACAGATATCAGAATAAAACTGCGGAAACCATAAACAATATACAATCCCAAGTAAAGGAATCTGTAATTTATCCAATAATATACAACCAAATCGAATAGCTGTATCAACCCAAACAATAGTAATAAAACCTAAGCGAAGCTCCAGCTGGCCAACCACTGACTAGCCCCTCCTGGATCCACCCTCCTCATCCAATCGCAAACCTGCCCCATGGAATAGGGTGTCCAGAAAATACAGAGTACGAGACGTGAGCATAAAATGCTCAGTACGAGAGTATGAGTATACATGCATGCAAAGTGAAATCCCTATAGACTCGAGGTCAAGGATCAGATAACAAAGACAGACCGGGCCCTGGTATGTAGCACGCTGTGCCGTTGCTTCAGGAGGTGGCTCCCATACCGAGATAACCGTGGATACACCGGACCCAAATAGATGGAAGTCCATCCACTAACAGGATAGGGTACAACCCTACTAACAGACATCTCGAAAGAGATACAGCAAGATGCAAATGAATGCAGCATAATATCATGGCATATAAATCATGCAGTCACATAATACATGCATACTCAGTCAGGATATCTCGAATAGTACTTTCGTACCTCAAAATAGTGCAAGCTCTACCAACTCTAGGTCCACGCCTATAGTCTGTTCTACACTGCCAAATGATACTACTATCATTAAAGTGCTCTAAAAGCCTTAACTAAGCTATTTCATACTCCTAAATATTTATAGGAAGCAAAATCTATACCTTTGTCCGTCGTTAGCCCTTTGATGTCGATGCCTCCAGAACTTGGGCACAACTCCGCTATGACTACCGAACGCCTCGCCGACCACCTGGTCAAGCCTAGGAAGGCTAGAACAACTCGAATAGACTAGAAAGGAGAGTGAAACACTCGGAATTGGCAATTGGAAATGAAGCCCTCTATTTATAGACAACGATCGGAACTTCCGATCCTTGATCGGAACGTCCGAACCTCGATCGGAACGTCCGATCCTGCCATCGGAGCTTCCGAAGATCCTGATCTTCCATGTGTCAAAATATCACTTGTTGACTTCAGATAGGGGTGATCGGAGCTTCCGATCCAACCACACGTCATGCCTGACGTAATATCATCGGTGATTCCGATCGCTCATTGGAGCTTCCGATCCTGTTCGGAGCTTCCGATCGTGCCTTCGGAGCTTCCGATCCGTCCGATATCCAATTTATTTAATTAGCATTAATCCTTTAATTACTCAATTAGGGTACGGGCTACTACAAGGTACTTCGTAACAAGCGTATACCATTGGTGATGGTACAGTGGCAGTGCAGAGGTACAGAGGAAGCTACTTGGGAGTTAGAGAGCTGGATGCGAGCCGAGCACCCCGAGTTATTTTGAGATTTTGTACTTTTTTGTATCAAGTTTGTACTTGTTCGGTTGTAATAAAGAACATTAGTGTTGAGTTCTGTACTATTACTCTAACTTTAATTTCGAGGATGAAATTTCATAAGTGGGGGATAATGTAGTAACCCGTAACCCAAAAAAGAGATTAAGGAAATTAATCATATTTAAATTTCAAATGTTCTGATGGCCCGATGAGAAGGCCGGAGGATCTGAAGATGTTCGGACGATTCGAAGTGACGTTCGAAGTCTCCGATCGCGTTCGGACGGTCCGTCGGCAGGATCGGAGGGCCTGAACAGGGTTAGGGCTTGCGTCATCGAATACGTCAGCAAGGTGATGTCATGGCTGATGTCACTGATGGGACTTCGGAGGACCCAAAGTCAGGATCGGACAATCCGATCATGTTCGGAGGCTCCGAACAGGGTTCGGACGGCCCGAACTTCGCCTATAAATATGAGGGCCGAGAGTTCATTTGAGGTGCACCAATTCCTCTCTTCTTTCTCTACTCCTAGGCCTTATAACTCAGATCTAGGGAGATCTAGGCGTCCTATGGAAAATCCGAAAGTGGCGCAACGATCTAGGCATCGTAGCGGAGCTGTGGCCTAGTTTTGAGACTATCGACAGCAAAGGGATAACGACGAACGCATGTATAACTTTGGCATCCTAAAAATATTTAGGATTATGCATTAGCTTAGTTAAGGCTTTTAGAGCTTAATTAATGATGCATGGGTATTTGCATTGTAGTAGCAGTAGACTGGACTAGTAGGCTTGGAGTCTAGACCAGCGGAGCTAGGTTTGACCAGCAGTGTTAGAGGTACATAAGTACTGACTGAGATAGCCGGCATGATAAATATGCTTATATGTTGCATGATTATGTGCTACGTGTTTAACCATGTTTTACGGCTTTAGCACATGCATATTTTTACGGTAGACTGCATCTGGTATGATGTGAGTCATGACAAGTTTCCATCGGTGATGAGTTACTCCTTATGGATTCTTGTCTGGGGACACTCAGCCCCTGGTTTTGCTATCACTAGGAGCGACCACGACGGTGGAGTAGACGCTATAGTGGATAGGGGAATACACGAGTACCCCGCAGAGTAGCTCTCTCAGCACAGTATTGTGTGTTCATGGCACCCTGAGTAGACTGTTTTACCCAGTGATTTTAAATCATTTGTTTGCTGCATATTAGTTTATATATCATTGCTTCGTATTGAGTGTTGTCGCTCACGCCCCTGTGTTTGGTATTTGTGGTATACCTTGTGGCAGGACAGGTTTGAGGTTGGACGGTCCAAAAGGCTCTCAGCAGGAGTGAAGTCTCGAGAGTGTGGAGTTTTAGAGGGTAGGGATTTGTTTACCCTGAACCATCGATTTGGTTGTATAATGGTATTTATACATTTGTGTTATCATCGGTTGTATTCTGCCGATTGGATTTGTTGTACTTTTAAGTATCCGCTCCTTACGCTTTATGTTTTATGAATGCGCTTAAATTATAACTCTGATTAGATAGTGGATCCGGGTTAGGTCACTACAAGGACTAGGATGGATGACCCCCTGAGAAGTCCTCGTGTTGCACCCCTTTTTCATTAATTTCTTTTTTTTTTACTCGTAATACTTGTTCCTCCGATTCCATGCCGTTCTATTCCCGACTCTTTCAGTCCAATCCACGGATATAAAAGATGCAATAGATTGAATCACACGACGTGGACGTGCAATCAGGGTGACGCGGGCCGCTTCGGAGGGTCCCAGGGCGCCCTACGGGAAAAACGACCAGAAAGACCATCTCCGGGTTGGAATTTGAGATTCTCCGTCTCTTAGACTGAGATGTGCGTCGTAGGTATCGAGTCGAGCTTCGCGTTTGAAAGTGCAGCGCCTGTTCCTCCAATCCGCAATTCAAGAGACAAAACAATTAAGAATTCATTCACTGTTGGTTGCGATCATACCAGCACTAATGCATCGGATCCCATCAGAACTCCGAAGTTAAGCATGCTTGGGCGAGATCTATACAAGGATGGGTGACCACCTGGTAAGTCCTCGTGTTGCACCCCTTTTTCATTAATTTGTTTTTTTATTACTCGTACTTCTTGTTCCTCCGATTAATTATCGTCCTATTCCCGACTCTTTCAGTCCAATCCGCGGATATAAATTATGCAATAGACTGAATCACATGACGTGGACGTGCGATCTGGGTGACGCGGGCCGCTTTGGTGGGTCCCAGCGCACCCTACAGGAAAAACGACCCGAAAGACCATCTTCGAGTTGGAATTTGTGCATCTCCATCTCTTAGATCGAGATGCGCACTATAGGTATCGAGACGAGCTTTGCTTGAGTAGGCTAAAGCTCCCGTAACTCTCAGCCGATCGAAAGTTATGTCCGTTTGAAAGTGCAGCACCTGTTCCTCCGATCCGCAATTCAAAAGACAAAACAACAAAGAATTCATTCACTGTTGGGTGCGATCATACCAGCATTAATGCACCGATCCCATCAGAACTTCGAAGTTAAGCGTGCTTGGGGGAGAGCAGTACTAGGATGGATGATCCCGCTGGGAAGTCCTCGTGTTGCACCCCTTTTTCATTAATTTCTTTTTTTATTACTCGTACTTCTTGTTCCTCCGATTCCTCGCCGTCCCATTTTCCCGACACTTTCAATCCAATCCGCGGATAGAAAAGATGCAATAGACTGAATCACACGACGTGGATGTGCGATCTGGGTGACACGGGCTGCTTCGGTGGGTCCTAGCGCGCTCTACGAGAAAAATGATCCGAAAGACCATCTCCGGGTTGGAATTTGTGTGTCTCCGTCTCTTAGACCGAGATGCGTGCTATAGATATCGAGACGAGCTTCGCGTGAGCAAACTGAAGCTCCCGTAAATCTCAGAAGATCAAAAGTTATGTCCGTTTGAAAGTGCAGCGCCTGTTCCTCCGATCCTCAATTCGAGAGACAAAACAACAAATAATTCATTCACTGTTGGGTGCGATCATACCACTACTAATGCACCGAATTCCATCAGAACTCCAAATTTAAGCGTGCTTGGGTGAGAGCAGTACTAGGATGGGTGACCCCTGGGAAGTCCTCGTTTTGCACCCCTTTTTCATTAATTTCTTTTTTTATTACTCATACTTATTGTTCCTCCGATTCCTCGCCGTCCTATTCCCGACTCATACAGTCCAATCCTCAAATAGAAAAGATGTAGTAGACTGAATCACACGACGTGGACTTACGATCTGGGTGACGCGGGCCGCTTCAGTGGGTCCCAGCGCGCCCTACGGGAAAAATGACCCAAAAAACCATCTCTGGGTTGGAATTTGTGCATCTCCGTCTTTTAGACGAGATGTGCGCTATAGGTATCAAGACGAGCTTCGTGTGAGAATGCTGAAGCTCCCGTAACTCTCAGCCGATCGAAAGTTATGTCCGTTTGAAAGTGCAGCGCCTATTCCTCAGGTCCGCTATTCGAGAGACAAAACAACAAAGAATTATTTCACTGTTGGGTGCGATCATACCAGCACTAATGCACCGGATCCCACCAGAACTCCGAAGTTAAGCGTGCTTGGGCGAGAGCAGTACTAGGATGGGTGACCCCCTGATAAGTCCTCGTGTTGCACCATTTTTTCATTAATTTCTTTTATTATTACTCGTACTTCTTGTTCCTCCGATTTCTCGCCGTCCTATTCCCGACTCTTTCAGTCCAATCCGCAGATATAAAAGATGCAATAGACTAATTCACACGACGTGGACTTGCGATCTGGGTGACGCGGGCCGCTTTGGTGGGTCCCAGCATGCCCTACGGGAAAAACGACCCGAAAGACCATCTCCGATTTGAAATTTGAGCGTCTCCATCTCTTAGACTGACATGCGTGTTGTAGGTATCGAGACGAGATTCGCGTTTGAAAGTGCATCGCCTGTTCCTCCGATCCGCAATTCGAGAGATAAAATAATAAAGAATTCATTTATTGTTGGGTGCGATCATACCAGCGCTAATGCACCGGATCCCATTAGAACTCCAAAGTTAAGCGTGCTTCAGCTAGAGAAATACTAGGATGAGTGACCCCTGGGAAGTCCTCGCGTTGTACCCCTTGCTCATTAAGTTCTTTTTTTATTACTCGTACTTTTTGTTCCTCCGATTCCTTGCCGTCTTATTCCCGACTCTTTTAGCCCAATCATCGGATAGAAAAGATGCAATAGACTAAATCAAATGACATGGACGTGCAATCTGGGTGACGCGGGCCGCTTCGGTGTGTCCTAGTGCGCCCTACGGGAAAAACAACCCGAAAGACCATCTCCGGGTTGAAATTTGAGTGTTTCCGTCTCTTAGACTGAGATGCGCGTTGTAGGTATCGAGACGAGCTTCGTGTTTGAAAGTGCAGCTCCTATTCCTCTGATCCGCAATTCGAGAGACAAAACAATAAAGAATACATTCACTGTTTGGTATGATCATACCAGCACTAATGCATCAGATCCCATCAGAACTCCTAAGTTAAGCGTGCTTGAGCAAGAGGAGTACTAGGATGGGTGACCCCCTAGGAAGTCCTCGTGTTTCACTTCTTTTTTATTAATTTCTTTTTTTAATACTCGTACTTATTGTTCCTCCGATTCCTCGTCGTCCTATTCCCGACTCTTACAGTCCAATCCTCGGATAGAAAAGATGCAATAGACTGAATCACATGACGTGGACGTGCGATCTGGGCGACGCGGGCCGCTTCGTTGGGTCCCAGCGCGCCCTACAGGAAAAATGACCCGAAAGACCGTCTTCGAGTTTGAATTTGTGCGCCTCCGTCCCTTACACCGAGATGCGCCTTGTAGGTATCGAGACGAGTTTTGCGTGAGCAGGCTGAAGCTCCCGTAACTCTAAGCCGATCGAACGTTATGTCCGTTTGAAAACCTTGCTCATTAAGTTCTTTTTTTATTACTCGTACTTCTTGTTCCTCCGATTCCTCGCCGTCTTATTCCCGACTCTTTTAGCCCAATCATCGGATAGAAAAGATGCAATAGACTAAATCAAATGACGTGGACGTGCAATCTGGGTGACGCGGGCTGCTTCGGTGTGTCCTAGTGCGCCCTACGGGAAAAACAACCCGAAAGACCATCTCCGGGTTGAAATTTGAGTGTTGCCGTCTCTTAGACTGAGATGCGCGTTGTAGGTATCGAGACAAGCTTCGTGTTTGAAAGTGCAGCTCCTATTCCTCTGATCCGCAATTCGAGAGACAAAACAATAAAGAATACATTCACTGTTTGGTATGATCATACCAGCACTAATGCATCAGATCCCATCAGAACTCCTAAGTTAAGCGTGCTTGAGCAAGAGGAGTACTAGGATGGGTGACCCCCTAGGAAGTCCTCGTGTTGCACCTCTTTTTTATTAATTTCTTTTTTTAATACTCGTACTTATTGTTCCTCCGATTCCTCGTCGTCCTATTCCCGACTCTTACAGTCCAATCCTCGGATAGAAAAGATGCAATAGACTGAATCACACGACGTGGACGTGCGATCTGGGCGACGCGGGCCGCTTCGTTGGGTCCCAACGCGCCCTACAGGAAAAATGACCCGAAAGACCGTCTTCGAGTTTGAATTTGTGCGCCTCCGTCTCTTACACCGAGATGCGCCCTGTAGGTATCGAGACGAGTTTTGCATGAGCAGGCTGAAGCTCCCGTAACTCTAAGCCGATTGAACGTTATGTCCGTTTGAAAGTGCAGCGCTTGTTCCTCCGATCCCCTATTCAAGAGACAAAAAAACAAAGAATTTATTCACTGTTGGGTGCGATCATAACAACACTAATGCACCAGATTCCATCAGAACTCCGAAGTTAAGCGTGCTTGGGCGAGAGCAATACTAGGATGGGTGACCCCCTGGGAATTCCTCGTGTTGCACCTTTTTTTCATTAATTTATTTTTTATTATTCGTATTTCTTGTTCCTTCGATTCCTCGCCGTCCTATTCCCGACTCTTTCAGTCCAATCCGCGGATAGAAAAGATGAAATAGACTGAATCACACGACGTGGACGTGCGATATGGGTGACGCGGGCTGCTTCAGTGGGGCCCAGCGCGCCCTACGGCAAAAACGACCTGAAAGACCATCTCCGGGTTGGAATTTGAGTGTCTCTGTCTCTTAGACTTAGATGCGCGTTGTAAGTATCGAGACAAGCTTCGCGTTTGAAAGTGCAGCGCCCGTTCCTCCGATCCGCAATTCGAGAGACAAAACAATAAAGAATTCATTCACTGTTGGTTGCAATCATACCAGCACTAATGCATCGGATCCCATCAGAACTCCTAAGTTAGGCGTGCTAGGGCGAGACCAGTACTAGGATGGGTGACCCCCTGGGAAGTCCTCGTGTTGCAGCCCTTTTTTTCATTAATTTTTTTTTATTACTCGTACTTCTTGTTTCTCCAATTCCTCGCCGTCCTATTTCCGACTATTTCAGTCCAATCCGCGGATAGAAAATATGCAATAGACTTAATAACATGACGTGGACATGCGATCTGGGTGACGCGGGCCGCTTCGGTGGGTCCCAGCGCGCCCTACGGAAAAAACGACACAAAAGACCATCTTCGGGTTGGAATTTGTGCTTCTCTGTCTCTTAGACCGAGATGCGCGCTATAGGTATCGAGATGAGCTTCGCGTAAGAAGGCTGAAGCTCCAGTAACTCTCAACCGATCGAAAGTTATGTCCGTTTGTGTAGTGACCCATATCCAGAATTAATGATTAATGAGTAATTAATCATGTTATTATGTTAAGATTAAGTAAAACATGATTAGGAAGATTTCAAATGGATTAACGGAGTCCAAAAATAGATCCAGGACACCCGAAAATGGTGGGTTTGGTTTGGAAGGTTCGGACGCTCCGAACAGGGTTCGTAGGATCCGAACGTGACCAGAGCCATAGATTGGAAGGCCGAGGAGTTCGGAGGGTCCGAAGTCAGTTCGGACGGCCCGAACAGTAGTCAGCCAGCTGTCCTAAGATATTACGTCATTGATGACATCATTGATGTGACTTCGAAGGGTCCAAATTTAGGATCGGATGATCCGATCGTGTTCGGAGGCTCTGAACAGGGTTCGGACGGTCCGAACTTCGCCTATAAATATGAAGGTAGAGACTTCATTTCAGGTGCACCTATTCATCTCTTCTCTCTCTATTCCTAGGCCTTCTAACTCAGATCTAGGGAGATCTAGGCGTCCTATCGGGATTCTGGAAGTGGCATAGCGATCTAGACGTCGTAGCGGAGCTGTGGCCTAGTTTTGAGGCTATCAACAACAAAGGGCTAACGACGGATGTAGGTATAGCTTTAGCTTTCTAAAATTATTTAGGAGTATGCAATAGCTTAGTTAAGGCTTTTAGAGCTTAATTATTGATGCATGGGTAATTTCATTGTAGTAGCAGTAGACTGGACTAGTAGGCTTGGAGTCTAGACCAGCGGAGCTAGGTTTTGACCAGCAGTGTTAGAGGTACGTAAGTACTGATCGAGATATCCGGCATGATATATTTGCATGTATGTTGCATGAGTATGTGCTATATGTCTTATCAAGTTTTAGCATGTTTTACCGCCTTAGCACATGCATGATTTTACGTATGACTGCATCCTAAGAGATGTGAGTCATTGAAAGTCTCCATAGGGAACCATGATCTCATGTTGGACTCGAGTCAGGTATGACAATTTCCATATGGGATCTGTATCCTGTTTTGGATTCGGGTTAGGATGGGGTTGGCTCAGCCCTGATATAGAATATACGAGTACCCCGCGGAGTCGCTCTCTAGCCGGTACTGTATAATCCTGGCGCCATGAGCAAGTGTTTTACCTGAAATTTTAAATCATCAGTGTGCGCATATTTGTACATATATCATTGCTTATGTATTGAGCGTTGTCGCTCACGCCCCTGTGTTTTGGTATTGTGGTGTACCTTGTGGCGGGGCAGGTTTGAGGCTGAACGATCCTGGCGGCTCTCAGCAGGATTGAGGATCCGAGAGTGCGAGATTAGAGGTTAGGGATTTGTTACCTTGAACCTTCAATTTGGTTGTATAATGATATTTATACACTTGTGTTATCGTCGGTTGTATTCTGCCGATTGGAATTGTTGTATATTAATTATCCGCTCCTTAAGCTTTAAGTATTATTGCATGCGCTTTATTTATAACTCTGATTAGTTAGTGGATCCGGGTTGGGTCAGTACACTTTTTGGTATCAGAGCGCATTGCACTGGGAATTTCGTAAAGAGGATTAAGTAATTATCTGTTCTTATGCAACAGATGGAAGATTACGATGAGAGCCATGATAGCAGAGGCAGACGTCGTCGTGGACAGCCTGAGGAGCGCAAAGGAGTAAGCATGCACAGGTTTAAGGAGGTTATCCCGAAGCCTTTGTCAGGAGGTGAGATGCCTGAGTAGGCCGAGGATTGGCTCGAGAGGATGGAGCAGTGTTTTCAGGATTTCTGTTGTACAGACGAGGGTAGGATGGAGATTCTTGCCTTCATGCTTGAGGGGCGAGCGAGGAAGTGGTGGAGATCTACTTCCGCACCATTCATAGCAGCGAGAGGAGTAGCTACGTGGGTTGAGTTCTGTACTACTTTTCAAAGACTGTATTTTCCTCCAGCTCTACGACGGGCAAAAGCTAGTGAGTTACTGAGTTTGCGACAGGGTTTGATGACGATCGAGGAGTACCAGCAGAAGTTCTTTGATCTGCTATCTTATTGTCCTCACATTGCTGATAGTTCTGTGGCGAAGTATGACCATTTCCTTCTAGGTCTGAACCCTGAGATTCATCGGATGGTTGTTGTGGGCAGTGATATGACCTACGAGGGCTTGGTGTACCGTTGTCACTAGGCGGAGGACAGTATCTGGAGGAATAGGGGACTCTTCTCTTCTTGTTCCAGGTCAGCGAGTGCCAGTACTTTGAGTCCAAAAGGACAGTCTTTCAAGAATCCAGGAGGTACTTCTTCTTCTTCATCTGGATCTGGTGGAATGCATAATTTCGGTGGTCAGAGACCGAACCGTTGTCATCAGTGCAGTCGCAGGCATCCACTAGGACAGTGTGGTCGATCGACCAATGCATGATTTCAGTGTGGCCAGGAGGGTCACATGAAGAGGGATTGTCCGATGCTGATTGGGGCAGCGAGTGGTTCAGGAGGTTCTCAGGCATCTGTCCATCCACCTCTGTACCAGCAGCCACCATATCAGCAGCAGTATTCTCATCAGCACCAGCAGCCGCAGCAGTCTCAGCGATAGCCTACTGAGACTCCTTCTCGGATTCTTTCTTCTTTGCGGCCACGTGCCCAAGGTCAGGTCTTTGCGCTTAACCAGGAGCAGGCAGAGGCTGACAGTGATCGGATGATCGCAGGTATCTGTAGTTTATGTGGTTTTCCTGCATATGTTTTGATTGATATCTGTGCATCGCATTCTTTCATCTCAGCACGTTTTGCTAAGAAGCATAAGTTGCCATTTATTCCCTTAGACGTGTTGCTAGTAGTTTCTACTCCTATGGGTAGCGAGGTTTTAGCCAAGCGTCTAGTTGTGGGTTGTGTTTTGGATTTCGAGGGGCATCAGCTTAGTGCTAACCTGATGGTTCTGGCTATGGAGGATTTCGATTGCATCATTGGGATAGATCTCTTGACTACCTACTGCGCGATAGTGGATTGTTATCAGAGGTTTGTTCAGTTTCGACCAGAGGATGGCGAGTCTTGGTATTTCTATGGTGAGGGTGCGCGACCCCCGATGCCAGTGGTTTCTGCTCTGAAGGCCCGACGTGCTTTAGAGTCTGGCAGGGAAGGCTATCTTATCTACGCCATTGATGCATCCTTAGGGGAGCCAGATATCCAGGAGATACCAGTGGTTCGTGATTTTCCAGATGTGTTTCCAGAGGAAATTCCAGGTTTGCCGCCAGTGAGGGAGATCGAGTTTGGTATTGAGTTAGTGCCAGGGACAACACCGATTTCCAGAGCTCCTTATCGTTTAGTGCCATCAGAGATGAAATAGCTGCAGAAGAAATTGCAAGATCTTCTTGATAAGGGCTATATTCAACCCAGTTTTTCGCCAAGGGGAGTCCCATTGCTATTTGTCAAGAAGAAGGATGGTTCGATGCGGTTGTGTATCGATTATCGTTAGTTGAATCAAGTGACAGTGAAGAATAAGTATCCTCTTCCGCGGATAGATGATCTCTTTGATCAGTTGCAGGGTACTTCTTTCTATTCGAAGATTGATCTTCGGTCTGGGTATCATCAGTTGCGAGTTCGGCAGGAGGATGTTCCTAAGACAGCATTTCGTACACGGTATGGACACTATGGGTTTCTAGTGATGCCGTTTGGTCTGACTAATGCTCCTGCTGTTTTTATGGATCTGATGAACAGGGTGTTCCGCGACTTTCTGGATAAGTTCGTGGTAGTGTTCATCGATGATATCTTGGTTTATTCTCGCAGCATGGATGAGCATGCCTATCATCTATACACTGTACTTCAGGTCTTGAGGGAAAGACAGTTGTACGCGAAGCTGAGCAAGTGTGACTTATGTATTGACCGAGTTGTATTCCTTGGTCATGTCATATCTCAGGAGGGTGTATCTGTTGAACCCAGCAAGACAGAGGCTATTCTAAATTGGTCGCGTCCAACTACAGCTTCTGAGATTCGTAGTTTCCTTGGTTTGGCAGGGTACTACCGACGTTTTGTGAAGAATTTCTCTCAGATAGCTAGGCCTTTGACTCAATTGACGAAGAAAGATGCTTCTTTCGTGTGGTCTGATGCTTGTGAAGATAGTTTTTGTGAGTTGAGATGTCATTTGATGTCATCTCCATTTCTTGCTTTGCCATCTGGATCAGGTGGGTTTGTAGTCTACACTGATGCTTCTCTCTAGGGTTTGAGGTGTGTGTTGACTCAAAATGGCCACGTGATCGCATATGCTTCCAGACAGTTGAAAACTCACAAGGAGAACTATCCCGTACATGATCTAGAGTTAGCAGCCATTGTCTTTGCTCTGAAGATATGGCGTCACTATTTTTACGGAGAGAGATTCAAGATCTTCACCGATCATAAGAGTTTGAAGTATATGTTTACTCAAGCTGATTTGAACATGCGGCAGCATCGTTGGATGGATCTGTTGAAAGATTATGATTGTGAGATCAAGTACCATTCAGGCTCTTCAAACCTATTTTTTATGTGCTTAGTCGCAAGGTCTATGTGAGTTCCCTTCGTACAAGTTCAGTTTCGAAGGTAGTGGAGGAGTGTTGTTCTTTGGGATTCACATTCCGTCATAAGAAAAAACAGCAAGTGATTCTTGTTTCTTCTGTGCTTGCAGAGCCAGCATTGTATCGACGAATCCGAGAAGCTCAGAATTCCGATCCGAAGACTCAGAAGTTAGCCCATTTGGCTGAGGGTGATAATACTTCTGGTTTTCATCTACAAGGAGACGGTCTGTTGTGTCTTTCTGGTCGTGTTGTAGTACCCGAGGATTCTACTTTGAGGGATGAGATCTTATCACAAGCTCACCGCAGTCGATTCTCTGTACATCCAGGCAGCATGAAGATGTATATATTTACGGACCATGCATAATTTTCATGGATTGGTTCAGGCTTCTGACTCCTTAGACTTAATCCCATTAACTTTTAGACTGGCCCAAAAATTCACAGACTGACCCAAAAATTCCTATGGGCCCACGAGCCCATAAAAATCATTGGGCTAACTTAAATAAAATATTTGAGGGCCAAATAAAATTATTTGGAGGCCCAAATAATTTTATAACTAATTAATTTAGCCAAAAAACACAATAAATCATTAAATATTTAAAAATAAAAATACCCGAGCCCGGACCACCTAACCCAGACCCGGACCAACCTGACATGACCCATGACCCTACTGACCTGACCCAGGACCCAGACCCAACCCGAATCTGCCCTAAAACCTAAAACCTGATCCCCCCTTTCTTCCCAAGCTGCTACCGAGTGCAGCACCTAATTCCGGTGTTCGGCCGGCCAACTCCGGTCACCAATGACTGGAGTACCACCATCCAATTCTAGCCCACTCCCAGATGTTTCTAACAAACCAAAAACCAGGCCAAACCATTGACTATGGAGTGAGAACGAAGCTCTAGAATCTTGCACATCTGCAGCTCATGCGCAGACGCGAGTAGTTGAGGCGTTTTCATCGTGCGGCTTGCTCAGACCACCAATGACCATGAAACCACTTCCTAGACCTAGCTAACATCCATACGGTTATAACAAAACAAACCACGCACAAATCCATGGCCTGAAGTAGGAGAACGAACCCCCTTTCCTCATAACCCTGAACCTGCGCAAACCATGCACCAGAAACGAACAGCTTCATGTCTGACCATTCCAGCCCCAAACCGACTACACCACTCAACCCTAAGGACCCTAATACACGTCCCTAACCCCCTTCCAACAGCCTGATCCGAACCATATCAGAAAAGCAATGAAAAACGTGAGAAAATATGGGAAAAGAACATATACGGTTCAACATGGTTGCATATTCTTTATCTAACACACATGCAATATCAATGGTTTTCATGCAAGAATCAGAATATAAAACTTAAATGGTGGCCAAAAAGAGAATTCAAACGTGCCTTTCTTGAAGATTTCGAAGAAAACGATAATATGGCGCGTACAGCGATCACCGGAACGAATGATCTACAATCTTTTGCTTAAAATCTTCAAAACTTGTGTGTGTAAGTGGGTTTTCTGCTAATGAACGATGAAGATGATAAGAGATGGCGGCTAGGTATTCTACGTGAAGAAGGATTGAAGAAAATAAGCTAGATATATTTTACTTATTTATTTAGATTTTTGGAAGATAATATATTAAGTTAATATAAAAATATAACTCTTAAAATTAAATAATTTCTGAGTAATTTTCGTAATATATATATATATATATGTATATATATAATTTTTAAAACTCCTTAAAAGTCTTTTAAATAGCTTATTTGTGAAAACTGCTTTCATATATAACTATATATATAAAAACTATTATTTTATGAAAATAATACCTTAAAATAATATTTTAAGGCTCTTAAAATTATCTCAAAATTATTTAGAATAAAATCCATATATCTCGTCCGTTCATGGTTCTGACTACGCGATCGAAAAACTTTATTTCTAAAAATCTCATAAATAACATAAATGCGTGTTAAATGCTATAAATAATATTTAAATCATGCAAAAAAATTCACGTAATCCATATAAAGTCATTTAACCCATTTTTTAAATTTTAATTTAATTATTTCTTAATTATGCATGCGAAATCACCTAAGAAAATTCTGGGCGCTACACGTTTACGTCGTGTGATTAAGTCTATTGTATCTTTTCTATCCGCGGATTGGACTAAAAGAGTTGGAAATAGGACAGCGAGGAATCGGAAAAACAAGAAGTACGAGTAAGAAAAAAAGAAATTAATGAAAAAGGGGTGCAACACGAGGACTTCCCAGGGGGTCACTCATCCTTGTACTGCTCTCGCCCAAACACGCTTAACTTCGGAGTTCTAATGGGATCCGGTGCATTAGTACTGGTATGATCGCACCCAAAAGTGAATGAATTCTTTATTTTTTTGTCTCTCGAATTGCGGATCGGAGGAACAGGAGCTGCAGTTTCAAACAGACATAACTTTCGATCTGCTGAGAGTTACATGAGCTTCAGCCTGCTCACGCGAAGCTCTTCTCGATACCTACAGCGCGTATCTCGGTCTAAGAGATGGAGAAGCTCAAATTCAAACCCGGAGATGGTCTTTGGGGGCATTTTTCCCATAGGGCGCGCTGGGACCCACCGAAGTGGCCCGCGTCACCCAGATCGCGCGTTCACGTCGTGTGATTCAGTCTATTACATCTTTTCTATCCATGGATTAAACTGAAAGAGTCGAAAATATGACGGAGAGGAATCGGAAGAACAAGATATACGAGTAAGAAAAAAAGAAACTAATTAAAAAAGGGGTGCAACACGAGGACTTCCCAGGGGATCACCCATCCTAGTACTGCTCTTGCCCAAGCACGCATAACTTCGGAGTTCTGATGAGATCCGGTGCATTAGTGATGATCGCACCCAATTGTGAATGAATTCTTTATTTTTTTGTCTCTCGAATTGTGGATCGGAGGAACAGGAGATGCAGTTTCAAACGGACATAACTTTAGATCGGCTGAGAGTTACTGGAGCTTCAGCCTGCTCACGCGAAGCTCCACTCGATACCTATAGTGCGTATCTAGGTAAAAGAGATGGAGACGCTCAAATTCCAAAATGGAGATGGTCTTTCAGGGCATTTTTCCCGTATGTCGCGCTAGGACCCACCGAAGTGGCCCACATCACCCAGATCATACGTTCACATCGTATGATTCAGTCTATTGCATCTTTTGTATCCGCGGATTGGTCTGAAAGAGTCGGAAATAGTACGGCGAGGAATCGAAATAATTAGAAGTATGAGTAAGAAAAAAACAAATTAATGAAAAAAGGGGTGCAACACGAGGACTTCCCAGGGGGTCACCCACCCTAGTACTACTCTCGCCCAAGCACGCTTAACTTCGGAGTTCTGATGGGATCCGGTGCATTAGTGCTGGTATGATTGCACCCAACAATGAATGAATTCTTTACAATTTTTTTCTCGAATTGCGGATCGAAGGAACAGGAGCTGCAGTTTCAAATGGACATAAATTTCGATCGGCTAAGAGTTACGCATTTTTCCCGTAGGGCGCGCTGGGACCCACTGAAGCGGCCCGCGTCACCCAGATCGCACGTTCACGTCGTGTGATTAAGTCTATTGCATCTTTTCTATCTGCGGATTGGACTGAAAGAGTCGGAAATAGGACGACAAGGAATCGAAAAAACAAGAAGTACGAGTAAGAAAAATAGAAATTAATAAAAAAAGGGTGCAACACGAGACTTCCCAGTGGGTCACCCATCCTAGTACTGCTATTGCCCAACACGCATAACTTCGGAGTTCTGATGGGATCCAGTGCATTAGTGCTAGTATTATTTCACCAAACAGTGAATGAATTCTTTATTGTTTTGTCTCTCGAATTGCGGATCGGAGGAACAGGAGCTGCAGTTTCAAACGGACATAAATTTTGATCTACTGAGAGTTACGGCAGCTTCAGCCTACTCACGCGAAGCTCTTCTCGATACCTACAACGCGTATCTCGGTCTAAGAGACGGAGAAGCTCAAATTCAAACCCGAAGATGGTCTTTGGAGGAATTTTTCCCATAGGGAGCGCTGGGACCCACCGAAGTGGCCCGCGTCACCCAGATCGCATGTTCACATCGTGTGATTCAGTCTATTGCATCTTTTTTATCCACAGAATGGACTGAAAGAGTTGGAAATAGGACGGAGAGGAATCGGAAGAACAAGATGTACGAGTAAGAAAAAAAGAAACTAATAAAAAAAGGGGTGCAACACGAGGACTTCCCAAGGGGTCACCAATCCTAGTACTGCTCTTGCCCAAGCACGCATAACTTCGGAGTTCTGATGGGATCCGGTGCATTAGTGCTGGTATGATTGCACCCAACAGTGAATGAATTCTTTATTTTTTTGTCTCTCGAATTGCGGATCGGAGGAACAGGAGCTGCAGTTTCAAACGGACATAACTTTCGATCGGCTAAGAGTTACGGGAGCTTCAGCCTGCTCACGCGAAGCTCCTCTCGATACCTACAACAAGTATCTTGGTCTAAGAGATGGAGACGTTAAAATTACAACCCGGAGATGGTTTTTCGGGGCATTTTTTCTGTAGGGCGTGCAGGGACCCACCGAAGTGGCACGCGTCACCCAGATAGCACGTTCACGTCGTGTGATTAAGTCTATTGCATCTTTTCGATCCGCGGATTGGACTGAAAGAGTCGGAAATAGGACGGCGAGGAATCGAAAAAACAAGAAGTTCGAGTAAGAAAAAAAGAAATTAATGAAAAAGGGGTGCAACACGAGGACTTCCTAGGGGGTCACCCATCCTAGTACTGCTCTCTCCCAAGTGCGCTTAACTTCGGAGTTCTGATGGGATCCGGTGCATTAGTGATGTTATGATCGCACCCAACAGTCAATGAATTCTTTATTGTTTTCTCTCTCGAATTACGGATCAGAGGAACAGGAGCTGCAGTTTCAAACGGACATAACTTTCGATCTGCTGAGAGTTACGGGAGCTTCAGCCTGCTCACGCGAAGCTCTTCTCGATACCTACAGCGCATATCTCGGTCTAAGAGACGGAGAAGCTCAAATTTAAACCCGGAGATGGTCTTTGGGGGCATTTTTCCCGTAGGGCATGCTGGGACCCACCGAAGTGGCCCGCGTCACCCAGATCGCACGTTAATATCGTGTGATTCAGTCTATTGCATCTTTTCTATCCGTGGATTGGACTGAAAGAGTCAGAAATAGGACGAAGAGGAATTTGAAGAACAAGATGTACGAGTAAGAAAAAAAAACTAATAAAAAAAGGGGTGCAACACGAGGACTTCCCAGGGGGTCACCCATCCTAGTACTGCTCTTGCCCAAGCACGCATAACTTCGGAGTTCTGATAGGATCCGGTACATTAGTGCTGGTATGATCGCACCCAACAGTGAATGAATTCTTTATTTTTTTGTCTCTTGAATTGCGGATCAGAGGAACAGGAGCTGCAGTTTCAAATAGACATAACTTTCGATCGGCTGAGAGTTACTGGAGCTTCAGCCTGCTCACGCAAAGCTCCACTCGATACCTATAGTGCATATCTCGGTTAAAGAGACGGAGACGCTCAAATTCCAAAATAGAGATGGTCTTTCTTGGCATTTTTCTCATATGTCGCGCTGGGACCCACCGAAGCGGCCCGTGTCACCGAGATCGCACGTTCACATCGTATGATTCAGTCTATTGCATCTTTTATATCCTCGGATTGGACTGAAAGAGTCGGAAATAGGACGGCGAGGAATTGAAAGAACAAGAAGTACGAGTAAGAAAAAAAGACATTTATCAAAAAAAGGGTGCAACACGAGAACTTCACAGGGGGTAACCCATTCTAGTACTGCTCTCTCCCAAGTACGCTTAACTTCGATGTTTTGATGGGATCCGGTGCATTAGTGCTAGTATGATCGCACCCAACAGTGAATGAATTCTTTATTGTTTTATCTCTCGAATTGCGGATCGGAGGAACAGGAGTTGCAGTTTCAAACGGACATAACGTGCATTAGTGCTAGTATGATCGCACCCAACAGTGAATGAATTCTTTATTGTTTTATCTCTTCTTTCGGGGCGTTTTTCCCGTAGGGTGCGCTGGGACCCACCGAAGCGTCCCGCGTCACCCAGATCGCACGTTCACATCTTATGATTCAATCTATTGCATCTTTTCTATCCGTGGATTGGACTGAAAGAGTCGGAAATAGGACGGCGAGGAACCGGAAAAACAAGAAGTACGAGTAAGAAAAAAAGAAATTAATGAAAAAAGGGGTGCAACACAAGGACTTCCCAAGAGGTCACCTATCCTAGTCCTGCTCTCGCCCAAGAACGCTTAACTTTGGAGTTCTGATGGGATCCGGTGCATTGGTACTGGTATGATCGCACCCAACTGTGAATGAATTTTTTATTGTTTTGTCTCTCCAATTGCGGATCGGAGGAACAGGAGCTGCAGTTTCAAACGGACATAACTTTCGATCTGCTGAGAGTTATGGGTGCTTCAGCTTGCTAACGCGAAGCTCTTCTCGATACCTACAGTGCGTATCTCGGTCTAAGAGATGGAGAAGCTCAAACCCGGAGATTGTCTTTGGGGGCATTTTTCCCGTAGGGCGCACTGGGACCCATCGAAGTGGCCCGCGTCACGCAGATCGCACGTTCACGTCCTGTGATTAAGTCTATTGCATCTTTTCTATCCGCGGATTGGACTGAAAGAGTCGGAAATAAGATGGAGAGGAATCGGAAGAACAAGATGTATGAGAAAGAGAAAAAGAAACTAATAAAAAAAGGGGTGCAACACGAGGACTTCCCAGGGGGTCACCCATCCTAGTAGAGCTCTTGCCCAAGCAAGCATAACTTCGGAGTTCGGATGGTGTAGTGACCCTTACCCGGATCACCTACTAAACAGAATTTAGGCATGCAATTAACTTAATAAAACAGATATCAGAATAAAACTGCGGAATCCATAAACATTATACAATCCCAAGTAAAGAAATCTGTAATTTATCCAATAATATACAACCAAATCGAATAGCTGTATAAACCCAAACAACAGTAATAAAACCTAAGCGAAGCTCCAGCTGGCCAACCACTGACTAGCCCCTCCTGGATCCACCCTCCTCGTCCAATCGCAAACCTGCCCCATGGAATAGGGTGTCCTGAAAATACAGAGTACGAGACTTAAGCATAAAACGCTCAGTGCGAGAGTATGAGTATACATGCATGCAAAGTGAACTCCCTATAGACTCGAGGTCAAGGATCAGATAACAGAGACAGACCGGACCCTGGTATGTAGCACGCTGTGCCGTCGCTTCAGGAGGTGGCTCCCATACCGAGATAACCGTGGATACGCCGGACCCAAATCGATGGAAGTCCATCCACTAACAGGATAGGGTACAACCCTACTAACAGACATCTCGAAAGAGATACAGCAAGATGCAAATGAATGCAGCATAATATCATGGCATATAAATCATGCAGTCACATAATACATGCATACTCAGTCAGCATATCTCGAACAGTACTTTCGTACCTCAATACAGTGCAAGCTCTACCAACTCTAGGTCCACGCCTATAGTCTGCTCTACACTGCCAAATGATACTACTATCATTAAAGTGCTCTAAAAGCCTTAACTAAGCTATTGCATACTCCTAAATATTTATAGGAAGCAAAAGCTATACCTTCGTCCGTCGTTAGCCCTTTGATGTCGATGCCTCCAGAACTTGGGCACAAATCAAACGTTTACAGAGTTTGCAACTGAATACAACTTAAAGAATGAAATCAAAACAACTCAGGATGGTCTTTACGCATCCTGTCCTCAAGCTCCCAAGTAGCTTCCTCAGTGCCTCGGCGCTGCCACTGAACTAAAACCAAAGGAATGACTTTGTTCCGTAAAACCTTATCCTTATAATCCAGGATGCGAATAGGTTTCTCAACATAAGTCAAATCCTTGTTCACCTGAACCTCAGACCGCTGCAGAATATGAGATTCATCCACCACATACCGTCGCAATAGAGATACATGGAACACGTCGTGAATACTGGATAGATGCGGTGGTAAAGCTAGTCGATAACCCAAATCTCCAATGCTCTCCAAGATCTCAAACGGACAGATAAATCTGGGAGACAACTTGCCCTTAAGGCCAAATCTGAGAATTTTGCTGAAAGGTGACACTCTCAGAAACACTTTCTCCCCGACATCGAACTGCAAAGGCCTACGCTTGATATTAGCATAGCTGTCCTGATGATCCTGTGCAGTCTTAATCCGTTTCTTGATCTGATCAACAATGTCTATCGCCTGCTGGATAAACTCCGGTCCCTCAGCCTGTCTCTCCCCCACTTCTTCCCAGAAGAGTGGAGTACGACAACGTCGCCCGTACAACGCCTCAAAAGGTGTCATCCCAATACTAGTATGATAGCTGTTGTTGTACGCGAACTCGATCAACGGCAAATGATCCTGCCAGGCTGAACCAAAATCCATGACGCACGCTCTAAGCATATCCTCCAAAGTACGGATAGTGCACTCTAACTGACCATCAGTCTTCGGATGATAGGCAGTACTCAAACTGAGAGTAGTACCCATCGCACGCTGAACACTCCCCCAGAATCTAGAAGTAAACCTGGGGTCCCGATCACTGACAATGCTCACAGGTACTCCATGAAGTCGGACGATCTCCTGAATGTACAACCGTGCCATGCGATCCACAGAGTACTCTCGGCTATAGGCAATGAAATGCGCTGACTTGGTGAGTCGGTCCACCACAACCCAGATAGCATCACAGTTCCTCGGGGATACCGGCAAATGGGTCACAAAGTCCATTGTGATAAACTCCCATTTCCATTCAGGAATAGGCAGACTGTGAAGCAATCCTCCAGGTCGTCGGTGCTCTACCTTGACCTGTTGACACACCAAACATCTCGAAACAAACTGATAAACACTGCGTTTCATTCCCTTCCACCAGAAACGAGTACGTAGATCCTTGTACATCTTGTTGCTCCCAGGATGAATACTCAACTTAGTGCGATGCGCCTGAGACAAAATCTCTTCTCGCAATTCTACATCCTGCGGAATCACAAGCCTACCAGACAAACACAGAAAACCATCTGACTGATAATGAAATCCAGACGAGCTACCCTCGTTAGCTAGACGAGCTAAACACTGGGTCTTCGAATCAGACATCTGAGCATCTCGGATTCGCGAATACAAGGCTGGCTCAGATAATATCGGAAACATCTGGATACTCTGCATACCTTTCTTATGCTTGAAGGTATAAACTGAAGTACAACAGTCACTGATCGCACTAGACATCGAACAAGTCTGAAGTGCGGATAATCGCACCTTGCGACTCAAAGCATTAGCGGTGAGATTAGCAGCTCCCGGATGGTACTTAATCTCGCAATCATAGTCCTTAAGCAAATCCATCCAACGTCTCTGCCTCATGTTCAACTCTGCCTGAGTGAACAAATACTTGAGGCTCTTATGGTCGGTGAAGATCTCAAATTTCTCGCCATACAAATAATGACGCCAGATCTTCAAAGCGAACACAATGGCTGCTAACTCCAAATCATGGACTGGGTAGTTGTCCTCGTGAAGCTTCAGTTGTCTAGAAGCGTATGCGATTACATGCCCATTCTGAGTCAGGACACAACCTAACCCCTGAAGAGAAGCATCCGTGTAAACTACATACCCTCCAGATCCTGTCGGTAAAGCCAACACCGGCGCAGAAGTCAACCGCCGTCGAAGCTCACGAAAATTCTCCTCGCACTCGGAGGACCACTCGAAATCCACACCCTTGCGGGTAAGCTGCGTCAACGGTCGAGCTAACTGAGAGAAGTTCAGAATGAAGCGACGATAATACCCTGCTAGACCCAGAAAACTACGGATCTCAGCAACTGTCATCGGACGCGACCAATTAAGTACTGCTTCAATCTTGCTTGGATCAACAGAAATCCCCTCCCTGGATATGATATGGCCAAGAAAGACCACTCTATCCATCCAGAACTCACACTTGCTCAGCTTGGCGTACAACTGCTCATCTCGAATAGTCTGTAGTACCAACCGCAAGTGAGAAACATGTTCTTCCGTATTACGCGAATACACCAAGATGTCATCAATGAAGACCACGACAAACTTGTCCAAATAGTCCCTGAAAACACGGTTCATCAGATCCATGAATATAGCCGGTGCATTAGTCAAACCAAATGGCATCACTAGGAATTTGTAATGCCCATAGCGAGTACGGAATGCAGTCTTGGCTACGTCCTGATCACGGACTCTCAACTGATGATACCCAGATCTCAAGTCAATCTTGGAGTAAAGTGACGTGCCCTGCAGCTGATCAAACAAGTCATCAATACGAGGCAACGGATACTTGTTCTTCACAGTGACTCGATTCAGTTGCCGATAGTCAATTCACAGCCGCATCGACCCATCCTTTTTCTTTACAAAAAGAACAGGAGCTCCCCAAGGAGATACACTAGGACGAATGTACCCCTTGTACAAAAGATCTTGTAGCTAATTCTTCAACTCACGCATCTCTGACGGAGCCAGACGATACGGTGCTCTAGAAATAGGCGAAGTATCCGACATCAACTCTATGCCAAACTCGACTTCCCTAGTAGGAGGAAAACCCGGAATCTCATCAGGAAACACATCTGGAAATTCATCCACAACAGGAATGCTCTCTATCCCAATACTCTCAGCGGAAAAATCAACTGCATAGATAAGGTAGCCTTCCCCGCCAGACTCTAGAGCTCGACAGGCTCTCAAAGCTGATACCAAAGGCATTGGGGGTCGCGCTCCCTCACCATAGAAAAACCAGCTCTCACTCCCCTCCGGATGAAAGCGTACTAATCTCTGATAGCAGTCCACTGAAGCTGGATAGGTAGTCAACATATCTATTCCCAAAATGCAATCAAAGTCGTCCATCGCTAGGACCATGAGATTCGCAATCAAAATGTTACCCTCGAACTCTAAAGGGCAACTCATCACTAGACGCTTAGCCAAAGCAGATTGGCCCGTCGGAGAAGAAACAGATATCACTACGTCTAGTGCAATGCATGGTAACTTATGTCTCTTAACAAAACGTGCAGAAATGAAGGAATGAGATGCACCAGTGTCAATAAGTACAAGAGCAGGTATACCATAAAGCAGAAATGTACCTGCGAATGACTTTCTCATTCTCCTTCACAGCCTGATCATGCCTCAAGGCAAACACCTGGCCAGAAGCTCGTGGCCTCAAATGAGAACTCCCAGCAGACTGTCCCTGCGACCTCTGCTGAACGGTGGCCTGAGAACCCGATCCTGAACCAGAACCAGAACCGCCTCCCCCAGACAGTGGACAATCTCTCCGGATATGACCAGTCTCTCCACAATGGGAACAAGCTCCAGAAGCTCTACGGCACTTGTCGGATGGATGGTTCTTCCCATAGTGATCACACTTGTCCTTCTTACCGAAACGGACAACACCCCCAGAACCAGAGGAAGAAGAAGTAGATCCAGACTTCTTGAAAGTTTGGGCACGGGGACCCAAATAACTAGCAGGTCTCGACTGAGAGAAAGACTTGTTCCGCCGAATGCTGTCCTCTGCCTGGTGACAACGGCTCACCAAACCCTCGTAGGACATGTCGTCGCCAACCGCCACACGGTCATGGATCTCAGGGTTAAGGCCCTGAAGGAACAGATTATACTTCATCTCTGAGCTATCAGCAATCTCGGGGCAATAGGATAGCAGATCAAAGAACCTCTGCTGATACTCATCAATAGACATGGCTCCCTGTCGCAGACTCAGTAGCTCGCCTGCCTTCGACTGACGGAGTGCAGGAGGAAAATACCGCTTTTGAAAAGCTGTGCAGAACTCGGCCCAAGTGGCCACTCATCTCGCCGCAATAAAGGGTGCAGAAGTAAACCTCCACCACCTACGGGCTCGCCCATCCAGAAGATAGCCAAGGGTCTCCATCTTCTGCTCCTCGGTGCAGTGGAAAGTCTGAAAAGTCATCTCCATGCGGTCTAACCAATTTTCTGCATCCTCCGGAGACTCACCTCCAACTAAGGGCTTAGGACCCATAGCTAAGAATCGACGCACAGTGAAACGCTCATCGTCATGATGACGATGATGCCGTTCTTGATGATGCTCTCGGCCGGCATCACCCCAACACCCAGCAATACTGCCATGAGAACTCTGGTCATCACGATTTGCCATCTACAAAAATACCTCATGGTTACCATATGCAGAGTCTAAATCCCAAGAATACTATGCTTGCTCTGATACCATAAATGTAGTGACCCTTACCCGGATCACCTACTAAACAGAATTTAGGCATGCAATTAACTTAATAAAACAGATATCAGAATAAAACTGCGGAATCCATAAACATTATACAATCCCAAGTAAAGGAATCTGTAATTTATCCAATAATATACAACCAAATCGAATAGCTGTATAAACCCAAACAATAGTAATAAAACCTAAGCGAAGCTCCAGCTGGCCAACCACTGACTAGCCCCTCCTGGATCCACCCTCCTCGTCCAATCGCAAACCTGCCCCATGGAATAGGGTGTCCAAAAAATACAGAGTACGAGACGTGAGCATAAAATGCTCAGTGTGAGAGTATGAGTATACATGCATGCAAAGTGAACTCCCTATAGACTCGAGGTCAAGGATCAGATAACAGAGACAGACCGGGCCCTGGTATGTAGCACGATGTGCCATCGCTTCAGGAGGTGGCTCCCATACCGAGATAACCGTGGATACGCCGGACCCAAATCGATGGAAGTCCATCCACTAACAGGATAGGGTACAACCCTACTAACAGACATCTCGAAAGAGATACAGCAAGATGCAAATGAATGCAGCATAATATCATGGCATATAAATCATGCAGTCACATAATACATGCATACTCAGTCAGGATATCTCGAACAGTACTTTCGTACCTCAATACAGTGCAAGCTCTACCAACTCTAGGTCCACGCCTATAGTCTGCTCTACACTGCCAAATGATACTACTATCATTAAAGTGCTCTAAAAGCCTTAACTAAGCTATTGCATACTCCTAAATATTTATAGGAAGCAAAAGCTATACCTTCGTCCGTCGTTAGCCCTTTGATGTCGATGCCTCCAGAACTTGGGCACAACTCCGCTACGACTACCGAACGCCTCGCCGACCTCCGGACCAAGCCTAAGAAGACTAGAATAGCTCCAAAAGGACTAGAAAGGAAAGGAGAAATCGGAATTGGCAAATGAAAGTGAAACCTCGGCCTTCTATTTATAGACAACGATCGGAACTTCCGATCCTTGATCGGAACGTCCGAACCTCGATCGAAACGTCCGATCCTGCCATCGGAGCTTTCGAAGATCCTGATCTACCACGTGTCAAAATATCACTAGTTGACTCCGGATAGGGGTGATCGGAGCTTCCGATCCTGATCGGAGCTTCCGATCCAACCACACGTCATGCCTGACGTAATAACATCAGTGCCTCCGATCGCTCATCGGAGCGTCCGATCCTGTTCGGAGCTTCCGATCATCCCTTCGGAGCTTCCGATCCGTCCAATACCCAATTCAATTAATTAGCATTAATCCTTTAATTACTCAATTAGGGTACGGGCTACTACAGATGGGATCCGGTGCATTAGTGCTGGTATGATCGCACCCAACAATTAATGAATTCTTTATTTTTTTGTCTCTCGAATTGCAGATCGGAGGAACAGGAGCTGCAGTTTCAAACGGACATAACTTTCGATCGGCTGAGAGTTACTGGAGCTTCAGCCTGCTCACGCGAAGCTCCACTCGATACCTATAGTGCGTATCTCGGTTAAAGAGACAGAGACGCTCAAATTCCAAAATGGAGATGGTCTTTCGGGGCATTTTTCCCGTATGTCGCGCTGGGACCCACCGAAGCGGCCCGCGTCACCTAGATTGCACGTTCACATCGTATGATTTAGTCTATTGCATCTTTTCTATTCGCGGATTGGACAAAAAGATTCGGAAATAGGACGGCGAGGAATCGAAAGAACTAGAAATACGAGTAAGAAAAAAAAATTAATGAAAAAAGGGGTGCAACACGAGGACTTCCCAAGGGGTCACCCATCCTAGTACTGCTCTCGCCCAAGCACACTTAACTTCAAAGTTCTGATGGGATCCGGTGCATTAGTGCTGGTCTGATCGCACCCAACAGTGAATGAATTCTTTATTGTTTTGTCTATCGAATTGCGGATCGGAGGAACAGGAGCTGCAGTTTCAAACAGACATAACTTTCGATCAGCTAAGAGTTACTGGAGCTTCAGCCTGCTCACGCGAAAATTCTCTCGATACCTACATCAAGTATCTCGGTCTAAGAGACGGAGACGCTCAAATTACAATCCGGAGATGGTCTTTCGGGGCGTTTTTCCCGTATGGCACGCTGGAACCCACCAAAGCGGCCAGCGTCACCCAGATCGCACGTTCACGTCATGTGATTAAGTCTAATTGCATCTTTTCTATCCGCGGATTGGACTGAAAGAGTCAGAAATAGGACGGCGAGGAATCGGAAAAATAAGAAGTACGAGTAAGAAAAAAAAAATTAATGAAAAAGGAGTGCAACACGAGAACTTCCCAGGGGGTCACCCATCCTAGTACTACTCTCGCCCAAGCACGCTTAACTTCAGAGTTCTGATGGGATTTAGAGCATTAGTGATGGTATAATCACACCAAAAATGAATGAATTCTTTGTTGTCTCGAATTGCGGATCGGAGGAATAGGACCTTCAGTTTCAAACGAACATAACTTTCAATCTGCAGAGAGTTACGGAAGCTTCAGCCTACTCATGCAAAACTCTTCTCGATACCTACGGCGCGTATCTCGGTCTAAGAGACAGAGAAGCTCAAATTCAAACCCGGAGATGGTCTTTGGGGGCATTTTTCCCGTAGGGCATGCTGGGACCCACCGAAGTGGCCCGCATCACCCAGATCGCATGTTCACATCGTGTGATTCAGTCTATTGCATCTTTTCTATCCGCGGATTGGACTGAAAGAGTCGGAAATAGGACGGAGAGAAATCGGATGAACAAGATGTACGAGTAAGAAAAAAAGAAACTAATAAAAAAGGGATGCAACACGAGGACTTCCCAGGGGGTCACCCATACTAGTACTGCTCTTGCCCAAGCACGCATAACTTCGAAGTTCTGATGGGATCCGGTGCATTAGTGCTGGTATGATCACACCCGACAGTGAATGAATTCTTTATTTTTTTGTCTCTCGAATTGCGGATCGGAGGAACAGGAGCTGCAGTTTCAAACGGACATAACTTTCAATTGGCTGAGAGTTACAGGAGCTTTAGCCTTCTCACGCGAAGCTCCACTCGATACCTAAAGTGCGTATCTCGGTTAAAGAGACGGAGACGCTCAAATTCCAAAACGGAGAAGGTCTTTCGGGTCATTTTTCCCATATGTTGCGCTGGGACCCTCCGAAGCGGCCCGCGTCACCAGATTGCACGTTCACATCGTATGATTCAGTCTATTGCATCATTAATATCCGTGGATTGGACTGAAAGAGTCAGAAATAGAAAGGCGATGAATCGAAAGAACAAGATGTACGAGTAAGAAAAAAAGAAATTAATGAAAAAAAAGGTGCAACACGAGGACTTCCCAAGGGGTCACCCATCCTAGTATTGCTCTCGCCCAAGCACGCTTAACTTCGGAGTTCTGATGGGATCCGGTACATTAGTTCTGGTATGATCGCACCCAACATTGAATGAATTCTTTATTGTTTTGTCTCTCGAATTGCGGATCGGAGGAACAGGAGCTGCAGTTTCAAAAGGACATAACTTTCGATCGGCTAAGAGTTACTGCTCTCGCCCAGGCACGGTTAACTTCGGAGTTCGTTCTTGCCCAGGAACAGTTAACTTCGGAGTTCTGATGGGATCCGATGGATTAGTGCTGGTATGATCACACCCAACAGTGAATGAATTCTTTATTGTTTTGTCTCTCGAATTACGGATCGGAGGAGCAGGAGCTTTAGTTTCAAACGGACATAACTTTCGATCGGCTAAGAGTTACGGGAGCTTCAACCTGCTCACGCGAAGCTCCTCTCGATACCTACAGCAAGTATCTCGATTTGAGAAACGGAGACGCTCAAATTACAACCCGGAGATGGTCTTTCGTGGCATTTTTCCCGTAGGGCGCGCTGAGACCCATCGAAGCGGCCCGCGTCAGCCAGATCGCACGTTCACGTCGTTTGATTAAGTCTATTGAATCTTTTCTATCCACGGATTGGACTGAAAGTTCAACGACCCTAACTCTCTAAATATAAATAAATAAATATGCGGAAATTTTTTTTTTTATTACTTACTAAATAAAAATATGTACATACATGCACATACATATATGCACAGAATAAATACTGGCAATTTGAAAACTTAAAATTTCATAAATTAAATATCTGAGTTATGCGTTTAATAAAATACTGAGAAAAACAAAATAAATTAAAGTTTTGCATGCACTGAAAATATTTCAATAAAAACATCCCATAGTGTCAATTACTGAAAATAAATAAAAAATGTATAACATGATAAAATATTCGAAACATGCATATAGACTCAGACAACGGTCACGGCCACGGGGTCACTACATGTCCGCTCATAGGTCCTCGCCACCGGTGGGTACCACATCCTCCTCTACGTACTCACCTGCACCATACCAGTGTAGTGAGCCTAGAGGCCCAACATGCTAACATAACAAGCGTTTAAAAATAATTTAAATCACTTTAATACTAATACATAACATATACATGAATGAGCATGCTTAAAAATATCATGAACATAACATAAACTTAAATTAAACTTGAATATCATAATAATACATAAACATTGTTGAGCAAAGTATTTTCTAACATCGAAAGGTCGCATCCATAGTGTAACCATACATACATTAAATACTGATCAGTGTGGTAAACCAACGTACGTGACGGTGACGAATCACCTCTTAAATTGGCAGTAAACTACCCTTCAATAGTTCACATATGGGGACGAATCCCCCTTAAATTGTCACACTACTTCAACTTTCAACATAAAATTATTTTCTTTTGCTCAACCTCAAACATTAAATCATGCATAAAAATTATTTCATGAATGCATGTACTTAAATAAAATGTGTGTCCTTCATATATATTAATTTAATTTCATACTAACATATAAATATTAAAAATTACTTCCATGCATAAAAAAAATTAATTAAATATATATTCAGGACCATTGCAATTTCTCATGGGTTGTACTGAACTATTGGGCCTAACACTCAAGCCCTTTTTCTTAAATTCTGGCCCATTAACACTGAGACTGACCCATTAATACACTTAAACCCAAAAATACATTTCTAGGCCCAATTAATAAATTAAAGCCCATTAAAACATTCATGGCCCAATAACAACCTATTCTGGCCCAATGGGCCCAAAAGCCCAAAGACTGGCCCAATAATTTTCATGGGCTTCCAAGCCCATAAAAATTATTAGGCTAACTTAAAATAATTATTCAAGCCCATTAATAAATTTAAATGTAGCCCATTAATTTAATTAATCTATTTAGCCCAACTAAAACACTTTAACTTAATAATTAACTTAAAAATAAAATATCCGAGCCCGACTAACTTAACCCGGACCCGGACCCAACTAACATGACCCAAGACCCACTAAATTGACCCGAACCACCAACCCGACCCGGACCCACCCCTGATACCCTAAAACCCGCAGCCCCTTCCTAGTTCATGCTGCGGCCGTGAGCAGCAGCCACTCCTTGGCTACTGCCGGCCTGCTCCGACCGCCCCTAGCCGGAGCGCCGCCCTAGCTCGGTCTCAACCCTTCACCCTAGCCCAAGGCCGAACCCTCCTTCCAGAAACCCTAACCTGCGCACCCCATGGCTACTTCTTGCACCAGCTCGCCCATGCCTCTATCTAGCCCATGACCGACAGAGCAAAGCTAGCCTAAGGACCTCGACGAACCCCTTGGCAGCCCTGACCAGCAGCCATGCACGCCCCTTAACCAAAAATGTGAACATGATTCCCAAAAACGTGAACAAGTGCATACATTCAACCTTCTCGATTTTTTTTTTCTTCTGAAATTTCTTGAATTAAAAAAAATGATACATACACACACACATGCATAAGTACTGATATGGCACAAAAATTAGAGAAAGAATCATGCCTTGCACCGTAGGTTGAAGAGAAGAAGGCGCGTGGAACGATTCCGGGACGACGAGGCGACGATGACACAACTTGGATGCTTCAAAATCGTGGCTATGGAATCCTTAGAGATGCTAGCCGATGAAGAAGATGAAGAACAAGGGAGGGGGTGGCGGCTAGAAGATTCAACGTAGGATTTTGGGGTAGGTTTAGGTTAATTAGAATAAAATAAAGTTTAGGATAATTAAAATATTAATAAGGGTTTTAAATATACAATATATATAACTTAAAAACTCTAAATAATATTTAAAATCTGATAACTTTAATAAAATCCCGAAATATATAATTAAGGGAATTTTAAAGATAGTAAAAAGTCATTATTTTGGCTAAATTTGGATAAAAATGGACTCCTAAAATTATATAAAATTAAATATTGAAAATTTTGAGGAAATAAAACTCAAAATAATATTTTTGGGCTCTAAAAATGCTCATGAAATAAATTGGATACAATGTTGTCATCTCGTCCGTCCACGGACCCGTCTACGCGATAAAATAATTAAATTTCCATATATCATGAAAAATCACTAATTATGGGTTAAATGCTTAAAAATAACTTAAAACATGCACCAATAATTTCACATAATTATTTAACCCATAATCTAAAATTTTAAATAAATAAATTCCCTAATTATGCATGCGAATTTACGTACTAAAAATATTGGGTGTTACAATTCTCCCCCCCCCCCCCCCCCCCCTTAATTTGAATTTCATCCTCGAAATTAAAGTACTTACCCGAACAACTCCGGGTAGCGAGTCCTCATGTCTGCCTCGGTCTCCCAAGTAGCTTCCTCCTCTGAATGATTCAGCCACTGGACTCTGACCATCGGTATGACCCGCGTCCTCAATCTGCGCTCCTCCCTAGCCAAGATCCGTATAGGCCTCTCCTTAAATGCTAACTCCGGTGTCAACTGAAGAGGCTCAAAATCCAACACATGTGACGGGTTCGAGATATATCTCCGAAGCATGGATACATGGAATACATTGTGCACTGCCGCTAGCCCATGTGGTAGAGCTAAACGGTAGGCCAACGTGCCAACTCTCTCCAAGATCTCGAATGGCCCTATATATCTAGGGTTAAGCTTGCCTCTCCGGCCAAATCGCACTACTCCCTTCATAGGTGACACCTTCAGGAATACGTGATCACCTACAGCGAACTCCAAATCTCGTCGTCGAGTATCTGCATAACTCTTCTGACGACTCTGAGCAGTCCTCATGCGATCCCGAATCTGGGTCACAATATCAGCAGTCTGCTGCACTATCTCAGGACCCAATAGGATTCTCTCTCCAACCTCATCCCAATGAAGAGGAGAACTGCATCTCCTCCCATACAAAGCTGCATAAGGAGCCATACCTATAGACGCCTGAAAGCTATTGTTATAGGTAAACTCCACTAACGGCAATCTCGTCTCCCATGAGCCCTGAAAATCGATGACACAGGCTCTCAGTAAATCCTCAAGAACCTGTATCACCCTCTCAGATTGCTCATCTCTCTGGGGATGAAAAGCTGTGCTGAACAGTAATCTGGTCCCCAATGTTGTATGTAGACTTTTCCAAAACGCGAATGTGAATCTCGGATCTCTATCGGATACGATAGACACTGGTATGCCATGCAGTCTAACAATCTCCTTGATGTAAAGCTCTGCATACTGTGTCAAGGAGTAGGAAGTCCTCACCAGCAAGAAATGAGCTGACTTGGTCAGTCTATCCACGATCACCCAAATAGCTGTGCAACCTCTAGCACTCCTCGGTAAGCCAATTACAAAGTCCATAGTAATATTCTCCCATTTCCATTCCGGAATAGGAAGAGGTCTAAGAAGTCCTGCTGGACGCTGATGCTCAGCCTTGACATGCTGACAAGTCAAGAACTCTGACACAACTCTCCTGATTGCTCTCTTCATCCCGGGCAACTAATACAATAGCTGCAAATCTCGGTACATCTTCGTACTTCGGGGTGAATGGAGTACGGAGATGTGTGACTCTCTGCTAGAATCTCAACTCTCAACTGATCGACGTTCGGTACCCACATCCTACCACGGTATTGAACAATGCCATCCACAACTGTATACAGAAGACCACCCTTGGCCTCATCTCTCTGTATCCAACGCTGCAAATCCTCATCAGTAGACTGTCCATCCCTGATCCGATCTAGCAGAACTGGCTGCAACGTCAATACTGACAAGCTCGGTGCATGACCACCCGAGTAAAACTCCAAATCAAACCTCTGAATCTCCCTCTGCAGTGGTAACTGCACTGACAAACACGATACCACTGACGACTTCCGACTCAAAGCATCGGCCACTACATTAGCTTTACCCAGATGGTAGCTAATGTCACAGTCGTAATCCTTCACCAACTCCAACCATCTCCGTTGCCTCATGTTCAACTCCTTCTGAGTGAAGAAGTACTTGAGGCTCTTGTGATCAGTGAAAATCTTGCACTTCTCTCCATACAGATAGTGCCTCCAGATTTTCAAAGCGAAGACCACTGCCGCTAACTCCAAATCATGTGTCGGGTAGTTCTACTCATGAATCTTAAACTGCCTCGATGCATAAGCAATAACCTTACCACACTGCATAAGTATTGCGCCTAAACCTAGCTTAGACGCATCGGTGTACACCACTAACTCCTCGTGTGGTACTGTCATCGCTAAAACCGGTGTGGTAAAGAGTGCTTCCTTCAGCTGATCGAAGCTCCTCTGACAGTCTGGACTCCAAACAAACTTCGCATTCTTCTTGGTTAAGGAAGTCAAGGGTACTGCAATAGAGGAAAAACCCTTAACTTCCTATAGTATCCTGCCAAACCCAAGAAAGTGCGAATCTCCAAAGCATTCTTCGGAATACCCCATTTTTGCACTGCCTCAACCTTCGACTGATCCACTGCAATCCCATCTCTAGAAATAATGTGGCCAAGAAATGCCACCTGCTCAAGCCAAAACTCGCACTTGCTGAACTTGGCATACAAACGATGCTCCCTCAAAGTCTGCAAGGCTGTCTGTAGATGCTGCCTATGCTCCTCAACGCTCCTAGAGTAGATCAAGATATCATCAATGAAGACTATGATGAACTGATCAAGATACGGCCGAAAAACTCGGTTCATGAGATCCATGAAAACCGCTGGAGCATTGGTCATCCCAAATGGCATCAATAAGAACTCGTAATGCCCATAACGTGCCTGGAAAGCAGTCTTGGACACATCTGCATCTCTAACTCGCAGCTGATGATAACCAGATCGCAGGTCGATCTTGGTGAACACCGAAGCTCCCTGAAACTGATCAAATAAGTCCTCTATCCTCGGCAGTGGGTACTTATTCTTCACTGTGACCCTATTGAACTCTCGATAATCGATGCACAGTCTCATACTGCCATCTTTCTTCTTCACCAATAACACTGGAGCTCCCCATGGAGAAAAACTAGGACGAACAAAGCCTTTCTCTAATAACTCTTGTATCTGCTCCTTCAACTCTTTCATCTCGGTAGGAGCAAGTCTGTATGGTGCCTTAGAGATAGGCACGGTGTCTGGCACTAAGTCGATGCTGAACTCCACATCTCTCACTGGTGGAATTCCTGCAACATCCTCCGGAAAGACGTTTGGAAAGTCACGAACCACCTCTATCTCGGATAATGATCTGCTAGATGGTTCTGAGGCCATGACAATACTTGCTAGAAAACCTTGACAACCCCATTTCAACAGCTTCCTCGCCTGAATAAGAGATATCACCTGAGGAATATCACTGCTCTGAGATGCATGAAAAGTAAACGGGTCGCCTCCCGGCGGTTTCACTGACACTGTCCTCCGACGAAAATCAATCGAAGCTCCATTGACTGTCAACCAGTCCATACCCAATATCAAATCAAATCCACTCAACGAAAAAATCACCACATCTGCGCGAATGGAGTGCCCCTGAAGCTCCAACTCCAGTTCTCGAATGACACTAGAGGTAGAAATAATCTGTCCTGACGGCATAGTGACATCATAACCACTGTCAAAAATCTCGGGTGTGATGCCTATCCGTCTGATAAACTCCAGGGAGATAAACGAATGCGTAGCCCCTGAATCTAGCAACGCAAACGTGGAGTTGTCTCCAACTAAAATTTTCCCTGCACGCAGAAGAATCCCAACAATTTCATACCACTACTAAACTATCCCCCAAAGATAAGTCACTAATAACCCTTAATTCTAGTCACAAGTAAATCATGCTTCTTATTCTAACATGCAGATAGAAAAATCCCAAATAAAAATTATTTCACAAAGAAAAATCGAAATTCTTAACCAAAGGAAGAAATTATAAAATACTAGGGGTAAGATATACCGGTGATCAAGGAGGTGTCTGGGTCTGCCTCCTCTGCCTGCATAACGAACACTCTACCAGCAGTGTTCTTCTTCCTCGGGCAATTAGCTATCTGGTGCCCTGGCTCTCTACAGTGGAAACAAACTCCTGCTCCCAAAAGACAAGATCCCGAATGCATCTTCTGACACTTCGGGCAAGTAGGAAAACCTCCAGTATTAAGGGCCCCGCCCCTAGGCTGCTGTGGCCTCTGCTGCTGGTTCGGGCCCTTAGACGGCCCAATATACTGCTTCTTCGCAGGAGGCTGCGAAGATGGTCGCTGAAATCCAGATTGATTCTGTCTCTTCCCCTGCAGCTCTCTCTGTATCTCTCTCCTACCCTCCTTTGACCTCAGTGCTCTACTAACTGCCGCCTCATATGTAGCGACGTCCATCATACATACGTCATGCTTAATATCCGCCTTCAGTCCCTCCACAAACTGCCTCATCTTTTCCAGTGGACTGTCTGCAATCAGAGGCACAAAATGACAGCCCCTCTTGAACTGTCTCACATACTCAACCACTGACCTGTCCCCCTGTCGGAGACTCATAAACTTCCGGATCATGCGACTGCGCACATCCTCCGTGAAATACTTGGCGTAGAAGATACGCCTAAACTCCACCCAAGTCAATGTAGGAAGATGTACTCCCCTGGCAGCACCCTCCCACCAAAGAGCTGCATCTCCCCTCATCATATACGTCGCACATTTCACCCTGTCGGCGTCAGTAATCCCCATGTATGCAAAGATGGACTCCAAATAACGAATCCACCACTCAGCCACCATTGGATCGGTGATACCAGTGAACTCCTTCGGCCCCTTCTTCTGGAACCGCTCAGCTATGTCCTCCTCGTGGGACAGTCCAGGACGTGTAGCCTGCTGCTCCAGCAGAGCAGTAATCCCTGCCATAATATTATCATTGGCCTGATCCAATGCTGCAAGTGGGTTCTGCGGAGGTGGAGGTGGAGATTCCCCACGTCTGTTCATTGGTCTCGGAGGCATTCTGCACCACCACATATTTCTTTACGTATATCGTCATGCATAACTAAGTGTTTTAACATTAATGCTAACTTAAATTCTTAAAAGTAAATCATGCTATAAACACTTAAAACTTACAGACCGATAGCGTGGATTTCTGAGCTCGCACAGCAGTAATGACCCCTCCAAGGCCCGTGCTCTGATACCAATTGAAACGACCCTAACTCTCTAAATATAAATAAATAAATATGCGAAAATTTTTTTTTATTACTTACTAAATAAAAATATATACATACAAGCCCATACATATATGCACAGAATAAATAGATTTAAAATAAATAACTTAAATAAAATAATGCAACAATTTGAAAACTTAAAATTTCATAAATTAAATATCTGAGTCATGCGTTTAATAAAATACTGACAAAAACAAAAGAAATCAAAGTTTTGCATGCACTGAAAATATTTCAATAAAAACATCATATAGTGTCAATTACTGAAAATAAATAAAAAATGTATAACATGATAAAATATTCGAAACATGTATATAGACTCCGACAACGGTCACGGGATCACTGCATGTCCGCTCATAGGTCCTCGCCACCGGTGGGTACCACATCCTCGTCTACGTACTCACATGCACCATACCAGTGTAGTGAGCCTAGAGGCCCAACATGCAAACATAACAAGGGTTTAAAAATAATTTAAATCACTTTAATACTAATACATAACATATACATGAATGAGCATGCTTAAAAATATCATGAACATAACATAAACTTAAATTAAACTTGAATATCATAATAGTACATAAACATTGTTGAGCAAAGTATTTTCTAACATCGAAAGGTCGCATCCATAGTGTAACCATACATACATTAAATACTGATCAGCGTGGTAAACCAACATACGTGGCGGTGACGAATCACCTCTTAAATTGGCAGTAAACTGCCCTTCAATAGTTCAATTATGGGGACGAATCCCCCTTAAATTGTCACACTACTTCAACTTCCAACATAAAATTATTTTCTTTTGCTCAACTTCAAACATTAAATCATGCATAAAAATTATTTCATGAATGCATGTACTTAAATAAAATGTGTGTCCATATATATTTAATATAATTTCATACTAACATATAAATATTAAAAATAACTTCCATGCATAAAAAAAAATAATTAAATATATATTCAGGACACATGCAATTTCTCATGGGTTGTACTGAACTGCTGGCCCTAACACTCAAGCCCTTTTTCTTAAATTCTGGCCCATTAACACTGAGACTGGCCCATTAATACACTTAAACCCAAAAATACATTTCTAGGCCCAATTAATAAATTAAAGCCCATTAATGTTGGAAAACTGGCGTTCAGATCAATCACGATTGATACCCGGTGCAGCGGAAGTTTAAAAATTTTATTATGGAACAATTTCATAGTGTGGGTATCAACCGTTTACGATTAAATTATTTGTGTGTGTAAAAATTAAATAACTGTTATGTAATTTTTACCTTCAATCTCGAAGCGAGATTATTGGACACCACACAGATTTCTCTGCGCTTCTTGTATCTCCCTGGAACTGATGAATATTCTGTCCTTCAATCAGGTCCATGAATGGAGGTTTAATCCCTCTGATAGATTGCACTAGAAAATCTATCAGAAGTTTTCTACGAAGAGAATAAACGAATTTGATTCGCTATTCCAGACTGCAATTCAAAATCACAGACCGGAATTTCTCACGCAGAGAAGAGAGGGGCGGCCGAATTTCTAGAGAGAACTAGGGGTTTTTTTCGAAAACTGTCTCTCAAAATTATGACCAACTGTGTATAATTTCTGTACTGCAATAACTTATTTATAATGCAGGCCACTAACACCTTAGGGCCCATTAGTCATAAGTTGAGGCCCGACAAGCAAAGCCCGCATGTTCAGAAATTAATATAAAATTCATCGTGACTCCGATTGATAAACCGATTTTACCAATGTGCACAGAAACCATTTCTGCACATTTTAAAGTCAAGATAAATTTTCCTGAATCCGAATTCAGTGGTTTCCAAAAATGTACATCCCTATGTCATTTTAGGAAATCCTACTCCCTTACTCTTATTTAAGAAGTCCAACTTCTTTATTCATTAAATTTAACTCTTTAAATTTAACTATCTCAACGGGGATTAAAACTCCATTACACTGTGTGACCCTCAATGGTTCAGGGATACAGCTAGCCGTGGGCTCACAACTCCTTGTGACTCGGAACAACGATTTCCGACTTGCCCAACGAATCATGGTAAAGCGCCTAGCAACATCGCCCCATGATTCCCTAGGTATCACTGATAGTGCCTACAAGAACCAGTAGATTTTGGTTAGCGTACAGTACGGTCCCTTCATCCATATATCCCGATCGAATCAACAACCATTGGTATATCGAGAGTCGCTCAAGATTCGATAACTATGCAATACATCTTGAAGATCAAATTAGTGACATCGCATGTGCTACTAAGAAACCATTTCTTAAATCACATCAAGTACTCTGGCCAGAGATTCGTCACACTAATATCTCATCAGATCGCATAGGATATCCACACTCGCAAGTATGTGGTGAATCCTTGACAACAATGCATCGACTCCTATATGTGTTGTAACTGTACCCAATCCCGACACCTGATGACCCCCATAGAGTCGGTAAACGAGTCAAAGCACAGTACTAGCATATAGAGTCTCCATGATGTTTCAAGTAGTAAGGACTAATGGTGTACAACCAAAACCGCGGACTTTATCCACTCGATAAGTGATAACCACTTGGAAAGTCCGGATAGGGTAGTTCGATTATTCATCCTATGAATATCCATTTGCATGCTTCGAACATCTCCATGTTCCCTACCAATGAAACGTGGTACTCCGCATCGCAAATGCTAGTCTCAAACTCGAGCGATCCTTATCCTTATTCTCGGACGGCTCAATTGACTAGGAACAGTTTAGAATATACAGTGACTATAAGATGTATTTCATGATAGACATCCCCATGTTCTACCACATCTTACATACACTATAGTATATTCAAGGTCTTTATCAAAACAACAATAGTATATCACAATATAACAATATGAAGAAAGATAAAGTCATTGCCATTAATAAAAGTGTAAATTACATTAAACAAAAGATCGTTTGTACAAAGAGTCATCAAAGCCCATAGCCTCAAGTTGGCTCACTGGGCACCCACTCTTTCAATTAAAACATTACTGGCCCAATAACAACATATTCTGGCCCAATGGGCCCAAAAGCCCAAAGACTGACCCAATAGTTTTCATGGGCTTCCAAGCCCATAAAAATTATTAGGCTAACTTAAAATAATTATTCAAGCCCATTAATAAATTTAAATGTAGCCCATTAATTTAATTAATCTATTTAGCCCAACTAAAACACTTTAACTTAATAATTAACTTAAAAATAAAATACCCGAGCCCGACTAACTTAACCCGGACTCGAACCCAACTAACATGACCCAAGACCCACTGACTTGACCCGGACCACCAACCCGACCCGGACCCACCCCTGAAACCCTAAAACCCGCCGCCCTTCCTAGTTCATGTTGCGGCCGTGAGCAGCAGCCACTCCTTGGCTGCTGCCGGCCTGCTCTGGCCGCCCCTAGCCGGAGCGCCGACGCCCAGACGTAGCCCACGTCTGGGTGGTTTGAACCTGCCCTAGCTCGGCCTCAACCCTTCACCCTAGCCCAAGGCCGAACCCTTCTTCTAGAAACCCTAACCTGCACACCCCATGGCTACTTCTTGCACCAGCTTGACCAAGCCTCTATCTAGCCCATGACCGACCGAGCCAAGCTAGCCTAAGGACCCCGACGAACCCCTTGACAGCCCTAACCAGCAGCCATGAACGCGCCTTAACCAAAAACGTGAACATGATTCCCAAAAACGTGAACAAGTGCATACATTCAACCCTTCTCGATTTTTTTTTCTTCTGAAATTTCTTGAATTAAAAAAAAATGATACATACACACACACACGCATAAGCACTGATATGGCACAAAAATTAGAGAAAGAATCATGCCTTGCACCATAGGTTGAAGAGAAGAAGGCGCGTGGAACGATTCCGGGACGACGAGGCGACGATGACACAACTTGGATGCTTAAAAATCGTGGCTATGGAATCCTTAGAGATGCTAGCCGATGAAGAAGATGAAGAACAAGGGAGGGGGTGGCGGCTAGAAGATTCAACGTAGGATTTTGGGCTAGGTTTAGGGTAATTAGAATAAAATAAAGTTTAGGGTAATTAAAATATTAATAAGGGTTTTAAATATACAATATATATAACTTAAAAACTCTAAATAATATTTAAAATCTGATAACTCGAATAAAATCCCGAAATATATAATTAAGGGAATTTTAAAGATAGTAAAAAGTCATTATTTTGGCTAAATTTGGATAAAAATGGACTCCTAAAATGAAATATAAAATTAAATACTGAAAATTTTGAGGAAATAAAACTCAAAATAATATTTTTGGGCTCTAAAAATGCTCATGAAATAAATTGGATAGAAAGTTGTCATCTCGTCCATCCACGGTCCCGTCTACGCGATAAAATAATTAAATTTCCATAAATCATGAAAAATCACTAATTATGGGTTAAATGCTTAAAAATAACTTAAAACATGCACCAATAATTTCACATAATTATTTAACCCATAATCTAAAATTTTAAATAAATAAATTTCGTAATTATGCATGCGAATTTACGTACTAAAAATACTGGGTGTTACAATTCTCCCCCCCTTAATTTGAATTTCGTCCTCGAAATTAAAGTACTTACCCGAACAACTCCGGGTAGCGAGTCCTCATGTCTGCCTCGGTCTCCCAAGTAGCTTCCTCCTCCGAATGATTCAGCCACTGGACTCTGACCATCGGTATGACCCGCGTCCTCAATCTGCGCTCCTCCCTAGCCAAGATCCGTATAGGCCTCTCCTCAAATGGTAACTCCGGTGTCAACTGAAGAGGCTCAAAATCCAACACATGTGATGAGTACGAGATGTATCTCCGAAGCATGGATACATGGAATACATCGTGCACTGCCGCTAGCCCTGGTGGTAGAGCTAAACGGTAGGCCAACGTGTCAACTCTCTCCAAGATCTCGAATGGCCCTATATATCTAGGGTTAAGCTTGCCTCTCCTACCAAATCGCACTAATCCCTTCATAGGTGACACCTTCAGGAATACGTGATCACCTACAGCAATCTCCAAATCTCGTCGTCGAGTATCTGCATAACTCTTCTGACGACTCTGAGCAGTCCTCATGCGATCCCGAATCTGGGTCACAATATCAGCAGTCTGCTGCACTATCTCAGGACCCAATAGGATTCTCTCTCCAACCTCATCCCAATGAAGAGGAGATCTGCATCTCTTCCCATACAAAGCTGCATAAGGAGCCATACCTATAGACGCCTGAAAGCTATTGTTATAGGTAAACTCCACTAACGGCAATCTCGTCTCCCATGAGCCCTGAAAATCGATGACACAGGCTCTCAGTAAATCCTCAAGAACCTGTATCACCCTCTCAAACTGACCATCTGTCTGGGGATGAAAAACTGTGCTGAACAGTAATCTGGTCCCCAATGTTGTATGCAGACTCTTCCAAAATGCGGATGTGAATCTCGGATCTCTATCGGATACAATAGACACTGGTATGCCATGCAGTCTAACAATCTCCTTGATGTAAAGCTCTGCATACTGTGTCAAGGAGTAGGTAGTCCTCACCGGCAAGAAATGAGCTGACTTGGTGAGTCTATCCACGATTACCCAAATAGCTGTGCAACCTCTAGCACTCCTCGGTAAGCCAACTACAAAGTCCATAGTAATATTCTCCCATTTCCATTCCGGAATAGGAAGAGGTCTAAGAAGTCCTACGGGACGCTGATGCTCAGCCTTGACCTGCTGACAAGTCAAGAACTCTGACACAACTCTCCCGATTGCTCTCTTCATCCCGGGCCACCAATACAATAGCTGCAAATCTCAGTACATCTTTGTACTTCCGGGGTGATTGGAGTATGGAGATGTGTGAGCCTCTGCTAGAATCTCAGCTCTCAACTGATCGACGTTCGGTACCCATATCCTACCACGGTACTGAATTGCCATCCACAACTGTATACAAAAGACCACCCTTGGCCTCATCTCTCTGTCTCCAACGCTGCAACTCCTCATCAGTAGACTGTCCATCCCTGATCCGATCTCACATAACTGGCTGCAATGTCAATACTGACAAGCTCGGTGCATGACCACCCAAGTAAAACTCCAAATCAAACCTCTGAATCTCCCTCTGCAGTGGTAACTGCACTGACAAACACGATACCACTGACGACTTCCAACTTAAAGCATCGGCCACCACATTAGCTTTACCCGGATGGTAGCTAATGTCACAGTCGTAATCCTTCACCAACACCACTAACTCCTCGTGTGGTACTGTCATCGCTAAAACCGGTGCGGTAGTGAGTGCTTCCTTCATCTGATCGAAGCTCCTCTGACAGTCTAGACTCCAAACAAACTTCGCATTCTTCTTGGTTAAGAAAGTCAAGGGTACTGCAATAGAGGAAAAACCCTTGATGAACTTCCTATAGTATCCTGCCAAACCCAAGAAAGTGCGAATCTCCAAAGCATTCTTCGGAATACCCCATTTCTGCACTGCCTCAACCTTCGACTGATCCACTGCAATCCCATCTCTAGAAATAATGTGGCCAAGAAATGCCACCTGCTCAAGCCAAAACTCGCACTTGCTGAACTTGGCATACAAACGATGCTCCCTCAAAGTCTGCAAGGCTGTCTGTAGATGCTTCCTATGCTCCTCAACGCTCCTAGAGTAGATCAAGATATCATCAATGAAGACTATGATGAACTGATCAAGATACGGCCGAAAAACTCGGTTCATGAGATCCATGAAAACCGCTGGAGCATTGGTCATCCCAAATGGCATCAATAAGAACTCGTAATGCCCATAACGTGCCTGGAAAGCAGTCTTGGACACATCTGCATCTCTAACTCGCAGCTGATGATAACCAGATCGCAGGTCGATCTTGGAGAACACCGAAGCTCCCTGAAACTGATCAAATAAGTCCTCTATCCTCGGCAGTGGGTACTTATTCTTCACTGTGACCCTATTGAACTCTCGATAATCGATGCACAGTCTCATACTGCCATCTTTCTTCTTCACAAATAGCACTGGAGCTCCCCATGGAGAAAAGCTAGGACGAACAAAGCCTTTCTCTAATAACTCCTGTATCTGCTCCTTCAACTCTTTCATCTCGGTAGGAGCAAGTCTGTATGGTGCCTTAGAGATAGGCACGGTGTCTGGCACTAAGTCGATGCTGAACTCCACATCTCTCACTGGTGGAATTCCTGCAACATCCTCCGGAAAGACGTTCGGAAAGTCACGAACCACCTCTATCTCGGATAATGATCTGCTAGATGGTTCTGAGGCCATGACAATACTTGCTAGAAAACCTTGGCAACCCCATTTCAACAGCTTCCTCGCCTGAATAAGAGATATCACCTGAGGAATATCACTGCTCTGAGATGCATGAAAAGTAAACGGGTCGCCTCTCGGCGGTTTCACTGACACTGTCCTCCGACGAAAATCAATCGAAGCTCCATTGACTGTCAACCAGTCCATACCCAATATCAAATCAAATCCACTCAACGGAAAAATCACCACATCTGCGCGAATGGAGTGCCCCTAAAGCTCCAACTCCAGTTCTCGAATGATACTAGAGGTAGAAATAATCTGTCCTGACGGCATAGTGACATCATAACCATGTCAAAAATCTCGGGTGTGATGCCTATCCGTCTGATAAACTCCAGGGAGATAAACGAATGCGTAGCCCCTGAATCTAGCAACGCAAACGTGGAGTTGTCTCCAACTAAAATTTTCCCTGCACGCAGAAGAATCCCAACAATTTCATACCACTACTAAACTTTCCCCCAAAGATAAGTCACTAATAACCCTTAATTCTAGTCACAAGTAAATCATGCTTCTTATTCTAACATGCAGATAGAAAAATCCCAAATAAAAATTATTTCACAAAGAAAAATCGAAATTCTTAACCAAAGGAAGAAATTATAAAATACTAGGGGTAAGATATACCGGTGATCAAGGAGGTGTCTGGGTCTGCCTCCTCTGCCTGCATAACGAACACTCTACCAGCAGTGTTCTTCTTCCTCGGGCAATTAGCTATCTGGTGCCCTGGATCTCTACAGTGGAAACAAACTCCTGCTCCCAAAAGACAAGATCCCGAATGCATCTTCTGACACTTCGGGCAAGTAGGAAAACCTCCAGTATTAGGGGCCCCGCCCCTAGGATGTTGTGGCCTCTGCTGCTGGTTCGGGCCCTTAGACGGCCCAATATACTGCTTATTCGCAGGAGGCTGCGAAGATGGTCACTGAAATCCAGACTGATTCTGTCTCTTCCCTTGCAGCTCTCGCTGTATCTCTCTCCTACCCTCCTTTGACCTCAGTGCTCTACTAACTGCCGCCTCATATGTAGCGACGTCCATCATACATACGTCATGCTTAATATCCGCCTTCAGTCCCTCCACAAACTACCTCATCTTCTCCAGTGGACTGTCTGCAATCAGAGGCACAAAATGACAGCCCCTCTCGAACTGTCTCACATACTCAACCACTGACCTGTCCCCCTGTCGGAGACTCATAAACTTCCGGATTATGCGACTGCGCACATCCTCCGTGAAATACTTGGCGTAGAAGATACGCCTAAACTCCGCCCAAGTCAATGTAGGAAGATGTACTCCCCTGGCAGCACCCTCCCACCAAAGAGCTGCATCTCCCCTCATCATATACGTCGCACATTTCACCCTGTCGGCGTCAGTAATCCCATGTATGCAAAGATGGACTCCAAATAACGAATCCACCCCTTAGCCACCAATGGATCGGTGATACCAGTGAACTCCTTTGGCCCCTTCTTCTGGAACCGCTCAGCTATGTCCTCCTCGTGGGACAGTCTAGGACGTGTAGCCTGCTGCTCCAGCAGAGCAGTAATCCCTGCCATAATATTATCATTGGCCTGATCCAATGCTGCAAGTGGGTTCTGCGGAGGTGGAGGTGGAGATTCCCCACGTCTGTTCATTGGTCTCGGAGGCATTCTGCACCACCACATATTTCTTTACGTAAATCGCCATGCATAACTAAGTGTTTTAACATTAATGCTAACTTAAATTCTTAAAAGTAAATCATGCTATAAACACTTAAAACTTACAGACCGGTAGCGTGGATTTCTGAGCTCCCACAGCAGTAATGACCCCTCCAAGGCCCGTGCTCTGATACCAATTGAAACGACCCTAACTCTCTAAATATAAATAAATAAATATGCAGAAATTTTTTTTTTATTACTTACTAAATAAAAATATATACATACAAGCCCATACATATATGCCCAGAATAAATAGATTTAAAATAAATAACTTAAATAAAATAATGCAACAATTTGAAAACTTAAAATTTCATAAATTAAATATCTGAGTCATGCGTTTAATAAAATACTGACAAAAACAAAAGAAATCAAAGTTTTGCATGCACTGAAAATATTTCAATAAAAACATCCTATAGTGTCAATTACTGAAAATAAATAAAAAATGTATAACATGATAAAATATTCGAAACATGCATATAGACTCCGACAACGGTCACGGGATCACTGCATGTCCGCTCATAGGTCCTCGCCACCGGTGGGTACCACATCCTCGTCTACGTACTCACATGCACCATACCAGTGTAGTGAGCCTAGAGGCCCAACATGCTAACATAACAAGGGTTTAAAAATAATTTAAATCACTTTAATACTAATACATAAAATATACATGAATGAGCATGCTTAAAAATATCATGAACATAACATAAACTTAAATTAAACTTGAATATCATAATAGTACATAAACATTGTTGAGCAAAGTATTTTCTAACATCGAAAGGTCGCATCCATAGTGTAACCATACATACATTAAATACTGATCAGCGTGGTAAACCAACATACGTGGCGGTGACGAATCACCTCTTAAATTGGCAGTAAACTGCCCTTCAATAGTTCAATTATGGGGACGAATCCCCCTTAAATTGTCACACTACTTCAACTTCCAACATAAAATTATTTTCTTTTGCTCAACTTCAAACATTAAATCATGCATAAAAATTATTTCATGAATGCATGTACTTAAATAAAATGTGTGTCCTTCATATATATTTAATATAATTTCATACTAACATATAAATATTAAAAATAACTTCCATGCATAAAAAAAAATAATTAAATATATATTCAGGACACATGCAATTTCTCATGGGTTGTACTGAACTACTGGCCCTAACACTCAAGCCCTTTTTCTTAAATTCTGGCCCATTAACACTGAGACTGGCCCATTAATACACTTAAACCCAAAAATACATTTCTAGGCCCAATTAATAAATTAAAGCCCATTAAAACATTCCTGGCCCAATAACAACATATTCTGGCCCATGGGCCCAAAAGCCCAAAGACTGACCCAATAATTTTCATGGGCTTCCAAGCCCATAAAAATTATTAGGCTAACTTAAAATAATTATTCAAGCCCATTAATAAATTTAAATGTAGCCCATTAATTTAATTAATCTATTTAGCCCAACTAAAACACTTTAACTTAATAATTAACTTAAAAATAAAATACCCAAGCCCGACTAACTTAACCCAGACTCGGACCCAACTAACATGACCCAAGACCCACTGACTTGACCCAGACCACCAACCCGACCCGGACCCACCCCTGAAACCCTAAAACCCGCCGCCCTTCCTAGTCATGTTGCGGCCGTGAGCAGCAGCCACTCCTTGGCTGTTGCCGGCCTGCTCTGGCCGCCCCTAGCCGGAGCGCCGACGCCCAGACGTAGCCCACGTCTGGGTGGTTTGAACCTGCCCTAGCTCGGCCTCAACCCTTCACCCTAGCCCAAGGCCGAACCCTTCTTCTAGAAACCCTAACCTGCACACCCCATGGATACTTCTTGCACCAGCTTTCCCAAGCCTCTATCTAGCCCATGACCGACCGGGCCAAGCTAGCCTAAGGACCCCGAAGAACCCCTTGACAGCCCTAACCAGCAGCCATGAACGCCCCTTAACCAAAAACGTGAACATGATTCCCAAAAACGTGAACAAGTGCATACATTCAACCCTTCTCGATTTTTTTTCTTCTGAAATTTCTTGAATTAAAAAAAATGAAACATACACACACACACACGCATAAGCAATGATATGGCACAAAAATTAGAGAAAGAATCATGCCTTGCACCGTAGGTTGAAGAGAAGAAGGCGCGTGGAACGATTCCGGGACGACGAGGCGACGATGACACAACTTGGATGCTTCAAAATCGTGTCTATGGAATCCTTAGAGATGCTAGCCGATGAAGAAGATGAAGAACAAGGGAGGGGGTGGCAGCTAGAAGATTCAACGTAGGATTTTGGGCTAGGTTTAGGGTAATTAGAATAAAATAAAGTTTAGGGTAATTAAAATATTAATAAGGGTTTTAAATATACAATATATATAACTTAAAAACTCTAAATAATATTTAAAATCTGATAACTCTAATAAAATCCCGAAATATATAATTAAGGGAATTTTAAAGATAGTAAAAAGTCATTATTTTGGCTAAATTTGGATAAAAATGGACTCCTAAAATTATATAAAATTAAATACTGAAAATTTTGAGGAAATAAAACTCAAAATAATATTTTTGGGCTCTAAAAATGCTCATGAAATAAATTGGATAGAAAGTTGTCATCTCGTCCATCCACGGTCCCGTCTACGCGATAAAATAATTAAATTTCCATAAATCATGAAAAATCACTAATTATGGGTTAAATGCTTAAAAATAACTTAAAACATGCACCAATAATTTCACATAATTATTTAACCCATAATCTAAAATTTTAAATAAATAAATTTCCTAATTATGCATGCGAATTTACGTACTAAAAATACTGGGTGTTACAATTCTCCCCCCCCTTAATTTGAATTTCGTCCTCGAAATTAAAGTACTTACCCGAACAACTCCGGGTAGCGAGTCCTCATGTCTGCCTCGGTCTCCCAAGTAGCTTCCTCCTCCGAATGATTCAGCCACTGGACTCTGACCATCGGTATGACCCGCGTCCTCAATCTGCGCTCCTCCCTAGCCAAGATCCGTATAGGCCTCTCCTCAAATGCTAACTCCGGTGTCAACTGAAGAGGCTCGAAATCCAACACATGTGACGAGTTCGAGATGTATCTCCAAAGCATGGATACATGGAATACATTGTGCACTGCCGCTAGCCTTGGTGGTAGAGCTAAACGGTAGGCCAACGTGTCAACTCTCTCCAAGATCTCGAATGGCCCTATATATCTAGGGTTAAGCTTGCCTCTCCTGCCAAATCGCACTAATCCCTTCATAGGTGACACCTTCAGGAATACGTGATCACCTACAGCGAACTCCAAATCTCGTCGTCGAGTATCTGCATAACTCTTCTGACGACTCTGAGCAGTCCTCATGCGATCCCGAATCTGGGTCACAATATCAGCAGTCTGCTGCACTATCTCAGGATCCAATAGGATTCTCTCTCCAACCTCATCCCAATGAAGAGGAGATCTGCATCTCCTCCCATACAAAGCTGCATAAGGAGCCATACCTATAGACGCCTGAAAGCTATTGTTATAGGTAACTCCACTAACGGCAATCTCGTCTCCCATGAGCCCTGAAAATCGATGACACAGGCTCTCAGTAAATCCTCAAGAACCTGTATCACCCTCTCAAACTGACCATCTGTCTGGGGATGAAAAACTGTGCTGAACAGTAATCTGGTCCCCAATGTTGTATGCAGACTCTTCCAAAATGCGGATGTGAATCTCGGATCTCTATCGGATACAATAGACACTGGTATGCCATGCAGTCTAACAATCTCCTTGATGTAAAGCTCTGCATACTGTGTCAAGGAGTAGGTAGTCCTCATCGGTAAGAAATGAGCTGACTTGGTGAGTCTATCCACGATTACCCAAATAGTTGTGCAACCTCTAGCACTCCTCGGTAAGCCAACTACAAAGTCCATAGTAATATTCTCCCATTTCCATTCCGGAATAGGAAGAGGTCTAAGAAGTCCTACGGGACGCTGATGCTCAGCCTTGACCTGCTGACAAGTCAAGAACTCTGACACAACTCTCCCGATTGCTCTCTTCATCCCGGGCCACCAATACAATAGCTGCAAATCTCAGTACATCTTCGTACTTCCGGGGTGAATGGAGTATGGAGATGTGTGAGCCTCTGCTAGAATCTCAGTTCTCAACTGATCGACGTTCGGTACCCACATCCTACCACGGTACTGAACAATGCCATCCACAACTGTATACACAAGACCACCCTTGGCCTCATCTCTCTGTCTCCAACGCTGCAACTCCTCATCAGTAGACTGTCCATCCCTGATCCGATCTCACAGAACTGGCTGCAATGTCAATACTGACAAGCTCGGTGCATGACCACCCAAGTAAAACTCCAAATCAAACCTCTAAATCTTCCTCTGCAGTGGTAACTGCACTGACAAACACGATACCACTGACGACTTCCAACTCAAAGCATCGGCCACCACATTAGCTTTACCCGGATGGTAGCTAATGTCACAGTCGTAATCCTTCACCAACTCCAACCATATCCGTTGCCTCATGTTCAACTCCTTCTGAGTGAAAAATTACTTGAGGCTCTTGTGATCAGTGAAAATCTTGCACTTCTCTCCATACAGATAGTGCCTCCAGATTTTCAAAGCGAAGACCACTGCCGCTAACTCCAAATCATGTGTCGGGTAGTTCTGCTCATGAATCTTCAACTGCCTCGACGCATAAGCAATAACCTTACCACACTGCATAAGTATTGCGCCTAAACCTAGCTTAGACGCATCAGTGTACACCACTAACTCCTCGTGTGGTACGGTCATCGCTAAAACCGGTGCGGTAAAGAGTGCTTTCTTCAGCTGATCGAAGCTCCTCTGACAGTCTGGACTCCAAACAAACTTCGCATTCTTCTTGGTTAAGGAAGTCAAGGGTACTGCAATAGAGGAAAAACCCTTAACTTCCTATAGTATCCTGCCAAACCCAAGAAAGTGCGAATCTCCAAAGCATTCTTCGGAATACCCCATTTCTGCACTGCCTCAACCTTCGACTGATCCACTATAATCCCATCTCTAGAAATAATGTGGCCAAGAAATGCCACCTGCTCAAGCCAAAACTCGCACTTGCTGAACTTGGCATACAAACGATGCTCCCTCAAAGTCTTCAAGGCTGTCTGTAGATGCTGTCTATGCTCCTCAAAGCTCCTAGAGTAGATCAAGATATCATCAATGAAGACTATGATGAACTGATCAAGATACGGCCGAAAAACTCGGTTCATGAGATCCATGAAAACCGCTGGAGCATTGGTCATCCCAAATGGCATCAATAAGAACTCGTAATGCCCATAACGTGCCTGGAAAGCAGTCTTGGACACATCTACATCTCTAACTCGCAGCTGATGATAACCAGATCGCAGGTCGATCTTGGAGAACACCGAAGCTCCCTGAAACTGATCAAATAAGTCCTCTATCCTCGGCAGTGGGTACTTATTCTTCACTGTGACCCTATTGAACTCTCGATAATCGATGCACAGTCTCATACTGCCATCTTTCTTCTTCACAAATAACACTGGAGCTCCCCATGGAGAAAAGCTAGGACGAACAAAGCCTTTCTCTAATAACTCCTGTATCTGCTCCTTCAACTCTTTCCTCTCGGTAGGAGCAAGTCTGTATGGTGCCTTAGAGATAGGCACGGTGTCTGGCACTAAGTCGATGCTGAACTCCACATCTCTCACTGGTGGAATTCCTGCAACATCCTCCGGAAAGACGTTCGGAAAGTCACGAACCACCTCTATCTCGGATAATGATCTGCTAGATGGTTCTGAGGCCATGACAATACTTGCTAGAAAACCTTGGCAACCCCATTTCAACAGCTTCCTCACCTGAATAAGAGATATCACCTGAGGAATATCACTGCTCTGAGATGCATGAAAAGTAAACGGGTCGCCTCCCGGCGGTTTCACTGACACTGTCCTCCGACGAAAATCAATCGAAGCTCCATTGACTGTCAACCAGTCCATACCCAATATCAAATCAAATCCACTCAACGGAAAAATCACCACATCTGTGCGAATGGAGTGCCCCTGAAGCTCCAACTCCAGTTCTCAAATGACACTAGAGGTAGAAATAATCTGTCCTGACGGCATAGTGACATCATAACCACTATCAAAAATCTCGGGTGTGATGCCTATCCGTCTGATAAACTCCAGGGAGATAAACGAATGTGTAGCCCCTGAATCTAGAAACGCAAACGTGGAGTTGTCTCCAACTAAAATTTTCCCTGCACGCAGAAGAATCCCAACAATTTCATACCACTACTAAACTTTCCCCCAAAGATAAGTCACTAATAACCCTTAATTCTAGTCACAAGTAAATCATGCTTCTTATTCTAACATGCAGATAGAAAAATCCCAAATAAAAATTATTTCACAAAGAAAAATCGAAATTCTTAACCAAAGGAAGAAATTATAAAATACTAGGGGTAAGATATACCGGTGATCAAGGAGGTGTCTGGGTCTGCCTCCTCTGCCTGCATAACGAACACTCTACCAGCAGTGTTCTTCTTCTTCGGGCAATTAGCTATCTGGTGCCCTGGCTCTCTACAGTGGAAACAAACTCCTGCTCCCAAAAGACAAGATCCCGAATGCATCTTCTGACACTTCGGGCAAGTAGGAAAACCTCCAGTATTAGGGGCCCCGCCCCTAGGCTGCTGTGGCCTCTGCTGCTGGTTCGGGCCCTTAGACGGCCCAATATACTGCTTATTCGCAGGAGGCTGCGAAGATGGTCGCTGAAATCCAGACTGATTCTGTCTCTTCCCCTGCAGCTCTCGCTGTATCTCTCTCTCTGTCTCCAACGCTGCAACTCCTCATCAGTAGACTGTCCATCCCTGATCCGATCTCACAGAACTGGCTGCAATGTCAATACTGACAAGCTCGGTGCATGAATACCCAAGTAAAACTCCAAATCAAACCTCTGAATCTCCCTCTGCAGTGGTAACTGCACTGACAAACATGATACCACTGACGACTTTCAACTCAAAGCATCGGCCACCACATTAGCTTTACCCGGATGGTAGCTAATGTCACAGTCGTAATCCTTCACCAACTCCAACCATATCCGTTGCCTCATGTTCAACTCCTTCTGAGTGAAAAAGTACTTGAGGCTCTTGTGATCGGTGAAAATCTTGCACTTCTCTCCATACAGATAGTGCCTCCAAATTTTCAAAGCGAAGACCACTGCCGCTAACTCCAAATCATGTGTCGGGTAGTTCTGCTCATGAATCTTCAACTCCCTCGACGCATAAGCAATAACCTTACCACACTGCATAAGTATTGCGCCTAAAACTAGCTTAGACGTGTCGGTGTACACCACTAACTCCTCGTGTGGTACTGTCATCGCTAAAACCGGTGCGGTAGTGAGTGCTTCCTTCATCTGATCGAAGCTCCTCTGACAGTCTAGACTCCAAACAAACTTCGCATTCTTCTTGGTTAAGAAAGTCAAGGGTACTGCAATAGAGGAAAAACCCTTGATGAACTTCCTATAGTATCCTGCCAAACCCAAGAAACTGCGAATCTCCAAAGCATTCTTCGGAATACCCCATTTCTGCACTGCCTCAACCTTCGACTGATCCACTGCAATCCCATCTCTAGAAATAATGTGGCCAAGAAATGCCACCTGCTCAAGCCAAAACTCGCACTTGCTGAACTTGGCATACAAACGATGCTCCCTCAAAGTCTGCAAGGCTGTCTGTAGATGCTGTCTATGCTCCTCAACACTCCTAGAGTAGATCAAGATATCATCAATGAAGACTATGATGAACTGATCAAGATATGGCCGAAAAACTCGGTTCATGAGATCCATGAAAACCGCTGGAGCATTGGTCATCCCAAATGGCATCACTAAGAACTCGTAATGCCCATAACGTGTCCGGAAAGCAGTCTTGGACACATCTGCATCTCTAACTCGCAGCTGATGATAACCAGATCACAGGTCGATCTTGGAGAACACCTAAGCTCCCTGCAGTTTCAAACGGACATAACTTTCGATCTGCTGAGAGTTACAGGAGCTTCAGCTTGCTAACGCGAAGCTCTTCTTGATACCTACAATGCATTTCTCGGTCTAAGAGACGGATAAGCTCAAATTCAAACCCGGAGATTGTCTTTGGGGGAATTTTTCCCGTAGGGCACGCTGGGACCCACCGAAGTGGCCCGCGTCACCGAGATCGCACGTTCACATCATGTGATTAAGTCTATTGCATCTTTTCTATCCGCGGATTGGACTGAAAGAGTCAGAAATAAGACGGAGAGGAATTGGAAGAACAAGATGTACGAGTAAGAAAAAAAGAAACTAATAAAAAAAAGGGTGCAACACGAGGACTTCCCAGGGGGGTCACCCATCCAAGTACTACTCTTGCCCAAGCACGCATAACTTCGGAGTTCTGATGGGATACGGTGCATTAGTGCTGGTATGATCGCACCCAACAATGAATAAATTCTTTATTTTTTTGTCTCTCCAATTGCTGATCGGAGGAACAGGAACTGAAGTTTCAAACGGACATAAGTTTCGATCGGCTGAGAGTTACGGGAGCTTCAGCCTGCTCACGCGAAGCTCCTTTTGATACCTACACCAAGTATCTCGGTCTAAGAGACGGAGACGCTCAAATTACAACCCGGAGATGGTCTTTCGGGGAGTTTTTCCCGAAGGGTGCTGGGACCCACAGAAGCGGCCCGCGTCACCCAGATCGCACGTTCATGTCATGTGATTAAGTCTATTTCATCTTTTCTATCCGTTGATTGGACTGAAAGAGTCGGAAATAAGACGGAGAGAAATCGAAAGAACAAGATGTACGAGTAAGAAAAAAAGAAACTAATAAAAAAAGGGGTGCAACACGAGGACTTCCCAGGAGGTCACCCATCCTAGTACTGCTCTCGCCCAAGCATGCTTAACTTCGGAGTTCTGATGGGATCCGGTGCATTACTGCTTCTATGATCGCACCCAACATTGAATGAATTCTTTATTGTTTTGTCTCTCGAATTGCGGATCGGAGGAACAGGAGCTGCAGTTTCAAACGGACATAACTTTCGATCTGCTGAGAGTTACGGGAGCTTCAACTTGCTCACGCAAAGCTCTTCTCGATACCTACAGCTCTTATCTCGGTCTAAGAGACGAAGTAGCTCAAATTCAAACCCAGAGATTGCCTTTGGAGGCATTTTTCCCGTAGGGCAAGCTGGGACCCACCAAAGTGGCCCGCGCCACCCAGATCGCACGTTCAAGTCCTGTGATTCAGTCTATTGCATCTTTTCTATCCGTGGATTGGACTGAAAGAGTCGAAAATAGAACGGAGAGGTATCGGAAGAACAAGATGTACGAGTAAGAAAAAAAGAAACTAATAAAAAAAGGGGTGTAACACGAGGACTTCCAAGGGGGTCACCCATCCTAGTACTGTTCTTGCCCAAGCACGCATAACTTCGGAGATCTGATGGGATCCGGTGCATTAGTGCTGGTATGATCGCACCCAACAGTGAATGAATTCTTTATTGTTTTTCTCTCGAATTGCAGATTGGAGGAACATGAGCTACAGTTTCAAACGGACATAACTTTCGATCGGCTAAGAGTTACGGGAGCTTCAGCCTGCTCACGCGAAGCTCCTCTCGATACCAACAGCAAGTATCTCGGTCTAAGAGACGGAGACGCTCAAATGACAACTCGGAGATGGTCTTTCGGGGCGTTTTTCCCGTAGGGCACGCTGGGACCCACCGAAGCGGCCCGCGTCACCTAGATCGCACGTTCACGTCATGTGATTAAGTCTATTGCATCTTTTCTATCAGCGAATTAGACTGAAAGAGTCGGAAATAGGATGGCGAGGAATAGGAAAAACAAGAAGTACGAGTAAGAAAAAAAGAAATTAATGAAAAAGGGGTGCAACATGAGGACTTCACAGGGGATCACCCATTCTAGTATTGCTCTCGACGAATCACGCTTAACTTCGGAGTTCTGATGGGATCCGGTGCATTAGTTCTGTTATGATCGTACCCAACAGTGAATGAATTCTTTATTGTTTTGTCTCTCGAATTGCGGATCGGAGGAACAGGAGTTGCAGTTTCAAACGGACATAACTTTCGATCTGCTGATAGTTACGGGAGCTTTAGCCTACTCACGCAAAGCTCTTATCGATAACTACAGCGCGTATCTCGGTCTAAGAGAAGGAGAAGCTCAAATTCAAACCCGGAGATGGTCTTTGGGGGCATTTTTCCCGTAGGGTGCGCTGGGACCCACTGAAGTGGCCCACGTAACCCATATCGCACGTTCACGTCGTGTGATTCAGTCTATTGCATCTTTTCTATCCGCGGATTGGACTGAAAGAGTCGGAAATAGGACGGAGAGGAATCGGAAGAACAAGATGTATGAGTAAGAAAAAAAGAAACTAATAAAAAAAAGGGTGCAACACGAGGACTTCCCAAGGGGTCACCCATCCTAGTACTGCTCTTGCCCAAGCACGCGTAACTTTGGAGTTCTGATGGGATCCGGTGCATTAGTGCTGGTATGATCGCACCCAACAGTGCATGAATTCTTTATTTTTTTTCTCTCGAATTGCGGATCTTAGGAACAGGAGCTGCAGTTTCAAACGGACATAACTTTCGATCGGCTGAGAGTTACTGGAGCTTCAGCCTGCTCACGCGAATCTACACTCGATACCTATAGTGCGTATATCGGTTAAAGAGACGGAGACGCTCAAATTCCAAAACGAAGATGGTCTTTCGGGGCATTTTTCTCGTATGTCGCGCTGGGACCCACCAAAGCATCCCGCGTCACCCAGATCGCACTTTCACATCATATGATTCAGTCTATTGCATCTTTTATATCCACGGATTTGACTGAAAGAGTCGGAAATAGGACGGCGAGGAATCGAAAGAACAAGAAGTACGAGTAAGAAAAAAAGAAATTAATGAAAAAAAGGGTGCAACACGAGGACTTCCCAAGGGGTCACCCATCTTAGTACAGCTCTCGCCCAAGAACGCTTAACTTCGGAGTTCTGATGGGATCCGGTGCATTAGTGCTGGTATGATCGCACCCAACAGTTAATGAATTCTTTATTGTTTTGTCTCTTGAATTGCGGATCGGAGGAACAGGAGCTGCAGTTTCAAAAGGACATAACTTTCGATCGGCTAAGAGTTATGGGAGCTTCAGCCTGCTCACGCGAAGCTCCTCTCGATACCTACAGCAAGTATCTCGGTCTATGAGACGGAGACGCTCAAATTACAACCCGAAGATGGTCTTTCGTGGAGTTTTTCCCTTAAGGTGTGCTGGGACCCACCGAAGCGGCCCGCGTCACCTAGATCGCACGTTCACATTAAGTTTATTGCATCTTTTCTATCCGCGGATTGGACTGAGAGAGTTGGAAATAGGACGGCGAGGAATCGGAAAAACAAGAAATACGAGTAAGAAAAAAAGAAATTAATGAAAAAGGGGTGCAACATGAGGACTTCCCATGGGATCACCCATCCAAGTACTACTCTCGCCCAAGCATGCTTAACTTCGGAGTTCTGAAGGGATCCGGTGCATTAGTACTGGTATGATCGCACCCAACATTGATTGAATTATTTATTTTTTGTCTCTCGAATTGCGGATCGGAGGAACAGGAGCTGTAGTTTCAAACGGACATAACTTTTGATCTGCTGAGAGTTACGGGAGCTTCAGCCTGTTCACGCGAATTTCTTCTCGATACCTACAGTGCGTATCTCGGTCTAAGAAACGGAGAAGCTCAAATTCAAACCCGAAGATGTTCTTTGGGGGCATTTTTCCCATAGGGCGTGCTGGGACCCACCGAAGTGGCCCGCGTCACCCAGATCGCACATTCACGTTGTGTGATTCAGTCTATTGCATCTTTTCTATCCGTTGATTGGACTGAAAGAGTCGGAAAAAGGACGGAGAGGAATCGGAAGAACAAGATGTACGAGTAAGAGAAAAAAAATCTAATAAAAAAAAGGGATGCAACACGAGGACTTCCCAAGTGGTCACCCATCCTAGTACTGCTCTTGCTCAAGCACGCATAACTTCGGAGTTCTGATGGGATCCGTTGCATTAGGGCTGGTATGATCGCACCCAACAATGCATGAATTCTTTATTTTTTTGTCTCTCGAATTGCTGATCTAAGGAACAGGAGCTGCAGTTTCAAACGGACATAACTTTCGATCGGCTGAGAGTTACTGGAGCTTCAGCCTGCTCACGCGAATCTACACTCGATACCTATAGTGCGTATATCGGTTAAAGAGACGGAGATGCTCAAATTCCAAAACAAAGATGGTCTTTCAAGGCATTTTTCCCATATGTCACGCTGGGACCCATCGAAGCGGCCCGCGTCACCCAGATCGCACGTTCACATTGTATGATTCAGTATATTGCATCTTTTATATCCGCGAATTGGACTGAAAGAGTTGGAAATAGGACGGCGATGAATCGAAAGAACAAGAAGTACGAGTAAGAAAAAAAAAATTAATGAAAAAAGGTGTGCAACACGAGGACTTCCCAAGGGGTCACTCATCCTAGTACTGCTCTCACCCAAGCGCGCTTAACTTCGGAGTTCTGATGGGATCCGGTGCATTAGTGCTGGTATGATCTCACCCAACAGTGAATGAATTCTTTATTGTTTTGTCTCTCGAATTGCGGATCGGAGGAACATGAGCTGCAGTTTCAAAAGGACATAACTTTCGATTGGCTAAGAGTTATGGGAGCTTTAGCCTGCTCACGCGAAGCTCCTCTCGATACCTACAGCAAGTATCTCGGTCTAAGAGATGGAGACGCTCAAATTACAACCCGAAGATGGTCTTTCGTGGCGTTTTTCACTTAAGGAGCGCTGGGACCCACCGAAGCGGCCCACGTAACCCAGATCGCACGTTCAAATTAAGTCTATTGCATCTTTTCTATCCGCGGATTGGAGTGAAAGAGTCGGAAATAGGACGGCGAGGAATCGGAAAAACAAGAAATACGAGTAAGAAAAAAAGAAATTAATGAAAAAGGGGTGCAACACGAGGGCTTCCCAGGGGGTCACTCATACTAGTACTGCTCCCGCCCAAGCACGCTTAACTTCGGAGTTCTGAAGGAATCCGGTGCATTAGTTCTGGTATGATCGTACCCAACATTGATTGAATTATTTATTTTTTTGTCTCTCGAATTGCGGATCGGAGGAACCGGAGCTGTAGTTTCAAACGGACATAACTTTTGATCTGCTGAGAGTTACGGGAGCTTCAGCCTGCTCACGCGAAGTTCTTCTCGATACCTACAGCGCCTATCTCGGTCTGAGAGACGGAGAAGCTCAAATTCAAACCCGGAGATGGTCTTTGGTGGCATTTTTACCGTAGGGCGCGCTGGGACCCACTGAAGTGGCCCGCGTCACCCAGATCGCACGTTCACGTCAGTGATTCAGTCTATTGCATCTTTTCTATCCGCGGATTGGACTGAAAGAGTCAGAAATAGGACGGAGAGGAATCGGAAGAACAAGATGTACGAGTTAGAAAAAAAGAAACTAATAAAAAAAAGGGGTGCAACACGAGGACTTCCCAAGGGGTCACCCATCCTAGTACTGCTCTTGCCCAAGCACGCATAACTTCGGAGTTCTGATGGGATCCATTGCATTAGTGCTGGTATGATCGCACCCCTCGAATTGCAGATCTGAGGAACAGGAGCTGCAGTTTCAAACGGACATAACTTTCGATCGGCTGAGAATTACTGGAGCTTCAGCCTGCTCACGCGATTCTACACTCGATACTTATAGTGCGTATATCGGTTAAAGAGACGGAGACGCTCAAATTCCAAAATGGAAATGGTCTTTCGGGGCATTTTTCCCGTATGTCACGCTAGGACACATCGAAGCGGCCCGCGTCACCCAGATCGCACGTTCACATCATATGATTCAGTCTATTGCATCTTTTCTATCCGCGGATTGGACTGAAAGAGTCGGAAATAGGACGGCGAGGAATGGAAAGAACAAGATGTACGAGTAAGAAAAAAAGAAATTAATGAAAAAAAAGGTGCAACACGAGGACTTCCCAAGGGGTCACCCATCCTAGTATTGCTCTCGCCCAAACACGCTTAACTTCGGAGTTCTGATAGGATCCGGTGCATTAGTTCTGGTATGATCGCACCCAACATTGAATGAATTCTTTATTGTTTTGTCTCTCGAATTGCGGATCGGAGGAACAGGAGCTGCAGTTTCAAAAGGACATAACTTTCGATCGGCTAAGAGTTACGGGAGCTTCAGCCTGCTCACGCGAAGTTCCTCTCGATACCTACAGCAAGTATCTCGGTCTAAGAGACGGAGACGCTCAAATTACAACCCGGAGATGGTCTTTCGTGGCGTTTTTCCCTTAAGGCATGCTGGGACCCACCGAAGCGGCCCGCGTCACCCAGATCGTACGTTCACATTAAGTCTATTGCATCTTTTCTATCCGCGGATTGGACTGAAAGAGTCGGAAATAGGATGGCGGGGAATCGGAAAAACAAGAAATACGAGTAATAAAAAAAGAAATTAATGAAAAAGGGGTGCAACACGAGGACTTCCCAGGGGGTCACCCATCCAAGTACTGCTCTCGCCCAAGCACGTTTATCTTCGGAGTTCTGATGGGATCCGGTGCATTAGTGCTGGTATGATCGCACCCAACAGTGAATGAATTATTTATTGTTTTGTCTCTCGAATTGCGGATCTGAGGAAAAGGAGCTGCAGTTTCAAACGGACATAACTTTCGATCTGCTGAGAGTTACTGGAGCTTCAGCCTGCTCACGCGAAGCTCTTCTCGATACCTACAGCGCGTATCTCGATCTAAGAGACGGAGAAGCTCAAATTCAAACCCGGAGATGGTCTTTGGGGGAATTTTTCCCGTAGGGCACGCTGGGACCCACAGAAGTGGCCCGCGTCACCCATATCGCACGTTCACGTCGTGTGATTCAGTTTATTGCATCTTTTCTATCCGCGGATTGGACTGAAAGAGTCGGAAATAGGACGGAGAGGAATCGAAAGAACAAGATGTACGAGTAAGAAAAGAAAAATCTAATAAAAAAAAAGGGATGCAACACGAGGACTTCCCAAGGGGTCACCCATCCTAGTACTGCTCTTGCCCAAGCACGCTTAACTTCGGAGTTCTGATGGGATCCGGTGCATTAGTGCTGGTATGATCGCACCCAACAGTGCATGAATTCTTTATTTTTTTTTCTCTCGAATTGCGAATCTGAGGAACAGGAGCTACAGTTTCAAACGGACATAACTTTCGATCGGCTGAGAGTTACTAGAGCTTCAGCCTGCTCACGCGAATCTACACTCGATACCTATAGTGCGTATATCGGTTAAAGAGACGGAGACGCTCAAATTCCAAAACGAAGATGGTCTTTCAAGGCATTTTTCCCTTATGTCACGCTGGGAGCCACCGAAGCGGCCCGCGTCACCCAGATCGCACGTTCACATCGTATTATTCAGTATATTGCATCTTTTCTATCCACGGATTGGACTGAAAGAGTCGGAAATAGGACGGAGAGGAATCGGAAGAACAAGATGTACGAGTAAGAAAAAAAAGAATCTAATAAAAAAAAAGGGATGCAACACGAGGAATTCCCAAGGGATCACCCATCCTAATACTGCTCTTGCCCAAGCACGCTTAACTTCGGAGTTCTGATGGGATCCGGTGCATTAGTGCTGGTATGATCGCACACAACAGTGAATGAATTTTTTATTGTTTTGTCTCTCGAATTGCAGATCGGAGGAACAGGAGCTGCAGTTTCAAAAGGACATAGCTTTCGATCGGCTAAGAGTTACGGGAGCTTCAGCCTGCTCACGCGAAGCTCCTCTCGATACCTACAGCAAGTATCTCGGTCTAAGAGATGGAGACGCTCAAATTACAACCCGGAGATGGTCTTTCGTGGAGTTTTTCCCTTTAGGCGCGCTGGGACCCACCGAAGCGGCCCGCGTCACCCAGATTGCACGTTCACATTAAGTCTATTGCATCTTTTCTATCCGCGGATTGGACTGAAAGAGTTGGAAATAGGACGGCGAGGAATCGGAAAAACAAGAAGTACGAGTAAGAAAAAAATAAATTAATGAAAAAGGGGTGCAACACGAGGACTTCCCAGGAGGTCAACCATCCTAGTACTGCTCTCGCCCAAGCACGCTTAACTTTGGAGTTCTGATGGGATCCGGTGCATTAGTGCTTTGTATGATCGCACCCAACAGTGAATGAATTTTTTATTGTTTTGTCTCTCAAATTGCGGATCGGAGGAACAGGAGCTGCAGTTTCAAACGAACTTAACTTTCGATCTGCTGAGAGTTACGGGAGCTTCAGCTTGCTCACGCGAAGCTCTTCTCGATACCTACAGCGCGTATCTCGTTCTAAGAGTCGGAAAAGTTAAATTCAAACCCAGAGATTGTCTTTGGGGGCATTTTTCTCGTAGGGCGCGCTGGGACCCACCGAAGTGGCCCGCGTCACCCAGATCGCACTTTCACGTCTTGTGATTCAGTCTATTGCATCTTTTATATCCGCGGATTGGACTGAAAGAGTTGGAAATAGGACGGAGAGGAATCGGAAGAACAAGATGTACGAGTAAGAAAAAAAGAGTCTAATAAAAAAAAAAGGGATGCAACACGAGGACTTCCCAAGGGGTCACCCATCCTAGTACTGCTCTTGCCCAAGCACGCATAACTTCGGAGATCTGATGGGATCCGTTGCATTAGTGCTGGTATGATCGCACCCAACAGTGCATGAATTCTTTATTTTTTTGTCTCTCGAATTGCGGATCTGAGGAACAGGAGCTGCAGTTTCAAACGGACATAACTTTCGATCGGCTGAGAGTTACTGGAGCTTCAGCCTGCTCACACGAATCTACACTCGATACCTATAGTGCGTATATCGGTTAAAGAGACGGAGACGCTCAAATTCCAAAACGGAGATGGTCTTTCAAGGCATTTTTCCCATATGTCACGCTGGGACCCACCGAAGTGGCCCGCGTCACCCAGATCGCACGTTCACATCGTATGATTCAGTATTGCATCTTTTATATCCGCGGATTGGACTGAAAGAGTCGGAAATAGGACGGCGATGAATCGAAAGAACAAGAAGTACGAGTAAGAAAAAAAGAAATTAATGAAAAAGGGGTGCAACACGAGGACTTCCCAAGGGGTCACCCATCATAGTACAGCTCTCACCCAAGCACGCTTAACTTCGGAGTTCTGATGGGATCTGGTGCATTAGTGCTGGTATGATCGCACCCAACAGTGAATGAATTCTTTATTGTTTTGTCTCTCGAATTGCGGATCGGAGGAACAGGAGCTGCAGTTTCAAAAGGACATAACTTTCGATTGGCTAAGAGTTACGGGAGCTTCAGCCTGCTCACGCGAAGTTCCTCTCGATACCTACAGCAAGTATCTCGGTCTAAGAGATGGAGACGCTCAAATTACTACCCAGAGATGGTCTTTCGTGGTGTTTTTCCCTTAAGGAGCGCTGGGACCCACCAAAGCGGCTCGCGTCACCCAGATCGCACGTTCACATTAAGTCTATTGCATCTTTTCTATCCGCGGATTGGAGTGAAAGAGTCGGAAATAGGACGGCGAGGAATCGGAAAAACAAGAAATACGAGTAAGAAAAAAAGAAATTAATGAAAAAGGGGTGCAACACGAGGACTTCCTAGGGGGTCACCCATCCTAGTACTGATCTCGCCCAAGAACGCTTAACTTCGGAGTTCTGAAGGGATACGGTGCATTAGTGCTGGTATGATCCCACCCAACATTGATTGAATTATTTATTTTTTTGTCTCTCGAATTGCGGATCGGAGGAACAGGAGCTGCAATTTCAAACGGACATAACTTTTGATCTGCTGAAAGTTACGGGAGCTTCAGCCTGCTCACGCGAAGTTCTTCTCGATATCTACAGCGCGTATCTCGGTCTGAGAGATGGGGAAGCTCAAATTCAAACCCGGAGAAGGTCTTTGGGGGCATTTTTCCCGTAGGGCGTGCTGGGACCCACCAAAGTGGCCCGCGTCACCCAGATCACACGTTCACGTCGTGTGATTCAGTCTATTGCATCTTTTTTTTCCGCGGATTGGACTGAAAGAGTTGGAAATAGGACGGAGAGGAATCGGAAGAACAAGATGTACGAGTAAGAAAAAAAGAAACTAATAAAAAAAAGGGGTGCAACACGATGACTTCCCAAGGGGTCACCCATCCTAGTACTGCTCTTGCCCAAGCACGCATAACTTCGGTGTTCTGATGGGATCCGTTGAATTAGTGCTGGTATGATCGCACCCAACAGTGCATGAATTCTTTATTTTTTTGTCTCTTGAATTGCGGATCTGAGGAACAGGAGCTGCAGTTTCAAACGGACATAACTTTCGATCGGCTAAGAGTTACTGGAGCTTCATCCTGCTCACGCGAATCTACACTCGATATCTATAGAGCGTATATCGGTTAAAGAGACGGAGACGCTCAAATTCCAAAACGGAGATGGTGTTTCGGGGAATTTTTCCCGTATGTCGCGCTGGGACACATCGAAGCGGCCCGCGTCACCCAGATCGCACGTTCACATCGTATGATTCAGTCTATTGCATCTTTTCTATCCGCGGATTGGACTGAAAGAGTCGGAAATAGGACGGCGAGGAATCGAAAGAAAAAGTAGTACGAGTAAGAAAAAAAGAAATTAATGAAAAAAAGGGTGCAACACGAGGACTTCCCAAGGGTCACCCATCCTAGTACTGCTCTCACCCAAGCACGCTTAACTTCGGAGTTCTGATGGGATTTGGTGCATTAGTGCTGGTATGATCGCACCCAACATTGAATGAATTCTTTATTGTTTTGTCTCTCGAATTGCGGATCGGAGGAACAGGAGTTGCAGTTTCAAAAGGACATAACTTTCGATCGGCTAAGAGTTACGGGAGCTTTAGCCTACTCACGCGAAGCTCCTCTCGATACCTACAGCAAGTATCTTGGTCTAAGAGACGGAGACGCTCAAATTACAACCTGGAGATGGTCTTTCGTGGCGTTTTTCCCTTAAGGCGTGCTGGGACCCACCGAAGCGGCCCGCGTCACCTAGATCGTACGTTCACATTAAGTCTATTGCATCTTTTCTATCCGCAGATTGGACTGAAAGTGTCGGAAATAGGATGTCGAGGAATCGGAAAAACAAGAAATACTAGTAATAAAAAAAGAAATTAATGAAAAAGGGGTGCAACATGAATACTTCCCAGGGGGTCTACTATCCTAGTACTGTTCTCGCCCAACCACGCATAACTTTGGTACAAGGATTGAGGGAACATTGCATTTATGACCTGAAGTGCAAGGTTTGAATCCTGGGGAGGGCAAAAACTCCCCACCAGGGGGGAGAAGATCATGAGAGCAAGAATGAATAGGGCCAGCCCAGTTCATTACAACATGTGACACCCGAAGCCAAAAAAGTCCTAGGGCGGTACATGGTCCGCAATATGGGTGGTTAATACCTGAAAGATGGAAACCCCACCAAAGAATGGGCGATGGGTGACATGAATGAACCGATCGCACACCGAAATGAGAGGTACAAAAGATTTGATATGTACAACTCATACAAGAAGGTGCATCTTCTTTTCGGAAGCTCATCACATAAGAACTCCAAAGTTAAGCGTGTTTAACTTGGGGAAATTATAGGATGGGTGACCCCCTGGGAAGTTTCTCAGGGTGCGTGTGAGTGAGGACAAAATCACGCTGAAAAAACCCATCTTGATACAGTGAGGCATTACAAATGGTATCAGAGACTGGCCTCCCCCAGTACGGTGTGGTTCGGGGACGAACCAAGCGGAAGCTGGTGGCATGTGACACTCGAAGCCAAATAATTCCCAGGGCGGTACATGGTCCGCAATATGGGTGGTTAATACCTGAAAGATGGAAACCCCACCAAAGAATGGGCGACGGGTGACATGAATGAACCGATCCCACACCGGAATGAGAGGTACAAAAGATTTGATATGTACAACTCATATCAAGAAGGTGCATCTTCTTTTCGGAAGCTTATCACATAAAAACTCTAAAGTTAAGCGTGCTTGATTTGGGGAAATTATAGGATGGGTGACCCCCTGGGAAGTTTCTCAGGGTGCGTGTGAGTGAGGACAAAATCACGCTGAAAAGACCCGTCTTGATACAGTGGGGCGCGCTAGGACCCACCAAAGTGGCCTGCATCACCCAGATCGCACGTTCACGTCATGTGATTCAGTCTATTGCATCTTTTCTATCCGCGGATTGGACTGAAAGAGTCGGAAATAGGACGGAGAAGAATCGAAAGAACAAGATGTATGAGTAAGAAAAAAAGAAACTAATAAAAAAAAAGGGGTGCAACACGAGGACTTCCTAGGGAGTCACCCATCCTAGTACGGCTCTTGTCCAAGCACGCATAACTTCGGAGTTCTGATGGGATCCGGTGCATTAGTGCTGGTATGATTGCATCCAACAATGAATGAATTCTTTATTTTTTTGTCTCTCGAATTGCGAATCAGAGGAACAGGAGCTGCAGTTTCAAACGGACATAACTTTCGATCGGCTGAGAGTTTCTGGAGCTTCATCCTGCTCACGCGAAGATCCACTCGATACCTATAGTGCGTTTATCGGTTAAAGAGATGGAGACGCTCAAATTCCAAAACTCAGATGGTATTTAAGGGAATTTTTTCCGTATGTTGCGCTGGGACCCACCAAAGCGGCCCGCGTCACCCAGATCGCACGTTCACATCGTATGATTCAGTCTATTGCATATTTTCTATCCGCGGATTGGAGTGAAAGAGTCGGAAATAGGACGACGTGGAATCGAAAGAACAAGAAGTACGAGTAAAAAAAAAAGAAATTAATGAAAAAAGGGGTGCAACACGAGGACTTCCCAAGGGGTCACCCATCCCAATACTGCTCTCGCCCAAGCACGCTTAACTTCAAAGTTCTGATGAGATGCGGTGCATTATTGCTGGTATGATCGCACCCAACAGTGAATGAATTCTTTATTGTTTTATCTCTCGAATTGCGGATCGGAGGAACAGGTGATGCTGTTTCAAACGGACATAACTTTTGATCGGCTAAGAGTTACGGGAGCTTCAGCCTGCTCACGCAAAGCTCCTCTCGATACCTGCAGCAATTATCTCGGTCTTAGAGACAGAGACACTCAAATTACAACCCGGAGATGGTCTTATGTGGCGTTTTTCCCGTAGGGCATGCTAGGACCCACCGAAGCGGCCCGCGTCACCTAGATCGCACGTTCACATCGTATGATTCAGTCTATTGCATCTTTTCTATCCGTGGATTGGACTGAAAGAGTCGGAAATAGGACGGCGAGGAATCGGAAAAAGAAGAAGTACGAGTAAGAAAAAAATAAATTAATGAAAAAGGGGTGCAACACGAGGACTTCCCAGGAGGTCAACCATCCTAGTACTGCTCTCGCCCAAGCACGCTTAACTTTTGAGTTCTGATGGGATCCGGTGCATTAGTGCTTTGTATGATCGCACCCAACAGTGAATGAATTCTTTATTGTTTTGTCTCTCGAATTGCGGATCGGAGGAACAGGAGCTGCAGTTTCAAACAAACATAACTTTCTATCTGCTGAGAGTTACGGGAGCTTCAGCTTGCTCACGTGAAGCTCTTCTCGATACCTACAACGCGTATCTCGTTCTAAGAGACGGAGAAGCTCAAATTCAAACCCAGAGATTGTCTTTGGGGGAATTTTTCTCGTAGGGCGCGCTGGGACCCACCGAAGTGGCCCGCGTCACCCAGATCGCACTTTCACGTCCTGTGATTCAGTCTATTGCATCTTTTCTATCCACGGATTAGACTGAAAGAGTTGGAAATAGGACGGAGAGGAATCGGAAGAACAAGATGTACGAGTAAGAAAAAAAAAACTAATAAAATAAGGGGTGCAACACGAGGACTTCCTAGGGGGTCACCCATCCTAGTACGGCTCTTGTCCAAGCACGCATAACTTCGGAGTTCTGATGGGATCCGGTGCATTAGTGCTGGTATGATTGCATCCAACAATGAATGAATTCTTTATTTTTTTGTCTCTCGAATTGCGAATCAGAGGAACAAGAGCTGCAGTTTCAAACGGACATAACTTTCGATCGGCTGAGAGTTTCTGGAGCTTCAGCCTGCTCACGCGAAGATCCACTCGATACCTATAGTGCGTTTATCGGTTAAAGAGATGGAGACGCTCAAATTCCAAAACTGAGATGGTATTTAAGGGAATTTTTCCCGTATGTTGCGCTGGGACCCACCAAAGCAGCCCGCGTCACCCAGATCGCACGTTCACATCGTATGATTCAGCCTATTGCATATTTTCTATCCGCGGATTGGAGTGAAAGAGTCGGAAATAGGACGGCGTGGAATCGAAAGAACAAGAAGTACGAGTAAAAAAAAAAAGAAATTAATGAAAAAAGGGGTGCAACACGAGGACTTCCCAAGGGGTCACCCATCCCAGTACTGCTCTCGCCCAAGCACGCTTAACTTCGAAGTTCTGATGAGATGCGGTGCATTAGTGCTGGTATGATCGCACCCAACAGTGAATGAATTCTTTATTGTTTTATCTCTCGAATTGCGGATCGGAGGAAGAGGTGCTGCTGTTTCAAACGGACATAACTTTTGATCGGCTAAGAGTTACGGGAGCTTCAGCCTGCTCACGCAAAGCTCCTCTCGATACCTGCAGCAATTATCTCGGTCTTAGAGACACAGACGCTCAAATTACAACCCGGAGATGGTCTTTCGTGGCGTTTTTCCCGTAAGGCATGCTAGGACCCACCGAAGCGGCCTGTGTCACCTAGATCGCACGTTCATGTCGTGTGATTAAGTCTATTGCATCTTTTCTATCCGTGGATTGGACTGAAAGAGTCGGAAATAGGACGGCGAGGAATCGGAAAAAGAAGAAGTACGAGTAAGAAAAAAATAAATTAATGAAAAAGGGGTGCAACACGAGGACTTCCCAGGAGGTCAACCATCCTAGTACTGCTCTCGCCCAAGCACGCTTAACTTTTGAGTTCTGATGGGATCCGGTGCATTAGTGCTTTGTATGATCGCACCCAACAATGAATGAATTCTTTATTGTTTTGTCTCTCGAATTGCGGATCGGAGGAACAGGAGCTGCAGTTTCAAACGAACATAACTTTCGATCTGCTGAGAGTTACGGGAGCTTCAGCTTGCTCACGCGAAGCTCTTCTCGATACCTACAGTGCGTATCTCGTTCTAAGAGACGGAGAAGCTCAAATTCAAACCCAAAGATTGTTTTTGGGGGAATTTTTCTCGTAGGGCGCGCTGGGACCCACCGAAGTGGCCCGCGTCACCCAGATCGCACTTTCACGTCCTGTGATTCAGTCTATTGCATCTTTTCTATCCGCGGATTAGACTGAAAGAGTTGGAAATAGGACGGAGAGGAATCGGAAGAACAAGATGTACGAGTAAGAAAAAAAAAACTAATAAAATAAGGGGTGCAACACGAGGACTTCCCAGGTGGTCACCCATCCTAGTACTGCTCTTGCCCAAGAACGCATAACTTCGGAGTTCTGATGGGATCCGGTGCATTAGTGCTGGAATGATCGCACCCAACAGTGAATGAATTCTTTATTTTTTTTCTCTCGAATTGCGGATCGGAGGAACATGAGCTACAGTTTCAAACGGACATAACTTTCGATCGGCTAAAAGTTACGGGAGCTTTAGCCTGCTCACGCGAAGCTCGTCTCGATACCTCCATCAAGTATCTCGGTCTAAGAGACGGAGACGCTCAAATTACAACCCGGAGATGGTCTTTTGGGGCGTTATTCCCGTAGGGCGCGCTGGGACCCACCGAAGCAGCCCGCGTCACCCAGATCGCACGTTCACATCGTATGATTCAGTCTATTGCATCTTTTCTATCCGCGGATTGGACTGAAAGAGTCGGAAATAGGACGGCGAGGAATCGGAAAAACAAGAAGTACGAGTAAGAAAAAAAGAAATTAATGAAAAAGGGGTGCAACACGAGGACTTCCCAGGAGGTCAACCATCCTAGTACTGCTCTCGCCCAAGCACGCTTAACTTTTGAGTTCTGATGGGATCCGGTGCATTAGTGCTTTGTATGATCGCACCCAACAGTGAATGAATTCTTTATTGTTTTGTCTCTCGAATTGCGGATCGGAGGAACAGGAGCTGCAGTTTCAAACAAACATAACTTTCTATCTGCTGAGAGTTACGGGAGCTTCAGCTTGCTCACGTGAAGCTCTTCTCGATACCTACAGCGCGTATCTCGTTCTAAGAGACGGAGAAGCTCAAATTCAAACCCAGAGATTGTCTTTGGGGGAATTTTTCTCGTAGGGCGCGCTGGGACCCACCGAAGTGGCCCGCGTCACCCAGATCGCACTTTCACGTCCTGTGATTCAGTCTATTGCATCTTTTCTATCCACGGATTAGACTGAAAGAGTTGGAAATAGGACGGAGAGGAATCGGAAGAACAAGATGTACGAGTAAGAAAAAAAAAACTAATAAAATAAGGGGTGCAACACGAGGACTTCCTAGGGGGTCACCCATCCTAGTACGGCTCTTGTCCAAGCACGCATAACTTCGGAGTTCTGATGGGATCCGGTGCATTAGTGCTGGTATGATTGCATCCAACAATGAATGAATTCTTTATTTTTTTGTCTCTCGAATTGCGAATCAGAGGAACAAGAGCTGCAGTTTCAAACGGACATAACTTTCGATCGGCTGAGAGTTTCTGGAGCTTCAGCCTGCTCACGCGAAGATCCACTCGATACCTATAGTGCGTTTATCGGTTAAAGAGATGGAGACGCTCAAATTCCAAAACTGAGATGGTATTTAAGGGAATTTTTCCCGTATGTTGCGCTGGGACCCACCAAAGCAGCCCGCGTCACCCAGATCGCACGTTCACATCGTATGATTCAGCCTATTGCATATTTTCTATCCGCGGATTGGAGTGAAAGAGTCGGAAATAGGACGGCGTGGAATCGAAAGAACAAGAAGTACGAGTAAAAAAAAAAAGAAATTAATGAAAAAAGGGGTGCAACACGAGGACTTCCCAAGGGGTCACCCATCCCAGTACTGCTCTCTCCCAAGCACGCTTAACTTCGAAGTTCTGATGAGATGCGGTGCATTAGTGCTGGTATGATCGCACCCAACAGTGAATGAATTCTTTATTGTTTTATCTCTCGAATTGCGGATCGGAGGAAGAGGTGCTGCTGTTTCAAACGGACATAACTTTTGATCGGCTAAGAGTTACGGGAGCTTCAGCCTGCTCACGCAAAGCTCCTCTCGATACCTGCAGCAATTATCTCGGTCTTAGAGACACAGACGCTCAAATTACAACCCGGAGATGGTCTTTCGTGGCGTTTTTCCCGTAAGGCATGCTAGGACCCACCGAAGCGGCCTGTGTCACCTAGATCGCACGTTCATGTCGTGTGATTAAGTCTATTGCATCTTTTCTATCCGTGGATTGGACTGAAAGAGTCGGAAATAGGACGGCGAGGAATCGGAAAAAGAAGAAGTACGAGTAAGAAAAAAATAAATTAATGAAAAAGGGGTGCAACACGAGGACTTCCCAGGAGGTCAACCATCCTAGTACTGCTCTCGCCCAAGCACGCTTAACTTTTGAGTTCTGATGGGATCCGGTGCATTAGTGCTTTGTATGATCGCACCCAACAGTGAATGAATTCTTTATTGTTTTGTCTCTCGAATTGCGGATCGGAGGAACAGGAGCTGCAGTTTCAAACGAACATAACTTTCGATCTGCTGAGAGTTACGGGAGCTTCAGCTTGCTCACGCGAAGCTCTTCTCGATACCTACAGTGCGTATCTCGTTCTAAGAGACGGAGAAGCTCAAATTCAAACCCAAAGATTGTCTTTGGGGGAATTTTTCTCGTAGGGCGCGCTGGGACCCACCGAAGTGGCCCGCGTCACCCAGATCGCACTTTCACGTCCTGTGATTCAGTCTATTGCATCTTTTCTATCCGCGGATTAGACTGAAAGAGTTGGAAATAGGACGGAGAGGAATCGGAAGAACAAGATGTACGAGTAAGAAAAAAAAAAACTAATAAAATAAGGGGTGCAACACGAGGACTTCCCAGGTGGTCACCCATCCTAGTACTGCTCTTGCCCAAGAACGCATAACTTCGGAGTTCTGATGGGATCCGGTGCATTAGTGCTGGAATGATCGCACCCAACAGTGAATGAATTCTTTATTTTTTTTCTCTCGAATTGCGGATCGGAGGAACATGAGCTACAGTTTCAAACGGACATAACTTTCGATCGGCTAAAAGTTACGGGAGCTTCAGCCTGCTCACGCGAAGCTCGTCTCGATACCTCCATCAAGTATCTCGGTCTAAGAGACGGAGACGCTCAAATTACAACCCGGAGATGGTCTTTTGGGGCGTTATTCCCGTAGGGCGCGTTGGGACCCACCGAAGCAGCCCGCGTCACCCAGATCGCACGTTCACATCGTATGATTCAGTCTATTGCATCTTTTCTATCCGCGGATTGGACTGAAAGAGTCGGAAATAGGACGGCGAGGAATCGGAAAAACAAGAAGTACGAGTAAGAAAAAAAGAAATTAATGAAAAAGGGGTGCAACACGAGGACTTCCCAGGTGGTCAACCATCCTAGTATTGCTCTCGCCCAAGCACGCTTAACTTCGGAGTTCTGATGGGATCCGGTGCATTATTGCTTTGTATGATCGCACCCAACAGTGAATGAATTCTTTATTGTTTTGTCTCTCGAATTGCGGATCGGAGGAACAGGAGTTGCAGTTTCAAACGGACATAACTTTCGATCTGCTGAGAGTTACGGGAGCTTCAGCTTGCTCACGCGAAGCTCTTATCCATTCCTACAGCGCATATCTCGGTCTAAGAGACGGAGAATCTCAAATTCAAACCCGGAGATTGTCTTTGGGGGCCTTTTTCCCGTAGTGCGCGCTGTGGCCCACCAAAGTGGACCGCGTCACCCAGATCGCACGTTCACGTCCTGTGATTCAGTCTATTGCATTTTTTCTATCCACGTATTGAGTGAAAGAATTGGAAATAGGACAGAGAGGAATCGGAAGAACAAGATATACGAGTAAGAAAAAAAGAAATTAATGAAAAAGGGGTGCAACACGAGGACTTCCCATGGGATCACCCATCCTAGTACTGCTCTTGTTGGAAAACGGTGTTCAGATCAATCAGAATTGATACCCGGTGCAGCGGAAGTTTTAAAATTTTATATGGAACGATTCCATATCATGGGTATCAAAACATTACGATTAAATTGTGCGTGTAAAAATTAAATAACAATTAAATTTTTACCTTGAATCTCGAAACAAGATTATGGACACCAACATATAACTCTGCTCTTGTTGTATATCCCAGAAACTGATGGACGAACAATTCTTCAATCAGGTCCACGAACAGAATTCGAATCCCTCTGATAGATTGCACTAGAAAATCTATCAGAAGTTTCTACGAAGAGAATTAACGAATTTGATCCGTTAAACCAGACTACAAATTCGAAATTCACAGACTGGATTTCAGAGAGAAAAACACAGAGAGGGGGCGGCCACTCTAGGTCTCAAAACCCTAGTGTTCAAAAATTATGAGACTTTTGTCTAATTTCTGCACTGCAATAACTTATTTATAATGTGGGCTGCTAACAGCTTAGGGCCCATTAGTCATAAGTTAAAGCCTGACAAGCAAAGCCTACATATTCAGAAATTAATATAAAATTCATCGTGACTCAGATTGATAAACCAATTTCACCAATGTGCACAGAACCATTTCTGCATCTTTTAAAGTCAAGATAAATTTTCTAAATCCGAATTCAGTGATTTCCAAAAATGTCAATCCCTATGTCATTTTAGGAAATCTTACTCTTCTACTCTGATATAAGAAGTCCTACTTCTTTGTTCATTAAATTTAACTCTTTAAATTTAACTATCTCAACGGGAATTAGAAATCCATTACTTGTGTGACCCTCAATGGTTCAGGGATACAGCTAGCCGTGGGCTCACAACTCCTTGCGACTCGGAACAACAATTTCCGACTTGCCCATCGAATCATGGTAAGAGCACCTAGCAACATCGCCCCATGATTCCCTAGGTATCACTGATAGTGCCTGCAAGAACCAATAGATTTTGGTTAGCATACAGTACGGTCCCTTCATCCATATATCCCGATCGAATCAACAACTATTGGTAAATCGAGAGTCGTTCGAGATTCGATAACTATGTAATGCATCTTGAAGATCAAATAGTGACATCGCATGTGCTACTAAGAAACCATTTCTTAAAACACATCATGTACTCTGGCCAGAGATTCGTCACACTAATATCTCCTCAGATTTCATAGGATATCCACACTAGCAAGTATGTGGTGAATCCTTGACAACAAAGCATCGACTCCTATATGTGTCGTAACTGTACCCAATCCCGACACCTGATGACCCCAATAGAGTCGGTAAACGAGTCAAAGTACAGTACTAGCATATAGAGTCTCAATGATGTTTCAAGTAGTAAGGACTAATGGTGTACAACCAAAATCGCGGACTTTATCCACTCGATAAGTGATAACCACTTGGAAAGTCCGGATAGGGTAGTTCGATCATTCATCGTATGAATATCCATTTGCATGCTTTGAACATCTCTATGTTCCATACGAATGAAACGTGGTACTCGGCATCACAAATGCTAGTCTCAATCTCGAGCGATCCTTATCCTTTTTAACGGACAGATCAATCGACTAGGAACTGTTTTGAATATACAGTGACTATAAGATGTGTTTCATGATAGTCATCCCCATGTGCCACCACATCTTACATACACTATAGTATATTCAAGGTCTTCATCTAAACATCTTATAGTATGTCACAACATAATAATATGATAAAATATAAAGTAAATTCCATTATAAAAGTGTAAATTATATTAAACAAAAGATTGTTTATACATAGAGTCATAAAAGTCCTTAGCCACAAGTTGGCTCACCGGACACCCACTCTTTCAATCTCCCACTTGCCCTAAAGCCAACTAGTCATATTACGTAGTCCCATTGCTTCGCGATGTTTGTCAAATAATGGTCCTGGCAAGGGCTTAGTAAGTGGATCAGCGATATTGTCTGCAGAGGCCACTCTCTCGACAGTGATGTCTCCTCTTTCCACGATCTCCCGGATGATGTGGTATTTCCTCAGTACGTGTTTGGATCTTTGATGAGACCTTGGTTCCTTTGCCTGAGCAACGGCACCCGTGTTGTCACAGTACACCGGGACTGGACCAACAGCTTCAGGAATGATGCCCAACTCTTGGACGAAATTCCTCATCCAAACGGCCTCTTTAGCAGCAGCTGATGCCGCAATGTATTCTGCCTCAGTGGTGGAATCCACTGTGGTGTCCTTCTTGGAACTCTTCCAAGAGACAGCACCGCCATTGAGCATGAACACAAATCCAGAGGTTGACTTCGAGTCATCCACGTCACTTTGGAAGCTAGAGTCAGTATAGCCTTCCAATTTCAGTTCTCTTCCTCCATAAACCATGAATACATTCTTAGTTCTTCTCAAGTACTTAAGAATATCCTTCACGGCTTTCCAATGCATTTGACCGGGATTGGCTTGATATCTGCTCGTGTAGTGACCCTTACCCGGATCACCTACTAAACAGAACTTAGGCATGCAATTAACTTAATTAAATAGATATCAGAATAAAACTGCGGAAACCATAAATAGTTTACAACCCCAAGTAAAGGAATCTGTAATTTATCCAATAATATACAACCAAATCGAATAGCTGTATAAACCCAAACTACTGTAGTAAAACCTAAGCGAAGCTCCAGTTGGCCAACCACTGACTAGCCCCTCCTGGATCCACCCTCCTCGTCCAATCACAAACCTGCCCCATGGAATAGGGTGTCCAGAAAATACAGAGTACGAGACGTGAGCATAAAACGCTCAGTGCGAGAGTATGAGTATACATGCATGCAAAGTGAACTCCCTATAGACTCGAGGTCAAGGATCAGATAACAGAGACAGACCGGGCCCTGGTATGTAGCACGTTGTGCCGTCGCTTCAGGAGGTGGCTCCCATACCGAGATAACCGTGGATACGCCGGACCCAAATCGATGGAAGTACATCCACTAACAGGATAGGGTACAACCCTACTAACAGACATCTCGAAGGAGATACAACAAGATGAAAATGAATGCAGCATAATATCATGGCATATAAATCATGCAGTCACATAATACATGCATACTCAGTCAGGATATCTCGAACAGTACTTTCGTACCTCAATACAGTGCAAGCTCTACCAACTCTAGGTCCACGCCTATAGTCTGTTCTACACTGCCAAATGATACTACTATCATTAAAGTGCTCTAAAAGCCTTAACTAAGCTATTGCATACTCCTAAATATTTATAGGAAGCAAAAGCTATACCTTCGTCCGTCGTTAGCCCTTTGATGTCGATACCTCCAGAAATTGGGCACAACTCCGCTACGACTAATGAACGCCTCGCCGACCTCCGGACCAAGCCTAAGAAGACTAGAACAGCTCCAAAAGGACTAGAATGGAAAGGAGAACTCGGAATTGGCAATTGAAAGTGAAGCCTCGGCCTTCTATTTATAGGCAACGATCGGAACTTCCGATCCTTGATCGGAACGTCCGAACCTCGATCGGAACGTCCAATCCTGCCATCGGAGCTTCCGAAGATCCTGATCTGCCACGTGTCAAAATATCACTTGTTGACTCCGGATAGGGGTGATCGGAGCTTCCGGTCCTGATCGGAGCTTCCGATCAAACCACACGTCATGCCTGACGTAATAACATCGGTGCCTCCGATCGCTCATCGGAGCTTCCGAACGTGCCTTTGGAGCTTCCGATCCGTCCGATACCCAATTCAATTAATTAGCATTAATCCTTTAATTACTCAATTAGGGTACGGGCTACTACAGCTCGTGACACTCAGAGCAAATGCCACATCCGGTCTGGTGGATATCATCCCATACATGATACTCCCTATGGCTGATGCATATGGTATGTGTGTCATTTTCTCTATCTCTTCGTCAGCCTTGGGACACATAGACTTGGATAGAGAGACTCCATGACACATAGGTAGATGTCCTCTCTTGGACTCATCCATTGAAAACCTTTTCAATATAGTGTCGATGTAGGTAGCTTGAGTAAGTCCTATCATTCTCTTAGATCTATCTCTATAGATCTGTATCCCTAGAATATAGGACGCCTCACCCAAATCCTTCATCGAGAATCTACCTGAAAACCATATCTTTGTTGACTGCAACATCCCTACGTCATTCCCAATGAGTAGGATGTCATCAACATAAAGTACTAAGAATGTTACCGCATCCTTAACTAATTTCTTGTACACGCATGGTTCCTCCGGGTTCTTGATGAAACCAAAATCCTTTATTGTTTCATCAAATTTCTGGTTCCAACTTCTTGATACTTGTTTTAGACCATAAATTGATCTCTGAAGCTTGCATACCTTATGCTCGCTTCCGATGGAGGTGAATCCTTCAGGCTGCATCATATAGATTTCTTCCTTAATGTTTCCATTAAGAAATGCAGTCTTCACATCCATTTGCCATATCTCATAGTCATACCATGCTGCTATGGCAATTAGGATTCTTATGGACTTGAACATTGCGACTGGTGAAAAGGTTTCATCATAGTCAACTCCTTGTCTTTGAGTATAACCTTTTGCAACCAATCATGCCTTATAGGTCAACACCTTGCCATCAGGCCCAAGTTTTCTTTTGTAAATCCATTTACATCCTATTGGAACAATTCCATCAAGAGGATCTACTAAAGACCAAACTTGGTTTGTATGCATCGAATCTATTTCCGACTGCATAGCTTCAAGCCATAAATTTGAATCCGCATCAGAAATTGCTTCCTTGAAGTTTCTTGGATCACATCCAACGTCGGGTTCATCTTGATCCCCTTCAAGAAGAAGACCATATCGAATAGGAGGTCTAGAAGTCCTCTCGGATCTTCTAGGTATAGGCGTGTCCTCTGAAGATTCTTGAGGTATGGGATCATTATTTTGTATTTCGGGTTCTTCTCGAATTTCTTCGAGTTCCATCATCTCGCCTTTCTTATCCAATAAGAACTCCTTCTCCAAGAAGGTGGCATTCCTTGAAACAAACATTTTTGTTTCAGTAGGATGATAGAAATAATATCCGATTGAATTCTTCGGATACCCTACAAAATAACATAAGGTGGATCGACTATCCAACTTATCTCTCACTGTCTGCTTCACGTAAGCTGGACATCCCCAAATCCTCAAGTACGAATACTTAGGAGTTTTGCCATTCCATAACTCGTATGGTGTTTAATCCACTGCTTTGGTGTGGACGTTGTTCAACAACAACACCGCCGTTTCAAGCGCGTAGCCCCAAAACGAAGGTGGAAGCTCAGTAAAGCTCATCATGGATCGAACCATGTCCAACAAAGTTCGATTGCGATGCTTCGAAACACCATTAAGCTGAGGTGTCATAGGAGGAGTCCACTGAGAGAGAATCCCATTCTCTTTTAGATAGCTCAAAACTCGGTACTCAAGTATTCTCCACCTCGATCAGATCGAAGTGCTTTAATCCTCTTACCTAGTTTGTTTTCTACTTCAGCCTTGAATTCTTTGAACTTTTCAAATGATTCAGACTTATATTTCATCAAATATAAGTACCCATACCTAGAATAATCATCAGTAAAGGTAATGAATTAGGTGTGACCAAATTTTGTACCAATACTAAATGGTCCGCAAACATCCGTACGGATCAAATCCAATAGATTTTGACTACGCTCAGGTTTTCCTTTGAAAGGAGATTTAGTCATTTTTCCTTTCAAGCAGGACTCACAAGTAGGTAGAGAGTTAATATCAGACATATCAAACATGCCCTCTCCCACTAGCTTGTTCATCCTCCTTGATGAAATATGACCTAGCCTAGCATGCCAAAGGTTTGCCGGGTTTTGACTATCGATTTTCCTTTTGTTCGTTGTTACCGGTTTATCAACATAATTTATTGGAACGTCTTTTAATTTTAAGTTATATAGATCGTTTTCAAGTTGTCCATTTCCAATCAAACATTCATTCTTGTAAATATTGCAAATCTCATTCACAAAATTGCAAGAAAAACCATCTCTATCAAGCATAGAAACAGAAATAATGTTTTTAATCAAGTCTGGAACAAATAAAACATCTCTCAAAAGTAACTTAAAATCATTCTGCAAAATTAAATAAACGTCTCCCACAGCTTTGGCTTCAACTCTAGAACCATTTCCGAGCCTCAGCTGGGTCTCACCCATTCTAAGCTTGCGACTTCTTGTCATCACCTGCAAATCATTGCAAATGTGAGATCCACATCCGGTATCCAAAACCCAAGAAGTAGTATTAAGTGAAACATTTATTTCAATATAAAACATACCCTTCGCAGTTACGTTTCCAATGACCGGGTTTCTTGCAGTGATGGCAAACATCCTTGGACTTTTCCATGTTTGAAGCCTTTGTCTTGTTCATATTGAAATTCACCACAAAACCGTCAAACGATGAAGGAAGAGAGAGAAGTAATAAGTCCACATTGAGTTCATGCTCCAATACCAAATCAAGCGTTACCAACTTCTGAATGAGCCAAATCACGCGTACCCCATGATCACGGACCGAAGTCCCTTCACGCATGCGACACGTCATTAACTCTTTTACAGTAGCGAACCTTTCAGCTCTCGATTGAGCCCCAAAAAGTTCTTTGAGTTGTACGTGAATGTCAGCAGCATTCACGGTATCCTCAAATCGCCTCTGGAGTTCATCAGACATCGAAGCTTGCATATAGCATTTGGCCTTGATATCATGGTCCCACCATTTATCAAGTTTGGCCAACTCTTCCAGACTTATATCAGCTAGTGCTTCCTTCGGAGGAGATTTTTCTAACACGTAGAACATCTTCTCCGAGGCCAAGACAATCTTCAACTTACGGAACCATTCCGTATAGTTTGCGCCAATCAGTTTGTTTTGTTCGAGAATAGAGAATAGTGGATTGCGCGAATTCATTTTAATGAAATACTGAAAAGAAACAGACAATAATCAGTGATTGTTTAATTAATTTACTAAGACATAAAATAGGCGAAATTTATTTTATGAATCTCACTCCCACTATTTTAACGATTTCACTACCCTCTAGTGAAAAACGAGAAACATTTTCTTTAGTGGGAACATGGAGTCCAATTGACAAACTATAGTCCCGAATAATATCAGCCAACCATAATTTTCAAAAGGTAGAGCCCAATTGCTTTCAAAGCAACCTCCACGTTTTTTACCTCATGTCCAATAAGGGCCCAATAATATGACGCCGTTTATTGTGACATGTCAAGATGACCCATCAATATCAAGTTGTGATGGACGGTCGCCATGTGGATCCCCAATAATATGAGCCAATCCCATGGGAGTTCCATCCAACTTACAACATGTGTCGATCCAATGTACAACTTTCCGACAAACGGGCCCCTCCAATAATATGAGCCGGACCGTATCCGCGGGTAGCATCTCATACATTAATCGTTGATGGAAGGTATGAACATTTAAAAATTATTTAAATTTCCTTTATTTATCTTGATATCAATTTTAAATCATATTTAAAATGAGGGATTTTAATTTTGAAAATTTGTCTCATCATTTAAAATTTGTATGCTTGCGGGATTCATACAATTTAGTCTAAACATGCATACAATGATAATATCATATATTATATTTTAGGATGATCGATTCCATTACTAATCGACCCGTGGTTGCCAATCACGAGTCTAAGTCCAATCCTAGGTGATATGCAAGTATGCAATGCAATCCTATTACATTGTGCTTCCAATTTACATTTCTTCAGTCTTTATCATTGCTTGCTGGTCCCACCTCCATCTTCAAAAACTCCCACTATTTCTAGTGAATTTACAATAAATTACTATGACAAATAAAGGGATACATTGTAGGGGTGGGAACGGGCCATAAACCAGGCCCACTTTTATTACAAATGATAAAATCAAATTTGGGTCATAAACCAGGCCCATTAATAAAACCCAACAATCAATAATAAAGTCAAATGTAAACAACCTAACATACACCTATAATATTGGTCATGGCAATCGATCATCCTTATCCAATAATATTTAATTCAAAATTAATTTATTGGATAACATGCAATGGCAATTAAATTAAAAAGGATAAAATAATATTCCATATATAAAATCTTATTTTACATACAAAATCATATTTTACATTTTTATCAAATAAAATCATATTTTACATATAAAATCCAATTTTATACATAAAATCATATTTTACTCAATATTTCCATAAGATCATATCTTATCATCAATTGTACCAAAAATAATTAATTTCATAAAATCTGATTTAACGGATAAAATCTATAAATTTTCAAAAAATTCAAATTTATCCACAAATCAATTTAAAAATTTTCGGACTCGAACAATTCGATCCGACGCCTCGTGGACCAATCAAAAACAATTTTCGATCGGACCAAAAATAGAATTTTAACATATTAAAATTTTAATTAAAAATAAAAATTAATTTTCCCGGGCCGCCCGGGACGATCCCGGGCAGCCCGCGCCCCAAAAGGGGCTCGGGTCGGGCAGCGCCGTGCGCTGCCCTGGGCAGCGACGTTCGCTGCCCCGGGTTTGCCCATTAATTTTAAATTTTTAAAATCCTTTTGTTTCAAAAAACCAAGGCTTAAAAATTTTGTACAATCGATTAATTTAATCGCTTGATCTGAGCAACCTGGCTCTGATACCACTGTTGGAAAACGGTGTTCAGATCAATCAGAATTGATACCCTGTGCAGCGGAAGTTTTAAAATTTTATATGGAACGATTCCATATCATGGGTATCAAAACTTTACGATTAAATTGTGCGTGTAAAAATTAAATAACAATTAAATTTTTACCTTGAATCTCGAAACGAGATTATGGACACCAACAGATAACTCTGCTCTTGTTGTATATCCCAGGAACTGATGGACGAACAATTCTTCAATCAGGTCCACGAACAGAATTCGAATCCCTCTGATAGATTGCACTAGAAAATCTATCAGAAGTTTCTACGAATAGAATTAACGAATTTGATCCGTTAAACCAGACTGCAAATTCGAAATTCACAGACTGGATTTCAGAGAGAAAAACACAGAGAGGGGGCAGCCACTCTAGGTCTCAAAACCCTAGTGTTCAAAAATTACGAGACTTGTGTCTAATTTCTGCACTGCAATAACTTATTTATAATGTGGGCTGCTAACAGCTTAGGGCCAATTAGTCATAAGTTAAAGCCTGACAAGAAAAGCCTGCATATTCAGAAATTAATATAAAATTCATCGTGACTCGGATTGATAAACCAATTTCACCAATGTGCACAGAAACCATTTCTGCATCTTTTAAAGTCAAGATAAATTTTCTGAATCCGAATTCAGTGATTTCCAAAAATGCCCATCCCTATGTCATTTTAGGAAATCTTACTCTTCTACTCTGATATAAGAAGTCCTACTTCTTTGTTCATTAAATATAACTCTTTAAATTTAACTATCTCAACGGGAATTAGAAATCCATTACTTGTGTGACCCCCAATGGTTCAGGGATACAGCTAGCCGTGGGCTCACAACTCCTTGCGACTCGGAATAACAATTTCCGACTTGCCCATCGAATCATGGTAAGAGCGCCTAGCAACATCGCCCCATGATTCCCTAGGTATCGCTGATAGTGCTTCAAGAACCAATAGATTTTGGTTAGCGTACAGTACGGTCCCTTCATCCATATATCCCGATCGAATCAACAACTATTGGTAAATCAAGAGTCGTTCGAGATTCGATAACTATGCAATGCATCTTGAAGATCAAATAGTGACATCGCATGTGCTACTAAGAAACCATTTCTTAAAACACATCATGTACTCTTGCCAGAGATTCGTCACACTAGTATCTCCTCAGATTGCATAGGATATCCACACTAGAAAGTATGTGGTGAATCCTTGACAAAAAAGCATCGACTCCTATATATGTCGTAACTGTACCCAATCCCGACACCTGATGACCCCAATAGAGTCGGTAAACGAGTCAAAGTACAGTACTAGCATATAGAGTCTCAATGATGTTTCAAGTAGTAAGGACTAATGGTGTACAACCAAAACCGCGGACTTTATCCACTCGATAAGTGATAACCACTTGGAAAGTCTGGATAGGGTAGTTCGATCATTCATCGTATGAATATCCATTTGCATGCTTTGAACATCTCTATGTTCCATACGAATGAAACGTGGTACTCGGCATCGCAAATGCTAGTCTCAATCTCGAGCGATCCTTATCCTTTTTAACGGACGGCTCAATCGACTAGAAACTGTTTAGAACATACAGTGACTATAAGATGTGTTTCATGATAGCCATCCCCATGTGCCACCACATCTTACATACACTATAGTATATTCAAGGTCTTCATCTAAACATCTTATAGTATGTCACAACATAATAATATGATAAAAGATAAAGTAAATGCCATTATAAAAGTGTAAATTATATTAAACAAAAGATTGTTTATACATAGAGTCATAAAAGCCCTTAGCCACAAGTTGGCTCACCGGGCTCCCACTCTTTCAGCTCTTGCCCAAGTACGCATAACTTCGGAGTTCTTATGGGATCCGGTGCATTAGTGCTGGAATGATCGCACCCAACAGTGAATGAATTCTTTTTTTTTCTCTCGAATTGCGGATCGGAGGAACATGAGCTACAGTTTTAAACAGACATAACTTTCGATCGGCTAAGAGTTATGGGAGCTTCAGTCTGCTCACGCGAAGCTCGTCTCGATACCTACATCAAGTATCTCGGTCTAAGAGACGGAGACGCTCAAATTACAACCTGGACATGGTATTTTGGGGCATTTTTCCCGTAGGGCACGCTGGGACCCACCGAAGCAGCCCGCGTCACCCAGATCGCACTTTCACGTCGTGTGATTAAGTCTATTGCATCTTTTCTATCAGCGTATTGGACTGAAAGAGTCGAAAATAAGACGGCGAGGAATCGGAAAAAAAAGAAGTACGAGTAAGAAAAAAAGAAATTAATGAAAAAGGGGTGCAACACGGGGACTTCCCAGGGGATCACCCATCCTAGTACTGCTCTCTCCCAAGCACGCTTAACTTCGGAGTTCTGATGGGATCCGGTGCATTAGTGCTGGTATGATCGTACCCAATAATGAATGAATTCTTTATTGTTTTGTCTCTCGAATTGCCGATCGGAGGAACAGGAGCTGCAGTTTCAAACGGACATAACTTTCGATATGCTGATAGTTACGGGAGCTTCAGCCTACGCACGCGAATCTCTTCTCGATACCTACAGCGCGTATCTCGGTCTAAGAGACGGAGAAGCTCAAATTCAAACCCGGAGATGGTCTTTGGGGGCATTTTTCCCGTAGGGCGCGCTGGGACCCACCGAAGTGGCCCACGTCACCCAGATCGCACGTTCACGTCGTGTGATTCAGTCTATTGCATCTTTTCTATCCGCGGATTGGACTGAAAGAGTCGGAAATTGTACGGAGAGGAATCGGAAGAACAAGATGTACGAGTAAGAAAAAAAGAAACTAATAAAAAAAGGGGTGCAACACGAGGACTTCCCATGGGATCACCCATCCTAGTACCGCTCTTGCCCAAGCACGCATGTATTTTGATGGGATCCAGTGCATTAGTGCTGGTATGATCGCACCCAACAGTGAATGAATTCTTTATTTTTTTGTCTCTTGAATTGCGGATCGGAGGAACAGGAGCTGCAGTTTCAAATGAACATAACTTTCGATCGGCTGAGAGTTACTGGAGCTTCAGCCTGCTCACGCGAAGCTCCACTCGATATCTATAGAGCGTATCTCAGTTAAAGAGACGAAGACGCTCAAATTCCAAAACGGAGATGGTCTTTCAGGCATTTTTCCCGTATGTCGCGCTGGGACACACCGAAGCGGCCCACGTCACCTAGATCGCACGTTCACACGTTCACATTGTTATATTGTGATATACTATTAATGTTTTGATAAAGACCTTGAATATACTATAGTGTAAGTAAGATGAGATAGTGAATAAAGAGAGATCACTATTATGAAACACATCTTATAGTCACTGTATATTCTAAACAGTTCCTAGTCAATTGAGCCGTCCGCTAATAAGGATAAGGATCGCTCGAGATTGAGACTAGCATTTGTGATGCTAAGTACCACGTTTCATTGGTAATGGACATGGAGAAGTTCAAAGCATGCAAATGGATATTCATATGATGAATGATCGAACTACCCTATTCGGACTTTCCAAGTGGTTATCACTTATCGAGTGGATAAAGTCCGCGGTTTTCGTTGTACACCATTAGTCCTTATTACTTGAAACATCATTGAGACTCTATATGCTAGTACTGTACTTTGACTCGTTTACCGACTCTATTGGGGTCATCAGGTGTCGGGATTGGGTAAAATTACGACACATATAGGAGTCGATGCTTTGTTGTCAAGGATTCACCACATACTTGCGAGTGTGGATATCCTATGCGATCTGAGGAGATATTACTGTGATGAATCTCTGGCCAGAGTACATGATGTGTTTTAGGTTACTCGGTTTTCCTAGTAACACATGCGATGTCACTATTTGATCTCCAAGATGTAATGCATAGTTATCGAATCTCGAACGACCCTCGATGCACCAATGGTTGTTGATTCGATCGGGATATACGGATGAAGGGATCATACTGTACGCTAACCAAAATCTACTAGTTCTTGCAGGCACTATCAGTGATACCTAGGAAATCATGGGGCGATGTTGCTAGACGCTCTTACCATGATTCGTTGGGCAAATTGGAAATTGTTGTTCCTAGTCACAAGGAGTTGTGAGCCCACAGCTAGCATTATCCCTGAACCATTGAGGGTCACACAAGTAATGGATTACTAAACCCCATTGAGTTAGTTAAATTTAAAGAGTTAAATTTAATGAAAGAGAAGTTGGACTTCTTAACTAAAAGGGAGTGGAATTTCCTAAAATGACATAGGGATGGGCATTTTTGGAAATCACTGAATTCGGATTCAGAAAAAATTATCTTGACTTTAAAAGGTGCAGAAATGGTTTCTGTTCACATTGGTTAAATCGGTTTATCAATAGGAGTCATGATGAAATTTATATTAATTTCTATAATAATGGGCTTGGCTTGTTGGGCTTAAGTTATGGATTATGGGCCCTAAGGAGTTAGAGTCCTAATATAATCATAACTTAATCTAGTCTATAAATTATCTATAAATATATGAGTAGTGTTCGAAAATCTTAAGCATTCCATCTTGCAATTTTCGAAATCACACATATATTTTCAAGGGGAATTTTTCGAAAATTCCTCTGTCCCTTTAGAGAAAATTCGGTCTGTGATTTTTGTGAAAAATTACATTCCAAATTAACAGATCAAATCTGTTTATTCTCATCGATAAACATCTGATTGATTTCTAGTGCAATCAATCAGAGGGTTTCTATTTTCTGTTCATGGACCTTATTCCGGAGATTGATCGTGAAGCCATCGGTTCCCGGGATATACAAGAAGAGTAGATTAAATTCTGTTGGTGTCCATAATCAAGCCGTTGCTTGAATATGTAAAAATTTAATTGTGATTTTATTTTTACTTTCATAATTTAATTGTAAAGTTTTGATACCCATGATATGGAATCGTTCCATATCGAAAAATAAAAATTTTTAAACTTCCGCTGCACCGGGTATCAATTCTTAATTGATCTGAACACGTTCTTCCAACAGTGGTATCAAAGTCAGGTTGCTCAGATCAAACGATTAAACTAATCGATTGTACAAAATATTTGGCCTCGGTTTTTTTTGAAAAAAAAAACGAATTTTAAAAATTAAAATTTTGACGGAACAGGGGCATCGGGGCAGCGATCAAAGCGATTTGATCGCTGCCCAGGGCATCGATCGTCGCTGCCCGCCTCCACCTGGGCAGCCCTGTCCCACGTGGAGGAGGGGGCTGCCCGGGAATGTCCCGGGCAGTCCGGGAAAAATTAAAATTTATTTTTAATTAAAATTTTAATATTTTGAAATTTTAGTTTTTGGTTCGATCGAAAATTGTTTTTGATTGGTCCACGAGGCATCAGATCAAATTGTTTGAGTTCGACATTTTTAAAATTGATTTTTGGATAAATTTGAATTTTCGGAAAATTTGTAAATCTTATCCGTTAAATTAGATTTTATAAAATTAATTATTTTGGTACAATTGATGATAAGATATGATCTTATGAATGTATTAGATAAAATATGATTTTATCTTTTAATTATGATGTCATTGCATGTTATCCAATGTTTTAATTATTGAATTAATTATTGGATAAAAGGATGATCGATTGCCATGACCAATGTTTTAGGTGTATGTTAGGTAATTTACATTTGGTTTTATTGTTGTTGGGTTTTATTAATGGGCTTGGTTTATATCCCAAATTTGAATTGTCATTTGTAATAAAAAGTGGGCTTGGTTTATGGCCCGTTCCCACCCTTTAAATATGTATCCTCTACTTGTCATCGAAATTTATTGTAAATTTGTTAGACTTAGTGGGAGATAAAGATTTTAAGACAATGGTGGGCCCAGCAGACGATAAAGACCGAAGAAATGTAAATGGAAGCTCAATGTAATAGGATTGCATTGCATACTTGCATATCACCTAGGATTGGACTTAGACTCGTGATTGGCAACCACGGGTCGATTAGATAATGGGATCGATCATCCTTAAATAATATATGATATTATTGATGTATGCATGTTTAGGCTAAATTATATGAATCCCGCAAGCATACATAAATTACATGATGAGACAGATTTTCAAAAAATTAAAAATCCCTCATTTTAAATATGATTTAAAATTGATATCAAGATAAACAAAAGGAAATTTAAATATTGTTTAAATATTCCTACCTTCCATCAACGATCAATGTATGAGATGCTACCGGCGGGCACGGTCCGGCTCATATTATTTGGGGGGCCCGTTCGTCGGAAAGCTGTACATTGAATCGACACATGTTGTAAGTTGGGTGGAACTCCCATGGGATTGGCTCATATTATTGGGGATCCACATGGCGACCGTCCATCACACCTTAATATTGATGGGTCATCTTGACATGTCACATTAAACGGCGTCATATTATTGGGCTCTTATTGGACATGAGGTAAAAACATGGGGGTTGCTTTGGAAGCAATTGGGCTCTACCTTTTGAAAATTATGGTTTGCTGATATTATTCGGGACTATAGTTTGTCAATTGGACTTCATGTTCCCACTAAGGAAACAAGTTTCCCGTTTTCACTAGAGGGTAGTAAAATCGTTAAAATAGTGGGAGTGAAATTCATAAAATTAAATTTTGCCATATTTTATGTCTTAGTAAATTAATTAAAAAATCACTGATTATTGTCTGTTTCTTTTCAGTATTTCATTACAATGAATTTGACTATACGGAATGGTTCCGTAAATTAAAGATTGTTCTAAATCGGAGAAAATTTTCTACGTGTTAGAAAAGAATCCTCCAAAGGAAGCACCGGCTAATATAAGTCCGGAAGAATTGTCAAAACTTGATCAATGGTGGGACCATGATGTCAAGGCCAAGTGCTATATGCAAGCTTCAATGTCTGATGAACTCCAGAGGCGATTTGAGGATGCCGTGAATGCTACTGACATGCACATGCACCTCAAGGAACTTTTTGGAGCTCAGTCAAGGTCGGAGAGGTATGCCACCGTCAAAGAGCTCATGACATGCCGCATGCGAAATGGGACTTCGGTCCGTGAGCATGGGGTACACATGATTGGGCTCATTGAAAAATTGGTAACACTCGATTTGACTTTGGAGCATGAACTAAACGTGGACTTATTGCTTCTTTCCCTTCCTTCGTCATTTGACAGATTTGTGGTGAACTTCAATATGAACAAGATAGAGGCCACCCTTGAAGAGATGGTCAATATGCTTGTGTCTTATGAGACCACATTAAAGAAGGATAAACCGGTACTCTTGGTTGGCTCCTCTTCTTACTCCAAGAAGGGGCCAAGTGGAAAGGGTAAGAAACGTTCTGCTCCACCCAAGAAAATTGTATCACAAAAGAAGGCCAAGACAAAAGCTTCAAACGTGAACATATCTGGAGATGTTTGCCATCGCTGCAAGAAACCTGGTCATTCGAAACGTAACTCCAAGGAATACCTCGAGCAGTTGCGAATTGCAAAGGGTATGTCTTACATTGAAATAAATGTTTCACTTAATACTAATTCATGGGTATTGGATACCGGATGTGGATCTCACATTTGCAATGATTTTCAGGTGATGACAAGAATTCGTAAGCTTAGGATGGGTGAGACCCAGCTGAGGCTTGAAAATGGTTCCAGAGTTGAAGCCAAAGTAGTGGGAGATGTTTATTTAGTTTTGCAGAACAATTTTAAGTTATTTTTGAGAGATGTTTTATTTGTGCCATATTTAGTTAAAAACATTATTTCTGTTTCTATGCTTGATAGAGATGGTTTTTCTTGTAATTTTGTGAATGAGATTTGCAATATTTACAAGAATGAATGTTTGATTGGAAATGGACAACTTGAAAACGATCTATATAACTTAAAATTAAAAGATGTTCCAATTGATTATGTTGATAAACCGGTAACAACAAATAAAAGGAAAAACAATAGTCAAAACCCGACAAACCTTTGGCATGCTAGGCTATGTCATATTTCCTCAAAGAGGATGAACAAGCTAGTGGGAGAGGGCATGTTTGATATGTCTGATATTAACTCTCTACCTACTTGTGAGTCCTACTTAAAAGGAAAAATGACTAAATCTCCTTTCAAAGGGAAGCCTAAGCGTAGTCAAAACCTGTTGGATTTGATCCATACAGATGTCTGTGGACCATTTAGTATTGGTACTAAATTTGGACACACCTACTTCATTACCTTTACTGATGATTATTCGAGGTATGGGTATTTATATTTAATGAAATATAAGTCTGAATCATTTGAAAAGTTCAAAGAATTCAAGGCTGAAGTAGAAAACAAACAAGGTAGAAGTATTAAAGCACTTCGATCGGATCGAGGTGGAGAATACTTAAGTACCGAGTTTTTGAACTATCTAAAAGAGAATGAGATTCTCTCTCAGTGGATTCCTCCTATGACACCTCAGCTAAATGATGTCTCGGAGCGTCGCAAATCAAACATTGTTGGACATGGTTCGATCTATGATGAGCTTCACTGAGCTCCCACCTTCGTTTTGGGGCTATGCGCTTGAAACGGCGGTATTGTTGTTGAACAATGTCCACACTAAAACAGTAGATAAAACTCCATACGAGTTATGGAATGACAAAGCTCCTAAGTATTCATACTTAAAGATTTGGGGATGTCCTGCTTACGTGAAGCAGACAGTGGGAGATAAGTTGGATAGTCAATCCACCTTATGTTATTTTGTAGGATATCCGAAGAATTCAATCGGATATTATTTCTATCATCCTTATGAGACAAAAGTGTTTGTTTCGAGGAATGCCACCTTCATGGAGAAGGAGTTCTTATAAGATAAGAAAGGCAAGATGATGGAACTCGAAGAAATTCGAGAAGAACCCGAGATACAAAATAACAACCACACACCTCAAGAACCTTCAACGGACACGCTATATCTAGGAGATCCGAGAGGACTTCTAGACCTCCTATTCGATATGGTCTTCTTCTTGAAGGGGATCAAAGTGAACCCAATATTGGATGTGATCCAAGAAACTTCAAGGAAGCAATTTCTGATGCGGATTCTAATTTATGGCTTGAAGCTATGTAGTCGGAAATAGACTCGATGCATACAAACCAAGTTTGGTCTTTAGTAGATCCTCCCAATGGAATTGTTCCAATAGGGTGTAAATGGATCTACAAGAGAAAAATTAGGCCTGATGGTAAGGTACTTACTTACAAGGCACGATTGGTAGCAAAAGGTTATACTCAAAGACAAGGAGTTGACTATGATGAAACCTTTTCAGCAGTCGCAATGTTCAAGTCCATAAGAATCCTTATTGCCATAGCAGCAAGGTATGACTATGAGATATGGCAAATGGATGTGAAGACTGCATTTCTTAATGGAAACATTAAGGAAGAAATCTATATGATGCAGCCCGAGGGATTCATATCCATGGGAAGCGAGCATAAGGTATGCAAGCTTCAGAGATCAATTTATGGTTTCAAACAAGTATCAAGAAGTTAGAACCAGAAATTTGATGAAACAATAAAGGACTTTGGTTTCATCTAAAACCCAGAGGAACTGTGCATGTACAAGAAAGTAGTTAAGGATGCAGTGACATTCTTAGTGCTTTATGTGGATGACATCCTACTCATTGGGAATGACGTAGGGATGTTGCAGTCAACAAAGATATGGTTATCAGGTAGATTCTTGATGAAGGATTTGGGTGAGGCATCCTATATTCTTGGGATACAGATCTATAGACATAGATCTAAGAGAATGATAGGACTCACTCAAGCAACCTACATCGACACCATATTGAAAAGGTTTTCTTTGGATGAGTCCAAGAGAGGACATCTACCTATGTGTCATGGAGTTTCTCTATCCAAGTCTATGTGTCCCAAGACTGACGAAGAGATAGAGAAAATGACACACATACCATATGCGTCAGCCATAGGTAGTATTATGTATGGGATGATATCTACCAGACCGGATGTAGCCTTTGCTCTGAATGTCACAAGCAGATATCAGGCCAACCCCGGTCAAATGCATTGGAAAGCCGTGAAGGATATTCTTAAGTACTTAAGAAGTACTAAGAATATATTCATGGTTTATGGAGGAAGAGAATTGAAATTGGAAGGCTATACCGACTCTAGCTTCCAAAGCGACGTGGATGACTCGAAGTCAACCTCTGGATTTGTATTCATGCTCAATGGCGGTGCTGTCTCTTGGAAGAGTTCCAAGCAAGACACCACAGCGGATTCCATCACTGAGGCAGAATACATTGCAGCATCAGCTGCTGCTAAAGAGGCCGTTTGAATGAGGAATTTCGTCCAAGAGTTGGGCGTAATTCCTGAAGCTGTTGATCCAGTTCCGGTATACTGCGACAACACTGGTGCCGTTGCTCAGGCAAAGGAACCAAGGTCTCATCAAAGATCCAAACACGTACTGAGGAAATACCAAATCATCCGGGAGATTGTGGAAAGAGGAGACATAACTGTCGAGAGAGTGGCCTCTACAAACAATATCACTGATCCACTTACTAAGCCCTTGCCAGGTCCATTGTTTGACAAACATCACGAAGCAATGGGATTGCGTAGTGTGACTAGTTGGCTTTAGGGCAAGTGGGAGATTGAAAGAGTGGGTGCCCGGTTAGCCAACTTGTGGCTAAGGACTTTTGTGACTCTATGTATAAACAATCTTTGTTTAATATAATTTACATTCATTAATGGCATTTTCTTTGTCTTTCTTCATATTATTATATTGTGATATACTATTGATGTTTTGATAAAGACCTTGAATATACTATAGTGTAAGTAAGATGAGATAGTGAATAAAGAGAGATCACTATTATGAAACACATTTTATAGTCACTGTATATTCTAAACAGTTCCTAGTCAATTGAGCCGTCCGCTAATAAGGATAAGGATCGCTTGAGATTGAGACTAGCATTTGTGATGCTAAGTACCACGTTTCATTGGTAATGGACATGGAGATGTTCAAAGCATGCAAATGGATATTCTTATGATGAATGATCGAACTATCCTATTCGGATTTTTCAAGTGGTTATCACTAATCGAGTGGATAAAGTTCGCGGTTTTGGTTGTACACCATTAGTCCTTATTACTTGAAACATCATTGAGACTCTATATGCTAGTACTGTACTTTGACTTGTTTACCGACTCTATTGGGGTCATCAGGTGTCGGAATTGGGTACAGTTATGACACATATAGGAGTCGATGCTTTGTTGTCAAGGATTCACCACATACTTGCGAGTGTGGATATCCTATGCGATCTGAGGAGATATTAGTGTGACGAATATCTGGCCAGAGTACATGATGTGTTTTAGGTTACTCGGTTTTCCTAGTAACACATGCGATGTCACTATTTGATCTCGAAGATGTAATGCATAGTTATCGAATCTCGAACGACTCTCGATGCACCAATGGCTGTTGATTCGATCGGGATATATGGATGAAGGGACCGACTGTACGCTAACCAAAATCTACTGGTTCTTGCAGGCACTATCAGTGATACCTAGGGAATCATGGGGCGATGTTGCTAGACGCTCTTACCATGATTCGTTGGGCAAGTCGGAAATTGTTGTTCCGAGTCACAAGGAGTTGTGAGCCCACGGCTAGCTGTATCCCTGAACCATTGAGGGTCACACAAGTAATGGATTACTAAACCCCGTTGAAATATTTAAATTTAAAGAGTTAAATTTAATGAAAGAGAAGTTGGACTTCTTAACTAAAAGGGAGTGGAATTTCCTAAAATGACATAGGGATGGGCATTTTTGGAAATCACTGAATTCGGATTCAGAAAAAATTATCTTGACTTTAAAAGGTGCAGAAATGGTTTCTGTGCACATTGGTTAAATCGGTTTATCAATAGGAGTCATGATGAATTTTATAATAATTTCTATAATAACGGGCTTGGCTTGTTGGGCTTAAGTTATGAATTATGGGCCCTAAGGAGTTAGAGTCCTCATATAATCATAACTTAATCTAGTCTAGAAATTATCTATAAATATATGAGTAGTGTTCAAAAATCTTAAGCATTCCATCTTGCAATTTTCGAAATCACACATATATTTTCAAGGGGAATTTTTTTAAAATTCCTCTGTCCCTTTAGAGAAAATTTTTTCTATGATTTTGTGAAAAATTACATTCTGAATTAACAGATCAAATCTGTTTATTCTCATCGATAAACATCTGATTGATTTCTAGTGCAATCAATTAGAGGGTTTCTGTTTTCTGTTCGTGGACCTTATTTCGGAGATTGATCGTGAAGCCAACGGTCCCCGGGATATACAAGAAGAGCAGATAATTCTGTTGGTGTCCATAATCAAGCCGTTGCTTGAATAGGTAAAAATATAATTGTGATTTTATTTTTACTTGCACAATTTAATCGTAAAGTTTTGATACCCATGATATGAAATCGTTCCATATCGAAAAATAAAAATTTTTAAACTACCGCTGCACCGGGTATCAATTCTTAATTGATCTGAACACGTTTTTCCAATAGGGAATCCGAAAGAACAAGAAGTACGAGTAAAAAAAAAAGAAATTAATGAAAAATAGTGTGCAACACGAGGACTTCCCGGGGGGTCACCCATCCTAATACTGCTCTCCCCCAAGCACGCTTCACTTCGGAGTTCTGATGAAATCCGGTGCATTAGTGCTAGTATGATCGCAACCAAAAGTGAATGAATTCTTTATTGTTTTGTCTCTCGAATTGCGGATCAGAGGAACAGGAGATGCAGTTTCAAACGGTTATAACTTTTGATCGGCTAAGAGTTACGGGAGCTTCAGCCTGCTCACGCGAAGCTCCTCTCGATACCTACAGCAAGTATCTCGGTCTAAGAGATGAAGACGCTCAAATTACAACCCGGAGATGGTCTTTCGTGGCGTTTTTCCCGTAGGGTGCGCTGGGACCCACCGAAGCGGCCCGCGTCACCTAGATCGCACGTTCACGTCGTGTGATTAAGTCTATTGCATCTTTTCTATCCGCGGATTCGACTGAAAAAGTTGGAAATAGGATGGCGAGGAATCGGAAAAATAAGAAGTACGAGTAAGAAAAAAAAATTAATAAAAACGGGGTGCAACACGAGGACTTCCCAGGGGGTCACCCATCCAAGTATTGCTCTAGCCCAAGCATGCTTAACTTCAGAGTTCTGATGGGATCCGGTGCATTAGCGCTGGTATGATCGGACCCAATAGTGAATGAATTCTTTATTTTTTTGTCTCTCGAATTGCGGATCAGAGGAACAGGAGCTGCAGTTTCAAACGGACATAACTTTCGATCGACTGAGAGTTACTGGAGCTTCAGCCTTCTCATGCGAATCTCCACTCGATACCTATAGTTCGTATATCTGTTAAAGAGACGGAGATGCTCAAATTTCAAAACGGATATGGTCTTTCGGGGCATTTTTCACGTATGTCGCGCTGGGACCCACCGAAGCGGCCCGCGTCACCCAGATCGCACGTTCACATCGTATGATTCAGTCTATTGAATCTTTTCTATCCACGGATTGGACTAAAAGAGTCGGAAATAGGACGGCAAGTAATCAAAAGAACAAGAAGTACGAGTAAAAAAAAAAGAAATTAATGAAAAAACGGGTGCAACACGAGGACTTCCCAAGGGGTCACCCATCCTAGTACTGCACTCACCCAAGCACGCTTAACTTCGAAGTTCTGATGGGATCCGGTGCATTAGTGATGGTATGATCTCACCCAACAGTGAATGAATTCTTTATTGTTTTGTCTCTCGAATTGCGGATCGGAGGAACATGAGCTGCAGTTTCAAATGGACATAACTTTCGATCGGCTAAGAGTTACAAGAGCTTCAGCCTGCTCACGCGAAGCTCCTCTCGATACCAACAGCAAGTATCTCGGTCTAAGAGACGGAGACGCTCAAATTACAACCCGGAGATGGTCTTTCATGGCGTTTTTCCTGTAGGGCGCGCTGGGACCCACCAAAGCGACCCGCGTCATACAGATCGCACGTTCACATTAAGTCTATTGCATCTTTTCTATCCGCGGATTGGACTGAAAGAGTCAGAAATAGGACGGCGAGAAATCGGAAAAACAAGAAGTACGAGTAAGAAAAAAAGAAATTAATGAAAAAGGGGTGCAACACGAGGACTTCTCAGGAGGTCACCCATCCTAGTACTGCTCTCGCCCAAGCACGCTTAACTTCGGAGTTTTGATGGGATCCGGTGCATTAGTGCTGGTATGATCGCACCAAACATTGATTGAATTCTTTATTGTTTTGTCTCTTGAATTGCGGATCAGAGGAACAGGAGCTGCAGTTTCAAACGGACATGACTTTCGATCTGCTGAGAGTTACAGGAGCTTCAGCCTGCTCACGCGAAGCTCTTCTCGATACCTACAGCTCGTATCTCGATCTAAGAGACGGAGAAGCTCAAATTCTAACCCAGAGATGGTCTTTGGTGGCATTTTTCCCGTAGGGCGCGCTAGGACCCACCGAAGTGTCCTGCGTCACCCAGATCTCACGTTCACATCGTGTGATTCAGTTTATTGCATCTTTTCTATCCGCGGATTGGACGGAAAGAGTAGAAAATAGGATGGAGAGGAATCGGAAGAACAAGATGTACGAGTAAGAAAAAAAGAAACTAATAAAAAAAAAGGGGTGCAACACGAGGACTTCCCAGGGGGTCACCTATCCTAGTACTGCTCTTGCCCAAGCACGCATAACTTCGGAGTTCTGATGGTATCCGGTGCATTATTGCTGGTATGATCGCACCCAACAGTGAATGAATTCTTTATTTTTTTTGTCTCTCGAATTGCGGATTAGAGGAACAGGAGCTGCAGTTTCAAACGGACATAACTTTCGATCGGCTGAGAGTTACTGGAGCTTCAACCTGCTCACGCAAAGCTCCACTCGATACCTATAGTGCGTATATCGGTTAAAGAGATGGAGACGCTCAAATTCCAAAACGGAGATGGTTTTTTGGGGCATTTTTCTCGTATGTCGCGCAAGGACCCAACGAAGCGACCCGCGTCACCCAGATCGCACGTTCACATCGTATGATTCAGTCTATTGCATCTTTTCTATCCACGGATTGGACTGAAACAGTCGGAAATAGGACGGCGGGGAATCTAAAGAACAAGAAGTACGAGTAAGAAAAAAATAAATTAATGAAAAAAAGGGTGCAACACGAGAACTTCTCAAGGGGTCACCCATCCCAATACTGCTCTCGCCCAAGCACGCTTAACTTCGGAGTTCTGATGAGATCCGGTGCATTAGTGCTGGTATGATCGCACCCAACAGTGAATGAATTCTTTATTATTTTGTCTCTCGAATTGCGGATCGGAGGAACAGGAGTTGCAGTTTCAAACGGACATAACTTTCGATCGGCTAAGAGTTACGGGAGCTTTAGCCTGCTCACGCGAAGCTCCTCTCGATACCTACAGCAACTATCTCGGTCTTAGAGATGGAGATGCTCAAATTACAAAACGGAGATGGTCTTTCGTGACGTTTTTCCCGTAGGATGCGCTGGGACCCACCGAAGCAGCCCGTGTCACCTAGATCGCACGTTCACGTCGTGTGATTAAGTCTATTGCATCTTTTCTATCCGCGGATTGGAATGAAAGAGTCGGAAATAGGACGGCGAGGAATCAAAAGAACAAGAAGTACGAGTAAGAAAAAATAAATTAATGAAAAAATGGGTGCAACAAGAGGACTTCCCAGGGAGTCACCCATCCTAGTACTGCTCTCGCCCAAACACTCTTAACTTTGGATTTCTGATGGGATCCGGGGCATTAGTGCTAGTATGATCACACCCAATAGTGAATGAATTCTTTATTGTTTTTCTCTCGAATTGCGGATCGGAGGAACAGGAGCTGCAGTTTCAAACAGACATAACTTTCGATTGGCTAAGAGTTACGGGAGCTTCAGCCTGCTCACGCGAAGCTCCTCTCGATACCTACAGCAAGTTTCTCTGTCTAAGAGATGGAGACGCTCAAATTATAACCCGGATATGGTCTTTCGGGGCCTTTTTCCCATAGGGTGCACTGGGACCCACCGAAGCAGCCCGCGTCACCCAGATCGCACGTTCACATCGTGTTATTAAGTCTATTGCATCTTTTCTATCAGCAGATTGGACTGAAAGAGTCGGAAATAGGACGGCGAGGAATCGGAAAAACAAGAAGTACGAGTAAGAAAAAAAGAAATTAATGAAAAAAGGGGTGCAACACGAGGACTTTCCAGGGGGTCACCCATCCTAGTACTGCTCTCGCCCAAGCACGCTTAATTTCGAAGTTCTGATGGGATCCGATGCATTAGTGCTGGTATGATCGCACCCAACATTGAATGAATTCTTTATTGTTTTGTCTCTCTAATTTCGGATCGGAGGAACAGGAGCTGCAGTTTCAAACGGACTAACTTTCGATCTGCTGAGAGTTACGGGAGCTTCAGCTTGCTCACGCGAAGCTCTTCTCGATTCCTACAGCGCGTATCTCGGTCTAAGAGACGGAGAAGCTCAAATTCAAACCCAGAGATTGTCTTTGGGGGCCTTTTTCCCGTAGTGCGTGCTGGGACCCACCGATGTGGCCCGCGTCACCCAGATCGCACGTTCATGTCCTGTGATTCAGTCTATTGCATATTTTCTATCCACGGATTGGACTGAAAGAGTCGGAAATAGGATGGAAAGGAATCGGAAGAACAAAATGTACGAGTAAGAAAAAAAGAAACTAATAAAAAAGGGTGCAACACGAGGACTTTCCAGGGGGTCACCCATCCTAGTACTGCTCTTGCCCAAGCACGCATAACTTCGGGTGTTCTGATGGGATCCGGTGCATTAGTGCTGGTATGATCGCACCCAACAGTGAATGAATTCTTTATTGTTTTGTCTCTCGAATTGCGGATCGAAGGAACAGGAGCTGCAGTTTCAAACGGACATTAATTTCGATCTGCTGAGAGTTACGGGAGCTTCAGCTTGCTCACGCGAAGCTCTTCTCGATACCTACAGCGCGTATCTAGGTCTAAGAGATGAAAAAGCTCAAATGCAAACCGAGTGATTGTCTTTGGGGGCATTTTTCATGTAGGGCGTGCTGGGACCCACCGAAGTGGCCCGCGTCACCCAGATCGTACGTTCACGTCCTGTGATTCAGTCTATTGCATTTTTTCTATCCACAGATTGGACTGAAAGAGTCGGAAATAGGACGGAGAGGAATCAGAAGAACAAGATGTACGAGTAAGAAAAAAAGAAACTAATAAAAAAGGGTGCAACACGAGGACTTCCCATGGGGTCACCCATCCTAGTACTGCTCTTGCCCAAGCACGCATAACTTCGGGTGTTCTGATGGGATCCGGTGCATTAGTGTTGGAATGATCGCACCCAACAGTGAATGAATTCTTTATTGTTTTGTCTCTCGAATTGCGGATCAAAGGAACAGGAGCTGCAGTTTCAAACGGACATAACTTTCCATCTGCTGAGAGTTACGGGAGCTTCAGCTTGCTCACGCGAAGCTCTTCTCGATACCTACAGCGCGTATCTCGGTCTAAGAGATGGAGAAGCTCAAATTCAAACCCAGAGATTGTCTTTGGGGTAATTTTTCCCGAGGGCTTGCTGGGACCCACCGAAGTGGCCCGCGTCACCCAGATCGCACTTTCACGTCCTGTGATTTAGTCTATTGCATCTTTTTTATCCGTGAATTAGACTGAAAGAGTCGGAAATAGGACGGAGAGGAATCGGAAGAACAAGATGTACGAGTAAGAAAAAAAGAAACTAATAAAAAAAGGGGTGCAAGACGAGAACTTCCCAGGGGGTCACCCATCCTAGTACTGCTCTTGCCCAAGCACGCATAACTTCGGAGTTCTGATGGGATCCAGTGCATTAGTGCTGGTATGATCACACCCAACAGTGAATGAATTCTTTATTTTTTTTCTCTTGAATTGCGGATCGGAGGAACATGAGCTACAATTTAAAATGGACATAACTTTTGATCGGCTAAGAGTTACGGGAGCTTCAGCCTGCTCACGCGAAGCTCGTCTCGATACCTACATCAAGTATCTCGGTCTAAGAGAAGGAGACGCTCAAACTACAACCCGGAGATCGTCTTTTGGGGCGTTTTTCTCGTAGGGCGCGCTGGGACCCACCGAAGCAGCCCGCGTCACCCAGATCGCACGTTCACGTCGTGTGATTAAGTCTATTGCATATTTTCTATCAGTGGATTGGACTGAAAGAGTCGGAAATAGAACGGCGAGGAATCGGAAAAACAAGAAGTACGATTAAAAAAAAAGAAATTAATGAAAAAGGGGTGCAACACGGGGACTTTCCAGGGGATCACCCATCGGAGTTCTGATGGGATCCGGTGCATTAGTGCTGGTATGATCGTACCCAACAGTGAATGAATTCTTTATTGTTTTGTCTCTCGAATTGCCGATCGGAGGAAAAGGAGCTGCAGTTTCAAACGGACATAACTTTCAATCTGCTGATAGTTACGGGAGCTTCAGCCTACTCACGCAAAGCTTTTCTCGATACCTACAGTGCGTATCTCGATCTAAGAGACGGAGAAGCTCAAATTCAAACCCGGAGATGCTCTTTGGGGGCATTCTTCCTATAGGGCGCGCTGGGACCCACCGAAGTGGCCCACGTCACCCAGATCGCACGTTCACGTCGTGTGTAGTGACCCTGCATGGAATCACCTACTAACTGGCAACTAATAGCATGCATTAAACTTAATACAGCAAAATACTTAACAGAGTAAAAACGTGCGGAAACATAATCCATAATTTACATATCAGCTTAGTAATATAATCCAGGCTTAAATCTGTAGTGATACAACCATAACAAAATTCTTAAAAGTAAGCATTATACAGCTAATAAAACGTGTTGTATAAAAACTTTCAAAGCTCCTGCTCCCTAGTCCTGCCTTGAACTACCAGCTCCGTCCATCCTGCGACCTGCCCCATGAAATAGGGTGTCCAAGATAACAACTAGGACGTGAGCGCTACGCCCAGTACATAGACATGAGTAAACATATGTATATAATGCATGCAACATGATGACTGGTACAGGGTCATCTGAAAAGTCATGCTCAGAACCGGCGCCACATGAGTGCTGCCACCGCACGGATCAACCTCTGGGCGCAACCACACTCGTCTAGTACACCAGAGTAGACAGACATAAATGCCCCCGCCGTCGCGGTACTCTCAGTGACAGACTATCGAGTATAGAGCTGAGCGGCTCTATAGTCAGGTATAACAAGGTATAGGCTCAACGTGTATATGCACATGACATATGGATATAGAAAGCGGTAAATCATATATCATGCCATATAATAATGCCAAATAAATGCAACATATAAACATGTATACTCGCTGGCAATCTCAGTCAATGTGTACGTACCTCTAGGCTAGTTCAAGTATAATAGATCCTAGGTTTCAAGCCTATATTCAAAAGTTCACCGTATCACTACATAAATTCTATAAGCCTTAACTAAGCTAATAAGTACTCCCAAAACTTAAATAGATTCCCGGACCATACCTTCGTCAGTAGTTAGCCCTTTGGAGTCGCTAGTCCCGGATGACTATAACCACACCTTGGTTATTCCAGAACCTCTATTATAACCGATAGGGCCCTCAAGTGTATATCTCACACTATATAACTGAAGAAGGAAACTCGGGAATTCGTAATTGAAAATGAACTCTGAACGGCCCTATTTATAGCCAAATATCTCGGCCAGGATCGGAACTTCCGATTTCGGGATCGGAGCTTCCGATCCAGCTCATTGTGTGCATGTCTGCCACACCAGGATCGGAACTTCCGATCTACGATCGGAACTTCCGATCTGCTCTATGACCGACACTTGTCAAAACTCGCGACTGAGTCATCGATCATTTTTGACAACTGGGGATCGGAACTTCCGTTCCAGGATCGGAGCTTCCGTTCCGGGATCGGAGCTTACTATCCGGGATCGGAGCTTACTATCCGGCCCAAAATGAAAAAGCCCAAATTTTACTTCTGAAGTCCAATAACACTCCGAAATTGGTTAAATACCAACCCTTAATCATGTTTAACATATTATTATCTTAAAATGGTATCTGGGTTACTACATTCTCCCCATCTTTAGATATTTCGTCCGCGAAATAACATCTAAAGACAATAAAGATAACAATATGAAACATCAAGCTATGTCTTATTACAACAACGGTAATTACATCTTATATGGTAATCAAAAATACAAAGCAAACAACTCAGGATATTCTGCTCGCATACGACTCTCAGTTTCCCAAGTTGCTTCTTCAACGCCTCGGCGCTGCCACTGTACCATCACAAGTGGTATAGTCTTGTTCCGAAGAACTTTCTCCTTCCTGTCTAGGATACAGATTGGTCGTTCAACAAAAGACAGATCTGGCTCTAGCTGAATATCAGTAGATTGAATCACATGAGATTCATCAGCTATGTACTGTCGAAGCAACGACACATGAAAAACATTGTGTATACTGGAAAGAGATGGCGGTAAAGCCAAACGATAAGCAACATCTCCGATCTTCTCCAGTATTTGGAAAGGCCCAATGTAACGAGGAGACAACTTGCCTTTCACACCGAATCTCATCACCTTCCTGAAAGGTGATACTCGCAGAAAAACATATTCACCAGGCTCAAACTGAAGTGGCCTGCGGCGAATATTCGCATAACTGGCTTGTCTATCTTGAGCAACTTTGATCCTATGCTTGATCAAATCTACCTTGTCTACAATCTGCTGCACCAATTCAGGACCCTCGACTTGCCGTTCCCCGACTTCATCCCAGAATAACGGAGTACGACACCGTCGACCATACAATGCCTCGAAAGGTGCCATATCAATACTACGATGATAACTGTTATTGTAGGAAAATTCAATCAAAGGTAACTGATCCTGCCAAGATAAACCAAAATCCATGACAGAAGAACGTAGCATATCCTCCAGCGTATGAATAGTGCGCTCTGACTGCCCGTCAGTCTCCGGATGATATGCCGTGCTCAAACTCAGAGTGGTACCCAACGCCTGCTGAAAACTACCCCAAAAATGTGAAGTAAATCGCGGATCTCTATCACTGACGATACTCACTGGAATCCCATGTAATCGCACAATCTCCTGAATATATAAGCGTGCCATGCGATCATAAGAATACTCCCGGTTATAAGGAATAAAGTGTGCTGATTTCGTCAAACGGTCAACAACGACCCAGATAGCATCACACTGACGTGACGTCATAGGTAAGTGTGTGACAAAATCCATAGTTACGTGCTCCCACTTCCATTCGGGAATCTCAAGATTCTGCAGTAATCCACCTGGTCGTCGATGTTCAGCCTTGACCTGTTGACAAACCAAACATCTCGAAACAAACTGATAAACACTTCGCTTCATTCCCTTCCACCAGAATCTAGTTCGCAAGTCCTTATACATTTTCATACTTCCAGGATGAATTGATAATCGACTCTTGTGAGCTTGAGATAGAATATCATTCCTGAGCTCCGCAACATTAGGTACAACCAATCTATTGGATAGGCACAATAAACCATCTGCCTGAAAATGGAATCCAGATGTATTAACTCCATTGGCTAGACTTGCCAATCGCTGAGTCTTAACATCAGATATCTGAGCATCTCTGATCCGAGAATACAATGCTGGCTCAGATAGAATAGTATACAAACGAATCCCATTCCTCCCTTTCTTGTGCTTGAGCGTAAAAATCAATGAACAGCACTCTTGAATCATATGAGATATTTCATTAGTCTGAAGTGCAGACAGTCTCACCTGCCGACTCAAGGCATCAGCCGTAAGATTAGCAGAACCTGGATGATATTTGATTTCACAATCATAATCCTTCAGGAGATCCATCCAGCGTCTCTGTCGCATATTCAACTCTGCCTGAGTGAATAAATACTTCAAGCTCTTCTGATCCGTAAATATCTCAAATTTCTCGCCATAAAGATAATGTCTCCAAATCTTGAGCGCAAATACAATGGCGGCTAACTCGAGATCATGCACTGGATAATTACTCTCATGCAACTTCAACTGTCGAGAAGCATAGGCAATAACATGTCCATGCTGTGTCAAAACACATCCTAACCCCTGACCAGAGGCATCAGTATAGACAACATAACCTCTTGATCCAGAAGGTAGAGCTAGCACAGGTGCAGTAGTAAGACGTCTATGCAGCTCGTGAAATGACTCCTCACAATCCGAGGACCAAATGAAGGCAACATTTTTCCGTGTAAGCTGAGTCAAAGACCTGGCCAACTGTGAAAAATTCTCGATGAACCGACGGTAATATCCCGCTAGACCCAAGAAACTACGAATCTCAGCAACCGTCGTCGGTCGAGACCAGTTCAGCACTGCCTCTATCTTACTAGGATCAACAGATATCCCTTCATTAGAAATCACATGACCGAGAAATACTACCCGATCAAGCCAGAATTCACACTTGCTTAATTTCGCATATAGCTGCTTATCTCGTAACGTCTGTAGAACAATTCTCAAATGCTGTGCATGCTCATCCTTGTCATGAGAATAGACAAGAATATCATCTATGAAGACGATGACAAATCTATCCAGATAATCTCGAAATACCTGATTCATCAGATTCATAAAGACTGCCGGTGCATTCGTCAAACCGAATGGCATCACCAGAAACTCATAATGCCCATATCTGGTCCTGAAAGCAGTCGTAGATATATCTGAGTCTCGTACCCGCATCTGATGGTATCCAGATCTCAGATCTATCTTCGAATAAACAGAAGTACCCTGTAGTTGATCGAACAGATCATCAATCCGCGGCAAAGGATACTTATTCTTGATGGTGACACGATTCAACTGCCTATAATCAATACATAATCGCATCGATCCATCCTTCTTTTTGACAAACAAAACAGGTGCTCCCCACGGAGAAACACTCGGACGAATATATCCCTTATCAAGTAGATCCTGCAACTGCTGTTTCAATTCCCTCATCTCTGACGGTGCCAGACGATAAGGTGCTCGGGATATAGGCGTAGTTCCTGGTACTAGATCAATACCAAATTCAACCTCTCGAACCGGAGTAAAACCAGGAATCTCATCAGGGAATACGTCAGGAAACTCGCTGACAACCGGTAGCTGATCAATACCCGTACTACTCATGGACATATCAACTGCATAGATGAGGTAGCCCTCCCCACCTGACTCCAAGACATGACATGCCTTCAGAGCCGAAACAAGTGGTATCGGAGGTCGCGCACCCTCACCATAAAAGTACCAACTATCACCCTCAACGGGATGAAACTGTACCAGACGCTGATAACAATCCACAGTAGCATGATACAAAGTCAGCATATCTATTCCCAAGATACAGTCAAAATCCATCATCGCTAATATCATCAAATTAGCCGATAACACATTACCCTCAAACTCCAGAAGGCAACCCATCACTAGACGCTTAGTTACTACCTCCTGCTCCAACGGAGTAGATACAACTAAATCCATATCTAATGATACATAAGGTAATCTATGTCTCTTAACGAAGCGACTAGAAATAAAGGAATGCGATGCTCCCGTATCAATTAATACAAGTGCATGAATACCACATAACAAGAAGTTACCTGCCAACATGCGATCGCTTCCCTCAGTAGCCTGCTCCTGAGACAGAGCAAACACTTGCCCTTGAGTCTGGGGACGAAAACCAGAAGAACTCTGTGGTGCTGGCTGCTGACGTGGAAAAGTAGAAGCCTGAGATCCAACCTGGGATCCCGATCCACTAGCAGAACTCATGCGCTGAGGACAATCTCTCCGCAGATGTCCCTGCTGACCGCAAATATAACAAGCACCAGTAGCTCTCCGACATGAAGCTGCAGGATGCTTCCCACCACAATGGCTACAAAACTCCTCCTTCTTCTTCTTCTTCCCAAAACGGAACATACCTCGTGAACCACGAGATCCAGATGAAGTAGTAGGAGTAGAAGAAGACGTAGGTCCGGATTGCACAACAGATTGAGCTCGAGGCTCAACAAATCCACTAGGCTGTGCTGGCATCATCAACTGTCCACGCCTGTTGCTGGTCTCCACAAGACGGCAACGGTTCACCAAAGTCTCATAAGATACCGGGTCATCACAGACGACAACCTGAGAGTAGATATCTTGGTTCAGGCCTTGCAGAAAGATATCATATTTCGACGCATCACTCTCATTGATATGAGGACTGAAAGGTAGCAGATCAAGAAATCGCTGTTGATACTGATCAATAGTCATTGATCCTTGCCTCAAAGTAAGCAACTCCATAGATCGTGCTTGGCGAACAGCCGGAGGAAAATACAATTTCTGAAACTCCCGACAGAAATCCCCCCAAGTCACCTGTCCTCTCTCAGTACGTGCCTGAGCAACCTTGGCGTCCCACCAAAAACGTGCTCTATCCTCTAGAACGAATTCTAGAACTTCCAATTTCTGCTCCTCAGTACACTCAAAAGCTCGAAACGTGCTCTCAAGTTTAGACATCCAGCTTCTAGCTTGTTCAGGATTCTCGCCTCCCACTAAGGGTTTCGGTCCTACCTGCATAAACTTATTAATAGTATAGCGACGTCGACCCTCATGAGGACGATGTTGATCATCCTGATGATGATGGCGACGATGATGATGACCACCTCCCTGGCCAACACTACCGTGACTCTCGTCAGCCATATCCTGAAAAGAATTGCACATTAAAATCCCAAATGCGCAAGAATTACTCAAGACTAAACTAAATCCCAAGTACTAATCCCAAAATCTATGCATGCTCTGATACCAAAAATGTAGTGACCCTGCATGGAATCACCTACTAACTGGCAACTAATAGCATGCATTAAACTTAATACAGCAAAATACTTAACAGAGTAAAAACGTGCGGAAACATGATCCATAATTTACATATCAGCTTAGTAATATAATCCAGGCTTAAATCTGTAGTGATACAACCATATCGAAATTCTTAAAAGTAAACATTATACAGCTAATAAAACGTGCTGTATAAAAACTTTCAAAGCTCCTGCTCCCTAGTCCTGCCTTGAACTACCAGCTCCGTCCATCCTGCGACCTGCCCCATGAAATAGGGTGTCCAAGATAACAACTAGGACGTGAGCGCTACGCCCAGTACATAGACATGAGTAAACATATGTATATAATGCATGCAACATGATGACTGGTACAGGGTCATCTGAAAAGTCATGCTCAGAACCGGCGCCACATGAGTGCTGCCACCGCACGGATCAACCTCTGGGCGCAACCACACTCGTCTAGTACACCAGAGTAGACAGACATAAATGCCCCCGCCGTCGCGGTACTCTCAGTGACAGACTATCGAGTATAGAGCTGAGCGGCTCTATAGTCAGGTATAACAAGGTATAGGCTCAACGTGTATATGCACATGACATATGAATATAGAAAGCGGTAAATAATATATAATGCCATATAATAATGCCAAATAAATGCAACATATAAACATGTATACTCGTTGACAATCTCAGTCAATGTGTACGTACCTCTAGGCTAGTTCAAGTATAATAGATCCTAGGTTTCAAGCCTATATTCAAAAGTTCACCGTATCACTACATAAATTCTATAAGCCTTAACTAAGCTAATAAGTACTCCCAAAACTTAAATAGATTCCCGGACCATACCTTCGTCCGTAGTTAGCCCTTTGGAGTCGCTAGTCCCGGATGACTATAACCACACCTTGGTTATTCCAGAACCTCTATTATAACCGATAGGGCCCTCAAGTGTATATCTCACACTATATAACTGAAGAAGGAAACTCGGGAATTCGTAATTGAAAATGAACTCCGAACGGCCCTATTTATAGCCAAATTTCTCGGCCAGGATCGGAACTTCCGATTTCGGGATCGGAGCTTCCGATCCAGCTCATTGCGTGCATGTCTGCCACGCCAGGATCGGAACTTCCGATCTACGATCGGAACTTCCGATCTGCTCTATGACCGACACTTGTCAAAACTCGCGACTGAGTCATCGATCATTTTTGACAACTGGGGATCGGAACTTCCGTTCCAGGATCGGAGCTTCCGTTCCGATCGGAGCTTACTATCCGGGATCGGAGCTTACTATCCGGCCCAAAATGAAAAAGTCCAAATTTTACTTCTGAAGTCCAATAACACTCCGAAATTGGTTAAATACCAACCCTTAATCATGTTTAACATATTATTATCTTAAAATGGTATCTGGGTTACTACATCGTGTGATTCAGTCTATTGCATCTTTGCTATCCGCGGATTGGACAGAAAGAGTCGAAAATAGGACGGAGAGGAATCGGAAGAACAAGATGTACGAGTAAAAAAAAAAAACTAATAAAAAAAGGGGTGCAACACGAGGACTTCCCAGGGGGTCACCCATCCTAGTACTTCTCTTGCCCAAGAACGCATAACTTCAAAGTCTTGATGGGATCCTGTGCATTAGTGCTGGTATGATCGCACCCAACAGTGAATGAATTCTTTATTTTTTTTGTCTCTCGAATTGCGGATCGAAGGAACAGGAGCTGCAGTTTCAAACGAATATAACTTTCGTTCGGCTGAAAGTTACTGGAGCTTCAGCCTGCTCACGCGAAGCTCCACTCGATACCTATAGTGCGTGTCTTGGTTAAAGAGACGGAGACGATCAAATTCCAAAATGGAGATGGTCTTTCAGGCATTTTTCCCGTATGTCGTGCTGGGACACACCGAAGCGGCCCGCGTCACCTAGATCGCATGTTCACATCGTATTATTTAGTCTATTGCATCTTTGTATAAACAATCTTTGTTTAATATATTTTACATTCATTAATGACATTTTCTTTGTCTTTCTTCATATTATTATATTGTGATATACTATTGATGTTTTGATAAAGACCTTGAATATACTATAGTGTAAGTAAGATGAGATAGTGAATAAAGAGAGATCACTATTATGAAACACATTTTATAGTCACTGTATATTCTAAACAGTTCCTAGTCAATTGAGCCGTCCGCTAATAAGGATAAGGATCGCTTGAGATTGAGACTAGCATTTGTGATGCTAAGTACCACGTTTCATTGGTAATGGACATGGAGATGTTCAAAGCATGCAAATGGATATTCATATGCTGAATGATCGAACTACCCTATTCGGACTTTCCAAGTGGTTATCACTTATCGAGTGGATAAAGTCCGCGGTTTTGGTTGTACACCATTAGTCCTTATTACTTGAAACATCATTGAGACTCTATATGTTAGTACTGTACTTTGACTCGTTTATAGACTCTATTGGGGTCATCAGGTGTCGGGATTGGGTACAGTTATGACACATATAGGAGTCGATGCTTTGTTGTCAAGGATTCACCACTTACTTGTGAGTGTGGATATCCTATGCGATCTAAGGAGATATTAGTGTGACGAATCTCTGGCCAGAGTACATGATGCGTTTTAGGTTACTCGGTTTTCCTAGTAACACATGCGATGTCACTATTTGATCTCCAAGAGGTAATGCATAGTTATCAAATCTCGAACGACTCTCGATGCACCAATGATTGTTGATTCGATCGGGATATATAGATGAAGGGACCGTACTGTACGCTAATCAAAATCTACTGATTCTTGCAGGCACTATCAGTGATACCTAGGGAATCATGGGGCGATGTTGCTATACGATCTTACCATGATTCGTTGGGCAAGTCGGAAATTGTTGTTCCGAGTCACAAGGAGTTGTGAGCCCACGGCTAGCTGTATCCCTGAACCATTTAGGGTCACACAAGTAATGGATTACTAAACCCCGTTGAGATAGTTAAATTTAAAGAGTTAAATTTAATGAAAGAGAAGTTGGACTTCTTAACTAAAAGGGAGTGGAATTTCCTAAAATGGCATAGGGATGGGCATTTTTGGAAATCACTGAATTCGAATTCAGAAAAAATTATCTTGACTTTAAAAGGTGCAGAAATGGTTTCAATGCACATTGGTTAAATCGGTTTATCAATAGGAGTCATGATGAATTTTATATTAATTTCTATAATAACGGTCTTGGCTTGTTGGGCTTAAGTTATGGATTATGGGCCCTAAGGAGTTAGAGTCCTAATATAATCATAACTTAGTCTAGTCTAGAAATTATCTATAAATATATGAGTAGTGTTTGAAAATATTAAGCATTCCATCTTGCAATTTTCGAAATCACACATATATTTTCAAGGGGAATTTTTCGAAAATTCCTCTGTCCCATTAGAGAAAATTCGGTCTGTGATTTTTGTGAAAAATTACATTCCGAATTAACAGATCAAATATGTTTATTCTCATCGATAAACATCTGATTGATTTCTAGTGCAATCAATCAGAGGGTTTCTGTTTTCTGTTCGTGGACCTTATTCCGGAGATTGATCGTGAAGCCATCGGTTCCCGGGATATACAAGAAGAGCAGATTAAATTCTGTTGGTGTCCATAATCAAGCCGTTGCTTGAATAGGTAAAAATTTAATTGTGATTTTATTTTTACTTGCATAATTTAATCGTAAAGTTTTGATACCCATGATATGGAATCGTTCCATATCGAAAAATAAAATTTTTTAAACTTCCGCTGCACCGGGTATCAATTCTTAATTTATTTGAACACGTTTTTCCAATAGTGGTATCAAAGCCAGGTTGCTCAGATAAAACGATTAAATTAATCGATTGTACAAAATATTTGGCCTCGGTTTTTTTTTTAAAAACAAAACGAATTTTAAAAATTAAAATTTTGACGGAACAGGGGCATCGGGGCAGCGATCGTCGTTGCCCACGGGCAGCGACGAAGCTTCCCGCCTCCACGTGGGCAGCCCTGTCCCATGTGTAGGAGGGGGCTGCACGGGAATGTCCCAGGCAGTCCGGGAATAATTAAAATTTATTTTTAATTAAAATTTTAATATTTTGAAATTTTAGTTTTTGGTCCGATCGAAAATTGTTTTTGATTGGTCCACGAGGCATCGGATCAAATTGTTTGAGTCCGAAATTTTTAAAATTGATTTTTGGATAAATTTGAATTTTTGGAAAATTTGTAAATCTTATCCGTTAAATTAGATTTTATAAAATTAATTATTTTGGTATAATTGATGACAAGATATGATCTTATGAATTTATTAGATAAAATATGATTTTATCTTTTAATTATGATGCCATTGCATGTTATCCAATGTTTTAATTATTGAATTAATTATTGGATAAAAGGATGATCTATTGCCATGACCAATGTTTTAGGTGTATGTTAGGTAATTTACATTTGGTTTTATTGTTGTTGGGTTTTATTAATGGGCTTGGTTTATAGCCCAAATTTGAATTGTCATTTGTAATAAAAAGTGGGCTTGGTTTATGTCCCGTTCCCACCCCTTAAATATGTATCCCCTACTTGTCATCGAAATTTATTGTAAATTTGTTAGACTTAGTGGGAGATAAAGATTTGAAGACAATGGTGGGCCCAGCAGACGATAAAGACCGAAGAAATGTAAATGGAAGCTCAATGTAATAGGATTGCATTGCATACTTGCATATTACCTAGGATTGGACTTAGACTCGTGATTGGCAACCACGGGTCGATTAGATAATGGGATCGATAATCCTTAAATAATATATGATATTATTGATGTAAGCATGTTTAGACTAAATTGTATGAATCCCGCAAGCATACATAAATTACATGATGAGAAAGATTTTCAAAAAATTAAAAATCCCTCATTTTAAATATGATTTAAAATTGATATCAAGATAAAAAAAAGGAAATTTAAATATTGTTTAAATATTTCTACCTTCCATCAACGATCAATGTATGAGATGCTACCCGCGGGCACGGTCCGACTCATATTATTGGGGGTGCCCATTCGTCGGAAAGTTGTACATTGGATCGACACATGTTGTAAGTTGGGTGGAACTCCCATGGGATTGGTTCATATTATTGGGGATCCACATGGCGACCGTCCATCACAACTTAATATTGATGGGTCATCTTGACATGTCACATTAAGCGACGTCATATTATTGGGCCCTTATTGGACATGAGGTAAAAACATGGGAGTTGCTTTAGAAGAAATTGGGCTCTACCTTTTGAAAATTATGGTTGGCTGATATTATTCGGGACTATAGTTTGTCAATTAGACTCCATGTTCCCACTAAGGAAACAAGTTTCCCGTTTTCACTAGAGGGTAGTGAAATCGTTAAAATAGTGGGAGTAAAATTCATAAAATTAAATTTCGCCATATTTTATGTCTTAGTAAATTAATTAAACAATCACTGATTATTGTCTGTTTCTTTTCAGTATTTCATTACAATGAATTCGCGAAATCCAATATACTCAATTCTCGAACAAAACAAATTGACTGGCGCAAACAATATGGAATGGTTCCGTAAATTAAAGATTGTTCTAAAATCGGAGACAATTTTCTAAGTGTTAGAAAAGAATCCTCCAAAGGAAGCACCGGCTAATATAAGTTCGGAAGAATTGACAAAACTTGATCAATGGTGGGACCATGATGTCAAGGCCAAGTGCTATATGCAAGCTTCAATGTCTGATGAACTCCAGAGGCGATTTGAGGATGCCGTGAATGCTGCTGACATACACATTCACCTCAAGGAACTTTTTGGAGCTCAGTCAAGGTCGGAGAGGTATGCCACCGTCAAAGAGCTCATGACATGCCGCATGCGAGATGGGACTTCGGTCCGTGAGCATGGGGTACACATGATTGGGCTCATTGAAAAATTGTTAACACTCGATTTGACTTTGGAGCATGAAGTAAACGCGGACTTATTGCTTCTTTCCCTTCCTTCGTCGTTTGACGGATTTGTGGTAAACTTCAATATGAACAAGATAGAGGCCACCCTTTAAGAGATGGTCAATATGCTTGTGTCTTATGAGAACACATTAAAGAAGGATAAACCGGTACTCTTGGTGTAGCGACCCTACCCGAATCCACTACCTAATCAGAGTGATTAGCGCAAGCAACAATAATTAAAGCGTTAAATAGCGGATAATTCCAAAGTACAACAAATCCAATCGGGAGAATACAACCGACGATAGAAACAGTGTATAATTCTTTATACAACCAAATCGAAATTAGGGTATCAGAATCCCTAACAAACTACCTCTGCACGGTAGCAACCTCAACCCTGCTGGGAACCACCGGGACCGTCCAGCCTCAGACCTGCCCCGCCACAAGGTACACAATACCCAAACACAGGGGCGTGAGCTAGAATGCTCAATACGGAAGCAATGATATAAATACAAATATGAGCATGCACATGACTTTAAAAATCAGGGTTAAATCATTTTACTCATGGCGCCTGGAATACACAGTACCGGGCTAGAGAGCGACTCCGCGTGGTACTCGTATATTCCCAAGACACGAATCCTCAGGAAGAATCGCCTCGACTGATGGAAACTATCATGACTCACATCATCCCGATGCAGTCTCCGTAAAAACATATGCATGTGCTAAAAACAGTAAAACATAACCAATACAGCACATACATCATGCATCACACACATATGTATAAATATAATGTCTGCTATCTCGGTCAGTACTTACGTACCTCTAACACTGCAGGTCAACTCCTAGCACACCCGTCTAGGTCCAAAGCCTACAGGTCTGCTCTACAGCGTTTACACATGCAAAAGTCCATGCATCACTATAAACGCTCTAAAAGACTTAACTAAGCTATTGCATACTCCTAAATATTTTTAGGAAGCCAAATTATACCTTCGTCCGTCGTCAGCCCGCTGGTGTAGAATCGCCTCAAAAATTAGGCACACCTCCGCTACGACGCCGGGATCGCTAGACAACTTCCGGATTCCCAATAGGATGCCTAGAACTCTGTAGATCTATGTAAGAAAGTTCGAAAACTAGAGGAGAGGAGGGAAATTGGTGCACAGAATGAGGGCTCGGACCCCTTATTTATAGACGACGATCGGAACCTCCGAACCCGGTTCGGACCGTCCGAACTCGATCGGAACCTCCGATCGCACCTTCGGAGCATCCGATCGCTCAATATTACGTCAGCCATGACGTCACCTTGCTGACGTAAATGATGACATGTGCCCTGGTCCAGATCGGAGCTTCCGATCTTGCCGATGGAGCTTCCGATCTCGATCGGAGCCTCCGATCTTGGCACGGAGCTTCCGATCCACTTCGGACCGTCCGATTTATCTTGGACTATTTAGGCATAATTTAGTAATTAATTACCTTAATTACCTTGATTAATTGCGGGTTACTACATTCTCCCCCACTTAAGAAATTTCTTCCTCGAAATTACATCTTAAGAAAAACATAGTACGCAAAATCAATGCTCTTATTACAACTGAACAATATACATTCGATACAACAGAGTACAAAATCTTAAAACAACTCGGGGTGCTCGGCTAACATCCGGCTCTCCAACTCCCAAGTAGCTTCCTCTGTACCTCTGCGTTGCCACTGTACCATAACCAATGGTATTCGCTTGTTACGAAGTACCTTGTCCTTCCTGTCAATAATCCACAGGGGGTTTCTCCACATACGATAGATCCCGATCTACCTTTACCTCGGTCGGATAAAAAATATGTGACTCGTTCGCCACATACTGCCTCAACAAGGACACGTGGAACACATCGTGGATCTCCGAAAGATTTGGTGGCAAGGCTAGACGATAAGCCACGTCTCCAACTTTCTCGAGAATCTTGAAAGGACCAATAAATCTTGGTGACAACTTACCCTTGAGACCGAACCTCATCACCTTCCGGAAAGGTGATACACGCAAGAATACATACTCTCATTCTTAAAAATGAAGTGGCCTGCGGTGAGTGTTCGCATAGCTAGCCTGTCGATCCTGGGATGCCTTAATCCTGCGTCGGATCAATTCTACAGCATCAGTCATCTGCTGAATCATCTGAGGACCCTCCACCTGCCGCTCACCAACCTCGTCCCAAAACAAAGGTGTACGACAACGACGTCCATAAAGAGCCTCAAATGGTGCCATGCCAATGCTGCTATGGTAGCTATTGTTATAAGCGAACTCCACCAATGGCAAATGATCGTGCCATGCTGGGCCAAAATCCATTACGATAGCTCGAAGCATGTCCTCGAGAGTAGGATAGTCCTCTCCGATTGTCCATCAGTCTCTGGATGATACGCTGTGCTCAAACTCAAAGTGGTACCAAGAGCACGCTGAAAACTCCCCCAAAATCTTGAGGTGAAACGAGGATCTCTGTCGCTCACAATACTCAGTGGTGTTGGAAAAAACTGGCGGTCAGATCAATCACGATTGATACCCGGTGCAGCGGAAGTTTAAAATTTTTATCATGGAACAATTCCATGGTGTGGGTATCAACCATTCAACGATTAAATTATTGTGTGTGTAAAATTCAAATAACAATTAATTAAATTTTACCTTCAATCTCGAAGCGAGATTAATAGACACCAACAGAATTAATCTGCTCTTGTTGTCTCTCCCAGGAACCGATGAACTCCTTCAATCAGGTCCACGAATAGGGTTTAAATCCCTCTGATAGATTGCACTAGAAAATCTATCAGAAGTTTTCTGCGAAGAGATTAAACGAATCTGATTCGTTATTCCTGACTGCGATTCAAAATCACAGACCGAAATTTCTCGGGCAGAGGTAGGGAGGGGTCGGCCGATTACCTTTTGAGAGAGAGGAGGGTTCGAAATTTCTGTCTCAAAAATAATGAGCTGTTGTGTGTAATTTCTGTACTGCAATAACTTATTTATAATGCAGGCCACTAACACCTTAGGGCCCATTAGTCATAAGCTAGGGCCCGACAAGCAAAGCCCGCACGTTCAGAAATTAATATAAAATTCATCGTGACTCCGATTGATGAACCGATTTCACCAATGTGCACAGAAACCATTTCCGCACATTTTAAAGTCAAAATAAATTTTCCTGAATCCGAATTCAGTGGTTTCCAAAAATGTCCATCCCTATGTCATTTTAGGAAATCCTACTCCCTTACTCTTATTTAAGAAGTCCAACTCCTTAGTTCATTAAATTTAACTCTTTAAATTTAACTATCTCAACGGGGATTAAAACTCCATTACACTGTGTGACCCTCAATGGTTCAGGGATACAGCTAGCCGTGGGCTCACAACTCCTTGTGACTCGGAACAACACTTTCCGACTTGCCCAACGAATCAAGGTAAAGCGCCTAGCAACATCGCCCCATGATTCCCTAGGTATCACTGATAGTGCCTACAAGAACCAGTAGATTTTGGTTAGCGTACAGTACGGTCCCTTCATCCATATATCCCGATCGAATCAACAACCATTGGTATATCGAGAGTCGCTCAAGATTCGATAACTATGCAATACATCTTGAAGATCAAATTAGTGACATCGCATGTGCTACTAAGAAACCATTTCTTAAATCACATCAAGTACTCTGGCCAGAGATTTGTCACACTAATATCTCCTCAGATCGCATAGGATATCCACACTCGCAAGTATGTGGTGAATCCTTGACAACAATGCATTGACTCCTATATGTGTCGTAACTGTACCCAATCTCGACACCTGATGACCCCCATAGAGTCGGTAAACGAGTCAAAGCACAGCACTAGCATATAGAGTCTCCATGATGTTTCAAGTCGTAAGGACTAATGGTGTACAACCAAAACCGCGGACTTTATCCACTCGATAAGTGATAACCACTTGGAAAGTCCGGATAGGGTAGTTCGATTATTCATCCTATGAATATCCATTTGCATGCTTCGAACATCTCCATGTTCCCTACCAATGAAACGTGGTACTCCGCATCGCAAATGCTAGTCTCAAACTCGAGCGATCCTTATCCTTATTATCGGACGGCTCAATCGACTAGGAACGGTTTTTAGAATATACAGTGACTATAAGATGTATTTCATGATAGACATCTCCATGTTCTACCACATCTTACATACACTATAGTATATTCAAGGTCTTTATCAAAACAACAATAGTATATCACAATATAACAATATGAAGTAATATAAAGTCATTGCCATAAAAGTGTAAATAATATTAAACAAAAGATTGTTTATACAAAGAGTCATCAAAGCCCATAGCCACACAGTTGGCTCACTGGGCACCCACTCTTACAATCTCCCACTTGCCCTATAGCCAACTAGTCATACTACGTAGACCCATTGCTTCGCGATGTTTGTCAAACAATGGTCCTGGCAAGGGCTTAGTAAGCGGATCAGCGATATTGTCTGCAGAGGCCACTCGTTCGACAATGATGTCTCCTCTTTCCACAATCTCCCGGATTATGTGGTATTTCCTCAGTACGTGTTTGGATCTTTGATGAGACCTTGGTTCCTTTGCTTGAGCAACGGCACCCGTGTTGTCACAGTACACCGGGACTGGACCAACAAATTCAGGAATAACGCCCAACTCTTGGACGAACTTCCTCATCCAAACGGCCTCTTTAGCAGCAGCTGATGCTGCAATGTATTCAGCCTCAGTGGTGGAATCCGCTGTGGTGTCCTGCTTGGAACTCTTCCAAGAGACAGCACCGCCATTGAGCATGAACACAAATCCAGAGGTTGACTTCGAGTCATCCACATCACTTTGGAAGCTAGAGTCGGTATAGCCTTCCAATTTGAGATCTCGTCCTCCATACACCATGAACATATTCTTAGTCCTTCGCAAGTACTTAAGAATGTCCTTCACGGCTTTCCAATGCATTTGACCAGGATTAGACTGATATCTGCTCGTGACACTCAGAGCAAATGCTACATCCGGTCTGGTAGATATCATCCCATACATGATACTACCTATAGCTGACGCATATGGTACATGTGTCATATTCTCTATCTCTGCATCAGTCTTGGGACACATAGACTTGGATAGAGAAACTCCATGACACATGGGTAGATGTCCTCTTTTGGACCCATCCATTGAAAACCGTTTCAATATGGTATCGATGTAGGTTGATTGAGTGAGTCCTATCATTCTCTTAGACCTATCTCTATAGATCTGTATCCCAAGAATGTAGGATGCCTCTCCCAAATCCTTCATCGAAAATCTACCTGATAACCATATCTTTGTTGACTGCAACATCCCTACATCATTCCCAATGAGTAGGATGTCATCAACATAAAGTACTAAGAATGTCACCGCATCCTTAACTACTTTCTTGTACACGCAAGGTTCCTCCGGGTTCTTGATGAAACCAAAATCTTTTATTGTTTCATCAAATTTCTGGTTCCAACTTCTTGATGCTTGTTTTAGACCATAAATTGATCTCTGAAGCTTGCATACCTTATGCTCGCTTCCCATGGATGTGTACCCCTCAGGCTGCTTCATATAGATTTCCTCCTTAATGTCTCCATTAAGAAAAGCAGTCTTCACATCCATTTGCCATATCTCATAGTCATACCATGCAGCTATGGCAATTAGGATTCTTATGGACTTGAACATTGCAACTGGTGAAAAGGTTTCGTCATAGTCAACTCCTTGCCTTTGAGTATAACCTTTAGCCACCAATCGCGCCTTGTAGGTCAATACCTTACCATCAGGCCCAAGCTTTCTTTTGTAGATCCATTTACACCCTATCGGAACAATTCCATCGGGAGGATCTACTAAAGACCAAACTTGGTTTGTATGCATCGAATCCAATTCTGACTGCATAGCTTCAAGCCATAAATTCGAATCCGCATCAGAAATTGCTTCCTTGAAGTTTCTTGGATCACATCCAATGTCGGGTTCATCTTGATCCCCTTCAAGAAGAAGACCATATCGAACTGGAGGTCTAGAAGTCCTTTCGGATCTTCTAGGTGCAGGCGTGTCCAGCAATGGTTCCTGAGGTGTAGGATCGTTATTTTGTATTTCGGGTTCTTCTCGAACTTCTTCGAGTTCCATCATCTCGCCTTTCTTATCCAATAAGAATTCCTTCTCCAAGAAGGTGGCATTCCTAGAAACAAACACCTTTGTTTCAGCAGGATAATAGAAATAATATCCGATTGAATTCTTCGGATACCCTACAAAATAACATAAGCTGGATCGACTATCCAACTTATCTCCCACTGTCCGCTTCACGTAAGCAGGACATCCCCAAATCCTCAAGTACGAATACTTAGGAGCTTTGCCATTCCATAACTCGTATGGTGTTTTGTCCACTGCTTTAGTGTGGACGTTGTTCAACAACAATACCGCCGTTTCAAGCGCATAGCCCCAAAACGAAGGTGGAAGATCAGTGAAGCTCATCATAGATCGAACCATGTCCAACAAAGTTCGATTACGACGCTCCGATATACCATTAAGCTGTGGTGTCATAGGAGGAGTCCACTGAGAGAGAATCCCATTCTCTTTCAGATAGTCCAAAAACTCGGTACTCAAGTATTCTCCACCTCGATCCGATCGAAGTGCTTTAATACTTTTACCTAGCTTGTTTTCTACTTCAGCCTTGAATTCTTTGAACTTTTCAAATGCTTCAGACTTATATTTCATTAAATATAAATACCCATACCTTGAATAATCATCAGTAAAGGTAATGAAGTAGGTGTGGCCATGTTGAGTCCCTACTCTAAATGGACCACAAACATCTGTGTGGATCAAATCCAACAGATTCTGACTACGCTCAGGTTTCCCCTTAAAAGGAGATTTAGTCATTTTTCCTTTTAGGCAGGATTCACAAGTAGGTAGAGAATTAATATCAGACATATCAAACATGCCCTCTCCCACTAGCTTGTTCATCCTCCTTGAGGAAATATGACCTAGCCTAGCATGCCAAAGGTTTGCCGGGTTTTGACTATCGATTTTCCTTTTGTTTGTTGTCGCCGGTTTATCAACATAATTCACTGGAACGTCTTTTAGTTTTAAGTTGTATAGATCGTTTTCAAGTTGTCCATTTCCAATTAAACATTCATTCTTGTAAATATTGCAAATCCCATTCACAAAATTGCAAGAATAATCATCTCTATCAAGCATAGAAATAGAAATAATGTTTTTAATTAAATCTGGCACAAATAAAACATCTCTTAACAATAATTTAAAACCGTTCTGCAAAGTCAAACAAACATCTCCAATGGCCGTAGCTTCAACTCTGGAACCATTCCCGAGCCTCAGCTGGGTCTCACCCATTCTAAGCCTGCGACTTCTTGTCATCACCTGCAAATCATTGCAAATGTGAGATCCACATCCGGTATCCAATACCCAAGAAGTTGTATTAAGTGACATGTTTATTTCAATATAGAACATACCCTTTGCAGTTCCCAACTGCTCAAGATATTCCTTGCAGTTGCGCTTCCAATGACCCGGCTTCTTGCAGTAATGGCAAACATCCTTGGATTTTCCATTGTTTGAAGCCTTTGTCTTTTGCTTCTTCTCGGGCTCAACTTTCTTGGGTGGGGTAGAACGTTTCTTGCCCTTCATACTTGGCCCCTTCTTCGCAGAAGATGAGGAGCCCACCAAGAAAGCTGGCTTATCCTTCTTAAGTGTGGATTCATATGTAACGAGCATATTGACCATCTCTTCAAGGGTGGCCTCTATCTTGTTCATATTAAAATTTATCACAAATCCATCAAATGAAGAAGGAAGAGACAGAAGCAATAAATCCACATTGAGTTCATGCTCCAACACCAAATCTAGGGTCGCCAACTTCTGTATGAGCCAAATCACTCGTACCCCATGATCACGAACCGAAGTCCCTTCACGCATGCGGCACGTCATCAACTCCTTAACAGTAGCGAACCTTTCAGCCCTCGACTGAGCCCCAAAAAGTTCCTTGAGTTGCGTGTGAATGTCAGCAGCATTCACCGTGTCCTCAAATCGCCTCTGGAGTTCATCAGACATCGAGGCTTGCATATAGCATTTGGTCTTGATGTCATGGTCACACCATGCATCAAGTTTGGCCAATTCCTCCGGACTTATGTCAGCTGGTGCTTCCTTCGGAGGTGCTTTCTCTAACACGTAGAGCATTTTCTCCGAAGTTAAGACAATCTTCAACTTCCGGAACCATTCCGTATAGTTGGCGCCAGTCAACTTGTTTTGTTCGAGGATCGAGAATAATGGATTTCGCGAATTCATTGTATGAAATACTGAAAAGAAAAACAGACATATATCAATGATTGTTTAACAATTTACTAAGACATAAAATAGGCGAATTTAATTTTATGAATCTCACTCCCACTATTTTAACGATTTCACCACCCTCTAGTGAAAACGGGAAACTTTTTCCTTAGTGAGAACATGGAGTCCAATTGACAAACTTATGGTCCCGAATAATATCAGCCAACCATAATTCTCAAAAGGTAGAGCCCAATTGCTTCCAAAGCAACCCCCATGTTTTTACCTCATGTCCAATAAGGGCCCAATAATATGACGCCGTTTAAAGTGACATGTCAAGATGACCCATCAATATTAAGTTGTGATGGACGGTCGCCATGTGGATCCCCCAATAATATGAGCCGATCCCATGGGAGTTCCACCCAACATACAACATTTGTCGATCCAATGTACAGCTTTCCGACGGACGGGCCCCCCCAATAATATGAGCCGGACCGTATCCGCGGGTAGCGTCACATACATTGACCGTTGATGGAAGGTGGGAACATTTAAACAAATTTAAATTTCCTTTATTTATCTTGATATAAATTTTAAATCATATTTAAAATGAGGGATTTTTAATTATAAAAATATTTGTCTCATCATATCCATTTTATTGCATGCTTGCCGGATTCACGCAATTTATGTCTAAACATGCATACAATCATAATATCAAATATTATATAGGATGATCGATTCCATTTCTAATTGACCCGTGGTTGCCAATCACGGGTCTTAGTCCAATCCTAGGTAATATGCAGTATGCAATGCAATCCTATTACATGTGCTTCCAATTTACATTTCTTCAGTCTTTATTGTCTGCTGGGCCCACCGTCTTCAAATCTTGATCTCCCACTAAATCTAATGTATTTACAATAAATAACAATGACAAGTAGGGATACATTTTTAGGGGTGGGAACGGGCTATAAACCAAGCCCACTTTTATTACATATGACATTCATATCGGGCCATAAACCAGGCCCATTAATAAAACCAACAACAATAAAAACAAAATGTAAATTCCTAACATACACCTACAAAATTGGTCATGGAAATCGATCATCCTTATCCAATAACATTTAATTCAAAATTAATTTATTGGATAACATGCAGTGGCAATTCAAATTTAAACAAGATAAAATCATATTTTATATATAAAATCTCATTTCACATATAAAATCATATTTTATCTCTATATCAAATAAAATCATATTTTATCTATAAAATCCAATTTTACAAATAAAATCATATTTTACTCAATATATCATAAGATCATATCTTATCATCAATTGTACCAAAATAATTGATTTCAAAATTCAATTTACGGATAAAACATTAAAATTTTCCAAAAATTCAAATTTATCCAAAATCAATTTTAAAATTTACGGACTCGAACAATTCGATCCGAAATCTCGTGAACCAATCAAAAACAATTTTTGACCGGACCAAAAATAAAATTTTAACATATTAAAATTAATTTTTAATAAAAAAATATAATTTTTCCCGCGGGCCGCCCGAGACACTCCCGGGCCGGCCCGCACCCGGGGCGCGGGCCGGGGGCAGCCCGGCTGCCCCCTTAGGGCAGCAACAATTGCTGCCCTGGCGGCGCCGTGCGCCGTCCTGGGCGGCGCCGAACGCCGCCCCTGGGCGGCGCTGTGCGCCGCCCTGGGCAGCGCCCAGCGCTGCCCTGTGCGGCGCCGTGCGCCGCCCTGGGCGGCGACGGTCGCCGTCCTGGGCGGCGCCGTGCGCCCCCTTTGGGCGGCGCCGTGCGCCGCCCGGGGCAGCAACAATTGCTGCCCCACCGGGCAGCGATCCAATCGCTGCCCGGGTTTTGCCCCGGAAAAAATTTTTTTTTTTTTTTTTTTATTTAAAAATATTTATTTTGTTTTCCAAAAACCGAGATTCAAAAATTTTGTACAATCGATTAATTTAATCGTTTGATCTGAGCAACCTGGCTCTGATACCACTGTTGGAAAAAACTGGCGGTCAGATCAATCACGATTGATACCCGGTGCAGCGGAAGTTTAAAATTTTTATCATGGAACAATTCCATGGTGTGGGTATCAACCATTCAACGATTAAATTATTGTGTGTGTAAAATTCAAATAACAATTAATTAAATTTTACCTTCAATCTCGAAGCGAGATTAATAGACACCAACAGAATTAATCTGCTCTTGTTGTCTCTCCCAGGAACCGATGAACTCCTTCAATCAGGTCCACGAATAGGGTTTAAATCCCTCTGATAGATTGCACTAGAAAATCTATCAGAAGTTTTCTGCGAAGAGATTAAACGAATCTGATTCGTTATTCCTGACTGCGATTCAAAATCACAGACCGAAATTTCTCGGGCAGAGGTAGGGAGGGGTCGGCCGATTACCTTTTGAGAGAGAGGAGGGTTCGAAATTTCTGTCTCAAAAATAATGAGCTGTTGTGTGTAATTTCTGTACTGCAATAACTTATTTATAATGCAGGCCACTAACACCTTAGGGCCCATTAGTCATAAGCTAGGGCCCGACAAGCAAAGCCCGCACGTTCAGAAATTAATATAAAATTCATCGTGACTCCGATTGATGAACCGATTTCACCAATGTGCACAGAAACCATTTCCGCACATTTTAAAGTTAAAATAAATTTTCCTGAATCCGAATTCAGTGGTTTCCAAAAATGTCCATCCCTATGTCATTTTAGGAAATCCTACTCCCTTACTCTTATTTAAGAAGTCCAACTCCTTAGTTCATTAAATTTAACTCTTTAAATTTAACTATCTCAACGGGGATTAAAACTCCATTACACTGTGTGACCCTCAATGGTTCAGGGATACAGCTAGCCGTGGGCTCACAACTCCTTGTGACTCGGAACAACACTTTCCGACTTGCCCAACGAATCAAGGTAAAGCGCCTAGCAACATCGCCCCATGATTCCCTAGGTATCACTGATAGTGCCTACAAGAACCAGTAGATTTTGGTTAGCGTACAGTACGGTCCCTTCATCCATATATCCCGATCGAATCAACAACCATTGGTATATCGAGAGTCGCTCAAGATTCGATAACTATGCAATACATCTTGAAGATCAAATTAGTGACATCGCATGTGCTACTAAGAAACCATTTCTTAAATCACATCAAGTACTCTGGCCAGAGATTTGTCACACTAATATCTCCTCAGATCGCATAGGATATCCACACTCGCAAGTATGTGGTGAATCCTTGACAACAATGCATTGACTCCTATATGTGTCGTAACTGTACCCAATCTCGACACCTGATGACCCCCATAGAGTCGGTAAACGAGTCAAAGCACAGCACTAGCATATAGAGTCTCCATGATGTTTCAAGTCGTAAGGACTAATGGTGTACAACCAAAACCGCGGACTTTATCCACTCGATAAGTGATAACCACTTGGAAAGTCCGGATAGGGTAGTTCGATTATTCATCCTATGAATATCCATTTGCATGCTTCGAACATCTCCATGTTCCCTACCAATGAAACGTGGTACTCCGCATCGCAAATGCTAGTCTCAAACTCGAGCGATCCTTATCCTTATTATCGGACGGCTCAATCGACTAGGAACGGTTTTTAGAATATACAGTGACTATAAGATGTATTTCATGATAGACATCTCCATGTTCTACCACATCTTACATACACTATAGTATATTCAAGGTCTTTATCAAAACAACAATAGTATATCACAATATAACAATATGAAGTAATATAAAGTCATTGCCATAAAAGTGTAAATAATATTAAACAAAAGATTGTTTATACAAAGAGTCATCAAAGCCCATAGCCACACAGTTGGCTCACTGGGCACCCACTCTTACAATTGGAATACCATTCAAACGGACAATTTCTTGCACATAAAGTCGTGCCATCCTGTCAAAGGTGAAATCTCGATTATATGGTAAGAAATGCGTGGATTTCGACAATCAGTCAACAACAACCCAAATCGCGTCGCAATTCCTGGAAGACATAGGCAAGTGGGTGACAAAGTCCATCGTCACATGCTCCCACTTCCACTCAGGAATATCGAGATTGTGAAGTAGACCTCCGGGTCGACGATACTCTGCCTTGACCTGCTGACACACAAGGCATCAGGACACGAACTGATAAACGCTGCGCTTCATTCCTTTCCACCAAAATCGAGTACGTAGATCCTTGTACATCTTCATGCTGCCAGGATGTACTGAGAACCTACTATGATGAGCTTACGATAAGATCTCGTCTCTAAGTGTGGAATCATCAGGCACAACCACACGGCCAGAAAGACACAACAAACCATCCACCTAAAAATGGAAACCAGCTGAATTCTCACCCTCAGTGAATCGGGCTAATCTCTGCATCTTGGGATCAACACCCTGTGCCTCACGAATACGTCTATACAAGGCTGGCACGGCAAGCACAGATGCAACACGAACTCCCTGTTGTTTCTTTTTATGACGGAAAGTGAAACCCAAGGAACAACACTCTTCGACCATTCGTGACACTGCACTGGTACGAAGGGAACTCAAATAAATCTTGCGACTAAGCGCATCAGCAACCGGATTAGAAGATCTTGGATGGTAATTGATTTCGCAATCATAGTCCTTCAGAAAGTCCATCCAACGGCGCTGTCGCATGTTCAACTCTGCCTGAGTGAACAGGTACTTCAAACTCTTATGATCAGTAAAAATCTGGAATCATTCACCGTACAAATAATGACGCCATATCTTCAGAGCAAAGACAATGGCTGCAAGCTCTAGATCATGTACGGGATAATTCCCCTCGTGAGTCTTTAGTTGCCTGGAGGCATAGGCAATCACATGCCCATTTTGAGTCAACACACACCCCAAACCCTGAAGAGAAGCATCGGTGTGGACTACGAAACCACCAGATCCAGTCGGCAAGGATAGTACTGGAGCAGTCGTCAATCGACGTCTCAACTCATGAAAACTGTCTTTGCACGCGGAAGACCACTCAAAAGAAACATCCTTTCGCGTCAACTGTGTCAAAGGCCTGGCTATCTGAGAGAAATTCTCCACGAATCGACGGTAGTATCCGGCCAAACCCAAGAAACTACGAATCTTAGATGCTGTCGTCGGGCGCGACCAATTAAGAATAGCCTCTGTCTTGCTAGGATCCACTAATACTCCATCTCTAGAAATGACATGACCAAGGAACACAACTCGGTCAATCCAAAAGTCACATTTGCTGAGCTTAGCATACAACTGATGCTCTCGCAAGGTCTGTAAAACAGTACGAAGATGAAAGGCATGCTCATCCATGCTACGAGAATACACAAGGATGTCATCGATGAACACTACAACGAACTTATCCAAGAGCTCTCGGAAAACCCTGTTCATCAAATCCATGAAAATAGCTGGAGCATTTGTTAGACCAAATGGCATCACTAAGAACTCATAGTGCCCATATCGAGTACGAAATGATGTCTTCGAAACATCCTCGTCTCTAACTCGCAACTGATGATACCCAGAACGCAAGTCGATCTTGGAATAGACAGAAGTACCCTGTAATTGATCAAACAGATCGTCAATCCGCGGGAGAGGATACTTGTTCTTTACTGTCACTTTGTTCAACTGACGATAGTCAATGCACAAACGCATCGAACCATCCTTCTTCTTGACGAATAGAACCGGGGCTCCCCAAGGTGAAACACTGGGTCGAATGTAGCCCTTATCAAGAAGATCCTGCAACTGCTGCTGCAACTCTCGCATCTCAGATGGAGCTAATCGGTACGGTGCTCGGGAAATCGGCGCTGTCCCTGGCAACAAGTCAATGCCAAACTCGATCTCTCGCACAGGTGGTAACCCTGGAATCTCGTCGGGAAACACATCCGGGAACTCACTGACTACTAGTATCTCCTCCATGTCTGGACCCTCTAAGGATGCATCAATCACATAGATCAGGTAGCCTTCCCTGCCAGACTCTAAAGCACGTCGGGCTTTCAGAGCAGAAACCACTGGCATCGGAGGTCGCGCTCCCTCACCATAGAAATACCAAGCATCCTCAGCCTCGGGGCGAAACTGGACAAATCTCTGGTAGCAATCCACTACCGCTCGATACGAAGTCAGAAGATCAATCCCGATGATACCATCAAAGTCATCCATCGCTAAAACCATCAGGTTAGCGCTCAACAGATGTCCCTCAAATCCCAAAATACCACCCAAAACAAGACTCTTAGCTAAGACTTCCTGACCCATCGGAGTCGAAACCGCTAACAAGATGTCTAAGGAAACAAAAGGTAATCTATGCCTCTTAACAAACCGAGCTGATATGAATGAGTGCGAAGCACCGGTATCGATCAAAAGATAAGCAGGAAAACTGCACAAACGAAAAGTACCTGCAATCATGTTCTCACTGTCTGCCTGAGCCTGCTCCTGGTTCAGCGCAAACACCTACCCCTGAGCACGTGGGCGCGATGACTGTCCTCTCGAAGAAGACTGAGAATGATGTCGCTGCGATGGCTGCGACTGCTGACGCTGCTGGGGCGAAGGCTGCTGCTGATACTGCGGTGGCTGATCGATAGTGGTCTGAGAACCACCAACACTCCCCGAACCACTCACTGTACCAGCCAAAGTGGGACATTCTCTCTTCATGTGACCCTCCTGGCCGCACTGAAAACAAACACCAGTGATATGAGGACACGGTCCTGGGTGATGCTTTCGTTTGCACTGACGATAACGTCGTGAATCACCAAAACGATGAACACCGCCAGATCCGGAAGAAGAAAAAGAAGTACCATCCTGTCTCTTAAAAGACTGGGCCCTTGGACCCAAAGAGCTAGATGGTCTGGATGCAGAAGATCCGAAAGTCCTGTTCCTCTGCAGACTTTCCTCTGCCTGGTGACAATTGTTCACCAAATTCTCGAAGTTTCTCTCTCTGCCCACGACAACCAACTGATGAATGTCAAGGTTAAGGCCCTGAAGAAATAGATCGTGCATCGTCTCTGAGCTACTCGCAATATGGGGACTGAAAGAAAGAAGCTTCTGAATCCGAATTCAGTGATTTCCAAAAATGTCCATCCCTATGTCATTTTAGGAAATTCCACTCCCTTTAGTTAAGAATTCCAACTTCTCTTTCATCAAATTTAACTCTTTAAATTTAACTATCTCAACGGGGTTTAGTAATCCATTACTTGTGTGACCCTCAATGGTTCAGGGATACAGCTAGCCGTGGGCTCACAACTCCTTGTGACTCGGAACAACGATTTCCGACTTGCCCAACGAATCATGGTAAGAGCGTCTAGAAACATCGCCCCATGATTCCCTAGGTATCACTGATAGTGCCTGCAAGAACCAGTAAGTTTTGGTTAGCGTACAATACAGTCCCTTCATCCATATATCCCGATCGAATCAACAACCATTGGTACATCGAGAGTCGTTCGAGATTCGATAACTATGCAATGCATCTTGAAGATCAAATAGTGACATCGCATGTGCTACTAGGAAACCAAGTAACCTAAATCACATCGAGTACTATGACCAGAGATTTATCACACTAATATCTCCTCAGATCGCATAGGATATCCACAATCGCAAGCGTGTGGTGAATCCTTGACAACAAAGCATTGACTCCTATATGTGTCGTTACTCTACCCAATCCCGACACCTGATGACCCCATAGAGTCGGTAAACGAGTCAAAGTACAGTACTAGCATATAGAGTCTCAATGATGTTTCAAGAAGTAAGGACTAATGGTGTACAACCAAAACCGCGGACTTATCCAATCAAATAATAATAACCACTTGGAAAGTCCGAATATGGTAGTTCGATCATTCATCATATGAATATCCATTTGCATGCTTTAACCATCTCCATGTCCATTACCAATGAAACATGGTACTTGGCATCACAAATGCTAATCTAAATCTTGAGCGATCCTTATCCTTATTAGCGGACGGCTCATATGACTAGGAACTGTTTAGAATATACAGTGACTATAAGATGTGTTTCATAATAGTGATCTCTCTTTATTCACTATCTCATCTTACTTACACTATAGTATATTCAAGGTCTTTATCAAAACAACAATAGTATATCACAATATAACAATATGAAAAAAGATAAAGAAAATTCCATTAATAAATGTAAATCATATTAAACAAAGATTGTTTGTACATAGAGTCATAAAAGCCCTTAGCCACAAGTTGGCTAACCGGGCACCCACTCTTTCAGGAACAGGCGCTGCACTTTCAAACAGTCGTAATTTTCGATCGGCTGAAAGTTACGGGAGATTCAGCCTGCTCACACGAAGCTCGTCTTGATACATATAGCGTGCTTCTCAGTCTAAGAGATGAAGACACTCAAATTCCAACCTGGAGATGGTCTTTCGGGTCGTTTTTCCCGTAGGGAGAGCTGGGACCCACCAAAGCGGCCCGCGTCACCCAGATCGCACGTCCACGTCGTGTGATTCAGTTTATTGCATCTTTGCTATTCCCAGATTGGACTAAAAGAGTCGGGAATAGGACGACGAGGAATCGGAGGAACAAGAAGTACGAGTAATAAAATGAATTTAATGAAAAAGGGATGCAAAACGAGGACTTCCCAAGGGTTCACCCATCCTAGTACTGCTCTCGCCCAAGAACGCTTAACTTCGGAGTTCTGATGAGATCCGGTGCATTAGTGTAGTATGATCACTCCCAACAGTGAATGAATTTTTTGTTGTTTTGTCTCTCGAATTGCGGATCGGAGGAACAGACACTGCCATTTCAAACGGACATAACTTTCGATTGGCTGAGAGTTACGGGTGTAAGAGTGGGTGCCCAGTGAGCCAACTGTGTGGCTATGGGCTTTGTTGACTCTTTGTATAAACAATCTTTTGTTTAATATTATTTACACTTTTATGGCAATGACTTTATATTACTTCATATTGTTATATTGTGATATACTATTGTTGTTTTGATAAAGACCTTGAATATACTATAGTGTATGTAAGATGTGGTAGAACATGGAGATGTCTATCATGAAATACATCTTATAGTCACTGTATATTCTAAAACCGTTCCTAGTCGATTGAGCCGTCCGAAAATAAGGATAAGGATCGCTCGAGTTTGAGACTAGCATTTGCGATGCGGAGTACCACGTTTCATTGGTAGGGAACATGGAGATGTTCGAAGCATGCAAATGGATTTTTCATAGGATGAATAATCGAACTACCCTATCCGGACTTTCCAAGTGGTTATCACTTATCGAGTGGAAAAAGTCCGCGGTTTTGGTTGTACACCATTAGTCCTTACGACTTGAAACATCATGGAGACTCTATATGCTAGTACTGTGCTTTGACTCGTTTACCGACTCTGAGGGGGTCATCAGGTGTCGAGATTGGGTACAGTTACGACACATATAGGAGTCAATGCATTGTTGTCAAGGATTCACCACATACTTGCGAGTGTGGATATCCTATGCGATCTGAGGAGATATTAGTGTGACAAATCTCTGGCCAGAGTACTTGATGTGATTTAAGAAATGGTTTCTTAGTAGCACATGCGATGTCACTAATTTGATCTTCAAGATGCATTGCATAGTTATCGAATCTTGAGCGACTCTCGATATACCAATGGTTGTTGATTCGATCGGGATATATGGATGAAGGGACCGTACTGTACGTTAACCAAAATCTACTGGTTCTTGTAGGCACTATCAGTGATACCTAGGGAATCATGGGGCGATGTTGCTAGGCGCTTTACCATGATTCGTTGGGCAAGTCGGAAAGTGTTGTTCCGAGTCACAAGGAGTTGTGAGCCCACGGCTAGCTGTATCCCTGAACCATTGAGGGTCACACAGTGTAATGGAGTTTTAATCCCCGTTGAGATAGTTAAATTTAAAGAGTTAAATTTAATGAACTAAGGAGTTGGACTTCTTAAAATAAGAGTAAGGGAGTAGGATTTCCTAAAATGACATAGGGATGGACATTTTTGGAAACCACTGAATTCGGATTCAGGAAAATTTATTTTGACTTTAAAACGTGCAGAAATGGTTTCTGTGCACATTGGTGAAATCGTTTCATCAATCGGAGTCACGATGAATTTTATATTAATTTCTGAACGAGCGGGCTTTGCTTGTCGGGCCCCAGCTTATGACTAATGGGCCCTAAGGTGTTAGTGGCCTGCATTATAAATAAGTTATTTCAGTACAGAAATTACACACAACAGGTCATTATTTTGAGAGACAAAATTCGAAAAACCCTAGCCCCTATTCTCTCACAATTCGGCCGAACCCTCCCTACCTCTGCCCGAGATTTTCCGGTCTGTGATTTTGAATCGCAGTAAGGAATAACGAATCAAATTCGTGTATTCTCTTCGCAGAAAACTTCTGATAGATTTTCTAGTGCAATCTATCAGAGGGATTAAACCTCTGTTCGTGGACCTGATTGAAGGCGTTCATCGGTTCCAGGGAGAGACAACAAGAGCAGAATTGTTCTGTTGGTGTCCATTAATCTCGTTGCGAGATTTGAGGTAAAATTTATTTAATTGTTATTTAAATTTTACACACACGTAATTCAATCGATGAACGGTTGATACCCATACCATGGAAACGTTCCATGAAAAATTTTTAAACTTCCGCTGCACCGGGTATCAATCGTAATTGGTCTGGGAACTCGCCAGTTTTCCAACAGTGGTATCAGAGCCAGGTTGCTCAGATCAATCGATTGAATTAATCAATTGTACAAAATTTTTGAGTCTCGGTTTATGAAACAAAATAAATATTTTTAATAAAAAAAAAATTTTTTCGGGGCAAAACCCGGGCAGCGATTGGATCGCTGCCCGGTGGGGCAGCAATTGTTGCTGCCCCGGGCGGCGCACGGCGCCGCCCAAAGGGGGCGCACAGCGCCGCCCAAGGCGGCGACCGTCGCCGCCCAGGGCGGCGCACGGCGCCGCCCAGGGCAGCGCTGTGCGCTGCCCAGCGCAGCGCTGGGCGCTGCGCAGGGCAGCGCTCGGCGCTGCCCAGGGGCGGCGCTCGGCGCCGCCCAGCGCAGCGCTGGGCGCTGCGCAGGGCGGCGCTCGGCGCCGCCCAGGGCAGCGCACGGCGCCGCCCAGGGGCGGCGCCAGGCGCTGCCCTAAGGGGGCAGCCGGGCTGCCCCCGGCCCGCGCCCCGGGTGCGGGCCGACCCGGGAGTGTCCCGGGTGGCCCGCGGGAAAAATTAATTTTTAATTTTTTATTAATTTTAATATTTAAAAATTTTATTTTTGGTCCGGTCAAAAATTGTTTTTGATTGGTTCACGAGATTTCGGATCGAATTGTTCGAGTCCGTAAATTTTAAAATTGATTTTGGATAAATAATTTGAATTTTTGGAAAATTTTAATATTTTATCCGTAAATTGAATTTTGAAATCAATTATTTTGGTACAATTGATGATAAGATATGATCTTATGATATATTAGATAAAATATGATTTTATTTGTAAAATTGGATTTTATAGATAAAATATGATTTTATTTGATATGGAGATAAAATATGATTTTATATGTGAAATGTGATTTTATATATAAAATATGATTTTATCTTGTTTAAATTTGAATTGCCACAGCATGTTATCCAATAAATTAATTTTGAATTAAATGTTATTGGATAAGGATGATCGATTGCCATGACCAATTTTGTAGGTGTATGTTAGGAATTTACATTTTGTCTTTATTGTTGTTGGTTTTATTAATGGGCCTGGTTTATGGCCCGATATGAATGTCATATGTAATAAAAGTGGGCTTGGTTTATAGCCCGTTCCCACCCCCTAAAAATGTATCCCCTACTTGTCATTGTTATTTAATTGTAAATACATTAGATTTAGTGGGAGATCAAGATTTGAAGATGGTGGGCCCAGCAGACAATGAATACTGAAGAAATGTAAATTGGAAGCATATGTAATAGGATTGCATTTGCATACTGCATATTACCTAGGATTGGACTAAGACCCGTGATTGGCAACCACGGATCAATTAGAAATGGAATCGATCATCCTATATAATATGTGATATTATGATTGTATGCATGTTTAGACATAAATTGCGTGAATCCGGCAATGCATGCAATAAATTAAAAATGATGAGACAAATATTTTTATAAATAAAATCCCTCATTTTAAATATGATTTAAAATTTTATATCAAGATAAATAAAGGAAATTTAAATATTGTTTAAATGTTCCTACCTTCCATCAACGGTCAATGTATGTGATGCTACCCGCGGATACGGTCCGGCTCATATTATTGGGGGGGCCCGTCCGTCGGAAAGCTGTACATTGGATCGACAAATGTTGTAAGTTGGGTGGAACTCCCATGGGATCGGCTCATATTATTGGGGGATCCACATGGCGACCGTCCATCACAACTTAATATTGATGGGTCATCTTGACATGTCACTTTAAACGGCGTCATATTATTGGGCCCTTATTGGACATGAGGTAAATACATGGGGGTTGCTTTGGAAGCAATTGGGCTCTACCTTTTGAGAATTATGGTTGGCTGATATTATTCGGGACCATAAGTTTGTCAATTGGACTCCATGTTCTCACTAAGGAAAAAGTTTCCCGTTTTCACTAGAGGGTGGTGAAATCGTTAAAATAGTGGGAGTGAGATTCATAAAATTAAATTCGCCTATTTTATGTCTTAGTAAATTGTTAAACAATCATTGATATATGTCTGTTTTTCCTTTTCAGTATTTCATACAATGAATTCGCGAAATCCTTTATTCTCGATCCTCGAACAAAACAAGCTGACTGGCGCCAACTATACGGAATGGTTCCGGAAGTTGAAGATTGTCTTAACTTCGGAGAAAATGCTCTACGTGTTAGAGAAAGCACCTCCGAAGGAAGCACCAGCTGACATAAGTCCGGAGGAATTGGCCAAACTTGATGCATGGTGTGACCATGACATCAAGACCAAATGCTATATGCAAGCCTCGATGTCTGATGAACTCCAGAGGCGATTTGAGGACACGGTGAATGCTGCTGACATTCACACGCAACTCAAGGAACTTTTTGGGGCTCAGTCGAGGGCTGAAAGGTTCTCTACTGTTAAGGAGTTGATGACGTGCCGCATGCGTGAAGGGACTTCGGTCCGTGATCATGGGGTACGAGTGATTTGGCTCATACAGAAGTTAGCGACCCTTGATTTGGTGTTGGAGCATGAACTCAATGTGGACTTGCTGCTTCTATCTCTTCCTTCTTCATTTGATGGATTCGTGATAAATTTTAATATGAACAAGATAGAGGCCACCCTTGAAGAGATGGTCAATATGCTCGTTACATATGAATCCACACTTAAGAAGGATAAGCCAGCTTTCTTGGTGGGCTCCTCATCTTCTGCAAAGAAGGGGCCAAGTATGAAGGGCAAGAAACGTTCTGCCCCACCCAAGAAAGTGGAACCCGAGAAGAAGCAAAAGACAAAGGCTTCAAACGATGGAAAATCCAAGGATGTTTGCCATTACTGCAAGAAGCCGGGTCATTGGAAGCGCAACTGCAAGGAGTATCTTGGGCAGTTAGGAACTGCAAAGGGTATGTTCTATATCGAAATAAACATGTCACTTAATACAACTTCTTGGGTATTGGATACCGGATGTGGATCTCACATTTGCAATGATTTGCAGGTGATGACAAGAAGTCGCAGGCTTAGAATGGGTGAGACCCAGCTGAGGCTCGGGAATGGTTCCAGAGTTGAAGCTACGGCCATTGGAGATGTTTGTTTGATTTTGCAGAATGGTTTTAAATTATTGTTGAGAGATGTTTTATTTGTGCCAGATTTAATTAAAAACATTATTTCTATTTCTATGCTTGATAGAGATGGTTATTCTTGTAATTTTGTGAATGGGAATTGCAGCATTTACAAGAATGAATGTTTAATTGGAAATGGACAACTTGAAAACGATCTATACAATTTAAAACTAAAAGACGTTCCAGTAAATTGTATTGACAAACCGGCGACAACAAACAAAAGGAAAATCGATAGTCAAAACCCGGCAAACCTTTGGCACGCTAGACTAGGTCATATTTCCTCAAGGAGGATGAACAAGCTAGTGGGAGAGGGCATGTTTGATATGTCTGATATTAACTCTCTACCTACTTGTGAATCCTGCCTAAAAGGGAAAATGACTAAATCTCCTTTTAAGGGGAAGCCTGAACGTAGTCAAAATCTGTTGGATTTGATCCATACAGATGTTTGTGGTCCATTTAGAGTAGGGACTCAACATGGCCACACCTACTTCATTACCTTTACTGATGATTATTCTAGGTATGGGTATTTATATTTAATGAAATATAAGTCTGAAGCATTTGAAAAGTTCAAAGAATTCAAGGCTGAAGTAGAAAACAAGCTAGGTAAAAGTATTAAAGCACTTCGATCGGATCGAGGTGGAGAATACTTGAGTACCGAGTTTTTGGACTATCTAAAAGAGAATGGGATTCTCTCTCAGTGGACTCCTCCTATGACACCACAGCTTAATGGTGTATCGGAGCGTCGTAATCGAACTTTGTTGGACATGGTTCGATCCATGATGAGCTTCACTGAGCTTCCACCTTCGTTTTGGGGCTATGCGCTTGAAACGGCGGTATTGTTGTTGAATAACGTCCACACTAAAGCAGTGGACAAAACACCATACGAGTTATGGAATGGCAAAGCTCCTAAGTATTCGTACTTGAGGATTTGGGGATGTCCTGCTTACGTGAAGCGGACAGTGGGAGATAAGTTGGATAGTCGATCCAGCTTGTGTTATTTTGTGGGGTATCCGAAGAATTCAATCGGATATTATTTCTATTATCCTGCTGAAACAAAGGTGTTTGTTTCACGGAATGCCACCTTCTTGGAGAAGGAGTTCTTATTGGATAAGAAAGGCGAGATGATGGAACTCGAAGAAGTTCGAGAAGAACCCGAAATACAAAATAACGATCCCACACCTCAGGAACCATTGCTGGACACGCCTGCACCTAGAAGATCCGAAAGGACTTCTAGACCTCCAGTTCGATATGGTCTTCTTCTTGAAGAGGGTCAAGATGAACCCGACATTGGATGTGATCCAAGAAGCTTCAAGGAAGCAATTTCTGATGCGGATTCGAATTTATGGCTTGAAGCTATGCAGTCAGAATTGGATTCGATGCATACTAACCAAGTCTGGTCTTTAGTGGATCCTCCCGATGGAATTGTTCCAATAGGGTGTAAATGGATCTACAAAAGAAAGCTTGGGCCTGATGGTAAGGTATTGACCTACAAGGCGCGATTGGTGGCGAAAGGTTATACTCAAAGGCAAGGAGTTGACTATGACGAAACCTTTTCACCAGTTGCAATGTTCAAGTCCATAAGAATCCTTATTGCCATAGCTGCATGGTATGACTATGAGATATGGCAAATGGATGTGAAGACTGCTTTTCTTAATGGAGACATTAAGGAAGAAATCTATATGAAGCAGCCTGAGGGGTTACACATCCATGGGAAGCGAGCATAAGGTATGCAAGCTTCAGAGATCAATTTATGGTCTAAAACAAGCATCAAGAAGTTGGAACCAGAAATTTGATGAAACAATAAAAGATTTTGGTTTCATCAAGAACCCGGAGGAACCTTGCGTGTACAAGAAAGTAGTTAAGGATGCGGTGACATTCTTAGTACTTTATGTTGATGACATCCTACTCATTGGAAATGATGTAGGGATGTTGCAGTCAACAAAGATATGGTTATCAGGTAGATTTTCGATGAAGGATTTGGGTGAGGCATCCTACATTCTTGGGATACAGATCTATAGGGATAGATCTAAGAGAATGATAGGACTCACTCAATCAACCTACATCGATACCATATTGAAACGGTTTTCAATGGATGGGTCCAAGAGAGGACATCTACCCATGTGTCATGGAGTTTCTCTATCCAAGTCTATGTGTCCCAAGACTGATGCAGAGATAGAGAATATGACACATGTACCATATGCGTCAGCTATAGGTAGTATCATGTATGGGATGATATCTACCAGACCGGATGTAGCATTTGCTCTGAGTGTCACGAGCAGATATCAGTCTAATCCTGGTCAGATGCATTGGAAAGCCGTGAAGGACATTCTTAAGTACTTGCGAAGGACTAAGAATATGTTCATGGTTTATGGAGGACGAGAACTCAAACTGGAAGGCTATACCGACTCTAGCTTCCAAAGTGATGTGGATGACTCGAAGTCAACCTCTGGATTTGTGTTCATGCTCAATGGTGGTGCTGTCTCTTGGAAGAGTTCCAAGCAGGACACCACAGCGGATTCCACCACTGAGGCTGAATACATTGCAGCATCAGCTGCTGCTAAAGAGGCCGTTTGGATGAGGAATTTCGTCCAAGAGTTGGGCGTCATTCCTGAATTTGTTGGTCCAGTCCCGGTGTACTGCGACAACACGGGTGCCGTTGCTCAAGCAAAGGAACCAAGGTCTCATCAAAGATCCAAACACGTACTGAGGAAATACCACATAATCCGGGAGATTGTGGAAAGAGGAGACATCAGTGTCGAACGAGTGGCCTCTGCAGACAATATCGCTGATCCACTTACTAAGCCTTTGCCAGGACCATTGTTTGACAAACATCGCGAAGCAATGGGTCTACGTAGTATGACTAGTTGGCTATAGGGCAAGTGGGAGATTGTAAGAGTTGGTGCCCAGTGAGCCAACTGTGTGGCTATGGGCTTTGTTGACTCTTTGTATAAACAATCTTTTGTTTAATATTATTTACACTTTTATGGCAATGACTTTATATTACTTCATATTGTTATATTGTGATATACTATTGTTGTTTTGATAAAGACCTTGAATATACTATAGTGTATGTAAGATGTGGTAGAACATGGAGATGTCTATCATGAAATACATCTTATAGTCACTGTATATTCTAAAACCGTTCCTAGTCGATTGAGCCGTCCGAAAATAAGGATAAGGATCGCTCGAGTTTGAGACTAGCATTTGCGATGCGGAGTACCACGTTTCATTGGTAGGGAACATGGAGATGTTCGAAGCATGCAAATGGATTTTTCATAGGATGAATAATCGAACTACCCTATCCGGACTTTCCAAGTGGTTATCACTTATCGAGTGGAAAAAGTCCGCGGTTTTGGTTGTACACCATTAGTCCTTACGACTTGAAACATCATGGAGACTCTATATGCTAGTACTGTGCTTTGACTCGTTTACCGACTCTGAGGGGGTCATCAGGTGTCGAGATTGGGTACAGTTACGACACATATAGGAGTCAATGCATTGTTGTCAAGGATTCACCACATACTTGCGAGTGTGGATATCCTATGCGATCTGAGGAGATATTAGTGTGACAAATCTCTGGCCAGAGTACTTGATGTGATTTAAGAAATGGTTTCTTAGTAGCACATGCGATGTCACTAATTTGATCTTCAAGATGCATTGCATAGTTATCGAATCTTGAGCGACTCTCGATATACCAATGGTTGTTGATTCGATCGGGATATATGGATGAAGGGACCGTACTGTACGTTAACCAAAATCTACTGGTTCTTGTAGGCACTATCAGTGATACCTAGGGAATCATGGGGCGATGTTGCTAGGCGCTTTACCATGATTCGTTGGGCAAGTCGGAAAGTGTTGTTCCGAGTCACAAGGAGTTGTGAGCCCACGGCTAGCTGTATCCCTGAACCATTGAGGGTCACACAGTGTAATGGAGTTTTAATCCCCGTTGAGATAGTTAAATTTAAAGAGTTAAATTTAATGAACTAAGGAGTTGGACTTCTTAAAATAAGAGTAAGGGAGTAGGATTTCCTAAAATGACATAGGGATGGACATTTTTGGAAACCACTGAATTCGGATTCAGGAAAATTTATTTTGACTTTAAAACGTGCAGAAATGGTTTCTGTGCACATTGGTGAAATCGTTTCATCAATCGGAGTCACGATGAATTTTATATTAATTTCTGAACGAGCGGGCTTTGCTTGTCGGGCCCCAGCTTATGACTAATGGGCCCTAAGGTGTTAGTGGCCTGCATTATAAATAAGTTATTTCAGTACAGAAATTACACACAACAGGTCATTATTTTGAGAGACAAAATTCGAAAAACCCTAGCCCCTATTCTCTCACAATTCGGCCGAACCCTCCCTACCTCTGCCCGAGATTTTCCGGTCTGTGATTTTGAATCGCAGTAAGGAATAACGAATCAAATTCGTGTATTCTCTTCGCAGAAAACTTCTGATAGATTTTCTAGTGCAATCTATCAGAGGGATTAAACCTCTGTTCGTGGACCTGATTGAAGGCGTTCATCGGTTCCAGGGAGAGACAACAAGAGCAGAATTGTTCTGTTGGTGTCCATTAATCTCGTTGCGAGATTTGAGGTAAAATTTATTTAATTGTTATTTAAATTTTACACACACGTAATTCAATCGATGAACGGTTGATACCCATACCATGGAAACGTTCCATGAAAAATTTTTAAACTTCCGCTGCACCGGGTATCAATCGTAATTGGTCTGGGAACTCGCCAGTTTTCCAACAACGGGAGCTTCAGCCTGCTCACGTGAAGCTCATCTCGATACCTACAACACGCGTCTCGGTCTAAGAGACGGAGACGGTCAATTTCCAACCCGAAGATGGTTTTTTGGGTTGTTTTTCCCGTATGGCACGCTGGGACCCACAAAAGCGGCCCACAACACCTAGATCGCACGTCCACGTCGTGTGATTAAGTTTATTGCATCTTTTCTATACAAGGATTGGACTGTAAGAGTCGGGAATGGGACGACGAGGAATCAGAGGAACAAGAAGTACGAGTAATAAAAAAAAATTAATGAAAAAGGGGTGCAAAACGAGGACTTCCCAAGGGTTCACCCATACTAGTACTGCTCTTGCCTAAACACGCTTAGCTTCGGAGTTCTGATGGGATCCGGTGCATTAGTACTGGTATGATCGCACCCAACAGTGAATGAATTCTTTCTTGTTTTGTCTCTCGAATTGCGGATCGGAGGAACAAGCGCTGCCCTTTCAAACGGACATAACTTTCGATCGGCTGAGAGTTACGGGAGCTTCAGCCTTCTCACACGAAGCTCGTCTCGATACCTACAATGCGCATCTTGGTCTAAGAGACGGAGATGCTCAAATTCCAACCCGGAGATGGTCTTTCGGGTCTTTTTCACGTAGGGCGCGCTGGAACCCACCAAAGCGGCCACCGTCACCCAAATCGCACGTCCACGTCGTGTGATTCAGTCTATTGAATCTTTTTTATCCGCGGATTGGATTGAAAGAGTCGGAATAGGACGGCGAGGAATCGGAGGAACTAGAAGTACGAGTAATAAAAAAAGAAATTAATGAAAAATGGGTGCAACACTGAGACTTCCCAGGGTATCATCCATCCTAGTACTGCTCTTGCCCAAGCACGCTTAACTTCGGAGTTTTGATGGGATCCGGTGCATTAGTGCTGGTATGATCACTCCCAACACTGAATGAATTTTTTTTTTGTTTTGTCTCTCGAATTGCGGATCGGAGGAACAGGCGTTGCTCTTTCAAACGGGCATAACTTTCGATCGGCTGTGAGTTACGGGAGCTACATCATGGTCATGCGAATCTCATCTCGATACCTACAACACGTGTGACGACCCGAGTTCTAATCTCTCATTTAATCAAATCATCATAATTAATAGTCAAGGAATCAAAGACTAAACAAAGTAAAATTTATTTATTTTTTTTTAAAATCAGAGCACCTCGCTCGATCGGTAAAAAGCTACCGATCGAGCGAGCACAAAGGCCCAAATATCGGGTGAGAGTAAAATTGACCTTGCTCGATCGGTTATTTTCTACCGATCGAGCGAGCACAACTGCTCAAGTTTCTGTCCAAGAAATAACAGCCTCGCTCGATCGGTAGGAATCACCCGATCGAGCGAGCACATTTTCAGAAGAAAAGATCAGAACTTTTGCTGTCAAACTATGTAATCTTCCTAGCATGTTCAAGTACTTCATGGCATAATTGAACACTAACAATTCAATCTTATAACCACAACTAACATATATCCTAAACAAGATATAGTTAAATAAGAACAAGATCACCATATACTTGAATAAAGTCTCATGATAGAATTACATATCATACAAGAATCATCATGCTACATCATGTTGTCTTAAGGATTTACACATCTTTCCAAATCCTATATACATAAACAAGACAACAACTTATTATCAACAAATCTTGGTACAAGTAGCTATAACATGATCATGTCTTTGAACTCAACTCTAACATAGACAACTCACAATCATCTAAACTCGGATCATCACGCTATTCTTCTCATCCCTTGTCCTTCAAGTTCGCTTTTGCCCGGTTCCACTACCGCCTATTGCCATGACACATACAACACAACAATTGCCGGATAACTCCAGTGAGAAATATATTTCCCAGTAAAAGAAACTAAACATGCATATAAAACATATATCAAGCTCATGATATAAATAAAGACAATGCATGTTTTAAAACAAGGTTCATCTCTTATCTCGTCGGTTGGGATCCCGAGAAGAAGATATCATAGCTAACCACCGACTCTCCCAATCGAGGTGGGGCTACTTATCTTACTTTTCAAGACTTTGAAGCCACTACATATGCATTTCAGATGCTAGGCTACGTCAACCACCCAGAACATACATATATAATCCCTCAAATCGTATATTCGAACGTTTTCGTTCATTTCAAAATCAAAGAATAAGTCTTTCAAGATGAATGCAATATATATCATCACAAGAGCATTCATTAACATCTAATACTTATTCAATAAATCATAGAAGAGCATAGAAAAGCAATTAAGCAAATAAGTATGTGATTTAGGAAACTCGATACAAACCATCTCGAGTTATAATTCCATTCAAGTAGTAGTCCAATTTTACCTTTCAAATGTGAGGGTTATGGTGTCTTCAAACTTGTCAAAATCTGTACAAGTATCAACCATAAGCCTAATCCAAAATCTGCTCAATTTTCAACTCAAACGTCAAGGAAAAACGCTACCAACCTTGTGCTTTCTTCTATCGGTTTCGAAGTCAAGATTATCAAGTCGATGCGTCCTGTTTATAAGCTGAAACCACAACATAATTGCCAAAGAACATCAGCTTAAGCTCATCTCAATATCAGCCCAAACATAAGATAGCAAAACACTTCAAATCAAAAGTTCGTCGGCATATCGATATAAACTCGGCAATCCCGAACGCAACTATAACAATATCAGTTGTATAAGCTTCAAAACCAACATAATCCTCAACATATCAGCAGGTATATAAATCGAATCATAGCTGGGAAATCATAAGAACATGATTCAACAATCATTCCTCAACCCAACTTCAAGAAAACAAGGTATAGAAGCTCATCAACAACAATTCATAACCACATCTGATATCTGCCAGTTTCGACTTCTCAAACCATAATGAAAGAACAGAAAACTTACATCAAATCGAAGGTATCGTTGCAAGGATTTCAGAACATCTTTCGGAATCAAAAACGGATACCCGGATCAAAAGATATCTCAATTTGAAGATGAAGAAAATGGTGAAGCTATTCCTTGTTCCTTCTCTCGGTTTCTTTTTTTTTTTTTGATGAAATATGTTAATCACACGTGCATGCTGATTATTCACTTCCAAATTATGATAACTTCAATAATAATTTCACTTTAGCCCCTCAAATATTCAAAAATTGCAATTTGGTCCTCAGCTTCTCATTTCATTCAATTTCAATCCTAATCAATTTAAGAATATTAGAATTTAAATCAAAACTCCAAATATTCCCAAATTAATTATTCTCGGATTAAAATTAAATAATTCTGGGCGTTACAATTCTCCCCACTAAGACACGATTTTGTCCTCGAAATCTCAAGTAGTATCAACAGATCATATAATAGAAAGAACAGAAAGACTAAAGGAGACTCACATCATTGAAACATCTCTGGAAATCGTTGCCTCATATCTGATTCTGTCTCCCAAGTTGCTTCTTCAATACCATGACGACTCCATTGAACTTTCACAAGCGGAATAGTCTTCGTTCGAAGTTGCTTCTCCTTACGATCAAGAATCTGAATTGGCTTTTCGAAATAACTCAAAGTCTCGTCAAGTTCAGCCTCATCAGATTGAAGCACATGAGATTCTTCAGCAAGATATTTTCGAAGCATCGATACATGAAAGACATCATGTATTCCAGATAAAGCCGGAGGAAGAGCTAATCGATAGGCAAGATTGCCTATTTTCTCCAGAATTTCATACGGACCAATGTAGCGTGGAGACAACTTCCCTCACTTGCCCAATCGTACGGTGCCTCTGAACGGAGAAATCTTCAGAAATACACGATCCCCTTGTTCAAAAGACAAAGGTCGACGTCGAATATTGGCATACTTTGCTTGTCTATCCTGAGCTGTCTTCATTCTTTTCTGAATAAGCTTCAGCTGTTCTGTCATATCTCGAATCATATCAGGCCCAATGTCAGGTACTTCAGAGATATCATCCCAATAAAGAGGAGATCGACATTTTCTACCATACAGAGCTTCAAATGGAGCCATCTCAATACTCGATTGATAGCTGTCGTTGTACGAGAATTCACAAAGTGGTAGTGAATCTTGCCAACTAGTGCCAAAATCAAGCACTACAGCTCTCAACATGTCCTCCAATGTCTGAATGGTACGCTCAGACTGTCCGTCTGTCTGTGGATGATACGCTGTGCTTAAGTGTAGCTGAGTACCCAAAGCATTCTGTAAGCTTTACCAAAAATAAGATGTAAATCGAGGATCATGATCTGATACAATAGACTTCGGCACTCCATGTAATCTGACAATTTCTCGGACATAAAGTTCTGCCATCTGATCATGTCGATATGTCATACGATAAGGAATAAAACATGTTGACTTCATTAATCTGTCGATAATCACCCAGATAGCATCGCAACCTCTGGAAGATCGAGGTAACTTTGTCACAAAGTCCATGGAAATATGATCTCATTTCCATTTTGGCACTGACAAATTCTGTAACAAACCAGGCGGTTTCTTCCTTTCAGCCTTCACCAGTTGGCAATTAAGACATCGAGACACAAAATCAATGATATCTGACTTCATTGATTTCCACCAATATCGAGTCTTCAGATCTTTATACATCTTCCTCCCTCCAGGATGAATGCTATATCGACTACAATGCGCCTCTGTCAGTAGTTGTTGTCTCACATCAGAAATATCAGGCACTACAAGGCGATTATGAACATAAAGAAGATCATCTCGAACCTGATATTCAGACACATGCCCTGACCGGACTTTCTCAATTGAATTCTGCACACTCTGATCAAGTTTCTGAGCTTCTCTGATTCTCAAAAGTAACTCTGGTTCAACTTGAATTTGATAAAGTCACAGAGGCTGATAATTCATATCAAATACCAATCCAAAAAGACAACAGTTTTCAATCAAATTTGATACACCAATCGTCGATAAGGACAAGGAACATACCTTTCGACTCAATGCATCAGCTACTGCATTCGATTTCCCCGGATAGTACTTAATCTCACAATCAAAATCTTTCAGCAAATCAAGCCATCTTCGCTGTCTCATATTCAGTTCTGACTGTGAAAACAAATATTTCAGACTCTTGTGATCAGAATAGATTTCAAACTGTTCCCCGTACAGATAATGTCGCCAAATCTTCAAAGCAAATACAATGGCGGCCAATTCAAGATCATGAATCGGATATCTGGTCTCGTGAGGCTTCAACTGTCTCGAGGCATAAGCAATCACATGCCCTCGCTGCATCAAAACACACCCCAAACCTCGATGAGATGCATCACAATAAACAGTGAAACCACCAGTACCTGAAGGAATCGTCAAGACTGGTGCACTGGTCAGTCATTTCTTCAACTCAAGAAAACTGGATTCACAAGCTTCAGACCAGATGAATGGAGCATTTTTCTGAGTCAACTGAGTAATCGGCTTCGCAATACTGGAAAAATCTTTAATGAATCGATGATAATACCCAGCCAGACCCATGAAACTACATATCTCAGGAACAGATGTTGGTCTCGACCAACTGATCACTGCCTCGACTTTACTTGGATCAACAGCTATACCATTTCCGGATATAATATGTCCAAGAAAAACAACCTGTTTCAGCCAAAACTCACATTTCGACAGTTTAGCATACAGTTTCTCAGATCTCAGAGTCTTCAACACAGTTCTCAAATGTTCAGAATGATCAATCAAATTCTTTGAATATATCAGAATATCATCAATAAAAATAATCACGAAATCATCGAGATATTTCTGAAACACACGGTTCATCAAAGCCATAAACACAGCTGGAGCATTCGTCAGACCAAACGGCATAACTATAAACTCATAATGGCCATACCTGGTTTTGAACGCAGTTTTCGGAATATCAGAATCCCTAAATCTCAGCTGATGATATCCAGATCTCAGATCGATCTTGGAATACAAAGAAGAACCCTGCAACTGGTCAAATAAATCATCAATACGAGGCAAAGGGTATTTGTTCTTTACTGTTGCCTTGTTCAGTTGCCGGTAGTCAATGCACAATCTCATTGAACCGTCTTTCTTTCTGACAAACAACACTGGAGCACCCCAAGGAGAAACACTAGGTCAAATGTATCCCTTGGCCAGTAAATCTTCCAACTACTCTTTCAACTCTTTCAATTCAACTGGTGTCATTCAATAAGGTGCTTTCGAAATCGGTGCTGTACCTGGCATCAGTTCTATGTTAAAATCAATTTCACGGTACGGAGGTAGTCCTGGAATCTCATCAAGAAAAACGTCCGCAAATTCACTAACCACTGGCAAGTCAGCCAGGTTCGGGCTAGCTTTCAAAACATCAACTGCATAAACAATAAATCCCTCCGCTCCTTTCTACAAAATTCGGGTCATGGATAATACAGAAATCAGAGGAATCTTAGCACGAGAACCCTTACCATAAAACTTCCATTCTCCAGCCATATAAGGTCTGAACCTCACCACTTTCTGAAAACAGTCCACGGTAGCTCTATACTTGGTTAGCATATCAATTCTGATAATGCAGTCAAAATCAGACAAACCAGGCACAATACAATCTATCTCTATTTCATTACCGTCGTACTGTAATAAACAATCCTTAACTGTCTGAATTGATATAAGACCTCTCCCCAAAGGAGAAGAGACAGATACAACAACAGATAAAGAATTAGCAGGCAAAGTATGTAATGACACAAATCGTTCAGAGATAAATGTATGGGATGCACCTGTATCTATCAATACATAGGCAGGATAACCATAAAGAGAACAATTACCTGCAATAACATCATCCGGTGCTCCCTGTGCCTGTTCCTCTGTCAATGCAAAGACATGAGCCTGTTGTCTCGAAGACTGGCTACCTGTCTGACTCCCTCCTGGCCTTGGTTGTTGCTGTGGGTGTGGTGGTTGGAAGGAATGGATAGATGAGGCTTGCCTAGCAGGTTGAGCCACTGATCGTGATGACTCTGCACCTCGTGACTGTCCGGAACCCCTTTGAGGGCACACTCTCGCAAAATGTCCCGGCTGATGGCATATATGGCAACTCCCAAATACGCCTCGGCACTGATCAGTCGGATGACTTCCACCACAATTGTTACAAACCATGCCAGACTTTGGTTTTGACCCACTCGAACTCGAAGAAATTCTCCCAGACCACTTAAACTGCTTTCCTCGAGCTTGCCAAAATTTCTTCTTGCCACTGCTACTGCCACCACTTTCAAACCGAGGAGGTTGTTGTGAGATTGAAGCTGAAGATTGTGGCTGTCTCAGAGGTTGAACAGAATACAAAGCTCCTCGCTGTTGTTTCAAACCAGCTTCTGCTCCTTTGGCACTGTTCAAGGCATTAGCAAATGTATTTGGTCGCCTTGTGTTCATTAAAGTAAATACCTCTGGATTCAGTCCATTAATGAACTGATCAGCCATAGCCTCATCACTGTCAGCAACGTGTGGAGCAAAACGTAGCAATGTAGAGAATTTTGCAACATAGTCTTCAATATTCAAATTTCCCTGCTTCAAATTAGCAAACTCTGCACCCTTATCTTTCCGGTAATACACCGAAAATAATCGTTGATAGAATTCAGTTTTGAAGACTGTCCAGGTGAGTACTGTTCCTCTACGCTCCAGAGCCTTCTTAGTCGTGAACCACCAGCTCTTCGCAACCTCATGCAATTGGTGCCCAATCAGTCTGACTCTCCGCTCATCACCATAGTCGAGTGAATCAAACAACATCTCCATATCATCAAGCCATCCTTCACATTCGATTGCATTCTCAGTACCCTTCAGTGTTGGCGGATGGTATGATTGAAAACGTTTGAGCAGTGTTTCCATCGGAGTAGCTGACATATCAGTCATATCTCGAGAAGTACTTCCCTGTTCATTACTCGGAAGTGCAGTAGCTTGAGGCACTGTCATAGGTACTACTGTTTGTTCTGGCAGAGGATGCACTGTCTACTCTGGCCTAGGAGTAGGAACCTGTGGTATGAGAGGAGGTCGGCCTGGTCGTCGAGACATATCTGATTATCAAAAGCGTTAGGATACCAAAATCATCAAATCTATTTCAGTCCTCCTCTGATCATCTTACCTCTGATCAACACTCGGTTTTGATTCAATCGTAAATAAATAATCAAGGTATTCAGATAGCACATGCTTCCAATCGACTCAGATAATCAAGTAGCATGTCGTAAACAACAGATCACATGCTTGTATCATGTCAGATAGTGCAATAAGCATGCATCTTTAATCATTATCAATCATACTTTCAAATAAAATAAATACAACATCATTTAATAAAATACTTGAAAGTAAAACATTCTAGAATTTATACCATGTAATTCAAGCATGTAATAAATCATAGCATAATAAACAAGTAAGGAAGAAAACTCGATCTACCCCACTCGCTATCTATCTTAGTCCAGAACTTTCTTGCTCTGATACCACCTGTTGTGACGACCCGAGTTCTAATCTCTCATTTAATCAAATCATCATAATTAATAGTCAAGGAATCAAAGACTAAACAAAGTTAAATTTTTATTTTTATTTTTAAATCAGAGCACCTCGCTCGATCGGTAAAAAGCTACCAATCGAGCGAGCACAAAGGCCCAACTCTCGGGTGAGAGTAAAATTGGCCTCGCTCGATCGGTCATTTTCTACCGATCGAGCGAGCACAACTGCTCAAGTTTCTGTCCAAGAAATAACAGCCTCGCTCGATCGGTAGGAATCACCCGATCGAGCGAGCACATTTTCAGAAGAAAAGATCAGAACTTTTGCTGTCAAACTATGTAATCTTCCTAGCATGTTCAAGTACTTCATGGCATAATTGAACACTAACAATTCAATCTTATAACCACAACTAACATATATCCTAAACAAGATATAGTTAAATAAGAACAAGATCACCATATACTTGAATAAAGTCTCATGCTAGAATTACATATCATACAAGAATCATCATGATACATCATGTTGTCTTAAGGATTTACACATCTTTCCAAATCCTATATACATAAACAAGACAACAACTTATTATCAACAAATCTTGGTACAAGTAGCTATAACATGATCATGTCTTTGAACTCAACTCTAACATAGACAGCTCACAATCATCTAAACTCGGATCATCACGCTATTCTTCTCATCCCTTGTCCTTCAAGTTCGCTTTTGCCCAGTTCCACTCCCGCCTATTTCCATGACACATACAACACAACAATAGCCGAATAACTCCGGTGAGAAATAGATTTCCTAGTAAAAGCAACTAAACATGCATATAAAACATATATCATGCTCATGATATAAATAAAGACAATGCATGTTTTAAAACAAGGTTCATCTCTTATCTCGTTGGTTGGGATCCCGAGAAGAAGATATCATAGCTAACCACCGACTCTCCCAATCGAGGTAGGGCTACTTATCTTACTTCTCTAGACTTTGAAGCCACTACATATGAATTTCAGACGCTAGGCTACGTCAACCACCCAGGCCATACATATATAATCCCTCAAATCGTCTATTCAAATGTTTCCGTTCATTTCAAAATCAAAGAATATGTATTTCAAGATGAATGCAATATATATCATCACAAGAGCATTCATTAACATCTAATACTTATTCAATAAATCATAGAAGAGCAAAGAAAAGCAATTAAGCAAACAAGTATGTGATTTAGGAAACTCGATACAAACCATCTCGAGTTATAATCCCATTCAAGTAGTAGTCCACTTTTACCTTTCAAATGTGAGGGTTATGGTGTCTTCAAGCTTGTCAAAATCTGTACAAGTATCATTCATAAGCCTAATCCAAAATCTGCTCAATTTTCAACTCAAACGTCAAGGCAAAACTCTACCAACCTTGTGCTTTCTTCTATCGGTTTCGAAGTCAAGATTATCAAGTCGATGCGTCCTGTTTATAAGCTGAAACCACAACATAATTGCCAAAGAACACCAGCTTAAGCTCATCTCAATATCAGCCCAAACATAAGATAGCAAAACACTTCAAATCAAAAGTTCGTCGGCATATCGGTATAAACTCGGCAATCCCGAATGCAACTATAACAATATCAGTTGTATAAGCTTCAAAACCAACATAATCCTCAACATATCAGCAGGTATATAAATCTAATCATAGCTGGGAAATCATAAGAACATGATACAACAATCATTCCTCAACCCACCTTCAAGAAAACAAGGTATAGAAGCTCATCAACAACAATTCATAACCACATCTGATATCTGCCAGTTTCGACTTCTCAAACCATAATGAAAGAACAGAAAACTTACATCAAATCGAAGGTCTCATTGCAAGGATTCCAGAACATCTTTCGGAATAAAAAACGGATACCCGGATCCAATGATATCTCAATTTGAAGATGAAGAAAATGGTGAAGCTATTCCTTGTTCCTTCTCTCGGTTTCTTTTTTTTTTTTCTGATGAAATATGTGAATCACACGTGCATGCTGAGTATTCACTTCCAAATTCTGATAACTTCAATAATAATTGCACTTTAGCCCCTCAACTATTCAAAAATTGCAATTTGGTCCTCAGCTTCTCATTTAATTCAATTTCAATCCTAATCAATTTAAGAATATTAGAATTTAAATCAAAACTCCAAATATTCCCAAATTAATTATTCTCGGATTAAAATTAAATAATTCCGGGCGTTACAACACGCATCTCGGTCTAAGAGATGGAGACGGTCAATATCCAACCCAGAGATGGTTTTTTGGGTTGTTTTTCCCGTATGGCGTGTTGGGACCCACCGAAGCGGCCCGCATCACCCAAATCGCACGTCCACGTTGTGTGATTCAGTTTATTGCATTTTTTCTATCCGAGAATTGGACTGTAAGAGTCGGGAATGGGACAACGAGGAATCGGAGGAACAAGAACTACGAGTAATAAAAAAAGAAATTAATGAAAAAGGGGTGCAAGACGAGGACTTCCCAGGGGGTAACCCATCCTAGTACTGATCTCGCCCAAGAAAGCTTAACTTTGGAGTTCTGATGGGATCCGGTGCATTAGTGCTGGTATGATCGCACCCAACACTGAATGAATTCTTTCTTGTTTTGTCTCTCGAATTGCGGACCAGAGGGACAAGCGCTGCACTTTCAAATGGACATAACTTTCGATCGGCTGAGAGTTACGGGAACTTCAGCCTGCTCACGCGAAGCTCGTCTCGATACCTACAACGCGTATCTTGGTCTAAGAGACGGAGATGCTCAAATTCAAACCCGGAGATGGTCTTTCGGGTCTTTTTTTCCCATAGGGCGCGCTGAGACCCATCAAAGCGGCAACCGTCACCCAAATCGCACGTCCACGTTGTATGATTCAGTCTATTGAATCTTTTCTATCCGCGGATTGGATTGAAAGTGTCGGGAATATGACGGTGAGGAATCGGAGGAACAAGAAGTACGAGTAATAAAAAAAATTAATGAAAAAGGGGTGCAACACGAGGACTTCCCAGGGGGGTCACCCATCCTGGTACTGCTCTCGCCCGAGCACGCTTAACATCGGAGTTTTGATGGGATCCGGTGCATTAGTGCTGGTATGATCGCACCCAACAGTTAATGAATTCTTTATATTTTTGTCTCTCGAATTGCGGATCGGAGGAACATGCGCTGCACTTTCAAACGATCATAACTTTCGATCGGCTGAGAGTTACGGGAGCTTCAGCCAGCTCACGCGAAGCTCGTCTCGATACATACAACACGCTTCTCGGTCTAAGAGCCTAAGACACTTAAATTCCAACCCATAGATGGTCTTGCGGGTCGTTTTTCCCGTAGGGGGCGCTGAAACCCACCGAAGCGGCCCGCGTCACCCAGATCGCACGTCCACGTCGTGTGATTCAGTTTATTGCATCTTTTCTATCCGCGGATAGGACTGAAAGAGTCGGGAATAGGACGGCGAGGAATCGAAGGAACAAGAAGTACGAGTAATAAAATAAAAATTAATGAAAAAGGGGTACAACACGAGGACATCCCAGGGGGTCACCCATCCTAGTATTGCTCTCGCCCAAGCACGCTTTACTTCGGAGTTTTGATGGGATACGGTGCATTAGTGGTGTTATGATCGCACCCAACAGTAAATGAATTCTTTGTTGTTTTGTCTCTCGAATTGCGGACCAGAGTAACAGGCGCTGCACTTTCAAACGGACATAATTTTTGATCGGCTGAGAGTTACGGGAGATTCACTCTACTCACGCGAAGCTCGTTTTGATACCTACAACGCGCATCTCGATCTAAGAGTCGGAGACGGTCAAATTCCAACCCGGAGATGGTCTTTCTGGTCGTTTTTTCCCGTATGGCGCGTTAGGACCCACCGAAGCAGCCCGCGTCACCCAGATCGCACTTCCACGTCATGTGATTCAGTCTATTGCATCTTTTCTATCTGAGGATTGGACTGTAAGAGTCGGAAAGAGGACGGAGAGGAATCAGAGGAACAAGAAGTACGAGTAATAAAAAAAGAAATTAATGAAAAAGGGGTACAATACGAGGACTTTCCAGGGGGTCACCCATTCTAGTACTTCTCTCGCCCAAGCACGCTTAACTTCGGAGTTCTGATGGTATCCGGTGCATTAGTGCTGGTATAATCGCACCCAACAGTGAATGAATTCTTTCTTGTTTTGTCTCTCGAATTGCGGATCGGAGGAACAGTCGCTGCAATTTTAAACGGACATAACTTTCGATCAGCTGAGAGTTACGGGAGCTTCATCCTGCTCATGCGAAGCTCGTCTCGATACCTACAGCGCGCATCTCGGTCAAAGAGACGGAGATGCTCAAATTCCAACCCGAAGATGGTCTTTCGGGTCTTTTTTCCCATAGGGCACGCCTGGACCCACCAAAGCGGCCACCGTCACCCAAATCGCATGTCCATGTCATGTGATTCAGTCTATTGAATCTTTTCTATCCGCGGATTGGATTGAAAGAGTCGGGAATAGGACGGCCACACTACGATTATATGCAAACTCAACAAATGGCAAACATTTTTCCCAACTCTTCAAATTCTTTTTAATTATAGCACGCAACAAAGTTCCTAATGTCCTATTAACAACCTCAGTTTGACCATCCGTTTGAGGATGACATGTAGTCGAAAATAGTAGTTTAGTACCAAGTTTGCACCATAATGTTTTCCAAAAGTAGCTCAAGAAACGAGTATCTCTATCAGACACAATACTCCTAGGCATGCCATGCAATCTAACAATTTCATTAAAGAACAAGTCCGCAACATGAGATGCATCATCGGATTTATGACATGCAATAAAATGAGCCATCTTTGAAAATCGATCAACCACCACAAACACAGAATCCCTCCCCTTATTAGACCTTGGTAATCCTAAAAAAATATCCATAGAAATGTCTACCCATGGTTCAATAAGAATGGGAAGTGGAGTATACAATCCATGTGGTTGTGTCTTAGACTTAGCTTTCCTACAAGTCACACATCTCTCACAAATATTCTCAACATCATGCTTCATATGTGGCCAATAAAAAATGTTCATGCAAAGTATCATAAGTTTTAGCCACACCCAAATGTCCCATTAAACCACCCCCATGTGATTTTCTAACAAGTAATTCACGAATAGACGATTTAGGCACACATAGCGTATCTTCCTTAAACAAATATCCATCATGCATGAAAAATTTATCTTTTGGACCATGAAAACATGACGCATAAATTTTACCATAATCAAGATCACTAGCATACAACTCCTTCACATACTCAAATCCCAAAAACATAGAATCTAGAGTAGATAGAAGCACATACCTTTGTGATAGAGCATCCGCTACCACGTTTTCCTTCCCTTGCTTGTACTTGATAATGTAGGGAAAAGTCTTTACAAACGCCACCCACTTAGCTTCTCCACTTAGCTTCTCACTGAAGCATGCAATTGGTCGTCTTCCTTGCATCAAAACACATACAATCCCTACACCTGACGCATCACATTCAATTTCAAATGTATTAGAAAAATCAGGCAATACAAATAAAGGAGTATTAATTAATTTTTTCTTAATAATATCAAAATACTTCTCTTGCTCCTCGCCCCAATGGAATGGAACGTTCTTCTTGATCACCGCAGTCATAGGAGCCGCCAAAGTGCTAAAATCCTTCACAAATCTCCTATAGAAACTTGCAAGACCATGAAAACTTCGAACTTGACCAATAGAAGTAGGCGTTGGCCAATCTCGAATTGCACTTACCTTGTCTTCATCAACTTTGACACCTTGAGCACTCACAACAAAACCAAGAAACACAAGCTCGTTTGTACAAAACGCACACTTTTTCAAGTTAGCATACAAGTGTTCAGCTTTTAGTGTGATTAGCACAACTCTCAAGTGTTCAACATGCTCATTCAATTTTTTGTTGTACACCAAGATATCATCAAAATATACCACAACAAATTTTCCAATATAAGCACGCGAAACATGATTCATCAATTTCATAAAAATACTAGGTGCATTAGTTAACTCAAATGGCATAAATAACCACTCATACAACCCATACTTAGTTTTAAAGCAGTTTTCCATTCATCACCTTCTCTCATCCGAATTTGATGGTAACCATTTTTAAAATCAATTTTACTAAAGATGCTAGAACCATACAATTCATCCAACATATCATCTAATCTAGGAATATGATGCCTATACTTGATGGTAATATTGTTAATGGCTCTACAATCAACACACATTCTCCATGAACCATCTTTCTTAGGAACCAACAAAACAGGTACAACACAAGGAGACATAGACTCATGCATAAATCCCTTATCGAGAAGTTCACTTACCTGCCTTTGTAGCTCTTTTGTTTCCTCCGGGTTACTCCTATAAGCTGGATGATTCGGCAATGCACTTCTGGGCACAAGATCAATTTGATGTTTAATTCCCCTCAAAGGTGGTAATCCTTGAAGGTAGATCCTCCGGAAATAATTCGTCAAATTCCTGCAAGAGAGAAATAACACTACTCGGAAGATTTTCGGCTATATCACTTGTGTTAAGGAGAATCTCCTTATAGAAAATCAACACAAGTGGAGTATGCACATGTAAAATCTCTCGCAACTCACTCTTTTGGGCCATATATTTTTTTTTATCGGCCTCTTTCCTCTCAATTTTTTTCTCATCTATTTATCTTTCATTCTTTTTTTCTAAACCCATCTCACTTTTTTGTTCACTCTTTTTTTCGGCCTCTTATTTCTTTTTCTTTTTCAAATGATCCTCCGATACTTGCTTTGGAGTCATAGGCAACAATACAATAGACTCTTTTTTCATAGTAAAAAAATAACGATTTTTAAAACCATCATGTGTTACCTTCCTATCAAATTGCCACGGCCTTCCCAACAATATATGACAAGCTTGCATAGGAACAACATCACACAAAACTTCATCCTCATACTTACCAATGGAAAAAGGTACCACAACTTTCCTAGTCACTCTCACCTCCGAACTATCATGAAACCTCTGCAATCTATATGGTTGAGAATGTTTTAAAGTAGGCAAACCCAATTTTTCAACAAGCTCACTACTCGCCACATTATTACAACTCCCCCCCATCAATAATGACACTGCACACTTTATTTTTCACAAAACATCTAGTATGAAATAAATTTTCTCTTTGATTTTCTTCCTCCTCTTTTTGTTGCACATTCAAAACTCTCCTAGTCACCAATAACTCTCCAACCACCGCATCATATCCCTCATCATCGGGATCCTCCAACGCAAGAATACCATGATAATTCTCCTCCTCACTCTCCGACTCAAACTCACCACAAGCATTCATAATCATAATTTTTTTATTTGGACACTGACTAGCAATATGTCCAACACCTTGACATCTAAAGCATTTGATATCTCTAGAACGATTAATAGGAGTTTCAGATTTACCTTGCACTCCTTGCTTTGGTGTTTCTTGCTTGGTGTCAATTTTTGGCTTGGACACCAGCTTGACATCCTCTCGTTTGCCAACGTTTGGACGCCAAGGAGTAGAAGAACCTCCAACAGTAGAATTTCGACCCATGCCCCTTGTTCTAAGTTGTTGTTCTAATTTCATGGCAATTTGCACCATCTCCTCAAGATCCATGCAATATCTAAGCTCCACTTGATCTTGAATCTCCCTATTCAAACCACATAAGAAATGAGCCATAGTTGCTTCACGATCCTCTTCAATATTAGCCCGGATCATAGTAACTTCCAACTCCTTGAAATAATCTTCAACACTCTTTGGACCTTGCTTCAAATTTTGTAGCAGCCTAAACATGTCACGATAGTAGTAATTCGGTACAAATCTCTTCCGCAAAATTTGCTTCATCTCCTCCCATGTCTCAATAGGATGCTCTCGATTTCGCATCCTAGAAATAACAAACTGATACAACCAAATAAGAGCATAATCCACAAACTCAACAACCGCCAATTTTATCTTTTTCGCATCACTGTAGTTGTGGCAGTCAAATATGGACTCCACTCTCATCTCCCACTCCAAATAAGCCTCTGGATCAGCCTTCCAATGAAAAGAAAGAATTTTCATCTTAATCCCACTAATATTCCCATCTTCTCTTCCCCCATCAATGTATCTTCCACGCCTTGCTTCTCTTCTATTTCTCCCACCCTCTTGATCTCGCCTATTCCTAGCCCAATTCTCACCGACTTTTGTTGTGAAAAATACTCGCAAGCGTACGAGTGTCAAGTTTTAGTAAAGTGAAAGAGAGAGTGTCGATCCCACAGGGAATAATTTGAAAATATTCAATACTTGCAATTAAAATAGTCTTAATTTTATTTAGAAATTTAAACTTTAGAGGGGTTAATGACAAATTAAATAAATAGAGAAAATTGAAAAGCGCGCACAAACACAATCCTTTAGAGATTATCAATCAGAGAAAAAAATAGTCTAGAGGTTTGATTTCACCTGGTCTCAACAATATTCAATCCCAATCAATCTATTTTCATGAATTCATTTAAATTAATAACCAAGAACACATAGATTATACTATTTCCCTCTCCCGAGTATCAAATAGAATGTATCAATTACAGATCGATTTCAATATCCCTATAAAAAATCTACTTGTAATGATATGTGTGAAACAATGTTCTTTTTAGATTCTATTAAAGTTATAAGCTCTCCCGAGTCATATAAACTATTAAAAGTGTGAATTCTATTGATCATATTCTAAATCCCCTCTCCCGAGTGCCGGATTCTGAATAAATATGATAAATCAATTTATGGCCAGTAAATTGAAAAGACTATCAAACCTAGAATCACAATTAATTTAGAAGAACTCAATTCATTAAAATCAACAATTCATAAATATGTCTTGACCAGGCTACATCGACCTCTAGACTTAAAAAGTTTAGTTCATAATAAAATTCATAGCAACATAAATCATGTTCAGAAATTCAAACATAATTCAATCTCAAAAGAAATAAATAAAGTAAATATAACAAATCCGAAGTCTTTCTTCCGTGTCCGGTTGAAAAGTCTTCGTCTTCGTTCCAAGCAACTCCAAATCTCGATCGAAACTTAAACGACTTTTCTCTCAAGATTATTTTTGTGTAGTGGCCGCTTCTCCCCTCTCATTTGGTCTGAAAAACCCTTAAATACACCCTTAAGATTCATCCAAACACCTTCCAAAAGTATCCAAAAATTCCCAAAATTAAACACAGCACTTCGTCATATAGACTACGACGCGCGGGCGCACCACAGGAGAGGCGGGTGCGCATAGTACACTCTCTCAGACACTTAGTAACTCGACTTCATGCGCGGGCGCACCACACCAAGATCGGGCGCGCATAGCTTCCTGTGGAAAAATTGTTGAGTTTCACTTCAGTTGACGCGCGGGCGCACCACGACAGGCGCAGGCGCGCATAGTCGTCTATCCAGGTTTCTTCAAACTACGAACCATCTTCGCTTGCTTCGCTCTTTTCTTGACTTCTATGATTTCTTCTATCATACATTCATTATTTCCTGTAATTCCTGATATCCAACAAAAACAACAACAACTTCCACATAATACAGCTCGAAACCAAGCAATTATCCAATAATATCAACACAAATTACGTGCACAAAAGGCACTTATCAAATTCCCCCAAACTTAAATGTTTGCTAGTCCCGAGCAAAAATCATTCAAGACTCAAACACAAAACACTAACTATTCCAATCAACAAATCAAGACCAACCAAGAAATACTATGAAATAATGGCCTTAGCAAAATATTCAGAAAATTTCATCCAATCATATCAAACTATCATTTTTCAAACACAAGTTTATGACCTCCAAAACTTACAAATCCCGCAACTCACGTGCAAAATACTCTTATCTAACTCAATTCACACATTCATATATCAGGAGGACTTTAACAGGTGAAAGGATCAAACACAGGATAATTACTTTTGAAACCCACGCAAAAATCAGGTTATTTCACAAAAGAAACTTGTGTGCGTGTTTCGGTCAAAAATTCATATTCATTAAGAGTGTCAATCAATCATCCATAAGCTAGATTCTCGCAACCCTTCTTCACTAGTATATTGGGCAACTGAGACTCGGTCAATAGGACTTAATTAGCTTAAAATGTAAGGTCTGGCTCATGGCTACAAATGAAGGAAAAGAATTCAAAATAAGGAGTAATTCATATTCATGCTCAATCTAACTTCAACTCCTTTTTCATTAACAATTTCACATTCTTTCTTCTTCAATTCACTTCATTTTTTTTCAACTTTCTTCATTCTTCTTTTTCACAACTTTTTTTTTTCTTTTTCCCAACAATTTCAACTTTTTTTTTTCTACTACCTCTTTGCATCTTTCAATTCATCATCACACCATTCCATTTTTTCACAAATAAAACTAGGAGCATATCACAATTTAGCATTCAAATTACTCTCTTAAAGGTAGGAATTAGTGTATAAGCTATCGGGTAGTCAATGTAGGACCTTGAAATAATCACGAATGGGGGTATAATCACACATTTACACGCATGCCATTCGATTTTCAGATAAAGCTCAAACAAGGTACTAGGGATAAAATTAATAAGGTAGCTTGAAAGGCTCAAACGAATTCAGAAAAAAATGCCTAAATCATCCCTAATCTCAGTATTGCCCGTATTGTGCCTCAAAGGGTGTCCGAATTCGCGATTCCGTCGTCTTCTCCGACCATCTCCCCGGCCGTGACTTTTTCCGGCGTTCCAGACCATGCATTGGACTCGCCTCTTCCTCCTGATTCTTTTAAGACATCCCCCGCTGTCTCTCTTTCCCTGGATTCGACGGGCTCGGGATCTGAAGGCTCGCAAGTACTGTTCACGCCGAGCCCGTATTTTGTTTCTGCGATTCCGACGAGCTCAGGCTGTTACAGCCCTTTCCAAGGCCCGATATGGAATCCTCATCCAATTTTGTTCCAGATGACCCCCACCCCGTTCCATAATTTGCCACCTCCGGAGCTAGTTTTCAGATCTGAGAACCACGGCCTTCAAACCCTAGCTCCGTCTGGTTGCTTTCCCAATTACTCCGCCGTGGTTCATCCTTTTTCAAATTCCTTCCTCCCTCAGCCTTCCCTTGTCCCTACCGTCGTATCTATCCCTTCAATTTCGAGTTCCATGGCCCCGATCGGAAACGCCCAAATTCAAGGTTCTTGGCCGAGTTTCTCACCGAGTCAGGTGATTTTTCCCCCTCCGCCGCCCGAGTCTGCTCACATGGACCCCAAATTTGTGTTCTCCACCACCTCGCCGGCCCTCGGTGGTACTCCGGCTGGTGACTTACGAGTCAACTCGGACGAGTCACACGGCCGCACTCATTGTGTCAACTCATCTGGTCAAAGCATGGTCAACCCAGTCAAAATCATTGACTCCATGGTCAAAATTGGACTTGGTCATGGTCAAATGGTTGACTTGGTCAACTCGGTCAAAATTGTTGACCCCTCGATCAATGCAGTCAAAATTGTTGACCATGTGGTCAACCCGGTCAAAATTATTGACTCTGAAGTCAAAATTGGTGATGTGGACCTTCAAATGGTTGAATTGGACCCTCAAGTCCAAATTGGTGATGTTCAAGTCAAAATTGTTGACCAGCCAGTCAACTCTAGCTCCAAAATTGTTGATTCAGTCCCTGTTTCTTTTCGGGATGCTTTAGCGCCTCCATCTCCTCAAGCTTCGAGGAAGAGCTTTCCAGATGTGATCAATTCAATGGAGGATCTTCCGGAGCCGACTTTTCGGGATGGAAAACCGGGTATTCAATTCCCGGATGAGGTAATTTTTTCCCTTATTGAGCCTTTTAAGTTTGCCTTGGTGGGCAAAATTACGGGGAATCGGTCCACTGCTCCCAATAGCATGATTTCAACTTCCTTTTCTCAAATGGGTTTTAAGACTTCTTTTACTCTGAAATTCCTCCCTCGGGGATATTTGGTCATCACTCTTTCTTGTGAAGAGGATTTTGCTTGTCTTTGGACGAAGGGAGAGATTTTTGTGGGAGCAGTTGGGATCCGCTTTTCCAAGTGGACCCCTGAATTCAAGTTTGAGGCAGAGTCGCCTATTGCCCTTGTCTGGGTCCGATTTCCTGAGCTTCCATTGCACTTATATAACAAGAAGAGCCTGTATGCTATCGCCAAAATTCTTGGGAATCCAATTAAATTGGATGAGCATACGGCAGAGAGATCGAGAGGGGATTTTGCCCGTGTTTGTGTGGAAATGAACGTGCTTGACGAGCGAATTAAGAATGTGTGGGTTGGATGGGGTGAGCACACCCAAGAGATAGAGGTAGTTTATGAGAAGGTCCCGTCCTTCTGCACTGATTGCAAGATGTTGGGTCATTCTACCTCTGTGTGCTATTCCCACGGGAAGAACCTAAGACCTCCTCGTCCAAAGCCTTCCGTTGGGAAGGAAAAGGTTGTGATCGGGAACCCTCCTACGCAGTCTCAGGAGGCGGGTCCTTCAGTGGCCCCGGAAGGCCCTGCTCCTTTTGCCCCCGGGGCGGGCAATTGGACCACCAAGAAGAGAAGGCGTAACCAGCGGCGGCGGCCACCTCCTCAGGCTGTCCCGCGTAATCAGAATGCCTTCCAAGTTCTTGAGTCTTTACCTGAGGAGCCTGATCTTTGTCGCTCTGAGTTGAGGACTGAGGCTCCTTTCGAGTCTACTGAGCAGAGTCCAGATCTCCATGTGGATGGAGATGTTGTTAAGGACATTGCTTCTGGGTCCAGTGATACTGCGATGGGAGGAGATGCTGGTGCTCGTGACCCGCAGTCTGTTGTCACTCCCCATGAGGGATCTGACCCCTGCTTGGCCCTTTCTTGGGCTCGTCAGGTGGAGGAAGAGGTTAGTGCCTCTTCAGTGGTTGGTGAGATGGAGCTTGGTTTTCCGCAGGTTGTTCCTGTGCCTGCCTTTGAGGCTACTGATACTTGTACTTTGAATCACAGTAGCCACTCCATCCCCTCGCTTCCTGGGACTCCTGTGGAGTCCTCCGCCCCGTCCTTTGAGGGGCTTGTCTCTCATAAGGGTACTATTTGTCAGGACGTTGATCCGATCACTGAGTTTGTCAGCGAGGACGACTCAAGTTCCTTCTGTGGGACTGAATCGTGTGATGGGAGAGATTTTGGGAGATATGATGAGGATTTTGATTTCTCTGTCTCACCCTCCAAGAGAACGCTTCGTTCTGACACGAAGCAACAGCAGACTCGCCAGGAGCCTAGAAAGAAGACGGGGCCTTACTCCACCCGTTCCAAATGCAGTGCCTAATTTGGAACATCAGGGGACTCAGGAGCTCTGAGTCCAAGGAGAGGCTTCATGCCTTGGTGAAAGAGAAGCGTGTCAAGATCTTGGCTATCTTGGAGCCGGTGATTACACTTGACCAGCGCTTCATGACCCGTCGCCTTGGTTTCCAGAGAGTTCTGTCGAATGTCTTTGGTCATATTTGGGTTTTTTTGGCGGACGATGTGAAGGCGGAGTGTGTCCTTGATCACGCTCAGTTCCTCCATCTTCGCGTGTCGGCTCCTTTTTTTCCGACCCATGTTTTTTGCTCTTTCGTGTATGCCAAGTGTGACTACATTTTACGGTGCGACTTGTGGGCTTCTTTGCTGCAGGTCAAGCCTGTTGGTGGTCCTTGGCTTGTCGGGGGGGATTTTAATGTCGTGAGGGATGCCTCCGAGTGTCTTGGCTCTTCTGGTGGGAGGCAGCTCCCCATGGACGAGTTTAATCATTTTGTTTTGGAGTCTACGCTGGTTGACGCTGGTTTTGAGGGCTCTTCGTTCACTTGGACGAATAAGTACATTTGGAAGCGTCTTGATAGAGTTTTTGTTTCTGTGGATTGGGTTGACCATTTCAACTCTATCAGGGTTGAACACCTCAGTCGCACGGTTTCGGATCATTGTCCTCTTTTGGTGTCTGCTCCTGTCTTTGCTCGGGGGCCGAGCTCGTTTCGGTTCCAGAGCATGTGAACTCGGCACCCGGGGTTCCTTCAAACCGTCAGGCTGAACTGGAACATGCCTTGCTCTTTGCAAGGCATGCCCAGGCTCTTTGCCAAGCTGAAACGGTTGAAGGGCCACCTCAAGTGGTGGAACCGGGATGTTTTTGGGAACCCTTTTGATAAGATCGCTGAGGCGGAGAGGTCGGTTAGACTGGTTGAGGCTTCCTGTGAAGCGGATCCCTCTGAGCATAGCTGGACCCTCTTGTCCAGATGCAATGAGGAGCTATCTAGAGTCACCGCTATGGAAGCGGATTTTTGGAAGCAGAAAGCTGCTTGTAATTGGCTTGAGGATGGGGAGAGGAATACGAAGCTTTTCCACAACATGGTGAAGAAGAAGAATGTGGTTAATAAGATCTTTCATATTTGGGAGGATGGTAATTGCCTCACCTCTCCTGGTCTCATCAAGCAGTCTGGGGCTGCCTATTTCGAGCGCCTCCTCATTGGAGATCCTTTTGTCCTGGATCTTCCAGATTTTTCTGGCTTCTCCTCGGAGATTTCGGAGGAGGAGAACCATAGCTTTGCCGCCGCACCTTCCTTGGAGGAGGTTCGTGCTGTCGTCTTTTCCATCCCTCGGGATAGTGTGGCGGGCCCCGATGAGTTTTCTTCGGTTTTTTTTCAGAGCTGCTGGGATTTTGTGCAGCATGATGTCATGAACGTTGTCCTTGATTTCTTTCGGGGCTCTCTTATGCCCAGGGCTTCACTGCCACCACGATCACTTTGATCCCCAAAGTCGAGGGTGCGCAAGCTTGGACGGACTTCCGTCCCATCAGCTTGTGTAATGTTTCCAACAAGATTATCTCAAAGCTTTTATACTCTCGTCTGCGGTCGGTGGTGGGGAGACTCATTTCTCAGAGTTAGAGTGGCTTTGTGCCGGGGCGGATGATTGCTGACAATATCCTTCTAGCGCATGAGCTCACTCACAGTCTTAATCTCCCTGCCCGTGGTGGTAATGTCATTCTGAAATTGGACATGGCTAAGGCCTATGATAGAGTCCAATGGTCTTTTCTTCTGGATGTCCTCCGAAGGTTTGGTTTTTTGGAGCAGGTTGTGAGAATGGTGAGGGCTTGCATTTCTTTTTGCAAGTTCTTGGTTAATGTCAATGGCACCCCTGCTGGTTTCTTTGCTTCCTCGAGGGGCCTAAGACAGGGTGACCCGTTATCTCCCCTCCTCTTTGTTCTTGGAGCGGAGTATCTGTCCCGTGGCTTGGACTGGTTGTTCCTCCAGCATGCTGGTTTGAGGTATCGGTCTGGGTGTGATTTGCCGATTTCCCATTTGGCCTATGCTGACGATGTCATTATTTTTGCCAATGGGGGATCCCGTGGTCTTCAGCGTCTCAAATATTTTCTGGCTCACTATGAAAATTGCTCGGGCCAGCTCGTTAATGTGGCCAAGAGTGCTATGATCTTCCCTCCGGGCTGGACCGCTCGTCGCCGCTCCCGTTTGCTGCAAATCACTGGATTTGCAGAGGGGCAGCTGCCCTTGAAATACCTTGGAGCTCCGCTTTTCCGTGGAAACCGCAAGTGCTCTCTCTTTGAGCCTCTTCTGCAGTCGGTCCGGAAAAAGCTGGAGGGCTGGGAGTCCCGTTCCCTTGCTCCTGGGAGTAGGATGACGCTGATCCGCAGTATGCTCCTTTCGATCCCGATCTATCTCTGCCAGGTGATCCAGCCTCCTTTGGCTGTGTTGGAGAAATTGGAGCGTATTTTCAATGCTTTTCTTTGGGGCTCCAGACCCTTAGAGAAGAAGTGGCACTGGGCCCGCTGGTCTCGCGCTTGTCTCCCTGTGAAAGAAGGAGGTCTGGGTTTTCGCAGGCTCAAGGACATTGTTGACAGCTTTTCCATGAAGCTGTGGTTCAGATTTCGGCAGGGTTCCTCTCTCTGGGCGAGATTCCTTTCGAGGAAGTATTGCCGGACTGTCAGCCCTATTTGTGCTCCTTCTCGTGGAGCCATTTCCCGCACTTGGAGGCGCTTGCTCCAGATTAGACCTCGTGCGGAGCCTGGTATCCGGTGGAGGATTGGTCTTGGGGATGTCTCTTTTTGGGATGATACTTGGTTGGGTGATGCCCCTTTGTCGAGCAGGTGTAATGTCAGAGGGGATCGGTGTGTGCGTGTCTTTAGCTTCCTTTTGGAGGGAGACTGGGATTTTGATCTCCTTTTCACTGTTGTCGCTCCCTCGGTGGCGGAGGAGATCGTTCAGATTCCTGTTTTGGTGGATGAGCCGGATGCGACTATCTGGATCCACAGCACCGATGGTGCCTTTTCTGTGAGATCTGCTTGGGAGCAGGTCACATCGAGAGGCTCGGTCTCGGATATCTTTAATCCCTGTTGGGGACGCTGGATGAGGCCCACCATGTCCTTCTTTCTGTGGAGGTTTTGGCATCGGTGGTTGCCTGTGGATGAGGTGCTCCAACAGCGGGGTTTCTCCCTTGTGTCCAAGTGCCAGTGCTGTGAGATTTCGGAGACATTCACTCACATTTTCATCGACGGTCCCATCGCCCGCTCTATGTGGCATTTCTTTGGGGCCATCTTTAGAGTTCGCATCTCTGCCACTGAGAACTTTAGTCTGTTTCTCAGTGCTTGGAAAAGGGGTCGCGAGTGGTCTCCGGGGGGTAATGTGAGGGAATTCATTCCTTTTGTTGTGCTTTGGTTCCTCTGGACTGCACGCAATGATACTAAGCACCGTCACTTACCCTACTTTGCGGAGAAGGTTAAGTTCCAAATTTTGTCTTATTTGAGACTTGCTCATTCCGCAACTGTTATCAAGCCTCGTCTTTGGTTGGGGGCTTTGCAGGCTGCGAGGAAGATGGGCATTTTGGTCGGCCTCCAACGGATTCACAAGACTGCAATCGTCCATTGGTTGAGGCCTCCACCTGGGTCCTTCAAGCTCAATGTGGATGGGAGCTCGAGAGGTAACCCGGGTGAGTCGTCTGTGGGGGGGGGGGGTGGTTGTCCGGGATTCTTCTGGTAGGGTCTTGGCATTTTTTAGTGAGTTTATTTGTTTGGGGTCCAATGTCCGTGCAGAACTCTGGGCGATTTGGAGGGGTATTCTTCTCTGTTCTGACCTTAACCTTTTTCCCCTTTGGATTGAGACTGATTCCCAGATTTCCATTCAGATTCTTAGATCTCGGAGGTGCCGTTGGGATTTGGACCATATTGTTTCGAGGACGCGTGTTTTGGTGCGGAATAGGCCGGTTCATTTCTCGCATATCTATCAGGAAGGGAATTCGGTTGCGGATGCGTTGGCGCGGAAGGCTCATGATCATAGGCAGTGTTTGTTGGAGATTGGTGTTCCTTTAACCACTCCCATCTCTGCGTTGGCCCGTTCTGACTCTTCCGGGCTTCCTTACCTTAGATCTAGGTTTTCTTAGAGCCTCACGCTCGCTTATAGCCGTTTCTCTTGGGCTTTCTTTTTCTTTGTTTGCTCTCCTTTTTGGTCTAGGTCATCCTAGATTTAGATATATGTAGCTATTTATTTTTCTTTGCAGGTACAGCTCTCCGGCCCTTTTCCGGAGTTTTTGGAGTTATTCTGTTCCCCTGTCGCTTGCTTTGCTTCTTCAGGGTGATGGATCACCAGGCGTTCACTGTGCTTCTCCTTGCCTGATTCTTGCTGTTGTTTGGATGTTTTGTGGGCGGTCTCTCGTGCCCCTCGCTTTTTGGATTTCCAGTCTTCTTGGGAGTTAGGTTATGGCTTGAGTTTCCTTCGCCATTTTCCTGCTTTTTTGCTCTGGGCCTGCTGGTTTGCGGTCGCTCCTCTTTTCCCTCGCGGCCTATGTATAGTGACTTCCCAGCTGATCATGACTTTTGGACATATTTCTTGCATAGCCTTGATTTGTTGTTCAGCTCTGGATGGTGCCAGCCTCTTTTCGCGCTTTAGTGTCGGATTTGATTTTGCTGGCCTGGAGTTGTGGATCTCCTCTAGGTTTTTCTGCACAGGTTGATACCAGCCACTCTTCGCGCCTCAGTGTCCGTTTTTGATTTTGCTGGGCCGAGCTGTGGTTCTCTTCTAGCTTTTGCTGCCCAGGATGACTGCTGACGTTGACTTAGTAAGCTATCTTTGATGTTATTTGTTTATACTTATTTCCTAGGGATGCTTTGGTTGTATATTTTTCGATACTCTAGCTGTTCTGATGTTCTTATTACCTTTATATAGCTTTTTGGGGAGGTCTTGGCCTAGTCCCCTTCCTCCGTTAGGTGTTATTTGTATCGCTTTTTTATGTTTATATACAGGTAGGGGTCTGCCTAACCCCCCGCTTCCGGCGGTGTTTTTTTTTAAAAAAAAAAAATCATCAACAGAAAACGATGATTTTCAACTCAGATCACGTACCCAAAGTACTCATGTATATCTTGTGAAAGCTCGAAGGGCAACTAAGGATACAATACTTCCAATAAAAATCAAGCCCAAAGATCTCAAGAATTGCCTCATTCCCTTCTATGTTTGTATGTTTTAATTCAGACATAAGCAAAAGCACAGAATGTATAGGGATTCATTCATCTCAGTGGTTTACTGATAAAAATTCTTTTAGTTCAATCATGGAGTAAAGCTAAAAAAAAATCATTTGCATCATTGGCCAATGTATTTTCATTTCTTTCATGGTTTCTTGGATGTAACTCACATTCACTCAACAATTCACCCTTTCACAAGATCACAAACTAATCCAATCTCGCAAATGCATCCCACCACTAAACAATACAGAAGACTGAACACTATAAACAAAAACAAAATAAAACAAAACACACAAAAAGGAATAAAAACAAATTCAGCACTTTTGAATCACGAAGCAAAATCCCCCCAAACTTGGTACAATCAGTGTCCTCAATGATTTAAACAAGAAAGAAATAGGACATGTACCGCAAACGACAACCGTCAGTGGTCGTCGCTATCATCACTCATATCGTGACTATCAACAGAAGGTGTTGGGTTTGAAGTACCAAAAGCAGGTGGCCACTGAGGAAAAGGGGGAAAAGGATGAGCCGAACTCGCCGCTTGAGGAAATTGGTGGCTTAATGCACCAGTGAATCCCATCATGTAATCTATGAAAACGTCATGTCTTTGCTGAAAGTGAAGGAATTCTTGACGATGTTGGCGCAAACCTTCCTCAATGGATGTAACCCGCGCTTCCAAAGAAGGAGGCATCACAGACTGTGATGCAGAAGCTCGACTAGCAGCAGCTCGAGCATTGAAAGCTCTTCTAGCCGCACGTTCTCTTTGTTCACTAGCATATTGGTGGCGAGAGGACGAAGAACCACCGGGTATGAGAGCCATGGGCTTCAAAAACTCTTCAGTCGGGCTCCAATCAACCCCCACTGCTTCACACAAATCAGTAATAATGGAAGGCAAAGCAAGGCCCCCCCTTGATCGACCAGTAAACACATTTTGAATCGTCTCTTGACAGATACGACCCATATCCATATCCATTCCTTCCACGATGCAATAAACAAGAATCTACCTTTCACGTGTGACCTCATGATCATGGTCTGTGGGCTTCAGTCGAGCACAGACGAGAGCGTACCATCTCTTGGCATCACTTTTCAAATCAACCTTTCGCAACTTGGAAGGTTTAAAATCACTTCCCAATCTCCACACAGCTCACTCGACACAAATAGATTTGATAATAGCATCATAATCAATGTCCCCAGATCGATATGCCACATACTCATCATTATCTATTGGCGGAATCTGAAAGAGAGTATTAATTGCAACCGAATCAAACGACACCATGTGTCCTCTGACTAATACTTTGAAGTCAACGTGTTTAACTTTCAGATTGGCATAGAACTCTCGCACCACTAAAATAACAACTTCTTGAGGCTGCTTAACAAATTGAAGCCATTGACGCTGTATCGCCTCATCCTCGACATTGCATTTAATAATTCCATTTGGCTCAAAACCAACGGTAGTGTCAAATCCTCTCTCAGGCAAAATATTCTTAGAAAGAAACTCTTGATAATTTGCTTCGGCCATTGGATTCCAAAAACGATGATTATCAAAATCAGGGGTGGAAGATGAAGATTCCCCCAACTTTGTTTTCTTCTTAGGAGCCATAAATCAAACACTTGGCATGCACAATATGAACTTGAAATTCACAAGAATAATTCAACAATCTTGATACCCACAACTAATAATTCCAGTCACCCCACCTCTACACTTCAATGTAACAACTACGACAATCAGTTCACCCCACGAAATGACAAATCCGCTCCAAAAGCTCCTTCCAATTCAAGAACCCAATAAACAGAAAAATGGGCACACACGTAAATAGAGAACTTACCACTAGAGCAAGAGAAAAATCCACAATAACCCAAAAAAATATAGCCTTGCACCAAGCTTGATGCCCCACCCTTGAACGAGAAGTTAGAGATTAGAGGAAACGAAAATTTAGAAGGTAAAGAGGATGAATTGAGAGAAAAGAACAAAAATATAGAGATAAAAGGGAAAAAATTTACAATAGAGGAAGAGATGGAGAAAAAACGGCATTTTGGAGAGAAAAAGAGTTGGAAGAAAAGGAAATACAAGGTAAAAATAGAAAAGGGAATGAGATAAAGAAGGGAAGAAATCGGGCAATAAGTTCAGTCGAGGCGGGCGCGCGTCAGGTAAGGCGGGCGTGCATAGTGCACTGCTCATGTTCTTTTTATTCATAAATCAACGCGCGGGCGCGCCCTAGTGACCAGCGCCCGCGCATAGCACTCTGTAGAACTGCACTTGTGTTCATTATTTTCAGGCGCGGGCGCGTCTAAGGTGAAGCGGGCGCGCATAGTGCACTGTAAATAACTTTGAGATTGACATTTCTTCACGCGCGGGCGCGCCACAGGATAGGCGGGCGCACATAACCGTCTGGACCAGTTCTTCAGTTGTTATTTTCGGGACATGCGGGCGCGCGTGGCATTTTGGAAATGGTTCCTGAAAATGAAATAAAGGAAAAAAAATTAACTAACAAGAAAATGACAAAATGCAAAGCAGAAACCGAAAAAACAAAATTAAAACTAAAAGGACTAATGGGTTGCCTCCCATTTAGCACTTGTTTTATAGTCCTCAGCCGGACTTGCACCAGTTTTAAGCCGGGTCTGTGAGGAGAGTACTCTCAATACTTTGTACTTCAGTACCCATAATAATGTTTCACCCTTTGCTCGTTCACTTTGAATATTCTTCCATCTGTACATCGTAGCTCAATTGCACCGTGCGGATATACCTTCTCCACCATAAATGGTCCAGACCATCTGGACTTCAATTTTCCTGGAAACAATTTTAGACGGGAGTTAAATAACAATACTTTCTGACCTGGTTCGAATTCGCGAGGTACAATGTTCTTATCATGCCACTTCTTTGTTTGCTCCTTGTAGATCTTGGAATTCTCATATGCATCATTTCGAAACTCATCCAATTCTGTCAACTGTAATTTACGTAACTCCCCCGATGCTTCGATATCCATATTCAGCTTCTTGACCGCCCAAAATGCTTTATGCTCTAACTCCAAGGGCAAATGACATGCCTTACCAAACACCAACCTATACGGTGACATCCCAATCGGTGTTTTAAACGCAGTGCGGTATGCCCATAATGCGTCATCCAGCTTGAGTGCCCAATCTTTTCTATTCGTCTTCACCGTCTTCTCTAATACTTGCTTGATTTCTCGGTTAGAAATTTCCTCTTGACCATTGGTTTGCGGATGATATGCACATGCCACCTTATGCCTGACACCATACTTAGCGAGCAAGGTATTAAAAATTTTATTACAAAAGTGCGTACCTTCATCACTGATTATTGCTCGTGGTGTCCCAAACCGTGTAAAAATGTTCTTCTGCAAAAATTTTACTACAACACGAGCATCATTAGTAGAGGTGGCAATTGCTTCCACCCATTTCGACACATAATCCACTGCTAATAGGATATAAGTGTTGCCTAAAGAAGGGGGAAAATGACCCATAAAATCAATACCCCACACATCAAATAATTCAACTTCTAAAATGTTTGTGAGGGGTAATTCATTCTTTCTAGAAATATTTCCCGTTCTCTGGCACTTATCACATGATTTCATTAAGGTATAACTATCTTTAAATAACGTAGGCCAATAAAAACCAGATTGTAATACCTTAGCGGCAGTTCGGGTGGATCCAAAATGTCCTCCATAGGGAGAGGAATGGCATTGTTCCAAAATTTCAGCTGCCTCTTGCCCCGCCACACATCATCTAATCACTTGATTAGCACAACGTTTGAAAACATAGGGATCATCCCATAAGTAAAACTTAACGTCATGGAAAAACTTCTTCTTTTGATGTCGATTCAACTCTGGAGGCATAGCACCACAAGACAAAAAATTCGCTATATCAGCAAACCAAGGGGTATAGGAACTTACCTCAAAGATCTGTTCATCCGGAAACAGTTCCTTTATGCTTTTCTCCTCCTTCACGTTCTCTAATTCCAATCTCGATAAGTGATCTGCAACTTGATTTTCACTTCCCTTCTTATCCTTGATTTCAATGTCAAACTCTTGTAACAGTAGGATCCACCTTATCAAGCGTGGCTTAGCGTCCTTTTTGGCAAACAAGTAGCGAATCGCTGCATGGTCAGTATAAACAACTACTTTAGTACCAATTAAATATGGACGGAATTTATCAAAAGCAAAAACTACTGCAAGCATCTCTTTTTCTGTAGTAGTGTAGTTTTGCTGGGCGGCATCCATGGTGCGGCTGGCATAATATATGGCTCTGAAAATCTTATCTCTCCTCTGGCCTAATACAGCGCCCACTACATAGTCACTAACATCACACATGAGCTCAAAGGGCTCCTTCCAATCCGGTGCAATCATGAAGGGTGCTGTGGTCAACGCCGTCTTTATCTTTTCAAAGGCCTGCAAACAATCATCATCAAAAATGAATGTAGAATCTTCTTCAAGTAAATTATACAGGGGTTTTGTGATTTTAGAAAAATCCTTGATGAAACGCCGATAAAATCCTGCATGGCCTAAAAAACTTCTGATGCCCTTTATGTTCTTCGGAGGTGGAAGCTTCTCAATTGCAACCACTTTAGCTCGATCCACCTCTAATCCATTGGATGACACTTTATGTCCATGGACAATGCCCTCTTGAACCATAAAGTGGCATTTTTCCCAATTTAGCACTAAATTCTTTTCCTGGCACCTCTGCAAAACAAGAGACAAATTATGCAAGCAATGATCAAAAGAGGTACCAAATACGAAAAAGTCATCCATAAAAACTTCCATCACGTCCTCCACCATATCCGCAAAAATCGCCATCATACACCGCTGAAAAGTTGCAGGTGCATTGCACAATCCAAAAGGCATCCTCCTGAAAGCAAACGTGCCATAGGGACACGTAAAAGTAGTCTTCTCCTGATCCTCTGGTGCTATAGCAATTTGATTATAACCTGAATAACCATCTAAGAAGCAGTAATAGCAATAACCAGAAAGTCTATCAAGCATTTGATCAATGAAAGGAAGTGGAAAATGATCCTTACGAGTAGCTTTGTTCAACTTCCTATAGTCTATACAAACTCGCCAGCTAGTTACTGTACGTGTGGAGATTAACTCATTATTTTTGTTTTTAACTACAGTAATCCCACCCTTCTTAGGCACAACTTGAACCGGAGATACCCAACTACTATCAGAAATAGCATAAATCACTCCCGCATTCAGCAACTTTAAAACTTCTTTCTTAACTACCTCTTTCATAGCAGGATTCAACCGCCTCTGATGATCAACATAAGGAGTATAAGACTCTTCCATCAAAATTTTATGCATGCAAATTGTTGGACTAATACCCTTAATGTCAGAAATTGACCACCCTAAAGCAGTTTTAAATTTTCTCAGAACTCGCAACAATTTATCTTTTTCTACAGCAGACAAATGAGCAGATATAATAACAGGACAAGTATAATTTTCACCAAGGAATTCATAACATAGGTGCGCTATTTTCCAATGCTTCAGATTCCTTAGAACTCACCATTTTTTCTTTCGGAGCGCTGTCTAGGAATATTTTTTGTTCATGGAACTCCCAATCTTCTTCCTTATCAACCACCTCGTCCGCCACCAAACACCTTTCTAGTGGGTCAGTACTTCCTGCACATGAAAATGAATTATGATAATTAACAATTTAAATGCTCTTACATGTACTCACCTCGCTTGGCCCCCTCATGGTATGATAAATGTTGAAAATCACAGCTTCACCACCAACACGAAGTGTGAGCTCTCCTTTATGGACATCGATCAGTGCGCATGCAGTAGCTAGAAAGGGTCGTCCAAAGATCAAAGGAGTTTCTTCATCTTCATCCATGTATAAAATTACGAAATCTGCGGGAAATATGAACTTGTCGACCTTCACCAAAACATCCTCCACAATACCTCGAGGATATGTGAGACTCCGATCAGCCAACTGTAAAGTGATGGTGGTTGCCCTGACTTCTCCAAGCTCTAAAGTCCTGTAGACAAAAAAAGGCATCAAATTAATACTTGCTCCTAAATCACATAACGCTCGATTAACTTTAGAACCACCAATAAAACAAGGGATAGTAAAACTCCCTGGATTCTTAAGCTTTTGTGGTAATTTTTTCTGCAGGATTGCACTACACTCTTCTGTCAAATTCACCACTTCATTGTCTTGCAATCTCCTCTTCTTGGACGTTACATCTTTGATGAACTTTTCATAGTTAGGCATTTGTTCCAAGGCATCTGCAAATGAAATATTGATGTGTATCTTCTTAAAGATATCTAGAAACTTGGAAAATTGCTCATCAAGTGTCTTCTTCTTAAACCGCTGTGGGTATGGAAGTTGTGGCTTGTACATCGGTTTAGATTCAGATTCCTTCTTGGGCTCTTCAACCACAATTTCTTCAGCCACTGGTTCTTTTACTTCTTTTTCTCTGCGCTTCTCTTCAGCTTCTAACTTCTTCCCACTTCTTAACTCAACTGCTTTGCATTTTTCTTTTGGATTCACTTCAGTATTGCTGGGAAACTGCCCTCTGTTTTGATCCTTCAAAGCATGTGCAAGTTGTCCAATCTGTGTCTCCATGGATTTCATCATAGCTCCCAAACTGCACATGTGTGTCTCCATTCTGTCCATTCGAGTTTCAGTCCTCGACATTCGCTTGTTAGATTCAGTAACAAATGTAGACACCACATCTTCCAACGATGCTTTACCTTCCCCTTGATTTGTGTTGAATCCCGGAGGGGGTTTCAACACATTCTTGTTGTTGGCATAAGAAAAGTTTTCATGGTTACGTAAATCAGGATTATAAGTATTAGGAGGAGGGTTACCTCGATAATTTCCATAGCCTCTAGGATTGATATATTGAGCTTCCTCAGGTGGATGAGATTCTTCTATGGCAACTGATACACCTGCAGGTTCTGCGATATTCACCTTGTTCAGAGAAGCAACTTGTGTACTCAACGCAGATAACTGTGCAGTAATGGATGTAAGAGGATCCACACTGTACACTCCCTTCTTGACTCCCGTACGTTCAGATGGCCATTGATAACTATTGATATTCATCTATTCCAGCATATCATAAGCCTGAACGGGGTCCTTGGCAAATATGGTACCTCCCACAGCAGAGTCCACCGACATTCTTGTATGCGTATTTAATCCATTGTAGAAAAACTCTATTTCTTCCCAATCTGCAATATTATGATTAGGACAACGCCTTAACAAATCTTTGTACCTTTCCCATGCCTCATATAGCTGTTCTGAATCATGCTGTTGGAAGGTACTGATCTCAATCTTCAGCTGGGTTGCTTTGGATGGTGGAAAGAATTTCTCTAAGAATTTCACAGCCATGCCTTCCCAAGTTGTTATGCGTCCTAGCGGCAATGCCTGCAGCCAACTCCGTGCCTTGTCCCTGAGAGAAAAAGGAAACAAACGTAAGAGTATTGTATCCTCAGAAACACCATTTATTTTAACAGCATCAGTAATTTCTAGAAAAGTGCGCAAGTGTAAATGAGGATCAGCAGTGGCAGTTCCATTGAATTGGTTCTGCTGAACCATGTTAATTAATGCCGACTTCAACTCAAAGTTGTTGGCATTTATTGTCCCTCGAGCGATTCCAGAATAGTGAGCCTGGATCGTCGGCCTGAAATGATCTCTAATTGGCACCAAGGGCAATTCATTAACATTTTCTTCAGCCATGTTAAGTTGTTCTTCTCTCCTAGCTCTTCTCAAAGCTCGTGCAGTTCGTTCAATCTCTGGATCAAAGAGCAAATAATTCGCACTTTGAGATCTTCGCATAAACTAAAATTAATAACAATAACAAATTATTAGTAATTAAATTAAAATAAAGGAAAGCTCTAAATTAAAACTTCGACTAATTGGTAACAAGACTAAAAAATAATCAAAATTATTCCCCGGCAACGGCGCCAAAAACTTGTTGTGAAAAATACTCGCAAGCGTACGAGTGTCAAGTTTTAGTAAAGTGAAAGAGAGAGTGTCGATCCCACAGGGAATAATTTGAAAATATTCAATACTTGCAATTAAAATAGGCTTAATTTTATTTAGAAAATTAAACTTTAGAGGGGTTAATGACAAATTAAATAAATAGAGAAAATTGAAAAGCGCGCACAAACACAATCCTTAAGAGATTATCAATCAGAGAAAAAAATAGTCTAGAGGTTTGATTTTACCTGGTGTCAACAATATTCAATCCCAATCAATATATTTTCATGAATTCATTTAAATTAATAACCAAGAACACGTAGATTATACTATTTCCCTCTCCCGAGTATCAAATAGAATGTATCAATTATAGATCGATTTCAATATCCCTATAAAAAATCTACTTGTAATGATATGTGTGAAAAAATGTTCTTTTTAGATTTTATTAAAGTTATAAGCTCTCCCGAGTCATATAAACTATTAAAAGTGTGAATTCTATTGATCCTATTCTAAATCCCCTCTCCCGAGTACCGGATTCTAAATAAATATGACAAATCAATTTATGGCCAGTAAATTGAAAAGACTATCAAACCTAGAATCACAATTAATTTAGAAGAACTCAATTCATTAAAATCAACAATTCATAAATATGTCTTGACCAGGCTACATCGACCTCTAGACTTAAAAAGTTTAGTTCATAATAAAATTCATAGCAACATAAATCATGTTCAGAAATTCAAACATAATTCAATCTCAAAAGAAATAAATAAAATAAAGATAACAAATCCGAAGTCTTTCTTCCGTGTCCGGTTGAAAAGTCTTCGTCTTCGTTCCAAGCAACTCCAAATCTCGATCGAAACTTAAACGACTTTTCTCTCAAGATTATTTTTGTGTAGTGGCCGCTTCTCCCCTCTCATTAGGTCTGAAAAACCCTTAAATACACCCTTAAGATTCGTCCAAACACCTTCCAAAAGTATCCAAAAATTCCCAAAATTAAACACAGCACTTCGTCATACAGACTACGACGCGCGGGCGCACCATAGGAGAGGCGGGCGTGCATAGTACACTGTCTCAGACACTTAGTAACTCGACTTCATGCACGGGCGCACCACACCAAGCACGGGCGCACATAGCTTCCTGTGGAAAAATTGTTGAGTTTCACTTCATTTGACGCGCGGGCGCACCACGACAGGCGTGGGCGCACATAGTCGTCTGTCCAGGTTTCTTCAAACTACGAACCATCTTCGCTTGCTTCGCTCTTTTCTTGACTTCTATGATTTCTTCTATCATACATTCATTATTTCCTGTAATTCCTGACATCCAACAAAAACAACAACAACTTCCACATAATACAGCTCGAAACCAAGCAATTATCCAATAATATCAACACAAATTACATGCACAAAAGGCACTTATCAACTTTCATCATCCTCACTACCACCAACTTCAAGTTTACTTATCCTCTCATGCACCGTCTCCAATTTAGCCCTCTTTGCTTCCCTCACCATCTTAGACAAATCATCTATTTGGGTCTTGGAAAACCCTTGGCTAGAACTATCCTCTCCTTCTTTATTTAAACTCATTGTAACTGCAAGAAACGGTTAGTAATAAAAATTAACTTACACAAATTCTCACAAAATCACTCCAAATAATTCACTCAACCACTCTTTTTTTCACTTAAATTATGCAGGCTTTTGATTTATGTAGAAGTGAATCAAATTCTCAAGTTCACAATTTGTAGAAACTTGAAGATTGACTCTCGAAGATTGACAAAAACAAGACGAAGAAATTTATGGACTGGAATTTTTGGCTTGCACCCAAGGATGAACAAGAGTAAAATAATTAATTGACCACAAGCTATCTTGATTCTTCTATTTTTATTTTTATTTTGAAGCTTTCGGTCTTTCTATTTTTTTTTGACCGATTTTTTTTTTTAATTTTTCGAGATAACTTGTAGCACAAGACACGAAAACTTGGGCGACAATAACATGAAAAGCAAATGATAAGTTTATAAAACTTTGATACCAAATGATAAGAATTTTGGATGTCATGAAAAGCAAACATGATTATAAAGAATCGCACCCTCAGTTCAATAACAAAAAGACTCAATAATGTTGTCCCAATCTTTTGAAACAAGTAAGTTTTCGGATATCCACCTCTAATTTACAATGAAAATAGCAACAGATAATCACGAGATAAAAAATTGATCTCAACGGAACCTTCAGAAAACTTGTTTCTGACAATCCACGAAGAAGAACAATCGACAAACGCCACAACGTTTATAAAACTTTGATAAGTTTGATTTTTGGATAAACAAAGCAAAGCTTTGACATAATTCTAGAAAGAATTATCATTGATAAAAATCAATAATCAACAATACAATGAAGATTATTGATTATTGATTTTTATCAATGATAATTCTTTCTAGAATTATGTCAAAGCTTTGCTTTGTTTATCCAAAAATCAAACTTATCAAAGTTTTATAAACTTTGTGGCGTTTGTCGATTGTTCTTCTTCGTGGATTATCAGAAACAAGTTTTCTGAAGGTTTCGTTGAGATCGATTGTTTATCTCGTGATTATCTGTTGCTAGTTTCATTGTAAATTAGAGGTGGATATCCAAAAACTGTGATTATCCGTTGCTAGTTTCATTGTAAATTAGAAGTGGATATCCGAAAACTTAATTGTTTCAAAAGATCGGGACAACATTATTGAGTCTTTTTGTTATTGAACTGAGGGTGCGATTCTTTATAATCGTGTTTGCTTTTCATGACATCCAAGATTCTTATCACCGGCTACTAAAATCCTACCTGCATTAACGGTGAATACATCCACGGAAAAGATTGAAGCTAAATAACACAAGTTCTACTTATACTCATTCTAAGTCATCAAATCCCAAATAAGATTCTACGCATGTTAATATAGTCAAGTTCTTCAAACATGCAACATGCTTCAAAATGTTTACCCCGAACAAGAAATCTTAAAATCACATCCGCAGCTGGTGGAGGTGGCGGAGGTGGAGGTGGTGGCGGTGGAGGAGGCGGAGGAGGTGCATGGGGATCATGACGACGTGCCATCTACACGCAAGTTCGAATTCTCACATTCAAATTTCATGCCTTAAAAAAAATTCCTTTAAACTTAAACATGCTCAAAATATTATAGGAACTAGTACTATCAAACTTAAACAGATAGAAATAATAAAAACTTAAATCTTACAGACTTTGAGGCCCCTTGAGTTTCGAAAATCGGCAGTAGGCATAGCCCAACCAAGACCGTGCTCTGATACCAACTGAAACGACCCTAACCTCTAAACTTAATTAAATAATAAAGAAAAAACGGATTTATAAAAATTTTGCCATGACTTGTTTGAAAGTAAACAAAGCCACTCTGTCACACACATAAAATCTTGTTGGAGAACTCGGCGATCAGATCAATCAGGATTGATACCCGGTGCAGCGGAAGTTTAAAATTTTTATATGGAACGATTCCATAATGGGTATCAACCTTACGATTAAATTATGTGTGTAAAAATTAAATAACGATTATAAATTTTTACCTCCAATCTCGAAGCGAGATTATGGACACCAACAGATTGCTCTGCTCTTGTTGTATATCCCTGGAACTGATGGACGAACTGTTCTTCAATCAGGTCCACGAACGGATATTTAATCCCTCTGATAGATTGCACTAGAAAATCTATCAGAAGTTTCTACGAAGAGATTAACGAATTTGATCCGTTAAACCAGAATGTAAATCAAAATTCACAGACTGGATTTTCCGAGCAGAGGGGAGAAAGGGGGCGGCCACTATTGAGAGAAAAATACTAGGGTTTTCGAAAATTGTGACCTGTTGTGTGTGATTTCTGTACTGCAATAACTTATTTATAATGTAGGCCACTAACAGCTTAGGGCCCATTAGTCATAAGTTCAAGCCCGACAAGCAAAGCCCGCATGTTCAGAAATTAATATAAAATTCATCGTGACTCCGATTGATAAACCGATTTCACCAATGTGCACAGAAACCATTTCTGCACCTTTTAAAGTCAAGATAAATTTTTCTGAATCCGAATTCAGTGGTTTCCAAAAATGTCCATCCCTATGTCATTTTAGGAAATCTTACTCCTCTACTCATAATTAAGAAGTCCAACTTCTTTGTTCATTAAATTTAACTCTTTAAATTTAACTATCTCAACGGGGATTAAAAATCCATTACTCTGTGTGACCCTCAATGGTTCAGGGATACAGCTAGCCGTGGGCTCACAACTCCTTGTGACTCGGAACAACAATTTCCGACTTGCCCATCGAATCATGGTAAGAGCGCCTAGCAACATCGCCCCATGATTCCCTAGGTATCACTGATAGTGCCTGCAAGAACCAATAGATTTTGGTTAGCGTACAGTACGGTCCCTTCATCCATATATCCCAATCGAATCAACAACCATTGGTATATCGAGAGTCGTTCGAGATTCGATAACTATGCAATACATCTTGATGATCAAATAGTGACATCGCATGTGTTACTAAGAAACCATTTCTTAAAACACATCATGTACTCTGGCCAGAGATTCGTCACACTAATATCTCCTCAGATCGCATAGGATATCCACGCTCGCAAGTATGTGGTGAATCCTTGACAACAAAGCATCGACTCCTATATGTGTTGTAACTGTACCCAATCCTGACACCTGATGACCCCAATAGAGTCGGTAAACGAGTCAAAGCACAGTACTAGCATATAGAGTCTCAATGATGTTTCAAGTAGTAAGGACTAATGGTGTACAACCAAAACCGCGGACTTTATCCACTCGATAAGTGATAACCACTTGGAAAGTCCGGATAGGGTAGTTCGATCATTCATCGTATGAATATCCATTTGCATTCTTCGAACATCTCTATGTTCCCTACCAATGAAACGTGGTACTCTGCATCGCAAATGCTAATCTCAAACTCGAGCGATCCTTATCCTTATTATCGGACGGCTCAATCGCCTAGGAACAGTTTAGAATATACAGTGACTATAAGATGTGTTTCATGATAGACATCTCCATGTTCTACCACATCTTACATACACTATAGTATATTCAAGGTCTTTATCAAAACAACAATAGTATATCACAATATAACAATATGAAGAAAGATAAAGTCATTGCCATTAATAAAAGTGTAAATTATATTAAACAAAAGATTGTTTATACAAAGAGTCATCAAAGTCCTTAGCCACAAGTTGGCTCACTGGGCACCCACTCTTTCAATTCTAACATTAAGAAATAAACGTCTGATAAAAATACAAACTGAGATAATCATAAATTACGAAAGGAAAGGCAACCCCATATGGTTGCAATAATAGCGATAACAAATTTCAAGACTAATATTTAAGCACAGGGAAAACACATCCTGGCTAATACTGAAAGTACTCAAACTAAAATTCTTTATTTCAAACATAGTCTTATGCGGAACTAAAAAGCAGCAACGGTCATAGGGACTTGCACCACCGGCGACCTCAACCCCGAGGATACTACCCCTCGATCTCTAGATACTCCTCCTCACCTGGCAATGAAACAAGCATAGCGAGTCTAATGACTCAGTAGGTATAAACAGTGTAATAACAAGGGTTTAAAAAATACCTGCAGTAATACTCAAAGTACTGTACATAATATACTTTGCAAATTAAACTGAAAATATGCATGATACAAGATAATGAGACAACCTGTAAACAATGAACTCACACCAACTCACGCTATGAGACTTTTGATCTTTCTTAACTTAACATGAAACTGAACTTGAAACTGAACATGAGACTTTCATAAACTTTCCTTGAACTGTACTTTCTTTTCTGAGAACTTAGATCATTGATTGTGACGTTTCCTTTAATAATTTGACCGATCATGTCTGCAGTACACTATGCCGGCAAGGACATCGAGAATACTCCCGACGCCGCATTGCCCCTTTGTTGGTAAGGGAAATCAGGATTTCTCCCAACTCCTCCAAATCCCTCTATTGGTAAGGGAAATCAGGATTTCTCCCAACTCCTCCAAACCCCTCTGTTGGCAAGGGAAATCAGGATTACTCCCAACTCCTCCAAGCCCCTCTGTGTCACAAATCAATTCACTTTATTCAAAACTTCACTTTCTTTACTTGTGACTTTAACTTTTCTTGAGATGCAAAAGAAGTGATACACTTTGCTTACTTTACTTGACTCGAAGATGAGAACTCAAGCACATGAATATGCAACTATAGGAAATGAAACTCAACTAAAAAATGTGGGTATTAGGTGAGTGAGTGGCTTCCCCTAGGTGAATTACCCAAATTTAACTCCAATTCTTACAAACAAGGCATAACCCGAGCAATCAAACCGAAAAACCCTTAACTCGATCTTACCTTAACCGAATTCGACCCCGCTCAAACCGACACTCCCCAAACACTACAATCTAAACATAGGACTAGATTGTGACTTCATTTGACAGCCCAAGCAATTCAAACATAAACCATTTCCGGACAGCCCCTTTTTCCTCTTAAAAATTCTGCACCAACGCCTTAAACTTAAATGACCCTTAACCTATCTAAATCTTAACCGAAACAAGCCCATTTTATACCGATGCGACCACAACATCATATCCTTGACCTAGGACCATCCCAAGCCACGACCAGACTATATTTGATGCCTCCCCTGCCCCAAATTCAGTAACCCCTGACCAAAGAATCCATCACCCTACTTCACTTCTACTTTGAGGAATCAACTCCATGCCCTTTTTCCTTACCTCTACCTCCTTCCAAACCACCAAACACACCTATTGACATGTTTTAGGACTTAACACAAGCACCTAGGCAGCCCTCAACCTCACTTTAACTCCACCATTCGAAAACACCAAGTTTATGCACCAATGCGTCTTAAATTCTTGAACAATCAATGAAGCCAATTGCCAAACAACAAAATGCACTACACATACTTCAAACACAGCCCTAACACCATGAAATTTTCAAAATTTAGGCATGCACAACTTCTGAAAAATTCAAAAATGACAATGCACAAGAAAACCCTTCATATCTCAAGTCAAGTTTCATCATACAACTCTCAAACCTCCACACATATGCATATTTCAAATTTTTACATTAAACTTGGCTGAAAACTTGAGAAATTTGAACCCTACATGTCATATAAACATAGGCATTTCGAAATTTAAAAAAAAAAGTTTAGCACAAAAACATAATAGCTAGCTTGAATGCCCAAGAAAAGTCTATACTTGCCTTGACTTCTACTACCAACAAACTCGAAAATAAGAGAGGTGAAGGGCTGAAACTTCTTGACCAACCAATAGAATAACCTCCCTAGATGACTTCCCAGCAACGACGGCGGCGGCGACTGGAGATCAAGGGAAGGGGGCGGCCGAAGAGGAAAGGAAAAGAGAGAGGGGGGCGGCTACTTGAGAAATAAAAATGCTAGGGTTTGTGTTATGCTTTTGTTTAGGTTTAAAAGGTCTGTGTGAGGTGTACATGTGTGTGTAAGCATAGGTGCAAGTATATAAAAGTAGGTATGAGTATTGTTTTAAAAGTACAACTTTAAAGTACTACAACTTTTGCCTACTAAACTTACACTTATAAAATTACTAAGTTTAAAAACCCCAAATTAAAATATTATATTGGGTTTTACTTATCCGGCTTTAAGAAAATTCAAACTTTTGAAAAAGTTAAAGAATAAGCCCAAGAATGCGATAAAATGATTTTTAATGCCCGGAAACTTCGAACTTTCAAACTCTCGTCTAATTTGCTCCTTCCTCCCTACTTCACTTTTTAAAATAAAATCTTTGAATTTACCGCCGAAATCCACCATCTTCAAACCCCGAAACCGGAAGTCACTGACTCAAGAATCTCAATAATTAATAACTTAAAATATTTGAGCAACTTAAACTTTAAAGAAAACTTAAACAATTAAATCCAAGAAATTAAAAATCATAATTATTAAAAATGAATTTAGAAATGAAATTTAAATTATTAAATTCTAGATGCTACATTATGCATCATCATCTAAAAATACTAACATATATGCATGCATACACACAATTGTAAAATTATCGTGTCAAACTATTTTGAAAGAGTGGGTGCCCGGTGAGCCAACTTGTGGCTAAGGGCTTTGATGACTCTTTGTATAAACAATCTTTTGTTTAATATTATTTACACTTTTATTAATGGCAATGACTTTATCTTTCTTCATATTGTTATATTGTGATATACTATTGTTGTTTTGATAAAGACCTTGAATATACTATAGTGTATGTAAGATGTGATAGAACATGGAGATGTCTATCATGAAACACATCTTATAGTCACTGTATATTCTAAACTGTTCCTAGTCGATTGAGTCGTCCGATAATAAAGATAAGTATCGCTCGAGTTTGAGACTAGCATTTGCGATGCGGAGTACCACGTTTCATTGGTAAGGAACATAGAGATGTTCGAAGCATGCAAATGGATATTCATATGATGAATGATCGAACTACCCTATCCGGACTTTCCAAGTGGTTATCACTTATCGAGTGGATAAAGTCCGCGGTTTTGGTTGTACACCATTAGTCCTTACTACTTGAAACATCATTGAGACTCTATATGCTAGTACTGTGCTTTGACTCGTTTACCGACTCTATTGGGGTCATCAGGTGTCGGGATTGGGTACAGTTACAACACATATAGGAGTCGATGCTTTGTTGTCAAGGATTCACCACATACTTGCGAGTGTGGATATCCTATGCGATCTGAGGAGAATTAGTGTGACGAATCTCTGGCCAGAGTACATGATGTGGTTTAAGAAATGGTTTCTTAGTAGCACATGCGATGTCACTATTGGATCTTCAAGATGTATTGCATAGTTATCAAATCTCGAACGACTCTCGATATACCAATGGTTGTTGATTCGATCGGGATATATGGATGAAGGGACCGTACTGTACGCTAACCAAAATCTATTGGTTCTTGTAGGCACTATCAGTGATACCTAGGGAATCATGGGGCGTTGTTGCTAGACTCTCTTACCATGATTCGATGGGCAAGTCGGAAATTGTTGTTCCGAGTCACAAGGAGTTGTGAGCCCACGGCTAGCTGTATCCTTGAACCATTGAGGGTCACACAGTGTAATGGATTTTTAATCCCCGTTGAGATAGTTAAATTTAAAGAGTTAAATTTAATGAACAAAGAAGTTGGACTTCTTAATTATGAGTAGAGGAGTAAGATTTCCTAAAATGACATAGGGATGGACATTTTTGGAAATCACTGAATTCGGATTCAGAAAAATTTATCTTGACTTTAAAAGGTGCAGAAATGGTTTCTGTGCACATTGGTGAAATCGGTTTATCAATCGGAGTCACGATGAATTTTATATTAATTTCTGAACATGCGAGCTTTGCTTGTCGGGCTCGAACTTATGACTAATGGGCCCTAAGCTGTTAGTGGCCTGCATTATAAATAAGTTATTGCAGTACAGAAATTACACACAACAGGTCACAAATTTTCGAAAACCTAGTGATTTTCTCTCAGTAGTGGCCGCCCCCCTTTCCCCTCTGCTCGGCAAAATCCAGTCTGTGAATTTTGAATTACAGTCTGGTTTAACGGATCAAATTCGTTAATCTCTTCGTAGAAACTTCTGATAGATTTTCTAGTGCAATCTATCAGAGGGATTAAATATCCGTTCGTGGACCTGATTGAAGAACAGTTCGTCCATCAGTTCCAGGGATATACAGCAAGAGCAGAGCAATCTGTTGGTGTCCAAAATCTCGATTCGAGATTGAAGGTAAAAATTTATAATTGTTATTTAATTTTTACACACACAATTTAATCGTAAAAGTTTTGATACCCAATATGGAATCGTTCCATATAAAATTTTTAAACTTCCGCTGCACCGGGTATCAATTCTGATTGATCTCATCGCCGCGTTCTCCAACATATTTAACTAACAATGAATCCAAATGTGAGCGACAATTGAATGAGGATACCTGATTTTTACTTCATTTAATTATTAACTAAATTCAAACTTTTTTTTTTTTTGAAACTATTGTGATACATATATATATTATATAAAAATTCATATATATTAATTGTCTAATCTTGCACAAAAACGTTAAAAAATATAATAAAATCTAGTAAACTATTTTAATTTTGGTGGGACATAAACCACAGAATCCCCTACTGTGGTTCCCCCACAAGTCCACGGTAGAGGATCCATAACCAAAAAGATACTTGTTATTCTTTTTGACCAAAAGGAAAGAAATCGGGAGAAATATCTTGTTTTCTAGAAAATAGATGTATGTATATGGATAAGACAAATAATCATCCAAAATTAGTTCACCAATTGATGAGCAAAAAAATTATATTATCCGTTTGGAGAGAATCTGGGTAATTTATCTGGGTAATTTATGGTGATCTAGATAGCCGAATTAATAATCGAACTGTTCCAAAGATCGAATTTCATGGGTTGTTACCTGCATCACAAAGCTAAGTGAGTAGCACCGGGGGTTGCGCGGCGAAGACACTCCGACACTCAAGTCAGTATTTGCCCAATAAAAGTTCTAGAGAACTAGAGCATGTTAGCATAAATTGTACCTTAAGAATGAGAGAACTTGAGCTATTTATAGATAGTCGGAAAATTTCATGGATTTGAGTCTCTTATGGGATTTTAGGAATTTATGGGCCTTAATAAAGTGTTCAAATAAATAACTAAATAATATGAGACCCAAATGGATTGAGTCACTGGGCTTGAGCCCGAAAAAAAGTCAAATTGGGTAATAACCCATCATAAGCTCCCCGCTCTCGGGCATGTCTCATGCTTCGGGATGACCGATAGTAGAAAATTTGGAGATACCTTTATGAATTAATTGTAGTAGGAATGTTGCAATTGAAATAGTAGGAAACAAAATCCTGTTGAATTAAAAATTATTGGATTTACAGTCCTGTCTGAATAATGATCGTAGAATTGCAGTAGGATTGTGGTGTAATAGGATAGGAATCAAAGTCCTGCTAGAATAATAATTATAGAAACTCAGTAGAATTCTTGCTGGATTACCATTATAAATTCAATATCGTAGTGTTTTCATCACAACTTACTAACTCAATATTGTTTCTGAATTTTTTATTGCAGTATTTTCTTGAGCACACCCCAAAAAATAAAGGAGATACAATTAACTTTTTTCCTATGACAAGTATTAATTTCTTTCCCTTTATTTGTGTTTGACTTTTTGTACAATTTAGAAAGTTGCACTTTCTCTTTTTCCTTTAGCTGTTTGTGATGGAGTATGCATTCTCAATAATGCAGTGAACAAGTTCCCACAGACGGCGCCAAATTGATGTAGCAAAAAATTGATATTACCCGATTGGAGAGAATCTGGGTCATTTCTGGAGATCTGTATAGCCGAATTAATAATCGAACTGTTCCAAAGACCGAACTTCGTGTGTTGTTACCTGCATCACATAGCAAAGTGAGTGGCGCCGGGGGTTGCCCAGCGAAGACACTCCGACGCTCAAGTCAGTATTTGCCCAATAAAAGTTCTAGAGAACTAGAGCATGCATGTGACTATAGATTGTGTACCTTAAAAATGAGAGAACTTGAGCTATTTATAGATAGTAGGAAAGTTTCATGGGCTTGACCCTCTTATAGGCTTTTAGGAATTTATGGGTCTCGATAAAGTGTCCAAATAAATAACTAAATAATATGGGACCCAAATGGATTGAGTCACTGAGTTTGGGCTTGGGCCCGGGAGAAAGTCAAATTTGGTAATAACACATCACCAATTAATTGGCCAATTTCGAATCTATAAGGGCATGATTAGCTAGATGCTTGTATGAAATAGAGTTGGAATGAAATCAATTTTCGAATGAAATAAGAATAAGAATGAAATGATAAGTCTATTTCATTCAAATGATTGGTACCAAAAAAATAAAACGAGAATAGAATAAATTATTTTTAATTATGCAATAATTTCTTCATTAAAATTCAAAATAATAGCTACACAAAAATATTAATTATAGAGTAAAAAATATCATAATTTGCTAATTATGGACCATTTTGAATAACAATTAACGTCGTTTCATTGATTTTAATACCATGCACAAATACCTCACCATATATTTCAAAATTACATATACGGAATTAATGTTGTTGAATACAAAATCTCTCACAATATAATGATTGTCAAATTAAATTAAATATATACAAATACGGCAAAATTTATTAGTAATATTAAAGTAAAGACTAGTTAAGACATAACAAATCGTCATTACCAATAACAAATATATGTGTATAATATAACAGCGTTCAAACCTATCCTTTTAATTAGTGCATCGAGCCTTTTTTGAAGAAAACATGTCAAATTTTAGGGTTTTGGGATTCTTCTTCCTTGTAGTATTCATCATGTCAGCAGGTTTGTGTATATAAAAAAAAAAAAAAACGTAGCAAATAAACTTTAAAAAGTAGATCAATCTTTTTAATTTATAACTTGAAAAGGGTGTCGACTTGCTCGCCCCTTGACGTCTTTCGATCAATATCTATGCTACATCAGGAGAAAATTTCAGCCTAATATTTGTCGTTTGTTACGTATTCAGGTGGCATCGATGGAGCAAATTTGAATTGCTGCTATGACAACCACATCGGCCGGTGCAACCATGGACAAGACGAGGCTTTGTGTGATTCTATGTGCCGACAGAGCTCGTGCGGAAAAGGAGGATTTTGCAAAGTTTTTAAGCATAAACCCCCAAACCACTATTGCCATTGCTATTGTTAATCAAAGTACGTTAGCTGATGTGTGTTGTTTGGCTTCATAATTTGGGTTTTAATATTATTTCTGCATGTATGCATGAAAAATAATATAATTAATTACGATGTCGAATTAATTTAAAAAGTTTGTATATGATAAATATTCTAATTTGATTCGCTTATGGAATGTTAAAAATTTCATGTGATTAGATTTTAAATTTTAAACACAAAGTTTGATATTGGATAATTTATATGTTCAAAGCCGATGCAGATTAATTTTAAGATTGATTTGTTCGCTTGATGAAAAGATTGAAAAAGTCACGTCTTAAATGGAAGATTCAAATATATTGTATGCGGGGACGTAACCAGGATTTTGCAGTAGAAGGACTAATTTTACATGAAAAAAATATGAATAAAACTCATAGGGTCAATATACATATTAGATTTATGTTAATATTTTTCAACTTGTTTATGATTTAAAAAAAAATTGAATATCAATCATGCTAGTAATGACACAAAATTTTAATATATCAATTTTCTTATAAATATTTTCTATATTCAAAAGTGAATGTATTTCAATAATTAAATTATATTTTCTAAAAAAAATTTGAAAATTTGATGGGTTAATGAATCAAAAAAAATTATCTTTAAAATAAGTTGAATAATTATTTTATATTTTATAAAGTATAATTTTTTTAATGTGATAATGTACATAATTATAGATTTACTTTGAATTTATGATGTTATTTTGTACTCAATAGCATATAATATTTAATATATTGAATGTTCCATTAAATGGTCTATATAAACACAAAATATAGAAGCCTAAATAACTTAAATAAAACTCATATATATCAATAAATTAAAAAATCCAATCAATTGCAAATAATAATTAATATATATAATTAACTCAATAAATAAAAATATATATATATATATATATATATATATATATATATATATATATACTAATTATATGGGCTGGGCTGGACTGGACTGTGCTGGGCTGAATCCCAGCCTAGCCCCCCATATAGTTTCGTCCCTCATTGTATGTTATACATAAAGGTTGTGCGTGAATTGAAGATTTTAAATAATATATCTCAAATTTTTTTGACTGATTAGATGTAAAAAATTGTGTTTCAATAAATGGATTTGGTTTGGAAAAATCCTGAACAAATTTTGACAAGTAAATAGTACAAACAATGAAAAGAAAGTAGTTATTTATTTTCACACTAAACATAAATTAATTTATTTTTTCACCACAAACATCTTAGAATGACAATGACTTAAAACAAACTTTCATCAACTATTTACATTTCTCTTACCATACATCATCCAAATATTTATAGACGGACTGCTTGTCACCTCATTTGATAACAGAGTATGTGAATTAATTAGATTGAATTTATATATCACATGATCTATTTTTTAAATTCTGCCTAATTATTTTTTCTCCAATTAAATATAAAGATGAATAATAGTAATTCAATGACACACAATCAAAAATATTCAGAAGGACATTAACGACACTGTCTTCTAGAAATCAAAACATTAAATTTACAACCTTCATTAAAAATAAAGTCAATACTTTGCGAATTGAACTTTTAAGAAAATACAAATTAAATATGTCATTCTCAATTATCGATGATATATGGTTGAAACAAAACTACGTGTGCGGTATGCCAATTAGTCCTTGCATAAAACCTCATCTAAGTTGTTACCTCATCATTCATTATAGTTAATCTAGAACTGCTGTAATGCCCCAATTTTATTATAATTGAGTTTAATTGAAATAATCAGAGTTTTCAATAGTTGAGGGCCATTTTGATATTTTGCAGGGGTCATTTTGCAAACTTTGAAGAATTGAGGAACGAAATGCAAAAATTGGATTATATATATATTATCTTGCAAGTTGACTCTTCTCACCATCACATCATTCCCTCTCCTCTTTTCTTTCCCATTTCGTACGTACAGAATCGAGAGAAGCCATGGCCAACGACATTTCAAGCTTTTCTTCCGCCTGATTCGCACCATCCGACCGTTAGATTTTATTTCCGAGTTGAGATACACGATCACTGCAACGAGGGCTTTGTTTTGACCTATGTTTTGCTAAGATCCTCGAACTTTGATTTTTGTTGGGTTGTCAGAATTTAATAATCTTCGAGTATGTTATTCTTGAGCTAGCATAGATAGTGTATTCGAAGTCGGTTCGGAAAAAGAACGAAGTTTGGATTTTATACGAATTTTGAGGCATATTTCGAAAATGGGGTTTTGTATATTGTTGAGATTTGTTGTGTTTTGTTGGTCTGGAGGATGATTTGAGTTGATCGGAGTTGATTGATGTTGTTGTTGATTTTTGGTTTGACCGTTTATTGTCGTTATGTCGTCGAAATCGAGTTTCGATTATCGGTTGTTTATTTCGGTTTGATTTCCGGGTTTGATTGAATTGGTAGATTGATATCGAATCCGTATATTCTTCATTTTCATATTTGGATTGGAGTTTCGGGTTTGGATCGAACTTGGAAGTTGAATCGAATTGAGAATTAAAGACGGTATATTGATTGAGTTTCTTTGTTTCGATTTGTTGTGATTCGATTGATTATTTATTTGAGTTCGTTGTTATTTTCAGATTTGAATCTTCGACGGACTTGAAAGGTAAAAGATGACATAGAATAAAAATGGGATTGAATACACGAGTTCGATTGATTCTCGAGTCCCGAAAATCACATACTGAATGGTTAATTGTTGGTGTGAACTTGATTGATTATTTTGTTTATACTTGCATTCATATTGAGCCGATTATTCGATTCGTTTTGAATATAGACGATTTAGGGAGCTATGTTGAAGTGTCTTTGGATTTCGAGTTTTTTCAAGTGCCAGAATACTTCTTATAGTTGCTCTGAAGTCTAGGGGTTTGAGTTGTGCGACATCCACCCCAAAAGAGAGTGTAGGTGGGTTGTTGTAATGACTTGGCCTTGGGATCTCTACCGAGTACCGATCGATATTTCGATTATCTGATTTGATAATCCCGAGTTTTGAAGTCATGCATACATCCACCCTCATTTGATTTATTGATGATGATTACATGTCTATATGAGGTGTTTATCTGCTATTGCATGTCTGTCTCTTTTACTTAGAAATTATATTTCTAACCGGGTTATCCGGCTGTTGTTTTATTTGTATGTGTACTTGATAACAGGAGGATCAGGAGCTGGACCAAGTCATTTGGGTTAGCTCGGGGTAAGATGATAGAAGTGAGACACCGTGTGTCGTAGGGTCGTACCTTTTGGATTTATATTATTTTTGATTAGTCGAACGAACCCTATTGTCGAACTTGTTATTGTAATTGGGCAGAACTTAGATTATGGCATGTTCTAATTATTGTTTTATATGTGTGTATGAGTTTAGAATTATTTAGAATTGCCTTTGATTGATTTTCCAGGCTCTCTCTCCCTCTCTGCCAGTTTGGCCTACGCGCGGGCGAGGCATGACCTCGCGCGCGCGCGAGGTTTCCTGGAGGGCTCGGGAATTTTGGCCCGCGCGCGCACGAGCCCTTCTCTCGCGCGGGCGCGAACCTTTCGCGAGACCTCTGTGCGCAAGGCTCTTTAAAAAAAAATATTTGATTCGTTTTCCGCGGATCTTCGTGTTCGTTTGTGTTTAATTATTCGATATTAGAAGATTAGAAACGGGGTCTCACATTAAGTGGTATCAGAGCCATAAGATTCTTGGATTTGAACTAGAGTGAGCGAGGTAGATCGAGTCTGCATGAATTGAATTCTCGCATGTGATTGACTTATTTAAATGATTATTTTAAATACGTGCGAGCATGCTTTCTTGATTCTTGAATTAATTGAATTACATGATTTGTGATTTAATTTATAAAGCATGAATTACGTGATATATATTTCTGCCTTGTGCTATTATCTGTTCTTGTATATCATTGAGATTCATGAGTACTCAGAGCAGAGTTTTTGACACCGAGGTTATGAGATTGAGATTGAGTTTGAGATATTGTGTCCTAAACCTTTGATATCAGATGGCACCTCGACGATCTTTGATAAGGAATCCACCACCTTTGACTCCTCCTACTGAGAATCCGCCACCAGTAATAATTCCTTCGCATGATCAGGGTAGTACTGGAGTGGATCAGTTTGATGCAACCGCGACCCCGATGGAGACTCTATTGAAGAGATTTCGATCCTTCCGACTGCCTACCTTGACTGGTACAGAGAACTCCATTGAGTGTGAGAGTTGGCTAAAGGACATTGATCAGCTCTTTGATTCTCTCGACTATACCGATGACCGCAGAATCAGGTTAGTCATTCACCAGCTTCAGGGTGTTGCAAAGAATTGGTGGACTACAACCAAGAGGGCAAATGAGAATCGAGGCACCATTGTCACTTGGAGTTTATTCAAGACTGAGTTCTACAAGCGGTTCTTTCCTGTCTCGTATCGTAAGGAAAAGGGTGCCGAATTTGCGAATCTGAAGCAAGAGAACTTGAGTATCGAGGAGTATGTGAGCAAGTTTGACAGTCTCTTGAGGTTTGCACCTCACATCACAGATCACGAGGAAGCCAAAGCCGATCACTTCATCAACGGCTTGAATCCTGAGATCTTTACCTTGGTCAATACCGAGAGACCCAATAAATTCGCAGATGCCATGGATCAGGCAAAGGGAGCCGAAGCTGGACTTTTGATGCAGCGAGGAAATCAGATAGCTCCTCAGCAGCAGCAGAGATCTTTTCAGAATCAGCCTATTCAGTTTCATCCTCAACAGTCCCAGTATCTGTACCAACCTTCTCAGCAGTCGAATCAGTCTCAGAGGGTTGAAGGAGGAAACAGTGGCAAAAACAGGCGAGATCAGTATCGACCAAAAGGGAAGCAATTCAAGAAGTCTGGGAGCAGTTCATTGAGTTCCAGTGTCTCTAGACAGTTCAGTTCCGGGCAGAATTCAAGATTTTTAGGAGCATCGTGCAGTAAGTGTGGAGGACGTCACCCTAGTGATCAGTGTCGAGGCGTGTTTGGTAGATGCAATATCTACTAGCAGTCGGGTCACTTTGCTAGAGTTTGTCCTCTGCGAGGATCCTATAGAGCTCAGAGCGGTAGTTCTTCTTGACTGCCAGCTCAGCCCGAGAGATCAGCTTCTCCAGTCCATACTTTTCAGCCCCAGCAACAATCTCGTCAGGGAGGTAATCAGAATCAAAACCAACCTTGTAATGCCCCGATTTTATTATAATTGAGTTTAATCGAGATAATCAGGGTTTTCAGTGATTGAGGATTGTTTTTTTATTTAGCAGGAGGTTACTTTGCAAGATTGGAGAAATAAAGGACTGAAATGCAAATATTGGATTTAATATATTATCTCATGCAAGTTGGCTTTTCTATCACCTTGACCCATTCCTCTCCTTTCTTCTCCTTCCTCCCATTTCATACGTACTGAAGAAGCCATAGCCAAATCATTTTTTCAAGCTTTCTCTCCGCTCGATTCGCTCGATCCGACCGTTAGATTTCATTTCCGAGTTGAGATTCACGATCACCACAACGAGGGCTTTGTTTAGACGTAAGTTTTTCTTCGATCTCTTGAACTTCGATTTTGTTGAGTTGTCAGAATTTGATAATATTGGAGTATGTCGTTCTTGAGCTAGTATAGATCGTGTATTCGAAGTCGGTTTGAAAAAAAAACGAAGTTTGGATTTTATATGATTTTAGAGGCATATTTTCGAAAATAGTGATTTTGATTGAGGTTGGATTTGAGTTGTTTTGATGGATTGTGATGATGATTGAGTTATTGTGATGTTGTTGGATGGTTTGTATTTTTTGGATAGTTAGTTTATAGTCGTTATGCCGTCGAAATTGAGTTTGAGTTATCAGTTTTGGTTCGGTTTGATTTGTATATCGAATTTGATTGAGTTTGAACTCCGAGTTGATATCGAATCCGTGTCTCGATATTTTGACAGTTGATTAGAGATTGGAATTGGAGGACTTGGAGATCGGTTACCAATCAAAGAGTTGGAAGACGGTATAGATTGTTTGATTTATCGACTTTGAGTTTCGAATTGTTTAGATTTTGAATCGAGTTGTCTCTTGTTTGACAGGATTGATTGAAGCTTCGAGAAAAAGGCAAAAGTCGACATTGAAATGAATGGGAAAGAATACTCGAGATCGACTTATTCTCGAGTTCCCGAAAATCACATACCGCTTGTTTATTTGCTTGCGTGAACTTGATTTAGTTATTAATGCACTTGCATTCATATTGAGCCGACTTTCGATTCGTTTTGAAATGAGACGTTTTAGAGAGCTATATTGAAGTGGCTTTGGATTTCGAGTTTTTCCAATTGCTAGAATACTTCTTATAGTTGCTCTGAAGTCTAGGGGATCGAGTTGATCGACTTCCACCCCGAAAGGGTGCGTCGGTGAGTTGTCGTGAAGACTTGACCCCGGGATCCCAACCGAGTACCGATCGATTTTATGATTATCTGACTTGATAATCTTGACTTTTAAATCCATGCATTCATTCAATATTATTTCGATGTTATGATTTATGTTGACACATTTCGATTGAGGTGTTTATTTGATATTGAGTGCATGTCTCTTTTACTTAGAAATTATATTTCTAACCGGATTATTCTGGCTGTTGTCTTTGTTTTGTATGTGTAACTTGGCTACAGGAGGATCAGGAGCTGGACCGAGTCGTCCTGGTTAGCTTGGGGGTGAGATTGATAGAAGTGAGACTCCGGGTCGTAGGGTCGAGTCTATTTGGAATTGTATTAGTTTTGTTGAGTCAGTGGAACTCATTTATGAAACTCGAATGGTTATTGTATTTTGGGCAGAACCGAGATTTGGTATGTTCTAATTATTCGAGTTTAGAAGATTAGAAATGGGGTCTCACATTAAGTGGTATCAGAGCAATAAGATTCTTGGATTTGAACTAGAGTGAGCGGGGTAGATCGAGTCCGCATGAATTGAACTCTCGCATGTGATTGATTTATTTAAATGATTATTTTTAAATACGTGCGAGCATGCTTTATTGATTCTTGAGTTAATTGAATTACATGAGTTGTGATTTAATTTATAAAGCATGAATTATGTGATATATATCTGTCATTGTATATCGTTGAGATTAATGAGTACTCAGAGCAGAGTTTTGGACACCGAGGTTATGAGATTGAGAATAAGTCTGAGATATTGTGTCCTAACCCTTGATATCAGATGGCACCGCGACGATCTTTGAGAAGGAATCAACCACCTTTGACTCCTCCTTCTACTGAGAATCCGCCGCCAGTTATTACTCCTCCGAATGATCAGGATAGTATAGGAGTGGATCAGTTTGATGCAACCGCAACCCCGATGGAGACTCTTCTGAAGAGATTCCGATCTTTTCGACCGCCTACTTTAACGGGTACCGAGAACTCCGTTGCTTGTGAAAGTTGGCTAGATGAAATGGATGAGCTCTTTGATTCCCTCGACTATACCGATGACCACAGGATCAGGTTAGTCAGTCATCAGTTGCAGGGTGTTGCTAAGAATTGGTGGACCACAACCAAGAGAGCGAATGAGAACCGAGGCACCGCCATCACTTGGAGCTTGTTCAAGACTGAGTTCTTCAAGCGTTTCTTTCCTGTCTCTTATCGAAAGGAAAAGGGTGCCGAATTTGCGAACCTAAAACAAGGGAACTTGAGCATTGAGGACTATGTGAGCAAATTTGACAGTCTCTTGAGGTTTGCACCTCACGTTGCAGATAACGAGGAAGCCAAGGCCGACCAATTCATCAATGGATTGAACCCTGAGATATTTACCTTGGTCAATACCGGAAGACCCAACAACTTCGCTAATGCTATGGATCAAGCAAAGGGAGCCGAAGCCAGATTCTTGATGCAACGAGGTAATCAGGTAGCTTCTCAGCAGCAGCAGAGATCTTTTCAGGACCAGCCTGTTCAATTTCAGCCTCAACAGGCTTAGTATGATTACCAACCGTCTCAACAGTCGAATCAGCCTCAGAGGTTTGAGGGAGGCAACAGTGGCAGAAACAGGCGAGATCAGTATCAGCCGAAGGGGAAGAATTTTAAGAAGTCTGGTAACAGTTCATCGAGTTCCAGTGGCTCTAGACAGTTCAGTTCAGGACAGAATTCTGGGTTTTCTGGAGCTTCATGCAGCAAGTGTGGAGGACGTCACCCGAGTGATCAGTGTCGAGGCGTGTTTGGTAGTTGCAACATCTGCCAGCAGCCGGGTCATTTTTCTAGAGTTTGTCCTCAACGAGGATCCAATAGATCTCAGAGCGGCAGTTCTTCACGACCGCCAGCTCAGCCCGAGAGATCAACTTCTGCAGTCCATTATTTTTCGCCTTAGCAACAGAATCGTCAGGGAGGTAATCAGAACCAGAACCAACCTCCACGACAGCAGTCGAGGGTGTTTGCCTTGACAGAGGATCAAGCCAATGCAGCTCCGAATGACGTGATAGCAGGTAACTGTTCGATCTTTGGTTATCCTGCGCTTGTTTTGATTGATACGGGTGCTTCCCACTATTTCATCTCTGAAAGATTTGTTGTGATGCATGATTTAATTGTTGAGCCTTTATCTGATGTTGTTTCTATTACTTCACCTTTGGGTGGAGAGACTGTTTCGGTGAGATTGGTCTATAACTGTGTGTTAGAATCCAAAGGGAATTCGATTGAGATTGACTGCATCGTTCTTGGATTATCTGATTTTGACTGTATCGTCGGGATTGATGCTTTGACCAAGTATAGGGCGACAGTAGATTGCTTTCAGAAAGTTGTTCGTTTCAGGCCTGAGATGGCAGATGATTGGAAGTTTTTCGGTAAGGGTTCTCGATCCAAAATTCCTTTGATTTCGGTATTAACCATGTGTAGTACCCCGTACCCGAAATCAGTAATTAAGGGATTAATCATAATTACTTAAATAGAGTTCGGAAGCTCCGAAGGTAGGTTCGGAAGTTCCGAACAGGATCGGAAGCTCCGATGCAGGATTGGAAGCTCCGATCATATTACATCATCCATGACGATTGGCTAGATCGGAAGCTCCGATCAGGACCGGAAGCTCCGATCACCCCTATCCGGAGTCAACAAGTGATATTTTGACACGTGGCAGATCAGGATCTTCGGAAGCTCCGATGGCAGGATCGGACGTTCCGATCAAGGTTCGGACGTTCCGATCAAGGATCGAAAGTTCCGATCGTTGTCTATAAATAGAAGGCCGAGGCATCACTTTCATTTGCCAATTCCGAGTTCTCCTTTCCATTCTAGTCCTTTTGGAGCTGTTCTAGTCTTCTTAGGCTTGGTCCGGAGGTCGGCGAGGCGTTCGGTAGTCGTAGCGGAGTTGTGCCCGAGTTCTGGAGGCACCGACATCAAAGGGCTAACGACGGACGAAGGTATAGCTTTTGCTTCCTATAAATATTTAGGAGTATGCAATAGCTTAGTTAAGGCTTTTAGAGCACTTTAATGATAGTAGTATCATTTGGCAGTGTAGAGCAGACTATAGGCGTGGACCTGGAGTTGGTAGAGCTTGCACTGTGTTGAGGTACGAAAGTACTGTTCGAGATATCCTGACTGAGTATGCATGTATTATGTGACTGCATGATTTATATGCCATGATATTATGCTGCATTCATTTGCATCTTGCTGTATCTCTTTCGAGATGTCTGTTAGTAGGGTTGTACCCTATCCTGTTAGTGGATGGACTTCCATCGATTTGGGTCCGGCGTATCCACGGTTATCTCGGTATGGGAGCCACCTCCTGAAGCGACGGCACAGCGTGCTACATACCAGGGCCCGGTCTGTCTCTGTTATCTGATCCTTGACCTCGAGTCTATAGGGAGTTCACTTTGCATGCATGTATACTCATACTCTCGTACTGAGCGTTTTATGCTCACGTCTCGTACTTTGTATTTTCTGGACACCCTATTCCATGGGACAGGTTTGCGATTGGACGAGGAGGGTGGATCCAGGAGGGGCTAGTCAGTGGTTGGCCAGCTGGAGCTTCGTCTAGGTTTTATTACTGTTGTTTGGGTTTATACAGCTATTCGATTTGGTTGTATATTATTGGATAAATTATAGTTCCTTTACTTGGGGTTGTAAATTATTTGTGGTTTCCGCAGTTTTATTCTGATATCTGTTTAATTGAGTAAATTGCATGCATAAATTCTGTTTAGTAGGTGATCCGGGTAAGGGTCACTACACCATGTCTCGTTTACTTCAGAAAAGAGCAGAGGGATTCTTGATTTATGCTTTGGATATTCAGAAGTTTAGCCCTTAGTTGTCCGAGATATCGGTGGTTAGCGAGTTGGCGACGACATGTCCTACGAGGGTTTGGTGAGCCGTTGTCACCAGGCGGAGGACAGCATTCGGCGGAACAGGTCTTTCCCTCAGTCGAGGCCTGCTAGTTCTTTGGGTCCCCGTGCCCAAACTTTCAAGAAGTCTGGATCTTCTTCTTCCTCTGGTTCTGGAGGTGTTGTCCATTACGGTAAGAAGGACAAGTGTGATCACTGTGGGAAGAACCATCCATCCGACAAGTGCCGTAGAGCTTCTGGAGCTTGTTTCCGTTGTGGAGAGACTGGTCATATCCGGAGGTATTGTCCACTGTCTGGGGGAGGCGGTTCTGGTTCTGGGTCAGGATCGGGTTCTCAGGCCACCGTTCAGCAGAGGTCGCAGGGACAGTCTGCCGGGAGTTCTCATTTGAGGCCACGAGCTTCTGGCCAGGTGTTTGCCCTAAGACATGATCAGGAAGTGGAGGAGAATGAGAAAATCATCGCAGGTACATTTCTGCTTTATGATATACCTGCTCTTGTACTTATTGACACTGGTGCATCTCATTCCTTCATTTCTGCACGTTTTGTTAAGAGGCATAAGTTACCATGCATTGCACTAGACGTAGTGATGTCTGTTTCTACTCCGACGGGCCAATCTGCTTTGGCTAAGCGTCTAGTGATGGGTTGCCCCTTAGAGTTTGAGGGTAACATTTTGATTGCAAATCTCATGGTCCTAGTGATGGACGACTTTGATTGCATTCTGGGAATAGATATGTTGACTACCTATCGTGCTTCAGTGGACTGCTATCAGAGATTAGTATGCTTTCATCCGGAGGGGAGTAAGAGTTGGTTTTTCTATGGTGAGGGAGCGCGACCCCCGATGCCTTTGGTATCAGCTTTGAGAGCCTGTCGAGCTCTAGAGTCTGGCGGGGAAGGCTACCTTATCTATGCAGTTGATTTGTCCGCTGAGAGTATTGGGATAGAGAGCATTCCTGTTGTGGATGAATTTCCAGATGTATTTCCTGATGAGATTCCGGGTTTTCCTCCTGCTAGGGAAGTCGAGTTTGGCATAGAGTTGATGCCGGGTACTTCGCCTATTTCTAGAGCACCGTATCGTCTAGCTCCGTCAGAGATGCGTGAGTTGAAGAATCAGCTACAGGATCTTTTGGACAAGGGGTACATTCGTCCTAGTGTATCTCCTTGGGGAGCTCCTGTTCTCTTCGTGAAGAAGAAGGATGGGTAGATGCGGCTGTGCATTGACTATCGGCAGCTGAATCGAGTCACTGTGAGAACAAGTATCCGTTGCCTCGTATTGATGACTTGTTTGACCAGCTGCAGGGCACATCAGTTTACTCCAAGATTGACTTGAGATCTGGGTATCATCAGTTGAGAGTCCGTGATCAGGACGTAGCCAAGACTGCATTCCGTACTCGCTATGGGCATTACGAGTTCCTAGTGATGCCATTTGGTTTGACTAATGCGCCGGCTATATTCATGGATCTGATGAACCGTGTCTTCAGGGAGTATTTGGAAAAGTTTGTCGTGGTCTTCATTGACGACATCTTGGTGTATTCGTGTAATACGGAAGAACATGTTTCTCACTTGCGGTTGGTACTGCAGACTCTTCGGGATGAGCAGTTGTACGCCAAGCTAAACAAGTGTGAGTTCTGGATGGATAGAGTGGTCTTTCTTGGCCATATCATATCCAGGGAGGGGATTTCTGTTGATCCAAGCAAGATTGAAGCGGTACTTAATTGGTCGCGTCCGAGGACAGTTGCTGAGATCCGTAGTTTTATGGGTCTAGCAGGGTATTATCGTCGCTTCATTCTGAACTTCTCTCAGTTAGCTCGACATTTGACGCAGCTTACCCGCAAGGGTGTGGATTTCGAGTGGTCCTCCGAATGTGAGGAGAATTTTTGTGAGCTTCGACGGTGGTTGACTTCTGCGCCGGTGTTGGCATTACCGTCCGGATCTGGAGGGTATGTGGTTTACACGGATGCTTCTCTTCAGGGGTTAGGTTTTGTCCTGACTCAAAATGGGCATGTGATCGCATACGCTTCTAGACAGCTGAAGCTTCACGAGGACAACTACCCAGTCCATGATTTGGAGTTAGCAGCCATTGTGTTCGCTTTGAAGATCTGGCGTCATTATCTGTATGGCGAGAAATTTGAGATCTTCACCGATCATAAGAGTCTCAAGTATTTGTTCACTCAGGCGGAGTTGAACATGAGGCAGAGACGTTGGATGGACTTGCTTAAGGACTATGATTGCGAGATTAAGTACCATCCGGAAGCTGCTAATCTCACCGCTGATGCTTTGAGTCGCAAAGTGCGACTATCCGCACTTCAGACTTGTTCGATATCTAGTGCGATCAGTGACTGTTGTACTTCAGGTTATACCTTCAAGCATAAGAAAGGTATGCAGAGTATCCAGATGTTTGCGATATTATCTGAGCCAGCCTTGTATTCGCGGATCCGAGATGCTCAGATGTCTGATTCAAAGACCCAGCATTTAGCTCGTCTAGCTAACGAGGGTAACTCGTCTGGATTTCATTATCAGTCAGATGGCTTTCTGTGTTTGTCTGGTAGGCTTGTGATTCCGCAGGATGAAGAGTTACGAGAGGAGATTTTGTCTCAGGCGCATCGCACTAAGTTGAGTATTCATCCTGGGAGCAACAAGATGTACAAGGATCTACGTACTCGTTTCTGGTGGAAGGGAATGAAACGCAATGTTTATCAGTTTGTTTCGAGATGTTTGGTGTGTTAACAGGTCAAGGCAGAGCACCGACGACCTGGAGGATTGCTTCACAATCTGCCTATTCCTGAATGGAAATGGGAGTTTATCACAATGGACTTTGTGACCCATTTGCCGGTATCCCCGAGGTACTGTGATGCTATCTGGGTTGTGGTGGACCGACTCACCAAGTCAGCTCATTTCATTTCCTATAGCCGAGAGTACTCTGTGGATCGCATGGCACGGATGTACATCCAGGAGATCGTTCGACTTCATGGAGTGCCTGTGAGCATTGTCAGCGATCGGGACCCTAGGTTTACTTCTAGATTCTGGGGGAGTGTTCAGCGTGCGATGGGTACTACTCTCAGTTTGAGTACAGCCTATAATCCGGAGACTGATGGTCAGTCAGAGCGCACTATCCGTACTTTAGAGGATATGCTTAGAGCGTGCATCATGGATTTTGGTTCTGCCTGGCAGGATCATTTGTCTTTGATCGAGTTCGCTTACAACAACAGCTATCACACTAGTATTGGGATGGCACCTTTTGAGGCGTTGTATGGGCGACGTTGTTGTACTCCACTCTTCTGGGAAGAAGTGGGGGAGAGACAGGCTGAAGGACCGGAGTTTATCCAGCAGGCGGTAGATATTGTTGATCAAATCAAGAAACGGATTAAGACTGCACAGGATCGTCAGGCCAGTTATGCTAATATCAAGCGTAGGCCCCTGCAGTTCGAGGTCGGGGAGAAAGTGTTTCTGAGAGTGTCACCTTTCCGCAAGATTCTCAGATTTGGCCTTAAGGGCAAGTTGTCTCCCAGATTTATCGGTCCGTTTGAGATCTTGGAGAACATTGGCGATTTGGCTTATCGACTAGCTTTGCCACCGCATCTATCCAGTATTCACGACGTGTTCCACGTATCTCTGTTGCGACGGTATGTGGTGGATGAATCTCATATTCTGCAGCGATCTGAGGTTCAGGTAGACAAGGATTAGACTTATGTTGAGAAACCTCTTCGTATCCTGGATTATAAGGATAAGGTTTTACGGAACAAAGTCATTCCTTTGGTTTTAGTTCAGTGGCAGCGCCGAGTCACTGAGGAAGCTACTTGGGAGCTTGAGGACAGGATGCGTAAAGACCATCCTGAGTTATTTTGATTTCATTCTTTAAGTTGTATTCAGTTGCAAACTCTGTAAACGTTTGATTTGAATAAAGAATGTTTTTGTAACCTTGTATTGCATTCAGTACTTAAGATCTATTTTCGAGGACGAAATATCTTAAGTGGGGGAGAATGTAGTACCCCGTACCCGAAATCAGTAATTAAGAGATTAATCATAATTACTTAAATAGAGTTCGGAAGCTCCGAAGGTAGGTTCGGATGTTCCGAACAGGATCGGAAGCTCCGATGCAGGATCGGAAGCACCGATCATATTACGTCATCCATGACGATTGGCTAGATCGGAAGCTCCGATCAGGACCGAAAGCTCCGATCACCCCTATCCGGAGTCAACAAGTGATATTTTGACACGTGGAAGATCAGGATCTTCGGAAGCTCCGATGGCAGGATCGGACGTTCCGATCGAGGTTCGGATGTTCCGATCAAGGATCGGAAGTTTTGATCGTTGTCTATAAATAGAAGGCCGAGGCATCACTTTCATTTGCCAATTCCGAGTTCTCCTTTCCATTCTAGTCCTTTTGGAGCTGTTCTAGTCTTCTTAGGCTTGGTCCGGAGGTCCGCGAGGCGTTCGGTAGTCGTAGCGGAGTTGTGCCCGAGTTCTGGAGGCACCGACATCAAAGGGCTAACGATGGACGAAGGTATAGCTTTTGCTTCCTATAAATATTTAGGAGTATGCAATAGCTTAGTTAAGGCTTTTAGAGCACTTTAATGATAGTAGTATCATTTGGCAGTATAGAGCAGACTATAGGCGTGGACCTAGAGTTGGTAGAGCTTGCACTGTGTTGAGGTACGAAAGTACTGTTCGAGATATCCTGACTGAGTATGCATGTATTATGTGACTGCATGATTTATATGTCATGATATTATGCTGCATTCATTTGCATCTTGATGTATCTCTTTTGAGATGTCTGTTAGTAGGGTTGTACCCTATCCTGTTAGTGGATGGACTTCCATCGATTTGGGTCCGGCGTATCCACGGTTATCTCGGTATGGGAGCCACCTCCTGAAGCGACGGCACAGCGTGCTACATACCAGGGCCCGATCTGTCTCTGTTATTTGATCCTTGACCTCGAGTCTATAGGGAGTTCACTTTGCATGCATGTATACTCATACTCTCGTACTGAGCGTTTTATGCTCACGTCTCGTACTCGGTATTTTCTGGAAACCCTATTCCATGGGGCAGGTTTGCGATTGGATGAGGAGGGTGGATCCAGGAGGGGCTAGTCAGTGGTTGGCCAGCTGGAGCTTTGTCTAGGTTTTATTACTGTTGTTTGGGTTTATAAAGCTATTCGATTTGGTTGTATATTATTGGATAAATTACAGTTCCTTTACTTGGGGTTGTAAATTATTTGTGGTTTCCGCAGTTTTATTCTGATATCTGTTTAATTAAGTAAATTTCATGCATAAATTCTGTTTAGTAGGTGATCCGGGTAAGGGTCACTACACCATGTCTCGTTTACTTCAGAAAAGAGCAGAGGGATTCTTGATTTATGCTTTGGATATTCAGAAGTTTAGCCCTTAGTTGTCCGAGATATCGGTGGTTAGCGAGTTTCCTGATGTTTTTCCAGACGAGATTCCTGGTTTACCGCCTATTCGAGACATCGAATTTAGCATTGAACTTGCGCCAGGTACTCAGCCTATTTCAAAAGCACCTTACCGTATGGCTCCATTAGAATTGAAGGAATTGAAGGAACAGTTAGAAGATTTGATTGCCAAAGGATACATCCGACCTAGCGTATCGCCTTGGGGTGCACCAGTGCTTTTTGTAAGGAAGAAAGACGGTTCTATGCGACTTTGCATCGACTACCGCCAGTTGAATCAAGCGAAGGTCAAGAACAAGTATCCTCTACCAAGAATCGACGATCTTTTTGATCAACTGCAAGGTTCTTCAGTGTATTCGAAGATAGATCTACGATCAGGGTATCATCAGCTGAGAGTTCGCGATGAGGATGTGCCGAAGACAGATTTCAGAACCAGATATGGGCATTTCGAATTCATAGTCATGCCTTTTGGTTTGACCAATGCTCCAGCAGTTTTAATGGACCTAATGAATCGCATCTTTCAGCGGTATCTAGATGAGTTCGTCATCATCTTCATCGACGACATTCTGATCTATTCTAAGAACCGTTCAGATCATGCCGAGTATTTGAGGATTGTGTTGCAGACTTTGCGAGCCAAACAGTTGTATGCTAAGATATCAAAGTGCGAGTTTTGGTTGGACCGAGTGGTTTTCCTAGGTCACATTGTATCAGGAGATGGAATATCTGTGGATCCCAGTAAGATCGAAGCAGTTATGAATTGGCAGAGACCGACATCAGTGCCAGAAATCCGAAGCTTTATGGGTTTAGCGGGGTATTATCTCCGATTTATCAAGGGATTCTCTTCCATTTCGAATCCGATTACTCAGTTGACCCAGAAGAATGCACCGTTTTTTTGGTCCAAACAGTGTGAGGCTAGTTTCATTGAGCTGAAGAAGAGATTGACCAGCGCTCCGATCTTGTCTATTCCATCAGGTACTGGAGGTTTCTCTGTGTACTGCGATGCTTCTCACCGTGGTCTTGTATGCATTCTCATGCAGAGGAAGCACGTCATAGCTTATGCTTCGAGGCAGCTGAAGCCTCACGAGACTCGTTATCCGATCCATGATCTCGAGCTAGCTGCAATCGTGTTTGCTTTGAAGACTTGGCGCCATTACCTGTATGGCGAGTCGTTTGAGATATTTTCTGACCACAAGAGCCTGAAATACTTTTTTTCCCAGTCCGAGCTGAATATGAGACAGAGGAGATGGATGGATTTGCTTAAGGACTTCGACTGCGAAATCAAGTATTATCCTGGAAAGTCGAATGAAGCTGCAGACGCTCTTAGTCGGAAGCTTTGTTCTTTGTCTCTTTCTACGATTGGTGTCTCTCGATTGATTGAAGATTGTTGTACTTCTGGTTTGGAGTTTGAGATCGATAGGAGATCCATTAGAGTTTTTGCGATTCAAGCCAAGCCAGAGTTGTTTCAGTCGATTAGAGAGTCTCAAATATCAGATCCGAGTATTCAGAGTTCGATAGAGAGAGTCCAATCAGGTCACCAGTCAGAGTTTCAGGTCAGAGATGACATTTTGTTTGTGAATAGCCGTATTGTTGTGCCCGATGTTTCTGAGTTGAGACAGCGCATTCTTCAGGAGGTGCATTGCAGTCGATTCAGTGTTCATCCAGGAGGCCGAAATATGTATAATGACTTGAAGACTCAGTTCTGGTGGAAACAGTTGAAAGGAGACGTCATGAGGTTTGTATCCCGTTGCCTGAATTGTCAACAGGTGAAAGCTGAGAGGAAGAAGCCCGGAGGATTATTGCACAGTTTGCCTGTCCCGGAATGGAAATGGGATCATATCTCAATGGATTTTGTCACGAAGCTACCATGTTCAGTCAGAGGTTGTGATGCGATTTGGGTTGTGATTGACCGGTTGACAAAATCTGCTTGCTTCATTCCTTACCGTATGACATACCGTCACGATCAGATGACCGAGTTGTATGTAAGAGAGGTTGTGAGATTGCACGGCGTGCCAAAGTCGATAGTATCAGACAGAGATCCGAGATTCACTTCTCACTTTTGGCACAGTCTTCAGGAGGCTTTGGGTACTCGTTTGCACTTGATCACAGCGTATCACCCTCAGACCGACAGTCAGTCCGAACGTACGATCCATACTTTGGAGGATATGCTTCGAGCTGTAGTGCTTAATTTTGGATCAGGTTGGCAGGAGTCCTTGCCTCTAGTGGAGTTTTCGTACAATAACAGCTTCCAGGCGAGCATTGAAATGACACCTTTTGAAGCTTTGTACGGGAAGAAGCGCAAATCTCTATTATTTTGGGATGAGATTTCAGAATAACCTGAGTTGGGTCCAGATATGATTCGTGATATGGAAGAGCAGGTGAAGTTGATCCGAGTCAGAATGAAGACAACGCAAGCTCGACAGGCCAAGTATGCGAATGTCAAATGCAGACCACTGTGTTTCGAGCAGGGAGACCGTGTGTTTCTGAAGATTTCTCCTTTCTGAGGCACTGTCAGATTTGGGAAGAGAGAAAAATTGTCTCCGAGGTTCATTGGTCCGTATGAAATTTTGGAGAAGATAGGCGATCTTGCCTATAGGATTGCTCTTCCTCCGTCTCTTTCAGGCATCCACGATGTGTTTCACGTTTCGATGCTTCGTAAGTACCATCCGGATCCATCTCACGTTCTTCAGCCGGACGAGGCCGAACTTGATGAGACAGATTCTTGACATAAAAGAGAAGCAGCTCAAAAACAAGTCGATTCCATTGGTGAAGATTCAGTGGAGTCGTCACGGAGTTTAAGAAGCGACTTGGGAGACCGAATCCGATATGAGGCAGCGATTTCCAGAGTTGTTCGATTGAGGTGAGTTCGTCTTCAATTTGTTTCGTTCTTGTTGAGTCTGTGATCTATCAAATTTCAAGGACAAAATCGAATCTTAGAGGAGGGAATTGTAATGCCCCGATTTTATTATAATTGAGTTTAATCGAGATAATCAGGGTTTTCAGTGATTGAGGATTGTTTTGTTATTTAGCAGGGGGTTACTTTGCAAGATTGGAGAAATAAAGGACTGAAATGCAAATATTGGATTTAATATATTATCTCATGCAAGTTGGCTTTCCCATCACCTTGACCCATTCCTCTCCTTTCTTCTCCTTCCTCCCATTTCGTACGTATTGAAGAAGCCATAGCCAAATCGTTTTTTCAAGCTTTCTCTCCGCTCGATCCGACCGTTAGATTTCATTTCCGAGTTGAGATTCACGATCACCACAACGAGGGCTTCGTTTAGACGTAAGTTTTGCTTCGATCTCTTGAACTTCGATTTTTTTGAGTTGTCAGAATTTGATAATATTGGAGTATGTCGTTCTTGAGCTAGTATAGATCGTGTATTCGAAGTCGGTTTGGAAAAAGAACGAAGTTTGGATTTTATATGATTTTAGAGGCATATTTTCAAAAATAGTGATTTTGATTGAGGTTGGATTTGAGTTGTTTTGATGGATTGTGATAATGATTGAGTTATTGTGATGTTGTTGGATGGTTTGTATTTTTCGGATAGTTAGTTTGTAGCCGTTATGCCGTCGAAATTGAGTTTGAGTTATCGGTTTTGGTTCGGTTTGATTTGTATATCGAATTTGATTGAGTTTGAACTCTGAGTTGATATCGAATCCGTGTCTCGATGTTTTGACAGTTGATTAGAGATTGGAATTGGAGGACTTGGAGATCGGTTACCAATCAAAGAGTTGGAAGACGGTATAGATTGTTTGATTTATCGACTTTGAGTTTCGAATTGTTTAGAGTTTGAATCGAGTTGTCTCTTGTTTGACAGGATTGATTGAAGCTTCGAGAAAAAGGTAAAATTCGACATTGAAATGAATGGGAAAGAATACTCGAGATCGACTTATTCTCGAGTTCCCGAAAATCACATACCGCTTGTTTATTTGCTTGCGTGAACTTGATTTAGTTATTAATGCACTTGCATTCATATTGAGCAGACTTTCGATTCGTTTTGAAATGAGACGTTTTAGAGAGCTATATTGAAGTGGCTTTGGATTTCGAGTTTTTCCAATTGCCATAATACTTCTTATAGTTGCTCTGAAGTCTAGGGGATCGAGTTGATCGACTTCCACCCCGAAAGGGTGCGTCGGTGAGTTGTCGTGAAGATTTGACCCTGGGATCCCAACCGAGTACCGATCGATTTTATGATTATTTGACTTGATAATCTTGAATTTTAAATCCATGCATTCATTCAATATCATTTCGATGTTATGATTTATGTTGACACATTTCGATTGAGGTGTTTATTTGATATTGAGTGCATGTCTCTTTTACTTAGAAATTATATTTCTAACCGGATTATTCCGGCTGTTGTCTTTGTTTTGTATGTGTAAATTGGCTACAGGAGGATCAGGAGCTGGACCGATTCGTCCTGGTTATCTTGGGGGTGAGATTGATAGAAGTGAGACTCCGGGTCGTAGGGTCGAGTCTATTTGGAATTGTATTAGTTTTGTTGAGTCGGTGGAACTCATTTATGAAACTCGACTGGTTATTGTATTTTGGGCAGAACCTAGATTTGGTATGTTCTAAATATTGATTTGTATTATGTTTGAACTTGGAATGTTTAGAATTGCCTTGTTGGTTGTTCGCAGGCTCCTCGACCCCTCTGCCCATTTTGCCTGCGCGCGGGCGAGGCAACACCTCGCGCGCGCGCAAGGAGTTTGAGAGGCTCGTGAGATTTTGCCCGCGCGCGCGCGAGCTCCCTTCTTGCGCGGGCGCGAGTATCTCCGCGAGTCTCTGTTCGCGTAGCCTGCGCACGCGCGAGGTGATGACCTTGCGCGGGCGCGAGGCTTCTTCTAAAAAAAAAAAAACTTTTGTTTCGTTTTCCGCGGCTTATTTTGTTCGATTATGATTAATTATTCGAGTTTAGAAGATTAGAAATGGGGTCTCACAAACCTCCTCGACAGCAGGCGAGGGTGTTTTCCCTAACAGAGGATCAGGCCAATGCAGCTCCGAATGATGTGATAGCAGGTAACTATTCGATTTTTGGTTATCCTGCATTTTTTTTATTGATACGGGTGCTTCTCACTGTTTTATTTCTGGAAGATTTGTCGTGATGCATGATTTATTTGCTGAGCCATTATCTGATGTCGTTTCTATTACTTCGCCTTTGGGTGGAGAAATTGTTTCGGTGAGATTGGTCCGTAATTGTGTGTTAGAGTCTAAAGGGAATTCGATTGATATTGACTGCATTGTACTTGGATTATCTGATTTTGACTGTATTGTCCTGATTGATGCTCTGACCAAGTATAGGGCGACAGTAGATTGCTTTCAGAAAGTGGTTCGATTCAGACCTGAGATGGAAGATGATTGGAAGTTTTTTGGTAAGGGTTCTCGATCCAGAATTCCTTTGATTTCTGTGTTATCCATGTCTCGTTTGCTTCAGAGAGGAGCATAAGGATTCTTGATTTATGTAGTAGATGTTCAGAGGTCTAGTCCTGAGTTTATAGAGATACCGGTGGTTAGCGAGTTTCCTGATGTATTTCCAGACGAGATTCCTGGTTTGCCGCCTATTCGAGAGATCAAATTCAACATCGAACTTGCACCAGGTACTCAGCCGATTTCGAAAGCGCCTTATCGAATGGCTTTGTTAGAACTGAAGGAGTTGAAGGAGCAGTTAGAAGATTTGATTGCCAAGGGATACATCCAACCTAGCGTATCGCCTTGGGGTGCTCCAGTGCTCTTCGTGAGGAAGAAAGACGGTTCTATGTGACTCTGCATTGACTACCGCCAGTTGAATCAAGCGACGGTCAAGAACAAGTATCCTCTACCTAGGATTGATGATATTTTTGATCAACTGCAAGGTTCTTCAGTGTACTCGAAGATAGATCTGAGATCAGGGTATCATCAGCTGAGAGTTGGCGACGACGATGTGCCTAAGACAGCTTTCAGAACCAGATATGGGCATTTCGAGTTTATAGTCATGCCGTTTGGTTTGACCAATGCTTCAGCAGTTTTTATGGATTTGATGAATCGTATCTTTCAGCGGTATGTAGATGAGTTCGTCATTATCTTCATTGACAACATTCTGATCTTTTCGAAGGACCGTTCTGACCATGCAGAGCATTTGAGGGTTGTATTACAGATTTTACGAGCCGAACAGTTGTATGCTAAGCTATCGAAGTGCGAGTTCTGATTGGACCGAGTTGTTTTTCTAGGCCACATTGTATCAGGAGATGGAATTTCTGTTGATCCCAGTAAGATCGAGGCAGTTATGAATAGGCCGAGACCGACATCAGTGCCAGAAATCCGAAGCTTTATGGGTTTAACAGGGTATTATCGCCGATTTATCAAGGGTTTCTCTACCATTGCAATGCCGATTACTCAGTTGACCCAGAAGAATGCACCGTTTGTTTGGTCCGAGGAGTGCGAGGCCAGTTTCATTGAGCTGAAGAAGAGGTTGACCAGCGCTCTGATCTTGTCTATTCCATCAGGTACGGGAGGTTTTTCCGTGTACTGTGATGCTTCTCATCGTGGTCTTGGATGCATTCTTATGCAGAGGAAGCACGTCATAGCTTATGCTTCAAGGCAGCTAAAGCCGCACGAAACTCGTTATCCGATCCATGATCTTGAGCTTGCTGCGATCGTTTTCGCTTTGAAGACCTGGCTCCATTACCTATATGACGAGTCATTTGAGATATTTTCTGACCACAAGAGCCTGAAATACTTGTTTTTCTAGTCCAAGCTGAACATGAGACAGAGGAGATGGATGGATTTGCTTAAGGACTTTGACTGTGAGATCAAGTATTTTCCTAGAAAGTCGAATGCAGCCGCAGACGCTCTTAGTCGGAAGCTTTGTTCCTTATCTCTTACTACGATTGGTGTCTCTCAGATGATTGAAGACTATTGTACTTCTGGTTTGGAATTTGAGACCGGTAGGAGATCCATCAGAGTTTTTGCGATTCAGGCCGAGCTAGAGTTGTTTCAGTTGATCAGAGAGGCACAAAGATCCGATCCGAGCAGTCAGAGTTTGATAAAGAGGGTCAGATCAGGTCACCAGTAAGAGTTTCAGGTCAGGGATGATGTGTTATTCATGAATAACCGTATTGTTGTGCCCAATGTTTCTGAATTGAGACAGCGTATTCTTCAAGAGGTGCATTGCAGTCGGTTCAGTGTTCATCCCGGAGGCCAGAAGATGTATAACGACTTGAAAACTCAATTTTGGTGGAAGCAACTGAAAGGAGATGTCAAGAGGTTTGTGTCCCGTTGTTTGAATTGTCAACAGGTGAAAGCCGAGAGGAAGAAACCAGGTGGATTATTGCACAATTTGCCAGTTCCGGAATGGAAGTGGGATCACATCTCGATGGATTTTTTCACGAAGTTACCGTGTTCAGTCAGAGGTTGTGATGCGATTTGGGTTGTGATCGACCGGTTGACGAAATCTGCTTGTTTCATTCCTTACAGGATGACATACTGTCACGATCAGATGAACGAGTTGTATGTCAGAGAGGTTGTGAGATTGCACGGCATGCCGAAGTCGATAGTATCAGACAAAGATCCGAGATTCACTTCTCACTTTTGGCACAGTTTACAGGAGGCATTGGGTACTCGTTTGCACTTGAGCATAGCGTATCACCCTCAGACCGATGGTCAGTCCGAGCGTACGATCCAGAATTTGGAGGATATGCTTCGAGCAGTAGTGCTTGATTTTGGCTCAGGATGGCAGGATTCTTTGCCTTTAGTGGAGTTTTTGTACAACAAAAGCTTCCAAGCGAGTATTGGAATGACACCTTTCGAAGCGTTGTATGGGATGAAGTGCAAATCTCCGTTGTTTTGGGATGAGATTTCAGAATCACCTGAGTTGGGTCCAGACATGATTCGCGACATGGCAGAGCAGGTGAAGTTGCTTCGAATCAGAAGACAGCCCAATCGACAGGCCAAGTACGCGAATGTCCGACGCAGACCACTGTGTTTTGATCAGGGAGACCGAGTGTTTCTGAAGATTTCTCCATTCCGAGGTACTGTCAGATTCCGGAAAAGAGGGAAGTTGTCGCCGAGATTCATTGGTCCATATGAAATTCTGGAGAAGATAGGCGATTTTGCCTATAGGATTGCTCTTCCTCCGTCTCTTTCAGGAATCCACGATGTGTTTCACGTCTCGATGTTGCAGAAATATCATTCGGATCCGTCCCATGTTCTTCAGCCAGACGAGGCCGAACTTGATGAGACTCTGAGCTATTTCGATAGAACGATTCAGATTCTTGACAGAAAAGATAAGTAGCTCAGAAATAAGTCGATTTCACTAGTGAAATTCAGTGGAGTCATCACGGAGTCGAAGAAGCGACTTGGGAGACCGAATCCGATATGAGGCAGCGATTTCCAGAGTTATTCGATTGAGGTGAATTCGTCTTCAATATGATTCTTTCTTGTTCAGTCTGTGATCTGTCAGATTTCAAGGACGAAATCGAATCTTAGAGGGGGAGAATTGTAATGCCCCGATTTTATTATAATTGAGTTTAATTGGAATAATCAGAGTTTTCAGTAGTTGAGGGCCGTTTTGATATTTTGAAGGGGTCATTTTGCAAACTTTGAAGAATTGAGGGACCGAAATGCAAAACTTGGATTTTATATATATTATCTTGCAAGTTGACTCTTCTCACCATCACATCATTCCCTCTCCTCTTTCCTTTCCCATTTTGTACGTACAGAATCGAGAGAAGCCATGGCCAATGACATTTCAAGCTTTTCTTCCGCTTGATTCGCACGATCCGACCGTTAGATTTTATTTCCAAGTTGAGATTCACTATCACTGCAACAAGGGCTTTGTTTTGACCTAAGTTTTGCTACGATCCTGGAACTTTGATTTTGGTTGGGTTGTAAAAATTTAATAATCTTCGAGTATGTTGTTCTTGAGCTAGCATAGATCGTGTATTCGAAATCGGTTCGGAAAAAGAACGAAGTTTGGATTTTATACAAATTTTGAGGCATATTTCGAAAATGGGGTTTTGTATATTGTTGAGATTTGTTGTGTTTTGTTGGTCTGGAGGATGATTTGAGTTGATCGGAGTTGATTGATGTTGTTGTTGATTTCTGATTTGATCGTTTATAGCCGTTATGCCGTCGAAATCGAGTTTGGATTATCGATTGTTTATTTCGGTTTGATTTCCGGGTTTGATTGAATTGGTTGATTGATATCGAATCCGTATATTATTCATTTTCATATTTGGATTGGAGTTTCGGGTTTGGATCGAACTTGGGAGTTTAATCGAATTGAGAATTGATGACGGTATATTGATTGAGTTTCTTTGTTTCGATTTTTTGTGATTCGATTGATTATTTATTTGAGTTCGTTTTTATTTTTAGATTTGAATCCTCGACGGACTTGAAAGGTAAAAGATGACATTGAATATGAATGAGATTGAATACTCGAGTTCGATTGATTCTCGAGTCTCGAAAATCACATACTGCATGTTTAATTGTTGGTGTGAAATTGATTGATTATTTTGTTTACACTTGCATTCATATTGAGCCGATTATTCGATTTGTTTTGAATATAGATGATTTAGGGAGCTATGTTGAAGTGGCTTTGGATTTCGAGTTTTTTCAAGTGCCAGAATACTTCTTATAGTTGCTCTGAAGTCTAGGGGTTTGCGTTGTGCGACATCCACCCCGAAAGGGAGTGTAGGTGGGTTGTTGTAATAACTTGGCCCTGGGATCTTAACCGAGTACCGATCGATATTTCGATTATCTGATTTGATAATCCCGAGTTTTGAAGTCATGCATACATCCACCCTCATTTGATTTATTGATGATGATTACATGTCTATATGAGGTGTTTATCTGCTATTGCATGCCTGTCTCTTTTACTTAGAAATTATATTTCTAACCGTGTTATCCGGCTGTTGTTTTGGTTGTATGTGTACTTGACAACAGGAGGATCAGGAGCTGGACCAAGTTGTTTGGGTTAGCTCGAGGTGAGATGATAGAAGTGAGACACCGTGTGTCATAGGGTCGTACCTTTTGTATTTGTATTATTTTTTTATTAGTCGAACGAACCCTATTGTCGAACTTGTTATTGTAATTGGGCAGAACTTAGATTATGGCATGTTCTAATTATTGTTTTATATGTGTGTATGAGTTTAGAATTATTTAGAATTGCCTTTGATTGATTTTTCAGGCTCTCTCTCCCTCTCTGCCCGTTTGGCCTGTGCGCGGGCAAGGCATGACCTCGCGCGCGCACGAGTTTTCCTGGAGGGCTTGGGAATTTTGGCCCGCGCGCGCGCGAGCCTTTCGCGAGCCCTCTGCCCGCGTAGCCTACGCGCGCGAGAGGTGATGACCTCGGGCGGGCGCGAGGCTCTTTAAAAAAAAAAAATTTTATTCGTTTTCCGCGGCTCTCCGTGTTCGATTGTGTTTAATTATTCGAGATTAGAAGATTAGAAACAGGGTCTCACAACTACGCAGAAAAACCAGTGCACATGCTGCAAAACAAAAAAAAATAAAACTAAATTATTCAAATAGTCAAAATCAAACCCCAGTGTTGAACAAATGTAAGCAAATCGCTCCAAAATAGCTTTAGTTAAAATTTTGAGAAATTTCTCTCTTTGATAATGGTGATTAATCTCAATATTAGTAATTAAAATATTTATTTATTTAAAACGTAGTTAATTATTTTTTTCTTGAAATTTATAAGACAATGTCTCCATTTGAATATACTGATTTTAAAGAGCATTATTATTAGTCAGATATTCAAATTTAGTGTGCTATTGCACACTCACATATATAACAACAACAATAATATGTAACATAACTCATTCGACTACAAAAATCCAAATGCTTTCAAATTATAGTTATTGTCTGTATCAAACGTTACCATTAAATTAAAATCATAACTATTATGTTAGGATCGAAATGTGTATAAAGGGGGGGGGGGTGAATACACACTTTAAAAAAAACCGTTGTCAAAAAATACTGTTGTAAAAAGTCCTCTCATAGACAACACAGAAAATGTGTTGTATTTTTTAGCAAACAAAACGCTTTTGCAATGCATAAAAAGCGTTGTTGTTTATGGCATAGACAACGCTTTTGCAACATTTTAAAAGCGTTGTTGTTTTTGCAAAGACAACGATTTTATAACACATAAAAGCAAAGCTTTAAAAGCGTTGTCTTTTTTTAGCAAAGACAACGTTTTTTTAATAGATAAAAAAGTGTTGTCTTTTTTTAAATACAATTTTTTAGCCACTGATATCTCGGGAAGCCAGGGATATCAGGGCCACGGGAAAGCAAGAGCGTTAGGGTTGTTCCCTTGTAGGAGAGTAAGTAGGGTGTGACGAGGTCGGGTTAGTAGCTCGGAGATAATGGAGTAGCTCATCCCGGATGGATGTATGAGGCTGGAAAGACCAAGTCTTCATGACCTGGACAACACCCATTTCTCAGGGGCATGATCCGACCACGTTGCCATATCCCCGAGCCTTTCGGCTTGATCGTGCGTGACAGGTAAACGTGGGCAACCCCTACACCCACGACCCGGATCGTGGCCACTACCCTGAAATTGCGAAGACACTCTCTCACTTCAAGGCCTATAAATACCTTGCACCAGGTATCAGTAGAGGTATGTTTATTAAAATCTCCAAAGCACTATACTCATTTTTCCTTTAAGCCCACTCTATTTCTGAGTCTGACTTAAGCATCGGAGTGGCCCATCGAAAAATCTTCCGGCGTTCCACTAACGTGCTTTTGTTGCATTTCCCTTGTGTACAGATCATATCTACCTAGGAGGAAAGCATCACTTTCCATCCTTACCAGCCCGGTGAACTCATCAGGCCCACCTCGCTACCCTGATAGCCCGGGCACTCGTTTTAGCAAAACATCATCATTGGCGCCGTCTGTGGGAAGCTTATGCTATAGAAGTAGACATGGCTTCTAAGGAACACACACCCGAGGGGTTTCAGCAGGGTCAAAACATTATCATTCAGGCTGAGCAGTTCGAGTCATATGTTCAGGGAATGGTGCAGAAGGCATTAGCATCTGCAAGACAACAACATTCAAAGTAGATAACAATGGAAGAGGAGGGGAACCAGGGCAATCCAAACCCTAAGCCCAGGACCAAAGAAGATGAAGAAGAGGAAAGTTCTTGGATGCACTCAGTATAGCCTTCCGTGGCGGATGAGTTGCATGAATTAAGGAGGAAGATACAGAAGTTGGAAGAAGTGGGTCCCAAAATGGCCTGGTCTATTAAGATTCCGGGTTTTCCTTTCTCACAGGAGGTGGTAGAGAAGCCCTTACCATCTCATTACAAGTAGGCCAAAATCCGGGAATATGATGGGAGCACTGATCTGGAGGAACATCTGGCTCGGTTTGAGAATGTGGCCATGTTGCATAGCTTACGGAGACAAAATTAAGTGCAAAGTTTTCTTAATCACTTTGGTGGATTCTGCTCAAAGGTTATTTGAGAAGCTGGAGCCTCAAAGCATTCGATCGTTTTCAGAGTTCAAGCAAGTGTTCTTGCAACATTTTAGTAGCAGCAAGAGATATAAGAAAACCGTCTATAGCCTGTTTGAGGTAAAACAGGCAGGGGAGGAGTCCTTGAGAGCTTACATTAGAAAGTTCAATAAGGCCGCTTTAGAGGTGCCAACTTGTGCCCAGGAAACCAAGATCACAACCTTTACTCAAGGTCTTCGGGAGGGGGAATTTTTCAAGTCATTAGTAAAAAAAGCACCCCGGACTTTTGAGGATTTGTTAGCCCGGGCCGAAAAATAAATTAACATGGAGGAGGCTCAGAGGCAGAAGAAGGAGGTAGCCCGAAGGGAAGGAGGTTGGGACAGGGAGAGACACAGGGAGAGCCAGGACCCAATGAGGCGATTATCTCGGTATGCACCACACCGAGGAAGCCGAGATAGGTCTGTACATATATGTGAAGAGGGGGTTGAGGCTCGAAGTTTTGCCTCTAAGGAGAATCCTCAAAAGTATTGTGCCCTTCATCGGGAAGGGGCGCATGATACCAGTGAATGTCGGGTGCTGCAGCAGAAACAACAGAAGCCTTACGTCAGGGATGGCAGACCAGTCCAGAAAAGGCCCAGGGGTCTACCCTGTGTCCAAGGGCCACAGGTGGCAGTTCCTCCTAGGACTGACATTGCTTCCCGGGAGGAAGGGAATCAAGAGTCAGGCCCCAGGAAGCTAGGAGATGGGCCAGCCAAAGGTTTCATCAACATGATATCTGGAGGATCCACGGATGGAGACTCGAATCGGGCTAGGAAATCCTGGAGCCGGAGGGAGAGTCTGGGACTAGAAGAGCGAAGGCAGGAGTCAGGTCCAGTCATCACATTTGGGCCTCGAGACCTGGAAGGAGTAAACCTGCCACACAATGATGCCTTACTTATACAGGATCGGATTGCTAACTACGATGTACGGAGAGTGTTCATAGACTCGGGAAGCTCGGTGAATTTTTTCTTTCCAGAGGCATTCGAGCAGATGGATTTGCAGGGGTACGAGTTGAGCCCGATAAAAACGGCCTTGTACGGATTTGCCGGACACACTGTCCAACCTCGGGGAGAGGTGTTGCTACCCATAACCTTAGGGTTAAGGGATATGAATAAGACAGTCATGACAAGGTTCACAATCGTGGAGGCACCCTCTTCCTACAACGTCATCTTGGGGCGTCCAGCCTTGAATGCCTTTACGGACGTCGCCTCGGCTTATCATCAGAAGATTAAATTCCCTGTGGGAGACAAGGTGAGAGAGGTTAGGGGAGATTGTGAGACCTCGGTTCTAAACAACTAATTTCGGATTAAACAAAATTTAATCAACCCAGAACCCAGGTTTAAAAGAAATCAATTTTTTTTTAAGAACGGCTCGCGCCCGCATGAGATAGCTATCTCGCGCGCGCGCATGCTGCTCAACCCGAGCCCAAACGAGGGCTCGCGCCCGCGCGAGGTACCATGCTCGCGCGCACGGGGGCCAACAAACATGCTTTCATCAAGCCTAAGAGAAACAAGAATCTAAATCGATACAACACCACATGCTTCGATTCTAGATTACAATCCGAATACAACAAATTCGAATAACAAACATAACAAGTTCGAGTTCTAACATGTTTCAATCGTAAACTAGATAAACATGTTGATTCGACTTCTAAACCGAGTCTCACTACTAACTCTCCCTCTTGCTGTTAACCAGGTCTTCGCTGACTCAATCCTGCCCCACCTGTTGTCAAGTACACATACAAAACAAAGCAACAGCTGGATAAACTGGTGAGAATGATAATCCCAGTAAAAGCAACATAATAAGTAATACAACAACAAACATGCTTTCAAGGTAACAACGTAACCAATATCATCGTAATGAAATGCGTGTCTTTAAATCGGGATATCAATTCTGATAAACAAGGGATTGCTGCTGTGCTTTTTGGGATCCCGAGGATGAGACCGCGTAATGACTCACCGACTCTCCCAATCGAGGTGGTGTCACGTATCCAAATCCCATAGACTTCGGTGCGATTATGAGGAGTATGCTGACACTAGGTGAACTTCTACAACCCAGGCCACTCGCAACATAGCCCCCAAAACGTCTAAACAAAAAGGGCTGTTCTGACTGCTGAAATCAAAGTTGGCTCAAGATGAATGCATAAAAAACATAACACATAAGCCATATAACCAAACTCAATTAATGAACAAAATACGAGTTCCACATGCTAGAACAAGTATTAATGCAATATGTGATTTTAAGGGAAACTCGAGAACCAACTATCCCGAGTATGCTATCCCACTACGATGACTGCTTTTACCTTTCAATGCAGCAGTTCCAACTCTAGATAAGCTACAATAAAAAATTGTATCAAAGACTATACAATCTAACAACAACTACGGTTCAAGGTAAATCTCTTTACCGTTCTTCGTCCAATCTCTTGACGATCAAATGCTATTAACACCGGGCTTGACAAACTCCAAACGAATCTATTCAGATACAAATAGAAGATCAACAACGACGATCAATACACAAGCCGAAGATCAACAACTCAAAATGGTTCCAATCTCCAAAAACTCAAACCGGCGGCATAACGACTATAACTGAACAAATCGGGAACGCAGACATCAGTTCAATATTGAGATCAACTCGTATCAATGCTAATACAACAATAACAAGGCAATTCCAACAAATCTCAAAACTTCATTTTCAAAAATGGTTTCCAAAAGCCATAACAATTCCGAACATTGCTCTATTTCAAAACCGACAGATAATAAACGCTCATAACTCTGTCAAGAACAACATACTCGAATCTCGAACGATTCTAACAACATCCAAAAAATAGAATGTATCCGATCGTAGAAAAACTTACGATAGAACGTAGCTCTTGCAGCCGTGATCACTAATCTGCCTTCAGAATTAAATTCCAACGAACGGATCGAGCTCAGAGAGAAATCCCAAAGCTTGAAATCTCAAAAGGGTGCTTCAATGGAGGTGGCATGAAAGGAGGAAGAAGGTGGAGAGAATGAAGGCTAGTCTCAAGTCAAGATAATATATTAAACTCCAAAATTACACTTTAGTCCCTGAAATTTCCAAAATTTTCAAAATAGACCCTGATCAAAATCAAGTCAGCTCTTGAACTCTGGAACTCTGATTATCTCAAATAAGTTCATTTAAGATAAAAAATGGGGCGTTACAATTCTCCCCCTCTAAGAAGAGATTTCGTCCTCGAAACCAATAAGAATCGCAACTCATAAGATGGAATAAAGAACTAAAAACAGTAAGAAGAACTCACGTCATCCGATTAACTCAGGAAAACGCTGTCTCATGTCGGATTCTATCTCCCAAGTTGCTTCCTCGACCCCGTGATGGCTCCACTGCACTTTCACCAATGGAATCAACTTGGTTCTGAATTGCTTCTTCTTCCAATCAAGTATCTGAATCGGTCGCTCGAAATAGCTCAGAGTCTCATCTAACTCGGCTTCGTCAGGCTGAAGAATATGGGAAGGATATGGATGATACTTCCGCAGCATAGAGACGTGAAAAACGTCGTGAATACCAGATAAAGATGGAGGAAGTGCAAGTCTGTAGGCAAGATCACCTAACTTCTTGAGAATCTCGTACGGCCCGATGAATCTCGGAGATAACTTTTCTCTCTTCCCAAATCTAACGGTGCCTCTAAAAGGTGAAATCTTCAGAAAGACTCGGTCTCCCTGATCGAAATTCAGAGGTCTGCGTCTGACATTAGCATACTTTGCCTGTCTATCCTGAGCTAACTTCATTCTAGACTGAATGATCTCAACTTGTTCTGCCATATCTCGAAGCATATCCGGTCCCAAATCAGGTGACTCGGACAAATCAAAGCCTCAAAAGGCATCATACCGATACTTGCTTGGAAGCGGTTGTTGTAAGAGAACTCGACAAGAGGCAAGGAATCTTGCCAACTAGTGCCAAAGTCTAGCACTACCGCTCGAAGCATATCATCTAACGTCTGGATAGTCCGCTCTGACTGTCCATCGGTCTGAGGATGATAAGCTGTACTCAGATGCAATCGAGTACCAAGTGCCTCCTAAAGACTTTGCCAAAAGTGCGACGTGAATATAGGGTCTCTGTCTGAAACGATCGACTTCGACACCCCATGCAATCTCACAACATTGTTAACATACAACTCAGCCATCTGATCGTGACGATACGTCATCCTGTACGGAATAAAATATGCAGACTTCGTCAATCGGTCGATCACTACCCAAATAGCATCGCATCCTCGAACAGATCGCGGTAGTTTCGTGACGAATCCCATTTCCATTCAGGAACAGATAGACTGTGCAACAGACCACCTGGTCGCTTCCTTTCTGCTTTCACTTGCTGACAGTTCAAACACCGAGATACAAACCTCGCAACATCGCTCTTCATTCTCTTCCACCAGAACTGGTTCTTCAGATCTTTGTACATCTTACTACCTCCAGGATGAACACTAAACCGACTGCAATGAGCCTCTCGGAGAATACGCTGTCTCAACTCCGAAATATCAGGCACAACAATATGGTTATTCACGAAAAAAACCTCATATCTATCCTGGAATCCATACTGATTCCCCGATCTGACTTTCTCCACTGAAACCTGAGTGCTCGGATCAGTCTTCTGTGCTTCTTTGATCGCAATAAACAACTCCGGCTCGGCTTGAATAGCAAACACTCTGATAGTCTTCCTATCTGCTTCAAACTCTAAACCAGATGTGCAACAATCATCGATCAACTGAGAAACACCAATAGTAGAAAGAGATAAAGAACAAAGCTTTCGGCTCAAGGCATCTGCAACTGCATTCGACTTTCCCAGATAATACTTGATTTCACAGTCGAAATCCTTCAACAGATCTAACCATCTTCTCTGTCTCATATTCAGTTCTGCCTGTGAAAACAAGTACTTAAGACTCTTATGATCAGAAAAGATCTCAAATGACTCACCGTAAAGATAGTGACGCCAGATCTTCAAAGCAAAAACAATTGCAGCTAGTTCAAGATCAAGAACCAGATAACGAGTCTCGTGCGGCTTTAGCTGCCTCGATGCATACACTATCACATACTTATGCTGCATAAGAACACAACCCAAGCCTCGGTTAGAAGCATCACAATAGACTGTGAAACCTCCAGTACCTTTCGGAATAGAAAGAATCGGAGCACTGGTCAGTCTCCTCTTCAGATCAACAAAGCTAGTCTCACAATCTGTAGTCCAGATAAAAGGCGCATTCTTCTGAGTCAGATGGGTAATAGGTTTGGCAATAGCTGAAAATCCCTCGATGAATCGACGATTATAACCAGCTAAACCCATAAAGCTTTGGATCTCAGGTACTGATGTTGGTCTAGGCCAATTCGTAACCGCTTTAATCTTGCTGGGATCGACAGAAATGCCATCTCCAGAAATAATATGACCGAGAAAGACAACTCGATCCAACCAGAATTTGCATTTAGATAGTTTGGCAAACAACTGCTCAACTCGCAAAATCTGCAAGACGATTCTCAAGTTCTCTGCATGGTCAGTACGGTTCTTCGAGTAGATAAGAATATCATTGATGAATATAATTACGAACTCATCTAAATAAAGCTGAAAGATACGGTTCATCAAACCCATAAAAACCGCTGGTGCATTAGTCAAACCGAACGACATGACTATAAACTCGAAATGACCATACCTCGTTCTAAATGCGGTCTTAGGAACATCTACCTCTCGCACTCTTAGCTGATGATAACCTGACCTCAGATCAATCTTCAAATAGACAGAAGAACCCTGCAGCTGATCAAAAAGGTCATCTATTCGGGGTAAAGGATACCTGTTATTGACTGTAGCCTGATTCAAATGACGATAGTCGATACAGAGCCGCATAGAACCATCCTTCTTCCGAACAAACAGAACAGGAGAACCCAAAGGCGATACACTAGGTCTGATATATCCCTTGGCAATCAAATCCTCAAGATGCTCCTTCAACTCTCTCAATTCAATAGGTGCCATACGATAAGGAGCTTTGGAAATAGGTTGGGTACCTGACACCAAATCGATGCTGAATTCGATCTCTCGAATAGGCGGTAATCCAGGAACATCTTCCGTAAACACATCAGCAAAATCTCTAACCACTGGTATATCAACCAATTCAGGGCTAGATTTCAGTACATCAACTGCATAAACCAAAAATCCTTCTGCACCTCTCTGTAACAAACGAGTCATAGATAACACTGAAATCAATGGAATTCTAGATCGAGAACCCTTAACAAAGAATTTCCACTTGTCTGCCATTTCAGGTCTGAACCTGACAACTTTCAGAAAACAATCGGCTGTTGCTCTGTACTGGGTTAAAGCATCTATACCAACAATACAGTCAAAATCTAACAGCCCAAGTACAATACAGTCGAATTCTAACAAATTTCCTTCAAAACAGAGTTCACAGTTCCTGACTAATCGGACAGAAACAATTCTTCCACCCAAAGGTGAAGTAGCAGCTACTACAGTAGGCAACAACTCAGTAGGCAAAGCATGCAATAACACAAATTTCTCAGAGATAAAGGAATGGGAAGCACCGTATCTATCAAAACATGAGCAGAATAACTGAAAATCGAACAGTTACCTGCTATAACATCGTCAGGTGCTGCCTGAGCCTGATCCTCTGTCAGAGCCAAGACTCGTGCATGCTGTCTCGGAGGCTGGTTCGTACTAGGGTTACCTCCCTGTCTGTTTTGTTGCTGAGGTTGGAAAGAGTGAACTGCAGAAGACTATCTCTCAGACTGAGCTGTAGGTCTAGATGAACTCCTACTCTGAGCTCGATCTCTACTACGCTGAGGGCACACTTTGGAAAAGTGTCCCGGTTGCTGACAAGTGTTACAGTTCCCAAAGACTCCCACACACTAATCCGGTGAGTGTCTTCTCCCACACTTGCTGCAGTACATGGATGAAGATCCAGAACTCTGTCCTGAACTGAATTGTTTGGAACCACTGGAACTAGAAAAACTATTCCCCTGCCTCTTGAACTATTTCCCCCTTGCTTTGTACTGATCCCTTCTATTTCCCCCACTATTTCCACCTTCATACCTCTGTTGTTGGTTCTGATACTGAGGTGGCTGATTCTGATGCTGAGATGGTTGGTTCTGAGACTGCCTCTGCTGCTGAGACATCATCTGATTACCTCTCTGTCTCCACAAGCCTGCTCCAGCTCCCTTTGCGTGATTCATGGCATCCGCAAAGTTATCTGGCCTAGCAGTGTTCACCAATGTGATGATGTCGGGATTCAAGCCGTTGATGAACTGATCGGATTTGGCTTCTTCACTGTCGGCAATGTGCGGTGCAAAATGCAACAGACTATCAAACTTGGCTACGTACTCCTCAATGTTCAGATTCCCTTGCCTCAGATTGGCAAACTCTGCTCCATTGTCCTTTCGGTACGAAACAAGGAAAAACCGCTTATAAAACATAGTTTTGAAAAGAGACCAATCGACAACTGTACCTCTGTTCTCCAAGGATCTCTTGGTCGTGATCCATCAGTTCTTGGCCACACCACAAAGCTGATGAATGATTAACCTGGTTCGACGGTCATCAGTATAATCAATGGAATCAAAAAACTGATCAATGTCATCCAACCAACTCTCACAGTCAACTGGGTTCTCAGTACCCATCAACAACGGCAGATTAAACGACTGAAACCTTTTCAGCAAGGTTTCCATAGGAGTAGCTGTAGCATCCAACTGATCAACTTCAGTTCTAGCTTGTTCAGTCGTAGGAATGACTGGCGATGTGTTTCTGTTAATCACTCGACGAGGACCCATCTGATAATCAAAGGTTAGGACACAAGATATCTTAATCGCTACAATTCGGTGCCCTTACAACCGCTTGGAATACCGGATACCAGTCGATAACAGAAGCAGTTATATCTCAAATAGTTCATGCTTTATAAATTAAATCACAAAATCATGTAATTCAATTAATTCTCAAATAATAAAGCATGCTTGCATGGAATTAAATAAACAATATAAATAATTCAAACACATGCGAGGAGCCAGTACATGCGGACTCAAACTACCCCGCTCACTCTAGTTCAACCAAGAATCTTAACTCTCTGATACCACTTAATGTGAGACCTCGGTTCTAAACAACTATTCTCGGATTAAACAACAATTAATCAACCCAGAACCCAGGTTTAAAAGAAATCAAAAGTTTTTTTTTTAAGAACGCCTCGCGCACATGCAGGCTGCTCAACCCGAGCCCAAACGAGGGCTCGCGCCCGCATGAGGTACATGCTCGTGCGCGCGTGGCCAACAAACCCGAGCCCTCCATGCTATTAACCAGGTCTTCGCTGACTCGATCCTGCCCCACCTGTTGCCAAGTACACATACAAAACAAAGCAACAGCTGGATAACCCGGTGAGAATGATAATCCCAGTAAAAGCAACATAATAAGTAATACAACAACAAACATGCTTTCAAGGTAACAACGTAACCAATATCATCGTAATGAAATGCATGTCTTTAAATCGGGATATCAATTCTGATAAACAAGGGATTGTTGCTGTGCTTTTTGGGATCCCGAGGATGAGACCACGTAACGACTCACCGACTCTCCCAATCGAGGTGGTGTCACGTATCCCAATCCCCTAGACTTCGGTGCGACTATGAGGAGTATGCTGACACTAGGTGAACTTCTACAACCCAGGCCACTCGCAACATAGCCCCCAAAACATCTAAACAAAAAGGGCTGTTCTGCCCGCTGAAATCAAAGTTGGCTCAAGATGAATGCATAACAAAACATAACACATAAGCCATATAACCAAACTCAATTAATCAACAAAATACGAGTTCCACATGCTAGAAAAGTATTAATGCAATATGTGATTTTAAGGGAAACTCGAGAACCAACTGTCTCGAGTATGCTATCCCGCTACGATGACTGCTTTTACCTTTCAATGCAGCAGTTCCAACTCTGGATAAGCTACAACAAAAGATTGTATCAAAGACTATACAATCTAACAACAACTACGGTTCAAGGTAAATCTCTTTACCGTTCTTCTTCCAATCTTTGGACGATCAAATGCTGTTAACACCGGGCTTGAAAAACTCCAAACGAATCTATTCAGATACAAATAGAAGATCAACAACGATGATCAATACACAAGCCAAAGATCAACAACTCAAAACGGTTCCAATATCCAAAAACTCAAATCGACGGCATAACGGCTATAACTGAACAAACCGGGAACGCAGACATCAGTTCAATAATTATATCAACTCGTATCAATGCTAATACAATAATAACAAGGCAATTCCAACAAATCTCAAAACCTCATTTTTGAAAATGGCTTCCAAAAATCATAACAATTCCGAACGTTGCTCTATTTCAAAACCGACAGATAATAAACGCTCATAACTCTGTCAAGAACAACATACTCAAATCTCGAATGATTCTAACAACATCCAAAAAATTAAATGTATCCGATCGTAGAAAAACTTACGATAGAACGAAGCTCTTGCAGCCGTGATCGCTAATCTGCCTTCAGAATTAAATTCCAACGGACGGATCGAGCTCGGAGAGAAATCTCAAAGCTTGAAATCTCAAAAGGGCGCTTCAATGGAGGTGGCGTGCAAGGAGGAAGAAGGTGGAGAGAATGAAGACTAGTCTCAAGTCAAGATAATATATTAAACTCCAAAATTGCACTTTAGTCCCTGAAATTTTCAAAATTGCAAAATAGACCCTGATCAAAATCAAGTCGGCTCTTGAACTCTGGAACTATGATTATCTCAAATAAGTTCATTTAAGATAAAAACGGGGCATTACAGAGATCAACCTTCCTCAAGGAAGTGTTAAGCTGAGACAATTAAAGTGGATTACAAAAGAGCACGAAAGATCGGGAAGGGGGGAAGCCATGGAGGAAGGGAAGTATGTTCTGTGGAAGAAGATAGGGATGAGCACGAGGAAGTGGAGTTGGTACCCGGGCAAGGAGAAAAATCTACCAAGATTTCCCAGGACCTGGAGCCAGAATTGGCGAAGCAATTGAAGGGCTGCCTCATCAAAAATCGGGATGTGTTTGCTTGGTCCCCTGATGATTTGATGGGTGTTTCATCTTATGTTGCATAGCATAAATTAAATATCATCCCTGGCTCCAGACCTGTCATGCAAAATAAAAGGCACTTTGGGGCTGAGAAGGACAAAGTGATTGCTGAGCAGGTCCGGGATTTATTGCAGGCCGGGCACATCGAAGAGATACAGTTCCCTACATGGTTATCTAATGTGGTATTAGTGCCGAAGGCTATAGGGAAGTGGTGAATGTGTGTGGATTTTCGAGATTTAAACAAAGCTTCCCCCTAGGACTGTTATCCTTTACCCCGGATTGATCAGTTGGTGGATTCCACATCCGGGTGCGAGCTCCTCTACTTCATGGATGCATATCAGGGGTATCATCAAATCCCTTTGGCATCAGAGGATCAGGATAAGGTCAACTTTATCACATTTGGAGGTACCTTTTGTTATGTAGTTATGCCCTTTGGATTAAAGAATGTAGGGGCCACATATCAAAGGATGATGGATAAAGTATTTCGGGAGCAGATGGGGCGGAATGTGGAAGTGTATGTGGATGACATACTTGTGAAATCCAAAACCCGGGATTGTTTTATAACCGACTTGGATGAAACTTTTGCCACATTTCGGCAGTATGAGATCAAGCTGAACCCTGCCAAGTGCATGTTTGGGGTGAAAAGTGGCAAGTTCCTGGGGTTTGTTGTAACAGAGAGGCGAATAGAATTAAACCCGAAGAAGGTGAAAATGTTGCAGGAGATGCCATCACCAACATCTATCAGAGAGTCCAGCGGTTAACCAGGAGAATAATAGCCCTGTCCCAATTCATAGCCTGGTCAGCTCATCGCAGTTATCACTTTTTTCAAGTGTTGCGCACGGCCCAGAAGTTTGGATGGAATGAGCAGTGTGAGCTGGCCTTCCAGGAGTTGAAGGAGCATCTGGCTAACTTACCTATCTTGGTTAAGCCAGAGCTGGGGGAAAGACTATGGATATATCTATCTACTATGGAGCAGGCGGTCAAAACTTTCTTTATAAAAGAGAAAAAGGAGATCAGATACCTATGTATTATGTTAGTCATGCTTTGAAGGGGCCCGAATCCAGATATTTGAAGATTGAGAGGATGGCTCTGGCCTTGGTAATAACAGCTCGGAAATTGAGACCCTACTTCCTGTCTCATCCGATCATTGTCCTTACCAACAGCCCTCTAGGCAGGTTATGACTCATCCGGATGCCTCAGAAAGGCTTGTGATTTGAATCTAGGAAGTGTTCGAAGATTCATATTTTTCCAAGAATTGTCTCTTAACTTGCCATCAAGACTTGAAGGTTTTGGAATTCATGGCAATAAAGTTATAATTCTTGAAGATCATTTTGAAGTGTGTTATGGTGTTAATGAAGTCCTACAAGATCAAAACATTGAAGAATTTGATGTTCAGCAGGGCACACCCGCGCCCATCGCCGAAGCATCGTGGGGCACCCGCGCCCTGGGAATCACTATTCGGGCGCACCCGCGCTATTCTATGGTGCACCCGCGCTGACCGCACTTACACACAGTACGGCATGTAGATATTTTGATATTATTTTCCTATTTCTTAGAGTTCTAATTATACTAGGAAACTTTTAGGAGATATCTTTGATATCTATATATATTTTTTTGCTATATCTTTTATTATTTTGTAGTTGCATTATAAATACAACAAATTCATTCATTATTGAATAATTAATAATTCAGATTCAGTTTATACATAAATTATTGAAATTATCTCAAGAATTTTATTCAAAGCTTTGCTTTGTTCTTCAAATCAAACTTTTTCAGTTTAATTACTTGGAAGCGTTTGTCGATTGATTTCTCACTGAAGATTGTCAGATACAAGTTATCTGAAGATTTTCTTTGGTTTCAATTGTCGTGATTTTTGTTGTTAATCGTACCGTCGATTAAAGGTGGAAAATCCAAAATCCTATCAATTTTACTTGTTTCAAAGATTTGGCAAAACTTTGGATCTTTTGTTTATTGATTAGAGGGTGTGATTCAAATTGTAATCGTGTTTGCTAATCTTACACATCAATATTCATATCATTTGGTATCAAAACCAAGGTTTTGAATCAAGTACCATGAATTATAAAGAAGGAGAAAATTCGAACCTAGATTTTTCTAAGGTTCAAATGGAAGAATTCACCGAGATGATGAGAAAGGCAGTTAAGGATGTGCTTAAGCCAATACATTAGAAATTGAGTAAGTTGGAGGATGACTATGGTATTGGTAGAGGTGAAGAAAGTAGTAGGAGAGATTATGGGAGTAGGAGTGAGAGAAAAATTAATGGGTTTAGAGATGTTTATATGCATGATGAGTTGTCCACATGGAGGTCGAATATAGAAGAGGATATCGTGACTAAGCCCATGAGAAAGTCAAGGCGTAAAAATCCAAAACGTGAATATCAAGGTACATCTAAACTTTCAATTTTTCGTACTTGTGATATTGTATGCTTATGGTGTCTAGAGGTTGGGCATGATATTAGTCAATGTCCTAATGAGGTGATGAAAGTGGTGGATCCTCAAGTAGATGTTGAATCCAAAATTTTAATTGATGTTGAAAAATGTGAAGTTGAAGAAGTTAAGAAAATTAAGTATAAAACTTCATTGATTGATGATGTTAGTGTTGAAGAGTCATCTAGTATTCTTGTAGTAGATGAGCGTCCTATTGATGTTCATAGTGAGACTAGTAATTTCTTGTTGGATGAGTCGTGTAATCATTCTATTATTTCTTTGCAATTGAATCCAAAATAATTTCTTGAGGATCAATTGAAAATTCAAAATTTGAGTGCTATGGCTAAAAGAAAGAGTGATAAAAAGAGTGTGATAGCCATGAACAAAGAAAAAGAAAAAGACAAAGAAATAATTGAGGCCGAAAAAAAGAGTGTAGAAAAGAGTAAGATGGCCTTTGAGGTAAAAAAAAAGTGGAAAGAAAATGAGTAGAAAGAGACCAAAAAAAAAATATTATGGTCCAAAATTGTGAAGATGAAAATTTTGTTCAAATGAATAAAATCCCTAAAGTACTTATGTACAAAGAGGTTTTATCTCATTATCATGATTTAGCCGGTTCAATCTCGAGCATTGTTTGTTCTTCTTTGCTGGATATTGGAGATATATTGAAAAGAAGACAAAGGAGATCTAATGTTAAAGTAAAGCACATGTTGGATCCATGTAGCATTGAGCACACACAAGATAAGGAGCAAGATTTGAGGACAAATCTTTTTGAAGAAGTGGAGTCTGATATGAATCTAGGAGGTGTTCGAAGATTCATATTTTTCCAAGAATTGTCCCTTAACTTGCCATCAAGACTTGAAGGGTTTGGAATTCATGGCAACAAAGTTAGAATTCTTGAAGATCATTTTGAAAGGTGTTATGGTGTTAATGAAGTCCTACAAGATCAAAACATTGAAGAATTTGATGTTCAGCAGGGCGCACCCGCGCTCGAGGACAGGCGCACCCGCACCAGTCGCCGAAGCATCGCGGCGCACCGCGCCTTGGGAATAACTATTCGAGCGCACCCGCGCTGTTCTATGGTGCACCCGCGCTGACCGCACTTACACACAGTATGACATGTAGTGTGTGTTTTTGGATTTTTGAGGATTTTTGATATTTTGATATTATTTTCCTATTTCTTAGAGTTCTAATTATACTAGGAAACTTTTAGGAGATATCTTTGATATCTTTATATATTATTTTGCTATATCTTTTATTATTTTGTAGTTGTATTATAAATACAATAAATACATTCATTATTGAATAAATAATAATTCAGATTCAGTTTATACACAAATTATTGAAATTCTCTCAAGAATTTTATTCAAAGCTTTGCTTTGTTCTTCAAATCAAACTTTTTCAGTTTAATTACTTGGAAGCGTTTGTCGATTGATTTCTCACTGAATATTGTCAGATACAAGTTATCTGAAGGTTTTCTTTGGTTTCAATTGTTGTGATTTCTGTTGTTAATTGTACCATCGATTAAAGGTGGAAAATCCAAAATCCTATCAATTTTACTTGTTTTAAATATTGGGCAAAACTTTGGATCTTTTGTTTATTGATTAGAGGGTGCAATTCAAATTGTAATCGTATTTTCTAATCTTACACATCAAGATTCATATCAGCTTGTGAAATGGACATTGGAGCTAGGTGAATATGATATTGAGTATCAGCCTCGTAAGGCCATCAAAGCACAAGCCTTATCCGTTTTTTTTACAAAAGTGGTCACCTTTGGCCAGGGAGAAGTATGGAGAGTATTCGTGGATGGAGGCAGTGGTGTAGGAGTTATCCTGATTTCGCCCACCCAGGAGAAAATCAAGATAGCTGTGAAATTAGATTTCCAGGCTTCTAATAATGAGGCCGAGTATGAGGCAGTAGTAGCTAGGATGAAGCAGGCTCGGGAGGTTGGGGAGAGCCACGTCATAGTATACTCTGATTCACAGTTAGTTGTCCAGCAGGTGAAGAAGGCCTTCTCAATCCGAGATGAAAGGTTGATGAAATACTTGGAGGTAATTAAGGAGCTTGGGGCAGGTTTCATTACTTGGAGTATAGAACAGATACCTCGGGAGGAAAATATGGAAGCAGATGCCTTGGCAAAGAAAGCAATAACCAGGGGAAGCGATGATGATAGGGAGTATGTTGTGCAAAGAGAGCTGGTGCCCTCCTCGGCGGCATGCTGTATAGGCGTTCCTATCAAGTCCCCTTGCTTATATGCTTAATGGAGACGGAAACAGAGTATGTCTTAAGGGAAGTGCACGAAGGATGTTGTGGGAACCATGGAGGGTATATGAGTCTGGCGCAAAGGGTATTACTATCTGGATACTGTTGGCCCACTTTGCAGGCCGATGCATCACAAATAGCCCGGTCTTGCGAAGGCTTCCAGAGATTTGGTAATTCCCAGCACAGCCCGGCTAGCAATTTTAAACCAGTATGGGCCTCTTACCCGTTCGATCAATGTGGGCTAGACATTGTGGGTCCATTTCCACTGGCCCGGGATCAGAAGAAGTTCTTGCTAGTAGCAGTGGATTATTTCTCAAAGTGGGTAGAAGCATAGCCCCTAGCAAAAATAACAGAAGGAGAAGTGATGAAATTCCTTTGGAAAAACATAGTGTGCCGGTTTGGGCTCCCATGGAAGTTGGTCTCGGACAATGTCAGAAAATTCCAGGGGCAGAAGCTAGCAGATTAGTGTGTAGAGATGGGCATTAAACAGGCCTTTACTTCAGTGGACTATCCTCAAAGTAATGGCCAGACTGAGGTAACCAACCGTACTATTGTTCGATCCTTGCAGGCCCGGCTGTATGGAATGGGGAAGGACTGGGTAGAAGAGATCCCGAGTGTGCTATGGGCCTATCGCACCACTCCTCATACTGCCACAAAAGAATCACCCTTTAGCCTGGTATACGGTTCCGAGGAAATTCTTCCAGTAGAGATTGGTCAACCCTCAGCTCAGGATATGGCTTATGAGGGTACAGAGGAAGGAGTCCGGGCACAGGAGTTGGATCTAGTTGAAAAACGAAGGGAGAGGGCAGTTCGAAGAATGGAGGTATATCGAGCCCGGGTGATGAAAGCTTACAATCGAAAAGTCAAGCCCCGGGAATTTCAAGAAGGAGAGTTCGTGTTAAAGAAGGTTAATCCAGCGAGGGAAGTTAGATGCCCGATGGGAGGGGCCGTACAAACTCATCGGAAAGGTAGGTACCAACACTAGGTACCTTGAGATAATCAGGGACAGCTACTCAAACGGCCTTGGAATGCAACACATTTGAAGAAATATTGATATGAATTCTTAATTTATGGAAGGAAAACACGACTATATTAAAATCGTACCCTCAATCCAATAACAAAAAAAATCAAGAAATTCCCGGATGGAAATCAAGAAAATCGTACCCTCAATCCAATGAACAATTAACATTCATTAAACATCAATTGAATAAAGCAAGAGGCAAGTAAAAAAAAATATTATTTAAAATTCAGTGTCTCGCTCGATCGGTGAAAAACACCCAATCGAGCGAGCACAATTTCTCAGCTCTCGGATGGAAATATAATTTGGCCTCGCTCGATCCTGTTGGAAAAAACTGGCGAGTTCCCAGACCAATTACGATTGATACCCGGTGCAGCGGAAGTTTAAAATTTTCTCATGGAACGATTCCATGGTGTGGGTATCAACCATACAACGATTGAATTATTTGTGTGTAAAATTTAAATAACAATTAAATAAATTTTACCTCAAATCTCGCAACGAGATTAATGGACACCAACAGAACAATTCTGCTCTTGTTGTCTCTCCCTGGAACCGATGAACGCCTTCAATCAGGTCCACGAACAGAGGTTTAATCCCTCTGATAGATTGCACTAGAAAATCTATCAGAAGTTTTCTGCGAAGAGATTACACGAATCTGATTCGTTATTCCTGACCGCGATTCAAAATCACAGACCGGAATTTTCTCGGGCAGAGCAAAGGGAGGGGACGGCCGATCGGTTTTGAGAGGGTCTAGGGTTTTCGAAATTTGCTCTCAAAATTTATGACCTGTTATGTGTAATTTCTGTACTGAAATAACTTATTTATAATGCAGGCCACTAACACCTTAGGGCCCATTAGTCATAAGCTGGGGCCCGACAAGCAAAGCCCGCTCGTTCAGAAATTAATATAAAATTCATCGTGACTCCGATTGATGAAACGATTTCACCAATGTGCACAGAAACCATTTCTGCACGTTTTAAAGTCAAAATAAATTTTCCTGAATCCGAATTCAGTGGTTTCCAAAAATGTCCATCCCTATGTCATTTTAGGAAACCCTACTCCCTTACTCTTAATTAAGAAGTCCAACTCCTTAGTTCATTAAATTTAACTCTTTAAATTTAACTATCTCAACGGGGATTAAAACTCCATTACACTGTGTGACCCTCAATGGTTCAGGGATACAGCTAGCCGTGGGCTCACAACTCCTTGTGACTCGGAACAACACTTTCCGACTTGCCCAACGAATCATGGTAAAGCGCCTAGCAACATCGCCCCATGATTCCCTAGGTATCACTGATAGTGCCTACAAGAACCAGTAGATTTTGGTTAGCGTACAGTACGGTCCCTTCATCCATATATCCCGATCGAATCAACAACCATTGGTATATCGAGAGTCGCTCAAGATTCGATAACTATGCAATGCATCTTGAAGATCAAATTAGTGACATCGCATGTGCTACTAAGAAACCATTTCTTAAATCACATCAAGTACTCTGGCCAGAGATTTGTCACACTAATATCTCCTCAGATCGCATAGGATATCCACACTCGCAAGTATGTGGTGAATCCTTGACAACAATGCATTGACTCCTATATGTGTCGTAACTGTACCCAATCTCGACACCTGATGACCCCCTCAGAGTCGGTAAACGAGTCAAAGCACAGTACTAGCATATAGAGTCTCCATGATGTTTCAAGTCGTAAGGACTAATGGTGTACAACCAAAACCGCGGACTTTATCCACTCGATAAGTGATAACCACTTGGAAAGTCCGGATAGGGTAGTTCGACTATTCATCCTATGAATATCCATTTGCATGCTTCGAACATCTCCATGTTCCCTACCAATGAAACGTGGTACTCCGCATCGCAAATGCTAGTCTCAAACTCGAGCGATCCTTATCCTTATTATCGGACGGCTCAATCGACTAGGAACGGTTTTAGAATATACAGTGACTATAAGATGTATTTCATGATAGACATCTCCATGTTCTACCACATCATACATACACTATAGTATATTCAAGGTCTTTATCAAAACAACAATAGTATATCACAATATAACAATATGAAGTAATATAAAGTCATTGCCATAAAAGTGTAAATAATATTAAACAAAAGATTGTTTATACAAAGAGTCAACAAAGCCCATAGCCACACAGTTGGCTCACTGGGCACCCACTCTTACAATCTCCCACTTGCCCTATAGCCAACTAGTCATACTACGTAGACCCATTGCTTCGCGATGTTTGTCAAACAATGGTCCTGGCAAAGGCTTAGTAAGTGGATCAGCGATATTGTCTGCAGAGGCCACTCGTTCGACACTGATGTCTCCTCTTTCCACAATCTCCCGGATTATGTGGTATTTCCTCAGTACGTGTTTGGATCTTTGATGAGACCTTGGTTCCTTTGCTTGAGCAACGGCACCCGTGTTGTCGCAGTACACCGGGACTGGACCAACAAATTCAGGAATGACGCCCAACTCTTGGACGAAATTCCTCATCCAAACGGCCTCTTTAGCAGCAGCTAATGCTGCAATGTATTCAGCCTCAGTGGTGGAATCCGCTGTGGTGTCCTGCTTGGAACTCTTCCAAGAGACAGCACCGCCATTGAGCATGAACACAAATCCAGAGGTTGACTTCGAGTCATCCACATCACTTTGGAAGCTAGAGTCGGTATAGCCTTCCAGTTTGAGTTCTCGTCCTCCATAAACCATGAACATATTCTTAGTCCTTCGCAAGTACTTAAGAATGTCCTTCACGGCTTTCCAATGCATCTGACCAGGATTAGACTGATATCTGCTCGTGACACTCAGAGCAAATGCTACATCCGGTCTGGTAGATATCATCCCATACATGATACTACCTATAGCTGACGCATATGGTACATGTGTCATATTCTCTATCTCTGCATCAGTCTTGGGACACATAGACTTGGATAGAGAAACTCCATGACACATGGGTAGATGTCCTCTCTTGGACCCATCCATTGAAAACCGTTTCAATATGGTATCGATGTAGGTTGATTGAGTGAGTCCTATCATTCTCTTAGATCTATCCCTATAGATCTGTATCCCAAGAATGTAGGATGCCTCACCCAAATCCTTCATCGAAAATCTACCTGATAACCATATCTTTGTTGACTGCAACATCCCTACATCATTCCCAATGAGTAGGATGTCATCAACATAAAGTACTAAGAATGTCACTGCATCCTTAACTACTTTCTTGTACACGCAAGGTTCCTCCGGGTTCTTGATGAAACCAAAGTCTTTAATTGTTTCATCAAATTTCTGGTTCCAACTTCTTGATGCTTGTTTTAGACCATAAATTGATCTCTGAAGCTTGCATACCTTATGCTCGCTTCCTATGGATGTGTACCCCTCAGGCTGCTTCATATAGATTTCTTCCTTAATGTCTCCATTAAGAAAAGCAGTCTTCACATCCATTTGCCATATCTCATAGTCATACCATGCAGCTATGGCAATAAGGATTCTTATGGACTTGAACATAGCAACTGGTGAAAAGGTTTCATCATAGTCAACTCCTTGCCTTTGAGTATAACCTTTCGCCACCAATCGCGCCTTGTAGGTCAATACCTTACCATCAGGCCCAAGCTTTCTTTTGTAGATCCATTTACACCCTATTGGAACAATTCCATCGGGAGGATCCACTAAAGTCCAGACTTGGTTAGTATGCATCGAATCCAATTCTGATTGCATAGCTTCAAGCCATAAATTCGAATCCGCATCAGAAATTGCTTCCTTGAAGCTTCTTGGATCACATCCAATGTCGGGTTCATCTTGACCCTCTTCAAGAAGAAGACCATATCGAACTGGAGGTCTAGAAGTCCTCTCGGATCTTCTAGGTGCAGGCGTGTCCAGCAATGGTTCCTGAGGTGTGGGATCGTTATTTTGTATTTTGGGTTCTTCTCGAACTTCTTCGAGTTCCATCATCTCGCCTTTCTTATCCAATAAGAACTCCTTCTCCAAGAAGGTGGCATTCCGCGAAACAAACACCTTTGTTTCAGCAGGATAATAGAAATAATATCCGATTGAATTCTTCGGATACCCCACAAAATAACACAGGCTGGATCGACTATCCAACTTATCTCCCACTGTCCGCTTCACGTAAGCAGGACATCCCCAAATCCTCAAGTATGAATACTTAGGAGCTTTGCCATTCCATAACTCGTATGGTGTTTTGTCCACTGCTTTAGTGTGGACGTTATTCAACAACAATACCGCCGTTTCAAGCGCATAGCCCCAAAACGAAGGTGGAAGCTCAGTGAAGCTCATCATGGATCGAACCATGTCCAACAAAGTTCGATTACGACGCTCCGATACACCATTAAGCTGTGGTGTCATAGGAGGAGTCCACTGAGAGAGAATCCCATTCTCTTTCAGATAGTCCAAAAACTCGGTACTCAAGTATTCTCCACCTCGATCCGATCGAAGTGCTTTAATACTTTTACCTAGCTTGTTTTCTACTTCAGCCCTGAATTCTTTGAACTTTTCAAATGCTTCAGACTTATATTTCATTAAATATAAATACCCATACCTTGAATAATCATCAGTAAAGGTAATGAAGTAGGTGTGGCCATGTTGAGTCCCTACTCTAAATGGACCACAAACATCTGTATGGATCAAATCCAACAGATTTTGACTACGTTCAGGCTTCCCCTTAAAAGGAGATTTAGTCATTTTCCCTTTTAGGCAGGATTCACAAGTAGGTAGAGAGTTAATATCAGACATATCAAACATGCCCTCTCCCTCTAGCTTGTTCATCCTCCTTGAGGAAATATGACCTAGTCTAGCGTGCCAAAGGTTTGCCGGGTTTTGACTATCGATTTTCCTTTTGTTTGTTGTTTCCGGTTTGTCAATACAATTCACTGGAACGTCTTTTAGTTTTAAATTGTATAGATCGTTTTCAAGTTGTCCATTTCCAATTAAACATTCATTCTTGTAAATACTGCAAATCCCATTCACAAAATTACAAGAATAACCATCTCTATCAAGCATAGAAATAGAAATAATGTTTTTAATTAAATCTGGCACAAATAAAACATCTCTCAACAATAATTTAAAACCATTCTGCAAAATCAAACAAACATCTCCAATGGCCGTAGCTTCAACTCTGGAACCATTCCCGAGCCTCAGCTGGGTCTCACCCATTCTAAGCCTGCGACTTCTTGTCATCACCTGCAAATCATTGCAAATGTGAGAACCACATCCGGTATCCAATACCCAAGAAGTTGTATTAAGTGACATGTTTATTTCGATATAGAACATACCCTTTGCAGTTCCCAACTGCTCAAGATACTCCTTGCAGTTGCGCTTCCAATGACCCGGCTTCTTGCAGTAATGGCAAACATCCTTGGATTTTCCATCGTTTGAAGCCTTTGTCTTTTGCTTCTTCTCGGGTTCCACTTTCTTGGGTGGGGCAGAACGTTTCTTGCCCTTCATACTTGGCCCCTTCTTAGCAGAAGATGAGGAGCCCACCAAGAAAGCTGGCTTATCCTTCTTAAGTGTGGATTCATATGTAACGAGCATATTGACCATCTCTTCAAGGGTGGCCTCTATCTTGTTCATATTAAAATTTATCACGAATCCATCAAATGAAGAAGGAAGAGATAGAAGCAGCAAGTCCACATTGAGTTCATGCTCCAACACCAAATCAAGGGTCGCTAACTTCTGTATGAGCCAAATCACTCGTACCCCATGATCACGGACCGAAGTCCCTTCACGCATGCGGCACGTCATCAACTCCTTAACAGTAGAGAACCTTTCAGCCCTCGACTGAGCCCCAAAAAGTTCCTTGAGTTGCGTGTGAATGTCAGCAGCATTCACCGTGTCCTCAAATCGCCTCTGGAGTTCATCAGACATCGAGGCTTGCATATAGCATTTGGTCTTGATGTCATGGTCACACCATGCATCAAGTTTGGCCAATTCCTCCGGACTTATGTCAGCTGGTGCTTCCTTCGGAGGTGCTTTCTCTAACACGTAGAGCATTTTCTCCGAAGTTAAGACAATCTTCAACTTCCGGAACCATTCCGTATAGTTGGCGCCAGTCAGCTTGTTTTGTTCGAGGATCGAGAATAAAGGATTTCGCGAATTCATTGTATGAAATACTGAAAAGGAAAAACAGACATATATCAATGATTGTTTAACAATTTACTAAGACATAAAATAGGCGAATTTAATTTTATGAATCTCACTCCCACTATTTTAACGATTTCACCACCCTCTAGTGAAAACGGGAAACTTTTTCCTTAGTGAGAACATGGAGTCCAATTGACAAACTTATGGTCCCGAATAATATCAGCCAACCATAATTCTCAAAAGGTAGAGCCCAATTGCTTCCAAAGCAACCCCCATGTATTTACCTCATGTCCAATAAGGGCCCAATAATATGACGCCGTTTAAAGTGACATGTCAAGATGACCCATCAATATTAAGTTGTGATGGACGGTCGCCATGTGGATCCCCCAATAATATGAGCCGATCCCATGGGAGTTCCACCCAACTTACAACATTTGTCGATCCAATGTACAGCTTTCCGACGAACGGGCCCCCCCAATAATATGAGCCGGACCGTATCCGCGGGTAGCATCACATACATTGACCGTTGATGGAAGGTAGGAACATTTAAACAATATTTAAATTTCCTTTATTTATCTTGATATAAATTTTAAATCATATTTAAAATGAGGGATTTTATTTATAAAAATATTTGTCTCATCATTTTTAATTTATTGCATGCATTGCCGGATTCACGCAATTTATGTCTAAACATGCATACAATCATAATATCACATATTATATAGGATGATCGATTCCATTTCTAATTGACCCGTGGTTGCCAATCACGGGTCTTAGTCCAATCCTAGGTAATATGCAGTATGCAAATGCAATCCTATTACATATGCTTCCAATTTACATTTCTTCAGTCTTCATTGTCTGCTGGGCCCACCATCTTCAAATCTTGATCTCCCACTAAATCTAATGTATTTACAATTAAATAACAATGACAAGTAGGGGATACATTTTTAGGGGGTGGGAACGGGCTATAAACCAAGCCCACTTTTATTACATATGACATTCATATCGGGCCATAAACCAGGCCCATTAATAAAACCAACAACAATAAAGACAAAATGTAAATTCCTAACATACACCTACAAAATTGGTCATGGCAATCGATCATCCTTATCCAATAACATTTAATTCAAAATTAATTTATTGGATAACATGCTGTGGCAATTCAAATTTAAACAAGATAAAATCATATTTTATATATAAAATCACATTTCACATATAAAATCATATTTTATCTCCATATCAAATAAAATCATATTTTATTATAAAATCCAATTTTACAAATAAAATCATATTTTATCTAATATATCATAAGATCATATCTTATCATCAATTGTACCAAAATAATTGATTTCAAAATTCAATTTACGGATAAAATATTAAAATTTTCCAAAAATTCAAATTTATCCAAAATCAATTTTAAAATTTACGGACTCGAACAATTCGATCCGAAATCTCGTGAACCAATCAAAAACAATTTTTGACCGGACCAAAAATAAAATTTTAAATATTAAAATTAATAAAAAAAGTTAAAAATTAATTTTTCCCGCGGGCCACCCGGGACACTCCCGGGTCGGCCCGCACCCGGGGCGCGGGCCGGGGGCAGCCCGGCTGCCCCCTTAGGGCAGCGCCTGGCGCCGCCCCTAGGCGGCGCCGTGCGCTGCCCTGGGCGGCGCCGAGCGCCGCCCTGCGCAGCGCCCAGCGCTGCGCTGGGCAGCGCCGAGCGCCGCCCCTGGGCAGCGCCGAGTGCTGCCCTGCGCAGCGCCCAGCGCTGCGCTGGGCAGCGCACAGCGCTGCCCTGGGCGGCGCCGTGCGCCGCCCTGGGCGGCGACGGTCGCCGCCTTGGGCGGCGCTGTGCGCCCCCTTTGGGCGGCGCCGTGCGCCGCCCGGGGCAGCAACAATTGCTGCCCCACCGGGCAGCGATCCAATCGCTGCCCGGGTTTTGCCCCGAAAAATTTTTTTTTTTTTTTATTTAAAATATTTATTTTGTTTCATAAACCGAGACTCAAAAATTTTGTACAATTGATTATTCAATCGATTGATCTGAGCAACCTGGCTCTGATACCACTGTTGGAAAAAACTGGCGAGTTCCCAGACCAATTACGATTGATACCCGGTGCAGCGGAAGTTTAAAATTTTCTCATGGAACGATTCCATGGTGTGGGTATCAACCATACAACGATTGAATTATTTGTGTGTAAAATTTAAATAACAATTAAATAAATTTTACCTCAAATCTCGCAACGAGATTAATGGACACCAACAGAACAATTCTGCTCTTGTTGTCTCTCCCTGGAACCGATGAACGCCTTCAATCAGGTCCACGAACAGAGGTTTAATCCCTCTGATAGATTGCACTAGAAAATCTATCAGAAGTTTTCTGCGAAGAGATTACACGAATCTGATTCGTTATTCCTGACCGCGATTCAAAATCACAGACCGGAATTTTCTCGGGCAGAGCAAAGGGAGGGGACGGCCGATCGGTTTTGAGAGGGTCTAGGGTTTTCGAAATTTGCTCTCAAAATTTATGACCTGTTATGTGTAATTTCTGTACTGAAATAACTTATTTATAATGCAGGCCACTAACACCTTAGGGCCCATTAGTCATAAGCTGGGGCCCGACAAGCAAAGCCCGCTCGTTCAAAAATTAATATAAAATTCATCGTGACTCCGATTGATGAAACGATTTCACCAATGTGCACAGAAACCATTTCTGCACGTTTTAAAGTCAAAATAAATTTTCCTGAATCCGAATTCAGTGGTTTCCAAAAATGTCCATCCCTATGTCATTTTAGGAAACCCTACTCCCTTACTCTTAATTAAGAAGTCCAACTCCTTAGTTCATTAAATTTAACTCTTTAAATTTAACTATCTCAACGGGGATTAAAACTCCATTACACTGTGTGACCCTCAATGGTTCAGGGATACAGCTAGCCGTGGGCTCACAACTCCTTGTGACTCGGAACAACACTTTCCGACTTGCCCAACGAATCATGGTAAAGCGCCTAGCAACATCGCCCCATGATTCCCTAGGTATCACTGACAGTGCCTACAAGAACCAGTAGATTTTGGTTAGCGTACAGTACGGTCCCTTCATCCATATATCCCGATCGAATCAACAACCATTGGTATATCGAGAGTCGCTCAAGATTCGATAACTATGCAATGCATCTTGAAGATCAAATTAGTGACATCGCATGTGCTACTAAGAAACCATTTCTTAAATCACATCAAGTACTCTGGCCAGAGATTTGTCACACTAATATCTCCTCAGATCGCATAGGATATCCACACTCGCAAGTATGTGGTGAATCCTTGACAACAATGCATTGACTCCTATATGTGTCGTAACTGTACCCAATCTCGACACCTGATGACCCCCTCAGAGTCGGTAAACGAGTCAAAGCACAGTACTAGCATATAGAGTCTCCATGATGTTTCAAGTCGTAAGGACTAATGGTGTACAACCAAAACCGCGGACTTTATCCACTCGATAAGTGATAACCACTTGGAAAGTCCGGATAGGGTAGTTCGACTATTCATCCTATGAATATCCATTTGCATGCTTCGAACATCTCCATGTTCCCTACCAATGAAACGTGGTACTCCGCATCGCAAATGCTAGTCTCAAACTCGAGCGATCCTTATCCTTATTATCGGACGGCTCAATCGACTAGGAACGGTTTTAGAATATACAGTGACTATAAGATGTATTTCATGATAGACATCTCCATGTTCTACCACATCTTACATACACTATAGTATATTCAAGGTCTTTATCAAAACAACAATAGTATATCACAATATAACAATATGAAGTAATATAAAGTCATTGCCATAAAAGTGTAAATAATATTAAACAAAAGATTGTTTATACAAACAGTCAACAAAGCCCATAGCCACACAGTTGGCTCACTGGGCACCCACTCTTACAGATCCGTCAACTTCTGCGGATCGAGCGAGCCAAAAATTCAAATCCTCTGTCCGCAAATTACAGGGCTCGCTCGATCCGTCAACTTCTGCGAATCGAGCGGCCTCCAAATTCCAAAAATAATGCAGAAGAATTTTTGCTGTCAAGTCTTGCATCTTGGCACAATTCAACATCAATCAAAGATACTAACATGATATAACTTCTATAAACATACATATACTCATAAATCAAGTATTGAGCATAATAAACTAGCTTTTACAACTTCAACTAGATCACAAACTACTCAAAACATAAGATTACACAACTTGTTTCAAAGTTCTACCAACATATCATGTTAAGTGTTCTATCATGCTTGCCATACTTCTAAGTACATCTACAACCCGAGTCCTCACATGCTAGAATCTCTCCCAGCTGTCAATGACGTCGATGACTAGATCCTGCCCCATCTGTTGTCATGCACACATACAAAACAAGACAACAACCGGATAAACTCCGGTGAGAAACGATTCTCAGTATAACCAACATATAGATAGCGTTAAATAAATCGTATCGACTCTATTTAAACTCGACTCAACAAATAGAGTAAATTAACGCTTCAAATAAGAATTGATTCATATAACTTTGTGCCATCAAGATTCGTAAACGATCTTGACATGGATATCCATCTAACGAGTTCGTAAACGACTCGCAAATAAGGTTAACCGCAACCTTGGCATAGAATCGATTCAATATAGCATCATATCAACTCGAATATAAAGATCCACTACCTTAGATGGATCGACAACATCACAATCAAATCAAAAACATAAAAAATTATATGGTTTTTGCGGGACAACTCAAGATTAGTCGTTCTTGAGTTTCAAAGTCCCTACTTCGCGATGTCGTCATTATACCTTCGTTTATCTCAATTCTGAACTCTTCAATCTGAAATATAACAACCAAAATACTCATATCAAACTTCATTCAAGATTATTATTTCAGAAACAAATCAAAACCATTAATCGATCGTCAATCAAACTCAATTCAAACCTCAACTCTTTCTTCGTTAGTTCAAGTCGGCGTCTTGTGTCGTTTAGCCTTCAAACTCAACTGAAACTGAATAAGAAAAATACTATAACATTCAAAACATCTCAACAACAACTTCAGCTCAGATATAGGCTATCAAAACGATCCAAAAACTCGAATCGACGGCGTAGCGATTCAAAATTGGTAACCGACGTAATCCCGAAACCATTTCTAACTTCTAACCAGCTCATACATGTATTTAAAATCAATAACCAGCTGATATATCATTCAAATCTTCATCTCAATAGCTATAAAAATCGATTAACATGCTGGAATCAAGATTGGATACATGTAATACAAACTTCTCAATCCGGTTTCGACATAGAATCGCATATACGTTGATAAGAATAATCAAGAACTCAAAATATGATATCTGCTCCATACTGATTCTAAAACCCATATAAAACATCATAAAACTTACATGAGATCGAAGCCCTCGTCGTAAGGATTCCAGAACACTTTTCGAAATCGAAAACGGACGATCGAATCAAAAGATATAAGGTTTTGAAAATCACAATCGCAAAGAAAAAGAAGAAGCTCGGCTTCTCTGTTCTTACTTTCTGAATAAGGAATGAAAATTACATGTGACATTCTGAGTAATCCAACACAAATATGATAACTTTCAATCAAAATTGCACTTTAGTCCCTCAACTCTTCTATAATTGCAATTCGGTTCTCGACCGTTATTTTAATTCAATTTCAATCCTAAATAATTTAAGAATATTAGAATTTAAATCAAAACTCTAAATATTCCCAAATTAAATATACTCGGATTAAAATTAAATAAATTCGGATTAATATTAATTAATCCCGGGCCTTACATTTCTCCCCCACTAAGACATGAGTTCATCCTCGAATTCATAAACAATATAGATATGCAGACTGCATGCTCATAAGAATAAAGAATAACTGAAAACTGAATAAGAACTCACATCAGTGGAATAGATAAGGAAATCGTTGCTTCATATCATCTTCGACTTCCCACGTTGCTTCTTCAACTCCGTGTCTACTCCATTGAATCTTCACCAATGGAATGGTCTTCGTTCGGAGTTGCTTTATCTTCCTATCAAGAATCTGAATAGTTTGCTCGAAATAGCTAAGAGTGTCATCCAACTCAGCTTCATCAGATCGAATTACATGAGATTCATCAGATATGTACTTCCTCAACATCGATACATGAAAGACATCATGTATTCCAGATAAATACATAGGAAGAGCGAGTCGATAAGCTAGATTTCCTATCTTCTCGAGAATTTCATACGGCCCAATATACCTCGGAGATAATTTTCCTCGTTTGCCAAATCGAACGGTGCCTCTGAACGGTGAAATCTTCAGAAACACTCTATCTCCCTGATCAAAAGATAACGGCCGTCGTCGTACATTTGCATATCTCATCTGTCTATGCTGCACTATTCTCATTCTCTGCTGTATCAATTTCACTTTCTCAGTCATCTGTCTGATCATATCTGGCCCTAACTCAGGTACTTCAGAAACATCATCCCAATACAAAGGCGATCGACACTTCTTTCCATATAATGCTTTGAATGGTGCCATCTCTATACTCGTCTGATAACTGTTGTTATAAGAAAATTCCACAAGTGGTATAGAATTTTGCCATGTAACACCAAAATCTAGTACTACAGCTCTGAGCATATCCTCAAGCGTTTGAATAGTTCGTTTAGATTGACCATCAGTTTGAGGATGATAAGCAGTACTCAAATGTAAGCGCGTACCTAGAGCTTCCTGTAGGCTATGCCAAAAGTGTGAAGTAAACCTCGGATCTCGGTCAGATACAATCGACTTTGGCACACCGTGTAATCTTACCACTTCTCAAATATAGAGATCCGCCATTTGATCATGACGATAAGTCATTCGATAAGGAATAAAGCACGCAGATTTCGTCAATCTGTCGATGATCACCCAAACAACATCGCATCCTCGAGATGATCGTGGCAACTTCGTTACAAATTCCATGGAAATGTGGTCTCATTTCCATTCAGTAATCGATAAACTCTGTAATAAGCCACCCGATTTATTTCTTTCAGCCTTCACCTGTTGGAAATTCAAACATTTAGATACAAATTCAGTCAAATCAGACTTCATTTGTTTCCACCAGTACTGACTCTTCAAGTCGTTGTATATCTTTCTGCCTCCAGGGTGAACACTATAGCGACTGCAATGAGCTTCTTTCAAAATATTTTGTCTCAAGTCTGCAATATTGGGAACAACTATTCGGTCATTCACATACAAGATATCATCGTCACTAACCTTGTACTCAGACTGATGTCCTGATCGAATCATTTCAATCATTTTGTGCACATTTTGATCGGCTTTTTGTGTTCTTTGATACGAAACAGCAATTCTGGCTCAGCACTGATTGCATACACTCTAATCGGCCTTCTATCTGTCTCAAATACATACCCAGAACTACAACAATCTTCAATCAAATTAGATACACCTACCGTAGACAAGGATAAAGCACATACCTTTCTACTCAGGGCATTCGCTGCTGCATTAAATTTCCCCGGATAATATTTGATTTCACAATCAAAATGCTTCAATAAATCAAGCCATCGTCGTTGTCTCATATTCAGTTCGGATTGTGAGAACAGATACTTCAGACTTTTGTGATCAGAAAAGATTTCAAACTTCTCGCCATATAAGTAATGTCTCCAGATTTTCAATGCAAAGACGATTGCAGCCAATTCAAGATCATGAATCGGATACCTGACTTCATGTTGTTTTAGTTGTCGAGAAGCATAAGCGACAACATGTCCTTTCTGCATTAAAATACATCCCAAACCCTGGTGAGAAGCATCACAATAAACAACAAAATCACCAGTACCTGTAGGGATTATTTAAATCGGCGTTGTCGTCAATCTATTCTTAAGTTCGATAAAACTTCTTTCACACGCCTCAGACCAAAGAAATGGTGCATTTTTCTGTGTAAGCTGTGTAAATACTCTATTCATCAATCCCATAAAAACTCTTTGAAATACTCTATTCATCAATCCCATAAAAACTGCTGGTGCATTCGTTAGAACAAAAGGCATGACTATGAATTCATAATGGCCATACCTGGTTCTAAATGCAGTCTTAGGAATGTCTTCGTCTCTAACCCTCAGTTGATGATATCCGGATCGTAGATCAATCTTCAAATATACTGACGATCCCTGCAATTGATCAAATAAATCATCGATATGAGGTAAAGGATAGCGATTCTTTACCGTTGCTTTGTTCAATTGCTGGTAGTCAATACATAATCTCATCGATCCGTCCTTCTTTCGAACAAATAATACCGGAGCACCCCATGGGGATACACTCGGTCTGATATATCCTTTGGCCAACAAATCGTCAAGTTGGTCTTTCAGTTCTTTCAGTTCAATCGGTGCCATTTGGTAAGGTGCTTTCGATATCGGTTGTGTACCTGGCATCAATTCAATACCAAAATCTACTTCTCTGTACGGTGGCAATCCTGGAATCTCATCAGGGAATACATCTGTAAACTCACTCACCACCGGTATATCAGTCAATTTCGGACTAGAATTCAGTATATCAACTGCATAGATAAAAAATCCCTCTGCTCCCTTCTGTAACAAATCAGTCATAGCAATAACAGATATCAAAGGAATTTTGGCTCGTGATCCCTTACCATAGAATCTCCATTCATCAGTCATATCAGGTCAGAACTTCACAATCTTCTGAAAACAGTCAATTGTTGCTCTGTACTTGGTTAGCATATCGATACCGATTATGCAATCAAAATCAGATAAACCAAGAACGATACAGTCAAGCTCAACTTCATCACCTTCATACTGTAGTACACAGTTTCTAATAGACTTCATATAGACACTACAGTAGCTAATGACTCAACAGGCAATGAATACAACGTAAAAAATTGTTCAGATATGAAGGTATGCGACGCACCTGTATCGAATAAGACATAGGCAGGATAACCAGAAAGAAAACAGTTACCTGCAATCACATCGTCCGGTGCTTCTTGTGATTGCTCTTCTGTCAATGCAAACACTCGTGCTTGTTGCCTTGGAGGTTGATTCACCGTCTGACCTCCTCCTCTACTCAGTGCTGCAGGCTGTGGTTTTAGATTGACCTACCGGTCTTGATGATCCCGCACCCTATGCACCTTCAGAACCTCGTTGTGGACACACTCGTGCAAAATGTCCCATCTTGTTACAAATGTGGAAACTTCCAAATACACCTCGGCATTGTTCATTGGTATGGCGTCCACCATACTTGGTGCAATACACATCAGACTTCTATCCAGCCCTAGACTGTCGGGAACTACCTGAACTCGAAGAGCTACTACCACCAGATCTCTTGAACTATTTACTCTTGCCTTTGAAGAAGTTCTTCTTTCCACAACTGCTACCTCCAGCTTCAAATCGAGGTGGCGGTGGAATCTGTGGCTGCTCTTGGGACTGTCTCACTGGCTGTGGCACAAACTATGCTCCTCATTGTTTCAGTATCCCTACTTCTGCACCCTTTGCTTGATTCAGAGCATCAGCAAAGGTATTCGGTCTTCCCGAATTCACAATTGTAAACACATCAGGATTCAAGCCATTGATAAATTGATCGGCTTGAGCTTCATCACTAACAGCAATATGTGGAGCAAACTTCAACAAGCTGGTGAATTTGGAAACATATTCTTCGATATTTAACTGCCCCTGTTGCAGACTTGCAAACTCTGCTCCTTTGTCCTTGCGATAAGACACAGGAAAGAAACGCTGATAGAAAGCAGTTTGAAATATAGACCAGGTAATAACAGTACCTTGGTTTTCCAATGCTTTCTTCGTCGCTATCCACCAACTCTTGGCAAGGCCATGCAGTTGATGAATAATCAGTCTCACACGACGATCATCTGAATAGTCAATAGACTCGTATAACTGCTCAATATCTTCCAGCCAATTCTCAAATTCCACAGCATTCTCAGTTCCTTGCAACTTCGGTGGTTGGAATGACTGGAATCATTTCAGAAGTTTCTCCATCGGATTAGCATCACTAAATTCATCAGTTGACGTACTACCCTGTCCATGTTCCATTGCTGTCACTGGGACCTGTGTAGCATTCGTCTGTACAGGCTCATTCGTAGCCAATGTCTGTCTAACCCTCGGTGCTGGTCGGGGAGGCATATCTGATAATCAAACAGATTAGTGTACAGTTCAATCTCAATTAAAACAAGTCTGTTGCAGTCCACAATGCCTTCATAAAAGATCGAGTTTCGATTCATCCTCATAATACATGCTAGTACTTCACTCAAATAACCCGATAACATGTAATTCAAACCATTGTATAGCATATTCTTCGCAAATTATCACAACATCATGTGAAAATTTAATATCTGTAATCAATCAATCATATACAATACAATTATGAAAGCAATAAATAAATCAGAATAGAAGACTCGATCTATCCCGCTCATCTAATCTCAGTCTCAGTCCAAGAAACTTATGCTCTGATACCACCTGTTGTGGGGACCTCGGGTTTCTAATCTCATCTTAGGGCAATTAATGAAAAATTAACATTCATTAAACATCAATTGAATAAAGCAAGAGCCACGTAAAAAATATTTTTTTTTTAAATTCAGTGTCTCGCTCGACCGGTGAAAAACACCCGATCGAGCGAGCACAATTGCTCAGCTCTCGGATGGAAATATAATTTGGCCTCGCTCGATCCGTCAACTTCTGCGGATCGAGCGAGCCAAAAATTCAAATCCTCTGTCCGCAAATTACAGGGCTCACTCGATCCGTCAACTTCTGCGGATCAAGCGGCCTCCAAATTCCAGAAATTCTGCAGAAGAGTTTTTGCTGTCAAGGCTTGCATCTTGGCACAATTCAACATTAATCAAAGATACTAACATGATATAACTTCTATGAACATACATATACTCATAAATCAAGTCTTGAGCATAATAAACTAGATTTTACAACTTCAACTAGGTCACAAACTACTCAAAACATAAGATTATACAACTTGTTTCAAAGTTCTACCAACATATCATGTTAAGTGTTCTATCATGCTTGCCATACTTCTAAGTACATCTACAACCCGAGTCCTCATGTGCTAGACTCTCTCCCAGCTGTCAATGACGTCGATGACTAGCTCCTGCCCCATCTGTTGTCATGCACACATACAAAACAAGACAACAACCGGATAAACTCCGGTGAGAAACGATTCTCAGTATAACCAACGTATAGAAAGCGTTAAATAAATCGTATCGACTCTATTTAAACTCGACTCAACAAATAGAGTAAATTAACGCTTCGAATAAGAATTGATTCATATAACTTCGTGCCATCAAGATTCGTAAATGATCTTGACATGGATACCCATCTAACGAGTTCGTAAACGACTCGCAAATAAGGTTAACCGCAACCTTGACATAGAATCGATTCAATATAGCATCATATCAACTCGAATATAAAGATCCACTACCTGAGATGGATCGACAACATCACAATCAAATCAAAAACATAAACAAGTATGTGGTTTTTGCGGGCCAACTCAAGATTAGTCGTTCTTGAGTTTCAAAGTCCCTACTTCGCGATGTCGTCATTATACATTCGTTTATCTCGATTCTGAACTCTTCAATCTGAAATATAACAACCAAAATACTCATATCAAACTTCATTCAAGATTATTATTTTAGAAACGAATCAAAACCATTAATCGATCGTCAATCAAACTCAGTTCAAACCTCAACTCTTTCTTCGTTAGTTCAAGTCGGCGTCTTGTGTCGTTTAGCCTTCAAACTCAACTGAAACTGAATAAGAAAAATACTATAACATTTAAAACATCTCAACAACAACTTCAGCTCAGATATAGGCTATCAAAAAGATACAAAAACTCGAATCGACGGCGTAGCGATTCAAAATCGGTAACCGACGTAATCCCGAAACCATTTCTAACTTCTAACCAACTCATACATGTATTTCAAATCAATAACCAGCTGATATATCATTCAAATCTTCATCTCAATAGCTATAAAAATCGATTAACATGCTGGAATCAAGATTGGATACATGTAATACAAACTTCTCAATCCGGTTTCGACATAGAATCGCATATACGTTGATAAACATAATCAAGAACTCAAAATCTGATATCTGCTCCATACTGATTCTGAAACCCATATAAAACATCATAAAACTTACACGAGATCGAAGCCCTCGTCGTAAGGATTTCAGAACACTTTTCGGAATCGAAAACGGACGATCGAATCAAAAGATATAAGGTTTTGAAAATCACAATCGCAAAGGAAAAGAAGAAGCTCGGCTTCTCTGTTCTTACTTTTTGAATAAGGAATGAAAATTACACGTGACATTCTGAGTAATCCAACGCAAATCTGATAACTTTCAATCAAAATTGCACTTTAGTCCCTCAACTCTTCCATAATTGCAATTCGGTCCTCGACCCTTATTTTAATTCAATTTCAATCCTAAATAATTTAAGAATATTAGAATTTAAATCGAAACTCTAAATATTCCCAAATTAAATATACTCGGATTAAAATTAAATAAATTCGAATTAATATTAATTAATCCCGGGCCTTACAATTCACCTCTAGTTTACTGGAAACTAGCAACAAACAATCACGAATAAAACAATTGATCACAACGGGACCTTCAGAAAACCTGTTTCTGACAACCCACGAGGATAATCAATCGACAAACGCCACAAAGTATAAACTTTGATAAGTTTGATTTTTGAACAAAGCACAAAGCTTCAATAAAAATTCTAGAGAGAATTTTATGTAAAAAATTTGAAATCTTAATTGTACTGAAAATAATGAATGTTTGTTGTATTTATAATACAACTACAAAATAATAAAAGATATCGCAAAATATATCTAAAGATACCAAATATATCTCCTAAAAGTTTCCTAGTAGGAATAAAATGAAAGAGTGGGTGCCCGGATAGCCAACTTGTGGCTAAGGGCTTTTATGACTCTTTGTGTAAACAATCTTTGTTTAATATAATTTACACTTTTATAATGGCGTTTACTTTATTTTTTATCATATTATTATGTTATGACATACTATAAGATGTTTAGATGAAGACCTTGAATATACTATAGTGTATGTAAGATGTGGTAGCACATGGTGATGGCTATCATGAAACACATCTTATAGTCACTGTATATTCTAAACAGTTCCTAGTCGATTGAGCCGTCCGTTAATAAGGATAAGGATCGCTCGAGATTGAGACTAGCATTTGCGATGCCGAGTACCGCGTTTCATTGGTATGGAACATAGAGATGTTCAAAGCATGCAAATGGATATTCATACGATGAATGATCGAACTACCCTATCCGGACTTTCCAAGTGGTTATCACTTATCGAGTGGATAAAGTCCGCGGTTTTGGTTGTACACCATTAGTCCTTACTACTTGAAACATCATTGAGACTCTATATGCTAGTACTGTACTTTGACTCGTTTACCGACTCTATTGGGGTCATCAGGTGTCGGGATTGGGTACAGTTACGACACATATAGGAGTCGATGCTTTGTTGTCAAGGATTCACCACATACTTGCTAGTGTGGATATCCTATGCAATCTGAGGAGATATTAGTGTGACGAATCTCTGGCCAGAGTACATGATGTGTTTTAAGAAATGGTTTCTTAGTAGCACATGCGATGTCACTATTTGATCTTCAAGATGCATTGCATAGTTATCGAATCTCGAACGACTCTCGATTTACCAATGGTTGTTGATTCGATCGGGATATATGGATGAAGGGACCGTACTATACGCTAACCAAAATCTATTGGTTCTTGCAGACACCATCAGTGATACCTAGGGAATCATGGGGCGATGTTGCTAGGCGCTCTTACCATGATTCGATGGACAAGTCGGAAATTGTTGTTCCGAGTCACAAGGAGTTGTGAGCCCAAGAGTAGAGGAGTAAGATTTTCTAAAATGACATAGGGATGGGAATTTTTGGAAATCACTGAATTCGGATTCAGAAAATTTATCTTGGCTTTAAAAGATGCAGAAATGGTTTCTGTGCACATTGGTGAAATTGGTTTATCAATCTGAGTCACGATGCATTTTATATTAAATTCTGAACATGCAGGCTTTGCTTGTCAGGCTTGAACTTATGACTAATGGGCTCTAAGCTGTTAGCAGCCCACATTATAAATAAGTTATTGCAGTACAGAAATTACACAACAGAGGCTCACAATTTTCGAAAACCCTAGCTGTGTGTTTTTAAAAGTGGCCGCCCCCCCCCCTTCTCCTCGCTCTGCTCGAAAAATTCCAGCTTGTGAATTTTGAATTTGCAGTCTGGTTTAACGGATCAAATTCGTTAATTCTCTTTGTAGAAACTTCTGATAGATTTTCTAGTGCAATCTATCAGAGGGATTAAATTTCCGTTCGTGGACCTGATTGAAGAATTGTTCGTCCATCAGTTCCTAGGATATACAACAAGAGCAGAGTAATCTGTTGGTGTCCATAATCTCGTTTTGAGATTGGAGGTAAAAATTTAATTGTGATTCAATTTTTACACGCACAATTTAATCGTAAAGTTTTGATACCCATTATGGAATCGTTCCATATAAAATTTTTAAACTTCCGCTGCACCGGGTATCAATTCTGATTGATCTGATCACCGTTCTCCAACAGTGGTATCAGAGCCAGGTTGCTCAGATCAAGCGATTAAATTAATCGATAGTAAAAAAAATTTTAAGCCTCGGTTTTTGAAACAAAATAAATTTTATTTAAAATAAAATTTTTTTTTCGGGAAAAACACGGGCGGCGACGTGATCGCTGCCCAGGGTAGCCCGGGAAAATTAATTTTTATTTTTAAATTAAAATTTTAATATGTTAAAATTCTATTTTTGGTCCGATCGAAAATTGTTTTGATTGGTCCACGAGGCGTCGGATCGAATTGTTCGAGTCCGAAAATTTTAAAATTGATTTTTGGATAAATTTGAATTTTTGGAAAATTTATAGATTTTATCCGTTAAATCAGATTTTATGAAATTAATTATTTTTGGTACAATTGATGATAAGATATGATCTTATGGAAATATTGAGTAAAATATGATTTTATGTATAAAATTGGATTTTATATGTAAAATATGATTTTATTTGATAAAAAGATAAAATATGATTTTGTATGTAAAATAAGATTTTATATATGGAATATTATTTTATCCTTTTAATTTAAATTGTCATTGCATGTTATCCAATAAATTAATTTTGAATTAAATATTATTGGATAAGGATGATCGATTGTCATGACCAATTTTGTAGGTGTATGTTAGGAATTTATATTTGTTTTTATTGTTGTTGGATTTATTAATGGGCCTGATTTATGGCCCAATATGAATTGTCATATGTAATAAAAGAGGGCCTGGTTTATGGCCCGTTCCCTTCCCTTAAAATGTAACCCCTACTTGTCATAGTTATTTATTGTAAATACATTAGACTTAGTGGGAGAGGAAGATTTGAAGACGGAGGTGGGCCCAGCAGACAATAAAGACTGAAGAAATGTAAATTGGAAGCTCAATGTAATAGGATTGAATTGCATACCTGCATATTACCTAGGATTGGACTTAGACTCGTGATTGGCAACCACGGGTCGATTAGAAATGGAATCGATCATCCTATATAATATATGATGTTATCGTTGTATGCATGTTTTAGACTAAATTGTATGAATCCCGCAAGCATACAAATTTTAAATGATGAGACAAATTTTCAAAAATTAAAATCCCTCATTTTAAATATGATTTAAAATTGATATCAAGATAAATAAAGGAAATTTAAATATTGTTTAAATGTTCCTACCTTCCATCAACGATCAATGTATGAGATGCTACCCGCGGATACGGTCCGGCTCATATTATTGGGGGGGCCCGTTCGTCGAAAAGCTGTACATTGGATCGACACATGTTGTAAGTTGGGTGGAACTCCCATGGGATCGGCTCATATTATTGGGGGATCCACATGGCGACCGTCCATCACAACTTAATATTGATGGGTCATCTTGACATGTCACAATAAACGGCGTCATATTATTGGGCCCTTATTGTACATGAGGTAAAAACGTGGAGGTTGCTTTGGAAGCAATTGGGCTCTACCTTTTGAAAATTATGGTTGGCTGATATTATTCGGGACCATAGTTTGTCAATTGGACTCCATGTTCCCACTAAGAAAAACAGTTTTCCGTTTTCACTGGAGGGTAGTGAAATCTTTAAAATAGTGGGAGTGAGAATCATAAAATAAATTTCGCCTATTTTATGTCTTAGTAAATTAATTAAACAATCACTGATAATTGTCTGTTTCTTTTCAGTATTTCATTAAGATGAATTCGCGCAATCCACTATTCTCTATTCTCGAAAAAAATAAACTGACTGGCGCAAACTATACGGAATGGTTCCGTAAGTTGAAGATTGTCTTGACCTCGGAGAAGATGCTCTACGTGTTAGAAAAATCTCCTCCGAAGGAAGCACCAGCTGATATAAGTCCGGAAGAGTTGGCCAAACTTGATAAATGGTGGGACCATGATATCAAGGCCAAATGCTATATGCAAGCCTCGATGTCTGATGAACTCCAGAGGCGATTTGAGGACACCGTGAATGCTGCTGACATTCACGTAAAACTCAAGGAACTTTTTGGGGCTCAATCGAGAGCTGAAAGGTTCGCTACTGTAAAAGAGCTAATGATGTGTCGCATGCGTGAAGGGACTTCGGTCCGTGATCATGGGGTACGAGTGATTTGGCTCATACAGAAGTTGGTAACGCTTGATTTGGTGTTGGAGCATGAACTCAATGTGGACTTATTACTTCTCTCTCTTCCTTCTTCGTTTGACGGATTTGTGGTGAATTTCAATATGCACAAGATAGAGGCCTCCCTTGAAGAGATGGTCAATATGCTTGTAACATATGAAGCCACTTTAAAGAAGGATAAACCAGTTCTCTTGGTGGGCTCCTCTTCTTCAGCTAAGAAGGGGCCAAGTATAAAGGGTAAGAAACGTTCTGCCCCACCCAAGAAAACCGGACCCGAGAAGAAGAACAAGACAAAGGCCTTAAACATGGAAAAGTCCAAGGATGTTTGCCATCACTGCAAGAAACCCGGTCATTGGAAACGTAACTGCAAGGAATATCTATAGCAGTTGCGAACTGCGAAGGGTATGTTCTATATTGAAATAAATGTTTCACTTAATACTACTTCTTGGGTATTGGATACCGGATGTGGATCTCACATTTGCAATGATTTGCAGGTGATGACAAGAAGTCGCAAGCTTAGAATGGGTGAGACCCAGCTGAGGCTCGGAAATGATTCTAGAGTTGAAGCTAAAGCTATGGGAGATGTTTATTTAATTTTGCAGAACGATTTTAAGTTACTTTTGAGAGATGTTTTATTTGTTCCAGATTTGATTAAAAACATTATTTCTGTTTCTATGCTTGATAGAGATGGTTTTTCTTGCAATTTTGTGAATGTGATTTGCAATATTTACAAGAATTGTGAGACCCCGCTTCTAATCTTCTATTCTCGAATAGTTACACAAAAATCGAACACGAAGAGCCGCGTAAAATCGAATCAAATTTTTATTTTAATTTTTTTTTTGAGAGCCTCGCGCCCGCGCGAGATATCGTCTCGCGCGTGCGCAGGCAAAAGGTCCAGAGGCTCGCGGAACTGCTCGCGCCCGCGCGAGGGGAGTGCTCGCGCGCGCGCGGTCAAAACTTCCAGAGCCCCTCCAGGTTAGCCGCGCGCGCGCGAGGTCGAGCCTCGCCCACGCGCAGGCCAAACGAACAGAAACCTGGAAACGCTGGAAAAATCAACCAAGATCAATTCCGATCAATTCTAAACTCAAGAACACATATATATCAACATTTACAACATACAATATTCTAATTTCTGCCCAAAAACTACAATAACAAGTTCTACAATAGGGTTCGTTCGACTAATCAAAATAATACAAGTTCAAGGACATAACCCTACGATGCATGGTGTCTGACTTCTATCACTTCCAACTCGATCTAGTCATGAAGCTTGTGACTCGATCCTGCCCCACCTGCCGTCAAGTATACAAACAAACAAAACGACAGCCGGATAATCCGGTGAGAATATAATTCCCAGTAATAGAGACAAATCAAGAAATTTCAAATAATATAACAATTCATGTTATATAAAAAAACGAGCCAATTAATTCAAAAAGGCATATCAGCTATCAATTCGAAATGCATTAAAATGCAATGCATGACTTCAAAACTCGGGATTATCTAATCGGATAATCGAATATCAATCGGTACTCGGTTGGGATCCCAGGGTCAAGTTTTCACGAACAACTCACCGACACACCCATTCGGGGTGGATGTCGCTCAACTCAGACCCCTAGACTTCAGAGCAACTATAAGAAGCATTTTAGCAATTGGAAAAACTCGAAATCCAAAGCCACTTCAATATAGCTCCCTAAATCGTCTAAATTCAAACGAATCGAAACTTCGGCTCAAGATGTATGCAAATGAAAATAAACTCATTCCATTTAAAATCAAATAATTCGAAAAGCATACGAGTATGTGATTTCTTTCGGGCACTCGAATTAATTCAAATTCAAGTTAATCATCCCGTTCATTCAATCGTCGTCTTTTTACCTTTTCAAGTTCGTCGAGGATTCAAGTCTGAAAATAACAACGAACTCAATCAATAATCAATCGAATCAAAACAAATCAAAACAAAGAAACTCAATCAATATACCGTCTTCAATACTCGAATCGGATCAAACTCTCAAGTTCGTTCCAAACCCGAATCGTCAACCAAATCTGAAAATGTTGAACATACGGATTCGATATCAATTCAACAACTCAAACAAACCCGGAATCAAACCGAACAAACAACCGATAGTCCAAAACTCAATTTCGACGGCATAACGGCTATAAACGGTCAAACCAAAAATCCTCAACATCATCAAACCATTCCAAACAACTCATATCATCTTCCAATCCATCAAAACACAACAAAATCCAACAAAATCCAAAGACCCATTTTCGAATTTAAGCCTAAAAATTCATATAAAATCCAAACTTCGTTCATTTTCCAAACCGACTTCGAATACACGATCTATGCTAGCTCAAGCACAACATACTCGAAGATTATCAAATTCTGACAACCCGAAAAAAATCAAAGTTCGTGGATCGTAGCAAAACTTATGTCAAAACGACGCCCTTGTTGCGGTGATCGTGAATCTCAACTCGAATCTGAAATCTGACGGTCGGATCAAGCGAATCGGACGGAATAAAATCTTGAAAAAGCTTCCATGGCTTCTCTCTCTCGATCTCGGTCGGCGTGGGGGAGTGGGGAGGAAGAGGAGAGTGATGGGAGAGAGAAAAGGTGATAGGGTGATAGATATAAGTCATGTCAAATAATATACACCCCACATTGACTAGTCAACTGGCACAATTGCAAACCGGTCCCTGAAACTCCAAATTAAATAATAATCAATTCTGCTAATCTCGAAATAATTAATTTCAGGGCCTTACAAGAATGAATGTTTGATTGGAAATGGACAACTTGAAAACGATCTATATAACTTAAAATTAAAAGACGTTCCAATAAATTATGATAAACCGGTAACAACAAACATAAGGAAAATCGATAGTCAAAACCCGGCAAACCTTTGGCATGCTAGGCTAGGTCATATTTCCTCAAGGAGGATGAACAAGCTAGTGGGAGAGGGCATGTTTGATATGTCTGATATTAACTCTCTAACTACTTGTGAGTCCTGCCTGAAAGGAAAAATGACTAAATCTCCTTTTAAGGGGAAACCTGAGCGTAGTCAAAATCTGTTGGATTTGATCCATATAGATGTTTGTGGTCCATTTAGAATTGGTACTCAATTTGGCCCCACCTACTTCATTACCTTTACTGATGATTATTCAAGGTATGGGTATTTATATTTAATGAAATATAAGTCTGAAGCATTTGAAAAGTTCAAAGAATTTAAGGCTGAAGTAGAAAACAAGCTAGGTAAAAGTATTAAAGCAATTCGATCGGATCGAGGTGGAGAATACTTGAGTACCGAGTTTTTGGACTATCTAAAAGAGAATGGGATTCTCTCTCAGTGGACTCCTCCTATGACACCTCAGCTTAATGGTGTTTCGGAGCGTCGTAATCGAACTTTGTTGGACATGGTTCGATCCATGATGAGCTTCACTGAGCTTCCACCTTCGTTTTGGGGCTACGCGCTTGAAACAGCGGTGTTGTTGTTGAACAACGTCCACACCAAAGCAGTGGATAAAACACCATACGAGTTATGGAATGGCAAAGCTCCTAAGTATTCGTACTTGAGGATTTGGGGATGTCCTGCTTACGTGAAGCAGACAGTGGAAGATAAGTTGGATAGTCGATCCACCTTATGTTATTTTGTAGGGTATCCGAAGAATTCAATCGGATATTATTTCTATCATCCTACTGAAACAAAAGTGTTTGTTTCAAGGAATTCCACCTTCTTTGAGAAGGAGTTCTTATTGGATAAGAAAGGCGTGATGATGGAACTCGAAAAAATTCGAGAAGAACCCGAAATACAAAATAATGATCCCATACCTCAAGAATCTTCAGAGGACACGCCTATACTTAGAATATCCGAGAGGACTTCTAGACCTCCCATTCGATATGGTCTTCTTCTTGACGACGTTGGATGTGATCCAAGAAACTTCAAGGAAGCAATTTCTGATGCGGATTCAAATTTATGGCTTGAAGCTATGCAATCGGAAATAGATTCGATGCATACAAACCAAGTTTGGTCTTTAGTAGATCCTCCCGATGGAATTGTTCCAATAGGGTGTAAATGGATCTACAAGAGAAAGCTTGAGCCTGATGGTAAGGTATTGACCTACAAGGCACGATTGGTGGCGAAAGGTTATACTCAAAGACAAGGAGTTGACTATGATGAAACCTTTTCACCAGTTGCAATGTTCAAGTCCATAAGAATCCTTATTGCCATAGCTGCTTGGTATGACTATGAGATATGGCAAATGGATGTGAAGACTGCATTTCTTAATGGAAACATTAAGGAAGAGATCTATATGACGCAGCCTGAGGGATACACATCCATGGGAAGCGAGCATAAGGTATGCAAGCTTCAGAGATCAATCTATGGTCTCAAACAAGCATCAAGAAGTTGGAACCAGAAATTTGATGAAACAATAAAGGATTTTGGTTTCATCAAGAACCCAGAGGAACCGTGCGTATACAAGAAAGTAGTTAAGGATGCTGTGACATTCTTAGTACTTTATGTTGATGACATCCTACTCATTGGGAATGATGTAGGGATGTTGCAGTCAACAGAGATATGGTTATCAGGTAGATTCTCGATGAAGGATTTGGGTGAGGCATCCTATATTCTAGGGATACAGATCTATAGAGATAGATCAAAGAGAATGATAGGACTCACTCAAGCAACCTACATCGACACCATATTGAAACGGTTTTCGATTGATGGGTCCAAGAGAGGACATCTACCTATGTGTCATGGAGTTTCTCTATCCAAGTCTATGTGTCCCAAGACTGATGAAGAGATAGAGAAAACGACACATGTACCATATGCGTCAGCCATAGGTAGTATCATGTATGGGATGATATCTACCAGACCGGATGTAGCATTTGCTCTGAGTGTCACGAGCAGATATCAAGCTAATCCCGGTCAAATGCATTGGAAAGCCGTGAAGGACATTCTTAAGTACTTACGAAGGAGTAAGAATATGTTCATGGTATATGGAGGAAGAGAACTGAAATTGGAAGGCTATACCGACTCTAGCTTCCAAAGTGACGTGGATGACTCGAAGTCAACCTCTGGATTTGTGTTCATGCTCAATGGCGGTGCTGTCTCTTGGAAGAGTTCCAAGCAGGACACCACAGCGGATTCCACCACTGAGGCAGAATACATTGCGGCATCAGCTGCTGCTAAAGAGGCCGTTTGGATGAGGAATTTCGTCCAAGAGTTGGGCGTTATTCCTGAAGGTTTTGGTCCAGTCCCGGTGTACTGTGACAACACGGGTGCCGTTGCTCAGGCAAAGGAACCAAGGTCTCATCAAAGATCCAAACACGTACTGAGGAAATACCACATCATCCGGGAGATCGTGGAAAGAGGAGACATCACTGTCGAGGGAGTGGCCTCTGCAGACAATATCGCTGATCCACTTACTAAGCCCTTACCAGGACCATTATTTGACAAACATCACGAAGCAATGGGACTGCGTAGTATGACTAGTTGGCTTTAGGGCAAGTGGGAGATTGAAAGAGTGGGTGCCCGGATAGCCAACTTGTGGCTAAGGGCTTTTATGACTCTTTGTGTAAACAATCTTTGTTTAATATAATTTACACTTTTATAATGGCGTTTACTTTATCTTTTATCATATTATTATGTTGTGACATACTATAAGATGTTTAGATGAAGACCTTGAATATACTATAGTGTATGTAAGATGTGGTAGCACATGGTGATGGCTATCATGAAACACATCTTATAGTCACTGTATATTCTAAACAGTTCCTAGTCGATTGAGCCGTCCGTTAATAAGGATAAGGATCGCTCGAGATTGAGACTAGCATTTGCGATGCCGAGTACCGAGTTTCATTGGTATGGAACATAGAGATGTTCAAAGCATGCAAATGGATATTCATACGATGAATGATCGAACTACCCTATCCGGACTTTCCAAGTGGTTATCACTTATCGAGTGGATAAAGTCCGCGGTTTTGGTTGTACACCATTAGTCCTTACTACTTGAAACATCATTGAGACTCTATATGCTAGTACTGTACTTTGACTCGTTTACCGACTCTATTGGGGTCATCAGTTGTCGGGATTGGGTACAGTTATGACACATATAGGAGTCGATGCTTTGTTGTCAAGGATTCACCACATACTTGCTAGTGTGGATATCCTATGCAATCTGAGGAGATATTAGTGTGACGAATCTCTGGCCAGAGTACATGATGTGTTTTAAGAAATGGTTTCTTAGTAGCACATGCGATGTCACTATTTGATCTTCAAGATGCTTTGCATAGTTATCGAATCTCGAACGACTCTCGATTTACCAATGGTTGTTGATTCGATCGGGATATATGGATGAAGGGACCGTACTGTACGCTAACCAAAATATATTGGTTCTTGCAGGCACTATCAGTGATACCTAGGGAATCATGGGGCGATGTTGCTAGGTGCTCTTACCATGATTCGATGGGCAAGTCGGAAATTGTTGTTCCGAGTCACAAGGAGTTGTGAGCCCACGGCTAGCTGTATCCCCGAACCATTGAGGGTCACACAAGTAATGGATTTTTAATCCCCGTTGAGATAGTTAAATTTAAAGAGTTAAATTTAATGAACAAAGAAGTGAGACTTCTTATTTAAGAGTGGAGGAGTAAGATTTCCTAAAATGAAATAGGGATGGACATTTTTGGAAATCACTGAATTCGGATTCAGAAAATTTATCTTGACTTTAAAAGATGCAGAAATGGTTTCTGTGCACATTGGTGAAATTGGTTTATCAATCTGAGTCACGATGAATTTTATATTAATTTCTAAACATGCAGGCTTTGCTTGTCAGGCTTGAACTTATGACTAATGGGCCCTAAGCTGTTAGCAGCCCACATTATAAATAAGTTATTGCAGTACAGAAATTACACAACAGAGGCTCACAATTTTCGAAAACCCTAGCTATGTGTTTTTAAAAGTGTCCGCCCCCCCCCCCTTCTCCTCGCTCTGCTCAAAAAATTCCAGCCTGTGAATTTTGAATTTGCAGTCTGGTTTAACGGATCAAATTCGTTAATTCTCTTCGTAGAAACTTCTGATAGATTTTCTAGTGCAATCTAGCCCACGGCTAGCTGTATCCCCGAACCATTGAGGGTCACACAAGTAATGGATTTTTAATCCCCGTTGAGATAGTTAAATTTAAAGAGTTAAATTTAATGAACAAAGAAGTGAGACTTCTTATTTAAGAGTGGAGGAGTAAGATTTCCTAAAATGAAATAGGGATGGGCATTTTTGGAAATCACTGAATTCGGATTCAGAAAATTTATCTTGACTTTAAAAGATGCAGAAATGGTTTCTGTGCACATTGGTGAAATTGGTTTATCAATCTGAGTCACGATGAATTTTATATTAATTTCTAAACATGCAGGCTTTGCTTGTCAGGCTTGAACTTATGACTAATGGGCCCTAAGCTGTTAGCAGCCCACATTATAAATAAGTTATTGCAGTACAGAAATTACACAACAGAGGCTCACAATTTTCGAAAACCCTAGCTATGTGTTTTTAAAAGTGTCCGCCCCCCCCCCTTCTCCTCGCTCTGCTCAAAAAATTCCAGCCTGTGAATTTTGAATTTGCAGTCTGGTTTAACGGATCAAATTCGTTAATTCTCTTCGTAGAAACTTCTGATAGATTTTCTAGTGCAATCTATCAGAGGGATTAAATTTCCGTTCGTGGACCTAATTGAAGAATTGTTCGTCCATCAGTTCCTGGGATATACAACAAGAGCAGAGTAATCTGTTGGTGTCCATAATCTCGTTTTGAGATTGGAGGTAAAAATTTAATTGTGATTTAATTTTTACATGCACAATTTAATCGTAAAGTTTTGATACCCATTATGGAATCGTTCAATATAAAATTTTTAAACTTCCGCTGCACCGGGTATCAATTCTGATTGATCTGATCACGGTTTTCCAACATAAAAGGCTCAAAATAAGAAAATCATGCCAAAAATATCAAAAAGTCTCGCACACACACAAAACGCCGAACTGTGTGAGAGAGAGTGTAGGCGCGGGCGCGCGTCAGGAAGGCGCGGGCGCGCATGAGACTCTGTCCGACTATCTTGAAACTATGCAAAACATGCGCGGGCGCGCGTCAGGAAGGCGCGGGTGAGCATAAAGTTCTGTCCGCCAAACTTTAAAATTTCAAAGACGCGCGGGCGCGCATGCTTTGTTGTCTATGACACTTATTTTTGTGTTTTCTTTGATATTTTCTCCACTTTCTGGACTTTTTTGGACTTCAATAATATTGTAATATCCTCTAAAGTGATCTTCAAGCATTCCAATGCCTTCCTGACAATTCATCATCAAGGATTGAAGTGCTTCCTTGAACTTCTTAGCTCGACCTCTCCTAATTGGTCCTCTTGGCATCTCCAACGCATCCTTAGCCACGCGGTCAACATGCAAGCTATCCATGATTGCATCATCCTCCCCTGCTTGAAAAGGATTTGTCCTTAAATCTTGATCATCACCTACATCAAACGGAGACAAGTCAGAATGATTAAAAGTTGTACTCACATTATACTCACCTGGAAAATCTAATTTATAGGCATTGTCATTGATCCGCTCCAAGACTTGGAAAGGTCCATCGCCTCTAGGTTGTTTAGAATGCCGCTTATTTGAAAAACGCTCCTTCCTCAAGTGCAACCAAACCCAATCACCGGGTTCAAACACAACCTTCTTTTTACCTTTGTTTGCTTTCTTTGTGTATTACAAGTTCTTTTTTTCAATGTTTGCTTTCACCTTCTCATGCAAATTTCGTACAAATTCAGCCTTTTTCTTTTCATCCAAATTAACCCTTTCACTCATAGGCAAAGACATCAAATCCAACGGGGTTAAAGGATTAAAACCATACACAATTTCAAATGATAAAAAATTTGTAGTAGAATGCACACTAGGATTATATGCAAACTCAACAAATGGCAAACATTCATCCCAACTCTTCAAATTTTTTTTAATTATAGTACGCAACAAAGTTCCTAACGTCCTAATAACAACCTCAGTTTGACCATCCGTTTGAGGATGACATGTAGTCAAAAATAGTAGTTTAGTACCAAGTTTGCACAATAATGTTTTCCAAAAAAATATCAAAAAACGAGTATCTCTATCAGACACAATACTCCTAGGCATGCCATGTAATCTCACAATCTCATTAAAGAATAAATTCGCAACATGAGAAGCATCATCAGATTTATGACAAGCAATAAAATGAGTCATCTTAGAAAATCTATCAACCACCACAAACACAGAATCCCTCCTCTTCTTAGACCTTGGTAGTCCTAAAACAAAATCTATAGAAATATCTACCCACGGTTCACTAGGAACAGGAAGTGGAGTATACAATCCATGTGGTTGTGTCCTAGACTTAGCTTTTCTGCAAGTAACACATTTCTCACAAATATTTTCAACATCATGCTTCATATGTGGCCAATAAAAATGTTCATGCAAAGTATCATAAGTTTTAGCCACACCAAAATGTCCCATCAAACCACCCCCATGTGATTCCCTAACAAGTAACTTACGTATGGACGATTTAGGCACACACAACTTATCTTCCTTAAACAAATATCCAGCATGCATGAAAAATTTATCCTTTGGACCATGCAAAAATGACGCATAAATCTCACCAAAATCAAGATCACTAGCATACAACTCCTTCACATACTCAAATCCCAAAAACTTAGAATCTAGAGTAAATAGAAGCACATACCTTCGTGATAGAGCATCTGCTACCACGTCTTCCTTCCCTTGCTTGTACTTGATAATGTAGGGAAAACTCTCTACAAACGCCACCCACTTGGCATGTCTCTTGTTCAGCTTTTTTTGTCCTTTGAGATGCTTCAAAGACTCATGATCCGTATGAATCACAAATTCTTTTGGCCTCAAATAATGCTGCCAAGTTTCAAGCACTCGAACCAAGGCATAGAATTCCTTGTGGTAGGTAGGGTAATTCAACGCTACTTCACTTAGCTTCTCACTGAAGTATGCAAGTGGTCGTCCTCCTTGCATCAAAACAACGCCAATTCCTACACCCGATGCATCACATTCAATTTCAAAAGTATTAGCAAAATCAGGCAATACAAGTAAATGAGCATTAATTAATTTTTGCTTAATAATATCAAAATACTTCTCTTCCTCCTCGCCCCAATGGAATGGAATGTTCTTCTTGATCACTGTAGTCATAGGCGCCTCCATAGTGCTGAAATATTTTACAAATCTCCTATAGAAACTTGCAAGACCATGAAAACTTCGAACTTGACCAATAGAAGTAGGCGTTGGCCAATCTCGAATTGCACTTACCTTTTCCTCATCGACTTTGACACCTTGAGCACTCACAACAAAACCAAGAAACACAAGTTCTTTTGTACAAAACACACACTTTTTCAAGTTAGCATACAAGTGTTCATCTTTCAGTGTGATTAGCACAATTCTCAAGTGTTCAACATGCTCATTCAAATTTTTGTTATACACCAAAATATCATCAAAATATACCACAACAAATTTTCCAATATAAACACGCAAAACATGATTCATTAGCCTCATAAAAGTACTAGGTGCATTAGTTAACCCAAATGGAATAACCAACCACTCATACAATCCATACTTAGTTTTAAAAGCAGTTTTCCATTCATCACCTTCTCTCATCCGAATTTGATGGTAACCACTCTTAAGATCAATTTTACTAAAGATGCTAGAACCATACAATTCATCCAACATATCATCTAGTCTAGGAATAGGATGCCTATACTTGATGGTAATATTGTTAATGGCTCTACAATCAACACACATTCTCCATGAACCATCTTTTTTAGGCACTAACAAAACAGGTACAAAACAAGGAGACATTGATTCACGCAAAAATCCCTTATCGAGTATTTCACTTACCTGCCTTTGTAGCTCTTTTGTTTTCTCCGGATTACTCCAATAAGCTGGATGATTCGGTAATGCACTTCCGGGCACAAGATCAATTTGATGCTCAATTCCCCTCAAAGGTGGTAATCCTTGAGGTAGATCCTCCGAAAATAATTATTCAAATTTCTGCAAGAGATAAACAACACTGCTCGAAAGATTTTCGGCTATATCACTTGTGTTAAGGAGAATCTCCTTATAGAAAATCAACACAAGTGGAGTATGCACATGTAAAATCCCTCGCAACTCACTCTTTTGGGCCAGGTATATTTTTTTATCGGCCTCTTTCCTCTCAATTTTTTTCTCATATTTTTTTCTTTCATTCGTTTTTTCTAAGGCCATCTCACTTGTTTGTTCACCCTTTTTTTCGGCCTCTTCTTTCTTTTTCTTTTTCAACTGATCCTCCAATATTTGCTTTAGAGTCATAGGCAACAATACAACAGATTCTTTTTTCATAGTAAAAGAATAACGATTTTTAAAACCATCATGTGTCTCCTTCCTATCAAATTGCCACGGTAGACCCAACAAGATATGACATGCTTGCATAGGCACCACATAACACACCACTTCATCTTCATATTTCCCAATTAAGAAAGACACCACTACTCGCCTAATCACTCTCACTTCAGAACTATCATTAAACCACTACAATCTATAGGGTTGAGGATGCTTTGAAGTAGGAAAACTCAATTTCTCAACAAGATTGCTACTTGCCACATTGGTACAACTACCCTCATCAATGATGACACTACACACTTTGTTTTTCAACAAGCATCTAGTATGAAACAAATTTTTCCTTTGATTTTCTTCCTCCTCCTTTTGTTGCACATTCAATACTCTCCTAGTCACAAACAACTCTCCAACCACCGCATCATATCCCTCATCATTGGGATCCTCCAACGCAGGCATACCATCATAATTCTCCTCCTCACTCTCCGACTCAAGCTCACAACAAGCACTCATGATCATAATTTTTTTATTTGGACACTGACTAGCAATATGACCAACACCTTGACATCTAAAGCATTTGATATCTCTAGAATGATTAATAGGAGTTTCAGATTTACCTTGCACTCCTTGCTTTGGTGTTTCTTGCTTGATGTCAATTTTTGGCTTGGACACCGGCTTGACATCCTCTCGAAATGCCAACGTTTGGACGCCAAGGAGTAGAAGAATCTCCAACAGTAGAATTTCGAACCATGCCTCTTCTTTTGAGTTGTTGTTCTACTCTCATGGAAATTCGCACCATCTCCTCAAGATCCATGCAATGTCTAAGCTTCACTTGGTCTTGAATTTCCCTATTCAAACCGCATAAGAAACGAGCCATAGTTTCTTCACGATCCTCTTCAATATTAGCCTGGATCATAGATGTAAGGCCCCGGATTAATTAATATTAATCCGAATTTATTAAATTTTAATCCGAGTATATTTAATTTGGGAATATTTAGAGTTTTGATTTAAATTCTAATATTCTTAAATTATTTAGGATTGAAATTGAATGAAAATAAGGGCCAAGGACCAAATTGCAAATATTGAAGAATTGAGGGGCTAAATTGCAATTAGGATTGAACTTATCAGATTTTTAGTTATTATTCAGCTTTCAACGTGTAAGATATAGAGAATTATTTCAGAATTGAGGAACAGAGAGCCGAAGTTCTTCCATTCTCTTTTGTTTTATGATTTTCGATTTGCCGTAACTTTTGCTCCGGTTATCCGATTTCGATTCCGTAAATTGTTCTGGAATCCTTACGACGAGGGCTTCAATCTCGTTCAAGTTTGGAAGGCCAACGACTTGAGACAACGACTTTGAACCGAAGAAGTTGGATTGAGATTTGAAGAGTTCAGAACCGAGATAAACAAAAGTATAATGACGACATCGCGAAGTAGGGACTTTGAAACTCAAGAACGACTATTTTTGAGTTGGCCCGCAAAAACCACATACTTGTTTATGTTTTTGATTTGATTGTGATGTTGTCGATCCATCTCAGGTAGTGGATCTTTAAATTTGAGTTGATATGATGCTATATTGAATTGATTCTATGCCAAGGTTGCTGTTAACCTTATTTGCAAGTCGGTTACGAACTCGTTAATGGATATCCATGTCAAGATCAGTTATGAATCTTGAAGGCCTTGAAGTTACGTGAATCAATTTGTATTTGAAGCGTTTATGTACTCTATTTGTTGATTCGAGTTTTAAATAGAGTCGATATGATTTATTTAATGCTTTCTATATGTTGGTTATACTGAGAATTGTATCTCACCGGAGTTTATCCGGCTGTTGTCTTGTTTTGTATGTGTGCATGACAACAGATGGGGCAGGAGCTAGTCATCGAAGTCATTGACAGCTGGGAGAGAGTCTAGCACGTGAGGACTCAGGTTGTAGATGTATTTAGAAGCATGGTAGAACACTTAACATGATATGTTGGAAGAACTTTGAAACAAGTTGTGTAATCTTATGTTTTGAGTAGTTTGTGATCTAGTTGAAGTTGTAAAAGCTAGTTTATTATGCTCAAGACTTGATTTATGAGTATATGTATGTTTATAGAAGTTATATCATGTTAGTATCTTTGATTGTTGTTGTTTTGTGCCAAGATGCAAGCCTTGACATCAAAAACTTTTCTGCTGAATTTCTGAAAAATGTGCCGTGCTCGATCCGCAGAAGTTGGCGGATCTAGCCAGCCCTAATTTTTCACAAACAGAGAAGCTGAAAAATGTGCCGTGCTCGATCCGCAGAAGTTGGCGGATCTATCCAGGTACTATTCACAAAAAAAAAAATTTGAATTATTCTTTTTGAGTATTTGTTTTATATATGATTAATTGGTTTTAATCATTAATTGCCCTAAGATGAGATTAGCAACCCGAGGTCCCCACAACAGGTGGTATCAGAGCATAAGTTTCTCAGACTGAGAATAGATGAGCGGGGTTAGATCGAGTCTTTTATTCTGATTTAGTTATTCTTGAAGCATGTTTATTATTTGACTTGATTTACAGCTTTAAGAATTGCATGTTATCTGTTATCTGATATGATTGGAAGCATGTATGATTACGACTAAATCAGATTTGATTCTTTTAAGAAGGCATTGTGAGTTGAAACAAAATGGTTTTATCTGAGATTGAACTGTACACTAATCTGTTTGATTATCAGATATGCCTCCCCGACCAGCACCGAGGGTTAGACAGAAATTGGCTATGAATGAGCCTGAACAGACAAATGCTGCAAAGGTCCCAGTGACAGCAACTGAACATGGACAGGGTAGTACTTCTACTGATGAGTTTAGTGATGCTAATCCGATGGAGAAACTTCTGAAACGATTCCAGTCATTCCAACCCCCGAAGTTGCAAGGAATTGAGAATTCTGTGGAATGTGAGAATTGGCTGGAAGATATTGAGCAGTTATATGAGTCTATTGACTATTCAGATGATCGTTGTGTAGGACTGGTTATTCATCAACTGCATGGCCTTGCCAAGAGTTGGTGGATAGCGACGAAGAAAGCATTGGAAAACCAAGGTACTGTTATTACCTGGTCTGTATTTCGAACTTCTTTCTATCAGCATTTCTTTCCTGTGTCTTATCGCAAGGACAAAGGAGCAGAGTTTGCCAGTTTGCAACAGGGGCAGTTGAATATCGAGGAATATGTTGCCAAATTCACTAGCCTGTTGAAGTTTGCTCCACATATTGCTGTTAGTGATGAAGCTCAAGCCGATCAATTCATCAATGGCTTGAATCCTGAGGTGTTTACACTTGTGAACTCGGGAAGACCGAATACCTTTGCTGATGCTCTGAATCGAGCAAAGGATGAAGAAGCAGGGATATTGAAACAAAGAGGAGCACAGTTTGTGCCACAGCCAGTGAGACAGTCTCAAGAACAGTCACAGATTCCACCGCCACCTCGATTTGAAGCTGGAGGTAGCAGTATTGGAAAGAATAATTTTTTTAAGGGCAAGAGTAAACAGTTCAAGAGATCTGGTGGTAGTAGCTCTTCGAGTTCAGGTAGTTCCCGACAGTCTAGGGTGTTGGAGAACGTGGCGATCAGATCAATCAGAATTGATACCCGGTGCAGCGGAAGTTTAAAAATTTTATATGGAACGATTTCATAATGGGTATCAAAACTTAACGATTAAATTGTGTGTGTAAAAATTAAATAACAATTATAAATTTTTACCTCCAATCTCGAAGAGAGATTATGGACACCAACAGATTGCTCTGCTCTTGTTGTATATCCCTGGAACTGATGGACGAACTGTTCTTCAATCAGGTCCACGAACGGATAATTAATCCCTCTTATAGATTGCACTAGAAAATCTATCAGAAATTTCTACGAAGAGAATTAACGAATTTGATCCGTTAAACTAGACTGTAATTCAAAATTCACAGAGTGGATTTTTCTGAGCAGAGGGGAGGGGGCGGCGGCCACACTTAGAAAATTAGGGTTTTTCGAAAATAATTTTGTGACCTGTTGTGTGTAATTTCTGTAATGCAATAACTTATTTATAATGTACGCCGCTAACAGCTTAGGGCCCATTAGTCATAAGTTCAAGCCCGACAAGCAAAGCCCGCATGTTCAGAAATTAATATAAAATTCATCATGACTCCGATTGATAAACCGATTTCACCAATGTGTACAGAAACCATTTCTGCACCTTTTAAAGTCAAGATAAATTTTTCTGAATCCGAATTCAGTGGTTTCCAAAAATGCCCATCCCTATGTCATTTTAGGAAATCTTACTCCTCTACTCTTAAATAAGAAGTCCAACTTCTTTGTTCATTAAATTTAACTCTTTAAATTTAACTATCTCAACGGGGATTAAAAATCCATTACTCTGTGTGACCCTCAATGGTTCAGGGATACAGCTAGCCGTGGGCTCACAACTCCTTGTGACTCGGAACAACAATTTCCGACTTGCCCATCGAATCATGGTAAGAGCGCCTAGCAACATCGCCCCATGATTCCCTAGGTATCACTGATAGTGCCTGCAAGAACCAATAGATTTTGGTTAGCGTACAGTACGGTCCCTTCATCCATATATCCCGATCGAATCAACAACCATTGGTAAATCGAGAGTCGTTTGAGATTCGATAACTATGCAATACATCTTGAAGATCAAATAGTGACATCGCATGTGTTACTAAGAAACCATTTCTTAAAACACATCATGTACTCTGGCTAGAGATTCGTCACACTAATATCTCCTCAGATCGCATAGGATATCCACACTCGCAAGTATGTGGTGAATCCTTGACAACAAAGCATCGACTCCTATATGTGTTGTAACTGTACCCAATCCCGACACCTGATGACCCCAATAGAGTCGGTAAACGAGTCAAAGCACAGTACTAGCATATAGAGTCTCAATGATGTTTCAAGTAGTAAGGACTAATGGTGTAAAACCAAAACCGCGGAATTTATCCACTCGATAAGTGATAACCACTTGGAAAGTCCGGATAGGGTAGTTCGATCATTCATCGTATGAATATCCATTTGCATGCTTCGAACATCTCTATGTTCCTTACCAATGAAACGTGGTACTCTGCATCGCAAATGCTAGTCTCAAACTCGAGCGATCCTTATCCTTATTATCGAACGGCTCAATCGACTAGGAACAGTTTAGAATATACAGTGACTATAAGATGTGTTTCATGATAGACATCTCCATGTTCTACCACATCTTACATACACTATAGTATATTCAAGGTCTTTATCAAAACAACAATAGTATATCACAATATAACAATATGAAGAAAGATAAAGTCATTGCCATTAACAAAAGTGTAAATTATATTAAACAAAAGATTGTTTATACAAAGAGTCATCAAAGCCCTTAGCCACAAGTTGGCTCACCGGGCACCCACTCTTTCAATCTCCCACTTGCCCTAAAGCCAACTAGTCATACTACGTAGACCCATTGCTTCGCGATGTTTGTCAAATAATGGTCTTGGCAAGGGCTTAGTAAGTGGATCAGCGATATTGTCTGCAGAGGCCACTCTTTCGACAGTGATGTCTCCTCTTTCCATAATCTTCCGGATGATGTGGTATTTCCTCAGTACGTGTTTGGATCTTTGATGAGACCTTGGTTCCTTTGCCTGAGCAACGGCACCCGTGTTGTCACAGTACACCGGGACTGGACCAACAACTTCAGAAATGACGCCCAACTCTTGGACGAAATTCCTCATCCAAACGGCCTCTTTAGCAGCAGCTGATGCTGCAATGTATTCTGCCTCAGTGGTGGAATTCGCTGTGGTGTCCTTCTTGGAACTCTTCCAAGAGACAGCACCGCCATTGAGCATGAACACAAATCCAGAGGTTGACTTCGAGTCATCCACGTCACTTTGGAAGCTAGAGTCGGTATAGCCTTCCAATTTTAGTTCTCTTCCTCCATATACCATGAACATATTCTTAGTCCTTCGTAAGTACTTAAAAATGTCCTTCACGGCTTTCCAATGCATTTGACCGGGATTAGCTTGATATCTGCTCGTGACACTCAGAGCAAATGCTACATTCGGTCTGGTAGATATCATCCCATACATGATACTACCTATGGCTGACGCATATGGTACATGTGTCATTTTCTCTATCTCTTCATCAGTCTTGGGACACATAGACTTGGATAGAGAAACTCCATGACACATGGGTAGATGTCCTCTCTTGGACCCATCCATTGAAAACCGTTTCAATATGGTGTCGATGTAGGTTGATTGAGTGAGTCCTATCATTCTCTTAAATCTATCTCTATAGATCTGTATCCCTAGAATATAGGATGCCTCACCCAAATCCTTCATCGAGAATCTACCTGATAACCATATCTTTGTTGACTGCAACATCCCTACATCATTCCCAATGAGTAGGATGTCATCAACATAAATTACTAAGAATGTCACAGCATCCTTAACTACTTTCTTGTACACGCATGGTTCCTCCGGGTTCTTGATGAAACCAAAATCCTTTATTGTTTCATCAAATTTCTAGTTCCAACTTCTTGATGCTTGTTTTAGACCATAAATTGATCTCTGAAGCTTGCATACCTTATGCTCGCTTCCCATGGATGTGTACCCCTCAGGCTGCTTCATATAGATTTCTTCCTTAATGTCTCCATTAAGAAAAGCAGTCTTCACATCCATTTGCCATATCTCATAGTCATACCAAGCAGCTATGGCAATAAGGATCCTTATGGACTTGAACATTGCAACTGGTGAAAAGGTTTCATCATAGTCAACTCCTTGTCTTTGAGTATAACCTTTCGCCACCAATCGCGCCTTGTAGGTCAATACCTTACCATCAGGCCCAAGCTTTCTCTTGTAGATCCATTTACACCCTATTGGAACAATTCCATCGGGAGGATCTACTAAAGACCAAACTTGGTTTGTATGCATCGAATCTATTTCCGACTGCATAGCTTCAAGCCATAAATTTGAATCCGCATCAAAAATTGCTTCCTTGAAGTTTCTTGGATCACATCCAACATCGGGTTCATCTTGGTCCCCTTCAAGAAGAAGACCATATCGAATAGGAGGTCTAGAAGTCCTCTCGGATCTTCTAGGTACAGGCGTGTCTATCAATGGTTCCTGAGGTGTAGGATCGTTATTTTGTATTGTGGGTTCTTCTCGAATTTCTTCGATTTCTATCATCTCGCCTTTCTTATCCAATAAGAACTCCTTCTCCAAGAATGCGGCATTCCTTGAAACAAACACCTTTGTTTCAGCAGGATGATAGAAATAATATCCGATTGAATTCTTCGGATACCCTACAAAATAACATAAGGTGGATCGACTATCCAACTTATCTCCCACTGTCTGCTTCACGTAAGCAGGACATCCCCAAATCCTTAAGTACGAATACTTAGGAGCTTTGCCATTCCATAACTCGTATGGTGTTTTGTCCACTGCTTTAGTGTGGACGTTGTTCAACAACAATACCGCCGTTTCAAGCGCATAGCCCCAAAACGAAGGTGGAAGCTCAGTGAAGCTCATCATGGATCGAACCATGTCCAACAAAGTTCGATTACGACGCTCCGATACACCATTTAGCTGAGGTGTCATAGGAGGAGTCCACTGAGAGAGAATCCCATTCTCTTTCAGATAGTCCAAAAACTCGGTACTTAAGTATTCTCCACCTCGATCCAATCGAAGTGCTTTAATACTTTTACCTAGCTTGTTTTCTACTTCAGCCTTGACTTCTTTGAACTTTTCAAATGCTTCGGACTTATATTTCATTAAATATAAATACCCATACCTTGAATAATCATCAGTAAAGGTAATGAAGTAGGTGTGGCCATATTGAGTACCAATTCTAAATGGACCACAAACGTCTGTATGGATCAAATCCAACAGATTTTGACTACGCTCAGGTTTCCCCTTAAAAGGAGATTTAGTCATTTTTCCTTTCAGGCAGGATTCACAAGAAGGTAGAGAGTTAATATCAGACATATCAAACATGCCCTCTCCCACTAACTTGTTCATCCTCCTTGAGGAAATATGACCTAGCCTAGCATGCCAAAGGTTTGCCGGGTTTTGACTATCGATTTTCCTTTTGTTTGTTGTTGCCGATTTATCAACATAATTTATTGGAACGTCTTTTAGTTTTAAGTTATATAGATCGTTTTCAAGTTGTCCATTTCCAATCAAACATTCATTCTTGTAAATATTGCAAATCCCATTCACAAAATTGCAAGAATAACCATCTCTATCAAGCATAGAAATAGAAATAATGTTTTTAATCAAATCCGGAACAAATAAAACATCTCTCAAAAGTAACTTAAAACCGTTCTGCAAAATTAAATAAATATCTCCCACAGCTTTAGCTTCAACTCTGGAACCATTTCCGAGCCTCAGCTGGGTCTCACCCATTCTAAGCCTGCGACTTCTTGTCATCACCTGCAAATCATTGCAAATGTGAGATCCACATCCGGTATCCAATACCCAAGAAGTAGTATTAATTGAAACATTTATTTCAATATAGAACATAACCTTCGCAGTTCGCAACTGCTCTAGATATTCCTTGCAGTTACGCTTCCAATGACCGGGCTTCTTGCAGTAATGGCAAACATCCTTGGACTTTTCCATGTTTGAAGCCTTTGTCTTGTACTTCTTCTCGGGTTCGATTTTCTTGGGTGGGGCAGAACGTTTCTTATCCTTTGTACTTGGCCCCTTCTTAGCAGAAGAAGAGGAGCCCACCAAGAAAGCCGGTTTATCCTTCTTTAAAGTGGATTCATATGTCACAAGCATATTGACCATCTCTTCAAGGGAAGCCTCTATCTTGTTCATATTGAAATTCACCACAAATCCGTCAAACGAAGAAGGAAGAGATAGAAGTAGTAAGTCCACGTTGAGTTCATGCTCCAACACCAAATCAAGGGTTACCAACTTCTGTATGAGCCAAATCACTCGTACCCCATGATCACGGACCGAAGTCCCTTCACGCATGCGACACGTCATTAGCTCCTTTACAGTAGCAAACCTTTCAGCCCTCGATTGAGCCCCAAAAAGTTCCTTGAGTTGTACGTGAATGTCAGCAGCATTCACGGTGTCCTCAAATCGCCTCTGGAGTTCATCAGACATCGAGGCTTGCATATAGCATTTGGTCTTGATATCATGGTCCCACCATGTATCAAGTTTGGCTAACTCTTCCGGACTTATGTCAGCTGGTGCTTCCTTCGGAGGAGATTTTTCTAACACGTAGAGCATCTTCTCCGAAGTCAAGACAATCTTCAACTTACGGAACCATTCCGTATAGTTTGCGCCAGTCAATTTATTTTGTTCGAGGATCTAGAAAAGTGGATTACGCGAATTCATCTTTATGAAATACTGAAAAGAAACAGACAAATATCAGTGATTTGTTTAATTAATTTACTAAGACATAAAATAGGCGAAATTTATTTTATGAATCTCACTCCCACTATTTTAACGATTTCACTACCCTCTAGTGAAAACGGGAAACTGTTTTCCTTAGTGAGAACATGGAGTCCAATTGACAAACTATGGTCCCGAAAAATATCAGCCAACCATAATTTTCAAAAGGTAGAGCCCAATTGCTTCCAAAGCAACCTCCACGTTTTTACCTCATGTCCAATAAGGGCCCAATAATATGACGCCGTTTATTGTGACATGTCAAGATGACCCATCAATATTAAGTTGTGATGGACGGTCGCCATGTGGATCCCCCAATAATATGAGCCGATCCCATGGGAGTTCCACCCAACTTACAACATGTGTCGATCCAATGTACAGCTTTCCGACGAACGGGCCCCCTCAATAATATGAGCCGGACCGTATCCGCGGGTAGCATCTCATACATTGATCGTTGATGGAAGGTAGGAACATTTAAACAAATTTAAATTTCCTTTATTTATCTTGATATCAATTTTAAATCATATTTAAAATGAGGGATTTTAAATTTGAAAATTTGTCTCATCATTTTTAAAATTTTGTATGCTTGCCGGATTCACACAATTTTGTCTAAAACATACATACAACAATAATATCACATATTATATATAGGATGATCGATTCCATTTCTAATCGACCCGTGGTTGCCAATCACGAGTCTTAGTCCAATCCTAGGTAATATGCAGTATGCAATGCAATCCTATTACATTGTGCTTCCAATTTACATTTCTTCTGTCTTTATTGTCTGCTGGGCCCACCTCCGTCTTCAAATCTTCATCTCCCACTAAATCTAATGTATTTACAATAAATAACAATGACAAGTTGGGGATACATTTTTAAGGGGTGGGAACGGGCCATAAACCAAGCCCACTAATAAATCCAACAACAATAAAAACAAATGTAAATTCCTATCATACACCTACAAAATTGGTCATGGCAATCGATCATCCTTATCCAATAACATTTAATTCAAAATTAATTTATTGGATAACATGCAATGGCAATTTAAATTTAAAAGGATAAAATCATATTCCATATATAAAATCTTATTTTATATACAAAATCATATTTTATCTTTTTATCAAATAAAATCATATTTTATCTATAAAATCCAATTTTATACATAAAATCATATTTTACTCAATATATCCATAAGATCATATCTTATCATCAATTGTACCAAAAATAATTAATTTCAAAAATTCAATTTAACGGATAAAATATTTAAATTTTCAAAAAATTCAAATTTATCCAAAAATCAATTTTAAAATTTTCGGACTCGAACAATTCGATCTGACGCCTCGTGGACCAATCAAAAACAATTTTCGATCGGACCAAAAATAGAATTTTAACATATTAAAATTTAATTTTAAAATTAAAAAATTAATTTTTCGCGGGCCGCCCGGGACGTTCCCGGGCTGCCCGCGCCCCAAAGGGCTCGGGCCGGGCAGCCCGGCTGCCCCTAGGGCAGCGCCGTGCGCCGCCCTGCGCAGCGCCTAGCTCTGCGCTGGGCAGCAACCATCGCTGCCCCCCCCCCCGCCCCGGGCAGCGATCCAATCGCTGACCGGGTTTTGCCCGAAAAAAAAAAATTTTATTTTTAAAATATTTATTTTGTTTCAAAAACCGAGGCTTAAACATTTTTGTACAATCGATTAATTTAATCGCTTGATCTGAGCAACCTGGCTTTGATACCACTGTTGGAGAACGCGGCGATCAGATCAATCAGAATTGATACCCGGTGCAGCGGAAGTTTAAAAATTTTATATGGAACGATTCCATAATGGGTATCAAAACTTAACGATTAAATTGTGTGTATAAAAATTAAATAACAATTATAAATTTTTACCTCCAATCTCGAAGCGAGATTATGGACACCAACAGATTGCTCTGCTCTTGTTGTATATCCCTGGAACTGATGGACGAACTGTTCTTCAATCAGGTCCACGAACGGATAATTAATCCCTCTGATATATTGCACTAGAAAATCTATCAGAAGTTTCTACGAAGAGAATTAACGAATTTGATCCGTTAAACCAGACTGTAATTCAAAATTCACAGACTGGATTTTTCCGAGCAGAGGGGAGGGGGGCGGCGGCCACACTTAGAAATTAGGGTTTTTCGAAAATAATTTTGTGACCTGTTGTGTGTAATTTCTGTACTGCAATAACTTATTTATAATGTACACCGCTAACAGCTTAGGGCCCATTAGTCATAAGTTCAAGCCCGACAAGCAAAGCCCGCATGTTCAGAAATTAATATAAAATTCATCATGACTCCGATTGATAAACCGATTTCACCAATGTGTACAGAAACCATTTCTGCACCTTTTAAAGTCAAGATAAATTTTTCTGAATCCGAATTCAGTGATTTTCAAAAATGCCCATCCCTATGTCATTTTAGGAAATCTTACTCCTCTACTCTTAAATAAGAAGTCCAACTTCTTTGTTCATTAAATTTAACTCTTTAAATTTAACTATCTCAACGGGAATTAAAAATCCATTACTCTGTGTGACACTCAATGGTTCAGGGATACAGCTAGCCGTGGGCTCACAACTCCTTGTGACTCGGAACAACAATTTCCGACTTGCCCATCGAATCATGGTAAGAGCGCCTAGCAACATCGCCCCATGATTCCCTAGGTATCACTGATAGTGCCTGCAAGAACCAATAGATTTTGGTTAACGTACAGTACGGTCCCTTCATCCATATATCCCGATCGAATCAACAACCATTGGTAAATCGAGAGTCGTTCGAGATTCGATAACTATGCAATACATCTTGAAGATCAAATAGTGACATCGCATGTGTTACTAAGAAACCATTTCTTAAAACACATCATGTACTCTGGCCAGAGATTCGTCACACTAATATCTTCTCAGATCGCATAGGATATCCACACTCGCAAGTATGTGGTGAATCCTTGACAACAAAGCATCGACTCCTATATGTGTTGTAACTGTACCCAATCCCGACACCTGATGACCCCAATAGAGTCGGTAAACGAGTCAAAGCACAATACTAGCATATATAGTCTCAATGATGTTTCAAGTAGTAAGGACTAATGGTGTACAACCAAAACCGCGGACTTTATCCACTCGATAAGTGATAACCACTTGGAAAGTCCGGATAGGGTAGTTCGATCATTCATCGTATGAATATCCATTTGCATGCTTCGAACATCTCTATGTTCCTTACCAATGAAACGTGGTACTCTGCATCGCAAATGCTAGTCTCAAACTCGAGCGATCCTTATCCTTATTATCGGACGGCTCAATCGACTAGGAACAGTTTAGAATATACACTGACTATAAGATGTGTTTCATGATAGACATCTCCATGTTCTACCATATCTTACATACACTATAGTATATTCAAGGTCTTTATCAAAACAACAATAGTATATCACAATATAACAATATGAAGAAAGATAAAGTCATTGCCATTAACAAAAGTGTAAATTATATTAAACAAAAGATTGTTTATACAAAGAGTCATCAAAGCCATTAGCCACAAGTTGGCTCACCGGGCACCCACTCTTTCATAGGGCTGGATAGAAGCCTGATGTTTATTGCACCAAGTGTGGTGGACGCCATACCAATGAACAATGCCGAGGTGTATTTGGAAGCTGCCACATTTGCAACAAGATGGGACATTTTGCACGAGTGTGTCCACAACGAGGATTTGAAGGTGCACAGGGTGCGGCATCATCGAGACTGGTAGGTCAATCTACATCTTCTGTTCACTCTTTTCAACCACAGCCTGAAGCACCGAGTAGAGGAGGAGGTCAGACGGTGAATCAACCTCCGAGGCAACAAGCACGAGTGTTTGCATTGACAGAAGAGCAAGCACAAGCAGCACCGGACGATGTGATTGCAGGTAACTATTTTCTTTCTGGTTATCCTGCCTATGTCTTATTCGATACTGGTGCGTCGCATACATTCATATCTGAACAATTTGTTACGATATATTCATTGTCTGTTGAGTCATTAGCTACTGTAGTGTCTATATCTTCACCGTTGGGAAAAGGTATGGTATCAGTGAAATCTTTTAGAAACTATGTACTACAGTACAAAGGTAATGAAGTTGAGCTTGACTGTATCATTCTTGGTTTATCTGATTTTGATTGTATAATCGGTATCAATATGTTAACCAAGTACAGAGCAACAGTTTACTGTTTTCAGAAGATTGTGCATTTCAGTCCTGATATGACTGATGAATGGAAATTTTATGGTAAGGGATCACGAGCTAAAATTCCTTTGATATCTGTTATTGCTATGACTGATTTGTTACAGAAGGGAGCAGAGGGATTTTTGATCTATGCAGTTGATATACTGAAGTCTAGTCCGAAATTGACTGATATACCGGTGGTGAGTGAGTTTGCAGATGTATTTCCTGATGAGATTCCAGGATTGCCACCGTACAGAGAGGTAGATTTCGGTATTGAATTGATGCCAGGTACACAGCCGATATCGAAAGCACCTTATCGAATGGCACCGATTGGACTGAAAGAATTGAAAGACCAACTCGAAGATTTGTTGGCCAAGGGATATATCAGACCGAGTATTTCCCCTTGGGGTGCTCCGGTGTTATTTGTTCAAAAGAAGGACGGATCGATGAGATTATGTATTGACTACCGGCAATTGAACAAGGCAACGGTAAAGAATCGCTATCCTTTACCTCGTATCGATGATTTATTTGATCAATTGCAGGGTTCGTCGGTATATTAGAAGATTGATCTACGATCCGGATATCATCAATTGAGGGTTAGAGACGAGGACATTCCTAAGACTGCGTTTAGAACCAGGTATGGCCATTATGAATTTATAGTCATGCCTTTTGGTCTAACGAATGCACCAGCAGTTTTTATGGGATTGATGAATAGAGTATTTCAAAGATATCTAGATGACTTTGTGATTATCTTTATTGATGATATATTGATATACTCTAAGAATCTGTGTGAACATGCTGATCATCTCCGAACTGTATTGAGAATATTAAGAGAAGAGAAATTGTATGCCAAGTTATCCAAATATGAGTTTTGGTTGCAGCGAGTTGTTTTTCTTGGTCATGTGATTTCAGGAGATGGCATTTCAGTGGATCTGAGTAAGGTTGAAGCTGTGATCAGTTGGCAGAGACCGACATCTGTGCCAAAAATTCGAAGTTTTATGGGCTTGGCAGGTTATTACCGTCGATTCATTCGAGATTTTTACTCGATAGCGAAGCTTATTACACAGCTTACACAGAAGAATGCACCATTTCTTTGGTCTGAGGCGTGTGAAAGAAGTTTTAACGAACTTAAGAAGAGATTGACGATAGCGCCGATTTTAATAATCCCTATAGGTACGGGTGATTTTGTTGTTTATTGTGATGTTTCTCACCAGGGTTTGGGATGTATTTTGATGTAGAAAGGACATTTTGTCGCTTATGCTTCTCAACAACTGAAACCACATGAAGTCAGGTATCCGATTCATGATCTTGAATTGGCTGCAATCGTTTTTGCATTGAAGATTTGGAGACATTACTTATATGGCAAAAAGTTTGAAATCTTTTCTGATCACAAAAGTTTGAAGTATCTGTTCTCACAGTCTGAATTGAACATGAGACAACGATGATGGCTTGATTTATTGAAGGATTTTGATTGTGAAATAAAATATTATCCGGGAAAATCTAACGCAGCAGCAGATGCCCTGAGTAGAAAAGTATGTGCTCTATCTTTATCTACTGTAGGTGTATCTAATTTGATTGAGGATTGTTGTATTTCTGGGTATGTATTTGAGACAGATAGAAGGCCTATGAGAGTGTATGCAATCAGTGTTGAGCCAGAGTTATTGATTCGTATCAAAAAAGCACAGAAATCTGATCAGAATGTGCAGAAATCGATTGAAATGATCCGATCAGAACATCATTTTGAGTACAAGGTTAGTGATGATGATATCTTGTATGTGAATAACCGAATAGTTGTTCCCAATATTGCAGACTTGAGACAGAATATTCTTAAAGAAGCCCATTGTAGTCGCTTTAGTGTTCACCCTGGAGGCAGAAAGATGTACAACGACTTGAAGAGTCAGTACTGGTGGAAACAAATGAAGTTTGATGTGACTGAATTTGTGTCTAAATGTTTGAATTTCCAACAAGTGAAGGCTGAACGAAAGAAACCAGGTGGCTTATTACAGAGTTTATCGATTCCTGAATGGAAATGGGATCACATTTCCATGGACTTTGTAATGAAGTTGCCACGATCATCTCGAGGATGTGATGCTGTCTGGGTGATCATCGACAGATTGACGAAATCTGCGTGCTTTATTCCTTACCGAATGACTTATCGTCATGATCAAATGGTGGATCTCTATATTCGAGAAGTGGTAAGACTACACGGAGTGCCAAAGTCGATTGTATCTGACCGAGATCCGAGGTTCACTTCGCACTTTTGGCATAGCCTACAGGAAGCTCTAGGTACGCGTTTACATTTGAGTACTGCTTATCATCCTCAAACTGACGGTCAATCCGAACGAACTATTCAGACTCTTGAGGATATGCTTAGAGCTGTCGTAATTGATTTTGGGACTACATGGCAAGATTCTATACCACTGGTGGAATTTTCTTATAACAACAGTTATCAGACGAGTATAGAGATGGCACCATTCGAAGCGTTATATGGAAAGAAGTGTCGATCGCCTTTGTATTGGGATGATGTTTCTGAGGTACCTGAGTTAGGGCCAGATATGATCAGACAGATGACTGAGAAGGTGAAACTGATACAGCAAAGAATGAGAACAGCACAACACAGACAGACGAGATATGCGAATGTACGATGACGGCCGTTATCTTTTGATCAGGGAGATAGAGTGTTTCTGAAGATTTCACCGTTCAGGGGCACAGTTCGATTTGGCAAACGAGGAAAATTATCTCCGAGGTATATTGGGCCGTATGAGATTCTCGAGAAGATAGACAATCTTGCTTATCGACTCGCTCTTCCTATGTCTTTATCTGGAATACATGATGTCTTTCATGTATCGATATTGAGGAAGTATATATCTGATGCGTCTCATGTAGTGACCCTTACCCGGATCGCCTACTAAACAAAACTTATGCATGCAATTAACTTAATTAAAACAGATATCAGAATAAACTGCGGAAACCATAAACGTTATACAATCCCAAGTAAAGGAATCTGTAATTCATCCAAATAATATACAACCAAATCGAATAGCTGTATAAACCCAAACAACAATAATAAAACCTAGACAAAGCTCCAGCTGGCCAACCACTGACTAGCCCCTCCTGGATCCACCCTCCTCGTCCAATCGCAAACCTGCCCCATGGAATAGGGTGTCCAGAAAATACAGAGTACGAGACGTGAGCATAAAACGCTCAGTACGAGAGTATGAGTATACATGCATGCAAAGTGAACTCCCTACAGACTCGAGGTCAAGGATCAGATAACAGAGACAGACCGGGCCCTGGTATGTAGCACGCTGTGCCGTCGCTTCAGGAGGTGGCTCCCATACCAAGTACATGTGGATACACCGGACCCAAATCGATGGAAGTCCATCCACTAACAGGATAGGGTACAACCCTACTAATAGACATCTCGAAGGAGATAACAGCAATATGCAAATGAATGCAGCATAATATCATGACATATAAATCATGCAGTCACATAATATATGCATACTCAGTCAGGATATCTCGAACAGTACTTTCGTACCTAACACCGTAGTTGAACTAAGATGGAAGAAGACAACCCCTAACTGCCTTAGTTCCAAGCCTGACCCGACCCGGTCTCAAGATTGACCCGACCTGAACTGCTCCTGGTCAAGCCCCGACCTGAACTGCACCTGGTCAAGCCCCGACCTGAACTGCTCCTGGTCAAGCCCCGACCTGAACTGCACCTGGTCAAGCCCCGAGCTACTCCTTCTCGAACTCCCGAGCTACTCTTGGTCCGAGCAGAACTAAGAAGTGAGGTGAAATGGTGTAAAATGACCGAACCCTCGACTTTTATTTATAGAGGATGAGCCGGGACAGCTGTCCACCGAGTGCATGACACCTGGCAGGACACTAATCGTGCTTTTGCTTCAGCCACGTGTTCACTCCCGACCTACCTACCATGTGCTCTTCCCATGACCGAACACTACCTTGGCTTTGCACAACACTTTCTTGAGCACCCTAAGCCCCGACCCGAGCCACTCATGACCGACCCGAGCTGCTCAAAGGAAAGACCCGAGCTCAAACCAAACTCCACACACACACATGACCGAGCCCTAGCTCCCTGCCCGAGCCCTAGATCTATACCCGAGCACTAGCTCTATACCCGAGCCCTTGCTCCATGCCCGAGCCCTAGCTCTATACCCGAGCCCTTGTTGATCAACCATGACCGACCCGAGCTGCTCATGACCGACCCGAGCTGCTCATTCATGTCATGTATTCTTTGACCTTGACTTGTGCTCTTGGTAATAAAAATATTTATTAGATTTAAACATAATTAACCATTAATCTAGTAAATTGGAACTGGGCTACTACATTCTCCCCCACTTAAGATATTTCGTCCTCGAATACAGATCTTAAGTACCGAATGTAAAGCAAGATACAAACTTTCCTTTATTCAAACTGAATATTTTACAAGATAAAACTGAATACTACTCAAGAATGAAATCAAAACAGCTCAGGATGGTCTTCACGCATCCTCTCCTCAAGCTCCCAAGTAGCCTCTTCAGTGCCTCGGCGCTGCCACTGAACTAGAACCAAAGGAATGACTTTGTTTCGCAGAACCTTATCCTTATAATCCAGGATACGAGTAGGTTTCTCAACATAAGTCAAATCCTTATCCACCTTAACATCAGAACGCTGTAGGATGTGGGACTCATCTGCCACATACCGTCGCAACAGAGATACGTGAAACACGTCGTGAATACTGGAAAGATACGGTGGCAAAGCCAGACGATAAGCCAAATCTCCAATGCTCTCCAAAATCTTAAATGGACCGATAAACCTGGGAGATAACTTGCCCTTAAGGCCAAATCTGAGAATCCTGCGGAAAGGTGACACTCTCAGAAACACTTTCTCCCCAACATCGAACTGCAAAGGCCTACGCTTGGTGTTAGCATAGCTGGTCTGACGATCCTGTGCAGTCTTAATCCGTTTCTTGATCTGATCGACAATGTCGATTGCCTGCTGGATTAATTCTGGTCCCTCAGCCTGTCTCTCCCCCACTTCTTCCCAAAAAAGTGGAGTACGACAACGTCGCCCGTACAACGCCTCAAAAGGTGCCATCCCAATACTAGTATGGTAACTGTTGTTGTACGCAAACTCAATCAACGGCAAATGATCCTGCCAGGCTGAACCAAAATCCATAACGCACGCTCGAAGCATATCCTCCAATGTACGGATAGTGCGCTCTGACTGACCATCAGTCTCCGGATGATAGGCAGTACTCAAACTGAGAGTAGTACCCATCGCACGCTGAACACTCCCCCAGAACCTAGAAGTAAACCTAGGGTCTCGATCGTTGACAATGCTCATAGGCACTCCATGAAGTCGAACGATCTCCTGAACATACATACGAGCCATACGATCCACATTGTACTCTCGGCTATAGGCAATGAAATGCGCTGACTTGGTGAGTCGGTCCACCACAACCCAGATAGCATCACAATTCCTCGGGGATAACGGCAAATGGGTCACAAAGTCCATTGTGATAAACTCCCATTTCCATTCAGGAATAGGCAGACTGTGAAGCAATCCTCCAGGTCGTCGGTGTTCTGCCTTGACCTGTTGACACACCAAACATCTCGAAACAAACTGATAAACACTGCATTTCATTCCCTTCCACCAGAAACGAGTACGTAGATCCTTGTACATCTTGTTGCTCCCAGGATGAATACTCAACTTAGTGCGATGCGCCTGAGACAAAATCTCCTCTCGCAACTCTTCATCCTGCGGAATCACAAGCCTACCAGACAAACACAAAAAACCATCAGACTGATAATGAAATCCAGACGAGCTACCCTCGTTAGCTAGACGAGCCAAATGCTGGGTCTTCGAATCAGACATCTGAGCATCTCGAATCCGCGAATACAAGGCTGGCTCAGATAATATCGCAAACATCTGGATACGCTGCATACCTTTCTTATGCTTGAAGGTATAACCTGAAGTACAACAGTTACTGATCGCACTAGACATCGAACAAGTTTGATGTGCGGATAGTTGTACCTTGCGACTCAAGGCATCAGCGGTGAGATTAGCATCTCCCGGATGGTACTTAATCTCGCAATCATAGTCCTTAAGAAAATCCATCCAACGTCTCTGCCTCATGTTCAACTCCGCCTAAGTAAACAAATACTTGAGACTCTTATGGTCAGTGAAGATCTCAAATTTCTCGCCATACAGATAATGACGCCAGATCTTCAAAGCGAACACAATGGCTGCCAATTCTAAATCATGGACTGGGTAGTTGTCCTCGTGAAGCTTCAGTTGTCTAGAAGCGTATGCGATCACATGCCCATTCTGAGTCAGGACACAACCTAACCCCTGAAGAGAAGCATCCGTGTAAACTACATACCCTCCAGATCCTGACGGTAACGCCAACACCGGCGCAGAAGTCAACCGCCGTTGAAGCTCACAGAAATTCTCCTCACACTCTGAGGACCACTCGAAATCGGCACCCTTGCGGGTAAGCTGCGTCAAAGGTCGAGCTAACTGAGAGAAGTTCAGAATGAAGCGACGATAATACCCTGCTAGACCCAGAAAACTACGGATCTCAGCAACTGTCATCGGACGCGACCAATTAAGTACCGCTTCAATCTTGCTTGGATCAACAGAAATCCCCTCCCTGGATATGATATGGCCAAGAAAGACCACTCTATCCATCCAGAACTCACACTTGCTCAGCTTGGCGTACAACTGCTCATCTCGAAGATTCTGCAGTACCAACCGCAAGTGAGAAACATGCTCTTCCGTATTACGCGAATACACTAAGATGTCGTCAATGAAGACCACGACAAACTTGTCCAAATACTCCCTGAAGACGCGGTTCATCAAATCCATGAATATAGCCGGCGCATTAGTCAAACCAAATGGCATCACTAGGAACTCGTAATGCCCATAGCGAGTACGGAATGCAGTCTTGGCTACGTCCTGATCACGGACTCTCAACTGATGATACCCAGATCTCAAGTCAATCTTGGAGTAAACTGACGTTCCCTGCAGCTGATCGAACAAGTCATCGATACGAGGCAACGGATACTTGTTCTTCACAGTGACTCGATTCAGCTGCCGATAGTCAATGCACAGCCGCATCGACCCATCCTTCTTCTTCATGAAGAGAACAGGAACTCCCCAAGGAGATACACTAGGACGAATGTACCCCTTTTCCAAAAGATCCTGTAGCTGATTCTTCAACTCACGCATCTCTGACGGAGCCAGACGATACGGTGCACTAGAAATAGGCGAAGTTCCTGGCATCAACTCTATGCCAAACTCGACTTTCCTAGCAGGAGGAAAACCCGGAATCTCATCAGGAAAAACGTCTGGGAATTCATCCACAATAGTAATACTCTCTATCCCGATGCTCTCAGTGGACAAATCAACTGCATAGATAAGGTAGCCTTCCCCGCCAGACTCTAGAGCTCGACAGGCTCTCAAAGCTGATACCAAAGGCATCGGGGGTCGCGCTCCCTCACCATAGAAAAACCAGCTCTCACTCCCCTCCGGATGAAAGCGTACTAATCTCTGATAGCAGTCCACTAAAGCTCGATAGGTAGTCAATATATCTATTCCCAGAATGCAATCAAAGTCGTCCATCGCCAGGACCATGAGATTTGCTAACAGAATGTTTCCTTCGAACTCTAAAGGGAAACCCATCACTAGACGCTTAGCCAAAGCAGATTGGCCTGTCGGAGTAAAAACAGACATTATTACGTCTAGTGCAATGCATGGTAACTTATGCCTCTTAACAAAACGTGCAGAAATGAAGGAATGAGATGCACCAGTGTCAATAAGTACAAGAGCAGGTATACCATAAAGCAGAAATATACCTGCGATGACTTTCTCATTCTCCTCCAATGCCTGATCATGTTTCAGGGCAAACACCTGGCCAGAAGCTCGTGGCCTCAAATGAGAACTCCCAGCAGACTGTCCTTGCGACCTCTGCTGAATGGTGGCCTGAGAACCCGATCCTGAACCAGAACCAGAACCGCCTCCCCCAGACAGTGGACAATCCCTCCGGATGTGACCAGTCTCTCCACAACGGAAACAAGCTCCAGAAGCTCTACGGCACTTGTCGGATGGATGGTTCTTCCCACAGTGATCACACTTGTCCTTCTTACCATAACGGACAACACCTCTAGAACCAGAGGAAGAAGAAGATCCAGACTTCTTGAAAGTTTGGGCACGGGGACCAAAAGAACTAGCAGGCCTCGACTGAGGGAAAGACCTGTTCCGCCGAATGCTGTCCTCCGCCTGGTGACAACGGCTCACCAAACCCTCGTAGTGAAAGAGTGGGTGCCCGGTGAGCCAACTTGTGGCTAAGGGCTTTGATGACTCTTTGTATAAACAATCTTTTGTTTAATATTATTTACACTTTTATTAATGGCAATGACTTTATCTTTCTTCATATTGTTATATTGTGATATACTATTGTTGTTTTGATAAATACCTTGAATATACTATAGTGTATGTAAGATGTGGTAGAACATGGAGATGTCTATCATGAAACACATCTTATAGTCACTGTATATTCTAAACTGTTCCTAGTCGATTGAGCCGTCCGATAATAAGGATAAGGATCGCTCGAGTTTGAGACTAGCATTTGCGATGCGGAGTACCACGTTTCATTGGTAAGGAACATAGAGATGTTCGAAGCATGCAAATGGATATTCATATGATGAATGATCGAACTACCCTATCCGGACTTTCCAAGTGGTTATCACTTATCGAGTGGATAAAGTCCGCGGTTTTGGTTGTACACCATTAGTCCTTACTACTTGAAACATCATTGAGACTCTATATGCTAGTACTGTGGTTTGACTCGTTTACCGACTCTATTGGGGTCATCAGGTGTCGGGATTGGGTACAGTTACAACACATATAGGAGTCGATGCTTTGTTGTCAAGGATTCACCACATACTTGCGAGTGTGGATATCCTATGCGATCTGAGGAGATATTAGTGTGAAGAATCTCTGGCCAGAGTACATGATGTGGTTTAAGAAATTGTTTCTTAGTAGCACATGCGATGTCACTATTTGATCTTCAAGATGTATTGCATAGTTATCGAATCTCGAACGACTCTCGATATACCAATGGTTGTTGATTTGATCGGGATATATGGATGAAGGGACCGTACTGTATGCTAACCAAAATCTATTGGTTCTTGTAGGCACTATCAGTGATACCTAGGGAATCATGGGGCGATGTTGCTAGGCGCTCTTACCATGATTCGATGGGCAAGTCGGAAATGGTTGTTCCGAGTCACAAGGAGTTGTGAGCCCACGGCTAGCTGTATCCCTGAACCATTGAGGGTCACATAGTGTAATGGATTTTTAATCCCCGTTGAGATAGTTAAATTTAAAGAGTTAAATTTAATGAACAAAGAAGTTGGACTTCTTAATTATGAGTAGAGGAGTAAGATTTCCTAAAATGACATAGGGATGGGCATTTTTGGAAATCACTGAATTCGGATTCAGAAAAATTTATCTTGACTTTAAAAGGTGCAGAAATGGTTTCTGTGCACATTGGTGAAATCGGTTTATCAATCGGAGTCATGATGAATTTTATATTAATTTCTGAACATGCGGGCTTTGCTTGTCGGGCTTGAACTTATGACTAATGGGCCCTAAGCTGTTAGTGGCCTACATTATAAATAAGTTATTGCAGTATAGAAATTACACACAACAAGGTCACAATTTTCGAAAAAACCCTATTTTTCTCTCTGAAGTGGCCGACCCCCTCTCCCCTCTGCTCGGTAAAATCCAGTCAGTGAATTTTGAATTGTAGTCTGGTTTAACGGATCAAATTCGTTAATCTCTTCGTAGAAACTTCTGATAGATTTTCTAGTGCAATCTATCAGAGGGATTAAATATCCATTCGTGGACCTGATTGAAGAACAGTTCGTCCATCAGTTCCAGGGATATACAACAAGAGCAGAGAAATCTGTTGGTGTCCATAATCTCGCTTCGAGATTGGAGGTAAAAATTTTATAATCGTTATTTAATTTTTACACACACAATTTAATCGTAAGGTTGATACCCATTATGGAATCGTTCCATATAAAATTTTAAACTTCCGCTGCACCGGGTATCAATCCTAATTGATCTGATCGCCGCGTTTTTTCCAACAGTGGTATCAAAGCTGGGTTGCTCAGATCAAGCGATTAAATTAATCGATTGTACAAAAATTTTTTAGGCCTCTGTTTTTGAAACAAAATAAATATTTTAAATAAAAAATTTTTTTTCGGGCAAAAACCCGGGCAGCGATGGTCGCTGCCCCGGGCAGCAATGTGATCGCTGCCCAGGGCAGCGACCGTCGCTGCCCTAGGGGCCCGACCCCATTAGGGCGCGGGCAGCCCGGGAATGTCCCGGGCGGCCCGCGGGAAAAATTATTTTTTAATTTTTAAATTAAATTTTAATATGTTAAAATTCTATTTTTGGTCCGATCGAAAATTGATTTTGATTGGTCCACGAGGCGTCGGATCGAATTGTTCGAGTCTGAAAATTTTAAAATTGATTTTTGGATAAATTTGATTTTTTGGAAAATTTAAATATTTTATCCGTTAAATTGAATTTTGAAATTAATTATTTTTGGTACAATTGATGATAAGATATGATCTTATGGATATATTGAGTAAAATATGATTTTATGTATAAAATTTGATTTTATAGATAAAATATGATTTTATTTGATAAAAAGATAAAATATGATTTTGTATGTAAAATAAGATTTTATATATGAAATATGATTTTATCCTTTTAAATTTAAATTGCCATTGCATGTTATCCAATAAATTAATTTTGAATTAAATGTTATTGGATAATGATGATCGATTGTCATGACCAATTTTGTAGGTGTATGTTAGGAATTTACATTTGTTTTTATTGTTGTTGGTTTTATTAATGGGTCTGGTTTATGGCCCAATATGAATTGTCATATGTAATAAAAGTGGGCTTGGTTTATGGCCCGTTCCCACCCCTTAAAAATGTATCCCCTACTTGTCATTGTTATTTATTGTAAATACATTAGATTTAGTGGGAGATCAAGATTTGAAGATGGAGGTGGGCCCAGCAGACAATAAAGACAGAAGAAATGTAAATTGGAAGCAAATGTAATAGGATTGCATTGCATACTGCATATTACCTAGGATTGGACTAAGACTCGTGATTGGCAACCATGGGTCGATTAGAAATGGAATCGATCATCCCATATAATATGTGATATTATTGTTGTATGCATGTTTTAGACATAATTGTGTGAATCCGGCAAGCATACAAAATTTTAAAAATGATGAGACAAATTTTTATAATTAAAATCCCTCATTTTAAATATGATTTAAAATTGATATCAAGATAAATAAAGAAAATTTAAATTTGTTTAAATGTTTCTACCTTCCATCAACGATCAATGTATGAGATGCTACCCGCGGATACGGTTTGTCTCATATTATTGGGGGGGCCCGTTCGTCGAAAAGCTGTACATTGGATCGACACATGTTGTAAGTTGGGTGGAACTCCCATGGGATCGGCTCATATTATTGGGGGATCCACATGGCGACCGTCCATCACAACTTAATATTGATGGATCATCTTGACATGTCACAATAAACGGCGTCATATTATTGGGCCCTTATTGGACATGAGGTAAAAACATGAAGGTTGCTTTGGAAGAAATTGGGCTCTACCTTTTGAAATTATGGTTGGCTGATATTATTCGGGACCATAGATTGTCAATTGGACTCCATGTTCTCACTAAGAAAAATAGTTTCCCGTTTTCACTAGAGGGTAGTGAAATCGTTAAAATAGTGGGAGTGAGATTCATAAAATAAATTTCGCCTATTTTATGTCTTAGTAAATTGCTTAAACAATCACTGATATTTGTCTGTTTCTTTTCAGTATTTCATAAGATGAATTCGCGTAATCCACTTTTCTCGATCCTCGAACAAAATAAGCTGACTGGCGCAAACTATACGGAATGGTTCCGTAAGTTGAAGATTGTCTTGACTTCGGAGAAGATGCTCTACGTGTTAGAAAAATCTCCTCCGAAGGAAGCACCAGTTGACGTAAGTCCGGAAGAGTTAGCCAAACTTGATACATGGTGGGACCATGATATCAAGACCAAATGCTATATGCAAGCCTCGATGTCTGATGAACTCCAGAGGTGATTTGAGGACACCGTGAATGCTGCTGACATTCACGTTCAACTCAAGGAACTTTTTGGGGCTCAATCGAGGGCTGAAAGGTTCGCTACTGTAAAGGAGCTAATGATGTGTCGCATGCGTGAAGGAGCTTCGGTCCGTGATCATGGGGTACGAGTGATTTGGCTCATACAGAAGTTGGTAACCCTTGATTTGGTGTTGGAGCATGAACTCAACGTGGACTTACTACTTCTGTCTCTTCCTTCTTCGTTTGACGGATTTGTGGTGAATTTCAATATGAACAAGATAGAGGCCTCCCTTGAAGAGATGGTCAATATGCTTGTGACAAATGAATCCGCATTAAAGAAGGATAAACCGGCTTTCTTGGTGGGCTCCTCTTCTTCTGCTAAGAAGGGGCCAAGTACAAAGGGCAAGAAACGTTCTGCCCCACCCAAGAAAATCGAACCCGAGAAGAAGTACAAGACAAAGGCTTCAAACATGGAAAAATCCAAGGATGTTTGCCATTACTGCAAGAAGCCCAGTCATTGGAAGCGTAACTGCAAGGAATATCTAGAGCAGTTGCGAACTGCGAAGGGTATGTTCTATATTGAAATAAATGTTTCACTTAATACTACTTCTTGGGTATTGGATACCGGATGTGGATCTCAAATTTGCAATGATTTGCAGGTGATGACAAGAAGTCGCAGGCTTAGAATGGGTGAGACCCAGCTGAGGCTCGGAAATGGTTCCAGAGTTGAAGCTAAAGCCGTGGGAGATGTTTATTTAATTTTGCAGAACGGTTTTAAGTTACTTTTAAGAGATGTTTTATTTGTTCCGGATTTGATTAAAAACATTATTTCTGTTTCTATGCTTGATAGAGATGGTTATTCTTGCAATTTTGTGAATGGGATTTGCAATATTTACAAGAATGAATGTTTAATTGGAAATGGACAACTTGAAAACGATCTATACAACTTAAAACTAAAAGACGTTCCAATAAATTATGTTGATAAACCGGCAACAATAAACAAAAGGAAAATCGATAGCCAAAACCCGGCAAACCTTTGGCACGCTAGGCTAGGTCATATTTCCTCAAGGAGGATGAACAAGCTAGTGGGAGAGGGCATGTTTGATATGTCTGATATTAACTCTCTACCTACTTGTGAATCCTGCCTAAAAGAAAAAATGACTAAATCTCCTTTTAAGGGGAAACCTGAGCGTGCTCAAAATCTGTTGGATTTGATCCATACAGATGTTTGTGGTCCATTTAGAGTTGGTACTCAATATGGCCACACCTACTTCATTACCTTTACTGATGATTATTCGAGATATGGGTATTTATATTTAATGAAATATAAATCTGAAGCATTTGAAAAGTTCAAAGAATTCAAGGATAAAGTAGAAAACAAGCTAGGTAAAAGTATTAAAGCACTTCGATCGGATCGAGGTGGAGAATACTTAAGTACCGAGTTTTTGGACTATCTAAAAGAGAATGGGATTCTCTCTCAGTGGACTCCTCCTATGACACCACAGCTTAATGGTGTATCGGAGCGTCGTAATCGAACTTTGTTGGACATGGTTCGATCCATGATGAGCTTCACTGAGCTTCCACCTTCGTTTTGGGGCTATGCGCTTGAAACGGCGGTATTGTTGTTGAACAACGTCCACACTAAAGCAGTGGACAAAACACCATACGAGTTATGGAATGGCAAAGCTCCTAAGTATTCGTACTTGAGGATTTGGGGATGTCCTGCTTACGTGAAGCGGACAGTGGGAGATAAGTTGGATAGTCGATCCAAGCTTATGTTATTTTGTAGGGTATCCGAATAATTCAATCGAATATTATTTCTATTATCCTGCTGAAACAAAGGTGTTTGTTTCAAGGAATGCCACCTTCTTGGAGAAGGAGTTCTTATTGGATAAGAAAGGCGAGATGATGGAACTCGAAGAAATTCGAGAAGAACCCGAAATACAAAATAACGATCCTACACCTCAGGAACCATTGATAGACACGCCTGTACCTAGAAGATCCGAGAGGACTTCTAGACCTCCTATTCGATATGGTCTTCTTCTTGAAGGGGATCAAGATGAACCCGATGTTGGATGTGATCCAAGAAACTTCAAGGAAGCAATTTCTGATGCGGATTCAAATTTATGGCTTGAAGCTATGCAGTCGAAAATAGATTCGATGCATACAAACCAAGTTTGGTCTTTAGTAGATCCTCCCGATGGAATTGTTCCAATAGGGTGTAAATGGATCTACAAGAGAAAGCTTGGGCCTGATGGTAAGGTATTGACCTACAAGGCGCGATTGGTGGCGAAAGGTTATACTCAAAGACAAGGAGTTGACTATGATGAAACTTTTTCACCTGTTGCAATGTTCAAGTCCATAAGAATCCTTATTGCCATAGCTGCTTGGTATGAATATGAGATATGGCAAATGGATGTGAAGACTGCTTTTCTTAATGGAGACATTAAGGAAGAAATCTATATGAAGCAGCCTGAGGGTTACACATCCATGGGAAGCGAGCATAAGGTATGCAAGCTTCAGAGATCAATTTATGGTCTAAAACAAGCATCAAGAAGTTGGAACCAGAAATTTGATGAAACAATAAAGGATTTTGGTTTCATCAAGAACCCGGAGGAACCATGCGTGTACAAGAAAGTAGTTAAGGATGCTGTGACATTCTTAGTACTTTATGTTGATGACATCCTACTCATTGGGAATGACGTAGGGATGTTGCAGTCAACAAAGATATGGTTATCAGGTAGATTCTCGATGAAGGATTTGGGTGAGGCATCCTATATTCTAGGGATACAGATCTATAGAGATAGATCTAAGAGAATGATAGGACTCACTCAATCAACCTACATCGACACCATATTGAAACGGTTTTCAATGGATGGGTCCAAGAGAGGAAATCTACCCATGTGTCATGGAGTTTCTCTATCCAAGTCTATGTGTCCCAAGACGGATGAAGAGATAGAGTAAATGACACATGTACCATATGCGTCAGCCATAGGTAGTATCATGTATGGGATGATATCTACCAAACCGGATGTAGCATTTGCTCTGAGCGTCACGAGCAGATATCAAGCTAATCCCGGTCAAATGCATTGGAAAGCCGTGAAGGAAATTCTTAAGTACTTACGAAGGACTAAGAATATGTTCATGGTATATGGAGGAAGAGAACTAAAATTCGAAGGCTATACCGACTCTAGCTTCCAAAGTGACGTGGATGACTCGAAGTCAACCTCTGGATTTGTGTTCATGCTCAATGGCGGTGCTGTCTCTTGGAAGAGTTCCAAGCATGACACCACAGCGGATTCCACCACTGAAGCAGAATACATTGCAGCATCACCTGCTGCTAAAGAGGCCGTTTGGATGAGGAATTTCGTCCAAGAGTTGGGCGTCATTCCTGAAGTTGTTGGTCCAGTCCCGGTGTACTGTGACAACACGGGTGCCATTGCTCAGGCAAAGGAACCAAGGTCTCATCAAAGATCCAAACACGTACTGAGGAAATACCACATCATCCGGGAGATTGTGGAAAGAGGAGACATCACTATCGAAAGAGTGGCCTCTGCAGACAATATCGCTGATCCACTTACTAAGCCCTTGCCAGGACCATTATTTGACAAACATCGCGAAACAATGGGTCTACGTAGTATGACTGGTTGGCTATAGGGCAAGTGGGAGATTGAAAGAGTGGGTGCCCGGTGAGCCAACTTGTGGCTAAGGGCTTTGATGACTCTTTGTATAAACAATCTTTTGTTTAATATTATTTACACTTTTATTAATGGCAATGACTTTATCTTTCTTCATATTGTGATATTGTGATATACTATTGTTGTTTTGATAAAGACCTTGAATATACTATAGTGTATGTAAGATGTGGTAGAACATGGAGATGTCTATCATGAAACACATCTTATAGTCACTGTATATTCTAAACTGTTCCTAGTCGATTGAGCCGTCCGATAATAAGGATAAGGATCGCTCGAGTTTGAGACTAGCATTTGCGATGCGGAGTACCACGTTTCATTGGTAAGGAACATAGAGATGTTCGAAGCATGCAAATGGATATTCATATGATGAATGATCGAACTACCCTATCCGGACTTTCCAAGTGGTTATCACTTATCGAGTGGATAAAGTCCACGGTTTTGGTTGTACACCATTAGTCCTTACTACTTGAAACATCATTGAGACTCTATATGCTAGTACTGTGGTTTGACTCGTTTACCGACTCTATTGGGGTCATCAGGTGTCGGGATTGGGTACAGTTACAACACATATAGGATTCGATGCTTTGTTGTCAAGGATTCACCACATACTTGCGAGTGTGGATATCCTATGCGATCTTAGGAGATATTAGTGTGACGAATCTCTGGCCAGAGTACATGATGTGGCTTAAGAAATGGTTTCTTAGTAGCACATGCGATGTCACTATTTGATCTTCAAGATGTATTGCATAGTTATCGAATCTCGAACGACTCTCGATATACCAATGGTTGTTGATTTGATCGGGATATATGGATGAAGGGACCGTACTGTACGCTAACCAAAATCTATTGGTTCTTGTAGGCACTATCAGTGATACCTAGGGAATCATGGGGCGATGTTGCTAGGCGCTCTTACCATGATTCGATGGGCAAGTCGGAAATGGTTGTTCCGAGTCACAAGGAGTTGTGAGCCCACGGCTAGCTGTATCCCTTAACCATTGAGGGTCACACAGGGTAATGGATTTTTAATCCCCGTTGAGATAGTTAAATTTAAAGAGTTAAATTTAATGAACAAAGAAGTTGGACTTCTTAATTATGAGTAAAGGAGTAAGATTTCCTAAAATGACATAGGGATGGGCATTTTTGGAAATCACTGAATTCGGATTCAGAAAAATTTATCTTGACTTTAAAAGGTGCAAAAATGGTTTCTGTGCACATTGGTGAAATCGGTTTATCAATCGGAGTCACGATGAATTTTATATTAATTTCTGAACATGCGGGCTTTGCTTGTCGGGCTTGAACTTATGACTAATGGGCCCTAAGCTGTTAGTGGCCTACATTATAAATAAGTTATTGCAGTACATAAATTACACACAACAAGGTCACAATTTTCGAAAAAACCTTATTTTTCTCTCTGAAGTGGCCGACCCCCTCTCCCCTCTGCTCGGTAAAATCCAGTCAGTGAATTTTGAATTGTAGTCTGGTTTAACGGATCAAATTCGTTAATCTCTTCGTAGAAACTTCTGATAGATTTTCTAGTGCAATCTATCAAAGGGATTAAATATCCGTTCATGGACCTGATTGAAGAACAGTTCGTCCATCAGTTCCAGGGATATACAACAAGAGCAGAGAAATCTGTTGGTGTCCATAATCTCGCTTCGAGATTGGAGGTAAAAATTTTATAATCGTTATTTAATTTTTACACACACAATTTAATCGTAAGGTTGATACCCATTATGGAATCGTTCCATATAAAATTTTAAACTTCCGCTGCACCGGGTGTCAATCCTAATTGATCTGATCGCCGCATTTTTTCCAACACGTAGGACATGTCGTCGCCAACCGCCACATGGTCATGGATCTCAGGGTTAAGGCCCTGAAGGAACAGATTATACTTCATCTCTGAGCTATCAGCAATCTCGGGGCAATAGGATAGCAGATCAAAGAACCTCTGCTGATACTCATCAATAGACATGGCTCCCTGTCGCAGACTCAGTAGCTCGCCTGCCTTCGACTGACGGAGTGCCGGAGGAAAATACCGCTTTTGGAAAGCTGTGCGGAACTCGGCCCAGGTGGCCACTCCTCTTGCCACAACAAAAGGTGCAGAAGTAAACCTCCACCACCTGCGCGCACTCCCATCCAGAAGATAGCCAAGGGTCTCCAACTTCTGCTCCTCGGTGCATTGGAAAGTCTGAAAAGTCGTCTCCATGCGGTCTAACCAGTTCTCCGCATCCTCCGGAGACTCACCTCCAACTAAGGGCTTAGGACCCATAGCTAAAAATCGACGCACAGTGAAACGCTCGTCGTCATGATGACGATGACGCAGTTCTCGACGAGGCTCCCGGTCGGCATCACCCCAACACCCACCAACACTGCCATGAGAACTCCGGTCGTCATGATTTGCCATCTACAAAAATACCTCACGATGAGACTAAATCCCAAGAATTCTTTTGCATGCTCTGATACCATAAATGTAGTGACCCTTACCCGGATCGCCTACTAAACAAAACTTATGCATGCAATTAACTTAATTAAAACAGATATCAGAATAAATTGCGGAAACCATAAACGTTATACAATCCCAAGTAAAGGAATCTATAATTCATCCAAATAATATACAACCAAATAGAATAGCTGTATAAACCCAAACAACAGTAATAAAACCTAGACGAAGCTCCAGCTAGCCAACCACTGACTAGCCCCTCCTGGATCCACCCTCCTCGTCCAATCGCAAACCTGCCCCATGGAATAGGGTGTCCAGAAAATACAGAGTACGAGACGTGAGCATAAAACGCTCAGTACGAGAGTATGAGTATACATGCATGCAAAGTGAACTCCCTACAGACTCGAGGTCAAGGATCAGATAACAGAGACAGACCGGGCCCTGGTATGTAGCACGCTGTGCCGTCGCTTCAGGAGGTGGCTCCCATACCGAGTACATGTGCATACACCGGACCCAAATCGATGGAAGTCCATCCACTAACAGGATAGGGTACAACTACTAATAGACATCTCGAAGGAGATAACAACAATATGCAAATGAATGCTGCATAATATCATGACATATAAATCATGCAGTCACATAATACATGCATAATCAGTCATGATATCTCGAACAGTACTTTCGTACCTAACACCATAGTTGAACTAAGCTGGAAGAAGACAACCCCTAACTGCCTTAGGTCCAAGCCCGACCCGACCCGGTCTCAAGACTGACCCGACCTGAACTGCTCCTGGTCAAGCCCCGACCTGAACTGCACCTGGTCAAGCCCCGAGCTACTCCTTCCCGAACTCCCGACCTACTCTTGGTCCGAGCAGAACTAAGAAGTGAGGTGAAATGGTGTAAAATGACCGAACCCTCGACTTCTATTTATAGAGGATGAGCCGGGACAGCTGTCCATCGAGTGCGTGACACCTGGCAGGACACTAACCGTGCTTTTGCTTCAGCCACGTGTTCACTCCCGACCTACCTACCATGTGCTCTTCCCATGACCGAACACTACCTTGGCTTTTCACAACACTCTCTTGAGCACCCTAAGCCCCGACCCGAGCTGCTCAAAGGAAAGACCCGAGCTCAAAACAAACTCCACACACACACATGACCGAGCCCTAGCTCCCTGCCCGAGCCCTAGATCTATACCCGAGCACTAGCTCTATACCCGAGCCCTTGCTCCATGCCCGAGCCCTAGCTCTATACCCGAGCCCTTGTTGATCAACCATGACGGACCCGAGCTGATCATGACCGACCCGAGCTGCTCATTCATGTCATGTATTCTTTGGCCTTGACTTGTGCTCTTGGTAATAAAAATATTTATTAGATTTAAACATAATTAACAATTAATCTTGTAAATTGGAACTGGGCTACTACATCTCATGTGATTCGATCTGGTGAAGCTGAGTTGGATGATACTCTTTGCTATTTCGAACGACCTGTTCAGATTCTTGATAGGAAGACAAAGCAACTCCGAACGAAGACTATTCCATTGGTGAAGATTCAATGGAGTCGACACGGAGTTGAAGAAGCAACGTGGGAAGTCGAAGAAGATAGGAAGCAACGATTTCCTTATCTATTTCACTGATGTGAGTTCTTATTCAGTTTTTAGTTATTCTTTATTCTTATGAGCATGCGGAATGCATATCTATATTGTTTATGAATTCGAGAACGAACTCATGTCTTAGTGAGGGAGAAATGTAAGGCCCCAGATTAATTAATATTAATCCAAATTTATTAAATTTTAATCCGAGTATATTTAATTTGGGAATATTTAGAGTTTCGATTTAAATTCTAATATTCTTAAATTATTTAGGATTGAAATTGAATGAAAATAAGGGCCGAGAACCAAATTTCAAATATTGAAGAATTGAGGGGCTAAATTGCAATTAGGATTGAACTTATCAGATTTTTAGTTATTACTCAGCTTTCAACATGTAAGATATAGAGAATTATTTCAGAATTGAGGAACAGAGAGCCGAAGTTCTTCCATTCTCTTTGGTTTTATGATTTTCGATTTGCCGTAACTTTTGCTCCGGTTATTGGATTTCGATTCCGTAAATTGTTCTGGAATCCTTACGACGAGGGCTTTTATCTCGTTCGAGTTTGGAAGGCCAATGACTCGAGACAACAACTTTTAACCGAAGAAGTTTGATTGAGATTTGAAGAGTTCAGAACCGAGATAAACGAAGGTATAATGACGACATCGCGAAGTAGGGACTTTGAAACTCAAGAACGACTATTTTTGAGTTGGCCCGCAAAAACCACATACTTGTTTATGTTTTTGATTTGATTGTGATGTTGTCGATCCATCTCAGGTATTGGATCTTTAAATTTGAGTTGATATGATGCTATATTGAATTGATTCTATGCCAATGTTGCTGTTAACCTTATTTGCGAGTCGGTTACGAACTTGTTAGATGGATATCCATGTTAAGATCAGTTATGAATCTTGATGGCCTCGAAGTTACGTGAATCAATTCGTATTTGAAGCGTTTACGTACTCTATTTGTTGAGTCGTGTTTTAAATAGAGTCGATATGATTTATTTAACGCTTTCTATATGTTGATTATACTGAGAATTGTATCTCACCGGAGTTTATCCGGCTGTTGTCTTGTTTTGTATGTGTGCATGACAACAGATGGGGCAGGAGCTAGTCATCGACGTCATTGACAGATGGGAGAGAGTCTAGCACGTGAGGACTAGGGTTGTAGATGTATTTAGAAGCATGGTAGAACACTTAACAAGATATGTTGGAAGAACTTTGAAACAAGTTGTGTAATCTTATGTTTTGAGTAGTTTGTGATCTAGTTGAAGTTGTAAAAGCTAGTTTATTATGCTCAAGACTTGATTTATGAGTATATGTATGTTTATAGAAGTTATATCATGTTAGTATCTTTGATTGATGTTGTTTTGTGCCAAGATGCAAGCCTTGACAGCAAAAACTTTTCTGCTGAATTTCTGAAAAACGTGCCGTGCTCGATCCGCAGAAGTTGGCGGATCTAGCCAACCCTGATTTTTCCAAAACAGAGAAGCTGAAAAATGTGCCGTGCTCGATCCGCAGAAGTTGGCGGATCTAGCCAGGTACTATTCACAAAAAAAAAAAAAATTTTGAATTATTCTTTTTGAGTATTTGTTTTATATATGATTAATTGGTTTTAATCATTAATTGCCCTAAGATGAGATTAGCAACCCGAGGTCCCCATAATAGTAACCTCCAACTCCTTGAAATAATCCTCTACACTCTTTGGACCTTGTTTCAAATTCTGTAGCCGCCTAAACATGTCACGATAGTAGTAATTCGGCACAAATCTTTTCCGCAAAACTTGCTTCATCTCATCTCATGTCTCAATAGGACGCTCTCGATTCCTCCTCCTAGAAATAAAGAATTGATCCCACCAAATAAGAGCATAATCCACAAACTCAACAACCGCCAATTTAATTTTTTTCGAGTCATTGTAGTTGTGACAATCAAACACCGACTCCACTCTCATATCCCACTCCAAATAAGCCTCCGGATTTGATTTCCCATGAAATTAAGGAATCTTCATCTTAATTCCACTAATATTTTCATCATCTCAACCCCCTTCAATGTATCTTCCTCTTACCACTCCCCTTCTATTTCTACCCCTATTTTCACCCAAACTTTCTTCACCCTCACCACCATCATCTTCTTCTTCAAATATTTTATTTTCACCTTTACTACCACCCCCACTAACTTCAACCTTATCCAACTTATCATGTATTGGACCCAAAGCCGCCATCATCATCTTGGTCAATTCTTCCATTTGACCTTGAGAAAAATTTTGGCTAGAAGAACTCATTGTACCTGCAAAGAAACGTTAGTAATAAAATTCCTCACCCAAAATCTCACAAGTCACTCCAAAGAAATTCACTCAACCACTCTTTTTTTTCACTCAATTTATGCAGGCTTTTGCTTTATTTAGAAGTGAATCAAACTCTCGAGTTCACAACTTATAGACACTTGAAGATTGACTCTCAAAGATTGACTAGAACAAGACGAAGAAATTTATGGACTGGAATTTCTGGCTTGCACCCACGGATGAACAAGAGTAAAATAATTTATTGACCACAAGCTCTCTTGCTTCTTCTATTTTTAAAATTTTTTTTGAAGCTTTCGGTCTTTCAACTATTTTTTTTTTGACCAATTTTTTTTTGAGATAACTTGTAGCACAATACACGAGAACTTGGGCGACAAGATTGACACAGAAACGAATTAGAAATTTTAAAAAGAATAGACTCAGATGAAGAACGAAAGATTAAGAACAAGAACACAAAAAACAGATATAGATGAAGATAGATACTTACTTGATTCAAAACCTTGGCTTTGATACCAAATGATATGAATTCTTAATGTATGGAAGGCAAACACGACTATATTAAAATCGTACTCTCAATCCAATAACAAAAGAAATCAAGAAATTGCCCAATCTTGAAAACAAGTAATGATTTTGGATTATTCACCTCTAGTTTACTTGAAACTAGCAACAAACAATCACGAATAAAACAATTGATCACAATGGGACCTTCAGAAAACCTGTTTCTGACAACCCACGAGGATAATCAATCGACAAACGCCACAAAGTATGAACTTTGATAAGTTTGATTTTTGAACAAAGCACAAAGCTTCAATAAAAATTCTAGAGAGAATTTTATGTATAAAATATGAAATCTTAATTTTATTCAAAATAATGAATGTTTGTTGTATTTATAGTACAACTACAAAATAATAAAAGATATCGCAAAATATATCTAAAGATATCAAAGATATCTCCTAAAAGTTTCCTAGTAGGAATAAAAGACTCAAAATAAGAAAATCATGCCAAAAATATAAAAAATTCTCGCACACACACAAAAAGCCGAACTATGTGAGAGAGAGTGTAGGCGCGGGCGCACATGAGACTCTGTCCGGCTATCTTGAAATTATGCAGAACAGGCGCGGGCGCGCATAAAGTTCTGTCCGCCAAACTTCAAAATTGCAAAGACGCGCGGGTGCTCGTTGAACAAGGCGCGGGCGCGCATGCTTCGCTGTCTATGACACTTATTTTTGTGTTTTCTTTGATATTTTCTCCACTTTCTGGACTTCTTTGGACTTCAATAATATTGTAATATCATCTAAAGTGATCTTCAAGCATTCCAATGCCTTCTTGACAATTCATCATCAAGGATTGAAGTTCTTCCTTGAACTTCTTAGCAAAACCTCTCGTAATTGGTCCTCTTGGCATCTCCAACGGATCCTTCGCCACGTGGTCAACATGAAAGCTATCCATGATCGCATAAAATATTTTGCTTAATTTTTATAATTAATGTTCATTAATGAAAGTATTTTATTCAAGAAAAATGGTACTTCTATATAAGCTCGGAAGATTCCATGCCCCGGAACCTATTTAAGCCCAAGGAATTTCAAGCCCTTGGCACCATATAAGCTCGGGAGATTCCATGCTCCGGCACTTATTTAAGCCCAAGGCATTTATAAGCCATTGACACTCTATAAGCCCAAGGTGTAATAAGCCCTTGGCACTCTATAAGCTCGGGAGGTTCCACGCCTCGGCACTCTATAAGCCCAAGGAGTAATAAGCCATTGGCACTCTATAAGCCCGGGAGGTTCCACACCCCGGCACTCTATAAGCCCAAGGCGTTTATAAGCCCTTGGCACTATATAAGCCCGGGAGATTCCATTCCCTAGCACCTATTTAAGCCCAAGGCCTTTTAAGCCCCACCATATAAGCCCGGGAGATTTCATGCCCCGGCACCTATTTAAGCCCAAGGCATTTTAAGCCCTTGGCACCATATAAGCCCGGGAGATTCCATGCCCCGACACCTATTTAAGCCCAAGGCATTTGTAAGCCCTTGGCACTCTATAAGCCCAAGGTGTAATAAGCCCTTAGCACTCTATAAGCCCGGGAGGTTCCACGCCTCGGCACTCTATAAGCCCAAGGCGTAATAAGCCCTCGGCACTCTATAAGTGATGCGATCATGGATGGCTCACATGCTGATCAAGTGGCTAAGGATCCATTGGAGATACCACGAGGAACAGTTACGAGAGGCCGAGTTAAAAGTTTTAAGGAAGCACTTCAATTATTCATGATAAATTCACAAGAGGGAGTTGGAATACTTGACATTCAATTTGGAGGGTATTATAATCTTATTGAGGTCAAAGGTGGTCAAGAAAGTAAAGAAAAAGGAGGACAAAGTCGAAGATACGGCGCGCCCGTGCCTCAATTCCCGCGCACCTGCGCCTCAAGCCGCGCGCCCGCGCTGACGAGTGATAAATTTACGAAGAATCTGCGAGACTTCAGCGCGCCCGCGCCTTCATCCAGCGCGCCCGCTCCGTTTTCCTGCATGCCAGCGCGATCGACTTTTACACACACCAAATGTGTTTGTGTGTGTGTTCGAGAATCTTAATATTTTTGTATTATTTTGTCTATTTTGAGTCTTTTAATTATACTAGGAAACTTTAAGGATATATCTTTAGATATATTTTGAACTATTTCGCGATATCTTTTATTATTTTGTAGTTGTATTATAAATACAACAAACATTCATTATTTTGAATAACAATTAAGATTTCAGATTATTGATTATTCAATACATAAAATTCTCTCTAGAATTTTTATTGAAGCTTTGTGCTTTACCCAAAACCAAACTTATCAAAGTTTTTAAACTTTTTAGCGTTTGTCAATTGATTATCCTCGTGGGTTGTCAGCGACAAGTTTTCTGAAGGTCCCGTTGTGATCAGTTGTTTCCTTCGTGATTGTTTGTTGCTAGTGTCAAGTAAACTAGAGGTGAATAATCCTTAACTTTTACTTGTTTTCAAGATTGGGCAAATTTCTTGATTTCTTTTGTTATTGGATTGAGGGTACGATTTTAATATAGTCGTGTTTGCCTTCCATACATTAATAATTCATATCATTTGGTATCAAAGCCAAGATTTTGAATCAAGTAAGTATCTTATTGTAACGCCCCATTTCTATCTTAATTGACTTTATTTGAGATAATCAGTGATTTCAGAATTCGAGATCGTACTTTTTATTGATCAGGGAATATTTTGTAATTTTCGGAATTTTCAGGGGCTAAAATGCAAATATTTGTTTTGTTAGATATTTATAAGGGATTTTGACTTTTGGAACACTTCATCTTCATCCCTTCCATCGCCTCTCCTCCATTGAAGATTCCATTTGAGATTCCAAGCTTTGGGATTTCACCCCGAGCTCGATCCGTCCGTTGGAAATTATTTCTGAAGGCAGTTTAGCGATCACTGCAGCGAGAGCTTCATTCTATCGTAAGTTTCTCTCCGATCAGATACGTTTTGTTTTTCGGATATTGTTAGAATCGATTGAGTTTCGAGTATGTTGTTCTTGACAGAGTTCTGATCTTTTATTCTAAGTTGGTTTTGAATTTGAGCGTCGTTCGGAATTGTTTTGATGTTTGGAAGCATATTTTGAAATTATGGATTTTGAGATGTGTTGGATTTGTGTTTGAATGATGATTGATATGAGATGATTGGATTGATATTATGTTGTCTGCATTTCCGATTTGTCAGAATATAGTCGTTATGCCATCAGTTTGAGTTTTGTGATATCGTTTCTTTTGATTTGATTATACCGAGTTTGATGAGGTTTCACTATCGATATTGATCTTGTTACTTTTTCTGTTAGATTGATTCGAAGTCCGTGGAGTTGCGAGACTGCAGCTTTGATTAGTTTGGAATATTTGAGCCGGTATAGTATCGAATTTCTTAAATGTCGACCGTAGAACTTGAATAGATATTGAATTGAGTATTGTTGTTTTACAAATTGAAGATTGTGAAATGACAAGAAGGTATAAGAAGACTTTGGAATGGAATAAGGACGATTAACTCGAATCCGGATTGATTCGAGTGTCCTAGTAGAAATCACATACTTGCATGTTTATATGCTTATTTGAACTTTATTGAATTTATATTTGAATGCATGAGATTTCATATGTATTCATATTGAGCCGATTAATTATTCATTTTGAATTAGAAGATCTGGAGATTATAGTTGAGTGGCCTCGATTAACTCATTATAATGCTCTGGAGTCTAGAGGACTAAAATATACCTCGTCCACCTCGAAAGGGAAGTTCGGTGTGATTTTTGGATATTTTAACCTCAGGATCCCAAAACAAAGAAAGAAATAAAGAAGAATTCCGTTTGATAATCCAGAAGTTTTAAAGCCATGCATATCATTTTATTCCGCAACGAAATGAACTACTTGAAGATTATGTGGAATTTGATTATATATCATGTTTTGATATATTATGTGATATTTTATGTTAGTTTCTTTTACTGGGAATATTATTCTCACCGGACTATCCGGTTGTTGTCTTGTCTTTGTTTGTGTGCTTGGCAACAGGTAGGGCAAGACCGAGTCAGAGGCAGCATGGCTAAGGTTTGAGTTGATTAGAAGTAAGAAATGGTGTTTTGGGAGTCGAATTGTAATCGAACTTAGATTGTATTCGAACTCTTGTTGTTGTATTATTTTGAATAAGTTAGATTGAAGCATGTTCTACTAGTTGAGATTGAATTTTTAGAACTACCTTGTAATGGATTTATGCATGTTTTATCATTGGATTTGTAGTGCATGATGTTGATTTGGAAATGTTGGGATGAGCCTTGTTGAATTCTGCTGTTTCTTTGTTCTGCAGCAGGGGGCGCTCGGTCGGAACTTTTTAGCAGACCGAGCGCACACCCCATCGAGAAAAATAGCAGGTTGTTGTGTTGGAGGCGCACGATCTGCACTTTTTAGTAGACCGAGCGCACCCCCTTTTAAAAAAAATATTTCAGTTTTCTTTTAGTCTTGGATCTTGCATGCTTTAGTGGAGTTAATCAAAGATTAGTCGTTTAGCATCGAGTTATCACATTAAGAATATGGATTCATTTTCTCACCTTGTAGATTATATATGTTGTGTGATTGATTGGTATCTATGCATTACATGTTTTCGAAGAAAATAAAAATGGGGCCCCGTTGTTTGTGTTTAAGAAATTATCTGATTATGCTTATTATTGAGTATTGAAATGAGTATGAATTTTGAAATGGTGATTGTAATGATGCCTTAAGTTTTCGAAAATCCCAGCTATTTGCTTAGCATGTTGAAGTCAAAATTCCATGTTGTTGTGTGGGATGCTTGAAAGGTGAATAGGGGCTACCATGGGTGAGAATGTAGCTCACATGGTAGTGTTTAGAATGTCGTGAGGCTAGTTTGTTAGATGGGGGTGAGAATCATTCGAATTTGAGGAGGCTTGGGATCGGTTTTGGAGTGTTGAAGGGGCTGCCATTTATGAATAAGGTTGAGCTGGTGTGTGCTTAGGTGTTTGAATTGAGGCTAAGTGTTGGTCTTGATCCTAGGTTAGTGGCATGGAACTTGGGAGAAATATAGCTAAGATTTTGGTTAAGCATGAACATGAGACTTAAGCAAAAGTTTTCAGAGTGTTGGGGCTGTCCGGAAATTTATGCTAAAGGGTGGGTAAATCTCATTATTTGGTTAAGGGATCGGGTCTGGAATTGGTTTAGAATGTTAGAAATATGTCGGTGAAAGAGGGAATTAATTCGGTTATGTTTTGGTTGAGTTCTAGACATTTGGAATGGATATGTGCAGAATTTTAGTATGATATGCTTGCTGTCTGGAAATAAATTTGCATAAAATGATTGGATATGAATAATACCTCGAGGACAACTTCCTTATTTAGTTCTAAGTGTGAGGGAGTATTCGTTCAAGCGGAATTCTTTTTGAATAATAATCGAGTAAGTTATTGGTTTTTCGAGCTGGGAGACGTTCTGGCTTCCCTTAACACCTGACGTGTATGGACGGGCTGAGAGAAATCTTGGCTTTCCATACCAAACATTGGCAAGACGGATTGGGAGATATCCTGACTTCATTGCGGCATAGCACTGCAGCCATGATCTAGATCGAAACCAGAGTCACAATTCAAGGATCTAAGTTCACATTTACAGTCACAGTTACAGTTACAGTTCAAATCATTTATGACCATGTTTCAGTACAGATTATTCAGTTACAGTAATTATGTCAGACTTAACTATGCATATGTTATATTCATGTTAAATTTATGTTGAGAAATCTTTGTTAAAGTAAGGGCACAAAACAAAAGTATTTTTAGTACAAGATATTTTTAATCTGCGTGTGCATGTATTTATGTAGTACTCGTTATTTCTTACATAATCTTGCTAGGCCCCTAGGCTCACTACATCTACTTGGTGCAGGTTTAGATTATTATTGGGATTGCGGGGCATGACTATCGAGTGGACTGTGATGCGGGCATGGCACATCCCTCTGACCATGTCAGTCTTCCGCGAAAGTTTATTTTAACACTTTAAAGTATTTTATTTTGTTGTTTGACTAAATGTAAAGTAATGACTTGTAGAATTGATTGTTTCCATGTAAACAGTAATTGTTGAATATTTTGGACGTTTGAAATGTCGAATCATTTTCTTAGGTTTCCGTTCTTTTCTCGGTCTATCTTATTTATCAGAGTTGTTGGTTGTGTTTTTAATTTCCTGTCTGAGACAGGCGGGTTTTAATCAAAACAGTTAGGTTATGTCAAAATTTTTTGAAAAATCCGTATTTTATTTAATTATTATTTAGTAGAGGTAAGGGTCGTTTCAGTTGGTATCAGAGCATAGTTCTGGTTTGGGTTGTGCCTACTGCCGGTTGCAAGAAACTCGAGAAATCTCGCCTCAAATTCTGTAAGTTTTTAAAGAATTTTATATGTTAGTCATACTTGAATTGATACTTTAAATGTTTTGATGTCACCTTCTTTTTAGGATATTTTCAAAACTAGATGTTTAATTTATTTAAGTGTGTAGTTTAGTGTTTATTCTTGTTTAAAACTTTTTTTATAGTTTAAAGTGTACTATTTGACTGTTTATTTTATAGCATGCGGTCCCAAGTTAAACGGAGTTAGTGTACCAATATTCCTTCCAATTTTGGACAGTACGTGGTTGTTGTTTGAGTTATTAGGTAGTGTTAGTAATTTTGATGAGATTGTAGGAGTTTTTTGGAAGATATCAAACTTGCGCATTAGGAGATACTAATTGTTGGGTCCTTGTTGTAATTTATTTTCTCATAATGGATTTTATTCAGATACCACTAAGCAAATAGTTTGTTTAATAAATTGATAAGGCGTATGTTTTGGTCCTGTAAATTAATGAATCGAAACTCGTGTGAAGACTTGGGATACGAACTTGGTTTTGAAAGAGTGGGTGCCTGGTGAATCAACTTGTGGCTAAGGGCTTTTATGACTCTATGTATAAACAATATTTTGTTTAATATAATTTACATTTTTATAATGGCATTTACTTTATCTTTTATCATATTATTATGTTGTGACATACTATAAAATGTTTAGATGAAGACTTTGAATATACTATAGTGTATGTAAGATGTGGTGGCACATGGGGATGGCTATCATGAAACACATCTTATAGTCACTGTATATTCTAAACAGTTCCTAGTCGATTGAGCCGTCCGTTAATAAGGATAAGGATCGCTCGAGATTGAGACTAGCATTTGCGATGCCGAGTACCACGTTTCATTGGTATGAAACATAGAGATGTTCAAAGCATGCAAATGGATATTCATACGATGAATGATCGAACTACCCTATCCGGACTTTCCAAGTGGTTATCACTTATCGAGTGGATAAAGTCCGCGGTTTTGGTTTTACACCATTAGTCCTTACTATTTGAAACATCATTGAGACTCTATATGCTAGTACTGTACTTTGACTCATTTACCGACTATATTGGGGTCATCAGGTGCGGGATTGGGTACAGTTACGACACATATAGGAGTCGATGTTTTGTTGTCAAGAATTCACCACATACTTGCGAGTGTGGATATCCTATGCAGTCTGAGGAGATATTAGTGTGACGAATCTCTAGCCAGAGTACATGATGTGTTTTAAGAAATGGTTTCTTAGTAGCACATGCGATGTCACTATTTGATCTTCATGATGCATTGCATAGTTATCGAATCTCGAACGACTCTCGATTTACCAATAGTTGTTGATTCGATCGGGATATTTGGATGAAGGGACCGTACTGTACGCTAACCAAAATCTATTGGTTCTTGCAGGAACTATCAGTGATACCTATGGAATCATGGGGATATGTTGCTAGGCGCTCTTACCATGATTCGATGGGCAAGTCGGAAATTGTTGTTCCGAGTCACAAGGAGTTGTGAGCCCACGGCTAGCTGTATCCCTGAACCATTGAGGGTCACACAAGTAATGGATTTTTAATCCCCGTTGAGATAATTAAATTTAAAGAGTTAAATTTAGTGAATAAAGAAGTGGGACTTCTTATTTGAGAGTAGAGAGAGTAAGATTTCCTAAAATGACATAGTGATGGACATTTTTGGAAACCACTGAATTCGGATTCAGAAAATTTATCTTGACTTTAAAAGGTGCAGAAATGGTTTCTGTGCACATTGGTGAAATTGGTTTATCAATCTGAGTCACGATGAATTTTATATTAATTTCTGAACATGCGGGCTTTGCTTGTCAGGCTTGAACTTAGGACTAATGGGCCCTAAGCTGTTAGCAGCCCACATTATAAATAAGTTATTGCAGTACAGAAATTACACACAACTTACACTCAAATTTTTCGAAAACCCTAGCCTCCAGTCTAGGAATTTCGGCTGCCCCCCTCTCTCTGTCTTAGAGAATTTTCAGTCTGCGAATTTCGAATTTGCAGTCTGAATTAGCAGATCATATATGTTCTATCTCTTCGTAGAAACTTTTGATAGACTTTCTAGTGCAGTCTATCAGAGGGATTAAACTTCTGTTCGTGGACCTGATTGAAGAATTGTTCGTTCATCAGTTCCTGGGATATACAACAAGAGAAGTTTAATCTGTTGGTGTCCATAATCTCGTTTCGAGATTTTAAGGTAAAATTTATATTGTTTAAATTTTATATTATCAATTTTAATCGTAAGAATTTGATACCCATATGGAATCGTTCCATATAAAATTTTAAAACTTCCGCTGCACCGGGTATCACTTTCTTTTTAAATCCGGAGAACGACCGTGTTCCAACAGTGGTATCAGAGTCAGGCTGATCTCGGATTTTACGATTAAAATTTTATTGATTGTACAAAGCCTCGATTTTTCAGAAAAATAAAACGGAAAAGAAAAAAAATATATATATATTTTCGGGGCTGCCCGCTGCCCGCCGCGTGCTGCCCTGCGCGCAGCTTGGCTGCCCGCAGATGGGCTGCACGCAGCAGCCCTGCGCGAGCTAGGGCAAGCGTTGCCCTAGCCCGCGCAGCTGGGCCGCATGGAGCGGCCTAGCAGCTGGGCTGGACGAGTCCAGCCCAGCGACGGGCGGGCAGCCTGGGATTGTCCCGGGCTGCCCAGAAAATTTTTTTTTATTAAAAATTAAATTTTTTCGTGAATTATGAATTCTAGCCCAAAATGGTTTTGGGCCAAGTTTTTGGCCCGATTAAAAATTGTTTCAGTTGGTCCACGAGGCAATGGGTCAAAATTGTTTGAGCCCAAAATTTTTAAGAAAATTAATTTTTGGATAAATTTTGAATTTTGGAAATTTATAAATTTAATCCCATAAATTAAATCTTTAATTATTAATTTTGGTACAATTGATAATAAAATATTATTTTATGTATAAAATGGGATTTTATATGTAAAATATGATTTTATGGATAAACTAGATAAAATATGATTTTATATATAAAATAAGATTTTATGTATGAAATATGATTTTATCTATTTATATTTATTGCCATTGCATGATATCCAATAAATTAATTTTTGAATTAAATATTATTGGATAAGGATGATCGATTGCCATGACCAATATTATAGGTGTATGTTAGGTTGTTTACATTTGACTTTATTATTGATTGTTCGGTTTTATTAATAGGCCTGGTTTATGGCCCAAATTTGATTTTATCATTTGTAATAAAAGTGGGCCTGGTTTATGGCCCGTTCCCACCCCTACAATTTATCCCTTTATTTGTCATAGTAATTTATTGTAAATTCACTAGAAATAGTGGGAGTTTTTGAAGATGGAGGTGGGACCAGCAAGCAATGATAAAGACTGAAGAAATGTAAATTGGAACCACAATGTAATAGGATTGCATTGCATACTTGCATATCACCTAGGATTGGACTTAGACTCGTGATTGGCAACCACGAGTCGATTAGTAATAGAATCGATCATCCTAAAATATAATATATGATATTATCGTTGTATGCATGTTTAGACTAAATTGTATGAATCCCGCAAGCATACAAATTTTAAATGATGAGACAAATTTTCAAAATTAAAATCCCTCATTTTAAATATGATTTAAAATTGATATCAAGATAAATAAAGGAAATTTAAATATTGTTTAAATGTTCCTACCTTCCATCAATGATCAATGTATGAGATGCTACCCGCGAATATGGTCCGGCTCATATTATTGGGGGGGCCCGTTCGTCGGAAAGCTATACATTGGATCGACACATGTTGTAAGTTGGATGGAACTCCCATGGGATTGGCTCATATTATTGGGGATCCACATGGCGACCGTCCATCACAACTTGATATTGATGGGTCATCTTGACATGTCACAATAAACGGCATCATATTATTGGGCCCTTATTGGACATGAGGTAAAAACATGGAGGTTGCTTTGGAAGCAATTGGGTTCTACCTTTTGAAAATTATGGTTGGCTGATATTATTCGGGACTATAGTTTGTCAATTGGACTCCATGTTCCCACTAAAGAAAATGTTTCTCGTTTTTCACTAGAGGGTAGTGAAATCGTTAAAATAGTGGGAGTGAGATTCATAAAATAAATTTCGCCTATTTTATGTCTTAGTAAATTAATTAAACAATCACTGATTATTGTCTGTTTCTTTTCAGTATTTCATTAAGATGAATTCGCGCAATCCACTATTCTATATTCTCGAACAAAATAAACTGACTGGCGCAAACTATACGGAATGGTTCCGTAAGTTGAAGATTGTCTTGACCTTGGAGAAGATGTTCTACGTGTTAGAAAAATCTCCTCCGAAGGAAGCACCAGCTGATATAAGTCCGGAAGAGTTGGCCAAACTTGATAAATGGTGGGACCATGATATCAAGGCCAAATGCTATATGCAAGCTTCGATGTCTAATGAACTCCAGAGGCGATTTGAGGATACCGTGAATGCTGCTGACATTCACGTACAACTCAAGGAACTTTTTGGGGCTCAATCGAGAGCTGAAAGGTTCGCTACTGTAAAAGAGTTAATGACGTGTCACATGCGTGAAGGGACTTCGGTCCGTGATCATGGGGTACACGTGATTTGGCTCATTCAGAAGTTGGTAACGCTTGATTTGGTATTGGAGCATTAACTCAATGTGGACTTATTACTTCTCTCTCTTCCTTCATCATTTGACGGTTTTGTGGCGAATTTCAATATGAACAAGATAGAGGCCTCCCTTGAAGAGATGCTCAATATGCTTGTAACTTATGATGCCACTTTAAAGAAGGATAAACCGGTTCTCTTGGTGGGCTCCTCTTCTTCTGCTAAGAAGGGGCCAAGTACAAAGGGTAAGAAACGTTCTGCCCCATCCAAGAAAACCAAACCCAAGAAGAAGAACAAGACAAAGGCTTCAAACATGGAAAAGTCCAAGGATGTTTGCCATCACTGCAAGAAACCCGGTCATTGGAAACGTAACTGCAAAGAATATCTAGAACAGTTGCAAACTGCGAAGGGTATGTTTTATATTGAAATAAATGTTTCACTTAATACTACTTCTTGGGTATTGGATACAGGATGTGGATCTCACATTTGCAATAATTTGCAGGTGATGACAAGAAGTCGCAAGCTTAGAATGGGTGAGACCCAGCTGAGGCTCGGAAATGGTTCTAGAGTTGAAGCCAAAGCTGTGGGAGACGTTTATTTAATTTTGCAGAACGATTTTAAGTTACTTTTGAGAGATGTTTTATTTGTTCCAGACTTGATTAAAAACATTATTTCTGTTTCTATGCTTGATAGAGATGGTTTTTCTTGCAATTTTGTGAATGAGATTTGCAATATTTACAAGAATGAATATTTGATTGGAAATGGACAACTTGAAAACGATCTATATAACTTAAAATTAAAAGACGTTCCAATAAATTATGTTGATAAACCGGTAACAACGAACAAAAGGAAAATCGATAGTCAAAACCCGGCAAACCTTTGGCATGCTAGGCTAGGTCATATTTCATCAAGGAGGATGAACAAGCTAGTGGGAGAGGGCATGTTTGATATATTTGATATTAACTCTCTACCTACTTGTGAGTCCTGCCTGAAAGGAAAAATGACTAAATCTCCTTTCAAAGGAAAACCTGAGCGTAGTCAAAATCTATTGGATTTGATCCATACGGATGTTTGCGGACCATTTAGTATTGGTACAAAATTTGGTCACACCTACTTCATTACCTTTACTGATGATTATTCTAGGTATAGGTACTTATATTTGATGAAATATAAGTTTGAATCATTTGAAAAGTTCAAAGAATTCAAGGTTGAAGTAGAAAACAAACTAGGTAAGAGGATTAAAGCACTTCGATCTGATCGAGGTGGAGAATATTTGAGTACTGAGTTTTTGAGCTATCTAAAAGAGAATGGGATTCTCTCTCAGTGGACTCCTCCTATGACTCCTCAGCTTAATGGTGTTTCGGAGCGTCGCAATCGAACTTTGTTGGACATGGTTCGATCCATGATGAGCTTCACTGAGCTCCCACCTTCGTTTTGGGGCTATGCTCTTGAAACGGCGGTATTGTTGTTGAACAACGTTCACACTAAAGCAGTGAACAAAACACCATACGAGTTATGGAATGGCAAAGCTCATAAGTATTCGTACTTGAGGATTTGGGGATGTCCTGCTTACGTGAAGCAGACAGTGGGAGATAAGTTGGATAGTCGATCCACCCTATGTTATTTTGTAGGGTATCCAAAGAATTCAATCGGATATTATTTCTATCATCCTACTGAAACAAAAGTGTTTGTTTCAAGGAATGTCACCTTCTTGGAGAAAGAGTTCTTATTGGATAAGAAAGGCAAGATGATGGAACTCGAAGAAATTCGAGAAGAACCCAAGTACAAAATAATGATCCTACACCTCAGGAACCATTGATTGACACGCCTATTACTAGAAGATCCGAGAGGACTTCTAGGCCTCCTATTAGATATGGTTTTCTTCTTGAAGGGGATCAAAGTGAACCCGACATTGGATGTGATCCAAAAAACTTCAAGGAAGCAATTTCTGATGCAGATTCGAATTTATGGCTTGAAGATATGCAGTCGGAAATAGATTCGATTCATACAAACCAAGTTTGAACTTTAGTAGATCCTCCCGATGGAATTGTTACAATAGGGTGTAAATGGATCTATAAGATAAAACTTGGGCCTGATGGAAAGGTACTGACCTACAAGGCACGATTGGTGGCAAAAGGTTATACTCAAAGACAAGGAGTTGACTATGATGAAACTTTTTCACGAGTCGCAATGTTCAAGTCCATAAGAATTTTTATTGTCATAGCAGCATGGTATGACTATGAGATATGGCAAATGGATGTGAAGACTGCATTTCTTAATGGAAACATTAAGGAAAAAATCTATATGATGCAGCCCGAGGGATTCACATCCATGGGAAGCGAGCATAAGGTATGCAAGCTTCAGAGATCGATATATGGTCTCAAACAAGCATCAAGAAGTTGGAACCAGAAATTTGATGAAACAATAAAGGATTTTGGTTTCATCAAGAACCCGAAATAACCGTGCGTGTACAAGAAAGTATTTAAGGATGCTGTGACATTCTTAGTACTTTATGTTGATGACATCTTACTCATTGGGAATGATGTAGGGATGTTGCAGTCAACAAAGATAAGGTTATCAGGTAGATTCTTGATGAAGGATTTGGGTGAGACGTCCTATATTCTAGTGATACAGATCTATAGAGATAGATCTAAGAGAATGATAGGACTTACTCAAGCTACCTACATCGACACTATATTGAAAAGGTTTTCAATGGATGAGTCCAAGAGAGGACATCTACCTATGTGTCATGGAGTCTCTCTATCCAAGTCGATGTGTCCCAAGACTGACGAAGAGATAGAGAAAATGACACACATACCATATGCGTCAGCCATAGGGAGTATCATGTATGGGATGATATCCACCAGACCGGATGTGGCATTTGCTCTGAGTGTCACGAGCAGATATCAAGCCAATCCCGGTCAAATGCATTGGAAAGCCGTGAAGGATATTCTTAAGTACTTGAGAAGAACTAAGAATATATTCATGGTTTATGAGGAAGAGAACTGAAATTGGAATGCTATACCGACTCTAGCTTCCAAAGTGACGTGGATGACTCGAAGTCAACCTCTGGATTTGTGTTCATGCTCAATGGCGGTGCTGTCTCTTGGAAGAGTTCCAAGCACGACACCACAGCAGATTCCACCACTGAGGCAGAATACATTGCGGCATCAGCTGCTGCTAAAGAGGCCGTTTGGATGAGGAATTTCGTCCAAGAGTTGGGCGTTATTCTTGAAGCTGTTGGTCCAGTCCCGGTGTACTGTGACAACACGGGTGCCGTTGCTCAGGCAAAGAACCAAGTTCTCATCAAAGATCCAAACACGTACTGAGGAAATACCACATCATCCGGGAGATCGTGGAAAGAGGAGACATCACTTTCGAGAGAGTGGCCTCTGCAGACAATATCGCTGATCCACTTACTAAGCCCTTGCCAGGACCATTATTTGACAAACATCGCGAAGCAATGGGACTATGTAGTATGACTAGTTGGCTTTAGGGCAAGTGGGAGATTGAAAGAGTGGGTGCCCGGTGAGCCAACTTGTGGCTAAGGGCTTTTATGACTCTATGTATAAACAATTTTTGTTTAATATAATTTACACTTTTATAATGGAATTTAGTTTATCTTTTATCATATTATTATGTTGTGACATACTATAAGATGTTTAGATGAAGACCTTGAATATACTATAGTGTATGTAAGATGTGGTTGCACATGGGGATGGCTATCATGAAACACATCTTATAGTCACTATATATTCTAAACAGTTCCTAGTCGATTGAGCCGTCCGTTAATAAGGATAAGGATCGCTCGAGATTGAGACTAGCATTTGCGATGCCGAGTACCACGTTTCATTGGTATGGAACATAGAGATGTTCAAAGCATGCAAATGGATATTCATACGATGAATGATTGAACTACCCTATCCGGACTTTCCAAGTGGTTATCACTTATCGAGTGGATAAAGTTCGCGGTTTTGGTTGTACACCATTAGTCCTTACTACTTGAAACATCATTGAGACTCTATATGCTAGTACTGTACTTTGACTCGTTTACCGACTCTATTGGGGTCATCAGGTGTCGGGATTGGGTACAGTTACGACACATAGAGGAGTCGATGCTTTGTTGTCAAGGATTCACCACATACTTGCGAGTGTGGATATCCTATGCAATCTGAGGAGATGTTAGTGTGATGAATCTCTGGCCAGAGTACATGATGTGTTTTAAGAAATGGTTTCTTAGTAGCACATGCGATGTCACTATTTGATCTTCAAGATGCATTGCATAGTTATCGAATCTCGAACGAATCTTGATTTACCAATAGTTGTTGATTCGATCGGGATATTTGGATGAAGGGACCGTACTGTATGCTAACCAAAATCTATTGGTTCTTGCAGGCACTATCAGTGATACCTAGGAAATCATGGGGCGATGTTGCTAGGTGCTCTTACCATGATTCGATGGGCAAGTCGGAAATTGTTGTTCCGAGTCACAAAGAGTTGTGAGCCCACGGCTAGCTGTATCCCTGAACCATTGAGGGTCACACAAGTAATGGATTTTTAATCCCCGTTGAGATAATTAAATTTAAAGAGTTAAATTTAGTGAATAAAGAAGTGGGACTTCTTATTTGAGAGTAGAGGGAGTAAGATTTCCTAAAATGATATAGTGATGGACATTTTTGGAAACCACTGAATTCGAATTCAGAAAATTTATCTTGACTTTAAAAGATGCAGAAATGGTTTCTGTGCACATTGGTGAAATTGGTTTATCAATCTGAGTCACGATGAATTTTATATTAATTTCTGAACATGCGGGCTTTGCCTGTCAGGCTTGAACTTAGGACTAATGGGCCCTAAGCTGTTAGCAGCCAACATTATAAATAAGTTATTGCAGTACAGAAATTACACACAACTTACACTCAGATTTTTCGAAAACCCTAGCCTCTAGTCTAGGAATTTCGGTCGCCCCCTCTCTCTGTCTTAGAGAATTTTCAGTCTGCGAACTTCGAATTTGCAGTCTGAATTAGCAGATCATATCTGTTCTATCTCTTCGTAGAAACTTCTGATAGACTTTCTAGTGCAGTCTATCAGAGGGATTAAACTTCTGTTCGTGGACCTGATTGAAGAATTATTCGTTCATCAGTTCCTGGGATATACAACAAGAGCAGTTTAATCTGTTGGTGTTCATAATCTCGTTTCGAGATTTTAAGGTAAAATTTATATTGTTTAAATTTTATATTATCAATTTTAATCGTAAGAATTTGATACCCATATGGAATCGTTCCATATAAAATTTTAAAACTTCCGCTGCACCGGGTATCACTTTCTTTTTAAATCCGAAGAACGACCGTGTTCCAACAGGTTTTATATTATTATGGATAGTTTGAGTTTTCTTTTGTTATTTGGGCAAATATGATTTTTGGGAATAGTTTGTCGGTTACTATGATCCTTTCAATTTTGTGAACTATTATTCCGATCATTATTTCCTTATTCTTCAATTGTGCTTGTATCCATTGCAATATATACTTTTGAGTATCTGAAATTTCTTTGCACATCCTTTGTTCATTTATGAATTCGTATGACATCATTCAACGTTGTATTCAGCTACTTTGGCATTGGTTGAACATCTTAATAAAATCTTTTTCATGTTTTACACTTCTTGAAATTTTTCTTTGGTTCTAGAGCCATATGTTGATGTGAGTAAGATTCACCTCGACTTTTTTTTTTTGATCTACTTATGTTGTGGTTGACATTCGGATATGTCTTAGGAGCGTTGTTTTCCCTGATTATTAACTTGTGTGAACCTCTCTTGACTGAAGTCACACTGACTGTCTTAATTGTGCTTTGATTGTTGAGCATGATTTCATTACCCATGGGTGAAAGATCACAAGATTTGTATCTTGTTGGCTCATATTCATTATTCATGGAGCCTCTATTATTATTCATTCACCCCTAGAATTGAATTATGAGTGAGTTGTTTTCACTTAACCAGATTCTTATTTTCAGCTAGTTTGTTTGTAATTCTTTCATTATTTCATTCCATAATTAAGTAGCATTACTTGGGTGTTTGTTTCCTTTTATGATCTATCATGATGAGAATATGGGTGGATCATAATTTCAGTTATTACTCCAAATTCTTGTGTAGAGAATTGGCTAGTAACCGCATAGTAAGTGTTTAGCCCGTTGGAATTTAATATTAGTTCTAGATAAAACCCTAAGTTATTGTTGTGATCCCAGGAATGACGGTTATCAATTATATCTGGTTCTGGTAAGTAGACTGCTAGGTAGTAAATTAATTGAATGGGTTGTTTCAATTTTAAATAGGATCGTTAAGAGTAAATAGACGACTTTGGCAAGTTGAATAGGTGATCAGTCGCGAGATAGGGAATTAGAGTTGCCCCTAGAGACTTTTGAGTATTTTACATTTGTATTCTAATATTTTGTGAATGTCAACCGGTTAGACTAATGCACCAACTATGGGTACAGAATGATGAATGAAATATTTAGGAAGTTTTCTGGATAAGCTGTAGATTTACTTACCGGTGAAATGCTAAGGTACTGGAGGAGTAATTTGAAAGCATATATATACAATCGGGTTACAACTCTTCGAGGTGTTCCATTTGTATGCTAAGTTCTTGAAATATGAATTCAGGTTGAACATATTATAATTTAGGATTTTTGGATTTCAGACCTGCTGTCGAGTTGAACTAGACATTTGAGATATATCTTTAGGTGATACGTGAGAACTATTTGGTACTAAGAGACGATCTAATACAATAAATGGATGATAACTTCTGGTATGTTTTGGCTTCAAGGATAAATATGGATCATTTAGCCGTTGCATCCGAGATAGAGAAAATTGGATAAATCTGTTGGAAAATTTTAACTAAGAAGTTGAACTTTTGGTACAATCAAAGATGCTAGAGATGAACGTATAAATTGATGAATGGATAATTGGAGTCTGTTTAGTCACCTATTTGGATTCTATATTATCGGTTAATACCTTGGGACTGAACAACAATGGGTTTTATGGTTATATTTTCTTATCAAGGGTTGGATTAGATTTATTTATGGAAATAGGTCGATCAATCCTAAGTGGAGGAAAGTCGTTAGTTCCACTTGAAGGTTAACTGAACTAGAGTCGTTGCTTAAGAAAATTTTTAATTATCTTTAGAAGCGTTGGGAGATGCAGTAACTAATAAGGGATTGGACATAGTCCAGGATCATTGAGCGTAGCCCTGCTAATAAGTGTCGTAGACCTTTAGAATCTCAAAATGGTTATTAAGTTGTGCTTGAAGGTATCATTGTTCCGTAATATTAATGATTTGAGAATATAATGAAATTAACTCGTTTTGTCGATCCTTATGCGATTTTGAAGGAGATTAGTAATTTGTTTTATCGTTTGGGAATGACGTAGAGAACTGTTGTGGAAGTATGGGTCAGATCCGTATCTTATCTTGAGGCCTAACGAGGTAGAATTGTGTAATCCCTTAGCTATCCTATTTAGAAAAGTTTAGTGTTGGTTGCTAAGTATTTTGTGAACTTGTGAATTTCTTAAGAGCTAAAGTTGTATATTATGTGAGTTAAGTTTAATTGGTAAAAAGGAAATAAGCATAGCTTTGTTGTTAGAAATTTTTTAAATTTTGGTCGAGGTCGACATAAATATATTTATTGGTTATATGGGCTCTATTTCTTGGAATTCCGACGTAGGATATAATGTTAGCAAAATGTAGGTCATGCAATAACATAAAGATCTATGAATTTGTAGGGTGTAAAACTTATCAGTGCGGTAGGATGACATTTTTAATTTGATAAATTTAGATTGAAGGTAAATTAAGGATAAGACCACTTGAGAAGATATAAGAATTGTAAATTTTATATTTCAATAAGAATTAGTCGGATCTTTGATGATATAGATATAAATAAACATCAGAGTGTGTAACAAAAGCAGATTTGGGCCAACTCATATGAGTGCAAAGTTGGAAAAATTTAGTGTTGATCTGGTCTAAGGTATCCGGACCTAGTTAGCAAGTCTTGAATTTCAAAGACGAAATTTCATTTAAGGGGGGAAGGAATTGTGGCGCCTAAAATCCAATCTACTAAATCACATGCATTAAATTTAATTAATATTAGGATTATTGCTTTTAGGTTTAATTGATTTAAATTCTTTATGTGAATTATGTGTTAATAAAATATTTTATTATTTATTCAAATGATTTTTATTGTACTAAACTATTTAATTAATTTTTTGAATTGTTTAAGTTTATTTGTCAAAATAATTTTTATTATGCAACTTAATTGTTTTAATATTTTAAAAGTTTAATCTTGCATATTTAAATGATTTTAATTGTTTAGTTTATTCATTTAAAATATTTTAACTATTTATATTATTTGTTTAAATATTTTTTAGTGTCCAACTTATTCATTTTAAATAACCTAAGTTCAGCGGTTAGTTATTTTAAATTATTTTAAAATATTTTAAATGCTTAGATTATTTATTTAAATCCTTTTTAATTGTCCAAATCATTTTAAAGATTTTTATTCCGCTTGTGTTTATTTAAAATTACTTTTAAATGTTAGTCTAGTTTGTTTAAATTATTTTAATCACTTTGCTTTTTATTTAAATATTTTACTCGTTGTCGTGACATCAGAATATTTAAAATGTTTAATTCTTGGATTTTTCAAGCTTGTGTTTTATTTAGTGCAATTTAATTTATAGCCCTAGCTGCTAAGTTGGAATAGCACTTTTAAAAAGTGTGTAGCATTTTTCCCATAACACCCACCTATTCATACACATATACATATCTATCACACAAATTCAACCCTAGAACACACACACACACATACTCACGCCTAAATCATTTACACACACCCAGGCCGATTCCATCTCCATTCCCCTCCAACATTCAACATCGGCTCCTCCATTTTTTCTCCAAGCTCACGCCGCCGCCGCAGCTCCTCCATCTTCCTTCTTCTCCGGCGAAACACTTCCTGGGCGAGCTGGTCGAAGCTATTTCCTCCTCCATTGAGCTCGATTTCAGCTCCATTTAGGCCCCATCATTCCGGCCGCAGCTCAAGATTTATTGTTTCCCTTTAGATTTTTATTCGTTAGGCAAGAATATTGATTCATTTTCTCACCTTGTAGATTATATATGTCATGTGATTGATTGGTATCTATGTATTACATGTTTTTGAAGAAAATAAAAATGGTGCCCTGTTTCTGCCAGATTTCAGCCATGAAGATATTTGATTTGTTTTTGTTTAAGAAATTATCCGATTATGCTTATTATTGAGTATTGAAATGAGTATGAATTTTGAAATGGTGATTGTAATGATACCTTGAGTTTTTGAAAATCCCAGCTTTTTGCTTAGCATGTTGACGTTGAAATTCCATGTTGTTGTGTGGGATTCTTGGAAGGTGAATAGGGGCTACCATGGGTGAGAATGTAGCTCACATGGTAGTGTTTAGTATGGCTTGAGGCTAGTTTGTTAGATGGGGGTGAGAATCATTCGAATTTGAGGAGGCTTGGGATCGGTTTTGGAGTGTTGAAGGGGCTGCCATTTATGAATAAGTTTGAGCTGATCGGGGTGTGTGCTTAGGTGTTGAAATTGAGGCAAAGTGTTGGTCTTGATCTTAGGTTAGTGGCTTGGAACTTGGGAGAAATATAGCTAAGCTTTTGGTTGAGCATGAACATGAGACTTAAGAAGAAATTTTAAGAGTGTTGGGGCTGTCCGGAAATTTATGGTAAAGGCTGGGTAAATCTCATGATTTGGTTAAGGGCTCGGGTCTGGAATTGGTTTAGAATGTTAAGAATATGTTGGTGAAAGCGGGAATTAATTCGATTAATTTTTGGTTGAGTTCTAGACATTTGGAATGGATAGGTGCGGAATTTTAGTGTGATATGCTTGCTGTCCGGAAATAATTCGCATAAAATGATTGGATAGGAATAATACCTCGAGGACAACTTCCTTTTTTAGTTATAAGTGTGAGGGAGTAGTGGTTCAAGCGGAATTCTTTTTGAATAAGAATCAAGTAAGTTATTGGTTTTTCGGGCTGGAAGACGTTCTGGCTTCCCTTACCACCTGACGTGTATGGACGGGCTGAGAGAAATCTTGGCTTTCCATACCAAAAATTGGCAAGACGGTTTGGGAGATATCCTGACTTTCTTGCGGCATAGTACACTGCAACCATGATCTAGATCAAAACCAGATTCACAATTCAAGGATCTAAGTTTACAGTTACAGTCATAGTTACAGTTACAGTTAAAGTTACATTTCAAATCATTTATGACCATGTTTTAGTACAAATTATTTAGTTACAGTTATTATGTCAGACTTAGCCATGCATGTGTTATATTCATGTTCTTTTTCTGTTGAGAAATCTTTGTTTAAATTAAGGGCACAAAACAAAAGTATTTTTAGTACAACCAATTTTTAATATGCGTGTGCATGTATTTATGTAGTACTCTTTATTTCTTCCATATTCTTGCTGGGCCCCTAGGCTCACTACATCTACTTGGTGCGGTTTAGGTTATCATTGAGATTGCGGGGCATGAATATCGAGTGGACTATGATGCAGGCACGGCACATCCCTCTGACCATGCCAGTCTTTCGCAAAAGTTTATTTTAACACTTTAAAGTCTTTTATTTTGTTGTTCGACTAAATGTAAAGTAATGACTTGTATAATTGATTGTTGCCATGTAAACAGTAATTGTTGAATATTTTGGACGTTTGAAATGTCGAATCATTTTTTTAGGTTCCCGTTCTTTTCTTGGTCTATCTTGTTTATCGGAGTTGTTGGTTGTGTTTTTAATTTGCTGTCTGATATAGGCGGGTTTTAATCAAAACAGTTAGGTCATGTCAAATTTTTTTAAAAAATCCGTATTTTATTGAATTATTATTTAGTAGAGGTAAGGGTCGTTTCACATGATGGGTGAATTGAATTTCTTTCTCGGGCTACAAGTGTAGTAGCCCGTAACCAAAATCAGTAATTAAGGAATTAATCATAATTACTTGGGTAGAGTTCGGAAGCTCCGAAGGTGAGTTCGGAAGCTCCGATCAGGATCGGAAGCTCCGAACAGGATCTGAAGCTCCGATCGATATTACGTCAGGCACGACGTGTGGCAAGATCGGAAGCTCCGATCAGGACCGGAAGCTCCGATCACCCTTATCCGGAGTCAACAAGTGATATTTTGACACGTGGAAGATCAGGATCTTCGGAAGCTCCGATGGCAGGATCGGACGTTTCGATCGAGGTTCGGACGTTCCGATCAAGGATCGGAAGTTCCGATCGTTGTCTATAAATAGGAGGCCGAGGCTTCACTTTCATTTGCCAATTTCGAGATATCTTTTCCATTCTAGTCCTTTTGGAGCTGTTCTAGTCTTCTTAGGCTTGGTCCAGAGGTCGGCGGGGCGTTCGGTAGTCGTAGCGGAGTTGTGCCCAAGTTCTGGAGGCATCGACATCAAAGGGCTAACGACGGACGAAGGTATAACTTTAAAGTCTCGTACTGAGCGTTTTATGCTCACGTCTCGTACTCTGTGTTTCTGGACACCCTATTCCATGGGGCAGGTTTGCGATTGGACGAGGAGGGTGGATCCAGGAGGGGCTAGTCAGTGGTTGACCAGCTGGAGCTTCGTCTAGGTTTTATTACTGTTGTTTGGGTTTATACAGCTATTCGATTTGGTTGTATATTTATTTGGATAAATTATAGATTCCTTTACTTGGGATTGTATAATATTTATGGTTTCCGCAGTTTTATTCTGATATCTATTTAATTAAGTTAATTGCATGCATAAGTTCTGTTTAGTAGGTGATCCGGGTAAGGGTCACTACATTTATGGTATCAGAGCATGCAAAAGAATTCTTGGGATTTAGTCTCATCATGAGATATTTTTGTAGATGGCAAATCATGATGACCGGAGTTCTCATGGCAGTGTTGGTGGGCGTTGGGGTGATGCCGACCGGGAGCCTCGTCGAGAACGGCGTCATCGTCATCATGACGATGAGTGTTTCACTGTGCGTCGATTCTTAGCTATGGGTCCTAAGCCCTTAGTTGGAGGTGAGTCTCCGGAGGATGCGGAGAACTGGTTAGACCGCATGGAGACGACTTTTCAGACTTTCCAATGCACCGAGGAGCAGAAGGTGGAGACCCTTGGCTATCTTCTGGATGGGCGTGCGCGCAGGTGGTGGAGGTTTACTTCTGCACCTTTTGTTGCGGCGAGAGGAGTGGCCACCTGGGCCGAGTTCCGCACAGCTTTCCAAAAGCGGTATTTTCCTCCTGCACTCCGACAGTCGAAGGCGGGCGAGCTACTGAGTCTGCGACAGGGAGCTATGTCTATCGATGAGTATCAGCAGAGGTTCTTTGATATGCTATCCTATTGCCCCGAGATTGCTGATAGCTCAGAGATGAAGTATAATCTGTTCCTTCAGGGCATTTACCCTGAGATCCATGACCGTGTGGCGGTTGGTGACGACATGTCCTACGAGGGTTTGGTGAGCCGTTGTCACCAGGCGGAGGACAGAATTCGACGGAACAGGTCTTTCCCTCAGTCGAGGCCTGCTAGTTCTTTGGGTCCCCATGCCCAAACTTTCAAGAAGTCTGGATCTTCTTCTTCCTCTGGTTCTGGAGGTGTTGTCCGTTATGGTAAGAAGGACAAGTGTGATCACTGTGGGAAGAACCATCCATCCGACAAGTGTCGTAGAGCTTCTGGAGCTTGTTTCCGTTGTGGAGAGACTGGTCATATCCGGAGGGATTGTCCACTTTTTGGGGGAGGCGGTTCTGGTTCTGGTTCCGGATCGGGTTCTCAGGCCACCGTTTAGCAGAGGTCGCAGGGACAGTCTGCTGGGAGTTCTCATTTGAGGCCACGAGCTTCTGGCCAGGTGTTTGCCCTGAGACATGATCAGGCTGTGGAGGAGAATGAGAAAGTCATCGCAGGTACATTTCTGCTTTATGGTATACCTGCTTTTGTACTTATTGACACTGGTGCATCTCATTCCTTCATTTTTGCACGTTTTTTTAAGAGGCATAAGTTACCATGCATTGCACTAGACGTAGTGATGTCTGTTTCTACTTCGACGGGCCAATCTGATTTGGCTAAGCGTCTAGTGATGCCCTTTAGAGTTCGAAGGGAACATTCTGTTAGTGAATCTCATGGTCCTGGCGATGGAAGATTTTGATTGAATTCTGGGAATAGATATGTTGACTACCTATCGAGCTTCAGTGGACTGCTATCAGAGATTAGTACGCTTTCATCCGGAGGGGAGTGAGAGCTGGTTTTTCTATGGTGAGGGAGCGCGACCCCCGATGCCATTGGTATCAGCTTTGAGAGCCTGTCGATCTCTAGAGTCTGGCGGGGAAGGCTACCTTATCTATGCAGTTGATTTGTCCGCTGAGAGTATTGGGATAGAGAGCATTCCTATTGTGGATGAATTTCCAGATGTGTTTCCTGATGAGATTCTGGGTTTTCCTCCTGCTAGGAATCATCCTTCCATCATGCAAAGGGGATTACAAATTGAAACTTAGTACAGCTGACTAGTGTTAATTCAGAAAAGGAATCATCCTTCCATCATGCAAAGGGGATTACAAATTGAAACTTTTTAATGCGGATGTTAATTTGGCAGGTGATTGGAGAGAGGAACTAAAAGAAGCCTTACAGTTCCCCGAGAAACCAACTCCTTACAATTTGAGGATGCAAGTCCTTAATTATATATTGGTAGAAGATGACTTATATAGGAAAGGAATGGATGGTTTGTTGTTGAGATGCATTGCGTTCCCTGAGGCAATGGAAGTCATGAAACAGGTTCATGAAGGCGTATGCGGTGCACATCAATCAGGAATTAAAATGAGATGGCTCATTAGGAGGAATGGATATTATTGGCCGTCAATGTTGAGGGATTGCATTAGATACTCTAAAGGATGTCAACCTTGCCAAAGACATGGCAATATCCAACGGGTTCCTGCTGATGAAATGTATGCCATTATAAAACCGTGGCCTTTTCGAGGTTGGTCTATGGATTTGATCGGGAAAATTTTCCCATCTTCATCTAAAGGGCATAATTTCATTATTGTGGCCACAGACTTCTTTACCAAATGGGTGGAGGATATACCATTGAAAAAGGTGAAGCAAAAAGATGTGATCGATTTTATCAAGGAGCACATCATACATCGATTTGGTATACCAAAATCCATTATCACAGATCAAGGAACCATTTTTGTAGGGTCGGAAGTCAAAGATTTTGCAGCATATTATGGCATTAAGCTTCACTGCTCTTTGCCATATTACCCTCAGGCCAATGGGCAAGCAGAAGCCTCTAATAAAGTGTTGATTCAAATCTTGCAGAAAATGATGGAAGACAATCCAAGAGATTGGCCTAGGCTATTATCTGAAACATTATGGGCGTACATAACATCAAAGAGAACCGCAACCGGGGTGAGTCCTTTTGCATTGTCTTATGGGCATGAAGTTGTATTGCCTATGGAGATCATGGTTCCGTCATTACGAATAGCTATGCAGAATCATTTGATTCCGGAGACATACAGTGAAGCCATGATCACAAAGTTATAGGATCTCGATGATACACGAATGCAAGCTCTCAATAGTCTCATGCTCCAAAAAGAAAAGGTGGCTCGGAGTTACAATAAACGGGTTAGAAAGAAGTCATTTCATGAAGGAGACTTGGTTTGGAAAGTCATACTACCTGTGGGAGTTAAGGATCGAGAATTGGGAAAATGGTCACCAAATTGGGAAGGAACATTTAAATTTCATCGAGTTTTGGACGGAAATGCTTATTGGTTAGCCAGTGTAGAAGGGGAACCTCACAAACGATGCATCAATGGCAGATATCTGAAGCAATACATTCCTAGTATGCGAGAGGAACATGTTCTCTAAGTAATGTAAAGTGGTTGTAAACGCCAGGGTTGTAATTATCAGGCTAAATTATGGCCTAATGTTTGTAAATAAATAAAACAGTTGAGAATTTGCAGGAATGATTGCATAAAATAACTAATGATAAATGGTCACTCAGACCATTAGTCTGAAATAGAGAAGAAACGTAAATGTTTAAAAGCAGGCATTTGAAAATGTTTTAGCAACAAAAATAAATATTATTTTCTCCATGAAACAGTGAAATTAACCTAGTGCGGCTTCCAATTCTTCCCATTTCTGCTTACATTCTAGCTGTATGGACATGGATTCATTCAGAATGGTGTTCCATCCTTGATACATAGATTTTTGATTCACCAATTGAATCCCAGTGTTGCCAATCTCTTGATCAGCCAACAGTATTTGTGCTTTGAGGGATTTGCCTTCCTCAAGTAGTTGTACTCTATTGGCTTCACAGGTAGCCAATTCTCTCTTCAAATGCGATATTTGTTCTTCCACATTGTCAAAAGTTTGACCCACTTCAATCAGTTTGTTGACATTACTTTCTCTCACTCTCTTGAGATTATCCCAAGTTTCTTTAGAGGCCTTGAAAGTCTCTATTTTGACCGAGAACTTGGTATGTTTGTTCACCGCAACCCGGGCCTATGAAAGGATAGAAGGTAGAGAATGAGAAGCCATACCTAGTGGGGATTCGGTAAACCCTTGGGAACTCTGAAGCAAGTGAAAAGCCTTTAGAAGTTCTTGATATTGCTGCTCTGTTAATGTGAGTAAATACTGAGTGATTAAAGACTTGATGGTGCTCATAGCATGAGTGAAGGACTCTATGTTGGGATGGGGTGGAATCTCTGGAATGGTTTCACTTTTGACGTCTTGTAAAAAACTGAAATCTAAGTCCATCGTGACTGAAGGAAGAGTGCACATTTGAATCCGCCGAGAAGAATAATCCTGCAAAAGGTACCAGGAGGTATTGAAATAGTAAAATAGGTACAAGAATATAGTTGTAAACAAAGTGTTACCTCGACAGCAGTTGATGCGGTGGCTATGTTGGAAACTTGTGCAACATGGGGAGCCTGAATGGGAATACTTAGTTTGGGAAGAGGAGATTTTGAAGATATGTCAGTGATGATTTCCGCCGCAATGATGTTCTCAGTAACATCAGCTGGCGTTGGGTGCTTGAAGGGAGGCACTGCATCTTTCAATGGTAAAGAACTCATTGGTTGAGTTACTTCAATAGTTGAATCAATAGGAACCTCGGAACTACGTGAAGGCTGCATGGCCAATCTTCGTGATACATGGGTACTTTTTCTGACTTTAGCAGGGGAATGTTCTTTTGGCACTCCACTACCCATGGTTTTCAATTTTTTGACAGATGTCTGAACTGTTAAAGGAAGGAAAGTAATAATAAGTGAGACAGTTGATTTTAAAAGTCCAGTTTAGAGATTGTACAATTACCAGGAGGAACTATCAAAGCAGCGGTGAGAGCTTGGTATTTGGGAGTCCACCATGACATAAAAGGAACAATGCTTTCCTGTGTCACTTCCTGAATTGGAGCTTGAAAGAAGGATCCCCATACTAGGTTTAATTTAGCCGTTGATAAAGAAAAATGACGGTCAACTAGTTCATCCCAAATGTTCTCAGGAAATGCTGAGGGAAGAAAAAGCGTTTTTCGGGTACAGTAGGAGGAAAACCAAATTGCCGAGCCACGATCAAAGGGTTATATATTTCAAAAGGGAGAATGACATTATCATTGGCAAAGGTACCACTGCTGATCAAAAATTTTAAATGAAGACAAGCAAGTTGTATGTCATCAACAACTTGTGGAAAAGACCTGTTTTGGTGAGACATGAAACGCAAGATCCAAGAATAATTTGTCGTGTTGAGAAACACTGGCAAATAGTAAACACGCCCCTCCCCAAGAGTGTTGAAGAAAGTCATTAAGAAATCCTTAGAAACTGTGGTGATGCAGTAGGATAGAGCATTACTATCAGAAGGATTAATGCTAGTAAACGGAAGGTTCCTAATGTTTGGAAAATAGGAAAAGAGCCACAACTGCAAGAACCAGCAAACACCTTGATGTTTTCGGAGGGGAGTATCGAGTACACTTTTACTCAACCCTCGGTAGACAGATCATAAGAACATGACCCCTAAATTGACAAGATTCCCAATACTCAAAAGACGCGCAAGTGATAAGTATTCTGCGGATGGTCGACCAAAAGCAGGGCAAAAAAAAAATTTGCAAACAATTACCCACATAAACAAGATATGTTCATCAGCAGTTGGGATCTCAGAGGCGGTATGCCAAGTTCCTATGATAGAAGCATAGGAGGTGTAGTTCAGATATTCATCTGGGAGGTTTGGAACATCCGTCATCGAGATGGCACCTATCAATTCTAGACCAATGATGGGAATCCTCAGTAAACGGAGGATATCATGAAGAGTAATGGTCATTGGTCCACAAGAGAATATGAAATAATTGCAAGAGGGAGACCAAAAACGGAGTGCAGATTCTAGTAAGTTGGTTTGCAACAGGAACAGACCTTTCGTAAGCTGAATGAAGTTATACAATCCTTGGGATTTCCAAATATCACCAAAATGAGGTTCCAGTTTATCGATCCAATTCACCCATTCAGGAGAAAAATAGGGCCAAGATTTGAATTTACCCACCTTAGCAGGAGGTTGTACAGAACTGGTCAGAAGTAGTGAGGACGCCGATAAAGAATCAAGGGGAAACAGGTTGGAAAAGACTGGTGAGGGCAAGGGAACTTCTACATACGGAGCGTGGGTTATGGTTGCCAAAAATTCAACACAGTTGGGTTTAACAAGGGGATTTGTAGGCCTGTAAGGAACATAAGTCAAACAAAGACAACAGGAGTGCCAAGTAATCAAAGCGACGATAATATTAGCCGTGAGCTCAATGAGATTGAACTAACCTGATGACCTCCATTTCTTCAGGAGAGATTGACGAAATGGCAGGAGTAGACGCCATGGAAAAGAAGGAGTAAAATACTGCACAAATAAAAGGTGAATTAAGCCATTGAAGGGTATTTTCTATTGTGTGTGCAGGTTTTGGCAAATGAATAACCAAAGGGATATAAACTTACTGGTTGGAGAAGCAGCGAGATGTCAGACCAAAACCTATACTATCGAGGTTTTACACAATGCAAAGGGATGAAGCTCTAAACCAGCTCAAAATAATTACTCGATGAAGATGAAAAGCCCTAAGGAGAGAAAAAGAGAGGCGCGAATATCGGAGGAGCAATAATGATAATGCTGAGGTAACGTGATCAAGTAATTCAAAATTTGAAGAACAGGATCATTGAGTTTGTTTTTTGAAAATCAAGTCATAAAGCATATCCATTGACACGATAGGTAGTGAGAAATTCATCATCCAGTTTTGATGGCCCAATGGGCCATCAACCTGCAGGGGAAAATTGTTAACCCATAAAATAAAATATTATATGAATTAGAGTTCCTTGGCCCAGTTTCTAAAAACCATGTAGCCCAAGTGGTTCGGCCTACCCGGTGAAGCCCACAAGAAGAATGTCCATCAGCAAGAAACGAAGGAGAAGTCACATTTAAAAGGAATGACCTAGTCAAAAATCAGTTGAAAAGAACGTGGCCCATGTTGAGAGATAGTGGGATGGAAGTTACGGAATTGGGAACAAAAGAGTCGTCTGAAGAGAAGAGAAGACAGACATCATCTCATCAACACATAGCTCTCAAAAAGCTCTATATTTTCAGAAATCTTTCTGCAAAAATTTCGTACCTTCATCTTGTCATTTTCTAAACATTTTAGCGTACATATTTAGCTTATTTTTGCTGGGTTCCTCGAACTATTACAACATTTACTTTTGTGATTAGTATGGCAAACACATTTTGAATTTTCGGTAGCAAAGAATCAATATTCGTTTGCTATTAATAATTCTTCTTTTACTTTATTTTAGTTCTTTGGCATTTTATCGGTGGACTTGAGACCGATGAAGAATCCGTTAGAAGTTAGATTTTTTACTTTCATTTGTTATTTTCATTTGGCACTCACGTGCCTGGCATGCCTGCAATCAACCCGCTCGAGCCAATTTTTGTGTGCAAACACTTATATAATAATTTAATATTATATATATGCATTTTTGTTTTATCCTTATATTGTCGCACGCATTTCGATTTTTCAAATTTCAAATTTCAAAATTTTCAATGACATGTACATCACACCGCGACTACTCGCACTCATAACACAAAAACATATATATTCTTGTAACGACCCGAAATTCAATATTTTTACTCATCTCTTCCAAAAAACACTAATCATATTTCTTGATTTCAGAATTCTTCAAGATGTCTATCCAGAAAACATGCTTGGCAATCAACTTTGACGAAGTGCACTCCATAAAAAACTCTGAAATCTCTGCGATGTTCCACATGATTGAAGCCTTCGGAATCCGTAAATTTCTCAGCTCTAGCTCTACGGTTGACTACGATCTAGTAAAGGAACTCTTTGATTCTATGGAACTACATCATGGAAGCATCTCTTGTGTCATCAATGGACGGTGTGTGGAATTCAATCAACATTTATTCGATGAAACTTTTGGATTGTCTACCAGTGGTTTGATGAAATGCGCAGACCTACCTGATGGTAATGCCTCTCACTGGGCAGCTCAGTTCACATTGTATGGAACACCTATCAAAGTTAACGGTCTCAAACAGATCTTGAAGCCAGCTTATCGACTATTAGCCAACATAGTGGCAAAAATGATTTTTGCTAAAGCTGAATCTTATGACAAGATCACTCTTGAGAAGTTTCAGTACATGGCTTCCATTGCCTCTCAGTTGAACTTCAACTAGTCGTCCATTCTCTACTCCACTCTATGTGAAATGATTCGAGGCAAAGTACAATCAGAAGACTTTGCCCTACAAATTTGCCATCTTCTTGCAGCCTTAGGTGTGGACTCCTCCACTTTTGAAGCCTTACATTTCTCAAAATGGCTCAATGCAGTTACTATCCCATTGTTCTTACAAAAGAATCAAGTAATTGTGGATCAATTAAGGACTATCAAGTGGGAGATCGGGGCAGAACAACAACAAGCTGCTATGGGCACTACAGCTCTTCCACAAAAGCATCCTCGAACTAACAGACACACTATAATTGTTGACTCAAATTTAGATGATGATGCTAGTGACAATGCTCCATTGGTCCAGGTTTTCGGTAGATCTTCTCCTTCTCCAAGGAAGAAAACGGCTCTCAAGCCATCTTAACTGAAGCCTAAGAGGATAAAGTTTTTATCAACCATTCACACTCAAACCTCTCAAGTGACAGAAGCCACCATAGCAGTCTCCGCCTCGATGAATCTTGCTACTCAAATAGTTCCTATCCCTCAGCTAACATCCGAGCCAGCTGAAAGCACTACAGTTACTGTTGCACAAATCTCGGTGGCAATTGTGACGTCCCATATTTTTCAAACATGTAATGCAAATAGTTGCGGAAAAAGGTGAAATTTTTTTCTATACTAAAAACCATACAGTGAGTGCATCACACCAATTCCAAAAGAATTCAAAATCTAAATATTTAACAATAAAACTCGTGACTCAGTGTTCACGAAGTCTAAGAAACACTGATGCAACCCTATAACAAAAACCATTTAAAATACGACACGTCAAAACTTACTACTAACATTTAAATAGGATGGGGAAATGTGAGTTACTGTAACCAAACTATGTAGTTAAAATAATCGAGGAACTCACATAACAAATATCAAAATGAAATGAACATTTAAAAGACGAAACATTTGAAATCCTCAAAATTCATCTTTAAAAGACTGACATTTTAAATAAATTAAATCATTACTTTTAAACATCGTACATAAAATATTATAACAACATGACATAAATAAATATAAGTAAATCTTTCCGATTTAAATACATTAGAGCTTCTGAACTATCGTGTCATGCAATGTCTTCGCCTCTTGGACTCTTCAGTCGTGCTACCAAAACTTTTAAAATCAAAACAGCTAAACCATCTGCACCATTCAAGTATAGTGAGTCTAAAGGACTCTGCAAGATTAAAATGACAATACAACAAAAACGGCAAACGACAACGGATAAAATCCTTTGTCGTATGGGTCTCAAAACCGTTGTACTTTTGGGTGTTGTCAAAAGTATACCCAACGACAACGGTTTTTATCCGTTGTCGTTGCTTTCAAAAGACAACGGATTTTATCCGTTGTCTTAGCTTTCAAAAGACAACGGATTTTATCTGTTGTCGTTACCTTGAAAAGACAACGGTTTTTATCCGTTATCGTATATCAAACTTTTAACAACATCGAAAATTACAACAATTTTAAAATGACAAAGACAACGGATTTTATCCGTTGTGGTTGCTCAAATAAAAAACAAAAAAAAAATTAATTTTAATATACAAATTTTCAATATTATAAATAAAACAAAATTTAAAATTTATAAAATAAAATTTAATATAAAATTTTTCAATATTACAAATCAATATTCTAATTCTAAATCAATCTACACTAGAAAATATATAGATCAATTTATGAACTAATTAATATAAATTAACTTGGAACACTCCTTCAATAGATCGAGTTATCCACCATTATCCCCTGCAATAATTCAAAACAAGATTATAACAACAAATGAAAATTATCGAGAAATGGCACAAGCATAAAATAAATGTGAATTTTAGTTTTCACAACGGTTTTTAGTAATCAGCCTACCTTGAAGCATTGAGCGGTCCAAGAACTTAACGCATCGATCAGAATCCTCCTCCATACTCATCGTCACGAAACATAATCCACGAGATTCCTGTATATTAAAATTTAATTTTTTTTATTTGCTTCTGTAATTACAAGAAATTATTCTAATTCTTAATTCAATTAATACCACACACACTTATAATTTATTTGTTACTCAAATAAAGTTTACCTTGTATGCCCAGTACAAGTATGAGCGCTCATAATTGATTTCTTTCCCCAGTCGAGCAACCACTTTAGATGGAGTCCAGAGTACATTCTGGAAACATATATATACACGAAACGAGACAATAACCTCATAAACAGAGATGTGTAACCAAAATTTTTTTTTACTGGTGATGCATTACTCAATGAATACCTGTAGCTTTTGTTCATCCAATAAAAAATTTATAAGAGTTTATACACACCAAAACTCTCACAAGCATACATGCAGAGGAGGTCATAAATTCTGAATATTTTAACATCGTATTGGACAAAAAACTCAAAATTTACAAAAAGGAACAGAACAACAGAAATCACCTGTTGTTAAAGAAAAGGTTCAGCTACAAAATTACTGGGAAATCCTGCATTAGAATATGAAGCACAAATAACCACAAGGTTGGCTACAGGCCATGCTGCACTCTTGTCCTTCCATATATTCATCAGGAAAAAAAAAATCAGAGGTAAGGTAAAAATGGACATTTTACTGAAGACCCAGAGTTTCAGATCCCCAAATTTACCTAGCTTCAACCTCAAACATCTTTGTACAAGAGTTTGTGTGTGTGGTTCTCTGATCATCTCTGTTGCCAAATTTTTTCAATTTAAAACCTCAAACAAAAGAAAAGGAAGAAAGAAGCAATCAAGAAAGTAAAAGAAAGAAATGAAAAGCGAAAACAATAAATTATTTAAAATCCATATGTAGAACAACCCACGTAATCAAGAAACTGGAAATTATAAAGGAAACATTCAAACATGGATCATTTCAACTGTCACCAAGCAAACAAACACCTCTGAAATGTTCGGCACCTATCAAGTAAAGTTGATCGACTAATTCATAAATTATAGAAATTTAAAAGAAACAAAAAAACAAGAATTCAAATTATTCTATAACAATAACAATTTAAATTTTTTTATTCAACCACTTAGAAAAATGAAAATATGGAAACAGACAACCTTTGAAAGTTGGAGCAAGGCACTTTAAAATATCCTCCTCCACACGACCAACCATAGTTACCACTAAATCAACCTGTGTATAAGTAAAAGAATTTATGATTCACCATAATATCTATATGTTCAATATTTAAAAACATTTACATTAATGTTCCAAAGATTGTAAAGGAACCCATCAGCAAGAACAGAGAAAATTAAACCACTCACTCACCATCTGTGCTGCTGGAACATAAAAAAAATCATATATAATGGGATTATATATATATATATATATAGAAATACCAATTACAGCCATAGCTTGAATGTACTCAAAGTAGATGTACCTGTTTATTCTGCAACTTCGGGTTCATTTCTCGGAACTTTGCAACTTTTGCTTCCAATTCCAGGGTATAGGCCTGAATTTTCCAAGTCACAACATATATAAATAAAACTATTAGTTAGGATGTCATATGAGAATGACAGAAAACCACGACAACAAAAGTTTGATTCACATTTGCTATGAAATTAAAGTTCAGATATCAGAAAAATCCTCAATCTTTTGTAACTCTCACATATGGCACAGTTTAGATGAAAATTTAACACCAAAAAATAAACCACGACAACAAAAGTTTGATTCACATTTGCTATGCCAAAACAAACACTTTGAGAACTCAAACAACAAAATTTCAGTAAGAGACTTCATTGAAAGACGAACAAATTCATCACAGACCTGATTTGGGTGCATACAACAGTATTAACTGTTGCACGACTTTCATACTCTCTGGCAACCTGGTGCCCTATGCCACAGAATGAAAGTAAATCCATGAGAATTAATCTTAACTGAAAAGCTCAAGACCAACAGTCTCTCCTTGATGATGAGCAGGGAAAAGAGAAAATATTGAATATGGAAAGTTACATATATTATATAAAAACTTCAGACACCTCAAACCCAAAATCTTTACAGTACCGTCTGCAGAACCTGAATATAGGCCGCACTTATTAGGTGTAATCTCGAGCCTCTTTACTTGCTACAGAGAAAATAACTATCAATTTCTACTATCTTCAGTGCGCTAATGCTTTGCAAAATTGTGTTGTAGAAAACTCTGAAGAGGTACAATAACAGAAAGCAAATTCATTTCTGTCAGACCTTTTGTAACCACTAATGCTTCAAGCCAAACACTTAACATATCAATGAGTAGACCAAATGGTTACATCACTGTCATAGACCTCAAATGAAATACAACAAACATTCTGATATAGAGGAGGAAAAATTCTAAGTAAAACGTTAAAGGATTTTTTATATTTTGTCAAGAACATTAAAAACCTAATATAAGTTCATTAAAAACGTGAAAGGATTTTTTGATATATAGGATTTTTTATATTCAGTCATTAAAATATAAAACTTCCCATGGAAGAAAATAAACAAGAAAAACATACCTGATTTGCCTCGATGGTCAGCTGTCCAATTGACTTCGTAAAAGTCTCACTATTTCTTCCACTTTATTTTTCTGACGGGTCACCTCATCTAGTACTTGCTGAAAACTCGAAACATCTGGTGTTTCCCATCAACTGCAGATATAAATGTGATATGCATTCAAAAATAGATCCAAGCAAAAAAATTACAATTTCAATAAATATCCACCTAATTGAATATATAAATGTGTTATATGCATATAGAATTCTTGAGGCCGTGTTTCTAAGGACCCGAAAGAATGCTCCAGCAGTAACTCATATCCACGCAAACTCGGGTCAGAATAGATAACCATGTATTTTCATTTATTTAACTATCTATCTTATTTTATTAAGATTCGTCGCAAACAACACATACAATGAAATTAAATTAATTAGAACGCTATGTAGAATTCATTTACCTTTTAATGCCAAAATCCTAGAATATGTATTCATAAGTGCAGAATCTGCAGTAATAGGCCGCCTCAGTGGCTGATTTGGAAAGCTCATATCAACAATCATAAAGCTGTTTTGAGAAGTCTCCCAAACACATATAGACTTATGAGATTCCATCGTCACATATGTAAAGGTAATGAACTGAGGATTGAATTATTGATCCCTATCCTAATCAGTTGCAATCACACTGTAAAACACTAAACATCCAATCCCAAAACCACAATCTCAAATCACCAAAAAAACTCATAATCATAACAAGATATACAGATGTACAATAGAACTAAACAATACAAATAAAAAGGCACAATTGCCCAATTGACGTCAAGTCGTGATAACTATAGGCACACGCATCAACCAATTATAAAAAAAAAATCGAATAAAAATTACAAAATTAGCAGCTAAACGATAAAAAAATTAAATAATTTGAACAATCAGTTAAAACAATTACCGCGAGGGCTTCTTTCATGGTAATTGGAGCGTTAGTGGTCGCCATGATGAGCGAGTACTCAGAGCTTCAAGGTCGAAGCTCCAGATCTGGAAAATGATGGGGGAATCGAGATCCAAAACCTACAACGTCACGGCAGGTGCCTCCGAGATCTGGAGCAGGAAAGAGAAACCCTTGCACATTCCGAGTACTCGAGATTCAAGGCGTAGATTGAGATTCAAGGCGTAGATTGAGCTTGCAGTGCGAGAAACAAATCCCCTAAACTAATTTTCCCGGCAGGAGTCTTAGATCGGGCTTGCAAGGAGTCGATTTGGCTCTGAAATGGAGAGGAAAAAGGGTGAGAACAAAACACCTAAACTAATTTTCCCGGCAGGAGGCTTAGATCGAGCTTGCAAGGAGCCGATTTGGCTCTGAAATGGAAAGGAAAAGGGTGAGGGCATGGATCTTAAGAGATGAGTCTTCTCTCCCTGGACCTTCTCTCGTTCCACAAGTGTATGTATGTATATATATATATATATATATATATATATATATATATATAATAAATATGAATATCGTGTATATTTTATTAATAAATTAAAATCAAATACAACAATTTAAATGTTGACAATATATCCTAAAAAGGAAGCAAATAGACAACGTATTATTAGAACCGTGGTCTTAAACCCAATAAATCATTGTACAAAGACAACCATTTAAAAAAACCGTTGTGATAGCTCCAAAAAAATGCTCATTGACAATGGTTTTTAAAAACCGTTGTCTTATACCCTTGAAAGACAACGATATTGCAAAAACCGTTGTCTTTGATAACAAAAAAGCGCTAAAAGACAACGGTTTTTGTTAAAACCGTTGTTAAAAAGTAAAAGACAACGATTTTGGCATAAAACCGTTGTCTTTTGACTGTTGTTGATTTATACATTTCTTGTAGTGTGAGCATATTGATATCATTATAACTTCAAAATACTTTAAACTTAAAATAACTTAAACATACATAACATGATACCTTGAACTTGAAGAAATTTAACGTAAACATCTTGGAACTTTAAGCTTAAAATATTGAACATAAACTTCTCAACTCATAAAAATGCAAGGAACTTAAATATGGACATCAACTTACTTAACTTTAAATCTTGAAAATAGACTTCATGCATTTCTTGTTAACTTTGCCATTTCATTCTTAAATAAACAATTGCACTAACATCTAATGAAAATCATGCAACTTGGAAAAACATCAAATCGTGAACATAAACCATGAACATAACATAAAAACTTATCATTTGGGGTGATGAATAATGGGAAATTGTGGCAACCGTCATAATGGGCACATTCGTAGTTCCTGTTGATCAACAAGCATTTTCTTTCTTTTCGGAGGCCCCTCCAGAGTTCATACCGGATTACCTAACCCGTACATTGAGCCATATGGCATTACGCCTCATAAAATTCATCCATTCATTTTCGGAGGCCCCTCCGAAGCTCATCCCAGAGTACCTAACCTGTACATTGAGCCATATTTGGAAAGGTCCCTCAGGAGCCCAAATCGGAGTACCAGTCCCGTATTGCCACAACAAAGACACATAAGACATCAAAATATTTTCGGGCATCAACATATCATACCATGCTTCATCTTAACATCATTCATTCATTTCTCATCATCTTATCATTGCATCATAACTTTCATCATTCATCATATCATTTCATTCATTATGAAGCATCATTGAAACATCGTAATTTCCATCATAGCTTTCATTTCGTGAACATAAAACTTTGCTCGATAACTTATTGAATTTAAAAGATGATAAAATTCATACTTTCATACTGAACATAGGTTTCGTGAATGAAACTTAGACATATACATGCATCACATAACATAATCGGTCCACGTAAGTCGTTCTTTTTGTTTTTGACGTAAAACTTGAAACTTTTTGCATAGGAACTCTTAAACAAACTTAAAACACCCTCACAAATCATAAAAATGCATTTAGAACATAAAACCATGCATGAAAACATTTTGGGACAGAAACATCCTCGCTCGAGCGGAACTAACTCGCGCTCGAGCGAGACCCATTCTGGAGTAGCATGTTTCAGGTACTCAAACTATATTTTTCGTTCGGAATTTGGAAACGTGGTAAACATAAAAGTTTTATCCCTTGATCTTATCTTTCCAATGCCGAACACCGCATTGAAATTAAACTTTTCAGTAAATAGTTATGCTCATTCTCCCGAGATGTGTCACGCCAGAAATTCAAAACACTTGACACATTTCGGGGCGGTTTTGGCCAATCTTCTAAAATGATTTTGACAAAACTCAAAACATGAAAGTTGTAGATAAATGAAGTAGATTTCAAATAAAATTGGCCTCATATCATTTGGATTATTAAAGTAGTCTTAATCATCAAAATGGTAACAAGTGCCGCTAATCCGAGACAATCCAGCACATGCAACATTTCAAAGTTTTAACTCAAACTAACTCAATACTTCAAAATATGATATTTTCCACTACTCTAGATATGTAATTTAAATAAAACATCCCTTGAAACCTCAAGAACACATAAAAACTCTCTTGAATTAAATTCAAGAACATGACAAGAACGACTTATGCTTCACGGTTTCATACCATCACATAACATGCTCTTCAAACCCTTAAATCAAAACTTCATGCTCTTGAAATTCTTGAAAATCATGCATACATATCTCAACATACATCTTTTCATATCAAAATAATTATATTTTGAATGGTGGTTTCAAAACCTTTAAAACTGTACTTGACTTAAACGTAGATGGAGATGATCCGGATCCTTGGTAACGAGTTAACCACAAAGAGGAGCGAGATTGAAACTTGGTTTGTGAAAGATCTTGAAGAACCGAGCAAGAACTCAAGGAGGAAGAGAAGAAATGGTAGTGAAGGAAAGGGTGTTAGGCGTGTAGGAGGTGTTTAAGGGGCAAAAGTCCTAGACATGCAATTAAGTTGTGGGGAACCGGTGGTATACAATGAAGAAGAAGAAAAATGCAGAGTTGTGTGAAGAAACGTGAAGGAATGAGGGAGGAAGATTCAAGGAGACAATGCATTCAATACGGTATGGAGGTGGATAAGTGTAACTATCAATAACTTAATTCATTTAGTGTGTTGACTAATTAAAACACAATCAAAATACAGATCCCGACTTGGACTAATAAAAAAACACTAACCCCCGACTCGAACAATAAAAACACATCAATATTATACTCGAAACGTTCGTAAAAATATTCTATACGATCTCGTGCATAGGTTACTCTCGTTTTCTCAGTCCAGGATCAATTCAATTGTGTGAGACCTCGTGTGACGCCCGGGGCTGAGGAAGCAGAGAGTGATCGCCGGTGCCAAGAGGTTGCACGGACAATGAGCGGCTCCTGGTAGGCTTCTAGGCGGAGGGAGACATGAATGAACCGATCCCGTGCCGAAATGAGAGGGGATTCTGAGACTGTGTAGGTATGGGACTACATAGTTGAGGAGGGCTTAAAAGATTTCATATGTACTGCTCCTATCAAGAAGGTGCATCTTCTTTTCGGAAGCTCATCACATAAGAACTCCAAAGTTAAGCGTGCTTGACTTGGGGCAATTATAGGATGGGTGACCCCCTGGGAAGTTTTCCAGGGTGCATGTGAGTGAGGACATAAGCACACTGAAAAGACCCGTCTTGATACACTGGGGCGTTACAAATGGTATCAGAGCCGACCTCTCTTAGTACGGTATGGTTCGGGGACGAACCAAGCGGAAGCTGGTGGGCATGTGACGCCCGGGGCTGAGAAAGCAGGGAGTGATCGCCGGTGCCAAGAGGTTGCACGGACAATGAGCGGCTTCTGGTAGGCTTCTAGGCGGAGGGAGACATGAATGAACCGATCCCGTGCCAGAATGAGAGGGGATTCTGAGACTGTGTAGATATGGGACTACATAGTTGAGGAGGGCTTAAAAGATTTCATATGTACTGCTCCTATCAAGAAGGTGCATCTTCTTTTCGGAAGCTCATCACATAAGAACTCCAAAGTTAAGCGTGCTTGTCTTGGGGCAATTATAGGATGGGTGAGACCCCCTGGGAAGTTTTTCATGGTGCGTGTGAGTGAAGACATAAGCACGCTGAAAAGACCCGTCTTCATACAGTGGGGCGTTACATCTCGGTTTTAAACATCTAATCTCGGATTAAACAGTAATTAAGCATACAAGATCCAAGATTAAAAGCGATAGAAGAAGAAGAAATATTTTTTTTTAAAAGAGCATGCCCAGACCCCGTTCACACATCCGTGCACGGGTCAGTGCATTTAACTGAAGCACAAACACTGTAGTGACCCTTACCCGGATCACCTACTAAACAAAACTTATGCATGCAATTAACTTAATAAAAACAGATATCAGAAAAAACTGCGAAAACCATAAACGTTATACAATCCCAAGTAAAAGAATCTGTAATTTATCTAAATAATATACAACCAAATCGAATAGCTGTATAAACCCAAACAACAGTAATAAAACCTAGACGAAGCTCCAGCTGGCCAACCACTGACTAGCCCCTCCTGGATCCACCCTCCTCGTCCAATCGCAAACCTGCCCCATGGAATAGGGTGTCCAGAAAATACAGATTACGAGACGTGAGCATAAAACGCTCATTACGAGAGTATGAGTATACATGCATGCAAAGTGAACTCCCTATAACTCGAGGTCAAGGATCAGATAACAGAGACAGACCGGGCCCTGGTATGTAGCACGCTGTGCCGTCGCTTCAGGAGGTGGCTCCCATACCGAGTACATGTGGATACACCGGACCCAAATCGATGGAAGTCCATCCACTAACAGGATAGGGTACAACCCTACTAATAGACATCTCGAAGGAGATAACAACAATATTCAAATGAATGCAGCATAATATCATGACATATAAATCATGCAGTCACATAATACATGCATACTCAGTCAGGATATCTCGAACAGTACTTTCGTACCTAACACCATAGTTTGAACTAAGCTGGAAGAAGACATCCCCTAACTGCCTTAGGTCCAAGCCCGACCTGACCCGACCCGGTCTCAAGACTGACCCGACCTGAACTGCTCCTGGTCAAGCCCTGACCTGAACTGCACCTGGTCAAGCCCCGACCCGAACTGCTCCTGGTCAAGCCCCGACCTGAACTGCACCTTGTCAAGCCCCGAGCTACTCCTTCCCGAACTCCCGAGCTACTCTTGGTCCGAGGAGAACTAAGAAGTGAGGTGAAATGGTGTAAAATGACCGAACCCTCGACTTCTATTTATAGAGGATGAGCCGGGACAGCTGTCCACCGAGTGCGTGACACCTGGCAGGACACTAATCGTGCTTTTGCTTCAGCCACGTGTTCACTCCCGACATACCTACCATGTGCTCTTCCCATGACCGAACACTACCTTGGCTTTGCACAACACTTTCTTGAGCACCCTAAGCCCCGACCCGAGCCACTCATGACCGACCCGAGCTCAAACCAAACTCCACACACATACATGACCGAGCCCTAGCTCCCTGCCCGAGCCCTAGATCTATACCCGAGCACTAGCTCTATACCCGAGCCCTTGTTGATCAACCATGACCGACCCGAGCTGCTCATGACTGACCCGAGCTGCTCATTCATGTCATGTATTCTTTGACCTTGACTTGTGCTCTTGGTAATAAAATATTTATTAGATTTAAACATAATTAACCATTAATCTTGTAAATTGGAACTGGGCTACTACATTCTCCCCCACTTAAGATATTTCGTCCTCGAATACAGATCTTAAGTACCGAATGTAAAGCAAGATACAAACTTTCCTTTATTCAAACTGAATATTTTACAAGATAAAACTGAATACTACTCAAGAATGAAATCAAAACAGCTCAGGATGGTCTTCACGCATCCTCTCCTCAAGCTCCCAAGTAGCCTCTTCAGTGCCTCGGCGCTGCCACTGAACTAGAACCAAAGGAATGACTATGTTTCGCAGAACCTTATCCTTATAATCCAGGATACGAGTAGGTTTCTCAACATAAGTCAAATCCTTATCCACCTTAACATCAGAACGCTGTAGGATGTGGGACGCATCTGCCACATACTGTCGCAACAGAGATACGTGAAACACGTCGTGAATACTGGAAAGATACGGTGGCAAAGCCATACGATAAGCCAAATCTCCAATGCTCTCCAAAATCTCAAATGGACCAATAAACCTGGGAGATAACTTGCCCTTAAGGCCAAATCTGAGAATCCTGCGGAAAGGTGACACTCTCAGAAACACTTTCTCCCCAACATCGAACTGCAAAGGCCTACGCTTGGTGTTAGCATAGCTGGCCTGACGATCCTGTGCAGTCTTAATCCGTTTCTTGATCTGATCGACAATGTCGATTGCCTGCTGGATGAATTCTGGTCCCTCAGCCTGTCTCTCCCCCACTTCTTCCCAGAAAAGTGGAGTACGACAACGTCGCCCGTACAACGCCTCAAAAGGTGCCATAACTATGCTAGTATGGTAACTGTTGTTGTACGCGAACTCAATCAACGGCAAATGATTCTGCCAGGCTGAACCAAAATCCATAATGCACGCTCGAAGCATATCCTCCAATGTACGGATAGTGCGCTCTGACTGACCATCAGTCTCCGGATGATAGGCAGTACTCAAACTGAGAGTAGTACCCATCACACGCTGAACACTCCCCCAGAACCTAGAAGTAAACCTGGGGTCTCGATCGCTGACAATGCTCACAGGCACTCCATGAAGTCGAATGATCTTCTGAACATACATACTAGCCATACGATCCACATTGTACTCTCGGCTATAGGCAATGAAATGCGCTGACTTGGTGATTCGGTCCACCACAACCCAGATAGCATCACAATTCCTCGGGGATAACGGCAAATGGGTCACAAAGTCCATTGTGATAAACTCCCATTTCCATTCAGGAATAGACAGACTGTGAAGCAATCCTCCAGGTCGTCGGTGTTCTGCCTTGACCTGTTGACACACCAAATATCTCGAAACAAACTGATAAACACTGCGTTTCATTCCCTTCCACCAGAAATGAGTACGTAGATCCTTGTACATCTTGTTGCTCCCAGGATGAATACTCAACTTAGTGCGATGCGCCTGAGACAAAATCTCCTCTCGCAACTCTTCATCCTGCGGAATCACAAGCCTACCAGACAAACACAGAAAACCATCTGACTGATAATGAAATCCAGACGAGCTACCCTCGTTATCTAGACGAGCTAAACGCTGGGTCTTCGAATCAGACATCTGAGCATCTCGAATCCGCGAATACAATGCTGGCTCAGATAATATCGCAAACATCTGGATACTCTGCATACCTTTCTTATGCTTGAAGGTATAACCTGAATTACAACAGTCACTGATCGCACTAGACATCGAACAAGTCTGAAGTGCGGATAGTTGTACCTTGCGACTCAAGGCATCAGCGGTGAGATTAGCATCTCCCGGATGGTACTTAATCTCGCAATCATAGTCCTTAAGCAAATCCATCCAACGTCTCTGCCTCATGTTCAACTCCGCCTGAGTGAACAAATACTTGAGACTCTTATGGTCGGTGAAGATCTCAAATTTCTCGCCATACAGATAATGACGCCAGATCTTCAAAGCGAACACAATGGCTGCCAATTTCAAATCATGGACTGGGTAGTTGTCCTCATGAAGCTTCAACTGTCTAGAAGCGTATGCGATCACATGCCCATTCTGAGTCAGGACACAACCTAACCCCTGAAGAGAAGCATCCGTGTAAACTACATACCCTCCAGATCCTGACGGTAATGCCAACACCGGCGCAGAAGTCAACCGCCGTCGAAGCTCACAGAAATTCTCCTCACACTCGGAGGACCACTCGAAATCCACACCCTTGCGGGTAAGTTGCGTCAACGGTCGAGCTAACTAAGAGAAGTTCAGAATGAAGCGACGATAATACCCTGCTAGACCCAGAAAACTACAGATCTCAGCAACTGTCGTCGGACGCGACCAATTAAGTACCGCTTCAATCTTGCTTGGATCAACAGAAATTCCCTCCGTGGATATGATATGGCCAAGAAAGACCACTCTATCCATCCAAAACTCACACTTGCTCAGCTTGGCGTACAACTGCTCATCTCGAAGAGTCTGCAGTACCAACCGCAATTGAGAAACATGCTCTTCCGTATTACGCGAATACACTAAGATGTCGTCAATGAAGACCACGACAAACTTGTACAAATACTCCCTGAAGACGCGGTTCATCAAATCCATGAATATAGCCGGCGCATTAGTCAAACCAAATGGCATCAATAGGAACTCGTAATGCCCATAGCGAGTACGGAATGCAGTCTTGGCTACGTCCTGATCACGGACTCTCAACTGATGATACCCAGATCTCAAGTCAATCTTGGAGTAAACTGACGTGCCCTGCAGCTGATCAAACAAGTCATCAATACGAGGCAACGTATACTTGTTCTTCACAGTGACTCGATTCAGCTGTCGATAGTCAATGCACAGTCGCATCGACCCATCCTTCTTCTTCACGAAGAGAACAGGAGCTCCCCAAGGAGATACACTAGGACGAATGTACCCCTTGTCCAAAAGATCCTGTAGCTGATTCTTCAACTCACGCATCTCTGACGGAGCCAGACGATACGGTGCTCTAGAAATAGGCGAAGTTCCCGGCATCAACTCTACGCCAAACTCGACTTCCCTAGCAGGAGGAAAACCCGGAATCTCATCAGGAAAAACTTCTGGGAATTCATCCACAACAGGAATACTCTCTATCCCGATGCTCTCAGTGGACAAATCAACTGCATAGATAAGGTAGCCTTCCCCGCCAGACTCTAGAGCTCGACAGGCTCTCAAAGCTGATACCAAAGGCATCGGGGGTCGCGCTCCCTCACCATAGAAAAACCAGCTCTCACTCCCCTCTGGATGAAAGCGTACTAATCTCTGATAGCAGTCCACTGAAGCTCGATAGGTAGTCAATATATCTATTCCCAGAATGCAATCAAAGTTGTCCATCGCCAGGACCATGAGTTTCGCTAACAGAATGTTCCCTTTGAACTCTAAAGGGCAACCCATCACTAGACGCTTAGCCAAAGCAGATTGGCCCGTCGGAGTAAAAACAGACATTACTACGTCTAGTGCAATGCGTGGTAACTTATGCCTCTTAACAAAACGTGCATAAATGAAGGAATGAGATGCACCAGTGTCAATAAGTACAAGAGCAGGTATACCATAAAGCATAAATGTACCTGCGATGACTTTCTCATTCTCCTCCACAGCCTGATCATGTCTCAGGGCAAACACCTGGCCAGAAGCTCGTGGCCTCAAATGAGAACTCCCAGCAGACTGTCCCTGCGACCTCTGCTAAACCGTGGCCTGAGAACCCGATCCTGAACCAGAACCAGAACCGCCTCCCCCAGACAGTGGACAATCCCGCCGGATATGACCAGTCTCTCCACAACGGAAACAAGCTCCAGAAGCTCTACGGCACTTGTCGGATGGATGGTTCTTCCCACAGTGATCACACTTGTCCTTCTTATCATAACGGACAACACCTCCAGAACCAGAGGAAGAAGAAGATCCAGACTTCTTGAAAGTTTGGGCACGGGGACCCAAAGAACTAGCAGGCCTCGACTGAGGGAAAGACATGTTCCGCCGAATGCTGTCCTCCGCCTGGTGACAACGGCTCACCAAACCCTCGTAGGACATGTCGTCGCCAACCACCACACGGTCATGTATCTCAGGGTTAAGGCCCTGAAGGAACAGATTATACTTCATCTCTGAGCTATTAGCAATCTCGGGGCAATAGGATAGCAGATCAAAGAACCTCTGCTGATACTCATCAATAGACATGGCTCCCTGTCGTAGACTCAGTAGCTCGCCTGCCTTCGACTGACGGAGAGCAGGAGGAAAATACCGCTTTTGGAAAGCTGTGCGGAACTCGGCCCAGGTGGCCACTCCTCTCGCCGCAATAAAGGGTGCAGAAGTAAACCTCCACCATCTGCGCGCACGTCCATCCAGAAGATAGCCAAGGGTCTCCATCTTCTGCTCCTCGGTGCAGTGGAAAGTCTGAAAAGTCGTATCCATGCGGTCTAAACAGTTCTCCGCATCCTCCGGAGACTCACCTCCAACTAAGGGCTTAGGACCCATAGCTAAGAATCGACGCATAGTGAAACGCTCATCGTCATGATGACGATGACGCCGTTCTCGATGAGGCTCCCGGTCGGCATCACCCCAACGCCCACCAACACTGCCATGAGAACTCCGGTCATCACGATTTGCCATCTACAAAAATACCTCTTGATGAGACTAAATCCCAAGAATTCGTTTGCATGCTCTGATACCATAAATGTAGTGACCCTTACCCGGATCACCTAATAAACAGAACTTATGCATGCAATTAACTTAATAAAAACAGATATCAGAAAAAACTGCGGAAACCATAAACGTTATACAATCCCAAGTAAAGGAATCTGTAATTTATCCAAATAATATACAACCAAATCGAATAGCTGTATAAACCCAAACAACAGTAATAAAACCTAGATGAAGCTCTAGCTGGCCAACCACTGACTAGCCCCTCCTGGATCCACCCTCCTCGTCCAATCGCAAACCTGCCCCATGGAATAGGGTGTCCAGAAAATACAAATTACGAGACGTGAGCATAAAACGCTCATTACGAGAGTATGAGTATACATGCATGCAAAGTGAACTCCCTATAACTCGAGGTCAAGGATCAGATAACAGAGACAGACCGGGCCCTGGTATGTAGCACGCTGTGTCGTCGCTTCAGGAGGTGGCTCCCATACCGAGTACATGTGGATACACTGGACCCAAATCGATGGAAGTCCATCCACTAACAGGATAGGGTACAACCCTACTAATAGACATCTCGAAGGAGATAACAACAATATGCAAATGAATGCAGCATAATATCATGACATATAAATCATGCAGTCACATAATACATGCATACTCAGTCAGGATATCTCGAACAGTACTTTCGTACCTAACACCGTAGTTTGAACTAAGCTGGAAGAAGACAACCCCTAACTGCCTTAGGTCCAAGCCCGACCCGACCCGACCCGGTCTCAAGACTGACCCGACCTGAACTGCTCCTGGTCAAGCGCTGACCTGAACTGCACCTGGTCAAGCCCCGACCCGAACTGCTCCTGGTCAAGCCCCGACCTGAACTACACCTGGTCAAGCCCCGACCTGAACTGCTCCTGGTCAAGCCCCAACCTGAACTGCACCTGGTCAAGCCCCGAGCTACTCCTTCCCGAACTCCCGAGCTACTCTTGGTCCGAGGAGAACTAAGAAGTGAGGTGAAATGGTGTAAAATGACCGAACCCTCGACTTCTAATGAGCCGGGACAGCTGTCCACCGAGTGCGTGACACCTGGCAGGACACTAATCGTGCTTTTGCTTCAGCCACGTGTTCACTCCCGACCTACCTACCATGTGCTCTTCCCATGACCGAACACTACCTTGGCTTTGCACAACACTTTCTTGAGCACCCTAAGCCCCGACCCGAGCCACTCATGACCGACCCGAGCTCAAACCAAACTCCACACACATACATGACCGAGCCCTAGCTCCCTGCCCGAGCCCTAGATCTATACCCGAGCACTAGCTCTATACCTGAGCCCTTGTTGATCAACCATGACCGACCCGAGCTGCTCATGACTGACCCGAGCTGCTCATCATGTCATGTATTCTTTGACCTTGACTTGTGCTCTTGGTAATAAAATATTTATTAGATTTAAACATAATTAACCATTAATCTTGTAAATTGAAACTGGGATACTACACACACAGACCCCGGACCACCTCCGTTTTTAGGTCCGTGCTTAAATATTGCACTAAAATCCTGAGTTTCTGTCCAGCTACACGGACCCTCACCCGGAGGTAGCACGGGGTCCGTGCACTTGAACAAAGGCAACTCCAAGCTTGCGAGGGGACACGGACCCTTGAACAGATGTGGCACGGGGTCCGTGCCCTGCTGCACCAGAAAAGGAAAAAGGCATGACAGATACAAAAACCATGATAACACAATCCATTTCTTTAATTCAACAATGCTACAAACTCATTACAACATGCATAAGAAGTATAAGGTAGGTCTAGAATTGTACATTATTCCAACCATTAGAACATGCATCGGTTCTATATTACAAGTCAAATACAAAACATATCAAGTTCGAATTACATGCAACGACAACATTCGATCAAGTTTGACTTCTAAACATGCTTCAAAATATATAAACTAGATTGACATGCTGATTCGACTTCTAAACTGAGTCTCACTTCTATCCCTTGATCCCGAAGCTAACCAAGCCTCCTCTGACTTGATCCTGCCCAACCTGTTACCAAGTACACATACAAAACAAAGCAACTACCGGATAACTCCGGTGAGAATGATATTCCCAGTAAAAGCAACATAACATGTAATACAACTAACATATCAACAACATTCTTTCAAGACAACATAATCAAATCAAAACGAATGATATGCATGTCTTTAAAATGGGGATATCAATTCTGATAAACAAGGTATTACTGCTCTGCTTTTGGGATCCCGAGGATGAGATCACGTAAACAACTCACCGAATCTCCCGATCGAGGTGGTGCCACGTATCTCTATCCTCTAGACTTTGGTGCGACTATAAGGAGTATGCTGACACTAGGCAAACCTCTACGCCTAGGCCACTCGCTTAAAGCCCCCAAAACATCTAACATAAAAAGGGATGTTCTGCCCGCTGAAATCAATGGTTTGGTTCAAGATGAATGCATAAGAAAACATAAAGTATTAATCCATATAATAAAAGCTCAATCAACAACAAAATACAAGTTCCACATGCTAGAAAAAGTATTGATGCAAGTATGTGATTTAAGGGAAAACTCATGAACCAGCTGTCCCGAGTATGCTATCCCGCTAACGATGACTTCTTGTATCTTTCAATGCAATAGCTCCAACTCTGGATAAACTACAATAAAAGGTTTAATCAAAAACTATACAATCTAACAACAACAAAGGCTCAAGATAATCTCTTTACCGCTCTTCTTTCAACTCTTCAACGATCGAATGCTTCTAAGACAGAGCTCAACAAACTCCAAAAAATCTGTACGGAGGCAAAGAAGATCAACAAAGACGATCAAAACTTAATTGCCAAAGTTCTACGATTCAAACGATTCAAAATCTCAAAAACCCAAACCGGCTGCATAATGGCTATAAACTGATCAAACTGGAAATGCATAAAACAGTACAATATCGATATAAACTCATATCAATGCTAAGACAATTATAAAGGCTCAAACCCAACAAATCTTAAAATCTCATTTTCAAAAATAAGCTTCCAAAAATCATAACAAATCCGAACAAAGCTCTATTTCAAAACCGACTGAGATTAAACGATCAGAACTCTGTCAAGAACAACATACTCGATACTCAATCGATTCTAACAGCATCCAAAAAATATAATGTATCTGATCGGAAAAATACTTACGATATAACAGAGCTCTCGCTGCCGTGATCGCTAAACTGCCTTCGTAAATAAATTCTGACGGACGGATCGAGCTCGGACTGAAAACTGAAAGCTTAAACAAGTTATGGGGCGTCGCTAATGGAGGATGGCAGCCAAGGGGAGGAGATGGAGTGAAATGAGAGGTCAAACAAGTGAAGATAATATATAAAACTCCATATTTGCGTTTTAGTACCTGAAAGATCCAAAATTTGCAAAATAGACCCTGATCAAAATCACGCCGGCTCTTGAACTCTGTAATCTCCGATTAACTCAAATAAGCTCAATTAAGATAAAATCGGGGCGTTACAATTCTCCCCCTCTAAGAACTGATTTTGTCCTCGAAATTGAATACTGTTCAATCTCAAAATCTAAGGGACAAAACCCAAAACTGCAAGAGAATTCATCTATCAGAATTAAGTCCAGGGACGCTGTCTCAAAACGGACTTTGTTCCTCCAAATCTCTTCTTAGGATCCATAACTGCTTCACTGCCCTAACACAAGCTGAATCGGTTTGTTTCAAAACTGCCTGAAATTCAGATCGAAACTCTGAATCAATCATCTCGAGCAATTTTTCATCTAAACAAATCCGGTCTCATCAGCTAGAGAGCCAAAGAAATTCTGATTTGGTAATTCTGCAATAAGGCTCTGGTGTTAATCCACATCAAAATACGGAAAAGAACTTCGTTAAAACTAGAAGGAGAGGTAACAAAACAAGCCAGTAGGCAAGATCGCCTATCATCTCCAGACTCTAGTGAGATTAAAACAATCTCAAAGGCGATTTCTCTCTCTTCTCATCTCTGACAAATCTTTCTGAAAGTTGAAATCTTCATAAATATTCAATAATTCCGATCAAAATACGAATGTTTGCATCTAACATTCGTATACTTCAACTGTCTATTCAAGTCGTCTTTATTCACGCTAGACAACCATCAGCTACATATAAACCTCGAAACCAATCTGGTCCCAAAACAGGTGACTCAGAAAAAGAAACATCCCAAAACAACAGAGTTTTTCATTTCTGCCCGCACAACTCATCGAAAGGTGTCATCTAGATAATTATCTGATATTTGTTGTTGTACAAAACTCCATATGAGTTAGCGACACTCATCAGCTAGTGCAAGATCAAGAACCAAACTCCAGATCTTCTCCTCTCGGAGTCAGGGAGTTTCATAACTTCCTCTAATACGAACCATGGACCTTCAGGCTAGGTACCGTGAATTACCAAGTCTGGTAATAATTTAGATTAAGATATGGCATGAACCGCTCACCCTCACCTAGCCCAAAACAAGCTATACAGATACTGGGTCAGCCTAGCACTACAGCTCGGCAAAGCCTTTAAGACAAAATGTCTATTCTGACAGTCTGTCGTTCTGAGGATAACAAATGTACTCAGCTGCAATCGAATAACAATATCTTCTTCGAAGAATATACAGAAGAAAGGGTATATCGAAGATATCTGACTGAATGCCCAAATTCGGCAATCCAACAATCTGACAAATGTAGTAGCCCGTAACCAATTAAAGAGATTAAGGAACTAATCGCTTTTACTAAATTTGAGTTCGGATGCTCCGAAAGGAAGATCGGAGGCTCCGAACGGGATCGGATGGTCCGAAGCCATGATCGGAGGCTCCAAACATGTTCGAACGCTTCGACGGCAGGTTCGGACGGTCCGATCGGAGTCCAGTATTACGTCATTGCTTACGTCAGCAATATGACGTCACGACTGACGTGTTGATGGGACTTCGAATGCTCCGAAGTTGAGTTCGGACGGTCCGAAGTGTTCGGAGGCTCCAAAGTGGGGTTCGGATGGCCCGAACTCCGTCTATAAATAGAGGTGCCGAGATTCACTTTCAGACGCACCAATCACCTCTCTTCTCTCGATTCCTTGGTCTTTCAGCTTAGATCTAGGGCATTCTATGCGTCCCATTGGGAATTCGGAAGTGGCATGGCGATCCAGGCGTCGTAGCGGAGCTGTGGCCTAGTTTTGAGGCAAGTGACAGCAACGGGCTAACGACGGACGCAGGTATAGCTTTTGCTTCCTAAAAATATTTAGGAGTATGCAATAGCTTAGTTAAGGCTTTTAGAGCACTTTAATGATATTAGTATCATTTTGCTGTGTAGTGCGGATTATAGACGTGGACTTAGAGCTGGTAGAGTTTGCCTGGTATTTGAGGTACGAAAGTACTGTTCGAGATATCCTGATGAGTATGCATGTATTATGTGACTGCATGATTTATATGACATGATTTTATGCTGCATACATTTGCATTTTGAGCTATCTCTTTTTAGATGTCTGTTAGTATGGTTCTACCCTATCGTGTTAGTGGATGGAATTCCATCGATTTGGGTCCGGCGTATCCACTGGTATTTTGGTATGTGAGTCACATCCTGAAGCGACGGCACAGCGTGCTACATACCAGGGCCCGGTCTATCTTTTTTATCTGATTCTTGACCTCTAGTCAGTAGGCGGTACACTTGCATTCATGTATACTCATACTCTTGTACTGAGCATTTTATGCTCACGTCTCGTACTCTGTGTTTCTAGACACCCTATTCCATGGGCAGGTTTGCGATTGGATGAGCCGGATGGATCCAAGAGGGGCTAGGCAGTGGTTGGCCAGCTGGAGCTTTGCCTAGGGTTTTATCTTATAGTATTGGGTTGATACAGTATTCGATTTGGTTGTATAACTATTTGGGTATTTGCAGATTCCTTTCCTTGGGATTGTATTCTGTTTATTGTTTCCGCAGCTTAATTTTGGTTTACTGTTTGATTAAGTTAATTGCATGTCTAAGTTCTGTTTAGTAGGTGATCTTGGTAAGGGTCACTACATTTATGGTTTCAGAGAATGCATAGTATTCTTGGGATTTAGATTCTGCATGAGATAACCGTGTGGTAATTTTGTAGATGGAGAATCACGGTGATCAGAGTATCCATGGCAATATAGGCAGACGTTGGGGCGATGACGATCGGGATCGTCATCGAGAACGCCATCATCATCGCCATGATGATCAGCCTTTTAGTGTGCGCCGATTCTTACAGATGGGTCCTAAGCCCTTGGTTGGAGGCGAGTCTCCGGAGGATGCGGATAACTGGCTAGATCGTATGGAGATGAATTTCCAGACATTTCACTGTACTGAGGATCAGAAGATGTAGAATCTTGGTTATCTTCTGGATGGGCGAGCTCAGAAGTGTTGGAGATTCACTTCTGCACCATTCGTTGCGGCGAGAGGAGTTGCCACTTGGGCTGAGTTCCGCACAGCTTTTCAGAAGCTTTATTTTCATCCTGCACTCCGTGAGACGAAGGCGGGTATGTGAGACCTCGATTCTAAACCACTAATCTCGGATTAAACAACAATTAAGCGAACGAGAATCCAAGAGTAAAACAATTCAAAGTTTTTTTTTTTTTTTTTTTTAAACGACGCGCGCCCGCGCGAGGAACCAAGCTCGCGCGTGCGCGGGCTTCAACGACCGAGACCAACCAAAGGCTCGCGCCCGCGCGAGGTACCAAGCTCGCGCGCGCGCGGGCAAACAATTCAGAGGCCCAACGAAGGCCTCGCGCGCGCGCGAGGAACGCCTCGCCCGCGCGCTGAAGGCTTGGGCAGAAAATGCTCAGGCTGCAGAAAATAAAGAAAGGATTCCGCGCTTGGTCCGACATGCCTGCAAATACACATGCAATAACAGGGTGTAGGGAAACAGGTCATAACAAGTCATGCTTTCAGAAGGCCTAAAAACAACCAGAATTCTAAATCGATACAACAACAACATACTACGATTTCAGATTACAATCCGAATACAAACTAATTCGAATAACAAAACATATCAAGTTCGAGTTCTAACATGCTTCAATCTTAAACTAGATAAACATGCTACTGCGAATTTTAAACCGAGTCTCACTTCTACTACTTGCCCTCGAAGCTAACCATGCCTCTTCTGACTTGTTCCTGCCCCACCTGTTGCCAAGTACACATACAAAACAAAGCAACAGCCGGATAACCGGTGAGAACGACATTCCCAGTAAAAGCAACATAACAAGTAATACAAGTAACAAACATGCTTTCAATACAATAACGAACTCATTAACATCGTAATGAAATGCATGTCTTTAAACAGGGATATCAAATCTGATAACGAGGGATTGCTGCTGTGCCTTTGGGATCCCGAGGATAAGATCACGTAACAACTCACCGACTCTCCCAATCGAGGTGGTGCCACGTATCTCACTCCTCTAGACTTTGAGAAACTATAATGAGTATGCTAGCACCAGACAAAACGACTACGACCTGGGCCACTCAATCATAGTTCCCAAACGTCTAAACAAAAAGGACGGTTCTGCCCGCTGAAATAAGATTGGCTCAAGATGAATGCATAACAGAAACATAAAACATAATCCTTTTAACAAAACCAATACAATCAAACAATACACAAGTTCCTCATGCTAGAACAAGTGTAGATGCAAGTATGAGATTTCAAAAGGGAAAACTCGAGAACCACAGTCCCGAGTATGCTATCCCGCTACGATGACTGATTTTACCTTTCAATGCAGTAGCTCCCAAGTCTGGATACGCTACAAAGAGATTGTATCAAAGTCTAACCAATTTATACGAAAACAAGGTAACAGTGCAAAGAATTTCTCTATACCGTTCTTCGTTCAAAACTCTGAAACGATCAAACAGCTGCTAACTCAGGGCTTGAAACTCCAAACGAATCTGTTCAGATACAAGAGATGATTGATCAATAACCATGACCAACTTACAAGCCAAGTTCATAACTCAAAACGGTTCGAAATTTCCAAAACTCTAACCGACGGCATAACGGCTATAACTGAACAAACCGGCAACGCAGACAGCAGTTCAATACCGATATCAACTCGATTCAAAGCTAATACAACAACAAAAAGACAAACCCAACAAATCTCAAAAGCTAGATTTTCGAATAATACTTCCAAAAATCATAACAATTCCGAACGTCGCTCTATTTCAAAACTGACAGATAATAAACGATCAGAACTCTGTAGAGAACAACATACTCGAATCTAACTCGATTCTAACAACATCCAAAAACTAGAATGCGTCCGATCGTAGAAGAACTTACAATATAACAGAGCTCTCACTGCTGTGATCGATAATCTGCCTTCAGAAATAATTTCCAACGGCTGGATCGACCGGAAATAAAAATCACAAAGCTTGGAAAGTGTTGGAGGCGTCTTCAATGGTGGAGCTCGGTTGTGAGGAGGAGGAGGAGTGCTTTCAAAGTCAAACAAATGAGTAGATAATATAACAAATCCAATATTTGCGTTTTAGTTCCTAAAATTTCAAAAATTTGCAAAAAGAACCCTGATCAAAATAAAGTCGGCTCGTGAACTCTGCAATCTCCGATTAACTCAAATAAACTCATTTAAGATAAAAACGGGGCGTTACAATTCTCCCCCACTAAGAAGAAATTTCGTCCTCGAAATCAACGAGAACCACAACTCATAAGATAGAATAAAGAACTAAAGACAGTAAGAAGAACTCACGTCATCCGAACAACTCTGGAAAACGTTGTCTCATGTCAGATTCTGTCTCCCAAGTCGCTTCCTCGACTCCGTGACGGCTCCACTGCACTTTCACCAACGGAATCAACTTGGTTCTAAGTTGCTTTTCTTTCCGATCAAGGATCTGAATCGGTCGCTCAAAATAGCTCAGGGTCTCGTCTAACTCGGCTTCGTCAGGCTGAAGGATATGAGAAATATCTGGTTGATACTTTCGCAGCATAGAGACGTGAAAAACGTCGTGAATACCAGATAAAGACGGAGGAAGTGCAAGTCTGTAGGCAAGATCGCCTATCTTCTCGAGAATCTCGTACGGACCGATGAATCTCGGAGATAACTTTCCTCTCTTACCAAATCTGACGGTGCCTCTGAACGGAGAAATCTTAAGGAATACACGGTCTCCCTGCTCAAAACTCAGAGGTCGACGTCTGACATTCGCATACTTTGCTTGTCTATCTTGAGCTGTCTTCATTCTGGTCTGAATGACCTTAACCTGTTCTGCCATAACTCGAAGCATATCCGGCCCCAAATCTGGTGACTCAGATAAATCATCCCAAAACAACGGAGATCGGCATTTCTTACCATATAATGCCTCAAAAGGCGTCATACCGATACTCGCTTGGAAGCTGTTGTTGTAAGAAAACTCGACAAGAGGCAAAGAATCATGCCAACTAGTACCAAAGTCTAGCACTACCGCTCGCAGCATATCCTCCAACGTCTGGATAGTCCGCTCTGACTGTCCATCTGTCTGAGGATGATAAGCTGTACTCAGATGCAATCGAGTACCAAGTGCCCCCTGAAGACTGTGCCAGAAGTGAGAAGTGAATCTAGGATCTCTGTCTGAAACGATCGACTTCGGCACACTCCACTTAATGTGAGACCTCGATTCTAAACCACTAATCTCGGATTAAACAACAATTAAGCGAACGAGAATCCAAGAGTAAAACAATTCAAAGTTTTTTTTTTTTTTTTTTTAAACGCCGCGCGCCCGCGCGAGGAACCAAGCTCGCGCGTGCGCGGGCTTCAACGACCGAGACCAACCAAAGGCTCGCGCCCGCGCGAGGTACCAAGCTCGCGCGCGCGCGGGCAAACAATTCAGAGGCCCAACGGAGGCCTCGCGTGCGCGTGAGGAACGCCTCGCCCGCGCGCGGAAGGCCTGGGCAGAAAATGCTCAGGCTGCAGAAAATAAAGAAAGGATTCCGCGCTTGGTCCGACATGCCTTCAAATACACATGCAATAACAGGGTGTAGGGAAACAGGCCATAACAAGTCATGCTTTCAGAAGGCCTAAAAACAACCAGAAGTCTAAATCGATACAACAACAACATACTACGATTTCAGATTACAATCCGAATACAAACTAATTCGAATAACAAAACATATCAAGTTCGAGTTCTAACATGCTTCAATCTTAAACTAGATAAACATGCTACTGCGACTTCTAAACCAAGTCTCACTTCTACTACTTGCCCTCGAAGCTAACCATGCCTCTTCTGACTTGTTCCTGCCCCACCTGTTGCCAAGTACACATACAAAACAAAGCAACAGTCGGATAACCGGTGAGAACGACATTCCCAGTAAAAGCAACATAACAAGTAATACAAGTAACAAACATTCTTTCAATACAATAACGAACTCAATAACATCGTAATGAAATGCATGTCTTTAAACAGGGATATCAAATCTGATAACGAGGGATTGCTGCTGTGCCTTTGGGATCCCGAGGATAAGATCACGTAACAACTCACCGACTCTCCCAATCGAGGTGGTGCCACGTATCTCACTCCTCTAGACTTTGAGCAAATATAATGAGTATGCTAGCACCAGACGAAACGACTACGACCTGGGCCACTCAATCATAGTTCCCAAACGTCTAAACAAAAAGGACGGTTCTGCCCGCTGAAATAAGATTGGCTCAAGATGAATGCATAACGGAAACATAAAACATAATCCTTTTAACAAAACCAATACAATCAAACAATACACAAGTTCCTCATGCTAGAACAAGTGTAGATGCAAGTATGAGATTTCAAAAGGGAAAACTCGAGAACCACAGTCCCGAGTATGCTATCCCGCTACGATGACTGCTTTTACCTTTCAATGCAGTAGCTCCCAAGTCTGGATACGCTACAAAGAGATTGTATCAAAGTCTAACCAATTTATACGAAAACAAGGTAACAGTGCAAAGAATTTCTCTATACCGTTCTTCGTTCAAAACTCTGAAACGATCAAACAGCTGCTAACTCAGGGCTTGAAAACTCCAAACGAATCTGTTCAGATACAAGAGATGATTGATCAATAACCATGACCAACTTACAAGCCAAGTTCCTAACTCAAAACGGTTCAAAATTCCCAAAACTCTAACCGACGGCATAACGGCTATAACTGAACAAACCGGCAACGCAGACAGCAGTTCAATACCGATATCAACTCGATTCAAAGCTAATACAACAACAACAAGACAAACCCAACAAATCTCAAAAGCTAGATTTTTGAATAATACTTCCAAAAATCATAACAATTCCGAACGTCGCTCTATTTCAAAACTGACAGATAATAAACGATCAGAACTCTGTAGAGAACAACATACTCGAATCTAACTCGATTCTAACAACATCCAAAAACTAGAATGCGTCCGATCGTAGAAGAACTTACAATATAACAGAGCTCTCACTGCTGTGATCGATAATCTGCCTTCAGAAATAATTTCCAACGGCTGGATCGACCGGAAATCAAAATCACAAAGCTTGGAAAGTGTTGGAGGCGTCTTCAATGGTGGAGCTCGGTTGTGAGGAGGAGGAGGAGTGCTTTCAAAGTCAAACAAATGAGTAGATAATATAACAAATCCAATATTTGCGTTTTAGTCCCTGAAATTTCCAAAATTTGCAAAAAGAACCCTGATCAAAATAAAGTCGGCTCGTGAACTCTGCAATCTCCGATTAACTCAAATAAACTCATTTAAGATAAAAACGGGGCGTAACAGGGTAAGTTACTGAGTTTACGTCAGGGAGCCATGTCTATTGAGGAGTATCATCAGAAGTTCTTTGATCTGTTATCCTATTGCCCGGAGATTGCTGACAGCTCTGAGATGAAGTACATTCTGTTCCTTCAGGGTCTTAACCAGGAGATTCATGACCGTGTGTCAGTCAGTGATGATATGACCTATGAGGGCTTGGTGACCGTTGTCACTAGGCGGAGGATAACATTCGGAAAAATAGGTCTTTCTCTCGGTCTAGACCTGTGAGTTCTTTGGGTCCCCGTGCTCAGTCTTTCAAGAAGTCTGGATCTACTTCTTCTTCCTCTGGTTCCGGTGATGTTGTCCATTTTGGGAAGAAAGAGAAGTGCGACCATTGTGGGAAGAACCATCCGACAGACCGATGTCATAAAGCTTCTGGAGCATGTTTTCGTTGTGGAGAGGTTGGTCATCTCCGGAGGGATTGTCCACTAGCTGAGGGAGGTGGTTCTGGTTCAGGTTCAGGATCGGGTTCTCAGACTACCGTTCAGCAGAGGTCTCATGGAAAATCTGCTGGGAGTTCTCACTTGAAGCCGCGGGCTTCTGGCCAGGTGTTCGCCTTGAGACACAATCAGGCAGTGGAGGAGAATGAGAAGGACATCGCAGGTACATTTCTGTTATATGGTATACCTGCTCTTGTACTTATTGACACTGGTGCATCTTATTCCTTTATTTTTGCATGTTTTGTTAAGAGGCATAAGTTACCATGCATTACACTAGACGTAGTAGTTTATGTTTCTACTCCGACGGGCCAATCTGCTTTGGCTAAGCGTCTAGTGATTGGTTGCCCTTTAGAGTTCGAGGGGAACATTCTGATAGCAAATCTCATGGTTTTGGCAATGGATGACTTCGATTGTATTCTGGGGATAGATATGTTGACTACCTATCGAGCTTCAGTGGACTGCTATTAGAGATTAGTACGCTTTCATCCGGATGGGAGTGATAGCTGGTTTTTCTATGGTGAGGGAGCGCGACCCCCAATGCCATTGGTATCTGCTTTGAGAGACTGTCGAGCTCTAGATTCTGGCGAGGAAGGTTACCTAATCTATGTAGTTGATTTGTCCACTGAGTGCGTTGGGATAGAGATTATTCTGATTGTGGATGAATTCCCAGATGTATTTTCAGATGAGATTCCGGGTTTTTCTCCTTCTAGGGAAGTCGAGTTTGGCATAGAGTTGATGCTGGGTACTTCGCCTATTTCTTGAGCACCGTATAGTCTGGCTTCGTCAAAGATGCGAGAGTTGAAGAATCAGTTACAGGATCTTTTGGACAAGGGGTACATTCGTCCTAGTGTATCTCCTTTGGGAGCTCCTGTTCTCTTTGTGAAGAAGAAGGATGGGTCTATGCGGTTGTGCATTGACTACCGATAGCTGAACCGAGTTACTATAAAGAACAAGTATCCTTTGCCTCGTATTGATGACTTGTTTGATCAGCTGCAGGGTACTTCGGTTTACTACATGATTCTTGAGATCTGGGTATCATCAGATGAGAGTCCGAGAACAGGACATAGCCAAGACTGCATTTCGTACTCGCTATGGTCATTACAAGTTTCTAGTGATGCCATTTGGATTGACTAATGCGCCGGCTATATTTATGGATCTGATGAACCGTGTCTTCAGGGAGTATTTGGACAAGTTTGTCGTGGTCTTCAATGACGACATTCTGGTGTATTTTCCTAATGCAAACGAGCATGTTTCTCAGTTGAGGTTGGTACTGCAGACTCTTCGGAATGAGCAGTTGTACGCCAAACTGAGTAAGTTTGAGTTTTGCATGGATCGAGTGGTCTTTCTTGGCCATATCATATCCAGGGAGGGGATTTCTGTTGATCTGAGCAAGATTGAGGATGTGCTTAATTGGTCGCGTACGACGACGGTTGCTGAGATCCATAGTTTTCTGAGTCTAGCAGGTTATTATCGTCGCTTCATTTTGAACTTCTCTCAGCTAGCTCGACCGTTGACACAGCTTACCTGCAAGGGTGTTGATTTCGAGTGATCCTCAGAGTGTGAGGAAAATTTTTGAGAACTTTTACGACGGTTGACTTCTGCGCCGGTGTTGGCATTACCGTCAGGATCTGGAGGGTATGTGGTTTACACATATGCTTTTCTTCAGGGGTTAGGTTGTATCCTGACTCAAAATGGGCATGTGATCGCATACGCTTCTAGACAGTTGAAGTTGCACGAAGACAATTATTCAGTTCATGATTTGGAGTTGGCTTCCATTGTGTTCGCTTTGAAGATCTGGTGTCATTATCTGTATGGTGAGAAATTTGAGATCTTCACCGACCACAAGAGTCTCAAGTATTTGTTCACTCAGGCGGAGTTGAACATGAGGCAGAGGCATTGGATGGACTTGCTGAAAGACTATGACTGCAATATTAAGTACCATCCAAGAGCTGCTAATCTCACTGCTGATGCCTTGAGTCGCAAGGTGCGACTGTCTGCACTTCATACTTGTTCGATGTCTAGTGGTATTGGAGATTGTTGTTCTTCAGGGTATACCTTCAAGCACAATAAAGGTATGTAGAGTATCAAGATTTTTGCGGTATTATCAGAGCCAGCTTTGTATTCGTGGATTTAGGATGCTCAGATGTCTGATCTAAAGACTCAGCATTTGGATCGTTTAGCCAACGAGGGTAGCACGTCTAGATTTCACTATCAGTCAGATGGTTTTTTGTGTTTGTCTGGTAGGCTTGTGATTTCGGAGGATGAGGAGTTGCGAGAGGAGATTTTGTCTCAGGCACATCGCACTAAGTTGAGTATTCATCCGGGGAGTAACAAGATGTACAATATCTACGTACTTGGTTTTGGTGGAAGGGAATGAAATGCAATGTGTATCAGTATGTTTCGAAATGCTTGGTCTGTCAGCAGGTCAAGGCAGAGCACCGATGACCTGGAGGTTTGCTTCACAGTTTGCCTATTCCTGAGTGGGAATGGGAGTTTATCACGATGGATTTTGTGACTCATTTGCCGGTATCCTCGAGAAATTGTGATGCTATCTGGGTTTTGGTGGATTGACTCACCAAGTCAGCTCATTTCATTTCCTATAGCCGAGAGTACAATGTGGATCGTATGGCTTGGTTGTACATTCAGGAGATCATTCGACTTCATGGAGTGTCTGTGAGCATTGTCAGCGATCGAGACCCCAGGTTTACTTCTAGATTCTGGGGGAGTGTTCAGCGTGCGATGGGCACTACTCTCAATTTGAGTACTGCCTATCACCCGGAGACAGATGGTCAGTCAGAGCGCACTATCCGTACTTTGGAGGATATTCTTCGAGCGTGCGTTATGGATTTTGGTTCAGCCTGTCAAGAACATTTGCCATTGATTGAGTTCCCGTACAACAACAGCTATCATCGTAGCATTGGGATGGCACCGTTTGAGGTGTTGTACGGACGACGTTTTCGCACTCCACTCTTTTGGGAAGAAGTGGGGGAGAGACAGGCTGAGGGACTGGAGTTAATCCAGCAGGCGGCATATATTTTTGATCAGATTAAGAAACGGATTAAGACTGCACAGGATCGTCATGACAGCTATGCTAATACTAAGCGTAGGCCTTTGCAGTTCGATGTTGGGGAGAAGTGTTTCTGAGAGTTTCACCTTTCCACAGGATTTTCAGATTTGGCCTCAAGGGCAAGTTGTCTCCCAGATTTATCGGTCCGTTTGAGATCTTGGAGAGCATTGGCGATTTAGCATATCGGCTATCCTTGCCATTGTATCTGTCTAGTATTCATGACGTGTTCCACGTATCTTTGTTGCGACGGTATGTGGCAGATCAGTCTCATATTTTGCAGCCGTCTGAAGTTCAGGTGGATACGGATTTGACCTATGTTGAGAGACCTATTCGTAACCTGGATCATGAGGATAAGGTCTTGCGGAATAAAATCATTCCTCTGGTTTTAGTTCAGTGGCAGCGTCGAGGCACTAAAGAAGCCACTTGGGAGCTCGAAAGCCGGATGCGTACAGAACATCCTGAGTTATTTTGATTTCATTTCGAATTGTATTCAGTTATGGACTCTATAAATTTTTCTTTTGAATAAAAGATGTTTATGCATGTTGTTTCGTTTTCAGTAATTAAGATTTAATTTCAAGGACGAAATATCTTAAGTGGGGGAGAATGTAGTAGCCCGTAACCAATTAAAAAGATTAAGAAACTAATCGCTTTTACTAAATTATAGTTCGGACGCTCCGAAAGGAAGATCGGAGGCTCCGAACGTGTTCAGACGCTCTGACGGCAGGTTCGGACGGTCCGATCGGAGTCCAGTATTACATCATTGCTTACGTCAGCAAGATGAAGTCACGACTGACGTGTTGATGGGACTTCGGACGCTCCAAAGTTGAGTTCGGACGGTCCGAAGAGTTTGGAGGCTTCGAAGTAGTGGTTCGATGGCCCGAACTCCGTCTATAAATAGGGGTGCCAATATTCACTTTCAGACGCACCAATCACCTTTCTTCTCTTGATTCCTTGGTCTTACAGCTTAGATCTAGGGCATTCTAGGCATCCCATTGGGAATTCGGAAGTGGCATAGCTATCCAGGCGTCGTAGCGGAGCTGTGGCCTAGTTTTGAAGCAAGTGACAGCAACGGGCTAACGACGGACGCAGGTATAGCTTTTGCTTCCTAAAAATATTTAGGAGTATGAAATAGCTTAGTTAAGGCTTTTAGAGCACTTTAATGATATTAGTATCATTTCGCTGTGTAGTGCGGATTATAGACGTGGACTTAGAGCTGGTAGAGTTTGCCTTGTATTTGAGATACGAAAGTACTGTTCGAGATATCCTAACTGAGTATGCATGTATTATGTGACTGCATGATTTATATGACATGATTTTAGGCTGCATACATTTGTATTTTGAGCTATATCTTTTGATATGTCTGTTAGTAGGATTCTACCATATCCTGTTAGTGGATGAACTTCCATTGATTTGGGTCCGGCGTATTCACTGATATTTTGGTATGTGAGTCACCTCCTGAAGCGACGAAACAGCGTGCTACATACCAGGGCCCGGACTGTCTTTGTTATATAATTCTTGACCTCTAGTAAGTAGGCGGTACACTTGCATTCATGTGTACTCATACTCTCGTACTGAGCGTTTTATGCTCACGTTACGTACTCTGTGTTTTTGGACATCCTATTCTATGGGCAGGTTTGCGATTGGATGAGGCGGGTGGATCCAAGAGGGGCTAGGCAGTGTTTGGCCAGGTGGAGATTCGCCTAGGGTTTTATCTTATTGTATTAGGTTGATACAGTATTCAATTTTGGTTGTATAACTTTTTGGGTATTTGCAGATTCCTTTACTTGGGATTCTATTCTATTTATTGTTTCCGCAGCTTAATTTTGGTTTACTATTTGATTAAGTTAATTGCATGCCTAAGTTCTGTTTAGTTGGTGATCTCGGTAAGGGTCACTACAACAAAAGTTCCGACAGAATATCTAACATCTGATCATGATTGAGAATAATTCTGTAGGGAATACAATAGCAGATTCATCAATCGGTCAATCATAACAGATAGTATCTCAAACTCAGACTGTTCAGTAGTTCATTACCAATCCATCGAAACACGATCTTTAACTCATTCTGAACAACATAAATTGTACTATAGACCAAAGGGTCGTAGTTTCTCTTCTTTCAATTGTAGACAATTCACAGTATCGGAATTCATACCTCAACAGCGTTCTTTAACTGCTTCTAACAGAACTGACTCTGATCATCGTAATCTTCGATCATCTGAAAGAATACCGAAACACTACAATGCGCAAAACTCCAGATATGTTGTCTATAAATCGGAGACATCTGGCACAACAATATGCTCAATCTCAAAATAGAGTATCAAAACCGACCTGAATCTCAGGCTGGTTAAGTTCTGACTTTTCTTAATCAAACTCTCAAAAGTTGAATAAAATCTCTAAACGATCTTGATCGACTCAAACAATTCTTATTCGGCTTGAAATCCAAAGGGCTGATATAACTCCTATCTGCTTCAAATTCTAAACCGGAAGTGTCGTATTCATCAATAAAGGATAAAGCCGATAGTAGATAAAGTAAGAACAGATATCTCGTCTCAGAGCGTCAGCTGCTAAATACAATCTATACGGATAGAATGAATTTCCAAGTAGAAATTCCTCAGTTCCTCTAATCATCTTCTCTTTCTCATACTTAGTCTGTACGGCAAAACCAGTACTACAGCTTCCAAGATCAGGAAGATTACGGAAATATCCTCATAAGAAAATAGATACTAGATCTTCTAATCAATAAGATCGCTACGAGCTCAAATTCCAGAATCAGACATTGAGTCTTGAGCGTCTTCAGCTGCCTCGATGCTCATGCTATATGAGATTCTTCTGAACAAGAATAGGCCTCATATCTCAATAAGAAGAAGTGACAAGCACCGTAAGGTAGTCAATAAAGAAGAATAAAGAATTCTGAAGCGTTGATCAATCTCTTCTTCCAATCAATAAGAACTGGTCTCATAATATTAAGTCCAGAAAGAAGAACATATTCTGCTGAGCAATCGGCTTCACGAACGATAAGAATTCCTCAAATATTCAGGGACAGAACTCATACATCTTCAAAACTCATATAAGGACGTTGATCCCGATCAATTCACATCGGTTCCGGTCTTGAGGTGATCAACAGAAAACTCCACCTGTAAATAATATGATTGAGAAGAACAACTCAATCCAATCAAAATTCCGACGTTGATAGAATAGAACATCATTGCTCGACATGCAATTTAGCAACAACTCTCAAAAGATCTGAAATATTAGTACGACTCCTCGAACGGATAAGAATTTCATCGGCAAGAATATTCACGAATCCATCTAAGTATCTCTGAAAGATTCAGCTCCTCTTTTTGAGTCCGGTATTAGGAAGATGATATTCTGCTTTCAATTCCAGTTGAAGTCAAACTGACGAATCAGAAACAAAACTGGAAGCTCATCATGATATGTCATCATCTGCAATTTCTATAACCACTGGTGTATCAACAAGATCGGGTTAAAATTTCAGGACATCATTTGCAAACAACATGAATTATTCTGCACATTTCTGAATAAACGGTCAATCTACAGAACAATATCAAAAGAATCTACATATCAAGAATTCTTATCGGAGTATTTCCACTTGTCTAACGATTCAGATCTAAATCTGACAATTTCCTGAAAAACATTCCTTGATTTTCCTGTACTTGGTTAAACAGCTCAATGGATAATAACTCATAATCCGATAACCTAAGTACCAGCTGCCCAGTTCAATCTTATTCCCAATCAAAACAAGAGTTGCGACTAAAGTAACCCAAAATCTCAACAAAAATGGAATGTATCACACTAGATTCCTAAAGAAAAGGTAGGGAAAGCACCAATATCTAAAATTAACAGGCAGAAAACCAAAAATTTGAATGATTACCTGTCTTATCTTCTCCAGGTGCAGCCCGAGTCTGCGTATCCTCATTAAGAGAAAATACTAAAGTTTGTTGCATCGGAGATTGATTCATATTCAGATAACCTCCTAGTTGATTCTGCTGCGGTGGCTGAAAGGAATAAACCACAGTAGTTTTCCGTCCCTGTTGAACCATCGGTCGAAAAGAACGCCCTGACCGAGATCCAACGGTATCCCGCTGAGGACATCTCCTCGCGTAGTGTCCGATCTGATGGCAAATATTGAAACTACCATAAATTCTAATACAGTGCTCACTGAGGTGTCAACCTCCACAAATGCTGCAAGATAAACATGAAGATCCAGAACTCTATCCTGAACCAAACTGTTGGGATCCGCTGGAGCTAGAAGAACTGCTCCCAGACTTCTTGAATTGTTTCCCTCTTGGTTGCAATTGATTCCTCGTATTACTTCCTCTATAACCAGTCGGTTGTTGGAACGGAAACTGCCGAAAAAATTCTGCTTTAAATAAACTCCAAGAAACAATCATACCTTGATTCTCCAAGGCTTTCTTCCTTGACATCCACCAACCTTTGGCCATCCCCTGAAGTTGGTACACTACTAACCGAATTCGACTCTCATCGATGTAGTCAAGAGAATCAAACAACTTATCGATTTATTCTATCCAATTCTCGCACTCCACAACATTCTCATTACTCTTCAGAGTTGGTGGGTTGAACGACTGAAACCTCAACAAGAGTGCTTCCATCGGAGTCGGAGTGACATCCATTCTTTCAGTCGCAGAACAAAGTTGTTCAATCGGGGTTGCTACTGAATGTTTCCTGATCAAAAATTCATCGAGGAAACATATCTCAATTCAAGATGATTAGGACACAATTATCTCAATTCAACAATCTCGTGTCCTTAATCTCTGTTCAAAAATCTCATTCCATATCAGGAATAATTAAATCCGCAATTCTAATACATATCATGCTTTAATATTTAAATCACATAATCATGTAATTCAAATAATTATGAATTAATAAGGCATGCTCGCATGTAATTAAATAAACAAAAGATAATTCAACTACATGCGAGGAGCCAATACATGCGGACTCGAACTACCCCGCTCACTTCTAGAAGTCCAAGAACTTATCTCTCCGATACCACATAATGTGAGACCTCGGTTCTAAACATCTAATCTTGGATTAAATAGTAATTAAGCATACAAGATCCAAGATTAAAAGCGATAGAAGAAGAAATTTTTTTTTAAAAGAGCATGCCCAGACCTTGAGCACACATCCATGCACGGGTCCATGCATTTAACTGAAGCACACACACAGACCCCGGACCACCTCCGTTTTTGGGTCCGTACTTAAACATTGCACTAAAATCTTGAGTTTCTTTCCAGCTACACGGACCTTCACCCGGAGGTGGCACGGGGTCCGTGCACTTGAACAAAGGCAACTCCAAGCTTGCGAGGGGACACGGACCCTTGCACGGACGTGGCACGGGGTCCGTGCCCTGCTGCACCTGAAAAGGAAAAAGGAAAGACAGATACAAAAACCATGCTAACACAATCCATTTCTTCATTTCAACAATTCTACAAACTCATTACAATATGCATAAGGAGTATAAGGTAGGTCTAGAGTTGTACGTTATTCCAACCAATAGAACATGCATCGGTTCTAGATTACAAGCCAAATTCAAAACATAACAAGTTTGAATTACATGCAACTACAACATTCGATCAAGTTCGACTTCTAAACATGCTTCAAAATATATAAACTAGATTGACATGTTGATTCGACTTCTAAACCGAGTCTCACTTCTATCCCTTGATCCTGAAGCTAACCAAGCCTCCTCTGACTTGATCATGCCCCACCTGTTACCAAGTACACATACAAAACAAAGCAACAGCCAGATAACTCCGGTGAGAATGATATTCCCAGTAAAAGCAACATAACAAGTAATACAAGTAACATATCAACAACATGCGTTCAAGACAACATAATCAAATTAAAACGAATGATATGCATGTCTTTAAAATGGGGATATCAATTCAAATAAACAAGGGTTTGTTGCTCTGCTTTTGGGATCCCGAGGATGAGATCACGTAAACAACTCATCGACTCTCCCGATCGAGGTGGTGCCACGTATCTCCATCCTCTAGACTTTGGTGCGACTATAAGGAGTATGCTGACACAATGCGAACCTCTACGCCTAGGCCTCTCGCTTAAAGCCCCCAAAACGTCTAACATAAAAAGGGTTGTTCTGCCCGCTGAAATCAAAGGTTTGGTTCAAGATGAATGCATAAGAAAACATAAAGCATTAAGCCATATAATAAAATCTCAATCAACAACAAAATACAAGTTTCACAAGCTAGAACATATATTGATGCAAGTATGTGATTTAAGGGAAAACTCAAGAACCAACTGTCCCGAGTATGCTATCCCGCTAATGATGACTGCTTGTACCTTTCAATGCAATAGCTCCTACTCTGGATAAGCTACAATAAAAGGTTTAATAAAAAACTATACATTCTAACAACAACAAAGGCTCAAGGTAATCTCTTTACCGCTCTTCGTCCAACTCTTCGATGATCGAATGCTGCTAACACAGGGCTCAAAAAAATCCAAAAAATCTGTAAGGAGGCAAAGAAGATCAACAACGAGGATCAAAACTTAATAGCCAAAGTTCTACGATTCAAACGGTTCAAAATCTCAAAAACTCAAACCGGCGGCATAACGGCTATACACTGATCAAACCGGAAATGCATACAGCAGTACATTATCGATATAAACTCATATCAATGCTAACACAACAATAAAGGCTCAAACCCAACAAATCTTAAAATCTCATTTTCGAAAATAAGCTTCCAAAAATCATAACAAATCCGAACGACGCTCTATTTCAAAACCAACTGAGAATAAAAGATCAGAACTCTATCAAGAACAACATACTCGAAACTCAATCAATTCTAATAACATCCAAAAAAATATAATGTATCTGATCGGAAAAATACTTACGATATAACGGAGCTCTCGCTTCCATGATCGCTAAACTGTCTTCAGAAATAAATTATGACAGACGGATCGAGCTTGGACTTAAAACTGAAAGCTTAAACAAGCTATGGGGCGTCTCTAATGGAGGATGGCGGCCAAGGGGAGGAGATGGAGTGAAATGAGAGGTCAAACAAGTCAAGATAATATATAAAACTCCATATTTGCGTTTTAGTCCCTTAAAACTCCGAAATTTGCAAAATAGACCTTGATCAAAATGACACCGACTCTTGAACTCTGTAATCTCCGATTAACTCAAATAATCTCAATTAAGATAAAATCGGGGCGTTACAATTCTCCCTCTCTAAGAACTGATTTCGTCCTCGAAATCGAATACTGTTCAATTTCAAAAGTTAAGGGACAAAACCCAAAACTGCAAGAGAATTCATCTCTTAGAATTAAGTCCAGGGACGCTGTCTCAAAACGGACTCTGTTCCTCCAAATCTCTTCTTAAGATCTTTAACTGCTTCACTGCCCTAACACAAGCTGAGTCGGTTTGTTTCAGAACTGCCTCAAATTCAGATCGAAACTCTGAATCAGTCGTCTTGAGCAATTCTTCATCTCAACAAATCCGGTCTCATCATGTAGTGACCCTTACCCGGATCACCTACTAAACAGAACTTATGCATGCAATTAACTTAATGAAACAGATATCAGAATAAAACTGCGGAAACCAATAACATTATACAATCCCAAGAAAAGGAATCTGTAATTATCCAATAATATACAACCAGATCGAATAGCTGTATAAACCCAAACAACAGTAATAAAGCCTAGACGAAGCTCCAGCTGGCCAACCACTGACTAGCCCCTCCTGGATCCACCCTCCTCGTCCAATCGCAAACCTGCCCCATGGAATAGGGTGTCCAGAAAATACAGAGTACGAGACGTGAGCATAAAACGCTCAGTGCGAGAGTATGAGTATACATGCATGCAAAGTGAACTCCCTATAGACTCGAGGTCAAGGATCAGATAACAAAGACAGACCGGGCCCTGGTATGTAGCACGCTGTGCCGTCGCTTCAGGAGGTGGCTCCCATACCGAGATAACCGTGGAAACACCGGACCCAAATCGATGGAAGTCCATCCACTAACAGGATAGGGTACAACCCTACTACAGACATCTCGAAGGAGATACAGCAAGATGCAAATGAATGCAGCATAATATCATGGCATATAAATCATGCAGTCACATAATACATGCATACTCAGTCAGGATATCTCGAACAGTACTTTCGTACCTCAAATACCAGGTAGGCACTACCGGCTCTAAGTCCAAGCCTAAAGTCCGCCTACACAGCGAAATGATACTACTATCATTAAAGTGCTCTAAAAGCCTTAACTAAGCTATTGCATACTCCTAAATATTTATAGGAAGCAAAAGCTATACCTTCGTCCGTTGTTAGCCCTTTGATGTCGATGCCTCCAGAACTTGGGCACAACTCCGCTACGACTATCGAACGCCTCTCCGACCTCCGGACCAAGCCTAAGAAGACTAGAACAGCTCGAATATGACTAGAAATAGAGAGGAAATCCGGAATTGGCAAGGAGAAATGAAGTCTCGGCCTTCTATTTATAAACAACGATCGAAGCCTCCGATCCTCGATCGGAACGTCCGAACCTCGATCGGAACGTCCGATCCTGCCATCGGAGCTTCAGAAGATCCTGATCTGCCACGTGTCAAAATATCACTTGTTGACTCCAGATAGGGGTGATCGGAGCCTCCGGTCCTGATCGGAGCTTCCGATCCAGCCACACGTCATGGATGACGTAATATCATCGGTGCCTCCGATCCTCATTGGAGCTTCCGATCCCGATCGGAGCTTCCGATCGTCCCTTCGGAGCTTCCGATCCGTCCAATCCCCAATTTATTTAATTAGCATTAATCCTTTAATTACTCAATTAGGGTTCGGGCTACTACATTCTCCCCCACTTAAGATATTTCGTCCTCGAAATCAGATCTTAAGTACCGAATGCAAATACAGAAATCAGAAACATTCTTTATTCAAACAAACGTTTACAGAGTTTGCAACTGAATACAACTTAAAGAATGAAATCAAAACAACTCAGGATGGTCTTTACGCATCCTGTCCTCAAGCTCCCAAGTAGCTTCCTCAGTGCCTCGGCGCTGCCACTGAACTAAAACCAAAAGAATGACTTTGTTCCGTAAAACTTTATCCTTAAAATCAAGGATGCGAAGAGGTTTCTCAACATAAGTCAAATCCTTGTCTACCTGAACCTCAGACCGCTGCAGAATATGAGATTCATCCGCCACATACCGTCGCAACAGAGATACGTGGAACACTTCGTGAATACTGGATAGATGCGGTGGCAAAGCTAGTCGATAAGCCAAATCGCCAATACTTTTCAAGATCTCAAACGGACCGATAAATCTGGGAGACAACTTGCCCTTAAGGCCAAGTCTGAGAATCTTTCGGAAAGGTGAAACTCTCAGAAACACTTTCTCCCCGACTTCGAACTGCAAAGGCCTACGCTTGATATTAGCATAGCTGGCCTGACGATCCTGTGCAGTCTTAATCCGTTTCTTGATTTGATCAACAATATCTATCGCCTGCTGGATAAACTCCGGTCCCTCAGCCTGTCTCTCCCCCACTTCTTCCCAGAAGAGTGGAGTACGACAACGTCGCCCATACAACGCCTCAAAAGGTGCCATCCCAATACTAGTGTGATAGCTGTTGTTGTAAGCGAACTCGATCAACGGCAAATGATCCTGCCAGGCTGAACCAAAATCCAAGACGCACGCTCTAAGCATATCCTCTAACGTACGGATAGTGCGCTCTGACTGACCATCAGTCTCTGGATGATAGGCTGTACTCAAACTGAGAGTAGTACCCATCGCACGCTGAACACTACCCCAGAATCTAGAAGTAAACCTGGGGTCCCGATCGCTGACAATGCTCACAGGCACTCCATGAAGTCGAACGATCTCCTGAATGTACATCCGTGCCATGCGATCCACAGAGTACTCTCGGCTATAGGCAATGAAATGCGCTGACTTGGTGAGTCGGTCCACCACCACCCAGATAGCATCACAGTTCCTCGGGGATACCGACAAATGGGTCACAAAGTCCATAGTGATAAACTCCCATTTCCATTCAGGAATAGGCAGACTGTGAAGCAATCCTCCAGGTCGTCGGTGCTCTTCCTTGACCTGTTGACACACCAAACATCTGGAAACAAACTGATAAACACTGCGTTTCATTCCCTTCCACCAGAAACGAGTACGTAGATCCTTGTACATCTTGTTGCTCCCAGGATGAATACTCAACTTAGTGCGATGTGCCTGAGATAAAATCTCCTCTCGCAACTCTTCATCCTGTGGAATCACAAGCCTACCAGACAAACACAGAAAGCCATCTGACTGATAATGAAATCCAGACGAGCTACCCTCGTTAGCTAGACGAGCTAAACGCTGGGTCTTTGAATCAGACATCTGAGCATCTCGGATCCGCGAGTACAAGGCTGGCTCAGATAATATCGCAAACATCTGGATACTCTGCATACCTTTCTTATGCTTGAAGGTATAACCTGAAGTACAACAGTCACTAATCGCACTAGACATCGAACAAGTCTGAAGTGCGGATAGTCGCACCTTGCGACTCAAAGCATCAGCGGTGAGATTAGCAGCTCCCGGATGGTACTTAATCTCGCAATCATAGTCCTTAAGCAAATCCATCCAACGTCTCAGCCTCATGTTCAATTCTGCCTGAGTGAACAAATACTTGAGACTCTTATGGTCGGTGAAGATCTCAAATTTCTCGCCATAAAGATAATGACGCCAGATCTTCAAAGCGAACACAATGGCTGCCAATTCCAAATCATGGACTGGGTAGTTGTCCTCGTGAAGCTTCAGCTGTCTAGAAGCGTATGCGATCACATGCCCATTCTGAGTCAGGACACAACCTAACCCCTGAAGAGAAGCATCCGTGTAAACTACATACCCTCCAGATCCTGACGGTAATGCTAACACCGGCGCAGAAGTCAATCGCCGTCGAAGCTCACGGAAATTCTCCTCACACTCGGAGGACCACTCGAAATCCACACCCTTGCGGGTAAGCTGCGTCAACGGTCAAGCTAACTGAGAGAAATTCAGAATGAAGCGACGATAATACCCTGCTAGACCCAGAAAACTACGGATCTCAGCAACCGTCATCGGACGCGACCAATTAAGTACCGCTTCAATCTTGCTTGGATCAACAGAAATCCCCTCCCTGGATATGATATGGCCAAGAAAAACCACTCTATCCATCCAGAACTCACACTTGCTCAGCTTGGCGTACAACTGCTCATCTCGAAGAGTCTGTAGTACCAACCGCAAGTGAGAAACATGCTCTTCCGTATTACGCGAATACACCAAGATGTCGTCAATGAAGACCACGACAAACTTGTCCAAATACTCCCTGAATACACGGTTCATCAGATCCATGAATTTAGCCGGCGCATTGGTCAAACCAAATGGCATCACTAGGAACTCGTAATGCCCATAGCGAGTACGGAATGCAGTCTTGGCTACGTCCTGATCACGGACTCTCAACTGATGATACCCAGATCTCAAGTCAATCTTGGAGTAAATTGATGTGCCCTGCAGCTGATCAAACAAATCATCAATGCGAGGCAACGGATACTTGTTCTTCACAGTGACTCGATTCAGCTGCCGATAGTCAATGCACAGCCGCATCGACCCATCCTTCTTCTTTACGAAGAGAACAGGAGCTCCCCAAGGAGACACACTAGGACGAATGTACCCCTTGTCCAAAAGATCCTGTAGCTGATTCTTCAACTCACGCATCTCTGACGGAGCCAGACGATACGGTGCTCTAGAAATAGGCGAAGTACCCGGCATCAACTCTATGCCAAACTCGACTTCCCTAGCAGGAGGAAAACCCGGAATCTCATCAGGAAACACATCTGGAAATTCATCCACAACAGGAATGCTTTCTATCCCAATACTCTCAGCGGACAAATCAACTGCATAGATAAGGTAGCCTTCCCCGCCAGACTCCAGAGCTCGACAGGCTCTCAAAGCTGATACCAAAGGCATCGGGGGTCGCGCTCCCTCACCATAGAAAAACCAACTCTCACTCCCTTTCGGATGAAAGCGTACTAATCTCTGATAGCAGTCCACTGAAGCTCGATAGGTAGTCAGCACATCTATTCCCAGAATGCAATCAAAGTCGTCCATCGCCAGGACCATGAGATTCGCTAACAGAATGTTCCCTTCGAACTCTAAAGGGCAACCCATCACTAGACGCTTAGCCAAAGCAGATTGGCCCGTCGGAGTAGAAACAGACATCACTACGTCTAGTGCAATGCATGGTAACTTATGCCTCTTAACAAAACGTGCAGAAATGAAGGAATGAGATGCACCAGTGTCAATAAGTACAAGAGCAGGTATACCATAAAGCATAAATGTACCTGCGATGACTTTCTCATTCTCCTCCACAGCCTGATCATGTCTCAGGGCAAACACCTGGCCAGAAGCTCGTGGCCTCAAATGAGAACTCCCAGCAGACTGTCCCTGCGACCTCTGCTGTACGGTAGCCTGAGAACCAGATCCTGAACCAGATCCAGAACCACCTCCCCCAGACAGTGGACAATCCCTCCGGATATGACCAGTCTCTCCACAACGGAAACAAGCTCCAGAAGCTCTGCGGCACTTGTCGGATGGATGGTTCTTCCCACAGTGATCACACTTGTCCTTCCTACCGAAACGGACAACACCTCCCGAACCAGAGGAAGAAGTAGACCCGGACTTCTTGAATGACTGGGCACGGGGGGCCAAAGAACTAGCAGGTCTCGACTGAGAGAAAGACCTGTTCCGTCGAATGCTGTCCTCCGCCTGGTGACAACGGCTCACCAAACCCTCGTAGGACATGTCGTCGCCAACCGCCACACGGTCATGGATCTCAGGGTTAAGGCCCTGAAGGAACAGATTATACTTCATCTCTGAGCTATCAGCAATCTCGGGGCAATAGGATAGCAGATCAAAGAACCTCTACTGATACTCATCGATAGACATAGTTCCCTATCGCAGACTCAGTAGCTCGCCTGCCTTCGACTGTCGGAGTGCAGGAGGAAAATACCGCTTTTGGAAAGCTGTGCGAAACTCGGCCCAGGTGGCCACTCCTCTCGCCGCAACAAAAGGTGCAGAAGTAAACCTCCACCACCTGCGCGCGCGCCCATCCAGAAGATAGCCAAGGGTCTCCACCTTCTGCTCATCGGTGCATTGGAAAGTCTGAAAAGTCGTCTCCATGCGGTCTAACCAGTTCTCCGCATCCTCCGGAGACTTACCTCCAACTAAGGGCTTAGGACCCATAGCTAAGAATCGACGCACAGTGAAACTCTCGTCGTCATGGTGACGATGACGCCGTTCTCGACGAGGCTCCCGGTCGGCATCACCCCAACGCCCACCAATACTGCCATGAGAACTCTGGTCGTCACGATTTGACATCTACAAAAATACCTCAAGATGAGACTAAATCCCAAGAAATCTTTTGCATGCTCTGATACCATAAATGTAGTGACCCTTACCCGGATCACCTACTAAACAGAACTTATGCATGCAATTAACTTAATGAAACAGATATCAGAATAAAACTGCGGAAACCAATAACATTATACAATCCCAAGAAAAGGAATCTGTAATTATCCAATAATATACAACCAGATCGAATAGCTGTATAAACCCAAACAACAGTAATAAAGCCTAGACGAAGCTCCAGCTGGCCAACCACTGACTAGCCCCTCCTGGATCCACCCTCCTCGTCCAATCGCAAACCTGCCCCATGGTATAGGGTGTCCAGAAAATACAGAGTACGAGACGTGAGCATAAAACGCTCAGTGCGAGAGTATGAGTATACATGCATGCAAAGTGAACTCCCTATAGACTCGAGGTCAAGGATCAGATAACAGAGACAGACCGGGCCCTGGTATGTAGCACGCTGTGCCGTCGCTTCAGGAGGTGGCTCCCATACCGAGATAACCGTGGAAACACCGGACCCAAATCGATGGAAGTCCATCCACTAACAGGATAGGGTACAACCCTACTACAGACATCTCGAAGGAGATACAGCAAGATGCAAATGAATGCAGCATAATATCATGGCATATAAATCATGCAGTCACATAATACATGCATACTCAGTCAGGATATCTCAAACAGTACTTTCGTACCTCAAATACCAGGTAGGCACTACCGGCTCTAAGTCCAAGCCTAAAGTCCGCCTACACAGCGAAATGATACTACTATCATTAAAGTGCTCTAAAAGCCTTAACTAAGCTATTGCATACTCCTAAATATTTATAGGAAGCAAAAGCTATACCTTCGTCCGTCGTTAGCCCTTTGATGTCGATGCCTCCAGAACTTGGGCACAACTCCGCTACGACTATCGAACGCCTCTCCGACCTCCGGACCAAGCCTAAGAAGACTAGAACAGCTCGAATATGACTATAAATAGAGAGGAAATCCGGAATTGGCAAGGAGAAATGAAGTCTTGGCCTTCTATTTATAGACAACGATCGGAGCCTCCGATCCTCGATCGGAACGTCCGAACCTCGATCGGAACGTCCGATCCTGCCATCGGAGCTTCCGAAGATCCTGATCTGCCACGTGTCAAAATATCACTTGTTGACTCCAGATAGGGGTGATCGGAGCCTCCGGTCCTGATCGGAGCTTCCGATCCAGCCACACGTCATGGATGACGTAATATCATCGGTGCCTCCGATCCTCATCGGAGCTTCCGATCCCGATCGGAGCTTCTGATCGTCCCTTCGGAGCTTCCGATCCATCCAATCCCCAATTTATTTAATTAGCATTAATCCTTTAATTACTCAATTAGGGTTCGGGCTACTACACATCAGCTAGAGAAACAAAGAAATTCTTATTTGGTAATTCTGCAATAAGGCTCTGGTGATAATCCGCATCAAAAAATGGAAAAGAACTTTGTTACATAACAAAACAAGCCAGTAGGCAAGATCGCCTATCATCTCCAGACTCTAGTGAGATTAAAACAATCTCAAAGGTGATTTCTCTCTCTTCTCATCTCTGACAAATCTTTCTGAAAGTTGAAATCTTCAGAAATATTCGATATTTCCGATCAAAATACGAATGTTTGCATCTAACATTCATATAATTCAACTGTTAAGTCCAAGCCGTCTTTATTCACGCTAGACAACCATCATCTGCTCATAAACCTCGAAACCAATCTGGTCCCAAAACAGGTGACTCAGAAAAATAAACATCCCAAAACAACAGAGATTTTCATTTCTGCTCGCACAACTCATTGAAAGGTGCCGTCTAGATAATTATCTGATAGTTGTTGTTGTACAAAACTTCATAGGAGTTAGCGACACTCGTCAGGTAGTGAAAGATCAAGCACCAAACTCCAGATCTTCTCCTCTCGGAGTCAGGGAGTTTCATAACTTCCTCTAATACGAACCATAGACCATCAGGCTAGGTATCATGAATTACCAAGTCTGGTAATAATTTAGATTAAGAGATGGCATGAACCGCTCACCTTTACCTTGCCCAAAACAAGCTATACAGATACTGGGTCGGCCTAGCACTACAGCTCGGCAAAGCTTTAAGACAAAACGTCTATTCTGACTATCCGTCGTTCTGAGGATAACAAATGTACTCAGCTGCAATCGAATGACAAGATCTTCTTCGAAGAATATACAGAAGAAAGGGTATATCGAAGATCTCTGACTGAACGCCCAAATTCGACAATCTAACAATCTGACAAATGTAGTAGCCCGTAACCAATTAAAGAGATTAAGGAACTAATCGCTTTTACTAAATTTGAGTTCGGATGCTCCGAAAGGAAGATCAGAGGCTCCGAACGGGAACAGACTATCCGAAGCCAGGATCGGAGGCTCCGAACGTGTTCGGATGCTCTGATTGCAGGTTCGGACAGTTTGATTGGAGTCCAGTATTAAGTCATTGCTTACGTCAGCAAGATGACGTCACGACTGACGTGTTGATGGGACTTTGGATGCTCCGAAGTTGAGTTCGGACGGTCCGAAGTGTTCGGAGGCTCCGAAGTGGGGTTCGGACGGCCCAAACTCTGTATATAAATAGGGGTGCAGAGATTCACTTTCAGACGCACCAATCACCTATCTTCTCTCGATTCCTTGGTATTTCAGCTTAGATCTAGGGCATTCTAGGCGTCCCATTGGGAATCCGGAAGTGGCGTAGCGATCCAGGAGTCGTAGCAGAGCTGTGGCCTAGTTTTGAGGCAAGTGACAGCAACGGGCTAACGATGGACGCAGGTATAGATTTTTCTTCCTAAAAATATTTAGGAGTATGAAATAGCTTAGTTAAGGCTTTTAGAGCACTTTAATGATATTAGTATCATTTCGCTGTATAGTGCGGATTATAGACGTTGACTTAGAGCTAGTAGAGTTTGCCTGGTATTTGATGTACGAAAGTACTGTTCGAAATATCCTGACTGAGTATGCATGTATTATGTGACTGCATGATTTATATGACATTATTTTATGCTGCATACATTTGCATTTTGAGCTATCTCTTTTAAGATGTCTGTTAGTAGGGTTCTACCCTATCCTGGTAGTGGATGAACTTCCATCGATTTGGGTCCGGCGTATTGTTGTGAAAAATTGCTCGGAAGCATATGAGTGTCAATTTTTAATATAGTGATAAAATCAGATATCGATCCCACAGGGAGTAAAATGAAAATATTCAGTGCTTCTAATTAAAATAATCTAAACTTTATCTATAAAATCAATATTTGAGAAATTTGCCAAAAAATAAATAAGCAGATGATTTTATTGCACTGACCGGCTAAATCGGTGTGATTAAAAATCAACTGGCAAGCGCACCAGGTCAAATTATAATATAGTGAACAAATGTCCAGATGTCGAACCCACAGGGACTGTATATATATGAATACCAAAATATATTTATTTCTACTTAATCTAGACTAAAGAATAAAGGTGATTCAGATTTTAAATTAATAATAAAAAGTTGAAATTAATTAAAATTAAATTAAATTAAATGCAGCTGGAAATTTTAGATTTAAATCAAATTTGGGAAAAACTCGATCAAGGACACACGTAGGTACCAGACAATTCATGTAACAAGCAGTCGATCTACGACATCAGACTTAATCTTAATTCACGGGAATTTTCCTAATTTGTTCGAAGGACTATTTCTAAAACAATCAAACCTATTCAAATATTGATGAACTAATATTTCGTAATTCTAATCAAATTTGAATGCATGAATAACTGTGAAAATTCAGTAGACACTTAAACCACATAATGAAACCGAATTCTATTTCTAGTTAGTTTTACACTATGTTGATTATTGAAGTGATCGAATTCGAAACCTCCTCTGTCGACTTGGAATCGATTAACAAGCAAACAAATAACTGGCCAAGAAATTTTCAAGACAAATATAAATTCAAATCAAATATGAAAGTCTCAAATAAACAAACGAGTTTTCTACATCAATTTTCTGGCCCAATCACGTAGCCTTGATCGAATAAAAACTACTCACAATTCATAATTCAAAACCAAGTTTAAATCATGAATTAATAAAATAAAATCAAAGAAAAGAATTCTCCCAAACGTGCAGCCATAACCGCCCTGCTCTCTCTGACTCTGGAATTCTCGAACCCTTATAAAATAATAAAAACTCCTATTTATAGTGTTTTAATCCCCTAAAAAGTAATTCCTTACGCAAAAATAATTCTCGGAAATTTTTCTCTCCGCGACACGCTCGCGCGCGCGCAATGCAATAAAACAGTCTTTGGCATTCTCTCGCGCGCGCGCGAGGTAGAAGCTCGCCCGCGCGCGCCTTAACAGGCGCTGAACACTTGCGCGATAGCGCTCATTTTGGCGTGCTTCTTGAGTGCTGTTCACCTTCTTCCTTGCGCGATTGCGCTCCTGCAGCTGCAGCTGATTTCTTGCGCTAACTCTACTTCTTTAGCGCGTTAGCACTCTCTTTAGCGCCAAACTCAAGTGCTAACGTGCTACAACACTCACCATCAGCGCAACTTTCAACCTGCTCCGAGCGACAAATCTGAAAAATTCATATCTTGAGTTCTAGCCGTCGGATTGACCTGAAATTTGGACAGCAGCTTCAAAACATCTTGAATTCTTTCTGAACGGTGGAGATCGGATTTGGATCTCTGTAAAATAAATTTGATTTTTTGAACAAAGCTGCTCCGTAATTCACTCTTCAAAAATCCATTTTCCTAAAAAATTAACCCGAGGAGTGACACACATGCACTAAAACACATAAAAAAAACATAAAAGCAATATGAATGCACACAAAAATATATATAAAAATATCACAAAATAATGCATACAAAATGCACTTATCAACACTCCATACTTAAACCTTGCTCGCCCTCGAGCAAGACATGCAAAAACAAAATGCAAATAAAAACATAAGTAAGGACGATTCATAAATGTGCACAGCCTCCGGGAAGTTCAATCAAAAAACCAAAAACACAGACATGCTCTCAACTTTTCATAATACTCTTTCGATTTAACGTGAACGTGTGTGTGTGAAATGTCATTTCAGTTTCATGCAACTTAAACCGAATTCGTCTCAAAACTGCTTAGCGACCTATGACAAATCAGTGCAAGTTTCACTCTTCAAGTGTTCATTCCTTCCAACGACCTCTAGACATACCCACCTTCCTTGAGATAATGAATTACACACCTCCGGATTTTGCACCGGTATTACTTTAGCCCCAATAATTACCCGCTGACTTAGCTATAACTGTCTAGGATACGAAAAATCATTCTATTTTTTCTTTCTAATCCCCTCGTCTATAGCCCGGATGGAGCATCAATCCCATTTAATCCGCATACTTAGCCTTAAATTTAATTTTTTATAGGATTTTAATCCTTTCAAGGCCCAGATGGAATTGTATAAAAAAAAAAAAAATTCTTGGTGCGCCCAAGATCATAAGTGTAAACTAGAGCCTCATCAAAATTTATAGAACACAATCAAGATCCACAAACCACCTATTGTCGTGCAATGGTCAAACAGACAGAAACTTCCTCAAATCTTTCGCTACAATCCACTGGTCTAACACAAGTGCTTATAAATATTCACGGTTCAACCTACAGTTTCTCATGTCCAGTCAAGAGCGAAAAAAATTTCAAAAAAAACCATTTTTTTTTTCAAATAAACTTCATCATCATTGGCTATTATGACTCATCCAACTCATGCAAGACAACACAAACGAACAAAAACAAACAATATAAAAATAAACACGAAACATGACAGATGCAACAAAAACACATAGAAAATGCAATACTAGTCTACCCCCCATACTTATCCAAAGCATTGCCCTCAATGCTCAAGACAATGAACAGAATGCAAACAAACAAAAACACTATGAAAACAAAAATAACACTCCCCTGGTTTTTTATGCATCCTCTTCCTTCTTGGCAGTATCTGCTAGGTAAAGTAGCAGCAATCTGTATATATTAGCAGGCATGACAAACTGGCATGGTAAAGAAAACAAAAATCAAATAAAAACAAAATAAAAAGCAAAAGTAAAAACACTGGGTTGCCTCCCAGTCAGCGCTAAATTTATAGTCTATAGCCCTACTATACTCCTCTCTTGAGTGGCGAAATTCAAGGTGGTTTATCCACCGTCTGTGAAAAACTTGAATCAGTCCTGAACTTGCATGCTACACCATTAAAGAATTTGTGCACTTGACCAATTCCTGCAGACAACTGCACCTGCTGACATGCATTAATTTCAACACCAATCATATCAATCAAACGAATAGCAGAACAAGTTTTTAAAATTGGGCTTTCAGTAACCGACTTAAGCATGGTAAAAACTAATTGTTCATCATTCAGCCTCACTACCAACTCTCCTCTCTCAACATCAATTAACGCCCTACTAGCAGCAAGAAAAGGGCGTCCTAAAATCATAGGCACCTCTAAATCCTCTTCCATGTCAAGAATAACAAAATCTATAGGATAAATTAAATTATCTATCTTGACTAGGACATTCTCTACGATCCCTCTCGGATATTTAATAGAACCATCAGCAAATTTGAGAGAGATAGCAGCAGGTTCAATATTTTCTACGCCTAATTTTTGAGCAATAGAATATGGCATTAAATTTATGCTCGACCCTAGATCACACAAAACATTATCAAAATATAAACTTCCAATTTTACAGGGTATAGAAAAACTCCCTAAATCTTGAGATTTTGTTAGAATCTTCTTTTGCAACACCGCCGAGCACTCCTCATTCATTGTACCCTACGTAAGATCATTCATTTTTTTCTTATTTTTCAGCAGGTCTTTCAGAAATTTAGCATATCTCGGCATCTAAGCTAAGGCATCTGCAAAAGGAATGTTAATATGCAGTTTCTTGAAAATTTCAAGAAACTTTTGAAATTGAGATTCAAACAACAGTTTCTTAGCTCTATGGAGGAAAGGTAGGGTAGATATATCAACATTATCATTAACTTCAAATTTTGAAGACTTATCTTTCTTACCTGCCGTGAAGGAATTTTCAACATGCACATCCTCCATAACTTATGCAATTTTCGGCCCCTCCACAGTAGATGTTTTGTCCCTCTGCTCCTCAGGTTTTTCAGATTGTGATCTAGTAACTACCATGATAGCGTTCACGCCTCTTGGATTTGGTTCAGTGTTGCTAGGCAATGCTCCAGTAGGACGAGTAGAGAGTTGGGTTGCTATCTGACTCATCTGGACTTCTAACTTCTGCAGAATACTTTCCTGATTCTGTAAGCGAGCCTCAGTTCTTGCAACGTATTTCATCATGATCTCCTCAAAGCTTGGTTTTTTCTCCTCTTGCTTGGCCTGCCAGTTCTGACTGTAGTTGTTGTTTGAGTTGTATGTCTGTCTTCCTTGATTGCTCATAAAATTCACAGCCTCAACTTCAAACAACAGCTGGTCTTGTTGCATATTCCCTTGTGCTTGATTGACCGGCGCTGTTTTCATGAGTGCCACTTGGTGTGTCAACGCATCAATCTTCCCATTCAGGGCCATTAAAGCATCGACTTCTAGAACTCCATCCTTCTTCTCCTTCTTCATATCCGGCCACCCAATGTTACTCTCTGCCATGTTGCTAATAATCTCCCAGGCTTCAGCTGGCATCTTCTTGAACAAACATCCATTAGCCGCAGCATCCAGCATAGATCGAACCGACTGATCGGCTCCATTGTAGAACGCCTGAGTCTGCTGGCTTTGAGATAAATTATGCTGAGGACACATCCTCAACATCTTTTTAAATCTGGTCCACGCCGCATGTAGAGATTCTCCCTCCTTTTGCTTGAAAGATATAATATCTGAGAACAACTTTGCCATCTTAGTAGGAGGAAAATACTTGTTCAGAAAAGTCTGAACAAGTTGGTTCCATGAAGTGATGGAACCCACAGGCAAATCATCTAGCCACTCAACAGCTTCGCCTTGAAGAGAGAATGTGAATAACCACAGTCGCACTGCATCAGATGTTACCCCATTCACTTTGAACGTGTCGCAGATCGACAGAAAACACTCCAGATGAGCGTAGGGGTCTTCCACAGATGTTCCCCCAAATCTAGCTTGCAATTGAATCAGCTGAATAGTAGAGGGTTTCAGCTCAAAATTGTTCGCCTCAACAGCGGGGCGAACTATGCTAGATCCATAGCCTTCAGTTGGTGGCCTTATAATATCCCAAACAGTACGGTTGTCCGCCATCTCTACTAGCACCTGCACCTGAAAGTTACAAAGAAAAGAGAGGAATTCAGAATCTTAATAAAATAAAATAAAAAACAGTCTAATCTCAAGCAAAATAAAAATTCTGATATCAACACAGTCCCCGGCAACGGCGCCAAAACTTGACCGGCTAAATCAGTGTGATTAAAAATCAACTGGCAAGCGCACCAGGTCAAATTATAATATAGTGAACAAAAGTCCAGATGTCGAACCCACAGGGACTGTATATATATTAATACCAAAATATATTTATTTCTACTTAATCTAGACTAAAGAATAAAAGTGATTCAGATTTTAAATCAATAATAAAAATTTGCAATTAAAATTAAATTAAATAAAATGCAGCTGGAAATTTTAGATTTAAATCAAATTTGGGAAAAACTCGAACAAGGACACACGTAGGTACCAGACAATTCATGTAACAAGCAGTCGATCTACGACATCAGACTTAATCTTAATTCACGGGAATTTTCCTAATTTGTTCGAAGGACTATTTCTAGAACAATCAAACCTATTCAAATATTGATGAACTAATATTTCGTAATTCTAATAAAATTTGACTGCATGAATAACTGTGAAAATTCAGTAGACACCTAAACCGCATAATGAAACCGAATTCTATTTCTAGTCAGTTTTACACTATGTTGATTATTGAAGTGATCGAATTCGAAACCTCCTCTGTCGACATGGAATCGATTAACAAGCAAACAAATAACTGGCCAAGAAATTTGCAAGACAAATATAAATTCAATAAACAATAAATTCAAATCAAATCTGAAAGTCTCAAATAAACAAACGAGTTTTCTACATCAATTTTCTGGCCCAATCACGCAGCCTTGATCGAATAAAAACTACTCACAATTCATAATTCAAAACCAAGTTTAAATCATGAATTAATAAAATAAAATCAAAGAAAAGAATTCTCCCAATTGTGTAGTCGTAGCCGCCCTGCTCTCTCTTTCTCTGGAATTCTCGAACCCTTATAAAATAATAAAAATTCCTATTTATAGTGTTTTAATCCCCTAAAAAGTAATTCCTTACGCAAAAATAATTCTAGGAAATTTTTCTCTCCGCGACACGCGCGCATGCGCGGAATGTATCTCGCACGCGCGCAATGCAATAAAACAGAGTCTATGGCTCGCCCGCGCGCGCCGTAATCTCTCAGGCGCTGAACACTTGCGCGATAGTGCTCATTTTGGCGTGGTTCTTGAGCGTTGTTAACCTTTTTCCTTGCGCGATTGCGCTCCTGCAGTTGCAGCTGATTTCTTGCGCTAACCTTCATCTCTTGTGCGCGATAGCTCTCCATGTTGCGCTGAACTCTACTTATTTAGTGTGTTAGCAGTCTCTTTAGCGCCAAACTCAAGTGCTAACGTGCCACAACACTCACCATCATTGCCACTTTCAACCTGCTCCGAGCGACAAATTTCAAAAATTCATATCTTGAGTTCTAGCCGTCGTATTGACTTGAAATTTGGACAGCAGCTTCAAAACATCTTGAACTTCATTCTGAACGGTGGAGATCGGATTTGGATCTCTCTAAAATAAATTTGATTTTTTGAACAAAGCTGCTCCGTAATTCAATCTTCAAAAATCCATTTTCCTGCAAAATTAAGCCGAGGAGTGAAATACACACACATGCACTAAAACACATAAAAAAACATAAAAAAAAATATGAATGCACACAAAAATATATATAAAAATATCACAAACTAATGCATACAAAATGCACTTATCAAGCACGCACACAACTTTAAGATAAATATCAATCAGAGAAAAGTGGTCCAGAGGTTTAGATTTCACCTTGTTTCAACAACAATAAATTCTAATTAATTAATCTTCATTAATTTCAAAGAATTAATAGCCAAGAACACTTAAGTTTATTATTTCCCTCTCCCGAGCAACAAATAATGTTTATCAACTACAATTAAATTTCAATATCCCTATTAAGAATTTATCACAGTGATCTATCACAAAACAATATTCTTTTTAAAAGCTCTGTTAAAATTATACACTCTCCCGAGCTGTATAAATAATTAACAGTGTATTTTCCAATGGTCCTATTCAAAATCTCCTCTCCCGAGTGCCATATTTCAAATAAATATTACAAATCAATTATTGATTAGATAATTGAAAAGGCAATCGATTCTAGAAAAAACAATTAATCTAGAAGAAACTCAATTCAATAAAATCAAAAATTCATGAAAGTGTCTCAACCAGGTTCCATCCGACCTCTAGACTCTAAAAAATTAGTTCATAACGAAATTCTGAATAAAACAATAATTCATAAATCCAAACATATTCAGAATTAAATAAAAAATAGAAAACAAATCCGTCATCGACGCCGTGTCCTGTCTATCGATCTCCGTCTTCGTTCTTCAAGTTAAACTCCAGAATTCTTTCTTCCTTCAAAATCTCACAATCACGTCCAGAAATCTTTCTCTGATATGTAAGATTATGTGTGTGGCGGCTCCCTCCTAATTTTGATCAGAAAATCCCTTATATATATCGCGTAAGAAAATCCCAAGAATAAAGCCCATAAAAATTTTCAGAAATAATAAAAATCTGAGATGGCAGCGATCGGGGCGGGCGCTCAGTACACGGCGCGGGCGCGCCTTAAGTTCGCTGATAAACTTCCACTCCTCTCCAATAACAAGCGCGATTGCTCTTCCTTTTCTCTCTTCAGCGCTTGTTTTAGCGCTAAACTTGAGGCCCATTAACAAAAGCCCACTTCAATTCTCTCCTTTCTTCTCTGATCGTTCCTTTTATTCTTCTTTTCTTTTAATGTCTTTTCCTTTAATTCTTTTTTTCTCTTTCAAATTCTTATTTTTCTTCTTCTTTCCAAATAAATTCAATAATTCTTTGTAAGCACAAAAACAACAAAACACCACATAAATCTGCTCGAAACAAACATTTAACAATTAAAATCATATATAAATTAAGTGTATAAAATACACTTATCAAATATCCCCAAACTTAGACTTTTGCTAGTCCCGAGCAAAACTATTAAAAACAAATTCCAAACTCAAATCACCAAAACTAACAACCAAAAATCAACAATGATAGTCAAGAAATATTATGGAGCAATGACCTCAGCAATGATTTCAAAAAATTCAAATCCAATCTCATCCAACCTACTAACACTTGAAAGTTTTAATCATAATACAAATAACCGCATAAACTGACAATCTCCGCAACTCACGTTCAAAACACCCTTATCCAAATTCAATTCAAATATTCATAAATCATTAAGACTTTTCAGGGTAGCATGGGATCAAATATAGGATATTAAATCAAAAACACTCACAAATAGGTAAATGCAAAGAATAATAGTATGTGCGTGTTTCGATCAAAATTCATAATCATTAAAAGCATCAATCAACAGTCCATAGGCTAAATTCTCGCAACTCTTCTCCACTAGTATATTGGGCAACTGAGACTCAGTGAATAGGACTTAATTAGCTTATAATGTAAGGTCTGGCTCATGGTTATAAATGAAGGAATAAGAATTCAAAATAAGGAGTAATATATATTTATGTTCAATCTAACTTCAACTCCTTTTCATTCACAATTTCACACTTATTTTTCACTTCATTTATTTTTAATCTTTTTCACAAATTCTTTCACAACTATTTTCTTTCTTTCACAACTTTTCCACCTCTTTCTTCTACCATTTTTTTTTCTTTCACAACTACTTTCTTCATTTCAATTCATCCACCACACCATTCCATTTTCACAAATAAAACTAGGAGCATATAACATTTTAGCATTCAAATTACTCCCTTAAAGGTAGGAAATAGTGTTTAGGCTATTCAGGTAGTCAATGTAGGACCTTGAAATAATGACGAATGGGGGTTTAATCACACGTTTACACGCATGCCATTCGATTTTCAATAAAGCTCAAACAAGGTACTAGGGACAAAATATATAAATAGGTAGCTTGAAAGACTCAAACGATTTCAGAAAAATTGCCTAAATCATTCCTAATCACAGTTTTGCCCGTATTGCGCCTCGAAGAGTGTTTGAACTAGTTCTAGACAAGTATCAATCCACAATTAAATCATACAAATTCCAATCAATGTAGAAAAGATTAATCATCAGCAGTGAACGATGATTTTTTTCAAAAAATTCAAATTTTTCTATACCTCAAAGTACTCATATACGTGTAGGCTCAAATGGGCTACTAAGGATAAATTATTCAATAAAAATCAGGCCCAAAAATTTTCAAACAACTCAATCATATCAATGTCTGTATGTCTCAAAAATCAGATTCAAGTATTAATCACAGAGTATATAGTAAATTATTCATTCACTTGGTTCCATTTTCTCAAAATAAATATTTGTCAGATAGGTAGACAATCATGGATTTCAGTTATAGCACAAAATTTTTCACCATTGGCCATGCATCCAATTCTTTCTTGGCTTATTTTCACAACTCAACTAAACAAAAACAACAACTAAACTCAACAAAAAATAAATTTTTTTTTTGAAGCACACAATAAATTCAACTTTCAACCAAACAACTAACTCAAACACTGATTCACCCCCCAAACTTAATGTAATCATTGTTCCTAATGATTAAAAACAATAAAAAGAACAAGGGACACGGAACACGGGACGCGTACCTTCGACACCGAGCATCAGTACTCGGCATAACCATCATGGTGATGAAAAAAATAATAATTTCCAGCATGTAGAACACCATCAGAAGCCGTTCATCAGAGGAAATTGAAGACGCACACATGAACATTCAAATTAACCTGAAAATAATACATGCACATGATAAGACACAAAAGAAAAGCCACATCAAGCAAGATACAACGCTTAATGTATAAGGGAAAGAAGAGGGTGTGCGAGGCATGACGAGCATGATCTTGCGCTGTTCCAGAGCTTTGATGGCGCATGGAAGTGAGACTGTTGGAATTCAATGCGACATGTAAGTTAGAAAGCTGCTGGAAGTTGTTGTGTAGGAGCATGGGACGCGCAGATTAGGATTGGAGATGGAGATTATTTGCGCTAGGATGGAGCTGAGGTTGCTGTTGCGCATTCGGTGGCTTCGGGATTACATATGTAGGAGAAGCTGGAGATGCACGATTGCTGATAATGGTTTGCGCATGGAAAGAACAACTAGGAGCGCAGATTGGGTTCGATGTTTGAGCTAAATCCTGCGCTGTTGGGGAGTTGGTAGAGCGCAGATGACTGGGGAAGCTGTGCGATAGCGCTTAGTCAAGCGCTAATGGAGATGGGCTGGAGCGCGATAGCGCATGAAGAGACGCTAACCTTGGGTTGCAGCGCGATAGCGCTTAGGAGCGGCGCAAATGGTGGTTTGTAGCGCGATTGCGCTTGTAATAGCGCGGTTCGTGGAGGTTAGCGCATATGTTAGCTCAGCTTGGAAGCGCGATAGCGCATGCCAGGCGCTGTTCAGTAGCGCGATTGCGCAAGGTGTAGCGCGGTTTGTGCATCAGTGCAACGAAGGGGAGGCACGGGCGCTCGAGAGGAGTGGCGCGGGCGCGTCTTTAATTCGCAAATTTCTTCAGGATATGGCGCGGGCGCTCAATTTAATGGGGCGGACGCGCCTCTAGCTCGATTTTGAGATTTTTCAAGCCTGCAAAGTTTTGAAAATTAAGAAAAATTAAGCTAAAAAATGTAAAATAAAAATACTTAAAACAAAAAAAAATTAAAAAAAATTGAAAATAAAAGCAAATAAAATAAAATAAAAGAAAATTCTTAGGTTGCCTCCCAAGTAGCGCTTGGTTTTAAGTCGTCAGCCCGACTTTCACCAGTGTTAGATCTTCCCTTTCTCTTTTACTCGCCAAATAAATTCCACGAACCGCCTTTTAAATTTTGCTTTCTTATTCTTCATGGTTTTCTTAGTTGGTAAATTTGGTGCTTCCAACTTCTCAACTGGCTCAATTAAACACAATTATTCTATGGGTGATTTAGGTGTTTTCATGAATATGTTAAAAACCACTCGTTTGTACTCCACACCCATTGATAATTCACCCTTCTTGACATCTATTTTGGCATCAGCAGTAGCCAAAAACGGGCGTCCAAAAATCAGCGAAGCTCCATGATCCGCTTCAATGTCCAATATCACAAAATCTGTTGGGAAGATGAATTTATCCACCTTGACTAGAACATCTTTAACAATTCCTAGGGGATATGTAATGCTCCGATCCGCCAACTGCAATGAAATCATAGTGGATTTCATCTCCCCAACTCCAAGGCCCTGTAATAGATAATGGCATTAAGTTAATATTGACCCATAAATCACAAAGTGCATTATTAAAATAAGAAGAGCCAATAGAACAAGGAATAGTAAAACTCCCTGGATCCTTAAGCTTTTGTGGCATCTTCTTTTGAAGCACCGCACTGCACTCTTCAGTTAGATTCACCACCTCGTTCTCTAGCAGTCTCCTTTTCTTGGACATCATCTCCTTGATGAACTTTGCATAATTCGGCATTTGCTACAAAGCTTTAGCAAATGGGATGTTGATGTGAATTTTCTTGAAAATCTCCAAGAACTTAAAAAACTGCTCATCCAACGCCTTTTTCTTAAACCTTTGTGAGTATGGGAGTGGAGGCTTGTACATCGGTTTTGGCTAAGCTTCAATCTCCTCCTCCTCAACTTTCTCCTCAATTTTCTTCTCTACAACAGTAGGGATTTGGACTCCAACTTCTTTTCCACTCCTTGACTCTATGGCATTGCACTACTCCTTGGGATTTACCTCAGTGTTGCTCGGAAACTGGCCTCTGTTATTATCCTTTAGTGCGTTTGCCAACTGCCCTATGCTAGTCTCCATGGATTGAAGTACAGCACCCATGTTGGCCATGTGCGTTTCTAAGCTGTCAAGGCGAGACTCAGTTCTCGTCATCCTCTTACCTGATTCCTGCACAAAGGCACTAACAACATCTTCCAAAGACTGCTTACCCTCATCCTTGTTTCCATTGAACCCCGGAGGATTCAACACATTTCTATTGTTAGCATACGAAAAATTTTCATGATTACGCAAGCTAGGATGATAAGTATTTGGGACAGGGTTACCTCGATATGTTAGAGTAGGTGCCCGTCGAGCCAATGTGTTGGCCGATGGTCCTTGTGAGAACTCTTGTATGACAATTTTTATTTTAATAATATTTCACATTATTTAATTTGGCAAATCTTTATCAATATACCCATGCTAGCTGCATAGATAAAGCCCTTGAATATAAAAATAGTAGAAAGAATATGAGATATTCATGTGATGACTATCATGAAACTCATATTTGGAATACTGTATATTCTAAACTGTTCCTAGTCGATTCAGCCGCCATAAAGAAGGATAAAGGCCTCTCGAGCTTGAGACTAGTATTTGCGATGTGAGTATCATGTTTCATTGGTAGGGGACATGGAGATGTCCAAACATGCAAAAAAGATCTCCTTGTAGAGTGCACTGAACAACCCTCCTTAAAGGACTTTTCAAGTGGTTATCACTTATCGAGTGGAGAAGTCCTAATTTATGGTTGTACACCATTAGTCCTTATGACCCGGGACAACATGGAGACTCTATATGCTAGTGCTTCACTTTGACTTGTTTACCGACTCATCTGGGTTCATCAAGTGGCAATGTTGGGTGTTGTGACGAAACATATAGGAGTCAATGCATTGTAGTCGGGGATTCACCGCTTACCTACGGGTATGGATATCCTATGTAATCTCATGCATACGTAGCTTGAAATCTCTGATCAGAGTAAGTGGTAATTAAGAAAGGGGTTTCTTGAATTACACTTTCGATGCAACTACGGCATGACATATAGTTATCGATTCAATGAAAACTCTTGATAAACCAATGGTTGTCGAATCGGTCAGGATATATGAGTTGAAGGGACCGTACTGTACGCTAACCATAATTGATTGGTTCTTGCAGGCACTATCATTTGATACGTAGGGAGTCATGTAAGCGATGCTGCTAGACGTTTACATGACTGGTTGGGTACTATCAGACTTGAGTTTTCTGATGTTCTTATTATCAATGTGTTGATCAATAAGAATGAAGCTATATAGGGTATGCTCATATAAGGGACTTGTTGATCCCGAATCACATGGAGATGTGAACCCACTGCTAGTTGTATCAGTGAACCATTGAGGATCATACAAGTACTAGCTTTCTAGATCCCGTTGAGATTAAAATAAGTTCAATGTGTTGAACAACTTATAAAGGTGTTTATAAGTAAAATAAATTAGAAGTTTGACTTCTAAATTGGAGAATGAATGGAATAAGTAACTTTTAATTTGTGAATGTGTTCCAAGATTAAAAGTTGACTTAAAATAATTAGTTTATGAAAATGGTGATTTTTTAAACTATTATTTTGAACTTAGTTAATTAATTCAAGTGCTGAATTAATTTAACACTAGTTGACATTTTAATGTACAAATAATTAAACACTATTGAGTCTTGTAGAGCTCAAATAAAATAGTATTATATAATTATTGTTACTAGTGTACTTGAATGAGTTCAAGTTGAATTTAATTAATTGATTAAACTTAAATGAGTTTAGGTTTAATATTTAATTAAAATAAGTTCAAAATACCATTTAAATATATGTATATATATATAGGCGTGTATATATATATATATATAATATATATATATATATATATATGTATGTGTGTGATGGAATTTGAAGGGTTGGAAGATTGGATGCAATTTTCCATGCAAGTCATGCATTTTTCTATGTATGGTTTTAATTGTATCTAATCAATTCTTCTCCATTAATATAATATACAAACATTACTCAATATTCTATTCCAATTGCTTGATGGTGGCCGAACACTTTGTTCAAAAACTCTCCAAGTTTTTCTTTTCATTTTTGAGGGAGAAAGAAAAGAAATCTCAATGCAAAATTCTCTAAATATTCTAGTGCATATTTAGAGCGGATCTAGATCGTCTAGTCGTGGACCTAATTCGGAGGCTCGAAGTGTTGAATCCATTTTGAGCAAGGAGTGCTCTTGGAAGCTTGTAGATTAAGTCTACCTTTTTCAAGAGTCTAGTTGTTTATCAACTTGGTTGGAGCCATAAATCAATCTTTGAGATTGATAGGTAAAATTCTAAACACCCTATGGTTGTTTATGTTTTGAATGCTACACAAGTGCTCGGATCTCTTTTGTTAAAAATTTTATATTTCCGCTGCGGTTCCGGGCACGAGTTAACCGATCCCCTTCAGTGGTATCAGAGCCTAGGTTACTCTTTTGTGTAGTATTTGTTGGATATTATGTTGAGGTCAATTTCTAACCGCATGAGAAAATCAAGATTTATAAATTTTGGGGCTGTTTTTATTTAAAAAAAAATAATTGGTTTCGGGCAGCCCATAGGCTGCCCAAAGGTGTCCTTGGGGCAACCGTGGGCTGCCCCATACTTTTGAATTAAAAAAAAAAAAAATTTGGCCGGAATCCGGCGACGAAGTTTCGGTGACGACTATGACGACTTGAGTTTTTCAAAAGATGTTTTGGAATATCATGTGTCATAGGCCCTAAATTGTTAAATACATTATAGTTGATTTTTATGAAAAATTAAACTTTATAATATGTGATTTTTTTCATAAAATAAATAGTTAAAGTGTGACTTTGATTATTTATAGTAAATTGTGATTTACATGAAATTTAATTATAAATAAATTAATTTTAAAGTAAACAAAGGTGTTTGTTTATTTTGTTAATTTATTTTATAATTGTGGTGGTTAGTGATTGGACCAAGATATATAATATTTGATTAATTGATTATTGAGATAATTAATTGATGGTGTATGATATGTGATATTGTGCATGAAAGATGATCAAAAGCCCAAGACCAATTTGCTAGGTGTATGCTAGGATATTTTGTGTTGAATGATTGTAATAATTATCAAATTATAAAGTGGGCTTGGTTTATGGCCCGTTCCCACCCCATGAGATGTATCGCTATTTGCCATGGATATTTTAATGTAAAATATTTCATAGTGGATGTTCAAGATTGGAAGATGGTGGGTCATGATGAATTATGAAGATCCAAGACATGTAAATATTGGAAGCTTATGTAATTGTTGCATTGCATCCCGTGCATTACCTAGGATTGGACCTTGGCCCGTGTTTGGCTCACACGGGCCGAATAGTTTTGGGGCGATTTATGATCCTTGTTAATGAGTATGTACGTTATTATTTTATAATAACAAAGTTGTATGAATCCGGCAAACATACGATCAAACATGGAGATTTTTAAAAATTAATGATGAGACCTTTTCAAAATTAAAAACCCTCATTTTGAATTAGATTCAAAATTTATATCAAGCCCGAAAAGGGGAATTATAAATTTGTTTATAATTTCCATGTCTTCCATCGACAATGGATGCATGACGAACGCTACCCGTATTCAATGCTCGGCTCATATTATTGGGGGGTATTGGATGCCGAAAAGTTGTGACATCCATTGACATGGTGATGTGAACTACATGGAACTCCCATGACTTCGGCTTATATTATTGGGGGAACTCATGACGACCGTCCATTAAGGTTCGATATCGATGGGTAAGGCTTGACACGTAAAGATGAATGACGTCATATTATTGGGTCCTAATCAAGCGTGAGACAAAATTTTAACTTAAGGGTTGCATGGATATGCAATTGGAAACTACCTTTTAGGAATTGTGATTGGCTGATATTATTCGAGATCATGATTGGCTAATTGGACCTTATGTACCTACTGAGGAAAGAATTTTTCCCATTTTTACTAGAGGGTAGTAAAAATGTCAAAACAGTGGGAGTAAATATTTATAAATTTAAAGTCCACACTTTATATCTTATTAAATATTTTAAAATAGTCATTGACATTTATCTGTTATTATTTTTCAGTACAAGTTTTTTGACAATGTCATCAATTCGCAATCCGCTATCTACTATACTCGACAAACATTTACTGACCGGTCCAAATTACCTCGATCGGCTAAGAAATCTGAAAATCGTCTTGAACTCGGAGAGGATTGCATACACACTTGATGAGTCGCCCCCTGATACGGCTCCGACTGATTGTAGCCCTGAGGAGCTACAGACTTATAAGGATTGGTGTGACCATGACTTGAAAGCCAAGTGTTATATGCAGACTTCTATGAATGATGAGCTTCAGCGACTTTTGAGAGTGCAAAGCATGCTGCTGACATTCATTTGCATCTCAAAGAACTCTTTGGTGAACAAACACGTCTACTTCGACATGCGATTGTCAAGGAGCTAATCACTTTGAGCATGCGAGATGGGGCTTTGGTCCATGAGCATGGCCTGAAGTTGATTGGGCTCGTGGAGAAACTCGTTAGCATGGATCTTGTGATACCAACTGAGTTGACCACAGACGTGTTGCTCTTGTCACTGCCTAGCTCATTTGATCCTTTTGTGGTGAATTTCAACATGAACAAGTTAGATCCAACCCTTGAGGAGTTGATTAACATGCTTGTTACGTTTTGATATGAATCTTCTGTATGAAAGGCAACACGATTTCAATGAATCGCACCTCAATTCGATAACAAAAGAATTCAAAGGTTTTGTCCCGACTTTGAAACAAGTAACAGAATTTTGGAATCTCCACCTCTAGTTGAACCTGTAACTAGCAACAGAGAATTCACGATATAAAACAATCAAAGATTCAATTAGAACTTAAAGGGAACCTGTCTTTGACAACCCAATTGAAAATCGATTGACAAACGCCACAAAACTATGAAACTTTGATAAATTTGATTTTGGGTAAAGCAAAAGCTTTGATAAAATTCTAAAGAGAATTTTGTATTGAATAATCAATAATCTGAAAATCTAAATTGTTCTTAAAATAATGAATGTTGTAGTATTTATATTACAACCCAAAATATTGAAAGATAATGTAAAATAAATCAAAAAGATATCAAAGATATCTCCTAAAGTTTCCTAGTAGGAATAAAATACCTACAATAAGCAAAATAATGCCAAAATATTAAAAATCCCGAACACACACACAAAACACCTTCGGTGCATGTAAAATAATCGGGGCGGGCGCGCTAGGGCTAGGCGCGGGCGCGCCTTTGTTGCGCAGGGCAAGGCGCGGGCGTGCCAATTGTAAGACACGGGCGCGCCGAGAGCTCGCACAATTCTTCGTCAATTTGGCATTCGTAAGCGCGGGCGCGCTTCTTCTTCGCAAAAATAAGGGCGCGGGCGCGCCTGGGCTGCAAACAAGGTCTTCAATTTCTTCACTTTCTTGACCTCCTTTGACCTCAATAAGGTGATAACTACCTTCGAATTGAATATCAAGAAATCCAACGCCCTCTTGCGACTTCAACATCAAGGATTGAAGTGCTTCCTTGAACTTCTGAGCTCGGCCTCTCGTAACCGGTCCTCGTGGCATCTCCAACGGATCCTTAGTCACTTTATCAGCATGCGAGCCATCCATGATCGCATCATCCTCCCCTTCTTGAAAAGGATTTGTCCTCAAATCTTGTTCATCACCTACATCAAACGGAGATAAGTCAGAAACATTGAAAGTAGCACTGACATTATACTCACCTGGAAAATCTAATTTGTAGGCGTTGTCGTTGTTGCGCTCTAATACTTGAAATGGTCCATCGCCTCTAGGTAGAAGCTTGGAGCGCCGTTTTTCAGGAAACCGCTCTTTCCTCAAATGCAACCACACTCAATCTCCTGGTTCAAACACAACTCTTTTCTTTCCATTATTTGCTTGCTTTGTATACTGCAAATTCTTTTTCTCAATGTTCGCCTTCACTTTTTCATGTAAATTTCTCACAAATTCCGCATTTTTCTTACCATCCATGTTAACCCTTTCACTCATAGGTAAAGACATCAAATCCAACGGGGTTAAAGGATTAAAACCATACACAATTTCAAAAGGTGAAAAATTTGTAGTAGAATGCACACTACGATTATATGCAAACTCAACAAATGGCAAACATTCCTCCCAATTCTTCAAATTCTTTTTAATTATAGTACGCAACAAAGTTCCTAACGTTCTATTAACAACTTCAGTTTGACCATCTGTTTGGGGATGACATGTAGTCGAAAACAGTAATTTAGTACCAAGTTTGCACCATAACGTTTTCCAAAAGTAGCTCAAGAAACGAGTATCTCTATCAGAAACAATACTCTGAGGCATGTCATGCAATCTAACAATTTCATTAAAGAACAAGTCTGCAACATGAGATGCATCATCAGATTTATGACACGCAATAAAATGAGCCATTTTAGAAAATCTATCAACCACTACAAAAATTGAATCCCTCCCCTTCTTAGACCTTGGTAGTCCTAAAACAAAGTCCATAGAGATATCTACCCACGGTTCACTAGGAATAGGAAGTGGAGTATACAAACCATGTGGTTGTTGTCTAGACTTCGCTTTCCTACAAGTCACACATCTTTCGCAAATTCTCTCAACATCATGCTTCATATGTAGCCAATAAAAATGTTCATGCAAAACTCCATAAGTTTTAGCCACTCCAAAATGCCCCATTAAACCACCCCCATGTGATTCCTTAACAAGTAATTCACGAATAGATGACTTAGGAACACACAACTTATCCTCCTTAAACAAATACCCATCATGTATGAAGAATTTATCTTTTGGACTATGCAAACATGACGCGTACATCATACCAAAATCAAGATCACTAGGATATAACTCTTTCACATACTCAAATCCTAAGAATTTAGAATCTAGAGTAGATAAAAGTACATACCTTCGTGATAGAGCATCCGCTACCACATTTTCCTTCCCTTGCTTATACTTGATAACGTAGGGAAAAGTTTCCACAAATGCCACCCACTTGGCATGTCTCTTGTTCAGATTTTGTTGTCCTTTGAGATGCTTCAAAGACTCATGATCCGTATGAATCACAAATTCTTTTGGCCTCAAATAGTGCTACCAAGTCTCAAGCACACGAACCAAGGCATAGAATTCCTTGTCGTAGGTAGGATAATTCAATGCTGCTCCACTTAGCTTTTCACTGAAGTATGCAACTGGTCGCCCACCTTGCATCAAGACACCTCCAATCCCTATACCTGACGCATCACATTCAATTTCAAAGGTATTAGAAAAATCAGGTAAAACAAGTAAAGGAGAATTAATTAATTTTTGCTTAATAATATCAAAAGACTTCTCTTGCTCCTCGCCCCAATGGAATGGAACGTTCTTCTTGATCACCGCAGTCATAGGTGCCGCCAAAGCGCTGAAATATTTCACAAATCTCCTATAGAAACTTGCAAGACCATGAAAACTTCGAACTTGACCAATAGAAGTAGGCGTTGACCAATCTCGAATTGCACTTACCTTTTCCTCATCAACCTTGACTCCTTGAGCACTCACAACAAAACCAAGAAATACAAGTTTTTTTGTACAAAACACACACTTTTTCAAATTAGCATACAAATTTTCAGCCTTTTGTGTGATTAGCACAATTCTCAAGTGTTCAACATGCTCATTCAAATTTTTGCTATACACCAAGATATCATCAAAGTATACCACAACAAATTTTCCAATATAAGCACGCAAGACATGATTCATTAATCTCATAAAAGTGCTAGGTGCATTAGTTAATCCAAAGGGCATAACTAACCACTCATACAAGTCATACTTGGTTTTAAAAGCAGTTTTCCACTCATCGCCTTCTCACATCCTAATTTGATGATAACCACTTTTCAAATCAATTTTACTAAATATGCTAGAACCATGCAATTCATCCAACATATCATCTAGTCTAGGAATGGGATGCCTATACTTGATGGTAATATTGTTAATGGCTCTACAATCAACACACATTCTCCATGAACCGTCTTTCTTAGGCACTAACAAAACAGGTACAACACAAGGAGACATAGACTCACGTACAAACCCCTTATCAAGAAGTTCACTTACCTGCCTTTGTAGCTCTTTTGTTTCCTCCGGATTACCCCTATATGCTGGACGATTCGGCAATGCACTTCCGGGCACAAAATCAATTTGATGCTTAATTCCCCTCAAAGGTGGTAATCCTTGAGGCAAATCCTCCGGAAATAAATCTTCAAATTCCTGCAAAAGAGAAACAACATTGCTCGGAAGATTTCCGGCTATATCACTTGTGTTAAGGAGAAACTCCTTATAGAAAATCAACACAAGTGGAGTATGCTCATGTAGAATCACTCGCAACTCACTCTTTTGAAACATGTATATTTTTTTATCGGCCTCTTTTCTTTCAATTTTTTTTCATCTTTTTTTTTCTCATTTTTTTTTCTAAGGCCATCTCACTTTTTTGTTCACTCTTTTTTCCGGCCTCTTCTTTCTTTTTCTTTTTCTTTTTCAAATGGTCCTCCAACACTTGCTTTGGAGACATCGGTAACAATACAATAGGCTCCTTTTTCAAGGTAAAAGAATAACGATTTTTAAAACCGTCTTGTATCACCTTCCTATCGAATTTCCACGGCCTACCCAATAAAATATGACAAGCTTGCATAGGCACCACATCACATAACACTTCATCTACATACTTACCAATTGAGAAAGGTACCACAACTCGCCTAGTTCTCTCACTTCAGAACTATCATTAAACCACTGCAATTTATAAGTTTGAAGATGCTTTATAACAGGCAAACTCAACTTTTTCACCAGCTCATAACTCGCCACATTAGTGCAACTCCCACTATCAATAATAACACTACATACTTTGTTATTCACAAAGCATCTAGTATGGAATAAATTTTCCCTTTGAGTCTCTTCCTCCTCCTTTTGTTGTACATTCAACACTCTCCGACTCAATCTTACTACCAGCATTCATAATCATAATTTTTTTATTAGGACACTGACTGGAAATATGACCAAGTCCTTGATATCTAAAACATTTAATATCCCTAGAACGAGTATTAGTAGTTTTAGGTGTACCTTTACCCACTTGTTTTGGTGCCTCCAATTTGGTATCAAATTTTGGCTTGGACACTGACTTGTTGTCCTCCCGTTTTGCAACGCTTGGACGCCAAGGAATTGACGATCCTCCACCGGTAGGAAGTCGACCAGCTCCTCTCCTCTTGAGCTGCTGCTCCACCTTCATGGCTGTCTGCACCATCTCATCCAAATCAAAATAGTGGTGAAGCTCCACTTGATCTTGGATTTCTCTATTCAAATCGCACAAAAATCTGGCCATTGTAGCTTCATTATCCTCCTCAATGTTGGCCCGGATCATCGTGGTTTCCAACTCCTTGTAGTAATCCTCCACGCTTCTTGGACCTTGCTTCAGAATTTGTAATCGCCTGTACATGTCACGATAATAATAGTTAAGCACAAACCGCTTTTTCATGACACGCTTCATCTCCTCCCACGTCTCAATAGGCGGCTCCCCACACCTTCTTCTAGTGGTCACTAATTGATCCCACCAGATTAACGCATAGTCTACAAACTCAACCACTGTCAACCTCACTTTCTTAAGATCAGAATAATGATGGCAATCAAACACAAACTCCACGCGCTTCTCCCACTCCAAATACGCCTCTGGGTCAGATTTCCCATGAAACGCTGGAATTTTCATCTTAATGCTACTAATATTTCCATCCTCCTTACTCCCCTCCGCATATTTTCCCCGTACTGCTTCTCGCCTATGTCTACCCCCATGTACTCTCCTCTCCCCATCCCAATTCTCATCAAAACTCTCCTCATCTTCTTCAAAATTATTCCCCTTCCTATCTTTATTTTTTTTTCCACTACGACTACTCTCCTCCAATCTACTCATCCGCTCATGAAGAGGTTCCAACTCCGACCTCATCACCCTAGTAAACTGCCCCATCAATGCATCCATTTGAACCTTGGAAATTCCTTGGTTCACACTTTCACTAGCATCTTTATTAGGATTCATGGTACCTGCAAGAAAAGGTTAGTGATAAAATTCCTCACACAAGTTCTCACAGTTTACTCCAAACGAATCACTCAAACACTCTTTTTCTTTCCACTCAAAATTTAAGTAGGCTTTAGCTTTGTGTAAAAGTGAATCAAACTCTCAAATTCACAGCTTCTAGACGCTCGAAGATCGACTCTCAAAGATTGAAAAAAAAAAGAAAAAGAAATTTATGGATGCTCGAATTTTGACTTGCACCTAAGGATGAACAAGAACGAAAATTGTCCACAAGTTATCTTGCTTCTTATAATTTTTTTTTTAAGCTTTTTTTTTTTTGAATTTATAACTTGTAGCACAAGACACGAGACTTGGGTAACAAGTTTGAAACAAAGATACAGAAATTTGAGATGAGAGAGATGAAGAACGAAGAACAAGGAAAGAATATAGATTAAAGAAGGATAGACTTACTTGAATCAAAACCTTTGCTTTGATACCAAATGATAAGAATCTTCTGTATGAAAGGCAACACGATTTCAATGAATCGCACCTCAATTCGATAACAAAAGAATTCAAAGGTTTTGTCCCGACTTTGAAACAAGTAACAGAATTTTGGAATCTCCACCTCTAGTTAAACCTGTAACTAGCAACAGAGAATTCACGATAGAAAACAATCAAAGATTCAATTAGACCTTCAAAGGAACCTGTCTTTGACAACCCAATTGAAAATCGATAATCAATAATCTGAAAATCTTAATTGTTCTTAAAATAATGAATGTTGTAGTATTTATATTACAACCCAAAATATTGAAAGATAATGCAAAATAAATCAAAAAGATATCAAAGATATCTCCTAAAGTTTTCTAGTAGGAATAAAAGACCTAAAATAATCAAAATAATGCCAAAATATTAAAATTCCCGAACACACACACAAAACACCTTTGGTGCATGTAAAATAATCGGGGCGGGCGCGCTAGGGCTAGGCGCGGGTGCGCCTTTGTTGCGCAGGGCAAGGCACAGGCGCGCCGAGAGCTCGCACAATTCTTCGTCAATTTGGCATTCGTAAGCGCGGGCGCGCTTCTTCTTCACAAAAATAAGGGCGCGGGCGCGCCTGGGCTGCGAACAAGGTCTTCAATTCTTCACTTTTTTGACCTCCTTTGACCTCAATAAGGTGATAACTACCTTCGAATTGAATTTTAAGAAATCCAACGCCCTCTTGCGACTTCAACATCAAGGATTGAAGTGCTTCCTTGAACTTCTGAGCTCGGCCTCTCGTAACCGATCCTCGTGGCATCTCCAACGGATCCTTAGTCACTTTATCAGCATGCGAGCCATCCATGATCGCATCACGTTTGAATCCACAATCAAGAAAGAGAAGCCGGTTCTTTATGTGGGATCTTCATCTGGTTCAAAGAATAGACCACGTGGGAAGGGAAAGAAGCGTTCTTTCCATGCTCACAAAAAGAATGTGCCCTTGAAGAGGCAAGCTCCGAGTCCCGTTGTGGTAGCCACACCAGTTAAGGCTAACAAGACTAATGACGTATGTCATCACTGCAAGAAACCTGGACATTGGAAGCATAATTGCAAGGAATGTTGGAGAACGCGGCGATCAGATCAATTAGGATTGATACCCGGTGCAGCGGAAGTTTAAAATTTTTATATGGAACGATTCCATAATGGGTATCAACCTTACGATTAAATTGTGTGTGTAAAAATTAAATAACGATTATAAAATTTTTACCTTTAATCTCGAATCGAGATTTTGGACACCAACAGATTTCTCTGCTCTTGTTGTATATCCCTGGAACTGATGGACGAACTGTTCTTCAATCAGGTCCACGAACGGATATTTAATCCCTCTGATAGATTGCACTAGAAAATCTATCAGAAGTTTCTACGAAGAGATTAACGAATTTGATCCGTTAAACCAGACTGCAATTCAAAATTCACAGGCTGGATTTTTCGAGCAGAGGGAGGGAGGGGGCGGCCACTTATTAAAAACGCAGCTAGGGTTTTAAAAATATTTTGTGACCTGTTGTGTGTAATTTCTGTACTGCAATAACTTATTTATAATGTAGGCCACTAACAGCTTAGGGCCCATTAGTCATAAGTTCAAGCCCGACAAGCAAAGCCCGCATGTTCAGAAATTAATATAAAATTCATCGTGATTCCGATTGATAAACCGATTTCACCAATGTGCACAGAAACCATTTCTGCACCTTTTAAAGTCAAGATAAATTTTTTTGAATCCGAATTCAGTGGTTTCCAAAAATGTCCATCCCTATGTCATTTTAGGAAATCTTACTCCTCTACTCATAATTAAGAAGTCCAACTTCTTTGTTCATTAAATTTAACTATCTCAACGGGGATTAAAAATCCATTACACTGTGTGACCCTCAATGGTTCAGGGATACAGCTAGCCGTGGGCTCACAACTCCTTGTGACTTGGAACAACGATTTCCGACTTGCCCATCGAATCATGGTAAGAGCGCCTAGCAACATCGCCCCATGATTCCCTAGGTATCACTGATAGTGCCTACAAGAACCAATAGATTTTGGTTAGCATACAGTACGGTCCCTTCATCCATATATCCCGATCGAATCAACAACCATTGGTGTATCGAGAGTCGTTCGAGATTCGATAACTATGCAATACATCTTGAAGATCAAATAGTGACATCGCATGTGCTACTAAGAAACCATTTCTTAAATCACATCATGTACTCTGGCCAGAGATTCGTCACACTAATATCTCCTCAGATCGCATAGGATATCCACACTCGCAAGTATGTGGTGAATCCTTGACAACAAAGCATCGACTCCTATATGTGTTGTAACTGTACCCAATCCCGACACCTGATGACCCCAATAGAGTCGGTAAACGAGTTAAAGCACAGTACTAGCATATAGAGTCTCAATTATGTTTCAAGTAGTAAGGACTAATGGTGTACAACCAAAACCGCGGACTATATCCACTCGATAAGTGATAACCACTTGGAAAGTCCGGATAGGGTAGTTCGATCATTCATCAATGAATATCCATTTGCATGCTTCGAACATCTCTATGTTCCTTATTAATGAAACGTGGTACTCCGCATCGCAAATGCTAGTCTCAAACTCGAGCGATCCTTATCCTTATTATCGGACGGCTCAATCGACTAGGAACAGTTTAGAATATACAGTGACTATAAGATGTGTTTCATGATAGACATCTCCATGTTCTACCACATCTTACATACACTATAGTATATTCAAGGTCTTTATCAAAACAACAATAGTATATCACAATATAACAATATGAAGAAAGATAAAGTCATTGCCATTAATAAAAGTGTAAATAATATTAAACAAAAGATTGTTTATACAAAGAGTCATCAAAGCTCTTAGCCACAAGTTGGCTCACCGGGCACCCACTCTTTCAATCTCCCACTTGCCCTATAGCCAACTAGTCATACTACGTAGACCCATTGTTTTGCGATGTTTGTCAAATAATGGTCCTGGCAAGGGCTTAGTAAGTGGATCAGCGATATTGTCTGCAGAGGCCACTCTTTCGACAGTGATGTCTCCTCTTTCCACAATCTCCCGGATGATGTGGTATTTCCTCAGTACGTGTTTGGATATTTGATGAGACCTTGGTTCCTTTGCCTGAGCAACGGCACCCGTGTTGTCACAGTACACCGGGACTGGACCAACAACTTCAAGAATGACGCCCAACTCTTGGACGAAATTCCTCATCCAAACGGCCTCTTTAGCAGCAGCTGATGCTGCAATGTATTCTGCTTCAGTGGTGGAATCCGCTGTGGTGTCCTTCTTGGAACTCTTCCAAGAGACAGCACCGCCATTGAGCATGAACACAAATCCAGAGGTTGACTTCGAGTCATCCACGTCACTTTGGAAGCTAGAGTCGGTATAGCCTTCCAATTTTAGTTCTCTTCCTCCATATACCATGAACATATTCTTAGTCCTTCGTAAGTAATTAAGAATGTCCTTCACGGCTTTCCAATGCATTTGACCGGGATTAGCTTGATATCTGCTCGTGACACTCAGAGCAAATGCTACATCCGGTCTGGTAGATATCATCCCATACATGATACTACCTATGGCTGACGCATATGGTACATGTGTCATTTTCTCTATCTCTTCATCAGTCTTGGGACACATAGACTTGGATAGAGAAACTCCATGACACATGGGTAGATGTCCTCTCTTGGACCCATCCATTGAAAACCGTTTCAATATGGTGTTGATGTAGGTTGACTGAGTGAGTCCTATCATTCTCTTAGATCTATCTCTATAGATCTGTATCCCTAGAATATAGGATGCCTCACCCAAATCCTTCATCGAGAATCTACCTGATAACCATATCTTTGTTGACTGCAACATCCCTACGTCATTCCCAATGAGTAGGATGTCATCAACATAAAGTACTAAGAATGTCACAGCATCCTTAACTACTTTCTTGTACACGCATGGTTCCTCCGGGTTCTTGATGAAACCAAAATCCTTTATTGTTTCATCAAATTTCTGGTTCCAACTTCTTGATGCTTGTTTTAGACCATAAATTGATCTCTGAAGCTTGCATACCTTATGCTCGCTTCCCATGGATGTGTACCCCTCAGGCTGCTTCATATAGATTTCTTCCTTAATGTTTCCATTAAGAAAAGCAGTCTTCACATCCATTTGCCATATCTCATAGTCATACCAAGCAGCTATGGCAATAAGGATTCTTATGGACTTGAACATTGCAACTGGTGAAAAGGTTTCATCATAGTCAACTCCTTGTCTTTGAGTATAACCTTTCGCCACCAATCGCGCCTTGTAGGTCAATACCTTACCATCAGGCCCAAGCTTTCTCTTGTAGATCCATTTACACCCTATTGGAACAATTCCATCGGGAGGATCTACTAAAGACCAAACTTGGTTTGTATGCATTGAATCTATTTCCGACTGCATAGCTTCAAGCCATAAATTTGAATCCGCATCAGAAATTGCTTCCTTGAAGTTTCTTGGATCACATCCAACATCGGGTTCATCTTGATCCCATTCAAGAAGAAGACCATATCGAATAGGAGGTCTAGAAGTCCTCTCGGATCTTCTAGGTACAGGCGTGTCTATCAATGGTTCCTAAGGTGTAGGATCGTTATTTTGTATTTCGGGTTCTTCTCGAATTTCTTCGAGTTCCATCATCTCGCCTTTCTTATCCAATAAGAACTCCTTCTCCAAGAAGGTTGCATTCCTTGAAACAAACACCTTTGTTTCAGCAGGATAATAGAAATAATATCCGATTGAATTCTTCGGATACCCTACAAAATAACATAAGCTGGATCGACTATCCAACTTATCTCCCACTGTCCGCTTCACGTAAGCAGGACATCCCCAAATCCTCAAGTACGAACACTTAGGAGCTTCACCATTCCATAACTTGTATGGTGTTTTGTCCACTGCTTTAGTGTGGACGTTGTTCAACAACAATACCGCCGTTTCAAGCGCATAGCCCCAAAACGAAGGTGGAAGCTCAGTGAAGCTCATCATGGATCGAACCATGTCCAACAGAGTTCGATTACGATGCTCCGATACACCATTAAGCTGTGGTGTCATAGGAGGAGTCCACTAAGAGAGAATCCCATTCTCTTTTAGATAGTCCAAAAACTCGGTACTCAAGTATTCTCCACCTCGATCCGATCAAAGTGCTTTAATACTTTTACCTAGCTTGTTTTCTACTTCAGCCTTGAATTCTTTGAACTTTTCAAATGCTTCAGACTTATATTTCATTAAATATAAATACCCATACCTCGAATAATCATCAGTAAAGGTAATGAAGTAGGTGTGGCCATATTGAGTACCAACTCTAAATGGACCACAAACATCTGTATGGATCAAATCCAACGGATTTTGACTACGCTCAGGTTTCCCCTTAAAAGGAGATTTAGTCATTTTCCCTTTTAGGCAGGATTCACAAGTAGGTAGAGAGTTAATATCAGACATATCAAACATGCCCTCTCCCACTAGCTTGTTCATCCTCCTTGAGGAAATATGACCTAGCCTAGCATGCCAAAGGTTTGCCGGGTTTTGGCTATCGATTTTCCTTTTGTTTGTTGTTGCCGGTTTATCAACATAATTTATTGGAACGTCTTTTAGTTTTAAGTTGTATAGATCGTTTTCAAGTTGTCCATTTCCAATCAAACGTTCATTCTTGTAAATATTGCAAATCCCATTCACAAAATTGCAAGAATAACCATCTCTATCAAGCATAGAAACAGAAATAATGTTTTTAATCAAATCCGGAACAAATAAAACATCTCTTAAAAGTAACTTAAAACCGTTCTGCAAAATTAAATAAACATCTCCCACGGCTTTAGCTTCAACTCTGGAACCATTTTCGAGTCTCAGCTGGGTCTCACCCATTCTAAGCCTGCGACTTCTTGTCATCACCTGCAAATCATTGCAAATGTGAGATCCACATCGGTATCTAATACCCAAGAAGTAGTATTAAGTGAAACATTTATTTCAATATAGAACATACCCTTCGCAGTTCGCAACTGCTCTAGATATTCCTTGCAGTTACGCTTCCAATGACCGGGCTTCTTGCAGTAATGGCAAACATCCTTGGATTTTTCCATGTTTGAAGCCTTTGTCTTGTACTTCTTCTCGGGTTCGATTTTCTTGGGTGGGGCAGAACGTTTCTTGCCCTTTGTACTTGGCCCCTTCTTAGCAGAAGAAGAGGAGCCCACCAAGAAAGCCGGTTTATCCTTCTTTAATGTGGATTCATATGTCACAAGCATATTGACCATCTCTTCAAGGGAGGCCTCTATCTTGTTCATATTGAAATTCACCACAAATCCGTCAAACGAAGAAGGAAGAGACAGAAGTAGTAAGTCCACGTTGAGTTCATGCTCCAACACCAAATCAAGGGTTACCAACTTCTGTATGAGCCAAATCACTCATACCCCATGATCACGGACCGAAGACCCTTCACGCATGCGACACGTCATTAGCTCCTTTACAGTAGAGAACCTTTCAGCCCTCGATTGAGCCCCAAAAAGTTCCTTGAGTTGAACGTGAATGTCAGCAGCATTCACGGTGTCCTCAAATCGCCTCTGGAGTTCATCAGACATCGAGGCTTGCATATAGCATTTGGTCTTGATATCATGGTCCCACCATGTATCAAGTTTGGCTAACTCTTCCGGACTTACGTCAGCTGGTGCTTCCTTCGGAGGAGATTTTTCTAACACGTAGAGCATATTTTCCGAAGTCAAGAAAATCTTCAACTTACGGAACCATTCCGTATAGTTTGCGCCAGTCAACTTATTTTGTTCGAGGATCGAGAAAAGTGGATTACGCGAATTCATCTTATGAAATACTGAAAAGAAACAGACAAATATCAGTGATTGTTTAAGCAATTTACTAATACATAAAATAGGCGATATTTATTTTATGAATCTCACTCCCACTATTTTAACGATTTCACTACCCTCTAGTGAAAACGGGAAACTGTTTTCCTTAGTGAGAACATGGAGTCCAATTGACAATCTATGGTCCCGAATAATATCAGCTAACCATAATTTCAAAAGGTAGAGCCCAATTGCTTCCAAAGCAACCTCCATGTTTTTTACCTCATGTCCAATAAGGGCCCAATAATATGACGCCGTTTATTGTGGCATGTCAAGATGACCCATCAATATTAAGTTGTGATGGACGGTCGCCATGTGGATCCCCCAATAATATGAGCCGATCCCATGGGAGTTCCACCCAACTTACAACATGTGTCGATCCAATGTACAGCTTTCCGACGAACGGGCCCCCCCAATAATATAAGCCGGACCGTATCCGCGGGTAGCATCTCATACATTGATCGTTGATGGAAGGTAGGAACATTTAAACAAATTTAAATTTCCTTTATTTATCTTGATATCAATTTTAAATCATATTTAAAATGAGGGATTTTAATTATAAAAATTTGTCTCATCATTTTTAAAATTTTGTATGCTTGCTGGATTCACACAATTATGTCTAAAACATGCATACAACAATAATATCACATATTATATAGGATGATCGATTCCATTTCTAATCGACCCGTGGTTGCCAATCACGAGTCTTAGTCCAATCCTAGGTAATATGCAGTATGCAATGCAATCCTATTACATTTGCTTCCAATTTACATTTCTTCTATCTTTATTGTCTGCTGGGCCCACCTCCATCTTCAAATCTTGATCTCCCACTAAATCTAATGTATTTACAATAAATAACAATGACAAGTAGGGGATACATTTTTAAGGGGTGGGAACGGGCCATAAACCAAGCCCGCTTTTATTACATATGACAATTCATATTGGGCCATAAACCAGGCCCATTAATAAATCCAACAACAATAAAAACAAATGTAAATTCCTAACATACACCTACAAAATTGGTCATGGCAATCGATCATCCTCATCCAATAACATTTAATTCAAAATTAATTTATTGGATAACATGCAATGGCAATTTAAATTTAAAAGGATAAAATCATATTTCATACATAAAATCTTATTTTACATACAAAATCATATTTTATCTTTTTATCAAATAAAATCATATTTTATCTATAAAATCCAATTTTATACATAAAATCATATTTTACTCAATATACCCATAAGATCATATCTTATCATCAATTGTACCAAAAATAATTAATTTCAAAATTCAATTTAAGGATAAAATATTAAAATTTTCCAAAAATTCAAATTTATCCAAAAATCAATTTTAAAATTTTCGGACTCGAACAATTCGATCCGACGCCTCGTGGACCAATCAAAAACGATTTTCGATCGGACCAAAAATAGAATTTTAACATATTAAAATTTAATTTAAAAATTAAAAAATTAATTTTTCCCGCGGGCCGCCCGGGACATTCCCAGGCTGCCCGCGCCCTAAAGGGGTCGGGCCGGGCAGCCCGGCTGCCCCTAGGGCAGCGACGATCGCTGCCCTGGGCCGCGCCGTGCGCTGCCCATGGGCAGTGCCGTGCGCTGCCCGGGGCAGCGACGATCGCTGCCCCTGCCTCGGGCAGCGATCCAATCGCTGCCCGGGTTTTTGCCCGAAAAAAAAATTTATTTTTAAATATTTATTTTGTTTCAAAAACCGAGGCTTAAAAAATTTTTGTACAATCGATTAATTTAATCGCTTGATCTGAGCAACCTGGCTCTGATACCACTGTTGGAGAACGCGGCGATCAGATCAATTAGGATTGATACCCGGTGCAGCGGAAGTTTAAAATTTTTATATGGAACGATTCCATAATGGGTATCAACCTTACGATTAAATTGTGTTTGTAAAAATTAAATAACGATTATAAAATTTTTACCTTTAATCTCGAATCGAGATTTTGGACACCAACAGATTTCTCTGCTCTTGTTGTATATCCCTGGAACTGATGGACGAACTGTTCTTCAATCAGGTCCACGAACGGATATTTAATCCCTCTGATAGATTGCACTAGAAAATCTATCAGAAGTTTCTACGAAGAGATTAAAGAATTTGATCCGTTAAACCAGACTGCAATTCAAAATTCACAGGCTGGATTTTTCGAGCAGAGGGAGGGAGGGGGCGGCCACTTATTAAAAACGCAGCTAGGGTTTTAAAAATATTTTGTGACCTGTTGTGTGTAATTTCTGTACTGCAATAACTTATTTATAATGTAGGCCACTAACAGCTTAGGGCCCATTAGTCATAAGTTCAAGCCCGACAAGCAAAGCCCGCATGTTCAGAAATTAATATAAAATTCATCGTGACTCCGATTGATAAACCGATTTCACCAATATGCACAGAAACCATTTCTGCACCTTTTAAAGTGAAGATAAATTTTTCTAAATCCGAATTTAGTGGTTTCCAAAAATGTCCATCCCTATGTCATTTTAGGAAATCTTACTCCTCTACTCATAATTAAGAAGTCCAACTTCTTTGTTCATTAAATTTAACTCTTTAAATTTAAATATCTCAACGGGGATTAAAAATTCATTATACTGTGTGACCCTCAATGGTTCAGGGATATAGCTAGCCGTGGGCTCACAACTCCTTGTGACTCAGAACAACGATTTCCGACTTGCCCATCGAATCATGGTAAGAACGCCTAGCAACATCGCCCCATGATTCCCTAGGTATCACTGATAGTGCCTACAAGAACCAATAGATTTTGGTTAGCGTACAGTACGGTCCCTTCATCCATATATCCCGATCGAATCAACAACCATTGGTGTATCGAGAGTCGTTCGAGATTCGATAACTATGCAATACATCTTGAAGATCAAATAGTGACATCGCATGTGCTACTAAGAAACAATTTCTTAAATCACATCATGTACTCTGGCCAGAGATTCGTCACACTAATATCTCCTCAGATCGCATAGGATATCCACACTCGCAAGTATGTGGTGAATCCTTGACAACAAAGCATCGACTCCTATATGTGTTGTAACTGTACCCAATCCCGACACCTGATGACCCCAATAGAGTCAGTAAACGAGTCAAAGCACAGTACTAGCATATAGAGTCTCAATGATGTTTCAAGTAGTAAGGACTAATTATGTACAACCAAAACCGCGGACTATATCCACTCGATAAGTGATAACCACTTGGAAAGTCCGGATAGGGTAGTTCGATCATTCATCATATGAATATCCATTTGCATGCTTCGAACATCTCTATGTTCCTTACCAATGAAACGTGATACTCCGCATCGCAAATGCTAGTCTCAAACTCGAGCGATCCTTATCCTTATTATCGGACGGCTCAATCGACTAGGAACAGTTTAGAATATACAGTGACTATAAGATTTGTTTCATGATAGACATCTCCATGTTCTACCACATCTTACATACACTATAGTATATTCAAGGTCTTTATCAAAACAACAATAGTATATCACAATATAACAATATGAAGAAAGATAAAGTCATTGCCATTAATAAAAGTGTAAATAATATTAAACAAAAGATTGTTTATACAAAGAGTCATCAAAGCCCTTAGCCACAAGTTGGCTCACCGGGCACCCACTCTTTCAAGGAATATCTTGACCATAATGGTTTTCGAAAGGGTATGTTCTACATTGAAGTAAACATTTCACTTAACTCTTCTTCTTGGGTATTGGATACCGGCTGTGGCTCACATCTCTGTAATGATTTGCAGGTGATGGAAAGAAGTAGGAGACTCAGAGATGGTGAGACCTTCTTGAGGATGGGCAATGGCGCAAGAGTTGCAGCCAAAGCTATTGGAGATGTTTACTTATTGTTGGACAATGATTTTAAATTATGTTTGAGAGATGTTTTGTTTGTACCAGATTTGGTGAAAAACATTGTTTCCATTTCTATGCTTGATAAAGATGGATATTCTTGTTTATTTGGCAAAGGTGTTTGCAATATTTACAAGAATGAATGTTTAATTGGTACAGGACAATTGGAAAATGATCTCTATAATTTAAAATTGAAAGATATTTCTATGTACAATGTCCAAGAGATATCAACAACATCCAAAAGAAAACAAGATACTCTAAATCCAGCACACTTATGGCATGCTCGATTAGGTCATATATCTTTTAAAAGGATGAAAAAGATATGGGAGAAGGCATATTTGATATGTCTGATATTAATTCTCTTACTACTTGTGAACCCTTTCTAAAAGGAAAGATGACCTAAATTCCCTTTAAGGGCCATGTGGAGCGAGCCAAGGAACTGTTGGATTTGATCCATACAGATGTGTGTGGTCCACTTAGCATCACCACTAAGCACGGACATTCTTACTTCATTAACTTTACCGATGACTTCTCTAGGTATGGGTATGTGTATTTGATGAAATACAAATCTGAAGCTTTTGAAAGGTTCAAAGAATTCAGAAATGAAGTGGAGAATCAATTGGGACGAAGCATCAAGGCACTCTGATCGGATCGAGGTGGTGAGTACTTGAGTGCTGAATTCCAAGAGTATCTTAGGGAGAATGGGATTCTCTCACAGTGGACTCCTCCTGGTACACCTCAGTTGAATGGTGTTTCGGAACGTCGTAACCGGACTTTGATGGACATGGTTCGGTCTATGATGGGGTTCACGGAGTTGCCGCCATCCTTTTGGGGATATGCGCTTGATACAGCAGAACTGTTGTTGAACAATGTCCATTCAAAGGCAGTTGATAAGACACCATATGAGATATGGATGGAAAAGCCTCCTAAGTATTCTTATCTTAGAATATGGGTGTGCCCTGCTTATGTGAAGCAGACAGTGGGAGATAAATTGGATGCTCGATCCATTTTATGCTACTTCGTGGGATATACAAGGAATTCGGTTGGATATTATTTCTATCATCCCAAAGAAACAAAGGTGTTTGTTTCTAGGAATGCGACCTTATTGGAGAAGGAATTTCTATTGGATAGAAAATGGGAGATGATAGAACTCGAAAAAGTTCGAGAAACACCTACGTTTGTAGAGCCCACACCCGAATAGCCAAGAGAGGAGATACAAGTTCCTAGGAGATCCGAGAGGGTCTCAAGACCACCTATGAGGTATGGTCTGCTTCTTGAAGAGGGCCCTGATGAGCCTGATCATGGATGTGATCCAAGAACCTTCAAGGAAGCGTTATCTGATGCCGATTCATCCAAGTGGCTTGAAGCAATGGAATCTGAGATGAATTCCATGTATTCGAACCAAGTGTGGAATCTTGTGGATCCACCTGAAGGAATTGTTCCTATAGGGTGTAAATGGATTTACAAGATGAAGCTTGGGACGGATGGGAAGGTGGTGACCTTCAAGGCTCGATTGGTAGCAAAAGGTTATACTCAAAGGCAAGGAGTTGACTTTTAAGAAACTTTTTCTCCAGTCGCAATGATCAAGTCTATAAGAATAATGCTTGCCATTGCAGCATGGTATGACTATAAAATATGTGTAGTGACCCTTACCCGGATCACCTACTAAACAGAACTTAGGCATGCAATTAACTTAATAAAACAGATATCAGAATAAAACTGCGGAAACCAATAACATTATACAATCCCAAGTAAAGGAATCTGTAATTATCCAATATTATACAACCAAATCGAATAGCTGTATAAACCCAAATAACAGTAATAAAACCTAGACGAAGCTCCAGCTGGCCAACCACTGACTAGCCCCTCCTGGATCCACCCTCCTCGTCCAATCGCAAACCTGCCCCATGGAATAGGGTGTCCAGAAAATACAGAGTACGAGACGTGAGCATAAAACGCTCAGTGCGAGAGTATGAGTATACATGCATGCAAAGTGAACTCCCTATAGACTCGAGGTCAAGGATCAGATAACAGAGACAGACCGGGCCCTGGTATGTAGCACGCTGTGCCGTCGCTTCAGGAGGTGGCTCCCATACCGAGACAATCGTGGATACGCCGGACCCAAATCGATGGAAGTCCATCCACTAACAGGATAGGGTACAACCCTACTACAGACATCTCGAAGGAGATACAGCAAGATGCAAATGAATGCAGCATAACATCATGGCATATAAATCATGCAGTCACAAAATACATGCATACTCAGTCAGGATATCTCGAACAGTACTTTCGTACCTCAAAACAGTGAAAGCTCTACCAACTCTAGGTCCACGCCTATAGTCTGCTCTACACTGCCAAATGATACCACTATCATCAAAGTGCTCTAAAAGCCTTAACTAAGCTATTGCATACTCCTAAATATTTATAGGGAGCAAAAGCTATACCTTCGTTCGTCGTTAGCCCTTTGATGTCGATGCCTCCAGAACTTGGGCACAACTCCGCTACGACTACCGAACGCCTAGACGACTCCCGGTTCAAGCCTAGGAAGGCTAGAACAACTCGAATATGACTAGAAATAGAGAGGAAATCCGGAATTGGCAAGGAGAAATGAAGTCTCGGCCTTCTATTTATAGACAACGATCGGAGCCTCCGATCCTCGATCGGAACGTCCGAACCTCGATCGGAACGTCCGATCCTGCCATTGGAGCTTCCGAAGATCTTGATCTACCACGTGTCAAAATATCACTTGTTGATTCCGGATAGGGGTGATCGGAGCCTCCGGTCCTGATCGGAGCTTCCGATCCAGCCACACGTCATGGATGATGTAATATCATCGGTGCCTCCGATCCTCATCGGAGCTTCCGATCCCGATCGGAGCTTCCGATCGTCCCTTCGGAGCTTCCGATCCGTCCGATGCCTATTTGAATTAATTAGCATTAATCCTTTAATTACTCAATTAGGGTTCGGGCTACTACATTCTCCCCCACTTAAGATATTTCGTCCTCGAAATCAGATCTTAAGTACCGAATGCAAATACAGAAATCAGAAACATTCTTTATTCAAACAAACGTTTACAGAGTTTGCAACTGAATACAACTTAAAGAATGAAATCAAAACAACTCAGGATGGTCTTTACGCATCCTGTCCTCAAGCTCCCAAGTAGCTTCCTCAGTGCCTCGGCGCTGCCACTGAACTAAAACCAAAGGAATGACTTTGTTCCGTAAAACCTTATCCTTATAATCCAGGATACGAAGAGGTTTCTCAACATAAGTCAAATCCTTGTCTACCTGAACCTCAGATCGCTGCAGAATATGAGATTCATCCGCCACATACCGTCGCAACAGAGATACGTGGAACACGTCGTGAATACTGGATAGATGCGGTGGCAAAGCTAGTCGATAAGCCAAATCGCCAATACTCTCCAAGACCTCAAACGGACCGATAAATCTGGGAGACAACTTGCCCTTAAGGCCAAATCTGAGAATCTTGCGGAAAGGTGACACTCTCAGAAACACTTTCTCCCCGACCTCGAACTGCAAAGGCCTACGCTTGATATTAGCATAACTGGCCTGACGATCCTGGGCAGTCTTAATCCGTTTCTTGATCTGATCAACAATGTCTATCGCCTGCTGGATAAACTCCGGTCCTTCAGCCTGTCTCTCCCCCACTTCTTCCCAGAAGAGTGGAGTACGACAACGTCGCCCATACAACGCCTCAAAAGGTGCCATCCCAATACTAGTGTGATAGCTGTTGTTGTAAGCGAACTCGATCAACGGCAAATGATCCTGCCAGGCTGAACCAAAATCCATGACGCACGCTCTAAGCATATCTTCTAACGTACGGATAGTGCGCTCTGACTGACCATCAGTCTCTGGATGATAGGCTGTACTCAAACTGAGAGTAGTACCCATCGCACGCTGAACACTCCCCCAGAATCTAGAAGTAAACCTGGGGTCCCGATCGCTGACAATGCTCACAGGCACTCCATGAAGTCGGACGATCTCCTGAATGTACATCCGTGCCATGCGATCCACAGAGTACTCTCGGCTATAGGCAATGAAATGCGCTGACTTGGTGAGTCGGTCCACCACAACCCAGATAGCATCACAGTTCCTCGGGGATACTGGCAAATGGGTCACAAAGTCCATAGTGATAAACTCCCATTTCCATTCAGGAATAGGCAGACTGTGAAGCAACCCTCCAGGTTGTCGGTGCTCTGCCTTGACCTGTTGACACACCAAACATCTCGAAACAAACTGATAAACACTGCGTTTCATTCCCTTCCACCAGAAACGAGTACGTAGATCCTTGTACATCTTGTTGCTCCCAGGATGAATACTCAAATTAGTGCGATGTGCCTGAGATAAAATCTCCTCTCGCAACTCTTCATCCTGTGGAATCACAAGCCTACCAGACAAACACAGAAAGCCATCTGACTGATAATGAAATCCAGACGAGCTACCCTCGTTAGCTAGACGAGCTAAACGCTGGGTCTTTGAATTAGACATCTGAGCATCTCGGATCCGTGAATACAAGGCTGGCTCAGATAATATCGCAAACATCTGGATACTCTGCATACCTTTCTTATGCTTGAAGGTAAAACCTGAAGTACAACAGTCACTGATCGCACTAGACATCGAACAAGTCTGAAGTGCGGATAGTCGCACCTTGCGACTCAAAGCATCAGCGGTGAGATTAGCAGCTCCCGGATGGTACTTAATCTCGCAATCATAGTCCTTAAGCAAATCCATCCAACGTCTCTGCCTCATGTTCAATTCTGCCTGAGTGAACAAATACTTGAGACTCTTATGGTCGGTGAAGATCTCAAATTTCTCGCCATACAGATAATGACGCCAGATCTTCAAAGCGAACACAATGGCTGCTAACTCCAAATCATGGACTGGGTAGTTGTTCTCGTGAAGCTTCAGCTGTCTAGAAGCGTATGCGATCACATGCCCATTCTGAGTCAGGACACAACCTAACCCCTAAAGAGAAGCATCCGTGTAAACTACATACCCTCCAGATCCTGACGGTAATGCTAACACCAGCGCAGAAGTCAACCGCCGTCGAAGCTCACGAAAATTCTCCTCACACTCGGAGGACCACTCAAAATCCACACCCTTGCGGGTAAGCTGCGTCAACGGTCGAGCTAACTGAGAGAAGTTCAGAATGAAGCGACGATAATACCTTGCTAGACCCAGAAAACTACGGATCTCAGCAACCGTCGTCGGACGCGACCAATTAAGTACCGCTTCAATCTTGCTTGGATCAACAAAAATCCCCTCCCTGGATATGATATGGCCAAGAAAGACCACTCTATCCATCCAGAACTCACACTTGCTCAGCTTGGCGTACAATTGCTCATCTCGAAGAGTCTGCAGTACCAACCGCAAGTGAGAAACATGCTCTTCCGTATTATGCGAATACACCAAGATGTCGTTAATGAAGACCACGACAAACTTGTCCAAATACTCCCTGAAGACACGGTTCATCAGATCCATGAATATAGCCGGCGCATTAGTCAAACCAAATGGCATCACTAGGAACTCGTAATGCCCATAGCGAGTACGGAATGCAGTCTTGGCTACGTCCTGATCACGGACTCTCAACTGATGATACCCAGATCTCAAGTCAATCTTGGAGTAAATTGATGTGCCCTGCAACTGGTCAAACAAGTCATCAACACGAGGCAACGGATACTTGTTCTTCACAGTGACTCGATTCAGCTGCCGATAGTCAATGCACAACCGCATCGACCCATCCTTCTTTTTCACGAAGAGAACAGGAGCTCCCCAAGGAGATACACTAGGACGAATGTACCCCTTGTCCAAAAGATCCTGTAGCTGATTCTTTAACTCACGCATCTCTGACGGAGCCAGACGATACGGTGCTCTAGAAATAGGCGAAGTACCCGGCATCAACTCTATGCCAAACTCGACTTCCCTAGCAGGAGGAAAACCCGGAATCTCATCAGGAAACACATCTGGAAATTCATCCACAATAGGAATGCTCTCTATCCCAATACTCTCAGCGGACAAATCAACTGCATAGATAAGGTAGCCTTCCCCGCCAGACTCTAGAGCTCGACAGGCTCTCAAAGCTGATACCAAAGGCATCGGGGGTCGCGCTCCCTCACCATAGAAAAACCAACTCTCACTCCCTTCCGGATGAAAGCGTACTAATCTCTGATAGCAGTCCACTGAAGCTCGATAGGTAGTCAGCACATCTATTCCCAGAATGCAATCAAAGTCGTCCATCGCCAGGACCATGAGATTCGCCAACAGAACGTTCCCTTCGAACTCTAAAGGGCAACCCATCACTAGACGTTTAGCCAAAGCAGATTGGCCCGTCGGAGTAGAAATAGACATCACTACGTCTAGTGCAATGCATGGTAATCTATGCCTCTTAACAAAACGTGCAGAAATGAAGGAATGAGATGCACCAGTGTCAATAAGTACAAGAGAAAGTATACCATAAAGCATAAATGTACCTGCGATGACTTTCTCATTCTCCTCCACAGCCTGATCATGTCTCAGGGCAAACACCTGGCCAGAAGCTCGTGGCCTCAAATGAGAACTCCCAGCAGACTGTCCCTGCGACCTCTGCTGAACGGTGGCCTGAGAACCCGATCCTGAACCAGATCCAGAACCGCCTCCCCCAGACTGTGGACAATCCCTCCGGATATGACCAGTTTCTCCACAACGGAAACAAGCTCCAGAAGCTCTACGGCACTTGTCGGATGGATGGTTCTTCCCACAGTGATCACACTTGTCCTTCTTACCATAACGGACAATACCTCCAGAACCAGAGGAAGAAGAAGATCCAGACTTCTTGAAAGTTTGGGCACGGGGACCCAAAGAACTAGCAGGTCTCGACTGAGAGAAAGACCTGTTCCGCCGAATGCTGTCCTCTGCCTGGTGACAACGGCTCACCAAACCCTCGTAGGACATGTCGTCGCCAACCGCCACACGGTCATGGATCTCAGGGTTAAGGCCCTGAAGGAACAGATTATACTTCATCTCTGAGCTATCAGCAATCTCGGGGCAGTAGGATAGCAGATCAAAGAACCTCTGCTGATACTCATCAATAGACATGGTTCCCTGTCGCAGAATCAGTAGCTCGCCTGCCTTCGACTGTCGGAGTGCAGGAGGAAAATACCGCTTTTGGAAAGCTGTGCGAAACTCGGCCCAGGTGGCCACTCCTCTCGCCGCAACAAAAGGTGCAGAAGTAAACCTCCACCACCTGCGCGCACGCCCATCCAGAAGATAGCCAAGGGTCTCCACCTTCTGCTCATCGGTGCATTGGAAAGTCTGAAAAGTCGTCTCCATGTGGTCTAACCAGTTCTCCGCATCCTCCGGAGACTCACCTCCAACTAAGGGCTTAGGACCCATAGCTAAGAATCGACGCACAGTGAAACGCTCGTCGTCATGGTGACGATGACGCCGTTCTCGCCGAGGCTCCCGGTCGGCATCACCCCAACGCCCACCAACACTGCCATGAGAACTCTGGTCGTCACGATTTGACATCTACAAAAATACCTCAAGATGAGACTAAATCCCAAGAAATCTTTTGCATGCTCTGATACCATAAATGTAGTGACCCTTACCCGGATCACCTACTAAACAGAACTTAGGCATGCAATTAACTTAATAAAACAGATATCAGAATAAAACTGCGGAAACCAATAACATTATACAATCCCAAGTAAAGGAATCTGTAATTATCCAATATTATACAACCAAATCGAATAGCTGTATAAACCCAAATAACAGTAATAAAACCTAGACGAAGCTCCAGCTGGCCAACCACTGACTAGCCCCTCCTGGATCCACCCTCCTCGTCCAATCGCAAACCTGCCCCATGGAATAGGGTGTCCAGAAAATACAGAGTACGAGACGTGAGCATAAAACGCTCAGTGCGAGAGTATGAGTATACATGCATGCAAAGTGAACTCCCTATAGACTCGAGGTCAAGGATCAGATAACAGAGACAGACCGGGCCCTGGTATGTAGCACTCTGTGCCATCGCTTCAGGAGGTGGCTCCCATACCGAGACAATCGTGGCCGGACCCAAATCGATGGAAGTCCATCCACTAACAGGATAGGGTACAACCCTACTACAGACATCTCGAAGGAGATACAGCAAGATGCAAATGAATGCAGCATAACATCATGGCATATAAATCATGCAGTCACAAAATACATGCATACTCAGTCAGGATGTCTCGAACAGTACTTTCGTACCTCAAAACAGTGAAAGCTCTACCAACTCTAGGTCCACGCCTATAGTCTGCTCTATACTGCCAAATGATACCACTATCATCAAAGTGCTCTAAAAGCCTTAACTAAGCTATTGCATACTCCTAAATATTTATAGGGAGCAAAAGCTATACCTTCGTCCGTCGTTAGCCCTTTGATGTCGATGCCTCCAGAACTTGGGCACAACTCCGCTACGACTACCGAACGCCTAGAAGACTCCCGGTTCAAGCCTAGGAAGTCAAGAACAACTCGAATATGACTAGAAATAGAGAGGAAATCCGGAATTGGCAAGGAGAAATGAAGTCTCGGCCTTCTATTTATAGACAACGATCGGAGCCTCTGATCCTCGATCGGAACGTCCGAACCTCGATCGGAATGTCCGATCCTGCCATCGGAGCTTCCGAAGATCCTGATCTGCCACGTGTCAAAATATCACTTGTTGATTCCGGATAGGGGTGATCGGAGCCTCCGGTCCTGATCGGAGCTTCCGATCCAGCCACACGTCATGGATGACGTAATATCATCGGTGCCTCCGATCCTCATCGGAGCTTCCGATCCCGATCGGAGCTTCCGATCGTCCCTTCGGAGCTTCCGATCCGTCCGATGCCTATTTGAATTAATTAGCATTAATCCTTTAATTACTCAATTAGGGTTCGGGCTACTACAATATGGCAGAAGGATGTGAAGACAGCTTTTCTTAATGAAGATATTAAGGAAGAAATTTACATGTCTCAACCTGAAGGGTTCACATCTATCGGAAGTGAGCATAAAGTATGCAAACTTCAGAGATCTATTTATGGTCTCAAACAGGCATCTAGGAGCTGGAACCTCAGATTTGATGGTACAATCAAAGAGTTTGGGTTTACTAAGAATCCTGAGGAACCATGTATATATAAGAAGGTCAGTGGGAGTGCTGTGACATTCCTGGTACTTTATGTTGATGACATTCTACTCATTGGGAATGATGTAGGAATATTGCAATCAACTAAAGTATGGTTATCGAGTAATTTCTCGATAAAGGACTTGGGTGAAGCATCTTTTGTATTGGGAATACAAATCAATCTATCGGGATAGATCAAAAATATTGCTTGGTCTCAACCAGTCCACATACATTGATACCATCGTGAAGAGGTTCTCGATGGATGAGTCTAAGAGAGGACATCTACCAATGTGTCATGGCATGTCTCTATCCAAGTCCATGTCTCCCAAGAATGATGCAGAGATAGAGACGATGACACGCATTCCATATGCATCTGCAATTGGTAGTATCATGTATGCGATGATATCTACACGTCCTGACGTGGCTTTTGCACTAAGTGTTACAAGTAGATATCAATCAAACCCTGGTCTTCCACACTGGAAAGCTGTGAAAGACATTCTCAAGTATTTGAGAAGAACTAAGAATATGTTCTTCATTTATGGGGGTGGAGAACTAAAATTGGAAGGCTATACCGACTCTAGCTTCCAAAGCGATGTTGATGATTCGAAGTTAACTTCCGGTTTTATATTCATGCTCAATGGTGTTGCTGTTTGTTGGAAGAGTTCCAAGCAAAATAGCACTGCGAATTCAACCACTGAGGCAGAATATATTGTTGCATCCGATGCTGCAAAGGAAGCTGTTTGGATTAGGAATTTCGTCCAAGAGTTGGGCGTTATCCCTAATGGAGTTGATCTAGTCCCGGTGTACTGCGACAACACTGGTGCCGTTGCTCAGGCAAAAGAACCAAGGTCTCATCAGAAATCCAAACATGTACTGAGAAAATACCACATAATCCGAGAAATTGTGGAACGAGGAGATGTCTTGTTAGACAGAGTCGCCTCCGCAGATAATGTTGCTGATCCACTAACTAAGACTTTACCAAGACCATTGTTCGAAAAGCATCGCGAATCAATGGGTTTGAAGAATATGGGTAGTTGGCTCTAGTGCAAGTGGGAGATTGTTAGAGTAGGTTCCCGTCGAGCCAATGTGTTGGCCGATGGTCCTTGTGAGAACTCTTGTATGACAATCTTTATTTTAATAATATTTCACATTATTTAATTTGGCAAATCTTTATCAATATACCCATGCTAGCTGCATAGATAAAGCCCTTGAATATACAAATAGTAGAAAGAATATGAGATAGTCATATGATGACTATCATGAAACTCATATTTGGAATACTGTATATTCTAAACTGTTCCTAGTCGATTCAGCCGCCATAAAGAAGGATAAAGGCCGCTCGAGCTTGAGACTAGTATTTGTGATGTGAGTACCATGTTTCATTGGTAGGGGACATGGTGATGCCAAACATGCAAATAGGTGCTCCTTGTAGAGTGCACTGAACAACCCTCTCTAAAGGACTTTCCAAGTGGTTGTCACTTATCGAGTGGAGAAGTCCTAGTTTATGGTTGTACACCATTAGTCCTTATGACCCGGGACAACATGGAGACTCTATATGGTAGTGCTTCACTTTGACTTGTTTACCGACTCATCTGGGGTCATCAGGTGGCAATGTTGGGTGTTGTGACGAAACATATAGAAGTCAATGCATTGTAGTCGGGGATTCACCGCTTACCTACGGGTATGGATATCCTATGTAATCTCATGCATACGTAGCTTGAAATCTCTTATCAGAGTAAGTGGTAATTAAGAAAGGGGTTTCTTGAATTACACTTTCGATGCAACTACGGCATGACACATAGTTATCGATTCAATGAAAACTCTCGATAAACCAATGGTTGTCGAATCGGTTGGGATATATGAGTTAAAGGAACCGTACTGTACGCTAACCATAATTGATTGGTTCTTGCAGGCACTATCATTTGATACCTAGGGAGTCATGTAAGAGATGCTGCTAGACGTTTACATGACTGGTTGGGTACTATCAGACATGAGTTTTCTGACGTTCTTATTATCAATGTGTTGATCAATAAGAATGAAGCTATATAGGGTATGCTCATATAAGGGACTTGTTGATCCCGAATCATATGGAGATGTGAACCCACTGCTAGTTGAATCAGTGAACCATTGAGGGTCACACAAGTACTAGCTTTCTAGATCCCGTTGAGATTAAAATAAGTTCAATGTGTTGAACAACTTATAAAGGTGTTTATAAGTAAAATAAATTAGAAGTTTGACTTCTAAATTGGAGAATTAATGGAATAAGTAACTTTCAATTTGTGAATGTGTTCCAAGATTAAAAGTTGACTTAAAATAATTAGTTTATGAAAATGGTGATTTTCTAAACTATTATTTTGAACTTAGTTAATTAATTCAAGTGTTGAATTTATTTAACACTAGTTGACATTTTAATGTACAAATAATTAAACACTATTGAGTCTTGTAGAGCTCAAATAAAATAGTGTTATATAATTATTGTTACTAGTATACTTGAATGAGTTCAAGTTGAATTTAATTAATTGATTAAACTTAAATGGGTTTTGTAGTGACCCTGCATGGTATCACCTACTAACTGGCAACTAATAGCATGCATTAAACTTAATACATCAAAATAACTTAACAGAGTAAATCATGCGGAAACAAAACCATAATTTATATAACAACTTAGTATCATAATCCAAGCTTAAATCTGTAGTGATACAACCAAATCGAAAACTTAAATAGTAAATATTATACAACTATATCGAATCCTGCTGTATAATAAAATCCTCAAGGCTCCTGCTCCCTAGTCCTGCCTTGAACTACCAGCTCCGTCCATCCTACGACCTGCCCCATGGAATAGGGTGCCCAAGGTAACAACTAGGACGTGAGCGCTAACGCCCAGTACATAAACATGAGTAAACATATGTATATAATGCATGAAACATGATGACTGGTACATGGTCATCTGAAAAGTCATGATCAGAACCGGCGCCACATGAGTGCTGCCACTGCACGGATCAACCTCTGGGTTCAACCACACTTGTCTAGTACACCAGAGTAGACAGACATAAATGCCCCCACCGTCGCGGTACTCTCAGTGACAGACTATTGAATATAGAGCTGAGCGGCTCTATAGTCAGGTATAACAAGGTATAGGCTCAACGTGTATATGCACATGACATATGAATATAGAAAACGGTAAATCATACATCATGCCATATAATAATGCCAAATAAATGCAACATATAAACATGTATACCCGCTGGAAATCTCAGTCAATGTGTACGTACCTCTAGGCTAGTTCAAGTATAATAGGATCCTAGGTTCCAATCCTATATTCAAAAGTTCACTGTATCACTACGTAAATTCTATAAGCCTTAACTAAGCTAATAAGTACTCTCAAAACTTAAATAGATTCTCGGACCATACCTTTGTCCGTAGTTAGCCATTTGAAGTCGCTAGTCCCGGATGACTATAACCACACCTTGGTTATTCCAGAACCTCTATTATAAGCGATAGGGCCCTCAAGTGTATATCTCACATTATATAACTGAAGAAGGAAACTCGGGAATTCGTATTTCAAAATAAAATCGAACGAGCCCTATTTATAGGCGAAATTCCCGGCCAGGATCGGAACTTCCGATTTTAGGATCGGAGCTTCCGATCCAGCTCATTGTATGCATGTGTGACACGTCGGGATCGGAACTTCCGATCAGGCGATCGGTGCTTCCGATCTTCTCTACGTTCAACACTTGTAAAAATTCGTGGCTGAGTCATCGAACATTGCTGGCAGCTGGAGATCGGAACTTCGGTTCCAGGATCGGAGCTTCCGATCTCGATGCTTCCACTGAGCTTCTGAAATGACTGGGATCGGAGCTTCCGATCTGGGTTCGGAGCTTCCGATCCAGCCCGAACTCAAAAGCCCAAATTCTCTTCTGAAGCCCAATTAAACTCCGGAATCGGTTAATTACTAATCCTTAATTATGTTTAACAAATTATTATCTTAAAATAGAATCTGGGTTACTACATTCTCCCCACCTTTAGATATTTCGTCTGCGAAATAACATCTAAATACAATTCAAGATAACAATATGAAACATCAAACCATGTTTTATTACAACAACTTTAATTACAACTACATGGTAATCAAATATACAAAGCAAACAACTCAAGATATTCTGCTTGCATACGACTTTCAGTTTCCCAAGTTGCTTCTTCAACGCCTCGGCGCTGCCACTGTACCATCACAAGTGGTATAGTCTTGTTCCGAAGAACTTTCTCCTTCCTTTCTAGGATACGGATTGGTTGTTCAACAAAAGACAGATCTGGCTCTAGCTGAATATCAGTAGACTGAATCACATGAGATTCATCAGCTATATACTGTCAAAGTAACGACACATGAAAAACGTTATGTATACTGGAAAGATTTGGCAGTAAAGCCAAACGATGTGCAACATCTCCAATCTTTTCCAGTATCTGGAAAGGCCCAATGAAACGAGGAGATAACTTGCCTTTCACGCCGAATCTCATCACCTTCCTGAAAGGTGATACTCGAAGGAACACATATTCACCAGGCTCAAACTGAAGTGGCATGCGGCGAATATTAGCATAACTGGCTTGTCTATCTTGAGCAACTTTGATCCTATGTTTGATCAAATCTACCTTGTCTACAACCTGCTGCACCAATTCAGGACCCTCGACTTGCCGTTCCCCGACTTCATCCCAGAATAATGGAGTACGACACCGTCGACCGTACAATGCCTCGAAAGGTGTCATTTCGATACTACGATGATAACTGTTATTGTAGACAAATTCGATCAAAGGTAACTGATCCTGCCAAGATAAGCCAAAATCCATGACAGAAGAACGTAGCATATCCTCCAGCGTACGAATCGTCTGCTCTGACTGCCCGTCAGTCTTCGGATGATATGCAGTGCTCAAACTCAGAGTGGTACCCAACGCCTCCTGAAAAATACCCCAAAAACGTGAGGTAAATTGTGGGTCTCTATCACTGACTATGCTCACTGGAATCCCATGCAATCGCACTATCTCCTGGATGTATAAACGTGCCATGCGATCATAAGAATACTCTCGGTTATAAGGAATAAAGTGTGCTGATTTTGTCAAACGGTCAACGACAACCCAGATAGCATCACACTGACGTGACGTCATAGGCAAGTGGGTAACAAAGTCCATATTCATGTGCTCCCACTTCCATTCGGGAATCTCAAGATTCTGCAGTAATCCACCTGGTCGTCGATGTTCAGCCTTGACCTATTGACAAACCAAACATCTCGAAACAAATTGATACACACTTTTCTTCATCCCTTTCCACCAGAATCTAGTTCGCAAGTCCTTATACATTTTCATGCTTCCAGGATGAACTGATAATCGACTCCTGTGAGCTTGAGAAAGAATATCATTCCTGAGCTCCGCATCATTAGGTACAACCACTCGATTAGATAAGCACAATAAACCATCTGCCTGAAAATGAAATCCAGATGTATTAACTCCATTGGCTAGACGTGCCAAACGCTGAGTCTTAACATCAGATATCTGAGCATCTCTGATTCGAGAATACAATGCTGGCTCAGACAAAATAGTATAAAACCGAATCTCATTTCTCCCTTTCTTGTGCTTGAGCGTAAAACTCAAAGAACAACACTCTTGTATCATATGAGATACTTCACTAGTCTGATGTGCAGAAAGTCTCACTTGCCGACTCAAGGCATCAGCAGTAAGATTAACAGAACCTGGATGATATTTGATTTCACAATCATAATCTTTCAGAAGATCCATCCAGCGTCTCTGTCGCATATTCAACTCCGCCTGAGTGAATAAATACTTCAAACTCTTGTGATCCGTGAATATCTCAAATTTCTCGCCATAAAGATAATGCCTCCAAATCTTGAGTGCAAATACAATGGCGGCTAACTCGAGATCATGTACTGGATAATTACTCTCATGCGTCTTTAACTGTCGAGAAGCATAGGCAATAACATGTCCATGCTTGTAAGAGTGGGTGCCCAGTGAGCCAACTGTGTGGCTATGGGCTTTGATGACTCTTTGTATAAACAATCTTTTGTTTAATATTATTTACACTTTTATGGCAATGACTTTATATTACTTCATATTGTTATATTGTGATATACTATTGTTGTTTTGATAAAGACCTTGAATATACTATAGTGTATGTAAGATGTGGTAGAACATGGAGATGTCTATCATGAAATACATCTTATAGTCACTGTATATTCTAAAAACCGTTCCTAGTCAATTGAGCCGTCCGATAATAAGGATAAGGATCGATCGAGTTTGAGACTAGCATTTGCGATGCGGAGTACCACGTTTCATTGGTAGGGAACATGGAGATGTTCGAAGCATGCAAATGGATATTCATAGGATGAATAATCGAACTACCCTATCCGGACTTTCCAAGTGGTTATCACTTATCGAGTGGATAAAGTCCGCGGTTTTGGTTGTACACCATTAGTCCTTACGACTTGAAACATCATGGAGACTCTATATGCTAGTGCTGTGCTTTGACTCGTTTACCGACTCTATGGGGGTCATCAGGTGTCGAGATTGGGTACAGTTACGACACATATAGGAGTCAATGCATTGTTGTCAAGGATTCACCACATACTTGCGAGTGTGGATATCCTATGCGATCTGAGGAGATATTAGTGTGACAAATCTCTGGCCAGAGTACTTGATGTGATTTAAGAAATGGTTTCTTAGTAGCACATGCGATGTCACTAATTTGATCTTCAAGATGTATTGCATAGTTATCGAATCTTGAGCGACTCTCGATATACCAATGGTTGTTGATTCGATCGGGATATTTGGATGAAGGGACCGTACTGTACGCTAACCAAAATCTACTCGTTCTTGTAGGCACTATCAGTGATACCTAGGGAATCATGGGGCGATGTTGCTAGGCGCTTTACCATGATTCGTTGGGCAAGTCGGAAAGTGTTGTTCCGAGTCACAAGGAGTTGTGAGCCCACGGCTAGCTGTATCCCTGAACCATTGAGGGTCACACAGTGTAATGGAGTTTTAATCCCCGTTGAGATAGTTAAATTTAAAGAGTTAAATTTAATGAACTAAGGAGTTGGACTTCTTAAATAAGAGTAAGGGAGTAGGATTTCCTAAAATGACATAGGGATGGACATTTTAGGAAACCACTGAATTCGGATTCAGGAAAATTTATTTTGACTTTAAAATGTGCAGAAATGGTTTCTGTGCACATTGGTGAAATCGGTTCATCAATCGGAGTCACGATGAATTTTATATTAATTTCTGAATGTGTGGGCTTTGCTTGTCGGGCCCTAGCTTATGACTAATGGGCCCTAAGGTGTTAGTGGCCTGCATTATAAATAAGTTATTGCAGTACAGAAATTACACACAACAGGTCATTATTTTGAGAGACAGAATTCGAAACCCTAGCCTCCTCTCTCTCTCACAATTCGGCCGCCCCCTCCTTGCTCTGTCAGAGAATTTCCGGTCTGTGATTTTTAATTGCAGTCAGGAATAACGAATCAGATTCGTTTAATCTCTTCGCAGAAAACTTCTGACAGATTTTCTAGTGCAATCTGTCAGAGGGATTTAAACCCCATTCGTGGACCTGATTGAAGGAGTTCATCAGTTCCTGGGAGATACAAGAAGCGCAGAGAAATCTGTGTGGTGTCCATTAATCTCGCTTCGAGATTGGAGGTAAAATTTAATTAATTGTTATTTGAATTTTACACACACAATAATTTAATCGTTGAATGGTTGATACCCACACCATGGAATCGTTCCATGATAAAATTTTTAAACTTCCGCTGCACCGGGTATCAATCGTGATTGATCTGAACGCCAGTTTTACAACAGTGGTATCAGAGCCAGGTTGCTCAGATCAAACGATTGAATTAATCAATTGTACAAAATTTTTGAATCTCGGTTTTTTGGAAAACAAAATAAATATTTTTAAATAAAAAAAAATATTTTTTTTTTCGGGGCAAAACCCGGGCAGCGATTGGATCGCTGCCCGGTGGGGCAGCAATTGTTGCTGCCCCGGGCGGCGCACGGCGCCGCCCAAAGGGGGCGCATGGCGCCGCCCAGGACGGCGACCGTCGCCGCCCAGCGCAGCGCTGGGCGCTGCCCAGGGTGGCGCACGGCGCCGCCCAGGGGCGGCGCTCGGCGCCGCCCAGCGGAGGCACCAGGCGCCGCCAGGGCAGCGAGAGTCGCTGCCCTAAGGGGGCAGCCGGGCTGCCCCCGGCCCGCGCCCCGGGTGCGGGCCGGCCCGGGAGTGTCCCGGGCGGCCCGCGGGAAAAATTATATTTTTTATTAAAAATTAATTTTAATATGTTAAAATTTTATTTTTGGTCCGGTCAAAAATTGTTTTGATTGGTTCACGAGATTTCGGATCGAATTGTTCGAGTCCGTAAATTTTAAAATTGATTTTGGATAAATTTGAATTTTTGGAAAATTTTAATATTTTATCCGTAAATTGAATTTTGAAATCAATTATTTTTGGTACAATTGATGATAAGATATGATCTTATGATATATTGAGTAAAATATGATTTTATTTGTAAAATTGGATTTTATAGATAAAATATGATTTTATTTGATATAGAGATAAAATATGATTTTATATGTGAAATGAGATTTTATATATAAAATATGATTTTATCTTGTTTAAATTTGAATTGCCACTGCATGTTATCCAATAAATTAATTTTGAATTAAATGTTATTGGATAAGGATGATCGATTGCCATGACCAATTTTGTAGGTGTATGTTAGGAATTTACATTTTGTTTTTTATTGTTGTTGGTTTTATTAATGGGCCTGGTTTATGGCCCGATATGAATGTCATATGTAATAAAAGTGGGCTTGGTTTATAGCCCGTTCCCACCCCTAAAAATGTATCCCCTACTTGTCATTGTTATTTATTGTAAATGCATTAGATTTAGTGGGAGATCAAGATTTGAAGATGGTGGGCCCAGCAGACAATAAAGACTGAAAAAATGTAAATTGGAAGCACATGTAATAGGATTGCATTGCATACTGCATATTACCTAGGATTGGACTAAGACCCGTGATTGGCAACCACGGGTCAATTAGAAATGGAATCGATCATCCTATATAATATTTGATATTATGATTGTATGCATGTTTAGACATAATTGCGTGAATCCGGCAAGCATGCAATAAATTAAATATGATGAGACAAATATTTTTATAATTAAAATCCCTCATTTTAAATATGATTTAAAATTTATATCAAGATAAATAAAGGAAATTTAAATTTGTTTAAATGTTCCCACCTTCCATCAACGGTCAATGTATGTGATGCTACCCGCGGATACGGTCCGGCTCATATTATTGGGGGGGCCCGTCCGTCGGAAAGCTGTACATTGGATCGACAAATGTTGTAAGTTGGGTGGAACTCCCATGGGATCGGCTCATATTATTGGGGGATCCACATGGCGACCGTCCATCACAACTTAATATTGATGGGTCATCTTGACATGTCACTTTAAACGGCGTCATATTATTGGGCCCTTATTGGACATGAGGTAAACACATGGGGGTTGCTTTGGAAGCAATTGGGCTCTACCTTTTGAGAATTATGGTTGGCTGATATTATTCGGGACCATAAGTTTGTCAATTGGACTCCATGTTCTCACTAAGGAAAAAGTTTCCCGTTTTCACTAGAGGGTGGTGAAATCGTTAAAATAGTGGGAGTGAGATTCATAAAATAAAATTCGCCAATTTTATGTCTTAGTAAATTTTTTAAACAATCATCGATAATTGTCTGTTTTATCTCAGTAATCCACATGTTTCTGTTCTCCAACAAAACAAACTTATTGACGCAAACAATACAGAATGATTCCATAAGTTAAGATTGTCCTAAGTTCGGAAAAAGATTTTCTAAGTGTTAGAAAAGGCTTCTCCGAAAACAGCCCCGGCTGATGTAACTGCCGAAAGGTTGGCCGAATTAGAGAAATGGTTGGACCATGATCTCAAGGCCAAATGTTACATGCAAAATTGGACAAGTCTAAACAAGTTTGCCATCACTGCAAGAAACCCGGTAATTGGAAACGTAACTGCAAGGAATACCCCAAGCAGTTGCGAACTGCAAAGGGTATGTTTTACATTGAAATAAATGTTTTTCTTAATACTACTTCTTGGGTATTGGATACCAGATGTAGATCTCATATTTGCAATGAGTTGCAAATGATAACAAGAAGTAATAGGATAAGGATGGGTGAGACCCAGTCAAGGCTCGGGAATGGTTCCAGAGTTAAATCCATAGCTATGGGAAATATTTATTTTTTGCAGAACGGTTTTAAGTTACTTTTGATAGATGTTTTATTTGTTCCAGATTTAATTAAAACATTATTTCTGTTTCTATGCTAGATAGAGATGGTTATTCTTGCAATTTTGTGAATGAGATTTGCAATATTTACAAGAATGAATGTTTAATTGGAAATGGACAATTTGAAAACGATCTATACAACTTAAAACTAAAAGACGTTCCAATGAATTATGTTGATAAACCGGCTACAACAAACAAAAGGAAAAACGATAGTCAAAACCCGGCAAACCTTTGGCATGCTAGGCTAGGTCATATTTCCTCAAGGAGGATGAACAAGCTAGTGGGAGAGGGCATGTTTGATATGTCTGATATTAATTCTCTACCTACTTGTGAATCCTGCCTAAAAGGAAAAATGACTAAATCTCCTTTTAAGGGGAAACCTGAGCGTAGTCAGAATCTGTTGGATTTGATCCATACAGATGTTTGTGGTCCATTTAGAGTAGGGACTCAACATGGCCACACCTACTTCATTACCTTTACTGATGATTATTCAAGGTATGGGTATTTATATTTAATGAAATATAAGTCTGAAGCATTTGAAAAGTTCAAAGAATTCAGGGCTGAAGTAGAAAACAAACTAGGTAAAAGTATTAAAGCACTTCGATCGGATCGAGGTGGAGAATACTTGAGTACCGAGTTTTTGGACTATCTGAAAGAGAATGGGATTCTCTCTCAGTGGACTCCTCCTATGACACCACAGCTTAATGGTGTATCGGAGCGTCGTAATCGAACTTTGTTGGACATGGTTCGATCTATGATGAGCTTCACTGAGCTTCCACCTTCGTTTTGGGGCTATGCGCTTAAAACGGCGGTATTGTTGTTGAACAACGTCCACACTAAAGCAGTGGACAAAACACCATACGAGTTATGGAATGGCAAAGCTCCTAAGTATTCGTACTTGAGGATTTGGGGATGTCCTGCTTACGTGAAGCGGACAGTGGGAGATAAGTTGGATAGTCGATCCAGCTTATGTTATTTTGTAGGGTATCCGAAGAATTCAATCGGATATTATTTCTATTATCCTGCTGAAACAAAGGTGTTTGTTTCTAGGAATGCCACCTTCTTGGAGAAGGAGTTCTTATTGGATAAGAAAGGCGAGATGATGGAACTCGAAGAAGTTCGAGAAGAACCCGAAATACAAAATAACGATCCTACACCTCAGGAACCATTGCTGGACACGCCTGCACCTAGAAGATCCGAAAGGACTTCTAGACCTCCAGTTCGATATGGTCTTCTTCTTGAAGGGGATCAAGATGAACCCGACATTGGATGTGATCCAAGAAACTTCAAGGAAGCAATTTCTGATGCGGATTCGAATTTATGGCTTGAAGCTATGCAGTCAGAATTGGATTCGATGCATACAAACCAAGTTTGGTCTTTAGTAGATCCTCCCGATGGAATTGTTCCGATAGGGTGTAAATGGATCTACAAAAGAAATCTTGGGCCTGATGGTAAGGTATTGACCTACAAGGCGCGATTGGTGGCTAAAGGTTATACTCAAAGGCAAGGAGTTGACTATGACGAAACCTTTTCACCAGTTGCAATGTTCAAGTCCATAAGAATCCTAATTGCCATAGCTGCATGGTATGACTATGAGATATGGCAAATGGATGTGAAGACTGCTTTTCTTAATGGAGACATTAAGGAGGAAATCTATATGAAGCAGCCTGAGGGGTACACATCCATGGGAAGCGAGCATAAGGTATGCAAGCTTCAGAGATCAATTTATGGTCTAAAACAAGCATCAAGAAGTTGGAACCAGAAATTTGATGAAACAATAAAAGATTTTGGTTTCATCAAGAACCCGGAGGAACCTTGCGTGTACAAGAAAGTAGTTAAGGATGCGGTGACATTATTAGTACTTTATGTTGATGACATCCTACTCATTGGGAATGATGTAGGGATGTTGCAGTCAACAAAGATATGGTTATCAGGTAGATTTTTGATGAAGGATTTGGGAGAGGCATCCTACATTCTTGGGATACAGATCTATAGAGATAGGTCTAAGAGAATGATAGGACTCACTCAATCAACCTACATCGATACCATATTGAAACGGTTTTCAATGGATGGGTCCAAAAGAGGACATCTACCCATGTGTCATGGAGTTTCTCTATCCAAGTCTATGTGTCCCAAGACTGATGAAGAGATAGAGAATATGACACATGTACCATATGCGTCAGCTATAGGTAGTATCATGTATGGGATGATATCTACCAGACCGGATGTAGCATTTGCTCTGAGTGTCACGAGCAGATATCAGTCTAATCCTGGTCAAATGCATTGGAAAGCCGTGAAGGACATTCTTAAGTACTTGAGAAGGACTAAGAATATGTTCATGGTTTATGGAGGACGAGAACTCAAATTGGAAGGCTATACCGACTCTAGCTTCCAAAGTGATGTGGATGACTCGAAGTCAACCTCTGGATTTGTGTTCATGCTCAATGGCGGTGCTGTCTCTTGGAAGAGTTCCAAGCAGGACACCACAGCGGATTCCACCACTGAGGCTGAATACATTGCAGCATCAGCTGCTGCTAAAGAGGCCGTTTGGATGAGGAAGTTCGTCCAAGAGTTGGGCGTCATTCCTGAATTTGTTGGTCCAGTCCCGGTGTACTGTGACAACACGGGTGCCGTTGCTCAAGCAAAGGAACCAAGGTCTCATCAAAGATCCAAACACGTACTGAGGAAATACCACATAATCCGGGAGATTGTGGAAAGAGGAGACATCATTGTCGAACGAGTGGCCTCTGCAGACAATATCGCTGATCCGCTTACTAAGCCCTTGCCAGGACCATTGTTTGACAAACATCGCGAAGCAATGGGTCTACGTAGTATGACTAGTTGGCTATAGGGCAAGTGGGAGATTGTAAGAGTGGGTGCCCAGTGAGCCAACTGTGTGGCTATGGGCTTTGATGACTCTTTGTATAAACAATCTTTTGTTTAATATTATTTACACTTTTATGGCAATGACTTTATATTACTTCATATTGTTATATTGTGATATACTATTGTTGTTTTGATAAAGACCTTGAATATACTATAGTGTATGTAAGATGTGGTAGAACATGGAGATGTCTATCATGAAATACATCTTATAGTCACTGTATATTCTAAAAACCGTTCCTAGTCGATTGAGCCGTCCGATAATAAGGATAAGGATCGCTCGAGTTTGAGACTAGCATTTGCGATGCGGAGTACCACGTTTCATTGGTAGGGAACATGGAGATGTTCGAAGCATGCAAATGGATATTCATAGGATGAATAATCGAACTACCCTATCCGGACTTTCCAAGTGGTTATCACTTATCGAGTGGATAAAGTCCGCGGTTTTGGTTGTACACCATTAGTCCTTACGACTTGAAACATCATGGAGACTCTATATGCTAGTGCTGTGCTTTGACTCGTTTACCGACTCTATGGGGGTCATCAGGTGTCGAGATTGGGTACAGTTACGACACATATAGGAGTCAATGCATTGTTGTCAAGGATTCACCACATACTTGCGAGTGTGGATATCCTATGCGATCTGAGGAGATATTAGTGTGACAAATCTCTGGCCAGAGTACTTGATGTGATTTAAGAAATGGTTTCTTAGTAGCACATGCGATGTCACTAATTTGATCTTCAAGATGTATTGCATAGTTATCGAATCTTGAGCGACTCTCGATATACCAATGGTTGTTGATTCGATCGGGATATTTGGATGAAGGGACCGTACTGTACGCTAACCAAAATCTACTGGTTCTTGTAGGCACTATCAGTGATACCTAGGGAATCATGGGGCGATGTTGCTAGGCGCTTTACCATGATTCGTTGGGCAAGTCGGAAAGTGTTGTTCCGAGTCACAAGGAGTTGTGAGCCCACGGCTAGCTGTATCCCTGAACCATTGAGGGTCACACAGTGTAATGGAGTTTTAATCCCCGTTGAGATAGTTAAATTTAAAGAGTTAAATTTAATGAACTAAGGAGTTGGACTTCTTAAATAAGAGTAAGGGAGTAGGATTTCCTAAAATGACATAGGGATGGACATTTTAGGAAACCACTGAATTCGGATTCAGGAAAATTTATTTTGACTTTAAAATGTGCAGAAATGGTTTCTGTGCACATTGGTGAAATCGGTTCATCAATCGGAGTCACGATGAATTTTATATTAATTTCTGAATCTGCGGGCTTTGCTTGTCGGGCCCTAGCTTATGACTAATGGGCCCTAAGGTGTTAGTGGCCTGCATTATAAATAAGTTATTGCAGTACAGAAATTACACACAACAGGTCATTATTTTGAGAGACAGAATTCGAAACCCTAGCCTCCTCTCTCTCTCACAATTCGGCCGCCCCCTCCTTGCTCTGTCAGAGAATTTCCGGTCTGTGATTTTTAATTGCAGTCAGGAATAACGAATCAGATTCGTTTAATCTCTTCGCAGAAAACTTCTGACAGATTTTCTAGTGCAATCTGTCAGAGGGATTTAAACCCCATTCGTGGACCTGATTGAAGGAGTTCATCAGTTCCTGGGAGATACAAGAAGCGCAGAGAAATCTGTGTGGTGTCCATTAATCTCGCTTCGAGATTGGAGGTAAAATTTAATTAATTGTTATTTGAATTTTACACACACAATAATTTAATCGTTGAATGGTTGATACCCACACCATGGAATCGTTCCATGATAAAATTTTTAAACTTCCGCTGCACCGGGTATCAATCGTGATTGATCTGAACGCCAGTTTTTCCAACAATGCTGTGTCAGAACACATCCTAACCCCTGACCACAGGCATCAGTATAGACAACATAACCTCCTGATCCAGAAGGTAGAGCTAGCACAGGTGCAGTAGTAAGACGTCTACGCAGCTCGTGAAATGACTTCTCACAATCCGAGGACCATATGAAGGCAACATCTTTCCGAGTAAGCTGAGTCAAAGGCCTTGCCAACTGTGAAAAATTCTCGATGAACCGAAGGTAATATCCAGCTAGACCCAAGAAACTACGAATCTCAGCAACCGTTGTCGGACGAGACCAGTTCAGCACTGCCTCTATCTTACTAGTATCAATAGATATCCCTTCATTAGAAATCACATGACCGAGAAACACTACCCGATCAAGACAGAATTCACACTTGCTCAATTTCGCATACAACTGCTTATCTCGTAACGTCTGCAACACAATCCTTAGATGCTGTGCATGCTCATCCTTGTCATGAGAATATACAAGAATATCATCAATGAAGACGATGACAAATCTATCCAGATACTCTCGAAATACCTGATTCATCAGATTCATAAAGACTGCCGGTGCATTCGTCAAACCAAATGGCATAACCAGAAATTCATAATGCCCGTATCTGGTCCTGAAAGCAGTCGTAGATATATCTGAGTCTCGTACCCGCATCTAATGGTATCCAGATCTCAGATCTATCTTTGAGTAAACAGAAGTACCCTGTAATTGATCAAATAGATCATCAATCCGTGGAAAAAGATACTTATTCTTGATGGTGACACGATTTAACTGCCTGTAATCAATACATAATCGCATCGATCCATCCTTCTTCTTAACAAATAAAACAGGTGCTCCCCACGGAGAAACACTCGGACGAATATATCCCTTATCAAGCAAATCCTGTAATTTCTGTTTCAATTCCCTCATCTCTGACGGTGCTAGATGATAAGGTGCTCGGGATATAGGCGTAGTTCCTGGTACTAAATCAATACCAAATTCAACCTCTCGAACCGGAGGAAAACCAGGAATCTCATAAGGGAATACATCAGAAAACTCGCTGACAACCGGTAACTGATCAATACCCGAACTACTCGCGGACATATCAACTATATAGATGAGGTAGCCTTCCCCACCCGACTCCAAGACATGACATGCCTTCAGAGCCAAAACAAGTGGCATCGGAGGTCGCGCACCCTCACCATAAAAATACCAGCTATCACCCTCAACCGGATGAAACTGTACCAGACGCTGATAACAATCCACAGTAGCATGATACAAAGTCAGCATATCTATTCCCAAGATACAGTCAAAATCTCCCATCGCTAATATCATTAAATTAGCTGCTAACAAATTACCCTCAAACTCCAGAAGGCAACCCATCACTAGACGCTTAGTTATTATCTCTTGCTCCAACGGAGTAGATACAACTAAATCCATATCTAATGATACATAAGGTAATCTATGTCACTTAACAAAGCGACTAGAAATAAAGGAATGCGATGCTCCAGTATCAATTAATACAAGTGCAGGAATACCACATAATAAAAAGGTACCTGCCAACATGCGATCGCTTCCCTCTGTAGCCTGCTCCTGAGACAGAGCAAACACCTGCCCTTGAGTCTGGGGATGGTAACCAGAAAAACTCTGTGGTGCTGGCTGCTGATGTGGAACAATAGAAGCCTGAGATCAAACCTGTGATCCCGATCCACTAGCAGAACCCATGCGCTGAGGACAATCTCTCCGCAGATGTCCCTGCTGACCACAAATATAACAAGCACCAGTAGCTCTCCGACATGAAGCTGCAGGATGCTTCCCTCCACAATGGCTACAAAATTCCTCCTTCTTCTTCTTCTTTCCGAAACGAAACATACCCCGTGAACTACGAGATCCAGATGAAGTTGTAGGAGTAGAAGAAGACGTAGGTCCAGATTGCACAACAGATTGAGCTCGAGGCTCAAAAGATCCACTAGGCTGTGCTGACAACATCAACTGTGCCCGCCTGTTGCTAGTCTCCACAAGACGGCAACGGTTCACCAAAGTCTCAAAAGATACCGGGTCATCACAGACAACAACCTGAGAGTAGATATCTTGGTTCAAACCTTGTAGAAAGATATCATACTTCGACACATCACTCTCATTAATATGAGGACTGAAAGGTGGCAGATCAAGAAATCGTTGCTGATATTGATCAATAGTCATTGATCCTTGCCTCAAAGTAAGAAACTCCATAGATCGTGCTTAGCGAACAGCCGGAGGAAAATACAATTTTTGGAACTCCCGACAGAAATCCCCCAAAGTCACCTGTCCTCTCTCAGTACGTGCCTGAGCAGCTTTGGCATCCCACCAAAAACGTGCTCGATCCTCTAAAACAAATTCTAGAACTTCCAATTTTTGCTCCTCAGTACAATCGAAAGCACGAAAAGTACTCTCGAGTTTAGACATCCAACTCCTCACATGTTCAGGATTCTCGCCTCCCACCAATGGTTTCGGTCCTACTTGCATGAACTTATTGATAGAGTAGCGACGTCTACCCTCATGATGACGATATTGATCATCATGATGGCGGTGACGATGATGATGATGACCACCTCCCTGGCCAACACTACCGTGACTCTCGTCAGCCATATCCTGAAAAGAATTGCACATTAAAATCCCAAATGCGCAAGAATTACTCAAAACTAATTCTAAATCCCAAGTACTAATCCCAAAATCTAAGCATGCTCTGATACCAAAAATGTAGTGACCCTGCATGGTATCACCTACTAACTGGCAACTAATAGCATGCATTAAACTTAATACAGCAAAATAACTTAACAGAGTAAATCATGCGGAAACAAAACCATAATTTATATAACAACTTAGTATCATAATCCAGGCTTAAATCTGTAGTGATACAACCAAATCGAAAACTTAAACAGTAAATATTATACAGCTATATCGAATCCTGCTGTATAATAAAATCCTCAAAGAACCTGCTCCCTAGTCCTGCCTTGAACTACCAGCTCCGTCCATCCTGCGACCTGCCCCATGGAATAGGGTGCCCAAGGTAACAACTAGGACGTGACCGCTAACGCCCAGTACATAAACAAGAGTAAACATATGTATATAATGCATGCAACATGATGACTGGTATAGGGTCATCTGAAAAGTCATGCTCAGAACCGGCGCCACATGAGTGCTGCCACCGCACGGATCAACCTCTGGGTGCAGCCACACTCGTCTAGTACACCAGAGTAGACAGACATAAATGCACCCGCCGTCGCTGTACTCTCAGTGACAGACTATTGAATATAGAGCTGAGCGGCTCTATAGTCAGGTATAACAAGGTATAGGCTCAACGTGTATATGCACATGACATATGAATATAGAAAACAGTAAATCATACATCATGCCATATAATAATGCCAAATAAATGCAACATATAAACATGTATACCCGCTAGCAATCTCTGTCAATGTGTACGTACCTCTAGGCCAGTTCAAGTATAATAGAATCCTAGGTTTCAATCCTATATTCAAAAGTTCACTGTATCACTACATAAATTCTATAAGCCTTAACTAAGCTAATAATTACTCCCAAAACTTAAATAGATTCCCGGACCATACTTTCGTCCGTAGTTAGCCCTTTGAAGTTGCTAGTCCCGGATGACTATAACCACACCTTGGTTATTCCAGAACCTCTATTATAACCGATAGGGCCCTCAAGTGTATATCTCACACTATATAACTGAAGAAGGAAACTCGGGAATTCGTATTTCAAAATGAAATCGAACGAGCCCTATTTATAGGCAAAATTCCCGTCCAGGATCGTAACTTCCGATCCAGCTCATTGTATGCATGTGTGACACGTCGGGATCGGAACTTCCGATCAGGCGATCGGAGCTTTCGATCTGCTCTACGTTCAACACTTGTCAAAATTTGTGGCTTAGTCATCGAGCATTGCTGGCAGCTGGAGATCGGAACTTCGGTTCCAGGATCGGAGCTTCCGATCTCGGTGCTTCCGCTGAGCTTCCGAAGTGACTGGTATCGGAGCTTTCGATCTGGGTTCGGAGCTTCCAATCCGGCCCAAACTCAAAAGCCCAAATTCTCTTCTGAAGCCCAATTAAACTCCGGAATCGGTTAATTACTAACCCTTAATTATGTTTAACATATTATTATCTTAAAATGGAATCTGGGTTACTACAGATTTAGGTTTAATATTTAATTAAAATAAGTTCAAAACACCATTTAAATATATATATTTATATATGTATATATATATAGGCGTGTATATATATATATAATATATATATATATGTGTGTGATGGAATTTGAAGGGTTGGAAGATTGGATGCAATTTTCCATGCAAGTCATGCATTTTTGTATGCATGGTTTTAATTGTATCTAATCAATTCTTCTTCATTAATATAATATACACACATTACTCAATATTCTATTCCAATTGCTTGATGGTGGCCGAACACTTTGTTCAAAAACTCTCCAAGTTTTTCTTTTCATTTTTGAGGGAGAAAGAAAAGAAATCTCAATGCAAAATTCTCTAAATATTCTAGTGCATATTTAGAGCGGATCTAGATCGTCTAGTCGTGGACCTAATTCGGAGGCTCGAAGTGTTGAATCCATTTTGAGCAAGGAGTGCTCTTGAAAGCTTGTAGATTGAGTCTACCTTTTTCAAGAGCCTAGTTGTTTATCAACTTGGTTGGAGCCATAAATCAATCTTTGAGATTGATAGGTAAAATTCTAAACACCCTATGGTTGTTTATGTTTTGAATGCTACACAAGTGCTCGGATCTCTTTTGTTAAAAATTTTATATTTCCGCTGCGGTTCCGGGCACGAGTTAACCGATCCCCTTCAGTGGTATCAGAGCCTAGGTTACTCTTTTGTGTAGTATTTATTGGATATTATGTTGAGGTCAATTTCTAACCGCATGAGAAAATCAAGATTTATCAATTTTGGGGCTGTTTTTATAAAAAAAAAAAATTTGGTTTCGGGAAGCCTATGGGCTACCCGAAGGGACCCTAGGGGCCGCCGTGGGCTGCCCCATACTTTTGAATAAAAAAATAAATAAAATAAAATTTTGTCCAGAATCCGGCGACGGAGTTTCGGTGACGACTATGACGACTTGAGTTTTTCAAAAGGTGTTTTGGAATATCATGTGTCATAGGCCCTAAATTGTTAAATACATTGTAGTTGATTTTTATGAAAAATTAAACTTTATAATATGTGATTTTTCTCATAAAATAAATAGTTAAAGTGTGACTTTGATTATTTATAGTAAATTGTGATTTACAAGAAATTCAATTATAAATAAATTAATTTTAAAGTAAACAAAGGTGTTTGTTTATTTTGTTAATTTATTTTATAATTATGGTGGTTAGTGATTTGACCAAGATATATAATATTTGATTAATTGATTATTGAGATAATTAATTGATGGTGTATGATATGTGATATTGTGCATGAAGGATGATCAAAAGCCCAAGACCAATTTTCTAGGTGTATGCTAGGATATTTTGTGTTGAATGGTTGTAATAATTATTAAATTATAAAGTGGGCTTGGTTTATGGCCCGTTCCCACCCCATGAGATGTATCTCTATTTGCCATGGATATTTTAATGTAAAATATTTCATAGTGGATGTTCAAGATTGAAAGATGGTGGGCCATGATGAATTATGAAGATCCAAGACATGTAAATATTGGAAGCTTATGTAATTGTTGCATTTGCATCCCGTGCATTACCTAGGATTGGACCTTGGCCCGTGTTTGGCTCACACGGGCCGAATAGTTTTGGGGCGATTGATCATCCTTGTTAATGAGTATGTACGTTATTATTTTATAATAACAAAGTTGTATGAATCCGGCAAACATAAGATCAAACATGACGATTTTTTAAAATTAATGATGAGACCTTTTCAAAATTAACCTGAAAATAATACATGCACACGATAAGACACAAAAGAAAAGCCACATCAAGCAAGATACAACGCTTAATGTATAAGGGAAAGAAGAGGGTGTGCGAGGCACGACGAGCATGATCTTGCGCTGTTCCGGAGCTTTGATGGCGCATGGAAGAGAGACTGTTGGAACTCAATGCGGCATGTAAGTTAGAAAGCTGCTAGAAGTTGTTGTGTAAGAGCATGGGACGCGCAGATTAGGATTGGAGATGGAGATTATTTGCGCTAGTATGGAGCTGAGGTTGTTGTTGCGCATTTGGTGGCTTCGGGATTACATATGTAGGAGAAGCTGGAGATGCACGATTGCTAATAATGGTTTGCGCATGGAAAGAAGAACTAGGAGCGCAGATTGGGTTCGATGTTTGAGCTAAATCCTACGCTGTTGGGGAGTTGGTAGAGCGTAGATGGCTGGGGAAGCTGCGCGATAGTGCTTAGTCAAGCGCTAAGGAGATGGGCTGGAGCGCGATAGCACATGGGGAGACGCTAACCTTGGGTTGCAGCGCGATAGCGCTTAGGAGCTGCGCAAATGGTGGTTTGTAGCGCGATTGCGCTTGTAATAGCGCGGTTCGTGGAGGTTAGCACATATGTTTGCTCAGCTTGGAAGCGCGATAGCGCATGACAGGCGTTGTTCAGTAGCGTGATTGCGCAAGGTGTAGCACGGTTCGTGCATCAGTGCAACGAAGAGGAGGCGCGGGCGCACGAGAGGAGTGGCGCGGGCGCGCCTTTAATTCGCAAATTTCTTCAGGATATGGCGCGGGCGCTCAATTTAATGGGGCGGACGCGCCTCTAGCTCGATTTTGAGATTTTTCAGGCCTGCAAATTTTTGAAAATTAAGAAAAATTAAGCTAAAAAATGTAAAATAAAAATACTTAAAACAAAAAAAAATTAAAAAAAAAACTGAAAATAAAAGCAAATAAAAGAAAATTCTTGGGTTGCCTCTCAAGTAGCGCTTGGTTTTAAGTCGTCAGCCCAACTTTCACCGGTGTTAGATCTTCCCTTTCTCTTTTACTCTCCAAATAAATTCCACGAACCGCCTTTTAAATTTTGCTTTCTTGTTCTTCGTGGTTTTCTTAGTTGGTAAATTTGGCGCTTCCAACTTCTCAACTGGCTCAATTAAACACAATTCTTCTATGGGTGGTTTAGTTGTTTTCATGAATATGTTAAAGACCACTCGTTCGTACTCCCACCCATTGATAATTCACCCTTCTTGACATCTATTTTGGCATCAGCAGTAGCCAAAAACGGGCGTCCAAAAATCAGCGGAGCATCATGATCCGCTTCAATGTCCAATATCACAAAATCCGATGGGAAGATGAATTTATCCACCTTGACTAGAACATCTTCAACAATTCCTAGGGGATATGTAATGCTCCGATCCGCCAACTGCAATGAAATCATAGTGGATTTCATCTCGCCCAACTCCAAGGCCCTGTAATAGATAATGGCATTAAGTTAATATTGGTCCCTAAATCACAAAGTGCATTATTAAAATAAGAAGAGCCAATAGAACAAGGAATAGTAAAACTCCCTGGATTCTTAAGCTTTTGTGGCATCTTGTTTTGAAGCACCGCACTGCACTCTTCAGTTAGATTCATCACCTCGTTCTCTAGCAGTTTCCTTTTATTGGACATCATCTCCTTGATGAACTTTGCATAATTCGGCATTTGCTCCAAAGCTTCAGCAAAGGGGATATTGATGTGAATTTTCTTGAAAATCTCCAAGAACTTGAAAAACTGCTCATCCAATGCCTTCTTCTTAAACCTTTGTGGGTAGGGGAGTGGAGGCTTGTACATCGGTTTTGGCTCAGCTTCAATCTCCTTCTCCTCAACTTTCTCCTCAATTTTCTTCTCTGCAACAGTAAGGATTTTGACTCCAACTTCTTTTCCACTCCTTGACTCTATGGAATTGCACTGCTCCTTGGGATTTACCTCAGTGTTGCTCGGAAACTGGCCTCTGTTATTATCCTTTAGTGCGTTCTCCAACTGCTCTATGCTAGTCTCCATGGATTGAAGTACAGCACCCATGTTGGCCATGTGCGTCTCTAAGCTGTCAAGGCGAGACTCAGTTCTCGCTATCCTCTTACCTGATTCCTGCACAAAGGTACTAACAAGATCTTCCAAAGACTGCTTACCCTCATCCTTGTTTCCATTGAACCCCAGAGGATTCAACACATTTCTATTGTTAGCATACGAAAAATTTTCATGATTACGCAAGCTAGGATGATAAGTATTTGGGACAGGGTTACCTCGATAGCCTCCATAACTTCTCTGATTTATGTACTGAGCTTGTTCATGATAGTGAGATTCATCCACTGCACCCGGAGCACCTGCTGGTTCTGTAATACTCACTTTATTCAATGCAGCTACATGTGTAGTCAGCGCAGATAATTGAGCAGAGATGGATGTGAGAGGATCCACTGCATACACTCCAGCTAGATTCTTTACTCCCATACGCTCAGATGGCCATTGAAAACTGTTGATTGTCATCTGTTCCAGCATATCATAGGCCTGTACATGTTCCTTTGCAAATATAGTACCTCCAGCCGCAGAATCCACATTCATCCTCGTAGGCGCATTCAGTCCGTTGTAAAACCACTCGATCTGTTCCCAATATGCAAAATTGTGGTTAGGACAACGTCTAAGTAATTCTTTGTACCTTTCCTACGCCTCGTAGAGCTGTCCAGAATCCATCTGCCTGAAAGTGTTGATCTCTATCTTCAGTTGGGTGGTTTTGGCAGGAGGAAAATATTTCGCAAGAAATTTTTCTGCCATGCCCTCCCAAGTAGTGATGCTTCCAAGCGGCAGTGACTGCAACCAACTTCTGGCTTGATCCCTGAGAGAAAACGGAAACAAGCGTAAACGAATAATATCCTCAGACACACCATTAATTTTTACCGTATCGGTTATCTCCAAGAAAGTGCGTAGGTGTAGGTAAGGATCAGCAGTGGCGCTCCCATTAAATTGGTTCTGTTGAACCATGTTGATCAAGGCCGGCTTTAGCTCAAAATTGTTTGCGTTAATGGTCCCTCGAGCAATTCTAGAATAGTGAGCCTGGATCGTCGGCCGGAAGTGATCTCTGATTGGGACCAGGGGAGCTTGATTGACATTCTCTTCAGCCATTCTCTCAATTTCTTTTCTTCTAATTCTTCTTAAAGCACGTGCAGTGCGCTCGATCTCTGGATCAAAAAGTAGAGAATTCGCACTTTGAGATCGTCGCATAGACTGCAATTAAAAATAAGAAGAAATTAATTAGTAACTTAAAAATAAAATAAAAAGAACTCTAAATTAAAATCTAGACTAATTGGTAACAAGACTAAAAAAATAATCAAAATTTACTCCCTGGCAACGGCGCCAAAAACTTGTTGTGAAAAATTGCTCGCAAGCGTACGAGTGTCAAGTTTTAATATAGTGATAAAATCAGATATCGATCCCACAGGGAGTAAAATAAAAATATTCAGTGCTTGTAATTAAAATAGTCTAAACTTTATCTAGAAAATCAATATTTGAGAAATTTGCCGAAAAATAAATAAGCAGATGATTTTATAGCACGCACACAACTTTAAGATAAATATCAATCAGAGAAAAGTGGTCTAGAGGTTGAGATTTCAACTGGTTTCAACAACAATCAATCCTAATTAATTAATCTTCATGAATTTCAAAGAATTAATAGCCAAGAACACTTAAGTTTATAATTTCCCTCTCCCGAGCAACAAATAATGTTTATCAACTACAATTAAATTCCAATATCCCTATTAAGAATTTATCGCAGTGATCTATCACAAAACAATGTTCTTTTTAAAAGCTCTGTTAAAATTATACACTCTCTCGAGCTGTATAAATAATTAACAGTATATTTTTCAATGGTCCTATTCAAAATCTCCTCTCCCGAGTGCCAGATTTCAAATAAATATTACAAATCAATTATTGATCAGATAATTGAAAAGACAATCAATTCTAGAAAAAACAATTAATCTAGAAGAAACTCAATTCAATAAAATCAAAAAATCATGAAAGTGTCTCAACCAGGTTCCATCCGACCTCTAGACTCTAAAAAATTAGTTCATAACGAAATTTTGAATAAAACAATAATTCATAAATCCAAACATATTCAGAATTAAATAAAGAATAGAAAACAAATCCGTCGTCGACGCCGTGTCCGGTCTATCGATCTCCGTCTTCGTTGTTCAAGTTAAACTCCAGAATTCTTTCTTCCTCCAAAATCTCACAATCACGTCCAGAAATCTTTCTCTGATATGTAAGATTATGTGTGTGGCGGCTCCTTCCTAATTCTGATCAGAAAATCCCTTATATATATCGCGTAAGAAAAGCCCAAGAATAAAGCCCATAAAAATTTCCTGAAATAATAAAAATCTGAGATGGCAGCGATCGGGGCGGGCGCTCAGTACATGGCGCGAGCGCGCCTTAAGTTCGCTGATAAACTTCCACTCCTCTCCAATAACAAGCACGATTGCTCTTCCTTTTCTCCCTTCAACGCTTGTTTTAGCGCTAAACTTGAGGCCCATTAACAAAAGCCCACTTCAATTCTCTCCTTTATTCTCTGATCGTTTCTTTTCTTCTTCTTTTCTTTTAATGTCTTTTCCTTTAATTCTTCTTTTCTCTTCTAAATTCTTATTTTTCTTCTTCTTCCCAAATAAATTCAATAATTCTCTATAAGCACAAAAACAAAAATACACCACATAAATCTGCTCGAAACAAACATTTAACAATTAAAATCATATATAAATTAAGTGTATAAAATACACTTATCACGTATCCACTAGTATTTCGGTATGTGAGTCACCTCCTGAAGCGACGGCACATCGTGCTACATACCAAGACCCGGTCTGACTTTGTTATCTGATTCTTGACCTCTAGTAAATAGGCGGTACACTTGCATTCATGTATACTCATACTCTCATACTGAGCGTTTTATGCTCACGTCTCGTACTATGTGTTTCTAGACACCCTATTCCATGGGCAGGTTTGAGATTAGATGAGGCGAGTGGATCCAAGAGGGGCTAGGCAGTGGTTGGTCAGCTGGAGCTTCGCCTAGGGTTTTATCTTATTGTGTTGGGTTGATACAGTATTCGATTTGGTTGTATAACTATTTGGGTATTTGCAGATTCCTTTCCTTGGGATTGTATTCTATTTATTGTTTCCGCAGCTTAATTCTGGTTTACTGTTTGATTAAGTTAATTGCATGCCTAAGTTCTGTTTAGTAGGTGATCTCGGTAAGGGTCACTACAACAAAAGTTCCGACAGAATATCTAACATTTGATCAAGACTGATAATCATTCTGTAGGGAATACAATAGCAGATTCGTCAATCGGTCAATCATAACAGATAGTATCTCAAACTCAGATTGTTCAGTAGTTCATTACGAATCCATTGAAACACGATCTTTAACTCATTCTGAACAACATAAACTGTTCTACAGACCAGGGTCGCAGTTTCTCTGCTTTCAACTGTAGACAATTCACAGTATCGGAATTCATACCTCAACATCGTTCTTTAACTGCTTCTAACAGAACTGGCTCTGATCATCGTAATCTTTCGATCATCTGAAAGAATACCGAAACACTACAATGCGCAAAACTCCAGATATGTTGTCTCTAAATCAGAGACATCTGACACAACAATATGCTCAATCTCAAAATAGAGTATCAAAACCGACCTGAATCTCAGGTTGGTTTAGTTCTGACTTTTCTTAATCAAACTCTGAAAAGTTGAATAAAATCTCTAAACGATCTTGATCTACTCAAACAATTTTGATCCAGCTCGAAAGCCAAAGGGCTGATAGAACTCCTATCTGCTTCCAATTCTAAACCGGAAGTGTCGTATTCATCAATCAAGGATAAAGCCGATAGTACATAAAGTAAGAACAGATATCACGGCTCAGAGCGTCAGCTGTTGAATACAATCTTTACGGATAGAATGAATTTCCAAGTAGAAATTTCTCAGTTCCTCTAATCATCTTCTCTTTCTCATACTTAGTCTGTACGGAAAAACCAGTCCTACAGCTTCCAAGATCAGGAAGATTACGGAAATATCATCATAAGAAAATAGATACTAGATCTTCTAATCAATAAGATCGCTACGAGCTCAAATTCCAGAATCAGACATTGAGTATCGAGCGTCTTCAGCTGCCTCGATGCTCATGCTATAAGAGATTCTTCCGAATAAGAATAGGCCTCATATCTCAATAAGAAGAAGTGCAAAGCACCGTAAGGTAGTCAATAAAGAAGAATAAAGAATTCTGAAGCGTTGATCAATCTCTTCTTCCAATCAATAAGAACTGGTCTCATAAGATTAAGTCCAGGCAGAAGAACATATTTTGCTGAGAAATCGGCTTTACGAACGATAAGAATTCCTCAAAGATTCTGGGACAGAACTCATACATCTTCAAAACTCATATAAGGATGTTGATCCCGATCAATTCACATCGGTTCCGGTCTTGAGGTGATCAACAGAAAACTCCACCTCTAAATAATATGATTGAGAAGAACAACTCAATCCAATCGAAATTCCGACGTCGATAGAATAGAACATCACTGCTCGGCATGCAATTTAGCAAAAACTCTCAAAAGATCTGAAAGATTAGTACGACTCCTTGAATGGATAAGAATATTTCATCGACAAGAATAGTCACGAATCCATCTAAGTATCTCTGAAAGATTCGGCTCCTCTTTTTGAGTCTGGTCTTAGGAAGATGATATTTTGCTTTCAATTCCAGTTGAAGTCAAACTGACGAAACAGAAACAAAACTGGAAGCTCATCATGCTATGTCATCATCTGCAATTTCTATAACCACTGGTGTATCAACCAAATCGGGTTAAATTTTCAGGACATCATTTGCAAACAACAAGAATTCTTCTGCACATTTCTGAATAAACGGTCAATCTACAGAACAATATCAAAAGAATCTACATATAAAAAATTCTTAACAGAGGATTTCCACTTGTCTAACGATTCAGATCTAAATCTGACAATTTCCTGAAAAACATTCCTCGATTTTCCTGTACTTGGTTAAACAGCTCAACGGATAATAACTCATAATCCGATAACCTAATTACCAGCTGCCCAGTTCAATCTTATTCCCAATCAAAACAAGAGTTGCGACTAAAGTAACCCAAAATCTCAACAAAAAGGGAATGTATCACACTAGATTCCTCAAGAAAAGGTAGGGAAAGCACCAATATCTAACATTAACAGGCAGAAAACCAAAAATTTGAATGATTACCTGTCTTATCATCTCCAGGTGCAGCCCGAGTCTGCGTATCCTCATTAAGAGAAAACTAAATTCTGTTGCATCGAAGGTTGATTCATATTCGGATAACCTCCTAGTTGATTCTGCTACGGTGGCTAAAAGGAATGAACCACAGTAGTTTGCCGTCCCTGTTGAACCATTGGTCGAAAAGAACGCCCTGACCGAGATCCAATGGTATCCCGCTGAGGACATCTCCTCGCGTAGTGTCTGGTCTGATGGCAGATATTGAAACTACCATAAATTCCAAGACAGTGCTCGTTGAGGTGTCGACCTCCACAATTGCTGCAAGATAAACCTGAAGATCCAAAAAAAATCCTGAACCAAACTGTTGGGATCCGCTGGAGCTAGAAAAACTGCTGCAAGACTTCTTGAATTGTTTCCCTCTTGGTTGCAATTGATTCCTCGTATTAATTCCTCTATAACCAGTCGGTTGTTGGAATGGAATCTGCCGAAGAAATTCTTCTTTAAATAAACTCCAAGAAACAATCATACCTTGATTCTCCAAGGCTTTCTTCCTTGAAATCCACCAACATTTGGCGATCTCCTGAAGTTGGTACACTACTAACCGAATTCGACGCTCATCGGTGTAGTCAAGAGAATAAAAAAACTGATCGATTTCTTCTATCCAATTCCCGCACTCCACAACATTCTCATAACTCTTCAGATTTGGTAGGTTGAACGACTGAAACCTCAACAAGAGTGCTTCCATCGGAGTCGGAGTGACATCCATTCTTTCAGTCGCAGAACAAAGCTGTTCAATCGGGGTTGCTACTGAATGTTTCCTGATAAAAAATTCATCGAGGAAACATATCTCAATTCAAGATGATTAGGACACAATTATCTCAATTCAACAATCTCGTGTCCTTAATCTCTGTTCAAAAATCTCATTCCGTATCAAGAATAATTAAATCTGCAATTCTAATATATATCATGCTTTAATATTTAAATCACATAATAATGTAATTCAAATAATTCTCAATTAATAAGGCATGCTCGCATGTAATTAAATAAACAAAAGATAATTCAACCACATGCGAAGAGCCAATACATGCGGGCTCGAACTACCCCGCTCACATCTAGAAGTCCAAGAACTTATCTCTCGGATACCACTTAATGTGAGACCTCGGTTCCAAACATCTAATCTCTGATTAAACAGTAATTAAGCATACAAGATCCAAGATTAAAAGCGATAGAAGAAGAAGAATTTTTTTTTTTAAAAGAGCATGCCTTGACCCTGTGCACACATCCTTGCACGGGTCCATGCACACATCCGTGCATGGGTCCGTGCATTTAACTGAAGCACAAACACAGAACCCGGACCACCTCCGTGTTTGGGGCCATGCTTAACATTGAACTAAAATCCTGAGTTTCTTTCCAGCTACATGAACCCTCACCCGGAGGTCGCACGGGGTCCGTGCACTTGAACAAAGGCAACTCCAAGCTTTCGAGGAGAAACGGACCCTTGCACGGACGTGGAACGGGGTCTGTGCGCTGCTGCACCTGAAAAGGAAAAAGGCATGACAGATACAAAAACCATTCTAACACAATCCATTTCTTCAATTCAACAATGCTACAAACTCATTACAACATGCATAAGGAGTATAAGGTAGGTCTATAGTTGTACATTATTCCAACCAATAGAACATGCATCGGTTCTAGATTACAAGCCAAATACAAAACATAACAAGTTCGAATTACATGCAACCACAACATTTGATCAAGTTCAAAATATATAAACTAGATTGACATGTTGATTCGATTTCTAAACCAAGTCTCACTTCTATCCCTTGATCCCGAAGCTAACCAAGCCTCATCTGACATGATCATGCCCCACCTGTTACCAAGTACACGTACAAAACAAAGCAACAGTCGGATAATTCCGGTGAGAATGATATTCCTAGTAAAAGCAACATAACAAGTAATACAAGTAACATATCAACAACATGCTTTCAAGACAACATAATCAAATCAAAACGAATGATATGCATGTCTTTAAAATGGGGATATCAATTCTGATAAACAAGGGATTGTTGTTCTGCTTTTGGGATCCCGAGGATGAGATCACGTAAACAACTCACTGAATCTCCCGATCGAGGTGGTGCCACGTATCTCCATCCTCTATACTTTGGTGCGACTATAAGGAGTATGCTGACACTATGCGAACCTCTACACCTAGGACACTCGCTTAAAGCCCCCAAAACGTCTAACATAAAAAGGGGTATTCTGCCCGCTGAAATCAAAGGTTTGGTTCAAGATGAATGCATAAGAAAACTTAAAGCATTAAGCCATATAATAAAAGCTCAATCAACAACAAAATACAAGTTCCACATGCTAGAACAAGTATTGATGCAAGTATGTGATTTAAGGGAAAACTCAAGAACAAATTGTCCTGAGTATGCTATCCCGCTAACGATGATTACTTGTACCTTTCAATGCAATAGCTCCAACTCTGGATAAGCTACAATAAAAGGTTTAATCAAAAACTATACAATCTAACAACAACAAAGGCTCAAGGTAATCTTTTTACCGCTCTTCGTCCAACTCTTCGACGATCGAATGCTGATAACACAGGGCTCGACAAACTCCAAACAATGTGTACGGAGGCAAAGAAGATCAACAACGACGATCAAAACTTAATAGCCAAAGTTCTACGATTCAAACGGTTCAAAATCTCAAAAACTCAAACCGGCGGCATAACGGCTATAAACTGATCAAACCAAAAACGCATACAGCAGTACAATATCGATATAAACTCATATCAATGCTAAGACAACAATAATGGCTCAAAACCAACAAATCTTAAAATCTCATTTTCGAAAACAAGCTTCCAAAAATCATAACAAATCCGAACGACGCTCTATTTCAAAACCGGCTGAGAATAAACGATCAGAACTCTGTCAAGAACAACATACTCGAAACTCAATCGATTCTAACAACATCTAAAAAATAGAATGTATCTGATCGGAAAAATACTTACGATATAACGGAGCTCTCGCTGCCGTGATCGCTAAACTGCCTTCAGAAATAAATTCTGACGGACGGATCGAGCTCGGACTGAAAACTGAAAGCTTAAACAAGCTATGGGGCATCTCTAATGGAGGATGGCGGCCAAGGGGAGGATATGGAGTGAAATGAAAGGTCAAACAAGTCAAGATAATATATAAAACTCCATATTTGCAAAATTTGCAAAATAGACCATGATCAAAATCACGCCGGCTCTTGAACTCTGTAATCTCCGATTAACTCAAATAAGCTCAATTAAGATAAAATTGGGGCGTTACAATTCTCCCCCTTTAAGAACTGATTTCATCCTCGAAATCGAATACTAAGCTAAGGGACAAAACCCAAAACTGCAAGAGAATTTACTTCTCAGAATTAAGTCCAGGGACGATGTCTCAAAATGGACTCTGTTCCTCCAAATCTCTTCTTAAGATCCGTAACTGCTTCACTGCCCTAACACAAGCTGAATCGGTTTGTTTCAGAACTGCCTGAAATTCAGATCGAAACTCTGAATCAGTCGTCTTGAGCAATTCTTCATCTCAACAAATCCGGTCTCATCAGCTAGAGAGCCAAAGAAATTTTGATTTGGTAATTCTGCAATAAGGCTCTGGTGATAATCCGCATCAAAAGACGGAAAAGAACTTCGTTAAAATTAGAAGGAGACGTAACAAAACAAGCCAGTAGGCAAGATCGCCTATCATCTCCAAACTCTAGTGAGATTAAAACAATCTCAAAGGCAATTTCTCTCTCTTCTCATCTCTGACAAATCTTTCTGAAAGTTGAAATCTTCAGAAATATTCGATATTTCCGATCAAAATACGAATGTTTGCATCTAACATTTGTATACTTCAACTATCTATTCCAAGTCATCTTTATTCACGCTAGACAACCATCATCTGCTTATAAACCTCGAAACCAATTTGGTCCCAAAATAGGTGACTCAGAAAAAGAAACATCCCAAAACAACAAAGGTTTTCATTTCTGCTCGCACAACTTATTGAAAGGTGTCGTCTAGGTGACAAATAGTTGTTGTTGTACCAAACTCCATAGGAGTTAGAGACACTCGTCAGCTAGTGCAAGATCAAGCACCAAACTCCAGATCTTCTCTCTCGGAGTCAAGGAGTTTCATAACTTCCTCTAATATGAACCATGGACCTTCAGGCTAGGTACCATGAATTACCAAGTCTGGTAAAAATTTAGATTAAGAGATGGCATGAACCGCTCGCCCTCACCTATCCCAAAACAATCTATACAGATACTGGGTCGGCCTAGCACTACAGCTCGGCAAAGCCTTTAAGAAAAACATCTATTCTGACTGTCCATCGTTCTGAGGATAACAAATGTACTCAGCTGCAATCGAATAACAATATCTTCTTCGAATAATATACAAAAGAAAGGGTATATCGAAGATCTCTAACTGAATGCCCAAATTCGGCAATCCAACAATCTGACAAATGTAGTAGCCCGTAACCAATTAAAGAGATTAAGGAACTAATCGCTTTTACTAAATTTGAGTTCGGACGCTCCGAAAGGAAGATCGAAGGCTTCGAATGGGATTGGACAATCCGAAGCCAGGATCAGAGGCTCCGAACGTGTTTGGACGCTCCGACGGCAGGTTTGGGCGGTCCGATCGGAGTCCAGTATTACGTCATTGCTTACGTCAACAAGATGACGTCACGGCTGACGTGTTGATGGGACTTTGGATGCTCCGAAGTTGAGTTCGGACGGTCCAAAGTGTTCGGAGGCTCCGAAGTGGGGTTCGGACGGCCCGAACTCCGTCTATAAATAAGGGTGCCGAGATTCACTTTCAGACACACCAATCAACTCTCTTCTCTCGATTCATTGATCTTTCAGCTTAGATCTAAGGCATTCTAGGCGTCCCATTGGGAATCCGGAAGTAGCATAGCAATCCAGGCATCGTAGCAGAGCTGTGGCCTAGTTTTGAGGCAAGTGACAGCAACGGGCTAACGACGGACGCAGGTATAGCTTTTGCTTCCTAAAAATATTTAGAAGTATGCAATAGCTTAGTTAAGGCTTTAGAGCACTTTAATGATATTAGTATCATTTTGTTGTGTAGTGCGGATTATAGACGTGGACTTAGAGCTGGTAGAGTTTGCCTGGTATTTGAGGTACGAAAGTACTGTTCGAGATATCCTGACTGATTATGCATGTATTATGTGACTGCATGATTTATATGCCATGATTTTATGCTGCATACATTTGCATTTTGAGCTATTTCTTTTTAGATGTCTGTTAGTATGGTTCTAGCCTATCCTGTAAGTGGATGGACTTCCATCGATTTGTGTCCGGCGTATCCACTGGTATTTTGGTATGTGAGTCACCTCCTAAAGTGACGGCACAGCATGCTACATACCAGGGCCCGGTCTATCTTTGTTATCTGATTCTTGACCTCAAGTCAGTAGGTGGTACACTTGCATTCATGTATACTCATACTCTTGTACTGAGCGTTTTATGCTCACGTCTCGTACTCTGTGTTTCTAGACACCCTATTCCATGGGCAAGTTTGCGATTGGATGAGGCGGGTGGATCCAAGTGGGGCTAGGAAGTGGTTGGCCAGCTGGATCTTCGCCTAGGGTTTTATCTTATTGTATTGGGTTGATACAGTATTCAATTTGGTTGTATAACTATTTGGGTATTTGCAGATTCCTTTCTTTGGTATTTTATTCTGTTTATTGTTTCCGCAGCTTAATTTTGGTTTACTGTTTGATTAAGTTAATTGCATGCTTAAATTCTGTTTAGTAGGTGATCTCGGTAAGGGTCACTACATTTATGGTATCAGAGCATGCATAGTATTCTTGGGATTTAGATTCTGCATGAGATAAACGTGAGGTAATTTTGTAGATGGCGGATCACGGTGATCAGAGTAGCCATGGCAGTATAGGCGGATGTTGGGGTGATGAAGATCTAGAGCGTTGTCGAGAACGCCATCATCGTCGCCATGATGATCAGCCTTTCAGTGTGCGCCGATTCTTACAGATGGGTCCTAAGCCCTTGGTTGGAGGCGAGTCTCCGGAGGATGCGGAGAACTGGATAGATTGTATGGAGACGACTTTCTAGACATTTCACTGTACTGAGGATCAGAAGATGGAGACTCTTGGTTTTCTTCTGGATAGGAGATCCCGGAAGTGGTGGAGATTCACTTCTGCACCATTCGTTGCGGCGAGAGCAGTTTCCACTTGAGCCGAGTTCCGCACAGCTTTTCAGAAGCTGTATTTTCCTCCTGCAATCCGTCAGACGAAGGCGGGTGAGTTACTGAGTTTACGTCAGGGAGCCATGTCTATTGAGGAGTATCAGCAGAAGTTATTCGATTTGTTATCCTATTGCCCCAAGATTGCTGAAAGCTCTGATATGAAGTACATTCTGTTCCTTCAGGGTTTTAACCCGAATATTCATGACCTTGTGGCGGTCATTGATGATATGACCTACGAGGGCTTGGTGAGCCGTTGTCACCATGCGGAGGATAGCATTCGGCGAAACAGGTCTTTCTCTCAGTCTAGGCCTGCGAGTTATTTGGGTCCCCGTGCTCAGTCTTTTAAGAAGTATGGATCTACTTCTTCTTCCTCTGGTTCTGGTGGTGTTGTCCATTTTGGGAAGAAGGAGAAGTGCGACCATTGTGGGAAGAACCATCCGACAGACCGATGTCGTAAAGCTTCTGGAGCATGTTTCCGTTGTGGAGAGGTTGGTTATCTCCTGAGGGATTTTCCACTAGCTGGGGGAGGCGGTTCTGGTTCTAGTTCAGGATCGGGTTCTCAGATAACTCAATATGCAAATGTATGCAGCATAAAATCATGGCATATAAATCATGCAGTCACATAATACATGCATACTCAGTCAGGATATCTCGAAAAGTACTTTCATACCTCAATTACTAAGCAAGTGCTATCAGCCCTAGGTCCACGCCTATAATCCGTGCTACACTTCCAAATGATACTACTATCATTATAGCGCTCTAAAAGCCTTAACTAGGCTATTGCATACTCCTAAATATTTTTAGGAAGCAAAAGCTATACCTTCGTCCGCCGTTAGCCCTTTGCTGTCGATTGCCTCAAAACTAGGCCATAGCTCCACTACGACGCCTGGACTGCTATGCCACTTCCGGATTCCTAATGGGACGCCTAGAATTCCCTAGATCTAAGTTAGAAGGCTAAGGAATCGAGAGAGAAGATAGGAATTGGTGCATTCAAATGTGAGCTCGGCACCCTTATTTATAGACAGAGTTTGGGCCCTCCGAACTGACTTCGGAGCCTCCGAACACGTTCGGATCGTCCAAACTGGACTTTGGATCATCCGAACCCAATATTACATCATTGCTTACGTCAGCATAATGACGTCATCCATGACGACTGTCGGCAGCACGTTCTGAGCGTCCGAACAACTCTTCGGATCGTCCGAACCCTGACTTCGGACCGTCCGAACTCAACAACGGAGCCTCCGAACCCGACGACCCTCGAACCATTTTCGAGCGTTCTAAATCCATTTCCGAACTCTGTTAATCCATCTGGGACTCCCTTAATCATGTTTTATTATGCCTAAACATTATCGTATTATTAATTACTCAAAAATCGATAATTCTGGATACGGTTTACTACATTCTCCCCCACTTAAGATATTTTGTCCTCGAAATCCGATCTTAAGTACCGAATGTAAAACAACAATCCAAAAAATTCTTATTCAAATCAAACATTTACATCTGAATACAAATCTAAAATGAAATCAAAATAACTCAAGATGTTCTGTACGCATCCTGTCCTCAAGTTCCCAAGTAGCTTCCTCAGTGCCTCGGCGCTGCCACTGCACTAAAACCAAAGGAATGACTTTGTTCCGCAAAACCTTATCCTTATGATCCAGGATACGAATAGGTCTTTCAACATATGTCAAGTCCTTATCCATTTGAACTTCAGACCGCTGCAGAATATGAGACGGATCTGTCACATATCGTCGCAACAGAGATACGTGGAACGCGTTGTGAATACTGGACAGATACGGTGGCAAATCCAAACGATAAGACAAATCGCCAATGCTCTCCAGGATCTCAAACGGACCGATAAATCTGGGAGACAACTTGCCCTTAAGGCCAAATCTGATAATCCTGCGGAAAGGTGACACCCTCAGAAACACTTTCTGCCCAACATCAAACTGCAAAGGCCTACGCTTAGTGTTAGCATAGCTGGCCTGAAGATCCTGTGCAGTCTTAATCTGTTTCTTGATCTGATCAACAATATCTACTGCCTGCTGGATAAACTCCGGTCCCTCAGCCTGTCTCTCCCCCACTTCTTCCCAGAAGAGTGGAGTACGACAACATCGCCCGTACAATGCCTCAAAATGTGCTATCCCAATGCTAGTATGATAGCTGTTGTTGTACGCGACTCGATCAATGACAAATGATCCTGCCAGGCTGAACCAAAATCCATAACGCACGCTCGAAGCATATCCTCCAAAGTACGGATAGTGCGCTTTGACTGACCATCTGTCTCCGGATGATAGGCAGTACTCAAACTGAGAGTAGTACCCATCGCACGCTGAACACTCCCCCAGAACCTAGAAGTGAACCTGGGGTCTCGATCGCTGACAATGCTCACAGGCACTCCATGAAGTCGAACGATCTCCTGAACATACAACCGTGCCATGCGATACAAAGAGTACTCTCGACTATAGGCAATGAAATGCGTTGACTTGGTGAGTCGGTCCACCACAACCTAGATGGCATCACAATTCCTCGAGGACATCGGCAAATGGGTCACAAAATTCATCGTGATAAACTCCCATTTCCACTCAGGAATAGGCAGACTATGAGGCAAACCTCCAGGTCGTCGGTGTTCTGCCTTGACTTGTTGACACACCAAACATCTAGAAACATACTGATACATGCTGCGTTTCATCCCCTTCCACCAAAACCGAGTACGTAGATCCTTGTATATCTTGTTGCTTCCCAGATGAATACTCAACTTGGTGCGATGTGCCTGAGACAAAATCTCCTCTCGCAACTCTTCATCCTGCGCAATCACAATTCTACCAGACAAACACAGAAAACCATCTGACTGATAGTGAAATCCAGACGAGCTATCCTCGTTAGCTAGGCGAGCTAAACGTTGGGTCTTTGAGTCAGACATCTGAGCATCTCGAATCCGCGAATACAAAGCTGGCTCAGATAATATCGCAAACATCTGGATACTCTGCATACCTTTCTTATGCTTGAAGGTATATCCCGAAGTACAACAGTCACTGATCGCACTAGACATCGAACAAGTCTGCAGTGCGGATAGTCGCACCTTGCGACTCAAAGCATCAGCGGTGAGATTAGCAGCTCCCGGATGGTACTTAATCTCGCAATCATAGTCCTTAAGAAAGTCCATACAATGCCTCTACCTCATGTTCAACTCCGCCTGAGTGAACAAATACTTGAGACTCTTGTGGTCGGTGAAGATCTCAAATTTCTCGCCATACAGATAATGATGCCAGATCTTCAAAGCGAACACAATGGCTGCCAATTCCAAATCATGGACTGGATAGTTGTCCTCGTGAAGCTTCAGCTTTCTAGAAGCGTATGCAATCACATGCCCATTCTGAGTCAGGACACAACCTAACCCCTGAAGAGAAGCATCAGTGTATACCACATACTCTCCAGATCCTGATGGTAATGCCAACACCGGCGCAAAAGTCAACCGCCGTCGAAGCTCACAGAAATTCTCCTCACACTCTGAGGACCACTTGAAATCAACACCCTTGCGGGTAAGCTGCGTCAACGGTCGAGCTAGCTGAGAGAAGTTCAGAATGAAGCGTCGATAATATCCTGCTAGACCCAAAAAACTATGGATCTCAGCAACCGTCGTTGGACGCGACCAATTAAGCACAGCCTCAATCTTGCTTGGATCAACTGAAATCCCCTCCTTGGATATGATATGGCAAAGAAAGACCACTCGATCCATCCAGAACTCACACTTGCTCAGTTTGGCGCACAACTGCTCATCCCGAAGAGTCTGCAGTACCACTCGCAAGTGAGAAACATGCTCTTCTGCATTATACGAATACACCAAGATGTCGTCAATGAAGACCACGACAAACTTGTCTAAATACTCCCTGAAGACACGGTTCATCAGATCCATGAATATAGCCGACACATTAGTCAATCCAAATGGAATTACTAGAAACTCATAATGCCCATAGCGAGTACGGAATGCAGTCTTGGCTACGTCCTGATCTCGGACTCTCAACTGATGATACCCAGATCTCAAGTCAATCTTGGAGTACACCGAAGTACCCTGCAGCTGATCAAACAAGTCATCAATGCGAGGCAACGGATACTTGTTCTTCACAGTAACTCGATTCAGCTGCCGCTAGTCAAAGCACAACCGCATAGACCCATCCTTCTTCTTCACAAAGAGAACAGGAGCTACCCAAGGAGATACACTAGGACGAATGTATCCCTTGTCCAACAGATCCTGTAACTGATTCTTCAATTCTCGCATCTCTGACGGAGCCAGACGATATGGTGCTCGAGAAATAGGCAAAGTACCAGGCATCAACTCTATGCCAAACTCAACTTCCCTAACAGGAGGAAAACCCGGAATCTCATCTGGAAATACATCTGGGAATTCATCCACAACAGGAATACTCTCTATCCCAATACTCTCAGCGGAAAAATCAAATGCATAGATAAGGTAGCCTTCCCCACCAGACTCTAGTGCTCGACAGGCTCTCAAAGCTAATACCAAAGGCATCGGGGGTCGCGCTCCCTCACCATAGAAAAACCAGCTATCACTCCCATCCGGATGAAAGCGTACTAATCTCTGATAGCAGTCCACTGAAGCTCGATAGGTAGTTAGCATGTCTATCCCCAGAACACAATCAAAATCGTCCATCGCAAGGACCATGAGATTTGCCAACAGAATGTTCCCTTCGAACTCTAAAGGGCAACCCATCACTAGACGCTTGGCCAAAGCAGATTGACCCGTCGGAGTAAAAACAAAAACTACTACGTCTAGTGCAATGCATGGTAACTTATGCCTCTTAACAAAACATGCAGAAATGAAGGAATGAGATGCACCAGTGTCAATAAGTACGATAGCAGGTATACCATAAAGTAGAAATGTACCTGCAATGACCTTTCATTATCCTCCACATCCTGATCATGCCTCAAGGCAAACACCTGTCCAGAAGCCCGCGGCCTCAAATGAGAACTCCCAGCAGACTGTCCCTCCGACCTCTGCTGAACGGTGGCCTGAGAACCTGATCCTGAACCAGAACCACCTCCCCCAGATAGTGGACAATCCCTCCGGATATGACCAACCTCTCCACATCGGAAACAAGCTCCAGAAGCTCTATGACACTTGTCTGACGGATGGTTCTTCCCACAATGGTCGCACTTGTCCTTCTTCCCAAAGAGAACAACACCTCCAGAACCAGAGGAAGAAGTAGATCCGGACTTATTGAAAGATTGGGCACGGGGACCCAAAGAACTAGAAGCCACTTGGGAGCTCGAAAGCAGGATGCGTACAGAACATCCTGAGTTATTTTGATTTCATTTCGAATTGTATTCAGTTATGGACTCTGTAAATTTTGCTTTTGAATAAAAGATGTTTCTGCATGTTGTTTCGTTTTCAGTACTTAAGATTTAATTTCGAGGACGAAATATCTTAAGTGGGGGAGAATGTTGTAGCCCGTAACCAATTAAAGAGATTAAGGAACTAATAGCTTTTACTAAATTTGAGTTCGGACGCTCCGAAAGGAATATCGGAGGCTTCGAACAGAATTGGACGATCTGAAGCCAGGATCGGAGGCTCCGAACGTGTTCGGACGCTCCGACGGCAGGTTCGGACGCTCCGATCGGAATCCAGTATTATATCATTGCTTACATCAGCAAGATGACGTCATGGCTGACGTGTCGATGGGACTTCGAATGCTCCAAAGTTGAGTTCGGAAGGTCCGAAGTGTTCAGAGGCTCCGAAGTGGGGTTCGGACGAACCAAACTCCATCTATAAATAGGGGTGCCGAGATTCACTTTTAGATCCACCAATCACCTCTCTTCTCTCAATTCCTTGGTCTTCCAGCTTAGATCTAGGGCATTCTAGGCATCCCATTGGGAATTCGGAAGTGGCGTAGCGATCCAGGCGTCGTAGCGGAGCTGTGGCCTAGTATTGAGGCAAGTGACAGCAACGGGCTAACGACGGACGCAGGTATAGCTTTTGCTTCCTAAAAATATTTAGGAGTGTGCAATAGCTTAGTTAAGGCTTTTAGAGCACGTTAATGATATTAGTATCATTTCGCTATGTAGTGCGGATTATAGACGTGGACTTAGAGCTGGTAGAGTTTGCCTGGTATTTGAGGTACGAAAATACTGTTCGAGATATCCTGACTCAGTATGCATGTATTATGTGACTGCATGATTTATATGACATGATTTTATGCTGCATACATTTGCATTTTGAGCTATCTCTTTTGAGATGTCTGTTAGTAGGGTTCTACCCTATCCTGTTAGTGGATGGACTTCCATCGATTTGGGTCCGGCGTATCCACTGGTATTTCGGTATGTGAGTCACCTCCTGAAGCGACGGCACAGCGTGCTACATACCAGGGTCCGGTCTATCTTTGTTATCTGATTCTTGACCTCTAGTCAGTAGGCGGTACACTTGCATTCATATATACTCATACTCTCGTACTGAGCGTTTTATGCTCACGTCTCGTACTCTGTATTTCTGGACATCCTATTCCATGGGCAGGTTTGCGATTGGATGAGGCAGGAGGATCCAAGAGGGGCTAGGAAGTGGTTGGCCAACTGGAGCTTCGCCTAGGGTTTTATCTTATTGTATTGGGTTGATACAGTATTCGATTTGGTTGTATAACTATTTGGGTATTTGCAGATTTCTTTCCTTGGGATTGTATTCTGTTTATTGTTTCCGCAGCTTAATTCTAGTTTACTGTTTGATTAAGTTAATTGCATGCCTAAGTTCTGTTTAGTAGGTGATCTCGGTAAGGGTCACTACAACAAAAGTTCTGACAGAATATCTAACATCTGATCATGACTGAGAATCATTATGTAGGGAATACAATAGCAGATTCATCAATCGGTCAATCATAACAGATAGTATCTCAAACTCAGACTGTTCAGTAGTTCATTACGAATCCATCGAAACACGATCTTTAACTCATTTTGAACAACATAAAATGTACTACAGACCAAAGGGTCGCAGTTTCTCTTCTTTCAACTGTAGACAATTCACAGTATCGAAATTCATACCTCAACATCATTCATTAACTGCTTCTAACAGAACTGACTATGATCATCGTAATATTTCGATCATCAGAAAGAATACCGAAACACTACAATGCGCAAAACTCTAGATATGTTGTCTCTGAATCAGAGACATCTGGCACAAAAATATGCTCAATCTCAAAATAGAGCATCAAAACCAACCTGAATCTCAGGCTGGTTTAGTTCTGAATTTTCTTAATCAAACTATGAAAAGTTGAATAAAATCTATAAACGATCTTGATCTACTCAAACAATTCTGATTCGGCTTGAAAGCCAAAGGGCTGATAGAACTCCTATCTGGTTCCAATTCTAAACCAGAAGTGTTGTATTCATCAATCAAGGATACACCCGATAGTAGATAAAGTAAGAACAGATATCTTGGCTCAGAGCGTCAGCTGCTAAATACAATCTCTACGGATAGAATGAATTTCCAAGAAGAAATTCATCAGTTCCTCTAATCATCTTCTCTTTCTCATACTTAGTCTGTACGGCAAAACCAGTACTACAGCTTCAAAGATCAGGAAGATTACGGAAATATCCTCATAAGAAAATAGATACTAGATCTTCTAATCAATAAGATCGCTACGAGCTCAAATTGCAGAATCAGACATTGAGTCTCGAGCGTCTTCAGCTACCTCAATGCTCATGCTATAAGAGATTCTTCTGAACAAGAATAGGCCTCATATCTCAATAAGAAGAGGTGCAAAGCACCGTAAGGTAGTCAATAAAGAAGAATAAAGAATTCTGAAGCGTTGATCAATCTCTTCTTCCAATCAATAAGAACTGGTCTCATAAGATTAAGTCCAGACAGAAGAACATATTCTGCTGAGTAATCGGCTTCACAAACGATAAGAATTCCTCAAAGATTCAGGGACAGAACTCATACATCTTCAAAACTCATATAAGGACGTTGATCCCGATCAATTCACATCGGTTCCGGTCTTGAGGTGATTAACAGAAAACTCCACCTCTAAATAATATGATTGAGAAGAACAACTCAATCCAATCAAAATTCCGACGTCGATAGAATAGAACATCACTGCTCGGCATGAAATTTAGCAAAAACTCTCAAAATATCTGAAATATTAGTACGACTCCTCGAATGGATAAGAATTTCATCGACAAGAATAGTCACGAATCCATCTAAGTATCTCTGAAAGATTCGGCTCCTCTTTTTGAGTCCGGTCTTAGGAAGATGATATTCTGCTTTCAATTCCAGTTGAAGTCAAACTGACGAATCAGAAACAAAACTGGAAGCTCATCCTGCTATTTCATCATCTGCAATTTCTATAACCACTGGTGTATCAACCAGAACGGGTTAAAATTTCAGGACATCATTTCCAAACAATAAGAATTCTTCTGCGCATTTCGGAATAAACGGTCAATCTACATAACAATATCAAAAGAATCTACATATCAAGAATTCTTACCGGAGGATTTCCACTTGTCTAACGATTCAGATATAAATCTTACAATTTCCTGAAAAACATTCCTCGATTTTCCTGTACTTGGTTAAACAGCTCAACGGATAATAACTCATAATCCGATAACCTAAGTATCTGCGTATCCTCATTAAGAGCAAATACTAATGTCTGTTGCATCGGATATTGATTCATATTCGGATAACCTCCTAGTTTATTCTGCTGCGGTGGCTAAAAGGAATGAACCACAGTAGTTTGTCGTCCCTATTGAACCATCGGTCAAAAATAACGCCCTGACCGAGATCCAACGGTATCCCGCTGAGGACATCTCCTCGCGTAGTGTCTGGTCTGATGGCAGATATTGAAACTACCATAAATTCCAAGGCAGTGCTCGCTGAGGTATCGACCTCCACAATTGCTGCAAGATAAACCTGAAGATCCAGAACTCTGTCCTGAACCAAACTGTTGGGATCCGCTGGAGCTAGAAGAACTGCTCCCAGACTTCTTGAATTGTTTCCCTCTTGGTTTCAATTGATTCCTCGTATTACTTCCTCTATAACCAGTCGGTTTTTGGAACGGAATCTGCCGAAGAAATTCTTCTTTAAATAAACTCCAAGAAACAATCATACCTTGAATCTCCAAGGCTTTCTTCCTTGAAATCCACCAACCTTTGGCCATCCCCTGAAGTTGGTACACTACTAACCGAATTCGATGCTCATCAGTGTAGTCAAGAGAATCAAACAACTGATCGATTTCTTCTATCCAATTCTCGCACTCCACAACATTCTCATAACTCTCCAGATTTGGTGGGTTGAATGATTGAAACCTCAACAAGAGTGCTTCCATCGGAGTCTGAGTGACATCCATTCTTTCAGTCGCAGAACAAAGCTGTTCAATCGGGGTTGCTACTGAATGTTTCCTGATCAAAAATTCATCGAGGAAACATATCTCAATTCAAGATGATTAGGACACAATTATCTCAATTCAACAATCTCGTGTCCTTAATCTCTATTCAAAAATCTCATTCCATATCAGGAATAATTAAATCCGCAATTCTAATATATATCATGCTTTAATACTTAAATCACATAATCATGTAATTCAAATAATTCTCAATTAATAAGGCATGCTAGCATGTAATTAAATAAACAAAAGATAATTCAACCACATGCGAGGAGCCAATACGTGCGGACTCGAACTACCCCGCTGACTTCTAGAAGTCCAAGAACTTATCTCTCTGATACCACTTAATATGAGACCCCGGTTCTAAACACATAATCTCTGATTTTTACAGTAATTAATCATACAAGATCCAAGATTAAAAGCGATAGAAGAAGAAGAAATTTTTTTTTAAAAGAGCATGCCCGGACCCCGTGCACGGGTCCGTGCATTTAACTGAAGCACACACACAGACCCCTCCGTGTTTGGGTCCGTTCTTAAAAATTGCACTAAAATCCTGAATTTCTTTCCATCTACACGGACCCTCGCCCGGAGGTGGCACGGGGTCCGTGCACTTGAACAAAGGCAACTCCAAGCTTGCGAGGGGACACAGACCCTTGCACGGACGTGGCACGGGGTCCGTGCCCTACTGCACCTGAAAAGGAAAAAGGCATGATAGATACAAAAACCATGCTAACACAATCCATTTCTTCAATTCAAAAATGCTACAAACTCAATACATAATTGCATAAGGAGTATAAGGTAGGTTTAGAGTTGTACATTATTCCAACCAATAGAACATGCATCGGTTCTAGATTACAAGCCAAATACAAAACATAACAAGTTTGAATTACATGCAATGACAACATTCGATCAAGTTTGACTTCTAAACATGCTTCAAAATATATAAACTAGATTGACATGCTGATTCGAATTCTAAACCGAGTCTTACTTCTATCCCTTGATCCCGAAGCTAACCAAACCTTCTCTGACTTGATCCTGCCCCACCTGTTACCAAGTACACATACAAAACAAAAAAACAGCCGGATAACTCCGGTGAGAATGATATTCCCAGTAAAAGCAACATAACAAGTAATACAAGTAACATATCAACAACATGATTACAAGACAACATAATCAAATCAAAACGAATTATATGCATGTCTTTTAAATGGGGATATCAATTCTGATAAACAAGGGATTGTTGCTCTGCTTTTGGGATCCCGAGGATGAGATCACGTAAACAACTCACCGACTCTCCTGATCGAGGTGGTGCCACGTATCTCCATCCTCTAAACTTTGATGCGATTATAAAGAGTATGCTGACACTATGCGAACCTCTACGCCTAGGCCACTCGCTTAAAGCCCCCAAAACGTCTAACATAAAAAGGGCTATTCTGAAAGAGTGGGTGCCCGGTGAGCCAACTTGTGGCTAAGGGCTTTGATGACTCTTTGTATAAACAATATTTTGTTTAATATAATTTACACTTTTATAATGGCAATGACTTTATCTTTCTTCATATTGTTATATTGTGATATACTATTGTTGTTTTGATAAAGACCTTGAATATACTATAGTGTATGTAAGATGTGGTAGTACATGGGGATGTCTATCATGAAACAAATCTTATAGTCACTGTATATTCTAAATGGTTCCTAGTCGATTGAGCCGTCCGTTAATAAGGATAAGGATCGCTCGAGATTGAGACTAGCATTTTCGATGCCGAGTACCACGTTTCATTGGTATGGAACATAGAGATGTTCAAATCATGCAAATGGATATTCATACGATGAATGATCGAACTACCCTATCCGGACTTTCCAAGTGGTTATCACTTATCGAGTGGATAAAGTCCGCGGTTTTGGTTGTACACCATTAGTCCTTACTACTTGAAACATCATTGAGACTCTATATTCTAGTACTGTTCTTTGACTCGTTTACCGACTCTATTGGGGTCTTCAGGTGTCGGGATTGGGTACAGTTACAACACATATAGGAGTCGATGCTTTGTTGTCAAGGATTCACCATATACTTGCGAGTGTGGATATCCTATGCAATCTGAGGAGATATTAGTGTGACGAATCTCTGGCCAGAGTACATGATGTGTTTTAAGAAATGGTTTCTTAGTAGCACATGCGATGTCACTATTTGATCTTCAAGATGTATTGCATAGTTATATAATCTCGAACGACTCTTGATTTACCAATGGTTGTTGATTCGATCGGGATATATGGATGAAGGGACCGTACTGTATGCTAACCAAAATCTATTGGTTCTTACAGGCACTATCAGTGATACCTAGAGAATCATGGGGCGATGTTGCTAGGCGCTCTTACCATGATTCGATGGGCAAGTCGGAAATTGTTGTTCCGAGTCACAAGGAGCTGTGAGCCCACGGCTAGTTGTATCCCTGAACCATTGAGGGTCACACAGAGTAATGAATTTTTAATTCCCGTTGAGATAGTTAAATTTAAAGAGTTAAATTTAATGAACAAAGAAGTGGGACTTCTTATTTAAGAGTAGAGGAGTAAGATTTCCTAAAATGACATAGGGATGGGCATTTTTGGAAATCACTAAATTCGGATTCAGAAAATTTATCTTAACTTTAAAAGGTGCAGAAATGGTTTCTGTGCACATTGGTGAAATCGGTTTATCAATCAGAGTCATGATGAATTTTATATTAATTTCTGAACATGCGGGCTTTGCTTGTCAGGTTTGAACTTATGACTAATGGGCCCTAAGCTGTTAGCAGCCCACATTATAAATAAGTTATTGCAGTACAGAAATTAAACAACAGAGGTCACAAAATATTTTCGAAAACCCTAGCTGTGTTTTCTCTAAGTGGCCGCCCCTCTCCCTCTCTCTGTCGGGAAAATCCAGCCTGTGAATTTTGAATTTGCAGTCTGGTTTAACGGATCAAATTCGTTAATTCTCTTCGTAGAAACTTCTGATAGATTTTCTAGTGCAATCTATCAGAGGGATTAAATCTCTGTTCGTGGACCTGATTGAAGAACAGTTCGTCCATCAGTTCCTGGGATATACAACAAGAGCAGAGTAATCTGTTGGTGTCCATAATCTCGATTCCAGATTGGAGGTAAAAATTTAATTGTGATTTAATTTTTACACACACAATTTAATCGTAAAGTTTTGATACCCATTATGGAATCGTTCCATATAAAATTTTTAAACTTCCGCTGCACCGGGTATCAATTCCGATTGATCTGATCACCGTTCTCCAACAGTGGTATCAGAGCCAGGTTGCTCAGATCAAGCGATTAAATTAATCGATTGTACAAAAAATTTTTAAGCCTCGGTTTTTTGAAACAAAATAATTTTTTTAAAATAAAATTTTTTTTCAGGCAAAACACGGGCAGAGATGGTCGCTGCCCTGGGCAGCGATCACGTCGCTGCTCAGGGCAGCGATCGTCGCTGCCCTAGGGGCAGCGACGGGCTGACCAGACCGAGCCCCTTTGGGGCGCGGGCAGCCCGGGAGCGTCCCGGGCGGCCCGAGAAAAATTTAATTTTTAATTTTAAATTAAAATTTTAATATGTTAAAATTCTAATTTTGGTTCGATCGAAAATTGTTTTTGATTGGTCCACGAGGCATCAGATCAAATTGTTCGAGTCCAAAAATTTTAAAATTGATTTTTGGATAAATTTGAATTTTTGGAAAATTTATAGATTTTATCCGTTAAATCAGATTTTATGAAATTAATTATTTTTGGTACAATTGATGATAAGATATAATCTTATGGAAATATTGAGTAAAATATGATTTTATGTATAAAATTGGATTTTATATGTAAAATATGATTTTATTTGATAAAAAAGATAAAATATGATTTTGTATGTAAAATAAGATTTTATATATGGAATATGATTTTATCCTTTTAAATTTAATTACCATTGCATGTTATCCAATAAATTAATTTTGAATTAAATGTTATTGGATAAGGATGATCGATTGCCATGACCAATTTTGTAGGTGTATGTTAGGAATTTACATTTGTTTTATTATTGTTGGATTTATTAATGGGCCTGGTTATGGCTCAATATGAATTGTCATATGTAATAAAAGTGGGCCTAGTTTATGGCCCGTTCCCACCCCTTGAAATGTATCCCCTACTTGTCATGGTTATTTATTGTAAATACATTAGACTTAGTGGGAGATGAAGATTTGAAGACGGAGGTGGGCCCAGCAGACAATAAAAACTGAAGAAATGTAAATTGGAAGCTCAATGTAATAGGATTGCATTGCATACCTGCATATTACCTAGGATTGGACTTAGACTCGTGATTGGCAACCACGGGTCGATTAGAAATGGAATCGATCATCCTATATAATATATGATATTATAGTTGTATGCATGTTTTAAACAAAATTGTATGAATCCCGCAAGCATACAAATTTTAAAATGATGAGACAAATTTTCAAAATTAAAATCCCTCATTTTAAATATGATTTAAAATTGATATCAAGATAAATAAAGGAAATTTAAATATTGTTTAAATGTTCCTACCTTCCATCAACGATCAATGTATGAGATGCTACCCGCGGATACGGTCCGGCTCATATTATTGGGGGGGCCCGTTCGTCGGAAAGTTGTACATTGGATCGACACATGTTGTAAGTTGGGTGGAACTCCCATGGGATCGGCTCATGTTATTGGGGGATCCACATGGCGACCGTCCATCACAACTTAATATTGATGGGTCATCTTGACATGTCATAATAAACGGCGTCATATTATTGGGCCCTTATTGGACATGAGGTAAAAACGTGGAGGTTGCTTTGGAAGCAATTGGGTAAGAGTAGAGGAGTAAGATTTCCTAAAATGACATAGGGATGGGCATTTTTGGAAATCACTGAATTCGGATTCAGAAAATTTATCTTGACTTTAAAAGGTGCAGAAATGGTTTCTGTGCACATTGGTGAAATCGGTTTATCAATCAGAGTCATGATGAATTTTATATTAATTTCTGAACATGCGGGCTTTGCTTGTCAGGCTTGAACTTATGACTAATGGGCCCTAAGCTGTTAGCAGCCCACATTATAAATAAGTTATTGCAGTACAGAAATTAAACAACAGAGGTCACAAAATATTTTCGAAAACCCTAGCTGTGTTTTCTCTAAGTGGCCGCCCCCCTCCCTCTCTCTGTCGGGAAAATCCAGCCTGTGAATTTTGAATTTGCAGTCTGGTTTAACGGATCAAATTCGTTAATTCTCTTCGTAGAAACTTCTGATAGATTTTCTAGTGCAATCTATCAGAGGGATTAAATCTTTGTTCGTGGACCTGATTGAAGAACAGTTCGTCCATCAGTTCCTGGGATATACAACAAGAGCAGAGTAATCTGTTGGTGTCCATAATCTCGATTCGAGATTGGAGGTAAAAATTTAATTGTGATTTAATTTTTACACACACAATTTAATCGTAAAGTTTTGATACCCATTATGGAATCGTTCCATATAAAATTTTTAAACTTCCGCTGCACCGGGTATCAATTCTGATTGATCTGATCACCGTTCTCCAACATATTCTGCCCGCCGAAATCAAATGTTTGGTTCAATATGAATGCATAAGAAAACATAAAGCATTAAGACATATAATAAAAGCTCAATCAACAAAAAAATACAAGTTCCACATGCTAGAACAAGTATTGATGCAAGTATGTGATTTAAGGGAAAACTCAAGAACCAACTGTTCCGAGTATGCTATCCCACTAACGATGACTGCTTGTACCTTTCAATGCAATAGCTTCTACTCTGGATAAGCTATATTAAAAGGTTTAATAAAAAAGTATACAATCTAACAACAACAAAGGCTCAAGGTAATCTCTTTACCGCTCTTCGTCCAACTCTTCGACGATCGAATGCTGCTAACATAGGGCTCAACAAACTCCAAAAAATTTGTATGGAGGCAAAGAAGATCAACAACAACGATCAAAACTTAATAGCCAAAGTTCTACGATTCAAACGGTTCAAAATCTCAAAAACTCAAACCGGCGGCATAACGGCTATAAACTGATCAAACCGAAAACGTAGACAGCGGTACAATATCGATATCAACTTATATCAATGCTAAGAAAACAATAAAGGCACAAACCCAACAAATCTTAAAATCTCATTTTAAAAAATAAGCTTCCAAAAATCATAACAAATCCGAACGATGCTCTATTTCAAAACCGACTGAGAATAAACGATCAAAACTCTGTCAAGAACAACATACTCGAAACTCAATCGATTATAACAACATCCAAAAAATAGATTGTATTTGATCGGAGAAATACTTACGATATAACGGAGCTCTCGCTGTCGTGATCGCTAAACTGCCTTCAAAAATAAATTCTGACAGGCGGATCAAGCTCGGACTGAAATCTGAAAGCTTAAACAAGCTATGGGGCGTCTCTAATGGAGGATGGCGGCCAAGGGAGGATATGGAGTGAAATGAGAGGTCAAACAAGTCAAGATAATATATAAAACTCCATATTTGCGTTTTAGTCCCTGAAAAATCCAAAATTTGCAAAATAGACCCTAATCAAAATCACGTCGGCTCTTGAACTATGTAGTCTTAGATTAACTCAAATAAGCTCAATTAAAATAAAATCGGGGCGTTACAAATTGTGAAAACATTTAAATTATTTAGCAAGACATAAAAATATGTTAGGCATATACCTAACATAAATTAACTTAAATCACAACTTTACACTTCATAAATGAAGTTCATAAAACTATTAAAACCATTTAACACACAATAAATAGATGTATATTTTAACACATGAAATATCAACTCTTAAATCATTTACACAACACACAAAAGTATTTAGTTGATAATAAACTTTTTATAAATAATAAAATACAATAACTTAAAAATCATTTAAAATTCCTTTAATAAATCAATAATAGATTTTTGGATTTTTGGGTATTACAGCAATATCTTCTTCATCAGTCGATACAGTCTCCATCATCAGTAATCAAATCCTCAGGGCTCAAGATCCAACTATCAGCGCTCAAGTTCATCCACTCAAAGGAATCACTCTCATTGAGCCATCGCTCTCAGCTCTCAACAAAACCTTGATCGACGTCCAAGGAAAAGGCAAAGGCATCTTCATACCACCTCCAAAATCCCCATCTGTAGGGAAAATGGAAGTCCTACTCATCTTCTTCGGCATTCTCAGAGCTGTGTGTTTTATACTTCAGGAATTTGATGAATGGATCAACTATCGTTTCAACGTTTCATACTCTCAGATTCTGCATGAGAACAAGCTTGCATACCTCTCCAGGTTAGAGGATAAAATGTTCATCCTTACAGCAACTTCTCATCTTGAAACTGCTCTCAGCAGATATAAGTTGGTTGATGTCCAACTCCGCGATAGCCTCGCCCGATACATTCTCTCTCAAAGGGAAATACACTATCAACCAATGAGAAGACAACCAAGGATGATAGTGAAGTCATCTTGCGTCTCAAACAGTCTGTAGATGTTACTGACACCTTCTTATGGGAATATCGGCTCAAGCACTCCATTCCTCACCCAACCAAAGAGTACCCGCGACTGTACCGTGAAGAAGTTCAGGCAATGATTCCAATTCTGGATTCTCACGATAACTCCGAACCTCCTGAATTCATCTTCACCTCAGAGGAACAAAACTTCATTGCAGCACAAGAAGAATGTCCTTCGACATACTTTTCATTTGTTTCCACCTCTGAAGAACCGACGACATCATGCACTCCTACTGCTTCAGAACCTCCACTGATCCAACCAATTACATTAGTTGCTGATGATTCTCTTCCTGAGATCCCACTTACTTCAGTATCAAACATTTTGAAATCCTTATCTGACTTGGATGAAGCTCAGCCTACATCTTCTCTTCATGAGATTCACTCTGCTGATTCTTCTCAAAACCCGACTACTGAAGAATCTCAGCCTACTAGTCGAGTCAGTCCAGTTGATCAGGCGATTAGGATCGATGCATCCTCCTCATTGGTTCACACAACCGTAACGCCACCACTTGCTAAGCACACTGCCTCCTCCCCTGTTACGACTACTGTCGATGATCAAGCAATCACGCTCAATGCTTTAGGCGATGACTTTGACAAACTTGCTTCAGCTTCGTTTGTTGAACCAAAATCTTCGACTTATGCTTTGAAACGCATCATAGACGAACTTCGCTCTACAAGGCAGAGCCTTAGCAATCACATCCAAGGACAAGATGCTGGCATTACAAGCTCTAGATCCGCAATTATGTCTCATCTCAACATTCTATCCTCTGATATTGGTAGATGCGTTACTAAACTAAAAAAATACAAGGAACGCAATATTCGAGCCATGGATACTGTTGCCGAACAAGTGTCAAAAATTGTTCGTCGCACAAATGAGCACACCTCTGCACAAATTTCAATTATTCAAGCTGACTTGAATGCTCATATTGACTCCCGTATTGACTCTTTCCAAACCACCATTGGTGCACAACTTGGAGAGATCATCTCTCATCTCAACCGTGGTGATGTCAAAAAGGGGGGAAGTATCCAGAAAATTAGTTGACACTGAACGCCAAAAGCAAGATGCACCTCAGCAAAGGAAATAGTTATATCAGGTATATTTATCATATTTCAGCAACGTAGGTGTAATAGAATTTTACTGCGCTTTATCAAATGATTACTTGTAACATGTTATGAATCAATGCAATTCATCTTCGCTATGAATTCATCTCGTAAACTTTCTTCATAATGATTTTCGGGGCCTAGGTTTTGTCATAACAAAACAATACTTCGTTGTTTTAGTTTGGCCACCGTTTACATGTAAAACAGGTGTTCAAAAGAAGTCTACCGACTCCAATATATTAGCTGACCAAGAGATATCGACTGGAATGAACAGTATCAGCTGATCTTAGCACGTCAACCGTTATCTATCAACCGAGCTAAGAAAATCAACCGACATATGCTCAACTGACCTGGGTTATCAAAGAAAGGTATCTACTGAACTCATAAGTTGACAAGATATCTACCGTATTCAAGAAGTCACGAATTCCCAGTTTTCAGAAAGTTGACAAGACAACTTAAGTGCAAAGGACGAAGCATTTAAGGAGCCATCTGATAATGTAAGGAAAGCCATAAATAGCATTTAATGTGACGACACATTGAATAGACAATTTAGGGCGCTCCTAGTACAGATATTCAGAAGATATTACCACATATCACAGATCAAGGACTAATATATGACACCAAAGACGTTTCCTACAATTGACAAAAGGAAAAAGACGTTGGACAAGCTGATATAAATATCAGAGCTTAAATTCAGAAGAAAAGATAGAGTTGCGCTTACAAATATTTGCATACTTGAGCAATTGAAATCACTTCTCAAATACTCGACTGCTCACTCTACCCTTCGCTCAAAAGCATATCCGATCTATAAAGAGATCTTTTCAAGGGTTACTCAAATCCAGCTGTTGTTTGAAGAACACTATCTGCTACAAGGATTTGAGATTCTAAGCCTTCAAGAAGCTTATAGATTTATCATCATCAACTGAAGAAAGTTTGATAAGAACTTAGAATCTTATCAGTGTGAATCTAGGAGTTCCATTTTGGGCATTTGATAAGTCCTAAATTGGATTGGGTGTATTGCAAGACTTTGTAATAACCAAAGTCTTCTAGTATATCCTTCCTGTGAGGAAGAAGGGGTGACGTAGGAGATTGAGCTTTGAACATCCATAAACATATCTGTGCTTATTTACGCTATTGCATTACACTATTTTATCATTATCATCTAGTTTAGTAAAAGATGTTTCCGAACTACTCTAAGTAGCACTTATATATCTAGAAAGTTAAAAGAAAATCGGTTGAGTGAACTAAAATTTTCTCAATCATATTGCATTAGAGTTAAAGGTTTTTATTACTGTGTATTCACCCCCCCCCCCCCTCTACACGCACATTCGATACCCAACATTAGTGCATCAAAAAAACATATTTCAAAAGTCATGTTTTGAACAGATTATATACATGATGGAATCATTTAAAACATACTATCATGTTTTAAAACAGAAAAGACCAATTACTGAAGGATGCTAAACTGATTTTGGTTGTTCTTGAAAATTGTAATGGACTGGGCCTCTCTCTGCTGGCCCAGCCATATTCTAACTCATGGGCCTTCTCCCCACCTGGAAAGGGGAGTTTCATGCCCTCCCCAGGAATCGAACATGTACCTCGGTTCTCCATGGATCTCTTGGTCGTGATCCACCAATTCTTAGCAACACCACGAAGCTGAAGAGATTCCAGTCGTTTAATCCACTGTTGTTGTTGGGTACAAAAAATCCAGTTGACTGTGAAAGTTGGTTGGACGACATTGATCAGTTGTTTGATTACATTGATTACACAGATGACCGCCAAACCAGGTTAGTCATTCATCAGCGACTAGCTCAATGGTACCAAGAATCAGCAAGAATATGTACTTAAGCCTGGTGGTACATGTTCGATTCCTGGGGAGGGCATGAAACTCCCCTTTCCAGGTGGGGAGAAGGCCCATGAGTTAGAATATGGCTGGGCCAACAGAGAGAGGCCCAGTCCATTACAAAAAGGGAGCCCTTTTTGTAATGGTTCGGGTGCATCCCTTTACAGCTCAGGGGGCCCGCAACCATTTTGCTACTCATGGCCTTCTCCCCACCTGACTAGGGGAGTTTTTACCCTTACCAGGGATCAGAAGACTTTGTACTTAAGCCTGGAAGTACAAGGTTCGATCCCTGGGGAGGGCAAAAACTCCCCTAGCTAGGTGGGGAGAAGGCCATGAGTAGCAAAATGGTTGCGGGCCCCCTGAGCTATAAAGAGACGCACCCGGACCATTAAAAAATGTTCTGCACTTGCTCAACTAAACTTCTCGAAATGACTACTCAATTGATTTCCTCCTTCCTCAACTGATTTTCTTTTACTCAAATTTTATGTGTTCTAATGCAGAGAATTTTTGTACATTCTCTAAGAAATATGAGTGCAAATTTATAGGCAAAAATCTGCATGTTAGGCTCTCATTAAATGCCATTATTTTTCATGATCTCTAGTTAATGTGTCAGTTACAACTTTGAAGCAGCTGGTCTTTTGAAATTTCAGTCTACATATTGGTCCGCCGAAATGAACCTGTAAGCCCCGAAAATATTAAGTTCTTAATGATGGGATTTAAGATTTTAATTCCGGATATGAGAAAATATTTATTTGAAGAAGTTACGAAATTAGAAATTTTAATTTCGGGTCAGAAATATTTAATTTGAGGATTTTCGGATTTTAAAATTTTAATATCCGGAATTCTTAAATCAAAAGATTAAAAATATTTGCAATTGATATTTATGGAATTTAAGATGTGAATTCCAAGATGATAAATATCAAGAAATTAATTTGAGGATGAAATCCGAGCAAGGGCCAATTTGCAAATATTGAGCAATTCAGGGACTAAAATGCAATAATGTCCAAAATAATTTAATTTTAATCCAAGAATATTTAATTTAAGAATATTTAGAGTTTAGATTTGAATTTTAATATTTTTAAATTATTTAGGATTGAAATTGAATTAAATCGCTTGCCCGGGGACTGAATTGCAATTAGGCCAAAGTTCAGGGACCAAAGTGCAATTTTGCTTTCAACTTGCCATATAAAAACGTGTAATCTATAGGAAATGGGCAGATTGCAGCCCAAACTTCAGAAGAAAACGAGAGAAGGGAAAAGGAAGGGTTGTAAGCCATTTTTCAATCTTTCTAGCTCCAATATCTTTTGATCCACCCGGTAGAATTTTCGATTGAATATATATTTGCGATCACAGCTCCAAGTGCTACGTTTTGATGTAAGTTTTATGAATTTCTACCATGTTTGAATTTTATGATGTTGTTAGAATTAAGATTTGATTGTATAAACATGTTCTAGCATATACGACGATAGCATATCTAAGACGGATCGAGAAAAGATCGTCGTTTGGACATGTTTTGGAATTTTGAAAGAATTGTTGAAATTCTGAAAATATGGGGCTGCTGATTTCGAGTTTATGCTATTGAATTGGTGGTGATATTGAGTTTAAATGATTAACTAGATGATGTTTAAGCTTTTGGAATTTCCGGTTTTAATCCATTACGTCGTCGGTTCAAGATTTTGAATTGTTATTCATTCTATATGTCTAGAGCTCATATTCAAGTGTTTAGTGGATGAATTGAATATGTGGTTATATTTAGAATGAAGGTATAATGATATTTGAATCGAAAGATTTATCGAATTCGAATAGTTGTGACGTCGGTTTGAATTCCGATTGTGTTAGTTAGATTTGAACTGTATCAGTTTTAAAGAAATATCGATTCAGATTGGAAATTGTTGTTTAGATATGTTATAATATATTTCAGATTTGAATTGAATATTATCAAAGTTGAATCTACGAGTTCGAGTTCGAATGACTTGAAGTGTTTGCAGTTGAATCAAGAATACCTTCAAGTAGCACTGATTGAAATGAGCAGAATTTGATGACAGATTTGGCTAGCTTTGAGTTGATCAGCATTGGCAACAGATTCAAGATGTTTGAATCAGAAATGCAGGTATGAATAGACATTAATAAGATGGGCAGAATAACTCGAGATTGTTTTGCTTATCGAGTTGCCTAAAATCACATATTTGCCTGTTTTTATATATGTTATGGTTTACGTTTACATAAATGGGATAGATTATTCAAGATAGCTATTTTCTTGAAGTCCCAGAACATTTATGTAAATGTTTACCTGTTTAAGTTGATTTGTAGTATTTTATGTATTGAATATGTTTTACATGTGTTATGAGATGCTTACAGATTTATCGATATACTTATGTGATTAGATGCTTTGCTTTGCTTAGTTGGTTTAATTGAGTAAGTGTTCAAGGTGTTTTATAGCTTTTAATGCATACAGCTTATGTTGCATTCATCTTGAACTCCAGCCTTAAAAGCACAGAGGGTTAAAAGCCTAGAGTGCATATGACGTTTGGTGAATTATGGTTGAGGGGCATGGATTGCAGCCTTCGCTTTCAGAGCCATAAGACTCTCTATAATTGTACCAAAGTCAGAGGACTAAAATACTTGATGCCGCCTCGAATGGGAGTGTCGGTGGTTTGATAGTATTTTATTCCTCGGGATCCCAAAGAACCAAGCTTTATTGATATCAGCTTTGCTAGCCTATTCTTTGGCACATGCATTGCATTTATGCATTAACCTAGAGACTTCTATGGTTTAGATTATGCGTTTATAAATGCTAGCATGTTCTGTTCGTATAAAATATTCAAGATGTGAATTAGTTTATATGTTTAAATGATGAAAACCCATCATCATAAATCTCAACCTAACGAAGGTCAGACAGCCTGTTCTAAGGAAACAACCTAGAACAAAGTTCAACGTTCTAAACCGAACAATACCCTTAATGCCTCTAGATGAGTCCACTCATCGCTGGCACTAACATAGTCCACTGAATAACTAGGTCAATCCTAGGAAAACGCCTAGACTAACCACAAGTCAAACAGTCACAGTCGGCCCACCCAAATCCCATGAGCTGCAATAGTTGAACGCTAATCAACTAAACCCAATCCAAACTTCCGCACAATCATGCAATCATCCACGAATTGCTGGATAAATAAAACATGTATCACTTATTTCAAGTTATGTACAATTTCTTTATTACAAACCCATGTAATATATACAGTATGCAAAATACAATGAAATGTACAACCAAACTTGAAATGATACAACCATAGTATGATGATTCTTTACAACTGAAATACTGTTTACAACTACATCAATACAGTATTTAAATCATTGTACAAGTCTTCGTTTCTTGAGCATGAAGCTTCAAATCGACACACGCATCGATACAAGAATACTCCCGACCAAGTCTCTCTACATGTCCTCCTACGAAGAACTCTGGAGAAATGGCTCGTGATACCTAACCAGCTATGCTCTGCGTCAGTGCATGTCAATCGACCTCTTTTTCTCACATTCTACCGTCAGCTTTCTTCTTGTATTCATATCATGCTTTTGAACATCAAGTTTCCCGTGTGCCTACCGAACGCATCGATATCAGCATACCGGCAAAACCATGTACTACATGAGGTTAAAGACCTTACGCTCGAAACCTGTCATGCCTTAGGCACTCGAGGCATTTTCTGGTGAAGGTCTATATGACAATATCTCCATTTACGACTGGAGAATCTTCAGAGTAGTGTCATCATGGTATGGACGATACAGATGCAAGCATCAAGTGCGTCCCATCCAATGCTCTGCCACTGCCTCTGGCATCCGGTACTCGATCCAAAGCTAGGATCCACCTGAGTAGAAATCTTGAAAACTCGGACACGATCCATCACTCCTGTCCGCACTTGCTGGTATCCCATAAGCCAAATCTTCAGAAATCCTACCGATGATGATAGTCTCTGGGCAAACTAATCGCCGCATCATCACCTCTTCCAAGGTCTCCTCAATCCTATAAGGATAACCCAAAGTCTCATTACTATATCCCAAGTCTCTTGCATGCATATGCTCTGATACCAATAAATGTAGTGACCCTACCCAGATCCGCTACCTAATCGGAGTTAAGAGCATAATTAAACATGCATTAAATAAATCGCTACGGAAGACTTAAATAAAAACAGACCGGCAGAATACAACCGGTTAAACCAATTCTGTAGTGACCCTTACCTGGATCACCTACTAAACAGAACTTATGCATGCAATTAACTTAATTAAACAGATATCAGAATAAAACTGCGGAAACCATAAACATTATACAATCCCAAGTAAAGGAATCTGTAATGTATCCAATAATATACAACCAAATCGAATAGCTGTATAAACCCAAAACAACAGAAATAAAACCTAAGCGAAGCTCCAGCTGGCCAACCATTGACTAGCCCCTCCTGGATCCACCCTCCTCGTCCAATCGCAAACCTGCCCCATGGAATAGGGTGTCCAGAAAATACAGAGTACGAGACGTGAGCATAAAACGCTCAGTGCGAGAGTATGAGTATACATGCATGCAAAGTGAACTCCCTATAGACTCGAGGTCAAGGATCAGATAACAGAGACAGACCGGGCCCTGGTATGTAGCACGTTGTGCCGTCGCTTCAGGAGGTGGCTCCCATACCGAAATAACCGTGGATACGCCGGACCCAAATCGATGGAAGTCCATCCACTAACAGGATAGGGTACAACCCTACTAACAGACATCTCGAAAGAGATACAGCAAGATGCAAATGAATGCAGCATAATATCATGGCATATAAATCATGCAGTCACATAATACATGCATACTCAGTCAGGATATCTCGAACAGTACTTTCGTACCTCAAAACAGTGCAAGCTCTACCAACTCTAGGTCCACGCCTATAGTCTGCTCTACACTGCCAAATGATACTACTATCATTAAAGTGCTCTAAAAGCCTTAACTAAGCTATTGCATACTCCTAAATATTTATAGGAAGCAAAAGCTATACCTTCGTCCGTTGTTAGCCCTTTGATGTCGATGCCTCCAGAACTTGGGCACAACTCCGCTACGACTACCGAACGCCTCGCCGACCTCCGGACCAAGTCTAAGAAGACTAGAACAGCTCCAAAAGGACTAGAAAGGAAAGGAGAACTCGGAATTGGCAATTGAAAGTGAAGGCTCGGCCTTCTATTTATAGACAACGATCGGAACTTCCAATCCTTATCGGAACGTCCGAACCTCGATCGGAACGTCCGATCCTACCATCGGAGCTTCCGAAGATCCTGATCTGCCACGTGTCAAAATATCACTTGTTGACTCTAGATAGGGGTGATCGAAGCTTCCGGTCCTGATCGGAGCTTCCGATCCAACCACACGTCATGCCTGACGTAATAACATCGGTGCCTCCGATCGCTCATCGGAGCTTCCGATCCTGTTCGGAGCTTTCGATCGTGCCTTCGGAGCTTCCGATCCGTCCGATACCCAATTCAATTAATTAGCATTAATCCTTTAATTACTCAATTAGGGTACGGGCTACTACATTCTCCCCCACTTAAGATATTTCGTCCTCGAAATCAGATCTTAAGTACCGAATGCAAATACAGAAATTAGAAACATTCTTTATTCAAATCAAACATTTACAGAGTTTGCAACTGAATACATCTTAAAGAATGAAATCAAAACAACTCAGGATGGTCTTTACGCATCCTATCCTCAAGCTTCCAAGTAGCTTCCTCAGTGCCTCGGCGCTGCCACTGAACTAAAACCAAAGGAATGACTTTGTTCCGTAAAACCTTATCCTTATAATCCAGGATACGAAGAGGTTTCTCAACATAAGTCAAATCCTTGTCTACCTGAACCTCAAATCTCTGCAGAATATGAGATTCATCCGCCACATACCGTCGCAACAGAGATACGTGGAACACGTCGTGAATACTGGACAGATGCGGTGGCAAAGCTAGTCGATAAGCCAAATCGCCAATGCTCTCCAAGATCTCAAACGGACCGATAAACCTGGGAGACATCTTGCCCTTAAGGCCAAATCTGAGAATCTTGCGGAAAGGTGACACTCTCAGAAACACTTTCTCCCCGACCTCGAACTGCAAGGGCCTACGCTTGATATTAGCATAACTGGCCTGACGATCCTGTGCAGTCTTAATCCGTTTCTTGATCTGATCAACAATGTCTATCGCCTGCTGGATAAACTCCGGTCCTTCAGCCTGTCTCTCCCCCACTTGTTCCCAGAAGAGTGGAGTACGACAACGTCGCCCATACAACGCCTCAAAAGGCGCCATCCCAGTACTAGTATGATAGCTGTTGTTGTAAGCGAACTCGATCAACGGCAAATGATCCTGCCAGGCTGAACCAAAATCCATGACGCACGCTCTAAGCATATCCTCTAAAGTACGGATAGTGCGCTCTGACTGACCATCAGTTTCCAGATGATAGGCTGTACTCAAACTGAGAGTAGTGCCCATCGCACGCTGAACACTCCCCCAGAATCTAGAAGTAAACCTGGGGTCCCGATCGCTGACAATGCTCACAGGCACTCCATGAAGTCGGACGATCTCCTGAATGTACATCCGTGCCATGCGATCCACAGAGTACTCTCGGCTATAGGCAATGAAATGCGCTGACTTGGTGAGTCGGTCCACCACAACCCAGATAGCATCACAGTTCCTCGGGGATACCGGCAAATGGGACACAAAGTCCATTGTGATAAACTCCCATTTCCATTCAGGAATAGGCAGACTGTGAAGCAATCCTCCAGGTCGTCGGTGCTCTGCCTTGACCTGTTGACACACCAAACATCTCGAAACAAACTGATAAACACTGCGTTTCATTCCCTTCCACCAGAAACGAGTACGTAGATCCTTGTACATCTTGTTGCTCCCAGGATGAATACTCAACTTAGTGCGATGTGCCTGAGACAAAATCTCCTCTCGCAACTCTTCATCCTGCGGAATCACAAGCCTACCAGACAAACACAGAAAGTCATCCGACTGATAATGAAATCCAGACGAGCTACCCTCGTTAGCTACACGAGCTAAACGCTGGGTCTTCGAATCAAACATCTGAGCATCTCGGATCCGCGAATACAAGGCTGACTCAGATAATATCGCAAACATCTGGATACTCTGCATACCTTTCTTATGCTTGAAGGTATAACCTGAAGTACAACAGTCACTGATCGCACTAGACATCGAACAAGTCTGAAGTGCGGATAGTCGCACCTTGCGACTCAAAGCATCAGCGGTGAGATTAGCAGCTCCCGGATGGTACTTAATCTCACAATCATAGTCCTTAAGCAAATCCATCCAAAGTCTCTGCCTCATGTTCAACTCCGCCTGAGTGAACAAATATTTGAGACTCTTATGGTCGGTGAAGATCTCAAATTTCTCACCATACAGATAATGACGCCAGATCTTCAAAGAAAACACAATAGCTGCTAACTCCAAATTATGGACTGGGTAGTTGTCCTCGTGAAGCTTCAGCTGTCTAGAAGCGTATGCGATTACATGCCCATTCTGAGTCAGGACACAACCTAACCCCTGAAGAGAAGCATCCGTGTAAACTACATACCCTCCAGATCCTGACGGTAATGCCAACACCGGCGCAGAAGTCAACCGCCGTCGAAGCTCACGGAAATTCTCCTCACACTCGGAGGACCACTCAAAATCCACACCCTTGCGGGTAAGCTGCGTCAACGGTCGAGCTAACTGAGAGAAGTTCAGAATGAAGCGACGATAATACCCTGCTAGACCCAGAAAACTACGGATCTCAGCAACTGTCGTCGGACGCGACCAATTAAGTACTGCTTCAATCTTGCTTGGATCAACAGAAATCCCCTCCCTGGATATGATATGGCCAAGAAAGACCATTATATCCATCCAGAACTCACACTTGCTCAGCTTGGCGTACAATTGCTCATCTCGAAGAGTCTGTAGTACCAACCGCAAGTGAGAAACATGCTCTTCCGTATTACGTGAATACACCAAGATGTCGTCAATGAAGGCCACGACAAACTTGTCCAAGTACTCCCTGAAGACACGGTTCATCAAATCCATGAATATAGCCGGCGCATTAGTCAAACCAAATGGCATCACTAGGAACTCGTAATGCCCATAGCAAGTACGGAATGCAGTCTTGGCTACGTCCTGATCACGAACTCTCAACTGATGATACCCAGATCTCAAGTCAATCTTGGAGTAAACTGACGTGCCCTGCAGCTGGTCAAACAAGTCATCAATACGAGGCAACGGATACTTGTTCTTCACAGTAACTCGATTCAGCTGCCGATAGTCAATGCACAGCCGCATCGACCCATCCTTCTTCTTTACAAAGAGAACAGGAGCTCCCCAAGGAGACACACTAGGACGAATGTACCCCTTGTCCAAAAGATCCTGTAGCTGATTCTTTAACTCACGCATCTCTGACGGAGCCAGACGATACGGTGCTCTAGAAATAGGCGAAGTACCCGGCATCAACTCTATGCCAAACTCGACTTCCCTAGCAGGAGGAAAACCCGGAATCTCGTCAGGAAACACATCTGGAAATTCATCCACAACAGGAATGCTCTCTATCCCAATACTCTCAGCGGACAAATCAACTACATAGATAAGGTAGCCTTCCCCGCCAGACTCTAGAGCTCTACAGGCTCTCAAAGCTGATACCAAAGGCATCGGGGGTCGCGCTCCCTCACCATAGAAAAACCAGCTCTCACTCCCCTCCGGATGAAAGCGTACTAATCTCTGATAGCAGTCCACTGAAGCTCGATAGGTAGTCAACATATCTATTCCCAGAATGCAATCAAAGTCGTCCATCGCCAGGACCATGAGATTTGCTAACAGAATGTTCCCTTCGAACTCTAAAGGGCAACCCATCACTAGACGCTTAGCCAAAGAAGATTGGCCCGTCGGAGTAGAAACAGACATCACTACGTCTAGTGCAATGCATGGTAACTTATGCCTCTTAACAAAACGTGCAGAAATGAAGGAATGAGATGCACCAGTGTCAATAAGTACAAGAGCAGGTATACCATAAAGCAGAAATGTACCTGCGATGACTTTCTCATTCTCCTCCACTGCCTGATCATGTCTCAGGGCAAACACCTGGCCAGAAGCTCGTGGCCTCAAATGAGAACTCCCAACAGATTGTCCCTGCGACCTCTGCTGTACGGTGGCTTGAGAACCCGATCCTGAACCAGAACCAGAACCACCTCCCCCAGACAGTGGACAATCCCTCCGGATATGACCAGTCTCTCCACAACGGAAACAAGCTTCAGAAGCTCTATGGCACTTGTCGGATGGATGGTTCTTCCCACAGTGATCACACTTGTCCTTCTTACCATAACGAACAACACCTCCAGAACCAGAGGAAGAAGAAGATCCAGACTTCTTGAAAGTTTGGGCACGGGGACCCAAAGAACTAGCAGGTCTTGACTGAGAGAAAGACTTGTTCCGTCGAATGCTGTCCTCCGCCTGGTGACAACGGCTCACCAAACCCTCATAGGACATGTCGTCGCCAACCGCCACACGGTCATGGATCTCAGGGTTAAGGCCCTGAAGGAACAGATTATACTTCATCTCTGAGCTATCAGCAATCTCGGGGCAATAGGATAGCAGATCAAAGAACCTCTGCTGATACTCATAGATAGACATGGCTCCCTGTCGCAGACTCAGTAGCTCGCCTGCCTTCGACTGTCGGAGTGCAGGAGGAAAATACCGCTTTTGGAAAGCTGTGCGAAACTCGGCCCAGGTGGCCACTCCTCTCGCCGCAACAAAAGGTGCAGAAGTAAACCTCCACCACCTGCGCGCACGCCCATCCAGAAGATAGCCAAGGGTCTCCATCTTCTGCTCCTCGGTGCATTGGAAAGTCTGAAAAGTCGTCTCCATGCAGTCTAACCAGTTCTCCGCATCCTCCGGAGACTCACCTCCAACTAAGGGCTTAGGACCCATAGCTAAGAATCGACGCACAGTGAAACGCTCGTCGTCATGGTGACGATGACGCCGTTCTCGACGAGTCTCCCAGTCGGCATCACCCCAACGCCCACCAACACTTCCATGAGAACTCTGGTCGTCACGATTTGACATCTACAAAAATACCTCAAGATGAGACTAAATCCCAAGAATTCTTTTGCATGCTCTGATACCATAAATGTAGTGACCCTTACCTGGATCACCTACTAAACAGAACTTATGCATGCAATTAACTTAATTAAACAGATATCAGAATAAAACTGCGGAAACCATAAACATTATACAATCCCAAGTAAAGGAATCTGTAATGTATCCAATAATATACAACCAAATCGAATAGTTGTATAAATCCAAAACAACAGAAATAAAACCTAAGCGAAGCTCCAGCTGGCCAACCACTGACTAGCCCCTCCTGGATCCACCCTCCTCGTCAAATCGCAAACCTGCCCCATGGAATAGGGTGTCCAGAAAATACAGAGTACGAGACGTGAGCATAAAACGCTCAGTGCGAGAGTATGAGTATACATGCATGCAAAGTGAACTCCCTATAGGCTCGAGGTCAAGGATCAGATAATAGAGACAGACCGGGCCCTGGTATGTAGCACGCTGTGCCGTCGCTTCAGGAGGTGGCTCCCATACCAAAATAACCGTGGATAAGCCGGACCCAAATCGATGGAAGTCCATCCACTAACAGGATAGGGTACAACCCTACTAACAAACATCTCGAAAGAGATACAGCAAGATGCAAATGAATGCAGCATAATATCATGGCATATAAATCATGCAGTCACATAATACATGCATACTCAGTCATGATATCTCAAACAGTACTTTCGTACCTCAAAACAGTGCAAGCTCTACCAACTCTAGGTCCACGCCTATAGTCTGCTCTACACTGCCAAATGATACTACTATCATTAAAGTGCTCTAAAAGTCTTAACTAAGCTATTGCATACTCCTAAATATTTATAGGAAGCAAAAGCTATACCTTCGTTCGTTGTTAGCCCTTTGATGTCGATGCCTCCAGAACTTGGGCACAACTCCGCTACGACTACCGAACGCCTCGCCGACCTCCGGACCAAGTCTAAGAAGACTAGAACAGCTCCAAAAGGACTAGAAAAGAAAGGAGAACTCGGAATTGGCAATTGAAAGTGAAGGCTCGGCCTTCTATTTATAGACAACGATCGGAACTTCCAATCCTTATCGGAACGTCCGAACCTCGATCGGAACGTCCGATCCTACCATCGGAGCTTCCGAAGATCCTGATCTACCACGTGTCAAAATATCACTTGTTGACTCTAGATAGGGGTGATCGGAGCTTCCGGTCCTGATCGGAGCTTCCGATCCAACCACACGTCATGCCTGACGTAATAACATCGGTGCCTCCGATCGCTCATCGGAGCTTCCGATCCTGTTCGGAGTTTCCGATCGTGCCTTCGGAGCTTCCGATCCGTCCGATACCCAATTCAATTAATTAGCATTAATCCTTTAATTACTCAATTAGGGTACGGGCTACTACAAATTCGATTTATACAACCAAATCGAATAAATAGCATAAAGGCAAAACCTACAGCTAATCTCGCTGTCCTCACTGGTCGCTGGCCAATCCAAGCTCCTGGTGCTCCACCCTGCACCTACACCTGCCCCGTCGGATGGGGTGTCCAGATACATAGAAAAGACTGGACGTGAGCTCTAAGCTCAATACAAAAGCACTGGGTAAAACATACAAATATGATGCATGCAAATGATAGGGTATCCATATCTGGGATAACTGTATATAACTTCTCAGTAATGGCGCCTAGGACATAAGTGGTACAACCCGGAGAGAAAACCCTGCGTACACTGCTCATTCCTACAGGACGTGGACTGTGTCCCCCAGATGCTAACTACCCATGACCCGTCAATCACTAGGCACTAGACATCACCCGTCCAGACAGGGCTGAGCGGCCCTACATGGCTCATCTCACAAGATGGACAGACACAATATGTTATGCACATGCTGCATAATAATATGACACACAAATGCAACATATAAGCATGCAAAACCCGTTGGCTATCTCAGTCAGTACTTACGTACCTTACTACAGGAGGCAGTTCCTAGTAGTCCCACTCTAGGTTTCAAGCCTATATCAGCTCTACAAAGAAAATATCCATGCATCATTATTTAAGCTCTAAAAGCCTTAATTAAGCTATTGCATACTCCTAAATAATTTAAGGAGACCATAGCTATACCTGCGTTCGTCGTCAGCCCGCTGATGACAATTACCTCAAAACTTAGGCACATCTTCGCCTCGACGTCGGGATTGCTATGCCACTTCCGGATTCCCAATAGGATGCCTAGAACTCCCTAGATCTGAGTTAGAAGCCTAGGAATTGAGAGAGGAAAAGGAGAGGTGCGAGTTGAAAATGAAATTTCGGACCTCTATTTATAGGCGAAGTTTGGGCCGTCCGAAATCGACTTCGCATCCTTTGAACTGGTTCGGATCCCCCGTTCCTGACTTCGGAGCCTCCGTTCCTGTTCGAAGCCTCCGGTCCTGACTTCAGATCCTCCGAAGTCCCATCAATGATGTCACCCATGACGCATTATCTTTGGAGCCTCCGATCCGAGTTCGGATCCTCCGACCCCGTTCGGATCCTCCGATCTTTGGTTCGGATCCTCCGATCCAGTTCGGAGCCTCCTAACCCGGTTCGGAGCCTCCGAACCATCCAAATCCTCGGAACCTTCCCGACCATTTTCGAGTGTCCTGAATCCATTTTTGGACTCCGTTAACCCATTTGGAATTTTCTTAATCATGTTTTACTTAATCTAAACATTATTACACGATTAATTATTCATAAATCGTTAATTCTGGATACGGGTCACTACACGACCCGACCTGGTCTCTTGGTCCGACCCCGAGCTCCCAAGCTATTCCTTCCCAAACTCCCGAGCTACTCCTTCCCGAGCTCCCGAGCTACTTCTTCCCGAACAGAAATGAGAAGTAAGATGGAAGTGATGTGAAAAATAACTGAATCCCCAACTCCTATTTATAGACAAATATCTGGGGTGTTCGGGATTCTCAAGCTGATGTCGAGACGTCCGAGCTCCTGTATGCACGCCACGTATCAAATGCTTGAGCTGAGTCACTACCTTTTTTGACAGCTCATGCTTAGGCGCCAGCTGTTACTCATGCAAGCGTCCACACACCTGCCTGCCTGTCCTTGAGGTTTCAGGCTTGTACATGCTCTAATTTTGGTTGACAAGTGTTCATTCCCGACCTGAACACAATGTGCTCTTCCCATGATCGAACACTACCTTGGCCTTGCACAACACTTTCTTGAACTCCTAGACCCGACCCGAGCTACACATTCTCTTGGCCGAGATCTTAAGTCCAAGCCCTCCACAATTTTCTTGAGCACCCAAGGAAACATCCGAGCTCAAACCAAGCTCCACGCCCGAGCTAAATCCACCTCCACGCCCGAGCCCTAGCTCAATGCTCGAGCCCTAGTGCCATGCCTGATCCCTAGCCAAAGCCACACACACACGGCCAAGCTCTTGATGCTCAACCATGTCCGACCCGAGCCACTCATGACCGACCCGAGCCCATGGTCAAATCCATCAAACCCTAGCTCATTCTCATGTCATGTGTTCTTGATCTTGACTTGTGCTCTTGATGATAAAATATTTTTTTATTAATTCAGATTAAGCCTCTGATTTGTTTAATTAGTAACCCTTAATCATGTTTAACATATTATTATCTTAAAATAAACTCTGGGTTACTGCAGTTCGTAAGACTATTTCTTCATAATATATGTAGTTTTTCAATTCTCCTTTCCTTCTCAACTGCCTAGCCAAAATGGACGTTCGGTACTTGTACCATTCATCAAATGTTGCATCAGTTGTGTTCTCAACATATTCCATAACTTTATCCATAGTTAGATTAATTTGAAGTTGGATGACATTTGATGGTCTGTCAGCATCAGATGAGGAAGCGACAATTGTTTTATCTTTTCCAGCCAATAGATCAAGACTTGATTGAGTGCACTCAACAATCTGCTGTGAAGAGACACCTCCAAATGGTCTGGCTGCTGGAAAAATAGTAGGAGCAGATACTTTTTGAAGAGGAGCTCGAATACTTTTGATACAATCATCTTCTTCTTCTGAGCTGGCCTGATGTGGAGCTTCAACCACTTGAATAGGTATAACCATCATTGGTGCTTTTCCTTTAGGATCATATTTGGACTTGGTACGCTATTCTTGAAATACTTCATCAGATGTGCTTGGGCTAGTTTGAGTCGTGGTGACTGGTGCTTGTGGAACCATACGAATGATCAGTCTGGTAGGAGAAGTGATGGGTTTAGATTTCAAAGTTCTTGCCCTTTTTGTCATTGGTTTTGGAATCACTTCCTCCATCTGGCTGTCATTTCCCTCACTATCATCACTGTGATGAAATAACAACTTTCTTTTGACTTTGGAAATCCTTTTAACAAATCCTTTAGTCTTTTTGGGAGAGGTAGTGTTTTTAAACGTTTAGTGAGTGTCAGTTAGAATTCAATCTGATTAGTGACTGAATTCTTAGCTTATCTTGGTGTCTATGTAAATTGACAAAAAAATAAGATGTGCGGAAATATGCCAAAATGCATATTATGAACACTTATTTGGAATGTATGCAAAACTAATAAAGTAAAGTAAACCGATAAAAGGACATAGAGAGATGTTTTTGGATGTTCGGAGATTTCAATGACTCCTATGTCAAACCTTCTTCTTTCTCGAAAGGATAGCACTAGAAAACTTTGAATTTTACAATCAACTTGCAAAACTCCACTCCAAGAATAGGAATTATACACAATTGCCTATCTTAGAACTCCTAGTTACACAAAATCAGTCGTCGACTGGGTGAAATATAAGTGTGATACAACTCGATTTCAAGAGCAGAAAATTGATCCTTAAATGATCAAAATAAAGAACTTATGAAAGTGTGCTTTGAGTTTCTTGATCAGTTTAGCTCGTGAGGATTTGAAAACTTGGAGATAATGCGACACTAATCTATTGTAGAGAGAGCTTTCTCAAATGATCGAGATGCCTATTTATAGGACTGGATTCCAACGGTAATAATATTTGAATATCATTAGAAATCTCTGTATTATTCCCGTTGTTATGTTTGCTTCTGATGTTGCCAACATTCTCTTCAAAAAGTAAATTCTAAAATCGCGGCGTTATGTAGCAGAATTGTCAGTGTACGGAAAACTTTATCCGCTGAGGTAAACTGAATGATATTTTGAATATTCCCTGAGAGTTGATTTGATGATCTTCAGTTTAGCAAATATGTGGCAGATAGGTAAACTGATGGAGATCAACTGAGCGCATTTTTATATGGTAAACTGAAGTGTCACATAAACTGAATGAGCGAGCAGTTTACTTCCGATTTCTTGTGCGATCAATTTAGTGACTTCCATACGATTTTTTAATCGATCAGTTTAGCTAGTAAAATAAACGTTAGTTCAGTTTAGTCCTGTGATAGCTCAAATATCGAAACTTCAAATCTCCAACACCGGGGCTGACAAGAGAGTGGAGAATCATCATCGGTGTCAAGAGGTTACATGGACAATGAGCGGCTCCTGACAGAATTTTAGACGAAGGGAGACATGAATGAACCGATCCCGTACTGAAATGAGAGGGATTATGAGGCTTTGTAGGTATGAGATTGCACAGTTGAAAATGACTTAAAAGATTTGTTAGGTATTATTATGAAAAATGTGAATCTTTTTTTCGGAAGCACTTCACACAAGAACTCCAAAGTTTAACATACTTGACTTGGGGCAATTATAGGATGAGTGACCCCTGAAAGTTTCTTACAGTACGCGTGAGTGAGAAAATAATCATGCTTAAAAGATTCATCGTGATACAATATAGATAGTCGTCGAATCTAGGGCTATACATCAAATCTGAGACGTTACGATAGTAAAAAATAGTACTTATTATTGGTCTAGTCCAGAGAGGTCAGATTAGATATCTATCTTTTAAAGTTGACCACGATCACACACTTAGGTAGTGTTTGAGAGAGCTTCTAGGAAGCACTTTTCGATTTTTTGTTAACAAAATTTCACAAGATTTCAATTTTTTGTTAACAGAAAAGCTGAGAAGTGTTTTTGAGAAGCTCTATCAAATACTAACTTAGAATGGATGATTCGAGAGGAAAAAAAAAAGTATCTCATGAAGATGATTATTTATTTCAAATAATCCCATGCCAAAAAAAAGGAGAAGAAAAATTTAAAAGAATTTTACGAAGCGATCTTCCGAGAACACCCCTGATCACAGGATCGAAATGCAAAAAAAAAGAGAACAAAGACAAAGGGTAATATGGTCTCACAAAATCCAACACATTCACCTGCTTTTCCCCGCCACTCATAACGAACCGAAGCTCAGCTCAATCACAAACGAGACCATCCGCCTCCTTCCACCTCAATCTCGCCAAAAATGGCGTTGACACCTGTTCAATTTACTTTTCCTTCTTGCGATTCGAAAACCCTTTACAGGAAATCGTTTTTACCGAGCTCCAAATCGAATTTTCTCAGTAATCAATGGCCGTGGAAAGCCAACGCCTTGAGGTTTTCAGGGAGGAGGAGAATCGGAAAAATGGTGAAAGCGTGCGTCACACTGGAAGAGAAGAATGTTCCGGAGACGGGGAGCCAATGGGGGAAGGTTTCGGCAGCGTTGTTTGATATGGATGGAGTGCTGTGCAACAGCGAAGAGCTATCCAGATTGGCTGCGGTCGATGTTTTCGCAGAAATGGGAGTTCAAGTCACGGTTCAAGATTTCGTGCCTTTCATGGGCACAGGTAGATTTATCTTTCAATGCCAGAGATTCGAGTTCATACATTTGTGTGCAATTCTGTTCAACATTGTCCTTAGCTTGACATAATTCAGCTTCCCGTTTTCTAAATTTTGGTTATGGTTCTTGATACATTGTAACACTCTCACTTTACACACAATAACATGTAGTTTATAACTTTGAAGATGCTCTGATTTGAATTGCAGAGGATATTTTTTGTTTCCTAATTTTTGTTAGGGAGGAGGAGGATAGGTTTGGTAGGTATTAATGTCGGTGTTTTTTAAGAAAGTATGAGTTTCTGGTTAACTTAAATGATTGAGCTTCCTTTTCTTTTCCATTCATTTGTCTCCTGCATTGAGTTTGGGGGTGGAGGAAGGACCAGTTATGTAGCTGGGGCTTGTGATGATTTAATTTGTATTTTCAGGCTAAAACTATTATTTTTAAAATACTTATTACAAGCTAAAATTTGAAAATTGTGTGATTTGAACATCTATTGACTGCCATGCCCATGGAACCGATTGCAATTTGAGGCCATAGTTCAAACTTCAAACTGTATCAGTTTCTACCTGATCTGAATCATCCATGAAATTAATCCGAATTGGTAATTGGGTGTTATTGGTATACCTTTACTTTTCCCTGTTCCTTTTATTTTTTATCCACTATCATATTCCCTATTTCTCTCCTCCCCCATTCTCGTATATTTCTGCGTATATGATTGCATGATTTCTCACATAACGCTCAGGTGAAGCCAACTTCTTAGGAGGTGTTGCTTCGGTGAAGAGTGTGAATGGATTTAATCATGAGATGGCAAAGAAAAGATTTTTTGAGATATACCTCGATAAGGTATCAAACTATAACCTTGTTGGGAAAATTGTATTTTTGGTCCAGCATATTTACCTTTTTGGTATTTTGGTCTTCAATGATGTCAAATTCAACCGCATTCTGTTATTTTTTCAATTTTAATCGATGTGACTTTGATGTAGCACCAACATGGTGTTGACGTCTAAAGTGCCACATCAGCACTCTCGACGAACAAATATTTAAATTTCCAGAAATTGAAAGATACATTGCTAAGAATGAAGTTTGATAACGTAGAGGACAAAAATCGCAAAGAGGTAAATATGACTAAAATTGCAATTTTCCCAGAGTTTATCTGATTCCTTCTTAGTTTTCTTTTGTGAAATCCAATAGAGCCTACATTGTTGTTCTCCTTTTTGTAGTATGCAAAGCCAAATTCTGGCATAGGTTTTCCGGGCGCCTATGAACTTGTAATACAGGTATTATTATGATGAACAAATACTTTGGTTTCCTTTCTCTTTGGATTTTTTTTAAGTGACCGTGTGATGAACATTAGTGTAAAGACCGAGGACTTAAAGTTGCTGTGGCATCTAGTGCTGATCGTATAAAGGTAGATGCCAATTTAGCAGCTGCTGGTTTGCAGCTGTCAATGTAAGTTCATTTATATCGATCGCAACATTATAATAAAGTCACAAATTTTCAGAACTTTATCTAATTTTTGGGGTTTCATTACTTGTTATGATTTGATATGCATACACACACATATATTTTGTGAAACTGTATCATAGAATGTAACTGCTCAGAATACCTTGTGGTGTTGTGATAATTGATGAAGTCTATCTTGGTATACCCTATCCCTTTTCTTTTCAAGAAAATACGTAATGAGTATAAGTCATCCACTATTTGATTTGTCACCATTTCATGAGTTCATCATAATTTACACTTGGAACAATATTTTTTATCTATAATTACGAAAAAAGACTCTCTAACAAGAGAAGGGCTCCGTTTGGACATACTTATATAAGACGTTTTTACAAAACTGTTGTTTACAAAATTTTTGTAAAAGGTTTTAAATGTTATTTTAAGAACAATTATGCGATTGGACAACTATTCTATTAAAACGTTTTTACAATTAAAAAGTAAGTGTCATGATTTTCATCATTGTCGTCATTTCTAAAAATATCAAAAAACACCACACAATTATTCTTATAAACTATACTTGGAGAACTCTTTTTTAAAAATATTTTTCAAAAACGGTTTACGAAAATCTTATCCAAACATGCACTTGAAGTTTTTTCATCTATAAAACATTAAATTTTTTTTAAAGTACTTGTCCAAATGGAGTCAAGATGTTGTGAATATATTTGTATATGTATGTTTTTGATGAATGTGTCCAGGAACTAAAGTTTCAAGATTGTTTACCTCTTGAAAAATAAAACTAATTTTGGATATATGACTATATATTTTGTAGAAAAGGTGCTACAGGTAATTCTTAGGATTCTTTTGTGTTGTGGTGGAATCTCGCGTTACGAATCTCAAGCATATTATGTTTAAAAGCTCTTCAACAAGCCACTAATCTCATTCTAGGGAAAAGTAATCCCTTTAGTTGACCAAGAGCATATTTGGCATTTCAAAAGATCTGGCATTTCAAAAGCCTTTATGGTAAACCTATCATTTCCTTTCTGTCAGATATCTGCACACACTTAATTTGAAAGCGTCACTTTTGATTTGGATTTAAAGGCATCAAATGCAATTGTGAACCTGGAATGTAAGGATCAAATAACTCCTGGTGATCCAGTATGAAGATTGGCCAGGGAAATGGCCTACTGTTATGTTTTAAAGAAACAATACCCAGATAAAATAAATCGTGCGCTCACAACAATGGCTAAGATTATGAGATTGTCAGATCTTGGTTGGGATGCACCACCACGACAATGTCAAAGAGCACCAATAAAAGAAACTACATTGTAAATTTAAATGGTTCAACGCTTCAGATTGTTTTTTTTATCGCTGTTGTATAGTTCTCTCTCCTAGGTGTATTAGAGTATGCTCCTCTCTCATACCCGTCGGCATATAAATTGCATAGTCCTAAACGATAACTCAAAGTGAGGAAATACCCGTAATTTCAGAATCATTAAGATTAGAGGTTATTTAGTAGATAACTGCTGACAATATTTGAATAAATTCAATTCAGCTGTATAAACCATACAAAACCTGAAGAATAGATGGTTTTGAATTGAGCCCACCATTTGAATCCCTTTCCATTTCTTCATGTTAGTGAATTTTGCACAGTTTGTCCATCGCCTATTATCTATTGTAAAGAATTCTATTTACAAAATACTTGTTTTGAAAGATAATTCAACTAAATAACGGATAACGTTGGTGAGTTTGTTTGTCTCACATCGGTTGGGCAAATAGCCCGAAAGTTAAATATATAGGTTTGGGAAAACCTTCCCTCTTGAGCTAGCTTTTGGGGTTGAGTTAGATCCAAGTTTATTTCTTAACATGGTATCAGAGCCTGGTTCTGACCCTGGCCCAGGTTCCTCCGTTGTGTGTTGGACTGCCCAGAGTTGGGCCACCCGTTAATGTCTCCACGCTCTAGTCATTTCATTCTTGAGCGTGAAAGGGGTGTGTTAATGTGTTAGTTGTGTCCCACATCAGTTCAATAAATATCCTGAGAGTTCAATATATAGACAAAAACAAACCTCCCCCTTGAGCTTGAAACGACCCTAACTCTATAATTAATAAATAAATATGCGGAAATTTTTTTTTTTTTTATACATACTAAATAAAATATGTACATATATGCCCATACATATATGCACAAAATAAAAAGATTTAAAAAAGATAAATGAATAAATAAACAATTAAATACTTAAATAAAAATGCATTCTTTAAAATAAAATAAACATCCGAGTCAAACATTTAATTAAAAAATACTGCATGCACTGACAATATTCAATAAAATATTCAAAACTCACAACTACTGAAAAATAATATAAAATGTGTAACATGCTGACATAAATAAAACATGCATGTGACTCAGACATCTATCACGGTCACGGGGTCACTGCATGTCCGCTCATACATCCTCGCCTCCGGTGGGTACAACATCATCCTCAACGTACTCACCTGCACCATACCAGTGTAGTGAGCCTAGAGGCCCAACATGCTAACATAACAAGGGTTTAAAATAATTTAAAACAATTAAATACTAATACATACATATACATGAATGAGCATGCTTAAAAATTACATAACATAACTTAACTTAAATAAACTTAAATAACATAATACATAACATTGTTGAGCAATTAATTTTCTAACATCGCATGGTTGTATCCGTAGTGTAACCTTAAATCATACATTAAATACTGATCAGCGTGGAAACCAACGTACGTGGCGGTGACGAATCACCTCTTAAATTGGCAGTAAACTGCCCTTCAATAGGTCACATATGGGGACGAATCCCCCTTAAATTGTCACACTACTTCAACTTCCAACATAAAATATTTTATTATTGCTCAACCTTAAACATTCAATTATGCATAAAATTATTTCATGAATGCATGTACTTAAATAAAATGTGTGTCCTTCATATATATTTAATTTAAATTTCTTACTAACATATAAATATTAAAATAACTTCAATGCATAAAAATAATTAAATATATATTCAGGACACATGAAATTTTCTCATGGATTGTACTGGACTGCTGGTCCTAACACTCAAGCCCATTTACTTAAATCTGGCCCATTAACACTGAGACTGGCCCAATATCATACTTAAGCCCAATAAAAATTATTCTAAGCCCAATTAAATAATTAAAGCCCATTAAAACATCCTAGGCCCAAAATAACTTAATCTGGCCCAATGGGCCCGAAAGCCCAAAGACTGGCCCAATAACTTTTATGGGCTCAAAAGCCCATAAAATTAATGGACTAACTTAATTAAAATTTTAAAAGCCCAAATAAATTAAACTCAACCCAAAATAATTAAATGGAGCCCAAATAAATTTTGAGATTTAATTAGGCCCATTAAACACTTAATTAAACTTAAAACTTAAAAATAAAAATACCCGAGCCCGACTAACTTGACCCGGACCCGGACCAACTAACATAACCCATGACTTACTGCCCCGACCCGGATCCACAGACCCGACCCGGATCCACTCTCCAAAACCCCAAACCCGTAGCCCCTCCTTCCCTCCCCCTTCTCTTCTCGGCTGTGCGGGCAGCAGGCTTTGTGGCCTGTTGCCGGCCGGCTCCGGTCACTCCCTGGCCGGAGAAACAACCCCACTAGCTAGCCCACCTCTAGACCTTTCCAACAAGCTAAGAACCAGCCCAAACGGTGGTCCGAGGAAGGAGAACGAAGCCTTGCAACAGGCTGTCCCCAAGCTCGCACCCAGCCCTGAGCGGCTGCCGTAAATTCGATCGTTCTCCCTACTCCGACCATATTTTTTTGTGAAACCAATTCTCAATCTTAGACAACATCAAGGGGGTTCTAATGCAACAAACCTTATCCAAAACCTTGCCCTGAGGATGGAGAACGAACCATGCTACCAGAAGCCAAAAACCTGCGCGCGAATTGCTTGGCTCCAGAAGACATGGCTTCGACTCCAGCCCATTCCAGCCCCACAAATCTGACCAAACCCAATCCTAGGGACCCTTGGACCCCCTCTGAACCGTGGACAGCAGCCATGCACAACCCATGCCCCAAAAACGTGAGCATGACAATCAAAAACACACTACAAGTCACAAATTCCATGAAAGCCGAGACTTTTTCTGAATATTCTTCAAAGTTATTTTATGCATACACAATACACACACTATACTATCTGATAGGCACGAAAATAGGGAAGAAAATCATGCATAAATAATTCACATAATTATTTAACCCATAAATCACAAATTTAAATAATTAAATATCCTAATTATGCATGCGGATTTACGTATTTAAAATACCGGGTGTTACAGAGCTAGCTTTTGGGGTTGAGTTAGGTACAAGTCTCATTTCTTAACATGGTATCAGAGATCAGGTTCCGACCCTGGCCCATATTCCTCGTTATGTGTTGGACGTCCCATAATTGGGTCACTCGTCCCATAGTTGAGCCACCCATTAATTTCTCCACATTCTAGTCATTTCATTTTTGCGCGTGAGAGGGTTTAGTTGGTGTGTTAGTTTGTCCCACATCGGTTGGGTAAATAGCCTGTGAGTTTAATATATAGGCTTGGGCAAACTTTCCCTCTTGAGCTAGCTTTTGGGGTTGAGTTAGGTTCAAACATGGTATCAGAGCTCAGGCCCGCCGTATGTGTTGGATTGTCCATAATTGGGTCACCCGTCTCATAGTTGGGCCACCCGTTAATATCTCCACCCTCCCCCCTTGATCAATTTCTTAACATGGTATCAGAGCTTAGGTTCAGAGCCCAAGTTCCACCGTTATGAGTTGGACGTCCCATAATTGGGTCACTTGTCTCATAGTTGGGCCGCCACCCGTTAATGTCTGCGTGCTCCAGTCGTTTCATTCCTGAGCGTGAGAGAGGTGTGTTGGTGTGTTAGTTTGTCCCACATCAGTTGGGTAGATAGCCTGAGAATTTAATATATAAGCTTTGACAAACCTCCCCTTTTGAGCTAGTGTTTGCGGTTGAGTTAGATTCAAGTCCGTTGCTTAACATATAATTTTTGTAATATCTGTTTGGTGATTGCAATGAGATATTGGCTTCTATAACTCAGTCTCATTTTATAATATACTAGCATTTGGTGCACACTAGTTGCCTTTCCACAATCTTCATGCATGTGTAAAATATTATTTATTTAAAATGAATTTCCGCTTAGAATATAATTAAATAAATTGAATATGTGAGAAAAAATTGTCAATGCTAAATGTTTGCGGAAAACTGTAAGTTAGTTACATCAAATAGAATATGTTCATGTTTTGAAGTAATGAAACTGCTACTAAAAAATTTTTATACAAGTCATGAAAACCGAAACAAGAATAATTTCGTAAATCTTGCTTACTTTTCTACTGAAATTGTACAGCCTTTATACTAGTTACATAATCATAATAAAAGGTAATTAAATCACTAATTGATCCTAAGATAATTTCCCATTCTCGAACATTTGCACGAAGGAAAGTGTATAAATTAGTATCTACAATATCTCCTAAATATTTCTGAAATTTTCAACATTACCCCTCAAGCTTAAGAATAGATCTCTCATTCCAAGCTTGCTACGAAGATTTTCATGACTTGGCTTTGTGGGACTTTTGGTAAGGATATTAACTTCTTGATCATGAGAGTTGATATAGGATAATTTAATACCTCATTGACTCCTTCCATATCATCCTTAATAAAACTTTGGTTTGTCCTTACATGTTTCATTTGGTCATGCTGTATTGGATTGTTCTCGATGCTAATAGCAGATTTACTGTCACTATACAACTTGATAGGTGAACTGATAGTAATTCTCAGGTCTTGCAGTAACCGTTGTAACCAAATAACTTCACACATCCCTTGTGCAATAGGTCAGTATTCAGCCTCGGCGCTACTTCTTGCTACCACAATTTGTTTCTTGCTTCGCAAAAACCTACAGTCATCACTTCCAGCCTAGTCGGCAATCAGCATCAACATTTGCCTCAATGCTTCGGTTAATATTTTTTACGAGCACGAGTCCTCGACCAGGAGTTCCTTTGAGATATCTCAAAATATGATTCACTGCTTGTAGATGGCTTTGAGTTGGAGAATGCATGTGCTGACTTACCACACTAACGACTGATGCGTTATCAGGTCACGTGAGAGATAAGTATATTAGTCTGCCAACCAGGCGTTGGTATCTTCCAATCTGCATAAGGTTCATTCTTCTCAATCATGCTCTTCCAATTTTTTACCAACGGGGTTCCTACCAGACAGTTTGTAGCCCAATTTTCCAGCTTTTTGCAGCAAATCAAGAGTGTATTTCTTTTGAGAAATGAAGATGCCATCTTTAGTTCTAGCTATCTCCGTGCCAAGAAAATACTTTTAAGGATCCTAAATCTTTTATTTCAAATTCCCTCAATTTTTCTTTGAGCTGATAATCTCAACACTGTCATCACCTGTAATTAGGATGTCATCCATATACACAATGAGGATTGCCTTCCTTCCACTTTTTCCTTCTTATGGAAATAGTATGATCGACCTTTCCTTGATTATATCCTAGTTGCATGAGAGTGGAGCTAAATATAGTGAACAATGCTAGTGGGGATTGTTTCAACCCATACAATGATTTCCGCAGCTTAAAAACTTTCCCTTGCTCATGTTCTGAATGGAAAACAGGTGGAATCTTCATGTACACCTCTTCATCAAAGTGACCATTCAAGAACGCATTTCTTGACATCTAGCTAGTGCAATTCCCAATCCAAATTTGCAGCAAGAGACAACAACACACGTATTGAATTGAATTTTGCCTTTGGAGCAAATGTTTCTTCGTAGTCTATTCCATATGTTTGCATAAACCCTTGTGCCACCAACCGAGCTTTGTATCTTTCGACTTCTCCATCAGCCCTATCCTTCACTGTAAATATCCATTTACTTCCAACCACTTTCTTATCCTTGGGTAGATCCACTATATCCCAAGTTTCATTCTTATGCTGAGCTGTCATTTCTTCTAGTACAACACTTTCTCATTTTTTTATCTTTCAAAGCATCATCAATATTTTTGGGAATTTTCACTTTCAATTTTTGCTGCAAAGGCCTTAAAACAGGAGACAACCTTTTTACAAGTTAGAAATTTGCAATAGGATGCATAGTATATGATCTTACCCATTTCCTTTGTGCAATTTGAAGTTCCAAATCTTTGCTCATACCAGGTTCAAATTCTAGGATCGATGATTGGTTGTGCTGAGAAGTCTTTGGTTTGCGATAGTAGGTCTAAAGAGGTTTCCTTGAAACTACCTCCTCATGTGCTCCCCTCCACTGTTCATGAATAGGATCTGAATTTATAGTAGGAGACACATCTTCTAATATGAGTAATGACACAGTAGGATCCCAAATACTAGCCTCTTCATTATTTTCACCCTGGAGAGGAGTAGGAGAGTAGAAAAAAAGTATTTTCAAAGAAAGTGACATCCAAAGAGACAAGGAACTTTTTGATTGAAGTTGAGTAGCACTTGTATCCTTTCTGGGTTGGTGTTGGTGAGTATCCTACAAAAATACACTTGAATGCCTTGGGATCAAGTTTATTCCTGTTTGGTTGTTTGTTGTGAACAAAAAGTACAATAAAAAATCTTTGGGCATAAGGAACTGAAAAGATTAAGGTTTGGAAAAAGGCAGCTAGAGCACTCAAAAGGAGTTTTGAATTTGGGTGTTTTAATGGGTAGACGCTTTATCAGATACGTAGATGTGAGAATTGCCTCCCCCAATAGGAATTAGGAATGGAGCTAGTGAATATAAGAGACCTAGCAACTTCTAACAAATGACGATTTTTTTCTCTCCGCCACCCGATTTTGTTTTTGTGTATTGACACAAAAGGTTTGTTGGTGTATCCCATTTTCTACCAAGCACCAGTTAAACTGACTTGGTAGGTATTCTATTCCATTATCTGTGCGAAAACATGAATATTGGATTGAAATACATTCAAGACAAATTTATGAAATTGTTTGAACCGGTAGAAGGTTTCAGATTTTTCTTTCATTAGTTATACCCAACACACCCTCGTGTTATCATTGATGAAGGTTACAAACCATTGAGTTTTAGTAAGATTCGAAGTTCTAGCAGGTCCCCATATATCACTATGGACTAGCTGAAATGGTTTTGAAGGTTGATACACATGCGTAGGGTAATAATTTGTACGAGGTGTCTTTGCAAGTACACATTGTTCACACTGAAAGAAATGTTGATCTTTATTGATAAAAAAGATGAGGATACAAGATTTTCATATACTGAAAGCTAGGGTGTCCCAAACACTGACGCCACAACATTACATTACATTAGAGTTAGAAACAATTGACACTGGTAGTGTTTGAGTGAGATTCTAGAATGCAGTTCTAATCTTTTGCACTTCTCAGCTTCTCATTCATAAAATTTCACAAAATTTCAAAATTTTGTAAAGGAAAAGCTAGAAGTACTTCCTAGAAGTTCTCTAAAAGACTACCATAGAAAGATTTTGATTTTGAGACTTAGCACAGCTAGAATACTTTGTTCCCGACAGATAATACAGTCATCTTTCTTCTCGGAAACTCCAATCATCTTCCCGGAAGAATTGTCCCAAACACTACGATAGAAAGATTTTGATTTTGAGGCTTAGCACAGCTAGAGTACTTTGTTCCCAACAGATAATACAATCCAACTTTCTTCTCGGCAACTCCAATCATCTTCCCCGAAGAATTGTCCTGAAATTCACAATGATAAGGAAAAAAATGCTTCAACACAGTTCATATCCTCGGTTAGTTTGCTTACTGACAGGAGATTGTGAGATAAATTAGGCACAAATAACACTGATTTTAGTGTCATATTAGATAAAAACACCGTACCCTTCCCGACAGCAGATGATACTTTTCCATCAGCAACCCAAACAATTTTCTTGCAGTTGTTATATATGTCAAAGACGGCTATTGTTCCAGTCATATGGTCTGATGTTGGGATTTTGAGAGGAAATTCTGATGAATTATACTTGTTTTGGGCGTTTTTGAGGTTTGAGTCGCAGATCCCATGGATGCTCTGGTTTGTTGCAACAGTTGACGCAACATGTCCAAATCCTCACTGGAGAATTCTGGTCCAGTAGCAACGCTAGAGGTGTACTCAGCAATATGGGCTGATTTGGGCTGTCTTTGTTGCTTCTTGGGCTTCCAATCAATGGGATTTCCGTGAATTTGCCAGCAAGTATCATGAATATGATTGGGCTTTTTGGCAAAAATTGCACACCGCCCGACCAATGGATTGATACCCAGGGGCTACTTCTGGTTTATACGGCGCTGAGTAGCGGTCGCGATTGACGCCATTTCCGTCTTGTTTGTGCACAATCAGAGCAGCACCCTGGGCATCTAAGGAAGAGGTCTCTTGTCGCTGGGAATGCGACATAACACGTCGTCTACTTTCCTCCATTCGAACTGCAGCGAATGACTGCCAAATGAAGGATTCGAGGATATTGGGGTTGGTGGAATCACGTATTTAACCCGGTGGATGATGATTCTGAGGCCATATTGTGATAGGCTGTAAAAAAAATGCAGAAACACCCAAGATCGGTGTCTCTGATACCATGAAACAAGAATAATTTTGTAAATTTTGATTACTTTTCTAATGTAATTGTACAACCTTTATACAAGTTACATAATCATAATAAAAGGTAATTAAATCGCTAATTGATCCTAGATAATTTCCTATTCTAGATAATTTACACAAAGAAAAGTGTACAAATTAGTATCTATAACATCTCCTAAATATTTCTGAAATCTTCAACAAAAACTATTACATGTTTACTTTGTTCTGCAATAATAATTATCTCTTCATGCCTTTTGAACTATTTTTTCATGGTTTTGTTTTCGTGGAACTTTTGTTCTATGACCAGGTTTGATGCTATTGTGTCTGCGGATGCATTTGAAAACTTGAAACCTGCTCCTGACATATTTTTAGCCGCATCAAAAATTTTGGATGTGCCCCCACGTGAGGTCAGCTGCTGAGATTTCACTATTTCTTGTCATTGTAGTGGTTTTTTTTTTTTTCTCATTTATGCTGTGTACTTGGGCATAGTTTCTTTGCCTTATGGCTAGTTGAACTAGGGTGAAAGATGGCAGCCAGTTGGTGAATAACATCTTCTTCTTTATAAAACTAAGTATTTTCTTTGCCTCATTTATGCTGTGTACTTGGGCATAGTTTCTTTGCCTCATGGTTAGTTGAACTTGGGTGAAGATGGCTGCTAGTTGGTGAATAACATCTTCTTCTTTATGAAACTAAGTATTTTCTTGTTGAAGCTGCAAACCTAAGTAATTTGTCCTAAAAAAGAAGGTAATTTTCATGGATGTGGATCACCTGGGATAGTTGAGTTTTTGAGCTCTCTATATCCACATTTTTATCTTATTCTGGCTTCTGTGTCCAACTTGGCCTAGTTGATTTTTGAACGCTCTATTTCATGCTTTTATCTTCTTCCAGCTGCCGTATCCAAAAAAAATTGAACTTTGACTTGTTGATTTAAGAACTTCTCAGAAGGTTGTTATCTAGTATTACAGGATTTGGTAGAAAAGGAATAAACAACATATTTTGATTTGTCCATCTACATGTAGTGCATTGTGATTGAAGATGCATTAGCAGGGGTACAAGCTGCCAAATCAGCTGGCATGAGGTAACTCAGCATTTTCCATTCACTTTGGTTATTTATATTAAGTTCCAGTTTCTCAGTGGAGGAATTCGTGTTCATCTTTTACGGTTTCAGATTTGTATAGGGAATGGAGATTAGTCTTGGTTTAAATTGCTTGGTGGCTTTTCTTCTAGTTTATTTGCGTGGACCTCTGGTCCGCCTTTTGTAACTATCACATCCTTTAGTTATATAATATTATCGTTTTTGATAAAGAAAAAAATTTAGTGTTCATGTTTGTCTTTGTTATTTTCACTCTCTAATAAGCTATGATCTGATTCTTTGGTTGGCTCCTTAACGTGTCACTGCTCCAGTAATTGTGCTCTGTTCGGATAATTTCCTTACTTCTTGTCATCGTTCGACTCTCATGATTATTCTATGATTTCATTTATTGTTCTCCATGAAAAGAGAGGGAATCAATCTACAATATTTTATCAACTATAATTTTCTATTTAAGTTGCATTTTCTTGGTTATTCCTGTTTGTAGTTTTAATATCTTGCATTCCATGCCTGGCCTTGCTTCACTTCACCACAATTTAAATGCCATTTTGGTTCTCTTCCCTGCCCTTTTTTTAACCTAATTTTTTGCTTGCAGATGCATTGCTGTGACAACTACCTTGGCAGAAGATACTTTAAAAACAGAGTGTCCATCACTTATTCGGAAGGATATAGGAGATATTTCACTTGATGATATTCTCAATGGTGGCTCTGGTTGCCATAGTATGTAGTTGTGGAAGATAATTTATTAATGTCTTTTGTGTAAGTAGTGCTGTATGTTGTGCAGACTCCTGTCATATGAAATGTGAAATAGTAACTAAGGTTATTCCTTGTGAGTCTTACACATGAAGGTTTCTTTGTGATAAATTAAGCTTTCCGTTTTCTACAAATTTTCTTTCTTGCTGAAAATTTTAATATATTCTCAAAGTGTTTTAGAAGCACTTAGCTACTGTAATTAGTAGCAATTCTTATTTGCTAGTCCTTGACATAGAAGATTTCTAAAGTAAATTAATATAAATATTCCAGATCCAAAGAAGCAGCCTTCCCAGTCTAATAGTGTACCACAAAGTCTGATCAACATATATGGTATCGAAATTAAATCATTTCAGGAAAATGAATCTGTTGAAGATGCAGTCCTCTCTTTTGAAGGGTAAGGATGATTTCTAATTCGATGAATTATTTGGTTCAATAATTTTGATTTTACGTAGAAATTTGAAAGATCGATGTATATTTGTTGATAGAATAGTCATTGGTGCTATATGTCAACATTAGAATAAACATTTTTCCATCAAATTATTCAATATGTTTGTAATCGAAAGCGTGCTATGCTACTGTATTTAATGGAACAACCTATTCCAACATCTGAAAATAGGGATCTACGGTATACGAAATATGGCGAGAATGTTTTTCGTTTACTTTCTTTGGTTTTATAAATGATCACGTAGCTTAGTTTTTCAATAATGAGGCCTTATTTTGTTGTTTTTCTTGATCTATTTTTGCTGATTGTATTGTGAATTTGATTTTTGTCAATATTTTAGGAGACATTTCGACAAAATGCTAACGTTGTTTCGGGTATTTAATTCTTACGGCGTGCTTTAATGCAGCTTTTGCATCTATATGTACTTCAATAGCGTGATACCCCTCTGAACGTTTTGGCAAAAGAGACATAATTTGGATAACAATCAACTTTTGTCCTGCGACCTTATTCATTGCTTTGCCTTTACATTCTGTCTCTCATTCAACTTGAATTGGGCTGTCCAATTTCCTTGCATTTGATTCATAAACGCATTCCACGGTCAATGTTCTACCATTGTCAAATTAGTGCCAAAAGTTCTCTGTAATTAGGATATAAATGGTGTTTTCAGTTATCATAGCAGCAGACTTGCGTCTCAGGTGTTGTAAAAACAGAAAATAGATTATTGTGTCATGTCTACGCGATGTGATTGTCTTGTCCTCTTTGTTGATCAGTTATTAATTTTCTAGTTCAGTACAACGCAAATTTACAAGAGTGGTTCAGTGCCACTTTTGGAACAACTTTGTCTCTGCTGGTCACGCAGTCCCTCGATTCGCCTTTTGTTTAGTCGTGCTTTGGATTAGTATTAGTTATCCTTGTTACTAGCCATAAATAATTATTAGAAGTAATGATAAAACTATTCGATAACCAATTGTCGGGATGTTTTTTTTGTTTTCGTAGTGCTGGAGCACCTATTCTAACTCCTGGCTCCTGCCCTAAATGTATTTCAGAATGTTTCTTGATTTCGCTTTGAGAAATTTAAGCTCCAAACTTACTTATCATCCACTTTATGAAGTCACTACTGTACAAGGACATTCAGTCGAACACTCCTTGAAATAGCAAAAATGATTTGCTGACAGGTTACAGGGTTCTCGACGAAACATCTTGAGATATGGAAGTTTGGGGATTGCTGTTTCTTGCCTTTACTTCTCCGTCATAAATTGGAGGGTATAAATGCTGTTTGATGAAAAAGCAAATTATGCATTCAGCAAATTAGGGGACGTTTCAAACATAACCTTTTCTCCTTGAGTTTAACTGGCCTTGCCATGTCTTTGCAGGCCATGCAATATGTATCTCCAAAAGCAATATGGAGTTCGGTTTTTGGGGCCAGTAACCCTTCATTTGGGCAAAAAGGTGGTTTATTATTGTCAATAGATCTACTTGCCAATGTATGGCCGGTTGAGCCTATGATTGGTTCTGTACACGTCTTTCTCATTTTCTTTTCTTCTATAATAATGATTGTCTCTATATTCTTTATTCAAATGTATAACTTTCTCTATGCACAATATTTAGTCGATTTGAAAATTTCAATCTTATTCCCTTCTAGCGAATGCAGGAGAAACCGATGACAAGAGAATCGAACAGTTTATCAATTACATGTCTGATTTGGAGAAAAGGTGCAGAGAAATTTCCTTGTCTTTTTGTTCTACAGCAACTCAGTAGTTGTGAGATTCTAAGTTGTTGCAGTGCTGTATTTAACTTTCTTTCTTGATCTTCACGCTATACATGACCACTTGTTTTAACTTCATTGATCTTTTGATAATTTGTTTCAACGTTTTTAACTTCATCATGTCAGAGGAACTGCAACAACTGTGCCTGAGTTTCCATCCAAACTTGACTGGCTGAACGCGGCTCCTCTTCAGTTCGGCAGGGTAAATTTTTGTGTAATATGATTCTTCTTAATTGGTTTGATATGATATTCATGCTTAATTTTCTTTTGAGGAAAAAACTCCTCTTTGACATATTTTTGACAGTGGACCTTTGACCATAGAGGCTAGAGCTGAAAAAACCCTCCTGGTTAAGTGTTTACTTTTGTCTCTTTTCAGGACAGATATTACGAATTCGTAACATGGATTATATCTGACGAAACTTAAATGGCTGGCTACGATTGTTTTCGATTTCTTCGACTAATAATTTTTGGTTTTGTCCTAATGTCCTATAGTTTCAAGTGAGGTTTTATATTTTAAAGGTCATACGTTGTCTTAAGCAGTTGAAGGCTTGAAGCATCACAAAATTAAGAATATGGTGTGGTTTCTGATTTAATCCTCTGATTGCACAGGATTTGAAAGGAAAAGTGGTTCTTCTGGATTTCTGGACCTACTGTTGTATAAACTGTATGCATGTGTTACCGGACCTAGAGTTTCTTGAGAAAAAGTATAAAGATATGCCAGTAAGATTCTGTCTTCACCATATAGCTTCTTATATTCTGCTAGGCTATATTAAATAAATACTCTTTTCTTCTAATGACTCCAAGCGAATTTCGGTCACTTGACAGTATTCACTCCCTGTGAATTTATATTGGATGTATTCTTTCTTATTTAATCTCATGTATGGTAAAATACTATGCGGCAGATCTTATAATGAAGTGTAGTAAATTTTGACATGGCTTTTATGTGGTGTAAACAGGATTTTCCCATTATGCTTGAAGTTACAGATGACTTAAATCACATACATTGTTATATGTTAATTGAACAATGAAATAGATGCAGATGTATAGATTACCAACACTATTACCTCCCTTACTTCACCATCTGAATCTAGAATTTTTGTGAATCATATTTTCGTGGCATTTGAAAGATAAACAACTCTTGAATTACCTAATACGTAATGACCTAGATTCTAGGAGTGTCGGCAACGTTCTCAATTCCTTCCTGGGTTCGTATATAACTTATATTAGCACTAGCTATTTTCTCCTATAGTCCTCAGCTTTTACCTAGCCGGAAGTTGCAGTTTTCAGACTTCCCCTCTGGCAGATGCGATGCCATAAAATGTATTGTGTGTTGAAAAATAATAGGTGAAGATGTCATAAAATGTACCATGTGTCCAAAAATAATGATGATAATAGTTAAAAGATGTTAAACACATTAGGAGAATACCACTTGAAAGATTAAACAGTAATTTACCAAAAGGTACCACACAACAACTAGAATTATTTGATGTCTTTAATCTTGAAATGATAACCAAAAGATCAGGGATCACGATTATTGGTAAATCTTAACATGTACTATGAGAAATACAAGACATCTCAAAACAAAACAAATTAATCATTTAAAATTTTTAGTTATTACTGATTTTATCCCTAAAGAATGTGAGTGAATATAATATATTTATCTATCAATATCATATTTTAGCATTAATTAAACTAAATTATATATTATATCTAATTTGTATTCACTTGCCTCTTGCTAGTTCTTCTTTTTTTTTAAAAAAAAAAGTAAAAAACATCACACATTTACAAATTTTATTTCTTCCTACTAATTGTTAGCTTCAGAGCAAGGTTCTAAAATTCGCTGGGCGCTAGTCGGGCGGTAGACCAGCGCGTAGCGCCTAGAATGTCTGAACGGGTACTAGGCGCTGCTAGGCGTTTTCCACGGATTAAGCAGAAATTGAAGCAGTAATATGACATTATCTATTTTATTATGCAGTTAATACACACACCCCCATATGTCCATACAAATCGATTTCTCCTTCCTGGTTCGAAAGTTAGGGCAACAAAAAATAAAATTGAAAGATGAAGTTGAAGTCTGGTGTTAGGGCAAGCCAACAAATAGGTTTTCTTGTTGGACGTTATAAAACTGGGTGTGTTTAAAGCCCAACACAAAAAATATATAGGTTTAAAAGTTTGAAAAAACTACCTTCGAGTTTTTTTTTTAAGCCTGAAATAAAAGCCTTCCTGGACGCCTATGGCCGTCTGGACCAATTAGTCAGCGCCTAGGGGCGCCTAGGCTGGCTGATTAGCACTTTTTTATTGCGGTCGGCTGGTGCCTAGGCGCTAGTGGCGCTTGGGCTGGCTGATTAGCACTTTTTTTTAGTGTGGTTGGCTGGTGCCTAGCGCCTCGGCCGATTTTTAGAACACTACTTCTGATTCGAATCTCCTAAAATAAATGGTTAAAAATTAATTATTATAATCTTTGATGTATAACAATATTAAATCCAAAGACAAAATAAAATACATATATCCTTTGTCTAGTATTGTGACCCCTAATTTGGGATTCAATTTTGGCCTAAAGTTTTCTAAGCCCAGTTTTTCACCTCTAATGGAAGATTGAAAATAGAGGATAGAAAAGGTGAACATATGGTTCAAGTATGGATTTAGATCATCTTAGGTGTATCAAGGGCATCTATTTAGTGTTTGAGATTAGATTATGGCTAGGAATAATGTTGAAGATGTCGGGATTAGGATAGATAAATAAATAAATATATCATGCATTTTTTAGTTATTTGATTTGATATAAAAAATCATTATAGCCTTATCCATGGGAGTTTATTTCTAGGAGTTATCAGGCTTTTCACCAGTCAGTGAGGGCTCTGGTAAAAAGGGGTAACAAGATTAGGTTTGGGGGGGACAGGTGTTGGGGATTCATCTTTTCAGGATCTTTATCCAACTTTATTTCAGATTTCTACGCCTCATAATAACCCTATTTCCTATTTTATTCATTTTGACACTTATTCCAGTTCCTCCTTTCTTTGTTTGGATCCTCACTTCCGTCGGGATTTGAGGGATGAGGTGTTTTGAGGGAATTACTAGGGTTTGGGAAAATGGGTTTGGGATTCCTCAAAAGATTTTTTCAGTTAAATACTTAAATCTTTCCATGAGCCTTTTTTTTCGGACAATATTTTTCCCTCTTTTCTTCTTTATTATCATGTCTTTTGGAAAGCGCGGATCCCATCCAAGGTTCAAGTGTTCAAGTGGATTGTAGTGTTGGAAAACTTACCAACTAGATGATGCAAAGAGGTGGCCCACTGGTCTCTTTGCCCAAATTGGTGTGTTATGTTGGCAAAAGGTGGAGACTCAAGATTACATTTTTATTCATTGCCATTTTACGAGCTACCTTTGGTTCAAAGCATTGCAGGAGTTGGGTCTGGTTTGGGTAGCTCCGAGATCAACGAGAGATTTATTTGCAGCAGATCTTGGATGTGACCTTGGTGGGAGGGGTAGAAATTTTTGAATGGTGGTAGTTCATTGTATTTGTTGGTCAGTTTGGTTGGAGAGGAATAGGAGGATTTTTGACAATCTAGAAGAATAGCTTGAAGAATGTTGGGACAAGATTAAGTTTTAGGCCCCTAGCTGGATTGGTAAGCATAAGGAGTTTAAGATATTTTCGGGATCAGATTCAGTTAGGGACTGGAGTCTTATTTGTTGTTAATATCATAATATGATCCGGGTTTTTGCTTTGTTTTGGGCAGACCACTTGTTCGTCTTTTGTAATCAATAGTTTTAATAAATATAATATCGTTTCTATAAAAATATTCATACGATTTTCTGATAGTGATATACATATATATGATTTTGGAAGGAGTAAACAAGTCAGGATTGATGTATTCACAGTTTAAATACAAAAAGCAATAAAATTTAGTCCTAACAATGTGTTGATTTGATTAGAAATAGAATCATATATAACAAGGAAATGCATGTTTTAAACTTTCCTGAACTTGGTGCAAAAAATTATGCCCTGTGCTTTGCTACAGCTGTATATGGTGGGATTGATGTATTCACAGTTTAACTGATAAATTTCATGTTATTTTGTACATTCCAGTTGTGTGATTAGTGGTTATTTATAGTTTGTTGTTGTAGGAGTGCATTCTGCAAAGTTTGATAATGAGAAAGACTTAGAGGCCATTCGAAATGCTGTTTTGCGCTATGGAATCACTCATCCAGTAAGTATTTCTATTTGGATGTCCCTTGAATCATTTTAGCCATACATTTTGTGGTGTGCGCTCAGTATATGCTTTATGAAAGTTGGTCAAGTGTCCCAGAAACAACCAAATTTATTAAGCTTCATCTATTTTCTTGTGATTTTTGCTGAGAAATATAGGATTTTTTTTTTAAATCTAGGAAACAACTTTTTCTATTCAATTTTTTGCATGGTTCAAGTGCCTCGAGGGCTCTTGGATCTTTGAAATAGGAAAATTTTTTTATATCCTTTGTGATCAGTCCTTAAGATTTCGAAATCATGGATACAACCCTTGCAACAAGTGGCTCATTGGAGGCAACACCCTTGTTGGAGGAGACATTACAATTGAAAATATAAAATTGGGGAATTATAGAATATTCAAGCAACTTAAATGGTCATTGGAAAAATTTATGGAAGTTGCCATTGACTAGCATGTTTTTGAAGATAAGTTGGCAAACTCAATCATATACTCAGAATAATACTTGAAAGGATTATAAATGTCAGTTAGATTGAACATGACTTCTATGGTGATATGTACCTGTAGATCCATGGTATAGAGATGATTGATATTGTCATGTTGTTTAACACTACCAAAGATATATCGGTTTGTGATCTCTCTCAGGTTTATGAAAATTAAAGCCTCTCACTTCCATCAAACAAGGAACTCAATAATCAATGACGAAATAAATCCCATCTTTTACAAATCCCATGACAAGGTGAACGATTTTCATTGCATCCAAATCATGTGTAGTGATGATGCAACTCTCTTCAAAAGGTTATCGAAAAGAAAAGGATTTTCTAAAATATTCTTGGTTTGAATTTTGATAGTTTATGGAAAACACTAATTACCCCTACTAGAAGAGCTGTCAAAATGTGGCGCTTGGCTTGTTGTACAATTAAAATATTTGAGTTGCATCGTTATTATCAGCTGTTGTTTTAGTGAAACGACAAGTGTTCGGTCTTATAATTAGTATCAGATCCAAGATTACATACTCGATTTCCACGAATGGAAAGATAGTGCAAATATTGGTAAAGGAAATGCTGGGAAAAAATAATTGCCCTGGCAACAAGAGTAATCTAAACATGACATTTGAACTGCTATAAAATTTAAAAGATTGAAGTTGCACCATTACCATCAACTATAGTATTCGATCCTACCCAGTCAGCGTACAAGTGCTTAGAAAAAAAGGATGTAATCACCTCAAACAAAAATAATGCTATTATCTTTGTTGAGGACAGAAGAACTGTCGCAATTGGGAGCACAAGATCAAATGGTAATCAAAATCATCAAACTGAACGAGGAATATTTCGTCTGTCTATTGTTACAAGTGGCTAGATACTAGAAAAAAAATGCTAGAAACTCCATGTGAAACTTCTTGAGAATGAAAAATCAAAACGTCGAGACCTTGATCGTTTGGCTATATGCAACAAAAGATTGAAGATAGTTTTCCAGCATGGTCAAGAGCTACGGAAGAGACTGAAAATTGGCGGTCATTCATAAATTGACAACAAAAGCAACCATTCATGAATTGAGTCTTAAAAATTACAGGAAACTTTGTAATTTTTTAAATATATGTTATTGTCTTATCTAATAATATAAACAAAAAGTAGAAAGAAATTTTTTAAAAACTATAATTTATTTTTTATAATCTATAACAAAACTTATACATAATGAAAGTTCTCAAACAAAAATTTCTTTAAGAATTCTCAGTATCAAATTCTAATGATTAGAAGAAAAGTATAGTGTTGATATTCGATTACCTAAATCACTGCTTAGTGGGGGATTAACTGAATGAAATGATGAACAAAGAATTCTAATCGTATATATATACGTCAATACATGGTTATGAAAAGTGAAGTCACTTCATCTTTGAAATTTGTTGGGCTAATATAATAGAATGAATATTGTTTTGAGTATGTATTTGGAGCAATACTATGTGGGAAAAATAGCATATATCACCCCTGTGAAATCCCGGGTTCGCTGATAACCCCCTGTGAAATTTTTTTGAGCTAAAAATCTCCTGTGTTTTCGGATATGTAGCACACACACCCAACTCAATTTTTAGTCAAATAAATAATCAAAATGGCGAAATGGCCCTTACATAAATAAAATCGATCTCTGTCATTGTTAATAACTCTGTCACCGATATCTCTCATTTTTCTTCCCTTTCTCTCAGCCAAACCCTAACCTATGAACTTATCTTCATTGTTGCTGAACTTTCGATCGGACATCTCCCATGGTCAATTGATTGCTCATCTTCGAGATTTGTATTTCGTAACTTCATCTGGTAAGTTTTCCTTGGACATGGCATTGAAGCCGATGGCTGCCCACTTCCCATCTAAGACGATGGCTGCCCACTTCCCATCTCAGAATTCACCTCACCGGAGTCTCCAACAAAACCACGTACACTTTTCGGGACATACCAACGGAAATACCCACATTTCTGAAAAGAGCAACAATAATACAGTCGTCCTTTGGATGGTTTTTCAGTTTGGGCAACTCTAATATCAGCCCTAACATTGCACTAACACCATGGAGTTTGAGCATACCTTACATCAACCTTTGATTCCATCTTCCATCCAAGTGAGATGTGCCACAAGAGAAGAATAGACGAGATGAAAGAGACGAGATACAATACATTCACATATATCAGTCATTTAAGGGTATTTTAGACCTTTTATATAAAAAAACTTCAATATTTGCATCTCATAGCGCGTGAACTACAAACCATAGCAGGAAGGGTGCGCGTGCTACCGATCCGGAAACACAGGGAGTTTTTAGCTTAAAAAATTTCACAAGGGGTTATCAGCGAACCCGGAATTTCAGAGGAGTGACATATACAATTTTCCCTATTATGTATATATTAAAAAAATTTGGAGCCCCTTAGAGTATGGATCCAGAATCGACCAACTCACAAGACTCATCTCACGTACAGGCCCGAGTACCCTTTCAGGTAAATGTGAATTCAAATATACAAACAGAAAGCTTTCTTAGCTAATGGGTGGTCAAAATGAATGACTCTTTGTACAAAAAGGGCTGGTAAGATAAATGTGGTTAAGAGAAATCGTTTTCTCCACTGAAAGAGCGGTTAAGAAAAAATACTCTCATCTATTGGGAGGATTGATGAATCAAAAATACATTGATCATCGAACCATCATTATTGTTTATTATACGATAGGTTTCATTACAAAATCATTTGAGTACATTCCAACCCTAATAAAATATAAATATGACATATGTCAACTGGTCCTTCGTGACTAAACTCTCTTAATCTCTATGTTCCTCATCCTGTAGTGCTAAGCCTTATACCTCACCTGCCGACCACATGAATAACGAACTGTGGCCGAGAACACAAAAATAACTACAACTCACAGAAGAAATATAACAAGATGTAAATATCATGATCAACATGGTGGTTTGCCAATTTCTTGGGAAATATTTTATGCATTAGCAATTGTGGCCTTTCGTGGAATGTCATCAAATTGTAGCCACATTGCAGCATTGGATCATTGTGGGAAGAGCATGCAAGGCCCCTTACGATGCAACCATGTTCATGAAATATTTCTTGATCTATGATATTTACTAGGAACATAACCATGTTCACATAACATATCTCCCAGTCTATAATATTACAAAGGATGTTATGTTCCTTGCCCACACCATAGCTACTAAACATGTATCCCAGTGTATGAAATTAGGTAGGATGTTGTGTTTCTTGTGCACTTGAAATCTCAACATAGGATATTACATCTCAAACCAGACTCCATTGATGTTGGTTCTCTGCACTGTGGTGTTATGTTGACATAAAATACCACAATGATCTTAGAAATATGAAAAATTAAAATGGAATCAGATATTTAGGTAGTGTTTGGGATAGCTTCTAGGAAACGCTTCTCAGCTTTTCTTTCACAAAATTAGTGCTTCCTACAAGCTCTCTCAAACACTTAGTGGAGAGTATGTCCCTTTCAGTGGTAAATTAGAATCTATATGAGGGAAGAGAATAATTCTCATTGACTGAATTAAGCGTACAAGTTACACCCTAATATAGGAAATAACAAAAATTTAAATATCAAATCCTATCTAATCCTTATTTAAACATTGAATGAATATCTTATCCAATCTATTTAAATCTTCAACACTCCCCCTCAAGCTTGGTTGTAGATGTTTGTCATGCTGAGCTTGGACTTCAATTCTTCAAAGTTTGGTTGATGGAGGGCTTTGTCAAGATATTGGCCAGTTCCCTCAAGCTTGGTTGTAGATGTTTGTCATGCTGAGCTTGGACTTCAATTCTTCAAAGTTTGGTTGATGGAAGGCTTTGTCAAGATATTGGCGAGTTGCATGTGAGAGGGAACATAATCAACTACCTTTTTCTCAATCTTTTTGGTTATGAAATGTTTGTATATTTCCGCATGCTTGGTTCGGTCATGGTGGACTGGATTCTTGGCAATTTTTAATCCAGCTTGGTTGTCACACATCAAATCTATTGGATGTCTGTCTCCCATTTCAGTTCATTGAGCAGCATTTAAGCCAAAAGCCTTCACAAATTCCATTGGATAAGGCACGGAATTCAGCTTCTGCACTACTTCGAGCGACAACTGGTTGTTTCTGGCTTCTCCATGTCACTAGATTACCCCATACAAACGAGCAGTATCCAGATGTAGAGCGTCTATCAACAGGACAACCTGCCCAATCAGCATCACTGTAGACTCTAATATTTCCTTATGTAGTTTTCCTAAAGAGCAACCCTTTTCTAGATGTTCCCTTCAGGTATCACAACAATCGATATACAGCTTCCATGTGTTCTTCAGTGGGTTTAGTCATGAGCTGACTGACTACACTCACAATGTATCCAATGTCAGGCCGGGTGTGTGATAAATAGATCAGTTTACCAACCAATCGCTGGTATCTTCCTTTGTCAACAAGTGTTCGATCTCCATTCATCCCTATTTTCACGTATTGGATCCACTGGGGTATCCACTGGTTTGCACCCTATCATTTCTGTCTCTTTTAGACTTTAGTAGGTCTAGAACATACTTTCTTTGCGAAATTGAGATTCCATGATACCCAAAAGATATTTAAGATGTCCCAGATTTTTCATTTCAAACTCCTTTGAGAGGGCACCTTTTACTCGGGTCATTTATGCTTTATGATCTCCTGTGAGGACGATGTCATCAACATAGACAATCAGAGCAATGATCATTCCCTCAATGTGTTTGACAAATAGAGTGTGATCTTACTGACACTGTAGGTATCCTTCTTTTGTCAACACATTTGTAAACCGATAAACCAAGCCCGAGGTGACTGTTTAAGGCCATACAAAGACTTCTTCAACCTGCATACTTTGTTTCTCACAGCTTCTGTCACAAATCCTGAGGGAATATCCATGTACACCTCTTCCTCCAACTCCCCATTGATGAATGCATTTTTAACATCTAGTTGGAATAATGGTCAGTCAAGGTTGACAACAATTGATAGGAGCACCCTAACTGTGTTGAGTCTTGCAACTGGAGCAAACGTCTCTTGGTAATCAATTCCATACGACTTAGTGTATCCTTTTGCAACTAGTCGTGCTTTGTATCGTTCAATGCTTCCATCAGCCTTATATTTCACTGTGAATATCCATTTGGAGGAGTTGATTGGGAGTTAGGTTGTGTTACATGATCTATTTCTGGAATAACATAGATTGGGTCTACAAATTACGTGAGTTCCCAATTTGGAGATTTGTTGGTGATACTCTCCCCCTGAATGGAAAAATTGGGGTAAAAAGGTTCGTTTTTGAAGATTGTGCGGGCTGGGGAAAAATACCGAAATGCCGTCATACCGCCTTTACCGTACTGAAAAAAAACCGTATATACCGAAAATTTCGGTGCGGTATCATAACGGAATTCGGTACGGTATCGGTATGGATTTATGCCATACCGAAATTTCAGCATACCGACATGTCGGTGTACCGAAATTTTCGGTACGGTATCCGTATCGAAAATTTCGGTACGGTATGCGCGGTATACCGTACCGAACCACCCCTAATCGTGACATGTAGAGAGTGATATAATTTGCGGGTGACTGGAGGGTAGCATTTGTAGCCCTTTTGGTTAGGCAAATACCCTAAGAAAATGCATTTGATGGCCCTTGGATCGAGTTAACCACGATGATGGAAATGAACATGAACGAAGGTGGAACACCCAAAGATTTTCAGTGGAATAGAGTTAAGTAGATGTATATTGAGGAAGGATTCCACGAGACACTCGATAGGTGTTTTGTAGTTGAGGACACGAGAGGGCATGCGATTAATGAGATATGTAGTGGGCTAGGGACTTTGTACGAGAATAGAAGAGAGTGGGTAACCTCTAGGAGGTGACGATTTTTGCGTTCAGATACCTCATTTTGTTGAGGGGTGTCGACAAATGAACTTTGGTGTACAATGCCATGAGAGGTCAGATAAGTACTTAACACTGAATTAAAATAATCTTGGGCTCGATCACTCTGCAGAACTTGGATTTTTGCTGAAAACTGTGTCTGAATCATTGAATGAAAAAGCTGGAACAATGAAGTGGTTTCAGACTTATCCTTCATGAGGAATACCCACGACACTCGAGTATGATCATCTACAAATAAAAGGAACCAACGAGCACCCGTGACATTTTTTTATTTTTGATAGCCCCCAAATGTCACCGTGAATAAGTGAGAAAGGTGTTGATGGTTTGAATGGTTGCGTTTTAAAGGTGCTACGTATGTGTTTGGAAACTTGACAAATTTCACACTGAATTAAACTTGGTAATTTATTATTAAAGATAAATGGAAACAGTTTGGCAAGGTACAGAAAGTTAGGATGACCTAATCTATAATGTCATAAAAGAATATAATTTTCTTTATTGGAATGGAAAACAGAACAGGAATTAGGAAGAGCTAGGCTTGGAATATTCTTCGGCCCATTCTTAAAGTTAGGGTCCATTTGGATGAGAAACAAGCCAGCACATAGTTCAGCACTGCCAATCGTCTTCCCCAAATTCAGTTCCTGGAAAAAACAAGAATCCACAGAGAATTTAGCAGTGCAATGGATATCGGCATTAATTTTGCTAATAGACAGCAAATTGCATGCTAGATCAGGAACAAAGATCACAACTTGTAAAGAAATATCACGTGAGATATATACAGAGCCAATACCAAATACCCTTGAACTAGATCCATTAGAAATACGCACAGACCGAGAATCCCTACAAGGATTGTATGAACTAAAAAGTGAAAAATTTCCCATCATGTGATCAGAGGCGCCCGAGTCAACAATCCACGTAGAGTTCAAATCCTGTTTGGAGAAAAATGTAAGAGAGAAGTCACCTTGAGGGACTGTTGTACCAGCACTAATAAGTGAGGACATTTGGGCAGAATTCTGGCTGAACGACGCTGAAGAACATCCAACTGTGCTTGATGAAAGGTTGTTGCGTGGCAGCAGAGACAGAATCTGAAGCAGCAGCATTGACACGTCTTTTTCTTGCTGGTTTCCAGTCCACTAGCTTTCCATGAATGCACCAGCAAGTGTCCAACGTGTGATTGGGTTTCTTGCATTTCTCACGCCAAGGCCTGCCATTCCGCATATGGTGATTAGGAACAGGGGAAGAAATGGGCGAATTGCGAACACCATGGTCGGAAATGGTCGAGAATAAGGGCCGAATGTAAGCAAGAGAAGAACCTTCTACTGAAGGAGAATGAGAGGAGCCCAACATCAACTTCCACCGGTTTTCCTCATGGCGGACCTCGAAGAAAGCCACGAGAAGCCCCGACAATGGTTTTATGGCCAAGATGCGGGCACGAACTTCATCAAGTGATGGATGGAGGCCTTGAAGGAACTTAAACACTCATTTGGTTTCCACTATTTTTCTGAATTGTGGTTCATCAGTCGTGCACTTCCATTCATGTGTCTCAAATATATCCAGGTGCTGCCAAAGTTTGGTGAGGGCATTGAAGTATGTCGTAACATTGTTATCACCCTGTCGTATTTCATGAACCAAACTTTCCACACCAAATAATTCAGATGTGCTGTCCCGGGCTGAATATGTATCATGGACTGCATCCCATATCTCCTTGCTAGAGGGGTATAGTAAGAAATTCTCAGCAATTTTGGGGACCATAGAATTAATTAGCCACGACATAAGCATGTTGTTGTCAACATTCCAAGCCTTGAATTTGCCATCCCTAGAAGCTGGACGCTTGGATGAACCAGATAAGAGATCTTCCTTGCCCTTGCCGCATATAAACATCATGACGGACTGAGACCATTGGAGATAATTCTGACCATTGAGTTTGTGGCATGTAATGGAGTGAATTGGTGAAAAATCAGGCATGCTTGGTGGCTGTTTATCAGATTCAGAGGAAGAAGCCATGTAGTCGTAGCCGTATTTGGTCATGGCTAGGGTTTACCCTAAAAGTCTGATACCATGTGGTAAAGTAGAATCTATATGAGGGAAGAGAATAATTTTTATTGACTGAATTAAGCGTACAAGTTACCCTAATATATACAAGGAAATAACAGAAATTTAAATATCAAATCTTATCTAATCATTATTTAAACATTGAATGAATATCTTATCCAATCTATTTAAATCTTCAACACTTTCGTTTCTTTTCCATAAACTCAATTTCACTTCTCTTAATATAATTATTATTATAATTCAAATTACCTTACTATCCAAATTCCAATTTGTTATTATATTCAACACAACACAACACAATGCGATGTACATTAAGGATTTTTAAATTCTTGCATAGTATAAGCAAAATTGATTATCAAATAAAATTTCAAACAGTTCAAACTAATACAATAATTTTTTCATTAACAAAACCATCTATTGTTAATTCCTCAAGCCACTTTAAAAAATGCACGCTCTTAATACTTTGGTAAACATTGGAAACAATACCAAACATACCATTATTTTTTTGATGAGTTTCAATTCCTATTTATTTGTCTCATACCAAGCCAAATGTCGTTTATGTTGGAAGTTTTGCTTTTCATGCATAATTATGAAGAATCATGTCTCTTCGCTAAAATACCACTCAAGATTTTATTAAGTTTGAAGCGATCACTTAATAGAGGAATATAGTTTTTTTTTTCTTTGATAAGAAACAATAATATATTATATATGTGAGAAATAATTACAAAAGGCGGACAAGAGATCCGCAACCGACAAAAGAAACTTCGCTCCACCAATATACACTAGCATAGTAAAATAAAATCATCTTCTTGCTAGCATAGAAGATGAGCTATGGGTGATTGGCATTCAGAATCTATGAGTTATTATGGTTTAATAAATGGAACAATCCAATTGATGTTTATTGTGATAGTTAGTTGTTAAGTAAGCAGAAAACCATGTACATTATGATTGAACAAAACATGCTGAGATTGGCAGGTACTAAATGAAGGAGAAGGTTTAGAGTGATATGATTTGTACTTACTCCGGCTTACCGGTGATCTAGGTGAAGACAAGTACATGTTAAAATTTGTACTTGAACCTAACTCACCCAAAAGCTAGGTCAAGGGGGGGATTTTCTTTGTCTATATATTAAACTCCCAAGATATTTATCTAACCGATGTGGGACACAACTAACATGCTAACACACCCCTCTCACACCCAGGAATGAAAAGAACTGGAGCGTGGAGACATTAACGGGTGGCCAAATTATGGGCAGTCCAACACATAATGGTTGAACTTGGGATCTGATACCATGTTAAAATTTGGACTTGGACATAACTCACCCACCCCAAAAGTTAGCTCAAGGGGGGATGATTGTGTTTGTCTATGTATTAAACTCCCAATATATTTACCCAACCGATGTGGGACACAAGGCTAGTTAGCTGGAAGAAAGCATTCCTATGAAGAGGAGGCAGACTCACGCTGATATCGGCGGTCATGAGTGCCCTTCCCTTGTATTATATGCCGCTGTTTAGGATCCCACGCGGTGTTGCAGAGGACATGGAGAAAATTATGAGGAACTTTTTGTGGGATGGATCGGACGGGGAGACCCATTGTCATCTGGTAGGCTGGGATAAAGTTTGTAGACCAAAAGATAGAGGAGGCCTGGGAATAGGCAATCTGTGCCTTCGGAACAAGGCTTTGCTAGGTAAATGGTGGTGGCGATTTTCGACGGAGGGGGACACTTTTTGGAAGAGACTTATAGGGAGCAAATACGGAGTTCAAGATAACGGTTGGGATGCGGGGTTGGCTAGACACAACACTTTTAGAAGCCCGTGGAAATTCATATTGAGGACGTATCTGGCTTTCAGTCACTCTGTGAGGGCAGTGGTTTTAGGGAGGGACAGATTTAGATTTTGGGAAGATTGCTGGGTGGGGAATTCTAGTTTTAAGGATATATTTCCTAACCTTTTTTAGATATCTAGGGAGCACAATAGACAGATTTCTTTTTTTCTTTGTCGAGATTCATCTTATTCCTCTAACTCTCTTTCTTGGAACTTGCATTTTCGACGCGATTTGAGGTATGATGAATTGGCCAGCTAAGTAACTTGCTGGAAGTTTTGAGGGGGGTAAACTTAGTAGAGGGCGTGGAGGATGTGAGGAAATGGGTGTGGGACAACTTAGGTATATTTTCGGTAAAGTCTTTCTTCGAGTCTTTCTTTCCAGAGGAGCGATTCCCTAGTTTCTCTCTTTTTAACCCAATCTGGAAAGCTCATATTCCGACGAAGGTTCAGGTTTTCTCATGGACAGCTGCGTTGGGAAGATTACCTACCTGCGATTTGATTCAAAAGAGGCTCCCGAATATCTCCCTTAGCCCGAACTGGTGTGTGCTATGCAAACAGGGGGGAGAGACTCGGGATCATATGGTTATTCACTGCCCCTTTTCTGGTTCCTTGTGGAAACTAGCTCTCAATGAATTGGGATTATCTTGGGTAATCCCGAAATCAACAAAAGACTTGTATGCTACTGATTTTGGAGGGCGGCTTGGAGAGAGAAGGAGAGTCTTTTGGTTAATAGTGGTTCATTGCGTGTGTTGGTCATTATGGCTGAAAAGGAAGCGGTGAAAGAACTTTGGGACAAGATCAAATTGAGAGTATCCATTTGGGCCCACAAGGGTTCAAATTTTCAATCTTTGGCGATGTTAGACTTGTATAGGGATTGAAATTGGCTTTGATTTAGAATGATAACTATCTTTGTTTGCTTTGGAAACTAGTTTGCTTTTGTGGACCACTGGTCCACTGTTTGTATTCCAAGTAACTTCATATTATCAATAATATTATAGTTTCTTATCAAAAAAAAACTTGGATTTCTTATTATGAAACAATATTTTCCCTCCCAAATTGCTGGGGTTCATCCACAGTCAATGGGTTGTTTGTGTTTGCATTTTGCAATCTATGGTAGTGCATAGTAAGATGAAGTCAACATTGATATCCTTGTTTTTTCTACCTTTCTCTACTAATGAGCCCAAAAAACATATGCAGTAGGAAACATGTCTCTGGCATCTCCATGATAAACATTTATTCACTCAAATTGGAGCACACTGGCATTATCTAATGTTTTTGAGCATGAAAGTTTGATATATGCCTTAATTGTCACACATTATATAGTCTTCGGTCATGTTATTAAACTTCTTAATTTGGTCGAATGTGGCATACCCAACATATATGCATTGATGTGTGAGATTTGTTTGTCTGTGTTTCCTATTTTCTCTGTTAGCCCTAAAATCTACTAAACTATTCATGATAATAAATCAATTTGAATTTCTACTATCCAGGTTGTCAATGATGGTGATATGTATTTATGGCGGGAGCTAGGTGTGAATTCATGGCCTACGTTTGCTCTTGTTGATCCTAATGGCAAGCTTATTGCACAAATAACAGGTGAAGGTCGCCGAAAGGTACTAATTGTTCCAGTATTTTCCACTTTGTTTCATCAGTTCCTTTGATACTTGCGGGTAAAATGCCTATTATTTTCACAATATTACTTCGTTAGCAAGGAATGAGTATACATAGTTAAAAAAATTTAATTACCTTTAATGCTCTAACACTACATCCATGTGTTGTGAAGAGGATGATCAAGAAAGAAGTATGGATGGCAAAAAAAATATTTTATTATTTTGTGGAGCTTTTAGTTTGATTTGTTTCCTTGCAAGATTTAGGTATTTTTGTCAACAGATATCTCTTATAGATTCTAATTTCGATACAACATCTAGACCTTGAGCAGAGGAGAGAGCAAAAAAGTGTTTTAACTATCAACATCACCACTATGAAAACAAATACATTGACCTATTTGAAATCTTTTCGAGTCAATATGTGAAGTATCCAATAATTAATTAGAAGTCATTAATTGAATGTAAGAAGTTGGCTGGTCAAATCTGGGAAAAATCTAATTGGGTTGTTTAGTGGCTTAGTAACCTGTATTGCAATGTCGTTACAGCAGTTTGATTTTCCTGTTCTCATTAGTCATGTCTCCTTCGATCATGCCCCTCCTTTTTCCTTTTGCTCCTTCTTGCCATAATACCATTTGTGGAATAATGACTTATTGATCATGACCCATTTCAAGAGCAAACTTTTGCGGTGACTGGTTGAGACATAAATGTTACGTGTTGACGATGAGTGCTCATGGTAACTGTTGGAGACAACAAGAAGCCTCTATTTGTTTTTTCATACTTGCAGTTAGGAGTGTCTATTTTCTATATCTTTGTTGGAAGAAATTCTTTTTTTTTCTCTTGAGAGAAATTTTCAGTTGTAAGGTGGTGTTTGTTTTTATATATTGTTCAGCATTATTTAAATTTCATTAGTGAGAACTTAACTCTACACGATTACTTGATTTCATTTAATTCATCTAATCCAATCATGACACGAAGATTATAGGTTCTACAAGTCTCTGTCCTTTCTGTGTTCTCATTTTTTAAAATTTATATGGACTTGTAATAATTACTGCTAATTTAATTGGTTTAACTTGGGTTATTCTTTTAGCATTACTTCCTGTCCAAATGAAAATTAATTGCTTTTCAAGTGAGGGCACTCTACAAATGCTACTCAAAAACAAATATATTTTTATTTGTTTGGTGGTCTTCTTGTTGTGTTTCTTAATGAGCAATTTCGGAAAAAGAATTCCTCTACTTTCTTCCATATCAACTAGTCTCTTTAAACACTCGATACCTTTTGTAATGTGATTTGTAGTTTTTTTTCCTAGGATCTTGATGATTTGGTCAAGGCAGCACTAACATATTATGGTACGAAGAAGATCTTGGACAACACACCTGTCCCCTTGAATTTGGAGAAAATCAATGATCCTCGCTTGTTGACTTCCCCATTAAAATTTCCGGGTAAACTGGAGGTTGATATCCTCAACAATCGACTGTTCATTTCTGACAGCAACCACAACCGCATTGTTAGCTCTCTCTCTATCTCTCTCCACACACACGCACAACCACCCAGCTGCACTTCACGCACACATTTTAGATCATTCTTGCTGTTCGAAAGTAGGATATACCATGTAGTGGCATTTGTTTGAATATGATGATCCCTATTTTACTTGGTTAAGATTAGGCTTTCATATTTGCATACATATGTGTGTGTATGTGTTACTATTTTGTAAACTCTTAGAGAGCGATAGAAATATCCATTGGATACATTTTGTTATCTTCAATTTGTATACTCAAATTTTTCTCTGTGATGTTTTTGATCAGTTTGGAGTTTTTCCTTGTAAATCTTCAATGAATTATTTTATAATTTTTTTATATTTTTCACACTTATCTTTACAGTATTACTGACAGAGTGTGTCAGTCTTATGATAAGATTGACAGCTTTTCAAAATGTTGATCCTTTCCAGGATGTGAGAGGGCTGGATTATATGCAAATTTTAGCATGTTTAGCTTGCACTTTTTTAAACATTTTTTCTGTCGGTTGCTCCTCCTACTCCTTCCTTTTGTTTTTTTATTTTGCGGTAAATGTCAGATGCATTTTATAATGTTTATAACTATTATCGTCTTGTAATAAGTTCAGGTTGTTACCGATCTTGATGGGAATTTCAAAATGCAAATCGGATGCACCGGTGAAGAGGGTCTTCGTGATGGTACTTTTGATGATGCTATGTTCAACCGCCCACAGGTCATGGTTTTTCTGCCTCTTTTCGAAGTGTATTTTAGTGTATGGAACAGTTGATAGTTCGATTTCCCTGCATTCTAGAAGAAATTATTGATGTGCATTTGTTTGCATAGGGTCTTGCTTATAATGCCAAAAAAAATCTCCTCTATGTAGCTGACACTGAAAATCATGCTTTGAGGTAACAGTGGTCCTGACATTTAATTTGCTGTGCTTATCGTTAGATGTTCATCTTGTTTTTAATAGTTTTGCAAGGGGAATTTTAAATTTTAAGCCACAAGGAAATGATTTGTCAGTTTGTTTTCGTGATTTCTGCCATTTTATTGAGTCTCCATTGCATTTTATGAGCTCGGTGTGAGAATTAAAATTTCTTTTTCATCTAACTTGTGTTAATTTGCATCAAAATCTTGAGGGAGGGATTGAACAAGGAGTTCACATCATCTTGTTTATTGTGAATTGGTGAGAAAGTATAACTAAACTGTATATTTCTGCAAAGACCAGCACTATGATCCCGACTTATCGAAGGTGGGTGGGGTTGGAGTTGGGCGAAGGTTATTCTTAAAAATTTTACCAGTCCAATGTTTAACCAAACATATGGTGCAGAAGGTGTTTGAATCAAACAAGTTCAGAAAAATATGGAGTATGCCAGTGAACTGATTAATGGAATAACTTCACTCCTGTCCACAATTCATTGTTCTCTTCCTTATCCAGCATTTCTCCTTCCTCGAACTATAAGAGATGAGCACAAAAGGTGCACTTATGTTGAAAGAGTAAATTTGCCTTTCCTTTTTGCTCAACCAAATCTCAATACCTTTAAAACTCTTTACAAAATCAACCATTTGTTATTCAGGAACGTTAGGAAATAAACTCAAGCTGTCCACGTAATTTTAACATGATCGGGCGCTAATTATACATCACAGTTATGCCATTGTACTTGGAATCACTTATATAAGGTGGTATTTGTGGTATGCTAAGTTTGTCATTTTCTTACATATTATACTTTTACAACTGTAGGGTGGTTGATTTTGTCGGTGAGAATGTGCAAACACTTGCTGGAAATGGAATAAAGGGTTCTGACTACAAAGGGGGAGGATCAGGAATCACTCAGGTGAGATTTCTTTAGACTTTTTATGAACTGTATACCTTGTATGATGTAACAGAAGCATAAACTGAAAATGGATCAACCTGTTGATTCTCATAGAATGCCTAGAAATTCTCGAAAATAATGAAAGTGATTGGTATACAGGAGTGGAATAAAGTTGGAATTAAATCAACTTTGAGATGAAATAAGAATAAGAATGGAATGGTAGATTTATTCCATTCAAATGATTGATACCAGAAAAATAAAACAGGAATGAAATGAAATTATTTTAATTATCAAATAGTTTCTTCACTAAAATTCAAAATAATTGCTACCCAAAAACGTTTATTATAATTATTATTTAAAATAATAAAAATTATTACTACTAATACTTTATTAATCATTATAAAATTATCGTTATAGTAAAACTAATATAACTATTAATATAGTTTAGTAATTATTATTATTAAATTTTTATTTATTAAAATAACTCTCTTTCAATAAAATATTATCTCTTCTATTATATTAAGTGTGAGGCCACACCAACGTTGTTTTTAATTTTTTTAATGATTTAATATTTTTTTATTTTCTAAAATTATTTAATAAAAAAACGGAATGTACATGAACGCAAACGTGTACGCAAAAAAGAACCGTACAAGCACGCAACGCGTGTATGAAAAAACGCAATGTATAAGTACGCAATGCGTGCAATTCTGTACTAATGATAATAATTACTTAACAATTATTTTATTATATTATACATTTTTTCTATTATTAAGTAATTATTATATCAATACGTGAATATTAAGTTATTATTGTATTTATTTTAATTATTAATATTATCATAATTATTTAATTATAATCATTTTATATTTATAATGGATATGTTTGATAATATTATCATTGTCATGATTATTATTTTAGGTATTTTATTAAGCTAAATGAGAGAGATTTTATGAATGTAGAAAAATTAGGAGTGGGAATGACCATATCCATCAAATATGGATGGAATGGCTATTACCGTGATTATATACTATATGGTAATGGTCATTCTCATTCCCAGGCCATACCAAACATGGGTGTAGGGAATGAGAGAATGCTTATTCCATTTCATTCCTACCCCATTCCCTCTTAATGGTCATGCCTTTACAATGATATTTATTTGCTCGTAAATTGTCTTATAGTCCAAAGCTATCTCCGTATTTGTAAAATGCACTTAAATCATCAAAACCTGGAAACATTTTCAAAATCAGAAAGCACGTCATTAACGAACTTGAAAGATATTATCATGCCTAAGGAGTAAGGAGATCAAATCGGAATCGAATTTCGATTTTTTTAGGCCGATTTATTACCGAAACAAGATTTTACCCAAAATTTAAAAGAATGCGGATTTGAAGGCCTAAATGAGCTATTAGCCCAAAAATGATTGGGCTCATGGCAGAGACATGAGTTTTGTTCGTTGGCTCGTTTACAATCAAAGTAGCCTACTTTTTTTTGTCCAACCCGACGTCGCCCAAAATCCGCTGATTTGGATACGTGTCTTGTTTGGCTTTGGGATTATCCCGATGTGGCAAAAAAGCATCCTGCATTGTATCATTGTAGATAGGGAACTGCATTTGAATTTCATAACCCTCGTGCAGTTGGTAAAACCGATTGCCGTTTGGATTTCATACAGTTTTTATAAAAAAAGTGTTTTTTTAAGCAATTTTTTTTGCTTTTGAAAAAACTCTAAATTTAACTTAAAAAGTGTTTTTTTAAGCACTTAAATGACCATCCAGACACCTTGTAAACTAAAAAAACACTTTTTTTTAAAAAAAAGTGTTTTTCTGGTTTGGCTTTTGATACCAAACGGGGCCTGAGTCACCTTGTGAATTGAATAACTGTTAGCGTATGCTACCCATTTTGTTTCTGTCTGGATGAAAGAGCTCTCGGCATGACAAATTTGGGGAAAAATTATTATGGAAATTCCTTGAGGTTTGTGGTGGCGGCGGAGGGAACAGGGAAGGACCAACCGATCATGTGGTGCCATAATACATATGCATGTTTCGTTCTGTTAGGCTCACAAATTAAGCAAGTGGCAGTTGTATGTAATATCTACTCGACTGCGGTGTGGTTTTTTCCTTATTTAGGGTTTCCATATAATCTATGGATAATATCACTTCTAATTTCTGTTGTTTATCACATATTGATTAACATTGGTAGAAGAGATGCATCTTAGTATCCTCTCATGATATGTCAGCTACTCAACTCTCCCTGGGATGTCTGCTTTGATCCTGTAAGTGATATTGTTTACATAGCAATGGCTGGCCAACATCAAATCTGGAAACATAATACATTGGACAGAACTACCACAGCTTTTAGTGGTGATGGCTATGAAAGAAATTTGAATGGTTCCAGGTATTCTGTGTTTCAATTTTCTTGTGTCTACAAGTCACTTATGACCAATCATATGGTATCTACAAAGACAGGTGCATGCTGCACGTTGTTGTTTGTTTACGTACTTCATCAGGGTAGGATAAGATCATGTATGAATTCTGTTATGTTGCTTCTTGTTCCTGTTGAATGTTGAAGTTATAAGTAACTTAATATTAACATAGTTGTGTGTTTATGGTTAAACAAAGAATTGATACTACTAAAATTATTGCTAATTCAGTTTATATGTCTCAGTTTTGGTCGAGTTCTATGCGAAAAAGAAATATAGCAAAAGTAGCAATTTTCCAAAACCAACTGTGCGATTCTATTTCTTTATGTTTTGTTTTTCAATCCAACTTGCATTTTTATTCAAACATTTTCAAATTGTGCCATAACTATGTGCAAGTAACTTGGCTTCCCTGATTTGAAGTAATTGTAATGGTCATATGCATGTAATTTATTCCTCTGAATAGCAATGATCAATCAGGCTTATGAATGGATGTGTGCAAACGTACTTGGATGATGGGCTATTTTCACCTTACCATATATTTGCAACTCATAATGTGAATTAGGATTGAAATTCACAACTCTTCAAAATTTTGTCAAACTATGGCTTTATATAGAACCTTGGAGTGGTAAGGATTATCGTACACTGTTGTTTTGTTTTTAGCCTTCTAAGGAGGTTCTTCAAAATCATTCTATATTTTTTCTATAGCCATTTTTAATTTCTTTATCTTTTGGGAACTTCCAATTTTATGTTGAGACAGTTCTCGAAGCACTTCATTTGCGCAACCTTCTGGTATCTCGTTGGCACCTGGTATGCCAAATTAAAGAAGTTGAATATTTCTTCCTTATCTTGTATGATGCCATTATTTCCTATTTATGTGTTATATTTTCATGTTTGCTTGAACAGATTTAAAGGAAGCATACATTGCTGATAGTGAGAGTAGCTCCATTCGAGCACTTGATCTACGAACCGGAGGATCAAGATTACTAGCTGGTGGTGATCCAATGTTCTCGGACAATTTATTCAAGGTACTTCTCCCGTAAGGAATTTTTGCCGCCTTTGAACTACTGGGACATCCAACATAGATCGCAACATGGGTGTTGTGCATTTGCAGTTCGGGGACCATGATGGGATAGGATCCCAAGTACTTCTTCAACATCCGCTAGGTGTTTCTTGTGGAAATGGTCAAATTTATCTAGCAGATTCTTACAATCATAAGGTACTTCCTAATTGCTAGTTAACATCATTATGAAAATATGGAGGAGAAAACAATTTATACAAATATGTTCATTTATGCGTGTAATGCAAGATTTAAATACAGTACTAGTGATGCCATTAACTCCACAGTCTGAAACAAAATATCATTATACCAAGTTTAAAAGATTAAATTATCCTATCAAATCATACAACAAATTGATATCAACTATTTGATGCAGACATAAAATATTCTTGATTTTATTCTACAATCTCCCTCAAACTTGGTGATAGATATTGATAGGACCAAGCTTGCAAATAAGAAATTCATGAGTTTGTGCTGACAGTTCCTTTGTGAGTAGGACAGCTAGTTGATTGGATGTGGGAATATATTCAATAATGATAATCCCTTCCTCTAGCTTTTCTTTGATAAATTGCCGTTCTGCTTCAACATGCTTCATTCTATCATAAAGAACTGGATTGTGCGTTATACCGATAGTTGATCTATTGTCGCGATATAGTTGCATAGGATCAATGCATTTTATTTTCAGTTCAATATTTTCCACTGATTTCCCTTCAAACATTTTTTAAATTCCCCAACTCAATTGGCGTCTTACTTGACTCAGACCCAAGTTTATCAATAACCTCAAAGGTTTCAATGTTGTCAATAAATGTAATTTTGAGTGAATCCCTTGGCAACCAAACATGTTTCTTTCCTTTCAATTGAGTAATCTGCCTTGTATTTGACTGTAAATACTCATTTGCACCCAACCATTTTTTTCCTTTAGGGTGCATGATTTGAAATTCATAGACTTCGATTATAGTTTATTGTTTACAATGAAAAAATAGATCTAATATTAAATATGCACCCTACTTATTTATATTATTAGTAATTAAAAATAGAATGGATTTCAAATGATACTATTACTGAGTAAACTTGAAATTCATCCTAATTAACATCAAATACTATACAAACATGCAAGAAGTGAATTTGAAGTTTATGGTTTTATTTTTTCAAACAACAAAAATGCATTTGAATATATTTGAAATCCATCAATCCAAATGGAACCTTATTGTATATCCACCAAGATCCATGAATTATTTTGTTTTAAGGCACACATTCATCTCACCATTTATAGCTTCTTGACTTGACATAGGAATAGTTAGACAGTACAGTTTCGAGGTAATGGCACAAAATGTAGAGGAAAAATTTGAAGGAGATGAAGGTTGCCACTTTAAATACTTTACACCTGCGACAAACGAAATTTCGTCTTTTGAGATGCATTTCAATTTTATTTTCATTTGTATCCTATAATGAACAGTGGTGGGTAAGATAACTTAGTGATTTGTTGCTATTGTTATTTTCGGGTCATGTTTTAAATTTGTATTATCTTTGAAATAGGTTTTGTTGTACCTTTTATAAGAACTAGCATTAGCACATGCATTTGCACGCGAACTTATATTTTATATGCCATAAATAATTAAGTAGATATTCCATAAGAAATAGCATTAGCACGTGCATCACAAGCGAACTTATGTTTTATATGACATAAATAATTAAGTAGATATTCTAACAAATCAAAATAATAACAAAAATATGTTATCAAACTTTGTGAACTGAAATTCTAATGTAATTTAATTATGCAATTTATCTATTTATACTCATTTATAACCATCAACTTTATCATAACTGATTATTCATCTATCTCGTAATATAATATTGTGACATTTTCACTTCTTGCAAGATAATAACGTCGCCTTCCAATTTTTTGTTATTAAAATTATATTCTCTCATTTTTTCATAAACTTTCTATAGACTTGTTCTTGCTTATTCTTTCCTTTTTATATATTAATAAACAAAAATTTAACAATCACAATGAAAAAGTAAACATTTATCAACCAAATTAAAGAATTAAATATATATATCTAATTATGATATTAAGTACTGAAACATAATTGATTAACTTAGAAATTAAGAAAGAAAAAAATACCATGTAAAACTCTTAGTATTTAGTAGCAATAAGCGTTAAAGTCCGCCTTTACAATCCTAAAATGAAAAGCATATGAACCAATTAGACAGTTTTAAAATTTTAATTATGAAATGCATTAAGTACTGAAATATAATTAATTAACCTAGAATTTAAGTGAGGATTTAAAAAATAACAAGTAAAATTTTTAGTTGTAATAAGCATGAAAGTCCAACATTTGATTTTACTTCAAAATTGAAAGCTGAACTTATTAATAGACAATAGTTCATCTTTCACATTCACAAATTAATCCACAACATGTATATCATCTATTTAAGTAATCTTATAAGATGACTCTATGCATGATTTCTTTTTTCCTAACCTATGACAATTAGTAAGAAAATTAAACATTAATTATTATACTCATGTCATTATGGAAAACGTTTGTAGTACACATTAATAGTCCACCAATATTTCTATTTCATAATAACTATAATATTATTATTTGATAATTGGTTTAGTTTTTTTAACCTAACTAATAAATTTTAAAACCTCTTCAATTCTTTGTAATTCTTTTGAATGCTTATACGATCTTTAATCTTCCTACAACAACTATTTTTCCATATTTAAAAGCCAAAAGAGCGGTCATTTCATTTTATGTTTCATAAACAAAAATATTATTTTCTATACAAATATATTACAACTAGTTACTATTGAAAATGAATTAGAAATTCTTGAGACCTTTGTTTGGATACGTGATTTAACTTCATATATATAATAATACACATATTGCAACTAATAGTTAAAATATTTGATCATTTGAATCCAAATTATTATTAAAATTAATAGGAGTAAATGGACTCAATTAAAGTGGGAGTTGGTAAGAGTCATAAAAGAGGTTACTTCTAATTAAATCCAATTTTTCCATTTATGCCCCTATGAGGTTTTTATGTTTGCATATATGTTCATTTCCCTACACTTGGAGAAAAGTCATCAATTAACAATTGAAAAATATTGCCCTTCATCCACATTTTTATACGTACTAGGAAAAGACACGTGTGACGCACGTGGGAACACACTTTCATTGTCGATAAGAGTCATTAAAGAAATGAATTGAAAAGAGATTAATTTCTGTATATATTTCATACTATATTACTGAAGACATTAAATTTCTATATATATCCTTTTTTCTTGATAAAAGTTTTGCATATATAAACTCATTCAAAAGATTATAAATCCACAAAATAAACAAATCACATTCAAATAAGATTATTTTAGAAAAACATCTGTTCATTTCATTTAGAAGTAAATATAAACCAAATAATTTTGACATTTCCTACTATCAGCCATAAAGAGAAGTAGTGAGCAATGTTAATGAATAATTTTTGTAAATATTTATTTATAGTAATCATAAGGAGAAGTAGACAGTAGTGAAGAACGTTAATGAAATAATTTTTGTAAAGATTTCTTTATAATATTTTTAAAAATTTACCTTCGAAGATTTGTATTTTCAGGTTACACAAAGCTATGCCTGATTTGCCCAATTTTATCTCCTTGTAAAAATACTCCTTCATTAATTGTAAGATCATCTCATAAAGTAATTATTATAGTTTCTAGACTTTAACAAAAATGAAAAATAGTTACAATTAATAAAACTACATGTATTCAATCATAGAGGAATGCTCAGTTGCCCAACCATGTTTTTCCATTTAGTCTGCGATCACTAAAACCCGGTAGTGGGTTTTAGTGGTTTTTTTTTTTTTTCATCACTAAAACCCACTACCGGGTTTTAGTGGTCGCGGACCAAGTGGAGAAACATGGTTGGGCAGCTGAAAATTCCTCTTCAATCATATATCATTAAATTTTAATATAAACTAAGGCGTTGAAAAATATTGGTTGACTTTTTTTTATAAAGAAATATAAATACTCAGGAAGTATTCATAAGAACGATCTCTCTTCTATATCCGATAATGCTCGTATCATTTTTGTGAAAGGTAATTAATTGTTGAACCTTCTTCATTGCACCAACCTTGGTAGCACACGATTTAATTATTGACTTCATTATTTTAACTTGACATTTTAAAATAGTTAATCCTAATTAATGTCAAATAAAAGAAATTAATATCTGGTCCTCACACAAATTAAGTTTTGTATGGAATTTTTTTTTTAACTTTATTTACAATCAACTAAAACAAAAGAATTTTGGTATTTCAATCTTCTATAAGTTAAGTTTTTTGTAGAAAAATTATTTTCACTTCGTCTACCTGCAAATAAAAACAATGAATTTTGGAATTTCAATCTTCTCGAATTAATATTTTCATGGAAAAAGTTTGTTCAATTCCTTTACAAGCAAATAAAAACCAAAGAATTCTTGGAAATTGAATCCTTATCTAGCACATACATAGTTTGACAATTTTGGCATCGTCATAATAATTGATTTTCCAAAAACTTCCTTACCAATATTCTCAATGTGAGTTACACCATCACGACCTACTATAACTTTTGGTAAAACGGCACGTGTTCAGTCCTACAGTTTTACAACTTCAAGTTTCTTAGTTAAAACGTTCTCTAGGTTTGTTTGAATGGGGTCATTTATGAATTTAAAATTCATCATATCAAATATATATATTACGATCGTCTGTGTAAACTTAATTAGGTGATGTTCAGATTAATTCCTATCAACTCAGTTGGTATTATTTAAATTCATGCATCAAAAAACTCTTCAAATTAAGTTCCTTCGCCCCAAATCAGATCCTAATTAACCCAATATTATCGATTTTTGAATATCTGAGATTCAAATGAAGGTAAAATGCAATTTATATATCATGATTCTTCATTGTATCTTAACGGACAAGTAGTCAAATGTATTAATATAATTTCGCAAAATAATTATTTTATGTAATGTAAATTAATTACAATAGCTACTTTTTATTTGGCAGTTATCTTAACCATATCAATTTCTATAATCAATAAAATATAAACTGTTTCAAAAGTATTTATTAGAAAGGTAGGTTTCTCGCTAGACGGGTCGATCAAATCCATGTATAGAGTGAAAAGTACTATCTACAAGCAAATAAAACCAATAAATTTTGGAATTTTAATCTTCTCAAATTAAGATTTTGGTGGAAAAAATATGTTTACAAGCAAATAAAAACTAAAAAATTTTGGAATTTCAATCTTCTTGGAAATTGAATCCTTATCTAGCATACAACATACACGTAATTTGACAATTTTGACCTCATAATAATAATTTATTTTACAAAAACATCCTTACCAAATATCTCAAGTGTGTATAAAAGAAGGATGAAGTTGACAATACAGAATGTAAAACTTTGTCCTTGGTTCACACTTTTATAATAGGTATATAGATTGATTGATTAATGTATTTGGATGACAAACATGCTCAGCCAAAATGGTATTCCTATTGGCTGTTTTGGCATCATGCAACTAATTGTTCTTCCTCTGCTTCACATTTTTTGGTTTTGCAGTTATAACTGTAGATAGTGTCTGATTACGTTCATCATCTGCCATTAATTTTTGTTCAGATTAAGAAGCTTGATTTAGCAAGTAGAAGAGTGAGTACGTTAGCAGGTACAGGAAAGGCTGGGTTCAAGGATGGATCAGCCTTGACGGCTCAGGTAGAAAACCATCCTTTCAAGTTTCTCTCTTAGGGTGGTTCCATCTAGTTCCGTGACAATAAGTAGATAGAATGTGAATAAAAACCATTTACTTCATGATCATACTTAGCATGGACAATAACCAATAATAGTTATTTGCAGTGGTCGTTCACGTGATGGTAAGCAAAACCTTTTTCATGTGAATTTATTATGTAGAACAAAAGAGTGAAAAACTTTATCTAGGAGTCCTGTTATTATATTTTATTGAAGCTTAAAGTAGTAGAAAAGTTAGTGAAGAGCGGAATAGTAGAAAATATGATACCTCATTGTGCAAAATCGTGCTCGCGTGGAATTCGGCTTAAGGGTGTGTTAAAATTATGAACTTGAGCCTAACTCAACCCCGAAAGCTAGCTTAAGAGTCTGAGGGTGTGTTAAGATTATGGACTTGGCCCCAACTCAAACCCAAAAGCTTTGTCCAAGTTCATATATACAACTCCCAAGGACTTAATCTAGCCGATGTGGCATAACTGACAGGATGAGGCAATGACATTATGCATGCTTCTGTTGTTCAGATGGCATATAATAACAAATTACATCCACCTTAATGATCTATGTTTTCCCATTGCTTTTTTTGCAACAATTCCGAAGTACTAATATTAGTTCTTACTGAATTACAGCTTTCCGAGCCTTCAGGAATTGTCGAAGCCGGAAATGGTAGATTCTTTCATCATTCTTCAAACTTAATGTATTTACTGACCTGTTGATTAATATACCATCAAAAGCTTATGGATGAGCCATTCATCTAAAACCATTTGTAGTTGTTTATATTCAACAGGGACAAACTTCAACAAACTTTTATGGAATTTAAATACTCTGAGTCAAATGTATGTAGTTTTTATTTTGGATCTGCTCTGAATTTGGAAGAATATCAAGATAACAAGCTCTCTGACAAGAATTATTTAAGAGCTCCAGTTTTTAATGTTAGAAAAAAAACCTGATATTATATATGAAATTGTTACACCCATTAAATAACTTCAGCGTGTATATTTGTTGTATGACAAACCCAAAAGCATCGAATCTTATGATCCCGTAACAGAGATGTTCTTTTTTACATTGCTGCCTTTACTCTCAGAAAAATATCCATTGATGTTCTTTTTTACATTGCTGCCTTTACTCTCAGAAAAATGTCCATTTTACGCCTTTTCTTGCACCTTTTGGAAAAAAAAGGGTAATCTAATCAGTTACTGGCATTGATCATGGGCATATTCAGGAAGATTATTCATAGCCGATACAAATAACAGCGTAATCAGATACGTGGACCTGAATGAAAAAGAACCGGTACTTCTTACTTTGGAGTTAAAAGGTGTCCAACCGCGGGCACCAAAATCAAAATCTTTGAGGCGTCTTAGAAGGAGATCTGAAGCGAACACAGAAACAGTCCCCATTGATGGCAGTTCAGCTACCGAGGGAAAACTATTTCTGAAGATAATGGTTCCAGAAGGGTATCATTTGTCAAAGGTTCGAACATGTGTTGGATTGCTAATTATGATTTTTCAGTATTGTATATTGTTTTGCTCATTACATGTTGATTCTTCTGCCTATGATGGCATGAAATTCAACATGATTTCCATGGCGTCACAGATGGGAATTATTTTCTGCTAACATTGTGCACGCACATCTTATGATTCTCGTGGTTCCGCATTTTGCCCTCGTGTTCATTAACTGCACAAACCTCGTTTAGGAAGCACAAAGTAAATTTACTGTGGAACCAGAACCGGAAAACGCAATCTCAGTTAACCCCTTGGATGGGAATATAAACAGGGAAGGATTTGCCATTGTAGAGTTCAAAAGATCTTCCCCTTTGCCTTCCAAAAGTAAAATTTACTGCAAGGTATGCTATACATATTTTCTTTTTGGCATTTTTTTATTGGCTTGCTCGATCGGATTCATTGTCTTGAAATCCTTCAAAGTTTCTATAATTGCTATGAAAGTGAGTGAAGATACTCCAATCGAATTCAAGAAATATTTATCTAGACCTCTTGCTTGCTTGCTTGCAGGTATACTACTGCAAGGAAGATGAAGTCTGTTTGTACCAACCACTGATGTTTGAAGTATCTTTTCAAGAGGCTCTTCGAGATGCTACCTCGGCCGAGATAACACTACCATACCTTGTAAAGCCTAAATCACCTACATTTGATTTGCCCAGTCCGGTTCCTCGATGAATCTATAAATGTACATCTGTCTATATTTCATTCCAGCAACATATGTGATTCATTAATAAATGGCATATATCTCATTGTCCTTGTGCCCCATCATTCTCACCCTCTTCCAAATCTCTCTCTCAATCCAACACAAAAAATTCCACTAAAATTTCTTCAAGGACACAATCAATTGTCGTGCAAAGAAATGACAAAACTCAAACCCATCGAAAACATCGAGAATCCGATCAATTTATGGTAAATTTAGAGCAAATATCATTTTTTTTATTGCTTTCAAGCCCGTTTGGATTTTGTAGAGATTTTTTAAAATAAGTGCTCTTAAAAGTTACAATTTTTAGCTTTTAAAAAAGCTCTAATTTTGACTTTAAAAAGTGCTTATTTAAGCATTTTTTTGGTTAACCAAACACCTTGTTAACTGAAAAGCACTAAAAAAAGTGTTTTTTTGCCCTGGCTTTTGAAACCAAACTGGGCCGTCTTCTATTGCACGTGTATTGCGTGTCTTTATTTACTAGTTTAAATAAATAAACTGGCTATTACCCGAGACAATTGTATAAATTAAATTGTTATATGTGAAATTTTAGATTTCAAATATAAAATTAATTCCAGATTTTTATTATTACTAGCGGACAACTATTGCATAATTTCTTGCTCTTAAGCGCACTATTGTCAAGTTTTAATAAAGGATGAATAAAGTATCGTTCCCATGAGGAGTATGCATGAAAATTATATTAGCTCGTGTAATTAAAATAGGATAAATTTTATCTAGAGAATTAAATAAGAATTTGTTTTTGAACTTAAAGAAATATACCAGCAAAACTAGTAAACAATTCACACACTTGAGATAAATATCACTGAAAGAAAATATCTAGACGATTTGATTTCACTTAGTTTCGAAAACGACTACTTCTAATTAATTTATGCTCATGAATTCCTTTTATCTAATAACCAAGAACACTTAAGTATTTTTATTTCCCTCTTCCGATCAAGAAATATAATGTATCAAATAAGCTTTGATTTCAATATCCCTATTAAAAATCGAAGCTTAAAGATATGTGATAAACGATGTTCTTATACAAGCTCTGTTAAAGTTATACGTCTCCCGACTTATATAAACATTAAGAATGTATTTTCTATTGGTCCTATTCAAAATCGTCTCTCCCGAGCATCGATTTCAAATAAACATGACAATTCAATTATTGATCAGGTAATTGAAAGACAATCAATTCTAGAAAACACAATTAAATTAAGGGAATTCAATCCAATAAATTAAAAGGTTGTAGAAGTCATCTCTACTAAGCTACATCATCTTTTAGACTTAAAAGTTTAGTTCATGATGCAATCTAAACAAACACAAATCATGTTTTTCAAACTAAACATCAATTCAGAATTTAAAAGCTTAATTAAAGAATAACAAATTTGAAATAGCACGTCTCTGTGTCCAGGTAATGCGTTCTTCGCCTTTGTTCCTTCTGTTCTTCAAAATTCTGTAGATTTTTTGAGCCCTTCAAGTCTCTCTCAATCTCTCACAATTTGCGTTGAGTTATCTCTCTGATGCGTGCAGCTGATCTCCTCCTTCTCTGTGATTTGCTGCTTGTATTGTGCTATATAGGGTAGAGTCCTTCTCGAATCCCGACGAACGAAGCCCATCAATCGAGTCTTTTATGTTTCGAAGACTCTCGTTTCTGTTTTCTACCCACAGCAGCGCGACAGCTCTTCCATTTAGTGCAAAAGTGTTTCTTTTTCGAACCTCAAGCGCTGCTGCTCTTCTTCTCAAGCGCTGATGCTCTTCATGTTCATCAATGTAGGTGTTTCTCTTCTCTAGGGTGCAGGGGCGTTGCCTCTTCATTGTTTCACGAGCAGAATTCTTCTAAAAATCATATCCGGAGTTCTAGCCGTTGGATCGAGCTGAAAGTTGGATAGAAGCTTCATAACATCTTATACTTTATTTTGAACGGTGCAGATCATAGTTGGATCTCTTTAAAGTTGGCATTAATTTCTGGACAATTGTTGCTTCGTGATTTGCTTCTTTCGCCTCTTAACTTCCAATCCTTGCATATCACAAAACAACAAACAAATACGCATTAAATCGCTCGATACATCACAAAATCCAAGTCATATTATATGCAAATTAAGTGCATAAATTACACTTATCAAATTTCCTCAGTCTTAGACTTTTGTTCGTTCCGAACAAAACAATAATGAGTAATATAATCGGCCTTCGATTTTATATTCCACAATTCAATCCACATGTCGGCTAATATTCTCAAGAGTTCTTGTGTATGTGTGATTTGTAAATATCATCTACCCACCTAACTTTCGATAAAATCATGCAACCCGTAAGCTTCATAGATTCATTAACTTCGCCCCCAAGTTTCAAAATACTATAAACCAAGTTCAACCTTTAGTCACACAGATCAAAAGGACTTTTTCGGTTAATTTGTAGGCTCAAGCATATTAAGCAGGAGATAAATATCCAGATATATATCAATGGTAATCAAAGACTCAGGATTCAAGAAAAGGAATCAGATATTTTCAATTTGGGCAGTATTGAGTAGCTAAAAATATTACTTGCATTGCATTACCAGATGTTTATCTTGGCTTCCTTCTACTCCATATATTCTCCATATTTTTGCCTTGTATTTGGACTAGAATTTCAATTCATTTTTTTTAAGGCCCCCTTCACCTTACTTTCTTCGTCATTACACTTTTTTTCTTTGAACTATGAACTTTTTAGCTTTTCATTTTTGGTTTTGGAATTTTCATATCAAGGCTAACAAATGAATAGTGACTAAAAAGGTCAAATTGATTCAAAAATGCCTAAATCACTTCTGTGTTCATAAAAATCTCCCTCAGTTTCAAGCAAAAATCTTAAGAGTTAAGAATCAAATCCTCTAATCGACATCACAAATCCACATAATTGTTCTCTAATTATTACGATTATCGAAAATCTTGGCATTCGTGCATATGTGTGAGAACTCAAGATTAAATATATCTAACAGTGACTTTTTAGCCCAAAAAAATTATTTTCATCATAGGCCAACACATTTACATATCATGCCTTCAACTCAAATTAACTCATAAAAATTTTCAAATTTTCACACCAATCCACCCAAACTTAATATATACATTGTCCTCAATGTACAATAGTAAATAAAAACAAGGACATGTACCTTGGGCACCGAGCGTCAGTACTCAACATCATATTGATCATCCATTGCTTCTTCATGGGTGGCGCTGAAACTTGCACTTTTCACCTACACAAATCAAAATTATTATTGATGTCTAATCTCTTAAAAAAATAATATAATGAAAGAAAGACAAATAAAATAAAATAAATAAATAAAAATAAAGCAAATAAACAAAAAGAGCTTGGGTTGCCTCCCAATAAGTGCTTAGTTTATAGTCCATAGCCCGACTATAAGCCAATTCTAGCCTGTTACCACTTTTTTGGAGGTTTTGCCCTTCTCTTTTACCCTCAAAACATACTCAATAATCTTTTGAACTTAGATTTCTTCTTCTTCTTCTTCTTTTTCTTCTTCTTCTTCTTCTTCTTCTTTAGCACTGGCGGATCATTATCCCTTGGCAAAGTTACTTTACTCTCAACTTTGAGACATCTTTCCATCATTTTTGCTTGCTCGATCATAAACAATTTCTCCTTGGAAGAATTTCTAGCCTCCTTGAACACAGTAAACGTCACTTTCTCACCTTCAACACCCATCGACAACTTTTCTTTTTTGACATCGATCTTGGCTTCAGCAGTATCCAAGAACGGTCTCCTCAATTTCAATGACATATTTTTATCCTTCTCCATATCTAGCACCACAAAATCTGTAGGAAAAATAAATTTGTAAATTTTTACCAGAACGTTCTCGATAATTCCACGCGGATATGTGAGCGATCTATTGGCTAACTGCAATGCGATTGTCATAGGCTTCACCTCGCCTAGTCCTAAACTTTTGAAAACAGACAAAAGAATTAAATTAATGTTAGCTCCTAAATCACAAAGTGCTTTATTAAAATTAGAAGAAACAATAGTGTAAGGAATAGTAAAACTCCCTGGATATTTTAATTTCTGTGGCAGCTTCTTTTGAAGGATATCACTACATTCCTCAATCAGGTTCACTGTCTCAAATTCTTCCACCTTCCGTTTCCTAGACATCACCTCCTTCAAAAATTTACCATAATTAGGCATTTGCAATAAAGTATCGGCGAATGGAATATTGATGTGAAGTTTCTTGAAGATCTCAAGAAATTTAGCAAACTGTTCATCCAACGCTTTCTTCTTAAATCTCTGAGGATAAGGAAGCTTCGGCTTAAAAATAGGTTTCTGTTTAGATTCATCCTTCGACTGCATAAGGTTACTCTCACCAACTTCAGCTTCTTCAACTTTCTTCTCCTTCTCGACTTCAGATTTAATTTTACTGACTCCAACTTCTTTTCCACTCCTCAACTCTGTGGATTTGCAGTTTCTATTGGATTCACCTCAGTATTACTCAGGAACTGACCTCTGTTTTGATCTTTCAGTGCATTCGCCAGCTGCCCAATTTGTGTCTCCAAAGATTCATTGAAGCACCCATATTAACCATATGCGTCTCCAGGCTATGTAGACGAGATTCCGTCCTTGCCATTCTTTTGCCAGATTCCGCAACAAAAATACTAACCACGTCCTCCAAAGATGTCCTGGCCTCTCTTCTCCCTTATTTGTATTAAATCCTAGAGAAGGATTCAATACATTATTGTTATTTGCATAAGAAAAATTTTTATGGTTACGCAAATCAGGATGATAAAAATTGGGAAAAGGGTTACCTCAATATCCTCCATAGCCTCTAATGTTAATGTATTGGGCCTCTTCAGGGGTGTGTGGCTCTGCAATAGTTACAGACTTACCTTCAGAATTTCTAGTGCTCATAGCCGCTATCTGTGCTGTAGCGACCCAACCCGGATCCACTACCTAATCAGAGTTAAGAGCATAATTAAGCATGCATTAAAATAAATCGCTGCGGAAGACTTAAATAAAAGCAGACCGACAGAATACAACTGGTTAAAAAAATTCGATTATACAACCCAATCGAATTAATGAGCCTAAAGGGCAAAACCTACAGCTAATCCTGCTGTCTTCACTGGTCACTGGCTACTCCAAGCTCCTTGTAGTAGCCCAGTTCCAATTTACAAGATTAATGGTTAATTATGTTTAAATCTAATAAATATTTTATTACCAAGAGCACAAGTCAAGGTCAAAGAATACATGACATGAATGAGCAGCTCGGGTCAGTCATGAGCAGCTCGGATCGGTCATGGTTGATCAACAAGGGCTCGGGTATAGAGCAAGGGCTCGGGCATAGAGCAAGGGCTCGGGTATAGAGCTAGGGCTCGGGTATAGATCTAGGGCTCGGGCAGGGAGCTAGGGCTCGGTCATGTATGTGTGTGGAGTTTGGTTTGAGCTCGGGTCTTTCCCTTGGGGCTCGGGTCGGTCATGAGTGGCTCGGGTCGGGGCTTAGGGTGCTCAAGAAAGTGTTGTACTAAGCCAAGGTAGTGTTCGGTCATGGGAAGAGCACATGGTAGGTAGGTCGGGAGTGAACACGTGGCTGAAGCAAAAGCACGATTAGTGTCCTGCCAGGTGTCACGCACTCGGTGGACAGCTGTCCCGGCTCATCCTTTATAAATAAAAGTCGAGGGTTCGGTCATTTTACACCATTTCACCTCACTTCTTAGTTCTGCTCGGACCAAGAGTAGCTCGGGAATTCGGGAAGGAGTAGCTCGGGGCTTGACCAGGTGCAGTTCAGGTCGGGGCTTGACCAGGTGCAGCTCAGGTCGGGGCTTGAAAAGGAGCAGTTCAGGTCGGGGCTTGACCAGGTGCAGTTCAGGTCGGGGCTTGACCAGAAACAGTTCAGGTTGGGTCAGTCTTGAGACCGGGTCGGGTCGGGCTTGGACCTAAGGCAGTTAGGGGTTGTCTTCTTCCAGCTTAGTTCAAACTACGGTGTTAGGTACGAAAGTACTGTTCGAGATATCCTGACTGAGTATGCATGTATTATGTGACTGCATGATTTATATGTCATGATATTATGCTGCATTCATTTGCATATTGCTGTTATCTCCTTCGAGATGTCTATTAGTAGGGTTGTACCCTATCCTGTTAGTGGATGGACTTCCATCGATTTGGGTCCGGTGTATCCACATGTACTCGGTATGGGAGCCACCTCCTGAAGCAACGGCACAGCATGCTACATACCAGGGCCCGGTCTGTCTCTGTTATCTGATCCTTGACCTCGAGTTTATAGGGAGTTCACTTTGCATGCATGTATACTCATACTCTCGTACTGAGCGTTTTATGCTCACGTCTCGTACTCTATGTTTTTGGACACCCTATTCCATGGGGCAGGTTTGCGATTGGACGAGGAGGGTGGATCCAGGAGGGGCTAGTCAGTGGTGGACCAGTTGGAGCTTCGTCTAGGTTTTATTTCTGTTGTTTTGAGGTTGATACAGCTATTCGATTTGGTTGTATATTATTTGGATAAATTACAGATTCCTTTACTTGGGATTGTATAACGTTTATGGTTTCCGCAGTTTTATTCTGATATCTGTTTAAATTAAGTTAATTGCATGCCTAAGTTCTGTTAGTAGGTGATCCGGGTAAGGGTCACTACATTTATGGTATCAGAGCATGCAAAAGAATTCTTGGGATTTAGTCTCATCATGAGGTATTTTTGTAGATGGCAAATCGTGACGACCGGAGTTCTCATGGCAGTGTTGGTGGACGTTGGGGTGATGCCGACCGGGAGCCTCGTCGAGAACGGCGTCATCATCATCATGACGACGAGCGTTTCACTGTGCGTCGATTCTTAGCTATGGGTCCTAAGCCCTTAGTTGGAGGTGAGTCTCCGGAGGATGCGGAGAACTGGTTAGACCGCATGGAGATGACTTTTCAGACTTTCCAATGCACCGAGGAGCAGAAGATGGAGACCCTGGGTTATCTTCTGGATGGACGTGCGCGCAGGTGGTGGAGGTTTACTTCTGCACCCTTTATTGCGGCAAGAGGAGTGGCCACCTGGGCCGAGTTTCGCACAGCTTTCCAAAAGCGGTATTTTCCTTCTGCACTCCGTCAGTCGAAGGCAGGCGAGCTACTGAGTCTACGAAAGGGAGCCATGTCTATTGATGAGTATCAGCAGAGGTTCTTTGATCTGCTATCCTATTGCCCCGAGATTGCTGATAGCTCAGAGATAAAGTATAATCTGTTCCTTCAGGGCCTTAACCCTGAGATGCATGACCGTGTGGCGGTTGGCGACGACATGTCCTACGAGGGTTTGGTGAGCCGTTGTCACTAGGAGGAGGACAGCATTCGGCGGAACAGGTCTTTCCCTCAGTCGAGGCCTGCTAGTTCTTTGGGTCCCCGTGCCCAATCTTTCAAGAAGTCTGGATCTACTTCTTCTTCCTCTGGTTCTGGAGGTGTTGTTCATTATGGTAAGAAGGACAAGTGTGATCACTGTGGGAAGAACCATCAATCCGACAAGTGCCATAGAGCTTCTGGAGCTTGTTTCCGTTGTGGAGAGACTGGTCATATCCGGAGAGATTTTCCACTATCTGGGGGAGGCGGTTCTGGATCTGGTTCAGGATCTGGTTCTCAGGCCACCGTACAGCAGAGATCGCAGGGACAGTCTGCTGGGATTTCTCATTTGAGGCCACGAGCTTCTTGCCAGGTGTTTTCCCTGAGACATGATCAGGCTATGGAGGAGAATGAAAAAGTCATCGCAGGTACATTTCTGCTTTATGGTATACCTGCTCTTGTACTTATTGACATTGGTGCATCTCATTCCTTCATTTCTGCACGTTTTGTTAAGAGACATAAGTTACCATGCATTGCACTAGACGTAGTGATGTCTGTTTCTACTCCGACGGGCCAATCTGCTTTGGCGAAGCGTCTAGTGATGGGTTGCCCTTTAGAGTTTGAAGGGAACATTCTGTTAGCGAATCTCATGGTCCTGGCGATGGACGACTTTGATTGCATTTTGGGAATAGATATGTTGACTACCTATCGAGCTTCAGTAGACTGCTATCAAAGATTAGTACGCTTTCATCAGGAGGGGAGTGAGAGCTGGTTTTTCTATGGTGAGGGAGCGCGACCCCCGATGCCTTTGGTATCAGCTTTGAGAGCCTGTCGAGCTCTAGAGTCTGGCGGGGAAGGCTACCTTATCTATGCAGTTGATTTGTCCACTGAGGGCATCGGGATAGAGAGTATTCCTGTTGTGGATGAATTCCCAGACGTTTTTCCTGATGAGATTCCGGGTTTTCCTCCTGCTAGGGAAGTAGAGTTTGGCATAGAGTTGATGCCGGGTACTTCACCTATTTCTCGAGCACCGTATCGTCTGGCTTCGTCAGAGATGCGTGAGTTGAAGAATCAACTACAGGATCTTTTGGACAAAGGGTACATTCGTCCTAGTGTATCCCCTTGGGGAGCTCCTGTTCTCTTCCTGAAGAAGAAGGATGGGTCGATGCGGCTGTGCATTGACTATCGGCAGCTGAATCGAGTCACTGTGAAGAACAAGTATCTGTTGCCTCGTATTGATGACTTGTTTGATCAGCTGCAGGGCACGTCAGTTTACTCCAAGATTGACTTGAGATCTGGGTATCATCAGTTGAGAGTCCGTGATCAGGACGTAGCCAAGACTACATTCCGTACTCGCTATGGGCATTACGAGTTCCTAGTGATGCCATTTGGTTTGACTAATGCGCCGGCTATATTCATGGATTTAATGAACCGCGTCTTCAGGGAGTATTTGGACAAGTTTGTCGTGGTCTTCATTGACGACATCTTAGTGTATTTGCGTAATACGGAAGAGCATGTTTCTCACTTGCAGTTGGTACTGCAGACTCTTCGAGATGAGCAGTTGTACGCCAAGCTGAGCAAGTGTGAGTTCTGGATGGATAGAGTGGTCTTTCTTGGCCATATCATATCCAGGGAGGGGATTTCTGTTGATCCAAGCAAGATTGAAGCGGTACTTAATTGGTCGCGTCCGACGACAGTTGCTGAGATCCGTAGTTTTCTGGGTCTAGCAGGGTATTATCGTCGCTTCATTCTGAACTTCTCTCAGTTAGCTCGACCGTTGACGCAGCTTACCCGCAAGGGTGTGGATTTCGAGTGGTCCTCCGAGTGTGAGGAGAATTTCTGTGAGCTTCGACGGCGGTTGACTTCTGCGCCGGTGTTGGCATTACCGTCAGGATCTGGAGGGTATGTAGTTTACACGGATGCTTCTCTTCACGGGTTAGGTTGTGTCCTGACTCAGAATGGGCATGTGATCGCATACGCTTCTAGACAGCTGAAGCTTCACGAGGACAACTACCTAGTCCATGATTTGGAATTGGCAACCATTGTGTTCGCTTTGAAGATCTGGCGTCATTATCTGTATGGCGAGAAATTTGAGATCTTCACCGACCATAAGAGTCTCAAGTATTTGTTCACTCAGGCGGAGTTGAACATGAGGCAGAGACGTTGGATGGATTTGCTTAAGGACTATGATTGCGAGATTAAGTACCATCCGGGAGCTGCTAATCTCACCGCTGATGCCTTGAGTCGCAAGGTACGACTATCCTCACTTCAGACTTGTTCGATGTCTAGTGCGATCAGTGACTGTTGTACTTCAGGTTATACCTTCAAGCATAAGAAAGGTATGCAGAGTATCCAGATGTTTGCGATATTATCTGAGCCAACCTTGTATTCGCGGATTCGAGATGCTCAGATGTCTGATTCGAAGACCCAACGTTTAGCTCGTCTAGCTAACAAGGGTAGCTCATCTGGATTTCATTATCAGTCAGATGGTTTTCTGTGTTTGTCTGGTAGGCTTGTGATTCCGCAGGATGAAGAGTTGCGAGAGGAGATTTTGTCTCAGGCGCATCGCACTAAGTTGAGTATTCATCCTGGGAGCAACAAGATGTACAAGGATCTACGTACTCGTTTCTGGTGGAAGGGAATGAAACGCAGTGTTTATCAGTTTGTTTCGAGATGTTTGGTGTGTCAACAGGTCAAGGCAGAACACCGACGACCTGGAGGATTGCTTCACAGTCTGCCTATTCCTGAATGGAAATGGGAGTTTATCACAATGGACTTTGTGACCCATTTGCCGTTATCCCCGAGGAATTGTGATGCTATCTGGGTTGTGGTGGACCGACTCACCAAGTCAGCGCATTTCATTGTCTATAGCCGAGAGTACAATGTGGATCGTATGGCTCGTATGTATGTTCAGGAGATCGTTCGACTTCATGGAGTACCTGTGAGCATTGTCAGCGATCGAGACCCCAGGTTTACTTCTAGGTTCTGGGGGAGTGTTCAGCGTGCGATGGGTACTACTCTCAGTTTGAGTAATGCCTATCATCCGGAGACTGATGGTCAGTCAAAGCGCACTATCCGTACATTGGAGGATATGCTTCGAGCGTGCGTTATGGATTTTGGTTCAGCCTGTTAGGATAATTTGCCGTTAATTGAGTTCGCGTACAACAACAGTTACCATACTAGCATAGGTATGGCACCTTTTGAGGCGTTGTATGGGCGACGTTGTCGTACTCCACTTTTCTGGGAAGAAGTGGGGGAGAGACAGGCTGAGGGACCAGAATTAATCCAGCAGGCAATCGACATTGTCGATCAGATCAAGAAATGGATTAAGACTGCACAGGATCGTCAGGCCAGCTATGCTAACACCAAGCGTAGGCCTTTGCAGTTCGATGTTGGGGAGAAAGTGTTTTTGAGAGTGTCACCTTTCCGCAGGATTCTCAGATTTGGCCTTAAGGGCAAGTTATCTCCCAGGTTTATCGGTCCATTTGAGATTTTGGAGAGCATTGGAGATTTGGCTTATCGTCTGGCTTTGCCACCGTATCTTTCCAGTATTCACGACGTGTTTCACGTATCTCTGTTGCGACGGTATGTGGCAGATGAGTCCCACATCCTACAGCGGTCTGATGTTAAGGTGGATAAGGATTTGACTTATGTTGAGAAACCTGCTCGTATCCTGGATTATAAGGATAAGGTTCTGCGAAACAAAGTCATTCCTTTGGTTCTAGTTCAGTGGCAGCGCCGAGGCGCTGAAGAGGCTACTTGGGAGCTTGAGGACAGGATGCGTGAAGACCATCCTGAGCTGTTTTAATTTCATTCTTGAGTAGTATTCAGTTTTATCTTGTAAAATATTCAGTTTGAATAAAGGAAAGTTTGTATCTTGCTTTACATTCGGTACTTAAGATCTGTATTCGAGGACAAAATATCTTAAGTGGGGGAGAATGTAGTAGCCCAGTTCCAATTTACAAGATTAATGGTTAATTATGTTTAAATCTAATAAATATTTTATTACCAAGAGCACAAGTCAAGGTCAAAGAATACATGACATGAATGAGCAGCTCGGGTCAGTCATGAGCAGCTCGGGTCGGTCATGGTTGATCAACAAGGGCTCGGGTATAGAGCAAGGGCTCGGGCATAGAACAAGGGCTCGGGTATAGAGCTAGTGCTCGGGTATAGATCTAGGGCTCGGGCAGGGAGCTAGGGCTCAGTCATGTATGTGTGTGGAGTTTGATTTGAGCTCGGGTCTTTCCCTTGGGGCTCTGGTCGGTCATGAGTGGCTCGGGTCGGGGCTTAGGGTGCTCAAGAAAGTGTTGTGCAAAGCCAAGGTAGTGTTCGGTCATGGGAAGAGCACATGGTAGGTAGGTCGGGAGTGAACACGTGGCTGAAGCAAAAGCACGATTAGTGTCCTGCCAGGTGTCACGCACTCGGTGGACAGCTGTCCCGGCTCATCCTCTATAAATAAAAGTCGAGGGTTCGGTCATTTTACACCATTTCACCTCACTTCTTAGTTCTGCTCGGACCAAGAGTAGCTCGGGAATTCGGGAAGGAGTAGCTCGGGGCTTGACCAGGTGCAGTTCAGGTCGGGGCTTGACCAGGTGCAGTTCAGGTCGGGGCTTGACAAGGAGCAGTTCAGGTCGGGGCTTGACCAGGTGCAGTTCAGGTCGGGGCTTGACCAGGAGCAGTTCAGGTTGGGTCAGTCTTAAGACCGGGTCGGGTCGGGCTTGGACCTAAGGCAGTTAGGGGTTGTCTTCTTCCAGCTTAGTTCAAACTACGGTGTTAGGTACGAAAGTACTGTTCGAGATATCCCGACTGAGTATGCATGTATTATGTGACTGCATGATTTATATGCCATGATATTATGCTGCATTCATTTGCATATTGCTGTTATCTCATTCGAGATGTCTATTAGTAGGGTTGTACCCTATCCTGTTAGTGGATGGACTTCCATCGATTTGGGTCCGGTGTATCCTCATGTACTCGGTATGGGAGCCACCTCCTGAAGCGACGGCACAGCGTGCTACATACCAGGGCCCGGTCTGTCTCTGTTATCTGATCCTTGACCTCGAGTTTATAGGGAGTTCACTTTGCATGCATGTATACTCATACTCTCGTACTGAGCGTTTTATGCTCACGTCTCGTACTCTGTGTTTCTGGACACCCTATTCCATGGGGCAGGTTTGCGATTGGACGAGGAGGGTGGATCCAGGAGGGGCTAGTCAGTGGTTGACCAGCTGGAGCTTCGTCTAGGTTTTATTTCTGTTGTTTTGAGGTTGATACAGCTATTCGATTTGGTTGTATATTATTTGGATAAATTACAGATTCCTTTACTTGGGATTGTATAACGTTTATGGTTTCCGCAGTTTTATTCTGATATCTGTTTAAATTAAGTTAATTGCATGCCTAAGTTCTGTTAGTAGGTGATCCGGGTAAGGGTCACTACACTCCTGGTGCTCAATCCTGCACCTACACCTGCCCCGTCGAATGAGGTGTCCAGATACACAGAAAAGACTGGACGTGAGCTCAAAGCTCAATACGAAAGCAATGATATATAAAATATATGCAACACATAAGTGTATTTAAAACGAGAGTAAAACAGTACTCAGAGGCGCCATGAATATACAGAGCAATATCGGGTAGCAAGTCCGTGGTGCCGCTCCTATATTCACCTATCAACTATAGCGTCTACTCCACCGTCGTGGTCGCTCCTAGTGATAGAAAAACCAGGGGCTGAGTGTCCCCAAACACGAATCCTCAGGAAGTAACGCCTCACTGACAGAAACTGTCAATAACTCACATCATACCAGATGCAGTCAACCGTAAAAACATGCATGTTCTAAAGCCGTAAAACATGGTAAAACAAGTAGCACATACTCATGCAACACATGCAATATATATCATGCTGGCTATCTCAGTCAGTACTTACGTACCTTACTACAGGCAGTCCTAGCAGTTCCACTCTAAGTTCCCAACCTATCATCAACTCTACAATGCAAATATTCATGCATCATTAATTAAGCTCTAAAAGCCTTAACTAAGCTATTGAATACTCCTAAATATTTTAAGGAGACCATAGCTATACCTGCGTCCGTCGTCAGCCCTCTGATGGAGACTATCCTGCAACTAGGGGCACACCCCTGTTGCAGCTCCACAGCCTCGAGCACGGCTCCACTACACCAGCACTGCTCCGCTACTATGTCAGACACTGTCTGATTATACTAGAATATTTTCCCTACTCCAACTCTAAAATAAGAGTACCTAAAGCCCTAAAATAGAGCCACGTGGGCGAAGGAGAGGAAGTTGGTGCGAGTCTCAAATGAGCTCCTCGGATCTCTATATATAAGCGAGGGTTCGGGTCGTCCATTCACGCCTTCGGAGTGTCCGAACTTCTTTGGGCCATCCGATCATCTCATCGGATCGTCCGATCTCCGCCACGTGTCAATCCAATCGCATCCAACCATGCACCTGTCCCGAACACTGTTTGGATGGTCCGAACTACCTCTTCGGATCGTCCAAAGTCACCCCTATGACGTCACCGATGACATAATACTTCAAGACAGCTGGCTGGGCTACTCTTCGGATCGTCCGAAGCCTTCAGAGCCTCCGAAGCCTGGCTCTGTCCATGTTCGGATCTCCGAACTCGGGTTCGGAGCGTCCAAACCCTTCGAACCTTACCCACCATTTACGAGTGTCCTGAATCCATTTCTTGACTCCATTAATCCATTTGGAATTTCCTTAATCATATTTTACTTAATCTAAACATGATTATGTTGGGAAAACTGGCGGTCAGATCAATCACGATTGACACCCGGTGCAGCGGAAGTTTAAAAATTTTTTATCATGGAACAATTCCATGGTGTGGGTATCAACCATTCAACGATTAAATTATTGTGTGTGTAAAATTCAAATAACAATTAATTAAATTTTACCTTCAATCTCGAAGCGAGATTAATGGACACCACACAGATTTCTCTGCGCTTCTTGTATCTCCCAGGAACTGATGAACTCCTTCAATCAGGTCCACGAATGGGGTTTAAATCCCTCTGATAGATTGCACTAGAAAATCTATCAGAAGTTTTTCTGCGAAGAGATTAAACGAATCTGATTCGTTATTCCTGACTGCGATTCAAAATCACAGACCGAAATTTCTCTGACAGAGTGGGAGGGTGATCGGCCGAATTGAGAGAGAATAGGGGCTAGGGTTTTCGAAATTTTGCTCTCAAAAGAATGACCTGTTGTATCTAATTTCTGTACTGCAATAACTTATTTATAATGCAGGCCACTAACACCTTAGGGCCCATTAGTCATAAGTTAGGGCCCGACAAGCAAAGCCCGCACGTTCAGAAATTAATATAAAATTTATCGTGACTCCGATTGATGAACCGATTTCACCAATGTGCACAGAAACCATTTCTGCACATTTTAAAGTCAAAATAAATTTTCCTGAATCCGAATTCAGTGGTTTCCTAAAATGTCCATCCCTATGTCATTTTAGGAAATCCTACTCCCTTACTCTTATTTAAGAAGTCCAACTCCTTAGTTCATTAAATTTAACTCTTTAAATTTAACTATCTCAACGGGGATTAAAACTCCATTACACTGTGTGACCCTCAATGGTTCAGGGATACAGCTAGCCGTGGGCTCACAACTCCTTGTGACTCGGAACAACACTTTCCGACTTGCCCAACGAATCATGGTAAAGCGCCTAGCAACATCGCCCCATGATTCCCTAGGTATCACTGATAGTGCCTACAAGAACCAGTAGATTTTGGTTAGCGTACAGTACGGTCCCTTCATCCATATATCCCGATCGAATCAACAACCATTGGTATATCGAGAGTCGCTCAAGATTCGATAACTATGCAATACATCTTGAAGATCAAATTAGTGACATCGCATGTGCTACTAAGAAACCATTTCTTAAATCACATCAAGTACTCTGGCCAGAGATTTGTCACACTAATATCTCCTCAGATCGCATAGGATATCCACACTCGCAAGTATGTGGTGAATCCTTGACAACAATGCATTGACTCCTATATGTGTCGTAACTGTACCCAATCTCGACACCTGATGACCCCCATAGAGTCGGTAAACGAGTCAAAGCACAGCACTAGCATATAGAGTCTCCATGATGTTTCAAGTCGTAAGGACTAATGGTGTACAACCAAAACCGCGGACTTTATCCACTCGATAAGTGATAACCACTTGGAAAGTCCGGATAGGGTAGTTCGATTATTCATCCTATGAATATCCATTTGCATGCTTCGAACATCTCCATGTTCCCTACCAATGAAACGTGGTACTCCGCATCGCAAATGCTAGTCTCAAACTCGAGCGATCCTTATCCTTATTATCGGACGGCTCAATCGACTAGGAACGGTTTTAGAATATACAGTGACTATAAGATGTATTTCATGATAGACATCCCCATGTTCTACCACATCTTACATACACTATAGTATATTCAAGGTCTTTATCAAAACAACAATAGTATATCACAATATAACAATATGAAGTAATATAAAGTCATTGCCATTAATAAAAGTGTAAATAATATTAAACAAAAGATTGTTTATACAAAGAGTCATCAAAGCCCATAGCCACACAGTTGGCTCACTGGGCACATAGCCACTCAGGCTGCTTCATATAGATTTCTTCCTTAATGTCTCCATTAAGAAAAGCAGTCTTCACATCCATTTGCCATATCTCATAGTCATACCATGCAGCTATGGCAATCAGGATTCTTATGGACTTGAACATTGCAACTGGTGAAAAGGTTTCATCATAGTCAACTCCTTGCCTTTGAGTATAACCTTTCGCCACCAATCGCGCCTTGTAGGTCAATACCTTACCATCAGGCCCAAGCTTTCTCTTGTAGATCCATTTACACCCTATTGGAACAATTCCATCGGGAGGATCTACTAAAGACCAAACTTGGTTTGTATGCATCGAATCCAATTCTGACTGCATAGCTTCAAGCCATAAATTCGAATCCGCATCAGAAATTGCTTCCTTGAAGTTTCTTGGATCACATCCAATGTCGGGTTCATCTTGATCCCCTTCAAGAAGAAGACCATATCGAACTGGAGGTCTAGAAGTCCTTTCGGATCTTCTAGGTGCAGGCGTGTCCAGCAATGGTTCCTGAGGTGTAGGATCGTTATTTTGTATTTCGGGTTCTTCTCGAACTTCTTCGAGTTCCATCATCTCGCCTTTCTTATCCAATAAGAACTCCTTCTCCAAGAAGGTGGCATTCCTAGAAACAAACACCTTTGTTTCAGCAGGATAATAGAAATAATATCCGATTGAATTCTTCGGATACCCTACAAAATAACATAAGCTGGATCGACTTTCCAACTTATCTCCCACTGTCCGCTTCACGTAAGCAGGACATCCCCAAATCCTCAAGTACGAATACTTAGGAGCTTTGCCATTCCATAACTCGTATGGTGTTTTGTCCACTGCTTTAGTGTGGACGTTGTTCAACAACAATACCGTCGTTTCAAGCGCATAGCCCCAAAACGAAGGTGGAAGCTCAGTGAAGCTCATTATAGATCGAACCATGTCCAACAAAGTTCGATTACGACGCTCCGATACACCATTAAGCTGTGGTGTCATAGGAGGAGTCCACTGAGAGAGAATCCCATTCTCTTTCAGATAGTCCAAAAACTCGGTACTCAAGTATTCTCCACCTCGATCCGATCGAAGTGCTTTAATACTTTTACCTAGCTTGTTTTCTACTTCAGCCTTGAATTCTTTGAACTTTTCAAATGCTTCAGACTTATATTTCATTAAATATAAATACCCATACCTTGAATAATCATCAGTAAAGGTAATGAAGTAGGTGTGGCCATGTTGAGTCCCTACTCTAAATGGACCACAAACATCTGTGTGGATCAAATCCAACAGATTCTGACTACGCTCAGGTTTCCCCTTAAAAGGAGATTTAGTCATTTTTCCTTTTAGGCAGGATTCACAAGTAGGTAGAGAATTAATATCAGACATATCAAACATGCCCTCTCCCACTAGCTTGTTCATCCTCCTTGAGGAAATATGACCTAGCCTAGCATGCCAAAGGTTTGCCGGGTTTTGACTATCGATTTTCCTTTTGTTTGTTGTAGCCGGTTTATCAACATAATTCATTGGAACGTCTTTTAGTTTTAAGTTGTATAGATCGTTTTCAATTTGTCCATTTCCAATTAAACATTCATTCTTGTAAATATTGCAAATCTCATTCACAAAATTGCAAGAATAACCATCTCTATCTAGCATAGAAACAGAAATAATGTTTTAATTAAATCTGGAACAAATAAAACATCTATCAAAAGTAACTTAAAACCGTTCTGCAAAAATAAATATTTCCCATAGCTATGGATTTAACTCTGGAACCATTCCCGAGCCTTGACTGGGTCTCACCCATCCTTATCCTATTACTTCTTGTTATCATTTGCAACTCATTGCAAATATGAGATCTACATCTGGTATCCAATACCCAAGAAGTAGTATTAAGAAAAACATTTATTTCAATGTAAAACATACCCTTTGCAGTTCGCAACTGCTTGGGGTATTCCTTGCAGTTACGTTTCCAATTACCGGGTTTCTTGCAGTGATGGCAAACTTGTTTAGACTTGTCCAATTTTGCATGTAACATTTGGCCTTGAGATCATGGTCCAACCATTTCTCTAATTCGGCCAACCTTTCGGCAGTTACATCAGCCGGGGCTGTTTTCGGAGAAGCCTTTTCTAACACTTAGAAAATCTTTTTCCGAACTTAGGACAATCTTAACTTATGGAATCATTCTGTATTGTTTGCGTCAATAAGTTTGTTTTGTTGGAGAACAGAAACATGTGGATTACTGAGATAAAACAGACAATTATCGATGATTGTTTAAATAATTTACTAAGACATAAAATTGGCGAATTTTATTTTATGAATCTCACTCCCACTATTTTAACGATTTCACCACCCTCTAGTGAAAACGGGAAACTTTTTCCTTAGTGAGAACATGGAGTCCAATTGACAAACTTATGGTCCCGAATAATATCAGCCAACCATAATTCTCAAAAGGTAGAGCCCAATTGCTTCCTAAGCAACCCCCATGTATTTACCTCATGTCCAATAAGGGCCCAATAATATGACGCCGTTTAAAGTGACATGTCAAGATGACCCATCAATATTAAGTTGTGATGGACGGTCGCCATGTGGATCCCCCAATAATATGAGCCGATCCCATGGGAGTTCCACCCAACTTACAACATTTGTCGATCCAATGTACAGCTTTCCGACGGACGGGCCCCCCCAATAATATGAGCCGGACCATATCCGCGGGTAGCATCACATACATTGACCGTTGATGGAAGGTGGGAACATTTAAACAAATTTAAATTTCCTTTATTTATCTTGATATAAATTTTAAATCATATTTAAAATGAGGGATTTTTAATTATAAAAATATTTGTCTCATCATATTCATTTTATTGCATGCTTGCCGGATTCACGCAATTTATGTCTAAACATGCATACAATCATAATATCAAATATTATATAGGATGATCGATTCCATTTCTAATTGACCCGTGGTTGCCAATCACGGGTCTTAGTCCAATCCTAGGTAATATGCAGTATGCAATGCAATCCTATTACATGTGCTTCCAATTTACATTTCTTCAGTCTTTATTGTCTGCTGGGCCCACCGTCTTCAAATCTTGATCTCCCACTAAATCTAATGTATTTACAATAAATAACAATGACAAGTAGGGGATACATTTTAGGGTGGGAACGGGCCATAAACCAAGCCCACTTTTATTACATATGACATTCATATCGGGCCATAAACCAGGCCCATTAATAAAACCAACAACAATAAAAACAAAATGTAAATTCCTAACATACACCTACAAAATTGGTCATGGCAATCGATCATCCTTATCCAATAACATTTAATTCAAAATTAATTTATTGGATAACATGCAGTGGCAATTCAAATTTAAACAAGATAAAATCATATTTTATATAAAATCTCATTTCACATATAAAATCATATTTTATCTCTATATCAAATAAAATCATATTTTATCTATAAAATCCAATTTTACAAATAAAATCATATTTTACTCAATATATCATAAGATCATATCTTATCATCAATTGTACCAAAATAATTGATTTCAAAATTCAATTTACGGATAAAATATTAAAATTTTCCAAAAATTCAAATTTATCCAAAATCAATTTTAAAATTTACGGACTCGAACAATTCGATCCGAAATCTCGTGAACCAATCAAAACAAATTTTTGATCGGACCAAAAATAAAATTTTAACATATTAAAATTAATTTTTAATAAAAATAGAATTTTTCCCGCGGGCCGCCCGGGACACTCCCGGGCCAGCCCGCACCCGGGCGCGGGCCGGGGGCAGCCAGGCTGCCCCCTTAGGGCAGCAACAATTGCTGCCCTGGCGGCGCCTGGCGCCGCCGCTGGGCGGCGCCGTGCGCCGCCCTGGGCGGCGACGGTCGCCGTCCTGGGCGGCGCCATGCGCCCCCTTTGGGCGGCGCCGTGCGCCGCCCGGGGCAGCAACAATTGCTGCCCCACCGGGCAGCGATCCAATCGCTGCCCGGGTTTTGCCCCGAAAAAAAAAAAATTTTTATTTAAAAATATTTATTTTGTTTTCCAAAAACCGAGATTCAAAAATTTTGTACAATCGATTAATTCAATCGTTTGATCTGAGCAACCTGGCTCTGATACCACTGTTGGGAAAACTGGCGGTCAGATCAATCACGATTGACACCCGGTGCAGCGGAAGTTTAAAAAATTTTTATCATGGAACAATTCCATGGTGTGGGTATCAACCATTCAACGATTAAATTATTGTGTGTGTAAAATTCAAATAACAATTAATTAAATTTTACCTTCAATCTCGAAGCGAGATTAATGGACACCACACAGATTTCTCTGCGCTTCTTGTATCTCCCAGGAACTGATGAACTCCTTCAATCAGGTCCACGAATGGGGTTTAAATCCCTCTGATAGATTGCACTAGAAAATCTATCAGAAGTTTTTCTGCGAAGAGATTAAACGAATCTGATTCGTTATTCCTGACTGCGATTCAAAATCACAGACCGAAATTTCTCTGACAGAGTGGGAGGGTGATCGGCCGAATTGAGAGAGAATAGGGGCTAGGGTTTTCGAAATTTTGCTCTCAAAATAATGACCTGTTGTATCTAATTTCTGTACTGCAATAACTTATTTATAATGCAGGCCACTAACACCTTAGGGCCCATTAGTCATAAGTTAGGGCCCGACAAGCAAAGCCCGCACGTTCAGAAATTAATATAAAATTTATCGTGACTCCGATTGATGAACCGATTTCACCAATGTGCACAGAAACCATTTCTGCACATTTTAAAGTCAAAATAAATTTTCCTGAATCCGAATTCAGTGGTTTCCTAAAATGTCCATCCCTATGTCATTTTAGGAAATCCTACTCCCTTACTCTTATTTAAGAAGTCCAACTCCTTAGTTCATTAAATTTAACTCTTTAAATTTAACTATCTCAACGGGGATTAAAACTTCATTACACTGTGTGACCCTCAATGGTTCAGGGATACAGCTAGCCGTGGGCTCACAACTCCTTGTGACTCGGAACAACACTTTCCGACTTGCCCAACGAATCATGGTAAAGCGCCTAGCAACATCGCCCCATGATTCCCTAGGTATCACTGATAGTGCCTACAAGAACCAGTAGATTTTGGTTAGCGTACAGTACGGTCCCTTCATCCATATATCCCGATCGAATCAACAACCATTGGTATATCGAGAGTCGCTCAAGATTCGATAACTATGCAATACATCTTGAAGATCAAATTAGTGACATCGCATGTGCTACTAAGAAACCATTTCTTAAATCACATCAAGTACTCTGGCCAGAGATTTGTCACACTAATATCTCCTCAGATCGCATAGGATATCCACACTCGCAAGTATGTGGTGAATCCTTGACAACAATGCATTGACTCCTATATGTGTCGTAACTGTACCCAATCTCGACACCTGATGACCCCCATAGAGTCGGTAAACGAGTCAAAGCACAGCACTAGCATATAGAGTCTCCATGATGTTTCAAGTCGTAAGGACTAATGGTGTACAACCAAAACCGCGGACTTTATCCACTCGATAAGTGATAACCACTTGGAAAGTCCGGATAGGGTAGTTCGATTATTCATCCTATGAATATCCATTTGCATGCTTCGAACATCTCCATGTTCCCTACCAATGAAACGTGGTACTCCGCATCGCAAATGCTAGTCTCAAACTCGAGCGATCCTTATCCTTATTATCGGACGGCTCAATCGACTAGGAACGGTTTTAGAATATACAGTGACTATAAGATGTATTTCATGATAGACATCCCCATGTTCTACCACATCTTACATACACTATAGTATATTCAAGGTCTTTATCAAAACAACAATAGTATATCACAATATAACAATATGAAGTAATATAAAGTCATTGCCATTAATAAAAGTGTAAATAATATTAAACAAAAGATTGTTTATACAAAGAGTCATCAAAGCCCATAGCCACACAGTTGGCTCACTGGGCACCCACTCTTACAGATTACACAATTAATTATGCATTAATCGTTAATTTCGGATACGGGTCACTAAATGTGCAGTCAATGCCGAGACTTGAGCAGATAAAGAAGTGAGAGGATCCACAACATAAACTTCGGGCTAATTTGATGCCAGCTCGTTCAGTCGGCCACTAAAAGCTGGTGATAGTCATTTGTTCTAGTATCTCATACGCCTGAGTAGGATCTTTTGAAAATATTGTACCTCCAGCAGTTCCACAGATCTTTGTATTCGCATTCAGTCCATTATAAAAAAAATTCAATTTGCTCCCAATCAAAAAAGTTGTGGTTTGGGCACCATCTCAACAAGTCCTTGTAATGCTCCCATGCCTCGTATAATTGCTCAGCATAATGCTGCCTGAATGTGCTAATCTCTATCTTCAATTGAGTGGACTTGTCAGGAGGAAAATATTTGGCAAGAAACTTCATTGCCATAACCTCCCAAGTAGTAATACTCTCAAGTGGTAGTGATTGAAGCCAACATCGTGTCTGATCCATGAGAGAAAACGGAAACAAATGAAGTTAATAATATCATCAGAAACACCATTAATTTTTACTGTGTCTGTGATCTACAGGAATGTCCTCAGATGCAGATGAGGATCAGGATTGGAACTTCCACTAAATTGGTTTTGCTGAACCATATTGATCAGTGCAGGCTTCAACTCGAAATTGTTGGCATTGATGGTTCCACGAGCTATGCCAGAATAGTGAGCCGGGACTACGGGCCTGAAGTGGTCTCTAATTGGCACCAAGGGAGGTGAATTGTTTTCAACCATCTCTTTCAACTCTTCTCTTCTTGCTTTACATAAAGCTCTAGTAGTTCTTTCGATCTCAAGATCAAAAAGTAAAGAATCAATACTTTGATATCTTTGCATACACTACAAACCAAATAAACCAAAACGAATCAGTAACTAACAAAAAGTAAAGAGAAAACTCTAAATTAAAATCTAGACTAATTGGTAACAAGACAAATATAACTTCAATAAAAATACTTCCCGGCAATAGTTCCAAAAACTTGTTGCGTAATTTCTTGCTCGCAAGCGCACGATTGTCAAGGTTTAATAAAGGATGAACAAAGTATCGTTCCCACGAGGAGTATGCTTGAAAATTATATTAGTGCTTTTAATTAAAATAGGCTAAATTTTATCTAGAATATTAAATAAGAATTTCCTTTTGAACTTAAAGAAATATACCAGCAAAACTAGTAAACAACTCACACACTTGAGATAAATAACACTGAGCGAAAATATCTAGAGGATTTGATTTCACTTAGTTTCGACAACGAATACTTCTAATTAATATATGCTCATGAATTTTTTTCATCTAATAACTAAGAACACTTAAGTATTTCTACTTCCTTCTCCCGAGCAACAAATATAATGTATCAAATAAACTTTGATTCCAATATCCCTACTAAAAATTTAAGATTAATGTATGTGATAAAACATGTTCTTACACAAGCTCTGTTAAAGTTATATGTCTCCCGACCTATATAAATATTAACAGTGTATTTTCTATTGGTCCTATTCAAAATTCCCTCTCCCGACCATCGATTTCAAATAAATATGAAAATTCAATTATTGATCAGGTAATTGAAAGACAATAAATTCTAGAAAACACAATTAAATTAAGGAAATTCAATCCAATAAATTAAATAATTGCGGAAGTCGTCTCCACTAAGCTACATCATCCTTTGGACTTAAAAGTTTAGTTCATGATGCAATCTAAACAAACACAAATCATGTTTTTCAAACTAAACATCAATTCAGAATTTAAAAGCTTAAGTAAAGAATAACAAATACGAAATATCGCATTTTTGTGTCCAGATAACGCGTTTGTCTTTGTTCCTTCTGTTCTTCAGAATTCTGCAGATTTTTCGAGCCCTTCAAGTCTCTCTCAATCTCTCACAATTTGTGTTGTGTTATCTCTATGATGTGTGCGGTTGATCTCTTCCTCCTCTGTGATTTACTGCGTGTATTGTGCTATATAAGGTATAGTCCTTCTCGAAGTCTGATGAACGGAGCCCATCAATCGAGTATTTTAGTTTTGAAGACTCCCGTTTATGTTTTCTACCCGCAGCAGCGCGACAACTCTTCCATTTAGCGCAAAAGCACTTCTTTTTCAAACCTCAAGCGCTGCTGCTCTTCTTCTCAAGCGCTGCTGCTCTTCATGTTCCTCAATGTAGATTTGTTGAGCTTGTTCATAAAACAGAGGCACTGTGTTTCTCTTCTCCAGGGCATAGCTACGTTGCACAACGGCGCAAGGGCGCTGCCGCTTCATCATTTCCTGTGCAGAATTCTTCCAAAAATCATATCCGGTGTTCTAGTCGTTGGATCGAGCTAAAATTTGGACAGCAGCTTCATAACATCTTATACTTCATTTTTAATGGTGAAGATCAGATTTGTACCTAACTAAATTTGGCAATAATGTTTGGACAATTGCTGCTTTGTGATTGCTTCTTTTGCCTCTTCTCGGTACTTAACTTCCAATTCTTGTATATCGACCGAAGATTTTGGTTGGAAAATTCTAGCAAGTGCAAATTTTAATTAAATTAAAAAGCATCGTAAATAAAAGAAGAATTCAAATTTTAGAAAAATGACCAGGAACACACAACGGTACCAGACATCAATTATTGCTACGTATTGGATTTAATTAAGCAAGAATTACCTATGTTCAAGATGAAATTCCCTATCTTGATTATTAATCTATTTCTAAAATTAACAATCCTATTTTTATTTAACAGTCCAATTATTTCAAATTGAATTTAATTAAACAAAAACGCTTTCCCAACTATGGAATTTTAGCTTTCGCCTAAAATCGCACACTGAAACCGAATACTATTTCTAGTCAGTTTAACCATGTGTTGATTGATATTTTTGAAGTTAATTTCAATCTCTTTTTTCCAAGTCAAGATCGAACAACAAACATGAGATTAATTGGCCAGATTAAAAGCAAGAAATATGCATAAATATTAATCAATAAACATAAAATTAATCAAAACATCAATCAATCCAACCCATGAACAAAAATCATTAGTCTGTCCCTATCGTGGTCCCGATCAAAAGACGACTACTCTATAATATCAAAATTAGACAGAATTCTAATGTTTGAATTCATCTCAAATAAAATAGAAAAATAAGAATAATAAAATTCTCAGGGATGGTGCGCGGGTCTTGCTTGTGTTCTTCAATTCTTATCCTCTTCAAGCCCTAGCCGTCGTTTCGAAATTTGGCAAAATGCCCTCTTCAAGTTGGCCGGTGTTTTATTTTATATTCTCTCTTTAAAAAGCCCTATTTTTGTCCTAAATCAATAATCAATATTTTCCCAAAATAAAAGAGTCCCGAAATTTTCAAATTCTGCGACATATAATTTTTTTCAAATCCGCTACATGCACGAACCCTGTGCTACCTCCGTACATACCTCCGTGAATTTTACAATTTCTGAAAATAAGAGTGCACGGACCCTGGACAAAGGTCCGGGTCCACCTCAGGGTGCTCTCTGCCTCAAAATTTTTGACGAAACATATGCACGTACTTTCCTCTAAAATATTCACGAGGTCCTTGCATTAAACTGGAGTGAATATTTCTATTGGTCGAAATGCACGGACCTTCATCAATAAAATGCATAGGGTCTGTGCATTAAATTTCAAAATTTCCTTCTTCGCTTCTTATGATTTTCCTCGACTTTCAATCAAGCTCCAACGTGGCATCGCAATGTTTGACTTTTTATTCAATATTCATGTCTTCTCAAATCTCAATCAAATCTACAAACACAAAAAGTATGATGATTTATGCTCAAAACTAGGAACAAAAATGTCAGATAAGCACGAATACGACAAAATAGAGTGCCTAAAAGACTATAGGATTCGTACTTATGAAACCCTCCAAACTTAGCTTTTGTTCGTCCTTGAACAAATAAAAAAAATTAGAAATGAAAAATATCAATGATTTAAAACACAAAGTAGCACAATCAACACCTTTCAATCTATCAAATCTCTTCACACACAGTCAAAAGCTAGCTCATACTTCAAAAATCACAAGCCTCGCTTTCGTTGCAATTCAAAACTCGAACACTACCCAGAAAAGATCAACAAAATGAGACGTGTGTAGTGTGTGTGTCAGAACTTATACTTATTTGGTTCAAGGATTCCTCATGTTTATTCATAAATTTTTTTTCAAATCCTCATATACTTGTCTTTCATATCCCTCTCTACTAAATTTTGAATGATTATGATTCGGTTAATAGGTCTTTTAAGCTTATAACGTTAGGCCACGGCTCACGACTACAATAAATTATAGGAAATCAAAAGTGAGGGAAATCAAACAAGTTCTTCATTTAGCACAATTACATAGCTCTAATTTCCATCAATTATTGAATTTCATCACAATCTTTTCATTCATCAATGTCAACCCCCTTTTCTCCTTTCCCTTATATATTGTTTTTCTTTTTCAGTACCCTTTGAACTGTTTTAGGTTTTTTCCATGCCATACACAATTTTTTTCCATTCAATCCCTTCTATCATTCAAGAATAATTCACCAACTCCTTCAAATATATTTATGTGAATCAATTATGAGTTTTTGTAAATTTAAAAGCGCTAAAGGCTTTGTTTCTCTCAAAATTCTTGTAGGAAAAGTAGTGTATAGGCTACAAAATCAGGTAGTCAATGTAAAATAGAAGAAATGATAAATGGGGTCTAATTGTGCACCATTGACACACACCATTCAATTTTATAAAGCTCAATGGGGTTACTAGGGACAATAGTGATGCATCAGATAGGCTCGAAAGGCTCAAATGGTCCAAAGATTGCCTAAATCATCCCTAAGTCACAATCGTTCGAATTTTCGCTTTGAGGACTAATCAGACAAGTTCTAGGGATAAAAACTTCAATTTTTCTCTCTTTTTTTTTTCATGAGTCCACCTATTACCATTCAAAATTAATTTGCACAAGTATGAAACAGTTTCTAGGGATAAAAACTTCAATTCTAGTCATGAAACAGTTTCTAAGGCGATCAAAAATCTAGCAAACATATTGGTATGTCATATAAAACACAAGTGCAGTGCCTCAAAAGATACTCATCTCCATTTTTTAAAAGTGTTGCTAAGTGATTTGAAACATAGGGTAATGAATGACTCACCGCCCACACTTTTAAAATCGACACTGTCCTCAGTGTTAAAACTCAAAAAATAAGGAAGAAAATGAGCACGAGCAAAAACACTTCCCTGAAAAATGTCGACGATAATAAAATACAAGGAGCGGGTGATAGCCTGAACATAGATAACAACAAAACCAACCAAAACGCGTAAAGTAGAAAAAATGAGCACACAAGCACACACATAAGCTGCAAAATAAATTCAATAGAGAATAAGAAAAACTGAAAGCATAACCATAATATCCATTAAACAAATCCAGCGAATAAAGGTGATAGAGTTCAACAGCAGTTATAACGCAAGACATAACTAGCACATGCAAGACTAGCCGCAAAATATGCCAAAAGATGCAAACACAACAAATAAATCCCAAAACAAATATAGTTCAAAACCACCAACAAAAACGCCTAAAATATCCAAAACAACACTATCATAGACAACTCCAAACTACGCCTCATCTGAAGTAGAGGCCGACTCGTCAAGCTCATCCAAGGCATAACGATCAAAAGGCAGAGTGTAAACGTCAGCTGAATAGGACTGTGTCCTAGCATGATGCTCCAGGCGAGCTGATAACTGTGTTTCATATGCATATTTTTGTTATTGTTTTTCATGCATTCATATGTTGTTGTTTTATTTAGTTTTAGCATGTTTAATGCAATTGTCTGCATAATACTCTTCCTGGTTCATTTTGTAGGAAAATTCAAAAAACCAAGATTTTTGGACAGCTTTATACTTGCTCGAGCGGATGGTTATGCTCGCTCAAGCGAGTACGAGATATGAGGAAAATTTCCAGAGTCCACTCGCTCGAGCGCATCTGGTGCTCTCTTGAGCGAGCGAAGAGAGATCACCGAAACAGAGATGTTCTCGCTCGAGCGCACTTTGTGATCGCTCAAGCAAGAAAGACGAGCCAAAAATTCTACGGAACAGAGAGTTGCTCGCTCGAGCGCACCTTGTGCTCGCTCGAGCGAGCCGAGCATACAAACTTTTTAAAATTGGAAACTCTTGCTCGGGAAGGATACTATTTTTTGAGGATATTTGGGCATTTAAATACCGACTCTTCCATCAGAATAATTGTTACACAACACCTTTGAAGGCAAGATGTGGCTGATCATCATCTTCCATTCTACCTTTCTTCTTTTCTGTTATTTTTGATTTTTCAGTTGATGTTTTGGATTAAAAACTCTTGTTTATGAATGATGTTAAACTTTGAGTAGTTTTTCTCTTTCGATCAAGGCCACGTGATTGGGCCAGACAAATTTATGTAGAAAACTTGAATGTTTATTTGGGATTTTTAGACTTGATTTTATTTTATTGATTGTAGAATTTATATTTGTCTTGTGAATGATCTGGCCAATTATTTGCTTGCATGTTAATTGATTCCAAGTCGACGGAGTAGGTATTGATTTCGATCACTTTGATAATAAACATATTGTAAAACCGACTAGAAATAGAATTCGGTTTCAATGTGCAAACTGAATTTTCACCGTTCGTCATGCATTCAAATTTGATTAGAATTACGAAAGATTAATCCGTCAATATTTGAATATGTTTGATTGTTCTAGAAATAGACCTTTGAACAAGTTAGGAGAATTCCTGTAATATAAGATTAAATCTGAGCCTTGAATCGACTACTTGTTATATAATTTTTCTAGTACCTACGTGTGTCCTTGATCGAGTTTTTCCCATATTAAATTTAATCCAAAATCTCTGCTGCATTTTTATTGAGTTTTTTAGTTTAAAATCTGAATTTTCATCACTCTTATTGATTAGTCTAGATTATGTAGAAATAACCATATTCTGATAGTCATATTTATATAGTCCATGTGGGTTCGACATCTGATTTTATTCAATATCTATAACTTGACCTGGTATGCTTGCCAGTTGATTTTAATCACACCGATTTTAGCGGTCACGAGCCAATCGACTACTCAAAGCATCCATACAATCAAAAATAGCAGAAAAAATCGGACGTGTGCCCCTAGGTGCTCGGGTTGGCATATGGGTCTCATCTGGAATAACATCATGCTGATCAAGAGTAGCCTTTTTGTGGGGACCTCGGGTTGCTAATCTCATCTTAAGGCAATTAACGATTAATAAACAATAAATCAAGTAGTTAAAAGAATACTCAAACCAATTTTTTTTTTTAAATGTTGCACCTCGCTCAATCGGTAAAATCCTACCGATTGAGCGGGCAAGGGATCTCATCACTCGAGTCTGAGAAAATCTTGGCCTCCCTCGATCGGTCAAATCTTACCGATCAAGCGAGCAAGAAAAATAAAGTTTCTGTTCAAGAAAAACAGGCCTCGCTCGATCGGTCAAATCCTACCGATCGAGCGGCCTCTCTGCCCAGAAAAACAGCAGAATTTTGTTTTGCTGTCAAAGCATGAATACTCAATCCCAATTGCCTCCAATCAATACAAAACATGGTTGAATATATTAAGGAACATGCATATAATGGTAGTACCAAACATCAAGCATAAATCCATGTCTTTATTACATCAAACTAATAGTATCAAAGGCATTAAAATCATACACTACATAAAGTGTACTTCAAGTTATCAATCCTTTACAAGTTTGACGCTTGTTCAACTATCATACATCACCTAAGACCCGAGTCCTCACTTGCTAATTCTCGTTCCCAAGCTATCAATGTCGTCGTTGACTAGCTCCTGCCCCCTCTGTTTCCATGCACACATACAAAACAAAGCAACAATCGGATAAACTCCAGTGAGAAATCATTCTCAGTATAACCGACATATATAAAGCTTTAAATAAATCATATCGACTCTATTCATAATCGACTCAACAATAGAGTAAATAACGCATATATCGATTAAGAATTGATTCATATTACGTCATTGCCATCAAGATTCGTAAACGATCTTGACATGGATATCCATCTATCGAAATTATTCCGGATTCAAAAATAAGGTCAACCTCCGACCTCGGCATAGAACCAATTCAATAACATCTCGTATCATAATCATATCGACTCAAATTAAAGATCCACTACCTGAGATGGATCGACAACATCAAAATCAAATCAAAACATAAACAATTATGTGGTTTTGGCGAGACAACTCAAGAATAATCGATCTTGAGTTTCAAACTTCCTAACTCGTGATGTCGTCATTATACCTTCGTATATCTTGGTTCTGAACACTTCCAATCTGAAATATAACAATCACAACAATCATATCAAACTTCATTCAAGATGATCAATCCAAAATCGGATCAAACTCATCAATATAACGTCAATACAATCACTTCAAACCTCCAGCAAACTTCCTTGGTTCAAAGTCGGACTTCTTGAGTTGATCGAGCTTGAAACTAATCTGAAATGTAACGATTATGATCAAGAAGTATCAGTATACAATCACAAGATCCTCAGCTCAATCATAGGATATCATAACAACTTCACATCCTAAACCGGCGGCTTAGCGATTGAAAATCGGTAACCGACAAAACATCGAAACATTTATAACTTCATATACAACTTCTAATCACTTCATATCATTCATAAACCAACCAAAAACCATCATAATCATATGCTTGACAAGTTGAGTACATGCTGGAATAATTATAAGTTCATATAACAATCAATCCTCAATCCGGTTTCGATATCGAGTCACATACAAGCTCAAGAACATGAACACACAATAAAAATCTGATATCTGGAATATTTCAATCTTCAAACCATGCTGAAAAACATAAACACTTACATCAAATCGAATTCCTTGGTGTAAGGATTCCAGAACACTTTTCAGAATCGAAATCGGATAACCGGAGCAAAAGTTACGGCAAATCGAAAATCATGAAATCATAGAAAATTGAAGAACCTCGGCTCTCTGTTCAAACTTTTTGAATTCAATATCCAAGATACACGTATTCAACCGACTAAAGATAGTAAAATCGGATATCTTCAAATAATATTGCACTTTAGTCCCTAGAAACTTCATAAATTGCAATTCAGTCCTCGACCCTTATTTTAATTCAATTTCAATCCTAAATAATTTAAGAATATTAGAATTTAAATCGAAACTCTAAATATTCCCAAATTAAATATAGTCGGATTAAAATTAAATAATCTCGGATTAAATTAAATAATCCCGGGCCTTACATTTCTCCTCCACTAAGATATGAGTTCGTCCTCGAATTCATAAACAGTATAGATATGCAGTCTGTATACTCATAAGAATAAAGAATAACAGAAAACTGAATAAGAACTCACATCAGTGAAATAAGTAAGGAAATCTCTGTCTCATGTATTCTTCAACTTCCCATGTCGCTTCTTCAACTCCGTGCGACTCCATTGAATCTTCACCAATGGAATGGTCTTCGTTCGGAGTTGCTTTTCTTTCCTATCCAGAATCTGAATCGGTTGTTCAAAATAACTCAAAGTGTCATCGAGTTCAGCTTCATCAACATGGATAATATGCGATACATCAGGCTGATACTTCCTCAGCAGAAACATGAAAAACATCATGAATACCGGACAAGGATGGAGGAAGAGTGAGTCGATAAGCACGATTGCCTATCTTATCGAGAATCTCATACTGCCCAATAAATCGTGGAGACAATTTTCCTCGTTTACGAAATCGTATAGTACCCCTGAAAGGTGAAATCTTCAAGAATACTCTATCTCCCTATTCAAAAGATAACGGTCGTCGTCGCACATTCGCATATCTAGTCTGTCTGTGCTGCGCTGTTTTCATTCTCTGCTAAATCAACTTCACCTTCTCAGTCATCTGTCTGATCATATCCGGTCCCAACTCAGGCACCTCTGACACATCATCCCAATATAACGACGATCGATACTTCTTCCTATACAATGCTTCAAATTGAGCTATCTTTATACTCGTCTGATAACTGTTGTTATAAGAGAATTCCACAAGTGGTATAGAATCTTGCCATGTAACACCAAAATCAAGTATCATAGCTCTAAGAATATCCTCAAGAGTCTGAATGGTTCGTTCAGATTGTCCGTCAGTTTGAGGATGATAAGCAGTACTCAAATGTAAATGCGTACCTAGAGCTTCCTATAAGCTATGCCAAAAATGCGAAGTAAATCTAGGATCTCGATCAGATACAATCGACTTGGCACACCGTGTAGTCTTACCATTTCTCGAATATAGAGATCTGCCATTTGATCATGACGATAAGTCATTCGATAAGGAATAAAGCACGCAGATTTTGTCAATCTGTCTATGATCACCCAAATAGCGTCGCAACTTCGGGATGATCATGGCAATTTTGTCACAAAGTCCATAGAAATGTGATCCCATTTCCATTCAGGAATAGATAGACTCTGTAATAAGCCACCTGGTTTCTTTCTCTCAGCCTTCACCTGTTGGCAGTTCAAGCATTTTGATACAAATTCAGTCACATCAGACTTCATTTGTTTCCACCAGTACTGATTCTTCAAATTTTTGTACATTTTTCTGCCTCCAGGATGAATACTAAATCGACTACAATGGGCTTCTGTCAAAATATTCTGTCTCAAATCTGAAAGATCTGGAACAACAACTCGATTATTCACATACAGAATATCATCATTACTAACCTTGTACTCAGACTGATGTCCTGATCTGATCATTTCAATCGACTTCTATACACTCAAATCAGATTTTTGTGCTTCTTTGATTCGAATCAACAACTCAGGCTCAACACTGATAGCACAAATTCTTATCGGTCTTCTATCTGTCTCAAATATATATCCAGAAATACGGCAATCTTCAATCAAATTAGATACACCTATACTAATTAAGGAAAAGGCACATGCCTTCCTAATTAGGGCATCAGCTGCTGCATTTGACTTCCCTGGATAATATTTGATTTCACAGTCGAAATCCTTCAGTAAATCGAGCCATCTTCATTGTCTCATGATCAATTCAGATTGTGAAAACAGATACTTCAGACTTTTGTGATAAAAAAAGATTTCGAATTTCTCAGCATACAAATAATGTCGCCAGATCTTCAATGCAAAAACAATAGCTGCCAATTCAAGATCATGAATTGGATATCTGACTTCATGTGGTTTCAGTTGTCGTGAGGCATAAGCAACCAAATGTCCTTTCTGCATCAAAATACATCCCAAACCTCGGTGAGAAGCATCACAATAAACAACAAAATCACCAGTATCTGAAGGGATTATCAAAACTGGTGCTGTAGTCAACATCTTCTTCAGCTCAAGAAAACCGGTTTCACATGCTTCAGACCACACAAACATAGGGTAATGAATGACTCACCGCCCACACTTTTAAAATCGACACTGTCCTTAGTGTTAAAACTCAAAAAATAAGGAAGAAAATGAGCACGAGCAAAAACACTTCCCTGAAAAATGTCGACGATAATAAAATACAGGGAGCGGGTGATAGCCTGAACATAGATAACAACAAAACCAACCAAAACGCGTAAAGTAGAAAAAATGAGCACACAAGCACACACATAAGCTGCAAAATAAATTCAATAGAGAATAAGAAAAACTGAAAGCATAACCATAATATCCATTAAACAAATCCAGCGAATAAAGTTGATAGAGTTCAACAGCAGTTATAACGCAAGACATAACTAGCACATGCAAGACTAGCCGCAAAATATGCCAAAAGATGCAAACACAACAAATAAATCCCAAAACAAATATAGTTCAAAACCACCAACAAAAACGCCTAAAATATCCAAAACAACACTATCATAGACAACTCCAAACTACACCTCATCTGAAGTAGAGGCCGACTCGTCAAGCTCATCCAAGGCATAACGATCAAAAGGCAGAGTGTAAACGTCAGCTGAATAGGACTGTGTCCTAGCATGATGCTCCAGGCGAGCTGATAACTGTGTTTCATATGCATATTTTTGTTATTGTTTTTCATGCATTCATATGTTGTTGTTTTATTTAGTTTTAGCATGTTTAATGCAATTGTCTGCATAATACTCTTCCTGGTTCATTTTGTAGGAAAATTCAAAAAACCAAGATTTTTGGACAGCTTTATACTTGCTCGAGAGGATGGTTATGCTCGCTCAAGCGAGTACGAGATATGAGGAAAATTTCCAGAAGTCCACTCGCTCGAGCGCATCTGGTGCTCTCTCGAGCGAGCGAAGAGAGATCACCGAAACAGAGATGTTCTCGCCCGAGCGCACTTTGTGCTCGCTCAAGCGAGAAAGACGAGCCAAGAATTCTACGGAACAGAGAGTTGCTCGCTCGAGCGCACCTTGTGCTCGCTTGAGCGAGTCGAGCATACAAACTTTTTAAAATTGGAAACTCTTGCTCGGGAAGGATACTATCTTTTGAGGATCTTTGGGCATTTAAATACCGACTCATCCATCAGAATAATTGTTACACAACACCTTTGAAGGCAAGATGCGGCTGATCATCATCTTCCATTCTACCTTTCTTCTTTTCTGTTATTTTTGATTTTCAGTTGATGTTTTGGATTAAAAACTCTTGTTTATGAATCATGTTAAACTTTGAGTAGTTTTTCTCTTTCGATCAAGGCCACGTGATTGGGCCAGACAAATTTATGTAGAAAACTTGAATGTTTATTTGGGATTTTTAGACTTGATTTTATTTTATTGATTGTAGAATTTATATTTGTCTTGTGAATGATCTGGCCAATTATTTGTTTGCATGTTAATTGATTCCAAGTCGACGGAGTAGGTATTGATTTTGATCACTTCGATAATAAACATATTGTAAAACCGACTAGAAATAGAATTCGATTTCAATGTGCAAACTGAATTTTCACCGTTCGTCATGCATTCAAATTTGATTAGAATTATGAAAGATTAATCCGTCAATATTTGAATATGTTTGATTGTTCTAGAAATAGACCTTTGAACAAGTTAGGAGAATTCCCGTAATATAAGATTAAATCTGAGCCTTGAATCGACTACTTGTTATATAATTTTTATAGTACCTACGTGTGTCTTTGATCGAGTTTTTCCCATATTAAATTTAATCCAAAATCTCTGCTGCATTTTTATTGAGTTTTTTAGTTTAAAATCTGAATTTTCATCACTCTTATTGATTAGTCTAGATTATGTAGAAATAACTATATTCTGATAGTCATATTTATATAGTCCATGTGGGTTCGACATCTGATTTTATTCAATATCTATAACTTGACCTGGTATGCTTGCCAGTTGATTTTAATCACACCGATTTTAGCGGTCACGAGCCAATCGACTACTCAAAGCATCCATACAATCAAAAATAGCAGAAAAAATCGGACGTGTGCCCCTAGGTGCTCGGGTTGGCATATGGGTCTCATCTGGAATAACATCATGCTGATCAAGAGTAGCCTTTTTGTGGGGACCTCGGGTTGCTAATCTCATCTTAAGGCAATTAATGATTAATAAACAATAAATCAAGTAGTTAAAAGAATACTCAAACCAATTTTTTTTTTTTTAAATGTTGCACCTCGCTCGATCGGTAAAATCCTACCGATCGAGCGGGCAAGGGATCTAATCACTCAAGTCTGAGAAAATCTTGGCCTCGCTCGATCGGTCAAATCTTACCGATCAAGCGAGCAAGAAAAATAAAGTTTCTGTTCAAGAAAAACAGGCCTCGCTCAATCGGTCAAATCCTACCGATCGAGCAGCCTCTCTGCCCAGAAAAACAGCAGAATTTTGTTTTGCTGTCAAAGCATGAATACTCAATCCCAATCGCCTCCAATCAATACAAAACATGGTTGAATATATTAAGGAACATGCATATAATGGTAGTACCAAACATCAAGCATAAATCCATGTCTTTATTACATCAAACTAATAGTATCAAAGGCATTAAAATCATACACTACATAAAGTGTACTTCAAGTTATCAATCCTTTACAAGTTTGACGCTTGTTCAACTATCATACATCACCTAAGACCCGAGTCCTCACTTGCTAATTCTCGTTCCCAAGCTATCAATGTCGCCGTTGACTAGCTCTTGCCCCCTCTGTTTCCATGCACACATACAAAACAAAGCAACAACCGGATAAACTCCAGTGAGAAATCATTCTCAGTATAACCGACATATATAAAGCTTTAAATAAATCCTATCGACTCTATTCATAATCGACTCAACAATAGAGTAAATAACGCATATATCGATTAAGAATTGATTCATATTACGTCATTTCCATCAAGATTCGTAAACGATCTTGACATGGATATCCATCTATCGAAATTATTCCGGATTCGAAAATAAGGTCAACCTCCGACCTCGGCATAGAACCAATTCAATAACATCTCGTATCATAATCATATCGACTCAAATTAAAGATCCACTACCTGGGATGGATCGACAACATCAAAATCAAATCAAAACATAAACAAGTATGTGGTTTTGGCGAGACAACTCAAGAATAATCGATCTTGAGTTTCAAACTCCCTAACTCGTGATGTCGTCATTATACCTTCATATATCTTGGTTCTGAACACTTCCAATCTGAAATATAACAATCAGAACAATCATATCAAACTTCATTCAAGATGATCAATCCAAAATCGGATCAAACTTATCAATATAACGTCAATACAATCACTTCAAACCTCCAGCAAACTTCCTTGGTTCAAAGTCGGACTTCCTGAGTTGATCGAGCTTGAAACTAATCTGAAATGTAACGATTATGATCAAGAAGTATCAGTATACAACCACAAGCTCCTCAGCTCAATCATAGGATATCAAAACAACTTCACAACCTAAACCGGCGGCTTAGCGATTGAAAATCGGTAACCGACAAAACATCGAAACATTTATAACTTCATATACAACTTCTAATAACTTCATATCATTCATAAACCAACCAAAAACCATCATAATCATATGCTTGACAAGTTGAGTACATTCTGGAATAATTATAAGTTCATATAACAATCAATCCTCAATCCGGTTTCGATATCGAGTCACATACAAGCTCAAGAACATGAACACACAATAAAAATCTGATATCTGGAATATTTAAATCTTCAAACCATACTGAAAAACATAAACACTTACATCAAATCGAATTCCTTGGTGTAAGGATTCCAGAACACTTTTCAGAATCGAAATCGGATAACCGGAGCAAAAGTTACGGCAAATCGAAAATCATGAAATCATAGAAAATTGAAGAACCTCGGCTCTCTGTTCAAACTTTTTGAATTCAATATCCAAGATACACGTATTCAACCAACTAAAGATAGTAAAATCGGATATCTTCAAATAATATTGCACTTTAGTCCCTAGAAACTTCATAAATTGCAATTCAGTCCTCGGCCCTTATTTTAATTCAATTTCAATCCTAAATAATTTAAGAATATTAGAATTTAAATCGAAACTCTAAATATTCCCAAATTAAATATACTCGGATTAAAATTAAATAATCTCGAATTAAATTAAATAATCCTGGGCCTTACATTTCTCCTCCACTAAGATATGAGTTCGTCCTCGAATTCATAAACAGTATAGATATGCAGTCTGTATACTCATAAGAATACAGAATAACAGAAAACTGAATAAGAACTCACATTAGTGAAATAAGTAAGGAAATCTCTGTCTCATGTCTTCTTCAACTTCCCATGTCGCTTCTTCAACTCCGTGCCGACTCCATTGAATCTTCACCAATGGAATGGTTTTCGTTCGGAGTTGCTTTTCTTTCCTATCCAGAATCTGAATCGGTTGATCAAAATAACTCAAAGTTTCATCGAGTTCAGCTTCATCAACATGGATAATATGCGATACATCAGGCTGATACTTCCTCAACAGAAACATGAAAAACATCATGAATACCGGACAAGGATGGAGGAAGAGTGAGTCGATAAGCACGATTGCCTATCTTATCGAGAATCTCATACTGCCCAATAAATCGTGGAGACAATTTTCCTCGTTTACGAAATCGTATAGTACCCCTGAAAGGTGAAATCTTCAAGAATACTCTATCTCCCTGTTCAAAAGATAACGGTCGTCGTCGCACATTCGCATATCTAGTCTATCTGTGCTGCGCTGTTCTCATTCTCTGCTAAATCAACTTCACCTTCTCAGTCATCTGTCTGATCATATCTGGTCCCAACTCAGGAACCTCTGACACATCATCCCAATATAACGGCGATCGATACTTCTTCCCATACAACGCTTCAAATTGAGCCATCTTTATACTCGTCTGATAACTGTTGTTATAAGAGAATTCCACAAGTGGTATAGAATCTTGCCATGTAACACCAAAATCAAGTATCATAGCTCTAAGAATATCCTCAAGAGTCTGAATGGTTCGTTCAGATTGTCCGTCAGTTTGAGGATGATAAGCAGTACTCAAATGTAAACGCGTACCTAGAGCTTCCTATAAGCTATGCCAAAAATGCGAAGTAAATCTAGGATCTCGATCAGATACAATCGACTTGGCACACCGTGTAGTCTTACCATTTCTCGAATATAGAGATCTGCCATTTGATCATGACGATAAGTCATTCGATAAGGAATAAAGCACGCAAATTTTGTCAATCTGTCTATGATCACCCAAATAGCGTCGCAACCTTGGGATGATCGTGGCAATTTTGTCACAAAGTCCATAGAAATGTGATCCCATTTCCATTCAGGAATAGATAGACTCTGTAATAAGCCACCTGGTTTTTTCTCTCAGCCTTCACCTGTTGGCAGTTCAAGCATTTTGATACAAATTCAGTCACATCAGACTTCATTTGTTTCCACCAGTACTGATTCTTCAAATCGTTGTACATTTTTCTGCCTCCAGGATGAATACTAAATCGACTACAATGGGCTTCTGTCAAAATATTCTGTCTCAAATCTGAAAGATCTGGAACAACAACTCGATTATTCACATACAGAATATCATCATTACTAACCTTGTACTCAGACTGATGTCCTGATCTGATCATTTCAATCGACTTCTGTACACTCAAATCAGATTTTTGTGCTTCTTTGATTCGAATCAACAACTCAGGCTCAACACTGATAGCACAAATTCTCATCGGTCTTCTATCTGTCTCAAATATATATCCAGAAATACGGCAATCTTCAATCAAATTAGATACACCTATACTAATTAAGGAAAAGGCACATGCCTTCCTAATTAGGGCATCAGCTGCTGCATTTGACTTCCCTGGATAATATTTGATTTCATAGTCAAAATCCTTCAGTAAATCGAGCCATCTTCGTTGTCTCATGTTCAGTTTAGATTGTGAAAACAGATACTTCAGACTTTTGTGATAAAAAAAGATTTCGAATTTCTCAGCATACAAATAATGTCGCCAGATCTTCAATGCAAAAACAATAGCTGCCAATTCAAGATCATGAATTGGATATCTGACTTCATGTGGTTTCAGTTTTCGTGAGGAATAAGCAACCACATGTCCTTTCTGCATCAAAATACATCCCAAACCTCGGTGAGAAGCATTACAATAAACAACAAAATCACCAGTACCTGAAGGGATTATCAAAACTGGTGCTGTAGTCAACATCTTCTTCAGCTCAAGAAAACTTGTTTCACATGCTTCAGACCACACAAACGGTGCATTTTTTTGTGTAAGATGTGTAATAGGCTTTGCAATAGACGAGAAGTCTCGGATAAATCGACGATAATATCCTGCCAAACCCATAAAACTTCGAATTTCCGGCACAGATGTCAGTCTCTGCCAACTAATAGCAACTTCAACTTTGCTTGGATCAACTGAAATACCATCTCCTGATATAATATGACCCAGAAATACCACCTGTTTCAACCAAAACTCACATTTGGATAGCTTAGCATACAGTTTTTCTTCCCTCAACGTCTTCAAAACTGTTCTCAAGTGATTAGCATGATCACACAAATTCTTAGAGTATATCAAAATATCATCGATAAATATGATTACGAAATCATCTAGATAATTTTGAAATACTCTATTCATCAATCCCATAAATACTGCTGGTGCATTAGTTGGACCAAAAGGCATGACTATAAATTCGTAATGACCATACCTGGTTTTAAATGCAGTCTTAGGGATATCTTCATCTCTTACCCTCAATTGATGATAGCCAGATCGTAAATCAATCTTCGAATATACTGACGAACCCTGCAATTGATCAAATAAATCATCGATACGAGGTAAAGGATAACGATTCTTTACCGCTGCTTTGTTCAATTGCTGGTAGTCAATACATAGCCTCATCGATCCATATTTATTTCTAACAAACAAAACCGGAGCTCCCTAGGGCGAAACACTCGGTCTGATATAACATTTGGCTAGCAGATCTTCAAGCTGTTCTTTAAACTCGTTCAATTCGATTGGTGTCATACTATAAGGTGCTTTTGATATCGGTTGTGTACCTGGAATCAATTCTATGCTAAAATCTACCTCTCAAAATGGAGGCAATCCCGGTATCTCGTCAGGGAAAACATCAACGAATTCACTAACCACTGGCAAGTCAGCCAATTTCGGGCTAGTCTTCAGTACATCAACTGCATAGATAAGAAATCCTTCTGCTCCTTTCTGTAATAAGTCAGTCATAGATAGAACAGATATCAAAGGAATTCTGGCTCGTGATCCCTTACCATAAAATTTCCATTCATCAGCCATATCAGGTCTGAATCTTACAATCTTCTGGAAACAGTCAACTGTAGCTCTGTACTTGGTTAACATATCGATAATACAATCAAAATCAGAAAAACCGAGTACAACACAATCAACCTCAATCTCATGACCCTCAGACTGTAATATACTATTTCGTACAGACTTCACTGATATGATACCTCTTCCCAACGGAGATGAAATAGATACTACAGTAGCTAAAGGTTCAACATGCAACTCGTGTAATGCAACAAATTGCTCAGAAATAAATGTGTGTGATGCACCAGTATCAAATAAGACATAGGCAGGATAACCATAAAGGAAACAGTTACCTGCAATCACATCATTTGGTGCACCTTGTTCTTGCTCTTCAGTCAGTGCAAACACTCGAGCTTGTTGCCTCTGTTGCTGGCTCCCAGCTTGATTTCCTCCAGTACGGCTCTGTGCTGATGGCTGAGGTTGGAATGAATGCACTGAGGATGCTTGCCTCTCTAGCTATGTCACTGTTCGAGATCCACTTGCACCCTGTGCACCTCTAGAACCTCGTTGTGGACATACTCTCGCAAAATGACCCGGTTGTTGGCAAATGTGACAATTGCCAAACACTCATTTACATTGCTCATTGGTATGACGTCCCCCACACTTGGAATAGTAAACATCAAAAGTACCGGATTTCTGTCCACCTCTAAACTATTTAGATCCACTTGAACTCGAAGAGCTACCACCTGGATGCTTAAACTGTTTGCTTTTGCCTTTAAAGAAATTTTTCTTACTACTACTACAACCTCCAGCATCAAATCGAGGTGGTGGTGGAATTTGTGGCTGTTCTTGCGGTTGTCTCATCGGCTGTGGTACAAACTGTGCTCCTTATTGCCTCAGTATTCCTGCTTCAGCCCCCTTTGCACGATTCAAAGCATCGGCAAAGGTATTCAGTCTTCCCGAATTAACAAGAGTGAACACATAGAGATTCAAGCCATTGATGCATTGATCGGCTTGAGCTTCATCACTAACAGCAATATGAGGAGCAAACTTCAACAGGCTAGTGAACTTTGCAACATATTCTTCGCTATTTAACTGTCCCTGTTGCAAACTTGCAAACTCTGCTCCTTTGTCCTTTCGATAAGAAACAGAAAAGAACCGTTGATAGAAAGCAGTTCAAAATACTAACCAGGTAATAACAATACCTTGATTTTCAAACACTCTCTTCGTCGCTATCCACCAACTCTTTGCAAGGCCATGTAGTTGATGAATCACCAGTTTCACAAGACGATCATCTGTATAGTCGAGGGATTCAAATAACTGCTCGATATCCTCAAGACAATTCTCACAATCAATAGAATTTTTAGTTCCTTGCAACGTTGGTGGTTTGAATGACTGGAATCGTTTCAAAAGTTTTTCCATCGAAATAGCATCTCCAAACACATCAGCAGAAGTACTACTCTATCCATGTTCAGGTGTTGTCACTGGTATCTCTGCAGCATTAGTCTGCTCTGGCTGATTCATTGCCAAAGTCTGTCTAGTAATCGGTGCTGGTCGGGGAGGCATATCTGATAATCAAACAGATTAGCATGCTTCCAATCACATCAGATAAGGAATAAAGCACGCAGATTCTATCATGCTTCCAATCACATCAGATAAATAGATAGCATGAAATTCTTAAAGCTGTAAATCAATTCAGATAATACACATGCTTCACGAATATATAAATCAGAATAAAAGACTCGATCTACCCCGCTCATCTATTCTCAGTCCGAGAAACTTAATGCTCTGATAACACCTGTTGTGGGGACCTCGGGTTGCTAATATCATCTTAGGGCAATTAACGATTAATAAACAATTAATCAAGTAGTTAAAAGAATACTCAAACCAAATAATTTTTTTTTTAAATATTGCACCTCGCTCGATCGGTAAAATCCTACCGATCGAGCGAGCAAGGGATCTCATCCCTCGAGTCTGAGCAAATCTTGGCCTCGCTCAATCGGTCAAATATTATGGATCGAGCAAGCAAGAAAAATCAAGTTTATGTTCAAGAAAAACAGGCCTCGCTCGATCGGTCAAATCCTACCGATCGAGCGGCCTCTTTGCCCAGAAAAACAGCAGAATTTTGTTTTGCTGTCAAAGCATGAATACTCAATCCCAATCGCCTCCAATCAATACAAAACATGGTTGAATATATTAAGGAACATGCATATAATGGTAGTACCAAACATCAAGCATAAATCCATGTCTTTATTACATCAAACTAATAGTATCAAAGGCATTAAAACCATACACTACATAAAGTGTACTTCAAGTTATCAATCCTTTACAAGTTTGACGCTTGTTCAACTATCATACATCACCTAAGACTCGAGTCCTCACTTGCTAATTCTTGTTCCCAAGCTATCAATGTCTTCGTTGACTAGCTCCTGCCCCCTCTGTTGCCATGCACACATACAAAACAAAGCAACAGCCGGATAAACTCCGGTGAGAAATCATTCCCAGTATAACCGACATATATAAAGCGTTAAATAAATCATATCGACTCTATTCATAATCGAATCAAAAATAGAGTAAATAACACATATATCGATTAATAATTGATTCATATTACATCATTGTCATCAAGATTCGTAAACAATCTTGACATGGATATCCATCTATCAAAATCATTCCGGATTCGAAAATAATGTCAACCTCCGACTCGGCATAGAACCAATTCAATAACATCTCGTATCATAATCATATCGACTCAAATCAAAGATCCACTACCTGGGATGGATCGACAACATCAAAATCAAATCAAAACATAAACAAGCATGTGGTTTTGGCGGGACAACTCAAGAATAATCGATCTTGAGTTTCAAACTCTCTAACTCGTGATGTCGTCATTATACCTTCGTATATCTTGGTTCTGAACACTTCCAATCTGAAATATAACAATCAAAACAATCATATCAAACTTCATTCAAGATGATCAATCCAAAATCAGATCAAACTCATCAATATAACGTCAATACAATCACTTCAAACCTCCATCAAACTTCATCGGTTTAGAGTCGGACTTCCTGAGTTGATCGAGCTTGAAACTAATCTGAAATGTAACGATTATGATCAAGAAGTATCAATATACAACAACAAGATCCTCAGCTCAATCATAGGCTATCAAAACAACTTCACAACCTAAACCGGCGGCGTAGCGATTGAAAATCGGTAACCAACAAAACATCGAAACATTTCTAACTTCATATACAAATTCTAATCACTTCATATCATTCATAAACCAACCAAAAACCATCATAATCATATGCTTGACAAGTCGAGTACATTCTGGAATAATTATAAGTTCATATAACAATCAATCCTCAATCCGGTTTCGATATCGAGTCACATACAAGCTCAAGAACATGAACACACAATAAAAATCTGATCTCTGGAATATTTCAATCTTCAAACCATGCTGAAAAACATAAACACTTACATCAAATCGAAGCCCTCAGTTTAAGAATTCCAGAACACTTTTCAGAATCAAAATCGGATAACCGGAGCAAACATTACGGCAAATCGAAAATCATGAAATCAAAGAAAATTGAAGAGCCTCGGCTCTCTATTCAAAATTTCTAAATTAAATATCCAAGATACACGTATTCAACCGACTAAAGATAGTAAAATTGGATATCTTCAAATAATATTGCACTTTAGTCCCTAGAAACTTCATAAATTGCAATTCAGTCCTCGACCCTTATTTTAATTCAATTTCAATCCTAAATAATTTAAGGATATTAGAATTTAAATCGAAACTCTAAATATTCCCAAATTAAATATACTCGGATTAAAATTAAATAATCTCGGATGAAATAATCCCGGGCCTTACACTCTTCTTGCACTCGAGCTTCCCGGGCTGCTTCTGTAGCTGTAGGTAGTGGGACCAGAGGATCGCGTTCATGCCAATTCAGGTGACGGCTGGTAGGATTTTTTTTACCACTCACCCTGTCGGAAAATAAAGTGCATACCTATCATGGCATGGGCAGTGAGAATATGCCTGATGGAAGAGGAGAGGGAAGTCTTGCCAGTGAAATCCACTCCGGAAGCTGACAAAATTCGCGAGACCGTAATGGCAAAAGGGGCATGCTGCTTCGCATTCGAGCCACAAGCAAAGTAGGCGACAGTGCGCATGTGTGAATATGATGCTCGCCAGTGGTATGGCCTCAATGCGTCCCAAGCCCTTCACCATTTCGTCAATCAAGTACATGTCAAAATTGCGGAGCTCATTATTCTCTGCCTTCCATGGAATTATGTTTCCTCTAATAAAGTATGAAATGAGCCTATCCATTAGAGGGAGATAGGTAGGAAGGATTCTATAACGAGAACCAGTCTTGACCCTGGAGTAGGAGAGACGGTGCATGGCAAAGGTAAAATTGTAGTCGGGATAAGAACCAATAGCATCATATTGGTTATAAACCACTGGAGGACCAACATTAGGAATATGCAGAAGTTGGGCTAGGAAACCACTCATCAACTCAATGCGGACACCCTTCACAAAAGTACGGAGCACCTGCATTCCTGTTTTATCCTTCTCCTCCACATTGGCAAAAAATTGCCAGACTAACTCCGGATAATAATCCCCATGGATGTCTAAAATCGGACCCCATCCAAACTTATCAAACTCTCCCCGAATCGGCACTTGGGATCAATTGTGGGGTGGATAGATTTATCAACAATCATGTATTCCCCTTCATCTTTTCGTACCACTGGTTATTCTCCAAACTACTAAACCAAAATGCATCAAACTCAACTTGTGGGACATTACGAGATGAGGAACCCCTGGACCTCGTACACTTACTAGCAATTCGTCTTGGCGACATCACAAGATATAAAAAAATAGACAACAACAACAACTTCAACACCACCAAATCAAACCAGACAGATAAACCAATCTCACAAACCAATCAACCACAACAACAAAATCACCTATAATCGACTCCTTCACAACTACACCACTAATCAACTCCAAACAATAAACTCAACAAAATCCCCAACATAATACATCCAACTTACTACACAAACCCAATCACGAAACTAATATAACCTAAAAACAACTAGATACCATCATGAGGGAAAGCCACGCTTACCAAAGATTAAACTAAACGAAGCCCAAAAAGAAATAATAACACGGACTAGCAGCGGTGGAAGGGAACAGAGATGAAGGCCAAATAGAAGGGGTAGACAGCAAGACGAACAGAGGAGGTGCGGACATAACAGAGGCAGCGCGGATGGTTGACAGGTGGTTGGCGGCGGCACGGAGGTGTTGCGGGTGACAGACACAGAGGTGATGGTCGGAGGAGGGCGGACAGGGTCTGGAGGAGTGGAGAAGGAGAGACGAGAGATTTGGGAAATTAGGGATTTGAGGGAAGAAAGACCCTCGACTGAAGATTTTAAACTCAAGATCATAGTGCATGGACCCTGTGCACCCCCCGTGCCTTCCTCCTTGTATTTTAAAAAAATTAATTTAATATGTGCACGGACCCCATGCACAGGTCCGTGCATGCCTCCAAGTGCTCTTTGTCTCAAAATTTGCGAGGAAAAGTGTGCACGGACCCATGTACGGACATTTTTCCGAGGTGCGTGAATTTTGACCATACTTTGAACCTTTAAATATCCGGACCATGCACGGGGTCTGTGTATGGTCTGTGTCCATTTCTACATTTTTATTTCGAAAAACGGATGAAATAAATGCCCAAAACACCCAAGAATCCTCACAATTGGAACTCAACATTAGTATTACAAATTAACATGCATCTAAAATTTTTTCAGACAAAACAATCAAGCACACAAGATGAAAATTTTTAAAGAGACTTCTCTTATGGATACGATGCTCAACAATGCACGCGCTCTACTCCTCAATCATTGATGTATCAGCTTTAGTAAATTATCTGCACCCATAAAAAATCGCTGGAATTAACTAAAAGAACAGATAAAAAATAAAATAACATAAAATAAAATAAAAAAAGTAAATAAAATTGGATTGCCTCTTAGCTAGCGCTAAATTTATAGTCCATAGCCCAACTTTGCTTCCCTTTTAATTTGGATCCTGCAAATTCATGGTGATCTGCTCATGGACCACCGCGCCACCTCGATAAAATTTAAGACTATGTCCGTTCACTTTGGAATTTCCCAGTCGCTTCACTAGTGATTTCCACGGTTCCATAGGGGAATACTTGAGTGATGGTATAAGGTCCTAACCAGCGTGATCGCAATTTACCTGGCATAAAATTCAATCGAGAATTGTAGAGTAATACCTGTTGTCCCACCTCGAATTCTCGATTCACAATGTTTTGATCATGCCAACGTTTGATATTTTCCTTGTAAAGCTTGGCATTTCCATAAGCATCGAGTCGAAATTCATCCAGTTCATTCAACTACAGTAACCGCTCTTCACCTGTGGCTTTGACATCAAAATTTTAAAATTTAGTAGCCCAATAAGCCTTATGTTTGAGTTCAACTGGAAAGTGACACGACTTGCCATACACTAATCGAAATGGAGGCATTCCAATTGGAGTTTTAAAAGAAGTGCGGTAAGCCTACAATGCATCATCGAGTTTACTGGACCAATCTTTCCTTGAAGCACCAACGGTCTTCTCCAGAATACGTTTAATTTCTCTGTTTGACACCTCAACTTGGCCACTGGTTTGAGGGTGATAAGGTGTTGCCATCTTATGTCTGACCCCATACTTGACCAAAAGGCCGTCAAATTGATGGTTACAAAAATGAGTACCCCAATCACTAATAATGGCTCTAGGTGTGCCAAAACGTGAAAAAATATTCTTCTTGAGAAATTGAATGACAACCCTAGAATCATTACTTTTGCAAGCAATTGCCTCCACCCATTTAAACACATAATCTACAGCAACCATAATATATTTGTTCCCAAAAGAAACCGGAAACGGACCCATGAAGTCTATACCCCACACATCAAAAAGTTCACAGACCAAGATATTATTAAGTGACATCTCATGTCTCCTAGAAATATTACCAGTACACTGACACTCATCACATTTTGTCATATTCTCATGAGCATTCTTAAACAAAGTGGGCCAATAAAAACAAGATTGAAGGACCTTTGACCGCTTATTTCGGTGTCTACTAGCAAGTATGCTAGGTCAAGTAAGAGTAAATGGATAGAAAGTCCAATTATCGATCTCACATGGACTGTTGTCAATTCTCAAGATTTGATTATTTTACTTAATCTAGAAAAAATAATAAAAAAGAGTATGAACTGAATAAAATAAGAATTTAAAATTATAAATAATTATGAAAATAACTAAAAACTATAACTCAATAATAAATAAATCTAATTAAAATAATACAACCAAGACACAAGTAGGTACCGAACAAATCATGTAAATGTAGCCAATTCAGGACTCAGATTTAATCTTAAATTACAGTGAATTCTCCTAACTTGTTTAAAGGTCTATTTCTAGAACAATTAAACCTATTCAAATATTGATGGATTAATTTTCATAATTCTAATCAAACTCAAATGCATTAGGAACTATGAGAATTCAGTTTGTACCTAAAACCGCACGATGAAATCGAATAATATTTCTATTCAATTTTACCTCGTGTTAATTATTATAGTGATCAAAATCAATTTCTCCTATTTCGACTTGGAATCAATTAACATGCAAGCAAATAATTGGCCTGATCATTCACAAGACAGATATAAATCTAATAATCAATAACATAAAACCAAATCTGAAAAATCCCAAACAAACATCCAAATTTTCTATATAGATTTGTCCGGCCCAATCACGTGTCCTTGGTTGAAAGAAAACTAATCAATAATTGAAAACAATAATTAAAAAATAAACCCGGAGAGTGAAATACAAATGCATGAGATAAATTATAAATAAAACATATAAAAACACACATGAAATCAAATGAATTCATGCCAAATAACCTAAAAATAACACAAAATAATTCACACAAAATGCACTTATCAACCTTAGATGCAGTTCTGATTGCATCAAAATGACCTCATGTTGGACCCTTATGACAATAAAATAATATCTCACTCACCTCTTGTAGTACCTAAAATCCAAATCTACTAATTCGCATATATTAAATTAAATAAATATTATGGTTATTATTTTTAAGTTTAATTTATTTTAATTTTTTTATTTGAATTATGTGTTAATAAAATATCATTTATTTATTCAAATGATTTTGTTGTGCAACTTATTTATTTTAATTATTTTAAAGGTATAAGCTTGCTTATTTAAATGATTTTAATTAATTATTTAGTTTATTCATTTAAATAATTTTAAATGCCTAGCTTATTTAGTTAAATTATTTTATCTATCCAAATCATTTTAAAGGTTTTTATACTGCTTGTGTATTTATTTAAATTAATTTTAAACGTTTGTCTAGTTGTTTAAATTATTTTAATCGCTCTGCTATTTTTTTTAAATATTCCATTTATTGCAGTGACATCTGATTTTAATTCCTAAGATAGTGCCTAAATTCATTTTCAATATTTATGATTTTAATTGCTTGGATTTTTTTAATTGCTTAAGTTTCCTTTAAAGTTTAAGTCCTCAAATATTTTAAGTTATTATTATTGAAATTTTTGAGACAGTGACTTTCGGTTCCGGTGCTTGGCGATGACGGATTTCGGCGGTAAATTCCAAGATTTGTTATTTTAAAAGTTTAGTAGGGTAGGAGAAAATTAGATGAGAGTTCGGAAGTTAGAAGTTTCTGGGTATCAGAAATCATTTTTCTTATTATTGCAATATTGAGCTTATTCTTTAACTTTTTCAAAAGTTAGAATTTTCATAAACCCGGATTAGTAAAACCCAATTTAATTTTTTAATTTGGGGTTTTTAAACATAGAAATTTTATTAGTGTAAGTTAGTAGGCAAAGTTGTAGTACTTTAAAGTTGTACTTTTAAAGCAACACTCACACCTACATTTAATTACTTACATCTATGCTTACACACACATGTACACACTACACACTTCAATTTTAAACACAATAAAACATTTTTGGGAAACTCTAGTCTTCCAAACAAATCAAAGAGCCGCCCCATTCTTCTCTCCTCTCCCATTCTCTTTTTTGATCGGCCGCCCCATTCTCCAAGCTCCAGCCGCCGCCGCCGCCGCCGCCTCCTTCCGCCACCGCCGTCACCGGAGGATCACCTAGGGAGGTTGTTCTTGAAGTTAGTCAAGTGTTTCCACCCTTCATACCTCTCATTTATTTTTTCTTGGGTTTTTGGTAGGCAAGGCAAGTATGAGCATTCCTTGGGCATTCAAGCTAACTATTATGTTCTTGCTCCTAGCTTTTTCTTAAATTTCGAAATGATTATGATTTTTCAACATGTAGGGCTCGATTTTACCTCTGAAAATTCAGATTTGTATGTGTGATTTTTGAATTTATGCTTTATCTTTGTTTTTAAGTTGTTGTATGGTGATTTGTGATTGGAGGCATGAGGTATTTTGAATGTTTGATGTAATTTCGATTTTTCCAGAAGTTATGTGCCCTAGAATTTGAAAGTTTGCATGTGTAAGGGCTGGAATGTAAGTGAGTTTGAAGCATTTTAATGATTTGCCTTGGTCTTGATGTGCATGATCATGTGATTTTTGAAATGTGGAGTTAGAGTGTGGTTGAGGGCTGCCTAAGTGTTTGTGGAAAGTCATAAGACATGTCTATAGGTGTGTTTGGTGGTTTGGAAAGAGTTAAAGGCAAGGGAAAAGGGCTTGGGATGGTTTCCTCCAAGTAGAAGGGTTGTAAGGTGTGATCTCCATGGGCAGGGCAGTTCTGTTTTCTGGGCAGGGGAGGAACTGAACTAGGTCTGGGCGTGGTTAGGGCTGGTCCTAGGTCTAGGTTATGATTTTTTGGTCGCGTCGATATAAAATGGGATCGTTTCGGTTAAGTATTCAATGAGTTATGGGTCTTTGAAGTTGAGGTGTCGGTGAAGAATTTTTGGAAGAAATAAGGGGCTGTCCAAAGTTGAGTTGTGTATGCATTGCTTGAGCTGTCAAATGAGGATAGAATCTGGTCCTAGGGGTTGTTTGTAGTGTATGGAAAGTGTCGGTTTGAGTGGGGTCTAATTCGGTTAAGGTAAGAATGAGATATGGGCTTTTGGGTGCGATTGCTCGGGTTATGCCTTGGTTGTGAGCAATAGAGTTAAGAATGGGTCTTAGCACCTAGGGGCAGCCACTCTCACACCTTATGTCCACAAATTTGTGTTGATTCTCTTCTCATAAAGTTGCATACTTGTATGTTTGAGTCTCTTGCTTGATCATTGAGTAAACATTTTCAAGTACATTACATCTACATATGCATGTTGAGTTTTTAGGCAAGAAAGAAAGTATGAAAGAAAATATTTTTATGAACGAAGTGATATGATTGTGACTATAGAAATGACATGTATGTGTGGGGTTGGGAGACGTTCTGACCTACCTTACCAAATGATGTGTATGTGTGGGGTTGAGAGACGTCTTGGCCTACCTTACCAAATGTAGACGTGTATGTGTGGGGTTAAGAGAAATCTTGGCCTCCCTTACCAATCACAGGGCAAGACGAGTTTGGGAGATATCCTGACTTCCTTGCGGTATAGTGCACTGCGGCCATGATCATGATCGAAACCACATGGTCACAATTCAAGGATCTAAGTTCTCAGTTTCAGTTTAAATATCAGTTGGCTCGTCTTATTGCATTTAGTTTTCAGTCATGCATGAGTTTCAGATAAGTTAAGAAAGTTCAAGAGTTGCATAGCGTGATTTGGCGTGTGTTCATCATTTACATGTTGTCTCATTCTCTTGTAGCATGCGCATTTTTACAGTTTAAGTTTCAAGTATATTATGTACAGTATTTTGAGTATTACTGCAGTTATTTTAAACCCTTGTTATTACACTGTTTATACTTGCTGAGTCATTAGACTCACTATGCTTGTTTGTTTGCCAGGTGAGGAGGAGTTCCTAGGGACCGAGGGGCAGGATCCTCGGGGTTGAAGCCGCCGGCGGTGCAAGGCCCTATGACCGTCGCTACTTTTATGTTCCGCATAAGACTATGATTGTAGTAAAGAATTTTAGTTTGAGTACTTTCAGTTTATCCATGATGTGTTCTCCCTGTGCTTAAATTTTAGTCTTTCAAATTGTTATTGCTATTATTGCAACCGTGTGGGGTTGCCTTTTTCCTTTCGTGATTTATGATTATCGCAGTTAGGATTTTTACCAGTCGTTTATTTCATTTTGTTAGAATTGCTGTGTGTGACAGAGTGACTTTGTTTACTTTCAAACAAGTCATGACAAATTTTTTATAAATCCGTATTTTCTTTATTATTTAAATTTAAGTTTAGAGGTTAGGGTCGTTTCTGTGACGCCCGGGGCTGAAGAGGCAGGGAGTGATCGCCGGTGCCAAGTGGTTGCACGGACAATGAGCGGCTCCTGGTAGGCTTCTAGGCGGAGGGAGACATGAATGAACCGATCCCGTGCTGGAATGAGAGGGATTCTGAGACTGTGTAGGTATGGGACTACATGGTTGAGGAGGGCTTAAAAGATTTCATATGTACTATTCATATCAAGAAGGTGCATCTTCTTTTTAGAAGCTCATCACATAAGAACTCCAAAGTTAAGCGTGCTTTGACTTGGGAAAATTATAGGATGGATGACCCCCTGGGAAGTTTTCCAGGGTGCGTGTGAGTGAGGACATAAACACGCTGAAAAGACCCGTCTTGATACAGTGGGGCATTACAAATGGTATCAGAGCCGACCTCTCTTAGTACGGTATGGTTCGGGGACGAACCAAGCGAAAGCTGGTGGGCATGTGACGCCCGGGGCTGAAGAGGCAGGGAGTGATCGCCGGTGCCAAGAGGTTGCACGGACAATGAGCGGATCCTGGTAGGCTTCTAGGCGGAGGGAGACATGAATGAACCGATCTCGTGCCGGAATGAGAGGGATTATGAGACTGTGTAGGTATGGGACTACATGGTTGAGGAGGGCTTAAAAGATTTCATATGTATTATTCATATCAAGAAGGTGCATCTTCTTTTCAGAAGCTCATCACATAAGAACTCCAAAGTTAAGCATGCTTGACTTGGGACAATTATAGGATGGGTGACCCCCTGGGATGTTTTCCAGGGGGTGGGTGTGAGTGAGGACATAAGCATGCTGAAAAGACCCGTCTTGATACAGTGGGGCATTACAAAATATTTCTTGGGATAGTTGTTTCCCCTGATTATTGACTTGTGTGGACTTCTCTCGACTGAAGTCACATCGATTGCTCTCAATCATGCTTTGATTATTTAAGCATGATTTCATTACTCATGGATGCATGATCACGAGATTTGTATCTTGTTGGCTCATATTCATTATTCTTGGAGCCTCCATTATTATTCACACATCCCTAGAATTTAATTATGATTTGGTGTTTTCACTTATCTAGATTTTCATTTTCAGCTCGTGTTTGTAATGCTTGCATCATTTCATTTCACATTAAGCATCATTACTTGTATGTCTGTTTTCTTTCATGATCCATCATGATGAGGATTTGGGTGGATCATAATTTCAATTATTATTTCAAATTCTTGTGTAGAGAATTGGCTCGTAGCCGCTTAGTGAGAGTTTAAACTGTTGGAATTTAGCATTTATACTAGATAAAATGTAACACCCGGTATTTTAAATACGTAAATTCGCATGCATAATTAGGGAATTTAATTATTTAAATTTTTGATTTATGGGTTAAATAATTATGTGAATTATTTGTGCATGATTTAAGTGATTTTTAAGCATTTAACCCATAATTAGTGATTTTTATGATTTTTAGTATTTGAATTATTTTATCGCGTTGACGGAACCGTGGACGGACGAGATGACAAATTTCTATCCAAATTATTTTAGGAGTCTTTTTAGAGCCCAAAAATATTATTTTGAGTTTTATTTCCTCAAAATTTTTAGTATTTAATTTTATATAATTTTAGGAGTCCGTTTTTATTCAAAATAAGTCAAAATAATGACTTTTTAGTATTTTTAAAATTCCCTTAATTTAATATTTCGGGCATTTTAATTTAGTTATCAGATTTTTAAGTATTAGTTGGAGCTTTTAAGTTATATATTTTATTATTAAAATCATTATTAAAATTTTAATATCCTAAAACCTATTTTTAATTAAGTTATAACCCTAAATTCTACCAATAAACCTATCCCTACCCCCACGTTAATTCCATCAGCCGCCACCCCACCCCATATTCATCATCTTCTTTGGCTAGCAGCCTCCACGAAGAACACCATAGCTCGATTTTGAAGCTTCCAAGTCGATTGTCATCGCCCCGTCGTCCCGGAATCGTTCTACGCACTCCTTTCTCTTCAAACTACGGTGCAAGGCATGATTTTTTTTATTTTAATGTACTATATCAATGTTTATACGTGTGTGTGTGCGTGAGCATCATTTTTCTTCAAGAATTTTCAGAAAAAATTCGAGAAGGGTTGAATGTATGCACTTGTTCACGTTTTGGGAATCATGTTCATGTTTTTGGTTAAGGGGCGTGCATGGCTGCTGGTCAGGGCTGTCAAAGGGTTCGTCGGGGTCCTTAGGCTAGCTTGGCTTGGTCGGTCATGGGCTAGATGGAGGCTTGGGCGAGCTGGTGCATGAAGTAGCCGTGGGGTGCGCAGGTTAGGGTTTTTGGAAGGAGGGTTCGGCCTTGGGCTAGGGTGAAGGGTTGAGGCCGAGCTAGGGTAGGTTCGAACCGCCTAGATGTGGGCTACGTCTGGGCGGCGGCGCTCCGGCCAGGGGCGGCCGGAGCAGGCCGGCAGCAGCCAAGGAGTGGCTGCTGTTCACGGCCGCAGCCGAGAAGGGAAAAGGGAGGCGTCGGGTTTAGGGTTAGGGTTTGGTTCCGGGTCGGGTATATGGCTTGGGTCGGGTCAGTAGTGTGGTGGGTCGGGTTAAGTTGGTCCGGGTCCGGGTTGGGTGAGCCGGGCTCGAGTCTTTTTAATTTTAAAGTATTTTATGGTTTAATTGGTTTTTGGGCCAATTAATTTGAAATAAAATGTTTTGGGTTCCATTTAATTACTTTGGGTTAAATTTAATTATTTTTGGGCTTAATTAAATTAATTAAGTGAGTCCACTAATTTTTATGGGCCTTGGGGCCCATGGAAGTTATTGGGCCAATCTTTGGGCTTTAGGGCCCATTGGGCCAAAATAGGTTGTTATTGGGCCAGGAATGTTTTAATGGGCTTTAATTATTTAATTGGGCTTAGAATAATTTTTATTGGGCTTAAGTATGTTATTGGGCCAGTCTCAGTGTTAATGGGCCAGATTTAAGTAAATGGGCTTGAGTGTTAGGGCCAGCAGTCCAGTACAATCCATGAGAAATTGCATGTGTCCTGAATATATATTTAATTATTTTTATGCATTGGAGATTATTTTTATATTTATATGTTAGTATGAAATTAAATTAAATATATATGAAGGACACACATTTTATTTAAGTACATGCATTCATGAAATAATTTTATGCATGATTTAATGTTTAAGGTTGAGCAAAAGAAAATATTTTATGTTGGAAGTTGAAGTAGTGTGACAATTTGAGGGGGATTCGTCCCCATATGTGAACTATTGAAGGGCAGTTTACTGTCAATTTAAGAGGTGATTCATCACCGCCACGTACGTTGGTTTACACGCTGATCAGTATTTGATGTATGATTTAAGGTTACACTATGGATACAACCATACGATGTTAGAAAATAATATGCTCAACAATATTTATGTATTATGTTATTTAAGTTAATTTAAGTTACGTTATGTCATGATGTTATTTTAAGCATGCTCATTCATGTATATGTTATGTATTAGTATTACAGTGATTTAAATTATTTTAAATCCTTGTTATGTTAGCATGTTGGGCTTCTAGGCTCACTACACTGGTATGGTGCAGGTGAGTACGTAGAGGACGTAGTACCCACCGAAGGCGAGGACGTATGAGCAGACTGGCAGTGATCCCCGTGACCGTGTTAGATGTCTGAGTCACATTGCATGTTTTGAATACTTCAGCATGTTATACATTTTAATTATTTTCAGTGGTTGTGGTTTGGAATATTTTATTTAAATATTTTCAGTGCATGCAAACTTTAGTTATTTTATTTATGCAGTATTTTAATTCAATATTTGACTCAGATATTTATTTTATTAAAGAATGCATTGTTATTTGAGTTATTTATTTATTTATTTATTTATTTTTAAATCTTTTTATTTTGTGCATATATGTATGGGCATATATGTACATATTTTTGTTGGAAAACTGGCGAGTTCCCAGACCAATTACGATTGATACCCGGTGCAGCGGAAGTTTAAAATTTTTCTCATGGAACGATTCCATGGTGTGGGTATCAACCATACAACGATTGAATTACGTGTGTGTAAAATTTAAATAACAATTAAATAAATTTTACCTCAAATCTCGCAACGAGATTAATGGACACCAACAGAACAATTCTGCTCTTGTTGTCTCTCCCTGGAACCGATGAACGCCTTCAATCAGGTCCACGAACAGAGGTTTAATCCCTCTGATAGATTGCACTAGAAAATCTATCAGAAGTTTTCTGCGAAGAGAATACACGAATTTGATTCGTTATTCCTTACTGCGATTCAAAATCACAGACCGGAATTTTCTCGGGCAGAGCAAAGGGAGGGGACGGCCGATCGGTTTTGAGAGGGTCTAGGGTTTTCGAAATTTGCTCTCAAAATTTATGACCTGTTGTGTGTAATTTATGTACTGAAATAACTTATTTATAATGCAGGCCACTAACACCTTAGGGCCCATTAGTCATAAGCTGGGGCCCGACAAGCAAAGCCCGCTCGTTCAGAAATTAATATAAAATTCATCGTGACTCCGATTGATGAAACGATTTCACCAATGTGCACAGAAACCATTTCTGCACGTTTTAAAGTCAAAATAAATTTTCCTGAATCCGAATTCAGTGGTTTCCAAAAATGTCCATCCCTATGTCATTTTAGGAAACCCTACTCCCTTACTCTTAATTAAGAAGTCCAACTCCTTAGTTCATTAAATTTAACTCTTTAAATTTAACTATCTCAACGGGGATTAAAACTCCATTACACTGTGTGACCCTCAATGGTTCAGGGATACAGCTAGCCGTGGGCTCACAACTCCTTGTGACTCGGAACAACACTTTCCGACTTGCCCAACGAATCATGGTAAAGCGCCTAGCAACATCGCCCCATGATTCCCTAGGTATCACTGATAGTGCCTACAAGAACCAGTAGATTTTGGTTAGCGTACAGTACGGTCCCTTCATCCATATATCCCGATCGAATCAACAACCATTGGTATATCGAGAGTCGCTCAAGATTCGATAACTATGCAATGCATCTTGAAGATCAAATTAGTGACATCGCATGTGCTACTAAGAAACCATTTCTTAAATCACATCAAGTACTCTGGCCAGAGATTTGTCACACTAATATCTCCTCAGATCGCATAGGATATCCACACTCGCAAGTATGTGGTGAATCCTTGACAACAATGCATTGACTCCTATATGTGTCGTAACTGTACCCAATCTCGACACCTGATGACCCCCTCAGAGTCTGTAAACGAGTCAAAGCACAGTACTAGCATATAGAGTCTCCATGATGTTTCAAGTCGTAAGGACTAATGGTGTACAACCAAAACCGCGGACTTTATCCACTCGATAAGTGATAACCACTTGGAAAGTCCGGATAGGGTAGTTCGACTATTCATCCTATGAATATCCATTTGCATGCTTCGAACATCTCCATGTTCCCTACCAATGAAACGTGGTACTCCGCATCGCAAATGCTAGTCTCAAACTCGAGCGATCCTTATCCTTATTATCGGACGGCTCAATCGACTAGGAACGGTTTTAGAATATACAGTGACTATAAGATGTATTTCATGATAGACATCTCCATGTTCTACCACATCTTACATACACTATAGTATATTCAAGGTCTTTATCAAAACAACAATAGTATATCACAATATAACAATATGAAGTAATATAAAGTCATTGCCATAAAAGTGTAAATAATATTAAACAAAAGATTGTTTATACAAAGAGTCATCAAAACCCATAGCCACACAGTCTCACTGGGCACCCACTCTTACAATCTCCCACTTGCCCTATAGCCAACTAGTCATACTACGTAGACCCATTGCTTCGCGATGTTTGTCAAACAATGGTCCTGGCAAGGGCTTAGTAAGCGGATCAGCGATATTGTCTGCAGAGGCCACTCGTTCGACACTGATGTCTCCTCTTTCCACAATCTCCCGGATTATGTGGTATTTCCTCAGTACGTGTTTGGATCTTTGATGAGACCTTGGTTCCTTTGCTTGAGCAACGGCACCCGTGTTGTCGCAGTACACCGGGACTGGACCAACATATTCAGGAATGACGCCCAACTCTTGGACGAAATTCCTCATCCAAACGGCCTCTTTAGCAGCAGCTGATGCTGCAATGTATTCAGCCTCAGTGGTGGAATCCGCTGTGGTGTCCTGCTTGGAACTCTTCCAAGAGACAGCACCGCCATTGAGCATGAACACAAATCCAGAGGTTGACTTCGAGTCATCCACATCACTTTGGAAGCTAGAGTCGGTATAGCCTTCCAGTTTGAGTTCTCGTCCTCCATAAACCATGAATATATTCTTAGTCCTTCGCAAGTACTTAAGAATGTCCTTCACGGCTTTCCAATGCATCTGACCAGGATTAGACTGATATCTGCTCGTGACACTCAGAGCAAATGCTACATCCGGTCTGGTAGATATCATCCCATACATGATACTACCTATAGCTGACGCATATGGTACATGTGTCATATTCTCTATCTCTGCATCAGTCTTGGGACACATAGACTTGGATAGAGAAACTCCATGACACATGGGTAGATGTCCTCTCTTGGACCCATCCATTGAAAACCGTTTCAATATGGTATCGATGTAGGTTGATTGAGTGAGTCCTATCATTCTCTTAGATCTATCCCTATAGATCTGTATCCCAAGAATGTAGGATGCCTCACCCAAATCCTTCATCGAAAATCTACCTGATAACCATATCTTTGTTGACTGCAACATCCCTACATCATTCCCAATGAGTAGGATGTCATCAACATAAAGTACTAAGAATGTCACCGCATCCTTAACTACTTTCTTGTACACGCAAGGTTCCTCCGGGTTCTTGATGAAACCAAAGTCTTTAATTGTTTCATCAAATTTCTGGTTCCAACTTCTTGATGCTTGTTTTAGACCATAAATTGATCTCTGAAGCTTGCATACCTTATGCTCGCTTCCCATGGATGTGTACCCCTCAGGCTGCTTCATATAGATTTCTTCCTTAATGTCTCCATTAAGAAAAGCAGTCTTCACATCCATTTGCCATATCTCATAGTCATACCATGCAGCTATGGCAATAAGGATTCTTATGGACTTGAACATTGCAACTGGTGAAAAGGTTTCGTCATAGTCAACTCCTTGCCTTTGAGTATAACCTTTAGCCACCAATCGCGCCTTGTAGGTCAATACCTTACCATCAGGCCCAAGCTTTCTTTTGTAGATCCATTTACACCCTATTGGAACAATTCCATCGGGAGGATCCACTAAAGTCCAGACTTGGTTAGTATGCATCGAATCCAATTCTGATTGCATAGCTTCAAGCCATAAATTCGAATCCGCATCAGAAATTGCTTCCTTGAAGCTTCTTGGATCACATCCAATGTCGGGTTCATCTTGACCCTCTTCAAGAAGAAGACCATATCGAACTGGAGGTCTAGAAGTCCTCTCGGATCTTCTAGGTGCAGGCGTGTCCAGCAATGGTTCCTGAGGTGTGGGATCGTTATTTTGTATTTCGGGTTCTTCTCGAACTTCTTCGAGTTCCATCATCTCGCCTTTCTTATCCAATAAGAACTCCTTCTCCAAGAAGGTGGCATTCCGTGAAACAAACACCTTTGTTTCAGCAGGATAATAGAAATAATATCCGATTGAATTCTTCGGATACCCCACAAAATAACACAAGCTGGATCGACTATCCAACTTATCTCCCACTGTCCGCTTCACGTAAGCAGGACATCCCCAAATCCTCAAGTACGAATACTTAGGAGCTTTGCCATTCCATAACTCGTATGGTGTTTTGTCCACTGCTTTAGTGTGGACGTTATTCAACAACAATACCGCCGTTTCAAGCGCATAGCCCCAAAACGAAGGTGGAAGCTCAGTGAAGCTCATCATAGATCGAACCATGTCCAACAAAGTTCGATTACGACGCTCCGATACACCATTAAGCTGTGGTGTCATAGGAGGAGTCCACTGAGAGAGAATCCCATTCTCTTTCAGATAGTCCAAAAACTCGGTACTCAAGTATTCTCCACCTCGATCCGATCGAAGTGCTTTAATACTTTTACCTAGCTTGTTTTCTACTTCAGCCTTGAATTCTTTGAACTTTTCAAATGCTTCAGACTTATATTTCATTAAATATAAATACCCATACCTAGAATAATCATCAGTAAAGGTAATGAAGTAGGTGTGGCCATGTTGAGTCCCTACTCTAAATGGACCACAAACATCTGTATGGATCAAATCCAACAGATTTTGACTACGTTCAGGCTTCCCCTTAAAAGGAGATTTAGTCATTTTCCCTTTTAGGCAGGATTCACAAGTAGGTAGAGAGTTAATATCAGACATATCAAACATGCCCTCTCCCACTAGCTTGTTCATCCTCCTTGAGGAAATATGACCTAGTCTAGCGTGCCAAAGGTTTGCCGGGTTTTGACTATCGATTTTCCTTTTGTTTGTTGTTGCCGGTTTGTCAATACAATTCACTGGAACGTCTTTTAGTTTTAAATTATATAGATCGTTTTCAAGTTGTCCATTTCCAATTAAACATTCATTCTTGTAAATACTGCAAATCCCATTCACAAAATTACAAGAATAACCATCTCTATCAAGCATAGAAATAGAAATAATGTTTTTAATTAAATCTGGCACAAATAAAACATCTCTCAACAATAATTTAAAACCATTCTGCAAAATCAAACAAACATCTCCAATGGCCGTAGCTTCAACTCTGGAACCATTCCCGAGCCTCAGCTGGGTCTCACCCATTCTAAGCCTGCGACTTCTTGTCATCACCTGCAAATCATTGCAAATGTGAGAACCACATCCGGTATCCAATACCCAAGAAGTTGTATTAAGTGACATGTTTATTTCGATATAGAACATACCCTTTGCAGTTCCCAACTGCTCAAGATACTCCTTGCAGTTGCGCTTCCAATGACCCGGCTTCTTGCAGTAATGGCAAACATCCTTGGATTTTCCATCGTTTGAAGCCTTTGTCTTTTGCTTCTTCTCGGGTTCCACTTTCTTGGGTGGGGCAGAACGTTTCTTGCCCTTCATACTTGGCCCCTTCTTAGCAGAAGATGAGGAGCCCACCAAGAAAGCTGGCTTATCCTTCTTAAGTGTGGATTCATATGTAACGAGCATATTGACCATCTCTTCAAGGGTGGCCTCTATCTTGTTCATATTAAAATTTATCACGAATCCATCAAATGAAGAAGGAAGAGATAGAAGCAGCAAGTCCACATTGAGTTCATGCTCCAACACCAAATCAAGGGTCGCTAACTTCTGTATGAGCCAAATCACTCGTACCCCATGATCACGGACCGAAGTCCCTTCACGCATGCGGCACGTCATCAACTCCTTAACAGTAGAGAACCTTTCAGCCCTCGACTGAGCCCCAAAAAGTTCCTTGAGTTGCGTGTGAATGTCAGCAGCATTCACCGTGTCCTCAAATCGCCTCTGGAGTTCATCAGACATCGAGGCTTGCATATAGCATTTGGTCTTGATGTCATGGTCACACCATGCATCAAGTTTGGCCAATTCCTCCGGACTTATGTCAGCTGGTGCTTCCTTCGGAGGTGCTTTCTCTAACACGTAGAGCATTTTCTCCGAAGTTAAGACAATCTTCAACTTCCGGAACCATTCCGTATAGTTGGCGCCAGTCAGCTTGTTTTGTTCGAGGATCGAGAATAAAGGATTTCGCGAATTCATTGTATGAAATACTGAAAAGGAAAAACAGACATATATCAATGATTGTTTAACAATTTACTAAGACATAAAATAGGCGAATTTAATTTTATGAATCTCACTCCCACTATTTTAACGATTTCACCACCCTCTAGTGAAAACGGGAAACTTTTTCCTTAGTGAGAACATGGAGTCCAATTGACAAACTTATGGTCCCGAATAATATCAGCCAACCATAATTCTCAAAAGGTAGAGCCCAATTGCTTCCAAAGCAACCCCCATGTATTTACCTCATGTCCAATAAGGGCCCAATAATATGACGCCGTTTAAAGTGACATGTCAAGATGACCCATCAATATTAAGTTGTGATGGACGGTCGCCATGTGGATCCCCCAATAATATGAGCCGATCCCATGGGAGTTCCACCCAACTTACAACATTTGTCGATCCAATGTACAGCTTTCCGACGGACGGGCCCCCCCAATAATATGAGCCGGACCGTATCCGCGGGTAGCATCACATACATTGACCGTTGATGGAAGGTAGGAACATTTAAACAATATTTAAATTTCCTTTATTTATCTTGATATAAATTTTAAATCATATTTAAAATGAGGGATTTTATTTATTAAAATATTTGTCTCATCATATTTAATTTATTGCATGCATTGCCGGATTCACGCAATTTATGTCTAAACATGCATACAATCATAATATCACATATTATATAGGATGATCGATTCCATTTCTAATTGACCCGTGGTTGCCAATCACGGGTCTTAGTCCAATCCTAGGTAATATGCAGTATGCAAATGCAATCCTATTACATATGCTTCCAATTTACATTTCTTCAGTCTTCATTGTCTGCTGGGCCCACCATCTTCAAATCTTGATCTCCCACTAAATCTAATGTATTTACAATAAATAACAATGACAAGTAGGGGATACATTTTTAGGGGGTGGGAACGGGCTATAAACCAAGCCCACTTTTATTACATATGACATTCATATCGGGCCATAAACCAGGCCCATTAATAAAACCAACAACAATAAAGACAAAATGTAAATTCCTAACATACACCTACAAAATTGGTCATGGCAATCGATCATCCTTATCCAATAACATTTAATTCAAAATTAATTTATTGGATAACATGCTGTGGCAATTCAAATTTAAACAAGATAAAATCATATTTTATATATAAAATCACATTTCACATATAAAATCATATTTTATCTCCATATCAAATAAAATCATATTTTATCTATAAAATCCAATTTTACAAATAAAATCATATTTTATCTAATATATCATAAGATCATATCTTATCATCAATTGTACCAAAATAATTGATTTCAAAATTCAATTTACGGATAAAATATTAAAATTTTCCAAAAATTCAAATTTATCCAAAATCAATTTTAAAATTTACGGACTCGAACAATTCGATCCGAAATCTCGTGAACCAATCAAAAACAATTTTTGACCGGACCAAAAATAAAATTTTAAATATTAAAATTAAAATATAATTTTTCCCGCGGGCCGCCCGGGACACTCCCGGGCCGGCCCGCACCCGGGGCGCGGGCCGGGGCAGCCCGGCTGCCCCCTTAGGGCAGCAACGCTTGCTGCCCTGGCGGCGCCTGGCGCCGCCGCTGGGCGGCGCCGAGCGCCGCCCCTGGGCAGCGCCGAGCGCTGCCCTGCGCAGCGCCCAGCGCTGCGCTGGGCAGCGCACAGCGCTGCCCTGGGCAGCGCCGTGCGCCGCCCTGGGCGGCGACGTGCGCCCCCTTTGGGCGGCGCCGTGCGCCGCCCCTGGGGGCAGCGACCATCGCTGCCCCTTCCGGGCAGCGATCCAATCGCTGCCCGGGTTTCGCCCCCCGGAAAAAAAATTTTTTTTTTATTAAAAATATTTATTTTGTTTCAAAAACCGAGACTCAAAAATTTTGTACAATTGATTAATTCAATCGATTGATCTGAGCAACCTGGCTCTGATACCACTGTTGGAAAACTGGCGAGTTCCCAGACCAATTACGATTGATACCCGGTGCAGCGGAAGTTTAAAATTTTTCTCATGGAACGATTCCATGGTGTGGGTATCAACCATACAACGATTGAATTACGTGTGTGTAAAATTTAAATAACAATTAAATAAATTTTACCTCAAATCTCGCAACGAGATTAATGGACACCAACAGAACAATTCTGCTCTTGTTGTCTCTCCCTGGAACCGATGAACGCCTTCAATCAGGTCCACGAACAGAGGTTTAATCCCTCTGATAGATTGCACTAGAAAATCTATCAGAAGTTTTCTGCGAAGAGAATACACGAATTTGATTCGTTATTCCTTACTGCGATTCAAAATCACAGACCGGAATTTTCTCGGGCAGAGCAAAGGGAGGGGACGGCCGATCGGTTTTGAGAGGGTCTAGGGTTTTCGAAATTTGCTCTCAAAATTTATGACCTGTTGTGTGTAATTTCTGTACTGAAATAACTTATTTATAATGCAGGCCACTAACACCTTAGGGCCCATTAGTCATAAGCTGGGGCCCGACAAGCAAAGCCCGCTCGTTCAGAAATTAATATAAAATTCATCGTGACTCCGATTGATGAAACGATTTCACCAATGTGCACAGAAACCATTTCTGCACGTTTTAAAGTCAAAATAAATTTTCCTGAATCCGAATTCAGTGGTTTCCAAAAATGTCCATCCCTATGTCATTTTAGGAAACCCTACTCCCTTACTCTTAATTAAGAAGTCCAACTCCTTAGTTCATTAAATTTAACTCTTTAAATTTAACTATCTCAACGGGGATTAAAACTCCATTACACTGTGTGACCCTCAATGGTTCAGGGATACAGCTAGCCGTGGGCTCACAACTCCTTGTGACTCGGAACAACACTTTCCGACTTGCCCAACGAATCATGGTAAAGCGCCTAGCAACATCGCCCCATGATTCCCTAGGTATCACTGATAGTGCCTACAAGAACCAGTAGATTTTGGTTAGCGTACAGTACGGTCCCTTCATCCATATATCCCGATCGAATCAACAACCATTGGTATATCGAGAGTCGCTCAAGATTCGATAACTATGCAATGCATCTTGAAGATCAAATTAGTGACATCGCATGTGCTACTAAGAAACCATTTCTTAAATCACATCAAGTACTCTGGCCAGAGATTTGTCACACTAATATCTCCTCAGATCGCATAGGATATCCACACTCGCAAGTATGTGGTGAATCCTTGACAACAATGCATTGACTCCTATATGTGTCGTAACTGTACCCAATCTCGACACCTGATGACCCCCTCAGAGTCTGTAAACGAGTCAAAGCACAGTACTAGCATATAGAGTCTCCATGATGTTTCAAGTCGTAAGGACTAATGGTGTACAACCAAAACCGCGGACTTTATCCACTCGATAAGTGATAACCACTTGGAAAGTCCGGATAGGGTAGTTCGACTATTCATCCTATGAATATCCATTTGCATGCTTCGAACATCTCCATGTTCCCTACCAATGAAACGTGGTACTCCGCATCGCAAATGCTAGTCTCAAACTCGAGCGATCCTTATCCTTATTATCGGACGGCTCAATCGACTAGGAACGGTTTTAGAATATACAGTGACTATAAGATGTATTTCATGATAGACATCTCCATGTTCTACCACATCTTACATACACTATAGTATATTCAAGGTCTTTATCAAAACAACAATAGTATATCACAATATAACAATATGAAGTAATATAAAGTCATTGCCATAAAAGTGTAAATAATATTAAACAAAAGATTGTTTATACAAAGAGTCATCAAAACCCATAGCCACACAGTTGGCTCACTGGGCACCCACTCTTACAATTTTATTTAGTAAGTATAAAAAAAAAAAAATTTCCGCATATTTATTTATTAATTATAGAGTTAGGGTCGTTTCAGTTGGTATCAGAGCACGGTTCTTGGAGGGGTCATTACTGCTATGCGAGCTTAGAAATCCACGCTACCGGTCTGTAAGTTTTAAGTGTTTATAGTATGATTTATTTTTTAAGGATTTAAGTTAGCATTACTTTTAAACCACTTAGTTATGCATGGCGATTTACGTAAAGAAATACGTGGTGGTGCAGAATGCCTCCCAGACCGATGAACAGACGTGGGGGATCTCCACCTACACCTCCACCTCCACCTTCGCAGAACCCACTTGCAGCATTGGAGCAGGCCAATGCTACCTTGATGGTAGGAGTTATGGCTCTGTTAGAGCAGCAGGCTTCACGTCCCAGAATGTCCCATTAGGAGGACGTAGCTGAGCGGTTCCAGAAGAAGGGGCCGAAGGAGTTTCTTGGTACCACCGATCCATTGGTGGCTGAGGGGTGGATTCGTTCTTTGGAGTCCATCTTTGCTTATACGGGGATCACAGATGCGGACAGGGTGAACTGTGCGACGTATATGTTGAGGGGAGACGCAGCTCTTTGGTGGGAGGGTGCTGCCAGGGGAGTACACCTTCCTACACTATCTTGGACGGAGTTCAGGAGTTTCTTCTACGCCAAGTATTTCACGGAGGATGTGAGGAGTGCATGATCCGGGAGTTTATGAGTCTTCGGCAGGGGGACAGGTCAGTGGTGGAGTACGTGAGCCAGTTCGAGAGGGGCTGTCATTTTGTGCCTCTGATTGCAGACAGTCCACCGGAGAAGATAAGACAGTTTGTGGAGGGACTGAGAGCGGATATTAAGCACGACGTACGTATGATGGACGTCGCTACATATGAGGAGGCAGTTAGTAGAGCACTGAGGTCAGAGGAGGGTAGGAGAGAGATGCAGCGAGAGCAGCAAGGGAAAAGATAGTTTCAGTCGGGGTATCAGCGACCATCTTCGCAGCCTCCTGCGAAGAAGCAGTTTACTGGGCCGGCTAAGGGCCCGAATCCGCAGCAGAGGCCGCAGCAGCAGAGGCCACAGCAGCAAAGGGGCGGGGCCCCTAATGCTATAGGTTTTCCTACTTGCCCGAAGTGTCAGAAGATGCATTCGGGACCATGTCTATTGGGAGCAGGAGTTTGTTACCACTGTAGAGAGCCAGGACATCAGATAGCTAACTGCCCAAGGAAGAAGAACACTGCTGGTAGAGTGTTCGTCATGCAGGCAGAGGAGGCAGACCCAGACACCTCCTTGATCACCGGTATATCTTATCCCTAGTATTTTATAATTTTCCTTTGGTTAAGAATTTCGTTTTTTTTATGGAATTGTTGTTCTTTGGGTTATCTATCTGCATGTTAGAATAAAAAGCATGTTTTACTTGTGATTAGAATTAAGGATTAGTTGTGACTTGTTGGGGAAAAGTTTAGTAGTGGTATAAAATTGTTGGGAATTTTCTGCGTGCAGGGAGAATTTTAGTTGGAGGCAACTCCACGTTTGCGTTGCTAGATTCAGGGGCTACGCATTTGTTTATCTCCCTGCAGTTTATCAGGCGGATAGGCATCACACCTGAGATTATCGACAGTGGGTATGATGTTACTATGCCGTCAGGGCAGATTATTTCTACCTCGAAGGTTATTCGAGGACTGGAGTTGGGGCTTCAGGGACACTCCATTCGAGCAGATGTGGTGGTTTTTCCATTGAGTGGTTTTGATTTGATTTTGGGTATGGACTGGTTGACAGTCAATGAAGCTTTGATTGATTTTCGTCGGAGGTCAGTGTCAGTGAAACCATCAGGGGGCGACCCGTTTACTTTCCATGCATCTCAGAGCAGTGATTTTCCTCGGGTGATATCTCTTATTCAGGCGAGGAAGTTGTTGAGACGGGGTTGCCAGGGGTTTCTAGCGAGTATTGTCACGACCTCAGAACCATCTAGCAGATCATTATCAGAGATAGAGGTGGTTCGTGACTTTCCGGATGTCTTTCCGGAGGATGTTGCAGGAATTCCACCAGTGAGAGATGTGGAGTTCAGCATCGACTTGGTGCCAGACACCGTGCCTATCTCTAAGGCACCGTACAGATTGCTCCTACCGAGATGAAAGAGTTGAAGGAGCAGATTCAGGAGCTATTAGAGAAAGACTTTGTTCGTCCTAGCTTTTCTCCATGGGGAGCTCCGGTGTTATTTGTGAAGAAGAAGGATGACAGTATGAGATTGTGCATCGATTACCGAGAGCTCAACAGGGTCACAGTGAAGAACAAGTATCCACTGCCGAGGATAGAGGATTTATTTGATCAGTTGCAGGGAGCTTTAGTGTTCTCCAAGATCGACCTGCGATCTGGTTATCATCAGCTTCGGGTTAGAGAGGCAGATGTGTCCAAGACTGCTTTCCGGACATGGTATGGGCATTACGAGTTCCTAGTGATGCCATTTGGGATGACCAATGCTCCAGCGGTTTTCATGGATCTCATGAACCGAGTTTTTCTGCCGTATCTAGATCAGTTCATCATAGTCTTCATTGATGATATCTTGATATACTCTAGGAGCATTGAGGAGCATAGACAGCATCTACAGACAGCCTTGCAGACCTTGAGGGAGCATCGGTTGTATGCCAAGTTTAGCAAGTGCGAGTTTTGGCTCGAGCAGGTGGCATTTCTTGGCCACATTATTTCGAGAGATGGGATTGCAGTTGATCAGTCGAAGGTTGAGGCAGTGCAGAATTGGGGTATTCCGAAGAATGCTTCGGAGATTCGCAGTTTCTTGGGTTTGGCAGGATATTATAGGAAGTTCATCGAGGGTTTTTCCTCTATTGCAGTACCCTTGACTTCCTTAACCAAGAAGAATGCGAAGTTTATCTGGAGTTCAGACTGTCAGAGGAGCTTCGATCAGCTGAAGGAAGCACTCACTACTGCACCAGTGTTAGCTGTGACAGTACCACACGAGGAGTTAGTGGTGTACACCGATGCGTCTAAGCTGGGTTTAGGCGCAGTACTTATGCAGTGTGGCAAGGTTATTGCGTATGCGTCGAGGCAGCTGAAGGTTCATGAGTAGAATTACCCGACGCATGACTTGGAGTTAGCAGCAGTGGTTTTCGCTTTGAAAATCTGGAGGCACTATCTGTATGGCGAGAAGTGCAAGATTTTCACTGATCACAAGAGCCTCAAGTACTTCTTCACCCAGAAGGAGTTGAACATGAGGCAACGGAGATGGTTGGAGTTGGTGAAGGATTATGACTGTGACATTAGCTACCATCCGGGTAAAGCTAACGTAGTAGCAGATGCTTTGAGTCGGAAGTCGTCAGTGGTATCATGTTTGACCGTATAGTTACCACTACAGAGCGAGATTCAGATATTTGACTTGGAGTGTTATCCGTGTGGTCATGCACCGAGCTTGTCAGTATTGACGGTGCATCCAGTTCTGCGAGATCGGATCAGGGATGGACAGTCTACTGATGAGGAGTTGCAGCGATGGAGACAGAGAGATGAGGCTAGGGGTAATCTCTTGTATACAGTGGTGGATGGCATTGTTCAGTACCGTGGTAGGATGTGGGTACCGAACATCGATCAGTTGAGAGCTGAGATTTTAGCAGAGGCTCACACATCTCCATACTCCATTCACCCCGGAAGTACGAAGATGTATAGAGATTTGCAGCTATTGTATTGGTGGCCCGGGATGAAGAGAGACATCGGGAGAGTGGTGTCAGAGTGCTTGACTTGTCAGCAAGTCAAGGCAGAGCATCAGCGCCCAGCAGGACTTCTTAGACCTCTTCCTATTCCGGAATGGAAATGAGAGAATATTACGATGGACTTTGTGGTTGGCTTACCGAGGAGTGCCAGAGGCTGCACAGCGATTTGGGTGATTGTGGATAGACTCACCAAGTCAGCTCATTTCTTGCCGGTGATGACTACTTACTCATTGACATAGTATGCGGAGCTTTACATCAAGGAGATTGTTAGGTTGCATGGCATACCAGTGTCGATTGTGTCAGACAGAGATCCGAGATTCACATCCGCGTTTTGGAAGAGTCTGCACACAGCTATGGGGACTAGACTTTTGTTCAGCACAGCATTCCATACCAAGAAAGATGGTCAGTCTGAGAGAGTGATTCAGGTTCTCGAGGATCTTCTGAGAGCTTGTGTCATCGATTTTCAGGGCTCGTGGGAGACTAGACTGCCATTAGTGGAGTTTACCTATAACAACAGTTTTCAGTCGTCTATAGGTATGGCTCCTTATGCAGCATTGTATGGGAGGAGATGTAGAGCTCCTGTGCATTGGGATGAGGTTGGTGAGAGGATTTTACTTGGTCCTGAGATTGTGCAGCAGACAGCTGATTTTGTGACTCAGATTCGAGATCGGATGAGGACTGCTCAAAGTCGTCAGAAGAGTTATGCAGATACCAGACGACGAGATTTGGAGTTCGCTGTGGGTGATCACGTATTCCTGAAGGTGACACCTATGAAGGGAGTAGTGCGATTTGGCCGGAGAGGCAAGCTTAATCCGAGGTATATAGGGCCATTCGAGATCTTGGAGAGAGTTGGCACGTTGGCCTACCGTTTAGCTCTACCACCAGGGCTAGCGGCAGTGCACAACGTTTTCCATGTATCCATGCTTCGGAGGTATGTCTCCAACCCGTCGCATGTGTTGGATTTTGAGTCTCTTCAGTTGACACCGGAGTTAGCATTTGAGGAGAGGCCTATACGGATCTTGTCTAGGGAAGAGCGGAGGCTTAGGACGCGTGTCATACCGATGGTCAGAGTCCAGTGGCTGAATCACTCGAAGGAGGAAGCTACTTGGGAGACCGAGGAAGATATGAGGACTCGCTACCCGGAGTTGTTCGGGTAAGTACTTTAATTTCGAGGACGAAATCCAATTTAAGGGGGGGAGGATTGTAACACCCGGTATTTTAAATACGTAAATTCGCATGCATAATTAGGGAATTTAATTATTTAAATTTTTGATTTATGGGTTAAATAATTATGTGAATTATTTGTGCATGATTTAAGTGATTTTTAAGCATTTAACCCATAATTAGTGATTTTTATGATTTTTAGTATTTGAATTATTTTATCGCGTTGACGGAACCGTGGACGGACGAGATGACAACTTTCTATCCAAATTATTTTATGAGTCTTTTTAGAGCCCAAAAATATTATTTTAAGTTTTATTTCCTCAAAATTTTTAGTATTTAATTTTATATAATTTTAGGAGTCCGTTTTTATTCAAAATAAGCCAAAATAATGACTTTTTAGTATTTTTAAAATTCCCTTAATTTAATATTTCGGGATTTTTAATTTAGTTATCAGATTTTTAAGTATTAGTTGGAGCTTTTAAGTTATATATTTTATTATTAAAATCATTATTAAAATTTTAATATTCTAAAACCTATTTTTAATTAAGTTATAACCCTAAATTCTACCCAAAAACCTATCCCTACCCCCACGTTAATTCCATCAGCCGCCACCCCACCCCATATTCATCATCATCTTCGGCTAGCAGCCTCCACGAAGAACACCATAGCTCGATTTTGAAGCTTCCAAGTAGGTTGTCATCGCCCCGTCGTCCCGGAATCGTTCTACGCACTCATTTCTCTTCAAACTACGGTGCAAGGCATGATTCTTTTTATTTTAACATACTATATCAGTGTTTATACGTGTGTGTGTGCGTGAGCATCATTTTTCTTCAAGAATTTTCAGAAAAAAATCGAGAAGGGTTGAATGTATGCACTTGTTCACGTTTTGGGAATCATGTTCATGTTTTTGGTTAAGGGGCGTGCATGGCTGCTAGTCAGGGCTGTCAAAGGGTTCGTCGGGGTCCTTAGGCTAGCTTGGCTTGGTCGGTCATGGGCTAGATGGAGGCTTGGGCGAGCTGGTGCATGAAGTAGCCATGGGGTGCGCAGGTTAGGGTTTCTGGAAGGAGGGTTCGGCCTTGGGCTAGGGTGAAGGGTTGAGGCCGAGCTAGGGTAGGTTCGAACCGCCCAGACGTGGGCTACGTCTGGGCGGCGGCGCTCCGGCCAGGGGCGGCCGGAGCAGGCCGACAGCAGCCAAGGAGTGGCTGCTGCTCACGGCCGCAGCCGAGAAGGGAAAAGAGAGGCGTCGGGTTTAGGGTTAGGGTTTGGTTCCGGGTCGGGTCTATGGCTTGGGTTGGGTCAGTAGTGTGGTGGGTCGGGTTAAGTTGGTCCGGGTCAGGGTTGGGTGAGCCGGGCTCGAGTCTTTTTAATTTTTAAGTATTTTATGATTTAATTGGTTTTTGGGCCAATTAATTTGAAATAAAATGTTTTGGGTTCCATTTAATTATTTTAGGTTAAATTTAATTATTTTTGGGCTTAATTAAATTAATTAAGTGAGTCCACTAATTTTTATGGGCCTTGTGGCCCATGGAAGTTATTGGGCCAATCTTTGGGCTTTAGGGCCCATTGGGCCAAAATAGGTTGTTATTGGGCCAGGAATGTTTTAATGGGCTTTAATTATTTAATTGGGCTTAGAATAATTTTTATTTTGCTTAAGTATGTTATTGGGCCAGTCTCAGTGTTAATGGGCCAGATTTAAGTAAATGGGCTTGAGTGTTAGGGCCAGCAGTCCAGTACAATCCATGAGAAATTGCATGTGTCCTGAATATATATTTAATTATTTTTATGCATTGGAGATTATTTTTATATTTATAGGTTAGTATGAAATTAAATTAAATATATATGAAGGACACACATTTTATTTAAGTACATGCATTCATGAAATAATTTTATGCATGATTTAATGTTTAAGGTTGAGCAAAAGAAAATATTTTATGTTGGAAGTTGAAGTAGTATGACAATTTGAGGGGGATTCGTCCCCATATGTGAACTATTGAAGGGCAGTTTACTGCCAATTTAAGAGGTGATTCGTCACCGCCATGTACGTTGGTTTTCACGCTGATCAGTGTTTGATGTATGATTTAAGGTTACACTATGGATACAACCATACGATGTTAGAAAATAATCTGCTCAACAATATTTATGTATTATGTTATTTAAGTTAATTTAAGTTATGTTATGTCATGATGTTATTTTAAGCATGCTCATTCATGTATATGTTATGTATTAGTATTACAGTGATTTAAATTATTTTAAATCCTTGTTATGTTAGCATGTTGGGCTTCTAGGCTCACTACACTGGTATGGTGTAGGTGAGTACGTAGAGGACGTAGTACCCACCGGAGGCGAGGATGTATGAGCAGACTGGCAGTGATCCCCGTGACCGTGTTAGATGTCTGAGTCACATTGCATGTTTTGAATACTTCAGCATGTTATACATTTTAATTATTTTCAGTGGTTGTGGTTTGGAATATTTTGTTTAAATATTTTCAGTGCATGCAAACTTTAATTATTTTATTTATGCAGTATTTTAATTCAATATTTGACTCAGATATTTATTTTATTAAAGAATGCATTGTTATTTGAGTTAATTATTTATTTATTTATTTATTTATTTTTAAATCTTTTTATTCTGTGCATATATGTATGGGCATATATGTACATATTTTATTTAGTAAGTATAAAAAAAAAAAATCCCCATATTTATTTATTAATTATAGAGTTAGGGTCGTTTCATATAATCCTAAGTTATTGTTGTGATCCTAGGGGTAGCGACTATCAATTGTATCTAGTTCTAGTGAGTAGATTGCTAGGTAGTAAATTATTTAATTGGGTTGTTTCAATTTTAAATAGGATCGTTAAGAGTAAACAGATTATTTTTTTGTAAACTGAATGGGTGATCAGTTTCGAGATAGGAAATAGAGTTGTCCCTAGAGACTTTTGGGTACTTTATATTAGCATTCTAAGGTTTTGTGAATGTCAACCGATAAGACTATTGCACCAACTATGGGGAAAAAATGACGAATAGAATATTCAAGTGGTTTACCGGATAAGCTGTAGATTCATTTACCCGTGAAATACTAAGGTACTAGAGGAATACTGAGGAAGCATATACGGCCGGGTTACAAAATCTTCAAGGTGCCTAATTGGGTACTAAGTTCTTGAAATATAAATTCAGGTTGTAGATATAATAATTTGGGAATTTTGGATTTTCGAACTTGCTGTCGAGTTGAACTAGGGATTCGAGAAATGTCTTCAGGCGATATGTAAGAATTGTTTGGTACTTAGAGGCTATCTAATCCAATAAGTGGATAATAACTCGTGGTATAATTTGACTTGAGGTGTAAATATGGATCTCCTAGTCGTTGCGTCTGGGATAGAAAAGGTGGATAAATCCGTTGGAAGATTTTAACTAAGAATTAAACTTTCGGTAGAATCAAGAATGCCTAAGAGACGAAAGCAGAAATTGTTGAATGTATAATTGGGATCTGTGTAGTTGCCTATTTGGATTCTTTATATTATTGGATAACATCTTGGAGCTAAGCAACAATTGATTATATGGTTATATTTTCTTATCAAGGATTAGATTAGATTTATTTAGAGAAATGGGTCAATCAATCCTAAGTTGAGGAGAGTCATTTGTTCCACTTAAAAGTTAGCTGAACTAGAGTCGTTGCTTAAGCGATCCATAGAGGCGTTGTGAGATGCAGTAACTAATAAGGGATTGATCATAGTCCAAGAGCATTAAGCAAATCATTGCTAATAAGTGGCGTAGACCTTTAGAATTTCAAAATGGTTGTTAGGTTGTTTTTGAAGGTGTCATTGTTCGGTAGTACTATTGACTTGGGTATATAAGAAAATTAACTCGATTTGTCGGTCTTTATGCAATTGTTGAGGAGATAGGTAATTTGTTTTATCATTCGAGCTGGCACAAAGTTGTTAGTGATACATGATGGGTTTCCTGTATCGATGTTGGGGAAATATGGGTCAGATTCATATCTTATTTTGAGGTCTAACGAGATAGAATTTTATAGTCCCTTAGTTATCCTATTTAGAAAAGTTTAGTGTTTAGTTGCTAAGTATTCTGGGAACTTGTGGACTTCTCAAGAGTTCAAGTTCTGGATTATATGAGTTAAGTTTAACTGGTGAATAAACATTAAACATACTTTCGTGGTTATAAAGCTTCTAATTTATGATAAAGATCGACATAAATTCTTTATTGGGTATACAGAACTTTAATGCTTAGAATTTGCGATCCAGGATTTAAGGTTATCGAACCAAGGCAGATATAAGATATTTTAGGACTTTAGGTGACGAATTAAAACTTTTAAAGTCACATGGGAGCAGTGATTTGAAATCTCTCTTTGGAAGCAATCATTTGGGAACAAATAAGAATTGTGAATATGTATTGCAGTATAAATTAGTCAGGTTCTTGATGATATAGACACTAATAAGTATCAGAGTGTACATCGTAAGCTATTTAGCGTCAACTCATGTGGGTGCTCGGTAAGAAAATTTAGTGTCAACCGGGTCTAATGTATCTGGACCTAGTTAGTAAATCCTAAATTTCGAGGACGAAATTTCATTTAAGGGGGGAAGGAATTGTAGTACCTAAAATCCAAATCTACTAATTCGCAAATATTAAATTAAATAAATATTATGGTTATTATTTTTAAGTTTAATTGATTTAAATTCTTTATTTGAATTATGTGTTAATAGGATATCATTAATTTATTCAAATGATTTTGTTGTGCAACTTATTTATTTTAAATATTTTAAAGGTATAAGCTTGCTTATTTAAATGATTTTAATTAACTATTTAGTTTATTCATTTAAATGATTTTAAATGCCTAGCTTATTTAGTTAAATTCTTTTATCTATCCAAATTATTTTAAAGGTTTTTATACTTCTTGTGTATTTATTTAAATTAATTTTAAACGTTTGTCTAGTTGTTTAAATTATTTTAATCGCTCTGCTATTTTCTTTAAATATTCCATTTATTGCTGTGACATCAAAATATTTAAAGTGTTGATTTTAATTCCTAAGATAGTGCCTAAATTCATTTTCAATATTTATGATTTTAATTGCTTGGATTTTTTTTTAATTGCTTAAGTTTCCTTTAAAGTTTAAGTGCTCAAATATTTTAAGTTATTATTATTAAAATTTTTGAGACAGTGACTTCCGGTTCCGGTGCTTGGCGATGGCGGATTTCGGCGGTAAATTCCAAGATTTGTTATTTTAAAAGTTTAGTAGGGTAGGAGGAAATTAGATGAGAGTTCGGAAGTTAGAAGTTTTCGGGTATCAGAAATCATTTTTCTTATTATTGCAATATTGGGCTTATTCTTTAACTGTTTCAAAAGTTAGAATTTTCATAAACCCGGATTAGTAAAACCCAATTTAATTTTTTAATTTGGGGTTTTTAAACTTAGAAATTTTATTAGTGTAAGTTAGTAGGCAAAGTTGTAGTAGTTTAAAGTTGTACTTTTAAAGCAACACTCACACCTACATTTAATTACTTACACCTATGCTTACACACAAATGTACACACTACACACTTCAATTTTAAACACAATAAAATATTTTTGGGAAACCCTAGTCTTCCAAACAAATCAAAGAGCCGCCCCATTCTTCTCTCCTCTCCCATTCTTTTTTTTGATCGGCCGCCCCATTCTCCAAGCTCCAGCCGCCGCCGCCTCCTGCCGCCGCCGCCGTCGCCGAAGGACCACCTAGGGAGGTTGTTGTTGAAGTTAGTCAAGTGTTTCCAGCCTTCATCCCTCTCATTTCATTTTTCTTGGGTTTTTGGTAGGCAAGGCAAGTATGAGCATTCCTTGGGCATTCAAGCTAGCTATTATGTTCTTGCTCCTAGCTTTTTCTTAAATTTCAAAATGATTATGATTTTTCAACATGTAGGGCTCGATTTTACCTCTGAAAATTCAGATTTGTATGCGTGATTTTTGAATTTATGCTTTAGCTTGGGTTTTAAGTTGTTGTATGGTGATTTGTGATTGGAGGCATGAGGTATTTTGAATGTTTGATGTAATTTCGATTTTTCCAAAAGTTATGTGCCCTAGAATTCGAAAGTTTGCATGTGTAAGGGCTGGAATTGAAGTGAGTTTGAAGCATTTTAATGATTTGCATTGGTCTTGATTGATTATTCATGAGTTTGACGCATTTTGGTGCATGATCATGTAATTTTCGAAATGTGGAGTTAGATTGCGGTTGAGGGCTGCCTAAGTGTTTGTGGAAAGTCCTAAGACATGTCTATAGGTGTGTTTGGTGGTTTGGAAGGAGTTAAAGGCAAGGGAAAAGGGCTTGGGATGGTTTCCTCCAAGTAGAAGGGTTGTAAGGTGTGATCTTCATGGGCATGGCAGTTCTGTTTTCTGGGCAGAGGAGGAACTGAACGAGGTCTGGGCGTGGTTAGGGCTGGTCCTAGGTCTAGGTTATGATGTTTTGGTCGCGTCGGTATAAAATGGGCTCATTTCGGTTAAGTATTCAATGAGTTATGGGTCTTTGAAGTTGAGGTGTCGGTGAAGAATTTTTGGAAGAAATAAGGGGCTGTCCAAAGTTGAGTTGTGTATGCATTGATTGAACTGTCAAATGAGGATACAATCTGGTCCTAGGGGTTGTTTGTAGTGTATGGAAAGTGTGAAAGTGTGGGTGCCCGGTTAGCCAACTTGTGGCTAAGGGCTTTTATGACTCTATGTAAAACAATCTTTTGTTTAATATAATTTACACTTTTATAATGGCATTGACTTTATCTTTCTTCATATTGTTATATTATGATATACTATTGTTGTTTTGATAAAGACCTTGAATATACTATAGTGTATGTAAGATGTGGTAGCACATGGGGATGACTATCATGAAACACATCTTATAGTCACTGTATATTCTAAACAGTTCCTAGTCAATTGAGCCGTCCGCAAATAAGGATAAGGATCGCTCGAAATTGAGACTAGCATTTGCGATGCCGAGTACCACGTTTCATTGGTATGGAACATAGAGATGTTCAAAGCATGCAAATGGATATTCATATGATGAATGTTCGAACTACCCTATTCGAACTTTCCAAGTGGTTATCACTTATCGAGTGGATAAAGTCCGCGGTTTTGGTTGTACACCATTAGTCCTTATTACTTGAAACATCATTGAGACTCTATATTCTAGTACTGTTCTTTGACTCGTTTACCGACTCTATTGGGGTCACCAGGTGTCGGGATTGAGTACAGTTACGACACATATAGGAGTCGATGCATTGTTGTCAAGGATTCACCACATACTTGCGAGTGTGGATATCCTATGCGATCTGAGGAGATATTAGTGTGACGAATCTCTGGCCAGAGTACATGATGTGTTTTAGGTTACTTGGTGTTCCTAGTAACACATGCGATGTCACTAATAGATCTCCAAGATGTTATGCATAGTTATCGAATCTCGAACGACTCTCGATGCACCAATGGTTGTTGATTCGATCGGGATATTTGGTTGAAGGGACCGTACTGTACACTAACCAGAATCTACTGGTTCTTGCAGGCACTATCAGTAATACCTAGAGAATCATGAGGCGATGTTGCTAGGCGCTCTTACCATGATTCGATGGGTAAGTCGGAAATTGTTGTTCCGAGTCACAAGGAGTTGTGAGCCCACGGCTAGCTGTATTCCTGAACCATTGAGGGTTACACAAGTAATGGATTACTAAAACCCCGTAAAGATAGTTAAATTTAAAGAGTTAAATTTAATGAAAGAGAAGTTGGACTTCTTAACTAAAGGGAGTGGGATTTCCTAAAATGACATAGGGATGGGCATTTTTGGAAATAACTTAATTTGGATTCGGAAAAATTATATTGACTTTAAAAGATGCAGAAATGGTTTCTGTGCACATTGGTAAAATCAGTTTATCAATCGGAGTCACGATGAATTTTATATTAATTTCTATAACAACAGGCTTGGCTTGTTGGGATTAAGTTATGGATTGTGGGCTTTAAGGAGTTAGAGTTCCGATATAATTATAAATTAATCCAGTCTAGAAATTATCTATAAATAGGACTGCAGTGTTCGAAAATTGGGTGTGATATTCAGTCTTGAATTTTCAAAATTTCAGTCTATATTATTAAAGAGGATTTTCGAATTTTCTGTCCCTTTCGGAGAAAATTCGGTCTTGTGATTTTTGTGAAAAATTACAATCCGGATTAACAGATCATATCTGTTTATTCTCTACGCAAACTTCTGATTGATTTCTAGTGCAGTCAATCAGAGGGTTTTGTTTTCTATTCGTGGACCTGATTGAAGAAACGTTCGTTCATCAGTTCCGGGGATATACAACAAGAGCAGATTAAATTTTGTTGGTGTCCATAATCTCGCTTCGAGATTTTAAGGTAAAATATTTAATTGTGATTATTTATTTTACTTACACAAATTTAATCGTAAAAGTTTTGATACCCAGATATGGAATCGTTCCATATTAATAAAATAAAATTTTTAAACTTCCGCTGCATCGGGTATCAATTCTAATTGATCTGAACACCGTTTTCCAACAGTGGTATCAGAGCCAGGTTGCTCAGATCAAACGATTAAATTAATCGATTGTACAAAATTTTTAAGCCTCGGTTTTTGAAACAAAACAAATTTTTTAAAAAATCAAAATTTTGACGGGCAAAACACGGTCAGCGAATGTCGCTGCCCAATGGGCAGCGACGGGCTGCCCAGCCCGAGTCCCGGTCGGGGCCCGGGCTGCCCGGGATTGTCCCGGGTAGCCCGAAAAATTAAAATTTTTATTTTTTTAAAATTTTGAATTTTTGAAATTCTAGTGTTTGATCCGATCGAAAATTGTTTTTGATTAGATCACGAGGCATCGGATCGAATTGTTCGAGTCCGAAATTTTTAAAATTGATTTTTGGATAAATTTGAATATTTGGAAAATTTATAAATTTTATCCGTTAAATTGAATTTTGTAAAATTGATTATTTTGGTACAATTGATGAGAAGATATGATCTTATGGATGGATAAGATAAAATATGATTTTATCTTTTTAATTATGATGCCTTTGCATGTTTATCCAATTATTTAATTATTGAATTAATTAATGGATAAAGGATGATCGATTGCCATGACAAATGTTTTAGGTGTATGTTAGGTGATTTACATTTGTCTTATTGTTGTTGGTGTTTATTATTGGGCTTGGTTTATAGCCCAATATGATTGTCATATGTAATAAAAGTGAGCCTGGTTTATGGCTCGTTCCCACCCCTAAAAATGTATCCCATATTTGTCATCGAAATTTATTGTAAATTTATTAGACTTAGTGGGAGACAAAGATTTGAAGAAATGGTGGGCCCAGCAGACAATGAAGACCGAAGAAATGTAAATTGGAAGCACAATGTAATAGGATTGCATTGCATACTTGCATATCACCTAGGATTGGACTTAGACTCGTGATTGGCAACCACGGGTCGATTAGTTAATGGGATCGATCATCCTTAAATAATATATGATATTATTGATGTATGCATGTTTAGACTAAATTGTATGAATCCCGCAAGCATACATAAATTGCATGATAAGACAAATTTTCAAAATTAAAAATCCCTCATTTTAAATATGATTTAAAATTGATATCAAGATTAATAAAAAGGGAATTTAAATATTGTTTAAATATTCCTACCTTCCATCAACGATCAATGTATGAGATGCTACCCGCGGATATGGTCCGGCTCATATTATTGGGGGGGCCCGTTTGTCGAAAAGCTGTACATTGGATCGACACATGTTGTAAGTTGGGTGGAACTCCCATGGGATTGGCTCATATTATTGGGGGATCCACATGGCGACCGTCCATCACAACTTAATATTGATGGGTTATCTTGACATGTCACAATAAACGGCGTCATATTATTGGGCCCTTATTGGACATGAGGTAAAAACATGGGGGTTACTTTGGAAGTAATTGGGCTCTACCTTTTGAAAATTATGGTTGGCTGATATTATTCGGGATCATGATTTGTCAATTGGACTCCATGTTCTCACTAAGGAAAATAGTTTCCTGTTTTCACTAGAGGGTAGTGAAATCGTTAAAATAGTGGGAGTGTAATTCATAAAATAAAATTCGCCATATTTTATGTCTTAGTAAATTAATTAAACAATCATTGATTATTGTCTGTTTCCTTTTCAGTATACTATTACAATGACTTCTCGCAATCCATTGTTTTCAATTCTCGAACAAAACAAATTTACTGGCGCAAACTATACGGAATGGTTCCGTAAGTTGAAAATTATTCTTACTTCGGAAAAAGCTTTCTACGTGTTAGAGAAGCCGCCTCCGAAGGAAGCCCCGGCTAATACAAGTCCGGAAGAGTTGGCCAAACTTTATTTATGGTGGGACCATGATATCAAGGCCAAATGCTACATGTAGGCTTCAATGTCTGATGAGCTTCAAAGGAGATTCGAGGATACCGTGAATGCTGCTGACATTCACAAGAACCTCAAGGAAATCTTTGGAGCTCAGTCAAGGTCGGAGAGGTATGCCACCGTCAGAGAGCTCATGACGAGCCGCATGCGAGATGGGACTTCGATCCGTGAGCATGGGGTGCGCATGATTGGGCTCATTGAAAAGTTGGTAACACTCGACTTGACATTGGAGCATGAACTTAGCGCGGACTTGTTGCTTCTATCACTTCCTTCATTGTTTGACGGTTTTGTGATGAACTTCAATATGAACAAGATAGAGGCCACCCTTGAAGAGATGGTCAATATGCTTGTCACATATGAAGCCACACTAAAGAAGGATAAACCGGTACTCTTGGTTGGCTCCTCTTCTAACTCTAAGAAAGGACCAAGTGGAAAGGGTAAGAAACGTTCTGCCCCGCCCAAGAAGATTGTACCAAATAAGAAGGGAAAAACCAAGGCTTCAATTGGGATAAAAGATGAAAACGTTTGCCATTACTGCAAGAAACCCGGTCATTGGAAACGTAACTGCAAGGAATACCTCGAACAGTTGCGAACTGCAAAGGGTATGTTTTACATTGAAATAAATGTTTCGCTTAATACTTCTTCTTGGGTATTGGATACCGGATGTGGATCTCACATTTGCAATGATTTGCAGGTGATGACAAGAAGTCGTAAGCTAAGGATGGGTGAGACCCAGCTAAGGCTCGGGAATGGTTCTAGAGTCGAAGCCAAAGCTATAGGAGACATTTATTTAGTTTTGCAGAACAATTTTAAGTTATTTTTGAGAGATGTTTTATATGTTCTGGATTTGGTCAAAAACATTATATCTATTTCTATGCTTGATAGAGATGGTTTTTCTTGCAATTTTGTGAATGGGATTTGCAATATTTACAAGAATGAATGTTTGATTGGAAATGGACAACTTGAAAACGATCTATATAGCTTAAAATTAAAAGACGTTCCAATTAATTATGTTGATAAACCGGTGACAACAATTAAAAGAAATAACGATAGTCAAAACCCGGCAAACCTTTGGCATGCTAGGCTAGGTCATATTTCCTCAAGGAGGATGAACAAGCTAGTGGGAGAGGGCATGTTTGATATGTCTGATATTAACTCTCTACCTACTTGTGAGTCCTGCCTAAAGGGAAAAATGACTAAATCTTCTTTCAAAGGGAAACCTGAGCGTAGTCAAAATCTGTTGGATTTGATCCATACAGATGTTTGCGGTCCATTTAGGATTGGTACTAAATGTGGCAACACCTACTTCATTACCTTTACTGATGATCATTCAAGGTATGGGTATTTATATTTAATGAAATATAAGTCTGAAGCATTTGAAAAGTTCAAATAATTCAAGGCTGAAGTAGAAAATAAACTAGGTAAAAGTATTAAGGCACTTCGATCGGATCGAGGTGGAGAATACTTAAGTACCGAGTTTTTGGACTATCTAAAAGAGAATGGGATTCTCTCTCACTGGACTCCTCCTATGACACATCAGCTTAATGGTGTTTCGGAGCGTCGCAATCGAACTTTGTTGGACATGGTTCGATCCATGATGAGCTTCACTGAGCTCCCACCTTCATTTTGGGGCTAAGCGCTTGAAACGGCGGTATTGTTGTTAAACAATGTCCACACTAAAGCAGTAAATAAAACACCATACGAGTTATGGAATGGCAAAACTCCTAAGTATTCGTACTTGAGGATTTAGGGATGTCCTGCTTACGTGAAGCAGACAGTGGAAGATAAGTTGGATAGTCGATCCACCTTATGTTATTTTGTAGGGTATCCGAAGAATTCAATCGGATATTATTTCTATCATCCTAATGAAACAAAAGTGTTTGTTTCAAGGAATTCCACCTTCTTAGAGAAGGAGTTCTTATTGGATAAGAAAGGCAAGATGATGGAACTCGAAGAGATTCGAGAAGAACCCGAGATACAAAATAGTGATCCTACACCTCAAGAATCATCACAAGACACGCCTATTACTAGGAGATCCGAGAGGACTTCTAGGCCTCCTATAAGATATGGTCTTCTTCTTGAAGGGGATCAAAGTGAACCCGACATTGGATGTGATCCAAGAAACTTCAAGGAAGCAATTTCTGATGCGGATTCGAATTTATGGCTTGAAGCTATGCAATCGGAAATAGACTCGATGCATTCTAACCAAGTTTGGTCTTTAGTAGATCCTCCCGATGGAATTGTTCCAATTGGGTGCAAATGGATCTACAAGAGAAATCTTGGGCCTGATGGAAAGGTATTGATCTACAAGGCACGATTGGTGGCAAAAGGTTATACTCAAAGACAAGGAGTTGACTATGATGAAACTTTTTCACCAATCGCAATGTTCAAGTCCATAAGAATCCTTATTGCCATAGCAGCATGGTATGACTATGAGATATGGCAAATGGATGTAAAGACTGCATTTCTTAATGGAAACATTAAGTGAGAGATCTATATGATGCAGCCTGAGGGATACACATCCATGGGAAGCGAGCATAAGGTATGCAAGCTTCAGAGATCAATTTATGGTCTCAAAAAAGCATCAAGAAGTTGGAACCAAAAATTTGATGAAACAATAAAGGATTTTGGTTTCATCAAGAACCCGGAGGAACCATGCTTGTACAAGAAAGTAGTTAAGAATGCGGTAACATTCTTAGTACTTTATTTAGGTGAGGCATCCTATATTCTAGGAATTCAGATCTATAGAGAAAGATCTAAAAGAATGATAGGACTCACTCAATCAAACTACATAGACACCATATTGAAAAGGTTTTCTATGGATGAGTCCAAGAGAGGACATCTACCAATGTGTCATGGAGTTTCTCTATCCAAGTCTATGTGTCCCAAGACTGACGAAGAGATAGAGAAGATGACACACGTGCCATATGCATCAGCCATAGGTAGTATCATGTATGAGATGATATCTACCAGACCGGATGTGGCCTATGCTCTGAGCGTCACGAGCAGATACCAAGCCAATCCCGGTCAAATGCATTGGAAAGCCGTGAAGGATATTCTTAAGTACTTGCGAAGGACTAAGAATTTATTCATGGTTTATGGAGGGAGAGAATTGAAGTTGGAAGGTTATACCGACTCTAGCTTCCAATGTGACGTGGATGACTCGAAATCAACCTCTAGATTTGTATTCATGCTCAATGGCGGTGCTGTCTCTTAGAAGAGTTCCAAGCAGGACACCACAGCGGATTCCACCACTGAGGCAGAATACATTGCAGCATCAGCTACTGCTAAAGAGGCGGTTTGGATAAGGAAATTCATCCAAGAGTTGGGTGTAATTCCTGAAGCTGTTGGTCCAGTCCCGGTGTACTGTTACAACACGGGTGCCATTGCTCAGGCAAAGGAGCCAAGGTCTCATCAGAAGTCCAAACACGTACTGAGGAAATACCACATCATCCGGGAGATTGTGGAAAGAGGAGACATCAGTGTCGAGAGAGTGGCCTCTACAGAAAATATCGCTGATCACCTTACTAAGCCCTTGCCAGGACCATTGTTTGACAAACATCGCGAAGCAATGGGATTACGTAGAATGGCTAGTTGGCTTTAGGGCAAGTGGGAGATTGAAAGAGTGGGTGCCCGGTTAGCCAACTTGTGGCTAAGGGCTTTTATGACTCTATGTAAAACAATCTTTTGTTTAATATAATTTACACTTTTATAATGACATTGACTTTAACTTTCTTCATATTGTTATATTATGATATACTATTGTTGTTTTGATAAAGACCTCGAATATACTATAGTGTATGTAAGATGTGGTAGCACATGGGGATGGCTATCATGAAACACATCTTACAGTCACTGTATATTCTAAACAGTTCCTAGTCAATTGAGCCGTCCGCAAATAAGGATAAGTAATGCTCGAAATTGAGACTAGCATTTGCGATGCCGAGTACCACGTTTCATTGGTATGAAACATAGAGATGTTCAAAGCATGCAAAGGGATATTCATATGATGAATGTTCGAACTACCCTATTCGGACTTTCCAAGTGGTTATCACTTATCGAGTGGATAAAGTCCGCGGTTTTGGTTGTACACCATTAGTCCTTATTACTTGAAACATCATTGAGACTCTATATGCTAGTACTGTGCTTTGACTCGTTTACCGACTCTATTGGGGTCATCAGGTTTCGGGATTGGGTACAGTTACGACACATATAGGAGTCGATGCATTGTTGTCAAGGATTCACCACATACTTGCGAGTGTGGATATCCTATGCGATCTGAGGAGATATTAGTGTGACAAATCTCTGGCCAGAGTACATGATGTGTTTTAGGTTACTTGGTGTTCCTAGTAACACATGCGATGTCACTAATAGATCTCCAAGATGTTATGCATAATTATCGAATCTCGAACGACTCTCGATGCACCAATGGTTGTTGATTCGATCGGGATATTTGGTTGAAGGGACCATACTGTACGCTAACCAGAATCTACTGGTTCTTGCAGGCACTATCAGTAATACCTAGGGAATCATGGGGCGATGTTGCTAGGCGCTCTTACCATGATTCGATGGGTAAGTCGGAAATTGTTGTTCCGAGTCACAAGGAGTTGTGAGCCCACGACTAGCTGTATTTCTGAACCATTGAGGGTTACACAAGTAATGGATTACTAAAACCCCGTAGAGATAGTTAAATTTAAAGAATTAAATTTAATGAAAGAGAAGTTGGACTTCTTAACTAAAGGGAGTGGGATTTCCTAAAATGACATAGGGATGGACATTTTTGGAAATCACTGAATTTGGATTCGGAAAAATTATATTGACTTTAAAAGATGCAGAAATGGTTTCTGTGCACATTGGTAAAATCAGTTTATCAATCGGAGTCACGATGAATTTTATATTAATTTCTATAACAACAGGCTTGGCTTGTTGGGCTTAAGTTATGGATTGTGTGTTTTAAGGTGTTAGAGTTCTGATATAATTATAACTTAATCCAGTCTAGAAATTATCTATAAATAGGACTGCAGTGTTCGAAAATTGGGTGTGATATTCAGTCTTGAATTTTTGAAATTTCAGTCTATATTATTAAAGAGGATTTTCGAATTCTCTGTCCCTTTCGGAGAAAATTCGGTCTTGTGATTTTTGTGAAAAATTACAATCCGGATTAACAGATCATATATGTTTATTCTCTACGCAAACTTCTGATTGATTTCTAGTGCAGTCAATCAGAGGGTTTTGTTTTATATTCGTGGACCTGATTGAAGAAACGTTCGTTCATTAGTTCCGGGGATATACAACAAGAGCAGATTAAATTCTGTTGGTGTCCATAATCTCGCTTCGAGATTTTAAGGTAAAATATTTAATTGTGATTATTTATTTTACTTACACAAATTTAATCGTAAAAGTTTTGATACCCAGATATGGAATCGTTCCATATTAATAAAATAAAATTTTTAAACTTCCGCTGCACCGGGTATCAATTCTAATTGATCTGAACACCGTTTTCTAACAAAGTGTCGGTTTGAGCGGGGTCGAATTCGGTTAAGGTAAGAATGAGATATGGGCTTTTGGGTGCGATTTCTCGGGTTATGCCTTGGTTGTGAGCAATAGAGTTAAGTATGGGTCTTAGCACCTAGGGGCAGCCACTCTCCCACCCTATGTCCACAACTTTGTGTTGATTCTCATCTCCTAAAGTTGCATACTTGTATGTTTGAGTCTCTTGCTTGATCATTGAGTAAATATTTTCACGTACATTACATCTACATATACATGCTGATTTTTTATATCAAGGCAAGAAAGAAAGTATGAAAGAAAATATTTTTATGAACGAAGTGAGATGATTGTGACTATAGAAATGACGTGTATGTGTGGGGTTGGGAGACGTTTTGACCTACCTTACCAAAGGATGTGTATGTGTGGGGTTGAGAGACGTATTGGCCTACCTTACCAAATATAGACGTGTATGTGTGGGGTTAAGAGAAATCTTGGCCTTCCTTACCAATCACAGGGCAAGACGAGTTTGGGAGATATACTGACTTCCTTGCGGCATAGTGCACTGCAGCCATGATCATGATCGAAACCACAGGGTCTGATGTGATGGTATTTTCCTATGTTTTATTGAGTTAATTTGAGATGATTAGGTGTATTTTTATTAGATAAATTCATGTTATAGTTCTTAATCATTGTATGTGATTTGATTTAGGAAAAGAGAAGAAATGGAGCTAAAGATGGAAGAAAGAACCGCATAAGTGAAGAATTACGAAGCAGCAATGATCAGAAAATCATAATTAATTTTAGAAAAATTCAGATCTGATCTCCACTATCGAGAATAAAGTTCAAGATGTTTTAAAGCAGCTGTCCAAATTTCAGCTCAATCCGACGGCTAGATCTCCAGATATGAATTTTTTAAAATCGCTGCTCGCTGGGAAAAAAGTTGCGCGCTCGAGCGCATGAACTCGGTGCGCCCTAGCGCGCCTATTGAAAATTCGGGGAAGTAAGTTGGTTGTTTTGTGCGCGCTCGATCCTAGCAACTCGGTGTGCTCAAGCGCACCGACTTTTCCGAGAAATCTGTTTTAATTAGGAAACTTTCTTGGGAAGGACTCTAGTCTTTAAATACATCATATAACTCGAAAATTACTATCTTTTGATCACTTCTGAAGATCTTTAGACGGCTACATATAGAGAATTCATCTGGCTAGGTTTTATCTTTCTTGTTCTTAGATTTTAATTCTTCTTGTTTTTATTCTTGGTTGAGGAAGACGAACCCTTGAATTTATTTATCTTGTGAGATTCAGATTTTCATTGTTTGATTTTTATCGAGTATCAAGAGTCGTTCTGGTTTATTTCATGCTTGTGTGTTTGATTATTAGATTTATCACCTGATAATTCTTTCGTACAATCTACCGCTAAATTAGAATTCAAATCCGTAATTGTTTGAATCATCTGATTTGTGAAGCAACTATGATTAATATTTTCTGCTGTTGAATTTGTTAAATCGTAGGAACAACAATTGAATAGACTAAATACAACCGCTGGTGTTTGTGTTGTCTGGCTTCATTAGTTTTACTCAGTTGAATGCTACCGTGAGTTTAAATCTAGATTGATGTTATCGGGTTAATTTATTGGTAAGGGTTAACTTAGAACGCTGGTGTCTAGTTAACTAAAATTAAGGTGAAACATGAATTAAATTTCCAATGATGAATATTCGATGTGAATTAATTATTTTTAGGGAATCAATGATCGAGTGAATGATTTCAAGGGTGTAGTCGACCGATACCAAGTCTCGTTAATTTATTGATCTTCCTTATTTTAATTCTTGCATAGTAGATTTTAAAGTTCAAAATCCCCTTTTATTTATTTCCAGTATTTTTAAGAACACAAATAAATTTCACTTTCCTCGTGGGAACGATCCCTACTCTCGCTACTACATGTTTATTTAGTTAATCTGAGTTGGGTTAATTTGGGCGTGATACGACTAAGCGCTACCAAATTTTGGTGTCGTTGCCGGGGAAAGGCGTTTAATTTATTTGTGTTTTTGTTTTTGTTTCTTTGTTTTTTTTATTATTCCTCCTAGTGCTACTCTGGTTTGTTCGTGCGTGCAGGTGAATCTTTGGAAGAAGAAGAATTTTCATACGACCCAGAGATAGAAAGAATTTTGCTTAGGCGAAGGGGGATTCTTGCGGTGTAATACTTTGAGATGTCAAATCGAAAAGTATTAGCAAGTTTTATCTAGCAACACGGAAAGCCATTCTACGCAGCATGGAAGAGATTCAAATATTTGAAAACCATCTTCCGGTATCATGATTTTTCTAACTATTCTCTCCTTACATATTTTCTTGATGGTTTGGATGCAGTAACAAGAAGATGGGTAATTGATGGAGCTTTCACAATCGGTATTTCAATATTTTGCCGAGATGATGATACCATGAGATGCCTATTGGATGATATGGCCGAGTTTGACTATTACTGGTATTCGCAATCTCAATACCCAAATTTTACAAACCAACCATTCGAGCTTCAAAAGGAGGAGGGAAGTTGTTCGCAGTTGATCTTACATCCGCTGGAAGATATCATGAGCAAGCTTGTGGCATCGACTGTGGAAACTGTAGAAGATCTAAAAAAGTCTAGATGCGACCTTGTGGAGAAAATAGAGAATATCAAGAGATCAATCGTTCATGAACACCGAGAACAGGAAGTGAAGCAAGATACTCAAGCAGTTACCAACCCGATTTGGTTCGATGATGATACCTCAGAGAACCAGGATTGGGAGTGCAAATCAAATCATGCTGAAGATTTAGAGGCGTTTGAGTCTTCTCTTCTTATTGAAACTCAGTCGGAAGATGTTCTGGAAGAAATAGCATATGATGGAAATATGTTACCACTTGAGTTTGAGGATGACGGAGTTCAAGAGTCTATCGATATGAGGTCATCGATAGTATTATCCTACACACATCCCCAAGACCTTTCTTGTCCATCAGTACCAGTTTCAAAAGCTTTTGGCTTCCGAGAGCCCGCAGAGATGTTCTCTTCCCATGTTTACCAGCCGCTATGGAGTGTTGCTGCGGTGACGAGCTTTAACTATTTATATCTGGCCAAGCTTGAGGGCACATGGAACAAAGACCCATTTGTGGTGTCATATGACACTTATTTTGGGCGTCAGCCGCTCTTTGAGGAGTGCTTCTGAGGGTCAAGCTGAAGACTGAAAATCAAGCGCTGCTTGGGAGGAAACCCAAGGGGAGTATTTACTTTCATTTTCAGTTTTTTATTTTTTATTTTTTATTTTTATTTTGAATTTTTACTTACATTGGGGACAATGTAAGATTTTAATTATGGGGGAGAGGACTTAGCCAGTCAGTTAGAGCATTTAGCCGTATTTTTGAAAAATTTTAGAGCTTATAGTTAGCAATGAATATAACTGTTGAAATTCACTAGCCTATGATGATGAAGTTTTATAAAATTATTTTTGATGAAAATTTTACTCTTGATTGGATATGAGAAACCTTAGGTTGAGTAGTGAATATTTTAAGCACACATGTTTGACAAGTGAACTGTAGCGATGTATTAGATGAAGTTTGTGTCTGTTGGACCATTGCACGGCAATAGGTTTTTGTGAAGCCTGATAGTGTTTTGTTGAACCCTGATGATCTTTTTTACTTGACATAAACGATCTTGGGCGCACCTAAAAAAAAAATTTATATACAACTCCATCCGGGCCTATTAAGGATTGAAATCCTAATCCTAAAAGATTAAATTCAAGGCTAAGTGCGCGGATTAAATGGGGTTGATGCTCCATCCGGGCTATAGACGAGGGGATTGAAATTCTAATCATGTCTTAGTTATAACTAAGTTAGCGGGTAATTATTGGGGCTAAAGCAATATCGGGTGCAAAATCCGGAGATGTGTAATTTTATCTCAAGAGAGTTGTGTTTTTGTTTGAAGATTGTTGGGAGAAAAGGGCTCTTGATGGGGATACTCACACTAATTTGTCATTGGTCGGCGAACAGTCTTAAAACTGACTCTTTTGAAGTTGCATGTAGCTGGAATAAAATGACACACACGCACGTTCACGCTTGATTGATGGTGTATTATGAAAAATCGAGAGTATTCATAATTTTGTTTTGTATGTGAAAACTTCTTTGAGGCTGTGATTTCATTATTTTGTGTTTATGTTTTGTGTTGCTCGAGGGCGAGCAAGGTTTAAGTAGAGGGAAATTTGATGTGATGGTATTTTCCTATGTTTTATTGAGTTAATTTGAGATGATTAGGTGTATTTTTATTAGCTAAATTCATGTTATAGTTCTTAATCATTGTATGTGATTTGATTTAGGAAAAGAGAAGAAATGGAGCTAAAGATGGAAGAAAGAGCCGCATAAGAGAAGAATTACAAAGCAGCAATGATCAGAAAATCATATTTAATTTTTGAGAAATTGAAATCCGATCTTCACCGTCCAGCATAAAGTTCAAGATGTTTTAAAGCAGCTGTCCAAATTTCAGCTCAATCCGACGGCTAGATGTCTAAATATGAATTTTTTAAAATCACTGCTTGCTGGGAAAAAAGTTGCGCGCTCGAGCGCATGAACTCGGTGCGCCCTAGCGCGCCTATTGAAAATTCGGGGCAGTAAGTTGGTTGTTTTGTGCGCGCTCGATCCTAGCAACTCGGTGTGCTCGAGCGCACCGACTTTTCCGAGAAATCTGTTTTAATTAGGAAACTTTCTTGGGAAGGACTCTAGTCTTTAAATACATCATATAACTCGAAAATTACTATCTTTTGATCACTTCTGAAGATCTTTAGACGGCTACATACAGAGAATTCATCTGGCGGCTAGGTTTTATCTTTCTTGTTCTTAGATTTTAATTCTTCTTGTTTTTATTCTTGGTTGAGGAAGATGAACCCTTGAATTTATTTATCTTGTGAGATTCAGATTTTCATTGTTTGATTTTTATCGAGTATCAAGAGTTGTTCTGGTTTATTTCATGCTTGTGTGTTTGATTATTAGATTGATCACCTGATAATTCTTTCGTACAATCTACCGCTAAATTAGAATTCAAATCCGTAATTGTTTGAATCGTCTGATTTGTGAAGCAACTATGATTAATATTTTCTGCTGTTGAATTTGTTAAATCGTAGGAACAACAATTGACTAGACTAAATACAACCGCTGGTGTTTGTGTTGTCTAGCTTCATTAGTTTTACTCATTTGAATGCTACCGTGAGTTTAAATCTAGATTGCTGTTATCGGGTTAATTTATTGGTAAGGGTTAACTTAGAACGCTGGTGTCTAGTTAACTAAAATTAAGGTGAAACAGGAATTAAATTTCCAATGAGGAAAATTCGATGTGAATTAATTATTTTTAGGGAATCAATGATCGAGTGAATGATTTCAAGGGTGTAGTCGACCGATACCAAGTCTCATTAATTTATTGATCTTCCTTATTTTAATTCTTGCATAGTAGATTTTAAAGTTCAAAATCCCCTTTTATTTATTTCCAGTATTTTTAAGAACACAAATAAATTTCCTTTTCCTCGTGGGAACGATCCCTACTCTTGCTACTACATGTTTATTTAGTTAATCTGAGTTGGATTAATTTGGGCGTGATACGACTAAGCGCTACCAGGGTCACAATTCAAGGATTTAAGTTCTCAGTTTCAGTTTAAATATCAGTTGACTCATCTTATTGCATTCAGTTTTCAGTCATGCATGAGTTTCAGATAAGTTAAGAAAGTTCAAGAGTTGCATAGCGTGAGTTGGCGTGTGTTCATCATTCACATGTTGTCTCATTCTCTTGTAGCATGCGCATTTTTACAGCTTAAGTTTCAAGTATATTATGTACAGTATTTTGCGTATCACTACAGTTATTTTAAACCCTTGTTAATACACTGTTTATACTTGCTGAGTCATCAGACTCACTATGCTTGTATGTTTGCCAGGTGAGGAGGAGTTCCTAGGGACCGAGGGGCAGGATCCTCGGGATTGAAGCCGCCGGCGGTGCAAGGCCCTATGACCGTCGCTACTTTTATGTTCCGCATAAGACTATGATTGTAGTAAAGAATTTTAGTTTGAGTACTTTCAGTTTAGCCAGGATGTGTTCTCCCTGTGCTTAAATTTTAGTCTTTCAAATTGTTATTGCTATTATTGCAACCGTGTGGGGTTTACTTTTTCCTTTCGTGATTTATGATTATCGCACTTAGGATTTTTACCAGTCGTTTATTTCATTTTGTTAGAATTGCTGTGTGTGACAGAGTGGCTTTGTTTACTTTCAAACAAGTCTTGACAAATTTTTTATAAATCCGTAATTTCTTTATTATTTAAATTTAAGTTTAGAGGTTAGGGTCGTTTTACCTCTTCCATGGGAACACACCTACAAATTATACCATCTGCGCATATTCTAAACAAGTAAGGATCTTCCTACAAATAATATTTCAAGTCAGAAAAGAATTTCTTCTTTTGCTGATAAGTAAAGTGTGGTGGAAGAAATTTACTTGAGAGGTAATTAACAATATCAGCTCACCTCAAAGAGTTGTTAATTAGGAAATTCATCACGAATAATGATGCATTGAATCGGATTATCCAGCGTGAAAGATGGTCTGCCACTTGGTTCTCCGTGCCTTTCTTGTGGGACCCCGAGGATCGACTACAACTCAACAGTTCAAAACACCAAAAATCCGAGATAATTTTTTTTCCACATAGGAACTCTTAATATATTTTTAGAAGCCCAAAAATACGATAAATATGAATTTAGGACCAAAAGAACGAAAGTTGAAAAATCCAAGTCGAGACTTTGGCACTGGAGCGCCCAAAACATAGCGCTGGGGCTCTAGACAAGCGTTGGAGTGCGTTAGATACGGCACTGGGGCGCCAAAGTATCGACTTTCTGGATCACAGAGGCGCTGGAGAGCCGATCCTTGGGCTCTGGGGCGCTACCCCTAATTCTGCAGCGCTAAAACAATGCAGTGTTAGCTCAAATATGCTACTGGTTCGACTTCTTAGAGGCCGAATTTGAAACAGTGGTAAACATCAAAGTTGTAGATCTCTGTCTTGGATTTCCAATGCCACCAACCTCACCTTCATTGGAATTTTAATTGAAACGTTATGCTCCTTCTACCAAGATGTGTCAGTGCAGAAATTTACAAAACAACCGACATATTTTGAGGTGATTTTGGCCAAACATTCAGACGGAGACACGGGATGACTCAAACTCGATACATGGTCAATTATTACATTCAAAATGAGCTTAAACACCACAAACAAGACAAAAATACAACGATGCTCGACAATGGAAATATCCGACATTGTCCAAATGCAAGCCCCAAACAACAAGCTAATTAAAATCGGAGTTCCACTTCTAAATTCATCCCAAGTACTCATGGCCCTATATGACAGCCCTGGATTACCTATTGCAATGCACACACACAACACAAGGCAACAACCGAAAAACAGGTGAGTACGAAACCCAGCATGAATGACAAAAAAAAAAAAATCAGTTAAGCATTTCAATTACATCAATATAAATACATAAGTAGTCTCAAATGTATAATGCATGGATGAAATTCATGCTCAAGAATCAGTGGTTATCAATTCTCGGATTCATTCTGAATCTCGTTCTTAGGGATCCCAAGGAAAAATAAAACACAACGTCACCACCTACTCTCCCAATCGGGGTGGCCGTTGAGCTTCTCAACCCCGGACTTTGGCACTATTATATAGAGTACTTTGGTCATGGAAGTTGCTCTATATTCCATGCAACTCAAATATAGACTCAAACGTCCGCTGCAATCTAGGCAAGTCTGCCATAAAATCTGAATAAAATTCGGCTCAATATGAATGATATGATGCAATTCAATATATCAAAATCTTCGCTCAATCTGAGCATTTCATCTCATATATCAAATCAATAGCCTAAGTCATATATCGATAATCATTGAATAAAGTCAAATTCATAATTTCAAGATATTCGATCAATTCATATAATTCAAATAATATTAGCAAATAAATGTGTGATTTTATTGGTCTCGAGAATTTCAAAATCTTCTTGTGGATTCTATCCCAAGCTCTTCATTGTCTATCCATACCTCAATTCCAAGTTCATAAATTCTCAAGTCTTGCAAGCTACAAAAATACAAAATTCATATCAATTTCTTGAAATTCTTGTTAAATCAACTATTTAACAATTTCTTCGAATTTCAACCTGACAACATAACGTCTAAAATTTGGGTATTTCCAAAATTATCAATATTATCCATACTTCAATATCATCTCAATATCATCATCAATTCATCATCACAATTTTTAAATTCATCATCCAAAATTTCCAGAAATTCCAAAAATTCTTCAAAAATCAAAAACATGTTCAAACGATGGTATTTCCTCAAACCTTCTTAAATATACCATCTCTATTATTTCATGAACATATTAATACCATTAAAATTCGAATCCAACAACATCCCAAAAATTAGAAGTTGATAGAATCTCATTATACTTGCGTAGAAATGTAGCTCTTGTTGCGAAGATAGCAAAATCGTGCTCGGAACAAAATTCTACCGATTGGATCGAGCGGATCGATGTTTGGAAGGAGGCGTGAAGGTTGGCTATGGCCTTTTCTCTCTATCGGTGTTCTTTTATGAATTGGTTTGGTGGAGGAGGTGATAAATATGAATAATAATTGAGAAATTATTTAAGTTTTTAGATTTTGCACTTTAGTCCCTAGACTTTGACAAAATTGAAATTCAGTCCTTGCTAAACCTTTAAACTTCAATTTCAGTCCTTAAATTTATGAAACTTAGAAATTTAATTCCAATTCTCATAAATTATTAAATTGAGTATTTTTCGGGGCATTACATTTCTTGTCAATGATCTCCAAGTCAAATCCTGCAAGACAAGAATCCAACGAATTAGTCTTGGCTTTGCATCTTTCTTATCCATCAAGTATTTCAGGGGTGAATGTTCGGTGTGCACAATCACTTTTCTTTAAATCAAATAAGATCTGAATTTATCCAGGGAAAAAACCACAGCGATTGGCTCTTTTTCTGTTGTAGCATAATTTAGTTGGGCAGCTGACAACGTCATACTAGCATAGTAGATGGCATGAATGGTTTTTTCTCGCTTCTACCCCAAGACTGCTTCTAGAGCTGTATCACTCGCGTCACAAATCACCTCAAAAAGTGATCCCAAATCAGGTGCTACAATCACCGGTGCAGTGATTAACTTTTTCTTCAGAATCTGAAATGCCTACACACACTTAGAAGAAAGATCAAACGACACATCTTTTATTATCAAATTAGTCAGTGTCTTGGCGATGCTAGAAAAATCCTAAATGAACAGTCTATAAAATCATGCATGCCATAAAAAACTACGCACCCCTTTTATATTTAATTTGATGGGGGAGGAAGTTTCTCAATTACTTCAAATTTTGCCTTATCAACCTCAATCTCATGCTCAGAAATTTTATGCCCCAAGACAATTCCCTCTCTCACCATAAAATGATATTTTTCCCAGTTCAATACTAAATTTGACTCTTCACATATTCCTAAAACTTTAGACAGATTCAACAAGCAAGCAACAAAAGAAGAGCCAAAAACTGAAAAATCATCCATGAATATCTCCATAAAATCCTTAATCATGTCATGAAAAATTGCCATCATGCAGCGTTGGAAATTAGCCGGTGCGTTACAAAGGCCGAATGGCATTCTTTTATATGCAAAAGTCCCATAAGGTTACGTAAAAGTGGTTTTTTCTTGATCTTCAGGAGCAATATTGAGAATTTGCATATAACCTGAATAGCCATCCAAGAAAACAAAGAAAAAAGGATGTCCGGCTAATCTTTCCAACATTTGATCAATGAAGGTAGGGAAAAATGATATTTACGGGTTGCATCATTAAGTTTTCTATAGTCAATGCTAACACGCCAACCCGTAACAGTTCTAGTGGGAATAAACTCATTATTCTCATTTTTCACAATAGTGATCCCACCCTTTTTTGGAACAAACTGTACAGGACTTGCCCATTTACCATCAGAGATTGGATAGATAATACATGCATCCAAAAGCTTAATTACCTCCTTCTTGACCACTTATTGCATGGCGGGATTGAGACACCTTTGAGGTTGGGTTGATGTTTTGTGATCAACTTCCATCTGAATCTTATGCATACACATTGGAAGAGCTGATCTCCTTTATATCCGCGATACTCCACCCAATGACTTTGATATTATCTCTCAAAAGTTTTTGTTCCTCATCCGTTGTTAAAGTAGAAGAAATAATTACATGCAGTTTATCATTATCAAGCAAAAACAAATATTTCAAATGCGAAGGGAGAGGTTTCATTTCAAGGATCAGGGTTTCTTCAATTGATGGCTTCAATGCTCTTGGAACATGTCCAAGCTCCCCAATCCTTGAGTTTACCGTTCTTGAGAGTGGTTTTCTGGCATCCAAGTATTGCACATATTCTTCAATCTCCTCATTACCCAACTCTTTTAGAGATAAATGTGTCAAGCAAACCTCCAAAGTATCTTCACAAATAAATTCCTGCACATCACACTCAACAAACCCATCAGTAGCATCAATTCGAAAACAATTAGAAACATTAAATGGATATTTCATATAATGAAATACATTAAATTCCACACTGTCATAATTCAATCTCAGCACCAACTCACCCTTTTGTACATCAATCAAAGCCATCCCAGTGGCTAAAAATGGTCTACCTGAGATAAGAAGAATTTCATGATCCTCTTCCATATCCAACACAACAAAGTCCACTGGGAAAATAAATTTATCAACCTTCACCAAGACATCCTCTACAATTCCCCTGGGATATTTAATTGATCTATCAGCCAAGTGTAGGGAAATTGTATTTGGTTTCACTTCACCAATTCTCAACTTCTCAAAACAAGAATACGACATCAGATTATTGCTTGTACCAAGATCACATAAAGCTTTGCTAAAAAATAAATTTCCTATGGTACAAGGAATAGAGAAGCTACCAGGATCCTTAAGCTTCGGAGGTAATTTATTTTGTAAAATTTCAGAACATTCCTCCGAGAGTTTAACCGTTTCAAAGTCCACCAGTTTCCTCTTGTTTGATAAAATCTCTATTAAAAATTTTCATCTGAGGGCATTTGAGCTAAAGTTTCTGCAAACGGGATATTTATGAAAGAGTGGGTGCCCGGTTAGCCAACTTGTGGCTAAGGGCTTTGATTGTAAGAGTGGGTGCCCAGTGAGCCAACTGTGTGGCTATGGGCTTTGTTGACTCTTTGTATAAACAATCTTTTGTTTAATATTATTTACACTTTTATGGCAATGACTTTATATTACTTCATATTGTTATATTGTGATATACTATTGTTGTTTTGATAAAGACCTTGAATATACTATAGTGTATGTAAGATGTGGTAGAACATGGAGATGTCTATCATGAAATACATCTTATAGTCACTGTATATTCTAAAACCGTTCCTAGTCGATTGAGCCGTCCGATAATAAGGATAAGGATCGCTCGAGTTTGAGACTAGCATTTGCGATGCGGAGTACCACGTTTCATTGGTAGGGAACATGGAGATGTTCGAAGCATGCAAATGGATATTCATAGGATGAATAGTCGAACTACCCTATCCGGACTTTCCAAGTGGTTATCACTTATCGAGTGGATAAAGTCCGCGGTTTTGGTTGTACACCATTAGTCCTTACGACTTGAAACATCATGGAGACTCTATATGCTAGTACTGTGCTTTGACTCGTTTACCGACTCTGAGGGGGTCATCAGGTGTCGAGATTGGGTACAGTTACGACACATATAGGAGTCAATGCATTGTTGTCAAGGATTCACCACATACTTGCGAGTGTGGATATCCTATGCGATCTGAGGAGATATTAGTGTGACAAATCTCTGGCCAGAGTACTTGATGTGATTTAAGAAATGGTTTCTTAGTAGCACATGCGATGTCACTAATTTGATTTTCAAGATGCATTGCATAGTTATCGAATCTTGAGCGACTCTCGATATACCAATGGTTGTTGATTCGATCGGGATATATGGATGAAGGGACCGTACTGTACGCTAACCAAAATCTACTGGTTCTTGTAGGCACTATCAGTGATACCTAGGGAATCATGGGGCGATGTTGCTAGGCGCTTTACCATGATTCGTTGGGCAAGTCGGAAAGTGTTGTTCCGAGTCACAAGGAGTTGTGAGCCCACGGCTAGCTGTATCCCTGAACCATTGAGGGTCACACAGTGTAATGGAGTTTTAATCCCCGTTGAGATAGTTAAATTTAAAGAGTTAAATTTAATGAACTAAGGAGTTGGACTTCTTAAATAAGAGTAAGGGAGTAGGATTTCCTAAAATGACATAGGGATGGACATTTTTGGAAACCACTGAATTCGGATTCAGGAAAATTTATTTTGACTTTAAAACGTGCAGAAATGGTTTCTGTGCACATTGGTGAAATCGTTTCATCAATCGGAGTCACGATGAATTTTATATTAATTTCTGAACGAGCGGGCTTTGCTTGTCGGGCCCCAGCTTATGACTAATGGGCCCTAAGGTGTTAGTGGCCTGCATTATAAATAAGTTATTTCAGTACAGAAATTACACACAACAGGTCATAATTTTTGAGAGCAAAAATCGAAAAACCCTAGCTCTCTCAAATAATATTTCGGCCGCCCCTTGCTCTGTCACAGAGAAATTCCGGTCTGTGATTTTGAATCACAGTAAGGAATAACGAATCAGATTCGTTTATTCTCTTCGCAGAAAACTTCTGATAGATTTTCTAGTGCAATCTATCAGAGGGATTAAACCTCTGTTCGTGGACCTGATTGAAGGCGTTCATCGGTTCCAGGGAGAGACAACAAGAGCAGAATTGTTCTGTTGGTGTCCATTAATCTCGTTGCGAGATTTGAGGTAAAATTTATTTAATTGTTATTTAAATTTTACACACACGTAATTCAATCGATGAACGGTTGATACCCATACCATGGAAACGTTCCATGAGAAAATTTTTAAACTTCCGCTGCACCGGGTATCAATCGTAATTGGTCTGGGAACTCGCCAGTTTTCCAACAGTGGTATCAGAGCCAGGTTGCTCAGATCAATCGATTGAATTAATCAATTGTACAAAATTTTTGAGTCTCGGTTTATGAAACAAAATAAATATTTTTAATAAAAAAAATTTTTTTTTTCCGGGGGCGAAACCCGGGCAGCGATTGGATCGCTGCCCGGAAGGGGCAGCGATGGTCGCTGCCCCCAGGGGCGGCGCACGGCGCCGCCCAAAGGGGGCGCACGGCGCCGCCCAGGGCGGCGACCGTCGCCGCCCAGGGCGGCGCACGGCGCTGCCCAGGGCAGCGCTGTGCGCTGCCCAGCGCAGCGCTGGGCGCTGCGCAGGGCAGCGCTCGGCGCCGCCCAGGGCGGCGCACAGCGCCGCCCAGCGGCGGCGCCAGGCGCCGCCCTGGCAGCAAGCGTTGCTGCCCTAAGGGGGCAGCCGGGCTGCCCCCGGCCCGCGCCCCGGGTGCGGGCCAACCCGGGAGTGTCCCGGGTGGCCCGCGGGAAAAATTAATATTTTATTAAAAATTAATTTTAATATGTTAAAATTTTATTTTTGGTCCGGTCAAAAATTGTTTTTGATTGGTTCACGAGATTTCGGATCGAATTGTTCGAGTCCGTAAATTTTAAAATTGATTTTGGATAAATTTGAATTTTTGGAAAATTTTAATATTTTATCCGTAAATTGAATTTTGAAATCAATTATTTTGGTACAATTGATGATAAGATATGATCTTATGATATATTAAGTAAAATATGATTTTATTTGTAAAATTGGATTTTATAGATAAAATATGATTTTATTTGATATGGAGATAAAATATGATTTTATATGTGAAATGTGATTTTATATATAAAATATGATTTTATCTTGTTTAAATTTGAATTGCCACAGCATGTTATCCAATAAATTAATTTTGAATTAAATGTTATTGGATAAGGATGATCGATTGCCATGACCAATTTTGTAGGTGTATGTTAGGAATTTACATTTTGTCTTTATTATTGTTGGTTTTATTAATGGGCCTGGTTTATGGCCCGATATGAATGTCATATGTAATAAAAGTGGGCTTGGTTTATAGCCCGTTCCCACCCCCTAAAAATGTATCCCCTACTTGTCATTGTTATTTATTGTAAATACATTAGATTTAGTGGGAGATCAAGATTTGAAGATGGTGGGCCCAGCAGACAATGAAGACTGAAGAAATGTAAATTGGAAGCATATGTAATAGGATTGCATTTGCATACTGCATATTACCTAGGATTGGACTAAGACCCGTGATTGGCAACCACGGGTCAATTAGAAATGGAATCGATCATCCTATATAATATGTGATATTATGATTGTATGCATGTTTAGACATAAATTGCGTGAATCCGGCAATGCATGCAATAAATTAAATATGATGAGACAAATATTTTATAAATAAAATCCCTCATTTTAAATATGATTTAAAATTTATATCAAGATAAATAAAGGAAATTTAAATATTGTTTAAATGTTCCTACCTTCCATCAACGGTCAATGTATGTGATGCTACCCGCGGATACGGTCCGGCTCATATTATTGGGGGGGGCCCGTCCGTCGGAAAGCTGTACATTGGATCGACAAATGTTGTAAGTTGGGTGGAACTCCCATGGGATCGGCTCATATTATTGGGGGATCCACATGGCGACCGTCCATCACAACTTAATATTGATGGGTCATCTTGACATGTCACTTTAAACGGCGTCATATTATTGGGCCCTTATTGGACATGAGGTAAATACATGGGGGTTGCTTTGGAAGCAATTGGGCTCTACCTTTTGAGAATTATGGTTGGCTGATATTATTCGGGACCATAAGTTTGTCAATTGGACTCCATGTTCTCACTAAGGAAAAAGTTTCCCGTTTTCACTAGAGGGTGGTGAAATCGTTAAAATAGTGGGAGTGAGATTCATAAAATTAAATTCGCCTATTTTATGTCTTAGTAAATTGTTAAACAATCATTGATATATGTCTGTTTTTCCTTTTCAGTATTTCATACAATGAATTCGCGAAATCCTTTATTCTCGATCCTCGAACAAAACAAGCTGACTGGCGCCAACTATACGGAATGGTTCCGGAAGTTGAAGATTGTCTTAACTTCGGAGAAAATGCTCTATGTGTTAGAGAAAGCACCTCCGAAGGAAGAACCAGCTGACATAAGTCCGGAGGAATTGGCCAAACTTGATGCATGGTGTGACCATGACATCAAGACCAAATGCTATATGCAAGCCTCGATGTCTGATGAACTCCAGAGGCGATTTGAGGACACGGTGAATGCTGCTGACATTCACACGCAACTCAAGGAACTTTTTGGGGCTCAGTCGAGGGCTGAAAGGTTCTCTACTGTTAAGGAGTTGATGACGTGCCGCATGCGTGAAGGGACTTCGGTCCGTGATCATGGGGTACGAGTGATTTGGCTCATACAGAAGTTAGCGACCCTTGATTTGGTGTTGGAGCATGAACTCAATGTGGACTTGCTGCTTCTATCTCTTCCTTCTTCATTTGATGGATTCGTGATAAATTTTAATATGAACAAGATAGAGGCCACCCTTGAAGAGATGGTCAATATGCTCGTTACATATGAATCCACACTTAAGAAGGATAAGCCAGCTTTCTTGGTGGGCTCCTCATCTTCTGCTAAGAAGGGGCCAAGTATGAAGGGCAAGAAACGTTCTGCCCCACCCAAGAAAGTGGAACCCGAGAAGAAGCAAAAGACAAAGGCTTCAAACGATGGAAAATCCAAGGATGTTTGCCATTACTGCAAGAAGCCGGGTCATTGGAAGCGCAACTGCAAGGAGTATCTTGAGCAGTTGGGAACTGCAAAGGGTATGTTCTATATCGAAATAAACATGTCACTTAATACAACTTCTTGGGTATTGGATACCGGATGTGGATCTCACATTTGCAATGATTTGCAGGTGATGACAAGAAGTCGCAGGCTTAGAATGGGTGAGACCCAGCTGAGGCTCGGGAATGGTTCCAGAGTTGAAGCTACGGCCATTGGAGATGTTTGTTTGATTTTGCAGAATGGTTTTAAATTATTGTTGAGAGATGTTTTATTTGTGCCAGATTTAATTAAAAACATTATTTCTATTTCTATGCTTGATAGAGATGGTTATTCTTGTAATTTTGTGAATGGGATTTGCAATATTTACAAGAATGAATGTTTAATTGGAAATGGACAACTTGAAAACGATCTATACAATTTAAAACTAAAAGACGTTCCAGTAAATTGTATTGACAAACCGGCGACAACAAACAAAAGGAAAATCGATAGTCAAAACCCGGCAAACCTTTGGCACGCTAGACTAGGTCATATTTCCTCAAGGAGGATGAACAAGCTAGTGGGAGAGGGCATGTTTGATATGTCTGATATTAACTCTCTACCTACTTGTGAATCCTGCCTAAAAGGGAAAATGACTAAATCTCCTTTTAAGGGGAAACCTGAGCGTAGTCAGAATCTGTTGGATTTGATCCATACAGATGTTTGTGGTCCATTTAGAGTAGGGACTCAACATGGCCACACCTACTTCATTACCTTTACTGATGATTATTCAAGGTATGGGTATTTATATTTAATGAAATATAAGTCTGAAGCATTTGAAAAGTTCAAAGAATTCAGGGCTGAAGTAGAAAACAAGCTAGGTAAAAGTATTAAAGCACTTCGATCGGATCGAGGTGGAGAATACTTGAGTACCGAGTTTTTGGACTATCTGAAAGAGAATGGGATTCTCTCTCAGTGGACTCCTCCTATGACACCACAGCTTAATGGTGTATCGGAGCGTCGTAATCGAACTTTGTTGGACATGGTTCGATCTATGATGAGCTTCACTGAGCTTCCACCTTCGTTTTGGGGCTATGCGCTTGAAACGGCGGTATTGTTGTTGAATAACGTCCACACTAAAGCAGTGGACAAAACACCATACGAGTTATGGAATGGCAAAGCTCCTAAGTATTCATACTTGAGGATTTGGGGATGTCCTGCTTACGTGAAGCGGACAGTGGGAGATAAGTTGGATAGTCGATCCAGCTTGTGTTATTTTGTGGGGTATCCGAAGAATTCAATCGGATATTATTTCTATTATCCTGCTGAAACAAAGGTGTTTGTTTCACGGAATGCCACCTTCTTGGAGAAGGAGTTCTTATTGGATAAGAAAGGCGAGATGATGGAACTCGAAGAAGTTCGAGAAGAACCCGAAATACAAAATAACGATCCCACACCTCAGGAACCATTGCTGGACACGCCTGCACCTAGAAGATCCGAGAGGACTTCTAGACCTCCAGTTCGATATGGTCTTCTTCTTGAAGAGGGTCAAGATGAACCCGACATTGGATGTGATCCAAGAAGCTTCAAGGAAGCAATTTCTGATGCGGATTCGAATTTATGGCTTGAAGCTATGCAGTCAGAATTGGATTCGATGCATACTAACCAAGTCTGGTCTTTAGTGGATCCTCCCGATGGAATTGTTCCAATAGGGTGTAAATGGATCTACAAAAGAAAGCTTGGGCCTGATGGTAAGATATTGACTTACAAGGCGCGATTGGTGGCGAAAGGTTATACTCAAAGGCAAGGAGTTGACTATGATGAAACTTTTTCACCAGTCGCAATGTTCAAGTCCATAAGAATCCTAATTGCCATAGCTGCATGGTATGACTATGAGATATGGCAGATGGATGTGAAGACTGCTTTTCTTAATGGAGACATTAAGGAAGAAATCTATATGAAGCAGCCTGAGGGGTTCACATCCATGGGAAGCGAGCATAAGGTATGCAAGCTTCAGAGATCAATTTATGGTCTAAAACAAGCATCAAGAAGTTGGAACCAGAAATTTGATGAAACAATAAAAGATTTTGGTTTCATCAAGAACCCGGAGGAACCTTGCGTGTACAAGAAAGTAGTTAAGGATGCGGTGACATTCTTAGTACTTTATGTTGATGACATCCTACTCATTGGGAATGATGTAGGGATGTTGCAGTCAACAAAGATATGGTTATCAGGTAGATTTTCGATGAAGGATTTGGGTGAGGCATCCTACATTCTTGGGATACAGATCTATAGGGATAGATCTAAGAGAATGATAGGACTCACTCAAGCAACCTACATCGATACCATATTGAAACGGTTTTCAATGGATGGGTCCAAGAGAGGACATCTACCCATGTGTCATGGAGTTTCTCTATCCAAGTCTATGTGTCCCAAGACTGATGCAGAGATAGAGAATATGACACATGTACCATATGCGTCAGCTATAGGTAGTATCATGTATGGGATGATATCTACCAGACCGGATGTAGCATTTGCTCTGAGTGTCACGAGCAGATATCAGTCTAATCCAGGTCAGATGCATTGGAAAGCCGTGAAGGACATTCTTAAGTACTTGCGAAGGACTAAGAATATGTTCATGGTTTATGGAGGACGAGAACTCAAACTGGAAGGCTATACCGACTCTAGCTTCCAAAGTGATGTGGATGACTCGAAGTCAACCTCTGGATTTGTGTTCATGCTCAATGGTGGTGCTGTCTCTTGGAAGAGTTCCAAGCAGGACACCACAGCGGATTCCACCACTGAGGCTGAATACATTGCAGCATCAGCTGCTGCTAAAGAGGCCGTTTGGATGAGGAATTTCGTCCAAGAGTTGGGCGTCATTCCTGAATTTGTTGGTCCAGTCCCGGTGTACTGCGACAACACGGGTGCCGTTGCTCAAGCAAAGGAACCAAGGTCTCATCAAAGATCCAAACACGTACTGAGGAAATACCACATAATCCGGGAGATTGTGGAAAGAGGAGACATCAGTGTCGAACGAGTGGCCTCTGCAGACAATATCGCTGATCCACTTACTAAGCCTTTGCCAGGACCATTGTTTGACAAACATCGCGAAGCAATGGGTCTACGTAGTATGACTAGTTGGCTATAGGGCAAGTGGGAGATTGTAAGAGTGGGTGCCCAGTGAGCCAACTGTGTGGCTATGGGCTTTGTTGACTCTTTGTATAAACAATCTTTTGTTTAATATTATTTACACTTTTATGGCAATGACTTTATATTACTTCATATTGTTATATTGTGATATACTATTGTTGTTTTGATAAAGACCTTGAATATACTATAGTGTATGTAAGATGTGGTAGAACATGGAGATGTCTATCATGAAATACATCTTATAGTCACTGTATATTCTAAAACCGTTCCTAGTCGATTGAGCCGTCCGATAATAAGGATAAGGATCGCTCGAGTTTGAGACTAGCATTTGCGATGCGGAGTACCACGTTTCATTGGTAGGGAACATGGAGATGTTCGAAGCATGCAAATGGATATTCATAGGATGAATAGTCGAACTACCCTATCCGGACTTTCCAAGTGGTTATCACTTATCGAGTGGATAAAGTCCGCGGTTTTGGTTGTACACCATTAGTCCTTACGACTTGAAACATCATGGAGACTCTATATGCTAGTACTGTGCTTTGACTCGTTTACCGACTCTGAGGGGGTCATCAGGTGTCGAGATTGGGTACAGTTACGACACATATAGGAGTCAATGCATTGTTGTCAAGGATTCACCACATACTTGCGAGTGTGGATATCCTATGCGATCTGAGGAGATATTAGTGTGACAAATCTCTGGCCAGAGTACTTGATGTGATTTAAGAAATGGTTTCTTAGTAGCACATGCGATGTCACTAATTTGATTTTCAAGATGCATTGCATAGTTATCGAATCTTGAGCGACTCTCGATATACCAATGGTTGTTGATTCGATCGGGATATATGGATGAAGGGACCGTACTGTACGCTAACCAAAATCTACTGGTTCTTGTAGGCACTATCAGTGATACCTAGGGAATCATGGGGCGATGTTGCTAGGCGCTTTACCATGATTCGTTGGGCAAGTCGGAAAGTGTTGTTCCGAGTCACAAGGAGTTGTGAGCCCACGGCTAGCTGTATCCCTGAACCATTGAGGGTCACACAGTGTAATGGAGTTTTAATCCCCGTTGAGATAGTTAAATTTAAAGAGTTAAATTTAATGAACTAAGGAGTTGGACTTCTTAAATAAGAGTAAGGGAGTAGGATTTCCTAAAATGACATAGGGATGGACATTTTTGGAAACCACTGAATTCGGATTCAGGAAAATTTATTTTGACTTTAAAACGTGCAGAAATGGTTTCTGTGCACATTGGTGAAATCGTTTCATCAATCGGAGTCACGATGAATTTTATATTAATTTCTGAACGAGCGGGCTTTGCTTGTCGGGCCCCAGCTTATGACTAATGGGCCCTAAGGTGTTAGTGGCCTGCATTATAAATAAGTTATTTCAGTACAGAAATTACACACAACAGGTCATAATTTTTGAGAGCAAAAATCGAAAAACCCTAGCTCTCTCAAATAATATTTCGGCCGCCCCCTTGCTCTGTCACAGAGAAATTCCGGTCTGTGATTTTGAATCACAGTAAGGAATAACGAATCAGATTCGTTTATTCTCTTCGCAGAAAACTTCTGATAGATTTTCTAGTGCAATCTATCAGAGGGATTAAACCTCTGTTCGTGGACCTGATTGAAGGCGTTCATCGGTTCCAGGGAGAGACAACAAGAGCAGAATTGTTCTGTTGGTGTCCATTAATCTCGTTGCGAGATTTGAGGTAAAATTTATTTAATTGTTATTTAAATTTTACACACACGTAATTCAATCGATGAACGGTTGATACCCATACCATGGAAACGTTCCATGAGAAAATTTTTAAACTTCCGCTGCACCGGGTATCAATCGTAATTGGTCTGGGAACTCGCCAGTTTTCCAACAGTGATGACTCTATGTAAAACAATCTTTTGTTTAATATAATTTACACTTTTATAATGGCATTGACTTTATCTTTCTTCATATTGTTATATTATGATATACTATTGTTGTTTTGATAAAGACCTTGAATATACTATAGTGTATGTAAGATGTGGTAGTACATGGGGATGACTATCATGAAACACATCTTATAGTCACTGTATATTCTAAAGAGTTCCTAGTCGATTGAGCCGTCCGAAAAGAAGGATAAGGATCGCTCGAGTTTGAGACTAGCATTTGCGATGCAGAGTACCACGTTTCATTGGAAGGGAACATAGAGATGTTCGAAGCATGCAAATGGATATTCATATGATGAATGATCGAACTACCCTATTAGAACTTTCCAAGTGGTTATCACTTATCGAGTGGATAAAGTCCGCGTTTTTGGTTGTACACCATTAGTCCTTATTACTTGAAACATCATTGAGACTCTATATGCTAGTACTGTGCTTTGACTCGTTTACCGACTCTATGGGGGTCATCAGGTGTCGGGATTGGGTACAGTTGCGACGCATATAGGAGTCAATGCTTTGTTGTCAAGGATTCAGCACATACTTGCGAGTGTGGATATCCTATGCGATCTGAAGAGATATTAGTGTGACGAATCTCTGGCCAGAGTACATGATGTGTTTTAGGTTAATGGTTATCCTAGTAACACATGCGATGTCACTAATAGATCTCCAAGATGTTGTGCATAGTTATCGAATCTCGAACGACTCTCGATGCACCAATGGTTGTTGATTCGATCGGGATATTTGGTTGAAGGACCGTACTGTACGCTAACCAAAATCTACTGGTTCTTGCAGGCACTATCAGTAATACCTAGGGAATCATGGGGCGATGTTGCTAGACGCTCTTACCATGATTCGTTGGGTAAGTTGGAAATTGTTGTTCCGAGTCACAAGGAGTTGTGAGCCCACGGCTAGCTGTATTCCTGAACCATTGAGGGTTACACAAGTAATGGATTACTAAAACCACGTAGAGATAGTTAAATTTAAAGAGTTAAATTTAATGAAAGAGAAATTGGATTTCTCAACTAAAGGGAGTGGAATTTCCTAAAATGACATAGTGATGGGCATTTTTGGAAATCACTGAATTCGGATTCAGAAAAATTATCTTGACTCTAAAAGATGCAGAAATGGTTTCTGTGCACATTGGTAAAATCAGTTTATCAATCGGAGTCACGATGAATTTTATATTAATTTCTATAACAACGGGCTTGGCTTGTTGGGCTTAAGTTTTGGATTGTGGGCTTTAAGGAGTTAGAGTCCTGATACAATTATAACTAGAAATTATCTATAAATAAAGGTGTTGGGTTCGAAAATCAAGCACTTTGTGTCTTATAATTTTCGAAATTACACTTTAAATATTCTAAGGGTTTTTTCGAAATCCTTGTCCCTCCCGGAGAAAATTCAGACTTGTGATTTTTGTGAAAAATTACAATTCTGAATTAACAGATCATATCTGTTTATTCTCTACGCAAAACTTCTGATTGATTTCTAGTGCAGTCAATCAGAGGGTTTCTGTTTTCTGTTCGTGGACCTTATTCCGGTGATTGATCTTGACGCCATCGGTTCCCGGGATATACAAGAAGAGCAGATTAAATTCTGTTGGTGTCCATAATCTCGCTTCAAGATTGGAGGTAAAATATTTAAATAATTATTATTTATTTTACTTGTGTGATTTAATCGTTAAACGTTTTGATACCCATGATATGAAATTGTTTCATATCAAAGAAAAATAAAATTTTTAAACTTCCGCTGCACCGGGTATCGATTCAATTGATATGAACACAGTTTTCCAACAGTGGTATCAAATCCAGGTTGCTCAGATCAAACGATTAAATTAATCTATTGTACAAAAATTTTTTGGCCTCGGGTTTTTGAAACAAAACATATTTTTAAAAATCAAAAATTTTATTTTTCTGACGGGCAAAGAAAAGGGCAGCGATTGGATCGCTGCCCAGCGCAGCGCTGGGCGCTACGCAGGGCAGCGCTCGGCGCTTCCCATGGGCAGCGATCGTCGCTACCCAATGGGCAGCGGCGGGCTGCCCAGCCCGCGCCCGGTCAGGGCACGGGCTGCCCGGGATTGTCCCGGGCAGCCCGGAAAAATTAAAAATTGATTTTTGAAAATTTTGAATTTTTGAAATTCTAGTGTTTGATCCGATCGAAAAATGTTTTTGATAAGATCACGAGGCATCGGATCGAATTGTTCGAGTCCGAAATTTTTAAAATTGATTTTTGGATAAATTTGGATTTTTGGAAAATTTAAATATTTTATCCGTTAAATTGAATTTTGAAAATTGATTATTTTGGTACAATTGATGATAAGATGTGATCTTATGGATGGATAAGATAAAACATGATTTTATCTTTTAAATTATGATGCCACATCATGTTTATCCAATTATTTAAATTTTGAATTTAAAATTGGATAATGGGATGATCGATTGCCATAACCAATTTTGTAGGTGTATGTTAGGAATTTACATTTGTCTTATTGTTGTTGGTGTTTATTAATGAGCTTTGTTTATAGCTCAATATGATTGTCATATGTAATAAAAGTGGGCCTGGTTTATGGCCCATTCCCACCCCTACAAATGAATCCCATATTTGTCATCGAAATTTATTGTAAATTTATTAGACTTAGTGGGAGACAAAGATTTGAAGAAATGGTGGGCCCAGCAGACAATGAAGACTGAAGAAATGTAAATTGGAAGCTCAATGTAATAGGATTGCATTGCATACCTGCATATTACCTAGGATTGGACTTAGACTCGTGATTGGCAACCACGGGTCGAATAGATAATGGGATCGATCATCCTTAAATAATATATGATATTATTGATATATGCATGTTTAGAACAAATTGTATGAATCCCGCAAGCATACATAAAAATGAATGATGAGACAAATTTTCAAAATTAAAAATCCCTCATTTTAAATATGATTTAAAATTTATATCAAGATTAATAAAAGGGAATTTAAATATTGTTTAAATTTTTCTACCTTTCATCAACGATCAATGTATGAGATGCTACCCGCGGATATGGTCCGGCTCATATTATTGGGGGGGGCCGTTTGTCGGAAAGCTGTACATTGGATCGACAAATGTTGTAAGTTGGGTGGAACTCCCATGGGATTGGCTCATATTATTGGGGGATCCACATGGCGACCGTCCATCACAACTTAATATTGATGCGTCATCTTGACATGTCACAATAAACGGCGTCATATTATTGGGCCATTATTGGGCATGAGGTAAATACATGGGGGTTACTTTGGAAGTAATTGGGCTCTACCTTTTGAAAATTATGGTTGGCTGATATTATTCGGGACTATGATTTGTCAATTGGACTCCATGTTCTCACTAAGGAAAAAGTTTTCCATTTTCACTAGAGGGTGGTGAAATCGTTAAAATAGTGGGAGTGTAATTCATAAAATTAAAATTCGCCATATTTTATGTCTTAGTAAATTAATTAAACAATCACTGATTATTGTCTGTTTCCTTTTCAGTATATCGTTACAATGAATTCGCGTAATCCACTATTTGCAATTCTCGAACAAAAAAAACTCACTGGCGCAAACTATACGGAATGGTTCCGTAAGTTAAAGATTATTCTCACTTCAGAAAAGGCTTTCTACGTGTTAGAGAAGCCGTCCCCGAAGGAAGCCCCAGCTAATACAAGTCCGGAAGAGTTGGCCAAACTTGATTTATGGTGGGACCATGATATCAAGGCCAAATGCTACATGCAGGCTTCGATGTCTGATGAACTCCAGAGGCAATTTGAGGATGCCGTGAATGCTGCTGACATTCACAAAGCACTCAAGGAGCTATTTGGAGCACAGTCAAGGTCGGAGAGGCATGCCACTGTCAGAGAGCTCATGACAAGCCGCATGCGAGAGGGGACTTCTGTCCGTGAGCATGGGGTGCGCATGATTGGGCTCATTGAAAAGTTGGTAACACTCGACTTGACTTTGGAGCATGAACTCAGCTCGGACTTGTTACTCCTTTCACTTCCTTCATCGTATGACGATTTTGTGGTGAACTTCAACATGAACAAGATAGAGTCCACCCTTGAAGAGATGGTCAATATGCTTGTCACATATGAAGCCACACTAAAGAAGGATAAACCGGTACTCTTGGTTGGGTCCTCTTCTAACTCGAAGAAGGGGCCAAGTGGAAAGGGTAAGAAGCGTTCTGCCCTGCCCAAGAAGAGTGTACCGAATAAGAAGGGGAAGGCCAAGGTTTCATATGAGAAGAAGGATGAAAACGTTTGCCATTACTGCAAGAAGCCCGGTCATTGGAAACGTAACTGCAAGGAATACCTCGATCAGTTGCGAACTGAAAAGGGTATGTTTTACATTGAAATAAATGTTTCTCTTAATACTTCTTCATGGGTATTGGATACCGAATGTGGATCTCACATTTGCAATGATTTGCAGGTGATGACAAGAAGTCGTAAGCTAAGGATGGGTGAGACCCAACTGAGATTCGGGAATGGTTCAAGAGTCGAAGCCAAAGCGATAGGAGACATTTATTTAATTTTGCAAAATAATTTTAAGTTATTTTTGAGAGATGTTTTGTATATTCCGGATTTGGTCAAAAACATTATTTCTATTTCTATGCTTGATAGAGATGGTTATTCTTGCAATTTTGTGAATGGGATTTGCAATATTTACAAAAATGAATGTTTGATTGGAAATGGACAACTTGAAAATGATCTATATAACTTAAAATTAAAAGACGTTTTAATGAATTATGTCGATAAACCGGTAACAACAAATAAAAGGAAAAACGATAGTCAAAACCCGGCAAATCTTTGGCATGCTAGGCTAGGTCATATTTTCTCAAGGAGGATGAACAAGCTAGTGGAAGAGGGCATGTTTGATATGTCTGATATTAACTCTCTACCTACTTGTGAATCCTGCCTGAAAGGAAAAATGACTAAATTTCCATTCAAGGGGAAACCTAAGCGTAGTCAAAATCTGTTGGATTTGATCCATACAGATGTTTGTGGTCCATTTAGAATTGGTACTCAATTTGGCCACACCTACTTCATTACCTTTACTGATGATTATTCAAGGTATGGGTATTTATATTTAATGAAATATAAGTCTGAAGCATTTGAAAAGTTCAAAGAATTCAAGGCTGAAGTAGAAAACAAACTAGGCAAAAGTATTAAGGCACTTCGATCGGATCGTGGTGGAGAATACTTAAGTGCCGAGTTTTTGGACTATCTAAAAGAGAATGTGATTCTCTCTCAGTGGACTCCTCCTATGACACCACAGCTGAATGGTGTTTCGGAGCGTCGTAATAGAACCTTGTTGGACATGGTTCGATCCATGATGGGCTTCACTGAGCTCCCACCATCGTTTTGGGGCTACGCGCTTGAAACAGCGGTTTTGTTGTTGAACAACGTTCACACTAAAGCAGTAGATAAAACACCATACGAGTTATGGAATGGCAAAGCTCCTAAGTATTCGTACTTGAGGATTTGGGGATGTCCTGCTTACGTGAAGCAGACAGTGGGAGATAAGTTGGATAGTCGATCCATCTTATGTTATTTTGTGGGGTATCCGAAGAATTCAATCGGATATTATTTCTATCATCCTGCTGAAACAAAGGTGTTTGTTTCAAGGAATGCCACCTTCTTGGAGAAGGAATTCTTATTGGATAAGAAAGGCAAGATGATGGAACTCGAAGAAATTCGAGAAGAACCCGAAATACAAATTAACGATCCTACACCTCAAGAATCATCACAAGACACGCCTATTGCTAGAAGATCCGAGAGTACTTCTAGGCCTCCTGTTAGATATGGTCTTCTTCTTGAAGGGGATCAAAGTGAACCCGATATTGGATATGATCCAAGAAACTTTAAGGAAGCAATTTCTGATGCGGATTCTAATTTATGGCTTGAAGCAATGCAGTCGGAAATAGACTCGATGCATTCAAACCAAGTTTGGTCTTTAGTAGATCCTCCTGATGGAATTGTTCCAATAGGATGTAAATGGATTTACAAAAGAAAACTTGGGCCTGATGGCAAGGTGTTGACCTATAAGGCACGATTGGTTGCAAAAGGTTATACTCAAAGACAAGGAGTTGACTATGATGAAACCTTTTCACCAGTCGCAATGTTCAAGTCCATAAGAATTCTAATTGCCATAGCAGCATGGTATGACTATGAGATATGGAAAATGGATGTGAAGACTGCATTTCTTAATGGAAACATTAAGGAAGAAATCTATATGATGCAGCCTGAAGGATTCACCTCCATGGGAAGCGAGCATAAGGTATGCAAGCTTCAGAGATCAATTTATGGTCTAAAACAAGCATCAAGAAGTTGGAACCAGAAATTTGATGAAACAATAAAGGATTATGGTTTCATCAAGAACCCGGAGGAACCATGCGTGTACAAGAAAGTAGTTAAGGATGCGGTAACATTCTTAGTACTTTATGTTGATGACATCCTACTCATTGGGAATGACGTAGGGATGTTGCAGTCAACAAAGATATGGTTATCAGGTAGATTCTCGATGAAGGATTTGGGTGAGACATCCTATATTCTAGGGATACAGATCTATAGAGATAGATCTAAGAGAATGATAGGACTCACTCAAGCAACCTACATCGACACTATATTGAAAAGGTTTTCAATGGATGAGTCCAAGAGAGGACATCTACCTATGTGTCATGGAGTTTCTCTATCCAAGTCTATGTGTCCCAAGACTGACGAAGAGATAGAGAAAATGACACATATACCATATGCGTCAGCCATAGGTAGTATCATGTATGGGATGATATCTACTAGACCGGATGTGGCCTATGCTCTGAACGTCACGAGCAGATATCAAGCCAATCCAGGTCAAATGCATTGGAAAGCCATGAAGGATATTCTTAAGTACTTGAGAAGAACTAAGAATTTATTCATCGTTTATGGAGGGAGAGAATTGAAGTTAGAAGGCTATACCGACTCTAGCTTCCAAAGTGACGTGGATGACTCGAAATCAACCTCTGGATTTGTATTCGTGCTCAATGGCAGTGCTGTCTCTTGGAAGATTTCCAAGCAAGACACCACAGCGGATTCCACCACTGAGGCAGAATACATTACAGCATCAGCTGCTGCTAAAGAGGCGGTTTGGATGAGGAAATTCATCCAAGAGTTGGGTGTGATTCCAGAATCTGTTGGTCCAGTCCCAGTGTACTGCGACAACACTGGTGCCGTTGCTCAGGCAAAGGAACCAAGGTCTCATCAAAGATCCAAACACATACTGAGGAAATACCACATCATCCGGGAGATCGTGGAAAGAGGAGACATTACAGTCGAGAGAGTGGCCTCTGCAGACAATATCACTGACCCGCTTACGAAGCCCTTGCCAAGACCATTGTTTGACAAACATCGCGAAGTAATGGGATTACGTAGTATGACTAGTTGGCTTTAGGGCAGGTGGGAGATTGAAAGAGTGGATGCCCGGTTAGCCAACTTGTGGCTAAGGGCTTTGATGACTCTATGTAAAACAATCTTTTGTTTAATATAATTTACACTTTTATAATAGCATTGACTTTATCTTTCTTCATATTGTTATATTATGATATACTATTGTTGTTTTGATAAAGACCTTGAATATACTATAGTGTATGTAAGATGTGGTAGTACATGGGGATGACTATCATGAAACACATCTTGTAGTCACTGTATATTCTAAACAGTTCCTAGTCGATTGAGCCGTCCCAAAATAAGGATAAGGATCGCTCGAGTTTGAGACTAGAATTTGCGATGCAGAGTACCACGTTTCATTGGTAGGGAACATAGAGATGTTCGAAGCATGCAAATGGATATTCATATGATGAATGATCGAACTACCCTATTCGGACATTCCAAGTGGTTATCACTTATCGAGTGGATAAAGTCCGCGTTTTTGGTTGTACACCATTAGTCCTTATTACTTGAAACATCATTGAGACTCAATATGCTAGTACTGTGCTTTGACTCGTTTACCGACTCTATGGGGGTCATCAGGTGTCAGGATTGGGTACAGTTACGACGCATATAGGAGTCAATGCTTTGTTGTCAAGGATTCACCACATACTTGCGAGTGTGGATATCCTATGCGATCTGAGGAGATATTAGTGTGATGAATCTTTGGCCAGAGTACATGATGTGTTTTAGGTTAATGGTTATCCTAGTAACACATGCGATGTCACTAATAGATCTCCAAGATGTTGTGCATAGTTATCGAATCTTGAACGACTCTCGATGCACCAATGGTTGTTGATTCGATCGGGATATTTGGTTGAAGGGACCGTACTGTACGCTAACTAAAATCTACTGGTTCTTGCAGGCACTATCAGTAATACCTAGGGAATCATGGGGCGATGTTGCTAGACGCTCTTACCATGATTCGTTGGGTAAGTCGGAAATTGTTGTTCCGGGTCACAAGGAGTTGTGAGCCCACGGCTAGCTGTATTCCTGAACCATTGAGGGTTACACAAGTAATGGATTACTAAAACCTCGTAGAGATAGTTAAATTTAAAGAGTTAAATTTAATGAAAGAGAAATTGGATTTCTCAACTAAAGGGAGTGGAATTTCCTAAAATGACATAGTGATGGGCATTTTTGGAAATCACTGAATTCGGATTCAGAAAAATTATCTTGACTCTAAAAGATGCAGAAATGGTTTCTGTGCACATTGGTAAAATCAGTTTATCAATCGGAGTCACGATGAATTTTATATTAATTTCTATAACAACGGGCTTGGCTTGTTGGGCTTAAGTTATGGATTGTGGGATTTAAGGAGTTAGAGTCCTGATACAATTATAACTAGAAATTATCTATAAATAGAGGTGTTGGGTTCGAAAATCAAACACTTTGTGTCTTATAATTTTCGAAATTACACTCTAAATATTCTAAGGGTTTTTTCGAAATCCTTGTCCCTCCCGGAGAAAATTCAGACTTGTGATTTTTGTGAAAAATTACAATTCTGAATTAACAGATCATATCTGTTTATTCTCTACGCAAAACTTTTGATTGATTTCTAGTGCAGCCAATCAGAGGGTTTCTGTTTTCTGTTCGTGGACCTTATTTCGGTGATTGATCGTGACGCCATCGGTTCCCGGGATATACAAGAAGAGCAGATTAAATTCAGTTGGTGTCCATAATCTCGCTTCGAGATTGGAGGTAAAATATTTAATTAATTATTATTTATTTTACTTGTGTGATTTAATCGTTAAACGTTTTGATACCCATGATATGAAATTGTTTCATATCAAAGAAAAATAAAATTTTTAAACTTCCGCTGCACCGGGTATCGATTCAATTGATCTGAACATGGTTTTCCAACAATTTATGTGCAGCTTCTTAAAAATCTCAAAAAATCTTTAAAATATCGAGTTGCACTTGCTTTGCTCTTTGGGTAAAATGGAGAGAATTTATATCAATATCAACATTAGAGTTTAGAGACTTAACTTTATCCCTCGAGTCCTCGCCTCTCTGCTTGGGTGAGTCTTTCTCCTTGTCAGATTTTTCAACATCAACATCCTCCTTCTTCACTTGTTTAGCTACTGTGACTGCATTGACGCCCTTCGGATTCTTTTATGTGTCACTAGGTAGTGAGCCTGGAGCCCGTGTAGCAAACTGGTTCGCCAACTATCCCAATTGAGTTCCCACTCTTTGCATCATAGCATCATGATTTTGCCATCTCATCTCATTCCCAGCTATGTATTTTGCAAGCATATCTTCCAGATTTGACTTATTCTCAAACTGTTTGAAACCCGGTGGCATAGAAGGCCTAGCATCTTGTGGAGGTTTAACTAATTGTTGAGGGGTCTTTGCTGTGTAGGAGGCTGAGGTGGATTAAGTTATTGTGGCTCTACAGAATTTTCAGCCTGTTTCCAACCAAAATTTGAGTGATTTATCCAACCTGGATTATATGAGAACTGAATGGATTTTACTGTTGTCGCCTTTGGTTCCCCACATAATTCACCGAATCTCCTTCAAAAACTAGCATCCCTTCAGAAAATGCATCCGGCATAAATGGAATATTACTTGATGATTCTCCATTCGCCTCAGTGTTTCCTTGGACTTGGACTTGATTCACCTATTTTAATGGTGCCGATTGATTAGCTTGCCGTTGAGATACTTGATGAGTCAGTCCATCAAGTTTCGCTGTAATTGCTGTCAGAGCATCCATATCAAAAAATCCGACTTAATTTTCTCTCCAACTGTTTTTCCAACCACATTTCTTTTAGCCATGTTTGATACGATTTCGAGTGCTGATGTTGGAGTTTCTCTATATAGGCTGCCATTGGCAGCTGCATCAAGCATAGATTGCACAGATGAATCAACCCCATAGTATAAAGTCTCTACTTGTTGGCCTACTGAGAGACTATGTCTATGATATACTCTCAACATCTTTTTGAAACTTGCCCATGCTGAATTCAATGATTTCCCATCCTTCTGCCTAAAATATATGATCTCATTCCGCAGTTGTTTAACCTTAGTTGGTAGGAAATACCTGTTCATGAAGACTTCAACCAGACCATCTGAAACGACCCAAACTCTACTTTAAATTAAATTAAATTAAATGCGGATTTTTTTCTGAAAATTTCGGCATGACCTATCTTTTTAAATCACAAACCACCTGTCACAGACAACAAATTTTAAAGAAAAGCAAACAACACTAAATAAACTAGACCGAGAAAGGAACGAGAACCGGAAAAAAAATTCGATATTTCGAACAAAAAAAGATTAAACAATTACATATTTACATGCCCACAAATAATTCTATAAATTATTACAATATCATTTATCCAATCAACATAATAAAAGACTTTAAGTGTTAAAATAAACTTTTGCGGAAGATTGGCATGGTCAGAGGGATGTGCCGTGCCCGCATCACAGTTCACTCGAAAGTCCCGCCCCGCAATCTCGATGATAACTTTTACCTGCACCAAGTAGATGTAGTGAGCCTAGGGGCCCAACAAGAATATGGGGGAAATAACGAGGGTTTAAAGTACATGATTACTACTTAAAATAGTTGTACTTAATATACTTGAAACTTGCTCCGAAAAGATGAATGATAAATGTGAATGAGATGTAATGCATGCAATGAACTCACACATTTAAACTTGGGAACTTTCTTAAAATTTACTTAATCTCATATATGACTGAAACTGAATATAAACTAAGTCGAGTCAAATTAGAACTGATCTGTAACTGAAACTGTAACTAAAATCTGTAACTGAAATCTGTAACTGTCAACTCAGATCCTTGAATTGTGACCCTGTGTTTTCGATCATGATCATGGCTGCAGTGCACTATGCCGCAAAGAGGTCAGGTAATTCCCCAACCCATCTTGCCCATACTTGGCAAGGGAGGCCAAGATTTCTCTCAACCCCACGCATACACGTCTATATTTGGTAAGGTAGGCCAAGACGTCTCTCAACCCCACACATACACATCCTTTGGTAAGGTAGGTCAGAACGTCTCCCAACGCCACACATACACGTCATTTCTATAGTCACAATCAACTCACTTCGTTCAAAAATATTTTCTTTCATTCTTACTTGACTCGACTCAAAGATATAGCATGCATTTATGGTAATGACCTTCTTTGAAAATATTTACTCGATTACTCGATTCACAAGTAAATGATGAAAGATAGTTGACAAGGATGGTGATTTAGGTGACAAACCATAGCTAAGAATCTAGCCTTAACTTTTTGGCACTTAGGACGTATTCCAAGCAATCCACTTGAAAAACTTTTAAATTTTAAAATTCTTAGTCAAAACGACTTCCGCTTGAAAGCATGGTTCCCAAGAACTCTATACTCAACTAGAAAGTCATCCTCGAAGTACCATTCTTACCCCATAATTATTGGCAGTAAATTTTTTCCGGGCAGCAACACCTAGCAACTATATTTTGTGCCTAAACAACCAATAGCCTAGAAATTGACAAAAACTTACCCGAATTAGTTCCCGCTTGAAACGGCGTTTCCTTAACATCCTAGGCTATTCCCAAACCCGTGCCCTTAGCCAAAACATGAGTGCAACCCCCGCCTTGATCAACCATTACCGGATAGCCCTGTTTTTGGCAGAAACAGTGCAACTCTTCCTACTTGGACCTCTCTTAGACCTTTAACCCATGCTCCTATAGGTTTCCAGCATATAATATAACCACACGACCACCCCTAACCTCTTTTTAAACCATTAGAACAGCTTTCCCCCAAGCCTAGTGTGACTTCCAAGAACAGCCCCTGCCTTGCCCCTCCCCTCATAACCGACCTCTACAGCACCTAAATCACCAGTCATTCACTCCCAATTTGCTAGCCATTTTCACCCATCCTAAGCACTACCATGTGAGCTATGTCTCAACCATGGCAGCCTCTATATCACCATCCAAGCAACATGCAAGAAATCAAACCAATAAACTCCAAGCGCAATGAGTAGTTCAAAACAGGGATAAAATGAATACATTAAACCGTAATCTCTAACTCACAACTAACCATCACCAACAAAACACCAAGTTCCAGCACCAGTACGTGCAACACAATGAAAAGGATAAAGAAAAGAAAATGAACGAATAAACCCAAACAAGCGGATAGAACAGGGAACTCGAGAAACCTATCAAGATGCGCAGAAAGATGCTGAAACCTACTCCATAATCAGAAAATACACCAAAGGGAAACAGGGATTCGAACGACTAATGCAAAGAAACAGAGAAACATGAGCAGTTTTCACAAAATGCAGAAAATAATCGGACAACCTCATAACTTTAGAAAAATCTCGCACACACAGGCAGGAACACAATCACGCAAAGTAATAATCTACTTGGTGGCCAAAAAGCCCAAAAATATTGCCTTAAACTAAAAGAATCAGATATGAGGAGGAAAACCCGGTTGAGCTGTGATTGAGCTGGGAAGGAACTCGATTAGCTCGCCTGTAGAGGTGTTTTTGCCGGAATAATGGAGCTGGTGTGGCGATCGGAAGAAATGGTAGAGGAAACCTAGTGAGGCCGATCGCGAGAGCTGTGGAGAGGAAAGGAAATGGGGTGAAGTCTGCGATCTGCGATGGGTTGGAGAAAGACTGCCTGTAAATGGGCCGGGTGTTTTGGGTTGTAACTCTTTTAATGGCCAATGCAAATTTGGGCTGGGTGAAACTCTTCGGGCCGGTCAACACATTTTAAGTTGGTGAGGATCATAATGCATAAAATATAATATATGATATTTTATAAGTGTTAGGCCCAAATTCCGCAAACACTCAAATTGAACATTTAAGAGTTAAATGCTTAAATTCTATTTACTGGGTTTGAAAATGTTAATTTTCAATACTTAAATATTTTGATGTCACAACGATTAAAATAATTTAAATAAAGTAGACTAACGTTTAAATGCAGTTTAAATAAATAAACAAGCGAAAATAAAAAGATTTAAAATGATTTGGACAATTAAAAATTATTTAAATAAATAACTTAGACATTTAAAATAATTTAAAATAACTAATCAATAAGCTTAGTTTATTAAAAATAAATAAATTGGACACTCAAAAATATTTAAACAAATAAGCTAAACAATTAAAATCATTTAAAAGAATTAACTAAACAATTAAAATCAATTAAATATGCAAGATTAAAAATTTAAAATATTTAAAACAATTTAAATTGCACAATAAAATCATTGAGACAAATAAACTTAAACAACTAAAAACATTAATTAAATAGTTAGTAAAATAAAATCATTTGAATAAATAATAAAATATTTTATTAGCACATAATTCAAATAAAGAATTTAAATCAATTAAACTTAAAAATAATAATCCTAATATTTATTAAATTTAATGCATGAGATTTAGTAGATTGGATTTTAGGTACTACAATTCCTTCCCCCCTTAAATGAAATTTCGTCCTCGAAATTCAAGACTTACTAACTAGGTTCGAATACCTTAGACCAGATCAACACTAAGTTTTCCAACTTTGCACCTACATGAGTTGGTCCAAATCAGCTTTCGCTGCGCACTCTGATGCTTATTGATATCTACATTATCAAATATCTTGCTAACTCTTATTGCAATATAAAACTTACAATTCTTACCTATTCCCAAGTGATCTTATCCTCAAGGAAATCCTATCACTCCTCAAATTTAATTTCGATCTAAATTACAAACTTAAAAACGTCATCTTACCGCAACTGATAAGTTCTACAACCTACATATTCTTAGATCTTTAAGTTATTGCGCAACTACCTCTTGCTAACTTAATACTCTTCGTCGGAATTCCAAGCAATAGAGTCCATATAACCAATAAATAACTTATGTCGACCTTACTCATAACTTAAAAACTTCATAAAAACGAAGCTATGCTTAATGTCTAATTACTAATTAACCTCAACTCATATAATACACAACTCGAGCTCTTAAGAAATTCACAAGTTTCCAAAATACTTAGCAACTATCACTAAACTTCCCTAAATAGGATAGCTAAGGGACTATAAAATTCTACCTCGACGGTCACACAAGGGCCGACAAAACAAGTTAATTTCCTTATATTCCCAAATCGTTAATATCACGGGACAAAGATACCTTCAAGATCAACTTAAGAACCATTTCAAAATTCTAAAGGTTTACGACACTTATTAGCAGTGCCACGCTTATTATTCTGGTCTATGATCAATCCCTTATTAGTTGCTATAACTCGCAACGCTTCTAAGGATGCCTAAAACTTTCCTTAAGCAACGACTCTAGTTCAGCTAACTTACAAGCGGGCAACTGACTCTCCTCAAATTAGAATTGATCGACCTATTTCTATAAATAAATCTAATCCAATCCTTGATAAGAAAATATAACCGTAAAATCCACTGTTATTATCCACTTATTGGATTAGACGATCTCTAAGTACCAAATAATTCTAACATATCACCTGAAGACATATCTCAAATCTCTAGTTCAATTTGTTAGCAAGTTTGGAAAATCCAAAAATTCCCAAATTATTATATGGTACAACCTGAATTCATATTTCAAGAACTTAGTATACAATTGGACACCTCGAAGAGTTTGCAATTCGACGGTAAATGCTTACTCATTGTTCCTCAAATACCTTAGCATTTCACTGGTAAATAATACTACAGCTTATCCGGAAAAACTTCATAGTTATCTATTCACCATTCTATGCCCATAGTTGGTGCATTAGTCTTACCGGTTGTCATTCACAAAATCTTAGAATGCTAATTTAATGTACCCAAAAGTGTCTAGGGACAACTCTATTTCCTATCTCGTAACTATTCACCCATTCAACTTACTTACTCTTAACGATCCTGTTTAAAATTGAAAACACTCATTCAACTAATTCACTAACTAGCAGTCTACTCGCTATAACTAATTATAATTAGTAGTCGACATTCCTCGGATCACAACAATAACTTAGGATTTTATCTAGTACTAATACTAAATTCCAATAGTCTAAACACTTACTAAGCGGCTACGAGTCGATTCTCTACACCAGAATAGAAATGATAATTTGAAACTATGATCCACCCAAATAATTCAACATAATGGATCAGGAAAGAAAGACAGACATACAAGTAATGAAACGACCCTAACTCTATAATTAATAAATAATTGTGCGGAAAATTTTTTTTTTTATACTTACTAAATAAAATATGTACATATATGCCCATACATATATGCACAGAATAAAAAGATTAAAAAATAAATAAATAAATAAATAACTCAAATAAAAATGCATTCTTTAATAAAATAAATATCTGAGTCAAATATTGAATTAAAATACTGCATAAATAAAATGATTAAAGTTTGCATGCACTGAAAATATTTAAATAAATTATCCAAAAACTCAACCACTGAAAATAATTAAAAATATTTAACGTGCTGGAATATTCAAACATGCATCACGACTCAGATATCTATCACGGTCACGGGGATCACTGCCAGTCTACTCATACGTCCTCGCCTCCGGTGGGTACTACGTCCTCTACGTACTCACCTGCACCATACCAGTGTAGTGAGCCTAGAAGCCCAACATGCTAACATAACAAGGATTTAAAATAATTTAAATCACTTTAATACTAATACATAACATATACATGAATGAGCATGCTTAAAATAACATCATGACATAACATAACTTAAATTAACTTAAATATCATAATCATACATAATACATAAACATTGTTGAGAAAATTATTTTCTAACATCGCATGGTTGTATCCCTAGTGTAACCTTAAATCATACATCAAATATTGATCAGCGTGGAAACCAACGTACGTGGCGGTGACGAATCACCTCTTAAATTGGCAGTAAACTGCCCTTCAATAGTTCACATATGGGGACGAATCCCCCTCAAATTGTCACACTACTTCAACTTCCAACATAAAATATTTTCTTTTCTTTTTCTCAACCTTAAACATTAAATCATGCATAAAAATTATTTCATGAATGCATGTACTTAAATAAAATGTGTGTCCTTCATATATATTTAATTTAATTTCATACTAACATATAATTATTAAAATAACTTCCATGCATAAAAATAATTAAATATATATTCAGGACACATGCAAATTTCTCATGGATTGTACTGGACTGCTGGCCCTAACACTCAAGCCCATTTACTTAAATCTGGCCCATTAACACTGAGACTGGCCCAATAACATACTTAAGCCCAATAAAATTTTTTCTAAGCCCAATTAATTAATTAAAGCCCATTAAAACCATCCTGGCCCAATAACAACCTATTTTGGCCCAATGAGCCCTAAAGCCCAAAGATTGGCCCAATAACTTCCATGGGCCCTAAAGCCCATAAAAATTAGTGGGCTCACTTAATTAAATTAATTAAGCCCAAATACTTAAATTTAACCCAAAGTAATTAAATGGAACCCAAAACATTGTATTTCAAATTAAATGGCCCAAAAACCAATTAAATCATAAAATACTTTAAAATTAAAAAGACTCGAGACCGGCCCACCAACCCGGACCCGGACCAACTTAACCCGACCCACTACCCTACTGACCCAACCCGGACCACTCAGACCCGGCCCAGACCCGAAACTAGCCCAAACCCGTGACCCCCCTCCCTTGCTCTGTCGGCCGAGAGCAGCAGGTCTTCACGGCCTGCTGCTGGCCAGCTCCGGCCGCCCCTGGCCGGAGCCCTGCCGCCCAGACGTAGCCCACGTTTGGGCGGTCCCGACCTGGCCCTAGCCCTGACGCCATGCATGCCCTAAACAAAACCCGAGCCCCTCTTCCCTCGAACCCTAACTGCGCATCCATGGAGGCCGAGCTGCACTTGGTGGTTTCCTGGGCTCGTTTGGCTCGAGCCACTCGAGCCATTCGAGTCTAGGCCTCCCTCACGCATCCTAAATTCACTTGACCAGCAGTAGTACGAATCATGGTTAAGAAAAACATGAATATGATCAAGAAACGCAAGAACACACGCATAAAACCCATATTATTCTCGTTTTTTTCTGAAAATTGTTGAAACAATCTGATGTCTACACATTCACACATATAATTTCTGATATGGCACGAAAATAAAGAGAAATAATCATGTCTTGCACCGTAGTTTGAAGAGAAAGGAGTGCGTAGAACGATTCCGGGACGACGGGGCGATGACAACCGGCTTGGAAGCTTCAAAATCGAGCTATGGAGGCTGAAGAACTTGAAGAACACGATGGAGATGGGGGTGAGAAACTGATGGAGGCGGCTGAGTGAGAGTGATCGGGTGAGGGGTTTGGGTAGAATAGGTTTAGGTTTTTAATTTAATTAAAAGTAAGTTTTAGGATAATTAAAATATTAATAAGGGTTTTTTAAATTTAAAATATATAACTTAAAAATTCTAACTAACAATTAAAATCTGATAAATAAATTTAAAAAATCCCGAAATACATAATTAAAGAAATTTTAAAAATAATTAAAAGTCACTATTTTGGCTTATTTTGAATAAAAACGGACTCCTAAAATTATATTAAATTAAATACTAAAAATATTGAGGAAATAAAACTCAAAATAATATTTTTGGGCTCTAAAAAGACTCATAAAATAATTTGGATAGAAAGTTGTCATCTCGTCCGTCCACGGTCCCGTCAACGCGATAAAATAATTCAAATACCAATAATTCATGAAAATAACTAATTATGGGTTAAATACTTAAAATAACTTAAATCATGCACAAATAATTTCACATAATTATTTAACCCATAATCTAAAATTCTAAATAAATAAAATCCCTAATTATGCATGCGAATTTAAGTATTAAAAGTACCGGGTGTTACAATTCTCCCCCCCTTAAATTGAATTTCGTCCTCGAAATTAAAGTACTTACCCGAACAACTCCGGGTAGCGAGTCCTCATGTCTGCCTCGGTCTCCCAAGTAGCTTCCTCCTCTGAGTGATTCAGCCACTGGACTCTGACCCTCGGTATGACCCGCGTCCTAAGCCTCCGCTCCTCCCTAGCCAAGATCCGTATAGGCCTCTCCTCAAATGCTAACTCCGGTGTCAACTGAAGAGGCTCAAAATCCAATACATGCGAAGGGTTGGAGACATACCTCCGAAGCATGGATACATGGAAAACGTTGTGCACTGCCGCTAGCCCTGGTGGTAGAGCTAAACGGTAGGCCAACGTGCCAACTCTCTCCAAGATCTCGAATGGCCCTATATACCTCGAATTAAGCTTGCCTCTCCGGCCAAATCGCACTACTCCCTTCATAGGTGACACCTTCAGGAATACGTGATCACCTACTGCGAACTCCAAATCTCGTCGTCGAGTATCTGCATAACTCTTCTGACGACTCTGAGCAGTCCTCATGCGATCCCGAATCTGAGTCACAATGTCAGCTGTCTGCTGCACAATCTTTGGACCAAGTAAAATCCTCTCACCAACCTCATCCCAATGCACAGGAGATCTGCATCTCCTCCCATACAATGCTGCATAAGGAGCCATACCTATAGACGACTGAAAACTGTTGTTATAGGTAAACTCCACTAATGGCAGTCTAGTCTCCCACGAGCCATGAAAATCGATGACACAAGCTCTCAGAAGATCCTCGAGAACCTGAATCACTCTCTCAAACTGACCATCTGTCTGGGGATGGAATGCTGTGCTGAACAAAAGTCTAGTCCCCATAGCTGTGTGCAGACTCTTCCAAAACGCGGATGTGAATCTCGGATCTCTGTTTGACACAATTGACACTGGTATTCCATGCAACCTGACAATCTCCTTGATGTAAAGCTCTGCATACTGTGTCAATGAGTAAGTAGTCCTCACCGGCAAGAAATGAGCTGACTTGGTGAGTCTATCCACAATCACCCAAATCGCTGTGCAACCTCTGGCACTCCTCGGTAAGCCAACCACAAAGTCCATCGTAATATTCTCCCATTTTCATTCCGGAATAGGAAGAGGTCTAAGAAGTCCTGCTGGACGCTGATGCTCTGCCTTGACTTGCTGACAAGTCAAGCACTCTGACACCACTCTCCCGATGTCTCTCTTCATCCCGGACCACCAATACAATAGCTGCAAATCTCTGTACATCTTCGTACTTTCGGGGTGAAAGGAGTACGGAGATGTGTTAGCCTCTGCTAAAATCTCAGCTCTCAACTGATCGACATTCGGTACCCACATCCTACCACGGTACTGAACAATACCATCCACCACTGTATACAAGAGGTTACCCCTATCCTCATCTCTCTGTCTCCATTGCTGCAACTCCTCATCAGTAGACTGTCCATCCCTGATCCGATCTCGCAGAACTGGCTGCACCGTCAACACTGACAAGCTCGGTGCATGACCACTCGGATAACACTCCAAGTCAAATCTCTGAATCTCGCTCTGTAGTGGTAACTGTACGGTCAAACATGATACCACTGACGACTTCCGACTCAAAGCATCTGCTACTACATTAGCTTTACCCGGATGGTAGCTAATGTCACAGTCATAATCCTTCACCAACTCCAACCATCTCCGTTGTCTCATGTTCAACTCCTTCTGGGTGAAGAAGTACTTGAGGCTCTTGTGATCAGTGAAAATCTTTCACTTCTCGCCATACAGATAGTGCCTCCAGATTTTCAAAGCGAATACCACTGCTGCTAACTCCAAGTCATGCGTCGGGTAATTCTGCTCATGAACCTTCAGCTGCCTCGACGCATACGCAATAACCTTACCACACTGCATAAGTACTGCGCCTAAACCCAGCTTAGACGTGTCGGTGTACACCACTAACTCCTCGTGTGGTATTGTCACTGCTAACACCGGTGCAGTAGTGAGTGCTTCCTTCAGCTGATCGAAGCTCCTCTGACAGTCTGAACTCCAGATAAACTTCGCATTCTTCTTGGTTAAGGAAGTCAAGGGTACTGCAATAGAGGAAAAACCCTTGATGAACTTCCTATAATATCCTGCCAAACCCAAGAAACTGCGAATCTCCGAAGCATTCTTCGGAATACCCCAATTCTGCACTGCCTCAACCTTCGACTGATCAACTGCAATCCCATCTCTCGAAATAATGTGGCCAAGAAATGCCACCTGCTCAAGCCAAAACTCGCACTTGCTGAACTTGGCATACAACCGATGCTCCCTCAAAGTCTGCAAGGCTGTTTGTAGATGCTGTCTATGCTCCTCAATGCTCCTAGAGTAGATCAAGATATCATCAATGAAGACTATGATGAACTGATCTAGATACGGCTGAAAAACTCGGTTCATGAGATCCATGAAAACCGCTGGAGCATTGGTCATCCCAAATGGCATCACCAAGAATTCGTAATGCCCATACCGTGTCCGGAAAGCAGTCTTGGACACGTCTGCCTCTCTAACCCGTAGCTGATGATAACCAGATTGCAGGTCGATCTTGGAGAACACTGAAGCTCCCTGCAACTGATCAAATAAATCCTCTATCCTCGGCAGTGGATGCTTATTCTTCACTGTGACCCTATTGAGCTCTCGATAATCGATGCACAGTCTCATACTGCCATCCTTCTTCTTCACAAATAACACTAGAGCCCCACATGGAAAAAAGCTAGGACGAACAAAGCCTTTCTCTAATAACTCCTGAATTTGCTCCTTCAACTCTTTCATCTCGGTCGGAGAAGGTGATGCACAATTGAGGCGGTGAGGATAGCGCAAGAAGAAAAGCACATTTCTGGAAAAAGACGAGGCGCCCACGCGGCAATTTTCTACCGCGCGGGCGCACTCATCATTTGTAAAACAGTAGCTGGCAGAAAGGCATGGCGCCCGCGCGGCAATTTTCTACCGCGCGGGCGCAACCACGAACTTGGGAAACAGGAGTAGCCAAATTTTCAGGCGCCCGCGCGGTAATTTTCTACCGCTCGGGCGCGATGCGCTGACGTGAAATTTTTTTTTTTTTTTTTAGAGAGTTTATTTCAGGAAGGATTCTTGGGGGACTTTAAATACAATTCTTTCTTTAGTTTTTTAGGGGAGAGACGGATGCACATCAGGAGGCAGACGGCGGCTGAGCAATTCAAGATTTCTCTTCTCTGTTGGGAGTTTTTCTTTTCTTCTCTTCTGAATTTTTATGTTAAACACTTTTGAGATTGAATTTTTGTAATGAATTCCAGTAGCTAAGTTTTTATTTTGTTGGAATCGAGGGGATCCTAACCCCGAAACACTGTAGTGTGATTGAATCACCGGACGTATTGAGATTTGATTTATGTTTATAATTGATTTTATCATGTTTTTCTTTTTATGTTGATGATTAGCTACCCTTAACATAGATTCGTAAATTGTAAATTGCTATCGAGAGATAGGTTCCTAATTAGGACGAATGATAGAATCCATGGACTTAAAATATGCATAGAGATATGGTATTTAGTACATGTTCATAGCCATAGACCACCAGGTTAAAAGTTGTAGAATTCATAAAACGCAAAGCAATCAGTCATGATAAATAATTAAAGAGATTTAACTATTTCACTGATTTGATTAGTTTGACATCACCTCGAGAGAGAGTATCAATGTTACAGGAATTTCTGTCAAATTTATAAGAATAAATTAAATTCCAATCGTCCAGTTCAATTAGGGGAAAGGTGAACCGAAATTCCAACAAAATCATTTTGAATTGGTGTTCTTCAGTCTGAGAATTGATTATTTGGTTGTGAAATCCACTTTTATTTACGTTGAGTTCTTAATTAATTTTAAATGTTAGATAATTCCAAAATCAAATTTGAGATACTTTGTGTAGTTGAAAATCAACGAGACAAATTACTATTGTTAGTCCCTGAGGACGATACTCGTACTTAGTACATTTTATTATAACTTGAATCGTGCACTTGCGATTATTATCGAATGGATTTGAGAGATTTTTAAAGAAAATTTAAGTGTTAGTATTACGTTGATCAAAACCTCTGATAGCAATCCACTATCGCTCGGTAGATAGTCAATAGATCTATCCCAATGATGCAATCGAAATCCTCCATCGCTAGAATCATCAGGTTAGCACTAAACTGATGTCCCTCGAAATCCAAAACACAACCCACAACTAGACGCTTGGCTAAAACCTCGCTCCCCATGGGATTAAAAACCACTAGCAACAAGTATAAAGGAATAAACGGCAATCTATACTTCTTAGCAAAACGTGCTGAGACAAAAGAATGCGATGCATCGGTATCAATTAAAACATATGCAGAAAAACCACTGTTACGCCTTAAACGCATATAAATCTCGAATTATGAGATTAATGTTTTTAATGCATTAACAAGTCTTATTTCTCTATGTTTTGATGATTAACAAAACTAGGTTAAAATGATTACTAATATTTACATTGAGCTTATTACAGAGTTAAAATTTTCAAAGATGAATTAATACTAAATTCATACTCAAGATCAGAAACACAATTCGAAGAAGTTTACTACTATGGGATCGGAAGCTCCGATTGGAGATCGGAACCTCCGATCAGGATCAGAAGCACCTTCGGAAGCTAAGGGAAGATCGGAAGCTCCGATCTTGGTTCGGAAGCTCCGATCTATTTCAGGGATTTTTTTTATATTGGTCGGAATGAGGAACGGAAGCTACGAAGAACAGGTTCGGAAGGTCCGATCGTGGTTCGGAAGGTCCGATCAGTTTCTATGTAAAATTATATTGTTCGGAAGCAGATCGGAGGCAACGAAGTGAAGCAGATCGGAAGCTCCGAACAGGATCGGACGTTCCGATCCTGAACGGCCGCCTGATAATCTTGTCCGGAAGACTTTTGCCCGACACCATATTTATTGCGCCGATCGGAAGCTCCGAAGTGGATCGGACGTTCCGATCCAGTACACCCGCGTGTCTCAGAATTCAAATTTCGGAAGCTCCGATGCAGGAATCGGAAGTTCCGATCGATGTCAAAATTTCAGCTATAAAAGGAGGCATTCCGAGGCCATTCAAATCATCCCAACATCTTCAAGTCTCTCAATCCTCTCAAGCATCATTCAAGTCATTTGTTGAGCAATTTGTAGCCCCTTTTGAGTGTTCAAAATATATTCACATATCGAGTTGTATTCGGGGTTGTAATATCGAGGGTTGTTAGTTTGTGAGTTGGTTGCTCGGTTTTATAAACACTTGTGTGTGAAGCCAAGTGTATTTTACGAGTGTTGAGGCTATTCTTGGAGCCCTTAAGGCCAAGAGTGTTGAGTTGTATCGGCGCGGTGATCGTGTCAAGTTGTAAGGCTATCCTTGGAGCCATCAAGGCCAAGACGTTCGAAGTGCTAGTGGATCCTTGGTTAATCGACTTAACCAAGAAGGGGAGACGTAGACGATTTATCGTCGAACTTCCATAAACATCTCTTATCCCTTCTACTGCTTTATTTACATTACGCATTTATTTACCGCACTTATTATTTGATTGCTTAAGTCTTCCGCTTGCGTACTTGCATAATCGCTTTAAATTGCTAAAGTTGCCAATAGAACCTAAATCCCCCCCCCATTAGGTTCTAACAAGTGGTATCAGAGCCATTTGAAAATACTTTTCAAAACCTTTTTATGGCAAACCTAGCAAGTGATTATGCTCAAGGGCAATCTACTAATCGTCCTCCTCTTTTCAATGGCATAAACTACGGGTATTGGAAAAATCGTATGTCCCTATATATCCAATCCGTAGACTATGACCTATGGAAAGTGACGGTGAAAGGTCCCTATACACCTATGAAAATAGTTGATGGGGTTGAAATTCCTAAGGGAATGGATGACTTTTCAAAAGAGGACATGAAATTAATTTCGCAAAATGCTAAAGCTATGAATATCTTGCACTGTTCCTTAGATATGAACGAGTACAACCGGATATCGATTTGCTCATCTGCTAAAGAGATATGGGACAAGCTAGAGATATGTCACGAAGGCACCAACCAAGTGAAAGAAACAAAGATCGACTTACTCCAACTCAAATACGAAACATTTGAGATGGAATCCAACGAAGATGTTGACACCATGTTCCGAAGGCTTACTCAAATCATCAATGAGTTAGCACAATTGGGAGAACAATATCCTACCAAGCAAGTTTGGAGGAGAGCTCTTCGTGCCCTACCAAAAGAATGGGATGCAAAGAGAACCGCCATCATCGAATCCAACAAAGGGGACACTGCCGCCTATGATCTTGATCAACTACATGGGACCCTAAAAACCCATGAGTTAGAAGTGTCCACAAGAAAAGAATCAAAGAAAGAAGATGTCAAGCACAAAGGGATAGCCTTGACTACACAAGTCGAAGAAGATGACGATGATGACATGGCTCTCTTCGCAAGAAAATTCAAGAAATTCATGCGAGGAAACAAATTCAAAAAGGACAAGAAACCTGAGAAAGAAGTGACCTGCTACAACTGTCAACAACAAGGTCACTACGCCAATGAATGCCCACTCAAGAAAAAAGTGGACAAAGGAAAGAAGAAAGCCCTACTAGCTACCTGGAGTGATAGCGACGACGACGACGAGGAAGCAAACCTCTGCTTAATGGCTAAAAGTGATGACATCGTCTCTGACGACGATGACGAGGTACCTACTTACGATGAACTCTTACATGCTTATAAAGATATGTTTGATATGGTTAAGGTTCTTAGAAAAGAGAATAGAAATCTTAAAAAGGAATTAGAAACTAAGGAGCATGATAACCTTAGACTTAAGGATGACTTAGATCACTTAGAAAAATCTTTCGATAAATTCAATGTGAGTAGCAATAAATTGAACAACCTACTTAGCATGCAGAAATGTAGCTTTGATAAGGGAGGAATAGGCTATGGTAAAAAGTCTATAGACTTTGCTAGTCTAATAGCTAAAGCTAAAATGAGATCACCCCCTACTTGTTCTTATTGTTGCAAATCTGGTCATGTTAGACATAAATGCAGATCATTGAAATATCAATATGTTCAAAAGAGCTATATGAAATGGAGGCCTAAGAGTACTTAACAACTCATTAGTCGGCATTATGAGATCACAATCTAAGGGAGTTCAATATAGACCGGCTTAAAAATGCCTTGACTTGCGGCTGGTCTCCCTGTTGAACGTTGCTCTGTCCAAGGAAATAGGTTTTTAAAGTGGCCATATGCCCTACCTACTACTGGGAGCACTCTTAGAAAGTGGCGATGATGTTGCTATGAGAGACTGAACTCTTAGAAGTCTATTTTGTATCTCTCTTTTCTAACATTGTGGACCCAAAAGATCTAAAGGGTACCAAAATCAATTATTTTCAGGGAAACAAGAAAAATGCTCTCCCTAGCATATGGTATCTAGACTGTGGATGTTCTAGACATATGACGGGGAACAAGGATCTTCTTCAATCAATCAAACCAAAGGAGAAGGGGACTGTCACCTTTGGAGACAACAGCAAAGGAGTAATTGAAGGCATCGGCTCAATAGGTATATCTAATTCTTGTCTAATTGATGATGTACTCCTAGTGAAAGGACTTAAGCATAATCTACTAAGCATAAGTCAATTGTGCGATAGAGGTTATGAAGTCAAATTCACTCCCCAACACTGCACTGTATCATTTATTAGTGACAAATTCATAAATTTCAAAGGATATAGAAGTGAGAACGTTTACAAGGTCTCTTTAAATAATTTATCTTTATCAAATATAAAAAGCCTTGTATCCGTGAATGTTGATGATAACATTCTTTGGCATAGACGATTGGGTCATGTTGGTCCTAGTACCATCGAAAAACTTTTAAAACTTGACTTAGTCGCTGGTATGCCAAAACTTGATTTGAAACTTGATTCTGTTTGTGATGCGTGTCAATTTGGCAAACATACAAAGGAATCTTTTAAAAGCAAAAATTTTGTATCCACTTCTATGCCCCTTGAACTTCTCCACCTAGATCTATGTGGTCCCTCGAGGAACGCTAGTTTAGGAGGAAAGCTTTATGCGTTTGTCATTGTAGATGATTTTTCACGTTACACGTGGACATTGTTTTTAGCTCACAAAAATGATGCCTTTGAGTATTTTAAAACTTTTGCTAAACGAGTTGAGAATGAGAAAAATCTTTCAATAAAACAGATCCGTAGTGACCACGGAACTGAATTTCAAAATGAGAATTTTTCAAACTTTTGTACAGAAAAAGGCATAGGTCACAATTTTTCTTGTCCTAGGACTCCTCAACAAAACGGGGTCGTTGAGAGGAAAAATAGGACACTAGTAGAGATTGCAAGGACCATGTTATGTGAGCATTCTCTACCAAAATTTTTTTGGGCTGAAGCAATGAACACTGCCTGTTACATCATCAATCGCGTATCAATAAGGCCAATTCTCAAGAAAACTCCATACGAGTTATGGAGGGAGAGAAAGCCTAACATTTCATTCTTTCGGGCTTTTGGATCTAAGTGCTTCATTCACAACAATGGTAAAGACAACCTTGGCAAATTTGATGCCAAATCCGATAAAGGTATTTTTCTTGGGTATTCTACTACAAGTAAGGCTTATAGAGTATTCAATAAGCGCACCTTACTTGTTGAAGAATCAATGCATGTTATTTTTGATGAATCTATGTCTACTATTGTTCGCACTAACAATGATGATATAGAAATACTTGAAGAAGAGATGGTTTCCTCAAGCTTAAATGATATAGATGCTACAGTTGAGGAAACACCACTTCCTAAGGAATGGACACATCACAAAGATCATCCTAAAGATCTGATAATTGGAAGTCCATCAAAGAGAGTATCTACTCGCTCTTCTCTCAATAATATTTGTAATCATCTTGCTTTTGTTTCTCATGTTGAGCCAAAATGTGTTGATGATGCTTTACTTGATGATTCCTGGATTATTGCTATGCAAGATGAGTTAAATGAATTTAAACGCAATAATGTTTGGGATCTTGTTTCTAGGCCGCATGATAGACCTGTGATAGGTACTAAATGGGTGTTTAGAAATAAACTTGATGAGCATGGCACCATCACTAGAAATAAAGCTAGGCTTGTTGCTAAAGGATATAGTCAAGAAGAAGGCATTGATTACGATGAGACTTATGCTCCTGTTGCCCGTCTTGAATCCATTCGTATGTTACTTGCTTTTGCATGCTCTAGAAATTTTAAATTATTTCAGATGGATGTTAAAAGTGCTTTCTTGAATGGTGATTTGAAAGAAGAGGTCTATATTGAACAACCTGATGGCTTTGTTGATAATTTGTTATCTGATCACGTATATAGACTCAACAAAGCTTTGTATGGATTGAAACAAGCTCCTCGAGCTTGGTATGAAAAACTCTCTTCTTTCCTTATTACCAATGGCTTTACTAGAGGAATTGTTGATATTACATTGTTTACTTTATCTAGAGATAATGATTTGCTTATTGTGCAAATTTATGTGGACGATATCATTTTCGGTTCTACTAACGAAGATCTTTGCCAAGAATTTTCTAAGCTTATGCAAGATCACTTTGAGATGAGCATGATGGGGGAACTTAACTATTTCCTCGGATTGCAAATCAAGCAGTGCAAGGATGGGTTCTTTGTGAACCAAAGCAAATACATTAAGGAGATTCTAAAGAAATTCGGGATGGAGAACACAAAATCATCATCCACACCGATGAGCACAGCAATCAGACTCGACAAGGATGAAAATGGTAAAACTGTAGATCAATCTTCCTTTCGTAGTATGATTGGCTCCTTATTATATGCTACTGCTAGTAGACCGGACATTATGTTTAGTGTTTGCTTGTGTGCACGATTTCAATCATGTCCAAAGGAATCACATTTGTTCGCCTTAAAACGCATTTTCAAATATCTTTCAAATACTCCAAATCTCGGCTTGTGGTATTCGAAAAATTCTTTCTTTGATTTAAAAGCATATTGTGATGCCGACTTTGGTGGATATAAGGTGGACCGGAAAAGCACTAGTGGAACCTGTTTCTTTTTAGGAAACTGTTTGGTTTCTTGGTTTTCCAAAAAGCAAAACTGTGTTGCGTTATCAACGACCGAAGCCGAATATATGGCTGCCGGTAGTTGTTGTGCGCAAATTCTTTGGATGAAGCATCAATTGCTCGACTATGACGTCTCTTTTTCAAAAATCCCTATTTTCTGTGACAACACTAGCGCCATATGTCTTACAAAGAATCCGATTCAACATTCGCGCACCAAACATATTGACATTCGTCATCATTTTATTCGTGACCACATCGAACGAAATGAAGTTGAACTTCAATATGTTGACACTAAAAATCAAATTGCCGATATTTTTACAAAACCACTAGATGAAAATACTTTTATTCGTTTGCGTGGTGAACTTGGCATGATTGAATTGTAATCACTTGTAGGCATAAATTAAATTTAATGTCATATTAAGGGGGAGCTTAATATTAAATTCGAGCAAATTAATTTTGGATAATGCAAATCAATTGTATTTATTCAAAATTAAGAAGCTCACATTTTTATGTGAATTATTTGCTTAAATGTTAAATAAAATAAATTTTAAAAGAGTCGAAATCATGCATTCTTCCTATGGCAGATCGGAACCACCGATCTAGATCGGAACCACCGATCCAGATCGAAACCATCGATCTGTATCCCGCCACTTTTCAACTTTCGCGGTAATTTTTCCCTCCTAGATGCGGATCGGAACCACCGATCACGATCGGAACGTCCGATCCCCATCTAATCCGACTTTTCAAATTACTTTTAACCGTCTTATCTTTAATTACCGCCTCAGGATCGGAACGTCCGAAGCTTGTTCGGAGCTTCCGATCGACACGTGGCCTTACCTCAGTGGACCGCACGATCGGAACGACCGATCCAGATCGGAGCTTCCGATCGTTCCATCCCCTATAAATATCAGATCGCTCATTCCGATTTCTTGCACCTAAAATTCTTCTCTTATCTCTATTTTATCCGATTCCAACATATTAAAATGCCTGTCAAACGCCGTCGCGATCAGGCGAGTTCTAGTCGTCCTATTATTGTCCGTGATCCTACCCAACCAGCTGTGTCTAGGCCCATACCTGATGATTATTTACATCGTCAGATTCATCCGGGTCGTATCTTAGATACTACTTACTTGGCCCAATCCCATCTCCTACTGTTGAACTTAATCAATGTTCAACATTGGGAATCCTTTTTTCAGCCATCTGTCCCCGACCGAATCTTTCCTCCACTAATTCACGAGTTCTATGCCAACCTTGAACTCGAATTAGGGCATGGTGATATCACCATTGCCACCATTGTTCAAGGTAGGCATATCATTTTTTCTTCTGCTGATCTGTCCTCCTGGTTTGATCTTCCCAGGAATGGACCCGGTGAATACTTCTCCCAAACTTGGCCACAAAATGATCCAAATTTTGATCGTGATCTCTTTCTTTCTACTATTCTCGGTCGTCAAGCCACTGCTGCTGACGATCGAATCCATCTCAAGAGTTTTTGTCCTGATTTCCAAATCATTCAAAAACTCATCACCACATCCATAGTTCCCCGCAGTGGAGACCTCTCCACTTGCAAATATCTGGATTTGTATATTCTTTTTCATATCATCTCCTCTCGACCTTTTAACCTTCCGCGCCTTGTTATGCAGACTATGCATCACACGACAACGACGGCTAAAAAGGTTTCCTTTCCTTTTGCTCGATTTATTAACCGGATTTTGAGTCGTTTTGATATTGATTTTGAGGGGATCCCTTCTCTTGAAATCCATTCGAGTCATATCATCAACCATCAGTCTATTATCAGGATGGATTTATCTTGGAATCCTGTGTATTCTCGATGGGTTGATGATCCTAGTCGAGCTTTTTCTAGATTTTCTCCTATTTCTGATTTTCATCGAGACTTTTCCTCTCTTCCTCACTCTATCCAAACCAAAGGCTTTCCGACTGGTCCGCCCAACACTGATATTCCATCCTCTTCCAGTTTTGAGGCCTTTGCGTCTACCATTGGTGATCTTCCTTTCCAGGCTCCTGAGGTCCCTCCTACACCAATAAACCAATTTCCTAGCGACCGACTCTTCGAGGCTCTTCATCGCATTGAGACGAGTATGCACACTCATTTTACCGAGTTGACTGTTAGAGTTGCCTCTCTGGAGACTCGATTTGATGACTTCGCCGCTCGCTACCCTCCTCCGCAGCATGATGATGACTCTTAGATTTTTATTTTATTTTTATTTGTATTTTTTTCTTTCTTGCATTGTATTAAAAATTTATTATTGTAAATGAAATTGTTGAGTATTTTTTTATTCTATGTTTCATTACTTTTTGTTTATCACAAAGGGGGAGAATTAATGGTTAAAATATTAATTAAGATAAAATTTGTTTATCTGATAAAATTTGTTTATCCGTTAAAATCTGTTGCTTAATAAAAATTGTTTATGATTATCGTATATTTTATCTCCTGTTTTTAACCAAGTTTTGTGATCATCAAAAAGGGGGAGATTGTTACGCCTTAAACGCATATAAATCTCGAATTATGAGATTAATGTTTTTAATGCATTAACAAGTCTTATTTCTCTATGTTTTGATGATTAACAAAACTAGGTTAAAATGATTACTAATATTTACATTGAGCTTATTACAGAGTTAAAATTTTCAAAGATGAATTAATACTAAATTCATACTCAAGATCAGAAACACAATTCGAAGAAGTTTACTACTATGGGATCGAAAGCTCCGATTGGAGATCGGAACCTCCGATCAGGATCAGAAGCACCTTCGGAAGCTAAGGGAAGATCGGAAGCTCCGATCTTGGTTCGGAAGCTCCGATCTATTTCAGGGATTTTTTTTATATTGGTCGGAATGAGGAACGGAAGCTACGAAGAACAGGTTCGGAAGGTCCGATCGTGGTTCGGAAGGTCCGATCAGTTTCTATGTAAAATTATATTGTTCGGAAGCAGATCGGAGGCAACGAAGTGAAGCAGATCGAAAGCTCCGAACAGGATCGGACGTTCCGATCCTGAACGGCCGCCTGATAATCTTGTCCGGAAGACTTTTGCCCGACACCATATTTATTGCGCCGATCGGAAGCTCCGAAGTGGATCGGACGTTCCGATCCAGTACACCCGCGTGTCTCAGAATTCAAATTTCGGAAGCTCCGATGCAGGGATCGGAAGTTCCGATCGATGTCAAAATTTCAGCTATAAAAGGAGGCATTCCGAGGCCATTCAAATCATCCCAACATCTTCAAGTCTCTCAATCCTCTCAAGCATCATTCAAGTCATTTGTTGAGCAATTTGTAGCCCCTTTTGAGTGTTCAAAATATATTCACATATCGAGTTGTATTCGGGGTTGTAATATCGAGGGTTGTTAGTTTGTGAGTTGGTTGCTCGGTTTTATAAACACTTGTGTGTGAAGCCAAGTGTATTTTACGAGTGTTGAGGCTATCCTTGGAGCCCTTAAGGCCAAGAGTGTTGAGTTGTATCGGCGCGGTGATCGTGTCAAGTTGTAAGGCTATCCTTGGAGCCATCAAGGCCAAGACGTTCGAAGTGCTAGTGGATCCTTGGTTAATCGACTTAACCCAGAAGGGGAGACGTAGACGATTTATCGTCGAACTTCCATAAACATCTCTTATCCCTTCTACTGCTTTATTTACATTACGCATTTATTTACCGCACTTATTATTTGATTGCTTAAGTCTTCCGCTTGCGTACTTGCATAATCGCTTTAAATTGCTAAAGTTGCCAATAGAACCTAAATCCCCCCCCCCCCCATTAGGTTCTAACAACCACATAAACTATAGATACCTGCAATCATCCGATCACTGTCAGCCTCTGCCTGCTCCTGGTTAAGCGCAAAGACCTGACCCTGGGCATGTGGCCTCAAAGAAGAATGACCCCGAGAAGGAGTCTGAGTAGGCTGTCTCTGAGACTGCTGTGGCTGCTGGCGCTGCTGCGAATACTGCTGCTGGAAAGGTGGCTGCTGGTACTGAGGTGGCTGAACAGATTCCTGAGAACCTCCGGAACCACTCGCTGCCCCAATCAGCATAGGACAATCTCTCCTCATGTGACCCTCCTGGCCACACTGGAAACATGCAGTGGTCGATCGACCACACTATCCTGGCGGATGTCTGCATCTGCACTGACGACAACGGTTCGGCCTTTGACCACCAAAGTTATGCACTCCACCAGATCCAGAGGAAGAAGAAGAAGTACCTCCTGGCTTCTTGAAGGACTGCCCCCTAGGGCCCAAAGCACTAGCACTCGCTGACCTGGAAGAAGAAGAGTAAAGTCCCCTGTTCTTCCGAATACTGTCCTCGGCCTGGCGACAACGGTCCACCAAATCCTCGTAAGTCCCATCGCCACCCACAGCAACCATCCGATGAATATCAGGGTTCAACCCTTGAAGGAAATGATCAAACTTCGCCATATAACTATCAGCAATATGAGGACAAAAAGGTAGTAGATCAAAGAACTTCTGCTGGTACTCCGCGATCGTCATCGTCCCCTGTCGCAAACTCAACAACTCACTGGCTTTCGCCTGACGAAGAGCTGGATGAAAATACAGTCTCTGATAAGCAGTACGAAACTCAACCCAAGTAGCTGCACCTCTAGCTGCTATGAATGGTGCGGAAGTAGATCTCCACCACTTCCTCGCTCTGCCCTCAAGCATAAAGGCAAGAATCTCCATCCTATCCTCAGCCGTGCAACGGAACTCCTGGAAGCACTGCTCCATCCTCTCAATCCAATCATCTGCCTCTTCAGCTGTCTCACCACTCGTCAAAGGCTTCGGGCTAACCTCCTTGAATCTACGCATGCTCACTCGCCTGCGCTCCTCGGGCTGTCCCCGACGTCTACGATCATCCGGATCGCTCCAACGACCACCGTCTACGCTACCATGGCTCTCGTCGTAATCTGCCATTTGTTACACAAGAACAGATAATTACTAAATCCGCTTTACGATATTCCCAGTCCAATGCGTCGCTCTGATACCAAAAATGTAGTGACCCAACCCGGATCCACTACCTAATCAGAGTTATAGTAAAAGCGCACGCAATAAAAGCTTAAAGCATAAAGTGCGGATAATTAAAATACAACAAATCCAATCGGCAGAATACAACCGACGATATCACAAGTGTATAAGTATTGTTATATAACCAAATCGAAGGTTCAGGGTAAATAAATCCCTACCCTCTACAACCTCGCACTCTTCAAAGCTCAATCCTGCTGAGAGCCGCCTGGACCGTCCAGCCTCAAACCTGCCCCGCCACAAGGTACACAATACCCAAACACAGGGGCGTGAGCTAGAACGCTCAATACGAAGCAATGATATAAATACAAATATGCGCACACAGATGTTTAAAAAATCAATTGAAAACACTTGCTCAAGGCGCCGAGAATATACAGTACCGGCTAGAGAGCGACTCCGCGGGGTACTCGTATACTCCATATCAGGGCTGAGCCAACCCCATCCTGACCCGAATCCAAAACAGGATACAAGCCTCATGTGAAAACTGTCATACCTGACTCGAATCCAAAATGAGATCATTGTTTCCTATGGAGACTGTCAATGACTTACATCTCTCCGGATGCAGACACACGTAAAATCATGTATGTGCTAAGACGGTAAAACATGCTAAAACATGATAAAGCATATAGCACATACTCATGCAACATACATGCAAAATATATCATGCCGGCTATCTCGGTCAGTACTTACGTACCTCTAACACTGCTGGTCAAACCTAGCTCCACTGACCTAGACTTCAAGCCTACAAGTCCAGTCTACTGCTACTACAATGCAAATATCCATGCATCAATCAATAAAGCTCTAAAAGCCTTAACTAAGCTAAAGCGTACTCCTAAATATTTTTAGGATGCCCAAGCTATACCTGCGTCCGTCGATAGTCCTTTGCTGTCAATAGCCTCAAAACTAGGCCATAGCTCCGCGATGACGTCTAGATCACTAAGCCACTTCCGGATTCCCCGTAGGACGCCTAGATCTCCCTAGATCTGAGTTAGAAGGCTTAGGAATTGAGAGAGAAGAGAGGAAATTGGTGCGAGAAAATGAATTCTCGGACCCTCTATTTATAGACAGCGTTCGGAACCTCCGATCCTGGTTCGGAACGTCCGATCACGATCGGAACCTCCAATCGCACCTTCGGAGCTTCCGATCGCTCAATATTACGTCAGTCATGACGTCACCTTGCTGATGTAAGCGATGACGTGTGCCCTGGTCCAGATCGGAGCTTCCGATCTCGCCCAAAAATGTAGTGACCCAACCCGGATCCACTACCTAATCATAGTTATAGTAAAAGCGCACGCAATAAAAGCTTTAAGCATAAAGTGCGGATAGTTAAAATACAACAAATCCAATCGGCAGAATACAACTGACGATATCACAAGTGTATAAGTACTGTTATACAACCAAATCGAAGGTTCAGGGTAAATAAATCCCTACCCTCTACAACCTCGCACTCTCCAAAGCTCAATCCTGCTGAGAGCCGTCTGGACCATCCAGCCTCAAACCTGCCCCGCCACAAGGTACACAATACCCAAACACAGGGGCGTGAGCTAGAACGCTCAATACGAAGCAATGATATAAATACAAATATGCGCACACAGATGATTAAAAACTCAAGTGAAAACACTTGCTCAAGGCACCGAGAATATACAGTACCGGCTAGAGAGCGACTCCGCGGGGTACTCGTATACTCCATATCAGGGCTGAGCCAACCCCATCCTGACCCGAATCCAAAACAGGATACAAGCCTCATGTGGAAACTGTCATACCTGGCTCGAATCCAAAATGAGATCATTGTTCCCTATGGAGACTGTCAATGACTCACATCTCTCCGGATGCAGTCACACGTAAAATCATGTATGTGATAAGATGGTAAAACATGCTAAAACATGATAAAGCATATAGCACATACTCATGCAACATACATGCAAAATATATCATGCCGTCTATCTCAGTCAGTACTTACGTACCTCTAACACTGCTGGTCAAACCTAGCTCCACTGACCTAGACTTCAAGCCTACAAGTCCAGTCTACTGCTACTACAATGCAAATATCCATGCATCAATCAATAAAGCTCTAAAAGCCTTAACTAAGCTAAAGCGTACTCCTAAATATTTTTAGGATGCCCAAGCTATACCTGCGTCCGTCGATAGTCCTTTGCTGTCAATAGCCTCAAAACTAGGCCATAGCTCCGCGACGACGTCTAGATCACTAAGCCACTTCCGGATTCCCCGTAGGACGCCTAGATCTCCCTAGATCTGAGTTAGAAGGCTTAGGAATTGAGAGAAAAGAGAGAAAATTGGTGCGAGAAAATGAATTCTCGGACCCTCTATTTATAGACAGCGTTCGGAACCTCCGATCCCAGTTTGGAACGTCCGATCACGATCGGAACCTCCGATCGCACCTTCGGAGCTTCCGATCGCTCAATATTACGTCAGCCATGACGTCACCTTGCTGACGTAAGCGATGACGTGTGCCCTGGTCCAGATCGGAGCTTCCGATCTCACCGACGGAGCTTCCGATCTCGATCGGAGCCTCCGATCCTGGCACGGAGCTTCCGATCCACTTCGGATCCTCCAAAGTCTACTTCGGAGCGTCCGATCCTGCTGAATTAATTCAACTAATTCGAGTGCTTTGAATCCATTTCTGAAGTCCGTTTTACCAACAGGAACTTACTTAATCATGTTTTACTTAATCTAAATATGATCACGTAATTAATTACTCATTAATCACTAATTAGAAATGCGGGTTACTACAGTTTGGCTCAAAGATGAAACTCACGAACACGAATATGCAACTTAAGAAATGGAACTCAACTCAAAAATATAGGTGCAAGGTGGGTGAGTGGCTGCCCCTAGGTGCTAACCCAACCTTAACTCAAATTCTCACATTCAAGGCAACAACCCGAGCAAATGCACCGAAAATCTCTTAACTCTATCATCCCTTAACCAAATTCGACTCCGCTTGAACCGACACTCTCCAAACACTACCAACTAACCAATGGACCAATTTGTAACTTCATTTGAAAGCCCAAGCAAAAAGATCAAAAAATAAAATTGGACAGCCCACTTTACTCCTAAAAATTCTGCACCGACACCCTAACTTCAAAAATCCATAACTTATTGAAATCTTAGCCAAAACGAGCCCATTTTATACCGATGCAACCACAACATCATGAAATTGACCTAGGACCAGCCCTAACCATGCCCAGACCTCGTTCAGATCCTCCCCTGCCCAAAAACAGAACTGCCCTGTCCAATCCAAACTCACTCTACAACACCTCTACCTTGAGAAAACACCACCAAGACTTATTTCCTTACCTCCACTTTCTTCCAAACCATGCACCAACCCACTCAAAACCAACCTAATGACATCTCTTGGGACATAAATCAACCACCTAGGCAGCCCCTTCACCACACTTCAACTCCACACTTCATAATCAACAAGATTATACTCCAAAAGTCTCACATTCTTGAATAATCAATCAAGAACACAAGCCAAACAATAACATACCCTTGTATACTTCAAAAACAGCCTAAACATCATGCAAATTTGAAATTTAAATGGCATGAACTTCTGGATTTTTGAAAATTAACAATTGCAACCAAGACTCTTCATGCTTTCAATCACACATCATCATGCAACCCCTTCAAAGTCTAAAAAAACTCAAATTTTCGAAAATCACACATGAACCCTACTGAAAATAGGCAAAATATTCGAACCCTTCAAGCATATAATAGCAAGAATTTTCGAAAATTAAAGGATATTATGAGCAAGATCATAAATAGCTTGAATGAAAGCCCAACAAAATGCTTATACTTTCCTTCAACCTTTAATACCCAACAAAAAAAAAATGCAAGAGGGGAGAGGGCTGGACTTTGCACTAACACCAAGCTAAAACTCCTAAGGACGTGCTCCGGCGACGGCGGTGGTGGTGGCAGGCGGCGGCGGTGGCTGGAGAGGAGAGGAGGGGGCGGATGATGAAGAAAAAGAAAGAGTGAGGGAGAGAATGGAGGGGATCGACTTCTAAGGGTGATAGAATGGGGCTAGGGTTTTATTTGTGATTTAAATTATAACTTTAATATGTGTATAAGTGTGTGTATGTATAGGTGTATGCAATTAAAAGTAGGTGTGTGTGCTTTTAAAAGTACAACTCTAAAGTACAACTTTGTAGTACAACTTTTCCTACTACTTACACTAATAAAATTCCTAAGTTTTTTTAAAAAAAACCCCTAATCAAAAATATTAAATTGAGTTTTACTAATCCGGATTTATGAAAATTCTAATTTTCGAAAAATTCAAAGAATAAGCCCAATATTGCGATACTAAGGAAAATGATTTCTGATACCCGGAAATTTCTAACTTTTAAATTCTCTTCTAAATTTTCCTCTTACCTCCCTACTAAACTTTTAAAAATAGAAATTCTTGGAATTCACCGCCAAAATCCTCCATTGCCATACGCCGGAACCGGAAGCCACTGTCTCAAAACTTCCAATAATAAAGAACTTAAAATATTTGAGCACTTAAATTTTTAAAGGAAATTTAAGCAATTAATTCCAAGCAATAAAAATCATAATTATATTTATAAAAAGAATTTTAGGCACTATCTTAGGAATTAAAATCAACACTTTAAATATTTTGATGTCATTGAAATAAATGGAATATTTAAATAATAGCAGAGCGATTAAAATAATTTAAACAACTAGACGAACGTTTAAAATTAATTTAAATACATACACAAGTAGTATAAAAAACCTTTAAAATGATTTGGACAGATAAAAGAATTTAACTAAATAAGCTAAACATTTAAAATCATTTAAATAAGCAAGCTTATACCTTTAAAATAATTAAAATAAATAAGTTGCACAATAAAATCATTTGAATAAATAAATGATATTCTATTAACACATAATTCAAATAAAGAATTTAAATCAATTAAACTTAAAAAATAATAATCATAATATTTATTTAATTTAATATATGCGAATTAGTAGATTAAATTTTAGGTACTACAAAATTTTTCGGCAAGGGTTCTCGATCCAGAATTTCTTTAATATATGTTTTGTCGATGACTCATTTGTTACAGAAAGGAGCAAAGGGATTCTTGATCTATGCAGTGGATGTATTAAAATCTAGCCCAGAATTGGTTGATATACCAGTGGTTAGAGAGTTTGCGGACGTCTTTCCAGATGAGATTCCTGTATTGCCGCCTATTCGTGAGATCGAATTCAACATTGATTTATTGTCAGGTACTCAACCGATTTCAAAAGCTCCTTATCGTATGGAACCGGTCGAATTGAGAGAATTAAAAAGAACAGCTCAAAGATTTGATTGTCAAGGGATACATCAGACCTAGTGTGTCGTCTTGGGGTGCTCTTGCTCTCTTTGTGCGGAAGAAGGATGGATCTATGCGGCTCTGTATTGATTATCGTCAACTGAATCAAGCAATGGTAAAGAACATGTATCATTTACCTCGAATAGATGACCTTTTAGATCAACTGAAGGGTACTTCTGTCTATTCGAAGATTGATCTGAGGTCGGGTTATCATCGGCTGAGAGTGCGAGAGGAAGATATTCCTAAAACTGCATTCAGAACGAGGTATGGTCATTTCGAGTTTATAGTCATGCCGTTCGGTTTGACTAACGCTCCAGTAGTTTTTATAGGTCTTATGAACCGTATCTTTCAGCGTTATTTGGATGAGTTTGTGATTATTTTTATCGATGATATTTTTATCTTTTCGAAGAACCGTACTGACCATGCAGAGCATTTGAGGATCGTCTTGCATATTTTGCGGGCTGAACAGTTGTTTGCTAGCTGTCTAAGTGTGAGTTCTGGTTGGATCAAGTTGTCTTTCTCGGTCATATTATTTCTGGAGATGGGATTTTTGTCTATTCCAGCAAGATTGAAGCGGTTATGAATTGGCCTAGACCGACATATGTGCCTGAGATTCGAAGCTTTATGGGTTTGGCGGGTTACTATCGCAGATTTATCAAGGGATTCTCATCAATTGCGAAGCCGATTACCCAGGTAACTCAAAAGAATGCGCCTTTTGTCTGGACGTAAGAGTGTGATGCCAGTTTTATTGATATGAAGAAGATACTAACCAGTGCTCCGATTCTATCTATTCCATCAGGTACTGGAGGTTTTACCGTTTATTGCGATTCTTTTAACCAAGACTTGGGATGTATTCTTATGCAGCATAAGCACGTGATAGAATATGCATCGAGACAGCTGAAGCTGCACGAGACTCGATATCCGGTTCATGATCTTGAACTCGCCGCGATCGTTTTTGCTTTGAAGATCTGACATCACTATATTTATGTTGAGTCTTTCGAAATCTTTTCTGATCATAAGAGCCTTAAGTATTTGTTTTCGCAGTCAGAACTAAATATGAGACAGATGAGATGGTTAGATTTTTTGAAGGATTTCGACTGTGAAATCAAATACTACCCGGGAAAGTCGAATGCAGCTGCAGATGCCTTGAGCCGAAAGCTTTGTTCTTTATCTCTTTCTACTATCAGTGTTTCTCAGTTGATCGATGATTGTTGCACTTCTGGTTTAGAGTTTGAAACAAATAGGAGGACTATCAGAGTGTTTGCTATTCAAGCCGAACCAGAGTTGTTTATGAAGATCAGATAGGCATAGAAATCCGATCCGAGTATTCAAATTTCGATAGAAAAAGCCAGAGCTGGACATCAGTCTGAATTCCAGGTTAGAGATGATGTTTTATTTGTGAATAACCGTATTGTTCTGCCCGATATTCCTGAGTTGAGACAGCGTATCCTACGAGAGGCACATTGCAGTAAATTTAGCATTCATCCTGGAGGTCGGAATATGTATAATGATATGAAGAATCAGTTCTGGTGGAAGAAGATGAAGAGCGATGTTACGCGATTTGTATCCCGATGTTTGAACTGTCAACAGGTGAAAGCGGGGAGGAAGCGACCGGGTGGTCTGTTGCACAGTTTTTCTGTTCCTTAATGGAAGTGGGATCACATTTTGATGGATTTTGTCACGAAGCTACCGCAATCTGTTCGAGGATGCGATGTCATTTGGGTAGTGATCGACAGATTGATGAAGTCTGCTTACTTTATTCCGTACAGGATGACGTATCGTCACAATCAGATGGCTGAGTTGTACGTTAGCAACGTTGTGAGATTTCATGGCGTGCCGAAGTCGATCATTTCAGACCGAGACCCTAGATTCACTTCACACTTTTGGCACAGTCTTCAAGAGGCACGCTCGATTGCATCTGAGTACATCATATCATCCTCAGACGGACGGATAGTCAGAGCGGACTATCCAGACCTTAGAGGATATGCTTCGAGTAGTAGTGCTAGACTTTGGCACTAGTTGGCAGGATTCTTTGCCTCTTGTCGAGTTTTCTAACAACAACAGTTTTCAAGCGAGTATCGGTATGACACCCTTCGAGGCTTTGTACGGTAAGAAGTGCCGATCTCCTTTGTTTTGGGACGATGTGTCTGATTCACCTGATTTGGGACCGAATATTCTTCGAGACATGTCAGAGCAAGTAAAGATCATTCAGACGAGAAAGAAGTCCGCTCAGGATAGACAGGCAAAGTATGCGAATATCAGATGTAGGCCTCTGAGTTTCGATCAGGGAGACCGAGTTTTCTTGAAGATTTCTCCTTTCAGAGGCACTGTTAGATTTGGAAAAAGAGGGAAGTTATCTCCGAGATTCATCGGACCGTATGAGATTCTTGAGAAGTTAGGCGATCTTTCCTACAAACTTGCACTTCCTCCATCTTTATCTGGTATTCACGATGTTTTTCACGTCTCTATGTTGCGGAAATATCATCCAGATCCTTCTCATATCCTTCAGCCTGACAAGGCCGAGCTTGCCGAGACTCTGAGCTACTTTGAGCGACCGATTCAGATCCTTGACCGAAAGGAGAAGCAGCTTAGAACCAAGTCGATTCCTTTGGTCAAAGTTCAGTGGAGCCGTCACGGAGTCAAAGATGCAACTTGGGAGTCAGAGTCTGATATGAGGCAGCGATTTCCAGAGTTATTCGGATGACGTGAGTTCTTCTTTCTGTCTTAAGTTCTTAATTCTATCTTATGTGATTAATTCTTATTGATTTCGAGGACGAAATTTCTTCTAAGAGGGGGAGAATTGTAACGCCCCAAATTTATCGTAATTGAGTTTATTTGAGATAATCGGAGATTATAAAATTCGAGAGCCGATTTGATTTTGATCAGGGTCTATTTTGTAATTTTTGGAATTTTCATGGACTAGAATGCAAAATTGGATTTTGTTATAATATCTACCACTTGGATTGAGTTGACTAGTCTTTCTCTCTTCCCTTCTCCTTCTCCAAGACCGATTCCCTCCATTGAAGAAGAAGAACGTAAGCTTCAAGCTTTTCTTCTTCGGTTTCCGGTCGATCCATCCGGTAGAATTTAAATACGAAGTTAGTTTAGCGATCCCGGCATCGAGAGCTTCGTTCTATCGTAAGTTTTTCTCCGATCAGTTATATTTCATTTTTTGGATGTTGTTAGAATCGAATGAGTTTCGAGTATGATGTTCTTGAACTAGTTCCTAATGTTTATTCTCAGTCGGATTTGAAAAAGAGCGTCGTTCGGAATTGTTATGATTTTTGGTAGCATATTTCGAAAATGGAGTTTTGGGATTGGTTGGATTGGAATTGTTATTGAAGATTTGGTATTGTATTGAGTTAGTTTCGATGTTATACTGTTGTCTGTGATTTCAGTTGATCAGTATATAGTCGTTATGCCACCGGTTTGAGTTTTGGATTATCGTTTGATTTGTATTGATTGAACCGTGTTAGTTTGGGTTTGATTGTCGTTGTTGATCCTCTATTGCCTCCGTACAGATTGGTTTGAAGTTTTTTGAGCCCAGAGTTAGCAGAAATCGATCGTCGAAGAGTTAGTCGAAGAGCGGTAAAGAGTTTACCTTGAGCATTTGTTTTATTGGTTGTATAGTTTTTTGATATAATCTCTTATTATAGCGTATCCAGAGTTCGAGCTATTGAATCGAGAAAGGTACAAGCAGACATCGTTTAAACGGGATAGAACACTCAAGATAGATGGTTCTTGAGTTTCTCCTAAATCACATACTTGCATCAATACTTGTTCTAGAGTGGGGAACTTGTATTTTGTTGAGTGAACTCTTGTTATTAATTGAATTATGGTTTAATGCCTTGCATTTTCTATATGCATTCATCTCGAACCTAAATCTTTGATTTCAGCGGGCTGTACGACCCTTTTTTTTTAGACATTTTGGGGGCTATATTCGAGTGGCCTGGGTTGTTGAAGTTCACCTAGTGTCAGCATACTCCTTATAGTCGCACCAAAGTCTAGAGGATGGAGATACGGGACACCACCTCGATCGGGAGAGTCGGTGAGTTGTTACGTGATATCATTCCCGGGATCCCAAAAGAATAGCAAAAATTCCTTGATTATCAGAGTTGATATCCCGGTTTTAAAGACATGCATTTCATTCTTATCAACATTTATTATGTTGTCTTTATATCATGTCTTTGATATATTACTTGTTATTGCATGTTATGTTGCTTTTATTGGGAATATCATTCTCACCGGAGTTATTCGGATGTTGCTTTGTTTTGTATGTGTACTTGGCAACAGGTGGGGCAGGATTGAGTCAGAGGAGACTTGGTTAGCATCGAGATCGAGGGATAGAAGTGGGACTTCGGTTTTAAAGTTGAAAAGCATGTCAATCTAGTTTATGTTTTGAGAGCATATTTAGAACTCGAACTTGTTTGATGTTTGTTGTATCAAATATTCGAATATTGAGGATTGAATGTTGTCGTTTCATATATTTTATACCTCGTTATGTATTGAATGGATTTCGAGTTGGAATTTGGTTTGTAGAGCAAAAGCTGGTTTTTGACTTCAGAACTGGTCTCGCTCGAGCGGCGGTTTGAGCTTGCTCGAGCGAGCGTTTTTTTGTGTGCGAGGCAGAGTTTTTCTCGCTCAAGCGGGTGTTGTTCACCGCTCGAGCGAGCGATCTTCAAGAAGGCGGGCATAGTTTTTCTCGCTCGAGCGGGCGTTCTTTACCGCTTGAGCTAGGCTCTGTGCAAAAGAAAAAAATAATTCTTTTACTGTCTTTTAATCTTGGATCTTGTATGCTTAATTATTGTTTATCCGAGAATAGATGTTTAGAATCGAGGTCTCACGCTGGGCATAGCCTAGCTACGACCCCTGGACGCCTCTCCAGAGCTCCGCTGCTCGGTTACTAATACGGACACTATCCGCTATAAAAATACTAATCCCAACTCCAAATCTTAAAGAAAGAGTCCCCAAGCCCTTTAAATATATCCGTTACGGGAGAGAGGAGAATTGAATTGCATTCTGAAAATTAGGCCTCGGACCCCTATTTAAAGACAACGTTCGGACGGTCCGATCCTCGGTTCAGATGGTCCGATCTCTGCATGATATCCACGTCACATGCATGCAAGTTCGGACGGTACGATCACTATTCGGATCGTCCGATCTCTTATGTTCGATACACCTGTAAAATTCCTTTTGACATCTGTCCTGGGAGAGTTCAGACCGTCTGATCCCAAGATCGGATCGTCCGATCTTACCCTCCTCCGAACCCCAAACGTGCCTCCGAACTGTCCTAGTTCGGACCCTCCAAACTTTCCGAGCCCAATAAGCCCATTAAGCATTTCCGAGCATTCTGGACCCAAATCCTTGGTCTGTTTGATCATATTAAAAATAATTTAATCATGTTTTATTAAATCTAAACATGTTTAGCAATTTAATCTTGTAAAATAAAATCGGGCTACTACAACATGTGTCCAACCATCACAGTGACCTGACACAAGACTTACGTATCCAACCATCCACAACTCGTAGGGTGAGCGTCCTATTACAGGATATCTCTAGGATAAAGGCTCAATATGCTCATGTATGCAACATACAGTCATGACATGTTTTATATAAATGCATATAGTACATACAATCACATAATACATGCATACTCAATCTGGATATCTTGAATAATACTTCCGTACCTCAAATACCAGGCAATGCTAAACCAGATCTATGTCCAAGCTATAATGAGTACTCATGCATTATAACCTTAGTATAAAATCCTTAACTATACTATAGCATACTCCCTATTTACTATAATGAGTCAGAGCTATACCTGCGTCCGTCGTCAGCCCTCTGATGAAGACTTCCCTAGAACTTGGGCACCTCTCTGCCGCAACCCCGGAGCACTCGGCAACCTCCGGACCAAGCCTAAGAAGGCTGGAATCACCTCCAAAACACCTAGAAAACACCTACACGGAGAGAGGAAGCTAAGAATTGGTGTGAGAAATTAATTCTCAGAGGGCCTATTTATAGGCGGAGATCGGACGCTCCGATCCTTGCATGCGCAACACGTCACTGCATGCACAGTTCGGACGCTCCAATCCCTACTTCGGAGGCTCCGAAATTCTGTGTTTGATCAACCTTAACACCTCAACCCTTGCATGGCCTAACTGGGTTCGGACGGTCCGATCTGGATGTAGCCTCCGATCTTTGGTCATGCCTCCGAAGGAGTTCGGATCCTCCGATCCTGGTTCGGATGCTCCGAACTCACCTTAGTCAAATTTCAAAAAATTGTATAATTAAATCCAAATTAAGCCCCTAATCTATGCTTAACCATTTTTACTTAATTAATCTTGTAAAATGCAGTCGGGCTACTATAGGAGTCCTCTTTCGGAGCTTATTGAGAAATCCAAACTATCATATGGGATGAGGTTCCAATGATGCATAAGTTTTGTTTTGAATCACTAGACAGAAGCATGTGCGACATAATGTGATTTGCAAATCTTTCAACCTTTCACTTTCCTTTTGGAGGCAAAATAGTTGTATTTGGCAGAGATTTTCGACAAATTTTGCCTGTTACTCCGAAGGACTATAAGCAAGACATTGTTCATGCCACTATTCATTCTTCATATCTGTGGAGACGTTGCACAGTTTTGAGATTGACTAACAATATGTGTCTTTGTAATTTTGTCTCTGATGAGGAAGACGATGAAATTATGAGATTTTCGGATTGGATTGAAAATATAGGAGATGGAAAAATTAAAGAACCAAATGATGGTTGTGCGATGATTGATATTCCAGATGAATTGTTGCTTAAAAACTTCAAAGACCCTATCACAACAATCGTCGAAAGTACATGTTCGTTGTTTGGTAGCACTATAAGTGATACATCATACTTCCAGCAGAGGGCTATATTGACACTAAACTCTTGATGTTGTTCGGTCCATAAATGAATACATGATATCACTGAACAATTCGGATGAAAGATTGTATTTAAGTTTTGATTCGGCGTGTCATTCAAAGAAAAATGTTGATATGTTGCACATTTGTACACTCCAGAATTCTAAAATAGAATTAGATGTTCTGGAGTTCCGAACCACGAGCTAAATTTGAAGATTGACACTCCTGTTATGTTGTTGCGGAACGTATATCATTCTCCTGGATTATGAAATGATACTAGATTGATTATCATGAAGCTCGGAAACCATGTTTTGGAAAAAAAATTTCTTATCGAAAGTAATGCGGGTCAGAAAGTTCTTATTCCAATAATGTTGTTAACTCCTTCTAATCCAAGACTTCCTTTCAAGTTTCAACGAAGACAAATTTCTTAATTATTTCATATGTAATGACAATTAACAAAAGTCAAGGACAATCATTATCATATGTGGGGCTTTTTTTGAGGAAACCTATTTTTAGTCATGACCAAGCTGTATGTCGGAGTTAATATGTGATGACGAAGATTGAAGATAATGCAAGAAACTCAACTGTGGATGTTGTCTTTAAGAAAGTTTTCAAAATTTATAATAATTTTTCACTTTTTTTAATTTTATTTTAATGAGTGTTAATTTAAATTTTGTATTTATTATTCAATTACAAACTCGAATTTTCACACTTTCCAATTTTTAATTGTTATAAACACAATACAATCCGTGTATCTCAATGAAGGACCATAGTATGGAAAAAAGGCAGGTAAGTTTCATTATAGTTATAGATCAAGTTATTTAAAACAATAATTTACAGTGTGTTTGGATCACGGGAATTGGACGGGATTTGATGGGATTTGGAATTGGAAATACCGTTTTAGTGTTTGACAACTTGGGATTTCAAAACGGGATTGGTGTTTGATGGGATTTCATAGGATTTCAATTAGTTAAATGAAATCTTGACAAAATTGGTCGGATTTCACGGGATTTCACGGGATTTGAGTTTATAAAGCAATAAAATTATTTTTAATAATAAATTCATATACTTTACTTATAAATTTTAAGTTTTTTTTTATAATTTTTTATAAAATATCATTTATCTAAAATTTATACTATCAAATTCCAAAATATATTTTAACTTTTTGCCAAACACAAAATGGAATTTCAATTCCATGGATTTTAAAATCCAAATACAATTCCAAATTCAAATCCAATTTCAAATTCCATTTTTTAGACATCCAAACATACTGATAAGGACGACAAACGCTGAAATGGACCGGAAGTGACTCTGGTTTGGCTCTTCGCTCTTTTGTTCTCAGCGACCGCAACTCTTGGAGGATTCTTCATCTCCCGAAAGCTAATTCTTTTGGGCCCATTTCGTTTATATGGAAACATACGGCGGGAAATCGGATGGTGGAGAAGAAGCGGCAGCTGTGGAAGAGGAAGAAGATACGAGTAACGGCAGCATCTTTTCTGAGCTGAAACTACACTGCGTACTACTCCTGGACCTCTTTCAAAATCCCCAGAAAAATTCCTACACAATCACTCAACTCCTTCACCTTCTCCAACGATTGCCCTCTCCATCCATTCAGCCGTTCTTTGAGTATATCTCTTTTTTTTTTTTAACTTGTTGCATCATTTTTTAAACGAAATTCTGTATGCCCTTTATTGTGAATTGTACTGTGAAACACGGATTTTTCTTTATTTAACGGCTTGTCGTCGTTTTCTTGTTTGATTGTAGACTTACATTTGATATAAATAAATGTGAATCAAGGAGATTTAAATATTTGTTGCAAGAAAGGTATTCTTTTGTTTTCGGTATTTAATTTCATGTTTTATCATGGACTTGGGACTTGTATGTTCAGAGCAGTTTCACTGTTCTGCTACAACATGATCACAATGTACGCACACGCTCAATTGGGTTTTCAATTTTACTCTTTTATATTTCATTGCTTATTTTACTTGGATCGATTGAAATCTGTTTGCTTGTTAATATTTATTTTTTTTCCAGCTATGTTTTGTTTCCGTTGCTGCTTCTATTCGACACAGCAGTTAGCTGTAGGTCTTCATTGAAGTTTGATTCCAAGGATAAGTCCCTGGCGTTTAATGCCTTAGAGAGGCCACATCAAGTGAGTGACTCGGTGGCAGAAGGTGTTGTTTCTTGTTTGGAGGAAATTTTGAAAAAGTGTCGATTTGGATCTGTAGATCAGGTATTGAAAACTAATTGTGTTGTTTAGCAGCTAAGGAGTTTGGGGGAAGTGGTTGTTAATCAAAGGGATTGTCACTCTGGAAAGTCTTTTATCATTAAGTCTGTATATTTAACAGTATAATAGTGGCATACAGTTCCCTTGTTCAGCGTATTGCTTTTGTTCCTTTGATTGTCGGTGTATATTTTTTCATGTCGCTCATACGGGTAGTGTTGATGTACACAAAGTGTGTTTTTCTAATGGAATTACATATGTACTTTTCTTTGCAGATGGTTGTAATTCTAAAGAAATTAGCTCAAGGCGCATCGCTTTCTCCACTGGAAGGTTCAGAAGAATTTCGTGAAGGAGTAATTAGGTGTTTCAGAGCATTGATGCTTAATTTGTGTCCTTGTTCTGATGATGATTGCCCATGCAAGCAGATTGGTGATCTACCTATTTTTCCAGCTGAGAAAGAGTTATCATTTTTACCAGTTGCTAAACTCTCTATATATGATGATTCAGTTCCAAAAGAATGTTCATTAGCATTTCTGCAGTCTGAGCCTGCATCTGCTGCTGTTGGACACTGGCTTTCTCTTCTCCTCAAGGCATGTACCTCTCCCACTTTATGATCTCTCCGTCTGGCCCTTGGAGCGTTTACGTGATGCTCCGCTTCTGTATCCCTTTGTTATGTGCACAACCTTCTTGCAAAAGTCTAACTTGAGTATGTACTTGAAGGCTGCAGATGTTGAGGCCACAAGAGGTCATCAAGGCAGTTCAAGACTTCGAATTGAAGCCTTGATGACACTTCGAGTTCTTGTAGCAAGGGTATTATCTACTACTTTCAACTTATGGAGCTCTTTGTTTCCTTAAATTCTGCTGAAACTGATCAGTCTTGATGCAAATGATGAATGCCCTTTAAGCTTGACTTTCTTTGTTTCAGTTCTTGTTGGAATCTTCTCTTTGTATTAGTCTCACCTTTCCATGCTTTTTTTTACCACCTCTTCCACGAGTTAAAATCGATACTATATTATTAAACTTGGGACCTTTTTGTGTGGTGGTCCGTCATCGAAATGTCAAATTTACCATAATTTAATTTAATACCATATTAAGCATGAAGGAAACTTTGGTGTGTTGGTATGCTCCTCATACTTTTTGCCCTTTGATAGATATTTAGTTACTGAAATGTCACATTTACTTTTTTTTTTTTTTTTTGCCATTTCGTGGATTTGTTATATATGGAAACGCCATTTTTGTTTTTTTTCACCGTTTATTTTTGTTTTTTTCTTTTCATTAAAATAATGAACTATATAAGCACGCAACGCATGCATCCGGGTACTATTGTGATACTTTTTATTGTCTCATCATGTGGAGTGAATTGTTCCCTGCTACATAACGAAAAGAAGATGAAGAAGATGTTATTATCCGATGAGATATTCCCTATTACTCCTAGTAAGAGTCCAGCATTTTTTTGGTTCTAGTATTCTACGGATCTATTTTACATTTTGTAGACTTCCACTTTCTTTATGTGTGTTTACAAAGTGTGTGAAGTGCAATGTAGGTACATAAGTCATATTTGTAAATGGAACCTGCAGGTTGGTACTGCAGATGCATTGGCTTTTTATTTACCAGGTGTTGTCAGTCAAATTGGGAAAGTGTTGCATGTTTCAAGAACGATGATTAGTGGGGCAGCCGGAAGCACGGAAGCACTTAATCAGGCAGTTAGAGGTCTGACTGAATACCTTAGTATAGTTCTTGAGGATAATAGTCTTGGTGTCCACATGAATGATACTTCTGGCCCCTGTTTGAGTAAGGAGAGATCTCTTGCATCATACCTTGAGGAACTCCGTCACCTGCCTGTAAAAAATCAAGTGCGGGATGAAAAAGTCACAGATTCATTTGTGTCTCCTGTGGCAAGCACCTCATTGTCTGGCCAGGAGACTCATCTCAATTCCAGCATTAAAATTGCATCATTGCGTGTGAAGCGTTCGGCCGATTGGCTAAAAAATACGACTTTTCATGTGAACAAACTTTTGTCGGCAACCTTTCCTCATGTAAGTTTCATGGTTAACATTTATAATCCTACTGTATCTTAGTGTTTTTTTCTTTGTTAGTGTTTAACTAGAATCTTAATATATTCCCGTCATCTTTCAGCTTTGTCTTCATCCAACCATAAAAGTGAGACTAGGACTTTTAGCTGCCACAAAGGTGCTCTTATGTAAGTGCAGCTACACACTGAAGGAAAGCAGACAAATGCTTTTGGTGAGCTGAGATTCAGAATCAACCTGTAATACTTTTCTTCAGTTTGTTGATTATGCATTTGAAAATATAGTGGTAACCTCATCATTCTGGAAATAATGAATATCGACTGTTTATAGGATCCCATTGTTTTGGTTTGACTTATCTGTCAGAATGTGGTTTCCTGCTTCAATTATGGGGTTCATAAGGAATTTTGATCGCTGTATGTTGGAAAAAGAAATATCTCTATTCAGGTTGTATAATCAGGTAGGCGGGCTGCATGAACACCATGAACTACATTCTATCTCGCAAACTCTGTGATAAAGATTGTGTGTAAACCCTGCTATTCCTGCCATGACGAATAATGCCTAGTAATGGCTATTTTGGTTCATCTACCAATGATTGTAGTGGATTTCCTGCTAAGATTCTGTTGTTTATTTTCAAACTTTCTTTCCTAGTTCACTCAAACTCTCGTGTGGTGTATTCTATAAGATGCTTCAGAATGCCAAATTGTCGATAAATTTAAACAAGCGATGCAATTTAACTGATAGTTGTTAGTATCATAAGTTAATATGTGTGACTTGATTGCTACTGCAGGAATGTCTTTTTGCCTTGATCTGCGATGATTGTGAAGAGGTGTCCTCTGATGCAAAGGCATTCTTTGGATTTGTGTTATCATCTGGTGGACATGATCAACTTGAGCATGATACGACAGAGGTTTTTAGCAGGTCTTTGTGCTCTGTAAAATGAATCTTGTGACCTTATCTTGGAGAAGTTACTATAATTTGTCCTTGAATTTTATTTACAGGCTTGTTGAAAAGCTTCCTCAAGTAATGTTGAGTAATGAGGAGTCACTTTCACTCTTACATGCACGGAAATTACTTGCAGTGACATATTTTTGTGGTCCACGTCTTATCTCAGACTACCTTCTTCTTTCTCCTGTATGATTACCTCATCATGTTTGCTCCAAATATTCAATTTATTGTCGTCGTTGTAAATCTGATACCAATTGAAAAGCTCATAACCTCAGCAACTGTTTCATATCAAATTCTCTGGTGGTGATGCCTCTCATTTGCACCATTGAATGAGTAATGTTGTGTTGTCTGAGTCGTGAATTGTTGGGGATCAACTGAATACTAGTTAAAATTCTTATGATTTATGGACCTTTAGGTGCTCAATTTTGTACTCCTTTATTCTCTTTGTATCTCTAGTGTTGCTCATTTTTTAATCTTAGATTGAAAAGTTTTAGTTTATTAAAAGTTAAGTAAATCTAGAAAATGAAACTTAGAACTACGAAAAAAAAATTTATTCTGTCTCGGCTTGTGTTTTTCCTGAAAACTTGGCATTCCGAAGATGCGTCGGTTTGTAAAACCAGTAAGATGAACAACACACCATTTTTTGTTGAGGTGTCATAATGTCACTGATTTACCCTAATTGAGTTCCACTCCCTTTTTCAGTCACTTTCTTGTACCAATGTCTTGTAGGTGACCATTGCTCGCTTCTTGGATGTTTTTGCCCTCTGTATGAGTCAGAAATCAGTATTTTCTGGTTCACTGAAGAAACTTGCATCAACAAGACCATCTTCACATGGATTCATACATTCTATAGCTGAGATCAAGGCTGCAAGCAATGTCAACCATGGGAATCCTGAATATTCAGGTTTTCAAAACAGAAAACTGCTACCCCTATTGGAAAATGGGCAGAAGGAATATGAACTGCCTAAAATGCCACCTTGGTTTTCTGGTATTGGCAGTCAGAAATTGTATGAAACTCTTGCTGGAGTTCTTAGACTAGTCAGTCTGTACATGTTTGCAGGTTATTTTTATCTGTCTTTTTTCTTTTTTGACTAAATTCACTTCTCTTTAATATGTAAATCTTACACCAGACCATCTTGTTCTCTTCTAGATTCTAGAAGTGAAGGGTCTTTTTCAATGTTAATTGAGATCCTCCTGGGACACTTGCGTAATTTGATAACGAAGTTGCGGACAAAAGAATACTGCAAAGAAAGCTGGCAGTCATGGTATAAGCGAACTGGGTCAGGAGATTTAGTCCGGCAGGCTAGTACTGCTACATGTATTTTAAATGAGATCTTGTTCGGTCTGTCTGATGAAGCAATTGCATCTTTCAGCAGAATGTTTGAATCCAGTCGACGACAAGAATTCTATCAGAATAGCAGTAGGTCATGTGAATATAAAAATATCGCGCCAGAGCATTATGTTCAAAAAATTTCCAAAAATTGTGATGCTAGGAGTCATTTGATTGATATCATCGGTGTTATACTACATGAATATCTATCAACTGAAGTATGGGATCTTCCACTCAGATACTCAGCTTCTCTTCAACAATCTGGAGAAGATGGAGAAATAAGTTTGCATTTTTTTCATGATAATGCAATGTTACACCAGGTTTAGATAATAACAACATTTGTTGCTTTTGATTTGATTAATATTTTATTAGTGTGCTGTGTGCCTATAGGCTGCAGATGTTTAAATATGCAGTATTGATTTTAAACTTCATTCAACAGGTTATTATTGAGGGGATTGGAATATTTAGTATCTGCCTCGGCAAAGAATTTTCAACATCTGGATTTCTTCACTCTTCGCTTTATAGGTTGCTTGAAAATGTTATTTGCTCAAATTTCCACATCAGAAGAGCATCTGATGCTGTTTTACTAACTATCTCTGCTGCTCATGGCTGTCCAACTGTGAGTACTGATGGCACTGTTCTCATTTGTTGTGTGTATTCTGATCAGAAAACATCACTGTATAAAATGGTTTCAGGTGGGACACTTGGTATTAGCAAACTCAGACTATGTGATTGATTCAATATGTCAGCAACTACGCCACTTAGATCTCAACCTGCATGCATCAAATGTTCTTTCTTCCATGCTTTCTTGCATTGGAGTAGCTGATAAGATTTTGCCATTGTTGGAGGAGCCGGTATGACTTTATTGTTTTGGGGAAATTATTATTGCTATTTTCATTTCATATCACGATGTTTTCTCCAAGAAATATGGTTATTTCCTGAATTGATTCTATCTATAACTCCTGTGATCTGATACAGTAGACTTGTACAGATGCGCATGGTTTCTATGGAACTTGAAATTCTAGGCAGACATCAAAACCCAAACTTGACCGTCTCCTTCTTGAAGGTCATCTCTGATAATCAAATTTTTATGTTCATTCGGATTTTGAGATTGTTTTCCTCATTAATAATTTCCTGGTTGAAAAAATCAGATGTTTTTTATGGTATGATTTTGTGATCTATCCTTGTTTTTCGTTTTTCATTGTGGAATGTTCTCCTTTTTATATTGGACCAAATTTTAAGTTAATGTAGTGTTTAAGTTTGTCTTATCAGATGCATTTTAACTGTTGTATCAGTATCCTTTTTCATTTTCTTGTTTGCTTAGGTAGTTGCAGAAATAGCCAAGTCATCCAAGCATGAGGCCAGTACCCTACCCAATCAAGTGGAGTCATACAGGAAAGTTGTCGACTCTATTGTGTTGAATGAAGGGCAGTGTCCAGGAAAGTATTCTGACCATTGCATCTTAGTATCACAAACTTGGAAGAATTGAAAGCTGGAAAATTTATCTTTATTTCCTGTTAATCTTTGTTAAATGTAGCATGCATCATTTATTCATAATCTAGTTTCTGGATAAATATGGAAGGTGATACACCACCACCTTACAAGTGTTTCTTCTCGTAGTTTATCTTCGAGTAACTAAAAACATCGGGCAAATGAGAGACTTGAAGGCCACCTTCACGCTGCTCTTTTTTCTTCTCTAACTTCGTGGATGAAAGAATGTCTTATTAGCATGTGGAAAAGGGAAATGTCGCAGTTTTGTTAGTTCTCCATATGAAGCATACATTTTTACTTGACGTTCAGAGCAGTTCAATCTGTACTGTTTGATCACATATTGTCAAGTGTTTCCAATATCATCTTGTCAAGAACAATAAAATTTGAAAATTGTATGCTTGATTTGAGTTGCTTAAACATGATAAATTTGGATACGTATGTGTCAAGTACTTAAAAATATTGGGAAAAAAACTATGCACTAACCCTGATTGACATTTTATTTAGAAAGCTGGAATGGATAAAGGGCATCAAATTCCTTGAACGATAGGAAGACATCCTCTTTCTAAAGCCCCTTCTAGTTGGTTAGTCATGGGCACGATTCAGCCTTGGTAAAAACTGATTAACAAATTAACAAAATGGTCTCCATGGCTGGTCCTGACAAATAGGTGAACTGCTAGCTGGAAATAAGTGATAAGATGACATCAGAGTAGAAAGAACACAAGGGACAAAAAGAAGCAACCTCTCTTGAAGTAAATACTGCAGCACCCACCGCACTTGGTTGTTTTGGTTTTTATGCTAGAGTATCAACAATATCCTAATGCAGGATGAATTAGCTATTCACGAAAGATATGTTAGAACACACGAGTACACGAGTCTCTGAATACGTGATGAATTTACGGGGTTGAGTTTTTATGCTATTATTATATTCACCATGTTTTATTTTATTACAGAAACAGATGGTCAAATGTGGTCTGATGAGGCTGATAAACTAGTAAATGAATGGGAATCAATTCTATTCAAGTTGAATGACTCCAGAAGATATCGTCAAATAGTTGGATCTATTGCAGGGTCATGTCTAGTCGCCGTAACTCCATTAATTTCTTCATCTGACCAATCAGAATGCTTTATTGCTCTGGATGTAGTTGAGGTATGGTTCTGATTTCATGAAATTTTGGACTTATTTCTTGATGTACATGCTGGGACTAAAACCAAATGTTATGTTAATACTTGATTAGACTATCATACTAAAAATTTGTTATGCTCTGGGATATTTTTGCTCGTGGGTAATACGATTTGCATGCTACAGTTCATTCTTCTTGTAGTGATGAGATTTGGATGTTCTGAAGAATGTGTTAGGTACTTTAGAATAATGGGCTGGATAAGTAAAGTTGGGTTATCATCATGGGCCTTGCTAAATTGGGCTATCCACTTGTCAAAAGACTTCTAGAACCGATGGCTTGGAGAAGAGGAAAGGGGTTAGAATGTGAGAATATAAAGTAGGCAAGATAGAAGGAAATGGAGGTCATTCAGTTATTTGGCTTTTGCTTAAATATTACTAGCTTGTGCTAGGGACTAGCTTTGGCTAGGGAACAGAGATCATCTCTGGGTTTTTCTTTATTGTAATTCTCTTCTATTATATATATAAATTGAGATTCCTAACAATTGTTCCGTACCTGCCGGATCCGATGGAGCGAGAAGAAGAAAGGTTGGAAGTACCTGAGAAAAAAATTGTGGAAAATATGAGCCTGATGAAGGCGAATTTAAGCTCTCTTGAAAAAGCTATGTCTAAGATTGCAAAATCTCAGATTCGGATGCAACAGTCGATGAGTAAGAAGTGGGGTGACTACCCAAATTATCGGTTGAAGGGAGAGGAACAGCAGTGGGTGGTGAACGATGAGGTCCTGGGGCATAAGAGCAGGGTGGTTGTTTGCGATAACCAAGCTGAAGAAGAAACTATCAGGGAGGGTTTGAAGGATCAGTCGTCCCTCCGATAGTGAGGAAAACGATCGAAGGGAAAACAAATTGCACCTACAAATGCCTAAAGCTATGGCTGAATTTGGAGGAAGTTTACAATATAGGTGCTGCTAGGGTTGTTGATCAATCTACTACTGAAAAGGGTAATACTGATGTTGGTTTTATGGTTGGTACAGGTAATCTTTTATTTATGGTATGGCCTCTTTTGTGGGTTGTGATAGCTGGGGAGGGGCTCGATTATTTGTTCCAAAATGAATTGATTGGGGAAATAATTGAAGAAAATTCAGTGGTTGGGGCAACTTGTCAAGGAGTGAAGATTATTGGTTACACTGTCGTGGATATAAATATGTTAGGCAATTTGGTTGTTGATGATGGGGATATGTGTGGAGATCAAAACTATTATTGCTTACTATCCATGCTAAGGATTAATAGACTACCAGAAGAAAAAGAGGTGAATAAGGTTGATGGCGCTTTCCAGAGGATCGAGAAAGAACTTAGAAAAGTTAATCCTTTGGTAATAAAGTCAATTACAAGAAAGTTGTGGAGTAAATATTCTTGTGAAATGCCCATGCAAAACTCAGAAAAGGTGGAGTTGAGGGAATTCTGTAGCAACTTTATTGTCCTAGAAGCACAATTTGGGAAGGCTAAGCTTCATCAGTTGCAGGGATTTAACAATGAGCTCGTCGATCTTGGTTTTCATGTTATTGTCTTTGATGTTGGCTGGAGGGGAGTGAAGATCAAGATTCAAGACTCAGCCTTGAGGACAAGGCTGAATTTCAAGGGGTGGTATTGTTAGGTACTTTAGAATAATGGGCTGGATAAGTAAAGTTGGGTTATCATCATGGGCCTTGCTAAATTGGGCTATCCACTTGTCAAGAGACTTCTAGAACCGATGGCTTGGAGAAGCTTGGAGAAGAGGAAAGGGGTTAGAATGCGAGAATATAAAGTAGGCAAGATAGAAGGAAATGGAGGTCCTTCAGTTATTTGGCTTTTGCTTAAATATTACTAGCTTGTGCTAGGGACTAGCTTTGGCTAGGGAACAGAGATCATCTTTGGGTTTTTCTTTATTGTAATTCTCTTCTATTATATATATAAATTGAGGTTCCTAACAGAATGTCACTGGGGAAAAATCATTGTTTCCCTGTTCATATTTGCATACTTAGTTGTTTGTTAAATCCACCAACCAAACTCATTTCCCAAACCTGGGATGCTAGACCTAATGTCACGATTTTCAGCTTATAAGCTTTGGCCCAAATAAGATGAAGTGTCAATATTTGTGCCTATCAAATCCCGTATGCGATATATGGGATTATTTTAAAATGTTATCTTAAAATCCATTTTAAGTGGTTCTGCTTTTTTATAATAATTTTAACTCGCTAAGATCCCATTGCCTGGCATCGTGATGGTTGATCGGATAATAAGTTTCATGACCTCTGTGTTTGATGTGAGAAGAAACTTATTTGTGCATCACATGTAGGGTATTAAGCTTTACCTGACACATTCTCGACATTTCTCGAAAACTTGTATCATGTATGTAAAATGCCATACTTTCTTAAAATTCATGAGAGATTACATTCATCAAGCTATGTTATCTTGCTCCTGCGGGACTTTAGGGTGGTTTCTTTTTTCATCGTCTCCTAGGATGGCATCAAAGCACTTGCCAAAGTGGAAGAAGCCTACAAGCATGAGAAAAAAATAAAAGAGGTGATTGAGCAATTCATTCAGTCCCATTCACTCCATGGACTTCAGGATAATTTGGGTGCTGCTGAGGATGAAGCTGGGGAGAACAGATTGCTCCCTGCAATGAATAAAATTTGGCCATTCTTGGTTTCTTGTTTCCGAAATAAGAATCTATTGGTGAGTGCTGTCTCTACATAATCTAAACTATTAATCGTTGATTATCTCATAATTATCAGTTTTTTTACCTGCAGCATGATGATTTGTTTTTAAAAAATTTATGCATCTTTATTTTCAAAAAAATTTATGAAACTTGAGCATGATGGAAATTGTTCCGAGCATTTGAAATCCTCAAGGTTTAATCCACTGTATTTTCAATGCCCTGCAATGGTTTTTGAAACAAAGATTTCAAGAGAAGCATTGTTATTTTACCATGAACTTGGAATTCATGGTCTATGTTTGGATTTGTTGTCACAGTACTTTTTGAAAATATTTTCTGGAAAATACTTCCTGAAAATTATATTGGAAAATATGATGTATGTTTAGTTTTATTTTTCAGAGGAGATATTAATGTTATGTAATGCAAGAATGCGCTGAATTTTTCTGTTGAGTTAGTGACATTTTCCACTGTAGATATTGCACTATGTAAAACTGTATTGTCAATTGTGTTAAATGTTGTTAATGTTAGAGAACTTGAGAAGCATAATTGTTTAGTAGTTATGGGGTCGTTTAGAATTTTAGAATATGGTTTATCGGATTAGAATATGATATAATAAAGAAAAAGATTTCACGGATTGTTGAAAAATTAAATTAAAAGTAATTATTAGTTTGAAGATGATAAAGGAAAGGATATTATATGTTTCTGAGAAGAATTGTCCTCGTTGGAATCATGTCAATTTCATCTTTTAACTCATTCTACAGGCAATTCGAAGATGTTGCCAAGCAATCAGTTCCACAGTTAAAATATGTGGGGGAGACTTCTTTTCTCGTCGTTTTCATTCCGATGGGTCCCACCTCTGGAAACTTCTAAACACGTCCCCATTTCAGAAGAAGCCCATTTCAAAAGATGAAAGAAAACCAATGCAACTTCCATATAGGAGCGGTTCCATATCTTCCGAAGATCCTTTGTCTGAGATATCTAATCTAAAAGCCCAGATATCGATTCTTGATATGATTTCAGACTTAGCTAGTAACAAAAGAAGTGCTTCAGCCTTGGATTCACACACGGTACTGAAAAAGATCAGTGGTATAGTTGTAGGGATAGCATGCAGTGGGGTTAAAGGTCTTCAAGATGCTTCGGTAAAAGCCCTTGCGGGACTAGCATGTATCGACCCTGATCTGATATGGCTTCTTTTGGCTGATGTATACTACTCGACGAAGAAGGATTTGCCATCTCCTTCGCCTTCGATGTTCCCTGAAATTAGTGAATTACTGCCTCCTCCGTTGCGGAAAGAGTTTCTTTATGTGTTGTATGGTGGTCAGAGTTACGGATTTGACATTGATTTCACCTCTGTTGAGTGTGTTTACAAAAGACTGCGTGCTCTAGTGTTTGAAGAGCAAATGTATTGTTAAGATGTTTCGGTAAATATGGATTACGTTTTTATGCAGCCAGATAGTATTGAAGTCATAATCCCAGTAGGATTGGTCTCCACATCATGAGATATGATATAAATCAAGAAATACAGTACCGCAAACGAGAGTAATGATCAAAATTTGAAACTTCTTTTTTCTTTTTTTCCCACTAAATTACCGTTGGGCCAACGTATTTCCTATTTCTGAAAAAATAGGTTTGAGTCAATTTTGTGAAATAAATTTCATATTCAGTTTGATTAATGAAAAATTATTATTTTTTATATTAAAAATATCATTTTTTATCATTATAGATATTAGTTGAATCGATCTTCACGAGATCGCCTGTCAGGATACGTGCTCTTTGCATTTTACCTTTATTATTTTTGTGAATTCAAATCAGATCCGCAGAGTAAAAGTTGCTACATTATAGCAATGATGATGGCAAGTGCGAGAAAAAGACAATTAACTGGTTAGTTAAGTTTTAGTTAATACGATAATGTTTATCATGCAAATCGAAAGCTTTGTATTGTGTGTAAATGTATGCCACAAACAAGGACTTTATCACTAGGTTAGATGAGTCTCACATATTTTATGTAAACCAGTCAATGTGATATACGCTTTGCGTGCGTAACGTAAGATGTGGCTATGTATTGCATACATTTGATTTATTTTATTTTTAAGTATGATTTTTTATATGAAATATATATACAAAATGAATGAGACATAAATTTTAGTTATTTGGTTTTTAAAAATTATGAAACACTGTTTCATATAGTAAAATTTTACCATTGGGAAGAAAATATGAAATCATATGCAAGTATTTATCATATCACTTGCAAAAAATAGTCGCAATTTATGTAGAGAAAATTACATTAATAATCACTACAAAAATAAATGACAATTCATTGCAGTTTTTTTGCAATTGGAGAGGTGCCTAAAAAATTAAAGCCTAAATACGAAGAAACGGAATTTCCAGAATGATATCATCCATGGCCCTCGCTATTTACTACTCGAAGAAAACCAACATTCCAATGAACATCTGAATAAGACGACCAAATATCATACAAAATCTGAAAATGTTAAACAATCAATCAAATTCATTCTCAAAACTATCTATTTTCACGGGAGGTCATGACGAGCAACAAAATAATTTCTACTTGATTACATTCACGTTAACCTCCTACTCATCTAAAATCTTAGATTGACAATAAAATCATAGCAATTGGAGCTGGAATCAAGTAAGAAACACAAATCAAACAACTAAATAGAAGAATAAACCTTGAGATGCGAGGGAGTGGATTTGATATTTGTCCTTCAAAAATTTGCAAGAAATGATAAAGAATAATCAATTAACTCCATTGCGCTTTGAAGTTCAAAGGAGAAAACATATAAGTGAGGTAAAAACTGATTTACATATTCTGGAAAAAAAACAATTGATTTGCATGCTTATATGAGACTCACAATCATATATTCCACAATACACTTATTGCATATGATTTATTAAATAACCCCATGATACACTTTTATATAAGAATACGAATTATTTTGAAGTGGATTACAAATTACCATAGGAAGGCCTCGTTCTTATGAGATATGAAAAGATAAAAAAAAAAAATGCAAAATAGAATGAAAATGAGACATTTAAATGACATCTATGCATTTTAAAACTCCTGATATCTGAATTATTGGATTAGATTGTAAAACACCACCATTTCTGATAAGAGTCTTGGATGTCATGAAAAGCAAACACGATTATAAAGAATCGAACCCTCAGTTCAATAACAAAAAGACTCAATAATGTTGTCCAGAACTTTTGAAACAAGTAAGTTTTCGGATATCCACCTCTAATTTACAATGAAACTAGCAACAGATAATCACGGCTTTTGGATATACACCTCTAGTTTACAACGAAAATAGCAACAGATAATCACGAGATAAACAATGGATCTCAACGGAACCTTCAGAAAACTTGTTTCTGACAATCCACGAAGAAGAACAATCGACAAACAATTAATCACAACGGAACCTTCAGAGGAACTGTCTCTGACAATCCACGAAGATAATCAATTGACAAACGCCACAAAATTTATGAAACTTTGATAAGTTTGATTTTTGGATACACAAAGAAAAGTTTTGTCATAATTTTAGAAAGAATTATAATTCATAAAATCAATATTCAATAATCTTCATTGTTGTATTCAATAATGATTGTATATGTTGTATTTATAATACAACTACAAAAATAATAAAAGATAAAGCAAAATAATACAAAATATATCTAAAGATATCAAAGATATTTTTCAAAAGTTTCATAGTAGGCTTATAATACCAAAAATAGGAAAAAAAACATAAAAATTAATTAAAATCTCACGCGCACACACTACACGCCGAAGTGTGTGTACGGACGCACATGCTTGTATTTGACATTTCTGCGCATTATTCTTGCAAAAATCATAACTCGAAATCTAGCCGTCGGATCGAGCCGAAATTTTAACCGTAGCTTCATAACATCCTAAAATACATTTTGGACGGTGGAGATTGGATTTTGATCTCTCTAGAAGCTTCATAAAATTTCAGTATTCCACCACGAACTCCATGCATTCCAACTTGGCTCCCTTGCTCCCCAACTTGATTGTCATGGATCCCAATTCCTTCTAATCTCGATGGCAAATTATGAGAGAAATCTTGGAACAATATGAATCTTCGATAGCTTTTTAGATTCATATCGGACTTCTCTTCTTCAAAAATATTTGTTCTCAAATCTTGCCCTTTACCTGCAAGAAATTTATCCACAAGTTTTCTCGTTTCTTCTCTCCTCTTTTTTTCACCCCTTTTTTTTCTCACCAATTTCGAAATCCTTTTTTTTTTTTTTTTGAATTTTTGATTTTTTTATAGTTTTTTTTCAAAAATAACTTGTAGCACAAGATACAAGAAACTTGGGCAACAAGATAGGCAGAAACGAAGAACGACAAACGAAAAACGCGAAGAACGGATAAGAAGAACAAAGAATATATAAGAAGAACAAATAGAAAGATACGACTTAATTGAATCAATGGAACCTTAAGCTCTGATACCAAATGATAAGAATCTTGGATGTCATGAAAAGCAAACACGATTATAGAAAATCGCACCCTCAGTTCAATAACAAAAAGACTCAATAAAGTTGTCCCGATCTTTTGAAACAAGTAAGTTTTCGGATATCCACCTCTAATTTAACATGAAACTAACAACAGATAATCACAGCTTTTGGATATCCACCTCTAGTTTACAACGAAAATAACAACAGATAATCACGAGATAAACAATCGATCTCAACGAAACCTTCAGAAAACTTATTTTTGACAATCCACGAAGAAAAACAATCGACAAACAATTAATCACAACGAAACCTTCAGAGGAACCTGTCTCTGACAATCCACGAAGATAATCAATTGACAAATGCCACAAAGTTTATGAAACTTTGATAAGTTTGATTTTTGGATACACAAAGCAAAGCTTTGTCATAATTCTAGAAAGAATTATAATTGATAAAAGGGGAAATTGGAGAAAAATCCCTACACACAAACTAAACTTGAAGATCAGTACCCATGTAAGGGATTTTTATTCTGCACTCCCTGCTGCACATAAACACTTTTTCCTCACTCCCTATTTCATATTTTTATTCATTTTTAAATATAATGTACTATTTTTCACATTAAACGTTATTTTATATCCCCTTCTTCTCTCTTTCCTCTCTCCTTCCTCATTCTCACGCTCTTCCACTCCTCTTTCGCCATCGAAGACAGACAGAAATTTCTACCCCAAATCATCCACTGCCCGACTTTGCCAAATCTGCTCCATTTGATTTCCTTTGCGTCGCTTCAAACTCAGCATAGATTCTCCCTTCTCTCTTCCTACCTGCACTGCTCTCGATCCAATCCCTAACAGCTACCATAGCTCCTCGCCAGCGCCGCCATATTCAATCGCCATTAATCGCTTTCAACCCGATTTGCTCTATTTGTGATTTTTATGTTGTTATGTGCTTTGTGTGCTTATTAATTTGTAAAGTAGAATTTTGGATATTGAAATTTGGTGTAGAAAATGGGATCTAGGGTTACGATATTGGATTTTGAGATATGTGTGTGTATAGTTGTGCATATGGATATGTGGCTTGCTTTGGGATTATTATGCACTGCTGATTCTTCTTGCTTGAATGAGTACGATGTTTTATCGAAATAGCTCAAAACAAGGAACTTTGACTAATGCAAACAATAAACAAAAATTACCAAAAAACAAAACTGCCAAATTAAGGACAAAAAAAGCTTGGAAAATATTGGAGGGGGAGTTGGGGATAAACGCCTACAACCAATCTTACCTTTATTTTCCTTCATGAAGTCGATTTTGTTTTCCTTTTTCACTTCTTCTGACAGTTATTATTGCTGCAATTTTTAATGGGTTCTTGTTATTTTTGTTTGAAATGGACTACGATGGTGTATGTTTTATGGTACTGCTATATTAATAGTCGCGTTGATCATTGGGGCGGTGATTTGAATTTTAGTTGATTGGTATTTGGAGAATGTGACTGTGATTTTTGAATCAAATTGGGGATTTGCGCCATTGAAGATGATCACTTATTTAATGAAGGGGATGAAAGAATTTTGAATTTTCATGAAACAGTGTATTATATATACTCGGATGAAATCTAAAATTTTTCTTGAAATTAGAATCAAAATCATATAAATAAAATATTTGTCAAAATTTTGTTTGTTTTTGCGCTTGTTCGTGCACTTTGTGTCGAATTCTATTCGGCATATGTTGGTTTCTTCTATTTATGCCGATTTTTTCCTCAGATATTTATTGTTTTTAATGAAATTGTGACGATCTGTTTTCGATACGTACTGATTTTTTTAATTATGCTGATTTTTTTTAATTATGCTGATTTTTTATAATTATGCTGATTTTAAAGCATTGCATGATAATCCGATGAAATCTATTAAATTATGTTGCTTTTCGTTATGACTTATTGCGCACTGTTTTATCTTTTTATTTAGGAATGGTTTGAAAACGAGTAGGATCTGAGGTGAAAGATAGTACCCGGAGGCCATATGAGACAACAAGTCGTTGCTCTGCCTCAGTATTTTGGGAAGGACTAAGGGAAATAAGAATGAAGTGAACAATTTTGTTGGTGTATTTCGTACTGTACTTTGATCGTATGGATAACTATGTTGATGAAGTTGGTACTGTATTTTGGTAGAATTGATGTTTAATTTCTATTTATAACTATGTTAATGAAGGTGGTACTGTATTTTGGTGAAATGACTGTTTAATTTTCATTTATAACTATGTTGATGAAGTTGGATGTTTAATTTTGGTAGAATGGATTTTTAATTCTCATACCACAATTAGTCGTATCGTTATACTTCATTTTCAAGAAAATGTACTGCGTATCATTATAAATGGTACTGCGTTTCTGACCAAGCAGCAACACCACAATGTAAAACATGTATGGAAGATGTACCAAATTTAACAGATTCTCATACCACAATTAGACGTTATTATACTTCATTTTCAAGCAAAAGTACTACGCATCGTTACAAATGGTACTGTGTTTCTGATCACGCACCAACGCCACAATGTAAAATATGTATGGAAGATGTACCAAATTTAAAAAGTTCTCATACCACAATTAGACGTTATTATACTTCATTTGCAAGAAAAAAGTACTATGTATCGTTACAAATGGTACTGCGTTTCTGATCACGCACCAACACCACAATGTAAAATATGTACGGAAGATATACCAAATTTAACAGATTCTCATACCACGATTAGAGGTTATTATACTTCATTTTCAAGTAAACGTACTAAGTATCAATATAAATGATACTGCGTTTTTGAACCACGCACCAACACCACAATGTAAAACATGTATGAAAGATGTACCAAATTTAACAGATTCTCATACCACAATCAGAGGTTGTTATACTTCATTTTCAAGCAAAGGTACTACATATCAATACAAATAGTACTGCGTTTCTTACCACGCAACAATACCAAAATGTAAAACATGTCTGAAAGATGTACCAAATATAACAAAATCACATACCACCATTCAGGGGCGGAGTCAGGATCATGCAAGAGGGGGGCAACGAAGAAGAACTGAAAGCATAAACATGATAGATTTTTGATTTTTTTTAAAAAAAAAATAGAGATATTATTAGAAATGAAAAAAAAAAAAGAAAAACAAGAAAGGGGGGTAAGCTCAAACCTCTCTCAAGATCTAAATAATTAAATAAGTTTCGAGTGAGTTCTAATATAATAAAGTTGTCGAACATGATCAAAATGCTCAAATTGGATTTTTAATTGCAGCATCTCATGTTCTGCAAAGTTTTTTGGATAAAACTTAGTAGATACAACGAGATTCATTGCATTCAATTTTTTGCTAGTTTATTTAACACCATCTATTATATCTTTATCAATTAAATTATATTATGATTCACGAATATAGTAAAAATACATTGTTATCCACAAATATTTTCGACCAATTATTCAACATACAGAAATAGTCAAACAAAAATAATCAAAAACGCAAAAATTAACAATGCTAATTTTATTTTTTACAATAAATTTTAGTATTTCTAACATTGATATCGAATATGTTGTCCCATAATTAAATGAAACAAAGATTTAAAACAAGAAAAAAATAAATAGAAGAATTAAGAAATATATGCTCTCAAGAAACCAAAACCTAATTTTTTGAGAAAAAATGATTTAAAATACACGATATGAAAAAAAAATACACAAAAAAAACCTGAAATCATTTACGAAATGCCCTTAAATATTTTTTTTAAGGCAAAACGATCTTAAATCTTAATTGGGTGTTGTGTGTCACTGTGTTGGTCGTCCACTCGGAAGAGTCGAATAGAAAAAATAAATCAAATATCCCATAGAAAAAGAGTTTGATCGCCACTTAAAATAAATTACTTTATTTTATTTGAGAAGCTAATTTATTATATATTAAAAAAATGGAGCACAACCCATTAAAATTTATTAAAAAGAATACCAAATATAACAAATTCGCATACCACAATTAGACGTTATTATACTTTATTTTTAAGCAAAGGTACTAAGTTATGACCACGCACTAACACCACAATCTAAAATATGTATGAAATATGTACCAAATTTAAAACATTCTCATAACACAATTAGAAGTTATTATACTTTATTTGCTAGCTAAAGTACTATGTATAGATATAAATTGTACTGCGTTGATGACCATTTCATTTTCAAGCTAAAGTATTTTGATTTATACTATAAAATTTGACATTTGATGTGTAAACATGTGTTAATCACTATTGATGATATAAAATTAGGACATTAGATGCATAGATAGAGATGTTTTAACCATATATATTACAAATATATACAATGGATTCATATACATGTGTTTGTTAATCACCATAGATGCTACTAAAATAGACATTATAATTCATAAACATGTTAATCAATCATGATTAACATGTTTATGCATTTGATGTGTAAACATGTGTTAATCAACATTGATGATACAAAATTAGGACATTGGATGCATGGATAGAGTTGTTTTAACCATATATGTTACACACATATACAATGGATACATATACATGTGTTTGTTTTAACATATATGGTTAAAACAACTCTATCTATGCATCCAATGTCCTAATTTTGTATCATCAATGGTGATTAACTCATGTTTATACATGAAATGTCTAATTTTGTAGTATAAATCAAAATACTTTGGCTTGAAAATGAAGTGGTCATCAACACAGTACCATTTATATCTATACGTAGTACTTTAGCTAGCCAATAAAGTATAATAACGTCTAATTGTGGTACAAAAATGTGTTAAATTTGATACATCTTCCATACATATTTTACATCGTGGTGTTGGTGCGTGGTCAGAAACACAGTACCATTTGTATTGATACTTAGTACCTTTGCTTAAAAATAAAGTATAATAACGTCTAATTGTGGTATGCGAATTTGTTATATTTGGTACATATTCCATACATGTTTTACATTGTGGTGTTGGTGCGTAGTCAGAAACGCAGTACCATTTATATCTATATATACGTAGTACTTTAGCTAGCAAATAAAGTATAATAACGTCAAATGGTGGTATGGGATTTTGTTATATTTGGTACATTTTCCATACATGTTTTACATTTTGGTATTGTTGCGTGTTCAAAAACGCAGTACCATTTGTATTAATACGTAGTAAATTTTCTTGAAAATGAAGTATAACAACATTTGATTGTGGTATGAAAATTTGTTAAATTTGATACATCTCCATACATGTTTTACACTGTGGTGTTGGTGCGTGGTTAAAAAACTCAGTATCATTTGTATTGATACGTAGTACGTTTACTTGAAAATGAAGTATAATAACCTCTAATAGTGGTATGAGAATCTGTTAAATTTGGTATATCTTTCGTACATGTTTTACATTGTGGTGTTGGTGCGTGATCAGAAATGCAGTACCATTTGTAACGATACATAGTACTTTTTATTAAAAATGAAGTATAATAACGTCTAATTGTGGTATGAGAATTTGTTAAATTTGGTACATCTTTCATACATGTTTTACATTGTGGTGTTGGTGCGTGATCAGAAACACAGTACCATTTGTAATGATGCGTAATACTTTTGCTTAAAAATAAAGTATAATAACGTCTAATTGTGGTATGAGAATTTGTTAAATTTGGTACATCTTTCATACATATTTTACATTGTGGTGTTGGTGCGTGATAAAAAAACACAGTACCATTTGTAACGAAATGTAGTACTTTTGCTTGAAAATAAAGTATAATAACGTCTAATTGTGGTATGAGAATTTGTTAAATTTGGTATATCTTCCATACATATTTTACATTGTGGTGTTGGTGCTTGGTCAGAAACACAGTACCATTTATAATGATACGCAGTATATTTGCTTGAAAATAAAGTATAATGATACGTCTAATTGTAGTATGAGAATTAAAAGTTCATTCTACCAAAATTAAACATCCAAATTCATTAACATAGTTATAAATAAAAATTAAAAATCAATTCTACCAAAATACAGTACCAACTTCATCAACATAGTTATCCATACGATCAAAGTACACTACAAAATACACCAACAAAATTGTTCACTCCATTCTCATTTCCCTTAGTCCTTCCCGAAATACTGAAGCAGAGCAATGACTTGGCGTCTCATATGGCATCCGGGTACTAGCTTTCACCTAAGATCCTACTCGTTTTCGAACCATTCTTAAATAAAAATATAAAACAGTGCGCAATAAGTCATAACGAAAAGCAACATAATTTAAATAGATTTCATCGGATTATCATGCACTGCTTCAAAATCAGCATAATTAAAAAAAATCAGCATAATTCAAAAAAAAATCAGTACGTTTCGAAAACAGATCATCACAATTTCATTAAAAACAATAAATATCTGAGGAAAAAACCGGCATAAATAGAAGAAACCAACATATGCCGAATAGAATTCGGCACAAAGTGAACGAACAAGGGCAAAAACAAACAAAATTTTGACAAATATTTTATTTATATGATTTTGATTCTAATTTCAAGGAAAAATTTAGATTTCATCCGAGTATATATAATACACTGTTTCATGGAAATTCAAACTTCTTTCATCCCCTTCATTAAATAAGTGCTCATCTTCAATGGCGCAAACCCCCAATTTGATTCAAAAATCACAGTCACATTCGCCAAATACCAATCAACTAAAATGTAAATCACCGCCCCAATAAGCAACACAATTATCTATATAGCAGTAACCATAAAACACACGCGATCGTAGTCTATTTCAAACAAAAATAACAAGAACCCATTAAAAATTGAGCAATAATAATTGTCAAAAGAAAGGGAAAAAAGAAAACAAAATCGGCTTCATGAAGGAAAATAAAGGTAAGATTGGTTGTAGGCGTTTATCCTCAACTCCCCCTCCAATATTTTCCAAGCTTCTTTTTGTTGGAACACGTTTTCAGATCAGTCAGATCTGATACCCGGAGCAGCGGAATTTTAAAAATTTTTCTTTTCTGATATGGAACGGTTTCATATATATAATTAGTATCAAATCCTTATGATTAAAATAAACAAATAAAATAATAATAACAATTAATATTTTACCTCTTCAAGCTATGGCTTGATTAATGGACTCCAACAGATTAAATCTGCTCTTGTTGTAAATCCCAGGAACTGATGACTTTCTCGATCAACTCCTGAATTAGGTCCACGAATAGAAAACAAAAATCCTCTGATTGATTGCACTAGAAATCAATCAGATGTTTATCGAATAGATTTACATATTTGATCTGTCAATTCAGAATGTAATTTTTCAGAAAAATCACAGACCGAATTCTCTCAAAAAAGGGAGAAGGAATTCGAAAATTCCAACTTAGAATAATATGAGATTTTTGAAAATTCCAACTGGGAATGAATTGTGTCTTTCGAAATCCCCTACATCTACTATATATAATTTATGTACTGCATTAATTATATGTCTAATAGGATACTAACTCCTTAGGGCCCATTAGTCATAACTTAAGCCCAACAAGCCAAACCTGTTATTATAGAAATTAATATAAAATTCATCATGACTCCGATTGATAAACTAATTTCACCAATGTGCTCAGAAACCATTTTTGCACCTTTTAAATCAAGATAATTTTTATGAATCCGAATTCAGTGATTTCCAAAAATGCTCATCCCTATGTCATTTTAGGAAATTCCACTCCCTTTATTTAAGAAGTCCAACTTCTCTTTTGCTAAATTTAACTCTTTAAATTTAACTATCTCAACGGGGATTAGTAATCCATTACTTGTGTAACCCTCAATGGTTCAGAGATACAGCTAGCCGTGAGCTCACAACTCCTTGTGACTCGGAACAACAATTTCCGACTTACCCATCGAATCATGGTAAGAGCGCCTAGAAACATCGCCCAATGATTCCCTAGGTATCACTGATAGTGCCTGCAAGAACCAGTAGGTTTTGGTTAGCGTACAGTACGGTCCCTTCATCCATATATCCCGATCGAATCAACAACCATTGGTACATTGAGAGTCGTTCGAGATTCGATAACTATGCAATACATCTTGAAGATCAAATAGTGGTAAAGCAATAAAAAATAAATGCGGTAAATAAATGCGTAAAAAAATAAAGCGATAAATGAGATAGGATATGTTTATTGAAGTTCGACGATAAATCGTCTACGTCTCCCCTTCTTGGTTAAGATCGATTAACCAAGGATCCACTAGCACTTCAACGTCTTGGCCTTGATGGCTCAAAGGATAGCCGTAAAACTTGACACAATCACCGCGCCGATACAACTCGATACTCTTGGCCTTAAGGGCTCCAAGGATAGCCTCAACACAAACACTTGGATTCACACTCAAGTGCTTACAAAAATAGCACAACACACTTGGCTTCACACTCAAGTGTTTACAACAATAACACAACCAGCTCACAAACTATTTTTACAAACACTCTCAATATATCACACAAACACTTTGATAGTGAGAAATTGCTTGCAAAGGAGAGAAGAGATGAGTTGGAATGTCTCCAAATGACCTTGGATGACCTCTATTTATAGTTGGAAAATATTTGAATCTGATTTGAGTGCATGAAGCATGTGTTGAGAAGTCAAGAAGTGACAAAAAGTGTTCGGCGCCGCTGCCTACTTTTTCCAGCACTAAGCGGATTTTGTGGAAAAATCATGTCTCACAATCTAACCGTTGGATTGATCTGAAATTTAAACTGAAGCTGTAAAACATCAAGATCTTTATTCTGAACGGTGAAGATTTGATTTGAACAAATAAATTATGCCCAGTATTTTCGTAAGTCGCTTCATCATGTTTTCGAACTTGTTCTGTGCAACAAATTTGAATAATTCGTATCTCCCAATCCATCCGTTGGATTGATCTGAAATTTGGAAAGAGGTTGTAAAACATCCTAAATTTGAATTGGATTGGTGGAGATTTGATTTGGATGTCTAAATCATTACCAGTTACTTTTTGAATTTGATTCTTCATCATTTGCTTCATGTTCTGCAGATATAGGTACTGTGCAACCTTTGTGGAAAAAAATCATAACTCCATATCTATCCGTTGGATTGATATGAAATTTTGATATAAGTTTGAAAACATCCTGATCTTGATTTTGATTGGTGGAGATTTGATTTGGATATCTCAAGAACGTCCAGTAATTTTCAGAAGTTAATTCTTCATCCTTCGCTTCAAGTTCTGCAGAAATAGGTACTGCACAACCTTTGTGGAAAAATCATAACTCCATATCTAGCCGTTGGATTGTTCTCATATTTGGACAGTACATGTAAAACTTTCTCATAAATATTATGATCGGTGAGATTGGATTTCAATGCCTAGAAAATGCCCAGTAATTTTCGGAAGTTGCTGCTCCATACTTTGGCTTCTCCTTGTCTTTTTCTTCATATCTCTTAATAATGTTCCATCCATTCAATGAGCAATACAAGACTTTATAAATACATGTATGACTTCAAAATAGCTTCCAAGAATTTAATCATCAATAAATCTAATCTGTAAAATCTCACTTTATATGGTTAGTAACAATTAACCGAATTTTGTAATCATCAAAACATAATATTATGAGACTTGTTAATGCATTAAAAACATTAATCTCATAACACGATATTTGTATGCGTTTAAGGCGTAACAATCTCTCCCTTTTTTATGATCACAAAACTTGGTTAAATAGGAGAAATAAATGTACAATATTAAATAGACAATTTAAATTTGCACAATAAAATTTCAAGAATAAAACTCCCCCTAAATTAAACAATTAGTTAAGAAGAGTTTGTTTATCAAATAACCAATTTTATTCTCCCTATTATCTCTTCATTTAAGCATCTAATTCTTCCCCTTAGTTATAGCATCTAATAACTAATTCTCTCCCTTAGTTAAAGTATTTAACCAAACTAATTCTTCCCCTTTTTGTGATAATCAAAAAACTGGAAAAGTAAATGCAAAACAAGAGAATTGAAATATGATTTCTAAAATGCAACACATAAATTTCACATAAAATGTGAGCTTTATAATTTTGAATAAATACAATTAATTTGTATTATCCAAAATTTAGTTGCTCGAATTTGTTATTAAGCTCCCCCTTAATATGACATTACATTTAAAATATGTCTACAAGCGATTACAACTCAATCATGCCAAGTTCACCACGCAAACGAATAAAAGTATTTTCATCTAGTAGTTTTGTAAAAATATCGGCAATTTGATTTGTCGTGTCAACATATTGAAGTTCAACTTCATTTCGTTCGATGTGGTCACGAATAAAATGATGACGAATGTCAATATGTTTGGTGCGCGAATGCTGAATTAGATTCTTTGTAAGACATATGGCGCTAGTATTGTCACAAAAAATAGGAATTTTTGAAAAAGATACACCATAGTCAAGCAATTGATGCTTCATCCAAAGAATTTGCGCACAACAACTACCGGCAGCCATATATTCGGCTTCGGTCGTTGACAACGCAACACAATTTTGTTTCTTTGAAAACCAAGAAACTAAACAATTTCCTAGAAAGAAGCAAGTTCCACTAGTGTTTTTCCTGTCCACCTTATATCCACCAAATTCGGCATCACAGTAAGCTTTTAAATCAAAGAAAGAATTTTTCGAATACCACAAGCCGAGATTTGGAGTATTTGAAAGATATTTGAAAATGCGTTTTAAGGCGAACAAATGTGATTCATTTGGACATGATTGAAATCGTGCACACAAGCAAACACTAAACATAATGTCCGGTCTACTAGCAGTAGCATATAATAAGGAGCCAATCATACTACGAAAGGAAGATTGATCTACAGATTTACCATTTTCATCCTTGTCGAGTCTGATTGCTGTGCTCATCGGTGTGGATGATGATTTTGTGTTCTCCATCCCAAACTTCTTCAGAATCTCCTTGATGTATTTGCTTTGGTTCACAAAGAACCCATCTTTGCACTGTTTGATTTGCAATCCGAGGAAATAGTTAAGTTCCCCCATCATGCTAATCTCAAAGTGTTCCTGCATAAGCTTGGAGAAATCTTGACAGAGAGTTTCGTTAGTAGAACAAAAAATTATGTCATCAACATAAATTTGCACAATCAATAAATCATCTTTGACATTTTTGGTAAATAAGGTAATGTCAATCTTTCCTCTCGAAAAACCATTTAAGAGAAGGAAAATTGATAGTTTTTCATACCAAGCTCTAGGAGCTTGTTTCAAACCATACAAAGCTTTGTTTAATCTATACACATGATCAGACAATAATGCATCAACAAAGCCATCAGGTTGTTCAATGTACACTTCCTCTTTTAATTCACCATTCAAGAATGCACTTTTGACATCCATTTAAAATAACTTAAAATTTCTAGAGCAAGCAAAAGCAAGTAGCATGCGAATAGATTCTAGTCTAGCAACAGGCGCATAAGTTTCATCATAATCAATGCCTTCTTCTTGACTATATCCTTTAGCTACAAGCCTAGCTTTATTTCTAGTGATCGTACCATGCTCATCAAGTTTATTCCTATAAACCCATTTAGTGCCAATAATAGATCTATCATGCGGCCTAGGAACAAGATTCCAAACATCATTACATTTAAACTCATTCAACTCATCTTGCATAGCAATAATCCAAGAATCATCTAATAAAACATCATCAATACACTTAGGTTCAACATGCGAAACAAAAGCAAGATGATTGCAAATATTATTAAGAGAAGATCGAGTGGTTACTCCCTTCGAAGGACTTCCAATGATAAGATCCATAGGATGATCTTTGTGAAGCGTCCAATCCTTCGGAAGTGGAGTTTCCTCAACATAAGCATCTATATCATTTAGTCTTGAGGAAGTCATCTCTTCTTCGAGTAATTCTACATCATCGTTAGTAGTACGAGAAACTACAGACATAGATTCATCAAATACAACATGCATAGATTCTTCAACAAGTAAGGTACGTTTATTAAATACTCTAAAAGCCTTACTTGAGGTAGAATATCCAAGAAAAATACCTTTGTCGGATTTGGCATCAAATTTGCCAAGGTTGTCCTTACCGTTATTATGTATGTAGCATTTGGAACCGAAAGCTCGAAAATATGAAATGTTAGGCTTTCTCCCTCTCCATAATTCATATGGAGTTTTCTTGAGAATTGGCCTTATTGATACACGATTAATGATGTAACAAGTAGTGTTCATTGCTTCAGCCCAAAAATATTTTGGTAGAGAATGCTCACATATCATGGTCCTCGCAATCTCCACAAGTGTCCTATTTTTCCTCTCAACGACCCCGTTTTGTTGAGGAGTCCTAGGACAAGAAAAATTGTGACCGATGCCTTTCTCTTCACAAAAATTTGTAAAACTCTCATTTTGAAATTCAGTTCCGTGGTCACTACGGATCTGTTTGATAGAAAGATTTTTTTCATTCTCAACTCGTTTGACAAAAGTTTTAAAATAATCAAAGACATCATTTTTGTGGGCTAAAAACAGTGTCCACGTGAAACGTGAAAAATCATTCACAATGACAAATGCATAAAGCTTCCCTCCTATGCTAGCGTTCCTCAAGGGACCACATAGATCTAGGTAAAGAAGTTCAAGGGGCATAGAAGTTGATACAAAATTTTTGCTTTTAAAAGATTCTCTTGTGTGTTTTCCAAGTTGACACGCATCACAAACAGAATCTAATTTTAAATTAAGTTTTGGCATACCAACAACTAAATCAAGTTTAAAAAGTTTTTCTATGGTACTAGGACCAACATGACCTAGTTGTCTATGCCAAAGAATGTTGTCATCAACATTCAAGGATACAAGGATTTTGATGTTTGATAAAGATAAATTATTTAAAGAAACCTTGTATACATTTTCACTTCTATATCCTTTGAAATTTATGCATTTGTCAGATGTGAGTGATATAGTGCAGTGTTGAGGAGTGAATTTGACTTCATAACCTCTATCGCACAATTGACTTATGCTTAGTAGATTATGCTTAAATCCTTTCACTAGGAGTATATCATCAATTAAGCAGGATTTAGAAATACCTATTGAGCCGATTCCTTCGATAACTCATTTGCTGTTGTCTCCAAAGGTGACAGATCCCTTCTCCTTTGGTTTGATTGATTGGAGTAGATCTTTGTTCCCAGTCATATGTCTAGAACATCTACTGTCTAGATACCATATGCTAGGAAGAACAGTTTTCCTATTTCCCTGCAAGAATTGATTTTGGTACCCTTTAGTTCTTTTGGGTCCACAGTGTTAGAAAAGAGAGATACAAAATAGACTTCTAAGAGTTCAGTCTCTCATAGCAACATCATCGCCACTTTTTAAGAGTGCTCCTAGTAGTAGGTAGGGCTATGGCCTCTTTAAAAACCTATTTCCTTGGACAGAGCAGTGTTCATCAGGAAGACCAGTCGCAAGTCAAGGAAGTTTAAACCGGTCTATGATGAACTCCCTTAGATCATGATCTCATAATGCCGACTGATGAGTTGTTAAGTACTCTTAGGCCTCCATTTCATATAGCTCTTTTGAACATATTGATATTTCAAAGATCTACATTTATATCTAGCATGACCTATTTTACAGCAGTAAGAACATGTAGGGGGTGATCTCATTTTGGCTTTAGCAATAAGGCTAGTAAAATCTATTGATTTCTTACCATACCCTATTCCACCCTTATCAAAGCTACATTTTTGCATGCTTAGTAAATTATTCAACTTGTTACTACTAACATTGAATTTATAAAATGATTTTTCTAAGGTAGCTATGTCATCCTTTAATCTTAGGTTTTCATGCTCCTTAGATTCTAATTCATTTTTTAGGTTTCTATTTTCTTTTCTAAGTAATTTAGCCATGTCAAACATAAGCTTATAAGCTTGTAGTAATTCATCGTAAGATGGTACCTCATCATCATCGTCGGAGGCGATGTCATCATCCTTGGCCATGAGACATATGTTGGCTTCCTCCTCATCGCTATCTTCATAGGATTCCATCTCAAATGTCTCATGTTTGAGCTCTAGGAGGTCAATCTTTGTTTCCTTGACCTGGTTGGTTCCCTCGTGGCATATCGCCAATTTATCCCATATTTCTTTAGCGGAGGAGCACATTGATATTTGGTTGTACTCGTTCATATCTAAAGAACAATGCAAAATATTCATAGCTTTAGCATTTTGAGAAATTAATCGCATGTCCTCCTTGGTAAAGTCATCCATTCCCTTAGGAATTTTAATCCCTTCAACCTCTTTCATAGGTTTGTAGAGACCTTTTACCGTAACTTTTCAAAGATCATAATCTACGGATTGAATATATAGGGACATTCGATTTTTCCAATATCCGTAGTTTATGCCATTGAAAAGAGGAGGACGATTGATTGATTGCCCTTGAGAATAATCGCTCGCTAGATTTGCCGGGAATTTAGGTTCTATTGGAAACTTTAGCAATTTAAAGCGATTATGCAAATACGTAAGCGGAAGACTTAAAGCAATCAAAAATAAATGCGGTAAATAAATGCGTAAATAAATAAAGAGATAAATGAGATAGGATATGTTTATGGAAGTTCGACGATAAATCGTCTACGTCTCCCCTTCTTGGTTAAGATCGATTAACCAAGGATCCACTAGCACTTCAACTTCTTGGCCTTGATGGCTCAAAGGATAGCCGTAAAACTTGACACGATCACCGCGCCGATACAACTCGATACTCTTGGCCTTAAGGGCTCCAAGGATAGCCTCAACACAAACACTTGGATTCACACTCAAGTGCTTACAACAATAGCACAACACACTTGGCTTCACACTCAAGTGTTTACAACAATAGCACAACCAACTCACAAAATATTTTTACAAACACTCTCAAATATATCACACAAACACTTTGATAGTGAGAAATTGCTTGCAAATGAGAGAAGAGATGAGTTGGGATGTCTCCAAATGACCTTGGATGACCTCTATTTATAGTTGGCAAATATTTGAATCTGATTTGAGTGCATGAAGCATGTGTTGAGAAGTCAAGGAGTGACAAAAAGTGTTCGGCGCCGCTGCCTACTTTTTCCCAGCACTGAGCAAATTTTGTGGAAAAACATATCTCACAATCTAACCGTTGGATTGATTTGAAATTTAAACTGAAGCTGTAAAACATCAGGATCTTTATTCTGAACGGTGAAGATTTGATTTGAACAAATCAATCATGCCCAGTATTTTTCGTAAGTCGCTTCATCATGTTTTAGAACTTGTTCTGTGCAACAAATTTGAATAATTCGTATCTCCCAATCCATCCGTTGGATTGATCTAAAATTTGGAAAGAGGTTGTAAAACATCCTATATTTTAATTTTATTGGTGGAGATTCGATTTGGATGTCTAAATCATTACCAGTTACTTTTTGAATTTTATTCTTCATCATTTGCTTCATGTTCTGCAGATATAGGTACTGTGCAACCTTTGTGGAAAAAATCATAACTCCATATCTAGCCGTTGGATTGATATGAAATTTTGATATAAGTTTGAAAACATCTTGATCTTGATGTTGATCGGTTGAGATTGATTTGGATGTCTCAAGCACGTCCAGTAATTTTCAAAAGTTGATTCTTCATCCTTTGCTTCAAGTTCTGCAGAAATAGGTACTGCACAACTTTTGTGGAAAAATCATAACTCCATATCTAGCCGTTGGATTGCTCTCATATTTGGAAAGTACATGTAAAACGTTCTCATAAATATTATGACCGGTGAAGATTGGATTTCAATGCGTAGAAAATGCCCAGTAATTTTCGGAAGTTGCTGCTCCATACTTTGGCTTCTTCTTGTCTTTTTCTTCATATCTCTTAACAATGTTCCATCCATTCAATGAGCAATACAAGACTTTATAAATACATGTATGGCTTCAAAATAGCTTCCAAAAATTTAATCATCAATAAATCTAATCTGTAAAATCTCACTTTATATGGTTAGTAACAATTAACCGAATTTTGTAATCATCAAAACATAATATTATGAGACTTGTTAATGCATTAAAAATATTAATCTTATAACACGAGATTTGTATGCGTTTAAAGCGTAATACATGGGTACTGATCTTCAAGTTTAGTTTGTGTGTAGGGATTTTTCCCCAATTTCCCCTTGATAAAATCAATTTTCAATAGTCTTCATTGTTGTATTCAATAATGATTGTAAGACCCAAAAATATTAAGTTCTTAATGACGAGATTTAAGAGTTAAATTCCGAATAAGAGTGAAAAGATGAATTTAAGAATTTATGGAAATCAGATATTTCAATTTTGGGTCCAAAATATTTAATTTGAGGATTTTTCGGATTTTAAGATTTTAATATCCGGAATTCTTAAATTAAAAGATTAAAAATATTTGAATTGATATTTATGGAATTTAAGATGTAAATTCCAAGATTATAAATATCAAGGATTTAATTTGAGAATGAAATCCGAGCAAGGGCCAATTTGCAAATATTGAGCAGTTCAAGGACTAAAATGCGATAAGGTCCGAAATAATTTAATTTTAATCCGAGAATATGTAATTTGAGAATATTTAAAGTTTAGAATTAAATTCTATTATTCTTAAATTTTTAGGATTGAAATTAAATTAAATCGCTTGTCCGGGGACTGAATTGCAATTAGGCCAAAGTTTAGGGGCCAAAATGCAAATTCCTTGAAACTTGGCCATAAAGTGTAAAGAAGGGGAAAGTGATCAGAATGGTCAGAAGCAACCGAGAGAATGGGGAAATAAGGGTTCCAAGTCATTTTTGTCCCTTTAAAGCTCCGATATCTTTCGATCCGCCCGGTAGAATTTCTGATTGAGCATATATTTGCGATCACGGCTCCGAGTGCTACGTTTTGACGTATGTTTTAAGAAGTTCTACCATGTTTGAATTTTAAGTTGTTGTTAGAATTAAGATTTGATTGTATAAACATGTTCTAGCATATACGACGATAGCATATCTAAGACAGATCGAGAAAAGATCGTCGTTTGAACATAATTTTGATTTTTGAAAGAATTTTCGAAATTCTGAAATTTTAGGGCTGATGATTTCGAAATTGTGTTGATGATTGATTGATAAGAAAAACAGAATTGTCTTTATATTGAAACGATATTTCAGAAGTATTAGCTATCAGACCAGATATGAGTCAAGAAAAGATAGAGAATTTGAAGATTGATTTGAACATGACAAGAACAGAACAACATAAAAAGTGTTAGCAAATGAGTAACATATATAGATTTGAAGCCTGAACAGAATGATCAGAAAAGAACCTGAACAGAATGATCAAAAAAGAAGTTCTTTCCCAATTATCATTAGGTTCAGAAAGAGATTTAGAAGCTATGCGTATTTGATCTAGCTTATTGATTAATACTCAATATTGAATTGTCAGATAGATGAATTGTTATCCATATGCATTGGCTGAAGAATATCAGCTAGAATATGTATGTGCATTCAATTCAGATAAAACCGAAGCAGATAAGATTTTAAGAGAAGCCGACTAACTTATGCAGAGTTAGATAACGAGAAATAGCAACTTAGATATAAGTTGACTCAGTGATTATATGTTCATGCGAATAGATATGATTGCAGAAGCGATCAGAAAGACGACTCAGATAGAAGAGAAGATATCAGAATAGATATCTAAAGCTCAGATACTTGAAGTAATTATTACTTCAGTCAGCTATACAGCCTACGAGAATCAGCAGTAAGATGGAATGCGATTTAGAGGACGAAATCATTCCTTAGAGGGGAGGAATTGTAAGGCCCGAAAATATTAAGTTCTTAATGACGGGATTTAATAGTTAAATTCCGAATAAGATTGAAAAGATGAATTTAAGAATTTATGGAAATCAGATATTTTAATTTCGGGTCCAAAATATTTAATTTGAGGATTTTTCGGATTTTAAGATTTTAATATCCGGAATTCTTAAATTAAAAGATTAAAAATATTTAAATTGATATTTATGGAATTTAAGATGTAAATTCCAAGATTATAAATATCAAGGATTTAATTTGAGGATGAAATCCGAGCAAGGGCCAATTTGTAAATATTGAGCAGTTCAAGGACTAAAATGCGATAAGGCCCGAAATAATTTAATTTAATCCGAGAATATGTAATTTGAGAATATTTATAGTTTAGAATTAAATTTTATTATTCTTAAATTATTTAGGATTAAAATTGAATTAAATCGCTTGTCCGGGGACTGAATTGCAATTAGGCCAAAGTTTAGGGGCCAAAATGAAAATTCCTTGAAACTTGGCCATAAAAACGTGTAAAGAAGGGGAAAGTGATCAGAATGGTCAGAAGCAACCGAGAGAATGGGGAAATAAGGGTTCCAAGACATTTTTGTACCTTTAAAGCTCCGATATCTTTCGATCCGCCCGATAGAATTTTCGATTGAGCATATATTTGCGATCACGGCTCCGAGTGCTACTTTTTGACGTAATTTTTAAGAAGTTATACCATGTTTGAATTTTAAGTTGTTTTTAGAATTAAGATTTGATTGTATAAACATGTTTTAGCATATACGACGATAACATATCTAAGACGGATCGAGAAAAGATCGTCGTTTGAACATGATTTAGATTTTTGAAAGAATTTTCAAAATTCTGAATTTTTAGGGCTGATGATTTCGAAATTATGCTTTTGGAAATATCGAATTCGATCCGTTATGCCGTCGGTTTGAATTCTGTTCACGAGATCAAGTTGTTAGATTTTTTGATCCTAAATAAGAATGAAATGATATTGAAAGCTCATCTTGAAGTATATATCAATGCATTTTAGATTTGAATTGCAACATATCGATTTCGAGTCGGAGAGCTCGAAAAGTTAGCCTTTGAACCAAGAAAGATGAAAGAAGTTGTCCAGACTTGGATCATCTAAACTCGAGATCGAAAGGTATGAATAGACATTAATAAGATGGGCAGAGTAACTCGAGATTATTTCTGATTATCGAGTTGCCTAAAATCACATACATGCATGTTTAATATATGCTATTGTTTACGATTACATAAATGGGATAGATTATTCAAGATAGATATCTTCTTGAATTCCCAAAATATTTGTGTAAATGTTTATTTGTTTTCATTGATTTATATTATTTTTTGTATTGAACATGTTTTACGTATTCCATGTGATGCTTACAGATATATTGGTATCCTTGAGTGATTATATGATTATATGATTATATGATTGATGTGTTCAAGATGTTGTTTTAGTTTATGTATGATTTGATGCATCCAGATTATGTTGCATTCATCTTGAACTCCAGCCTGAAAAGTAGAGGGTTGAAAGACCTAGAGTGCAGATGATATTTGGAGAACTGTAGTTGAGTGGCATGAAATGTAGATTTACTTCCAGAGTCAGATGACTCATGGCACGGAATATATATTTTTTTCCAGAGCTAGATGACTCACTATAGTTGCACCAAAGTCAGGGGAATTGAGATATTTAACACCACCTCGATTGGGAGAGTCGGTGGTCGGTTAAAGATTTTATTTCCCCGGGATCCCAGAACTACGATTTATTGATATCAGATTTGATAGTCTATTCCTTGACACATGCATTGCATTTATGCATTAACCTAGAGATTTCTATTGTTTAGAATATGCGTTTATAAATGCTAGCATGTTAGTAGTTTCCATTCAAGATTTGAATGAGTTTATATGCTTGGTTTTATTTTATCATAGATGAACGAATATGCTATCATGTTTTACCTGTTATTACATGATTTGAGATTTAAGAATCATTTGGCATATAAATTTAATATGCTTAGATGATGTATATGCATGTCGTTCATACTTATATTTATTCTCACCGGAGTTATCCGGCTATTGCTTTGTTTGTATGTGTGCATTGCATCAGGTTGGGGCATAAGCAAGTCAGACTTGGCTTGGATTGCACGAGATTGAATGATTAGAAGTGGAGACTCGGGTTTTTAAGAAGATGACATGTATTTTATGATTTGGTAATCATGTTAGAACAACAAACACTTTTGTATATGTTGTTGTTGAGTATTGTCTACAAATATGTAGATTGATGTTTAAATGCATGTCAATTATGTAGAATCATGTTGAAAAGCTTATATGATGGATTATATCATTTTTTTCAGACTTGGTAGCTTAAGAAGCAAATTGGCCCTTGCTCGGATTTTATCCTCAAATTAAATCCTTGATATTTATAACCGTGGAATTTACATCTTAAATTCCATAAATATCAATTCAAATATTTTTAATCTTTTAATTTAAGAATTCCGGATATTAAAATCTTAAAATCCAAAAAATCTTCAAATTAAATATTTTGGACCCAAAATTGAAATATCTGATTTCCATAAATTCTTAAATTCATCTTTTCACTCTTATTCGGAATTTAACTCTTAAATCCCGTCATGAAGAACTTAATATTTTCGGGATTATAAATATTTGAATTGATATTTATGGAATTTAAGATGTAAATTCCAAGATTATAAATATCAAGGATTTAATTTGAGGATGAAATCCGAGCAAGGGTCAATTTGCAAATATTGAGCAGTTCAAGGACTAAAATGCAATAAGGTCCGAAATAATTTAATTTTAATCCGAGAATATGTAATTTGAGAATATTTAGAGTTTAGAATTAAATTCTATTATTTTTAAATTATTTAAGATTGAAATTGAATTAAATCTCTTGTCCGGGGATTGAATTGCAATTAGGCCAAAGTTCAGGGGCCAAAATGCAAATTCCTTGCAACTTGGCCATAAAAACGTGTAAAGAAGGGGAAAGTGATCAGAACGGTTAGAAGCAACGGAGAGAATGGGGAAATAAGGGTTCCAAGCCATTTTTGTCCCTTTAAAGCTCCGATATCTTTCGATCCGCCCGGTAGAATTTCCGATTGAGCATATATTTGCGATCACAGCTCCGAGTGCTACGCTTTGACGTAATTTTTAAGAAGTTCTACCATGTTTGAATTTTAAGTTGTTGTTAGAATTAAGATTTGATTGTATAAACATGTTCTAGCATATACGACGATATCATATCTAAGACGGATTGAGAAAAGATCTTCGTTTGAACATGATTTCGATTTTTGAAAGAATTTTCGAAATTCTGAATTTTTAGGGCTGATGATTTCGAAATTGTGCTGATGAATTGATGTTGGTATTGAGTTGAGATGAGTAATAAGATTGATGTTATGCTTTTGTAAATATCGAATTCGATCCGTTACGCCGTCGGTTTGAATTCTGGTCACGAGATCAAGTTGTTAGATTGTTTGGTCCTAAATAAGAATGAAATGATATTGAAAGCTCATCTTAAAGTATATATCAATGCATTTCAGATTTTAATTGCAACATATCGATTTTGAGTCGGCGAGCTCGAGAAGTTAGCCTTTGAACCAAGAAAGATGAAAGAAGTTGTCCAGACTTGGATCATCTAAACTCGAGATCGAAAGGTATGAATAGACATTAATAAGATAGGCAGAATAACTCGAGATTGTTTCTGATTATCGAGTTTCCTAAAATCACATACATGCATATTTAATATATGTTATTGTTTACGGTTACATAAATGGGATAGATTATTCAAGATAGATATCTTTTTGAATTCCCATAATATTTATGTAAATGTTTATTTGTTTTCTTTGATTTATATTATTTTCTGTATTGAACATGTTTTACGTATTCCATGTGATGCTTACAGATATGTTGGTATCTTTGAGTGATTATATGATCATATGATTATATGATTGATGTGTTCAAGATGTTGTTTTAGTTTATGTATGATTTGATGCATCCATATTATGTTGCATTCATCTTGAACTCCAGCCTGAAAAGCACAGAGGTTTGAAAGACCTAGAGTGCAGATGACGTTTGGAGAACTGTAGTTGAGTGGCATGAAATGTAGATTTACTTCCAGAGTCAGATGACTCATGGCACGGAATATAGATTTTTTTCCAGAGCTAGATGACTCACTATAGTTGCACCAAAGTCAGGGGAATTGAGATATTTAACACCACCTCGATTGGGAGAGTCGGTGGTCGGTTAAAAATTTTATTTCCCCGGGATCCCAGAACTACGATTTATTGATATAAGATTTGATAGCCTATTCCTTGACACATGAATTGCATTTATGCATTAACCTAGAGATTTCTATGATTTAGAATATGCGTTTATAAATGCTAGCATGTTAGTAGTTGCCATTCAAGATTTGAATGAGTTTATATGCTTGGTTTTATTTTATCATAGATGAACGAATATACTATCATGTTTTACCTGTTATTACATGATTTGAGATTTAAGAATCATTTGGCATATAAATTCTATATGCTTAGATGATGTATATGCATGTCGTTCATACTGAGATTTATTCTCATCGGAGTTATCCGGCTGTTGCTTTGTTTGTATGTGTGCATTGCATCAGGTTGGGGCATAAGCAAGTCAAACTTGGCTTGAATTGCACGAGATTAAAAGATTAGAAGTGGAGACTTGGGTTTTTAAGAAGATGACATGTATTTTATGATTTGGTAATTATGTTAGAACAACAAGCACTTTTGTATATGTTGTTGTTGAGTATTGTCTACAGATATATAGATTGATGTTTAAATGCATGTCAATTATGTAGAATCATGTTGAAAAGCTTATATGATAGATTATATCATTTTTTTCAGACTTGGTAGCTTAAGAAGCAAATTGGCCCTTGTTCGGATTTCATCCTCAAATTAAATCCTTGATATTTATAATCGTGGAATTTATATCTTAAATTCCATAAATATCAATTCAAATATTTTTAATCTTTTAATTTAAGAATTTCGGATATTAAAATCTTAAAATTCGAAAAATCCTCAAATTAAATATTTTGGACCCGAAATTGAAATATCTGATTTCCATAAATTCTTAAATTCATCTTTTCACTCTTATTCGGAATTTAACTCTTAAATCCCATCATTAAGAACTTAATATTTTCGGGATTAAAAATATTTGAATTGATATTTATGAAATTTAAGATGTAAATTCCAAGATTATAAATATCAAGGATTTAATTTGAGGATGAAATCCGAGCAAGGGCCAATTTGCAAATATTGAGCAGTTCAAGGACTAAAATACGATAAGGTCCGAAATAATTTAATTTTAATCCGAGAATATGTAATTTGAGAATATTTAGAGTTTAGAATTAAATTCTATTATTCTTAAATTATTTAGGATTGAAATTGAATTAAATCGCTTGTTCGGGGACTGAATTGCAATTAGGCCAAAGTTCAGGGGCCAAAATGCAAATTCCTTGCAACTTGGCTATAAAAACGTGTAAAGAAGGGGAAAGTAATCAGAATGGTCAGAAGCAACCGAGAGAATGGGGAAATAAGGGTTCCAAGCCATTTCTGTCCCTTTAAAGCTCCGATATCTTTCGATCCGCCTGATAGAATTTCTGATTAAGCATATATTTGCGATCACGGCTCCGAGTGCTACATTTTGACGTAAGTTTTAAGAAGTTCTACCATGTTTGAATTTTAAGTTGTTGTTATAATTAAGATTTGATTGTATAAACATGTTCTAGCATATACGACGATAGCATATCTAAGACGGATCGAGAAAAGATCGTCGTTTGAACATGATTTCGATTTTTGAAAGAATTTTCGAAATTCTGAATTTTTAGGGATGATGATTTCGAAATTGTGCTGATGAATTGATGTTGGTATTGAGTTGAGATCAGTAATAAGATTGATGTTATGCTTTTGAAAATATCAAATTCGATCCGTTACGCCGTCGGTTTGAATTCTGGTCACGGGATCAAGTTGTTAGATTGTTTGATCCTAAATAAGAATGAAAGGATATTGAAAGCTCATCTTGAAGTATATATCAATGCATTTCAGATTTGAATTGCAACATATCGATTTCGAGTCGGCGAGCTCGAGAAGTTAGCCTTTGAACCAAAAAAATGAAAGAAGTTGTCCAGACTTGGATCATCTAAACTCGAGATCGAAAGGTATGAATAGACATTAATATGATGGGCAGAATAACTCGAGATTATTTTTGATTATCGAGTTGCCTAAAATCACATACATGCATGTTTAATATATGTTATTGTTTACGGTTACATAAATGGGATAGATTATTCAAGATAGATATCTTCTTGAATTCCCAGAATATTTATGTAAATATTTATTTTTTTTCTTTGATTTATATTATTTTCTGTATTGAACATGTTTTACGTATTCCATGTGATGCTTACATATATGTTGGTATCTTTGAGTGATTATATGATCATATGATTATATGATTGATGTGTTCAAGATGTTGTTTTAGTTTATGTATGATTTGATGCATCCAGATTATGTTGCATTCATCTTGAACTCCAGCCTGAAAAGCACAGAGGGTTGAAAGACCTAGAGTGTAGATGACGTTTGGAGAACTGTAGTTGAGTGGCATGAAATGTAGATTTACTTCCAGAGTCAGATGACTCATGACACGGAATATAGATTTATTTTCAGAGCTAGATGACTCACTATAGTTGCACCAAAGTCAGGGGAATTGAGATATTTAACACCACCTCGATTGGGAGAGTCGGTGGTCGTTTAAAGATTTTATTTTCCCGGGATCCCAGAACTACGATTTATTGATATCAAATTTGATAGCCTATTACTTGACACATGCATTGCATTTATGCATTAACCTAGAGATTTCTATGGTTTAGAATATGCATTTATAAATGCTAGCATGTTAGTAGTTGCCATTCAAGATTTAAATGAGTTTATATGCTTGGTTTTATTTTATCATAGATGAACGAATATACTATTATGTTTTACCTGTTATTACATGATTTGAGATTTAAGAATCATTTGGCATATAAATTTAATATGCTTAGATGATGTTTATGCATGTCGTTCATACTGAGATTTATTTTCACCGGAGTTATCCGGCTGTTGCTTTGTTTGTATGTGTGCATTGCATCAGGTTGGGGCATAAGCAACTTGGCTTGGATTGCACGAGATTGAAAGATTAGAAGTGGAGACTCGGGTTTTTAAGCAGATGACATGTATTTTATGATTTGGTAATCATGTTTGAACAACAAGCACTTTTGTATATGTTGTTGTTGAGTATTGTCTACAGATATGCAGATTGATGTTTAAATGCATGTCAATTATGTAGAATCATGTTAAAAAGCTTATATGATAGATTATATCATTTTTTTCAGACTTGGTAGCTTAAGAAGATTGATTTTTATGTGCAGGGCACGGACCCCGTGCATGCCATGTGCCTAGGTCCGGATGGACACTGTCCCAAAACAAGTTTTGAGAAAAGGAGGCACGGACCCCGTGTAAGCCTCCGTGTAAGGGTCCGTGTGTCCTCTGTTCCGAAACTCCTTTGATTTTGATTTCAGCCATGGGCACGGACCCTTGTCCAAAGGCTGCACGGACCCCGTGAAATGGTCCGTGCAGGGTCCGGACCAAGGTCCGTGTATATTTTTTTTTTAAAAAAATTTTAGTCTTTGATTTTATTCGTTTTAGTGTGATTTCTTTATGATTAAATGTTAATTTTCTTTTTAAGATGAGATTAGCATCCGAGGTCCCCACAATGATTGTATATGTTGTATTTATAATACAACTACAAAAATATTAAAAGATAAAGCAAAATAATACAAAATATATCTAAAGATTTCAAAGATATCTTCCAAAAGTTTCCTAGTAGGCTTATAATACCAAAAATTGGAAAAAACATAAAAATTAATTAAAATCCCACGCACACACACTACACGCCGAAGTGTGTGTACGGACGCACATGCTTGCATTTGACATTTCTGCGCATTAGTTTTGCAAAAATGATAACTCAAAATATAGCCGTCGGATCAAGCCAAAATTTTAAACGTAGCTTCATAACATCCTAAAATACATTTTGGACGGTGGAGATTGGATTTTGGTCTCTCTAGAAGCTTCATAAAATTTCAGTACCCCACTACGAACTCCATGCATTCCAACTTGGCTCCCTTGCTTCCCAACTTGATTGTCATGGATCCCAATTCCTTCTAATCTCGATGACAAATTATGAGAGAAATCTTGGAATAATATGAATATTCGATAGATTTTTAGATTCATATCAATTTCCATTTATCAATTCCGAACGTACGAACTACAAATCGCAACTTCCGATCTATACCCAGACAAGTCAGTCGTTGGGTGCATAATCGGATGCATGCCACGCGGACGATCGGACCATCTAAAGTACCCGATCGAAGCGTCCGATGACATGGCCTGATGACTAAGCAACGAGTTTTTACGCGTGTATTTGCATGCAATTTTGGAACCTCCGAAGACCAAGATCGGAGCTTCTGAAGTATTGATCGGAACGTCCGAACTCTGGCGATCGGAAGCATGTCAAACATGCAGTGTTTGGAACATCCAAACCCTAGTTAAAAGCTTCCGAACTCCGCCTATAAATAGGGCATCCGAGGTAGATTTCTAAGACACAATTTCATGAATTCCCTTCTTGATCAGTATATAAATAAGAGAGCTCGACGATAATAGTGAGGTTTTTCTGGAATAACATTTAGTTATGAGTAGAAACTAGGTTATCGACATCAAAGAACTAACGACGGACAAAGATATGGTCCGAGAATCCTATTTAAATATAGAAGTATCAATTAGCTTAATTAAAACTTTTAAAACATGTTTATTGATACGATAATTACTTGACCGTAGGCTTGGAAACTAGACCCTGATTGTACTTTATCTATCACTTAGAGCTAGGTACGTAAGTACTGATTGTAATTGCCAACTGAGTATGTATGCTTATATGTTGCATTAAGCACCATGATGTATGTTTTACTGATTTTCATACATATTGCATGTACACATACATGTTGAGTCATATCTCTTTCGAGATAGTCTTTCTCGTAAGGTCGGTCAGTCCTACACCTCTTTATATTGTCTGAAACCGGGAGTTACTGCACTGTGTAGAGACTGATTCTACGGTGGTCTACACGAGTGTGTGAGTCACCCTGCGGTCAGATTCCCAGATGGTTCTATACAATCATTGACATCTAATTTGAGAAGGACCTGGTAGTTGACCAGTCACCCAATTCATCTCATTCTACATGCATCATATTAGTTTTGTGTACTCATATTTACGTACTGGGTGTTAGTCGCTCACATCTTTGGTATTATCTTGGACAATTTATTCCACGGGGCAGGTCTCAGGCTGGACGGAGCGAGTGGATTGAAGCAGGGCTAGATGTAGGTCCAGGAGCTGCATGGAGTTTATGTACTTGCAGTCAGTTTCATGTTATAAATATATGTTTGAGAAAATACATTTGGGTTTTGTACCGGTTGTATTCCACCGGTTTTTTTGTAGTAGGTTTTTAAGTTTCCGTAATAAAATCTGTTGTTTCAGTAAGTGTTTTTATATTAAGCTAATTGCATGCTTAAGACTGCCAGTTTGTAGGTGATCTAGACTGGGCTACTACATTTATGGTACCAGAGAATGCATAGTATTTTTGGACTTAGTATGATATTTTGATATTAATGAATGTATATTAATCTTTCAGAGTAATGGCTGGAAAAGGAGAAGAACCGCATGGTGTTATAGGCCCAATGGTAGCAGAGAGTTCAAAGGGACATCCCCATCGACACCAGCACTATCGTGAGGGTCGAATTCGTTTCGCCATGCCTAAGTTCTTAGAGATTGGACCTAAGCCACAGGTGGGTGGCGAGACCCCTGAAGCAGTAGAAGATTGACGAACGGATGGAGTGTAGCGACCCGCACCGGAATCACCTACTAAAAATTTTTACGCATGAAATTTAAATCTTAAATGATGATAATTAGGCAAATCAGCGAAAATCAGAGCACAAATCCTCAAATCTGAAACTATGGTCTAAAATGTTGTTTAAGGTACAACCAAATCGAATAGTAGTGTAAAACCCAAACCAGAGTAAAATAACAGAATCAAATAACTGGAGATCTCAACGGAGATTCTCCTCACCTCGGGCTCACTCCTGCCTGCATCATCTAACCTGAGGCCTATCCTGCAAAATGAGGTGTCCAAGATGAAACACAAGGACGTGAGCGTTAATGTCCAGTACAATAAATACGAGTATACAAACCTATATGTGTATGCAAAATTACATGGACAGGGTAACTAGATTAACGAGTAAATCATGCTAAGTCTGAAGGCGGCAAAGTGTCTAGTGTCACTCGGAATTACCCGCCTAGACAACTAGCATAACAACAGGACGTGGATTGGGAAATATCCTGGAAACATCACAGCCCTCCGCGCCCTTCGGCCATGTGATCCATGATGCCCAATCATCCACAACTAGGGCTGAGAAGCCCTGCTATACTATGGCTATATCGAAGGAGATACGACTCAATGTAATAAATGATCATGTGTCATATTAAAAGTAAATACATGCAAATCATGTTAAATTAGGTGCCCGTCAAGTCAAGTGTTGGTCGAGGGTCCTTGTAATAACTCTTGTATGATAATATTTATTTTAATCAATTAATTTGGCACATCTTTATCTGTATACCAATGTTAGTTGCATACACAAAGCCCTTGAATACACACATAGTAGAAAGAATATGATATGGTCATGTGATGACTATCATGAAACTCATATTTGAAATACTGTATATTTTAAACCGTTCCTAGTCGATTCAGCCACCAAAAAGAAGGATAAAGATCGCTTGAGCTTGAGACTAGTATTTACAATGTAAGTACCACATTTCATTCGTATAAGACATGATGATGTCCAAACATGCAAATAGGTGCTCCTTGTAGAGTGCACTGAACAACCCTCCCTAAAAGACTTTCCAAGTGGTTCTCACTTATCGAGTGTAAATATCCTAGTTTATGGTTGTACATCATTAGTCCTTATGACCCGGGACAACATGAAGACTCTATGTTCTAGCGCTTCACTTTGACTTGTTTACCAACTCCACTGGGGTCATCAGGTGGCAAGTTTGGGTGTTGTTTCGAAACATGTAGGAGTCGAAGAATTGTAGTCGGAGATTCGCCGCTTACATTTGGGTATGGATATCCTATGAGATCTCATGTATTTTTAGTTTGAAATCTCTTATCGGAGTAAGTGGTAATTAAGAAAAGAGTTTCTTTAATTACACCTTCGATGCAACTACGACATTACACATAGTTATGAACAATTCTTTGGAAACTCTCGATATCCCAATGATTTTCGAATCGGTCGGGATATATAAGTTGAAGGGATCGTATTGTACGCTAACTATAATTGAATGGTTCTTGTAGGTACTATCATTTGATATCTAGGGAGTTGTAGTAGCCCGTACCCTAATTGAGTAATTAAAGGATTAATGCTAATTAAATAAATTGGGTATCGGACGGATCGGAAGCTCCGAAGGCACGATCGGAAGCTCCGATGAGCGATCGGAGGCACCGATCATATTACGTCATCCATGACGTGTGGTTAGATCGGAAGCTCCGATCAGGATCGAAAGCTCCGATCACCCTTATCCGGAGTCAACAAGTGATATTTTGACATGTGGCAGATCAGGATCTTCGGAAACTCCGATGGCAGGATCGGACGTTCCGATCGAGGTTCGGATGTTCCGATCGAAGATCGGAGGTTCCGATCGATGTCTATAAATAGAAGGCCAAGGCTTCACTTTCATTTGCCAATTCCGAGTTTTCCTTTCCATTCTAGTCCTATTGGAGTAATTCTAGTCTTCCTAGGCTTGACCCGGGGGTTGGCGAGGCGTTCGATAGTCGTAGCAGAGTTGTGCCCAAGTTCTGGAGGCATCGACATCAAAGGGCTAACGACGGACGAAGGTATAGCTTTTGCTTCCTATAAATATTTAGGAGTATGCAATAGCTTAGTTAAGGCTTTTAGAGCACTTTAATGATAGTAGTATCATTTGGCAGTGTAGAGCAGACTATAGGCGTGGACCTAGAGTTGGTAGAGCTTGCACTGATTTGAGGTACGAAAGTACTGTTCGAGATATCCTAACTGAGTATGCATGTATTATGTGACTGCATGGTTTATATGTCATTGATTTATACTGCATTCATTTGCATACTAAGCTATCTCCTTCGAGATGTCTGTTAGTAGGGTTGTACCCTATCCTGTTAGTGGATGGACTTCCATGGCTTTGGGTCCGGTAAATCAACTGGTATTATGGTATGGGAGCCACCTCCTGAAGCGACGGCACAGCGTGCTACATACCAGGGCCCGGTCTGTCTCTGTTATCTGATCCTTGACCTCGAGTTTATAGGGAGTTCACTTTGCATGCATGTATACTCATACTCTCGTACTGAGCGTTTTATGCTCACGTCTCGTACTCTATGTTTCTGGACACCCTATTCCATGGGGCAGGTTTGCGATTGGACGAGGCGGGTGGATCCAAGAAGGGCTAGTTAGTGGTTGACTAGCGGGGCTTCGTCTAGGTTTTATTTCTGTTGTTTTGAGGTTGATACAGCTATTCGATTTGGTTGTATAATATTTGGATAAATTACAGATTCCTTTACTTGGGATTGTATAATGTTTATGGTTTCTGCAGTTTTATTCTGATATCTGATAAATTAAGTTAATTGCATGCCTAAGTTCTGTTAATAGGTGATCCGGGTAAGGGTCACTACATTTATGGTATCAGAGCATGCAAAAGTATTCTTGGGATTTAGTCTCATCATGAGGTATTTTTGTAGATGGCAAATCGTGATGACCAGAGTTCTCATGGCAGTATTGGTGGGCGTTGGGGTGATGCCGACCGAGAGCATCGTCGTGCACGGCATCATCGTCATCATGACGATGAGAGTTTCACTGTGCGTCGATTCTTAGCTATGGGTCCTAAGCCCTTAGTTGGAGGTGAGTCTCCGGAGGATGCGGATAACTGGTTAGACCGCATGGAGATGACTTTTCAGACTTTCCAATGCACCGAGGAGCAGAAGATGGAGACCCTTGGCTATCTTCTGGATGGACGTTGAGCGCAGGTGGTGGAGGTTTACTTCTACACCCTTTATTGCGGCGAGAGGAGTGGCCACCTGGGCCGAGTTCCGCACAGCTTTCCAAAAGCGGTATTTTCTTCCTGCACTCCGTCAGTCGAAGGCAGGCGAGCTACTGAGTCTGCGACAGGGAGCCATGTCTATCGATGAGTATCAGCAGAGGTTCTTTGATATGCTATCCTATTGCCCCGAGATTGCTGATAGCTCAGAGATGAAGTATAATCAGTTCCTTCAGGGCCTTAACCCTGAGATCCATGACCGTGTGGCGGTTGGCGACGACATGTCCTACGAGGGTGTGGTGAGCCATTGTCACCAGGCGGAGGACAGCATTCGGCGAAACAAGTCTTTTCCTCAATCAAGGCCTGCTAGTTCTTTGGGTCCCCGTGCCCAAACTTTTAAGAAGTCTGGATCTACTTCTTCCTCTGGTTCTGGAGGTGTTGTCCGTTTCGGTAAGAAGGACAAGTGTGATCACTGTGGGAAGAACCATCCATCCGACAAGTGCCGCAAAGCTTCTGGAGCTTGTTTCCGTTGTGGAGAGACTGGTCATATCCGGAGGGATTGTCCACTGTCTTGGGGAGGCGGTTCTGGTTGTGGTTCAGGATCTGGTTCTCAGGCCACCGTTCAGCAGAGGTCGCAGGGACAGCCTGCTGGGAGTTCTCATTTGAGGCCACGAGCTTCTGGCCAGGTGTTTGCCTTGAGGCATGATCAGGCAGTGGAGGAGAATGAGAAAGTCATCGCAGGTACATTTCTGCTTTATGGTATACCTGCTCTTGTACTTATTGACACTGGTGCATCTCATTCCTTCATTTCTGCACGTTTTGTTAAGAGGCATAAGTTACCATGCATTGCACTAGACGTAGTGATGTCTGTTTCTACTCCGACGGGCCAATCTGCTTTGGCTAAGCGTCTAGTGATGGGTTGCCCTTTAGAGTTCGAGGGTAACATTTTGTTAGCGAATCTCATGATCCTAGCGATGGACGACTTTGATTGCATTCTGGGAATAGATATGTTGACTACCTATCGAGCTTCAGTGGACTGCTATAAGAGATTAGTACGCTTTCATCCGGAGGGGAGTGAGAGCTAGTTTTTCTATGGTGAGGGAGCGCGACCCCCGATGCCTTTGGTATCAGCTTTGAGAGCCTGTCGAGCTCTAGAGTCTGGCGAGGAAGGCTACCTTATCTATGCAGTTGATTTGTCCGCTGAGAGTATTGGGATAGAGAGCATTCCTGTTGTGGATGAATTTCCAGATGTATTTCCTGATGAGATTCCGGGTTTTCCTCCTGCTAGGGAAGTCGAGTTTGGCATAGAGTTGATGCCGGGTACTTCACCTATTTCTCAAGCACCGTATCGTCTGGCTCCGTCAGAGATGCGTGAATTGAAGAATCAGCTACATGATCTTTTGGACAAGGGGTACATTCGTCCTAGTGTATCTCCTTGGGGAGCTCCTGTTCTTTTTGTAAAGAAGAAGGATGAGTCGATGTGGTTGTGCATTGACTATCGGCAGCTGAATCGAGTCACTGTGAAGAACAAGTATTCGTTACCTCGTATTGATGACTTGTTTGATCAGCTGCAGGGCACGTCAATTTACTCCAAGATTGACTTGAGATCTGGGTATCATCAGTTGAGACTCTGTGATCAGGACGTAGCCAAGACTGCATTCCGTACTCGCTATGGGCATTACGAGTTCCTAGTGATGCCATTTGGTTTGACTAATGCGCCGGCTATATTCTTGGATTTGATGAACCGTGTCTTCAGGGAGTATTTGGACAAGTTTGTCGTGGTCTTCATTGACGACATCTTGGTATATTCGCGTAATACGAAAGAGCACGTTTCTCACTTACGGTTGGTACTACAGACTCTTTGAGATGAGCAGCTGTATGCCAAGCTGAGCAAGTGTGAGTTCTGGATGGATAGAGTGGTCTTTCTTGGCCATATCATATCCAGGGAAGGGATTTCTGTTGATCCAAGCAAGATTGAAGCGGTACTTAATTGGTCGCGTCCGACGACAGTTGCTGAGATCCGTAGTTTTCTGGGTCTAGCAGGGTATTATCGTCGCTTCATTCTGAATTTCTCTCAACTAGCTCGACCTTTGACGCAGCTTACCCGCAAGGGTGTGGATTTTGAGTAGTCCTCCGAGTGTGAGGAGAATTTTTGTGAGCTTCGATGGCGGTTGACTTCTGCGCCGGTGTTGGCATTACCGTCAGGATCTGGAGGGTATGTGGTATACACTGATGCTTCTCTTCAGGGGTTAGGTTGTGTTCTGACTCAGAATGGGCATGTGATCGCATACGCTTCTAGACAGCTGAAGCTTCATGAGGACAACTATCCAGTCCATGATTTGGAATTAGCAGCCATTGTGTTCGCTTTGAAGATCTGGCGTCATTATCTGTATGACGAGAAATTTGAGATCTTCACCGTGTAAGAGTGGGTGCCCAGTGAGCCAACTGTGTGGCTATGGGCTTTGTTGACTCTTTGTATAAACAATCTTTTGTTTAATATTATTTACACTTTTATGGCAATGACTTTATATTACTTCATATTGTTATATATACTATTGTTGTTTTGATAAAGACCTTGAATATACTATAGTGTATGTAAGATGTGGTAGAACATGGAGATGTCTATCATGAAATACATCTTATAGTCACTGTATATTCTAAAACCGTTCCTAGTCGATTGAGCCGTCCGATAATAAGGATAAGGATCGCTCGAGTTTGAGACTAGCATTTGCGATGCGGAGTACCACGTTTCATTGGTAGGGAACATGGAGATGTTCGAAGCATGCAAATGGATATTCATAGGATGAATAGTCGAACTACCCTATCCGGACTTTCCAAGTGGTTATCACTTATCGAGTGGATAAAGTCCGCGGTTTTGGTTGTACACCATTAGTCCTTACGACTTGAAACATCATGGAGACTCTATATGCTAGTACTGTGCTTTGACTCGTTTACCGACTCTGAGGGGGTCATCAGGTGTCGAGATTGGGTACAGTTACGACACATATAGGAGTCAATGCATTGTTGTCAAGGATTCACCACATACTTGCGAGTGTGGATATCCTATGCGATCTGAGGAGATATTAGTGTGACAAATCTCTGGCCAGAGTACTTGATATGATTTAAGAAATGGTTTCTTAGTAGCACATGCGATGTCACTAATTTGATCTTCAAGATGTATTGCATAGTTATCGAATCTTGAGCGACTCTCGATATACCAATGGTTGTTGATTCGATCGGGATATTTGGATGAAGGGACCGTACTGTACGTTAACCAAAATCTATTGGTTCTTGTAGGCACTATCAGTGATACCTAGGGAATCATGGGGCGATGTTGCTAGGCGCTTTACCATGATTCGTTGGGCAAGTCGGAAAGTGTTGTTCCGAGTCACAAGGAGTTGTGAGCCCACGGCTAGCTGTATCCCTGAACCATTGAGGGTCACACAGTGTAATGGAGTTTTAATCCCCGTTGAGATAGTTAAATTTAAAGAGTTAAATTTAATGAACTAAGGAGTTGGACTTCTTAAATAAGAGTAAGGGAGTAGGATTTCCTAAAATGACATAGGGATGGACATTTTTGGAAACCACTGAATTCGGATTCAGGAAAATTTATTTTGACTTTAAAACGTGCAGAAATGGTTTCTATGCACATTGGTGAAATCGTTTCATCAATCGGAGTCACGATGAATTTTATATTAATTTCTGAACGAGTGGGCTTTGCTTGTCGGGCCCCAGCTTATGACTAATGGGCCCTAAGGTGTTAGTGGCCTGCATTATAAATAAGTTATTTCAGTACAGAAATTACACACAACAGGTCATAATTTTTGAGACAGGATTTTCGAAACCCTAGCCCCTCTCAAAAACGTTTTCGGCCGCCCCTCCCTCCCTCTGCCCGAGAAAATTCCGGTCTGTGATTTTGAATCGCAGTAAGGAATAACGAATCAAATTCGTGTATTCTCTTCGCAGAAAACTTCTGATAGATTTTCTAGTGCAATCTATCAGAGGGATTAAACCTCTGTTCGTGGACCTGATTGAAGGCGTTCATCGGTTCCAGGGAGAGACAACAAGAGCAGAATTGTTCTGTTGGTGTCCATTAATCTCGTTGCGAGATTTGAGGTAAAATTTATTTAATTGTTATTTAAATTTTACACACACAATAATTCAATCGTTGTATGGTTGATACCCACACCATGGAATCGTTCCATGAGAAAAATTTTAAACTTCCGCTGCACCGGGTATCAATCGTAATTGGTCTGGGAACTCGCCAGTTTTCCAACAGTGGTATCAGAGCCAGGTTGCTCAGATCAATCGATTGAATTAATCAATTGTACAAAATTTTTGAGTCTCGGTTTTTGAAACAAAATAAATATTTTTAATAAAAAAAAATTTTTTTTTTTTTTTCGGGGGCGAAATCCGGGCAGCGATTGGATCGCTGCCCGGAAGGGGCAGCGATGGTCGCTGCCCCCAGGGGCGGCGCACGGCGCCGCCCAAAGGGGGCGCACGGCGCCGCCCAGGGCGGCGACCGTCGCCGCCCAGGGCGGCGACCGTCGCCGCCCAGGGCGGCGCACGGCGCTGCCCAGGGCAGCGCAGCGCTGGGCGCTGCGCAGGGCAGCGCTTGGCGCCGCCCAGGGCGGCGCACAGCGCCGCCCAGCGGCGGCGCCAGGCGCCGCCAGGGCAGCAAGCGTTGCTGCCCTAAGGGGGCAGCCGGGCTGCCCCGGCCCGCGCCCCGGGTGCGGGCCAACCCGGGAGTGTCCCGGGTGGCCCGCGGGAAAAATTAATATTTTATTAAAAATTAATTTTAATATGTTAAAATTTTATTTTTGGTCCGGTCAAAAATTGTTTTTGATTGGTTCACGAGATTTCGGATCGAATTGTTCGAGTCCGTAAATTTTAAAATTGATTTTGGATAAATTTGAATTTTTGGAAAATTTTAATATTTTATCCGTAAATTGAATTTTGAAATCAATTATTTTGGTACAATTGATGATAAGATATGATCTTATGATATATTGAGTAAAATATGATTTTATTTGTAAAATTGGATTTTATAGATAAAATATGATTTTATTTGATATGGAGATAAAATATGATTTTATATGTGAAATGTGATTTTATATATAAAATATGATTTTATCTTGTTTAAATTTGAATTGCCACAGCATGTTATCCAATAAATTAATTTTGAATTAAATGTTATTGGATAAGGATGATCGATTGCCATGACCAATTTTGTAGGTGTATGTTAGGAATTTACATTTTGTCTTTATTGTTGTTGGTTTTATTAATGGGCCTGGTTTATGGCCCGATATGAATGTCATATGTAATAAAAGTGGGCTTGGTTTATAGCCCGTTCCCACCCCCTAAAAATGTATCCCCTACTTGTCATTGTTATTTATTGTAAATACATTAGATTTAGTGGGAGATCAAGATTTGAAGATGGTGGGCCCAGCAGACAATGAAGACTGAAGAAATGTAAATTGGAAGCATATGTAATAGGATTGCATTTGCATACTGCATATTACCTAGGATTGGACTAAGACCCGTGATTGGCAACCACGGGTCAATTAGAAATGGAATCGATCATCCTATATAATATGTGATATTATGATTGTATGCATGTTTAGACATAAATTGCGTGAATCCGGCAATGCATGCAATAAATTAAATATGATGAGACAAATATTTTATAAATAAAATCCCTCATTTTAAATATGATTTAAAATTTATATCAAGATAAATAAAGGAAATTTATATTTGTTTAAATGTTCCCACCTTCCATCAACGGTCAATGTATGTGATGCTACCCGCGGATACGGTCCGGCTCATATTATTGGGGGGGCTCGTCCGTCGGAAAGCTGTACATTGGATCGACAAATGTTGTAAGTTGGGTGGAACTCCCATGGGATCGGCTCATATTATTGGGGGATCCACATGGCGACCGTCCATCACAACTTAATATTGATGGGTCATCTTGACATGTCACTTTAAAACGGCGTCATATTATTGGGCCCTTATTGGACATGAGGTAAATACATGGGGGTTGCTTTGGAAGCAATTGGACTCTACCTTTTGAGAATTATGGTTGGCTGATATTATTCGGGACCATAAGTTTGTCAATTGGACTCCATGTTCTCACTAAGGAAAAAGTTTCCCGTTTTCACTAGAGGGTGGTGAAATCGTTAAAATAGTGGGAGTGAGATTCATAAAATTAAATTCGCCTATTTTATGTCTTAGTAAATTATTTAAACAATCATCGATAATTGTCTGTTTTATCTCAGTAATCCACATGTTTCTGTTCTCCAACAAAACAAACTTATTGACGCAAACAATACAGAATGATTCCATAAGTTAAGATTGTCCTAAGTTCGGAAAAGATTTTCTAAGTGTTAGAAAAGGCTTCTCCGAAAACAGCCCCGGCTGATGTAACTGCCGAAAGGTTGGCCGAACTAGAGAAATGGTTGGACCATGATCTCAAGGCCAAATGTTACATGCAAAATTGGACAAGTCTAAACAAGTTTGCCATCATTGCAAGAAACCCGGTCATTGGAAACGTAACTGCAAGGAATACCTCAAGCAGTTGCGAACTGCAAAGGGTATGTTTTACATTAAAATGTTTTTCTTAATACTACTTCTTGGGTATTGGATACCAGATGTAGATCTCATATTTGCAATGAGTTGCAAATGATGACAAGAAGTAATAGGCTAAGGATGGGTGAGACCCAGTCAAGGCTCGGGAATGGTTCCAGAGATAAATCCAAAGCTATAGGAGACATTTTTGCAGAACGGTTTTAAATTATTGTTGAGAGATGTTTTATTTGTGCCAGATTTAATTAAAAACATTATTTCTATTTCTATGCTTGATAGAGATGGTTATTCTTGTAATTTTGTGAATGGGATTTGCAATATTTACAAGAATGAATGTTTAATTGGAAATGGACAACTTGAAAACGATCTATACAATTTAAAACTAAAAGACGTTCCAGTAAATTGTATTGACAAACCGGCGACAACAAACAAAAGGAAAATCGATAGTCAAAACCCGGCAAACCTTTGGCACGCTAGACTAGGTCATATTTCCTCAAGGAGGATGAACAAGCTAGTGGGAGAGGGCATGTTTGATATGTCTGATATTAACTCTCTACCTACTTGTGAATCCTGCCTAAAAGGGAAAATGACTAAATCTCCTTTTAAGGGGAAGCCTGAACGTAGTCAAAATCTGTTGGATTTGATCCATACAGATGTTTGTGGTCCATTTAGAGTAGGGACTCAACATGGCCACACCTACTTCATTACCTTTACTGATGATTATTCTAGGTATGAGTATTTATATTTAATGAAATATAAGTCTGAAGCATTTGAAAAGTTCAAAGAATTCAAGGCTGAAGTAGAAAACAAGCTAGGTAAAAGTATTAAAGCACTTCGATCGGATCGAGGTGGAGAATACTTGAGTACCGAGTTTTTGGACTATCTAAAAGAGAATGGGATTCTCTCTCAGTGGACTCCTCCTATGACACCACAGCTTAATGGTGTATCGGAGCGTCGTAATCGAACTTTGTTGGACATGGTTCGATCTATGATGAGCTTCACTGAGCTTCCACCTTCGTTTTGGGGCTATGCGCTTGAAACGGCGGTATTGTTGTTGAATAACGTCCACACTAAAGCAGTGGACAAAACACCATACGAGTTATGGAATGGCAAAGCTCCTAAGTATTCATACTTGAGGATTTGGGGATGTCCTGCTTACGTGAAGCGGACAGTGGGAGATAAGTTGGATAGTCGATCCAGCTTGTGTTATTTTGTGGGGTATCCGAAGAATTCAATCGGATATTATTTCTATTATCCTGCTGAAACAAAGGTGTTTGTTTCACGGAATGCCACCTTCTTGGAGAAGGAGTTCTTATTGGATAAGAAAGGCGAGATGATGGAACTCGAAGAAGTTCGAGAAGAACCCGAAATACAAAATAACGATCCCACACCTCAGGAACCATTGCTGGACACGCCTGCACCTAGAAGATCCGAGAGGACTTCTAGACCTCCAGTTCGATATGGTCTTCTTCTTGAAGAGGGTCAAGATGAACCCGACATTGGATGTGATCCAAGAAGCTTCAAGGAAGCAATTTCTGATGCGGATTCGAATTTATGGCTTGAAGCTATGCAGTCAGAATTGGATTCGATGCATACTAACCAAGTCTGGTCTTTAGTGGATCCTCCCGATGGAATTGTTCCAATAGGGTGTAAATGGATCTACAAAAGAAAGCTTGGGCCTGATGGTAAGATATTGACTTACAAGGCGCGATTGGTGGCGAAAGGTTATACTCAAAGGCAAGGAGTTGACTATGATGAAACCTTTTCACCAGTCGCAATGTTCAAGTCCATAAGAATCCTAATTGCCATAGCTGCATGGTATGACTATGAGATATGGCAGATGGATGTGAAGACTGCTTTTCTTAATGGAGACATTAAGGAAGAAATCTATATGAAGCAGCCTGAGGGGTTCACATCCATGGGAAGCGAGCATAAGGTATGCAAGCTTCAGAGATCAATTTATGGTCTAAAACAAGCATCAAGAAGTTGGAACCATAAATTTGATGAAACAATTAAAGATTTTGGTTTCATCAAGAACCCGGAGGAACCTTGCGTGTACAAGAAAGTAGTTAAGGATGCGGTGACATTCTTAGTACTTTATGTTGATGACATCCTACTCATTGGGAATGATGTAGGGATGTTGCAGTCAACAAAGATATGGTTATCAGGTAGATTTTCGATGAAGGATTTGGGTGAGGCATCCTACATTCTTGGGATACAGATCTATAGGGATAGATCTAAGAGAATGATAGGACTCACTCAATCAACCTACATCGATACCATATTGAAACGGTTTTCAATGGATGGGTCCAAGAGAGGACATCTACCCATGTGTCATGGAGTTTCTCTATCCAAGTCTATGTGTCCCAAGACTGAAGCAGAGATAGAGAATATGACACATGTACCATATGCGTCAGCTATAGGTAGTATCATGTATGGATGATATCTACCAGACCGGATGTAGCATTTGCTCTGAGTGTCACGAGCAGATATCAGTCTAATCCTGGTCAGATGCATTGGAAAGCCGTGAAGGACATTCTTAAGTACTTGCGAAGGACTAAGAATATGTTCATGGTTTATGGAGGACGAGAACTCAAACTGGAAGGCTATACCGACTCTAGCTTCCAAAGTGATGTGGATGACTCGAAGTCAACCTCTGGATTTGTGTTCATGCTCAATGGTGGTGCTGTCTCTTGGAAGAGTTCCAAGCAGGACACCACAGCGGATTCCACCACTGAGGCTGAATACATTGCAGCATCAGCTGCTGCTAAAGAGGCCGTTTGGATGAGGAATTTCGTCCAAGAGTTGGGCGTCATTCCTGAATTTGTTGGTCCAGTCCCGGTGTACTGCGACAACACGGGTGCCGTTGCTCAAGCAAAGGAACCAAGGTCTCATCAAAGATCCAAACACGTACTGAGGAAATACCACATAATCCGGGAGATTGTGGAAAGAGGAGACATCAGTGTCGAACGAGTGGCCTCTGCAGACAATATCGCTGATCCACTTACTAAGCCTTTGCCAGGACCATTGTTTGACAAACATCGCGAAGCAATGGGTCTACGTAGTATGACTAGTTGGCTATAGGGCAAGTGGGAGATTGTAAGAGTGGGTGCCCAGTGAGCCAACTGTGTGGCTATGGGCTTTGTTGACTCTTTGTATAAACAATCTTTTGTTTAATATTATTTACACTTTTATGGCAATGACTTTATATTACTTCATATTGTTATATATACTATTGTTGTTTTGATAAAGACCTTGAATATACTATAGTGTATGTAAGATGTGGTAGAACATGGAGATGTCTATCATGAAATACATCTTATAGTCACTGTATATTCTAAAACCGTTCCTAGTCGATTGAGCCGTCCGATAATAAGGATAAGGATCGCTCGAGTTTGAGACTAGCATTTGCGATGCGGAGTACCACGTTTCATTGGTAGGGAACATGGAGATGTTCGAAGCATGCAAATGGATATTCATAGGATGAATAGTCGAACTACCCTATCCGGACTTTCCAAGTGGTTATCACTTATCGAGTGGATAAAGTCCGCGGTTTTGGTTGTACACCATTAGTCCTTACGACTTGAAACATCATGGAGACTCTATATGCTAGTACTGTGCTTTGACTCGTTTACCGACTCTGAGGGGGTCATCAGGTGTCGAGATTGGGTACAGTTACGACACATATAGGAGTCAATGCATTGTTGTCAAGGATTCACCACATACTTGCGAGTGTGGATATCCTATGCGATCTGAGGAGATATTAGTGTGACAAATCTCTGGCCAGAGTACTTGATGTGATTTAAGAAATGGTTTCTTAGTAGCACATGCGATGTCACTAATTTGATCTTCAAGATGTATTGCATAGTTATCGAATCTTGAGCGACTCTCGATATACCAATGGTTGTTGATTCGATCGGGATATTTGGATGAAGGGACCGTACTGTACGTTAACCAAAATCTATTGGTTCTTGTAGGCACTATCAGTGATACCTAGGGAATCATGGGGCGATGTTGCTAGGCGCTTTACCATGATTCGTTGGGCAAGTCGGAAAGTGTTGTTCCGAGTCACAAGGAGTTGTGAGCCCACGGCTAGCTGTATCCCTGAACCATTGAGGGTCACACAGTGTAATGGAGTTTTAATCCCCGTTGAGATAGTTAAATTTAAAGAGTTAAATTTAATGAACTAAGGAGTTGGACTTCTTAAATAAGAGTAAGGGAGTAGGATTTCCTAAAATGACATAGGGATGGACATTTTTGGAAACCACTGAATTCGGATTCAGGAAAATTTATTTTGACTTTAAAACGTGCAGAAATGGTTTCTGTGCACATTGGTGAAATCGTTTCATCAATCGGAGTCACGATGAATTTTATATTAATTTCTGAACGAGTGGGCTTTGCTTGTCGGGCCCCAGCTTATGACTAATGGGCCCTAAGGTGTTAGTGGCCTGCATTATAAATAAGTTATTTCAGTACAGAAATTACACACAACAGGTCATAATTTTTGAGACAGGATTTTCGAAACCCTAGCCCCTCTCAAAAACGTTTTCGGCCGCCCCTCCCTCCCTCTGCCCGAGAAAATTCCGGTCTGTGATTTTGAATCGCAGTAAGGAATAACGAATCAAATTCGTGTATTCTCTTCGCAGAAAACTTCTGATAGATTTTCTAGTGCAATCTATCAGAGGGATTAAACCTCTGTTCGTGGACCTGATTGAAGGCGTTCATCGGTTCCAGGGAGAGACAACAAGAGCAGAATTGTTCTGTTGGTGTCCATTAATCTCGTTGCGAGATTTGAGGTAAAATTTATTTAATTGTTATTTAAATTTTACACACACAATAATTCAATCGTTGTATGGTTGATACCCACACCATGGAATCGTTCCATGAGAAAAATTTTAAACTTCCGCTGCACCGGGTATCAATCGTAATTGGTCTGGGAACTCGCCAGTTTTCCAACACACCGACCATAAGAGTCTCAAGTATTTGTTCACTCATGCGGAGTTAAACATGAGGCAGAGACATTGGATGGACTTGCTTAAGGACTATGATTGCGAGATAAAGTACCATCCGGGAGCTGCTAATCTCACCGCTGATGTCTTGAGTCGCAAGGTGTGACTATCCGCACTTCAGACTTGTTCGATGTCTAGTGCGATCAGTGACTGTTGTACTTCAGGTTATACCTTCAAGCATAAGAAAGGTATGCAGAGTATCCAGATGTTTGCGATATTATCTGAGTCAGCTTTGTATTCACGGATCCGAGATGCTCAGATGTCTGATTGGAAGACCCAGCGTTTAGCTTGTCTAGCTAACGAGGGTAACTCGTCTGGATTTCATTATCAGTCAGATGGATTTCTGTGTTTGTCTGGTAGGCTTGTGATTCCGCAGGATGAAGAGTTGCAAGAGGAGATTTTGTCTCAGGCGCACCGCACTAAGTTGAGTATTCATCCTGGGAGCAACAAGATGTACAAGGATCTACGTACTCGTTTCTGGTGAAAAGGAATGAAACGCAGTGTTTATCAGTTTGTTTCGAGATGTTTGGTGTGTCAACAGGTCAAGGCAGAGCACCGACGACCTGGAGGATTGCTTCACAGTCTGCCTATTCCTGAATGGAAATGGGAGTTTATCACAATGGACTTTGTGACCCATTTGCCGGTATCCCCGAGGAACTGTGATGCTATCTGGGTTGTGGTGGATCGACTCACCAAGTCAGCGCATTTTATTGCCTATAGCCGGGAGTACAATGTGGATCGTATGGCACGGTTGTACATTCAAGAGATCGTTCGACTTCATGGAGTGCCTGTGAGCATTGTCAGCGATCGGGACCCCAGGTTCACTTCTAGGTTCTGGGGGAGTGTTCAGCGTGCGATGGGTACTACTCTCAGTTTGAGTACTTCCTATCATCCGGAGACTGATGGTCAGTCGGAGCGCACTATCTGTACTTTGGAGGGTATGCTTAGAGCGTGCGTCATGGATTTTGGTTCAGCCTGGCAGGATCATTTGCCATTGATCGAGTTTGCGTACAACAACAGCTATCATACTAGTATTGGTATGGCACCTTTTGAGGCGTTGTACGGGTGACGTTGTCGTACTCCACTCTTTTGGGAAGAAATGGGGGAGAGACAGGCTGAGGGACCGGAGTTTATCCAACAGGCGATAGACATTGTTGATCAGATCAAGAAACGGATTAAGACTGCACAGGATCGTCAGGCCAGCTATGCTAATATCAAGCGTAGGCCTTTGCAGTTCGATGTCGGGGAGAAAGTGTTTCCGAGAGTGTCACCTTTCCGCAAGATTCTCAGATTCGGCCTTAAGGGAAAGTTGTCTCCCAGGTTTATCTGTCCGTTTGAGATCTTGGAGAGCATTGGAGATTTGGCTTATCGACTAGCTTTGCCACCGCATCTATCCAGTATTCACGATGTGTTCCACGTATATCTGTTGCGACGGTATGTGGCGGATGAATCTCATATTCTGCAGCGGTCTGAGGTTCAGGTGAACAAGGATTTGACCTATGTTGAGAAACCTATTCGTATCCCGGATTATAAGGATAAGGTTTTACGGAACAAAGTCATTTCTTTGGTTTTAGTTCAGTGGCAGCGCCGAGGCGCTGAGGAAGCTACTTGGGAGCTTGAGGACAAGATGCGTGGAGACCATCCTGAGTTGTTTTGATTTCATTCTTTAAGTTGTATTCAGTTGCAAACTCTCTAAACATTTGATCTGAATAAAGAATGTTTCTGATTTATGTATTACATTCAGTACTTAAGATCTGATTTCGAGGACGAAATATCTTAAGTGGGGGAGAATGTAGTAGCCCGTACCCTAATTGAGTAATTAAAGGATTAATGCTAATTAAATAAATTGGGTATCGGATGGATCGAAAGCTCCGAACAGGATCGGAAGCTCCGATTAGCGATCGGAGGCACCGATGATATTACGTCATCCATGACGTGTGGTTAGATCGGAAGCTTCGATCAGGATCGGAAGCTCCGATCACCCCTATCCGGAGTCAACAAGTGATATTTTGACACGTGGCAAATCAGGATCTTCGGAAGCTCCGATGGCAGGATCGGATGTTTCGATCGAGATTCGGACGTTCCAATAGAAGATCGGAGGTTCCGATCGATGTCTATAAATAGAAGGCCGAGGCTTCACTTTCATTTGCCAATTCTGAGTTTTCCTTTCCATTGTAGTCCTATTGGAGTAATTCTAGTCTTCCTAGGCTTGACCCGGGGGTTGGCGAGGCGTTCGATAGTCGTAGCAGAGTTGTGCCCAAGTTCTGGAGGCATCGACATCAAAGGGCTAACGACGGACGAAGGTATAACTTTTGCTTCCTATAAATATTTAGGAGTATGCAATAGCTTAGTTAAGGCTTTTAGAGCACTTTAATGATAGTAGTATCATTTGGCAGTGTAGAGCAGACTATAGGCGTGGACCTAGAGTTGGTAGAGCTTGCACTGATTTGAGGTACGAAAGTACTGTTCGAGATATCCTGACTGAGTATGCATGTATTATGTGACTGCATGGTTTATATGTCATTGATTTATGCTGCATTCATTTACATACTGAGCTATCTCCTTCGAGATGTATGTTAGTAGGGTTGTACCCTATCCTGTTAGTGGATGGACTTCCATGGCTTTGGGTCCGGTAAATCCACTGGTATTATGGTATGGGAGCCACCTCCTGAAGCGACGGCACAACATGCTACATACCAGGGCTCGATCTGTCTCTGTTCTCTAATCCTTGACCTCGAGTTTATAGGGAATTCACTTTGCATGCATGTATACTCATACTCTCGTACTGAGCATTTTATGCTCACGTCTCGTACTCTGTGTTTCTGGACACCCTATTCCATGGGGCAGGTTTGCGATTGGACGAGGAGGGTGGATCCAAGAAGGGCTAGTTAGTGGTTGACCAGCGGGAGCTTTGTCTAGGTATTATTTCTGTTGTTTTGAGGTTGATACAGCTATTCGATTTGGTTGTATAATATTTGGATAAATTACAGATTCCTTTACTTGGGATTATATAATGTTTATGGTTTCCGCAGTTTTATTCTGATATCTGATAAATTAAGTTAATTGCATGCCTAAGTTCTGTTAGTAGGTGATCCGGGTAAGGGTCACTACATTTATGGTATCAGATCATGCAAAAGTATTCTTGGAATTTAGTCTCATCATGAGGTATTTTTGTAGATGGCAAATCGTGATGACCAGAGTTCTCATGGCAGTATTGGTGGGCGTTGGGGTGATGCCGACCGAGAGCATCGTCGTGAACGGCATCATCATCATCATGACGACGAGCGTTTCAATGTGCGTCGATTCTTAGCTATGGGTCCTAAACCCTTAGTTGGAGGTGAGTCTCCGGAGGATGCGGAGAACTAGTTAGACCGCATGGAGACGACTTTTCAGACTTTCCAATGCACCGAGGAGCAGAAGATGGAGACCCTTGGCTATCTTCTGGATGGACGTGCGCGCAGGTGGTGGAGGTTTACTTCTGCACCCTTTATTGCGGCGAGAGGAGTTCCCACCTGGGCCGAGTTCCGCACAGCTTTCCAAAAGCGGTATTTTCCTCCTGCACTCCGTCAGTCGAAGGCAGGCGAGCTACTGAGTCTGCGACCGGGAGCCATGTCTATCGATGAGTATCAGCAGAGGTTCTTTGATCTGCTTCCATATTGCCCCGAGATTGCTGATAGCTCAGAGATGAAGTATAATCTGTTCCTTCAGGGCCTTAACCCTGAGATCCATGACCGTGTGGCGGTTGGCGACAACATGTCCTACGAGGGTTTGGTGAGCCGTTGTCACCAGGCGGAGGACAACATTCGGCGGATAGGTCTTTCCCTCAATCAAGGCCTGCTAGTTCTTTGGGTCCCCGTGCCTAAACTTTTAAGAAGTCTGGATCTACTTCTTCCTCTGGTTCTGTAGGTGTTGTCTGTTTCGGTAAGAAGGACAAGTGTTATCACTGTGGGAAGAACCACCCATCCGACAAGTTCCGCAGAGCTTCTGGAGCTTGTTTCCATTGTGGAGAGACTGGTCATATCCGGAGGGATTGTCCACTGTCTGGGGGAGGCGGTTCTGGTTCTGGTTTAGGATCTGGTTCTCAGGCCACCATTCAGCAGAGGTCGCAGGGACAACCTGCTGGGAGTTCTCATTTGAGGCCACGAGCTTCTGGCCAAGTGTTTGCCTTGAGGCATGATCAGGCAGTAGAGGAGAATGAGAAAGTCATCGCAGGTACATTTATGCTTTATGGTATACCTGCTCTTGTACTTATTGACACTGGTGCATCTCATTCCTTCATTTCTGCACGTTTTGTTAAGAGGCATAAGTTACCATGCATTGCAGTTGTAGTAACCCAGATACCATTTTAAGATAATAATATGTTAAACATGATTAAGGGTTGGTATTTAACCAATTTCGGAGTGTTATTGGACTTCAGAAGTAAAATTTGGGCTTTTTCATTTTGGGCCGGATAGTAAGTTCCGATCCCGGATAGTAAGCTCTGATCGGAACGGAAGCTCCGATCCTGGAACGGAAGTTCCGATCCCCAGCTGTCAGAAATGATCGATGACTCAGTCGCGAGTTTTGACAAGTGTCGGTCATAGAGCAGATCGGAAGCTCCGATCGTAGATCGGAAGTTCCGATCCTGGCGTGGCAGACATGCACGCAATGAGCTGGATCGGAAGCTCCGATCCCGAAATCGGAAGTTCCGATCCTGGCCGAGAAATTTGGCTATAAATAGGGCCGTTCAGAGTTCATTTTCAATTACGAATTCCCGAGTTTCCTTCTTCAGTTATATAGTGTGAGTTATACACTTGAGGGCCCTATCGGTTATAATAAAGGTTCTGGAATAACCAAGGGGTGATTATAGTTATCCGGGACTAGCGACTCCAAAGGGCTAACTACGGACGAAGGTATGGTCCGGGAATCTATTTAAGTTTTGGGAGTACTTATTAGCTTAGTTAAGGCTTATAGAATTTATGTAGTGATACGGTGAACTTTTGAATATAGGCTTGGAACCTAGGATCTACTTTACTTGAACTAGCCTAGAGGTACGTACACATTGACTGAGATTGCCAGCGAGTATACATGTTTATATGTTGCATTTATTTGGCATTATTATATGGCATGATGTATGATTTACCGTTTTCTATACTCATATGTCATGTGCATATACACGTTGAGCCTATTCCTTGTTATACTTGATTATAGAGCCGCTCAGCTCTATACTCGATAGTCTGTCACTGAGAGTACCACGACGGCGGGGGCATTTATGTCTGTCTACTCTGGTGTACTAGACGAGTGTGATTGCACCCAGAGGTTGATCCATGCGGTGACAGCACTCATGTGGCGCCGGTTCTGAGCATGACTTTTCAGATGACCCTGTACCAGTCATCATGTTGCATGCATTATATACATATGTTTACTCATGTCTATGTACTGGGCGTAGTGCTCACGTCCTAGTTGTTATCTTGGACACCCTATTCCATGGGGCAGGTCGCAGGATGGACGGAACTGGTAGTTCAAGGCAGGACTAGGGAGCAGGAGCTTTGAAAGTTTTTATACAGCACGATTTATTAGCTGTATAATGTTTACTTTTAAGAATTTCGATATGGTTGTATCACTACAGATTTAAGCCCATATTATATTACTAAGCTGATATGTAAATTATGGATTATGTTTCCGCACGTTTTTACTCTGTTAAGTATTTTGCTGTATTAAGTTTAATGCATGCTATTAGTTGCCAGTTAGTAGGTGATTCCATGCAGGGTCACTACATTTTTGGTATCAGAGCGTGCTTAGATTTTGGGATTAGTACTTGGGATTTAGTTTAGTCTTGAGTAATTCTTGCGCATTTGGGATTTTAATGTGCAATTCTTTTCAGGATATGGCTGACGAGAGTCACGGTAGTGTTGGCCAGGGAAGTGGTCATCATCATCGTCGCCATCATCATCAGGATGATCAACATCGTCCTCATGAGGGTCGACGTCGCTATACTATTAATAAGTTCATGCAGGTAGGACCGAAACCCTTAGTGGGAGGCGAGAATCCTGAACAAGCTAGAAGATGGATGTCTAAACTCGAGAGTACTTTTTGTGCTTTCGATTGTACTGAGGATCAGAAATTTGAAGTTCTAGAATTCGTTCTAGAGGATAGAGCACGTTTTTGGTGGGATGCCAAGGTTGCTCAGGCACGTACTGAGAGAGGACAGGTGACTTGGGGGGATTTCTGTCGGGAGTTCCAGAAATTATATTTTCCTCCGGCTGTTCGCCAAGCACGATCTATGGAGTTTCTTACTTTGAGGCAAGGATCAATGACTATTGATCAATATGAGCAACGATTTCTTGATCTGCTACCTTTCAGTCGTCATATTAATGAGAGTGATGCATCGTAGTATTGATATGTCACCATTCGAGGCATTGTATGGTCGACGGTGTCGTACTCCGTTATTCTGGGATGAAGTCGGGGAACGGCAAGTCGAGGGTCCTGAATTGGTACAGCAGATTGTAGACAAGGTAGATTTGATCAAGCATAGGATCAAAGTTGCTCAAGATTGACGAGCCAGTTATGCGAATATTCGCCGCAGGCCACTTCAGTTTGAGCATGGTGAATATGTTTTTCTGCGAGTATCAACTTTCAGGAAGGTGATGAGATTCGGTGTGAAAGGCAAGTTGTCTCCTCGTTACATTGGGCCTTTCCAGATACTGAAGAAGATCGGAGATGTTGCTTATCGTTTGGCTTTACCGCCATCTCTTTCCAGTATACACAATGTTTTTCATGTGTCGTTGCTTCGACAGTACATAGCTGATGAATCTCATGTGATTCAGTCTACTGATATTCAGCTAGAGCCAGATCTGTCTTTTGTTGAACGACCAATCTGTATCCTAGACAGGAAGGAGAAAGTTCTTCGGAACAAGACTATACCACTTGTGATGGTACAGTGGCAGCGCCGAGGCGTTGAAGAAGCAACTTGGGAAACTGAGAGTCGTATGCGAGCAGAATATCCTGAGTTGTTTGCTTTGTATTTTTGATTACCATATAAGATGTAATTACCGTTGTTGTAATAAGACATGGTTTAATGTTTCATATTGTTATCTTGATTTATCTTTAGATGTTATTTCGCGAACGAAATATCTAAAGGTGGGGAGAATGTAGTAACCCAGATACCATTTTAAGATAATAATATGTTAAACATGATTAAGGGTTGGTATTTAACCAATTTCGGAGTGTTATTGGACTTCAGAAGTAAAATTTGGGCTTTTTCATTTTGGGCCGGATAGTAAGTTCCGATCCCGGATAGTAAGCTCCGATCGGAACGGAAGCTCCGATCCTGGAACGGAAGTTCCGATCCCCAGCTGTCAGAAATGATCGATGACTCAGTCGCGAGTTTTGACAAGTGTCGGTCATAGAGCAGATCGGAAGCTCCGATCGTAGATCGGAAGTTCCGATCCTGGCGTGGCAGACATGCACGCAATGAGCTGGATCGGAAGCTCCGATCCCGAAATCGGAAGTTCCGATCTTGGCCGAGAAATTTGGCTATAAATAGGGCCGTTCAGAGTTCATTTTCAATTACGAATTCCCGAGTTTCCTTCTTCAGTTATATAGTGTGAGTTATACACTTGAGGGCCCTATCGGTTATAATAGAGGTTCTGGAATAACCAAGGCGTGGTTATAGTCATCCGGGACTAGCGACTCCAAAGGGCTAACTACGGACGAAGGTATGGTCCGGGAATCTATTTAAGTTTTGGGAGTACTTATTAGCTTAGTTAAGGCTTATAGAATTTATGTAGTGATACGGTGAACTTTTGAATATAGGCTTGGAACCTAGGATCTACTTTACTTGAACTAGCCTAGAGGTACGTACACATTGACTGAGATTGCCAACGAGTATACATGTTTATATGTTGCATTTATTTGGCATTATTATATGGCATGATGTATGATTTACCGTTTTCTATACTCATATGTCATGTGCATATAGACGTTGAGCCTATTACTTGTTATACTTGATTATAGAGCCGCTCAGCTCTATACTCGATAGTCTGTCACTGAGAGTACCGCGACGGCGGGGGCATTTATGTCTGTCTACTCTGGTGTACTAGACGAGTGTGGTTGCACCCAGAGGTTGATCCGTGCGGTGGCAGCACTCATGTGGCGCTGGTTCTGAGCATGACTTTTTAGATGACCCTGTACCAGTCATCATGTTGCATGCATTATATACATATGTTTACTCATGTCTATGTACTGGGCGTAGCGCTCACGTCCTAGTTGTTATCTTGGACACCCTATTCCATGGGGCAGGTCGCAGGATGGACGGAGCTGGTAGTTCAAGGCAGGACTAGGGAGCAGGAGCTTTGAAAGTTTTTATACAGCACGATTTATTAGCTGTATAATGTTTACTTTTAAGAATTTCGATATGGTTGTATCACTACAGATTTAAGCCCAGATTATATTACTAAGCTGATATGTAAATTATGGATTATGTTTCCGCACGTTTTTACTCTGTTAAGTATTTTGCTGTATTAAGTTTAATGCATGCTATTAGTTGCCAGTTAGTAGGTGATTCCATGCAGGGTCACTACAGCAGTAGACGTAGTGATGTCTGTTTCTACTCCGACGGGCCAATCTACTTTGGCTTAGCGTCTAGTGATGGGTTGCCCTTTAGAGTTCGAGGGTAACATTTTGTTAGCGAATCTCATGGTCCTGGCGATGGACGACTTTGATTGCATTTTGGGAATAGATATGTTAACTACCTATCGAGCTTCAGTGGACTGCTATTAAAGATTAGTACGCTTTCATCCGGAGGGGAGTGAGAGCTGGTTTTTCTATGGTGAGAGAGCGTGACCCCCGATGCCTTTGGTATCAGCTTTGAGAGCCTGTCGAGCTCTAGAGTCTGGCGGGGAAGGCTATCTTATCTATGCAGTTGATTTGTCCGCTGAGAGTATTGGGATAGAGAGCATTCCTGTTGTGGATGAATTTCCAAATGTATTTCCTGATGAGATTCCGGGTTTTCCTTCTGCTAGGGAAGTCGAGTTTGGCATAGAGTTGATGCCGGGTACTTCACCTATTTCTCGAGCACTGTATCGTCTGGCTTCGTCAGAGATGCGTGAATTGAAGAATCAGCTACAGGATCTTTTGGACAAGGGGTACATTCGTCCTAGTGTATCTCCTTGGGGAGCTCCTGTTCTCTTTGTAAAGAAGAAGGATGGGTCGATGCGGTTGTGCATTGACTATCGGTAGCTGAATCGAGTCACTGTAAAGAACAAGTATCCATTACCTCGTATTGATGACTTGTTTGATCAGCTGCAGGGCACGTCAATTTACTCCAAGATTGACTTGAGATCTGGGTATCATCAGTTGAGACTCTGTGATCAGGACGTAGCCAAGACTGCATTCCGTACTCGCTATGGGCATTACGAGTTCCTAGTGATGCCATTTGGTTTGACTAATGCGCCGGCTATATTCATGGATTTGATGAACCGTGTCTTCAGGGAGTATTTGGACAAGTTTGTCGTGGTCTTCATTGACGACATCTTGGTATATTCGCGTAATACGAAAGAGCACGTTTCTCACTTACGGTTGGTACTGCAGACTCTTTGAGATGAGCAGTTGTATGCCAAGCTGAGCAAGTGTGAGTTCTGGATGGATAGAGTGGTCTTTCTTGGCCATATCATATCCAGGGAAGGGATTTCTATTGATCCAAGCAAGATTGAAGCGGTACTTAATTGGTCGCGTCCGACGACAGTTGCTGAGATCCGTAGTTTTCTGGGTCTAGCAGGGTATTATCGTCGCTTCATTCTGAATTTCTCTCAACTAGCTCGACCTTTGACGCAGCTTACCCGCAAGGGTGTGGATTTTGAGTAGTCCTCCGAGTGTGAGGAGAATTTCTGTGAGCTTCGATGGCGGTTGACTTCTGCGCCGGTGTTGGCATTACCGTCAGGATCTGGAGGGTATTTGGTATACACTGATGCTTCTCTTCAGGGGTTAGGTTGTGTTCTGACTCAGAATGGGCATGTGATCGCATACGCTTCTAGACAGCTGAAGCTTCATGAGGACAACTATCCAGTCCATGATTTGGAATTAGCAGCCATTGTGTTCGCTTTGAAGATCTGGCGTCATTATCTGTATGGCGAGAAATTTGAGATCTTCACCGACCATAAGAGTCTCAAGTATTTGTTCACTCAGGCGGAGTTAAACATGAGGCAGAGACGTTGGATGGACTTGCTTAAGGACTATGATTGTGAGATAAAGTACCATCCGGGAGCTGCTAATCTCACCGCTGATGCCTTGAGTCGCAAGGTGCGACTATCCGCACTTCAGACTTGTTCGATGTCTAGTGCGATCAGTGACTGTTGTACTTCAGGTTATACCTTCAAGCATAAGAAAGGTATGCAGAGTATCCAGATGTTTGCGATATTATCTGAGCCAACTTTGTATTCGCGGATCCGAGATGCTCAGATGTCTGATTCGAAGACCCATCGTTTAGCTCGTCTAGCTAACGAGGGTAACTCGTCTGGATTTCATTATCAGTCAGATGGCTTTCTGTGTTTGTCTGGTAGGCTTGTGATTCCGCAGGATGAAGAGTTGCGAGAGGAGATTTTGTCTCAGGTGCACCGCACTAAGTTGAGTATTCATCCTGGGATCAACAAGATGTACAAGGATCTACGTACACGTTTCTGGTGTAAAGGAATGAAACGCAGTGTTTATCAGTTTGTTTCGAGATGTTTGGTGTGTCAACAGGTCAAGGCAGAGCACCGACAACCTGGAGGATTTCTTCACAGTCTGCCTATTCCTGAATGGAAATGGGAGTTTATCACAATGGACTTTGTGACCCATTTGCCGGTATCCCCGAGGAACTGTGATGCTATCTGGGTTGTGGTGGATCGACTCACCAAGTCAGCGCATTTCATTGCCTATAGCCGGGAGTACAATGTGGATCATATGGCACGGTTGTACATTCAAGAGATCGTTCGACTTCATGGAGTGCCTGTGAGCATTGTCAGCGATCGGGACCCCAGGTTCACTTCTAGGTTCTGGGGGAGTGTTCAGCGTGCGATGGGTACTACTCTCAGTTTGAGTACTTCCTATCATCCGGAGACTGATGGTCAGTCGGAGCGCACTATCCGTACTTTGGAGGATATGCTTAGAGCGTGCGTCATGGATTTTGGTTCAGCCTGGCAGGATCATTTTCCATTGATCGAGTTTGCGTACAACAACAGCTATCATACTAGTATTGGTATGGCATCTTTTGAGGCGTTTTACGGGCGACATTGTCGTACTCCACTCTTCTGGGAAGAAATGGGGGAGAGACAGGATGAGGGACCGGAGTTTATCCAGCAGGCGATAGACATTGTTGATCAGATCAAGAAACGGATTAAGACTGCACAGGATCGTCAGGCCAGCTATGCTAATATCAAGCGTAGGCCTTTGCAGTTCGATGTCGGGGAGAAAGTGTTTCTGAGAGTGTCACCTTTTCGCAAGATTCTCAGATTCGGCCTTAAGGGCAAGTTGTCTCCCAGGTTTATCGGTCCGTTTGAGATCTTGGAGAGCATTGGCGATTTGTCTTATCGACTAGCTTTGCCACCGCATCTATCCAGTATTCACGACGTGTTCCATGTATCTCTGTTGCGACGGTATGTGGCGGATGAATCTCATATTCTGCAGCGGTCTGAGGTTCAGGTGAACAAGGATTTGACCTATGTTGAGAAACCTATTCGTATCCTGGATTATAAGGATAAGGTTTTACGGAACAAAGTAATTTCTTTGGTTTTAGTTCAGTGGCAGCGCCGAGGCGCTGAGGAAGCTACTTGGGAGCTTGAGGACAGGATGCGTGGAGACCATCCTGAGTTATTTTGATTTCATTCTTTAAGTTGTATTCAGTTGCAAACTCTGTAAACGTTTGATCTGAATAAAGAATGTTTCTGATTTATGTATTACATTCGGTACTTAAGATCTGATTTCGAGGACGAAATATCTTAAGTGGGGGAGAATGTAGTAGCCCGTACCCTAATTTAGTAATTAAAGGATTAATGCTAATTAAATAAATTGGGTATCGGACGGATCGGAAGCTCCGAAGGCACGATCGGAAGCTCCGATGAGCGATCGGAGGCACCGATGATATTACGTCATCCATGACGTGTGATTAGATTGGAAGCTCCGATCAGGATCGGAAGCTCCGATCACCCCTATCTGGAGTCAACAAGTGATATTTTGACACGTGGCAGATCAGGATCTTTGGAAGCTCCGATGGCAGGATCGGACGTTCCGATCGAGGTTCGGATGTTCCGATCGAAGATCGGAGGTTCCGATCGATGTCTATAAATAGAAGGCCGAGGCTTCACTTTCATTTGCCAATTCCGAGAATTCCTTTCCATTGTAGTCCTATTGGAGTAATTCTAGTCTTCCTAGGCTTGACCCGGGGGTTGGCGAGGCGTTCGATAGTCGTAGCAAAGTTGTGCCCAAGTTCTGGAGGCATCGACATCAAAGGGCTAACGACGGACGAAGGTATAGCTTTTGCTTCCTATAAATATTTAGGAGTATGCAATAGCTTAGTTAAGGCTTTTAGAGCACTTTAATGATAGTAGTATCATTTGGCAGTGTAGAGCAGACTATACGCGTGGACCTAGAGTTGGTAGAGCTTGCACTGATTTGAGGTACGAAAGTACTGTTCGAGATATCCTGACTGAGTATGCATGTATTATGTGACTGCATGGTTTATATGTCATTGATTTATGCTGTATTCATTTGCATACTGAGCTATCTCCTTCGAGATGTCTGTTAGTAGGGTTGTACCCTATCCTGTTAGTGGATGGACTTCCATGGCTTTGGGTCCGGTAAATCCACTGGTATTATGGTATGGGAGCCACCTCCTGAAGCGACGACACAGCGTGCTACATACCAGGGCCCGGTCTGTCTCTGTTATCTGATCCTTGACCTCGAGTTTATAGGGAGTTCACTTTGCATGCATGTATACTCATACTCTCGTACTGAGCGTTTTATGCTCACGTCTCGTACTCTGTGTTTCTGGACACCCTATTCCATGGGGCAGGTTTGCGATTGGACGAGGCGTGTGGATCCAAGAAGGGCTAGTCCGTGGTTGACCAGCGGGAGCTTCGTCTAGGTTTTATTTCTGTTGTTTTGAGGTTGATACAGCTATTCGATTTGGTTGTATAATATTTGGATAAATTACAGATTCCTTTACTTGGGATTGTATAATGTTTATGGTTTCCGCAGTTTTATTCTGATATCTGATAAATTAAGTTAATTGCATGCCTAAGTTCTGTTAGTAGGTGATCCGGGTAAGGGTCACTACAGGAGTTATGTAAGCGATGCTGCTAGACGTATAACATGACTGGTTGAGTACCATCAGACTTGAGTTCTGACGTTTTTATTATCAAGGAGTTGATAAATAAGAATAGAGCTATATAGAGTAAGCTCATACAGGGACTTGATGATCCCGAATCACATGAGATGTGAACCCACTGCTAGATATATCATTGAAATATTGAGTGTCACACAAGTACTGGTTTTCTAAATCTCGTTGAGAATGAAATTAGTACAATGAGTTGAGCGTCTTATAAAGGAGTTTATAAACGAGATAAATTATTACTTCTAAAGGAGAATAAAGGGGAAAATAATTTTTAATTTGTGAAAGTGTTTCAAAATTAAAAGTTGACTTAAATAAATAATTATTTTTTGAAAATGGTTATTTTCAAAACTATTATTATGAACTTAGTTAATTAATTCAAGAGTTGAATTAATTAAATACTAGTGAACTTAGTAGAGTCCAAATAATTAAATTAATTCAAGCGTTGGGTTAATTAAACAATATTGGGACTTGTAGAGCCCAAATTGAAATAGTGTTGATTAATTATTCCACTAGTGGGCTTGAATGAGTTAAAGTAGGATTTAATTAATTGATTGAACTTAATTAAATGTTAAGTTCATGAGACATGTATGTATATTTTTGACCTAAAATACATACAATACATGTGAGAGATGAGATGAAGAGTTACAAGACAAGATGCACAATTTACTATGCATGCTTTAACTTTTGTCATAACACTTCTCCAAGAACCAAGACAAGCAACCTCCTAACTCCACTTCTGTAGCATCCAAAATTTTCAATCGGAGCGTTACATAAACATACATACTTAAAATATTAAAATTTTGGGAAAATAAAAACTTGCAGAAGCATCATCTTCTTTATTAAATAATAACGTTAAAGAGTGCACAACAAATAATGAAATACACATTTAAAAGACTTTGCCGAACATGGCCTTCAACTTAAAATCCAATACTTGTTTTCCATCAAAACATAAAATTGTTTAAACAAAACTCATTCATAAGCATCCGCACTCATGCATCGCCTGTTGGACCAACCCATGCCTTCTTTTCATGTCCACCAACATAATCATCAATGAAGGTATCTATATCTTCGTTACCTGCACCATTCAAGTATAGAAAGTCTAAAGACTCAACAAGTGTAGTGAACCGTACCCAAATTGAGTGATTAAGCGTTAATCACTAAATCATTATCAAGTTAAACAAGATTAAGCAAGTTTCAGATGAATCTACGAACTTCAGAAACGAACTCAGAATGATTAGAAATGGCCCGGAGGGTTGGGTGGAACGGAAGAAACGATGGGGAACGGATGCAACGTTCTGGCCTACTGATGCCATCCGTGACGTTAGAAAGATGACATCATTGCTTACAGACGTGATGGGACATCGGACGCAACGAAGGTCGAACGGGCGTTCCGTTCGCTAACGGACGCAACGATCCCACGAACGGACGTTCCGTTCTGTGTCTATATATAGAGGGTCCGAGAGCTCATTTCACTCGCACCTTTTCCCTTCTCTCTATCGATTCCTAGGCCTTCTAACTCAGATCTAGGGAGTTCTAGGCGTCCTATTGGGAATCCGGAAGTGGCATAGCGATCGCGGCATCGTAGCAAAGTTGTGGCCTAGTTTTGAGGCTATCGACAGCAAAGGGCTGACGACGGACGCATGTATAACTTTGGCTTCCTAAAAATATTTAGGAGTATGCAATAGCTTAGTTAAGGCTTTTAGAGCTTAATTATTGATGCATGGGTAATTGCATTGTAGTGGCAGTAGACTGGACTATTAGGCTTGGAGTCTAGGCCAGTGGTGCTAGGAATTTCCTGCAGTTGTTAGAGGTACGTAAGTATTGATCGAGATAGCCAACATGATATATTTGCATGTATGTTGCATGAGTATATGCTAAATGTTTTATCATGTTTTAGCATGTTTTATCGCCTTAGCACATGCATGATTTTACGTATGACTGCATCTCGAGAGATGTGAGTCATTGACAGTCTCCATAAGGAACAGTGATCTCATGTTGGATTCGAGTCAGGTACGACAGTTTCCATATGGGACTTGTATCCTGTTTTGGATTCGGGTCAGGATGGGGTTGGCTCAGCCCTGATATAGAATATATGAGTACCCCGCTGAGTCGCTCTCTAGCCGTACTGTATATTCCTGGTGCCATGAGCAAGTATTTTACTTGGATTTTAAATTCATCTGTGTGCGCATATTTGCACTTATATCATTGCTTATTTATTGAGCGTAGTCGCTCACGCACCTGTGTTTGGGTATTGTGGTGTACCTTGTGACGAGGCAGGTGTAAGCACAGGATTGAGCACCAGGAGATTGGAGTGGCCAGTAACCTTGGAGACAGCAGGATTAGCTGTAGGTTTTTGCCCTTTAGGCTTATTTATTCGATTGGTTTGTATGATCGAATTTGTTTAACCGGTTGTATTATGCCGGTCTGCTTTTATTCAAGTCTTTTGCAGTGATTTATTTTAAATGCATGCTTAATTATGCTCTTAACTCTGATTAGGTAGTGGATCCGGGTTGGGTCGCTACAACAAGAATAATTCATAAAAACTTTTTCATAAAAACTTGAAACTCAAAATTTATGACATAACATGAACACGTAGTAAAAACATGACATCTTAGGTGATGAAATACATGCATTTGTGGAAACCATCATGTGAGCACATATATTGGGAAGGCACTTTCGGAGCTCAACCCGAAAATCCAAAACCCTGCGTTGAGCACATGTTTTGGGAAGGCACTCCCGGAGCTCATTCCGAAAATCCAAAACCCTGCATAATCCGTCTCGTTTTGCCACCACAAATTCACATAAAATAAAAATATTTTCATGCATACATCAAGTCATCATACTTCACATATGTTTCACGACTTCATCATTTCATGCTTATCAATATAATCTTTATTCTTTCATATTCATAACTTTCATAAACAATGTCGTGCATGAATAAACCAATGAGAGAACCAATCATGTATAAAATACCTCCTACATTTCATGAATTTCATGGAAAAGTAGAGTTCATAAAGGTTGAAAACATAAACATGCATTACATAGTATAATTGTTCCACGTGAGTCGTTCCGTCCGTCCCGGACATTTAAAACTTGAAATGTTTGCATAAAATCTCTTAAATATACTTAAGACATCTTAAAATGGTATGAACATGAATTTATAATTCCTAAAAAGAAATTTAAAATTTTTGGGACAGAGGTCACATGGACCCTTGTCCGGACCCTTGCACGGACCTATGTCCGAAGGGTGCACTGACCTCGTTCCAACCTCCGTGCACATGAAAAGTTCAATTTTTTCAGAGACAGAGGGCACATGGACCCATGTCCGGACCCCCTTCTAGGGTCTGGACACTTCGGAAAATTTTTGAATTTCTACGAATCTCCATCAAGCTTTCACCAAAAAATACGATTTTTTGAGTTCCAAAACCTATCAACCATCATAAACCTTGGAAAGACAATACCAAACTCCAGTGAATCTTCAAATAACGCTTTAAAACTCATTCATCAATACCTTAATTCAAATATTTGAACCAAAAATTCATACCCAACACATTCAAACTCAAAAATAGGATTTCAAGCATCTAAGCCCTTACATCTCATCAAACTTGTACCGAAACATCAAGAACACCTCACGTACCACTAGTGGACAACATAAACTTGAATCTTGAAGAAACTTGCATATATCTTCAATCATATACATAGGGTTTTACCTTGAAAATACATATATTCTTGAATGAGTTTCAAAATAGTAAAAACTTTCCTGAATCGTTTGATTGGAATTAACCTGGTCGGAAGGATGATCCAGCCTTGAAAATAAAGAACCCTAACCCTTGAGATCGCAGTGTTTGAGCGAGAGAGATTTTGAGAGAAAGACTGAAAACGTTTAGTGATTAAAAGTTGAACGCTTGACTTATTTTGTAACTAATGGGCTCCCAACACGACCCATTAATTGAAATTAAAAGTTTTAAAACTTAAACTCTCCCCCATTAATAAAATGCACTGCATACCATTAAACTTAATTTAAATAAAAAAAAATTTCAACTCGTTCAAAGGCTAGACTCGTCCCTAAGACCCAAAATTAAATACTAACCTGAAACTTTAAAAAAAATCACATCACATCAAATAATAATTCTCAAAAAACAACATAAATCACATAATTAAACATAACAATTAAATATTCTAAATAACATGCATTAAATCATATAATTTAATTAATTTATCGTGATTAAGCTAGTGGAATTTTTGGAGCTTACAACTCTACCCTCCTTAAAAGAATTTCGTCCTCGAAATTTGACTTACCAAACAGTTCAGGATAGCGTGCTTGCATATCCTGCTCGGTTTCCCACGTATCTTCCTCAACCAATTGGTTACGCCATAGGACTTTCACCATTGGATTTTCTCTGCTCCTCAACCTACGAACATGTATGTCCAAGATTTGAACAGACATCTCCTCATAGGACAAGTCTAGTGTCCATTCCACTGGCTCATGGCGAATAAAATGGTAAGGATTCACCACATTCTTCATTTGCATGGAGATATGGAAGAGATTGTGTACACCTTCCAAGTTTGGAGGTAGAGCTACTCGATAATCTTGATCCCCAACTTTCTCTAGGATCTCGAAAGGTCCTATATATCTTGGACTAAATTTACCTCTCTTTCCAAACCTCATAACACCCTTCCATGGTGATACTTTCAAGAACACATGGTCACCTAATTCGAACTCCAAATCCCTACGCCGCTTATTGGCATAACTTTTTTTGTCGACTTTGAGCTTTCAATATTCTTTCCCTGATCTTGGATATCAATTCCGCTGTCTGAGTCACTATCTCTGGTCCCAAAACAACTCTCAATCCAACTTCATCCCAAATCAGGGGAGTGCTACATCTTCTCCCATACAATGCTTCATACGGAGCCATGCCAATAGTTTCTTGATAACTATTGTTGTAAGTGAACTCCACTAATGGTAATTTCAACTCCCAATTTCCTCCAAAATCGATCATGCAACCCCTCAACATGTCTTCGAGTATCTGAATTACTCGTTCTGATTGAGCATCTGTTTGAGGGTGGAAAGCTGTGCTGAAAGCTAGCTTCGTTTCAAAACCTCGGTGTAAATTTTCCAAAAAATTTGAGGTGAACATAGGATCTCCGTCAAAAACTATTCTCGCTGGAACTCCATGCAATTTGACAATTTTCCGATTGTACAGCTCTGCATACTGATTCATCGAGAAATTATTTCTGACTGGAAGAAAATGAGCTGAATTTGTTAACCTGTCCACTATCACCCAAATCGAGTTCATCCTTCGCGGTGTAACTGGAAATCCTTCCACAAAATCCATAGAGACATCTTCCCACTTCCATGTGGGTATAGACAACAGTTTCAGAAGTTCTGCTGGCATTTGGTGCTCAATTTTCACCTGCTGACATATCAAATATTTACTCACAAATCTAACAATATTCTTCTTCATACCTGGCCACCAATATAATGATTGCAGATCCTTAAACATCTTTGTGCTTCCTGGATGAAGAGAATATAAAACAGATTGGGCTTCAGTCATCACTTCTAATCTCAGTGAGTCTACTGCTGGCACCCAAATTCTACCTTTGTGATGAAAAATCCCATCTTTAACAGTATACAACGTACCACCCTTAGCCTCATCTCTGTTCATTCACACCATCAACTGTTCATCAGAAGCTTGACCTGCTCGAATTCTATCAAGAAAATTTGGTAATACTGTTATGGCTGATAGAGTGCATACCTCCATCGGTTCGGATATCTCCAATTTCATTCGCTTGAAGTCTGCAATTAACTCTTGTTGAATTGTCAACTGGTTCAATGTCGCATACTTGCGACTCAATGCTTCTGCTACTACATTAGCCTTACTTGGATGGTAGCTAATGTCACAATTGTAGTCCTTAACCACTTCCAACCATTGTCTTTGCCTATTATTTAACTCATTTTGAGTGAATAAGTACTTCAGGATCTTGTGATCAGCAAAAATTTGACACTTCTCGCCATACAAATAGTGTCTCCACATATTCAAAGAAAATACAACTGTCGTTAACTCAAAATCATGAGTCAAGTAGTTCCTCTCATGGACCTTGAGCTGTTGAGATGCATAATCTATCACCTTATCATATTGTATCGGAACAACCCCTAATCCACTCTTAGAAGCGTCGGTATAAACCACGAAATGACCTATGCCTTCTGGAATTGCTAGCACTGGTGCAGTCACCAGTCTCTCCTTCAACTCTTCGAAGCTTCTCTCACATTGCTTTGACCACATGAACTTCACACCTTTCCAGGTCAAAATGTCAATGGTAGAGCAATCTTGGAGAAACCCTTCATAAACCGTCTGTAGTAACCTGCTAAACCCAATAAACTCCGTATCTCTGTGACATTCTTCGGAGTAACCCAATTTTGAGCTTCTTCTACCTTAGACGGATCCACCTTAATCCCCTTAGCTGAGACTATATGAACCAAAAATGCAATCTGCTCAAGCCAAAATTCACACATACTGAACTTAGCATACAGCTGTTTCTCTTTCAAAATTTGCAACACTGTAGACAAGTGCTGACGATGCTCCTCTAGACTGCGAGAGTTTATAAGTATATCATATATGAATACTATGACAAACTGATCCAAGAAAGGTTGAAAAACCCTGTTCATCAAATCCATGAACACAGCTGGTGCATTGGTCAACCCAAACGGCATTACCAAGAACTCGTAGTGGCCACAGCGAGTCCTGAATGTTGTCTTCTGTACGTCTTCATCCTTCACTTTCAGTTGATGGTAGCCTGATCGTAGATCGATTTTAGAGAACACCACCTCCCCTTTCAATTGGTCTAACAGATCATCTATTCTAGGCAAGGGATATATGCTCTTCACTATAACTCGGTTCAATCTCTGTAGTCAATGCACAACCTCATTGACCCATCCTTCTTCTTAACGAATAACATCGGTGCACCCCACGACGATACACTCGTTCTGATGACCCCTTATCCAACATTTTTTGCAAATGTTTTTTCAAATCTTTCATCTCTTTCGGTGCTAACCTGTACGGAGCCTTAGAAGCTGGCTTAGTTCCAGGAAACAACTCGATCCCAGATTCAAATTCAAAATCCGCCATCTCTAAAACAATGAAATCTGCACCCAACTATAAACCCTGCATCAGAATCTTACAATTTCTTATCACACTGCTGCTCTTCAATTCCTCTCTTGAGGGAAATGACACACTAAACCCCGAAACAGACTTATCCGAAAAATTGCCGATTTCATCATAAAATTAATAGACATAAAAGAATGTGTAGCTCTTGTATCTATCAACACATTAGTAGGTAAATCATCAATATAAATCATACTTGTTACAATTGCAGAATCTGGATCCACCTGCTCTTGGGTCATCGCAAACACTCTCCCCTTGACTGGTTCCTTAGAATGAGGGCAATCCTTCTGATGGTGACCCGACTTCTTGCATAGGGATCAAGAATTAGTCCCCCACATTCACTGACCTGAATGTGGATTCCCATATTTTTGAAAAATAGGTACATTTACCGGCTTTGGAGCATTGGTGGTCGGCTGATTCTGCCCTTGAGGTCATGCCTGATTGGGGTTCTGGCGCTGCTATTGTTGTGGTCTCATTTGAGCTGGAGCTTGGTATGGCCTCTTTTGACTAGGCTCCTATTGATCTCTTCCTTGATATCTACCTATCTTTGCCTGTGACTCTTTAATAATGTCATTCCTATACTTCTCAGATAACATAGCCTCATCGACTGCTGCTCGGTAAGTGGTTTCCCAACTTAATCTGACATCACGATGAATGGAGGCATTCAATCCCTCTATGAAATTCTTCAACTCCTCAGCAGCATTTCCAGAGATCATGGGCACAAAGTACCGCCCCCTCTCGAACTTTTTCACATACTCAAAAATAGACATGCTCCCTTGACGGAGTTCCAGAAACTCCCTGGCAAGTCTGGTTTTGGTGCTGACTATAAATTACTTCCCGTAGAACACATATATCCCGATCGAATCAACAACTATTGGTAAATCGAGAGTCGTTCGAGATTCGATAACTATGCAATGCATCTTGAAGATCAAATAGTGACATCGCATGTGCTACTAAGAAACCATTTCTTAAAACACATCATGTACTCTGGCCAGAGATTCGTCACACTAATATCTCCTCAGATTGCATAGGATATCCACACTAGCAAGTATGTGGTGAATCCTTGACAACAAAGCATCGACTCCTATATGTGTCGTAACTGTACCCAATCCCGACACCTGATGACCCCAATAGAGTCGGTAAACGAGTCAAAGTACAGTACTAGCATATAGAGTCTCAATGATGTTTCAAGTAGTAAGGACTAATGATGTACAACCAAAACTGCGGACTTTATCCACTCGATAACTGATAACCACTTGGAAAGTCCGGATAGGATAGTTCGATCATTCATCGTATGAATATCCATTTGCATGCTTTGAACATCTCTATGTTCCATACCAATGAAACGTGGTACTCGGCATCGCAAATGCTAGTCTCAATCTCAAGCGATCCTTATCCTTATTAACGGACGGCTCAATCAACTAGGAACTGTTTAGAATATACAATGACTATAAGATGTGTTTCATGATAGCCATCCCCATGTGCCACCACATCATACACTATAGTATATTCAAGGTCTTCATCTAAACATCTTATAGTATGTCACAATATGATAAAAGATAAAGTAAACGCCATTATAAAAGTGTAAATTATATTAAACAAAAGATTGTTTATACATAGAGTCATAAAAGCCCTTAGCCACAAGTTGGCTCACCGGGCACCTACTCTTTCAATCTCCCACTTGCCCTAAAGCCAACTAGTCATACTACGCAGTCCCATTGCTTCGCGATGTTTGTCAAATAATGGTCCTGGCAAGGGCTTAGTAAGTGGATCAGCGATATTGTCTGCAGAGGCCACTCTCTCGATAGTGATGTCTCCTCTTTCCACGATCTCCCGGATGATGTGGTATTTCCTCAGTACGTGTTTGGATCTTTGATGAGACCTTGGTTCCTTTGCCTGAGCAACGGCACCCGTGTTGTCACAGTACAGCGGGACTGGACCAACAACTTCAGGAATAACGCCCAACTCATGGACGAAATTCCTCATCCAAACGACCTCTTTAGCAGCAGCTGATGCCGCAATGTATTCTGCCTCAGTGGTGGAATCCACTGTGGTGTCCTTCTTGGAACTCTTCCAAGAGACAGCACCGCCATTGAGCATGAAAACAAATCCAGAGGTTGACTTCGAGTCATCCACGTCACTTTGGAAGCTAGAGTCGGTATAGCCTTCCAATTTCAATTCTCTTCCTCCATATACCATGAACATATTCTTAGACCTTCGTAAGTACTTAAGAATATCCTTCACGGCTTTCCAATGCATTTGACCGGGATTGGCTTGATATCTGCTCGTGACACTCAGAGCAAATGCTACATCCGGTCTGGTAAATATCATCCCATACATGATACTACCTATGGCTGACGCATATGGTACATGTGTCATTTTCTCTATCTCTTCATCAGTCTTGGGACACATGGACTTGGATAGAGAAACTCCATGACACATAGGTAGATGTCCTCTCTTGGACCCATCCATTGAAAACCTTTTCAATATTGTGTCGATGTAGGTTGCTTGAGTGAGTCCTATCATTCTCTTAGATCTATCTCTATAGATCTGTATCCCTAGAATATAGGATGCCTCACCCAAATCCTTCATCGAGAATCTACCTGATAACCATATCTTTGTTGACTGCAACATCCCTACGTCATTCCCAATGAGTAGGATGTCATCAACATAAAGTACTAAGAATGTCACAGCATCCTTAACTACTTTCTTGTACATGCATGGTTTCTCCGGGTTCTTGATGAAACCAAAATCCTTTATTGTTTCATCAAATTTCTGGTTCCAACTTCTTGATGCTTGTTTAAGACCATAGATCGATCTCTGAAGCTTGCATACCTTATGCTCGCTTCCCATGAATGTGTATCCCTCAGGCTGCGTCATATAGATCTCTTCCTTAATATTTCCATTAAGAAATACAGTCTTCACATCCATTTGCCATATCTCATAGTCATACCAAGCAGCTATGGCAATAATGATTCTTATGGACTTGAACATTGCAACTGGTGAAAAGGTTTCATCATAGTCAACTCCTTGTCTTTGAGTATAACCTTTCGCCACCAATCGTGCCTTATAGGTCAATACCTTACCATCAGGCCCAAGCTTTCTCTTGTAGATCCATTTACACCCTATTGAAACAATTCCATCGGGAGGATCTACTAAAGACCAAACTTGGTTTGTATGCATCGAATCTATTTCTGACTGCATACCTTCAAGCCATAAATTTGAATCCGCATCAGAAATTGCTTCCTTGAAGTTTCTTGGATCACATCCAACGTCGGGTTCATCTTGATCCCCTTCAAGAAGAAGACCATATCGAATAGGAGGTCTAGATGTCCTCTCGGATCTTCTAGTACTAGGCGTGTCCTCTGAAGATTCTTGAGGTATGGGATCATTATTTTGTATTTCGGGTTCTTCTCGAATTTCTTCGAGTTCCATCATCTCGCCTTTCTTATCCAATAAGAACTCCTTCTCCAAGAAGGTGGAATTCCTTGAAACAAACACTTTTGTTTCAGTAGGATGATAGAAATAATATCCGATTGAATTCTTCGGATACCCTACAAAATAACATAAGGTGGATCGACTATCCAACTTATCTCCCACTGTCTGCTTCATGTAAGCAGGACATCCCCAAATCCTCAAGTACGAATACTTAGGAGCTTTGCCATTCCATAACTCGTATGGTGTTTTGTTCACTGCTTTAGTGTGGACGTTGTTCAACAACAATACCGCCGTTTCAAGAGCATAGCCCCAAAACGAAGGTGGGAGCTCAGTGAAGCTCATCATAGATCGAACCATGTCCAACAAAGTTCGATTGCGACGCTCCGAAACACCATTAAGCTGAGGTGTCATAGGAGGAGTCCACTGAGAGAGAATCCCATTCTCTTTCAGATAGTAAAAAAACTCGGTACTTAAGTATTCTCCACCTCGATCCGATCGAAGTGCTTTAATACTTTTACCTAGCTTGTTTTCTACTTCAGCCTTGAATTCTTTGAACTTTTCAAATGCTTCAGACTTATATTTCATTAAATATAAATACTCATATCTCGAATAATCATCAGTAAAGGTAATGAAGTAGGTGTGGCCAAATTGAGTACCAATTCTAAATGGACCACAAACATCTGTATGGATCAAATCCAACAGATTTTGACTACGCTCAGGTTTCCCCTTGAATGGAGATTTAGTCATTTTTCCTTTCAGACAGGATTCACAAGTAGGTAGAGAGTTAATATCAAACATATCAAACATGCCCTCTCCCACTAGCTTATTCATCCTCCTTGATGAAATATGACCTAGCCTAGCATGCCAAAGGTTTGCCGGGTTTTGACTATCGATTTTCATTTTGTTCGTTGTTACCGGTTTATCAACATAATTTATTGGAACGTCTTTTAATTTTAAGTTATATAGATCGTTTTCAAGTTGTCCATTTCCAATCAAACATTCATTCTTGTAAATATTGCAAATCTCATTCACAAAATTGCAAGAAAAACCATCTCTATCAAGCATAGAAACAGAAATAATGTTTTTAATCAAATCTGGAACAAATAAAACATCTCTCAAAAGTAACTTAAAATCGTTCTGCAAAATTAAATAAACGTCTCCCACAGCTTTGGCTTCAACTCTAGAACCATTTCCGAGCCTCAGCTGGGTCTCACCCATTCTAAGCTTGCGACTTCTTGTCATCACCTGCAAATCATTGCAAATGTGAGATCCACATCCGGTATCCAATACCCAAGAAGTTGTATTAAGTGAAACATTTATTTCAATATAAAACATACCCTTCGCAGTTCGCAACTGCTCTAGATATTCCTTGCAGTTACGTTTCCAATGACCGGGTTTCTTGCAGTGATGGCAAACATCCTTGGACTTTTCCATGTTTGAAGCCTTTGTCTTGTTCTTCTTCTCGGGTCCGGTTTTCTTGGATGGGGCAGAACGTTTCTTACCCTTTGTACTTGGCCCCTTCTTAGCAGAAGAAGAGAAGCCCACCAAGAGAACCGGTTTATCCTTCTTTAAAGTGGCTTCATAAGTTACAAGCATATTGACCATCTCTTCAAGGGAGGCCTCTATCTTGTTCATATTGAAATTCACCACAAAACCGTCAAACGATGAAGGAAGAGAGAGAAGTAATAAGTCCACATTGAGTTCATGCTCCAATACCAAATCAAGCGTTACCAACTTCTGAATGAGCCAAATCACGCGTACCCCATGATCACGGACCGAAGTCCCTTCATGCATGCGACACGTCATTAACTTTTTTACAGTAGCGAACCTTTCAGCTCTCGATTGAGCCCCAAAAAGTTCCTTGAGTTGTACGTGAATGTCAGCAGCATTCACGGTATCCTCAAATCGCCTCTGGAGTTCATTAGACATCGAAGCTTGCATATAGCATTTGGCCTTGATATCATGGTCCCACCATTTATCAAGTTTGGCCAACTCTTCCGGACTTATATCAGCTGGTGCTTCCTTCGGAGGAGATTTTTCTAACACGTAGAACATCTTCTCCGAGGTCAAGACAATCTTCAACTTACGGAACCATTCCGTATAGTTTGCGCCAGTCAGTTTATTTTGTTCGAGAATAGAGAATAGTGGATTGCGCGAATTCATCTTAATGAAATACTGAAAAGAAACAGACAATAATCAGTGATTGTTTAATTAATTTACTAAGACATAAAATAGGCGAAATTTATTTTATGAATCTCACTCCCACTATTTTAACGATTTCACTATCCTCTAGTGAAAAACGGGAAACTGTTTTCCTTAGTGGGAACATGGAGTCCAATTGACAAACTATGGTCCCGAATAATATCAGCCAACCATATATTTCAAAAGGTAGAGCCCAATTGCTTCCAAAGCAACCCCCATGTATTTACCTCATGTCCAATAAGGGCCCAATAATATGACGCCATATATTGTGACATGTCAAGATGACCCATCAATATTAAGTTGTGATGGACGGTCGCCATGTGGATCCCCCAATAATATGAGCCGATCCCATGGGAGTTCCACCCAACTTACAACATGTGTCGATCCAATGTACAGCTTTCCGACGAACGGGCCCCCCCAATAATATGAGCCGGACCGTATCTGCGGGTAGCATCTCATACATTGATCGTTGATGGAAGGTAGGAACATTTAAACAATATTTAAATTTTCTTTATTTATCTTGATATCAATTTTAAATCATATTTAAAATGAGGGATTTTAATTTTGAAAATTTATCTCATCATTTAAAATTTATATGCTTGCGGGATTCATACAATTTAGTCTAAACATGCATACAACGATAATATCATATATTATATTTTAGGATGATCGATTCCATTACTAATCGACCCGTGGTTGCCAATCACGAGTCTAAGTCCAATCCTAGGTAATATGCAGGTATGCAATGCAATCCTATTACATTGAGCTTCCAATTTACATTTTTTCAGTCTTCATTGTCTGCTGGGCCGACCATTTCTTCAAATCTTTGTCTCCCACTAAGTCTAATGTATTTACAATAAATAACTATGACAAGTAGGGGATACATTTTAAGGAGTGGGAACATGCCATAAACCAGGCCCACTTTTATTACATATGACAATTCATATTGGGCCATAAACCAGGCCCATTAATAAATCCAACAACAATAAAAACAAATGTAAATTCCCTAACATATACCTACAAAATTGGTCATGGCAATCGATCATCCTTATCCAATAATATTTAATTCAAAATTAATTTATTGGATAACATGCAATGGTAATTAAATTAAAAAAGATAAAATCATATTCCATATATAAAATCTTATTTTACATACAAAATCATATTTTATCTTTTTATCAAATAAAATCATATTTTACATATAAAATCCAATTTTATACATAAAATCATATTTTACTCAATATTTCCATAAGATCATATCTTATCATCAATTGTACCAAAAATAATTAATTTCATAAAATCTGATTTAACGGATAAAATCTATAAATTTTCCAAAAATTCAAATTTATCCAAAAATCAATTTTAAAATTTTCGAACTCGAACAATTCGATCCGACGCCTCGTGGACCAATCAAAAACAATTTTCGATCGGACCAAAAATAGAATTTTAACATATTAAAATTTTAATTAAAAAATAAAAATTAATTTTCCCGGGCCGCCCGGGACGATCCCGGGCAGCCCGCGCCCCAAAAGGGGCTCGGGCCGGGCAGCCCGTCGCTGCCCCTTGGGAAGCGATCACATCGCTGCCCTGGGCAGCGACAATCGCTGCCCTTGGGCAGCGATCGAATCGTTGCCCGTGTTTGCCCATTAATTTTAAATTTTTAAAATTCTTTTGTTTCAAAAACCAAGGCTTAAAATTTTTTTGTACAATCGATTAATTTAATCGCTTGATCTGAGCAACCTGGCTTTGATACCACTGTTGGAGAACGGTGTTCAGATCAATCAGAATTGATACCCGGTGCAGCGGAAGTTTTAAAATTTTATATGGAACGATTCCATATCATGGGTATCAAAACTTTAGGATTAAATTGTGCATGTAAAAATTAAATAACAATTAAATTTTTACCGTGAATCTCGAAACGAGATTATGGACACCAACAGATAACTCTGCTCTTGTTGTATATCCCAGGAACTGATGGACGAACAATTCTTCAATCAGGTCCACGAACAGAAGTTTAATCCCTCTGATAGATTGCACTAGAAAATCTATCAGAAGTTTCTACGAAGAGAATTAACGAATTTGATCCGTTAAACCAGACTGCAAATTCGAAATTCACAGGCTGGAATTTTCGACATGGAGAGGAGAGGGGGCGGCGGCCACTAGAGAGAAAAACCTAGTGTTTTCGAAAATTATGACCTCTGTTGTGTAATTTCTGTACTGCAATAACTTATTTATAATGTGGGCTGCTAACAGCTTAGGGCCCATTAGTCATAAGTTCAAGCCTGACAAGCAAAGCCCACATGTTCAGAAATTAATATAAAATTCATCGTGACTCAGATTGATAAACCAATTTCACCAATGTGCACAGAAACCATTTCTGCATCTTTTAGAGTCAAGATAAATTTTCTGAATCCGAATTCAGTGGTTTCCAAAAATGCCCATCCCTATGTCATTTTAGGAAATCTTACTCCTTCTACTCTTAAATAAGAAGTCTCACTTCTTTATTCACTAAATTTAACTCTTTAAATTTAATTATCTCAACGGGGATTAAAAATCCATTACTTGTGTGACCCTAAATGGTTCAGGGATACAGCTAGCCGTGGGCTCACAACTCCTTGTGACTCGGAACAACAATTTCCGACTTGCCCATCGAATCATGGTAAGAGCGCCAACCAACATCGCCTCATGATTCCCTAGGTATCACTGATAGTGCCTGCAAGAATCAATAGATTTTGGTTAGCGTACAGTACGGTCCCTTCATCCATATATCCCGATCGAATCAACAACTATTGGTAAATCGAGAGTCGTTCGAGATTCGATAACTATGCAATGCATCTTGAAGATCAAATAGTGACATCGCATGTGCTACTAAGAAACCATTTCTTAAAACACATCATGTACTCTGGCCAGAGATTCGTCACACTAATATCTCCTCAGATTGCATAGGATATCCACACTAGCAAGTATGTGGTGAATCCTTGACAACAAAGCATCGACTCCTATATATGTCGTAACTGTACCCAATCCCGACACCTGATGACCCCAATAGAGTCGGTAAACGAGTCAAAGTACAGTACTAGCATATAGAGTCTCAATGATGTTTCAAGTAGTAAGGACTAATGGTGTACAACCAAAACCACGGACTTTATCCACTCGATAAGTGATAACTACTTGGAAAGTCCGGATAGGGTAGTTCGATCATTCATCGTATGAATATCCATTTGCATGCTTTGAACATCTCTATGTTCCATACCAATGAAACGTGGTACTCGGAATCGCAAATTCTAGTCTCAATCTCGAGCGATCCTTATCCTTATTAACGGACGGCTCAATCGACTAGGAACTGTTTAGAATATACAATGACTATAAGATGTGTTTCATGATAGCCATCCCCATGTGCCACCACATCATACACTTTAGTATAGTCAAGGTCTTCATCTAAACATCTTATAGTATGTCACAATATGATAAAAGATAAAGTAAACGCCATTATAAAAGTGTAAATTATATTAAAAAAATATTGTTTATACATAGAGTCATAAAAGCCCTTAGCCACAAGTTGGCTCACCGGGCACCCACTCTTTCAGTGATGTCGTGTCCCGACTCTCGATCTTCAAATTCTGTTGACTGATGTTCTTCAGATTCCTTCCAAACGTTCACGATCAAACTCTCTCCAAAAATATTTCTCAGTTATGCGGCGGCTTCCCCCTTCAATTTTCCAATTCTATCGCCTATTATACTTCGCATCAAAAGCCCAATAAAAAGCCCAATAAAAATATGAAAGTTTACTTCCCGATATAATTCAAATTCTAAAATCTCAACGGAGCGGGCACTTAGTAGATATTCAGCGGGCGCGCATTAATCTCTGACTCTTGATATCCAATCTCACGAAGAATAGCGCAATGCAAGTGATGCTATCTTCTCATTAGCGCTACAAACAAGCGCTAAAGCACTTTCTTTCTAGCTACAACGCTTCTTCTTTTCTTTCCTTTTTTTCTTCTTATTTTTCTTTTCCACACAATCTCAATAATTTTCCTACATACACAAAAACAACAAAAACGGCCATAAATTTGCTCGAAACACGCAATTAACAATTAAAATCATAAACATATGAAGCGCATAAAATGCACTTATCAAAGTCCCCCAAACTTAATATTTGCTAGTTCCGAGCAAAACTTAATCAACACAAAAATTCCAAAAACTCATATCACCAAACCAACAACCAACATCAACAAGAATAGTCAAGAAATATTATATATGGAGCAATGTCCTCAGCAATAATTTTAAAAATTCACATCCAATCCCATCCAACCTACTAACACTTGAAAATTTTAATCATAACTAGTTAACCGCATAAATTTACAATCTCCGCAACTCACGTTTCAAAACACCCTTATCCAAATTTAATTCACACATTCATAGATCATGAGGACTTTTCAAGGTAGCAAGGGATCAAATAAAAGATACCATTCAATCAAAAACACTCACAATCGGTTTAATGCAAAGAATAATAGTATGTGTGTGTTTTGATTCTAAATTCGTACTCATTAAAAGTGTCTATCGACAGTCCATATGCTAAATTCTCGTAACTCTTCTCCACTAGTATATTGAACAACTATTACTTGGTCAATATGACTTAATCAGCTTTTAATGTAAAGTTTGGCTCACGGCTACAAACGAAGGAATAAGAATTCAAAAAGGAGAGTAAATTATGTTCTATCTCTAATTTCCACTCATTTTCATTCAAACTTCACACCTCTTCTTCACTCCATTGATTTTTCATATTTCTTTATTTTTCATCATGTTTTTTTTTCACCAACATTTTTGTTTTCACAACTTTTTCATTCACAAATTTTTTTTTTCGACTTTTTCAATCCCCTTTTCATCTCTTTTTTCTTCTTTTCTTTTCACTAGTACCCTTTTTCTTTTTAATTCTTCGACCACACTATTCCATATTCATAAATATAAACTAGAAGCATATAAAATTCTAACATTCAAATTACTCCCTTAAAGGTAGGAAATAGTGTTTAGGTTATTCATAGGCAGTAAATGTAGGACCTTGAAACGATGCCGAATGGGGGTTTGTCACACGGTTTCACGCATGCCATTCGTTATTAAATAAGGATCGAACAAGGTATTAGGGATATAATTCATCGATGGGTAGCTCGAAAGGCACAAACGATTTCCAGAAAAATTTCCTAAATCATTTCTAATCACAGTTATATCCGTATTTTGCCCCGAAGAGTGTTTGAACTAGTTCTAGACAAGTCTCAATTCACAATTAAATCATACAAATTTCAACCAGTGAAAAAACAACAATCATCAAAAGTAAACGGATTATCAACACATCTCTGAATGTGTACCTCACGTACTCATCTAACTGTAATTGTAGGCTTCAATAGGGCGACTTAGGATAATTCATTCAATAAAAACAGGCCCAAAATATCCAAACAACGCCTCAATCATCTCTATGTTTGTATGTTTCAAAATCAGATTCAAGCATTAATCACAGAGTATATAGGAATTTGTTCATCTAATTGGCTTTATTTTCATCAGTTCAAAATTTGGTCAGATAGGTTGACAGTCATGGAAATCAGTTACTGAACAAAGCAGAGAAAATTTCATCATTGGCCACGCATTCTAATTTTTTCTTGACTCAATTCAACTCACCTTCCCATACACAACAAATCCAAAACTCGACTTATCAACTAAAAAAAACTTACAATAACTAAAACAATTCAAATCATAACACATCACACAACATAATACTGAAGACCGTAATCCCAAGCAAGCAAGAACAACTACACATAAAATTTGAATTTAACCCCCCCCCCCCCCCCCAAACTTATTACAATCATTGTCCCCAATGATTAATCAATAATAAGAGAAAGGGACAAATACCTCAGATGCCGAGCATCAGTACTCGGCAGCATTATCATATCCATGGAAAGAATTTGCAGCATCAATAGTATCATCAGGCGACCACTGTGGAGGAGGTGGATAAGGCACAACCGTGGGAGGATAGTTTTGAGCGAGAGTGAGACAGACTGTGGTGAAGAAGAGCCTTTCTCATTGAATTAATATGTGATGGCGCTCTTAAGAAGCGAAATTTTGCAAGATTTGGCGCGGTTCGGAGGCTGTGTAGCGCTAGGTTGAGGTGCGGTTAAGGAGCGCGATAGCGCATGGTGTAGCTCCCTTCAGGAGTGCATTAGCGCATGGTTTCTGCGCAGTTGGGAAGCGCGTTTGCACTTATTTGTTGTGCCCTTGTGTAGCGCGATAGAGCAAGGATTTGCGCGGTTGATAAGCGCGATAACGATAGAATTGGGGCCTTCGGAAACGCGATAGCGCATGGATTGGGTTGTTCTTGCATCAGTGAAGCGTAGAGAGGGCGCGGGCATGGAATAGGCAACGATCGAGGGCGCATGAGGTTTGCACTTCAAATCACAATCTAGAGCGAGCGCGCTCTAAGGCTTGCGCGAGCGCGCATACACTTCAGAAAAGAATTCTCACATCCTGAAAAAAATCCAAAAATTTGTAAAATTAGGCCTACAAAATTCCCAATAATGCACTCAAAAGTAATAGATTAACTCATTAACAAAAATAGACAAAAAAATTTAAGCATAAATTAGATAAAAATAAAAATAAAAATGAAAATAACACAAAAATTTTGGGTTGCCTCCCATAAAGCGCTTGGTTTAGAGTCGTCAGCCCGAATTTCACCGGTATTTGGCGGTTGTCACTTTGGTTGGGGTCTTCCCCTTCTCTTTCGAGAAAATAAGTTTTTTAGTCCAGTAACTTTACCTCCTTTGGTTTTTGGTCCATTAATTTTTCCGATTTGGGTTTTGGTACACTGACTTTTCATTTTCAGTGTTTTTTGGTCCAACTGCATACATGTCAGCTTCTGATTGGTCCACGTAATCATTTTGGACCAATCAGAAGTTGACACGTATGTAGTTGGACCAAAAAACAATGAAAATGCAAAGTTAATGTACCAAAACCCACATCGAAAAAGTTAATGGACCAAAACCAAAACATGGACAAGTTAATGGACCAAAAAAATTATTTTCCTCTTCTCTTTCACACGCCAAACATATTCCACAAACCGCTTTTTAAATTTCGCCTTCTTTTTCTTGTTTTTCTTCTTTGGCGAATTTGACTCTTTCTCCTTTGGAGATTCAAGCTCAATAAAAGCTTTTGACAACCCTCCAGCTTCACAACCCGCTCAATCATGCATAATTCTTCAACAGGTGGGTTAGGTGCCTTCATGAATATGTTAAAAATCACTCGTTCGCCGTCCACACCCATCGACAATTCACCATTCTTGAAATCTATTTTGGCATCAGCAGTAGCCAAAAACGGTCTTCCAAAAATAAATGGAGCACCATGATCCGTTTCCATGTCTAAGATCACAAAATCAGCCGGAAATATGAATTTATCCTCCTTGACTAGAACATCTTCAACAATACCCCGTGGATATGTCATGCTTCTATCCGCCAACTACAATGTGATCGTGGTCGATGTTATCTCTCCTAGATCCAAGGCCCTGTAAACAGAAAATGACATTAAATTAATACTGGTCCCTAAATCACATAAAACACTACTAATATGAGATCCACCAATAGAACAAGAAATAGTAAAACTCCCTGGATCTTTAAGCTTTTGTGGCATCTTCTTTTGGAGCACAGCACTACATTCTTCAGTTAAGTTGACCATCTCATTCTCTAGTAGCCTCCTTTTCTTGGACATCACCTCTTTGATAAACTTTGCGTAGTTTGGCATTTGCTTCAAACCAACATCAACAAGAAAATATCCAAGAATTTTGAGAACTGCTCGTACAACGCTTTCTTCTTGAACCTCTGGGGATATGGAAGTGGATACTTGTACATCGGTTTTTGCTCAGGTTCAATCTCCTTCTCCTCGACTTTCTTATCTTAAATTGTAACTTTCTCAGTCCTATCAGATGTCTTGCTCTCACAGTTTCCTTCTTCATTACCTACTTGTTTCCCACTCCTTAAGGTGATAGCATTGCATTGCTCCTTCGGATTTATCTCTGTATTGCTTGGAAACTGACCTCTGTTGTTATCTTTCAAGGCATTCGCCAGCTGCCCAATATTAGTCTCCATTGATTGCAGCACAACGCCCATATTGGCCACATGCGTCTCTAAGCTGTCAAGGCGAGACTCAGTCCTCGCCATCCTCTTGCTCGATTCCTACACAAAACTACATACAACATCCTCCAAATAAGGCTTACCTTCACCGTTATTTGTATTGTTAGCGTATGAAAATTTTTCATGATTTCGAAAAACTAGGTGATAAGTATTTGGAACAGGATTACCTCTATAGCCTCCATAATCTCTTTGATTTATGTACTGCACTTGTTCAGGATGGTGAGATTCTTCCATAGCACCCGATACACCTGCTTATTCCGCTACACTTCCTTTATTCAACGCGGCCACTTGTGTAGTAAGTGCAGATAATTGTGCAGTGATGGAAGTAATAGGATCAATGTTATACACTCCAACAGGCTTCTTGACTCCAATACGCTCAGAGGGCCATTGAAAACTATTGATCATCATTTGTTCCAACATATCATAGGCATGTACAGGGTCCTTAGCAAAGATGGTTCCTCCAGCAGCAGAGTCCACTGACATTCGAGTAGGTGTGTTCAAACCATTGTAGAACCACTAGATCTGCTCCCAGTCTGCAAAATTATGGTTAGGACAATGTCTAAGTAAATCTTTGTACCTTTCCCACGCCTCATAGATCTGTTCAGAATTCATCTGCCTGAAAGTGCTGATTTCTATTTTTAGTTGGGTGGACTTGGCAGGTGGAAAGTATTTTGCCAGAAATTTCACTGTCATCTCCTCCCATGTAGTAATGCTTCCCAGCTGCAGTGATTGTAGCCAACTTTTAGCTTGATCCCTGAGACAAAAATGAAACAAACGTAAAAGAATAATATCTTCAAGAACACCATTCATCTTTACCATATCAGTAATTTCCAAGAAGGTCCGAAGGTGTAGATGAGGATCAACAGTTGCACTACCATTAAACTGGTTCTGTTGAACCATGTTGATCAAAGCCGGCTTTAATTCAAAGTTATTTGCATTTATCGTCCCTCGGGCGATTCCAGAATAGTGAGCCTGGATCGTCGGCCTGAAATGATATCTGATTGGCACCAAAGGAGCTTGATTTGTATTATCTTCAGCCATGTTCTGTTCTTCTGTCCTTTCTCTTCTCAAAGCTTTTGCAGTGCGTTCGATCTCTGGATCAAAAAGTAGAGAATTCGCGCTTTGAGATCGTCGCATGAACTGCAATCAAGAAGAATGAAATCAATCATTAACTAAAAAAAATAAAATTAAAATTCTAAATTAAAATCTAAACTAATTGGTAACAAGACTAAACAAAATAAACAAATTAGTCCCCGACAACGGCGCAAAAAACTTGTTGCGAAATTTACGCTCGCAAGCGCACGTTGTCAAGTTTTAATATAGTGATAAATAGAGTATCGTTCCCACGAGGAGTAAAGTGAAAATATTTAGTACTTGTAATTTCAATATTCCTAATTTTATTTATAAAATTAATAATTTATAGATTTGCTGAAAAATAAAGTAAGCAAAGGATTTTTATAGCAAGCACACAATTTCCAAAGAAATCTCAATCAGAGGAAAAATGGTCTAGAGGTTTAAATTTTACCTGGTTTCAACATCAATCACTCCTAATTAATTTATTTTCATGAATTCCTTTCAATTAATAACCAAGAACACTTAGATTATTCTATTTCCCTCTTTCGAGCAACAAATAGAGTGTATCAACTACAGTTCAATTCCAATATCCCTATTAAAAATCTAATTGTAGTGATATATGTAAAACAATGTTCTTTCTAAGGCTCCATTAATGTTATATACTCTCCCGAGCTATATAAACAATTAACAGTGTTATTTTTATCGGTCTTATTCAAAATCCCCTCTCCCGAGTGCCGAATTCCAAATAAATATTACAATTCAATTATTGATCATGTAATTGAAAAGACAATCAATAAGAGAAAAATAATTAATCTAAGGGAATTCAATCCAATAAAATTAAGAACTCGTAAAAGAGTCTACACCAGGTTCCATCCAACCCCTAGACTAAGGAATTTAGTTCATTATCGAATTCAAATAAAACCAAAACATATTCAAAAAAATAAACATAAATTCAGAATTTAATAAATATAAAAGAAAGAAAACAAAGCCGATGATGCGATGACGTATCCGAACTCTCGATCTTCAAACTCTGTTGATTGACGTTCTTCAGATTCCTTCCAAAAGTTCACGATCAAACTCTTTCCAAAAATATTTCTCAGTTATGCGGCGGTTTCCCCCTTCAATTTTCCAATTCTATCGCCTTTTATACTTCGCATCAAAAGCCCAATAAAAAGCCCAATAAAAATATAAAAGTTTACTTCCCGATATAATTCAAATTCTAAAATCTCGACGGAGCGGGCGCTTAGTAGATATTCAGCGGGCGCGCATTAACCTCTGACTCTTGATATCCAATCTCACGAAGAATAGCGCAATGCAAGTGATGCTATATTCTCATTAGCGCTACAAACAAGCGCTAAAGCACTTTCTTTCCAGCTACAACGATTCTTCTTTTCTTTCCTTTTTTTCTTCTTATTTTTCTTTTCCACACAATCTCAATAATTTTTCTACATACACACAAACAACAAAAACGGCGCATAAATTTGCTCGAAACACGCAATTAACAATTAAAATCATAAACATATGAAGCGCATAAAATTCACTTATCAGTTTTACCTTCAAAATACATATATTCTTGAATGGGTTTCAAAAAAGTAAAAACTTGCCTGAATCGTTTGATTGGAATTAACCTGGTTGGAAGGATGATCTAGCCTTGACAATGAAGAATCCTAACCCTTGAGATCGTAGTGTTTGAGCGAGAGAGATTTTGATAGAAAAACTGAAAACGTTTAGTGATTAAAAGTTGAACGCTTGACTTATTTTGTAACTAATAGGCTCCCAACACGACCCATTAATTGTAATTAAAAGTTTTAAAACTTTAACTCTCCCCCATTAATAAAATTCACTGCATCCCCTTAAACTTAATTTAAATAAAAATATTTTCTTAACTCGTTCCAAGACTAGACTCTTCCCTACGACCCGAAATTAAATACCAACCTTAAAACATTAAAAAAAATCACATCACATCACATAATTATTCTCAGGCATCAACGTAAATCACATAATTAAACATAACAATTAAATATTCTAAATAACATGTCTTAAATCATATAATTTAATTAATTTATCGTGAATAAGCTAGTGTACTTTTTGGACCTTACAACTTCTCTCCCTCTTGGCCAAACACCCCTTCATATTTTTCTCCAATTTTTTCCTTTTATCTTATGAAGTTGAGGCAAGGGATTCTCAATGAAAAATGCTCTATGCATTCTAGTGCATATATAGTGTAGATCTAGTTTGATAAGTCGTGGAACTAATTTGAAGGAGAAGTCTTTTTTGAGCAAGGTGTGCTTTTGGAAGCTTGAGTCTATTTGAGCAAGGTGTGTTCTTGAAAGCTTGTAGATGGTGTCTACCTTTTCAAGAGCCAAGTTATTTACAACTTGGTTGGAGGTATCATCAATATTTTAAGATTGATAGGTAAAAACTTCTTAAACCTTATGAATTTTTATGATTTTCGAATGCTACACAAGTGCTCGGTTTTTACATAAATATTTTAACTTCCACTGTGTTTCCGTGCTTGAGAGAACCAATATCCAACAATGGTATCAGAGCCCAGATTTCTATTTATTGTGTAGCATTTTTTGAATATTGTATTGATGTCAATTTCTAAGCGCAATAGAAAATCGGATCAAACAAAATTGTGGGCTGTTTTTCTATTGTTTTCAAAAAAATTTCTGCCCAATTTTCGGGCAGCAAGGGCAGTTCTCGGCTGCCCATTGTACAGCCCCCTTTTAATAAAAAAAATTGGTTGGCCGGAATCCCGCTATGGAGGTCCGACAACAACTATGACGACTAGGGTTTCCAAAAAGTGTTTTAGGATATCCAAGTGTCATGAGCCCTAAGTTTTTGAGCCATTAGAGTTGTTGATTTTTTTTTTATGAAAATTCAAATTTTATAAACTATATGTATTTTCTTTTGAAATAAATAATTAAAGTGGAACTTTGATTGTTTATAGTAAATGGTGATTTACAAGAAATTTGGTTATAAATAAGTTAATTGGAAAGTAAACAAACGAGTTTGTTTATTTTGTTAATTTAATTTATAATTGTGGCGGTTAGTGATTGGACCAAGATATATAAAATTTGATCAATTGATTATTGTGATAATGAATTGATGGTGTATGATATGTGATATTATGCATGAAGGATGATCAAAATTCTAAGCCCAATTCACTAGGTGTATGCTAGGATATTTTATGTTGAATGAGTTGTAATAATTATCAAATTTAAAGTGGGCTTGGTTTATAGTACGTTCCTATCGCATGAGATGTATCTCTTTTTTCCATGAATATTTTTATTGTAAAATATTTGAAAGTAGAAGATCAAGATTCAAATATGGTGGGCCATAATGAATTATGAAGATACAAGATATGTAAATATTGGACGCTTATATAATTGTGCATTTGCATTCCATGCATTTCCTAGGATTGGACCTAGGCCCGTGTTTGGCTCACACAGGACAAATAGTATTGGAGCGATTGATCATACTTGTTTATTTTACTGTTTATAATATATACATGATATATTATAAATAATGAGTATGCACATTATTATTTTATAATAACAAAATTGCATGAATTCGACAATCATACGAAAAAACATGGCGATATTTTAAAATTATGACGAGACCATTTCAAAATTAAAAACCCTCATTTTGAATAAGATTAAAAATTAATATCAAGCCCGAATATGGGAATTGTAAAGACATTTATAATTTTATTTTCTTCCATCGATAATTGGTGCATGATGAACGCTACCTGCGATCAATATTTGGCTAATATTATTGTAGGTGGTCTAGACGCCGAAAAGCTGTGACATTCATTGACATTGTGATGTGAACTACATAGAACTACTATGATTTTGGCTCATATCATTGGGGGAACTCATGAAGACTGTCCATTAAGGTTCAACATCGATGGATAAGGCTTGACACGTAAAGATGATCGACGTCATATTATTTGGTCCTCATCAAGCGTGAGACAAAAGTTTACATAGAGGGTTGCATGGAGATGAAATTGAAAACTACCTTTTAAGAATTATGATTGGTTGATATTATTCGGGATCATAATTGGCTAATTGGACCTTACATATCTACTGAGGAAAGGAGTTTCTTGTTTTTCACTAGAGGTTAATGAAAATGTTAAAAATAGTGGGAGCAAAAATTTATAAAGTAAAATTCCATACTTTATATCTTATTAAATATTTTAAAATAGTTATTAACATTCATCTATTATTATTTTTTTAGTACAAAATTTTTTACATGTCATCGATTCGCAATCCATATCTGCAATACTCGACAAACATGTACTGACAGGTCCGAATTACCTCAATTAGCTAAGAAATATGAAAATCGTCATGAACTCAAAAAGGATAGAATATACACTTGATGATTTGCCCCTGTCGAGGCTCCGGCTTGATGTAGTCCTGAGGATCTACAGCCGTTCAAAGATTGGTGTGACCATGAATTGAGAGCCAAGTGTCAGGCTTCTATGTATGATAAGCTGCAGAGGCGTTTTGAGGATTTTAAGAATGCTGCTGACATTTATATGCATCTCAAAGAGTTTTTGGTGAGAAAACACGCCCGCTTAGACATGCGACCATCAAGGAGCTGTTCACTTTGTGCATGCTAGATGGGGCTTTGGTCCATGAGCATGGCCTGAAGTTGATTTGGCTTGTGGACAAGCCCGTTGGCATGGATCTTGTGTTGCCAGCTGAGTTGACCACAGACCTGTTGCTCTTGTCACTACCAAGCTCGTTTGATTATTTTGTGGTGAAATTCAACATGAACAAGATGGAGCCATCCCTTGAGGAGTTGGTAAACATGCTTGTTACGTATGAGTCCACAATCAAGAAGGAGAAATCGGTTCTTTATGTGAGTTCTTCATCTGGTGCGAATAATTGACCACTTGGGAAGGGAAAGAAGCGTTCTACCCATCTTCCCAAGAAGAACATGCCCTTGAAGAGGCAAGCTCCAAGTCCCGTTATGGTAGCCACACCAGTAAAGGCTGACAAAACTAGTGATGTCTGTCATTACTACAAGAAGCCTGGACATTGGAGGCGTAACTGTAGGGAATATCTTGTCCAGAATGGTTCTGGAAAACGTATGTTTTACATTTAAGTAAACATTTAACTCTTGTTCTTGGGTATTGGATACCGGCTGTGGCTCACATCTCTGTAATGATTTGCAGGTGATGACAAAAAATAGGAGACTCAGGAAATGTGAGACCTTCTTGAGGATGGGCAATGGGGAAAGAGTTGCTGCCAAATCCGTGAGAGATGTTTACTTACTGTTGAAAAATAATTTTAAATTAGTGTTGAGAGATGTTTTATTTGTACCAGATTTGGTGAAAAATATTGTTTTTCATTTCTATGCTTGAAAAATATGAATATACTTGTTTATTTGGAAAAGGTGTTTGTAATATTTACAAGAATGAATGTTTAATTGGTACATATGAATTGAAATGATCTCTATAATTTAAAATTGGGATATATTCCATTGAATAATGTACAAAAAATATCAACAACAAACAAGTGAAAACAAGATACTCTGAATCTGACACACTTGTGGAATGCTCGATTAGTTCATATTTATCTAAGAATGATGAACAAACTAATGGGAGAAGGCATGTTTGATATGTCTGATATTAATTCTTTCACCACTTGTAAACCTTGTCTAAAAATAAAGATGACCAAAATTCCCTTTAAGGGTCATGTGGAGCGAGTCAAAGTACTATTGGATTTGATCCATACAGATGTGTGCGGTCCACTTAGCATCACCACTAAGCATAGACATTCCTACTTCATCACAATTACCGATTATTTTTCAAAGTATGGGTATGTGTATTTGATAAAATACAAATCTGAAGCTTTTGAAAAGATCAAAGAATTCAGAAATTTACCAGAGAAATAGTTGTGACAAAGCATCAAGGCACTTCGATCGGATTGAGCTGGTGAGTACTTGAGTGCTGAATTCCAAGAGTATCTTAGGGAGAATGTGATTCTCTTGCATTGGAATCCTCTTGCCAACTCAGTTGAATGGTGTTTCAAAATGTCGTAACCGGACTTTTATGAACATGGTTCAGTCTATGATGGGGTTCACGGAGTTGCAGCCATCCTTTTGGGGATAATGCGCTTGAAACAACGGCCTGCTGTTGAAAAATGTCCATTCAAATGCAGTTGATAAGACACCATATGAGATATGGATGGGGAAGCCTCCCAAGTATTATTATCTTAGAATATGGGGGTGCCCTGTGATCGAGCAAATACTACCACGAAAAATCAACGTAAATATATCTATCAATTAAGCTCGAATAAATCGCAAGTGCACGAGTCAAGTAATAATATAGTGTACAAAGTACGAGTATCGTCCCACAGAGATTGATTTATGACAAGATTACCTCAAATATGATTATTTAATTAATTAAAACGAGAGAGAGAATAAATTAATAAACTAAATTAAAAATATAAATTAAAAGCAAAACAATAAATTAAGTTCAGAAAATAAATAAACGATTGTTAGGATCTCGGTTCACCTACCCCTTTTCTCCTCTAATGATTGAATTTTAATTCTCAAGTCATGCTTTTGACGGAATTCCCTAATCTATCAATATACTCTCTCGAGCTATATTAATCTAATTAACGAATTGTAATAACCAAGTCTCCTTGTGTTATTTAACAACTGCAATTGCATTAACGATTTTTAGAATCCTCTAGCTTTCACCCTGGTGGACTATGACTATCAACATGTATCCAACCTCATATCTCTATTTAAGTTGTAGATCCATGGATTATATTACCCTATCATGTCATAAAATCTCCTCTCGGTATCAATTATAACACATAAAATCAATAAGAAGTTGATCAATCTCCAAAATTGCAATAAACGCAATAATATAATCAAGAATCCTTAAAAACTAATTTCAATCTTCAAGAAGAAATCAAAACATAAGTTTTGGGGGTAGGATCCCCTAAATCCCAACAAATAAAAGAAAAGGAAAAGAGAAAACTAGTTTGTGGTTCTTGAGTTCTTCACGTTCTTCTTCCTCTTTTCGTTCTTCTCCTTGGATGGCCGCCTTTTCCTACGTTTCTGATGTGTGAAACCCTTAAAACGTCAGATTTTTATCTATTTATAGTGCCCAAGAGTTCTTTCTATGTAAAACACCCAGAAATATCTTTTTTTTTCAACTTACGCACGGGCGCCCGAGCGGTAGAAAAGTGCAGCTCGCGCGCTGGGGCTTCTGTTCTGAACTTTTTTCTCAAACAGGCATGCGCCCGCGCGGTAATAAATAGCAGCCCGCGCGCCCACTGTTTTTTCCAGCGCGCAACAATTTTGTAAAATTCATAACTTGAGTTCTAGCCGTCGGATTGAGCTGAAATTCTGACAGTAGCTTTAAAACATCTTAAACTACAATCTGAACGGTGGAGATTTGATTTAGAACTACCTAAAATTAAATTTGAATTTTTTACCAAGGCTGCTCCGTAATTCATTCTTCAAAAACCCATTTCCTACAAAATTAACCCGAAGAGTGAAATGCTCATGCATGAGATTAATTACAAATAAAACATATAAAAATACACAAGAAACCATATGAATGCATTCCAAATAGACATAAAATAATGCACACAAAATGCACTTATCAACACCCCCAAACTTAACTCTTGTTCGCCCTCGAGCAAGACATGCAAAATTAAAATGCAAACAAAAACATAAGTAAGGATGATTCAATAATGTACACAGCCTCCGATAAGTTCAATCACAAAACAAATACACCGACATGCTCTCAACTTTTCATAATACACCTTTGGTTTAATGTGAACGTGTGTGTGTGAAATGTCATTCCAGTTTCATACAACTTAGACCGAATTCGTTTCAAAACTGCTTAGCAACCTATGACAAATTAGTGCAAGTTTCACTCTTTAAGTGCTCATTCCTTCCAACAATCTCTAGACTAAACCCACCTCCCTTGAGATAATGAATTACACACCTCCGGATTTTGCACCCGGTATTTCTTTAGCCCCAATAATTACCCGCTGACTTAGCTATAACTGTCTAGGATACGAAAAATCACTCTATTTTTTCTTTCTAATCCCCTCGTCTATAGCCCGGATGGAGCATCAATCCCATTTAATCCGCATACTTAGCCTTATAGCTAAGTCAGCGGGTAATTATTGGGGCTAAAGCAATACCGGGTGCAAAATCCGGAGGTGTGTAATTCATTATCTCAAGGGAGGTGGGTTTAGTCTAGAGATTGTTGGAAGGAATGAGCACTTGAAGAGTGAAACTTGCACTAATTTTTCATAGGTTGCTAAACAGTTTTGAAACGAATTCGGTCTAAGTTGTATGAAACTGGAATGACATTTCACACACACACGTTCACATTAAACCGAAGGTGTATTATGAAAAGTTGAGAGCATGTCGGTGATTTTGTTTTGTGATTGAACTTCTCGAGGCTGTGTACATTATTGAATCATCCTTACTTATGTTTTTGTTTGCATTTTATTTTTGCATGTCTTGCTCGAGGGCGAACAAGAGTTAAGTTTGGGGGTGTTGATAAGTGCATTTTGTGTGCATTATTTTATGTCTATTTGGCATGCATTCATATGGTTTCTTGTGTATTTTTATATGTTTTATTTGTAATTAATCTCATGCATGAGCATTTCACTCTCCGGGTTAATTTTGTAGGAAATGGGTTTTTGAAGATTGAATTACGGAGGAGCCTTGGTAAAAAATTCAAATTTAATTTTAGGAAGCTCCAAATCAAATCTCCACCGTCCAGATTGTAGTTTAAGATGTTTTAAAGCTACTGTCAAAATTTCAGCTCAATCCGACGGCTAAAACTTATGTTATGAATTTTACAAAATTGTTGCGGGCTGGAAAAAACAGTGGGCGCGCGGGCTGCTATTTATTACCGCGCGGGCGCATGCCTGTTTGAGAAAAAAGTTCAGAACAGAAGCCCCAGCGCGCAAGCTGCACTTTTCTACCGCTCGGGCGCCCGTGCGTAAGTTGAAAAATAGATATTTCTGGGTGTTTTACATGGAAAGAACTCTTGGGCACTATAAATAGATAAAAATCTGACGTTTTAAGGGTTCCACACATCAGAAACGTAGGAAAAGGCGGCCATCCAAGGAGAAGAACGAAAAGGAAAAGAGAAAACTAGTTTGTGGTTCTTGAGTTCTTCACGTTTTAATTTAATTTATTTTTTTTTAGGATTTTAATCCTTTCAAGGCCCGGATGGAATTGTAGATACTATTTTTCTCGGTGCGCCCAAGATCATAAGTGTAAGCTAGAGCCTCATCAAAATTCATAGAGCACAATCAAGATCCACAAACCACCTATTGCCGTGCAATGGTCAAACAAACAGAAACTTCATCAAATCTTTCGCTACAATTCACTGGTCTAACATTAGTGCTTAAAAATATTCACGGTTCAACCTACAGTTTCTCATGTCCAGTCAAGAGCAAAATTTTTCAAAAAAACATTTTTTTTTTCAAAAAAACTTTATCATCATTGGCTATTATGACTCATTCTACCCATAACAATGCAAACAACAACAAACACAAACTGTATGCAAACAAATACGAAACACGAAAGATGCAACACAAACACATAGATAATGCAATACTAGTCTACTCCCCCATACTTATCCAAAGCATTGCCCTCAATGCTTCAGAACAATGAACAGAATGCAAAACGAACAAATTCAAAACAAAAATAAACACAATGAAAACAAAATAACACTCCCCTGATCAATCATCGTGGTGTATATCCATCTGCCGCTGCTGCACCACATTTCTTAGGCCATCAATATTCCAAAATATTCACCTTGCAAATCATAAATTTTGAGGGATTAAACATGATCAACTCAATATAAAACAACAACTAGATAAAAACTAACACTAAAAAAAAATGATGTAAAAATCTTGGGTTGCCTTCCAAGTAGCACTTGATTTTCAGTCTTCGGCTCGACCCTCAGAAGCACTCATCAAAGAGCGGTTGATGCCCAAAGTAAGTGTCATATGACACCACCAATGGGTGTTTGTTCCATGTGCCCTCAATCTTGGCCAGATGTAAGCAGTTTATGCTCGTCACCTCAACAACACTCCATAGCAGCTGATAAACATGGGAGGAGAACATCTCTGTAGGTTCTCGGAGAACAAATTCTTGTGAAATTTGTGTTGGTGGTGTATCTGCATAAATTTTCTCCTTCAGAACTTCTTCCGGCTGAGGTTCAATGGGAAGAGAAAACTCAAAAACCTCTAGATCTTTAGAATGAATTGATTCGCACTCCAAATCATGGTTCTCTAAGTCATCATCATCGAACCAAATTTGGGGAATCACTGTTTGAGTATCTTTCTTCACTTCATGTTCTCGGTGGTCATGAAAAATTGATCTATTCACATTCTCTATCTGCTCGACAAGGTGGCACCGAGAACTGATTTGATCTTCTATAGTTGTCTCAGTCAGTGCCACGTACTTGCTCACCATATCCTCTAGTGACTGCAAGATCAATTGAGAACAACTTACCTCCTCCTCTTGAAACTCAAATGGTTGGTCTGAAAACTCTGGGTAATGAGTATCTTGCGGGTATTGGTGGCTCAAAATCTGTGGTGTAAGATCCCAATACCCATGGTAGTCAAATTCTGCCATATCATCTAATATATGTATTGCACTATCCTCATCGCGGCAAAATAGTGAACAACCAGTTTGCAAAGCTCCATTAATTACCCATCTCCTTGTCACTGCATCCAAACCATTAAGAAAAAATTTAAGAAGAGAATAATTAGAAAAGTCATGATACCGAAAAGTATTCGCCAAATAATTGAATCTCTCCCATGCTGCGTAGAATGGCTCTCCAAGTTGCTGGGTAAAACTCGTGAATACTTGTCGATGGAACATCTCAAAGTATTACACCAGATAAATTCCTGCAAAAATAAAATAGAAAACGGTAGATCACGCAGGAATAAAGTAGAATAAATAAAAGAATTAACCAAAGAAAATAACAAAAAGTAAAAATTGTCAATTTCAATCCCCGGCAACGGCGCCAAAAACTTGATCGAGCAAATACTACCACGAAAAATCAACGTAAATATATCTATCAATTAAGCTCGAATAAATCGCAAGTGCACGAGTCAAGTAATAATATAGTGTACAAAGTACGAGTATCGTGCCACAGAGATTGATTTATGACAAGATTACCTCAAATATGATTCTTTAATTAATTAAAACGAGAGAGAGAATAAATTAATAAACTAAAATAAAAATATAAATTAAAAGCAAAACAATAAATTAAGTTCAGAAAATAAATAAACGATTGTTAGGATCTCGGTTCACCTACCCCTTTTCTCCTCTAATGATTGAATTTTAATTCTCAAATCATGCTTTTGACGGAATTCCCTAATCTATCAATATACTCTCTCGAGCTATATTAATCTAATTAACGAATTGTAATAACCAAGTCTCCTTGTGTTATTTAACAACTGCAATTGCATTAACGATTTTTGAAATCCTCTAACTTTCACCCTGGTGGACTATGACTATCAACATGTATCCAACCTCATATCTCTATGTAAGTTGTAGATCCATGGATTATATTACCCTATCATGTCATAAAATCTCCTCTCGGTATCAATTATAACACATAAAATCAATAAGAAGTTGATCAATCTCCAAAATTGCAATAAACACAATAATATAATCAAGAATCCTTAAAAACTAATTTCAATCTTCAAGAAGAAATCAAAACATAAGTTTTGGGGGTAGGATCCCCTAAATCCCAACAAATAAAAGAAAAGGAAAAGAGAAAACTAGTTTGTGGTTCTTGAGTTCTTCACGTTCTTCTTCCTCTTTTCGTTCTTCTCCTTGGATGGCCGCCTTTTCCTACGTTTCTGATGTGTGGAACCCTTAAAACGTCATATTTTTATCTATTTATAGTGCCCAAGAGTTCTTTCCATGTAAAACACCCAGAAATATCTTTTTTTCAACTTACGCACGGGCGCCCGAGCGGTAGAAAAGTGCAGCTCGCGCGCTGGGGCTTCTGTTCTGAACTTTTTTCTCAAACAGGCATGCGCCCGCGCGGTAATAAATAGCAGCCCGCGCGCCCACTGTTTTTTCCAGCGCGCAACAATTTTGTAAAATTCATAACTTGAGTTCTAGCCGTCGGATTGAGCTGAAATTTTGACAGTAGCTTTAAAACATCTTAAACTACAATCTGAACGGTGGAGTTTGGATTTGGAGCTTCCAAAAATTAAATTTGAATTTTTTACCAAGGCTGCTCCGTAATTCATTCTTCAAAAATCCATTTCCTACAAAATTAACCCGGAGAGTGAAATGCTCATGCATGAGATTAATTACAAATAAAACATATAAAAATACACAAGAAACCATATGAATGCATGCCAAATAGACATAAAATAATGCACACAAAATGCACTTATCACCCTGCTTATGTGAAGTAGACACTGAGAGATAAATTGGATAGTCGAACTATTTTATGCTACTTTGTGGGATATCCAAGGAGTTCAGTTGAATATTATTTCTATCATCCCCAAGAAACAAAGATATTTGTTTCTATGAATGCAACTTTCTTGGAGAAGGAATTTCTATTTATAGAAAATGGGAGATGATAAAACTCGAAAAGGTTCGAGAAACACCAACGATTGTAGATCCCATACTCGAACAACCAAGAGAGGAGATACAAGCTCCTAGGAGATCCAAGAGGGTCTCGAGACCACCTATAAGGTATGGTCTGCTTCTTGAAAGGACCATGATGAGCCTGACCATGGATGTGATCCAAGGACCTTCAAGGAAGCATTATCTGATGCCGATTCATCTATGTGGCTTGAAGCTATGGAATCTGATATGAATTCCATCCATTCGAACCAATTGTGGAATCTTGTGGATCCACGTAAAGGAATTGTTCCTATAGGTTGTAAATGAATTTACAAGAAGAAATTTGGGGTGGATGGGTAGGTGTTGACCTTCAAGGCACGATTGTTAGCAAAAATCTATACGGACAAGGAGTTGACTTTAAGGAAACTTTTTCTCTAGTCGCAATGTTCAAGTCTATAAGGATAATGTTAGCCTTAGCTATAGTAGACCGGTCCCATTTTACAAGAATAATTGACTGAGTATGATTACGGAAATGATTAAGGGATTAAATTGGATTTAATTAAAGAAATTGGAAAATTAACTCGGGTGAGATCGGACCGTCCGAACACAAAACGGAGCATCCAAACCCATCACCAGTTGTCCAATGAGGTGTCAACTTTGGATCGACACATGGCGACGATCGGACCTTCCGATGTGTTGGCGGGATAGATGTTCACAAGATCGTGACATGTGGCAGGACATGTAGATCGGACCGTCCGATCTGGAGAACGGAGCGTCCGATCTGATGTATATAAATAGGGGTCGAGATGGCTCATTTTCAATGCATTCCAAACCTCTCCTCTCCCATAAGGGCTCTATTTTAAGGGATTTGGAACTCTTTTATAAAGAGTTGGAGTAGATAATAGTATTTTTATAAATAACGGACAGTGTCCGTAGTAGTGGCCAAGCAGCGGAGATTTGTCGAGGTGTCCAGAGGTCGTAGTGAAGATGTGCCCAAGCTCTAGGGCATTTGACATCAACGGGCTGACGATGGATGTAGGTATAGCTCTAGCTTCTTATAGAAGATAGGGAGTATGTTATGGCTTAATTAAGGATTTTATATCTTGTTATTTATTATGAATTGTAGTGTTGCATAGTAGGCTTGGAACCTAGATGTGTGCTTCTAGGAATTGATGCGATCATGGATGGCTCGCGTAGGGATCACGTTGCTGATGAAGCTAAGGACCCGTTGGAAATGCCACGAGAACCAATTACGAGAGGACGGGGTAAGAAATTTAAGGAAGCACTTCAATCATTAATGATGAATTACCAAGAGGGCTTTGGGATGATTGAAGATCAATTTGAAGGGTTTTAATATCTTATTGAGGTCAAAAGAGATCACAAAAGTGAAGAAAATGAAAGCCTGTTTTGGAGCTCCGGTGCGCCCACGCCTATATATCCGTGCGCCCACACCTTGTTCTGCGAGAGTCATGCGCGCCTGCTCCCTTCAAGACACGTTGCGTCGATGAGTGAGTTTTTGACGAAGAATGTGCAACCTTCATGCGCGCCCGCGCCATGCCAATTGCGCGTCCGGGCGAAAGATTGAAAAGGATGGATCAAGAATGCGTTGCCCATGCGCGCCCACGCAGTCTGACCGCGCGCCCGCGCTACTAACGTTTACACACAGTTTGGTGTGTGCGAGAATTTTTGATATTTTGGAATTATTTTTCCTATTTTGAGTCTTTTAAGCATACTAGGAAACTTTTAGGAGATATCTTTGATATCTTTAGATATATTTTGCACTATTTTGTGCTATCTTTTATTATTTTGGGATGCATTATAAATACTATACATTCATTATTTTGAGAAATAAAATACAATTCATATTTTGATTATTCAAACCATAAAATTCTCTCTAGAATTTTATTGAGGCTTTTAAAGATATCTTAAAAATCAAACTTATCAAAGTTCATAGCTTTGTGGCGTTTGTCGATTGTTCTTATTCTTGGATTGTAAGAAACAAGTTTTTTGAAGGTTCCATTGAGATCAATTGTTTTCTTCGTGATTGTTTGTTGCTAGTTTCAAGTAAACTAGAGGTGAATAATCTAAATTTATTACTTGTTTTCAAGATTGGGAAATTTTAATTGATTTGTTTTTGTCATTGTATTGAGAGTACGATTCGATATAATCGTGTTTGCTTTCCATACAACGAGAATTCATAGTAGTTGGTATCAAAGCCAAGGTTTTGAATCAAGTAAGTTATTTTATCTTCATCTATATCAGTTCTTCGTGTTCTTTGTGTTCCTCGTTCTTCATCTTTCGTTCTTCATCTGAGTCTATTCCTTTTCAAATTTCCAAGTCATTTCTGCGTCAGTCTTGTTGCTCAAGTTTTCGTGTCTTGTGCTAAAAGTTATCTAAAAAAAAGGAGAAGCAAGATAACTTGTGGCCAATTCTTTTGCTCTTGTTCACCCTTGGGTGCAAGTCAAAAATTCAAGTATCCATAAATTTTTTCTTCTTGTTTTTGTTCAATCTTCAAGTGCCTAAAAGTATTGAACTTGAGAGTTTGATATACTTCTACACAAAGCAAAAGCCTACATAAATTTGAGTGAAAAAAAAGAGTGTTTGAGTGTTTTCTTTGGAGTGACTTGTGAGATTTTGGGTGAGGAATTTTTATCCCTAACATTTTCTTGCAGGTACAATGAGTTCGACTAGCCAAAATTTTTCTCAAGGTCAAATGGATGAATTGACTAAGATGATGATGGCGGCTTTGGGGCCAATACATGAGAAGTTGGATAGGCTTGAAGTTAGTAGGGGTGGTAGTAGGAGTAAAAACAAAATTTTTGAAGACGAGGATGATGGTGGTGAGGATAAAGAGAGTTTGGGTGAAAATTGGGGTAGAAATAGGAGGGCTCAAGAGGGTGAAAGAAATATAAGGAGAGCAGTGAGGGGAAGATACATTGATGGGGTTAAAGAAGATGAGAATATTAGTGGGATAAAGATGAACATTCCTTCGTTCCATGGAAAATCTGATCCGGAAGCTTATTTAGAGTGAAAGATGAGAGTAGAGTCCGTGTTTGATTACCACAGCTACAGTGATTTGAAAAAAATAAAATTGACGGTTGTTGAGTTCGTGGATCATGCTCTTATTTGGTGGGATCAACTTGTCATCTCTAAGAGGAGAATCGTGAGAGGCCTATTGAAACATGGGATGAGATGAAGCAAATTATGTGGAAGAGATTTGTGCCAAATTACTACTATCGTGACATGTTTAGGCGGCTGCAAAATTTGAAGCAAGGTTCAAAGAGTGTAGAGGATTACTTCAAGGATTTGGAGGTCACTATGATTCGAGCTAACATTGAGGAGGAACGTAAAGCAACTATGGCTCGTTTCTTATGCGGTTTGAATAGGGAGATTCAAGACCAAGTAGAGCTTAGATATTGCATGGATTTTGAGGAGATGGTTCCAATTGCCATGAAGGTTGAGCAACAACTCAAAAGGAGGGGCATAGGTCGAAATCCTACGGCTGGAGGTATTTCCACTTTTTGGGGTCCAAACGTTGTAAAACGAGAGGATGTCAAGCCATTTTTCAAGCCAAAAGTCGACACCAAGCAAGAGACACCAAATCCAGGAGTGCAAGGTAAATCTAAAACTCCCAATAATCGTTCTAGAGATATAAAATGATTTAGATTTCAAGGAGTAGGTCATATTGCTAGTCAGTGTGCTAATAAAAAGATTATGATTATGAATTCTTGTGGTGAGTTTGAGTTGGAGAGTGAGGATGAAAAATTATGAAGATATTCCTGCGTTGGAGGATCCCGATAATGAGGGATATGATGCGGTTGTTTGAGAGTTATTGGTGACTGCAACAAAAAGAGGAGGAATAAAATCAAGGAGAAAATTTGTTTCATACTAGATGTTTTGTGAAAACAAAGTGTGTAGTGTCATTATTGATGAGGTAGTTTTACTAATGTGGCGAGTTGTGAGCTTGTTGAAAAATTGAGTTTGTCTACTTTGAAGCACCCTCAACCATATAGATTGCAGTAGTTTAATGATAGTTTGGAGGTGAGAGTGACTAAGCAAGTTGTGGTACCTTTTTCTATTGGTGAGTGTGAGGATGAAGTGTTGTGTGATGTATTGCCTATGCAAGCTTGTCATATTTTGTTGGGGAGGCCTTGGCAATTTGATAGGAGAGTGTCACATGACGGGTTTAAAAATCTCTATTATTTTACTATGAAAAAGGAATCTGTTGTATTTTTACCTATGACTCCAAAGTAAGTGTTGGAGGATCATTTGAAAAATAAAAAGAGAGAAGAGGCCGAAAAAAAGAGTGAACAAAAAAATGAGATGGCCTTAGAAAAAAAATGAGAAAAAAATTGAGATAAAAGAGGTCGATAAAAAAATATGTATGGCCCAAAAGAGTAAGTTGCGAGAGATTTTATATGTGCATACTCCACTTGTGTTGATTTTCTATAAGGAGATTCTCCTTAACACGAGTGATATAGCCGGAAATCATCCGAGCAACGTTGTCTCTCTTTTGCAAGAATTTGAAGACTTGTTTTCGAAGGAGTTGCCTCAAGGATTACCACCTTTGAGGGGAATTGAACATCAAATTGATTTTATGCCTGGAAGTGCGTTGCCAAATCATCCAGCTTATAGGAGCAACCTAGAGGAAACAAAAGAGCTACAAAGGTAGGTAAATGAACCTTATCTGAACGTGAGTGTATGTCTCCTTTTGTTGTGCCTGTTTTGTTAGTGCCTAAGAAAGACGGTTCATGGAGAATGTGTGTGGATTGTAGATCCATTAATAACATTACCATCAAGTATAGGCATTACATACCTAGACTAGATGATATGTTAGATGAATTGCATGGTTCTAGCATTTTTAGTAAAATTGATCTTAAAAGTGGTTACCATCAAATTAGAATGAGAGAAGGTGATGAGTGAAAAACTGATTTTAAAACTAAATATGACTTGTATGAGTGGTTGGTGATGCCATTTGGGTTAACTAATACACCTAGTACTTTTATGAGGTTGATGAATAATGTCTTGCATGTCTATATTGGAAAATTTGTTGTGGTTTATTTTGATGATATTTTGTTGTATAGCAAGAACTTGAATGATCATGTTGGACACTTGAGGATTGTGCTAATCACACTAAAAGCTGAACATTTGTATTCTAATTTGAAAAAGTGTGTATTTTGTATAAAAGAACTTATGTTTCTTGGTTTTGTTGTGAGTGCTCAAGGTGTAAGAGTTGATGAGGATAAGGTAAGTTCTATTAGAGATTGGTCAACGCCTACTTCTATTGGTCAAGTTTGAAGTTTCATGGTCTTGCAAGTTTCTATAGGAGATTTGGAAAAGATTTCAGCACTTTTACGGCTCCTATTACGGCGGTGATCAAGACGAACTTTTCATTCCATTGGGGCGAGGAGCAAGAAAAGTCTTTTAATACTATTAAGCAAAAATTAATTAATGCTCCTTTACAATTGTTTTACCAGATTTTGCTAATACTTTTGAAATTGAATGTGATGCATCGGGTATAGGGATTGGAGGTATTTTAATGCTAGTTGGACGACACATTGCATATTTTAGTGAGAAGTTGAGTGGAGCAGCGTTGAACTATCCTACCTATGAAAAGGAATTATATGCCTTGGTTCGTGTGCTTGAAACGTGACAACATTACTTGAGGACAAAGGAGTTTGTGATTCATACGAATCATGAATCCTTGAAGAATCTTAAGGGGCAGCAAAAGCTGAACAAGAGACATTCTAAGTGGGAAGAGCTCGTGGAAACTTTTCCCTACATTACAAATTACAAACAAGGGAAGAAAAATGTGGTAGCGGATGCTCTTTCACAAAGGTACGCACTCTTATCTACTCTAGATTCTAAATTTTTAGAATTTGAGTATGTGAAAGAGTTGTATGCTATTGATCTTGATTTTGGTGAGATTTATGTGTCATATTTGCATGGTCCAAAGGATAATTTTTTCATGCATGATGGTTACTTGTTTAAGGAAGCTAAGTTATGTGTTACTAAGCCGTCAATTCCTTAATTACTTGTTAGGGAATCACATGGTGGTGGCTTGATGGGACATTTTGGTGTGGCTAAAATTTATTAGACTTTGCATGAACATTTTTATTGGCCTCACATGAAGCATGATGTTGAAAATATTTGTGAAAGATGTGTGACTTGTAAAAAGGCTAAGTCTAAGCAACAACCACATGGATTGTGTAGTGACCCAACCCGGATCCACTACCTAATCAGAGTTAGAGTAAAAGCGCATGCAATAAAAGCTTAAAGCGTAAAGTGCGGATAATTAAAATACAACAAATCCAATCGGCAGAATACAACCGACGATAGTACAAGTGTATAAGTACTGTTATACAACCAAATCAAAGGTTCAGGGTAAATAAATCCCTACCCCCTACAACCTCGCACTCTCTAAAGCTCAATCCTGCTGAGAGCCGCCTGGACCGTCCAGCCTCAAACCTACCCCGCCACAAGGTACACAATACCCAAACACAGGGATGTGAGCTAGAACGCTCAATACGAAGCAATGATATAAATACAAATATGCGCACACAGATGATTTAAAACTCAAGTGAAAACACTTTTTCATGGCGCCGAGAATATACAGTATCGGCTAGAGAGCGACTCCACGGGGTACTCGTATACTCCATATCAGGGCTGAGCCAACCCCATCCTGACCCGAATCTAAAATAGGATAAAAGTCCCATATGGAAACTGGCATACCTGACTCGAGTCCAATATGAGATCACTATTCCCTATGGAGACTGTCAATGACTCACATCTCTCCGGATGCAGTCACACGTAAAATCATGTATGTGCTAAGACGGTAAAACATGCTAAAATATGATAAAGCATATAGCACATACTCATGCAACATACATGCAAATATATCATGCCGGCTATCTCGGTCAGTACTTACGTACCTCTAACACTGCTGGAAAACCTAGCTCCACTGGCCTATACTCCAAGCCTACTAGTCCAGTCTACTGCTACTACAATGCAAATATCCATGCATCAACAATAAAGCTCTAAAAGCCTTAACTAAGCTAAAGCGTACTCCTAAATATTTTTATGATGCCAAAGCTATACCTGCGTCCGTTGATAGCCCTTTGCTATCGATAGCCTCAAAACTAGGCCATAGCTCCGCGACGACGTCTAGATCACTAAGCCACTTTCGGATTCCTCATAGGACGCTTAGATCTCCCTAGATCTGAGTTAGAAGGCTTAGGAATTGAGAGAGAAGAGAGGAAATTGGTGCGAGAAAATGAATTCTCGGACCCTCTATTTATAGATAACGTTCGGAACCTCCGATCCCGGTTCGGAACGTCCGATCACGATCGGAACCTCCGATCGCACCTTCGGAGCTTCCGATCGCTCAATATTATGTCAGCCATGATGTCACCTTGCTGAAGTAAGCGATGATGTGTGCCCTGGTCCAGATCGGAGCTTTTGATCTCGCAGACGGAGCTTCCGATCTCGATCGGAGCCTCCGATCCTGGCACAGAGCTTTCGATCCACTTCGGACCCTCCAAAGTCTACTTCGGAGCGTCCGATCCTGCTGAACCAATTCAACTAATTCGAGTGCTCTGAATCCATTTCTGAAGTCCGTTATCCCAACAGGAACTTACTTAATCATGTTTTACTTAATCTAACATGATCACGTGATTAATTACTCATTAATCACTAATTAGAAATGTGGGTTACTACATTCTCCCCCACTTAAGAAATTTCGTCCTAAAAATTTAAGTCTTAGAGGAAAACATAAATAGCCAACCAAATGTTCTTTATTACAACTGAACAAGTATAAACTCGATACAAAGAAGTACAAAATCTCAAAATAACTCGGGGTGCTCGGCTAACATCCGACTCTCCAACTCCCAAGTAGCTTCCTCTGTCCCTCTGCGTTGCCACTGTACCTTCACCAATGGTATACGCTTGTTACGAAGTACCTTTTCCTTCCTGTCAAGAATCCGCAGGGGTTTCTCCACATACGATAGATCCCGATCTACCTTTACCTCAGTCGGATGCAAAATATGCGACTCGTCCGCCACATACTGCCTCAACAAGGACACGTGGAACACATCGTGGATCTCCGAAAGATCGGGTGGCAAGGCCAGATGATAAGACACATCCCCAACCTTCTCGAGAATCTCGAAAGGACCAATAAATCTAGGTGTCAGCTTACCCTTGCGACCAAACCTCATCACCTTCCGGAAAGGTGACACACGCAAGAAAACATATTCCCCTACCTCAAAATGAAGTGGCCTGCAGTGAGTGTTCGCGTAACTAGCCTGTCGATCCTGGGCTGCCTTAACCCTGCGTCGGATCAACTCTACTGCATCAATCATCTGCTGAATCATCTGAGGACCCTCAACGTGACGCTCACCAACCTCGTCCCAAAACAAAGGTGTACGACAACGACGTCCATAAAGAGCCTCAAATGGTGCCATGCCAATGCTGCGATGGAAACTATTGTTGTAGGCGAACTCCACTAAGGTTAAATGATCATGCCACGCTGGACCAAAATCCATCACCGCCGCACGAAGCATATCCTCTAAAGTGCGAATAGTACGCTCCGACTGTCCGTCCGTCTCTGGATGATAAGCCATACTCAAGCTTAAAGTAGTACCAAGGGCTCGCTGGAAACTATCCCAAAACCTCGAGGTGAATCTCGGATCTCTATCGCTGACAATACTCAACGGAATCCCATGCAATCGCACAATCTCCCACACATACAATTGCGCCATCCTATCAAAGGTGTAAGCGCGGTTATAGGGAAGAAAATGCGCTGACTTCGACAACCGATCCACGACAACCCAAATAGCATCACAATTCCTGGAAGACATAGGCAAGTGAGTGACAAAGTCCATCGTCACATGCTCCCACTTCCATTCAGGAATCTCTAAGCTGTGAAGTAACCCTCCGGGTCGTCTAAACTCTGCCTTGACTTGTTGACACACAAGGCATCGGGACACAAACTGATAGACACTGCGCTTCATCCCTTTCCACCAAAATCGAGTGCGAAAATCCTTATACATCTTCATGCTGCCTGGATGTATAGAGAATCGACTGTGGTGAGCTTGCGATAAGAACTCATCCCTCAAAGTAGAGTCCTCGGGTACCACAACCCGACCAGAAAGACACAACAGACCGTCTCCCTGCAAATGGAAACCAGAAGTATTATCACCTTCAGCCAAACGGGTTAACTTCTGCGTATTCAGATCAGAATTCTGAGCTTCCCGGATTCGTCGATACAACGCTGGCTCTGCAAGCACAAAAGAAACACGAATCCCTTGCTGTTCTTTCTTATGACGGAATGTGAATCCTGAAGAACAACACTCTTCCACTGCCTTCCATACCGAACTGGTACGAAGGGAACTTGCATAGACTTTGCAACTAAGCGCATCAGCAACAGGATTTGAAGAACCTGTATGGTACTTGATCTCACAATCGTAATCCTTCAACAGATCCATCCAACGACGCTGCCGCATGTTCAACTCAGCTTGAGTGAGCAGATACTTCAAACTCTTATGATCGGTGAAGATCTCAAATCGTTCTCCATAAAAATAGTGATGTCATATCTTAAGAGCAAAGACAATGGCTGCAAGCTCTAAATCATGTACGGGATAGTTCTCCTCGTGAGTCTTCAGCTGTCTGGAGGTATAAGCGATCACGTGGCCATTCTGAGTCAACACATACCCCAAACCCTGGAGAGAAGCATCAGTGAAGACTTCAAAACCACCTAATCCAGACGGTAAGGCAAGAACTGGAGCTGTCGTCAGACGACATCTCAACTCACGAAAACTGTCCTCACAAGCATCAGAACAAACGACAGATACGTCTTTCTTCATCAACTGAGTCAAATGCTTAGCTATCTGAGAGAAATTCTCCACAAAACGACGATAGTATCCTGCTAAACCAAGGAAACTACGAATCTCAGAAGCTGTAGTCGGACGTGACCAATTCAAAATAGCCTCTGTCTTGCTAGGATCAACAGATACGCCCTCCTGAGAAATGACATGACCAAGGAACACAACTCGGTCAATCCAGAAGTCACACTTACTCAGCTTCGCGTACAACTGTCTTTCCCTCAAGACCTGCAGTACAGTATAGAGATGGTAGGCATGCTCATCCATGCTGCGAGAATACACCAAAATGTTATCGATGAACACCACCACGAACTTATCCAGAAAGTCGCGGAAAACTATGTTCATCAGATCCATAAAAACAGCTGGTGCATTCGTCAGACCAAACGGCATCACTAGAAACTCATAGTGTCCATACCGCGTACGAAATGCTGTCTTAGGAATATCCTCTTGTCGAACTCGAAACTGATGATACCCAGACCGAAGATCAATCTTCGAATAGACAGAAGTACCCTGCAACTGATCAAAGAGATCATCTATCCGCAGAAGAGGATACTTATTCTTCACTGTCACCTGATTCAACTGACGGTAGTCAATACACAATCGCATCAACCCATCCTTCTTCTTGACAAACAGTACTGGGGCTCCCCATGGCGAAACACTAGGTCGAATATAACCCTTATCAAGAAGATCTTGCAATTGCTTCTGCAGCTCTTTCATTTCTGACGGTGCCAATCGGTAAGGAGTTCTGGAAATCGGTGCAGTCCCTAGCACTAACTCAATGCCAAACTCAATCTCCCTTACTGATGGCAAACCTGGAATCTCCTCCGGAAACACATCTGGAAAGTCACGAACCACTGGTATTTCTCGGATATCTGGCTCTCCTAAGGATGCGTCAATGGCGTAGATAAGGTAGCCTTCCCCGCCAGACTCTAAAGCACGTCGGGCCTTCAGAGCTGAAACCACTGGCATCGGGGGTAGCGCTCCCTCACCATAGAAATACCATGACTCGTCATCCTCTGGACGAAACTGAACAAACCTATGATAGCAATCCACTATCGCTCGGTAGGTAGTCAATAGATCTATCCCAATGATGCAATCGAAATCCTCCATAGCTAGAATCATCAGGTTAGCACTAAGCTGATGTCCCTAGAAATCCAAAACACAACCCACAACTAGATTCTTGGCTAAAACCTCGCTCCCCATAGGAGTAGAAACCACTAGAAACACGTCTAAAGGAATAAACGGTAATCTATACTTCTTAGCAAAACGTGCTGAGACAAAAGAATGCGATGCACCAGTATCAATTAAAACATATGCAGGAAAACCACATAAACTACAGATACCTGCAATCATCCGATCACTGTCAGCCTCTGCCTGCTCCTGGTTAAGCGCAAAGACCTGACCCTGGGCACGTGGCCTCAAAGAAGAATGACCCCGAGAAGGAGTCTGAGTAGGCTGTCTCTGAGACTGCTGCGGCTGCTGGCGCTGCTGCGAATACTGCTGCTGAAAAGGTGGCTGTTGGTACTGAGGTGGCTGAACAGATGCCTGAGAACCTCCAGAACCACTCACTACCCCAATCAGCATAGGACAATCTCTCTTCATGTGACCCTCCTGGCCACACTGGAAACATGCAGTGGTCGATCGACCACACTGCCCTGGAGGATGTCTGCGTCTGCACTGACGACAATGGTTCGGCCTTTGACCACCAAAGTTATGCACTCCACCAGATCCAGAGGAAGAAGAAGAAGAAGAAGTATCTCTTGGCTTCTTGAAGGACTGCCCCCTAGGGCCCAAAGCACTAGCACTCGCTGACCTGGAAGAAGAAGAGTAAAGTCCCCTGTTCTTCCGAATACTATCCTCGGCCTGGCGACAACGGTCCTCCAAATCCTCGTAAGTCCCATCGCCACCTACAGCAACCATCCGATGAATATCAGGGTTCAACCCTTGAAGGAAATGATCAAACTTCGCCATAGAACTATCAGCAACATGAGGACAAAAAGGTAGCAGATCAAAGAACTTCTGCTGGTACTCCTCGATCGTCATCGTCCCCTGTCGCAAACTCAACAACTCACTGGCTTTCGCTTGACGAAGAGCTGGAAGAAAATACAACCTCTGGTAAGCAGTACGGAACTCAACCCACGTAGCTACACCTCTAGCTGCTATGAACGGTGCGGAAGTAGATCTCCACCACTTCCTCGCTCTGCCCTCAAGCATAAAGGCAAGAATCTCCATCTTATCCTCAGCCGTGCAACGGAACTCCTGGAAGCACTGCTCCATCCTCTCAATCCAATCCTCCGCCTCTTCAGCTGTCTCACCACCCGTCAAAGGCTTCGGGCTAACCTCCTTTAATCTACGCATGCTCACTCGCCTGCGCTCCTCGGGCTGTCCCCGACGTCTACGATCATCCGGATCGCCCCACCGACCGCCATCTACGCTACCATGGCTCTCGTCGTAATCTGCCATCTGTTACATAAGAACAGATAATTACTTAATCCTCTTTACGATATTCCTAGTGCAATGCGTCTCTCTGATACCAAAAATGTAGTGACCCAACCCGGATACACTACCTAATCAGAGTTAGAGTAAAAGCGCACGCAATAAAAGCTTAAATCGTAAAGTGCGGATAATTAAAATACAACAAATCCAATCGACAGAATACAACCGACGATAGCACAAGTGTATAAGTACTGTTATACAACCAAATCAAAGGTTTGGGGTAAATAAATCCCTACCCTCTACAATCTCGCACTCTCTAAAGCTCAATCCTGCTGAGAGCCGCCTGGACCGTCCAGCCTCAAACCTACCCCGCCACAAGGTACACAATACCCAAACACAGGGGCGTGAGCTAGAACGCTCAATACGAAGCAATGATATAAATACAAATATGCGCACACAGATGATTTAAAACTCAAGTGAAAACACTTGCTCATGGCGTCGAGAATATATGTAAGAGTGGGTGCCCAGTGAGCCAACTGTGTGGCTATGGGCTTTGTTGACTCTTTGTATAAACAATCTTTTGTTTAATATTATTTACACTTTTATGGCAATGACTTTATATTACTTCATATTGTTATATTATGATATACTATTGTTGTTTTGATAAAGACCTTGAATATACTATAGTGTATGTAAGATGTGGTAGAACATGGAGATGTCTATCATGAAATACATCTTATAGTCACTGTATATTCTAAAACCGTTCCTAGTCGATTGAGCCGTCCGATAATAAGGATAAGGATCGCTCGAGTTTGAGACTAGCATTTGCGATGCGGAGTACCACGTTTCATTGGTAGGGAACATGGAGATGTTCGAAGCATGCAAATGGATATTCATAGGATGAATAGTCGAACTACCCTATCCGGACTTTCCAAGTGGTTATCACTTATCGAGTGGATAAAGTCCGCGGTTTTGGTTGTACACCATTAGTCCTTACGACTTGAAACATCATGGAGACTCTATATGCTAGTACTGTGCTTTGACTCGTTTACCGACTCTGAGGGGGTCATCAGGTGTCGAGATTGGGTACAGTTACGACACATATAGGAGTCAATGCATTGTTGTCAAGGATTCACCACATACTTGCGAGTGTGGATATCCTATGCGATCTGAGGAGATATTAGTGTGACAAATCTCTGGCCAGAGTACTTGATGTGATTTAAGAAATGGTTTCTTAGTAGCACATGCGATGTCACTAATTTGATCTTCAAGATGCATTGCATAGTTATCGAATCTTGAGCGACTCTCGATATACCAATGGTTGTTGATTCGATCGGGATATATGGATGAAGGGACCGTACTGTACGCTAACCAAAATCTACTGGTTCTTGTAGGCACTATCAGTGATACCTAGGGAATCATGGGGCGATGTTGCTAGGCGCTTTACCATGATTCGTTGGGCAAGTCGGAAAGTGTTGTTCCGAGTCACAAGGAGTTGTGAGCCCACGGCTAGCTGTATCCCTGAACCATTGAGGGTCACACAGTGTAATGGAGTTTTAATCCCCGTTGAGATAGTTAAATTTAAAGAGTTAAATTTAATGAACTAAGGAGTTGGACTTCTTAAAATAAGAGTAAGGGAGTAGGATTTCCTAAAATGACATAGGGATGGACATTTTTGGAAACCACTGAATTCGGATTCAGGAAAATTTATTTTGACTTTAAAACGTGCAGAAATGGTTTCTGTGCACATTGGTGAAATCGTTTCATCAATCGGAGTCACGATGAATTTTATATTAATTTCTGAACGAGCGGGCTTTGCTTGTCGGGCCCCAGCTTATGACTAATGGGCCCTAAGGTGTTAGTGGCCTGCATTATAAATAAGTTATTTCAGTACAGAAATTACACACAACAGGTCATTATTTTGAGACAGAAATTTCGAACCCTCCTCTCTCTCAAAACCGATCGGCCGTCCCCTCCCTTTGCTCTGCCCGAGAAATTCCGGTCTGTGATTTTGAATCGCAGTAAGGAATAACGAATCAAATTCGTGTATTCTCTTCGCAGAAAACTTCTGATAGATTTTCTAGTGCAATCTATCAGAGGGATTAAACCTCTGTTCGTGGACCTGATTGAAGGCGTTCATCGGTTCCAGGGAGAGACAACAAGAGCAGAATTGTTCTGTTGGTGTCCATTAATCTCGTTGCGAGATTTGAGGTAAAATTTATTTAATTGTTATTTAAATTTTACACACACGTAATTCAATCGATGAACGGTTGATACCCATACCATGGAAACGTTCCATGAAAAATTTTAAACTTCCGCTGCACCGGGTATCAATCGTAATTGGTCTGGGAACTCGCCAGTTTTCCAACAGTGGTTTCAGAGCCAGGTTGCTCAGATCAATCGATTGATTAATCAATTGTACAAAATTTTTGAGTCTCGGTTTTTGAAACAAAATAAATATTTTTAATAAAAAAAATTTTTTTCTCGGGGGGCGAAACCCGGGCAGCGATTGGATCGCTGCCCGGAGGGGGCAGCGATGGTCGCTGCCCCCAGGGGCGGCGCACGGCGCCGCCCAGGGCGGCGACCGTCGCCGCCCAGGGCGGCGCACGGCGCTGCCCAGGGCGGCGCACGGCGCTGCCCAGCGCAGCGCCCAGGGGCGGCGCTCGGCGCCGCCCAGGGCGACGCACGGCGCCGCCCAGCGGCGGCGCCAGGCGCCGCCCAGGGCAGCAAACGTTGCTGCCCTAAAGGGGCAGCCGGGCTGCCCCCGGCCCGCGCCCCGGGTGCGGGCCGGCCCGGGAGTGTCCCGGGCGGCCCGCGGGAAAAATTATATTTTAATTTTAATATTTAAAATTTTATTTTTGGTCCGGTCAAAAATTGTTTTTGATTGGTTCACGAGATTTCGGATCGAATTGTTCGAGTCCGTAAATTTTAAAATTGATTTTGGATAAATTTGAATTTTTGGAAAATTTTAATATTTTATCCGTAAATTGAATTTTGAAATCAATTATTTTGGTACAATTGATTATAAGATATGATCTTATGATATATTAGATAAAATATGATTTTATTTGTAAAATTGGATTTTATAGATAAAATATGATTTTATTTGATATGGAGATAAAATATGATTTTATATGTGAAATGTGATTTTATATATAAAATATGATTTTATCTTGTTTAAATTTGAATTGCCACAGCATGTTATCCAATAAATTAATTTTGAATTAAATGTTATTGGATAAGGATGATCGATTGCCATGACCAATTTTGTAGGTGTATGTTAGGAATTTACATTTTGTCTTTATTGTTGTTGGTTTTATTAATGGGCCTGGTTTATGGCCCGATATGAATGTCATATGTAATAAAAGTGGGCTTGGTTTATAGCCCGTTCCCACCCCCTAAAAATGTATCCCCTACTTGTCATTGTTATTTAATTGTAAATACATTAGATTTAGTGGGAGATCAAGATTTGAAGATGGTGGGCCCAGCAGACAATGAAGACTGAAGAAATGTAAATTGGAAGCATATGTAATAGGATTGCATTTGCATACTGCATATTACCTAGGATTGGACTAAGACCCGTGATTGGCAACCACGGGTCAATTAGAAATGGAATCGATCATCCTATATAATATGTGATATTATGATTGTATGCATGTTTAGACATAAATTGCGTGAATCCGGCAATGCATGCAATAAATTAAATATGATGAGACAAATATTTTTATAAATAAAATCCCTCATTTTAAATATGATTTAAAATTTATATCAAGATAAATAAAGGAAATTTAAATATTGTTTAAATGTTCCTACCTTCCATCAACGGTCAATGTATGTGATGCTACCCGCGGATACGGTCCGGCTCATATTATTGGGGGGGCCCGTCCGTCGGAAAGCTGTACATTGGATCGACAAATGTTGTAAGTTGGGTGGAACTCCCATGGGATCGGCTCATATTATTGGGGGATCCACATGGCGACCGTCTATCACAACTTAATATTGATGGGTCATCTTGACATGTCACTTTAAACGGCGTCATATTATTGGGCCCTTATTGGACATGAGGTAAACACATGGGGGTTGCTTTGGAAGCAATTGGGCTCTACCTTTTGAGAATTATGGTTGGCTGATATTATTCGGGACCATAAGTTTGTCAATTGGACTCCATGTTCTCACTAAGGAAAAAGTTTCCCGTTTTCACTAGAGGGTGGTGAAATCGTTAAAATAGTGGGAGTGAGATTCATAAAATAAAATTCGCCAATTTTATGTCTTAGTAAATTATTTAAACAATCATCGATAATTGTCTGTTTTATCTCAGTAATCCACATGTTTCTGTTCTCCAACAAAACAAACTTATTGACGCAAACAATACAGAATGATTCCATAAGTTAAGATTGTCCTAAGTTCGGAAAAAGATTTTTCTAAGTGTTAGAAAAGGCTTCTCCGAAAACAGCCCCGGCTAATGTAACTGCCGAAAGGTTGGCCGAATTAGAGAAATGGTTGGACCATGATCTCAAGGCCAAATGTTACATGAAAAATTGGACAAGTCTAAACAAGTTTGCCATCACTGCAAGAAACCCGGTAATTGGAAACGTAACTGCAAGGAATACCCCAAGCAGTTGCGAACTGCAAAGGGTATGTTTTACATTGAAATAAATGTTTTTCTTAATATTACTTCTTGGGTATTGGATACCAGATGTAGATCTCATATTTGCAATAAGTTGCAAATGATAACAAGAAGTAATAGGATAAGGATGGGTGAGACCCAGTCAAGGCTCGGGAATGGTTCCAGAGTTAAATCCATAGCTATGGGAAATATTTATTTTTGCAGAATGGTTTTAAATTATTGTTGAGAGATGTTTTATTTGTGCCAGATTTAATTAAAAACATTATTTCTATTTCTATGCTTGATAGAGATGGTTATTCTTGTAATTTTGTGAATGGGATTTGCAATATTTACAAGAATGAATGTTTAATTGGAAATGGACAACTTGAAAACGATCTATACAATTTAAAACTAAAAGACGTTCCAGTGAATTGTATTGACAAACCGGCGACAACAAACAAAAGGAAAATCGATAGTCAAAACCCGGCAAACCTTTGGCACGCTAGACTAGGTCATATTTCCTCAAGGAGGATGAACAAGCTAGTGGGAGAGGGCATGTTTGATATGTCTGATATTAACTCTCTACCTACTTGTGAATCCTGCCTAAAAGGGAAAATGACTAAATCTCCTTTTAAGGGGAAGCCTGAGCGTAGTCAGAATCTGTTGGATTTGATCCATACAGATGTTTGTGGTCCATTTAGAGTAGGGACTCAACATGGCCACACCTACTTCATTACCTTTACTGATGATTATTCAAGGTATGGGTATTTATATTTAATGAAATATAAGTCTGAAGCATTTGAAAAGTTCAAAGAATTCAAGGCTGAAGTAGAAAACAAGCTAGGTAAAAGTATTAAAGCACTTCGATCGGATCGAGGTGGAGAATACTTGAGTACCGAGTTTTTGGACTATCTAAAAGAGAATGTGATTCTCTCTCAGTGGACTCCTCCTATGACACCACAGCTTAATGGTGTATCGGAGCGTCGTAATCGAACTTTGTTGGACATGGTTCGATCTATGATGAGCTTCACTGAGCTTCCACCTTCGTTTTGGGGCTATGCGCTTGAAACGGCGGTATTGTTGTTGAACAACGTCCACACTAAAGCAGTGGACAAAACACCATACGAGTTATGGAATGGCAAAGCTCCTAAGTATTCGTACTTGAGGATTTGGGGATGTCCTGCTTACGTGAAGCGGACAGTGGGAGATAAGTTGGATAGTCGATCCAGCTTGTGTTATTTTGTGGGGTATCCGAAGAATTCAATCGGATATTATTTCTATTATCCTGCTGAAACAAAGGTGTTTGTTTCGCGGAATGCCACCTTCTTGGAGAAGGAGTTCTTATTGGATAAGAAAGGCGAGATGATGGAACTCGAAGAAGTTCGAGAAGAACCCGAAATACAAAATAACGATCCCACACCTCAGGAACCATTGCTGGACACGCCTGCACCTAGAAGATCCGAGAGGACTTCTAGACCTCCAGTTCGATATGGTCTTCTTCTTGAAGAGGGTCAAGATGAACCCGACATTGGATGTGATCCAAGAAGCTTCAAGGAAGCAATTTCTGATGCGGATTCGAATTTATGGCTTGAAGCTATGCAGTCAGAATTGGATTCGATGCATACTAACCAAGTCTGGACTTTAGTGGATCCTCCCGATGGAATTGTTCCAATAGGGTGTAAATGGATCTACAAAAGAAAGCTTGGGCCTGATGGTAAGGTATTGACCTACAAGGCGCGATTGGTGGCGAAAGGTTATACTCAAAGGCAAGGAGTTGACTATGATGAAACCTTTTCACCAGTCGCAATGTTAAAGTCCATAAGAATCCTAATTGCCATAGCTGCATGGTATGACTATGAGATATGGCAGATGGATGTGAAGACTGCTTTTCTTAATGGAGACATTAAGGAAGAAATCTATATGAAGCAGCCTGAGGGGTACACATCCATGGGAAGCGAGCATAAGGTATGCAAGCTTCAGAGATCAATTTATGGTCTAAAACAAGCATCAAGAAGTTGGAACCAGAAATTTGATGAAACAATTAAAGACTTTGGTTTCATCAAGAACCCGGAGGAACCTTGCGTGTACAAGAAAGTAGTTAAGGATGCGGTGACATTCTTAGTACTTTATGTTGATGACATCCTACTCATTGGGAATGATGTAGGGATGTTGCAGTCAACAAAGATATGGTTATCAGGTAGATTTTCGATGAAGGATTTGGGTGAGGCATCCTACATTCTTGGGATACAGATCTATAGGGATAGATCTAAGAGAATGATAGGACTCACTCAATCAACCTACATCGATACCATATTGAAACGGTTTTCAATGGATGGGTCCAAGAGAGGACATCTACCCATGTGTCATGGAGTTTCTCTATCCAAGTCTATGTGTCCCAAGACTGATGCAGAGATAGAGAATATGACACATGTACCATATGCGTCAGCTATAGGTAGTATCATGTATGGGATGATATCTACCAGACCGGATGTAGCATTTGCTCTGAGTGTCACGAGCAGATATCAGTCTAATCCTGGTCAGATGCATTGGAAAGCCGTGAAGGACATTCTTAAGTACTTGCGAAGGACTAAGAATATGTTCATGGTTTATGGAGGACGAGAACTCAAACTGGAAGGCTATACCGACTCTAGCTTCCAAAGTGATGTGGATGACTCGAAGTCAACCTCTGGATTTGTGTTCATGCTCAATGGCGGTGCTGTCTCTTGGAAGAGTTCCAAGCAGGACACCACAGCGGATTCCACCACTGAGGCTGAATACATTGCAGCATCAGCTGCTGCTAAAGAGGCCGTTTGGATGAGGAATTTCGTCCAAGAGTTGGGCGTCATTCCTGAATTTGTTGGTCCAGTCCCGGTGTACTGCGACAACACGGGTGCCGTTGCTCAAGCAAAGGAACCAAGGTCTCATCAAAGATCCAAACACGTACTGAGGAAATACCACATAATCCGGGAGATTGTGGAAAGAGGAGACATCAGTGTCGAACGAGTGGCCTCTGCAGACAATATCGCTGATCCACTTACTAAGCCTTTGCCAGGACCATTGTTTGACAAACATCGCGAAGCAATGGGTCTACGTAGTATGACTAGTTGGCTATAGGGCAAGTGGGAGATTGTAAGAGTGGGTGCCCAGTGAGCCAACTGTGTGGCTATGGGCTTTGTTGACTCTTTGTATAAACAATCTTTTGTTTAATATTATTTACACTTTTATGGCAATGACTTTATATTACTTCATATTGTTATATTATGATATACTATTGTTGTTTTGATAAAGACCTTGAATATACTATAGTGTATGTAAGATGTGGTAGAACATGGAGATGTCTATCATGAAATACATCTTATAGTCACTGTATATTCTAAAACCGTTCCTAGTCGATTGAGCCGTCCGATAATAAGGATAAGGATCGCTCGAGTTTGAGACTAGCATTTGCGATGCGGAGTACCACGTTTCATTGGTAGGGAACATGGAGATGTTCGAAGCATGCAAATGGATATTCATAGGATGAATAGTCGAACTACCCTATCCGGACTTTCCAAGTGGTTATCACTTATCGAGTGGATAAAGTCCGCGGTTTTGGTTGTACACCATTAGTCCTTACGACTTGAAACATCATGGAGACTCTATATGCTAGTACTGTGCTTTGACTCGTTTACCGACTCTGAGGGGGTCATCAGGTGTCGAGATTGGGTACAGTTACGACACATATAGGAGTCAATGCATTGTTGTCAAGGATTCACCACATACTTGCGAGTGTGGATATCCTATGCGATCTGAGGAGATATTAGTGTGACAAATCTCTGGCCAGAGTACTTGATGTGATTTAAGAAATGGTTTCTTAGTAGCACATGCGATGTCACTAATTTGATCTTCAAGATGCATTGCATAGTTATCGAATCTTGAGCGACTCTCGATATACCAATGGTTGTTGATTCGATCGGGATATATGGATGAAGGGACCGTACTGTACGCTAACCAAAATCTACTGGTTCTTGTAGGCACTATCAGTGATACCTAGGGAATCATGGGGCGATGTTGCTAGGCGCTTTACCATGATTCGTTGGGCAAGTCGGAAAGTGTTGTTCCGAGTCACAAGGAGTTGTGAGCCCACGGCTAGCTGTATCCCTGAACCATTGAGGGTCACACAGTGTAATGGAGTTTTAATCCCCGTTGAGATAGTTAAATTTAAAGAGTTAAATTTAATGAACTAAGGAGTTGGACTTCTTAAAATAAGAGTAAGGGAGTAGGATTTCCTAAAATGACATAGGGATGGACATTTTTGGAAACCACTGAATTCGGATTCAGGAAAATTTATTTTGACTTTAAAACGTGCAGAAATGGTTTCTGTGCACATTGGTGAAATCGTTTCATCAATCGGAGTCACGATGAATTTTATATTAATTTCTGAACGAGCGGGCTTTGCTTGTCGGGCCCCAGCTTATGACTAATGGGCCCTAAGGTGTTAGTGGCCTGCATTATAAATAAGTTATTTCAGTACAGAAATTACACACAACAGGTCATTATTTTGAGACAGAAATTTCGAACCCTCCTCTCTCTCAAAACCGATCGGCCGTCCCCTCCCTTTGCTCTGCCCGAGAAATTCCGGTCTGTGATTTTGAATCGCAGTAAGGAATAACGAATCAAATTCGTGTATTCTCTTCGCAGAAAACTTCTGATAGATTTTCTAGTGCAATCTATCAGAGGGATTAAACCTCTGTTCGTGGACCTGATTGAAGGCGTTCATCGGTTCCAGGGAGAGACAACAAGAGCAGAATTGTTCTGTTGGTGTCCATTAATCTCGTTGCGAGATTTGAGGTAAAATTTATTTAATTGTTATTTAAATTTTACACACACGTAATTCAATCGATGAACGGTTGATACCCATACCATGGAAACGTTCCATGAAAAATTTTAAACTTCCGCTGCACCGGGTATCAATCGTAATTGGTCTGGGAACTCGCCAGTTTTCCAACAATATACAGTACCGGCTAGAGAGTGACTCCGCGGGGTACTCATATACTCCATATCAGGGTTGAGCCAACTCCATCCTGACCCGAATCCAAAATAGGATACAAGTCCCATATGGAAACTGGCATACCTGACTCGAGTCCAATATGAGATCACTGTTCCCTATGGAGATTGTCAATGACTCATATATCTTCGGATGCAGTCACACGTAAAATCATGTATGTGCTAAGATGGTAAAACATGCTAAAATATGATAAAGCATATAGCACATACTCATGAAACATACATGCAAATATATCATGTCGGCTATCTCGGTCAGTACTTACGTACCTCTAACACTGCTGGACAACCTAGCTCCACTGGCCTATACTCCAAGCCTACTAGTCCAGTCTACTGCTACTACAATGCAAATATCCATGCATCAACAATAAAGCTCTAAAAGCCTTAACTAAGCTAAAGCGTACTCCTAAATATTTTTAGGATGCCAAAGCTATACCTGAGTCCGTCGATAGCCCTTTGCTGTCGATAGCCTCAAAACTAGGCCATAGCTCCGTGAGACGTCTAGATCACTAAGCCACTTCCGGATTCCTCGTAGGATGCTTAGATCTCCCTAGATCTGAGCTAGAAGGCTTAGGAATTGAGAGAGAAGAGAGGAAATTGGTGCGAGAAAATGAATTCTCGGACCCTCTATTTATAGACAACGTTCAAAACCTCCGATCCCGGTTCGGAACGTCCGATCACGATCGGAACCTCCGATCGCACCTTCGGAGCTTCCGATCGCTCAATATTACGTCAGTCGTGATGTCACCTTGCTGACGTAAGCAATGACGTGTGCCCTGGTCCAGATCGGAGCTTCCGATCTCGCAGACGTAGCTTCTGATCTCTATCGGAGCCTCCGATACTGGCACGGAGCTTCCGATCCATTTCGGATCCTCCAAAGTCTACTTCGGAGCGTCCGATCCTGCTGAACCAATTCAACTAATTCGAGTGCTCTGAATCCATTTCTGAAGTCCGTTATCCCAACAGAAACTTACTTAATCATGTTTTACTTAATCTAAACATGATCACGTGATTAATTACTCATTAATCACTAATTAGAAATGCGGGTTACTACAGATTGTATACCCCACTTCCCGTTCCTAGTGAACCATGGGTAAACATTTTTATGGATTTTGTTTTGGGACTACCAAGGTCTAAGAAGGGGAGTGATTCTATTTTTTGTGGTTGATCGGTTTTCTAAGATGGCTCATTTCATTGCGTGTCATAAATCTGATGATACTTCTCATGTTGCGGATTTGTTCTTTAATGAAGTTGTTAGATTGCATGGCATGCCTAGGAGTATTGTTTCCGATATGTATACTGGTTTCTTGAGTTACTTTTGGAAAATATTATGGTGCAAACTTGGTACTATATTGCTATTTTCTACTACATGTCATCCTCAAACGAATGATCAAATTGAAGTCGTTAATAGAACGTTAGGAACTTTGTTGCATATTATAATAAAAAAAAATTGAAGAGTTGTGAAGAATGTTTGCCTTTTGTTGAGTTTGCATATAATCGTAGTGTTCATTCTACTACAAATTTTTCGCCATTTGAAGTTGTGTATGGTTTTAATCCTTTAACTCCATTGGATTTGATGTCTTTGCCTATGAGTGAAAGGGTTAACATGTATGGTAAGAAAAAGGCGGAGTTTGTGAGAAATTTGCATGAGAAGGTGAATGCGAATATGGAAAAGAAGAACTTGCAATATACAAAGCAAGCAAACAAAGGTAGAAAGAAAGTTGTGCTTGAACCTGGTGATTGGGTATGATTGCATTTGCGAAAGGAGCATTTCTCGGAAAAACGACGTTCTAAGTTACTGCCTAGGGTGATAGACATTTCCAAGTCTTAGAGCGGATCGATGACAATGCCTACAAATTGAATTTTCCAGGTGAGTATAATGTAAGTACTACTTTTAATGTTTCTGATTTGTCTTTGTTTGATGTATGTGATGATCAAAATTTGAGGGCAAATCATTTTCAAGAAGGGGATGATGATGCGATCATGGATGGCTCGCATATGGATCACGTTGCTGAGGAAGCTAAGGACACGTTGGAAATGCCACGAAGACCAATTACGAGAGGACGTGACAAGAATTAAGGAAGCACTTCAATCATTAATGATGAATTACCAAGAAGGCGTTGGCATGATTGAAGATCAATTTGGAGGGTTTTATAAGCTTATTGAGGTTAAAATAGATCACAAAAGTGAAGAAAATGAAAGCATGTTTCAAAGCTCCGGCGCGCCCGCGCCTTGTCTGCGAGAGTCATGCGCGCCCGCGCCGACGAGTGAGTTTTTGACGAAGAATGTGCGAACTTCATGCGCGTCCGCGCGGAAGCTTGAAAAAGATGGATCAAGAATGCGATGCCCATGCACGCCCGCGCTACTAACTTTTACAAACAGTTTGGTGTGTTTGTTTGTGTGCGAGAATGTTTGATATTTTGGCATTATTTTTCCTATTTTGAGTCTTTTAAGCATACTAGGAAACTTTTAGGAGATATATTTGATATCTTTAGATATATTTGCATTATTTTGTGCTATCTTTTATTATTTTGGGATGTATTATAAATACTATACATTCATTATTTTGAGAAACAGAATACAATTCATATTTTGATTATTCAAACCATAAAATTCTCTCTAGAATTTTATTGAGGATTTTCAAGCTATCTTCTAAATCAAACTTATCAAAACTCATAGCTTTGTGGCGTTTGTCGATTGTTCTTCTTCGTGGATTGTCAGAAACAAGTTTTCTGAAGGCTCCATTGAGATCAATTGTTTTCTTCGTGATTGTTTGTTGCTAGTTTCAAGTAAACTAGAGGTGAATAATCCAAATTTATTACTTGTTTTCAAGATTGTGCAATTTTAATTGATTTATTTTTGTAATTTGATTGAGGGTACGATTCGGTATAATCGTGTTTGCTTTTCATACAACTAGAATTCATATTAGGAACTGCCTTAGTAAGGTACGTAAGTACTGACTGAGATTGTCAGCGGGTTTGCATGCTTATGTGTTGCATATTATTTGACATGTCGCATGTTACAGTTTTATGATATTATGCTGCATGTGCATTTCATATTGAGCTTGTATCTCCTTCGAGATAAACTAGTGTTAAAGGGTGCTTAGCCCTTGATAGGACGTTTTGACACTGAGATTCATTATGACCGATGGGTCTGTCGGACTCTAGTGGTATGGGGATTTTGATCCACGTCCTGTTAGGAATGAGTGTTTGGGTCCAGCGGTTTGAGTCCCAGCGGCTACAGCCCAAATCCTAGGCGCCAGTCTGAGTGGATTTCTGATTCGTTACCTAGAGATGATACTTGTTCATTTCATTGCATGCATTATATACATATGTTTACCTGTGTTAGCGTACTGAGCGTTTTATGCTCACGTCCAGTTATTTTTTATTGTATGGACACCCCATTCAACAGGGCAGTTCCCTACAACAAATTTGTTAATTAACCACACTAAAAAGACAACGGTTTTACTTTGTCTTTACAACGGTTTTTACAAAAACCGATGTCGTTGGCCATATTTTAATTAAAAACGACAACGGTTTTTAAAAAAATGTTGTCTTATATATGTCAAAGACAACGGTTTTCAAAAATAGTTGTCAATGAGCGGGTTTTTTATGGCCTACGACAACGATTTTAATTAACTGTTGTGTATGTGCTTGATTTTTTGGGTCTAAAAAAACACTTTTTTGTAATCCGTTGTCGTCGTTATTTTTTATTTATTTTTATTTTTTAAAAAAATATACAGATTACATTAACCTACTAATATACGCTTGAGGCTTAAGTGAAGGAACGAGAAAAAGAAACCCAATCCCTATCCCCCAACTCATCGCCCCCTTCAACCCAGCTCTTCTCCGACGCCGATCGATCACCGAAAATTGGTCGTCCGACCTCCTTGCATCTAGCCCAAGCTTTAGCAACTCCAATCGTGTCTTCAATCTATAGTTTACAGCTTGGATCGAAACTGCGCATGGGTCAAACTTTTCAATTTTTCGTTTCTCTTTTATATTAGTTGACATTTCTTATCGCCGATTGGATCTAAAATGGCTGGAAAGGGCGAGGGTCCAGCAATCGGAATAGATCTCGGCACAGGTACTCATGTGTTGGCGTTTGGCAGCACGATCGCGTTGAAACCATCGCCAACGACCAGGGCAACAGGACGACGCCATCCTATGTCAGTTTCACCGACACCGAACGGCTAATCAGTGATGCAGTGAAGAACCAGGTCGCAATGAATCTGATTAACACTGTCTTTCGTAAGATCTGTATCCTTTAGCTGTAATTTTAGATTCTCTTTTTTGGTAGAATCTTGTTGATTTGAATTCTTTTAGATCTCTGTTATGGATTATTGTTTAGTTGATCTTTTCACGTTGCTTGCCACGGTTGATTTTGCTGAAAGTTTTTTTATGTCTTCGGCCCCAGCAAGCTTAATTTCAAATTTGTTTGGTATATATAGGTCGGTATGTGTCTGAAATGTATATTTTGGTTTACTCGATATGAATTGTTTTTTCCCGATGTTATTTGATTTTTCTTGGTCTTGGAATCGGTGATCGATGAATATTTGTTTACGAGAGAAAAATAATTCTATAATAGGTTTATATGAGTTTTGGAAGGATTAGTTATGAGTTATGGATTTAGATTTGAAATCCTGTCCATATTTCGAACTTTGTTTTAATGTTATTCACTGAAGATCTAATATGTCGATGTTTAAATTATTACAATTTTGATGGACCTTTATGTAGCTAGATTTCAAGTCGTTATAAGATTATGTCATGTATGAGTGAGTGCGTAGAGCATGTTAGTTTCTGATCTTTATTTATGTATGTTCTAGTTTGATTTTTTTCCCACACGATTTTGGGATGCACTTGGTTTTTAGCCTGGAGACATATATGTTCATTTGGAAAAAAGGGGCGATATATCAATTTGCCTTGTTGGATCCTTTATCTTAGTTTATAAATATCTGAAGTTGGAAAAATAGTGTTCATGGATAAGATATGTTTGTGTCCTTGTTTTACGTTAGTAAATATTACAATATTACAAATGGGGTGTCAATGATGATAGGGTATTGGTTTCTGATGCCTCTGTTTTTCTTCAGAAAAAGCCAAGGTTTTTGAATGAGTTGCCAATGATGATGCCATATTTGATGCTTTCTGGATCAAGGTGATTTCTTAGCCACCACTGATGAGTGATAGCAAAAACCTGTCCTGCAGCAACCATGAAGCTTCTTCCTACAGAATAGGAAGCTTACCGTGAAAACGAAACATTAACTAAAGCAATATTCTCCACTACTGAGCTAGCTAGCTCTAAACACTTGTCATATATATACCCACACAAAAGCCTTCATCAATAAATGATCATGGCCAACACTTACCCGGTGTTCGCGCAGGCGGCGTCGACGGGCACCGTTTCCACCTCGCACAACTCACCTCCGGGCCAGTTTGACAAGCCTCGAGGTGTCCGATTTCTTCGAGTTGAATGACTGGATTCATGATCCAGTGTTTTTCTCGTTCTCCGAAGAATATGGTCATCTACAGAATCCAGTCTTTGCGTCTGATGATACTCGATGATGGATTCAAGTGGAGGAAGTATGGGAAAAAGATGGTGAAAAATAGCCCAAATCCAAGGTAAAAAAATATCATATCCTAATGCTGATACCAAAGAAATATGTTAGTTAATTAAAATTGGTACTGGTACAAAACTGATTTCTTTAACAAATGGTTTTGTTAATTATCATTGTGTTTTCATCTCTTTCGATTTTGATCTATCATTGTTTGATGAAACGAAATAATACTAGACTGACACGAGTAAACCAATGCACAATACATGTTTGAGGAAGGAATTTTTGGCTTTCAGAAAATCAGAGGATAAGCAATATTAAGAAAACAAATTAAGATGGTGATTTGAGGCTGGAGCTGTTTTGAAAAGATACATGAACGATGATGTGGTTTTTTTTTTGTTTTGTTCTTGGTTTTTTTTTAAATGTACTTCTAACATTTTTGTCCACTTATATATGATAGGATGCAAGGCCATATATTGAGGTTATATATGCAACTTTATATTGGCTTAATAAGATGGAAGCAAAACAATAAAATAGATAGTAAGTAGATTGGTGCAATTTTTATGTGAATTTGAATGTATCAGATTTTACTGCTGGGACACAGCCGGACAGGAGAAATTTGGTGGCCTTAGAGATGGATAATAGTAAGTGAATTTTGATCTTATGATTTGTTCCTATAGTTGCTATAATTATTGTGATTTTGCTTCTAGGTCATTGGATAAGTTTTGGGAAGGAAAGATTGTGCTATAAATATTTAATTGACAACTCTACAGATGAGTTTGAATTATAGGTGAAATCAGTGTCTTGATAGAATGCATGGTTGATATTATCTTCTTGAATTGTGTGCTTCAAATTGTGATGGGTTGTCTTATATATACTTCCCATAGATATGTAGGAGTTTTTGATATTATAATGATAAATATAAATATAAATGATTCTGTATCTGTATCAAATCATGGTGCAACATGAGTCAACCAAATGAGTAACTTGGTTGATAAGAAAAACCAATGTCCATTTTTTTAACTCAACTTGGTTGGATGTGGGTATAATTTAGGCTTCGTAGAGTATGGCATCGCACGGTGCATCATGAGTAACCTGGTTGATGAGAAAAACCAGTGTCTATTTCGTTAACTCAACTCGGTTGGATGTGGGTATACTTTAGGCTTCGTAGAGTATGGTATCGTTGTTTGTCTTGTTTTTGGCTGACCATTTGAATATATAAGAATGATGTTTATATTGTGCTGTTGGACTGTTGCAGCATCCATGGATAGTGTGCCATCATCATGTTTGATGTAACAGCTCGACTTACATACAAAAATGATGTCTATATTGTGTTGTTGGATTTTTTTTTTTTTTTTTTTTTTTTTTTTTTTGTGCAGGAGGAGCTAAGGGCTAGACTATTGTCTTGTAGTCTTTCTTCCATTACTATATATACATATATATTATAAACATCATTTTGTTGCCAGGTGGCTCAGGAAAGTAACGTTGGAAACGTATATATCGCAGTTCTACATATGGCTGAGGTGCGTGGGACAAATTCTTAGCTTGTTAATGTTTCTTGGTCAATCTTTAAAGAAATGAGTCGAATGATGTTCATCAGAAAAGAATAAGCGTCACTTTTTTTATTTCTAATCTTTAATCTTGTTCTGAATTGTTGCAGGGGATACAAGTGGATGTTAATCTATGCTGAAACGAGTGTTCCAAGTTAATTTATATAGATTTGTTCATAGCTCTATTTTATAGTGTATTTTGAATTCGAATTAGAGTTTTGATTTATTTGTAATATTGAAAAATGTATATTAAATTTTATTTTAGAAATTTTTAATTTTGATTTATTTATAATATTGAAAAATTTTATATTAAAATTTATTTTTTTTGTTTTTTTATTTGAGAAACGACAACGGATTTTATCCATTGTCTTTGTCATTTTAAATCGGTGTTGTTAAAAGTCCGTTAAAAGACAACAAATAAAATTCGTTGTCGTTGAGAGAAAAAACAACGGCTAAAATCCATTGTCGTAGGGAGAAAAGACAACGGATAAAATCCGTTGTTGTTGGGCGCGCTTTCAACAACAACGAAAAGTATAACAGTTTTTTGCATCTTACGACAATGAATAAAATTTGTTGTCTTTAGTCGTTTTTCTTGTAGTGGTTGCAGGTAGTTCTCCTAGAAAGTTGGAGATTTGGTGGTGAACAAGGCAGGATTGCAGGTCCAGCCACTAGATTTTACCTTATTGGTATTAATTTAGTTTAAATTTCCTTAGTGTATCTCTGATTATGATTAACAATTGTTTAATTGCATGTCTAAGTTTTTGATTAGTAGGTGATCACGGTGCCGGTCACTACAATAGCAGCATGGTATGACCATAAAATATGGCAGATGAATGTGAAGAAGACCTTTCTTAATGGGGATATTAAGGAAGAGATTTATATGTCTCAGCCTAAATGGTTCACATCTATAGGAAGTGAGCATAAGGTATGCAAAATTCAGAGATCTATTTATGGTCTCAAGCAGACATCTAAGAGCTGGAACCTCATATTTGACGGTATAATCAAATAGTTTGGTTTTAATAAGATCCTGAGTAACCCTGTGTGTATAAGAAGGTCAGTGGGAGTGCTATAACATTACTGGTACTTTATGTTGATGACATTCTACTCATTCAAAATAATGTAGAAATGTTGCAATCAACTAAAGTATGGTTAGCGGGTAAGTTCTCGATGCATGACTTGGGTGAAGCATCTTTTGTATTGGAAATATAGATCTATTGGGATAGATCGAAATGATTTCTTGGTCTCACTCAGTCTACATACATTGATACCATCGTGAGGAGGTTCTCAATGGAAGAGTCCAAGAGAGGATACCTATCAATGTGTCATGGCGTGTCCCTATCCAAGTCCATGTCTCTCAAGACTGATGCAGATATAGTGGCGATGACACACCTTCGATATGCATCTGCAATTGGTAGTATCATGTATGGGATGATATCTATACATCTTGACGTGGAATTTGCAATGAGTATTGCAAGTAGATATCAATTGAACCTCGGTATTCCACACTGGAAAGATGTGAAAGACATAATCAAGTACTTTATAAGGACAGAGAATGTGTCCTTGGTCTATGGAGTAGAGAACTAAAATTGGAAGACTATATTGACTCGTGCTTCCAAAGCAATATCAATGATTCGAAGTCAATCTCCAGGTTTGGATTCATGTTCAATGGTGCTGCTATCTCTCGGAAGACTTCCAAGAAAGACAACACTGTGGATTCCACCACTGGAAGTTATTCCTAATAGAGTTGCTTCAGGTCTCATTAGAAATCCAAATGTGTACTGAGAAAATGTCATATCGTCCGGGAGATTGTGGAAAGAGGAGAGGTTTTGTTAGACAAAGTCGTCTCTGCAGATAATGTTGCTGATCCATTAGCTAAACCTTTATCTGAACCATTATTCAAATAGCATAGCAAATCAATGGGTTTTAAGCATATGGGTAGTCGGCTCTAGTGCAAGTGGGAGATTATTAGAGAACATGTCCATCGAGACAAGTGTTGGCCGAGGGTCCTTGTAATAACTCTTTGTATGAAAATATTTATTTTAATAATATTTGAATTAATTAATTTGAGATATCTTTATCTGTATACTCATGCTAGTTGCATAGATAAAGCTCTTGAATATACAAATAGTAGAAAGAATATGAGATGGTCATGTGATGGGTATCATGAAACTCATTTTTGGAATACTGTATATTCTGAACCGTTCCACGTCGATTAGGCCGCCAAAAAGAAGGATAAAGACCGCTTGATCTTGAGACTAGTATTTGCAATGTGAGTGCCATGTTTCGTTGATAGGGGACATGGTGATGTTCAAGCATGCAAATAGGTGTTTCTTGTAGACTGCACTGAACAACCCTCCCTAAAGGACTTTCCAAGTGGTTCTCACTTATCGAGTTGAAAGATCCCAGTTTATGGTTGTACATTATTAGGCCTTATGATCCGGGACAACATGGAGAATCTATGTGCTAGCGCTTCACTTTGACTTGTTTACCAACTCCACTGGGATCATCAGGTGGCAAGGTTGGGTGTTGTGTCGAAACATATAGGAGTCGATGCATTGTAGTCGGGGATTCACCGTTTACCTTCGGGTATGGATATCTTATGTGATCTCATGTATTTTTAGTTTGAAATCTCTTATCAGAGTAGGTGGAAATTAAGAAAGAAGTTTTTTAATTACACATTCGATGTAACTATGGCATGACACATAGTTATTGATTCTATGATAACTCTCGATATCCCAATGGTTGTCGAATTGGTCGGGATATATGAATTGAATGGACCGTATTGTACGCTAACCATAATTGAATGGTTCTTGCAGAAACTATCATTTGATATCTAGGGAGTCATGTAAGCGATGCTGCTAGACTTTTAACATGACTGGTTGGTACCATCAGACTTGTGTTCTGTAGCGACCCAACCTAGGTCCACTACCTAATCTGAGTTTAGAGCATAATTAAGCATACATTAAATAAATTATTGCGGAAGACTTAAATAAAAGAAGATCAGCAGAATACAACCGGTTAAACAAATTCGATTATACAACCCAATCGAATAAGCTTAAATAAAACCTTCAACTAATCCTGCTGTATTCAAAGGTCACTGGCCTCTCCAAACTCCTAGTGATCAATCCTGCACCTACAACTGCCTCGTCGAATGGGGTGTCCAGACATACAGGAAATACTGGACGTGAGCGAGTACGCTCAATACGGAAACAATGATATATAAAATATATGCAGCACATAAGTGTATTTAAAACAAGGGTAAAACAGTCTACTCAGAGGTACCAGGAATATAAAAGGCTATGCCGGATAGCTAGTCCGCGGTGCCGCTCCTATATTCCCCTTTCAACTATAGCGTCTACTCCACCGTCGTGGTCGCTCTTACTAATAGCAAAACCAGGGGCTGAGCCTCCCCAAACCCGACCCGAATCCAAAATAGGATACAAGTCCCATATGAAAACTTTCAATACCTGACCCGAGTCCAAAATGAGATGCATGCTCCCTATGAAAACTGTCAATGACTCACATCTCACAGGATGCAGTCTCATGTAAAATCGTGCATGTGCTAAAGCAGTAAAACATGAAAACACATAGCACATACTCAAGAAACACATATAATATATATCATGCTGGTCATCTCAATAAGTACTTACGTATCTCACTAAAGGCAGTCCTAGCAGTCCCACTCTAGGTTCCAGCCTATCAACGTCTCTACAATTCAAATACTCATGCATCATTATTTAAGCTCTAAGAGTCTTAACTAAGCTATTGCATACTCCTAAATAATTTAAGAATATCATAGTTATACCTGCGTCGGTCGTCAGCCCACTGATGACGACTATCCCGCAACTAGGGGCACACCCCTGCTGCAGCTCCACAGCCTCAAGCACGACTCCTCTACACGAGCACTTCTCCGCTACTCAGACACTGTCTGACTATGCTAAAATATACTCCCCACTCCAACTCTAAAATAAGAGTACCCAAAGCCCTAAAATAGAGCCACGTGGGCAAAGGAGAGGAAGTTGGTGCGAGTTGGAAATGAGCTCCCCGGCCTCTATTTATAGACGAGTGTTCGGACCATCCGATCCTGCCTTCGAAACATCCGATCCTTGCATGTGTGACAAGTGTCACAGCCATTACATCGGACCGTCCGATCGGGACTTCGGATCGGCCGATCGTGAATATTACATCAGCCATGACATCACCCTCCCGAACACTTGGCGGGTCTACAGTTCGGACCATCCGATCCAACACTTTGGATCGTCCGAACTCTACTTTCAGCCAATCAGATTATTTTCCTTATCCTATCTCATCTGATGGAGATCGGACTATCCGATCCCTCTTCGGATCGTCCAAACTTCACCCTTCCAAACATCTTCAGGCCCTCCAAACTTGGACACTTCGGACCATCCGATCCCAGGTTCAGAGCCTCCGATCCTGCCTAACACCTCAAGAACGTATTAAAGGCCCAACTCTTCTTGCATGTTGGTCGAATAGATTTCGACACATTCAGACTCCTATCTAATTCCCTGCAATCTTATTAACGACGAACTACTTTCAGTACTCCTCAAACTCCTCAGTTTTGGTTCTGAAAGTTACTGCGCCATTATCCGAAAGTCACACTTTCTTGGCACTAATGTACCACAATACTGATACATATTCCGCCCTTAATGCGCATCTCTTCGGGATTTTCCTCTTGCCTAGCTGACACTCACAACCCCTGGGTACTGATCCTCTACCAACTGACCACGAGAAACTAGAACACAAACTCTTGTTCGCTCAGGATCACCATCCCAAAGAAATCTTATAAAGACGAAACCCCAAGTCGAAACCTAACCGGTTCGCAACATTCGACGTATCATTAGCTAGATCTAGCTAACTATTGGTTTCAATCAACCTCTGTGTAGAACACCTATAGTCAGGAAACACCAATCCCGACTCTGCTCTCGACACAACATATCATGAATCTTTCCTCAAGAGGATTCAGTTGACACAATCTATACTCCAACGTAACTTCTTAACAACTATTCCTAGACTGGTTATCCTTCCCATGCTCCCTTGAAACAAACAAGCTTCCCAAACAATACTGGAAATTCAGTCCACCATGTCTAGTACGAATCACAGTTTACGTTTCTTAGTATAACTGAACCTTGTGCCCTGATGAGAACTATCATCACTTGCCAAACATGACACTAAGTCATCTCTATACCATTGACCTTCGAATCTACGCATACACAACAATGGTAGTCATCGCACCTCCGTTGAGCTACATCGTCTCAACGACAGGTTACTTGCCCATGAATCTCAATCGATAGACTCGTTAAATCTTTCTACAAGATTTAGTTAACTTTGGACATCCTCCTGATAGTTATACACACTTGCAATCACTGTACACACATCAAGACTAAGGCAAGTTTCCACCAAAATGCTCTACTGGGACATTCCACAGTACACAGGAATATGGAAACGCTTCCTATCCTGTCTCGAAACTCGACAGTCATTGCACCTAATATAACTTATCTCGGAGTCCCGGATGTCATTATCATCACTAGCTAACAAGTTAATCTTAGGAATATTCCATGCTTCTAGTAACTTGCTACACATCACACATCCGACTATTGTCCATTGCTAAAATGCAATATCCTTGACAAACAGTCCGCATGGATGTGACTCTTTGTCTAGAAAGAACGAAGTTGTTTCATCGCGCTCTTGCGAAGTCTTCGGTCCCAAAGGCAAACCTCGTTGGCTACTAAGTCGATCATCGACTACCTCGATCATCTTAAAGGCATCGCGCACCGCATGCTGGAAGATTAGTGACACATCCGGCTAGATCCCGAAAACTAGATCTTAGCTAATGTCACATCTCTTCACTCGACCACCAATGTCTCCTTGATAATGTCTATTAGCTTTTCCAACTACTCGTCGAACCCAAACACAACGGTATACTTAGATTTCATCACAAGAACACTTCATCGAAATTTCGGTTGACAACCTTCAATATTGTTGTAACACCCGAAAATTTTTAATACGTAAATTTGCATGCATAATTAAGGAAAATAATTATTTAAAATTTATATTTGGGTTAAATGACATTTATGTGTTATTATATGGATTATATGCATGATTTAAATTTATGAGATCATTTAACCCGCAGTTATTGTATTTTTAGATTTTTGAGAATATTTTTGAGTCCATCGCGTAGACGGGACCGTGGATGGACGAGATGCCAAAATATTTAGCCAAAAATATTTTATGAGTTTTATAAGCCTTAAAATAATATTTTAAGATATTTTGTCAAGAAAATTTTAGTATTTAGTTATATATTTATTTAATAATTGATTTTTGGCCAAAATAAGTCATTTTGTGGACTTTTATTAATTTTTAAAAATCCTCTATATTATTATTTCGGGATTTGAGTTTTAGTATCAGATTATTATTATTATTAGGAGTTTTAAATAAAGTTTTGTTGGTATAATATCTATATATTGATTTAATGGGATTTTTAATATATTATCTACCCAAAAAATTTAAACCTAAACCTACCCCAAACCCCACTACAATCTCCTTCAGCCGACACCACCTCTTCCCACCCCCATTCTCACGTTTCTTCAGCAAAAAACACCATAGCCGATCCAACCAAGCTCCATCTTTGAAGATTTTGGTCCGTTCGTCGTCCCGGAGACCCGTAAACGCATCAACCTTTGTCTATAAATTTAAAAGGCATGTCTAAATCCTTCTCTTGTCCACCATATAAGCTATTAATCATGCATGATGGTTTTTATTTCAGAATTTATCAGGAACTTTTCGTTTTATGCAAGAATGTATGATTTGATGCATGTTTGTTGATGGTTTCAGTCATGATTCACGTTTTCTTGTTGCATGGCTTGGTCCAGAGGCTAGGGCTCGATCAAAGGGTGTCCTAGGGTGTCTTAGGATCGAGCAAGGTCAATTGGTTCAGGCTGGTTTGGACTAAGTTCGAAGCTGGTTCAGTTGGGGGTCTTAGAGGCGCGCAGACTAGGGTTTTTGAAAGAGGGGATCGGTCCAGGGCTAGGAGCCATGGCTCGGGCTGAGCCATGGTGGGTTAGGACCGCCCAGATGTGGGCTACATCTGGGCGGCGGCGCTCCGGCCAGGGGTGGCCGGAGCTGGCCGGCAGCAGGCCAAGAAGGCCTGCTGCTCTCGACCGAAGTGAGCTGGGCAAGGGGGATCGGGTTTTTTTTGGCTGGGCTGGGTTTTTGTCGGGGTCTTGGGGTCCGGGTAGGGTCGGGTCAGGTGGTCCGGGTCCGAGTTAGGTGGGCCGGGCTCGAGTATTTTAATTTTTAAGTATTTAATAGTTTAAGTGTATTTTGGGCTTTAATAATTAGTTAAAAAATTATTTGGGCCTCCAAATAATTTTATTTGGGCCTTAAATAATTTATTTAAGTTAGCCTAATAATTTTTATGGGCTTGGGAACCCATGAATATTTTTGGGCCAGTTAGTGGATTTTGGGCCAGTCTAGAATTTTATTGTGTTTAATTAAGTTAATGGGCTTAAATATTTTATTTGGGCCCAGTTAAGTTTAATTAAGTTATTTGGGCTAAAAATATGATTATTGGGTTTTATTTAAGTTTAATGGGCCTAGATGAGTGACCAGCAGTCTGGACCAAACCATGAAAAATAAATAAGTCCGGAATATATATTTAATTATTTTTATGCATGAAGTCTATTTTAAGTATATTATGAAAAATTAATTAAATATATATTACGGACATATTTTCAGTGCATGCATTCATGAAATTTCTTATGTATATAATTATGTAAATGATGAGCAATAAAATATTTTGGTGGAAATTGAAGTATGTGTGACATAGGGGTGGTTTTCCACCATATGATTCGATAGTTTTACTACCATAGGGGTGGTTATCCACCATATGATTCGGTAGTTTACTACCATAGGAGGTGATTTATCACCGCCATCGTACGTTGGTTTATGAGACTGATCAGTCGACACATGAGCGTCACACATATGGATAGGACCATCTTCAGGTTTCAAAAGCATTGCTCAATTATGTTATATGTGATGAAGAAATAATATGTTTATGATTATGGTTATGATTCAGTTTATGATTCAGCAGTTTTATTATGTGATGAAAATATTTCCATGCATGCTCATGTACATGTATATGTATTAGTAATTATGTGATGCATTATTTTTAACCTTGTTATAAAGGATTAGATATGTTGAGCCCCTAGGCTCACTATGCTATTATGGTGCAGGTGAGCATGATGACGTTTATGTAGCTCCTACCAGTGGTGAGGACTTATGAGCTCACGGAGCAGTGGACCCCGTGACCGTCGCAGCTATTTAGTTTATTATGTTGAATTTTGAAACATGTTTTATTTTATTATTGTTTCCGCATATGAGATTTTTCAGCAGCATTGTTTATTATTTTAAATTGATGCATGAAACATTTTTAAGGATTTATTTATTTAATATTTTTTAGGTTATTTAAGAAAAAGTATGTTATTTTTATATACATATATGTATGGGAATGTATGTATAGTAGTATTATTTTTAAAAAAAAATTCCGCATTTATTAGTAGTAGGCGTTTCATTTGGTATCAGAGCGCGGTCCTTGGAGGGTGTCTACTGTCACGTGAAGCTCAGAAATCTCACTATCGGTCTGTAAGTTTTAAATGCTTTAATAAGATTTAGAAGGAGCTTATGTATTAAGTTTAAGTATTTCATGTTCAGTAAGACTTTTGAAACCCTTAGTTATTCATTGTGATTTACGTAAAGAAAATATGTGGTGGTGCAGAATGCCTCCGAGACAGATGAATAGGCGAGGGGGACCTCCACCTCAAGCTCCGTAGAACCCTCTCTCAGCATTGGAGCAGACCAATGCTAACATGATGGCTGGGATTACTGCTCTGTTGGAGCAGCAAGCGGCACGTCCTAGGCTCACACATGATGAGGATGTTGCCGAGCGGTTCCAGAAGAAGGGACCTAAGGAGTTTGTCGGCACCACTGATTCACTCATTGCTGAGGGGTGGATTCGATCACTGGAGTCCATATTTGACTACATGGGGATCACTGATGCTGACAGGGTGAAGTGTGCAGTGTATATGATGAGAGGTGATGCAGCCTTTTTGTGGGAAGGTGCGGTTCGAGGTGTGAATCTACCTACATTGACTTGGATAGAGTTCAGACGCATGTTCTATGCCAAGTATTTCACTGAGGATGTGTGCAGTCGCATGATCCGGGAGTTTATGAGTCTCCGCCAGGGAGACAAGTCTGTGGTGGATTACATCACCCAATTCGAGAGAGGGTGTCGTTTCGTGCCTCTTATTGCTGACAGTGCGCCGGATAAGTTGAGGCAATTTGTGGATGGTTTGCGGGCTGACATCAAGCATGACGTTCGCATGTTGGATGTCACTACTTATGAGGCGGCAGTTAGCAGAGCATTACGTTCTGAGGAAGGGAGGCAAGAGATGCAGCGAGAGTAGCAGAGTAAGAGGCAGTTTCAGCCAGGGTATCAGAGGGCGACTTCGCAGCCTCCTGCGAAGAAGCCGTATACTGGGCTGTCTAAGGGCCCGAATCAGCAGGGACAGCAGCAGAGGCCTCAGGGGCGTCAGCCACAGCAGCAGCAGAGGGGCGGGGCCCCTAATACTGGAGGAGTTCCGATCTGCCCGCAGTGTCAGAAGCCGCACACCGGGAAGTGTCTAGTGGGGTCCAATGTATGCTATGTTTGCAAGGAGCCAGGGCATGTTTCATATAACTGTCCGAAGAGGAAGAACACCACTGGGCGGGTGTTCGTCATGCAGGCTGAGGAGGCAGACCCAGATACCTCCTTAATCACCGGTATTTCCTAAACTTCTTCTTTTAAGAAATTTTTGGGAATTTACTTCATGATTTTAATTTGCATGGGTTGCCTGATTGCATGATTAGAGTAAGATGTATTTATTACTTGTGTTTAATTAAGAGAAATATTTTGTAACTTGTATTGGGAGAAAAGTAAGTTTAGTATGCGATTGTTGGGATTTTCTGCGTTGAGGGATAATTCTAGTGGGAGGAAATTCCACGTTTGCGTTGCTAGATTCAGGAGCCACGCATTCGTTCATCTCCCTAGAGTTTATCAGGCGGGTAGGCATCAAGTCAGCCTGCACTATAAATATTGGCTAGCGTCTGCAGAGATTTGGAGATGGAGTTACCGGGACATACTATCAGAGCAGATTTTGTGGTTTTACCGTTGACTGGATTCGATCTGATTTTGGGTATGGATTGGTTGTCAGTCAACGGAGCAGTGATTGATTTTTGGTAGAGGACAGTGACAGTGAAACCAGTGGTAGGCGACCAGTTTGTTTTCTATGCATCTCCGAGCAGTGAGATCTCGCCTGTTATCTCTTATACACGTGCGAGGAAGATATTGAGACGTGGTTGCCAGGGGTTTCTCGCCAGTGTAGTCACTTCATCAGAACCACCTAGCAGATCATTGTCAGATATAGAGGTGGTTTGTGACACAGATACGGGATCGTATGAGGACAGCTCAGAGTCGTCAGAAGAGTTATGCTGATACTCGACGACGAGATCTTGGGTTTGTAGTAGGTGATCATGTGTTTTTGAAAGTATCACCTATGAAAGGGGTGATGAAATTTGGTCGCAGAGGCAAGTTGAATCCGAGATATATTGGGCCATTTGAGATCTTGGAGAGAGTTGGCACTTTGGCATACCGTTTAGCACTACCGCCAGGGCTTGCAGCAGTGCACAACGTTTTCCATGTATCCATGCTTCGGAGATACATCTCTAATCCGACGCATGTGTTGGATTACGAGCCTTTGCAGTTAGCACCAGATCTAGCATTTGAGGAGAGGCCTGTTTGTATCTTAGCCAGAGATGAGCGGAGATTGAGGACGCGGGTCATACCGATGGTCAAAGTCCTGTGGTAGAATCATTCCGAGGAGGAAGCCACTTGGAAGACCGAGGCAGACATGACAACTCGCTACCCGGAGTTATTCGAGTAAGCACTTTAATTTCGAGGACGAAATTCAATTTAAGGGGAGGAGAATTGTAACACCCGGAAATTTTTAATACGTAAATTTGCATGCATAATTAAGGAAAATAATTATTTAAAATTTATATTTGGGTTAAATGACATTTATGTGTTATTATGTGGATTATATGCATGATTTAAATTTATGAAATCATTTAACCCGCAGTTATTGTATTTTTAGATTTTTGAGAATATTTTTGAGTCCATCGCGTAGACGGGACCGTGGACGGACGAGATGCCAAAATATTTAGCCAAAAATATTTTATGAGTTTTATGAGCCTTAAAATAATATTTTAAGATATTTTGTCAAGAAAATTTTAGTATTTAGTTATATATTTATTTAATAATTGATTTTTGGCCAAAATAAGTCATTTTATGGACTTTTATTAATTTTTAAAAATCCTCTATATTATTATTTCGGGATTTGAGTTTTAGTATCAGATTATTATTATTATTAGGAGTTTTAAATAAAGTTTTGTTGGTATAATATCTATATATTGATTTAATGGGATTTTTAATATATTATCTACCCAAAAAATTTAAACCTAAACCTACCCCAAACCCCACCACAATCTCCTTCAGCCGACACCACCTCTTCCCACCCCCATTCTCACGTTTCTTCAGCAAAAAACACCATAGCCGATCCAACCAAGCTCCATCTTTGAAGATTTTTGTCCGTTCGTCGTTCCGGAGACCCGTAAACGCAACAACCTTTGTCTATAAATTTAAAAGACATGTCTAAATCCTTCTATTGGCCACCATATAAGATATTAATCATGCATGATGGTTTTTATTTCAGAATTTATCAGGAACTTTTCGTTTTATGCAAGAATGTATGATTTGATGCATGTTTGTTGATGGTTTCAGTCATGATTCACGTTTTCTTGTTGCATGGCTCGGTCCAGAGGCTAGGGCTCGGTCAAGGGGTGTCCTAGGGTGTCTTAGGATCGAGCAAGGTCAATTGGTTCAGGCTGGTTTGGACTAAGTTCGAAGCTGGTTCAGTTGGGGGTCTTAGAGGCGCGCAGACTAGGGTTTTTGAAAGAGGGGATCGGTCCAGGGCTAGGAGCCATGGCTCGGGCTGAGCCATGGTGGGTTAGGACCGCCCAGATGTGGGCTACATCTGGGCGGCGGTGCTCCATTCAGGGGTGGCCGGAGCTGGCCGGCAGCAGGCCAAGAAGGCCTGCTGCTCTCAGCCGAAGTGAGCTGGGCAAGGGGGATCGGGTTTTTTGGCTGGGCTGGGTTTTTGCCGGGGTCTTGGGGTCCGGGTTGGGTCGGGTCTGGTAAGTCTAGGGTCGGGTCAGGTGGTCCGGGTCTGGGTTAGGTGGGTCGAGCTCGAGTATTTTAATTTTTAATTATTTAATAGTTTAAGTGTATTTTGAGCTTTAATAATTAGTTAGAAAATTATTTGGGCCTCCAAATAATTTTATTTGGGCCTTAAATAATTTATTTAAGTTAGCCTAATAATTTTTATGTGCTTGGGAGCCCATGAATATTTTTGGGCCAGTCTGTGGATTTTGGGCCAGTCTAGAATTTTATTGTGTTTAATTAAGTTAATGGGCTTAAATATTTTATTTGGGCCCAGTTAAGTTTAATTAAGTTATTTGGGCTAAAAATATGATTATTGGGTTTTATTTAAGTTTAATGGGCCTAGATGAGTGACCAGCAGTCTGGACCAAACCATGAAAAATAAATAAGTCCGGAATATATATTTAATTATTTTTATGCATGAAGTCTATTTTAAGTATATTATGAAAAATTAATTAAATATATATTACGGACATATTTTCAATGCATGCATTCATGAAATTTCTTATGTATATAATTATGTAAATGATGAGCAATAAAATATTTTGGTGGAAATTGAAGTATGTGTGACATAGGGGTGGTTTTCCACCATATGATTCGATAGTTTTACTACCATAGGGGTGGTTATCCACCATATGATTCGGTAGTTTACTACCATAGGAGGTGATTTATCACCGCCATCGTACGTTGGTTCATGAGACTGATCAGTCGACACATGAGCGTCACACATATGGATAGGACCATCTTCAGGTTTCAAAAGCATTGCTCAATTATGTTATATATGATGAAGAAATAATATGTTTATGATTATGGTTATGATTCAGTTTATGATTCAGCAGTTTTATTATGTGATGAAAATATTTCCATGCATGCTCATGTACATGTATATGTATTAGTAATTATGTGATGCATTATTTTTAACCTTGTTATAAAGGATTAGATATGTTGAGCCCCTAGGCTCACTACGCTTATATGGTGTAGGTGAGCATGATGACGTTTATGTAGCTCCTACCGGTGGTGAGGACTTATGAGCTCACGGAGCAGTGGACCCCGTGACCGTCGCAGCTATTTAGTTTATTATGTTGAATTTTGAAACATGTTTTATTTTATTATTGTTTCCGCATATGAGATTTTTCAGCAGCATTGTTTATTATTTTAAATTGATGCATGAAACATTTTTAAGGATTTATTTATTTAATATTTTTCAGGTTATTTAAGAAAAAGTATGTTATTTTTATATACATATACGTATGGGCATGTATGTATAGTAGTATTATTTTTTAAAAAAAATTCCGCATTTATTTGTAGTAGGCATTTCAATTGTTGTTAGTGAACGACTACCACTAACATGGAGAAAACACTTGATCCTTTTCCTTACTCATCCGAAGTATACGATTGCCATCGCTAAGAAATTGCTTAGATCAATCTCGGCTTCTCCTTAACAAGAATGCATTATACTGGGAAACCACCAATTCCCTTGTTTGTCTTACTTTCAAGTTATCACCTAACTTGACCACATGATTCCAATTGCAATCGTCTCCGATTAGCAGCAATCCCAAAAGATCCATCTCTGGCATCCCTAGAGACCCTGTAGTGATCCTTACCCGCATCACCTACTAAACAGAACTTAGGCATGCAATTAACTTAATAAAACAGATATCAGAATAAAACTACGGAAACCATAAACATTATACAATCCCAAGTAAAGGAATCTGTAATTTATCCAAATAATATACAACCAAATCGAATAGCTGTATCAACCCAAACAACAGTAATAAATCCTAGACGAAGCTCCAGTTGGCCAACCACTGACTAGCCCCTCTTGGATCCACCCTCCTCGTCCAATCGCAAACCTGCCCCATGGAATAGGGTGTCCAGAAACACAGAGTACGAGACGTGAGCATAAAACGCTCAGTACGAGAGTATGAGTATACATGCATGCAAAGTGAACTCTCTATAAACTCGAGGTCAAGGATCAGATAACAGAGACAGACCGGGCCCTGGTATGTAGCACGCTGTGCCGTTGCTTCAGGAGGTGGCTCCCATACCATAATACCAGTGGATATGCCGGACCCAAATCGATGGAAGTCCAACCACTAACAAGATAGGGAAAAACCCTACTAACAGACATCTCGAAGGAGATAGCTCAGTATGCAAATGAATGCAGCATAAATCAATGACATATAAATCATACAGTCACATAATACATGCATACTCAGTCAGGATATCTCGAACAGTACTTCCGTACCTCAAAACAGTGCAAGCTCTACCAACTCTAGGTCCACGCCTATAGTTTGCTCTACACTGCCAAATGATACTACTATCATTAAAGTGGTCTAAAATCCTTAACTAAGCTATTGCATACTCCTAAATATTTATAGGAAGCAAAAGCTATACCTTCGTCCGTCGTTAGCCCTTTGATGTCGATGCCTCCAGAACTTAGGCACAACACCGCTACGACTACCGAACGCCTCGCCAACCGCCGGGTCAAGCCTAGGAAGGCTAGAACAACTCGAATAGACTAGAAAGGAGAGGAAAATACTCGGAATTGGCAATTGGAAATGAAGCCTCGGCCCTCTATTTATAGACAACGATCGGAACTTCCGATCCTTGATCGGAACGTCCGAACCTCGATCGGAACGTCCGATCCTGCCATCGGAGCTTCCGAAGATCCTGATCTGACACGTGTCAAAATATCACTTGTTGACTCCGGATAGGGGTGATCGGAGCTTCCGATCCTGCCACACGTCATGCCTGACGTAATATCGCTCGGAGCTTCTGATCTTGTTCGGAGCTTCTGATCCTGATCGGAGCTTCCGAACTCTACCCAAGTAATTATGATTAATTCCTTAATTACTTATTTTGGTTACGGGCTACTACATTCTCCCCCACTTAAGATATTTCGTCCTCGAAATCAGATCTTAAGTACTGAATGCAATACAGAAATCAGAAACATTCTTTATTCAAATCAAACGTTTACAGAGTTTGCAACTGAATACAACTTAAGAATGAAATCAAAACAACTCAGGATGGTCTTCACGCATCCTGTCCTCAAGCTCCCAAGTAGCTTCCTCAGTGCCTCGGCGCTGCCACTGAACCAAAACCAAAGGAATGACTTTGTTCCGTAGAACCTTATCCTTATAATCCAGGATACGAATAGGTTTCTCAACATAGGTCAAATCCTTGTTCACTTGAACCTCAGACCGCTGCAGAATATGAGATTCATCCGCCACATACCGTCGCAATAGAGATACGTGGAACACGTCGTGAATACTGGATAGGTGCGGTGGTAAAGCTAGTCGATAAGCCAAATCGCCAATGCTCTCCAGGATCTCAAATGGACCGATAAACCTGGGAGACAACTTGCCCTTAAGGCCGAATCTGAGAATCTTGCGGAAAGGTGACACTCTCAGAAACACTTTCTCCCCGACATCAAACTGCAAAGGCCTACGCTTGATATTAGCATAGCTGGCCTGACGATCCTGTGCAGTCTTAATCCGTTTTTTGATCTGATCAACAATGTCTATCGCCTGCTGGATAAACTCCGGTCCCTCAGCCTGTCTCTCTCCCACTTCTTCCCAGAAGAGTGGAGTATGACAATGTCGCCCGTACAACGCCTCAAAAGGTGCCATCCCAATACTAGTATGATAGCTGTTGTTGTACGCGAACTCGATCAACGGCAAATGATCCTGCCAGGCTGAACCAAAATCCATGACGCACGCTCTAAGCATATCCTCCAAAGTACGGATAGTGCGCTCTAACTGACCATCAGTCTCCGGATGATAGGCAGTATTCAAACTGAGAGTAGTACCCATCGCACGCTGAACACTCCCCCAGAATCTAGAAGTGAACCTGGGGTCCCGATCGCTGACAATGCTCACCGGCACTCCATGAAGTCGAACGATCTCCTGAATGTACATCCGTGCCATGTGATCCACAGAGTACTCTCGGCTATAGGCAATGAAATGCGCTGACTTGGTGAGTCGGTCCACTACAACCCAGATAGCATCACAGTTCCTCGGGGATACCGGCAAATGGGTCACAAAGTCCATTGTGATAAACTCCCATTTCCATTCAGGAATAGGCAGACTTTGAAGCAATCCTCCAGGTCGTCGGTGCTCTTCTTTGACTTGTTGACACACCAAACATCTCGAAACAAACTGATAAACACTGTGTTTCATTCCCTTCCACCAGAAACGAGTACGTATATCCTTGTACATCATGTTGCTCCCAGGATGAATACTCAACTTAGTGCGATGTGCCTGAGACAAAATCTCCTCTCGCAACTCTTCATCCTGCAGAATCACAAGCCTACCAGACAAACACAGAAAGCTATCTGACTGATAATGAAATCCAGACGAGCTACCCTCGTTAGCTAGACGAGCTAAACGTTGGGTCTTCGAATCAGACATCTGAGCATCTCGGATCCGCGAATACAAGGCTGGCTCAGATAATATCGCAAACATCTGGATACTCTGCATACCTTTCTTATGCTTGAAGGTATAACCTGAAGTACAACAGTCACTGATCGCACTAGACATCGAACAAGTCTGAAGTGCGGATAGTCGCACCTTGCGACTCAAAGCATCAGCGGTGAGATTAGCAGCTCCCGGATGGTACTTAATTTCGCAATCATAGTCCTTAAGCAAGTCCATCCAACGTCTCTGCCTCATGTTAAACTTCGCCTGAGTGAACAAATATTTGAGACTCTTATGATCGGTGAAGATCTCAAATTTCTCGCCATACAGATAATGACGCCAGATCTTCAAAGCGAACACAATGGCTGCCAATTCCAAATCATGGACTGGATAGTTGTCCTCGTGAAGCTTTAGCTGTCTAGAAGCGTATGCGATCACATGCCCATTCTGAGTCAGGACACAACCTAACCCCTGAAGAGAAGCATCCGTGTAAACCACATACCCTCCAGATCCTGACGGTAATGCCAACATCGGCGCAGAAGTCAACTGCCTTCGAAGCTCACAGAAATTCTCCTCACACTCGGAGGACCACTCGAAATCCACACCCTTGCGGGTAAGCTGCGTCAAAGGTCGAGCTAGTTGAGAGAAGTTCAGAATGAAGCGACAATAATACCCTGCTAGACCCAGAAAACTACGGATCTCAGCAACTGTCGTCGGACGCGACCAATTAAGTACCGCTTCAATATTGCTTGGATCAACAGAAATCCCCTCCCTGGATATGATATGGCCAAGAAAGACTACTCTATCCATCCAGAACTCACACTTGCTCAGCTTGGCGTTCAACTGCTCATCTCAAAGAGTCTGTAGTACCAACCGCAAGTGAGAAACATGCTCTTTCGTATTACGCGAATACACCAAGATGTCGTCAATGAAGACCACGACAAACTTGTCCAAATACTCCCTGAAGACACGGTTCATCAGATCCATGAATATAGCCGGCGCATTAGTCAAACCAAATGGCATTACTAGAAACTCATAATGACCATAGCGAGTACGGAATGCAGTTTTGGCTACGTCCTGATCACGAACTCTCAACTGATGATACCCAGATCTCAAGTCAATCTTGGAGTAAACTGACGTGCCCTGCAGCTGATCAAACAAGTCATCAATACGAGGCAATGGATACTTGTTCTTCACAGTGACTCGATTCAGCTGCCGATAGTCAATGCACAGCCGCATCGACCCATCCTTCTTCTTTACAAAAAGAACAGGAGCTCCCCAAGGAGATACACTAGGATGAATGTACCCCTTGTCCAAAAGATCCTGTAGCTGATTCTTCAACTCACGCATCTCTGACGGAGCCAGACGATACGGTGCTCTAGAAATAGGCGAAGTACCCGACATCAACTCTATGCCAAACTCGACTTCCTTAGCAGGAGGAAAACCCGGAATCTCATCAGGAAATACATCTAGAAATTCATCCACAACAGGAATGCTCTCTATCCCAATGCTCTCAGCGGACAAATCAACTGCATAGATAAGGTAGCCTTTCCCGCCAGACTCTAGAGCTCGACAGGCTCTCAAAGCTGATACCAAAGGCATCGGGGGTCGCGCTCCCTCACCATAGAAAAACCAGCTCTCACTCCCTTCCGGATGAAAACGTACTAATATCTGATAGCAGTCCACTGAAGCTCGATAGATAGTCAACATATCTATTCCCAGAATGCAATCAAAGTCGTCCATCGCCAGGACCATGAGATTCGCTAACAGAATGTTCCCTTTGAACTCTAAAGGGCCACCCATCACTAGACGCTTAGCCAAAGCAGATTGGCCCGTCGGAGTAGAAACAGACATCACTACGTCTAGTGCAATGCATGGTAACTTATGCCTCTTAACAAAACGTGCAGAAATGAAGGAATGAGATGCACCAAGGTCAATAAGTACAAGAGCAGGTATACCATAAAGCATAAATGTACCTGCGATGACTTTCTCATTCTCCTCCACAGCCTGATCATGCCTCAAGGCAAACACCTGGCCAGAAGCTCGTGGCCTCAAATGAGAACTCCCAGCAGGCTGTCCCTGCGACCTCTGCTGAACGGTGGCCTGAGAACCCGATCATGAACCAGAACCAGAACCGCTTCCCCCAGACAGTGGACAATCCCTCCGGATATGTCCAGTCTCTCCACAACGGAAACAAGCTCCAGAAGCTCTATGGCACTTGTCGGATGGATGGTTATTCCCACAGTGATCACACTTGTCCTTCTTACCGTAACGGACAACACCAGCAGAGCCAGAGGAAGAAGAAGTAGATCCAGACTTCTTGAAAGTTTGGGCACGGGGACCCAAAGAACTAGCGGGCCTCGACTGAGGGAAAGACCTGTTCCGCCGAATGCTGTCCTCCGCCTGGTGACAACGGCTCACCAAACCCTCGTAGACATGTCGTCGCCAACCGCCACACGGTCATGGATCTCAGGGTTAAGGCCCTGAAGGAACAAATTATACTTCATCTCTGAGCTATCAGCAATCTCGGGGCAATAGGATAGCAGATCAAAGAACCTCTGCTGATACTCATCAATAGACATGGCTCATTGTCGCAGACTCAGTAGCTCGCCTACCTTCGACTGACGGAGTGCAGGAGGAAAATACCGCTTTTGGAAAGCTGTGCGGAACTCAGCCCAGGTGTCCACTCCTCTCGGCGCAATAAAGGGTGCAGAAGTAAACCTCCACCACCTACGGGCTCGCCCATCCAGAAGATAGCCAAGGGTCTCCATCTTCTGCTCCTCGGTGCAGTGAAAAGTCTGAAAAGTCATCTCCATGCGGTCTAACCAGTTCTCCGCATCCTCCGGAGACTCACCTCCAACTAAGGGCTTAGGACCCATGGCTAAGAATCAACGCACAGTGAAACGTTCATCGTCATGGTGACGATGACGCCGTTCTCGACGAGGCTCCCGGTCCGCATCACCCCAACACCCACCAATACTGCCATGAGAACTCTGGTCATCACGATTTGCCATCTACAAAAATACCTCATGATGAGACTAAATCCCAAGAATACTTTTTCATGCTCTGATACCATAAATGTAGTTATCCTTACCCGGATCACCTACTAAACAGAACTTAGGCATGCAATTAACTTAATAAAACAGATATCAGAATAAAACTGCGGAAACCATAAACATTATACAATCCCAAGTAAAGGAATCTGTAATTTATCCAAATAATATACAACCAAATCGAATAGCTGTATCAACCCAAACAACAGTAATAAAACCTAGACGAAGCTCCAGTTGGCCAACCACTGACTAGCCCCTCCTGGATCCACCCTCCTCGTCCAATCGCAAATCTGCCCCATGGAATAGGGTGTCCAGAAACACAAAGTACGAGACGTGAGCATAAAATGCTCAGTACGAGAGTATGAGTATACATGCATGCAAAGTGAACTCCCTATAAACTCGAGGTCAAGGATTAGATAACAGAGACAGACCGGGCCCTGGTATGTAGCACGCTGTGCCGTCGCTTCAGGAGGTGGCTCCCATACCATAATACCAATGGATATGCCGGACCCAAATCGATGGAAGTCCAACCACTAACAGGATAGGGAAAAACCCTACTAACAGACATCTCGAAGGAGATAGCTCAGTATGCAAATGAATGCAGCATAAATCAATGACATATAAATCATACAGTCACATAATACATGCAAACTCAGTCAGGATATCTCGAACAGTACTTCCGTACCTCAAAACAGTGCAAGCTCTACCAACTCTAGGTCCACGCCTATAGTTTGCTCTACACTGCCAAATGATACTACTATCATTAAAGTGCTCTAAAAGCCTTAACTAAGCTATTGCATACTCCTAAATATTTATAGGAAGCAAAAGCTATACCTTCGTCCGTCGTTAGCCCTTTGATGTCGATGCCTCCAGAACTTAGGCACAATACTGCTACGACTATCGAACGCCTCGCCAACCGCCGGGTCAAGCCTAGAAAGGCTAGAACAACTCGAATAGACTATAAAGAAGAGGGAAATACTCGGAATTGGCAATTGGAAATGAAGCCTCGGCCCTCTATTTATAGACAACGATCGGAACTTCCGATCCTTGATCGGAACGTTCGAACCTCGATCGGAATGTCCGATCCTGCCATCGGAGCTTCCGAAGATCCTGATCTGCCACGTGTCAAAATATCACTTGTTGACTCCGGATAGGGGTGATCGGAGCTTCCGATCCTGATCGGAGCTTCCGATCTTGCCATACGTCATGCCTGACATAATATCGATCGGAGCTTCCGATCTTGTTCGGAGCTTCCGATCCTGATCGGAGCTTCCGAACTCACCTTCGGAGCTTCCGAACTCTACCCAAGTAATTTTGATTAATTCCTTAACTACTGATTTTGGTTACGGGCTACTACAGACCCTAACTTATCCGAATCACTGACTGCTCTTAGATTGTACCAAGTACTCATCTCTTAAGCACTTTGCGACAAAATACTATCCCAAGTATTTCATTGATTTACTACATCCAAATCATCACTGATTGTGAAACATCTAGACCTTCTTAAAACTTAAATGCGGAATTTTTTTTTTAAATAATAACAATACATATACTCCCATACATATATGTAATTCAAAATAAAAGATAAATAATATCAGCATGAAATAAAAATAAGTTTTGCATGCTCCAAAAACACCAAGTGCGGAAATACTAAAGTAAAAGTATAATTTGCTTAAAAATCAATAACATAATAAAATATATCTGAAATAATCCTAAGTCATGCAACGGTCACGGGCCCACTGTTTCGTGAGCTCATACGTCCTCACCACCGGTAGGAGCTACATAAAAGTCATCTGTCTCACCTGCACCATATAAGCGTAGTGAGCCTAGGGGCTCAACATGTCTAAACTTGAATATCAAGATTTAAAATAATGCATCACATAATTATACTAATACATATACATTATACATGAACATGCATGAAAACATTTTCATAACATAAATGTTGAATCATAAATCTTGAGCATAAACATCATCTTTCTTCATCATACATAAAATATTTGAGCATGGTATTTTTGAAACAGTCTATGGTCCTATTCGTAAGTGTGACGCTTATCTGTGCCGACTAATCAGTCTCATGAACCAACGTACGTGGCGGTGATAAATCACCTCCTATGGTAGTAAACTACCTCATAAATCATATATCATATGGTGGATAACCACCCTTATGTCACACTACTTCAATTTTCATTAAGAAAATATTTTATTGCTCAACTCATACATAATCATAATCATATCATATAAAATTTTCATGAATGCATGCACTGAAAATTTGTCCGTAATATATATTTAATTGATTTTTCATAATAAATATACTTATACTTAAAATATAAACTTCATGCATAAAAATAATTAAATATATATTCCGGACTTAGTTATTTTTCATGGGTTGGTTCAGACTGCTGGTCTCTCTACTAAACCCTTTAACTGACTTAAAGTCCATTAACCAACTTAAAGCCCATAATTAAATAAATAATTTTAAAAATTATAATTTTTACTAAAATAAAATATTTAAATATTATTGGGCTTAAATAAAAATATTTAGGCCCATTAACTAATTAATTCATATAAATTCCTGGACTGGCCCAATAAAATCACTGACTGACCCAAAAATTTCTATGGGCCCACAAGCCCATAAAAATCATTGGGCTAACTTAAAAATAATTTTGAAGGCCCAAATAAAATTATTTGGAGGCTCAAATAATTTTATTTCTAATTAATTGGCCCAAAAACCAATTAAAACATAAATTACTTAAAAAAATAAAAGACTCGAGCCCGGCCCACTTAACCCGGACCCGGAACCGGACCAACCTGAACCGACCCACAAATTACCAGACCCGATCCAGGCCCCAAGACCCGACCCGGACCTGCCCAAAACCCTAAACCCGTTTCCCTCTTGTTCCTTACTCTCGGCAGCGACCAGCTTCTGTTCAGAGGCATCGGCCGCCCTACTCCGGGCTTCAAATGGCCAGAGAACCACCACCTACACCTAGAAGACTTCAAGACGTTTCCATAAAGCTAAAAACCAGCCCAAACGGAGTCCTAATAAAGGAGAACGAACCAAAAACAAAATCTGCCTAATTTCTGCTCGCGCGCTGCGCGCGACGCCAGACTTCCGGCCGTTCGGCCGCCCAACTCCGACCATCACTGGCTAGAGAACTACCTGAGATAACTTCCTATATGTCTTGGGGTTCTAACCCAATTGGAATCACCCTCAAACCCGTCCTATACAGTGCACACGAACCATTCTCCCAAAATCGCTCAAACTGCGACCTTCTATGCAACCAGAAGATATTTTTTCGGTTCAGACCAACCTTGGCTCAAAAAACTCAAACCACTCGACCCTAAGGCACCCTAGGACACCCCTTGACCAAGCCCCAGCCTCTGGACCATACCATGCTTGGCAAAAACGTGAGTCATGACCAATCAAGCAAGAACATGCATCAATACAAGGCATACATGCATAAACTCGAAATTTCCATGAAAAATCTGAAATAAAACACATCATGCAAGAGTAATAGCTTATATGGTGGCCAAATAAAAGTTTTAGACATTCCTTGATAATTCTAGGACGATAATTGATGCGTCTACGAGGCTCCGGGACGACGAACGGACCAAAAACTCGATAAATATTTGAAAGATCGGCTATGGAGGCTGATATCTTCTATGGGGCGTGAAGATGGTGATGGAGAAAGGTTGGAGGCAGTTAAGGGAGAGGGAGATGTGAGTTTATGGTAGATAGGATAGATTTTTGGTTAATTAGAATTTAATTAAGATAATAACTAATTTAAGTTAAAAGCATGCCTAAAATATAATATTTAAATCTCAACATAACATATTATTATGATAATCAAAATCAAAATCCCGAAATAATATTTTAGGCAAATTTTAAAAATTAATAAAAGTCAATAAAGGGACTAATTTTGGCTAAAAATCAACCCTTAAATAAATATATAATTAAATACTAAAATTTTCTTGACAAAATACCTTAAAATAATATTTTAAGGCTCATAAAACTCATAAAATATTTTTGGCTAAGAATTTTTGTATCTCGTCCGTCCGCGGTCCCGTCTACGCGATCAAAATAATAAATTCCTTAAAATCTAGAATTTCCATAATTATGGGTTAAATGCTAAAATAAATTAAATCATGCATAATATCACATAATATCACATAAATACATTTAATCCTTAATTAAAAATTAATTTTCTCCTAATTATGCATGCGGATTTACGTTTTAAAATTTCCGGGTGTTACAATTCTCCCCCCCTTAAATTGAATTTCGTCCTCAAAATTCGACTGGTCAAACTCTAATGACGGAGTCCCTCAAAAATCCAATTTACTAAATCCACTATTACCTATCTAGTTCCCAATTTTCGATATCCCAAAAGTCTTGCTTCTGCTGCGCACTCTGATAAACAACATATTTTATCCTTTCCATTTGTCCTCTTCATCTCCATCAAACCTACATTTATAAACTTCCGCTGCTGAAACACCTCGTAAAGAGAATCATTACAATTTACTTACATTCCACTGTAAACAAAATCTGACGTTTTATACAAATCTTAGTACCATAATGAAAGTACACCCACATACTTACCTCAACTTATACGTACAACTCAAATATTAACTCTACTATTCGTCTTCCTAAACACAACAATCGCACTATGCCAAAACTGGACTGATTTCATATGCTTATACACCCTACTTATCAATCCTCCAACATTCGTGAGCCGAACTTTTGTTCCCAAATTTACTTATTAAAGCATAGGATTACGATATAAACTCCAATAAATTCAACTTGTAAAGCTTATCCACACACTAGCCTTCTATAATAAGTTAAACATCTTTGAGTCGAACATTTGTCATTCATCGCCATTTTCTTCAACTCATCCATTTACCACTACACTTCCAACTATCGAACACTTGAAAGTCTTAAATATCGAGTTCTATAAATCCATGTAACCCAAAAAAGTGAATTTAGTGTCAAACGTCATGTACAACATAAATTGTCCTAACGTCAGGAATATGCTTAAAATACATGAATTCTAATTCTGTGGTTAGTTTAGGCTTAAGGCACTTAGATTCTCCTATTGGAGGAGTGAAATTCCCCGAATAGTATTTACATGTCATCATCTCTAAATAGCATAATAATATAACATTCAATAGTTAATTCCATATCATTTCCTAGTTTCCTCTATTTATATTCCATGGAATCTGAACTCCTAGCTCAAAATCAAAATACTAAATCAATTACCTAATAAACTGAATAATCCGCTCACAAGTAATACATGTTGGTCCCATGTACAGTCAAAACACAACCAGTATGTGGGGACCCGGGTTTCTAATCTTATCTTAGGGCAATTTATTGTAATTAACAATTAAACAAGTACTTACAAGAATTAAAGAAACAAGAGCTAAAAAATTTTTTTTTTTTAAAAAAGCAGGGTCTCGCTCGATCGGGGAATATGCTGTCAAAAATCTGCTGTCAAAGAATGGATAAACAAGTCATAATCTTTTATACATGCTACAAAATCAAATACATGCTATCTTATAACGTCTTACAAGCTTCTAAACATAATAAACATAAACTAGCATGTATTCAAGCCATAATATACAAAGTTCTTGTATCACTTCTAGCATGGTTCAACAACATAAAGTACAAGTCGTGCTACTTAAGCCCGTGTCCTCACTTGCTATGCCTCTATCTCGAGCTATCCTTGTCTTTTCTGACTAGCTCCTGCCCCACCTATTGCCATGCACACATACAAAACAAAGCAATATCCGGATAACTCCGGTGAGAATAAAATCCCAGTATAAACAACTTTAAACGCGAGATAATAAACGTGAATGCAATGCAAATGGCAAAGGAAGACTATCAAGCTGATATCAATAAAACTTAGTTCTTTGGGATCCCGAGGAATAAAATAACTATCAAACCACCGACACTCCCATTCGAGGCGGCATCAAGTATTTTAGTCCTCTGACTTTGGTACAACTATAGTGAGTCTTCTGGCTCTGAACATAAATCCATATTCTGTGCCATGAGTCAAGCTGACTCTAGAAATAAATCTACATTCCATGCCACTCACTACAGCTCTCCAAACGTCATCTGCACTCTAGGCGATGGCTGCCCTCTGTGCTATTAAGGCTGGAGTTCAAGATGAATGCAACATAAGCTGTATGCATTAAAAGCTATAAAACACATCTTGAACAACTAAGCATATAAGCAAACAAAGCAATACAAACAAATAATCACATAAGAAATATAAAGAAACAAGTATGTGATTGACATGGGAATACTTGAAATGAAAGCTATTTCAAGCGTTCTATCCCATCTGGATTTGCTGTCATTTATACCTTTCTATGTCACGTCTGAAAGTACTTCAAATTTGCAAGTACATCAATGAAAATTCATATCAAAAGGTTGCTCCACTTCTCAACTCAATCTCAAGTGCAAATGCTAGCAAACCTTGCTTCAAATCCTTCTCGGTTTGACTCGGAGATCTCGAGTTCGGCAACTTCGATAGAAAGCTGATAAATTACATATCGAATAACTAACAAGATCAGATGCCATTCAAACCATGCTTCGTTCAATCAACAATATCAAAGTCTTGACATTTTGCAAATCGACGGCATAACGGCTAAAACCGGCAATCCAAACAATATCCAAATCAATTCAACAATCCAGATAACTTATAATCTCTAACATATCATCTCATTACCATAAAAATCAGAATCAATCAAACATGGTAGTGTTCGAATTATTCTTCTCAAATTCATATAAAATCCGAACGACAGTCTTTTTCCGAACCGTCTGCGAATACACTATCGGTACAGCTGATATACGCATATATGATAAAATCATAATTTTCCATCTTTCACATAAAAATAAAATCTGAGATATGTGAATAAAACATGTACCAAATCGAAGGTCTCAAAGCTGTGATCGCAGATATATATTTATCTGGAATTTCTGATAACCGGAACGCAAGTTATCGAAGCTTGAACGGGACAAAAATGGAGTTCTTGAAGGTTTGGACGATTCCTCTGTTTCTTTTCCTTTCCAAAATCTGATATGCACGTGTATTCAGCTTAATTCAAGTGGAAATTGAGATATATATATCATATTTGCAGTTAGTCCCTGAACTTTTGACTATTTGCAATTCAGTCCCCGGAAAAGCGATTTAATTCAATTTCAATCCTTTCCAATTTAAGAATATTAGAATTTAATTCTAAACTCTAAATATTCCCAAATTAAATATTTTCGGATTAAAATTAAATAATCCCGGGCCTTACATTTCTCCCCCACTAAGACATGAGTTCGTCCTCGAAATCACAAGCAAGCTGTATAGACAATCTGTATACACATAAGATAATGAAATAGCATAAAACAAAATAAAAACTCACATCAATGAAACAACTCTGGAAATCTTTGTCTCATGTCTGACTCAGTCTCCCAAGTCGCTTCTTCGATGCCATGTCGACTCCACTGAACTTTGACTAGCTGAATTATTTTGTTTCTGAGCTGTTTGTCTTTGCAATCAAGAATCTGAATAGGCTGCTCAAAATAACTAAGAGTCTCGTCAAGTTCAGCTTCATCAGGCTGAAGAATATGGGAAGGATCAGGCTGATACTTCCGCAGCATCGAGACATGGAATACATCATGAATACCAGACAAAGATGGAGGAAGAGCGAGTCGATAAGCAAGATCGCCTATCTTCTCGATAATCTCATAAGGACCAATAAAACGTGGAGATAATTTCCCTCTCTTGCCAAATCTGACTGTACCTCTAAACGGAGAAATCTTCAAGAAAACTCTGTCTCCCTGATCAAAAGATAGAGGTCGTCGTCTGATATTTGCATACTTTGCTTGTCTATCCTGAGCTGTTTTCATTCTTGTCTGAATAAGCTTTACTTTCTCTGTCATTTCTCTGATCATATCCGGCCCAACATCAGGAACATCTGAGATATCATCCCAGTACAATGGTGACCTGCATTTCTTTCCGTACAATGCTTCAAAAGGAGCCATCTCAATGCTCGTCTGATAGCTGTTATTATAAGAGAATTCTGCAAGTGGTAATGAATCTTGCCAACTAGTACCAAAATCTAGTACTACAGCTCTCAACATATCCTCAAGTGTCTGGATAGTCCGCTCTGACTGTCCGTCTGTTTGAGGATGATAAGCTGTACTCAGATGCAATTGAGTACCAAGAGCTTGTTGCAAGCTATGCCAAAAGTGTGATGTAAATCTAGGGTCTCGATCTGAAACAATAGATTTAGGCACACCATGTAATCTTACCACTTCTCTGACGTAGATTTCTGCCATCTGATCATGTCTGTACGTCATTCTGTACGGAATAAAACATGCTGATTTCGTCAAACGATCAATAATCACCCAAATGGCATCGCACCCTCTGGATGAACGTGGTAGCTGTGTAACGAAATCCATGGAAATGTGATCCCATTTCCATTCTGGAACTGATAGACTCTGCAATAGAACACCTGGTTTCTTTCTTTCTGCTTTTACCTGTTGGCAATTCAAACATCTGGCTACAAATTCAGTCACATCTGACTTCATTTGTTTCCACCAATACTGTATTTTCAAATCATTATACATTTTTCTGCCACCAGGATGAATACTGAATCGACTACTGTGAGCCTCTTTCAAGATTTGTTGTTTCAAAGCTGAAACATCTGGAACAACAAGTCTGTTATTCACATATAACACATCATCAGCACTGACCTGATATTCAGATTGATGTCCAGATCTGACCATAGCAATCGAATTCTGAATATTCTGATCCTCTTTCTGTGCTTCTTTGATTCGTATCAAAAGTTTTGGCTCAGCTCGTATAGCACAAACACAGATAGGTTGCATATCTGTTGCAAATATTAATCCAGAAAGACAACAATCTTCCACCATTTGAGATACACCTATCGTAGACAAGGATAAAGAACATACCTTTCTACTTAAGGCGTCCGCAGCTGCATTAGATTTTCCTGGATAATATTTAATCTCGCAATCGAAATCTTTCAATAAATCAAGCCATCTACGCTGTCTCATATTCAATTCTGATTGCGAAAACAGATATTTCAAACTTTTGTGATCTGAAAAGATTTCAAACTTCTCACCATAAAGATAATGTCGCCATATCTTCAATGCAAAGACAATAGCGGCAAGCTCCAGATCATGGATAGGATATCGAGTCTCGTGTGGCTTTAACTGTCTCGAAGCATAAGCGATAACATGACCTCTCTGCATAAGCACACAACCCAGACCCTTGTGAGAAGCATCACAATATACAACAAAATCACCTGTACCTGATGGAATTGTCAAGACATGTGCACTTGTAAGCCTTTTCTTCAACTCCAAGAAACTAGTTTCACAGGCTTCAGTCCAGACATACGGCTTATTCTTCTGAGTTAGTTGCGTAATAGGCTTCTCAATGCTGGAAAAATCTCTGATAAAACGTCTATAATAACCTGCCAAGCCCATAAAACTCCGTATTTCTGGTACTGATGTAGGTCTAGGCCAATTCAATACAACCTCGACCTTGCTTGAATCCACTGAAATCCCATCACCTGAAATAATATTCCCAAGAAACACAACTTTCTGCAACCAAAATTCACATTTCGATAACTTGGCATATAATTTCTCATTTCTCAAAGTCTGTAAAATGAGTCGGAGATGTTCAGCATGCTCATGTACATTCTTGGAATAGATCAAGATATCATCGATAAAAATAATGACAAAGTCATCCAAATATTTCTGAAATACCCGATTCATCAATCCCATAAATACTGCAGGAGCATTGGTTAAACCAAAAGGCATGACGATAAATTCATAATGTCCATACCTTGTTCTAAAAGCAGTTTTAGGAATATCTTCATCTCGTACTCTCAGTTGATGATATCCAGATCGCAAATCAATCTTCGAATAGATAGCTGAACCCTGTAGCTGATCAAACAAATCATCTATTCTAGGCAGTGGATATTTATTCTTGATGGTTACCTTGTTCAATTGACGATAATCAATGCATAAGCGCATGGAACCATCTTTCTTTCGTACAAACAGTACCGGAGCACCCCAAGGTGAAACACTCGGTCTAATGTACCCCTTGGCTAACAAATCTTCCAATTGATCATTCAACTCCTTCAATTCAATAGGTGCCATTCTGTAAGGAGCCTTGGATATTGGTTGCGTACCTGGCATTAGATCAATACTGAAATCTATATCTCGTACTGGAGGTAAACCAGGAATTTCATCAGGAAATACATCAGCAAATTCATGCACAACTGGAATATCTGTTACTGCTGGACTGGATTTCAATACATCGACTGCATAAATCAGAAATCCTTTCGCCCCTCTCTGCAATAAACGGGTCATAGATAACACAGATATCAAAGGAATCTTGGCTCGAGAACCCTTACCGTAGAATTTCCATTCAGATGCCATTTCTGGTCTAAATCGAACCACTTTCTGGAAACAATCTACAGTTGCTCTGTACTTGGTTAACATGTCGATACCAACAATACAATCGAAATCTGATAATCCAAGTACTATACAATCTATATTAATCACATTCCCGTCATATTGCAACGCACAATTTCGAATCATTCGAACAGATATAATACCTTCACCCAATGGTGATGAAATAGAAACAACAGTAGGCAATGTCTCAGAAGATAAAGAATGCATCATAACAAATTTTTCAGAGATGAATGTATGAGATGCACCTGTATCTATCAAAACATAGGCAGGATAACCATAAATAAAGCAGTTACCTGCTATGACATCGTCAGGTGCCGCCTGTGCCTGTTCCTCAGTAAGTGCAAAAACTCGAGCCTGTTGTCTAGGAGGTTGAGTCATAGTCTGGCTTCCTCCTCCTCTGGTCTGTTGCTGAGGTTGCTGAGGCTGAAATGAATGCACTGATTGCCTTTCGGCCTGAGGTATTGGTCGAGAAGAACTTTCACCTATAGCTCTTTGAGGACATACCTTGGCATAGTGACCAGGTTGACGACAAATATTGCAATTACCTGTCACACCCTTGCACTGATCACTTGAATGTTTTCCACCACACTTAAAACAGAATGCTCCTGATTCACCAGTTCTCTGACCTGCCCCAAACTGTCTCTGTCCACTAGAACTTGAAGAACTACAACCTGGCTTCTTAAATTGCTTTCCCTTTGGCCTGAATCTAGAATCCTTTCTGCCACTGCTTCCTCCCTCAAATCTGGGAGATGTTTGCTGAAACTGTGGCGGATTCTGTGAAATGAAAGCTGATACAGGCTGGGGAAATGGCTGTGGAATGAACGGTGCTCCTCTTTGTCGCAAAATACCTGTTTCGGATCCCTTAGCTTTGTTCAAGGCATCAGCAAAAGTATTTGGTCGTCCACTGTTCACCAAGGTAAACACATCTGGATTAAGTCCATTGATAAACTGATCCGCCATTGCTTCATCAGTAGCTGCTATATGTGGTGCAAACTTCAAAAGACTTGAAAATTTGGCCACATATTCCTCGATATTCAAATTACCTTGCCTTAGATTGGCAAATTCAGCACCCTTATCCTTCCTGTAGGAGACTGGAAAGAAACGTTGATAGAACTCAGTTTTAAATACAGTCCAGGTGATAATCGTACCTCGTTGTTCCAATGCCCGTTTGGTAGTAATCCACCAACTTTTGGCAACTTCATGAAGTTGATGTATTACCAGTCGGATACGACGATCATCTGTATAGTCAAGTGATTCAAATAGTTGTTCTATATCTTCAAGCCAATTTTCACAATCAACTGAGTTTTCTGTTCCTTTCACTTTTGGCGGTTTGAATGACTGAAATCGCTTTAACAAAGTCTCCATTGGAGTAGCAGTAGGATCCAACGGGTCAGTAGATGTACTACCCTGTGCATTCTGAGTTTCAACAATTGGCGGTGGTACTTGTACTGGTTCAGCTGGAGGAACCACTAATGGCTGTCTAATGACCGGTGCTTTACGGGGAGGCATATCTGATTGTCAAACAGATTAGTGCATAAAAAATATAATATGCAGAAATTTATTCCATCCTTCTCTGATAAGCATTCTCATGCATTCTCATGAGAATTCAGGTTCTGACTAAGGATATTCTGGAATACAATTGCATATATATAGCATGCAGTAGCAATAAAAGCACATAATCATGCAATCACATAATTATTGCTATATATAAAGCATGCTAGCAGATAATGCACATAATCAGATATAACATGTACTCTCATGCAATATTAAACAATCAGACAGACTCAAACTACCCCGCTCATCAACTTCTATCTAAATCCAGAAACTTAGGCTCTGATACCACCTATTGTGGGGACCCGGGTTGCTAATCTTATCTTAGGGCAATTTATTGTAATTAACAATTAAACAAGTACTTACAAGAATTAAAGAAACAAGAGCTAAAAAAAAAAAAATTTTAAAAAGCAGGGTCTCGCTCGATCGGGGAATATGCTGTCAAAAATCTGCTGTCAAAGAATGGATAAACAAGTCATAATCTTTTATACATGCTACAAAATCAAATACATGCTATCTTATAACGTCTTACAAGCTTCTAAACATAATCTTTTATTCAAGCCATAATATACAAAGTTCTTGTATCACTTCTAGCATGGTTCAACAACATAAAGTACAAGTCGTGCTACTTAAGCCCGTGTCCTCACTTGCTATGCCTCTATCTCGAGCTATCCTTGTCTTTTTTGACTAGCTCCTGCCCCACCTATTGCCATGCACACATACAAAACAAAGCAATAGCCGGATAACTTCGGTGAGAATAAAATCCCAGTATAAACAACTTTAAACGCGAGATAATAAACGTGAATGCAATGCAAATGGCAAAGGAAGACTATCAAGCTGATATCAATAAAACTTAGTTCTTTGGGATCCCGAGGAATAAAATAACTATCAAACCACCGACACTCCCATTCGAGGCGGCATCAAGTATTTTAGTCCTCTGACTTTGGTACAACTATAGTGAGTCTTCTGTCTCTGAACATAAATCCATATTCTGTGCCATGAGTCAAGCTGACTCTAGAAATAAATCTACATTCCATGCCACTCACTACAGCTCTCCAAACGTCATCTGCACTCTAGGCGATGGCTGCCCTCTGTGCTATTAAGGCTGGAGTTCAAGATGAATGCAACATAAGTTGTATGCATTAAAAGCTATAAAACACATCTTGAACAACTAGGCATATAAGCCAACAAAGCAATACAAACAAATAATCACATAAGAAATATAAAGAAACAAGTATGTGATTGACATGGGAATACTTGAAATGAAAGCTATTTCAAGCGTTCTATCCCATCTGGATTTGCTGTCATTTATACCTTTCTATGTCACGTCTGAAAGTACTTCAAATCTGCAAGTACATCAATGAAAATTCATATCAAAAGGTTGCTCCACTTCTCAACTCAATCTCAAGTGCAAATGCTAGCAAACCTTGCTTCAAATCCTTCTCGGTTTGACTCGGAGATCTCGAGTTCGGCAAATTCGATAGAAAGCTGATAAATTACATATCGAATAACTAACAAGATCATATGCCATTCAAACCATGCTTCGTTCAATCAACAATATCAAAGTCTTGACATTTTGCAAATCGACGGCATAACGGCTAAAACCGGGTATCCAAACAATATCCAAATCAATTCAACAATCCAGATAACTTATAATCTCTAACATATCATCTCATTACCATAAAAATCAGAATCAATCAAACATGGTAGTGTTCGAATTATTCTTCTCAAATTCATATAAAATCCGAACGACAGTCTTTTTTCGAACCGTCTGCGAATACACTATCGGTACAGCTGATATACGCATATATGATAAAATCATAATTTTCCATCTTTCACATAAAAATAAATCTGAGATATGTGAATAAAACATGTACCAAATCGAAGGTCTCGAAGCTGTGATCGCAGATATATATTTATCTGGAATTTCTGATAACCGGAACGCAAGTTATCGAAGCTTGAACGGGACGAAAATGGAGTTCTTGAAGGTTTGGACGATTCCTCTGTTTCTTTTCCTTTCCAAAATCTGATATGCACGTGTATTCAGCTTAATTCAAGTGTAAATTGAGATATATATATCATATTTGCAGTTTAGTCCCTGAACTTTTGACTATTTGCAATTCAGTCCCCGGAAAAGCGATTTAATTCAATTTCAATCCTTTCCAATTTAAGAATATTAGAATTTAATTCTAAACTCTAAATATTCCCAAATTAAATATTTTCGGATTAAAATTAAATAATCCCGAGCCTTACACAGTACCTTTTTGCTCATGCATCCAAAAAATCTTGGTGGAGACACTCCTATAACATGACCCAATAATTCAAGTTTATTCAACTTAAGGATATTGAAAGAACATCCATACAAATACTTATATACAATTAACCCCAACGTAAAACGAAAGTATCGAGATAACAGTTATAATATCAAGTCATTACGCTGAGTCGTGATTATTCCAAGTGCTTCAACTACCCATACAAGCGTAGAACCAACAACCCAAATTCTCAAATGACTCAACTCTTAACAAAAGAACTCACTCCATAAAATATATATATATATATATCGTCAACTCTTAGGTCATATCTAAAGCTTATATTACACTTGATATCGAAACCAAAATTTTATAACAAGTGTTATGCCATACCTGACCAATTACACAAGCCTATTAAAATTTACACCTTCATCATTCAGCCGTCACAATATCTATAAGTCAGGCTGACAAGTTCCCAAATCGATTTATTTAAACGTAGTGACTTGAACGTCAAACCCAATACAGCTTACTTGGTAACACCAACCATGCGAACCCTTAATTCTTATCAAAGATTACCCAATTCTTTATCAAACTAACTCCACGATTATTTTTTTATTCTTAAAGATTCAAGAATCTAATACAAAACATACTTATCATCAATTTATACCTCATATAATTAAGAGTACAAACTTAAAACCACAAACCATCAAACTATAACCTTATGGTACCAGTGTCATCTCCAAAAAAATCATGACTTCTTCGTCAAGGGAAAAACCTTAATAGTTAAATGAATGACAATATGATATCTGTGAACCCACGAGCATAATTTGACACATGCGAACTTAATTCCCAAAAATATATACTAGACTCTATAAATTAACAATTTAAATTCACCAAAGAAGAAAATGATACAACCCTCGATTAATCATTCATGCGAGGAATCCTACTCTCGCCTCAATCAATAATTCTATTGCTATCACATAAACTTAATACCTCTTATCGGAAGTTACCTTTATTTTTCTATCTTTCGCTATACCTTCATAAAAAAAATTTCTAGATAGGCCCGCTACCTCTTACCATCACAAACCCAATAATTTACCAATGAAATCCTTCTAACTTAAAATCAATAAGTTACTACAAAAAAATTCAAGTGACAACCCATATATCATAAATATCAAACTTAGTTTCAACAAAATAAAACCGAATTCCCAAATTCGAAATTCCTTGTGGTCAACCTGTCGTATAACATGTCTTGGGGCATACTGCATCACCACACATTCTTCACGTAAATCGCAATGCATAACTAAGTATTTTAAAACTCTGCTAACATAAATTCTTAAGTCATAACATATGCTCATGATAAATCATAATAAAATATTTAAAACTTACAAACCGATAGTGAGATTTCTAAGCTTCACGTGGCAGATGGACACCCTCCAAGGACCGTGCTTTGATACCAATTGAAACATCTAGACCTTCTTAAAACTTAAATGCGGATTTTTTTTTAAATAATAACAATACATATACGCCCATACATATATGTAATTCAAAATAAAAGATAAATAATATCAGCATGAAATAAAAATAAGTTTTGCATGCTCCAAAAACACCAAGTGCGGAAATACTAAAGTAAAAGTATAATTTGCTTAAAAATCAATAACATAATAAAATATATTTGAAATAATCCTAAGTCATGCAACGGTCACGTGGCCACTGTTCCGTGAGCTCATACGTCCTCACCACCGGTAGGAGCTACATAAAAGTCATCTGTCTCACCTGCAGCATATAAGCGTAGTGAGCCTAGGGGCTCAACATATCTAAACTTGAATATCAAGGTTTAAAATAATGCATCACATAATTATACTAATACATATACATGATACATGAACATGAATGGAAATATTTTCATAACATAAATGCTGAATCATAAATCTTGAGCATAAACATCATCTTTCTTCATCATACATAACATAGTTGAGCATGGTATTTTTGAAACAATCTATGGTCCTATCTGTAAGTGTGACGCTTATCTGTGCCGACTGATCAGTCTCATGAACCAACGTACGTGGCGGTGATAAATCACCTCATATGGTAGTAAACTACCTCATAAATCATATATCATATGGTGGATAACCACCCTTATGTCACACTACTTCAATTTCCATCAAGAAAATATTTTATTGCTCAACTCATACATAATCATAATCATAATCATATCATATAAATTTTCATGAATGCATGCACTGAAAATTTGTTCGTAATATATATTTAATTGATTTTTCATAATAAATATACTTATACTTAAAATATAAACTTCATGCATAAAAATAATTAAATATATATTTCGAACTTAGTTATTTTTCATGGGTTGGTCCAGATTGCTGGTCTCTCTACTAAACCCTTTAACTGACTTAAGCCCATTAACCAACTTAAAGCCCATAATTAAATAAATAATTTTAAAAATTATAATTTTTACTAAAATAAAATACTTAAATATTATTGGGCTTAAATAAAAATATTTAGGCCCATTAACTAATTAGTTCATATAAATTCCTAGACTGGCCCAATAAAATCACTGACTGACCTAAAAATTCCTATGGGCCCACGAGCCCATAAAAATCATTGGGCTAACTTAAAAATAATTTTGAAGGCCCAAATAAAATTATTTGGAGGCCCAAATAATTTTATTTCTAATTAATTGGCCCAAAAACAAATTAAAACATAAATTACTTAAAAAAATAAAAGACTCGAGCCCGGCCCACTTAACACGAACCCGAACCCGGACCAACCTGACCCGACCCACAAATTACCAGACCCGATACAGGCCCCAAGACCCGACCCGGAGTTCTAATCTCTCATTTAATCAAATCATCATAATTAATAGTCAAGGAATCAAAGACTAAACAAAGCAAAAAAAAAAAAAATTAAAAATCAGAGCACCTCGCTCGATCGATAAAAAGCTACCGATCGAGCGAGCACAAAGGCCCAACTCTCGGGTGAGAGTAAAATTGGCCTCGCTCAATCGGTCATCTCCTACCGATCGAGCGAGTATAATTGCTCATGTTTCTGTTCAGAAAATAATAGCCTCGCTCGATCGGCAGGAATTGCCCGATCGAGCGAGCACAATTCCAGAAGAAAAAGATCAGACATGGTTGCTGTCATAATCGAGTTCTTCCATCTATTTTCATCTAGTTTTAGCTAGAACATGATCTAAACAATGTTAACCACTAACATGCATTCAAACATGCTATACAATAGATGGAACTAGATCATAACAAGACCTTACAATCATAATAATCAAGGCTCTCAAAACATGCAAGAAGCATTGTTATTCAATAAAGTTTAAGCTACATCATGTTGTCTAAAGGATTACAACATCATTTCCAATCCTATATACATCAACAAGACAACAATTAGATCACCAACAAGTCTTGAAACAAGTAGCTATAACATGATCATGTCTTTGAACTCAACTCTAACATAGACAACTCACAATCATCTATACTCGGATCATCACGCTATTCTTCTCATCCCTTGTCCTTCAAGTTCGCTTTTTCCCGGTTCCACTCCCGCCTATTGCCATGACACATACAAGACAACAATAGCCGGATAACTCCGGTGAGAAATACATTTTCCAGTAAAAGCAACTAAACATGCATATAAAACATATATCAAGCTCATGATATAAATAAAGGCAATGCATGTTTTAAAACAAGGTTCATCTATTATCTCGTCGGTTGGGATCCCGAGAAGAAGATATCATAGCTAACCACCGACTCTCCCAATCGAGGTGGGGCTACTTATCTTGCTTCTCTAGACTTTGAAGCCACTACATATGCATTTCAGACGCTAGGCTACGTCAACCACCCAGGCCATACATATATAATCCCTCAAATCGTCTATTCGAACGTTTCCGTTCATTTTAAAATCAAAGAATAAGTCTTTCAAGATGAATGCAATATATATCATCACAAGAGAATTCATTAACATCTAATACTCATTCAATAAATCATAGAAGAGCATAGAAAAGCAATTAAGCAAATAAGTATGTGATTTAGGGAACTCGATACAAACCATCTCGAGTTATAATCCCATTCAAGTAGTAGTCCACTTTTACCTTTCAAATGTGAGGGTTATGGTGTCTTCAAACTGTCCAAATCTGTACAATAAACTAATATAAGCCTTAACCCAAAATCTGCTCAAAACCATACAACTCTATTGTAGAATAGCTTCAAACCTTGCTTCGATTCTCTACCGGTTTGAAGTCGACGTTCTCAAGCTCGATGTGTCCTATTTATACACTGAAATCATAGCATACAACCAAGGAATCATCAGCTAAGACTCAGCTCAATAACAGTTCAAGCACAAGATAGCAAAACACTTCAAATCAAAAGTTCGACGGCATATCGGTATAAACTCGACAATCAAAACTCAACCGTAACCATTCTAACATTCATATCAGCCGTATAGGATTCAAAACCAGCATAATCCTCAACATATCAGCAAGCATATACATCGAATACTAGCTTGGAAATTATAAGAACATGATACAACAATCATTCCTCAACTCAACTTCAATAAAACAAGTTTAGAAGCTCATCAACCTCAACTCACAACACAAATCTGATAACTACCATTTTCGAATTCTCAAACCCTGATGAACTAAGAGAAAACTTACATCAATTCGAAGGTCTCGTTTCAAGGATTCCAGAACATCTTTCGGAATCGAAATAGGATACCCGAATCAAAAGATATCTCAATTTGAAGATGAAGAAAATGGTAGGAGTTCTTTGTTCTTGCCACACGGTTCTTGCCTCTGAAAATCTGATGAAATATGTGTTATATCACACGTGTATGCTGAGTATTCACTTTCAAATTCTGATAACTTCAATAATAATTGCACTTTAGCCCCTCAACTATTCAAAAATTGCAATTTGGTCCTCAACTTCCTATTTCATTCAATTTCAATCCTAATCAATTTAAGAATATTAGAATTTAAATCAAAACTCCAAATATTCCCAAATTAATTATTCTCGGATTAAAATTAAATAATTCCAGGCGTTACAATCACTGGCTAGAGAACTACCTGAGATAACTTCCTCTATGTCTTGGGGTTCTAACCCAATTGGAATCACCCTCAAACCCGTCCTATACAGTGCACACGAACCATTCTCCCAAAACTGCTCAAACTGCGACCTTCTATGCAACCAGAAGATATTGTTACGGTTCAGACCAACCTTGACTCAAACCACTCGACCCTAAGGCACCCAAGGACACCCCTTGACCGAGCCCCAGCCTCTAGACCATACCATGCTTGGCAAAAACGTGAGTCATGACCAATCAATTAAGAACATGCATCAATACAAGGCATACATGCATAAACTCAAAGTTTCCATGAAAAATCTGAAATAAAACACATCATGCAAGAGTAATAGCTTATATGATGGCCAAATAAAAGTTTTAGACATGCCTTGATAATTCTAGGACGATAATTGATGCGTCTACGAGGCTTCGGGACGACGAACGGACCAAAAACTCGATAAATATTTGAAAGATCGGCTATGGAGGCTGATATCTGCTATGGGGCGTGAAGATGGTGATGGAGAAAGGTTGGTGGCGGCTAAGGGAGAGGGAGACGTGAGTTTAGGGTAGATAGGATAGATTTTTGGTTAATTAGAATTTAATTAAGATAATAACTAATTTAAGATAAAATCATGCATAAAATATAATATTTAAATCTCAACATAACATATTATTCTGATAATAAAAATCAAAATCCCGAAATAATATTTTAGGCAAATTTTAAAAATTAATAAAAGTCAATAAAGTGACTAATTTTGGCTAAAAATCAACCCTTAAATAAATATATAATTAAATACTAAAATTTTCTTGACAAAATACCTTAAAATAATATTTTAAGGCTCATAAAACTCATAAAATATTTTTGGCTAAGAATTTTGGTATCTCGTCCGTCCGCGGTCCCGTCTACGCGATCAAAATAATAAATTCCTTAAAATCTAGAATTTCCATAATTATGGGTTAAATGCTAGAATAAATTAAATCATGCATATAAATAACATAATATCACATAAATACATTTAATCCTTAATTAAAAATAAATTTTCTCCTAATTATGCATGCGGATTTACGTTTTAAAATTTTCGGGTGTTACAGAGTGGCTCTAAACATCGACCTCATAGATCTACTATGACTTATCAGTGATAATCAATTCAGGAAACTACTGATTATCAACACTTACATGGCTCGATCAATAATCTTGACCCAATCGCCACAAGCATACTCTTCCCAAACACTTGGAATACCCAAATCGCTCTGGTTTCAGCACACCTATACTCGATAGCCAGACAATAGTTATTAGTAGACTATTGGCACAATCTCGCGCCCTACTAGAACTACTGATAACTACCTTGTCCACTTGAGTCATACATCAAGGCGAACTAAACCCAAGAAATTCGGCGATTTATCAATTTAGATTATTTCCATCCCATTGGGAAAATATTGTTCTTCATCCCTGAAGAAATGATCAATTCTCCGCACTAACGCTGGCAGAAAATCCAACTACCTACTAGATCCACTAGTCTAGCAGTATCTAAAAGTTCAAACCTATTTGCGCAGAGTACACAATCTTCAAGGAAATCCCTCCAAGACTGGTTATTGTGGGGACCTCGGGTTGCTAATCTCATTTTAGGGCAATTAATGATTAATAAAACAATTAATCAAACAATTAGAAATATTAAAAACCAAGAAACTAATTTTTTTTTTTTTTTTTTTGTAAATAGTGCTCGGCTAGATCGGTAAGATCTTACCGATCTAGCGGGCACATTTTCCAGCTTCTCTGTTTTGTAAAAATCAGGCCTCGCTAGATCGGTAAGATTCAACCGATCTAGCGGCCTCTTTGCCCAGAAAAACAGCAAAAATTATTTTTCTTTCAAAGCTGAAAATCCAATCCCAAAATCATGCAAAACCAACTCAAAACATGGTTTTTCAATTCTAGAACTTGCATATATAAACATATGAAGTCTCAAGCATCAATCCATGCGATTATTACATCAAACGAATAGCATAAAAAACATGAAACTACAAGCTACATCAAGTCTCAAAAGTGAGCTTCTAAAAAAACAAAGTTTCATGTCAAATTCAATGCTATCTAACTACCATTCTTCTACTTAAACCCGAGTTCACACTTGCTATATCTCGCTCCCGAGCTATCCACGTCATCTCAGACTAGCTCCTGCCCCCATCTGTTGCAATGCACACATACAAAACAAAACAACAGCCGGATAAACTCCGGTAAGAAATCATCTCAGTATAAGCAACATATAAATCATTAAATAAATCATAATGACTCTATTCAACTCGACTCAACAAATAGAGTAAATAACGCTTCTTTCGATCGATCGAGAATTGATTCATACTTCTTCGTTGCCATCAAGATTCGTATCCGATCTTGACATGAATATTCATCTATCGAAATCATTCCGGATTCGAAAATAAGGTCATCCTCCGACCTCGGCATAGAATCAATTCGTATCATTCTCGTATCATAATCACATCGACTCAAAATCAAAGATCCACTATCTGAGATGGATCGACAACATCAAAATCAAATCAAAACAATAAATACGTATGTGATTTTGGCGGAAGAACTCAAGAAGAATCGTTCTTGAGTTTCAAAATTCCTGACTCTCGATGTCCTCATTATACCTTCGTATTTCTTCTGTTTTGAACGCTTCAAATCTTAAACATAGCATCAAAACATTCATATCAATCTTCATTCTATTCAATCATTTCAGAATCGAGTCAAAATCATCAACACATCTTCAATCAAATTCATTTCAAACCTCACTTCTTCTTCTTCAATTCGAATTCGGAGTCTTGAGCCGTTAGTCTTCAAAACTTGACTGAAATCGAGGAATAAAAATGCTATATCATCGATAACATTTCAAAGAACATCTCATCTCAATAATCAGCTATCAAACTAGTCTCAAAACACGAATCGACGGCGTAGCGATTAAAAATCGGTAACCGACGAAATATCGAATTCATTTTCATCTTCAATACAACTCAAACGTGTATTCAAATCAGTAACACATTAGTCTAATCCTCATAACAGCATCTAAGTATATCAAATACAAGATGGACATCATAACAAGTTCATTCCTTAATTCATTTTCAATCCGGCTTCGATATCGAACGGCATACGAACTCAAGAATACAAACATAAACTCATAATCTGATCTCTGCAATATTTTGATCTTCAAAGTATGCCGAAATAAATAAAAACTTACATAAAATCGAAGCTCTTGTCATAAGGATTCCAGAACTCTTTTTGGAATCAAAATCGGACGATCGGATCAAAAGTTACGGCGTTTTGAAAATCAAGAATTCAAAGGAAAAGAAAATGTCTCGGCCCCTGCTTCAGATTTTATGATTCTTCATGTGAATACACGTATCCAATCTGATATAATTAAGATAAAATCAGATATGTATTGCATAATTGCAATTTAGTTCCTCAAGTCTTCATTAATTGCAATTCAATCCTTGGCCTTCATTCGAATTCAATTTCAATCCAAAATAATTTAAGAATATTAGAATTAAAATCGAAACTCTAAATATTTCCAAATTAAATATACCCGGATTAAAATTAAATAAATTCGGATTAATCAAATAATCCCGTCCTTTTGCATTTCAGCCCTTCAACTTCGATATTTGCAAATCAGTCTCTGATCGGGTTTCATCTTCGAAATAATCATATTAATTCCCGAAACATGAAATTTAATCTTAAATCCCATAAATATTCAAATCGAATATTTATTCTTTTAATTTAAGAATTCTCGGAATTTAATTCTCAAACTCCGTAAATTCTCAAATTAAATATTTTTGGCTCGAAAATTAAATATATCATTTCCATAACTTCTCAAATCAATATTAACCCATAATATGGAATTTAATTCTCAAATCCCATAATTAATAATTTAATATTTTTGGGCCTTACAATTCCTCCCCTCTAAGAAATGATTTCGTTCTCGAAATCACATTCAATCGAACTATTCAATCTGATAGACTGAATAATTATCTGAAGTTATTAGCACTTCAATCATATAGCTCTGAACTTCGTATCTCATCCTTCATCTCTTCTCAGATTCTTTCTTCGAATCTGCATTCTATTCTCTTGTATTTGGTATCTATTCAGTTGTACTTTCAGTCATTGAAAAGAATTCGTTCTGAGTTGTTTCTTTCTTCAATCAAAGATTTGTCGACTAATCGACTTAACTCCGAATATTTTCGAAATCTATCTCATCTAATTAAAGTAAATAGGAAGAATCTTCTGATACTTCCTTCTCTTATTCACATGGAACAATTCGGACCCATTGTATCGAGCTGAAAAGAATAAATATTTCAATCAAATCATCAATTCTGTCGGACATCTCATTCAATGAATTTCAGCTTTTTGTGTTGACTTGTTTCTTTCTTTATATTATTCCATGCTCTGCATAGAACATATATCAAGTCTACACTGTCATTCTGTTCATTGCTTCAAGATCAGTATTCAACTTCATATTATGAATCTGTAATTTCAACTCTGCTCTTTCTCTATTCTGAATTGAATGATGTTTCAAGAATAATTTTTCCGCTTAAGTAATCAGTTTCAGCTTCAAAAGTTATATCTATCATTCAATTACTAATTCTGTTTCTTCTTCTCTGTTTTCATTTCGTACAGATTCATCTTCAAAATCTTTGTGTGTCTCAAATCAAATCTGATCTGATATCGACAAATCATGTCTGATCTGATGTCATATACTTCGGTAGTATCATTTCAACACAAAGAAATCGGATTTCTTTTCATCATATCATCATAGCATTATCTCAAAATCGACTCAATAGCTGTTACAGGAATTATAATCATCAAGTGGCAACACATCAAGTCAAGTAATATCGAATCAGGTATTAAAGTTTTGAGAATATTCTCAACATCTGGAAAATCAACTCAGATAATCCATCAATCGAAGAATGGTATAATGCAATCACATATAACCAACTCTCAGAACATCAGTCAATCAATCGATGCCACATTCTGTCGAATAAATCTAAAGTCTTAATCCTGACAATAGATTTTAATCCTTCCTGTAATTTCATCATATCTATATCTTCTTCACATATCTGAATAGATAGCTGTTATTCACATCTCATACAGTGTATTCTGCAAAATCGGATTACTCTATTCGGACTATTCATTAATCATAGAATAATATGCTGAGATTTCAAAGTACTCAAAGTTGTTGATAATCGATATCATGTCAGGTAACGTTCATTATCAAAATTCGATTCATCTTCTCTCACTATTCTTCCAATTCAAGGATAATATGTTGTACCTTTACCTCAAAAAGTACTCAAAGTCTTCTGATCATCTGTATTACAATTTAATAGTAAACCCAATGTTTCAATCTGAAACATTATTTCTTGGCTTACTGTTCATCTTGCAACGAATCTAATCACAATTCAGTGATTTGATCATACAGACATATCATTGTATACAGTAATTTCGATCAATCTGTTCATAACTACCACCTGTTTACATCATATAAACTGCTTCATCTTGGTAGTTTCATAAAATACTCTTTCAAATCATGATCTCATAACAATTCTGGAGTTTCTAAACTGTCACTGAACTAATCTAGTCAATGATTTTCAACTTCATCAGAAACTCTCTGTACGTTTAACTTCGAAAACGTACTAATTTTGTTACCTCTATTTGCTTTATCTTTTGATAAAACAATTATTGGATGAATCTTAAATTCATTGTTGGGCATTTTCTGCAAAAGCTGATATTTCTTTTCGGAAATATCAAGGACAATCAGATAATCAATCATAATAGAATTCATTCATTCTGATCTGAAGCTTCAATTCATATCTCAGTCTGGCATTCTTTACTGAATTCTCGTCGCTTCAGTTTACTTTCTTTGTTTCTTTCATCTTCTGAACAGTTCTGGCTTACGTCCAATCGAAAATCATTCTGATTGGTGATATATTCGTCTGAATATTCAAACCAGAATACACAGAAATCTGGAATCAATTCATCGGATGCCTATTTCATTCCTCATTTCTATCTCCAAATACCGACAATTCATATCCTCTAACTCAAAAATCATGGATCATATTCAAATTCTTCTATCAGTTACGAGCCAACAATCTTAAAATACGCTGAAATATCATCAAAGGATCAATAATTCTCAAAATCAAAAGAAATAAATCAAGATTGAGAAAATCTCTCAATCAAGGTCATCCAAAAATCAAATCTTCTGGGTAACAAACTCTGCAAAGTGAAAACAACTCACTTGCATCACATAACTCAAAATGAGTGAATCACTCAGGCTCTATGAACAAAACAAGGAGAGCCACTCGAAATCAAACATTTCAAGAATTATATGTCCAATTGATGTATTCGATTCAGCATAATCAAAGAAAAGACACATCTGTAACTGATTTTCATATCATCATATATCTTCTATACTTCAAAAGCAGCATTTATTTCATCAATTCATAAAGTCGCTATAAAATTCCAATTCACAACTTAAACTAAAGTCGAAATCTTACTGGAATATATCTGTCATCTCTATTCATTGGCATATCTATCAATGCTGATTTAGATTTTGAACATATCTATTGCATCGAATATACTGATTTCGGAATATTTCTATAATCAACATCATATATCAAACCGAAATCACAGAATCTTAATTCGAGATTCTATATCATATCATCATATTCATATGCACATTATGTTCTGGCTGATCTAATTCAATCATTTCTTATCATAAATTTTCTAATAATCTGTAATAGGTTATTGCATCATCATCTATCATGCAATCTAAACAGATATCTCAAATATGAACGAAATCATATTCAGTTTCATTTCTTCGAATAAAAATCATGTTCAGTCTCATTTCATCAATTCAGTAGTTCCATTCTTCAGTTCAATTCACAAATTCTCTTTTCTGATACAAAGGTCATCATATAATAAGCTTTTCGCTATCATATATCTCTTACACCAATAAAATAACAGGTTAACACAAAATAAATCTGTTACCTGCAATTTCATTCTCAGGTTCATTTTCATTCTAATACTCTGTATATTTTTGGAACTGTTCTTCATTCAAATCTTCTCTCAAAATATGTTTTGCTTCAAATATAATCTATCACATCTGCTTGACATATCTTTACACTACTTGTTCGAATAACTCCCTCTACAATGAGTGTAGTAATCTCTGACATACTCTGCCTTCAGACCCAAACACATCTATATCGGTCTACTAGAGTTAAAGAAATACTTTCATATTATTCACTTCATATCTGTTCTGGAATAAAAATTGTAGATAAAGTTGTGTGTATCTCACATACTCTTGCATGTCTACAATTTCATTCTCCTAACTCATCATTCAGCTTCAATTCTCTTAGACAGGGCTATGTCTTTCATAAAATATGTCAATCGTCAACAGTTAATCAAACATATTCTTCGAATTCAAGTCATTAAATAATTCACTCAATCTTGAGCTTTTCATTATTTACAATTCAAGGAATCGTAATAGGCTTGAAAATTCTAATAAGGCATTCCTCAAAATTCAAAATATTCAGCTTCTAGAGGGTATATTTATCTTTCATTTCTATCTGTTGTGGCAAAGAACTATAAACAAAATTTTGTTCTATGCACTTACCAACAATCAATATACCTCTATTCTGTCCAAAATTTCTTCGTCACAAGCTATCAGCTGGTTGCTAGGTCTTGAAGTTGGTATATAATCGATCTAATGCAACAACATCTGTATATTCAAAAGATTTGCACAACTGATCCAGCTCTGCAAACCAACTTTTACCTGCAAGAACATCTATTCATTCGCTGATATACTAATCTGTTCAATCGGAGATACCTAATTCAACTGAGCAATACAGTTCTGTTCAGTCTGGCCATAGAATTCTGTTCAGTCTGGGGTGCTTACGTCACCCAAAGAATACTGTTCTATTCAATTCTGGGTGCTTACATCACCCGAAGCATCATATAATAACATCAATAATAAAATTCAACTATTTACAAATCAATAAATCAGGCAGTTGAATTTCAAAGAAAGATCATGCTCACATGCAATTTATCAAATCATCAAATCATCAAATCGAGTAATGCATAATCATGCAATACTATAAATGCATGTGACTCAATCTCCCTCGCTCAGCTTCTATCTCAGTCCAAGAACTTATGCTCTGATACCACCTGTTGTGGGGACCTCGGGTTGCTAATCTCATTTTAGGGCAATTAATGATTAATAAAACAATTAATCAAACAATTAGAAATATTAAAAACCAAGAAACTATTTTTTTTTTTTTTTGTAAATAGTGCTCGGCTAGATCGGTAAGATCTTACCGATCTAGCGGGCACATTTTCCAGCTTCTCTGTTTTGTAAAAATCAGGCCTCGCTAGATCGGTAAGATTCAACCGATCTAGCGGCCTCTTTGCCCAGAAAAATAGCAGAAATTATTTTTCTTTCAAAGCTGAAAATCCAATCCCAAAATCATGCAAAACCAACTCAAAACATGGTTTTTCAATTCTAGAACTTGCATATATAAACATATGAAGTCTCAAGCATCAATCCATGCGATTATTACATCAAACGAATAGCATAAAAAACATGAAACTACAAGCTACACCAAGTCTCAAAAGTGAGCTTCTAAAAAAACAAAGTTTCATGTCAAATTCAATGCTATCTAACTACCATTCTTCTGCTTAAACCCGAGTCCACACTTGCTATATCTCGCTCCCGAGCTATCCACGTCATCTCAGACTAGCTCCTGCCCCCATCTGTTGCAATTCACACATACAAAACAAAACAACAGCCGGATAAACTCCGGTAAGAAATCATCTCAGTATAAGCAACATATAAAGCATTAAATAAATCATAATGACTCTACTCAACTGGACTCAACAAATAGAGTAAATAACGCTTCTTTCGATCGATCGAGAATTGATTCATACTTCTTCGTTGCCATCAAGATTCGTATCCGATCTTGACATGAATATTCATCTATCGAAATCATTCCGGATTCAAAAATAAGGTCATCCTCCGGCCTCGGCATAGAATCAATTCGTATCATTCTCGTATCATAATCACATCGACTCAAAATCAAAGATCCACTACCTGAGATGGATCGACAATATCAAAATCAAATCAAAACAATAAATACGTATGTGATTTTGGCGGAAGAACTCATGAAGAATCGTTCTTGAGTTTCAAAATTCCTGACTCTCGATGTCCTCATTATACCTTCGTATTTCTTCTGTTTTGAACGCTTCAAATCTGAAACATAGCATCAAAACATTCATATCAATCTTCATTCTATTCAATCATTTTAGAATCGAGTCAAAATCATCAACACATCTTCAATCAAATTCATTTCAAACCTCACTTCTTCTTTTTCAATTCGAATTCGGAGTCTTGAGCCGTTAGTCTTCAAAACTTGACTGAAATCGAGGAATAAAAATGCTATATCATCGATAACATTTCAAAGAACATCTCATCTCAATAATCAGCTATCAAACTAGTCTCAAAACACGAATCGACGGCGTAGCGATTAAAAATCGGTAACCGACAAAATATCGAATTCATTTTCATCTTCAGTACAACTCAAACGTGTATTCAAATCAGTAACACATCAGTCTAATCCTCATAACAGCATCTAAGTATATCAAATACAAGCTGGACATCATAACAAGTTCATTCCTTAATTCATTTTCAATCCGGCTTCGATATCGAACGGCATACGAACTCAAAAATACAAACATAAACTCATAATCTGATCTCTGAAATATTTCGATCTTCAAAGTATGCCGAAATAAATAAAAACTAAATTAAAATCGAAGCTCTTGTCGTAAGGATTCCATAACTCTTTTCGGAATCAAAATCGGACGATCGGATCAAAAGTTACGGCGTTTTGAAAATCAAGAATTCAAAGGAAAAGAAAATGTCTCAACCCATACTTCAGATTTTCTGATTCTTCATGTAAATACACGTCCAATCTGATACAATTAAGATAAAATCAGATATGTATTGCATAATTTCAATTTAGTCCCTCAAGTCTTCATTAATTGCAATTCAGTCCTCGGCCTTCATTTGAATTCAATTTCAATCCAAAATAATTTAAAAATATTAGAATTAAAATAAAAACTCTAAATATTCCCAAATTAAATATATCCGGATTAAAATTAAATAAATTCGGATTAATCAAATAATCCCGACCTTTTGCATTTCAGCCCTTCAACTTCGATATTTGCAAATCAGTCTCTGATCGGGTTTCATCTTCGAAATAATCATATTAATTCCCGAAACATGAAATTTAATCTTAAATCCCATAAATATTCAAATCAAATATTTATTCTTTTAATTTAAGAATTCTCGGAATTTAATTCTCAAACTCCGAAAATTCTCAAATTAAATATTTTCGGCTCGAAAATTAAATCTATCATTTCCATAACTTCTCAAATCAATATTAGCCCATAATATGAAATTTAATTCTCAAATCCCATAATTAATAATTTAATATTTTTGGGCCTTACAGTTATACTAACAGAAACTTAAACGAATATCGCTGACAAGTGCCCGATGATATCTAACTCATTGATATCATGCTTGATATCCATACCAAATTCATACCACGTCGTGACTGTTACAAAAAACCCTAGACTGAGTAGCCTTCCTGAAAGAGTGGGTGCCCGATTAGCCAACTTGTGGCTAAGGGCTTTTGTGACTCTATGTATAAACAATCTTTGTTTAATATAATTTACATTCATTAATGGCATTATCTTTGTCTTTCTTCATATTGTTATATTGTGATATACTATTGTTGTTTTGATAAAGACCTTGAATATACTATAGTGTAAGTAAGATGAGATAGTGAATAAAGAGAGATCATTATTATGAAACACATCTTATAGTCACTGTATATTCTAAACAGTTCCTAGTCAATTGAGCCGTCCGCTAATAAGGATAAAGATCGCTCGAGATTGAGACTAGCATTTGTGATGCCAAGTACCATGTTTCATTGGTAATGGACATGAAGATGTTCAAAGCATGCAAATGGATATTCATATGATGAATGATCGAACTACCCTATTCGGAATTTCCAAGTGGTTATCACTTATCGAGTGGATAAAGTCCGCGGTTTTGGTTGTACACCATTAGTCCTTATTACTTGAAACATCATTGAGACTTTATATGCTAGTACTGTACTTTGACTCGTTTACCGACTCTATTGGGGTCATCAGGTGTCGGGATTGAGTACAGTTACGACACATATAGGAGTCGATGCTTTGTTGTCAAGGATTCACCACATACTTGCGAGTGTGGATATCCTATGCGATCTGAGGAGATATTAATGTGACAAATCTCTGGCCAGAGTACTCGATGTGATTTAGGTTACTTGGTTTCCTAGTAGCACATGCGATGTCACTATTTGATCTTCAAGATGCATTGCATAGTTAGCGAATCTCGAACAACTCTCGATGTACCAATGGTTGTTGATTCGATCAGGATATTTGGATGAAGGGACTGTACTGTACGCTAACCAAAATCTAATGGTTCTTGCAGGCACTATCAGTGATACCTAGGGAATCATGGGGCAATGTTGCTAGACGCTCTTACCATGATTCGATGGGTAAGTCGGAAATTGTTGTTCCGAGTCACAAGGAGTTGTGAGCCCACGGCTAGCTGTATCCCTGAACCATTGAGGGTTACACAAGTAATGAATTACTAAAACCCCGTAGAGATAGTTAAATTTAAAGAGTTAAATTTAATGAAAGAGAAGTTGGACTTCTTAACTAAAGGGAGTGGGATTTCCTAAAATTACATAGGGATGGGCATTTTTGGAAATCACTGAATTCGGATTCAGAAAAATTATCTTGACTCTAAAAGATGCAGAAATGGTTTCTGTGGACATTGGTGAAATCAGTTTATCAATCGGAGTCACGATGAATTTTATATTAATTTCTAGAACAATGGGCTTGCCTTGTTGGGCTTAAGTTATGGATTGTGGGCTTTAAGGAGTTAGAGTCCTAATACAATTATAACTTAATCTAGTCTAGAAATTATCTATAAATAGGCAGAAGTGTTTGAAAATTCCATACAGTTCATTCTTGAATTTTCGAAAATACTGCATCAAATTATTCAAGAGGATTTTCGAAAATTCCTCTGTCCCTTTTGAGAAAATTCGAACTGTGATTTTTGTGAAAAATTGCAATCCGAATTAACAGATCAAATCTGTTTATTCTCTACGTAAAACTTCTGATTGATTTCTAGTGCAGTCAATCAGAGGGTTTTTGTTTTTCTTTCGTGGACCTAATTCCGGTGATTGATCGTGACGCCATCGGTTCCCGGGATTTACAAGAAGAGCAGATTATGTTCTGTTGGTGTCCATAATCTCGTTTCGAGATTTTAAGGTAAAATATTTAATTGTGATTATTTGTTTTACTTACACATATTTAATCGTAAAAGTTTTGATACCCTTGATATGGAATCGTTCCATATAATAAAATAAAATTTTTAAACTTCTGCTGCACCGGGTATCAATTCTTGATTGATCTGAACACGTTTTCCAACAGTGGTATCAGAGCCAGGTTGCTTAGATCAAACGATTAAATTGATCGATTGTACAAAAAATTTTTAGCCTCGGTTTTTGAAACAAAACAAATTTTTAAAATTAAAATTTAATGGGCAAATCGGGCAGCGAGCATCGCTGCCCAGGGGCAGCGACGGGCTGCCCTGCCCGGGCCCCCTTGTGGGGCGCGGGCTGCCCGGGATTTTCCCGGGCAGCCCGGAAAAATTAATTTTTAATTTTTTAATTAAAATTTTAATATTTTGGAATTCTAGTTTTTGATCCGATCGAAAATTGTTTTTGATTGGTTCACGAGGCATCGGATCGAATTGTTCGAGTCCGAAAATTTTAAAATTGATTTTTGGATAAATTTAAATTTTTGGAAAATTTATAAATTTTATCCGTTAAATTAAATTTTATAAAATTAATTATTTTGGTACAATTGATGATAAGATATGATCTTATGGATGGATAAGATAAAATATGATTTTATCTTTTAAATTATGATGCCTTTGCATGTTTATCCAATTATTTAATTATTGAATTAATTATTGGATAGAGGATGATCGATTGTCATGACCAATGTTTTAGGTGTATGTTAGGTAATTTACATTTGTCTTATTGTTGTTGGATTTTATTAATGGGCTTGGTTTATAGCCCAATATGATTGTTATTTGTAATAAAAAGTGGGCCTGGTTTATAGCCCGTTCCCACTCCTAAAAATGTATCCCATATTTGTCATCGAAATTTATTGTAAATTTATGAGACTTAGTGGGAGACAAAGATTTGAAGACAAGGTGGGCCCAGCAGACAATGAAGACCAAAGAAATGTAAATTGGAAGCTCAATGTAATAGAATTGCATTGCATACTTGCATATCACCTAGGATTGGACTTAGACTCGTGATTGGCAACCACGGGTCGATTAGATAATGGGATCGATCATCCTTAAATAATATATGATATTATTGATGTATGCATGTTTAGACTAAATTGTATAAATCCCGCAAGCATACATAAATTGCATAATGAGACAAATTTTCAAAAATTAAAATCCCTCATTTTAAATATGATTTAAAATTGATATCAAGATTTATAAAAAGGAATTTAAATATTGTTTAAATGTTCCTACCTTCCATCAACGATCAATGTATGAGATGCTACCCGCGGATACGGTCCGGCTCATATTATTGGGGGGGCCCGTTCGTCGGAAAGCTGTACATTGGATCGACACATGTTGTAAGTTGGGTGAACTCCCATGGGATTGGCTCATATTATTGGGGGATCCACATGGCGACCGTCCATCACAACTTAATATTGATGGGTTATCTTGACATGTCATAATAAACGACATCATATTATTGGGCCCTTATTGGACATGAGGTAAAAACATAGGGGTTGCTTTGGAAGCAATTGGGCTCTACCTTTTGAAAATTATGGTTGGCTGATATTATTCGGGACTATAGTTTGTCAATTGGACTCCATGTTCCCACTAAGGAAACCAGTTTCCCGTTTTCACTAGAGGGTAGTGAAATCGTTAAAATAGTGGGAGTGAAATTCAAAAAATAAATTTCGCCATATTTTATATCTTAGTAAATTAATTAAACAATCATCGATTATTGTCTGTTTCATCTCAGTATATCATTATGATGAATCTTCGTAATCCACATGTTTCAATTCTCGAACAAAACAAACTTTCTGGCGCAAACTATACGGAATGGTTCCATAAGTTAAGATTGTCTTGAGTTCGGAAAAGATTTTCTAAGTGTTAGAAAAGGCTCCTCCGAAAAACAGCCCCTGCTGAGGTAACTTCGGAAAGGTTGGCCGAACTAGAGAAATGGTAGGACCATGATCTCAAGGCCAAATGTTACATGCAAAGATGGACAAGTCTAAATAAGTTTGTCATCACTACAAGAAACCCGGTTACTGGAAGCGCAACTGCAAAGAATGTATATCGAGTAGTTACGAACTACAAAGGATATATTTTATAAATGTTTCACTTAATACTATTTCTTGGGTATTGGATACCAGATGTAGATCTCACATTTGCAATGGGTTGCAGATGATGACAAGAAGTCGTAAGCTTAGGATGGGTGAGACCCAGTTAAGGCTCGGGAATGGTTCCAGAGTTGAATCCAAAAGCTATGGGAAACATTTGTTTAATTTTGCAGAACAATTTTAAGTTATTTTTGAGAGATGTTTTATTTGTGCCAGATTTAGTTAAAAACATTATTTCTGTTTCTATGCTTGATAGAGATGGTTTTTCTTGTAATTTTGTAAATGGGATTTGCAATATTTACAAGAATGAATGTTTGATTGGAAATGGACAACTTGAAAACGATCTATATAACTTAAAATTAAAAGACGTTCCAATTAATTATGTTGATAAACCGATAACAACAAATAAAAGGAAAAATGATAGTCAAAACCCGGCAAACCTTTTGCATGCTAGGCTAGGTCATATTTCCTCAAGGAGGATGAACAAGTTAGTGGGAGAGGGCATGTTTCATATGTCTGATATTAACTCTCTACCTACTTGTGAGTCCTGCCTAAAAGGAAAAATGACTAAATCTCCTTTCAAAGGAAAGCCTGAGCGTAGTCAAAATCTGTTGGATTTGATCCATACAGATGTTTGCGGACCATTTAGTATCGGTACTAAATTTGGTCACACCTTCTTCATTACCTTTACTGATGATTATTCGAGGTATGGGTATTTATATTTAATGAAATATAAGTCTGAATCATTTGAAAAGTTCAAAGAATTCAAGGCTGAAGTAGAAAACAAACAAGGTAGAAGTATTAAAGCACTTCGATCGGATCGAGGTGGAGAATACTTAAGTACCGAGTTTTTGAGCTATCTAAAAGAGAATGGGATTCTCTATCAGTGGACTCCTCCTATGACACCTCAGCTGAATGGTGTCTCGGAGTGTCGCAATCGAAATTTGTTGGACATGGTTCGATCTATGATGAGCTTCACTGAGAGAGAATCCCATTCTATTTTAGATAGCTCAAAAACTCGGTACTTAAGTATTCTCTACCTCGATCCGATCGAAGTGCTTTAATACTTCTACCTTGTTTGTTTTCTACTTCAGCCTTGAATTCTTTGAACTTTTCAAATGATTCAGACTTATATTTTACTGAGCTCCCACCTTCGTTTTGGGGCTATGCACTTGAAACGGCGGTATTGTTGTTGAACAATGTCCACACTAAAGCAGTACATAAAACTTCATACGAGTTATGGAATGGCAAAGCTCCTAAGTATTCGTACTTAAGGATTTGGGGATGTCCTGCTTACGTGAAGCAGACAGTGGGAGATAAGTTGGATAGTCGATCCACCTTATGTTATTTTGTAGGATATCCAAAGAATTCAATCGGATATTATTTCTATTATCCTACTGAAACAAAAGTGTTTGTTTCAAGGAATGCCACCTTCATGGAGAAGGAGTTCTTATTAGATAAGAAAGGCAAGATGATGGAACTCGAAGAAATTCAAGAAGAACCCGAGATACAAAATAATGATCCTACACCTCAGGAACCATTGATTGACAGGCCTATATCTAGGAGATCCGAGAGGACTTCTAGACCTCCTATTCGATATGGTCTTCTTCTTGAAGGGGATCAAAGTGAACCTGAAATTGGATGTGATCCAAGAAACTTCAAGGAAGCAATTTCTGATGCGGATTCTAATTTATGGCTTGAAGCTATGCAGTCGGAAATAGACTCGATGCATACAAACCAAGTTTGGTCTTTAGTAGATCCTCCCGATGGAATTGTTCCAATAGGGTGTAAATGGATCTACAAGAGAAAACTTGGGCCTGATGGTATGGTACTTACCTACAAGGCACGATTGGTAGCAAAAGGTTATACTCAAAGACAAGGAGTTGACTATGATGAAACCTTTTCACCAGTCGCAATGTTCAAGTCCATAAGAATCCTTATTGTCATAGCAGCATGGTATGACTATGAGATATGACAAATGGATGTGAAGACTGCATTTCTTAATGGAAACATTAAGGAAGAAATCTATATGATGCAGCCCGAGGGTTTCACATCCATGAAAAGCGAGCATAAGGTATGCAAGCTTCAGAGATCAATTTATGGTCTCAAACAAGCATCAAGAAGTTGGAACCAGAAATTTGATGAAACAATAAAGGACTTTGGTTTCATCAAAAACCCGGAGGAACCGTGCGTGTACAAGAAAGTAGTTAAGGATGTGGTGACGTTCTTAGTGCTTTATTTTGATGACATCCTACTCATTGGGAATGACGTAGGGATGTTGCAGTCAACAAAGATATGGTTATCAGGTAGATTCTCGATGAAGGATTTGGGTGAGACCTCCTATATTCTAGGGATACAGATCTATAGAGATAGATCTAAGAGAATGATAGGACTCACTCAAGCAACCTCCATCGACACCATATTGAAAAGGTTTTCTATAGATGAGTCCAAAAGAGGACATCTACCTATGTGTCATGAAGTTTCTCTATCCAAGTCTATGTGTCCCAAGACTGACGAAGAGATAGAGAAAATGACACACATACCATATGCGTCAGCCATAGGTAGTATTATGTATGGGATGATATCTACCAGACCGGATGTAGCCTTTGCTCTGAGTGTCACGAGCAGATATCAGGCCAACCCCGGTCAAATGCATTGGAAAGCCGTGAAGGATATTCTTAAGTACTTGAGAAGAACTAAGAATATATTCATGGTTTATGGAGGAAGAGAATTGAAATTGGAAGGCTATACCGACTCTAGCTTCCAAAGCGACGTGGATGACTCAAAGTCAACCTCTGGATTTGTATTCATGCTCAATGGCGGTGCTGTCTCTTGGAAGAGTTCCAAGCAAGACACAACAGCGGATTCCACCACTGAGGCAGAATACATTGCAACATCAGCTGCTGCTAAAGAGGCCATTTGGATGAGGAATTTCGTCCAAGAGTTGGGCGTAATTCCTGAAGCTGTTGGTCCAGTTCCGGTGTACTGCGACAACACTGGTGCCGTTGCTCAGGAAAAGGAACCAAGGTCTCATCAAAGATCCAAACACATAATGAGGAAATACCACATCATCTGGGAGATTGTGGAAAGAGGAGACATCACTGTCGAGAAAGTGGCCTCTATAGACAATATCGCTGATCCACTTACTAAGCCCTTGCCAGGACCATTGTTTGACAAACATCACGAAGCAATGGGATTGCGTAGTGTGACTAGTTGGCTTTAGGGCAAGTGGAAGATTGAAAGAGTGGGTGCCCGGTTAGCCAATTTGTGGCTAAGGGCTTTTGTGACTCTATGTATAAACAATCTTTGTTTAATATAATTTACATTCATTAATGGCATTATCTTTGTCTTTCTTCATATTGTTATATTGTGATATACTATTGTTGTTTTGATAAAGACCTTGAATATACTATAGTGTAAGTAAGATGAGATAGTGAATAAAGAGAGATCACTATTATGAAACACATCTTATAGTCACTATATATTCTAAACAGTTCCTAGTCAATTGAGCCGTCCGCTAATAAGGATAAGGATCGCTCGAGATTGAGACTAGCATTTGTGATGCCAAGTACCATGTTTCATCGATAATGGACATGGAGATGTTCAAAGCATGCAAATGGATATTCATATGATGAATGATCGAACTACTCTATTCAAACTTTCCAAGTGGTTATCACTTATCGAGTGGATAAAGTCCGCGGTTTTGGTTGTACACCATTAGTCCTTATTACTTGAAATGTCATTGATACTTTATATGCTAGTACTGTACTTTGACTCGTTTACCGACTCTATTGGGGTCATCAGGTGTCGGGATTGGGTACAGTTACGACACATATAGGAGTTGATGCTTTGTTGTCAAGGATTCACCACATACTTGCGATTGTGGATATCCTATGCGATGTGAGGAGATATTAGTGTGACAAATCTCTGGCCAGAGTACTCGATGTGATTTAGGTTACTTGGTTTTCTAGTAGCACATGCGATGTCACTATTTGATCTTCAAGATGCATTGCATAGTTATCGAATCTCGAACAACTCTCGATGTACCAATGGCTGTTGATTCGATCGGGATATTTGGATGAAGGGACTGTACTGTACGCTAACCAAAATCTACTGGTTCTTGCAGGCACTATCAGTGATACCTAGGGAATCATGGGGCGATGTTGCTAGACGCTCTTACCATGATTCGATGGGTAAGTCGGAAATTGTTGTTCCGAGTCACATGGAGTTGTGAGCCCACGGCTAGCTGTATCCCTGAACCATTGAGGGTTACACAAGTAATGGATTACTAAAACCCCGTAGAAATAGTTAAATTTAAAGAGTTAAATTTAATGAAAGAGAAGTTGGACTTCTTAACTAAAGGGAGTGGGATTTCCTAAAATTACATAGGGATGGGCATTTTTGGAAATCACTGAATTCGGATTCAGAAAAATTATCTTGACTCTAAAAGATGCAGAAATGGTTTCTGTGGACATTGGTGAAATCAGTTTATCAATCGGAGTCACGATGAATTTTATATTAATTTCTAGAACAACGGGCTTGCCTTGTTGGGCTTAAGTTATGGATTGTGGGCTTTAAGGAGTTAGAGTCCTAATACAATTATAACTTAATCTAGTCTTGAAATTATCTATAAACAAGCAGCAGTGTTCGAAAATTCCATACAGTTCATTCTTGAATTTTCGAAAATACTGCATCAAATTATTCAAGAGGATTTTCGAAAATTCCTCTATCCCTTTTGAGAAAATTCGGACTGTGATTTTTGTGAAAAATTGCAATCCGAATTAACAGATCAAATCTGTTTATTCTCTACGTAAAACTTCTGATTGATTTCTAGTGCAGTCAATCAGAGGGTTTCTGTTTTTCGTTCGTGGACCTAATTCCGGTGATTGATCGTGACGCCATCGGTTCCCGGGATTTACAAGAAGAGCAGATTAAGTTCTGTTGGTGTCCATAATCTCGCTTTGAGATTTTAAGGTAAAATATTTAATTGTGATTATTTATTTTACTTACACATATTTAATCGTAAAAGTTTTGATACCCTTGATATGAAATCGTTCCATATAATAAAATAAAATTTTTAAACTTCCGCTGCACCGGATATCAATTCTTGATTGATCTGAACACGTTTTCCAACAGTTTCCACTGCCACCTCCTAAAGCACAAGGGCTTCTAGGTATACCGTCATAGGGTCGCGCCTCCTCATGTCTAATCATGGTCATAGTCCACAACTCTCGGCATATACTCGACCTGGTTCATCATGAAAACCCATCATCAGAAGTCTCAACCTACGAAGGTCATCAGACTATTGTTATAAGGAAACAACCTAGAACAAGACTCAATGTTCTAAACCGAAAAATATTCCCATGCCTCCAGATGAATCACTTCATCCTTGGAACTATTTAGTCTGCTGACTAACTAGGTCTTCCTAGGGAATCACCTAGAATCAATCACCCAAGTCAATCAGTTAAATCTGTCCACTCAAAACTATGAGTACCATAGTTGAACACAAATCAACTAAAACCATGTCAATCTTAGCAAAATCATGCAATCATTCACGAATTGCTAGATAAATAATACATGTATCATTACTTCAAGTTATGTACAATTTCTTTATTACAATCCCATTTAATACAATTTCAGTATAAAAAAAAATATAATGAAAATGTACAACCAAAAACTTGAAATGATACAACCAGAGTCTAATGATTCATTACAACTGAAATATTGTTTACAACTACAACAATATAGTATTTAAATCATCACACTCGTCTTTGTTTCTTGAGCATGAACATTCTCATCGACACACGCATTAATACAAGCATACTCCTGCCCAAATCTCTCGGTATCTCGTCTCGCCAAGACTTCCGGAGAAATAACTCGATCTCGCTAACCAGCTATGCTCTGCATCAGTGGCTGTCAGTCGACCTCTTCTGCTCACGATCTACCGTAAGCGCTCTTCTTGCATCTAATTCATGATTTTGAACATGAAGTTTCTCGTGTGCCTACCGAACGCATCGATACAAGCATACCGGCAAAACCATGTTCTGCATTAGTTTAAAGACCTTACGCTCAAAACCAATCATGCCTTAGCCACTCGAGGCATTCCCTGATGAAGGTCTATATGAAAATCTCTCCAACTATGAGTGGAGAATCTCTTCGGACTGGAACCACATGGGTTGTTACAAACCATTCGTTCCAAAAAGTCCTCAGATGCATTTGACGTGATATACTCGTTTTTCTCTTCCAGTCTTCCCCGGCTGGAATCCATATGGTCTTCGATCAACTATCCAATGCATCAAATGATGAACCGCCCAGGGTAGTCAGCCTATCTATCGATATGCTACTACTGGTGTTCTCATCATTGTTGCATTCCTTAAAATAAAGACTTCTGCCGCGAATCTCGACAGTGAAGACCATATCCACCTTAATCGGGTCTCGCCAATCCTACAAGGATAATTCAAAGTCTCAGTAATATATCCCAAATCTCTTGCATACAGCTCTGATACCAATAAATGTAGCGACCCAATCCGGATCCACTACCTAATAAGAGTTTTTATCGCATAATTAAGCATGCATTAAATAAATAGCTGCGGAAGACTTAAATAAAATAAGACCGAAAGAATACAACCGGTTAAACAAATTCGATTATACAACCCAATCGAATAAGCTTAAATAAAACCTACAGCTAATTTCAAAGGTCACTGGCCTCTCCAAGCTCCTAGTGCTCAATCCTCCACCTACACTTGCCCCGTCGAATGGGGTGTCCATACATACAGGAAATACTGGACGTGAGCGACTACGCTCAATATGGATGCAATGATATATAAAATATATGCAGCACATAAGTGTATTTAAAACGAGGGTAAAACAATGTACTCAGGGGCGCCAGAAATATACAGGGCTATGCCGGATAGCTATTCCGCGGTGCCGCTCCTATATTCCCCTATCAACTATAGCGTCTACTCCACCATCGTGGTCGCTCCTAGTGATAGCAAAACCAGGAGCTGAGCCTTCCCAAACCCGACCCGAATCCAAAACAGGATACAAGTCCCATATGAAAACTGCCAATACCTGACCCGAGTCCAAAATGAGATGCATGCTCCCTATGGAAACTGTCACTGACTCACATCTCACAGGATGCAGTCTCATGTAAAATTTTGCATGTGCTAAAGCAGTAAAACATGGAAACACATAGCACATACTCAGGCAACACATATAATATATATCATGTTGGCCATTTCAGTCAGTACTTACGTACCTCACTAAAGGCAGTTCTAGCAGTCCCACTCTAGGTTCCAACCTATCAATGTCTCTACAATGCAAATACTCATGCATAATTAATTAAGCTCTAAAAGTCTTAACTAAGCTATTTCATACTCCTAAATAATTTAAGGATATCATAGCTATACATGTGTTCGTCGTCAGCCCACTGATGGCGACTATCCCGCAACTATGGGCACACCCCTGCTGCAGCTCCACAGCCTCGAGCACGACTCCTCTACACGAGCACTGCTCCGCTACTATGCCAGACACTGTCTGACTATGCTAAAATATACTCCCCACTCCAACTCTAAAATAAGAGTATCCAAAGCCTTAAAATAGAGCCACGTGGGCGAAGGAGAGGAAGTTGATGCGAGTTGGAAATGAGCTCCCCGGCCTCTATTTATAGACGAGGGTTTGGACCATCCAATCTTGCCTTCGGACCGTCCGATCCTTTCATGCGTGACAAGTGTCACAGCCAACACTTCGGACCGTTCGATCGGGACTTCGGATCGTCCATTCGTGAATATTACGTCAGCCATTACGTCACCCTCCCGGACACCTGGCGGGTCTAGAGTTCGGACCATTCGATCCAACACTTCGGATCGTCCGAACTTTACTTTCATCCAATCAGATTATTTTCCTTATCCTATCTCATTTAAGTAGATCGGACCGTCCGATCCCTCTTCGGATCGTCCGAACTTCACTCTTTCGAACATCTTCAGACCCTCCGAACTTGGGCACTTCGGGCCATCCGATCCCAGGTTCGGAGCCTCCGATCCTGCCTAAGACTCGAAACATTCCCGGCTACTTTCGAGTGTTCTGGATCCATTTCTGGACTTCGTTGATCCATCTGGAATTTCATTAATCATGTTTTACTTAATCTAAACATTATCATTGGATTAATTACCATTAACCCTTAATTTCGGATACGGGTCACAAGGGTACGGGTCACTACATGTTCTGACGTTCTTATTATCAAAGAGTTCATGAATAAGAATGGAGCTATATAGGGTAAGCTCATAGAGGGACTTGATGATCCCAAATCACTTGGAGATGTGAATCCACTACTAGTTCTATCATTGAACCATTGAGGGTCACATAAGTACTGACTTTTTAGATCCCGTTGGGAATGAAATTAGTTCAATGAGTTGAACGTTTTATAAAAAAGTTTATAAGCGAGATATATTAAAATTATGACTTCTAAAAGAGAATAAAAGAGAAAATAACTTTTAATTTCTGAAAGTGTTCCAAGATTAAAAGTTAATTTAAATAAATAATTAGTTTTTGAAAATGGTGATTTTCAAAACTATTATTATGAAATTAATTAATTAATTTAAGAGTTGAATTAATTAAACACTAGTGGACCTTGTAGAGTCCAAATAATTATTAAATTAATTCAAGTGTTGGATTAATTAAATATTATTAAGTCTTGTAGAGCGCAAATAAAAATAGTGTTGAATAATTATTATACTAGTGAGCTTGAATATGCTCAAGTAAGATTTAATAAATTGATTGAGCTTGATAATTAATTAAATGTTAAGTTCGTGGGCCATGTATATATATTTTTTACCTAAAATACATACAATACATGCGAAAGATGAGATGAAAGGTTACAAGACAAGATGCACAATCTACTATGCATGCTTTAACTTTTGTCATAACACTTTTCCAAGAACCCAGAAAAGAAACCTTCTCACTGCACTTCTCTCCCTCTTGGCCGAACACCCCTTCATATTTTTCTCCAATTTTTGCCTTTCATCTTATGAAGTTGAGGCAAGGGATTCTAAATGAAAATTGCTCTATGTATGTTAGTGCATATATATGATGGATCTAGTTTGACTAATCGTGAACCTAATTTTAAGGAGAAGTCATTTTTGAGCAAGGTGTGCTCTTAGAAGATTGAGTCAATTTGAGTAAGGTGTGTTCTTGGAAGCTTGTAGATGGTGTCTACCTTTTCAATAGCCAAGTTTTTTTACAACTTGGTTGGAGACATCATCAATCTTTTAAAATTTATAGGTAAAAACTTATTAAAAACCGTATGGATGTTTATGATTTTCGAATGCTACACAAGTTCTTGGTTTTTACATAAAAATTTTAAACTTCCGTTGCGTTTTCGGGCATGAGAGAACCGAGATCCAACATATAATTGCAGATAAAATGCAACACATAATGTATACTCAGCTAGATATCTTAGTCAGTACTTACGTACCTTTTTAGGTCAAGTCTAGGTGAACATCCTATTATCTAAGCCCGCGTCCATGTTCAGTCTTTTGATGACGATTTCTCAAAAATCAAGGCACAACACTGCTACAATCTTGATAGCGTTTTGTCACAGTCTGGCCCTCGAATACGACACCCAAAACCCTTATAAATAACTAGAAACATGAGGGAAAATGATCGTTTAATTCGGTATTTACTAGCAAGTGTACTAGGTCAAATAATAGTAAGTGGACAGAGAGTCCAAGTATCGATCACACAGGGACTGTCGTCAATTCTCAAGAAATAATTATTTTACTTATTCTAGACAAAATCATAAAAAGCAATTTGATTTAAATAAAATAAGAATTTAAAATAAAAACTTCTTAAGAAATAAGAATTAAAAAAGTTGAAAGGAAAATTTAATTAAAACAAGACAACCAAGACACACGTAGGTACCGAACAAATCATGTAACATGTAGTCGATTCAGGAGTCAGATTTAATCTTAAATTACGGTGAATTCTCCTAACTTGTTCAAAGATCTATTTCTATAACAATCAAACCTATTCAAATATTGACGGATTAATTTTTCGTAATTCTAATCAAATTCAAATGCATGAAGAACTGTGAGAATTCAGTTTTCACCTAAAACCGCACACTGAAACCGAATACTATTTCTAGTCGATTTTACCATATGTCAATTATTAAAGTGATCGAAATCAATTCCTACTCTGTAGACTTGGAATCGATTAACATGCAAGCAAACAATTGGCGAGATCATTCACAAGACAAATATAAATCTAATAATCAATAATATAAAACCAAATATGAAAAATCCCAAACAAACATCCAAATTTTCTACATAGATTTGTTCGGCCCAATCACGCCGTCTTGGTTGAAGAAAATCTACTCAATAATTTAAAACAATAATCAAAAAATAAAAAAAAAAGAAAAAGAAAGGAAGAAGAACTAGATTGAAGTGTTCTTCAAATCTTCAATCTCCGCCCTAGCCGCCGCCTCTCCTCTGCGTGCGTTCCCCTCTTCATCTAACGTGTAAAAGTCCCCTTTTATTTGGCTTTGAAAGCCCATAAAATAAAGCCCGCAAAATAATACTTTTAATTGCCAAAAATTTTGATTTTCTGATCTGCACGACGCCTCGCTCAAGCGGTAAAAAATCCCGCTCGAGCGAGCAACTTTCTGTCCCAAATCTAAATTTTCTGCGATATGCACGGACCTTGGACATGGGTTTGTGCATTAAACTGGAACAGTGATTTTTTTACGAAGATGCACGGACCCCTATTGGTAGCTCTTAGTTGTGTCGCGCCCAAATTACCCGACTCAACTCAGGTAAATAAAATATGCAGTAGTGAGAGTAGGGATCGTTTTCACGAGAAAAGTAAAATTTATCGTATTCTAAAAATTACTAAAATAAAATAAATGGGGTTTTGGGTTTTAAAATTAACTACTGAAAATTTAAAAGCAATTTATAGTGAAATTATATCAACTATCATGCAAGATTAAATTATAACGAAAAAATCAATTAGAAAAAAGTCTTGGTATCGGTCGACTACACCCTTGAAATTATTCATTCGATCATCGATTATCTAAAAATAATTAATTCTAATCGAATATTCATCATTGGAAATTAAATTCATGTTTCACTTTAATCTTAGTTAATTAGACACAAGCGTTCCAAATTACCCCTTACCAATTAATCAACTCAATACAAGCGATTAGATTTAAATCCAAGGAAACATTCAAACTAGTAAAACTGATGAATCTAGACAACACATACACAAGCGGATGTATTTAATCTATTCAATCATTGTTCCTACAATTTAATAAACTCACAAGCGGACGATTATTAATCTTAGTTGCTTCGCAAATTAGTTGATTCAAACAATTACGGATTTGAATTCTAATTTAGCAGTAGATTATATGAAAAATCATCAGGAGATCAATCCAATAATCAAAGACACAAGCATGGCAATCAATTCCAAACAACTCTTGATACTCAATTGGAATTAAACAATGAAAAACTGAATCTCACAAAAAAATAAATCAAGGGCTTGTCTTCCTCAACCAAGTTCAAAATTCTAGCCACAAATATTCATGAAAATCCCAAGAAAAAATCAAAAGAAGAGAAGAAGTCTAAGAAAATTCAAGAGAAAACCTAGCCGCCAAGCCTTCTTCACGTTCTGTCCGTCTAAGTCTGATAAAATATAGTGAAAATCGGAATTAAAAGTCTTAAATATAGACTATAGTCCTCAAAAGACAAGTTTCTTAATTTAAAATATTTTCCCGAACTGTGCAGCTCGCTCGATCGGTTGAGTCTAGCAGATCGAGCGAGAAAAACTTTGTTCAACTCTTTCGCATTTTCTCTTCCTGCCGCTCGATCGGTTGAGTTTAGCAGATCGAGCGGCCAAAACTCTGTCTTAATTTCTTTCTTGTTCCACGACTCCCGCTCGATCGGTGGATTTTAGCAGATCGAGCGGCCAAACCTTTGACTTTCTTTTCCAGCCAAAATGCTATGTCCTACACAATAAACCAGGGAGTATATTATGAAGACACGATATATGAAATATGAACACAATACTTTATTAAAACATTTAAATGCATGCAAAACAACAACAGAATGTTATTAAAATATGCAACACAAACACGACTATCACCTATCCGGACCCCGGTCCGAGGTCCGTGCATGTGTACTTTCCAACGCCCAACATCTTGAAAAAATCATATCTCAAGTTTTAGCCGTCGGATCAAGCCAAAATTTGGAAAGCATCTTCAAAACATCTTAAAATTTAATTTGAACGATTGAGATCGGATTTTAATATTTCTATCAGTAAAAATGAATTTTTGACCATTGTTGCTCCGTAATTCATTCTTGTGGCTCTACTCTTGCTCCAAAATCATGATTTCTTCAGAAATTTCTAAAAAAATCAACTCGGAGAGTAAAATTCAAATGCATGAAATTAATTATAAATAAAATATGTAAAAACACACATTAAACCATATGAATTCATGCAAAATAAATATAAAAATAACACAAAATAATGCAGACAAAATGCACTTATCAACACCCCCATACTTAAATCTTACTCGCCCTCGAGCAAGACATACAATGCAATAAATGATGAAACTTAAAATTTGTAATTATTTATATGTTAAAAAGTGTGTTTTAAAATTAAAGTTTAATTAAAATTATGAAGTTGTATTATTTTAGTGTTATGTGTTTATATTTAAATATTTTACTAAAATGTTGTATTTTACGGTTTGCGCAGGTTTGGTAAAAATAAAATTACTCAAGCTACAGAGGTCATAATGGAGTAATCTCAAATCCTATAGAATCACAAAAGAGGCATCTTCAACTTTGTAGAAGACAGACCGTAAATGGAGTATACATGCATGCAAAGTGAACTCCCTATAAACTCGAGGTCAAGGATCAGATAACAGAGACAGACCGGGCCCTGGTATGTAGCACGTTGTGCCGTCGCTTCAGGAGGTGGCTCCCATACCATAATACAAGTGGATATGCCAGACCCAAATCGATGGAAGTCCAACCACTAACAGGATAGGAAAAAACCCTACTAACAGACATCTCGAAGGAGATAGCTCAGTATGTAAATGAATGCAGCATAAATCAATGACATATAAACCATGCAGTCACATAATACATGCATACTCAGTCAGGATATCTCGAACAGTACTTTCGTACCTCAAAACAGTGCAAGCTCTACCAACTCTAGGTCCACGCCTATAGTCTGCTCTACATTGCCAAATGATACTACTATCATTAAAGTGCTCTAAAAGCCTTAACTAAGCTATTGCATACTCCTAAATATTTATAGGAAGCAAAAGCTATACCTTCGTCCGTCGTTAGCCCTTTGATGTCGATGCCTCCAGAACTTGGGCACAACTCCGCTACGACTATCAAACGCCTCGACGACTCCCGGGTCAAGCCTTGGAAGGCTAGAACAACTCGAATACGACTAAAGTAGAGAGGAAATCCGGAATTGGCAATTGAAACTGAATTCTCGGCCTTTTATTTATAGACAACGATCGGAGCTTCCGATCCTCGATCGGAACGTCCGATCCTGCCATCGGAGCTTCCGAAGATCCTGATCAGCCACGTGTCAAAATATCACTTGTTGACTTCGGATAGGGGTGATCGGAGCTTCCGATCTTGCCACACGTCATGCCTGACGTAATACCATCGGAGCTTCCGATCCTGCATCGGAGCTTCCGATCTTGTTCGAAACTTCCGAACTCACCTTCGGAGCTTCCGAACTCTATCCAAGTAATTATGATTAATTCCTTAATTATTGATTTTGGTTACGGCCTACTACATTCTCCCCCACTTAAGATATTTCGTCCTCGAAATCAGATCTTAAGTACTGAATGTAATACAGAAATCAGAAACATTCTTTATTCAAATCAAATTTTTACAGAGTTTGCAACTGAATACAACTTAAGAATGAAATCAAAACAACTCAGGATGGTCTCCACGCATCCTGTCCTCAAGCTCCCAAGTAGTTTCCTCAGTGCCTCGGCGCTGCCACTGAACTAAAACCAAAGGAATAACTTTTTTTCGTAAAACCTTATCCTTATAATCCAGGATACGAATAGGTTTCTCAACATAGGTCAAATCCTTGTTCACCTGAACCTCAGACCGCTGCAGAATATGAGATTCATCCGCCACATACCGTCGCAATAGAGATACGTGGAACACGTCGTGAATACTGGATAGATGCGGCGGCAAAGCTAGTCAATAAGCCAAATCGCCAATGCTCTCCAAGATCTCAAACGGACCGATAAACCTGGGAGATAACTTGCCCTTAAGGCCAAATCTGAGAATCTTGCGGAAAGGTGACACTCTCAGAAACACTTTCTCCCCGACATCGAACCGCAAAGGCCTACGCTTGATATTAGCATAGTTGGCCTGACGATCCTGTGCAGTCTTAATTCGTTTCTTGATCTGATCAACAATTTCTATCGCCTGCTGGATAAACTCCGGTCCCTCAGCCTGTCTCTCCCCCACTTCTTCCCAAAAGAGTGGAGTACGACAACATCGCCCGTACAACACCTCAAAAGGTGCCATCCCAATACTAGTATGATAGCTGTTGTTGTACGCGAACTAGATCAATGGCAAATGATCCTGCCAGGCTGAACCAAAATCCATGACGCGCTCTAAGCATATCCTCCAAAGTACGGATAGTGCGCTCCGACTGACCATCAGTCTCCGGATGATAGGCAGTACTCAAACTGAGAGTAGTACCCATCGCACGCTGAACACTCTCCCAGAATCTAGAAGTAAACCTGGGGTCCCGATCGCTGACAATGCTCACAGGCACTCCATGAAGTCGAACGATCTCCTGAATGTACAACCGTGCCATACAATTCACATTGTACTCCCGGCTATAGGCAATGAAATGTGCTGACTTGGTGAGTCGATCCACCACAACCCAGATAGCATCACAGTTCCTCGGGGATACCGGCAAATGGGTCACAAAGTCCATTGTGATAAAATCCCATTTCCATTCAGGAATAGGCAGACTGTGAAGAAATCCTCCAGGTCGTCGGTGCTCTGCCTTGACCTGTTGACACACCAAACATCTCGAAACAAACTGATAAACATTGTGTTTCATTCCCTTCCACCAGAAACGAGTACGTAGATCCTTTTACATCTTGTTGCTCCCAGGATGAATACTCAACTTAGTGCGATGTGCCTGAGACAAAATCTCCTCTCGCAACTCTTCATCCTGCGGAATCACAACCTACCAGAAAAACACAGAAAGCCATCTGACTGATAATGAAATCCAGACGAGCTACCCTTGTTAGCTAGACGAGCTAAACGCTGGGTCTTCCAATCAGACATTTGAGCATCTCGAATCCGCAAATACAAAGCTGGCTCATATAATATCGCAAACATCTGGATACTCTGCATACCTTTCTTATGCTTGAAGGTATATCCTGAAGTACAACAGTCACCGATCGCACTAGACATCGAACAAGTCTGAAGTGCGGATAGTCGCACCTTGCGACTCAAAGCATCGGCGGTGAGATTAGTAGTTCCTGAATGGTACTTAATCTCGCAATCATAGTCCTTAAGCAAGTCCATCCCACGTCTCTGCCTCATGTTCAACTCCGCCTGAATGAACAAATACTTGAGACTCTTATGGTCGGTGAAGATCTCAAATTTCTCGCCATACAGATAATGACGCCAGATCTTCAAAGCGAACACAATGGCTGCTAACTCCAAATCATGGACTGGGTAGTTGTCCTCGTGAAGCTTCAGCTGTCTAGAAGCGTATGCGATCACATGCCCATTCTGAGTCAGGACACAACCTAACCCCTGAAGAGAAGCATCAGTGTATACTACATACCCTCTAGATCCTGACGGTAATGCCAACACCGACGCAGAAGTCAACCGCCGTCGAAGCTCATAAAAGTTCTCCTCACACTCGGAGGACCACTCGAAGTCCATACCCTTGCGAGTAAGCTGCGTCAAAGGTCGAGCTAACTGAGAGAAGTTCAGAATGAAGCGACGATAATACCCTGCTATACCTAGAAAACTACGGATCTCAGCAACTGTCGTCGGACGCGACCAATTAAGTACCACTTCAATCTTGCTTGGATCAACAGAAATCCCCTCCCTGGATATGATATGGCCAAGAAAGACCACTCTATCCATCCAGAACTCACACTTGCTCAGCTTGGCGTACAACTGCTCATCTCGAAGAGTCTGCAGTACCAACCGCAAGTGAGAAACATGCTCTTCCGTATTACGCGAATACACCAAGATGTCGTCAATGAAGACCACGACAAACTTGTCCAAATACTCCCTGAAGACACGGTTCATCAGATCCATGAATATAGCCGGCGCATTAGTCAAACCAAATGGCATCACTAGGAACTCGTAATGCCCATAGCGAGTACGGAATGCAGTCTTGGCTACGTCCTGATCACGGACTCTCAACTGATGATACCCAGATCTCAAGTCAATCTTGGAGTAAACTGACGTGTCCTGCAGCTGATCAAACAAGTTATCAATACGAGGCAACGGATACTTGTTCTTTACAGTGACTCGATTCAGCTGCCGATAGTCAATGCACAACAGCATTGACCCATCCTTCTTCTTTACAAAGAGAATAGGAGCTCCCCAAGGAGATACACTAGGACAAATGTATCCCTTGTCCAAAATATCCTGTAGCTGATTCTTCAACTCGCGCATCTCTGATAGGGCCAGATGATACGGTGCTCGAGAAATAGGTGAAGTATCTGGCATCAACTCTATGCCAAACTCGACTTCCCTAGCAGGAGGAAAACCCAGAATCTCATCAGGAAATACATCTGGAAATTCATCCACAACAGGAATGCTCTCTATCCCAATACTCTCAGTGGACAAATCAACTGCATAGATAAGGTAGCCTTTTCCGCCAGACTCTAGAGCTCGACAGACTCTCAAAGCTGATACCAAAGGCATCGGGGGTCGTGCTCCCTCACCATAGAAAAACCAGCTCTCACTCCCCTCCGGATGAAAGCGTACTAATCTCTGATAGCAGTCCACTGAATCTCGATAGGTAGTCAACATATCTATTCCCAGAATGCAATCAAAGTCGTCCATTGCCAGGACCATGAGATTCGCTAATAGAATGTTCCCTTTGAACTCTAAAGGGAATCCCATCACTAGGCGCTTAGCCAAAGCAGATTGGCCCGTCAGAGTAGAAACAGACATCACTATGTCTAGTGCAATGCATGGTAACTTATGCCTCTTAACAAAACATGCAGAAATGAAGGAATGAGATGCACCAGTGTCAATAAGTACAAGAGCAGGTATACCATAAAGCAGAAATGTACCTGCGATGACTTTCTCATTCTCCTCCACTGCCTGATCATGTCTCAGGGCAAACACCTGTCCAGAAGCTCGTGGCCTCAAATGAGAACTCCCAGCAGGCTGTCCCTGCGACCTCTGCTGAACGGTGGCCTGAGAACCAAATCCTAAACCAGAACCAGAACCGCCTCCCCCAGACAGTGGACAATCCCTCCGGATATGACCAGTCTCTCCACAACGGAAACAAGCTCCAGAAGCTCTGCGACACTTGTCGGATGGATGGTTCTTCCCACAGTGATCACACTTGTCCTTCTTACCGAAACGGACAACACCAGCAGATCCAGAGGAAGAAGAAGTAGATCCAGACTTCTTGAAATATTGGGCACGGGGACCCAAAGAACTAGCAGGTCTCGACTGAGAGAAAGACCTGTTCCGCCGAATGCTGTCCTCTGCCTGGTGACAACGGCTCACCAAACCCTCATAGGACATGTCATCTCCAACCGCCACACGGTCATGGATCCAGGGTTAAGGCCCTAAAGGAATAGATTATACTTCATCCCAGAGCTGTCGGCAATCTCGGGGCAATAAGATAGCAGATCAAAGAACTTCTGCTGATACTCATCAATAGACATGGCTCCCTGGTGCAGACTAAGTAGCTCGCCCGCTTTCGACTGACGGAGTGCAGGAGGAAAATGCAGCTTCTGAAAAGCTGTGCGGAACTCGGCCCAGGTGGCCACTCCTCTAGCCGAAACCAAAGGTGTAGAAGTAAGCCTCCACCATCTACGGGCTCGCCCATCCAGAAGATAGCCAAGGGTCTCCATCTTTTGCTCCTCGGTGCAGTGAAAAGTCTGAAAAGTCGTCTCCATGCGGTCTAACCAATTCTCCGCATCCTCAGGAGACTCACCTCCAACTAAGGGCTTAGGCCCCATCTGCAAGAATCGACGTACACTGAAACGGTCCTCATCTCGATGACGATGACGGCATTCCCGACGAGGCTCCCGGTCGGCATCACCCCAACGCCCACCAATACTGCCATGAGAACTCTGGTCGTCACGATCTGCCATCTACAAAAGTACCTCATGGTTACCTTATGCAGAGTCTAAATCCCAAGAATACTATGCATGCTCTGATACCATAAATGTAGTGACCCTTACCCGGATCACCTACTAAACAGAACTTAGGCATGCAATTAACTTAATAAGACAGATATCAGAATAAACTTGCGGAAACCATAAACAAATACAAACCCAAGGAAAGGAATCTATAATTTATCCAAATATTATACAACCAAATCGAATAGCTGTATCAACCCAAAACAACAGAAATAAAACCTAGACGAAGCTCCAGCTGGCCAACCACTGACTAGCCCCTCTTGGATCCACCCGCCTCGTCCAATCGCAAACCTGCCCCATGGAATAGGGTGTCCAGAAACACAGAGTACGAGACGTGAGCATAAAATGCTCAGTACGTGAGTATGAGTATACATGCATGCAAAGTGAACTCCCTATAAACTCGAGGTCAACGATCAGATAACAGAGACAGACCGGGCCCTGGTATGTAGCACGCTGTGCCGTCGCTTCAGGAGGTGGCTCCCATACCATAATACAAGTGGATATGCCGGATCCAAATCAATGGAAGTCCAACCACTAACAGGATAGGGAAAAACCCTACTAACAGACATCTCGAAGGATATGTAAATGAATTCAGCATAAATCAATGACATATAAACCATGCAGTCACATAATACATGCATACTCAGTCAGGATATCTCGAACAGTACTTTCGTACCTCAAAACAGTGCAAGCTCTACCAACTCTAGGTCCACGCCTATAGTCTGCTCTACACTGCCAAATGATACTACTATCATTAAAGTGCTCTAAAAGCCTTAACTAAGCTATTGCATACTCCTAAATATTTATAGGAAGCAAAAGCTATACTGAAACGACCCTAACTCTCTAAATATAAATAAATATGCGGAAATTTTTATTTTTTTATTTTTTATACTTACTAAGTAAAAATATGTACATACATGCCCATACATATATGCACAGAATAAATAGATTTAAAAATAAATAACTTAAATAAAAATACAACCTTTAATAAATTAAATATCTGAGTCTAAAATTTAATAAAATTCTGACATAAGCAAAATAAATAAAATTTGCATGCACTGAAAATATTTAAATAAAATGTGTAATAATATTCATCACTGAAAATAAGTAAAATGTATGACATGATAAAAAAATATTCAAAACATGCATATAGACTCAGACAACGGTCACGGGGTTACTGCATGCCCGCTCATAGGTCCTCGCCGCCGGTGGGTACTACATCCTCCTCTACGTACTTACCTGCACCATATCAGTGTAGTGAGCCTAGAGGACCAACATGCTAACATAACAAGGGTTTAAAATAATTTAACTCACTTTAATACTAATACATAACATATACATGAATGAGCATGCTTAAAAATATCATGAACATAACATAAACTTAAAATAAACTTGAATATCATAATAATACATAAACATTGTTGAGCAAAGTATTTTCTAACATCGAAAGGTCGTCTCCATAGTGTAACCATACATACATTAAATACTGATCAGCGTGGTAAACCAATGTACGTTGCGGTGACGGATCACCTCTTAAATTGGCAGTAAACTGACCTTCAATAGTTCACATATGGGGACGAATCCCCCTTAAATTGTCACACTACTTCAACTTCCAACATAAAATTATTTTCTTTTGCTCAACCTTAAACATTAAATCATGCATAAAAATTATTTCATGAATGCATGTACTTAAATAAATGTGTGTCCTTCATATATATTTAATTTAATTTCATACTAACATATAAATACTAAAAATAACTTCCATGCATAAAAATAATTAAATATATATTTAAGACACATGCAATTTCTCATGGTTTGTGCTGGACTGCTGGCCCTAACCCTCAAGCCCAATTTCTTAAATTCTGGCCTATTAACACTGAGACTGGCCCATTAACATACTTAAGCCCATTAACACATTTTTAAGCCCAATAAAATTTCCTGGCCCAATAACACTCTATTCTGGCCCAATAGGCCCAAAAGCCCAAGACTGGCCCAACAACTTTCATGGGCTCCCAAGCCCATAAAAATTATTAGGCTAACTTAAAATAATTATTCAAGCCCATTAATAAACTTAAATGTAGCCCATTAATTTAATTAATCTAATTAGCCCAATTAAAACACTTTAACTTAATAATTAACTTAAAAATAAAATACCCGAGCCCGACTAACTTGACCCGGACTCGGACCCAACTAACATAACCCATGACCCACTGACTTGACCCGGACCACCAACCCGACCCGGAAACCCACCTGGAACCCTAAACCCGATCGCCCCCTACTCCTGTTTTCCCTTCGGCCACGAGCAGCTCCTGCTGCTCGCCTTCGGCCGGCCGGCTCCGGTCGCCCCTGGCCGGAGCATCATCGCCTAGACGTCGCCCACGTCTGGGCGGTCCAAACCAGCCCCTAGCCTTGACCCCATGCTCCCTTATGACAGCACCACAATCACCCTTCCATCAAACCCTATCCTGCGCACCTTGACCCATTTTCTGAACCCCCTCGCCCAGCCCCTTCTAGCCATCAAAACCGACCCCTTAATCGAACCTAGGGACCCTAAGGAACCCTCTAAATTGTGGACCAATAGCCATGCACGCCCAAGCAAGAAGAAACGTGAGCATGACAATCAAAACACACAACAAGTCACAAATTCCATGAAAGCCAAAACATTTTTCTGAAAATCTTGAAAGTTTTCGATGCATACACAATACACACACTATAATATCTGATAGGTACGAAAAATAGGGAAGAAATCATGCCTTTCACCGAGGGTTGAAGAGAAGAAGGCGCGTGGAACGATTCCGGGACGACGGGGCGACGACAACTTGACTTGGAGCTTCAAAAACGTGGCTATGGAGTCCTAGGGGGTGATGGCCGATGAAGAAGATGATGAAGATGGTGGGGTGGCGGATGAGTGATCGTAGTGGGGTGTGGGGGTTGGGTAGGTTAGATTAATCTAGGTTTTTAAAATAAATAATTAAAATTAGTTAGATAGATAATATACATAAAATTTAAAATTTTAAACTCTTAAAAATACAACATAATCTAATATAAAACATAAATCCCGAAATATAAAATTAATGAAATTTTAAAGATAATAAAAAGTCATTATTTTGGCTTAATTTGGGTAAAAATGGACTCCTAAAATTATATAAAATTAAATACTGAAAATTTTGAGGAGATAAAACTCAAAATAATATTTTTGGGCTCTTAAAAGGCTCATGAAATAAATTGGATAGAAAGTTGTCATCTCGTCCGTCCACGGTCCCGTCTACGCGATAAAATAATTAAATTTTCATAAATCATGAAAATCACTAATTATGGGTTAAATGCTTGAAAATCAATTAAATCATGCACAAATAATTCACATAAATATTTAACCCATACTCTAAAATTTCAATTAAATAAATTTCCTAATTATGCATGCGAATTTACGTATTAAAAATACCGGGTGTTACAATTTCCCCCCCCCCCCCCCCCTCCCTTAAATTGGATTTCGTCCTCAAAATTAAAGTACTTACCCGAACAACTTCGGGTAGCGAGTCCTCATATCTGCCTCAGTCTCCCAAGTAGCTTCCTCCTCCGAGTGATTCAGCCACTAGACTCTGACCATCGGTATGACACGCGTCCTCAATCTGCGCTCCTCCCTAGCCAAGATCCGTATAGGCCTCTCCTCAAATGCTAACTCCGGTGTCAACTGAAGAGGCTCAAAATCCAACACATGTGACGGGTTCGAGATGTATCTCCGAAGCATGGATACATGGAATACATTGTGCACTGCCGCTAGCCCTGGTGGTAGAGCTAAATGGTAGGCCAACGTGCCAACTCTCTCCAAGATCTCGAATGGCCCGATATATCTCGGATTAAGCTTGCCTCTTCGACCAAATTGCACTACTCCCTTCATAGGTGACACCTTCAGGAATACGTGATCACCTACAGCGAACTCCAAATCTCGTCGTCGAGTATCTGCATAACTCTTCTGATGACTCTGAGCAGTCCTCATACGATCCCGAATCTGTGTCACAATATCAGCTGTCTGCTGCACAATCTCAGGACCAAGTAAAATCCTTTCACCAACCTCATCCCAATGCACAGGAGATCTGCATCTCCTCCCGTACAATGCTGCATAAGGAGCCATACCTATAGACGACTGAAAACTATTGTTATAGGTAAACTCCACTAATGGCAGTCTAGTCTCCCACGAGCCCTGAAAGTCGATGACACAAGCTCTCAGTAGATCCTCGAGAACCTGGATCACTCTCTCAGACTGACCATCTGTCTGGGGATGGAACGTTGTACTGAACAAAAGTCTAGTCCCCAATGCAGTGTGCAAACTTTTCCAAAACGCAGACGTAAATCTTGGATCTCTGTCTGATACTATCGACACTGGTATGCCATGCAGTCTAACAATCTCCTTGATGTAAAGCTCTGCATACTGTGTCAACGAGTAAGTAGTCCTCACCGGTAAGAAATGAGCTAACTTGGTGAGTCTATCCACGATCATCCAAATAGCTGTGCAACCTCTGGCACTCCTCGGTAAGCCAACTACAAAGTCCATCGTAATATTCTCCTATTTCCATTCCGAAATAGGAAGAGGTCTAAGAAGTCCTGCTGGACGCTGATGCTCGGCCTTGACCTGCTGACAAGTCAAGCACTCTGACACAACTCTCCCGATGTCTCTCTTCATCCCGGCCCACCAATACAATAGCTGCAAATCTCGGTACATCTTCATACTTCCGGGGTGAATGGAGTACGGAGATGTGTGAGCCTCCGCTAGAATCTCAGCTCTCAACTGATCGGCGTTTGATACCCACATCCTACCACGGTACTGAACAATGTCATCCACAACTATATACAGAAGATCACCCTTGGCCTCATCTCTCTGTCTCCAACGCTGCAACTCCTCATCAGTAGACTGTCCCTCTCTGATCCGATCCCGTAAAATAGGCTGCACCGTCAACATTGACAAGCTCGGTGCATGACCACTCGAGTAAAACTCCAAATCAAACCTCTGAATCTCATTCTGCAGTGGTAACTGCACTGACATACACGATACCACTTACGACTTCCGACTCAAAGAATCGACCACTACATTAGCTTTACCTGGATGGTATCTAATGTCACAGTCGTAATCCTTAACCAACTCCAACCATCTCCGTTGCCTCATGTTCAACTCCTTCTGAGTGAAGAAGTACTTGAGGCTCTTGTGATCAGTGAAAATCTTGCACTTCTCTCCATACAGATAGTGCCTCCAGATTTTCAAAGCGAAGACCACTGCTGCTAACTCCAAGTCATGCGTCGGGTAGTTCTGCTCATGAATCTTCAACTGCCTCGACGCATAAGCAATAACCTTACCACACTGCATAAGTACTGCGCCTAAACCTAGCTTAGACGCGTCGGTGTACACCACTAACTTCTCGTGTGGTACTGTCATCGCTAAAACCGGTGCGGTAGTGAGTGATTCCTTCAGCCGATCGAAGCTCCTCTGACAGTCTGGACTCCAAACAAACTTTGAATTCTTCTTGGTTAAGGAAGTCAAGGGTACTGCAATAGAGGAAAAACCCTTGATGAACTTCCTATAGTATCCTGCCAATCCCAAGAAACTGCGAATCTCCGAAGCATTCTTCGGAATACCCCATTTCTGCACTGCCTCAACCTTCGACTGATCCACTGCAATCCCATCTCTAGAAATAATGTGGCCAAGAAATGCCACCTGCTCAAGACAAAACTCGCACTTGCTGAACTTGGCATACAAACGATGCTCCCTCAAAGTCTGCAAGGCTGTCTGTAGATGCTGCCTATGCTCCTCAACGCTCCTAGAGTAGATCAAGATATCATCAATGAAGACTATGATGAACTGATCAAGATACGGCCGAAAAACTAGGTTCATGAGATCCATGAAAACTGCTGGAGCATTGGTCATCCCAAATGGCATCACTAAGAACTCGTAATGCCCATAACGTGTCCGGAAAGCAGTCTTGGACACATCTGCATCTCTAACTCGCAGCTGATGATAACCAGATCGCAGATCGATCTTGGAGAACACTGAAGCTCCCTGCAACTAATCAAATAAGTCCTCTATCCTTGGCAGTGGGTACTTATTCTTCACCGTGACTCTGTTGAGCTCTCGATAATCAATGCACAGTCTCATACTGCCATCCTTCTTCTTCACAAATAACACCGGAGCTCCCCATGGAGAAAAGCTAGGATGAACAAAGTCTTTCTCTAATAACTCCTGTATCTGCTCCTTCAACTCTTTCATCTCGGTAGGAGCAAGTCTGTATGGTGCCTTAGAGATAGGCACGGTGTCTGGCACTAAGTCGATGCTGAACTCCACATCTCTCACTGGTGGAATTCCTGCAACATCCTCCGGAAAGACGTCCGGAAAGTCACGAACCACCTCTATCTCTGATAATGATCTGCTAGATGGTCCTGAGGCCGTGACAATACTTGCTAGAAAACCTTGGCAACCCCGTTTCAACAGCTTCCTCGCCTGAATAAGAGATATCACCTGAGGAATATCACTGCTCTGAGATGCATGGAAGGTAAACGGGTCACCTTCTGATGGTTTCACTGACACTGATCTCCGACGAAAGTCAATCGAAGCTCCATTGACTGTCAACCAGTCCATACCTAATATCAAATCAAATCCACTTAACGGCAAAACCACCACATCTGCGCGAATGGAGTGCCCCTGAAGCTCCAACTCCAGTTCTCGAATGACACTAGAGGTAGAAATAATCTGTCCTGACGGCATAGTGACATCATAACCACTGTCAACAATCTCAGGTGTGATGCCTATCCGTCTGATAAACTCCAGGGAGATAAACGAATGCATAGCCCCTGAATCTAGCAACGCAAATGTGGAGTTGCCTCCAACTAGAATTCTCCCTGCACGCAGAAGAATCCCAACAATTTCATACCACTACTAAACTTTTCCTCAAAGATAAGTCACTAATAACCCTTAATTCTAATCACAAGTAAAACATGCTTCTTATTCTAACATGCAGATAGAAAAATCCCAAATACAAATTATTTTCACAAAGAAAAAAAATCAAAATTCTTAACCAAAGGAAGAAATTATAAAATACTAGGGGTAAGATATACCGATGATCAAGGAGGTGTCTGGGTCGGCCTCCTCTTCCTGCATAACGAACACTCTACCAGCAGTGTTCTTCTTCCTCGGGCAACTAGCTATCTGGTGCCCCGGCTCTCTACAGTGGAAACAAACTCCTGCTCTCAAAAGACAAGGTCCCGAATGCATTTTCTGACACTTCGGGCAAGTAGGAAAACCTCTAGTATTAGGGGCCCCGCCCCTCGGCTGCTGTGGCCTCTGCTGCTGTGGCCTCTGCGGCTGATTCGGGCCCTTAGACGGCCCAGTAAACTGCTTCTTCGCAGGAGGCTGAGAAGATGGTCGCTGATACCCAGACTGAATCTGTCTCTTCCCCTGCTGCTCTCGCTGTATCTATTTCCTACCCTCCTCTGACCTCAGTGCTCTACTAACTGCCGCCTCATATGTAGCGACGTCCATCATACGTACGTCATGCTTGATATCCGCCTTCAGTCCCTCCACAAACTGCCTCATCTTCTCCGGTGGACTGTCTGAAATCAGAGGCACAAAATGACAGCCCCTCTCGAACTGGCTCACATACTCAACCACTGACCTGTCCCCCTGCCGGAGACTCATAAACTCCCGGATCATGCGACTGCGCACATCCTCCGTGAAATATTTGGCGTAGAAGATACGCCTAAACTCCGCCCAAGTCAATGTAGGAAGATGTACTCCCCTGGCAGCACCCTCCCACCAAAGAGTTGCATCTCCCCTCATCATATACGTCGCACAGTTCACCCTTCCGGTGTCAGTAATCCCCATGTATGCAAAGATGAACTCCAAAGAACGAATCCACCCCTCAGCCAGCAATGGATCGGTGGTACCAGTGAACTCCTTTGGCCCCTTCTTCTGGAACCGCTCAGCTACGTCCTCCTCGTGAGACAGTCTAGGACGTGTAGCCTGCTGCTCCAACAGAGCAATAATCCCCGCCATCATATTAGCATTGGCCTGCTCCAATGCTGCAAGTGGGTTTTGCGGAGGTGGAGGTGGAGGTGGAGATTCCCCACGTCTGTTCATAGGTCTCGGAGTCATTCTGCACCACCACATATTTCTTTATGTAAATCGTCATGCATAACTAAGTGTTTTAACATTAATGCTAACTTAAATTCTTAAAAGTAAATCATGCTATAAACACTTAAAACTTACAGACCGGTAGCGTGGATTTCTGAGCTCGCATAGCAGTAATGACCCCTCAAAGGACCGTGCTTTGATACCAACTGAAACGACCCTAACTCTCTAAATATAAATAAATATGCGGAAATTTTTTTTTTTTTTTATACTTACTAAGTAAAAATATGTACATACATGCCCATACATATATGCACAGAATAAATAGATTTAAAAATAAATAACTTAAATAAAAATACAACCTTTAATAAATTAAATATCTGAGTCTAACATTTAATAAAATTCTGACATAAGCAAAATAAATAAAATTTGCATGCACTGAAAATATTTAAATAAAATGTGTAATAATATTCATCACTGAAAATAAGTAAAATGTATGACATGATAAAAAAATATTCAAAACATGCATATAGACTCAGACAACGGTCATGGGGTTACTGCATGCCCGCTCATAGGTCCTCGCCGCCGGTGGGTACTACATCCTCCTCTACGTACTCACCTGCACCATATCAGTATAGTGAGCCTAGAGGACCAACATGCTAACATAACAAGGGTTTAAAATAATTTAACTCACTTTAATACTAATACATAACATATACATGAATGAGCATGCTTAAAAATATCATGAACATAACATAAACTTAAAATAAACTTGAATATCATAATAATACATAAACATTGTTGAGCAAAGTATTTTCTAACATCGAAAGGTCGTCTCCATAGTGTAACCAAACATACATTAAATATTGATCAGCGTGGTAAACCAACGTACGTGGCGGTGACGGATCACCTCTTAAATTGGCAGTAAACTGCCCTTCAATAGTTCACATATGGGGACGAATCCCCCTTAAATTGTCACACTACTTCAACTTCCAACATAAAATTATTTTCTTTTGCTCAACCTTAAACATTAAATCATGCATAAAAATTATTTCATGAATGCATGTACTTAAATAAAATGTGTGTCCTTCATATATATTTAATTTAATTTCATACTAACATATAAATACTAAAAATAACTTCCATGCATAAAAATAATTAAATATATATTTAGGACACATGCAATTTCTCATGGTTTGTGCTGGACTGCTGGCCCTAACCCTCAAGCCCAATTTCTTAAATTCTGGCCCATTAACACTGAGACTGGCCCATTAACATACTTAAGCCCATTAACACATTTTTAAGCCCAATAAAATTTCCTGGCCCAATAACACTTTATTCTGGCCCAATAGGCCCAAAAGCCCAAAGACTGGCCCAACAACTTCCATGGGCTCCCAAGCCCATAAAAATTATTAGGCTAACTTAAAATAATTATTCAAGCCCGTTAATAAACTTAAATGTAGCCCATTAATTTAATTAATCTAATTAACCCAATTAAAACACTTTAACTTAATAATTAACTTAAAAATAAAATACCCGAGCCCGACTAACTTGACCCGGACTCGGACCCAACTAACATAACCCATGACCCACTGACTTGACCCGAACCACCAACCCGACCCGGAAACCCACCTGGAACCCTAAACCCGATCGCCCTAACTTAAATAAAAATACAACCTTTAATAAATTAAATATCTGAGTCTAACATTTAATAAAATTCTGACATAAGAAAAATAAATAAAATTTGCATGCACTGAAAATATTTAAATAAAATGTGTAATAATATTCATCACTGAAAATAAGTAAAATGTATGACATGATAAAAAAAAAAAATTCCGCATATTTATTTATATTTAGAGAGTTAGGTTCGTTTCATATACCTTCGTCCATCGTTAGCCCTTTGATGTCGATGCCTCCAGAACTTGGGCACAACTCCGCTACGACTATCGAATGCCTCGACGACTCCCGGGTCAAGCCTAGGAAGGCTAGAACAACTCGAATACGACTAGGGTAGAGAGGAAATCCGGAATTGGCAATTGAAACTGAATTCTCGGCCTTCTATTTATAGACAACGATCGGAGCTTCCGATCCTTGATCGGAACGCCCGAACCTCGATCGGAACATCCGATCCTGCCATCGGAGCTTCCGAAGATCCTGATCTGCCACGTGTCAAAATATCATTTGTTGACTTCGGATAGGGGTGATCGGAGCTTCCGATCTTGCCACACGTCATGCCTGACGTAATACCATCGGAGCTTCCGATCCTGCATCGGAGCTTCCGATCCTGTTCGGAACTTCCGAACTCACCTTCGGAGCTTCCGAACTCTATCCAAGTAATTATGATTAATTTCTTAATTACTGATTTTGGTTACGGGCTACTACATGGAAAGCTAAATCTTTTTATGTCAAGGTAAAAAGGTTTCATTGTTGGTCAAGTAAGATTATTTATATTTTGTATATTCTTTCCTTTTCTATTTTTATTTTTACTAATTGATTTTTATTTGTAGGTATAATTTTGGATGATTTGTTGTTATCTATTTACATGAAATGCTTGGTACCTTGAATGTGGTTACCTTGATTTGTTGTCAAATATGATACAATAAATACTACAATAATTATATACTATAAATATATGTATCTATTTATAATAAAGTCATATATATTATTTAGACGATAGCGTGACTCTGTCGGTTGTTCTAAATAATATATTGTGATTTGAACTAACTTTTACTTTCCGCAACTAACTTTTACTTTTCGCAACTAACTTTTACTTTCCACAACTAACATTTATTTTCTCGCATCTAACATTTACTTTTCCTCATCTAACATAAAAAAAGTTCATATATTTTATTTAGACAATAGCGTGGCTCTGCCGGTTGTTCTAAATGAAATATTGTGATTTGATCTAACATTTAATTTTATGACACTTGGGTGAATTACAATTTAAGTTGTAGCAAGTTTTTGGCGTCGTTGCCGGGGAGGTATAAATTAAGTTTAATTTTTGTTATTTATGTAAATAGTATGTTGTTTTTAATTGTATGATTGTTTGGAATCGTAAACAAAGTGGTAGACTTGTTCGAGTATCTGAAAATACTTTAAACATGGAGGATAATTCTAATAATCAAAATGATAATAATAATAATAATAATAATCAAGAACATGAACAACCAAGAACACTTAGGCATCATATGAATCCAATAAGAACTAGTACACCATCTTGTTTAGTTTTTCCTCCTGATGCGTCTAATTTCAATTTTAAGCCACAAATCATTCAACTTTTACCAAATTTTCATGGCCTAGATTCTGAAAATCCATATTTGCATTTAAGAGAATTTGAGAAGGTTTGCAACACTTATAATGATCAAAATTGTAGCATGGATATTGTTCGATTAAAGCTTTTCCCTTTTTCTTTGAAAGATAAAGCTACAACATGGTTGCAAAATTTGAGATCAAGTTCAATAAGATCATGGGAAGAAATGCAACAACAATTTCTAAAAAAGTTTTTTCCTTCCCATAGAACAAACTCTTTTAAAAGACAAATTACAACTTTTTCTCTAAAACAAGGGGAAACATTTTATCAATGTTGGGATAGATATAAAGAGTTACTTAATACATGCCCACATCATGGTTTTGAAATATGGAGGATAGTTTCTCACTTTTATGAAGGTTTAATACCTAAAGATAGGCAAATGATAGAATTCATGTGTAATGGAACTTTTGAAGATAAAAACCCAAATGAAGCTATGGAATATTTGGAGTCATTAGCAGAAAATGCTCAAAATTGGGATAATATAGGCTCAATTGAACCATCAAGTAAAACCAATAATTTAACAAATGGGGGTGGTATTTATCATCTTAAAGATGATGTAGATGTTCAAGCTAAACTTGCATCTTTAGCAAGAAAAATCGAGTCATTAGAAATGAAAAAGAGTGATCAATTAAAATGTGTTCAAGAAATTGTTTGTCATATATGTGACACACATGATCATCTTACAAAAAATTGTCCTACTTTACCTTCATTTAAAGAATGCCTCCATGAACAAGCCAATTATGTTAACAATTTTAAAAAACCAACATTAAATCCTTTTTCACAAACATATAATCCTGGTTGGAGAAATCATCCTAATTTTAGTTAGAGGAACGATAATAATGCACAACCTTCATAACAACCTTTTAAAAATAACCAAAATCATCAAGGTTATGCTCCTTATATCCCACCTCCAAGAAAACATTTTGAAGATGAAATTCATGCATACATTCAAAAGCAAGAGTCTATCAATATTCAAAACATTAAATCTATGAATGATTTGAAAGAAATTCTTGCAAAATTTGCATCTGTACTTAATATTCATGAAAAAGGAAAATTTTCATCTCAACCACAACCTAATCCTAGAAATCAAAATCAAAAAAAATTTGATCAAGTAAAATCTGTTATTACTCTTAGAAGTGGGAAAATAGTTAATGATCCATATAGTGATGAAAACAAAGATCAGTCAAACTCAAAGAGTAAGGATGAAAATCTTGATACTTTCGAGAAAGATGATACTTTGAGTCCTAAGATTAAGAAAGTTGATGATAAATTATCTGAAATAATATGTGAGTCAAATAAACATGTTCCTTTCCCTCATGCAATAGTTAATAATAAAAAAACAAAAAAATGATTCTGATATTTATGAAGTTTTTAAACAAGTAAAAATAAATATTTCATTATTAGATGCTATTAAACAAGTGTCTTCTTATGCAAAGTTTATAAAAGATTTATGTACTGTGAAAAGACAATTGCATGTAAAAAAGAAAGCATTCTTAACTGAACAAGTAAGTTCTATTATTCAAAATAATTCTACTTTAAAATATAAAGATCCAGGTTGTCCAACAATTTCATGCATTATTGGAAAAAATAAAATTAAAAAGGCTTTGTTAGATTTTGGAGCAAGTGTGAATTTAATTCCTTATTCAGTTTATGAAAAACTTAAGTAGGGAGATTTAAAACCTACATCTGTCACTCTTTTACTAGCCGATAGGTCAATCAAAATACCTAGAGGTATCGTAAAATATGTGTTAGTTCAAGTCGATAAATTCATATATCCTATGGATTTTATTGTCTTGGATACACAACCAATAGAAGTGCATAATGAAATTCCAGTAATATTGGGACGTCCATTTCTAGCAACTTCAAATGCTTTAATTAATTGTCGAAGTGGAATAATGAAATTATCTTTTGGAAATATGACTTTAGAACTTAATGTGTTCAACTTATGTAAACAACCTTAATGAAGATGAAGATGATAATGCAATAGAAAAAATTGTGGAAGAAAATATACACCAAGAAAACTTAAATCAACAATCTGAAGTTTATTTAGTGGAAAGTGTTTTTAAATCAAAGTTATTTGAAGAAATTAATGAACTTGAAGAAGTAAAAGAAGATGATCATCCAAAATTTGAATTAAAACCTTTGCCAAAAGAACTAAAATATGCTTTTCTTGGTGAAAATCAAATATATCCTATTGTAATATCTTCTACCCTCTTACCAAAACAAGAAGAAGATTTAATAAAGTAATATCTTCTACCCTCTTACCAAAACAAGAAGAAGATTTAATAATATTACTTAAAAACACAAAACTGCAATTGGATGGACTTTGCAAGATATAAAAGGTATAAATCCTTTAATCTGCACACATAGAATTCACTTGGAAAAAAATGCTAAAACATATCAACAACCACAAAGAAGATTAAATCCACACATAAAAGAAGTTGTTAAAAATGAAGTTTTAAAACTATTAGATGCCGAAATTATTTATCCAATCTCGGATAGTAAATGGGTAAGTCCAACACAAGTAGTACCAAAAAAATCAGGCATCACTGTTATAAAAAATGAAAATAGAGAATTATTATAAGCTAGGATTCCATCTAGTTGGCGTATGTGCATTGATTATAGAAAATTAAATGACGCAACTAGAAAAGATCACTTTCCGTTACCATTTTTAGATCAAATTTTAGAGAAAGTGGCAGGTAATCCTTATTATTGTTTTCTTGATGGGTATTCGGGGTATTATCAAATACCAATATCATTAGAAGATCAAGAAAAAACTACTTTCACTTGTCCGTTCGGAACTTTTGCTTTTAAAAGAATGCCATTTGGTTTATGTAATGCCCCGGCTACTTTTCAAAGATGCATGCTAAGTATTTTTAGTGACATGATTGAAGAATTTGTGGAAGTTTTTATGGATGATATAACTGTTTTTGGAAACTCATTTGAAAACTGTCTTAAAAATTTGGAAGAAGTTTTAAAAAGATGTGAAGAAAAAAATCTTGTTTTAAATTGGAAAAAATGTCACTACATGGTTAAATCCGGAATTGTGTTAGGGCATGTCATATCTGAAAAAGAAATTGAAGTTGATAAAGCTAAGGTTGATGTTATTGCTAATTTACCATCACCAAACACGATCAAAGAAATTCGATCATTTTTGGGTCATGCGGAATTTTATAGAAGATTTATAAAAAATTTTAGCATAATATCGAAACCAATTTCAAATCTTTTAACAAAAGATGCACAATTTGAATGGACTCAAGAATGTGAAACTGCTTTTAAAAAGATAATTAATCTTTTAACTACATCACCTATTTTACAACCTCCTGATTGGTCTTTACCATTTGAATTAATGTGTGATGCAAGTGATTATGCTGTAGGAGCCGTGTTAGGACAAAGAAAATAAGGTTAACCTTATGTGATCTATTATGCAAGTAAAACCTTAAATAGTGCTCAAATCAATTATTCAACAACTGAAAAAGAATTACTTTCAGTAGTGTTTGCATTAGATAAATTTTGATCCTATTTAATTGGTTCTACTACTATTGTTTATACTGATCATTCTGCCATAAAATATTTATCAAATAAACAAGATGCTAAGCCGAGATTAATAAGATGGATATTGTTGTTACAAGAATTTGATCTTGTAATAAAAGATAAAAAAGGAATAGAAAATGTAGTAGCCGATCATTTATCAAGAATAATTTCTGAATCATCTCAAAATGAAATACCAATAAATGAAAATTTTCCGGAAGATCAACTATTTTATGCTACTACTATGCCTTGGTTTGCTAATATTGTAAATTTTCTTGTGACAAATAAAATGTCTTCTCATTGGAGTTCACAAGATAAAAATAAATTCTTGAAAGAGGTCAAAAAATTTTATTGGAATGATCCTTATTTGTTTAAGTATTGTCCTGGTCAAATTTTTCGACGATGCATACCCGACAATGAGGTAAGTAGTGTCATTAAATTTTGTCATTCTGAGGCATGTGGAGGTAATTTTTCGTCAAAGAAAACAGCTGCAAAAATCTTTCAATGTGGATTTTATTGGCCTTTTTTATTCAAAGATACACATTCATTTTGCAAATCTTGTGAAAATTGTCAGAAAATGGGTTCAATTTCAAAACGAAACATGATGCCTTTAAATCCAATCATGATTATTGAAATATTTGACAGTTGTGGAATAGATTTTATGGGGTCCATTTCCATTATCTTTTGGATTCACTTATATTTTAGTGGCTGTCGATTATGTTTCAAAATGGATTGAAGCAACTGCATGTAGAACTAATGATCATAAAGTTGTGATAAAATTTTTGAAAGAAAATATTTTTAGTCGATTTGGAATACCTAGAGCTATAATCAGTGATGGGGGAAGTCATTTTATAAATAAATCATTTTTTTCGTTGTTAAGAAAATATGGTATTACACATAAAGTTTCTACTCCATATCACCCTCAAACGAATGGTCAAGTTGAACTTGCAAATAAAAAAATAAAACAAATTTTGGAAAAAACAGTCAATTCAAATCGAAAAGATTGGTCTTTAAGATTAAGTGATGCATTATGGGCATATAGAACTGCATTTAAAACATCATTGGGGATGTCACCATATAGATTAGTTTTTGGAAAGCATTGTCATCTACCTGTTGAAATTGAACATAAAGCTTATTGGGCAATTAAAGCGTTTAATACTAATTTAGATGATGCATCTAAATTAAGAAAATTGCAATTAAATGAACTAGAAGAATTAAGAAATGATGCATATGAAAATGCAAAGATTTATAAAGATAAAACAAAAGCATTTCATGATAAAAATAGTATGAGGAAATCTTTTAAAATCGGACAAAAAGTTTTACTTTATAATTCTCGCTTGCATTTGTTTCCAGGAAAACTTAGATCACGATGGTCTGGACCATTTATTGTTAAATTTGTCTATCCTCATGGTGCTGTTGATGTTGAAAATCCTAAAAATATTAATGTATTTAAAGTTAATGGGCAAAGACTTAAACCGTTTATAGAAAACGAAGTTCTTAATGAAGAGTTTATGCCTTTATATGATCCAACTTAATTGTTACTTATATTTTTATTTTATTTTTGCAGAATTGAGTTCACTTCCCGGTTAAGTGGCGGATAACGGTACTCCGTGACTACTTTCAGTCGGTTTTATTTCAATTTCCCAAAATAATTGAATATATATATATATAAATATAAATATATATTATGGATGAAGCTATCAAAAAACTTGGTAAATATTTTCCATATGTTTCTAAAAAAGTTCTGAGAATGATTTATGAAGGCAGATGTGAAAGATTGAGAATGCTTATGCAAAAAGGAATCCTGGAGGATATTCTTCTTATAATTGAAGCCAAGGTTCGATTAGGTGGTGAAGTTCCAAAATTCTTACTTGTTCGAAATATGTCTGGATTAGGAAAAAGTACCTATGCGAAGAAAAGAAGGGCTAAAAGGTTAGATGTTTGTCATAATTGTGCCAGATGGACTTGTAATAGACAATGCAGATCTTTGGAATATGTTTCCACAAATAGAGAAGATAAAATTGATTTCATTAAGAATGGGCTGAGTAAAGAGTCATTAGATGATATCTCATTGACTCTTGAGACGCATTCTAGTGGAGATGTTCAAGGTCAACTTCTCCGTTTATGAAAACTATTCCAAGCGCAGCGTCATGGTAATGGTCTTGGGAATCTGAATAAAAAAGACCCTATTTGCCAATTTATAAGAAAATTGGATGGTAAGCCAACCCTCGACTCATAAATATTGAAGGAACACTGTGAGCCACAATCACATCATTGTTTATACGCATGCATGTTATTATTATATATTATTGTTTTTTACTATTTTCATCATTTTGTTTACATCTGTATTCCTATTTCTATCTTATTCCTTGTTTTCCTTATAAAATCACTCAACTCTCTCTATATTTTTTAAAAGAAAAAAAAACATGACATGATCTTCTTCACAAAAATTGAAAAATATTTGTGTCTTTTGTGGTTCTAATACTGGAAAGAATGAAATATTTGTTGATGCAGCAATTAATCTTGAAAAAAAGTTAGCAGAGAGAAAAATTCACTTGGTTTACGGAGGAGGAAATATTGGGTTAATGGGATCTATTTCAACAGCAGCTCATCTTGGAGGTAGTCAGGTTTTGGGTATTATTCCTACAGCTTTAGCTAAAGGAAATATTACAGGTGTTACGGTTGGGAAAGAGTTGAAAGTTTCATCAATGTACGAGAGAATAACTAAAATGATAGAAATTTCTGATGCTTTTATTGCCTTACCTGGTGGTTTTGGTACTTTAGAAGAAATTTTTCATGTTGTTTCTTGGGCACAAATTAATATCCATAATAAACCTGTTGGCTTGTTGAATATCAATAACTATTATGATGGTTTGTTGACTTTTCTTGATGTAGCCGTGGAACAAAATTTTATTTCAGAAAATTCACGAAGGATGCTCATCTCTGCTTCGAATGAAGACCAATTAATTGATGATCTCCAAGCTTTTGTTCATCAACCTGATTCGGCTATAACAAAGATCAATTGGTCTCAACCAACCAGTAAGAAAAGAAAACTGGATCATTGATTCAACATGTCACGAAATGGTTTGTGTTTGTTCCTCATCTTCAATAAATTCCAGGTGATATCTCTTTCATCATGTACTCTTTATTTTTCTTTTAAAAAAATGTCATATTCAGGTTTAGGGGAGGGTTTATTTTTTAAAAAAAAAAATTAAAATTTTAAAAAAAAATATTTCTATAATAATATATATTTTTCCTTTTTCAATGGCAGTGTAAGGAGTCAAAAACTCCTGACACGCATTAGTTTTTATTTATCATATTATCACAATAGATTAGATTTTAATATTCCGTATATATTTAAATTGCAAACTACTAAGAAAATGAAGTCTTTTTGTATAGATTTTTATTTATTCTTCTTTTTATCAATTTAATAGAAAATATGTAATTGATGGGATATAAGTTATAAATAATATATGATTGTGTGTTTTCAAATAACATATTTTCTAAAAATTTTATGAGTATATAATTAAAGTGATATTGATTGAATGAATAATAACATGTATAATTCAGGGAATTAATTTGTAAAAGTTCAATATTTACTCACATAAATTTTGTGAGTGAGAGGTGAGAATTGAGAAAACAACTTATAAGCTTTTATTGATTATTAAGAAATGGTTGATTACTAGATTAAACCCATTTTTTTAAAAAATAATAATAATATTGTGCATATGAAAATTGGCTGCAAAGATTGTTTGAAGTTTGATTGTAAAGATGTAGAGTATTAATATCTCTACTATAATTATCAATGTAATAGATTTACCTCATAAAAAATAAACAAATAAATAAACTTTGAAAAAAAAATATGTTACATTTTCAAAGTTTATTGGAGGTATTATTTGGTTATGTAAAAACAATTTTGCAGCCAAGAAAAAAAGAGAAAAATAGAAAAAAGAAAAAAAAATAAAAATAAAAACAAAATAAAAACAAAATAAAAACAAAATGGGTTTATTCTTTGTAAATTATCTTATCTTATTTTCAATATTAGGTTATTTGATTGTCTGCTTTACATATTAACCATTTTCAATGAGTGTATAATTTTCTTCCAACTCCATGAGTGAAAACCAGTTATATATATATAAAAAATATCATAACCCGAGAGAATATGGAGTTGAGACTTTTACATTAAAATTCCTGAAGATATACATGTTATGAAAAGGATTTCTATTATCATTTTGATTATATTATTCTCTTTTTAGAAAATATTTATATAAAAAATTATATATATTTAATATTTTGATATTGTGTGAAATATATATGTATACCCCATCCAATTATATATTAATATATTAGTTGATATCAAGATTTATAAATAAACATATGATCTTCTTACAAGTATGTTTTAAAATTTCAAAGTTTTCAAATTTGAATATATATATTAAGGAATAAAAATCTAACTTGTGATTTTATGAAATTTTATTACTAAGGGACTAGTAATTAGCCGGTTTGGGGGTGTGATGAAACTTAAAATTTGTAATTATTTATATGTTAAAAAGTGTGTTTTAAAATTAAAGTTTAATTAAAATTATGAAGTTGTATTATTTTAGTGTTATGTGTTTATATTTAAATGTTTTACTAAAATGTTGTATTTTACGGTTTGCGCAGGTTTGGTAAAAATAAAATTACTCAAGCTACAGAGGTCATAATGGAGTAATCTCAAATCCTGTAGAATCACAAAAGAGGCATCTTCAACTTTGTAGAAGACAAGAAATTCCAAAAACTTCATTAAGATGATCAAAATAATCAAACATCAAAATGGAGACAGATTTACTTTTACTATGACCAGTTTGGAGTAAAAATATCATAAGTATTTCATATTTTATCCAAAAGGGGTGAATGATTGTCAAAACACATCTACAAACAAAGGGCTACGTGTTATATGTTTTGTGCAGAATCCAAATCGGAAGTCTAAGGCATCAAACATACCAATTAAAGTTGGGTCAATGTATTGACATTCAAGGAGACAAGCACCCACTAACTTTACTATTCCACATTTAATGAGTCTTGGACCCTTGCTCTCATTTGGCCTATAAATAGATGTGTTGTATAAGCTTTGTAGTGTGCAAGAGTGTAGAGAATTCCTCATTTGTAAAATAAATATTGTGTGTGTGAGAATAAAAGTTTGAGTGTGCAAGTTTCTCAAGTTCAAGTATGAAATTTCTTTTATCTTTATTCTTGAGTTTCATGTTCATGGAAAGCTAAATCTTTTTATGTCAAGGTGAAAAGGTTTCATTGTTGGTCAAGTAAGATTGTTTATATTTTGTATATTCTTTCCTTTTCTATTTTTATTTTTACTAATTGATCTTTATTTGTAGGTATAATTTTGGATGATTTGTTGTTATCTATTTACATAAAATGCTTGGTACCTTGAATGTGGTTACCTTGATTTGTTGTCAAATATGATACAATAAATACTACAATAATTATATACTATAAATATAAGTATCTATTTATAATAAAGTCATATATATTATTTAGACGATAGCGTGACTCTGTCGGTTGTTCTAAATAATATATTGTGATTTGAACTAACTTTTACTTTTCGCAACTAACTTTTACTTTCCGCAACTAACATTTACCTTTTCGCAACTAACATTTACTTTCTCTCATCTAACATTTACTTTTCCGCATCTAACATAAAAAAAAAGGTCATATATTTTATTTAGATAATAGCGTGGCTCTGCCGGTTGTTCTAAATGAAATATTTTGATTTGATCTAACATTTAATTTTATGTCAATTTATATTTATGCATTTATATATATATATTATGGGTACCATGCTTTAAATATCGGTTAATCTGATATTAATATAGTGGGAACTATATTATATGATATATTTGTATAAATATTTAATTATTCTCTTATGTTTATTTTTATTTTAGTTTCTTTTATTTATTTTTGTTAAGCAATCTTAAATAAACCAACAATGAACCTTTGAAGCCTTGACAATTTTATAATTTGTGTATTTGAAGTTTTATAATAATATTTTCATCTATAATATATCATTGCTAAAATTAAACTTACAGCATCCTCTCCGTGGATCGATCTCGTACTCACGAGTATATTACTTGCAGATAACCTACACTTGGGTGAATTACAATTTAAGTTGTAGCAATAAACACTCAAACAAAAACAAAAATAGGAACAATTCATGGCAAATAACAGCCTTAGAGAAGTTATATGTCAACTAAAAACACGAATTCTCTCAACCGTTCATAATACACCTTCGGTTTAGCGTGAACGTGTGTGTGTGTGTGTGTGTGTCATGTTATTCCAGCTACATGCAACTTTAAAAAAATCCGTTCTACGACTGCTTAGCGACCTATGACAAATCAGTGTGAGTATCACAATCAAGGCTCCTTCCTTCCAACAATCGCTAAACAAAAACACGACTTTCTTGAGATATATTACGAACCTCAGGATTTTGCACCCGGTTTTCTTAAGCCCCAATAATTACCCGCAAACTTAGCTATAACTAAGATAGGATTCGAATTTCAATCCCCTCGTCTATAGCCCGGATGGAGCTACAATCCCATTGAACCCGCAAACTTAACCATGGAACAGTGAATAGAATTTCAATCACTTTCCAAGCCCGGATGGAATTGTTATTGATTTTCAAAAATTTTGATTTTTAAATTTTAAATTTTTAACCTCATTTAATCCGCATACTTAGTAAAAAAAACAAGGCGATTAGGATTTCAATCCCTTGCTCATAACCCAGATGGAGTTAAATTTTTTTTTCAAAAATTTTCATAAAATTTAATAGGTGCGGCCAAGATCGTACATGCAATGTCATAAAATCATTGGAACTCAAAAGACACTATCAAGATCAACAAACACCTATTACCGTGCAATGGTCCAACAGACACTAACATCATCCAATATATCGCTTCATTTCACTAGTTTAACATGTTTGCTTAAAAATTATTCATGGTTCAACCTAGAGTTTCTCATGTTCAATCAAGAGAAAAAATTTTACCAAAAATTATTTTTCTAACTTCATGCCATCATTGGCTCCCAATTATCATCCTACGCAACACACATACAAACAATCTACAAAAAATAACGAGATGCAAACAAACTAAAACATGACAGATGCAACAAAAACACAACAAAAATAAAAAAAAATAAAAACTAGACAACCCTCTCTTACTTATCCAAAGCATTGCCCTCAATGCTTTAGAAACAATGAACAGAATGGAGAAACGAACAAACAAATGCAGAAAAACAAAAACACAATGAAAACAAAAATAACACTCATTTGGTTTATGCTTTGTCCTCTTCCTCCTTTGTAAAAGTCCAACAGCAACTTCTGGTGGCGGGGCAATATACTGCACATATAAAGGCGACGGGTAAGGCACTGGATTAGCAAAATATAATAAAAATAAAAATAACAATAAAAAAATGAAAAGAGAACATTGGGTTGCCTCCCAGTCAGCGCTAAGTTTATAGTCTAACACCCGAATATGCAAAAGCAACCATCAAAGAGCGACTGCCGCCCATAGTAAGAATCATATGACTCTACGTATGGGTCTTGATTTCCTACGCCCTCAAGCTTGGCATGATATTGACATGGGAAGCTCGTCGGTCCAACAACACTCGGCATGAACTGATTATTTTGGAAGGAGAATCCTAATCTTGGCTGAAGCTCATCGAGGATATAATACTGTGGAGTTGGCGTCAATGGCAAGAAAAGATATTCTAATGGTGTGCATGTAAAGACCATTGACAAGGTCAAATCTTTCGCAATGTATATTTCTTCCTCCTCCACTATCAATTTTGTCTCCTCTTCACATGAAGATTCCTCAAAAAATATTTCCTCATAATCTGGCACAGTTACTTCATATTCTTGACAGATCTCATAAAGTGGTTCTATAAAACGCTCAATCTGCTCATCCAAGAAACTCAAAGAGTTGATCTTTCCAAGAACTTATTTATCTCTGCCTGCTTTTTCACAATGTTCTCCAACTGAGCCACATAATCCTCAGAACGTCCTATACACTCTTCTGGATGCTCAGGTGGTTGATTCACAAAATTTTTAGAGTTGATATCTGGAGTATATTTGTGACTCCAACTCTGCAGTGAAGCATCACAATGTCAATGGTAGTCGAAATATGCCATATCATTTAACAAGTGCATCGCACTTAATCTCTGTAAAACAAGTGACTGACAGTTGCCAAAGCTCCATAATATACCCAAATTCTTGTTGTCTCATCCAATCCACCATAAAAAATCTGAGTTAGGGTGTAGTTTAAAAAATCATGGTACCGAAATCTGTCTACCAAATAATTGAATCTCCCCCAAGCAACATAGAATGGCTCCGAGTATCGCTGGCCAAAACTTGTGAATACCCGTCGATGATCCATATCCAATTACCTCACAAGAAAAAGAGAATAAAATTAAAATTAAAAATTAATTAAAGGAACGAAAAAATAGAAAAAAAATGTATCAAGCAAATAATCTATCCTAATATTAACCAAACAGTCTCCGGCAACGGCGCCAAAACCTTGACCACTTAATTCGGTATTTACTACTTACTAGCAAGTGCATTAGGTTAAGTAATAGTAAGTGGACAGAGAGTCCAAGTATCGATCTCACAGGGACTGTCGTCAATTCTCAAGAATTAATTATTTTACTTAATCTAGACAAAATTATAAAAAAGAAATTTGATTTAAATAAAATAAAAATATAAAATAAAAACTTCTTAAGAAATAAGAATTAAAAAAGTTGAAAGGAAAATTTAATTAAAACGAGACAACCAAGACACACGTAGGTACCGAACAAATCATGTAACATGTAGCCGATTCAGGAGTCAGATTTAATCTTAAATTACGGTGAATTCTTCCAACTTGTTCAAAGATCTATTTCTAGAATAATCAAACCTATTCAAATATTGACGGATTAATTTTTCGTAATTCTAATCAAATTCAAATGCATGAAGATATGTGAGAATTTAGTTTTCACCTAAAACCGCACACTGAAACCGATACTATTTCTAGTCGGTTTTACCATATGTCAATTATTAAAGTGATCAAAATCAATTCCTCCTCTGTCGACTTGGAATCGATTAACATGCAAGCGAACAATTTACGAGATCATTCACAAGACAAATAGAAATCTAATAATTAATAATATAAAACCAAATATGCAAAATCTCAAACAAACATCCAAATTTTCTACATAGATTTGTTCGGCTCAATCACGCCGTATTGGTTGAAGAAAATCTACTCAATAATTGAAAACAATAATAAAAAGAATAAAAAGAATAAAAAGAAAGGAAGAAGAACTAGAATGGAGTGTTCTTCAAATCTTCAATCTCCGCCCTAGCCGACGCCTCTCCTCTGCGTGTGTTCCCCTCTTCATCTGATTTGTAAAACTTCCCTTTTATATGACTTTGAAAGCTCATAAAATAAAGACCGCAAAATAAGACTTTAAATTGCCGAAAATTCTGATTTTGTGGTCTGCACGACGCTTGGCTCGAGCGGTAAAAAATCCCGCTCGAGCGAGAAATTTTATGTCCCAAATCTAAAATTTCGGCAATTTGCATGGACCCTGGACATGGGTCCGTGCCTATGTCCGTGCATGAAACAGGAACGGTGATTTTTTTACGATGATGCACGGACCCATATCCGGACCCCGGTCCGGGGTCCGTTCATGTGTACTTTCCAACGCCCAACATCTTGAAAAATTCATATCTCGAGTTTTAGCCGTCGGATCAAGCCAAAATTTGGAAGCATCTTCAAAACATCTTAAACTTGAATTTGAACGATGGAGATCGGATTTTAATATCTTTATCAGTAAAAATTAATTTTTGACCATTGCTGCTTGTAATTCATTCTTGTCGCTCCACTCTTGCTCCAAAATCATGATTTCTTCATAAATTTCTAAAAAAATCAACTCGGAGAGTGAAATAAAAATGTATGAAATTAATTATAAATAAAATATGTAAAAACACACATTAAACCATATGAATGCATGCAAAATAAATATAAAAATAACACAAAATGCACTTATCAACACCCTCATACTTAAATCTTACTCGCCCTCGAGCAAGACATACAATGCAATAAACACTCAAACAAAAACAAAAATAGGAACAATTCATGGCAAGTAACAGCCTCAGAGAAGTTATATGTCAACTAAAAACACGAATTCTCTCAACCATTCATAATACACCTTCGGTTTAGCGTGAACGTGTGTGTATGTGTGCCATGTTATTCCAGCTACATGCAAATTTAAAAGAATCCGTTCTACGAATGCTTAGCAACCTATGACAAAGCAGTGTGAGTATCACAATCAAGGCTCCTTCCTCCCAACAATCGCTAAACAAAAACACGACTTTCTTGAGATATATTACGCACCTCTGAATTTTGCACCTGGTTTTCTTAAGCCCCAATAATTACCCGCAAACTTAGCTATAACTAAGATAGGATTCGAATTTCAATCCCCTCGTATATAGCCCGGATGGAGCTACAATCCCATTGAACCCGCAAACTTAGTCATGGAATAGTGAATAGAATTTCAATCACTTTCCAAGCCCGGATGGAATTGTTATTGATTTTCAAAAATTTTGAGTTTTAAATTTTAAATTTTAAATTTTTAACCCCATTTAATCCGCATACTTATTAAAAAAAACAAGGCAATTAGGATTTCAATCCCTTGCTCATAACCCGGATGGATTTAATTTTTTTTTTCAGAAATTTTCATAAATTTTAATAGGTGTGTGCGGCCAAGATCGTACATGCAATGTCATAAAATCATTGAAACTCAAAAGACACTATCAAGATCAACAAACACCTATTATCGTGAAATTGTTTAACAGACACCAACATCATCCAATATATCCCTACATTTCACTGGTTTAACACGTGTGCTTAAAAATTATTCACGGTTCAACCAACAGTTTCTCATGTGGTCAAGAGCAAAAACTTTTACCAATTATACCATCATTGACTCTCAATTATCATCCTACGCAACACACATGCAAACAATTTACGAAAAATTAGGAGATGCAAACAAACTAAAACATGACAGATGAAACAAAAACACAACAAAAATAAAAACATAAAAACTAGACTACCCCCTCATACTTATCCAAATCATTGCTCTCAATGCTTTAGAAAAAATAAAAACAATGGAGAAACGAACAAACAAATGTAGACAAACAAAAATACAATGAAAACAAAAATAACATTCCTCTGGTTTATGATTCGTCCTCTTCCTCTTTTGTAAAAGTCCAACAGCAACTTCCGGTGGCGGGGCAATATACTGCACATATAAAGGCGACGTGTAAGGCATTGGATTAGCAAAAGATAATATAAAGAAAAATAACAATAAAAAATGAAAAGAGAACACTGGGTTGCCTCTCAGTCAGCGCTAAGTTTATAGTCTAACGCCAGACTATGAAAAATCAACCATCAAAGAGCGGCTGCCGCCCATAGTAAGAATCATATGACTCTACGTATGGGTCTTGATTTCCAACGCTCAAGCTTGGCGTAATATTGACATGGGAAGCTCGTCGGTCCAACAACACTCGGCATGAACTGATTATTTTGGAAGGAGACTCCTAATCTTGGCTGAAGCTCATCGAGGATATAATACTGTGGAGTGTAAGAGTGGGTGCCCAGTGAGCCAACTGTGTGGCTATGGGCTTTGTTGACTCTTTGTATAAACAATATTTTGTTTAATATTATTTACACTTTTATGGCAATGACTTTATATTACTTCATATTGTTATATTGTGATATACTATTGTTGTTTTGATAAAGACCTTGAATATACTATAGTGTATGTAAGATGTGGTAGAACATGGAGATGTCTATCATGAAATACATCTTATAGTCACTGTATATTCTAAAACCGTTCCTAGTCGATTGAGCCGTCCGATAATAAGGATAAGGATCGCTCGAGTTTGAGACTAGCATTTGCGATGCGGAGTACCACGTTTCATTGGTAGGGAACATGGAGATGTTCGAAGCATGCAAATGGATATTCATAGGATGAATAGTCGAACTACCCTATCCGGATTTTCCAAGTGGTTATCACTTATCGAGTGGATAAAGTCCGCGGTTTTGGTTGTACACCATTAGTCCTTACGACTTGAAACATCATGGAGACTCTATATGCTAGTACTGTGCTTTGACTCGTTTACCGACTCTGAGGGGGTCATCAGGTGTCGAGATTGGGTACAGTTACGACACATATAGGAGTCAATGCATTGTTGTCAAGGATTCACCACATACTTGCGAGTGTGGATATCCTATGCGATCTGAGGAGATATTAGTGTGACAAATCTCTGGCCAGAGTACTTGATGTGATTTAAGAAATGGTTTCTTAGTAGCACATGCGATGTCACTAATTTGATCTTCAAGATGCATTGCATAGTTATCGAATCTTGAGCGACTCTCGATATACCAATGGTTGTTGATTCGATCGGGATATTTGGATGAAGGGACCGTACTGTACGTTAACCAAAATCTATTGGTTCTTGTAGGCACTATCAGTGATACCTAGGGAATCATGGGGCGATGTTGCTAGGCGCTTTACCATGATTCGTTGGGCAAGTCGGAAAGTGTTGTTCCGAGTCACAAGGAGTTGTGAGCCCACGGCTAGCTGTATCCCTGAACCATTGAGGGTCACACAGTGTAATGGAGTTTTAATCCCCGTTGAGATAGTTAAATTTAAAGAGTTAAATTTAATGAACTAAGGAGTTGGACTTCTTAAATAAGAGTAAGGGAGTAGGATTTCCTAAAATGACATAGGGATGGACATTTTTGGAAACCACTGAATTCGGATTCAGGAAAATTTATTTTGACTTTAAAACGTGCAGAAATGGTTTCTGTGCACATTGGTGAAATCGTTTCATCAATCGGAGTCACGATGAATTTTATATTAATTTCTGAACGAGTGGGCTTTGCTTGTCGGGCCCCAGCTTATGATTAATGGGCCCTAAGGTGTTAGTGGCCTGCATTATAAATAAGTTATTTCAGTACAGAAATTACACACAACAGGTCATAATTTTTGAGACAGGATTTTCGAAACCCTAGCCCCTCTCAAAAACGTTTTCGGCCGCCCCTCCCTCCCTCTGCCCGAGAAAATTCCGGTCTGTGATTTTGAATCGCAGTAAGGAATAACGAATCAAATTCGTGTATTCTCTTCGCAGAAAACTTCTGATAGATTTCTAGTGCAATCTATCAGAGGGATTAAACCTCTGTTCGTGGACCTGATTGAAGGCGTTCATCGGTTCCAGGGAGAGACAACAAGAGCAGAATTGTTCTGTTGGTGTCCATTAATCTCGTTGCGAGATTTGAGGTAAAATTTATTTAATTGTTATTTAAATTTTACACACACGTAATTCAATCGATGAACGGTTGATACCCACACCATGGAATCGTTCCATGAGAAAAATTTTAAACTTCCGCTGCACCGGGTATCAATCGTAATTGGTCTGGGAACTCGCCAGTTTTCCAACAGTGGTATCAAAGCCAGGTTGCTCAGATCAATCGATTGAATTAATCAATTGTACAAAATTTTTGAGTCTCGGTTTTTGAAACAAAATAAATATTTTTAATAAAAAAAAAAAAATTTTTTTCCGGGGGCGAAACCCGGGCAGCGATTGGATCGCTGCCCGGAAGGGGCAGCGATGGTCGCTGCCCCCAGGGGCGGCGCACGGCGCCGCCCAAAGGGGGCGCACGGCGCCGCCCAGGGCGGCGCACGGCGCTGCGCAGGGCAGCGCTCGGCGCCGCCCAGCGGCGGCGCCAGGCGCCGCCGCGGCAGCAAGCGTTGCTGCCCTAAGGGGGCAGCCGGGCTGCCCCGGCCCGCGCCCCGGGTGCGGGCCAACCCGGGAGTGTCCCGGGTGGCCCGCGGGAAAAATTAATATTTTATTAAAAATTAATTTTAATATGTTAAAATTTTATTTTTGGTCCGGTCAAAAATTGTTTTTGATTGGTTCACGAGATTTCGGATCGAATTGTTCGAGTCCGTAAATTTTAAAATTGATTTTGGATAAATTTGAATTTTTGGAAAATTTTAATATTTTATCCGTAAATTGAATTTTGAAATCAATTATTTTGGTACAATTGATGATAAGATATGATCTTATGATATATTGAGTAAAATATGATTTTATTTGTAAAATTGGATTTTATAGATAAAATATGATTTTATTTGATATGGAGATAAAATATGATTTTATATGTGAAATGTGATTTTATATATAAAATATGATTTTATCTTGTTTAAATTTGAATTGCCACAGTATGTTATCCAATAAATTAATTTTGAATTAAATGTTATTGGATAAGGATGATCGATTGCCATGACCAATTTTGTAGGTGTATGTTAGGAATTTACATTTTGTCTTTATTGTTGTTGGTTTTATTAATGGGCCTGGTTTATGGCCCGATATGAATGTCATATGTAATAAAAGTGGGCTTGGTTTATAGCCCGTTCCCACCCCCTAAAATGTATCCCCTACTTGTCATTGTTATTTATTGTAAATACATTAGATTTAGTGGGAGATCAAGATTTGAAGATGGTGGGCCCAGCAGACAATGAAGACTGAAGAAATGTAAATTGGAAGCATATGTAATAGGATTGCATTTGCATACTGCATATTACCTAGGATTGGACTAAGACCCGTGATTGGCAACCACGGGTCAATTAGAAATGGAATCGATCATCCTATATAATATGTGATATTATGATTGTATGCATGTTTAGACATAAATTGCGTGAATCCGGCAATGCATGCAATAAATTAAATATGATGAGACAAATATTTTATAAATAAAATCCCTCATTTTAAATATGATTTAAAATTTATATCAAGATAAATAAAGGAAATTTAAATATTGTTTAAATGTTCCTACCTTCCATCAACGGTCAATGTATGTGATGCTACCCGCGGATACGGTCCGGCTCATATTATTGGGGGGGCCCGTCCGTCGGAAAGCTGTACATTGGATCGACAAATGTTGTAAGTTGGGTGGAACTCCCATGGGATCGGCTCATATTATTGGGGATCCACATGGCGACCGTCCATCACAACTTAATATTGATGGGTCATCTTGACATGTCACTTTAAACGGCGTCATATTATTGGGCCCTTATTGGACATGAGGTAAATACATGGGGGTTGCTTTGGAAGCAATTGGGCTCTACCTTTTGAGAATTATGGTTGGCTGATATTATTCGGGACCATAAGTTTGTCAATTGGACTCCATGTTCTCACTAAGGAAAAAGTTTCCCGTTTTCACTAGAGGGTGGTGAAATCGTTAAAATAGTGGGAGTGAGATTCATAAAATTAAATTCGCCTATTTTATGTCTTAGTAAATTGTTAAACAATCATTGATATATGTCTGTTTTTCCTTTTCAGTATTTCATACAATGAATTCGCGAAATCCTTTATTCTCGATCCTCGAACAAAACAAGCTGACTGGCGCCAACTATACGGAATGGTTCCGGAAGTTGAAGATTGTCTTAACTTCGGAGAAAATGCTCTACGTGTTAGAGAAAGCACCTCCGAAGGAAGCACCAGCTGACATAAGTCCGGAGGAATTGGCCAAACTTGATGCATGGTGTGACCATGACATCAAGACCAAATGCTATATGCAAGCCTCGATGTCTGATGAACTCCAGAGGCGATTTGAGGACACGGTGAATGCTGCTGACATTCACACGCAACTCAAGGAACTTTTTGGGGCTCAGTCGAGGGCTGAAAGGTTCTCTACTGTTAAGGAGTTGATGACGTGCCGCATGCGTGAAGGGACTTCGGTCCGTGATCATGGGGTACGAGTGATTTGGCTCATACAGAAGTTAGCGACCCTTGATTTGGTGTTGGAGCATGAACTCAATGTGGACTTGCTGCTTCTATCTCTTCCTTCTTCATTTGATGGATTCGTGATAAATTTTAATATGAACAAGATAGAGGCCACCCTTGAAGAGATGGTCAATATGCTCGTTACATATGAATCCACACTTAAGAAGGATAAGCCAGCTTTCTTGGTGGGCTCCTCATCTTCTGCTAAGAAGGGGCCAAGTATGAAGGGCAAGAAACGTTCTGCCCCACCCAAGAAAGTGGAACCCGAGAAGAAGAAAAAGACAAAGGCTTCAAACGATGGAAAATCCAAGGATGTTTGCCATTACTGCAAGAAGCCGGGTCATTGGAAGCGCAACTGCAAGGAGTATCTTGAGCAGTTGGGAACTGCAAAGGGTATGTTCTATATCGAAATAAACATGTCACTTAATACAACTTCTTGGGTATTGGATACCGGATGTGGATCTCACATTTGCAATGATTTGCAGGTGATGACAAGAAGTCGCAGGCTTAGAATGGGTGAGACCCAGCTGAGGCTCGGGAATGGTTCCAGAGTTGAAGCTACGGCCATTGGAGATGTTTGTTTGATTTTGCAGAATGGTTTTAAATTATTGTTGAGAGATGTTTTATTTGTGCCAGATTTAATTAAAAACATTATTTCTATTTCTATGCTTGATAGAGATGGTTATTCTTGTAATTTTGTGAATGGGATTTGCAATATTTACAAGAATGAATGTTTAATTGGAAATGGACAACTTGAAAACGATCTATACAATTTAAAACTAAAAGACGTTCCAGTAAATTGTATTGACAAACCGGCGACAACAAACAAAAGGAAAATCGATAGTCAAAACCCGGCAAACCTTTGGCACGCTAGACTAGGTCATATTTCCTCAAGGAGGATGAACAAGCTAGTGGGAGAGGGCATGTTTGATATGTCTGATATTAACTCTCTACCTACTTGTGAATCCTGCCTAAAAGGGAAAATGACTAAATCTCCTTTTAAGGGGAAGCCTGAACGTAGTCAAAATCTGTTGGATTTGATCCATACAGATGTTTGTGGTCCATTTAGAGTAGGGACTCAACATGGCCACACCTACTTCATTACCTTTACTGATGATTATTCTAGGTATGGGTATTTATATTTAATGAAATATAAGTCTGAAGCATTTGAAAAGTTCAAAGAATTCAAGGCTGAAGTAGAAAACAAGCTAGGTAAAAGTATTAAAGCACTTCGATCGGATCGAGGTGGAGAATACTTGAGTACCGAGTTTTTGGACTATCTAAAAGAGAATGGGATTCTCTCTCAGTGGACTCCTCCTATGACACCACAGCTTAATGGTGTATCGGAGCGTCGTAATCGAACTTTGTTGGACATGGTTCGATCTATGATGAGCTTCACTGAGCTTCCACCTTCGTTTTGGGGCTATGCGCTTGAGACGGCGGTATTGTTGTTGAACAACGTCCACACTAAAGCAGTGGACAAAACACCATACGAGTTATGGAATGGCAAAGCTCCTAAGTATTCGTACTTGAGGATTTGGGGATGTCCTGCTTACGTGAAGCGGACAGTGGGAGATAAGTTGGATAGTCGATCCAGCTTGTGTTATTTTGTGGGGTATCCGAAGAATTCAATCGGATATTATTTCTATTATCCTGCTGAAACAAAGGTGTTTGTTTCACGGAATGCCACCTTCTTGGAGAAAGAGTTCTGATTGGATAAGAAAGGCGAGATGATGGAACTCGAAGAAGTTCGAGAAGAACCCGAAATACAAAATAACGATCCCACACCTCAGGAACCATTGCTGGACACGCCTGCACCTAGAAGATCCGAGAGGACTTCTAGACCTCCAGTTCGATATGGTCTTCTTCTTGAAGAGGGTCAAGATGAACCCGACATTGGATGTGATCCAAGAAGCTTCAAGGAAGCAATTTCTGATGCGGATTCGAATTTATGGCTTGAAGCTATGCAATCAGAATTGGATTCGATGCATACTAACCAAGTCTGGTCTTTAGTGGATCCTCCCGATGGAATTGTTCCAATAGGGTGTAAATGGATCTACAAAAGAAAGCTTGGGCCTGATGGTAAGATATTGACTTACAAGGCGCGATTGGTGGCGAAAGGTTATACTCAAAGGCAAGGAGTTGACTATGATGAAACCTTTTCACCAGTCGCAATGTTCAAGTCCATAAGAATCCTAATTGCCATAGCTGCATGGTATGACTATGAGATATGGCAAATGGATGTGAAGACTGCTTTTCTTAATGGAGACATTAAGGAGGAAATCTATATGAAGCAGCCTGAGGGGTTCACATCCATGGGAAGCGAGCATAAGGTATGCAAGCTTCAGAGATCAATTTATGGTCTAAAACAAGCATCAAGAAGTTGGAACCAGAAATTTGATGAAACAATAAAAGATTTTGGTTTCATCAAGAACCCGGAGGAACCTTGCGTGTACAAGAAAATAGTTAAGGATGCGGTGACATTCTTAGTACTTTATGTTGATGACATCCTACTCATTGGGAATGATGTAGGGATGTTGCAGTCAACAAAGATATGGTTATCAGGTAGATTTTCGATGAAGGATTTGGGTGAGGCATCCTACATTCTTGGGATACAGATCTATAGGGATAGATCTAAGAGAATGATAGGACTCACTCAATCAACCTACATCGATACCATATTGAAACGTTTTTCAATGGATGGGTCCAAGAGAGGACATCTACCCATGTGTCATGGAGTTTCTCTATCCAAGTCTATGTGTCCCAAGACTGATGCAGAGATAGAGAATATGACACATGTACCATATGCGTCAGCTATAGGTAGTATCATGTATGGGATGATATCTACCAGACCGGATGTAGCATTTGCTCTGAGTGTCACGAGCAGATATCAGTCTAATCCTGGTCAGATGCATTGGAAAGCCGTGAAGGACATTCTTAAGTACTTGCGAAGGACTAAGAATATGTTCATGGTTTATGGAGGACGAGAACTCAAACTGGAAGGCTATACCGACTCTAGCTTCCAAAGTGATATGGATGACTCGAAGTCAACCTCTGGATTTGTGTTCATGCTCAATGGTGGTGCTGTCTCTTGGAAGAGTTCCAAGCAGGACACCACAGCGGATTCCACCACTGAGGCTGAATACATTGCAGCATCAGCTGCTGCTAAAGAGGCCGTTTGGATGAGGAATTTCGTCCAAGAGTTGGGCGTCATTCCTGAATTTGTTGGTCCAGTCCCGGTGTACTGCGACAACACGGGTGCCGTTGCTCAAGCAAAGGAACCAAGGTCTCATCAAAGATCCAAACACGTACTGAGGAAATACCACATAATCCGGGAGATTGTGGAAAGAGGAGACATCAGTGTCGAACGAGTGGCCTCTGCAGACAATATCGCTGATCCACTTACTAAGCCTTTGCCAGGACCATTGTTTGACAAACATCGCGAAGCAATGGGTCTACGTAGTATGACTAGTTGGCTATAGGGCAAGTGGGAGATTGTAAGAGTGGGTGCCCAGTGAGCCAACTGTGTGGCTATGGGCTTTGTTGACTCTTTGTATAAACAATCTTTTGTTTAATATTATTTACACTTTTATGGCAATGACTTTATATTACTTCATATTGTTATATTGTGATATACTATTGTTGTTTTGATAAAGACCTTGAATATACTATAGTGTATGTAAGATGTGGTAGAACATGGAGATGTCTATCATGAAATACATCTTATAGTCACTGTATATTCTAAAACCGTTCCTAGTCGATTGAGCCGTCCGATAATAAGGATAAGGATCGCTCGAGTTTGAGACTAGCATTTGCGATGCGGAGTACCACGTTTCATTGGTAGGGAACATGGAGATGTTCGAAGCATGCAAATGGATATTCATAGGATGAATAGTCGAACTACCCTATCCGGACTTTCCAAGTGGTTATCACTTATCGAGTGGATAAAGTCCGCGGTTTTGGTTGTACACCATTAGTCCTTACGACTTGGAACATCATGGAGACTCTATATGCTAGTACTGTGCTTTGACTCGTTTACCGACTCTGAGGGGGTCATCAGGTGTCGAGATTGGGTACAGTTACGACACATATAGGAGTCAATGCATTGTTGTCAAGGATTCACCACATACTTGCGAGTGTGGATATCCTATGCGATCTGAGGAGATATTAGTGTGACAAATCTCTGGCCAGAGTACTTGATGTGATTTAAGAAATGGTTTCTTAGTAGCACATGCGATGTCACTAATTTGATCTTCAAGATGCATTGCATAGTTATCGAATCTTGAGCGACTCTCGATATACCAATGGTTGTTGATTCGATCGGGATATTTGGATGAAGGGACCGTACTGTACGTTAACCAAAATCTATTGGTTCTTGTAGGCACTATCAGTGATACCTAGGGAATCATGGGGCGATGTTGCTAGGCGCTTTACCATGATTCGTTGGGCAAGTCGGAAAGTGTTGTTCCGAGTCACAAGGAGTTGTGAGCCCACGGCTAGCTGTATCCCTGAACCATTGAGGGTCACACAGTGTAATGGAGTTTTAATCCCCGTTGAGATAGTTAAATTTAAAGAGTTAAATTTAATGAACTAAGGAGTTGGACTTCTTAAATAAGAGTAAGGGAGTAGGATTTCCTAAAATGACATAGGGATGGACATTTTTGGAAACCACTGAATTCGGATTCAGGAAAATTTATTTTGACTTTAAAACGTGCAGAAATGGTTTCTGTGCACATTGGTGAAATCGTTTCATCAATCGGAGTCACGATGAATTTTATATTAATTTCTGAACGAGTGGGCTTTGCTTGTCGGGCCCCAGCTTATGATTAATGGGCCCTAAGGTGTTAGTGGCCTGCATTATAAATAAGTTATTTCAGTACAGAAATTACACACAACAGGTCATAATTTTTGAGACAGGATTTTCGAAACCCTAGCCCCTCTCAAAAACGCTTTCGGCCGCCCCTCCCTCCCTCTGCCCGAGAAAATTCCGGTCTGTGATTTTGAATCGCAGTAAGGAATAACGAATCAAATTCGTGTATTCTCTTCGCAGAAAACTTCTGATAGATTTCTAGTGCAATCTATCAGAGGGATTAAACCTCTGTTCGTGGACCTGATTGAAGGCGTTCATCGGTTCCAGGGAGAGACAACAAGAGCAGAATTGTTCTGTTGGTGTCCATTAATCTCGTTGCGAGATTTGAGGTAAAATTTATTTAATTGTTATTTAAATTTTACACACACGTAATTCAATCGATGAACGGTTGATACCCACACCATGGAATCGTTCCATGAGAAAAATTTTAAACTTCCGCTGCACCGGGTATCAATCGTAATTGGTCTGGGAACTCGCCAGTTTTCCAACATGGAGTTGGCGTCAATGGCAAGAAATGATCTTCTAATGGTGTGCATGTAAATACCATTGACGAGGTCAAATATTTCGCCTTGTTTATTTCTTCCTCTTCCACTATCACTTTTGTCTCCTCTTCACATGAAGATTCCTCAATAAATATTTCCTCATAATCTGGCACAATTACTTCATTTTTTTGACAGATATTAGAAAGTGGTTCTATAAAACGCTCAATCTGCTCATCCAAGAAAATCAAAGAGTTGATGCGGCTTTCCAAGAACTTATTTATCTCTGCCTGCTTTTTCACAACGTTCTCCAACTGAGCCACATAATCCTCAGAACGTCCTATACACTCTTTTTGATGCTCAGGTGGTTTTATTTCTTCCTCTTCCACTATCACTTTTGTCTCCTCTTCACATGAAGATTCCTCAATAAATATTTCCTCATAATCTGGCACAATTACTTCATTTTTTTGACAGATATTAGAAAGTGGTTCTATAAAACGCTCAATCTGCTCATCCAAGAAAATCAAAGAGTTGATGCGGCTTTCCAAGAACTTATTTATCTCTGCCTGCTTTTTCACAACGTTCTCCAACTGAGCCACATAATCCTCAGAACGTCCTATACACTCTTTTTGATGCTCAGGTGGTTTTATTTCTTCCTCTTCCACTATCACTTTTGTCTCCTCTTCACATGAAGATTCCTCAATAAATACTTCCTCATAATCTGGCACAATTACTTCATTTTTTTGACAAATATTAGAAAGTGGTTCTATAAAACGCTCAATCTGCTCATCCAAGAAAATCAAAGAGTTGATGCGGCTTTCCAAGAACTTATTTATCTCTGCCTGCTTTTTCACAACGTTCTCCAACTGAGCCACATAATCCTCAGAACGTCCTATACACTCTTTTTGATGCTCAGGTGGTTGGTTCGCAAAATTTTTAGAGTTGATATCTGGAGGATATTGGTGGCTCCAACCCTGCAGTGAAGGATGACAATGCCAATGGTAGTCGAAATCTGCCATATCATTTAACAAGTGCATCGCACTGTCGTAATCTCTGTAAACAAGTGACTGTCAGTTGCCAAAGCTCCATAATCTACCCAACTTCTTGTTGTCTCATCCAATCCAGCATAAAAAATCTAAGTTAGGGTGTAGTTTGAAAAATCATGGTACCGAAATCTGTCTGCCAAATAATTGAATCTCCCCCAAGCAACATAGAATGACTCCGAGTATTGCTGGCCTAAACTTGTGAATACCCGTCGATGATCCATCTCCAAGTACCTCACAAGCAAAAGAGAATAAAATTAAAATTAAAAATTAAGTAAAGGAACGAAAAGATAGAAAAAAATGTCTAGTCTCAAGCAAATAATCTATCCTAATATTAACCAAAAAGTCCCCGGAAACGGCGCCAAAAACTTGACCACTTAATTCGGTATTTACTAGCAAGTGTACTAGGTCAAGTAATAGTAAGTGGACAGAGAGTCCAAGTCATAAAAAGCAATTTTATTTAAATAAACTAGTAAATTTAAAATAAAAACTTCTTAAGAAATAAGAATTAAAAAAGTTGAAAGAAAAATTTAATTAAAACGAGACAACCAAGACACACGTAGGTACCGAACAAATCATGTAACATGTAGCCGATTCAGGAGTCAGGTTTAATCTTAAAATGCGGTGAATTCTCCTAACTTATTCAAAGATCTATTTATAGAACAATCAAACATATTCAAATATTGACGGATTAATTTTCGTAATTCTAATCAAATTCAAATGCATGAAGAACTGTGAGAATTCAGTTTTCACCTAAAACCGCACACTGAAATCGAATACTATTTCTAGTCGGTTTTAACATATGTCAATTATTAAAGTGATCGAAATGAATTCCTCCTCTGTCGAATTGGAATCGATTAACATGCAAGCGAACAATTGGCCAGATCATTCACAAGACAAATATAAATCTAATAATTAATAATATAAAACCAAATATGAAAAATCCCAAACAAACATCCAAATTTTCTACATAGATTTGTTCGACCCAATCACGTCGTCTTGGTTGAAGAAAATCTACTCAATAATTGAAAACAATAATAAAAAATTAAAAAGAAGAAAAATAAATGAGAAAAACTAGAATGGAGTGTTCTTCAAATCTTCAATGTCCGCCCTAGCAGTCGCCTTTCCTCTGCGTGCGTTCCCCTCTTCATCTGACGTGTAAAAGTTCCCGTTTATATGGATTTGAAAGCCCATAAAATAAAGCCCGCAAAATAAGATTTTTAATTGCCAAAAATTCTGATTTTCTGATCTGCACGACGCCTCTCTCGAGCGGTAAAAAATCCCGATCGAGCGAGCAAATTTCTGTCCCAAATCTAAATTTTCTGTGATATGCACGGACCCTGGACATGGGTCTGTGCCTAGGTCTGTGCATTAAACTGGAACGACAATTTTTTTACGAAGATGCACGGACCCCTATCCGAACCCCGGTCCGGGGTCGGTGCATGTGTACTTTCCAACGCCCAACATCTTGAAAAATTCATAACTCGAGTTTTAGCCGTCGGATCAATTTGAAATTTGGAAAGAATCTTCAAAACATCTTAAAATTGAATTTGAACGATAAGATCGGATTTGATTATCTCTATCAGTAAAAATGAATTTTTGACCATTGCTGCTTCGTAATTCATTCTTGTGGCTCTACTCTTGCTCCAAAATCATGATTTCTTCAGAAATTTCTACAAAAATCAACTCGGAGAGTGAAATTCAAATGCATGAAATTAATTATAAATAAAATATGTAAAAACACACATTAAACCATATGAATGCATGCAAAATAAATATAAAAATAACACAAAATAATGCACACAAAATGCACTTATCAGAAAACTTGAGAGAGGTATGTGGAAATGGCTGCCTCGATCCCCTATTTATAGACAACGGTCGGAAAGTAAGATCTCTCATTCGGAACTTCCGAACGCACTTTGGAAATTCTGGACGTACTTCGAAACATCTGATCATCCTTCCGAACTCTCTTTGTCGAATGCGTGTCTGTGATTGGACAACATACTGCTACCGACACAATTTGGAGCTTTCGAACTCAGTCAAGTCCAATCACTAATCAAATCCATACCCTGCATGGCTGCAAAGATATTGGAGCTAACGGTCTGCAGTTAGGAGCTTCCAAACTGCTCGGTACTTTCGATTTACAACACTGGCTTCCGATCAAGTTCGGTGCTTCCGAACTACTTTTCAAAGCTTATGAACATTCCAAACACAAGAAACTCTCGTAACAATTTTGGATTGTTGTCAATCCAATTTTCAACTCTTTAAACCCAATTGAGGACTCCTTAATCATGTTTAATCAGTTGATTAGCTTAATCTGGAGTCAGGTTACTACATTCTCCCCACTTTAAGAGATTTCATCCTCGAAAATAGGGTAACTGGAACGAGAAACATAAAAAATAAACAGTACTGAATTAAAACTGAAATGTAACGAAATACAAAGCATGCTTTTACAACTCATAAGAGTTCAGGGTGTTCAGTTTGCATGCGACTTTCTAGCTCCCAAGTGGCTTCCTCTGTGCCTCGATGCTGTCACTGAACTAGAACAATAAGAATAGTCTTGTTGCGCTAGATCTTGGAATTCTGATCTAGGATGCGAATCGGTTTCTTCACATAAGTCAGATTGTCAATGAGCCGAACTTCAGACGGATGCAAGATGTGGGACTAGCAGCCACATACCGTCTCAAAAAAGACACATGAAACACATCATGTATTCAAGATAGATACGGTGGCAAGGCCAGTCTATAAGCCAATTCTCCAACGCTTTCCAAAATCTCAAATGGGCCAATGAATCAAGAGGATAGCTTCTCTTCAGATTAAATCTCATAATTCGACGAAAAGGAGAAACTTTCAGAAATACAATTTCCTCTCGATGAAACTATAAAGGTTTACTCTTTTTGTTAGCGTAACTAGCCTGCCAATCCTGTGCAGTTTTGATTTGCTTCTTGATTTGATCGACAATATCCATAGCTTACCACCAGATATATATAACTTTTGTTAAAGCAGATAGCGCTCGATCCTATAATTAGTATCAGAGCAAAGGTCATGGGTTCGATTCCCATTGATTGCAATGATTGCAATTGTTGGGAGGGAATTTTTAATTGATCCTGTCGGAAGAGCAATCGAACCATGATGTTTTGGTTGTTGTGCATTTTAAAATATTTGAGTTGCACATTACCACTAGCTATAACTTTGGGTAAAGCGACAAACCCTCGATCCTACATTACGTGGACATATTATTTGAATTCACTAATTTATTTATTTAACCAATACGTGTAATTTATTTGATAAATCATTTTGCTAAGCTTTCAGATTTAATGATTTTTTGTCTCATCTATGTTACAAAATCAATAACATGCACACTTCTATTATCAAAACCATTTTACTTAGTTGTCATACTCATATTGATTACACTAAGTTAAATTGATTGTAATTTCCATGGGTGGAGCTAGGATTTGGGTTTAGTGTAGGCAATAATATACTATAATTAATAAAACATAAAAAAATATTGGTTAATTAACAACTAAAATAGTGTGTCCTAAGGTTTAAACATAAGTTACGCATGACTAGTAGCTAGCACATGTTATTTAATAGGAAAACATCGAAAAAATGACAAAAATTAGCTCTTACAGAATCCGAAAATCAAAGAAAAATATGATAGCTAGAAAATATAAACTCTACATTTAATAAGAATGATATCATTCCCGATTGCAAAAAGGACACAACATTTTAAACAATTGAACAGATGAAAGAAAAAATGAACTTAAAATTTGGTAAAATTCTTGATATTGTAGAGAATGTGGAACGTGAAACAATAAGTAATATGAATTAAAATGATCTTTAATCAAAGTGTATGACTTTCATGACTCGTGAGAAGAAAATAGTGCACAAAAATGTTATAAAATAATGGTAAATTGCTGAAAAATTCCCAATGCAAACATGTTTTGCTCTGCACTCCCTAAATACTTTTTTGTACCACAATTTTTGTTAATTTGTATCACATCTAACATGGTTTTGTACCACATGATGTATGATGTTGTACCACATTTTATGACTAGGGAGCCCAAAGCAAAACATGTTTGCATTTGGGGATTTTTAGGCAAATTGCCCATAAAATAAACCTATATAGTAATTACATGTAATAATAATCCTAAAATTTCGGGGTAAAAATTATATAAGAGGAAAAAATTGTTGTTTTTGGGTCCAATATAGATAATCAAACATGTAATAATATACTACAAGAAAAAATGGCTTTCGTGACACTTTCTTAATGATATTTTTTCAAAAGTTTCGTTCATATATACATATCATGAAATTAATTAAAAATAGAAAAATTAATAAAATAAAAATCCTATTAAACATTTAAGGCACCGTTCTTTTCACCGTATTACTAATATCTGTATAAGTCATCTCATCTCATCTCACGTTCTTCTCATCATATTATTTATCTATATATTAACTATTTATTTTACATCAATCAAATCATTAATTATTTATCTCACATCAATCAAATCATTGAATTCAAATTACTATATTAACCTTTATAAATAATATAAATTTTATTTTATTTATTATTAAAAGTACAAAATAATAATTTAATATTTTTATATAAAAATTAATCAATCAAATCAAATAAACCATAATCTATCAATCAAATCCAATATTATTTTAACTATCATTTTTTATTTATTTTTATTGCATTATACTACTTATTTATATATTACTTATACCATACCTCAAACCAAACGGTGCCTAAACGTATTATCATGACAATTTTTTTTAAAAAAATGTCACTAAAAATGTGTTACTTTTCACGGGGATAATTAATGATTATGTCCCTAAAGTTTCCTAACTTTTCCAAAAATATACTAACACTCTTTTAGGGGCCAATTACATCCCTCTTTTTATAAAAAGTTTCCCTGATATGTCCTCAAAACTAAAAATTTCCTAGACTACCCTTATATTAATATTTTGTATAAACATTTCCCAATGTATGAAAATGGTATCAGAGCCTAGGTAATTTTATTCAGATTTTATATTATTCATTAAATCATACTTTTCTTTGTTGAGGAAGAGATTTTCAACAAACCATGGTTTCAAACAAGAGTTTGAACCAGAAGGATTTCATTTATATGAAATCCCAAAAACAAGTGAATGTATTTAAAATAGATTCTTTACAAAACTTAAAGAGACTTAGGTCTTATATACTCTCTGAAGAGATTAAGAAATATGATTTCTAATTCTCAATTTCTAGAGATCACACCAGATTCCTCTAAACTCTCCGGAGATCTTAGAGAAATTCAAAAGACGGTACAATATTACAGTAATCAGCTGTACGAAATACCTCTGCAAATTGGAGAAATCCTTAAGAAACAAGAAGAAATTCTTGTAACTATAAAGGATCTTCAAACCAAAATCGTAAATCTAGAACACACTTCTAGTTCTAGAAAGGGAAATACAGGAGGAAAGTTACCACTCTCGTTTGGTACCGAATCTCTGTTACATCAGAAAGGTAAAACCAAAATGGTTCAAAAACCTTTAACTGATGATGAAATGATGATTAATCTTATAAAGGAAGTATCAGAGAAAAATACTATCTGATGACTACTTTAGAAAGATTAAATCTCGAGGATCTACAAGATCTTGCGGATTCTTTTGCGAATTTCAAAGTAGTAGATCTAAAAATGAATTCTCCTGAGGGTGAACAACCCATAGGGAATCCCCCTAGATATGTGGTTAAAACAGAAGAACCACATAGTGAGTTCAAAGTTGGAGAAAATTCACATCCAGCCGGAACCAGATCAAGAAGGAGTAATATACCAATACATCAAACTCCTTATGGAAAAACAGTTTTAGACCCTATACATCCTTATGGGGTTATGTTAAACCTGGATGTTCTGGACTTCAAAAACAGAGAAAATCTTATAGATGATTGGACATCAGCAATGAGAATAGCAGCAGGAACTTTAGATCTCAATAAAGAAGGATTTATCAAACTTTTGGAAATGAGTCTAATGGGATCTGTCAAGATAGCTTGGGAAATGACCATGCTAGAAACCAAGGAATCAATCTTAGCAGGAGAATCACTTAGCTAGATTGGATGAAGAATGGCCACCCTTTTTAAAGCACAATTCATAGGGGTAGAATATTTCAATAATCAAGATATAGAGAAAAAGAAAAGATATACTCAAGCTCTATATAGCCTCGAGTTACATGATATCTGTTTAGTTGATGAATATATTATGTTATTCACCAAATATAGATGGAATTCGGGAGTTGAAGAAAATATAGTCATTCAGCTATTTTTCGCAAAAATGCCAAGCCCCTGGAGAGAAATGTTGATAAAAGAATACGTTCTAGGTAATCTTGATACATTGGCAAGACGCGCCTGCTTTTTGAAAGGTAAATTGGCGGAATGGTGCCATATGGCAGCATTACAGAAGAACTACAAGAAAATAAGGGGTATTAATAAGAATACTCCTCTATGTTGTAGAGAAAATGATCTCCCTACGGTTATAGGGAATAAATCACAGGGATTTAAGAGGAAGAAATTCAGAAATAATCCCTACAATAAAAGAATGAAAAGTTCTTGGAAACCAAGAACATTTTGGTCTAAACAAAAGGCCAGAGCCTATAGATCTGGTAGAAGAAGTGGACCTACACGAGCATCCCCAGCAACAAACTCATCACAAAGCAGGGGAAGAACACCATCTAGAAGAACTCATACGAGAGAAAGTGAAAGTTTTAAGGATTGCAATTGTTGGACATGTGGAGCTAGAGGCCATATATCTACAAACTGTGCATAAAATGAGAGAAAAAGAGTTAAACTCTTTGAAGCAACACCAGATATGGATGATGCGGTCTTCTTTCAAGATCTAGTCCAAGTATATCAATTTGAGGATATCCCCTCAGATGAAAGTATATACGAAGAAGAGATATTGTTTAACCAAGATGAATCAGAATCAGAATCAGAATAAAGAAGAAGTGTTTCGACACGAAACACATGAGAGTTTGGCTGGGTTTTTTTAGTCAAACCACGATATCTCATAATATGGTCCAAAGTATTATGAGAGAAAATCCAACATTCCAAAAGTACCAATGATTTTCGGCAGGACAAATAGAAAGAGTCTTAGGCAACCTAGGGCTTAGACAAAGAAGACATCATTTGATTTACAAAGTATCCAGAAGGGAAATGGCAATCCCTATGGAGTTAACAAGTAATCAAATAGAGATGCAGTTAATTCCTTTTGAAGAAGTAAGAGAGGAATTGCAGAAGCTGAAAAGTGAGGTAGCAAGAACGATATCTTGGATTCATATTGGAGCAATCCAAATAATGATCAAGGCAACTTTTAAAGAAGGGATAGATTCACCCATTGATATCGTAGTATGTGATAAAAGAATGGAGAATATCCAAGATGCTGTTCTGGGTACGATCTCAGGAAATCTATGTGCAGGGAAAATTGTAGGAGTTATTTATCCAAGAATAGCCTACAATTTAGCTGACAGAGACTTTAGTCGAGCCTTGACGTTGCATCAAAACTTCAAGGAAAAAAGATTAATGAAGGAAGGTAATAGACCATATTTTATTACCTATCAAATTTCATATGCTCTTTCTAATACTCATCATTCTGAATTATTTATTAGAAATGAGTTTATTGAAATTTCAGAAATCTTTGGGAAAGTTGCTCAAGCCATATACCCGGAAAGAATCGAGTTTCCTTTAATTCAAGAAACAGACATTCAAATACAAGATAAACCGGTTCTATACAGAGATCTTAAAATAGAACCCCATAGGTTATCTTTCTAAGGTGACCGAATGACAAGTCGAAGGTGGAAAAAATCTCCTATTCAGGAAATTCCACCAGAAAAAAAGGAGTTTTCGATAATAGGAAAACTTAGATCTCCAGAAGGATGGAAAGAAGTCAAAATAGTATTCGAAATTACATGTCACAGAAACCAATTTCCTTGTAACTCGATTTACTATTTAGAGCAGCAGGTAACAGAAACTTACCAAGCATTAATAAATATTGGAGAATTGGAAGTTCAAATCTGTGGAATTCCAGGAAAAGAAGTGGATCAGCTCATTCTTGGCCTAGAGTCTTCCCTGAAGAATGTGAAGAAGAATTGCCAAAAATTGTTGGACGAGATTTCTCTCGAAGAATTTTAATTCTTTGCAAAGGAATAAAACAAGCAGAGATCCTTGTGGGAGGAGCAGGTCAAACACCCTGGTACAAGGTAAAAACACCAACAATCTATTTCCATGATACAGGAGCAGACATCCTGTTAGGAAATAACTTCTTACAAATGTTTAAGAAGTACACACAAGACAATGAGTCAAGAAGACTTATGTTCACTACAATTTGTGATCATAAAATTATCATTCAAAGACTCAAGGTTGCTTTTTATCGACAATTACCGATAATATTTCGCAGCCAGTGTGGTGATAAAGGACAACTTTTTCACCCAAAAATGAAATATCCAAGAAGGTTTGGAGAAACCATGTTGAAAATAACAAGAGAACAAGAACTCCAAACAGAGGATATGGAGCTTCTCAAAGTAACTCTAAATCATAGAGATATAGAGTTAGAAAATAAGGTATCCCTTGAAGATGTCAAAAAGAGGATCAAAGAAAGTTACAATGAGCATCCTTTGGCATGGTGGGATAGAAATCAACTCAAAGCCAGTCTTACTCTAAAGGAAGGCAAAGAGTATGAATTTGTCAGATATAAGCATATCCCAATGAACATAACAGATCAAAGGGATATAAGAATGATTATCAAGGAACATTTGGACATTGGTCTAATCAAAGAAGGAGTTTCACCATATAGCAGCCCAGGTTTTCTGGTCAGAAATCATGGTGAAATAAAAAGAGGGAAACCCAGGTTAGTTGTTAACTACCAAGGTATTAATAAAATCCTGGAGTTTGATGGGTACTTCATACCCAGTAGGGAACATCTAATTAGCTGTGTACGAAATGCTAAAGTGTTCTCAAAATTTGATTGTAAGTCTGGATTCTATCAGATTCGAATGGAGGAAGGCAGTAAGAAATTTACAGCCTTCTCTACACCACAAGGACATTATATTTGGGAAGTTATGCCTATGGGATTGGCTAATGCACCCCAAATATTTCAAAGAAAAATGGATAATCTTTTTAAAGATTATTTCAACTTCATGTTTGTTTATATTGATGATATTCTTATAGCATCAAAAAATATAGACGAACATGTTAAATATTTAGAGATTTTCTCTAAAATTTGTAAACAAGAAGGACTGGTTTTATCTGAAAAGAAAGCAGTCATAGCCACAAGAAAAATTGAATTCCTTGGGATTGAGATTGATGAAACTGGAATAATTCTACAACCCCATATTGTGGAAAAGGTAAAGAATTTTTCAGATAAACTCAAAGATGTAAAACAACTCCAAAGTTTTCTAGGAGTAGTTAATTTTGCAGGAATGTTCATAAATAATCTGGCAATGTACAGAAAGGTGTTCAGCCCTTTGTTAAAAAAGGAGGCAAGGTTTATATGGACCGATGACCATACTAAAGGGGTGTACCAATTAAAGGAGATATGTAAGAATCTCCCAAAACATGTTGAATCAAAACATGCATATCAAACTTCATTCTATTCAATCATTTCAGAATTGAATCAAAATCATCAATATAGATTCAATCAACATCATTTCAAACTTCAACTTCTTCTTATTCGGTACAACTCGAAGTCGTGAATCGTTAGCCTTCGAAACTCAACTGAAATTGAGAAATAAAAATTCCATAACATTCATAACATCTAAACAACTATCTCAACTCAGTTATAGGCTATCAAAACGATGTCAAAACATCAACGGCGGCATAGCGATTCAAAATCGGTAATCGACTTAATATCGACTTCGAAGCTAACTTCTTTAACTTCAATCCAATTCATACGTCCATTCCAAATCATTAATACATCATTATAATCCTCATAACAGCAACTAAGTATATCAAATACAAGCTGGATATCATAACAAATTCATTCCTTAATCCATATTCGATCTGGTTTCGAAAATAAACAATACAACACGTCAAGAACATAATCATATACCAAAGTACTGATCTCTACCAAATTTCGTTCTTCAAAACATGCCAAGATGATTAAATACTTACATCAAATTGAAGTCCTCGTCACAAGGATTCCAGAACACTTTTCGGAATCGAAATCGGACAATCGGATAAAAAATTACGGGGTTTTGAAAATTGGAAATCAAAAGAACTTGAAGGTCTCGGCTACCTCTGTTCAAAATTCTGAATAAAATATCTGAATTACACGTTGAAGCTGACTAAGACATGTAATTTCGGATATATTCAATCAATATTGCAATTTAGTCCCTCAAGTCTTCATTAATTGCAATTGAGTCCTCGGCCTTCTTTTTAATTCAATTTCAATCCAAAATAATTTAAGAATATTAGAATTAAAAAATCGAAACTCTAAATATTCTAAAATTAAATATACTCGGATTAAAATTAAATAAATTCGGATTAATTAAATAATCTTGGCTTTTTGCACTTTAGCCCTTGCAACTTCGATATTTGAAAATCAGTCCCTGATCGGGTTGTATCTTCAAAATTAATCTTCTTTAATTCCCGAAACATGGAATTTAATCTTAAATCTCATAAATATTCAAATTGAATATTTATTCTTTTAATTTAAGAATTCTCGGAATTTAATTCTCAAAATCCGTAAATTCTCAAATTAAATATTTTCGGCTCGGAAATTAAATCTATCATGTCCATAACTTCTCAAATCAATATTAGCCCATAATATGGAATTTAATTCTCAAATCCCATAATTAATAATTTAATATTTTCGGGCCTTACAATTCCTCCCCTCTAAGAAATGATTTCGTCCTCGAAATCGTAGTCAATCCAAATATCAAGTCTGATAGACTGAATGATTATCTGAAGTTATTCTTACTTCAATCATTCAATTCTAATCTTTGTATTTCATCTCTTCATCTCTTATCAGATTATTTCTACGAATCTGTTTCTATTTTCGTGTATTTTAATTAACCGATAAGAATTCTTTCTGAGTGGTTTCTTTCCTCAATCAAGGATCTGTCAAATAATCGACTTAACTCAGAATCTTTTCAATATCTATCTCATCGAATTAACGCACGTAGGAAGAAAAATCGATTGATACTTCTTTCACATAGATACGTGAAACAAACCAGATCCATCATATCAAACTGAAAAGATTAAATCGTTCAATCGAATCATCAATTCCATCTGATATCTCAGTCAGTGAAATTCAACTTCAGTAACGACTTGTTTCTTTCTCGATATCATTCTATTCTCCGCATAGAAGATATATCAAGTCTACACTATTATTCTATTCATCGCTTCAAAATCAGTATTCACATTCTTATTCTGAATCTGTATCTCAACTTCGTTCTTTCTCAATTCTGAATTGAATGATGTTCAGGAATAACTTTTACGCTTAACGAGTCAGTTTTAGCTTCAAAAGTTATATCTATCATTCAATTACTTATTCTGATTCTTCTTTTCTGTTTTTGCTTCGTACAGATTCATCTTCATCATCCTTGTGTTCCTCAAATCAAATCTGTTCTGATATTGACAAATCATGGTTGATCTGATATTATATACTTCAATAGTAGCATTTCAACACAAAGAAATCGGATTTTCTTTCATCATATCATCATAACATTATCTCAAAATCGACTCATTAGCTGTTACAGGAATTGTAATCATTAAGTGGCAACACATCAAGACAAATAATACCGAATCAGGTATTAAAGTTCTGAGAATAATCTCAAAATCTGGAAAATCAAGTCAGATAATCCATCAATAGAACAATGGTATAATGTAATCACATATAACCAACTCTCAGAACATCAATCAATCAATCGATGCCACATCTGTCGAATAAATCTAAAGTCTTAATCCTGACAATAGATTTTAATCATTCCTGTAATTTCATCATATCTCTATCTTCTTCACAGATCTGAATAGATAGCTGTTATTCACAGCTCATACAGTGTATTCAAAGCTGTTGATAATCGGTATCATGTCAGATAAAATTCATTCTCGAAATTCAATTCATCTACTCTGATTATTCTTCCAATTCAAGGATATCATGTTTTACCTCAAAAAGTACTCAAAGTCTTCGGATCATCTGTATTACAATGTAATAGTAAACCTAATGTTTCAATCTGAAATATTATTTCGTGGCTTACTGTTTGTCTTGCAACGAATCTAATCACAATTCAGTGATTTGATCATACAGACAGATTATCGTATCCAGTAATTTCAATCAATCTGTTCATAACTACCACCTGTTTACTTCATATAAACTGTTTCATCTTGGTAGTTTCACAAAATACTCTTTCAAATCATGATCTCAAACCAATTCTGGAATTTCTAAACTATCACTAAACTCATCTGGTCAACGATTTTCAACTTCATCAGAAACTCTCTGTACGTTTAACTTCGAAAACGTACTAATTCTGTTACCTCTATTTCCTTTATCTTCTGATAAAACAATTATTGGATGAATCTTAAATTCATTGTCGTGCATTATCTTCAAAATCTGATATTTCTTTTCGGACATATCAATCACAATCAGAGAATCAATTGATCGAATGCCTATTTCATTCTTCATTTCTATTTCTCAATTGAATTCTAATAACTTGATCTCATCTCAATGTGCTTTAATCCTTCCAAATCAATTCTCACTTAATTTGGATTACAGAAATTCTGACTGTTTTAGTATCTATCTCGATACTTCAAGCACATAAATTCAAAAGATCAATCAATCACGCATTCATCTCTTCTTTTCGTTCTATTTCCCAAATCTCAATTGGAAATTCTATCAGTTACAAGTCAAAAATATTATAATATACTGAATGTATACATCAAACAATCAGTGACTCTTGAAATTCATAATCAGGGAAACTCACTTATGTCAAGATCATCCACAGAACAATAATATGAATGACAATATGCTAAGTGAAAACAACTCACTAGCATCTCAACTTAAGACAAGTAAATCAAATCAGACCCTAACAAAGAATAAGAGTCCATCAAAATCGATTGAGGTCGGTACCAAAACCTCAAAATCAATATCAAGAATTTCAAAAATCATGATTTATGATGTAATAACTTCAGTAAAATCAAATAAAAGACTCATCTGTAACTGATTTTCATATCATCATCTATTTTGTAAACCTCAAAAGCAGTAGCCAATTCACAAACTCATCAGTTCTCTGATAAATTCCAGGTCACAACTTAAACTAAAGTCAAGAATCTTACTGAAATATATCTACCATCTCTACTCATCGGCATATCTTTCAATTTTGGTTTAGATCATGAACATATCTAGTGCATTGAATATACTTATTTCAGAATATTTCTGTAATCAAACATCATATATCGAACCAAAATCAAAGAATCTTAATTCGAGATTCTATATCATCATATTCAATTGCACATTATGTTCTTACTGATCTAATTTAATCGCTTTTTATCATCAATTCTTCTACTCATCTGTATTCAATTATTGCATCATCATCTATCATGCAATATAAACAGATATTTCAATACGAACAAAATCATCTTCAGTTTCAGTTCATCGAAGCAATAGTTCCATTCTTTAGTTCAATTCACACAGTCTCTTTTCTGATACAGAGGTGATCATATAATAAGCTTTCAGCTATCATGAATCTATTGCACCAATAATAGACAGGTCAAAACAAAATAAATCTGTTACCTGAAATTTCATTCTCAGGTGCAATTTCATTCTGATTCTCTGTATACTTCTGGAATAGAAATTGTAGCTAAATGTGTTTCTCTCACACACCGTAGCATCTTTACAATTTCAATCCTTTTGCTTCATCATTCAGCTTCAGTTCTATTAAACAAGAATATGTCTTTCATAACATGTTTCAGTCGTCAACATTTATTCAGACATATTCTTCGAATTCAAAGCATAATTAAACAACTCAATCTTGAGCTTCATTATTATTATCCATAATTCAAAGAATTATAATAGGCTTGAAAAACTAATAAGACATTCTTCAAAATTCAAAATATTCAGCTTCAAAAGGGTATGTTTTTCCTTCTCATCATTTTTATCTGTTGTGGCAAAGAAACATTAATAAAACTCTGTTCTAAGCACTTACCAACAAATAAATATACCTATATTTTGTCAAAATTTCTTCGTCAAACTCTATCAGTTGGTTTCTAGGTTTCGAAGTTGGTATACAATCCATCTGATACATCATTAATCGGTATCTTTAAGATATCCGAACATTAGGTCTTCAGAACAACTTCTACCTGTAATACCTCTATTCATTCGCTGATATTTTGTTTTATTCAATCAGATATACTTCATTCAGCTGAGCAATAATGTAGTGACCCTACATGGTATCACCTACTAACTGACACTACAAGAAAATTGCAAAACGACAACGGATATTATCCGTTGTCGTAGGGGGGATTAAAACCGTTGTAACTGGGGGCGTTGTAAAAAGCGTGCCCTATAACAACGGTTTATATCCGTTGTCATAGCCATCCTACCACAACGGTTTTGCAACAGTTTGTAACCGTTGTCGTAAGTCTCCAAAGACAACGGTTCTGCAACAGTGTAAATCCGTTGTCATTGACTATTTAAGACAACGGTTTTGTACAATTTATATCCGTTGTTGTTTATGGCTTAGGACAACATATTTGCAACAGTTTATATCCGTTGTCGTTTGTGGATTACAAGAACGGTTTTGCAACAGTGTATATCCGTTGTCGTTTTTGAATGACGACAACGGTTTTTGCAACAGTGTATATCCGTTGTCGTTTGTGATATACGACAACGGTTTTGGCAATAACATAAATCAGTTGTATTTGGAGTCATTAAAACCGTTGCCTAATTAATCTTCATACGAACTATAAATATTAATAAAGAAATCAATATAAAATAAAATATTTACTACATTGAATCCATGAAAATATTCAAGTTCCAAAATAGTTACACACATCTAATTTGGAAGATAATACTATGTAGTCGAAACTCAAAATATCCCATCTAATATAATATAAATGTAACAAAAGTAGTTCCAAAAGATGGTTGTATCAAAACATAAATCATCATGTGTTTGTTCTTGATAACGATGTTCACGAGATGACTTCTACGTATTACCAAGGCAATCTGAAACACAGCTCAATCCTTGCATCAAAACCCCTTATGCATTACTCCCGAGTTACCTACAAGAAAACACATTCTCAGTCCAATAACTCAAACCACACACCATTTCAAGTTCCACTCCACATCCCAATAAGCTAGCCTCCCAACTTTAATTCATACTAGCATGGATCTGCCTTCTTGTTTGATATCATAAGCAAATTAACATTATTTTAGGTACATGTAAAATAAGCTATGCATATTTAATCTCTCCTATTCTACAGCATATTTCTTTTAACTAAAAGTTGACTTAAGATCCTATGCAGCTAGTTAGGCCTTGTTCGTACCTTAGGGAATCCAAGCTCATAGAGCCCAAAAACGACAAGAGCCACCAAAGGAACAACAGAAATTGGAGTCAGAAACCTGTAGTTACACATGCATGAGTAATAGCATAATCACTATAAGAAGTGAACTTGTTCACACTAAAATCTTGTGTGTATGTGTGTGTCTCAATAATAGATTTGTCAATTGTCTCATTCAAGGTAGATGCTACAGCACAAAACAAAGTGTCTTACAGACCTAGACATTGACACTACCAAAAAGCATCCAAAATTCCAAATCATGATGCATTATCTAACGAAAGCACCTGGTCAAGAACATGTGAGATTTCTCCTCAAAAAATAGTCTTTACTTAGGAGGGCTAAAACATTAATGAAGGATAGTTCCCATTAATTCCAGAGTCCAGACCTCTCCTAGCTAGTGTTTTATTTATGCACCTTCTAATTAATCTTTTACAAAAGAAAAGAAATTTCAATCTTAAGATTTTTACAGATTATTAGAACACCTTGTTAGAAATTTCTGCAAACTACAGGTAGTGAACTCCAAATTTATTTTACTCGAAGATTATAACGATGCACAATGATAATGTGATTTCCAGGAAGTCACGCATAGAAAGTACAACTCGTTAGAGAACCATCATTAATCAACAACACATTATGTGCAGGGAACTTAATAAAAAAACAAGAGTCGATTATCACAGCAGAAAATAAAAACTCATTAAGCAAAAGTGAACAATAAGAAAATAAAACAATATTAATTAAACATACCTAGTCATAATTAATATAGTCTAGTATGCATTCCGCCCATTCGGATCGCACTTCATCAATTTCTTCATTAGAGTAAACTGTTTTCATGAACTGTTATCCAAACACAGTGCAACAAGTCAGTCGTGACATCAATCAGAAACACAACGGAAATTCCAGAGCTACCTAGAGTAATCTATTTCTTATATTGGACTGTTAGCTCCAAAATATGAATCAATTTATAAAAATATGTTGAGGTTAATCACATGAGCAAACAATGAGAAAGCATCTTTGGCAAGATTATAACATTTTGGGAGAAAACCACCACTGTAGAAGAAATACCATAGTACAGGAGGTCCAAGTGCATTATTTTCAAGACCAAAGAAGCCTTCTTCCATGAAAACAAAATTATATAAAAATTAAAATATGGATTAGTTCAAAATTTACCTTGAAATAATAAGAAAAAGGAAATATGAGAGAAGCCAGTTGTGAGTCTCAAAAAAGGTCAATTTTGGGAATCACCCGGCACAGTTTAATGGACATATCAACATCTTCATGTCCCAAGTCCATTGGCTGAGCAGAAGAAAATAATATTTTTATCTTAACAGTTTGATGCATATGATCAAATGAAAAATAAGAGAAAACAATTGTGTTTGAGCATTACCGTCCATCCAAATGTTCCTTAAATATGCCATCAAATGCACGACACATTTCCAAAATTTTGTACAATTGTGCCTATAGATAGACATAAAACTCTTAAAATTGAAAACAGTTCTAGAACCTCATCATGATCACTTTCAGCTATTTATTAAGAAAAACATTACCCTAATCAAGCTAAAAAAATAGAGTTCAGCCTGGGGTTAACTTACCTGAGACAAAAGCTTTGCCAGATATTCTGATCTCATTTTGTGAGCAAGATGCCCATATTTTGGGCTTGATTCAAAATATTCCCTTTGTTTTTGGCGAGCATAATTCATGTCAACATTCTTATTGATATCAGCTTGTGAACGGTTCACTATTCCAAACCACCTAACAAAGTCAAAATTAAATTTTAAAGTTAAATAAAGGAAACATTGCAGAGCATGAAAAATTAGAAAGTAAATGTATTATGGTTCAATAAGATTGATATTCAGTAAGAGTTAGCTGCACATCATGCAAAAACAGTAAGGGTGCTAACTTCAAAGGATTCATTAACAAGAAACCAAAGATACTAAAAAATAAAAAACCTATCCTTAACAAGAATTCTGCATGTCATGCATCCATCGTTGTCATATGAATCATAACTCACCATTCACAGAGGGAGAAAAAAATGGATCTCCATGAACTCATCAATGCCTTCGCCATCACAGGATATCTACTTCATCGAGCACTAAAATCACCCGCCATTTATAATAAGAAAAATTTATTAAACTTCAATTGAACAAGTACAAATTTTCATCTTTTTTTGGTGCTGGTACCATCATGGTTACAGTTGTCATACTTCAACTTAATCTACACCCTATCATTTATATTAGCTTGCTAGTGCCATCATATGAAACTGTTTAAAAAACACATCACGTACATGTAACAAGCGTGGGTGTATATATGTATGTATTAACAGCTTATTCCTACTCATGATGCAAAAGTGTTTTTTTCATCTTGTTCTTCATATCCAAGGGACCCTGGAATTTGTTTACTACATGTCAGAGTCCTGTAAACAAAATGATCTGCAAGAGACAGAGCAATAGCATGCTCTATATCTTCAGTCTCTGACCACGATTCCTACACCAATGTTCATCAATAAATAAACTTTTTATACAAAAAAATATAATAATATGTGAAAAAAATAATTAATTCATCTGTCAAAAAGTGAACTCGTGCCAGGATGCGACCAAGGAAACATTTAGTATATAAGAGTGAAAAACAACTACAAGGGAAAGGACGTCATCTTTGTCCCCTCAACATATCTATTTGACTTGAGACTATAATAAGACCTATCACCATACTATATAATAACGAGTTTAAAAATCCAGCTCTTCCAAGCTGACTTATGATACTTCATGTACAATATTCCTGTGATTTTGTTGCCTTCGTTGGCCAATTTTGGTTCTTTACAAAATCATTTAGCATATTAAATATAATATGCAAACAACAAACCTAAACTTAATACATCAATATCTTGGAGCACCAAAGCATAATAGTTACACATCAGGCAAATCAGACCAGTGAAGAACATAAATCGATGGCCTTAATTTAGCATATTTTCACAATCCATTATTAACATCAAATTTGAGAGAACATGTAGTTATGGTTAGTGCCATTATATACTAATTACTATATATAACTTTCCGTCCCAAATGGACTATTAGATCCACCAATTTAGTTATCTTTGATGTGGCTTGATTTGAACTGTCGCCAAAATATGAAGCTGCATTTTGAAACATGAACTTGGAGTAAAAATAAAATTATAAGAATTTCAAGAGTATCCAGTTCTATGATTGTGGTAGAAAACAACACGTAGAATCAACTTTCAACATTCAGGAAAAAAATTGAAATTTGTAAAAAACAATTAATTAAATCAGCACTAAACCTCATGTAGGTTAGTCAACATGTTAGACTTGTGAGAAGAAGATAGAAAAGATAAGCACTTACCAATGAACTAGATGGACGATTAGCAACATTATCTTCTTCATTTCTCCAATTATGTCGCCCCTCAGAAAGTTTATGGTTTGAACCTTTGAAAATTTTGCTAAGCCAGCCCATTGGTTAACTGCAAATGGTTCGGGCCAGTGGAGCATCATCAAGCACCGAACCATAGATAAAGAAGTAGAAGCAGGACACACCATTTTGAGGGATAAAAAGAGATGAATGAGGAAAAAATGAAGAGCCTCACGAACAGAGAGACACATATACAAACTAGACACTGCGCCGTTCATTTTCAGTTCTTCTCATCCCATTTGAAATAAAAAAATGATGTGAATGGAGTTTCACAACTATTGCAGAATTTGTTATTGACGTAAAAAAAATTGCCAGGACAGCACAAATGCTCAACAATGATCTGTCTGCACCCACATTCTCCTCTAAAATAAAAGTTGTTATAATGAAAAAACTTTTTGATCAATTTATTTGACAAAAAACCATAAATCAAATACTTGAAAATATTAGACTTATTAGCAAACAATAACAAAGTAACATTACCACATGAAAGCGTAGCAACACTCGCTAAAATGCGAAAAAACCACAATTCATTGATAAAACATAAAAATACCTAAGGGTTCAATGAAGAGAAAAAACAAATGGTGCACGTTTAACAGCGTCAATCAGTACAGGTCACTCAGCTCTATTGAGTTCACAATATCAATCAAATTTCTATAAATCGACCAAATTATAGTTCACGACAAAAATAATGAAACATCATAATTAAGGACAATATCTGATGAATAAAACTTTACGATGTGGTTGAATTCGTCACATACCTTTTGAGCTTTGATTTTTCTGAAGTCGTGCATGCCGATGATCTATAGTAAACACAATAAAATCAAGCCAATCGATCAAAACTGTAAAAAATGAAACGATAAATGATTTTCAAAAAAAAAACAAAAGATATTGGGGGAAATCAACTAAAAACATGAGCAGTGTAAGGTGAATCTGACAAACGTGTAACCTGTTGAAGTTGATTTACTGTGAGATGGAGAGCGTCTCGGTAATATTCCACAAACAACAGCTTCGATTTCTTCAAATGGTTTAAATTTTAGGGAACACCACAGTGCACAGTGGTTTGTCCAGCAGAAGCTCGCCTGAGAGTGTGAATCGCGACTTGTTTTGCACAAAAATTTCTGGACTTGGTTCAAACTGGTCCTAGGGTCGCCTACTACCTCCCATCGGCCAACAAAACACCTAAACCACCGAGAGATCAGCCAGAGATGGCGACACGATGGTGTGTCCGAGACTGGTTTGCAACTCGCGGTTTTTTCTCTGAAACTTGGGTATCAACGTGTAGCTCTCGATTAGATTTACTCAAAAACATGATTTGAAAGTTTCCAATATCAAGGTAGCGGCCATCGGCCAGAAAAGCGGCAAGGTTAGGGTTTTTGAGAAAGGGGATCGCGAATTAGACTTAGAGAGGGGAAGGAAGAGAGATATGACGGTGTGTTTATATTTGTAAGTATATATTTTAAATCCAGCTAATCCACAACGGTTGATAAAATCCGTTGTTGTAAACTCATCAAAATCCGCTCATAGCAACGGTTGATAAAAACCGTTGTCGTAACTTCTTAAAAACTCGCTCATAGACAACGGTTTTTAAAACCGTTGTCTTTTACCCCTCAAAGACAACGGTTTTTGAAAAACCGTTGTCTTTGATACAAAAAAACGCTCAAAGACAACGGTTTTTGCTAAAACCGTTGTTAAAAGGTAAATGACAACAGTTTTGGTATAAAACCGTTGTCTTTTCAGTGTTGTTGAATTAGAATTTTCTTGTAGTGTGACAACTAATAGCATGCATTAAACTTAATACAGAAAAATAACTTAACAGAGTAAAGCATGCGGAAACAAAACCATAATTTACATATCAGCTTAGGAACATAATCCAGGCTTAAATTTTTAGTGATACAACCAAATCGAAACCTCAAACAGTAAACATTATACAGCTATATCGAATCCTGCTGTATAAAAATCCTCAAGGCTCCTGCTCCCTAGTCCTGCCTTGAACTACCAGCTCCGTCCATCCTGCGACCTGCCCCATGGAATAGGGTGTCCAAGATAACAACTAGGACGTGAGCACTAACACCCAGTACATAGACATGAGTACACGTAAATATATGATGCATGCAACATGATGACTGGTAACAGGTCATCCGAAAAATCATGCTTAGAACCGGCGCCACATGAGTGCTGCCACCGCACGAATCAACCTCTGGGTGCAACCACACTCGTCTAGTACACCAGAGTAGACAGACATAAATGCCCCCGCCGTCGTGGTACTCTCAGTGACAGACTATCGAGTATAGAGCTGAGCGGCTCTATAGTCAAGTATAACAAGGTATAGGCTCAACGTGTATATGCACATGACATATGAATATAGAAAATGGTAAATCATACATCATGCCATATAATAATGCCAAATAAATGCAACATATAAACATGTATACTCGCTGGTAATCTCAGTCAATGTGTACGTACCTCTAGGCTAGTTCAAGTATAGTAAGATCCTAGGTTCCAAGCCTATATTCAAAAATTCACCGTATCACTACATAAATTCTATAAGCCTTAACTAAGCTAATAAGTACTCCCAAAACTTAAACAGATTCCCGGACCATACCTTCGTCCGTAGTTAGCTCTTTGGAGTCGCTAGTCTCGGATGACTATAACCACACTTTGGTTATTCCAGAACCTCTATTATAACCGATAGGGCCCTCAAGTATATATCTCACACTATATAATTGAAGAAAGAAACTCGGGAATTCGTATTTAAAAATGAATCTGAGAAGCCCTATTTATAGGCAAAATTCCCGGCCAGGATCGGAACTTCCGATTTCAGGATCGGAGCTTCCGATCCAGCTCATTGCATACATATGTGACACGTCGGGATCGGAACTTCCGATCGGGAGATCGGAGCTTCCGATCTGCTCTACGTTCAACACTTGTCAAAACTCGCGGCTGAGTCATTGAGCATTGCTGGCAGCTGGAGATCGAAACTTCCGTTCCAGGATCGGAGCTTCCGATCTCTATGCTTCCGATGAGGTTCCGAAGTGGCTAGGATCGGAGCTTCCGATCTGGGTTCGGAGCTTCCGATCCGGCCCAAAGTCAAAAGCCCAAATTCTCTTCCGAAGTCCAATAACACTCCGAAATTGATTAATTACCAACCCTTAATCATGTTTATCATATTATTATCTTACAATGGAATCTGGGTTACTACATTCTCCCCACCTTTAGATATTTCGTTCGCGAAATAACATCTAAAGACAAATTAATATAACAATATGAAACATCTAACCATATTACAACAACTGTAATTACATCTTACATGATAAATCAAAAGTACAAAGCAAACAACTCAGGATATTCCGCTTGCATACGACTCTCAGTTTCCCAAGTTGCTTCTTCAACGCCTCGGCGCTGCCACTGTACCATCACAAGTGGTATAGTCTTGTTCCGAAGAACTTTCTCCTTCCTGTCTAGGATACGGATTGGTCGTTCCACAAAAGATAGATCTGTCTCTAGCTGAATATCAGTAGACTGAATCACATGAGATTCATCAGTTATATACTGTCAAAGTAACGACACATGAAAAACATTATGTATACTGGAAAGATTTGGCGGTAAAGCCAAACGATATGCAACATCTCCGATTTTCTCCAGTATCTGGAAAGGCCCAATGAAACGAGGAGACAACTTGCCTTTCACGTCGAATCTCATCACCTTTCTGAAAGGTGATACTTGGAGAAACACATATTCACCAGGCTCAAACTGAAGTGGCTTGCGACGAATATTAGCATAACTGGCTTGTCTATCTTGAGCAACTTTGATCCTATGCTTGATCAAATCTACCTTGTCTATAATCTGCTGCACCAATTCAGGACCCTCGACTTGTCGTTCCCCAACTTCATCCCAGAATAACGGAGTACGACACCGTCGACCGTACAATGCCTCGAAAGATGCCATATCGATACTACGATGATAACTGTTATTGTAGGCAAATTCGATCAAAGGTAACTGATCCTGCCAAGATAAGCCAAAATCCATGACAGAAGAACGTAGCATATCCTCCAGCGTACGAATCGTCCGTTCTGACTGCCCGTCAGTCTCCGGATGATATGCAGTGCTTAAACTCAGAGTGGTACCCAACGCCTCCTGAAAACTACCCCAGAAACGTGAGGTAAATCGCGGGTCTCTATCACTAACTATGCTCACTGGAATCCCATGCAATCGCACTATCTCCTGGATGTATAAACGTGTCATGCGATCATAAGAATACTCCCGGTTATAAGGAATAAAGTGTGCTGATTTCATCAAACGGTCAACAACGACCTAGATAGCATCACACTGACATGACGTCATAGGCAAGTGGGTAACAAAGTCCATAGTCACGTGCTCCCACTTCCATTCGGGAATCTCAAGATTCTGCAATAATCCACCTGGTCATCGATGTTCAGCCTTGACCTGTTGACAAACCAAACATCTCAAAACAAATTGATACACACTCCTCTTCATCCCTTTCCACCAGAATCTAGTTCGCAAGTCCTTATACATTTTAATGCTTACAGGATGAACTGATAATCGAATCCTGTGAGCTTGAGAAAGAATATTATTCCTGAGCTCTGCATCATTAGGTACAACCACTCGATTAGATAAGCATAATAAACCATCTATCTGAAAATGGAATCCAGATGTATTAACTCCATTGGCTAGACGTGCCAAACGCTGAGTCTTAACATCAGATATCTGAGCATCTCTGATCCGAGAATACAATGCTGGCTCAGACAAAATAGTATACAACCGAATCCCATTTCTCCCTTTCTTGTGCTTGAGCGTAAAACTCAATGAACAACACTCTTGAATCATATGAGATATTTCATTAGTCTGAAGTGCAGAAAGTCTCACCTGCCGACTCAAGGCATCAGCAGTAAGATTAGCAGAACCTGGATGATATTTGATTTCACAATCATAATCCTTCAGGAGATCCATCCAGCGTCTCTGTCGCATATTCAACTTCGCCTGAGTGAATAAATACTTCAAACTCTTATGATCCGTGAATATCTCAAATTTTTCGCCATAAAGATAATGCCTCCAAATCTTGAGCGCAAATACAATGGCGGCTAACTCGAGATCATGTACTGGATAATTACTCTCATGCGTCTTCAATTGTCGAGAAGCATAGGCAATAACATGTCCATGCTGTGTCAGAACACATCCTAACCCCTGACCAGAGGCATCAGTATAGACAACATAACCTCCTGATCCAGAAGGTAGAGCTAGCATAGGTGCAGTAGTAAGACTTCTACGCAGCTCGTGAAATGACTCCTCACAATCCGAGGACCATATGAAGGAAACATCTTTCCGAGTAAGCTGAGTCAAAGGCCTGGCCAACTGTGAAAAATTCTCGATGAACTGACGGTAATATCCCGCTAGACCCAAGAAACTACGAATCTCAGCAACCGTCGTCGGACGAGACCAGTTCAGCACTGCCCCTATCTTACTAGGATCAACAGATATCCCTTCATTAGAAATCACATGACCGAGAAACACTACTCGATCATGCCAGAATTCATACTTGCTCAATTTCGCATACAGCTGCTTATCTCGTAACGTCTGTAAAACAATCCTTAGATGTTGTGCATGCTCATCCTTGTCATGAGAATAGACAAGAATATCATCTATGAAGATGATGACAAATCTATCCAGATACTCTCGAAATACTTGATTCATCAGATTCATAAAGACTGCCGGTACATTCGTCAAACCAAATGGCATCACCAGAAATTCATAATGGCCGTATCTGGTCCTGAAAGCAGTCGTAGATATATCTGAGTCTCGTACCCGCATCTGGTGGTATCCAGATCTCAGATCTATCTTGGAGTAAACAAAAGTACCCTGTAGTTGATCGAATAGATCATCAATCCGCGGCAAAGGATACTTATTCTTGATGGTAACACGATTCAACTGCCTGTAATCAATACATAATCGCATCGATCCATCCTTCTTCTTGACAAATAAAACAGGTGCTCCCCACGGAGAAACACTCGGACGAATATATCCCTTATCAAGCAGATCCTGTAACTGCTGTTTCAATTCCCTCATCTCTGACGGTGCCAGACGATAAGGTGCTTGGGATATAGGTGTAGTTCCTGGTACTAGATCAATACCAAATTCAACCTCTCGCACCGGAGGAAAACCAGGAATCTCATCAGGGAATACATCAGGAAACTCGCTGACAACCGGTAACTGATCAATACCCATACTACTCGTGGACATATCAACTGCATAGATGAGGTAGCCCTCCCCACCTGACTCCAAGACATGACATGCCTTCAGAGCCGAAACAAGTGGCATCGGAGGTCGCGCACCCTCACCATAAAAATACCAGCTATCACCCTCAACCGGATGAAACTGTACCAGATGCTGATACCAATCCACAGTAGCGTGATACAAAGTCAGCATATCTATTCCCAAGATACAGTCAAAATCTGTCATCGCTAATATCATCAAATTAGCTGCTAACACATTACCCTCAAACTCCAGAAGGCAACCCATCACTAGACGCTTAGTTACTATCTCTTGCTCCAACGGAGTAGATACAACTAAATCCATATCTAATGATACATAAGATAATCTATGTCTCTTAACAAAGCGACTAGAAATAAAGGAATGCGATGCTCCAGTATCAATTAATACAAGTGCAGAAATACCACATAACAGAAAGGTACCTGCCAACATGCGATCGCTTCCCTCTGTAGCCTGCTCCTGAGACAGAGCAAACACCTGCCCTTGAGTCTGTGGACGATAACCAAAAGAACTCTGTGGTGCTGGCTGCTGACGTGAAAAAGTAGAAGCCTGAGATCCAACCTGGGATCCCGATCCACTAGTAGAACTCATACGCTGAGGACAATCTCTCCGCATATGTCCCTGCTGACCGCAAATATAACAAGCACCAGTAGCTCTCCGACATGAAGCTGCAGGATGCTTCCCTCCACAATGACTACAAAACTCCTCCTTCTTCTTCTTCTTTCCAAAATGGAACATACCTTGTGAACCACGAGATCCAGATGAAGTAGTAGGAGTAGAAGAAGACGTAGGTACAGATTGTACAACAGATTGAGCTCGAGGCTCAAAAGATCCACTAGACTGTCCTGGCATCATCAACTGTGCCCGCCTATTGCTAGTCTCCACAAGACGGCAACGGTTCACCAATGTCTCAAAAGATACCTGGTCATCACAGACGACAACCTGAGAGTAGATATCTTGGTTCAAACCTTGTAGAAAGATATCATACTTCGATGCATCACTCTCATTAATATGAGGACTGAAAGGTAGCAGATCAAGAAATTGTTGCTGATATTGATCAATAGTCATTGCTTCTTGCCTCAAATTAAGCAACTCCATAGATCGTGCTTGGCGAACAGCTGAAGGAAAATACAATTTCTGGAACTCCCGACAGAAATCCCCCCAAGTCACCTGTCCTTTCTCAGTACGTGCCTGAGCAGCTTTGGCATCCCACCAAAAACGTGCTCGATCCTCTAGAACAAATTCTAGAACTTCCAATTTCTAATCCTCAGTACAATAGAAAGCACGAAAAGTACTCTCGAGTTTAGACATCCAACTCCTCGCCTGTTCAGGATTCTCGCCTCCCACCAAGGGTTTCGGTCCTACCTGCATGAACTTATTGATAGAGTAGCGACGTCTACCCTCATGATGACGATGCTGATCATCATGATGGCGATGATGACGATGATGATGACCACCTCCCTGGCCAACACTACCGTGACTCTCGTCAGCCATATCCTGAAAAGAATTGCACATTAAAATCCCAAATGCGCAAGAATTACTAGACTAAATCTCAAGTACTAATCCCAAAATCTAAGCATGCTCTGATACCAAAAATGTAGTGACCCTACATGGTATCACCTACTAACTGACAACTAATAGCATGCATTAAACTTAATACAGCAAAATAACTTAACAGAGTAAAACATGCGGAAACAAAACCATAATTTACATATCAGCTTAGGAACATAATCCAGGCTTAAATCTGTAGTGATACAACCAAATCGAAACCTCAAACAGTAAACATTATACAGCTATATCGAATCCTGCTGTATAAAAATCCTCAAGGCTCCTGCTCCCTAGTCCTGCCTTAAACTACCAGCTCCGTCCATCCTGCGACAGGCCCCATGGAATAGGGTGTCCAAGATAACAAATAGGACGTGAGCACTAACGCCTAGTACATAAACATGAGTACACGTAAATATATGATGCATGCAATATGATGACTGGTAACGGGTCATCCGAAAAATCATGCTCAAAACCGCGCCACATGAGTGCTGCCACCGCACGGATCAACCTCTGGGTGCAACCACACTCTTCTAGTACACCAAAGTAGACAGACATAAATGCCCCCACCGTCGCGGTACTCTCAGTGACAGACTATCGAGTATAGAGCTGAGCGGCTCTATAGTCAGGTATAACAAGGTATAGGCTCAACGTGTATATGCACATGACATATGAATATAGAAAATAGTAAATCATACATCATGCCATATAATAATTCCAAATAAATGCAACATATAAACATGTATACTCGCTGGCAATCTCAGTCAATGTGTACGTACCTCTAGGCTAGTTTAAGTATAGTAAGATCCTAGGTTCCAAGCCTATATTCAAAAGTTCACCGTATCACTACATAAATTCTATAAGCCTTAACTAAGCTAATAAGTACTCCCAAAACTTAAACAGATTCCCGGACCATACCTTCGTCCGTAGTTAGCCCTTTGGAGTCGCTAGTCCCGGATGACTATAACCACACCTTGGTTATTCCAGAACCTCTATTATAACCGATAGGGCCCTCAAGTGTATATCTCACACTATATAACTGAAGAAAGAAACTCGAGAATTCGTATTTAAAAATGAATCTGAGAAGCCCTATTTATAGGCAAAATTCCCGGCCAGGATCGGAACTTCCGATTTCAGGATCGGAGCTTCCGATCCAGCTCATTGCATGCATGTGTGACACGTCGGGATCGGAACTTCCGATCGGGAGATCGGAGCTTCCGATCTGCTCTACGTTCAACACTTGTCAAAACTCGCGGCTGAGTCATCGAGAATTGCTTGCAGCTGGAGATAGGAACTTCCGTTCCAGGATCGGAGCTTCCGATCTCTATGCTTCCGATGAGGTTCCGAAGTGGCTAGGATCGGAGCTTCCGATCCGGCCCAAAGTCAAAAGCCCAAATTCTCTTCCGAAGTCCAATTACACTCCGAAATTGATTAATTACCAACCCTTAATTATGTTTATCATATTATTATCTTACAATGGAATCTGGGTTACTACAAATAATATAGTTCTGTTCAATCTGGCCATACCATTCTATTCAGTCTGGCCATACAACTCTGTCAGTCTGGGGTTCTTACGTCACCCAAAGAACAATGTTCTCTTCGATTCTGGGTGCTTACATCACCCAGGAAAATTCTTATAATAACATCGATAAGAATTCGACAATTTACAAATCAGTAAATTAATCAATTCAATTTCAAAGGTAGATCACGAGCACAGGCCTTTTATCAAATCATCGAATCAAATACTGCATAATCATGCAATACTAAAAATGCATGTGACTCACTCTTCCCCGCTCAACTTATATCTCAGTCCAGAACCTACGCTGTAGTGACCCTGCATGGAATCACCTACTAACTGGCAACTAATAGCATGCATTAAACTTAATATAGCAAAATACTTAACAGAGTAAAAACGTGCGGAAACATAATCCATAATTTACATATCAGCTTAGTAATATAATCCGGGCTTAAATCTGTAGTGATACAACCATATCGAAATTCTTAAAAGTAAACATTATACAGCTAATAAATCGTGCTGTATAAAAACTTTCAAAGCTCCTGCTCCCTAGTCCTGCCTTGAACTACCAGCTCCGTCCGTCCTGCGACCTGCCCCATGGAATAGGGTGTCCAAGATAACAACTAGGACATGAGCGCTACGCCCAGTACATAGACATGAGTAAACATATGTATATAATGCATGCAACATGATGACTGGTACAGGGTCATCTGAAAAGTCATGCTCAGAACCGGCGCCATATGAGTGCTGCCACCGCACGGATCAACCTCTGGGTGCAACCACACTCGTCTAGTACACCAGAGTAGACAGATATAAATGCCCCCGCCGTCGCGGTACTCTCAGTGACAGACTATCGAGTATAGAGCAGAGCGTCTCTATAATCAGGTATAACAAGGACTAGGCTCAACGTGTATATGCACATGACATATGAGTATAGAAAACGGTAAATCATACATCATGCCATATAATAATGCCAAATAAATGCAACATATAAACATGTATACTCGCTGGCAATCTCAGTCAATGTGTACGTACCTCTAGGCTAGTTCAAGTATAATAGGATCCTAGGTTCCAAGCCTATATTCAAAAGTTTACCGTATCACTACATAAATTCTATAAGCCTTAACTAAGCTAATAAGTACTCCCAAAACTTAAATAGATTCCCGAACCATACCTTCGTCCGTAGTTAGCCCTTTGGAGTCGCTAGTCCCGGATGACTATAACCACCCCTTGGTTATTCCAGAACCTCTATTATAACCGATAGGGCCCTCAAGTGTATATCTCACACTATATAACTGAAGAAGGAAACTCGGGAATTCGTAATTGAAAATGAACTCTGAACGGCCCTATTTATAGCCAAATTTCTCGGCCAGGATCGAAACTTCCGATCTACGATCGGAGCTTCCGATCTGCTCTATGACCGATACTTGTCAAAACTCGCGACTGAGTCATCGATCATTTTTGACAGCTGGGGATCGGAACTTCCGTTCCAGGATCGGAGCTTCCGTTCCGATCGGAGCTTACTATCCGGGATCGGAGCTTACTATCCAGGATCGGAGCTTACTATCCGGGATCGGAACTTACTATCCGGCCCAAAATGAAAAAGCCCAAATTTTACTTCTGAAGTCCAATAACACTCCGAAATTGGTTAAATACCAACCCTTAATCATGTTTAACATATTATTATCTTAAAATGGTATCTGGGTTACTACATTCTCCCCACCTTTAGATATTTCGTCCGCGAAATAACATCTAAAGATAAATCAAGATAACAATATGAAATATTAAACCATGTCTTATTACAACAACGGTAATTACATCTTATATGGTAATCAAAAATACAAAGCAAACAACTCAGGATATTCTGCTCGCATACGACTCTCAGTTTCCCAAGTTGCTTCTTCAACGCCTCGGCGCTGCCACTGTACCATCACAAGTGGTATAGTCTTGTTCCGAAGAATTTTCTCCTTCCTGTCTAGGATACAGATTGGTCGTTCAACAAAAGACAGATCTGGCTCTAGCTGAATATCAGTAGACTGAATCACATGAGATTCATCAGCTATGTACTGTCGAAGCAACGACACATGAAAAACATTGTGTATACTGGAAAGAGATGGCGATAAAGCCAGACGATAAGCAACATCTCCGATCTTCTCCAGTATCTGGAAAGGCCCAATGTAACGAGGAGACAACTTGCCTTTCACACCAAATCTCATCACCTTCCTGAAAGGTGATACTCGCAGAAAAACATATTCACCAGGCTCAAACTGAAGTGGCCTGCGGCGAATATTCGCATAACTGGCTTGTCTATCTTGAGCAACTTTGATCCTATGCTTGATCAAATCTACCTTGTCTACAATCTGCTGTACCAATTCAGGACCCTCGACTTGCCGTTCCCCGACTTCATCCCAGAATAACGGAGTACGACACCGTCGACCATACAATGCCTCGAATGGTGACATATCAATACTACGATGATAACTGTTATTGTAGGCAAATTCAATAAAAGGTAACTGATCCTGCCAAGATAAGCCAAAATCCATGACAGAAGAACGTAGCATATCCTCCAGCGTACGAATAGTGCGCTCTGACTGCCCGTCAGTCTTCGGATGATACGCCGTGCTCAAACTCAGAGTGGTACCCAACGCTTGCTGAAAACTACCCCAAAAATGTGAAGTAAATCGCGGATCTCTATCACTAACAATACTCACTGGAATCCCATGTAATCGCACAATCTCCTGGATATATAAGCGTGCCATGCGATCATAAGAATACTCCCGGTTATAAGGAATGAAATGTGCTGATTTTGTCAAACGGTCAACGACAACCCAGATAGCATCACACTGACGTGAAGTCATAGGCAAGTGGGTAACAAAATCCATAGTCACGTGCTCCCACTTCCATTCGGGAATCTCAAGATTCTACAGTAATCCACCTGGTCGTCGATGTTCAGCCTTGACCTGTTGACAAACCAAACATCTCGAAACAAATTGATACACACTTCGCTTCATCCCCTTCCACCAGAATCTAGTTCGCAAGTCCTTATACATTTTCATACTTCCAGGATGAACTGATAATCGACTCCTGTGAGCTTGAGATAGAATATCATTCCTGAGCTCCGCAACATTAGGTACAACCACTCTATTGGATAGGAACAATAAACCATCTGCCTGAAAATGGAATCCAGATGTATTAACTCCATTGGCTAGACGTGCCAATCGCTGAGTCTTAACATCAGATATCTGAGCATCTCTGATCCGAGAATACAATGCTGGCTCAGATAGAATAGTATACAAACGAACCCCATTCCTCCCTTTCTTGTGCTTGAGCGTAATGTAAGAGTGGGTGCCCAGTGAGCCAACTGTGTGGCTATGGGCTTTGTTGACTCTTTGTATAAACAATCTTTTGTTTAATATTATTTACACTTTTATGGCAATGACTTTATATTACTTCATATTGTTATATTGTGATATACTATTGTTGTTTTGATAAAGACCTTGAATATACTATAGTGTATGTAAGATGTGGTAGAACATGGAGATGTCTATCATGAAATACATCTTATAGTCACTGTATATTCTAAAACCGTTCCTAGTCGATTGAGCCGTCCGATAATAAGGATAAGGATCGCTCGAGTTTGAGACTAGCATTTGCGATGCGGAGTACCACGTTTCATTGGTAGGGAACATGGAGATGTTCGAAGCATGCAAATGGATATTCATAGGATGAATAGTCGAACTACCCTATCCGGACTTTCCAAGTGGTTATCACTTATCGAGTGGATAAAGTCCGCGGTTTTGGTTGTACACCATTAGTCCTTACGACTTGAAACATCATGGAGACTCTATATGCTAGTACTGTGCTTTGACTCGTTTACCGACTCTGAGGGGGTCATCAGGTGTCGAGATTGGGTACAGTTACGACACATATAGGAGTCAATGCATTGTTGTCAAGGATTCACCACATACTTGCGAGTGTGGATATCCTATGCGATCTGAGGAGATATTAGTGTGACAAATCTCTGGCCAGAGTACTTGATGTGATTTAAGAAATGGTTTCTTAGTAGCACATGCGATGTCACTAATTTGATCTTCAAGATGCATTGCATAGTTATCGAATCTTGAGCGACTCTCGATATACCAATGGTTGTTGATTCGATCGGGATATATGGATGAAGGGACCGTACTGTACGCTAACCAAAATCTACTGGTTCTTGTAGGCACTATCAGTGATACCTAGGGAATCATGGGGCGATGTTGCTAGGCGCTTTACCATGATTCGTTGGGCAAGTCGGAAAGTGTTGTTCCGAGTCACAAGGAGTTGTGAGCCCACGGCTAGCTGTATCCCTGAACCATTGAGGGTCACACAGTGTAATGGAGTTTTAATCCCCGTTGAGATAGTTAAATTTAAAGAGTTAAATTTAATGAACTAAGGAGTTGGACTTCTTAAATAAGAGTAAGGGAGTAGGATTTCCTAAAATGACATAGGGATGGACATTTTTGGAAACCACTGAATTCGGATTCAGGAAAATTTATTTTGACTTTAAAACGTGCAGAAATGGTTTCTGTGCACATTGGTGAAATCGTTTCATCAATCGGAGTCACGATGAATTTTATATTAATTTCTGAACGAGCGGGCTTTGCTTGTCGGGCCCCAGCTTATGACTAATGGGCCCTAAGGTGTTAGTGGCCTGCATTATAAATAAGTTATTTCAGTACAGAAATTACACACAACAGGTCATTATTTTGAGAGCAATTTTTCGAAAACCCTAGCCTCTCAAAACGTTTTTTTGGCCGCCCCCTCCCTACTCTGTCAGAGAAAATTCCGGTCTGTGATTTTGAATCGCAGTAAGGAATAACGAATCAAATTCGTGTATTCTCTTCGCAGAAAACTTCTGATAGATTTTCTAGTGCAATCTATCAGAGGGATTAAACCTCTGTTCGTGGACCTGATTGAAGGCGTTCATCGGTTCCAGGGAGAGACAACAAGAGCAGAATTGTTCTGTTGGTGTCCATTAATCTCGTTGCGAGATTTGAGGTAAAATTTATTTAAATTGTTATTTAAATTTTACACACACGTAATTCAATCGATGAACGGTTGATACCCATACCATGGAAACGTTCCATGAAAAATTTTTAAACTTCCGCTGCACCGGGTATCAATCGTAATTGGTCTGGGAACTCGCCAGTTTTCCAACAGTGGTATCAGAGCCAGGTTGCTCAGATCAATCGATTGAATAATCAATTGTACAAAATTTTTGAGTCTCGGTTTATGAAACAAAATAAATATTTTTAATAAAAAAAATTTTTTTTCGGGGCAAAACCCGGGCAGCGATTGGATCGCTGCCCGGTGGGGCAGCAATTGTTGCTGCCCCGGGCAGCGCACGGCGCCGCCCAAAGGGGGCGCACAGCGCCGCCCAAGGCGGCGACCGTCGCCGCCCAGGGCGGCGCACGGCGCCGCCCAGGGCAGCGCTGTGCGCTGCCCAGCGCAGCGCTGGGCGCTGCGCAGGGCAGCGCTCGGCGCTGCCCAGGGGCGGCGCTCGGCGCCGCCCAGGGCAGCGCACGGCGCCGCCCAGGGGCGGCGCCAGGCGCTGCCCTAAGGGGGCAGCCGGGCTGCCCCCGGCCCGCGCCCCGGGTGCGGGCCGACCCGGGAGTGTCCCGAGTGGCCCGCGGGAAAAATTAATTTTTTAATTTTTTTTTATTAATTTTAATATTTAAAATTTTATTTTTGGTCCGGTCAAAAATTGTTTTTGATTGGTTCACGAGATTTCGGATCGAATTGTTCGAGTCCGTAAATTTTAAAATTGATTTTGGATAAATTTGAATTTTTGGAAAATTTTAATATTTTATCCGTAAATTGAATTTTGAAATCAATTATTTTGGTACAATTGATGATAAGATATGATCTTATGATATATTAGATAAAATATGATTTTATTTGTAAAATTGGATTTTATAGATAAAATATGATTTTATTTGATATGGAGATAAAATATGATTTTATATGTGAAATGTGATTTTATATATAAAATATGATTTTATCTTGTTTAAATTTGAATTGCCACAGCATGTTATCCAATAAATTAATTTTGAATTAAATGTTATTGGATAAGGATGATCGATTGCCATGACCAATTTTGTAGGTGTATGTTAGGAATTTACATTTTGTCTTTATTGTTGTTGGTTTTATTAATGGGCCTGGTTTATGGCCCGATATGAATGTCATATGTAATAAAAGTGGGCTTGGTTTATAGCCCGTTCCCACCCCCTAAAAATGTATCCCCTACTTGTCATTGTTATTTAATTGTAAATACATTAGATTTAGTGGGAGATCAAGATTTGAAGATGGTGGGCCCAGCAGACAATGAAGACTGAAGAAATGTAAATTGGAAGCATATGTAATAGGATTGCATTTGCATACTGCATATTACCTAGGATTGGACTAAGACCCGTGATTGGCAACCACGGGTCAATTAGAAATGGAATCGATCATCCTATATAATATGTGATATTATGATTGTATGCATGTTTAGACATAAATTGCGTGAATCCGGCAATGCATGCAATAAATTAAAAATGATGAGACAAATATTTTTATAAATAAAATCCCTCATTTTAAATATGATTTAAAATTTATATCAAGATAAATAAAGGAAATTTAAATATTGTTTAAATGTTCCTACCTTCCATCAACGGTCAATGTATGTGATGCTACCCGCGGATACGGTCCGGCTCATATTATTGGGGGGGCCCGTTCGTCGGAAAGCTGTACATTGGATCGACAAATGTTGTAAGTTGGGTGGAACTCCCATGGGATCGGCTCATATTATTGGGGGATCCACATGGCGACCGTCCATCACAACTTAATATTGATGGGTCATCTTGACATGTCACTTTAAACGGCGTCATATTATTGGGCCCTTATTGGACATGAGGTAAATACATGGGGGTTGCTTTGGAAGCAATTGGGCTCTACCTTTTGAGAATTATGGTTGGCTGATATTATTCGGGACCATAAGTTTGTCAATTGGACTCCATGTTCTCACTAAGGAAAAAGTTTCCCGTTTTCACTAGAGGGTGGTGAAATCGTTAAAATAGTGGGAGTGAGATTCATAAAATTAAATTCGCCTATTTTATGTCTTAGTAAATTGTTAAACAATCATTGATATATGTCTGTTTTTCCTTTTCAGTATTTCACACAATGAATTCGCGAAATCCTTTATTCTCGATCCTCGAACAAAACAAGCTGACTGGCGCCAACTATACGGAATGGTTCCGGAAGTTGAAGATTGTCTTAACTTCGGAGAAAATGCTCTACGTGTTAGAGAAAGCACCTCCGAAGGAAGCACCAGCTGACATAAGTCCGGAGGAATTGGCCAAACTTGATGCATGGTGTGACCATGACATCAAGACCAAATGCTATATGCAAGCCTCGATGTCTGATGAACTCCAGAGGCGATTTGAGGACACGGTGAATGCTGCTGACATTCACACGCAACTCAAGGAACTTTTTGGGGCTCAGTCGAGGGCTGAAAGGTTCTCTACTGTTAAGGAGTTGATGACGTGCCGCATGCGTGAAGGGACTTCGGTCCGTGATCATGGGGTACGAGTGATTTGGCTCATACAGAAGTTAGCGACCCTTGATTTGGTGTTGGAGCATGAACTCAATGTGGACTTGCTGCTTCTATCTCTTCCTTCTTCATTTGATGGATTCGTGATAAATTTTAATATGAACAAGATAGAGGCCACCCTTGAAGAGATGGTCAATATGCTCGTTACATATGAATCCACACTTAAGAAGGATAAGCCAGCTTTCTTGGTGGGCTCCTCATCTTCTGCTAAGAAGGGGCCAAGTATGAAGGGCAAGAAACGTTCTGCCCCACCCAAGAAAGTGGAACCCGAGAAGAAGCAAAAGACAAAGGCTTCAAACGATGGAAAATCCAAGGATGTTTGCCATTACTGCAAGAAGCCGGGTCATTGGAAGCGCAACTGCAAGGAGTATCTTGAGCAGTTGGGAACTGCAAAGGGTATGTTCTATATCGAAATAAACATGTCACTTAATACAACTTCTTGGGTATTGGATACCGGATGTGGTTCTCACATTTGCAATGATTTGCAGGTGATGACAAGAAGTCGCAGGCTTAGAATGGGTGAGACCCAGCTAAGGCTCGGGAATGGTTCCAGAGTTGAAGCTACGGCCATTGGAGATGTTTGTTTGATTTTGCAGAATGGTTTTAAATTATTGTTGAGAGATGTTTTATTTGTGCCAGATTTAATTAAAAACATTATTTCTATTTCTATGCTTGATAGAGATGGTTATTCTTGTAATTTTGTGAATGGGATTTGCAGTATTTACAAGAATGAATGTTTAATTGGAAATGGACAACTTGAAAACGATCTATATAATTTAAAACTAAAAGACGTTCCAGTGAATTGTATTGACAAACCGGCGACAACAAACAAAAGGAAAATCGATAGTCAAAACCCGGCAAACCTTTGGCACGCTAGACTAGGTCATATTTCCTCAAGGAGGATGAACAAGCTAGTGGGAGAGGGCATGTTTGATATGTCTGATATTAACTCTCTACCTACTTGTGAATCCTGCCTAAAAGGGAAAATGACTAAATCTCCTTTTAAGGGGAAGCCTGAACGTAGTCAAAATCTGTTGGATTTGATCCATACAGATGTTTGTGGTCCATTTAGAGTAGGGACTCAACATGGCCACACCTACTTCATTACCTTTACTGATGATTATTCTAGGTATGGGTATTTATATTTAATGAAATATAAGTCTGAAGCATTTGAAAAGTTCAAAGAATTCAAGGCTGAAGTAGAAAACAAGCTAGGTAAAAGTATTAAAGCACTTCGATCGGATCGAGGTGGAGAATACTTGAGTACCGAATTTTTGGACTATCTAAAAGAGAATGGGATTCTCTCTCAGTGGACTCCTCCTATGACACCACAGCTTAATGGTGTATCGGAGCGCCGTAATCGAACTTTGTTGGACATGGTTCGATCTATGATGAGCTTCACTGAGCTTCCACCTTCGTTTTGGGGCTATGCGCTTGAAACGGCGGTATTGTTGTTGAATAACGTCCACACTAAAGCAGTGGACAAAACACCATACGAGTTATGGAATGGCAAAGCTCCTAAGTATTCGTACTTGAGGATTTGGGGATGTCCTGCTTACGTGAAGCGGACAGTGGGAGATAAGTTGGATAGTCGATCCAGCTTGTGTTATTTTGTGGGGTATCCGAAGAATTCAATCGGATATTATTTCTATTATCCTGCTGAAACAAAGGTGTTTGTTTCACGGAATGCCACCTTCTTGGAGAAGGAGTTCTTATTGGATAAGAAAGGCGAGATGATGGAACTCGAAGAAGTTCGAGAAGAACCCGAAATACAAAATAACGATCCCACACCTCAGGAACCATTGCTGGACACGCCTGCACCTAGAAGATCCGAGAGGACTTCTAGACCTCCAGTTCGATATGGTCTTCTTCTTGAAGAGGGTCAAGATGAACCCGACATTGGATGTGATCCAAGAAGCTTCAAGGAAGCAATTTCTGATGCGGATTCGAATTTATGGCTTGAAGCTATGCAATCAGAATTGGATTCGATGCATACTAACCAAGTCTGGACTTTAGTGGATCCTCCCGATGGAATTGTTCCAATAGGGTGTAAATGGATCTACAAAAGAAAGCTTGGGCCTGATGGTAAGGTATTGACCTACAAGGCGCGATTGGTGGCGAAAGGTTATACTCAAAGGCAAGGAGTTGACTATGATGAAACCTTTTCACCAGTCGCAATGTTCAAGTCCATAAGAATCCTAATTGCCATAGCTGCATGGTATGACTATGAGATATGGCAAATGGATGTGAAGACTGCTTTTCTTAATGGAGACATTAAGGAAGAAATCTATATGAAGCAGCCTGAGGGGTACACATCCATGGGAAGCGAGCATAAGGTATGCAAGCTTCAGAGATCAATTTATGGTCTAAAACAAGCATCAAGAAGTTGGAACCAGAAATTTGATGAAACAATTAAAGACTTTGGTTTCATCAAGAACCCGGAGGAACCTTGCGTGTACAAGAAAGTAGTTAAGGATGCGGTGACATTCTTAGTACTTTATGTTGATGACATCCTACTCATTGGGAATGATGTAGGGATGTTGCAGTCAACAAAGATATGGTTATCAGGTAGATTTTCGATGAAGGATTTGGGTGAGGCATCCTACATTCTTGGGATACAGATCTATAGGGATAGATCTAAGAGAATGATAGGACTCACTCAATCAACCTACATCGATACCATATTGAAACGGTTTTCAATGGATGGGTCCAAGAGAGGACATCTACCCATGTGTCATGGAGTTTCTCTATCCAAGTCTATGTGTCCCAAGACTGATGCAGAGATAGAGAATATGACACATGTACCATATGCGTCAGCTATAGGTAGTATCATGTATGGGATGATATCTACCAGACCGGATGTAGCATTTGCTCTGAGTGTCACGAGCAGATATCAGTCTAATCCTGGTCAGATGCATTGGAAAGCCGTGAAGGACATTCTTAAGTACTTGCGAAGGACTAAGAATATGTTCATGGTTTATGGAGGACGAGAACTCAAACTGGAAGGCTATACCGACTCTAGCTTCCAAAGTGATGTGGATGACTCGAAGTCAACCTCTGGATTTGTGTTCATGCTCAATGGCGGTGCTGTCTCTTGGAAAAGTTCCAAGCAGGACACCACAGCGGATTCCACCACTGAGGCTGAATACATTGCAGCATCAGCTGCTGCTAAAGAGGCCGTTTGGATGAGGAATTTCGTCCAAGAGTTGGGCGTCATTCCTGAATTTGTTGGTCCAGTCCCGGTGTACTGCGACAACACGGGTGCCGTTGCTCAAGCAAAGGAACCAAGGTCTCATCAAAGATCCAAACACGTACTGAGGAAATACCACATAATCCGGGAGATTGTGGAAAGAGGAGACATCAGTGTCGAACGAGTGGCCTCTGCAGACAATATCGCTGATCCACTTACTAAGCCTTTGCCAGGACCATTGTTTGACAAACATCGCGAAGCAATGGGTCTACGTAGTATGACTAGTTGGCTATAGGGCAAGTGGGAGATTGTAAGAGTGGGTGCCCAGTGAGCCAACTGTGTGGCTATGGGCTTTGTTGACTCTTTGTATAAACAATCTTTTGTTTAATATTATTTACACTTTTATGGCAATGACTTTATATTACTTCATATTGTTATATTGTGATATACTATTGTTGTTTTGATAAAGACCTTGAATATACTATAGTGTATGTAAGATGTGGTAGAACATGGAGATGTCTATCATGAAATACATCTTATAGTCACTGTATATTCTAAAACCGTTCCTAGTCGATTGAGCCGTCCGATAATAAGGATAAGGATCGCTCGAGTTTGAGACTAGCATTTGCGATGCGGAGTACCACGTTTCATTGGTAGGGAACATGGAGATGTTCGAAGCATGCAAATGGATATTCATAGGATGAATAGTCGAACTACCCTATCCGGACTTTCCAAGTGGTTATCACTTATCGAGTGGATAAAGTCCGCGGTTTTGGTTGTACACCATTAGTCCTTACGACTTGAAACATCATGGAGACTCTATATGCTAGTACTGTGCTTTGACTCGTTTACCGACTCTGAGGGGGTCATCAGGTGTCGAGATTGGGTACAGTTACGACACATATAGGAGTCAATGCATTGTTGTCAAGGATTCACCACATACTTGCGAGTGTGGATATCCTATGCGATCTGAGGAGATATTAGTGTGACAAATCTCTGGCCAGAGTACTTGATGTGATTTAAGAAATGGTTTCTTAGTAGCACATGCGATGTCACTAATTTGATCTTCAAGATGCATTGCATAGTTATCGAATCTTGAGCGACTCTCGATATACCAATGGTTGTTGATTCGATCGGGATATATGGATGAAGGGACCGTACTGTACGCTAACCAAAATCTACTGGTTCTTGTAGGCACTATCAGTGATACCTAGGGAATCATGGGGCGATGTTGCTAGGCGCTTTACCATGATTCGTTGGGCAAGTCGGAAAGTGTTGTTCCGAGTCACAAGGAGTTGTGAGCCCACGGCTAGCTGTATCCCTGAACCATTGAGGGTCACACAGTGTAATGGAGTTTTAATCCCCGTTGAGATAGTTAAATTTAAAGAGTTAAATTTAATGAACTAAGGAGTTGGACTTCTTAAATAAGAGTAAGGGAGTAGGATTTCCTAAAATGACATAGGGATGGACATTTTTGGAAACCACTGAATTCGGATTCAGGAAAATTTATTTTGACTTTAAAACGTGCAGAAATGGTTTCTGTGCACATTGGTGAAATCGTTTCATCAATCGGAGTCACGATGAATTTTATATTAATTTCTGAACGAGCGGGCTTTGCTTGTCGGGCCCCAGCTTATGACTAATGGGCCCTAAGGTGTTAGTGGCCTGCATTATAAATAAGTTATTTCAGTACAGAAATTACACACAACAGGTCATTATTTTGAGAGCAATTTTTCGAAAACCCTAGCCTCTCAAAACGTTTTTTTGGCCGCCCCCTCCCTACTCTGTCAGAGAAAATTCCGGTCTGTGATTTTGAATCGCAGTAAGGAATAACGAATCAAATTCGTGTATTCTCTTCGCAGAAAACTTCTGATAGATTTTCTAGTGCAATCTATCAGAGGGATTAAACCTCTGTTCGTGGACCTGATTGAAGGCGTTCATCGGTTCCAGGGAGAGACAACAAGAGCAGAATTGTTCTGTTGGTGTCCATTAATCTCGTTGCGAGATTTGAGGTAAAATTTATTTAAATTGTTATTTAAATTTTACACACACGTAATTCAATCGATGAACGGTTGATACCCATACCATGGAAACGTTCCATGAAAAATTTTTAAACTTCCGCTGCACCGGGTATCAATCGTAATTGGTCTGGGAACTCGCCAGTTTTCCAACACGTAAAACTCAATGAACAGTACTCTTGAATCATTTGAGATATTTCATTAGTCTGAAGTGCAGACAGTCTCACCTGCCAACTCAAGGCATCAGCTGTAAGATTCGCAGAACCTGGATGTTATTTAATTTCACAATCATAATCCTTCAGGAGATCCATCCAGCGTCTTTGTCGCATATTCAACTCTGCCTGAGTGAATAAATACTTCAAACTCTTGTGATCCGTAAATATCTCAAATTTCTCGCCATAAAGATAATGTCTCCAAATCTTGAGCGCAAATACAATGGCGGCTAACTCGAGATCATGCACTGGATAGTTATTCTCATGCGTCTTCAATTGTCGAGAAGCATAGGCAATAACATGTCCATGCTGTGTCAACACACATCCCAACCCCTGACCAGAGGCATCAGTATAGACAACATAACCTCCTGATCCAGAAGGTAGAGCTAACACAGGTGCAGTAGTAAGACGTCTACGCAGCTCGTGAAATGACTCCTCACAATCCGAGGACCAAATGAAGGCAACATCTTTCCGTGTAAGCTGAGTCAAAGGCCTTGCCAACTGTGCAAAATTCTCGATGAACCGACGGTAATATCCAGCTAGACCCAAGAAACTACGAATCTCAGCAACCGTCGTCGGACGAGACCAGTTCAGCACTGCCTCTATCTTACTAGGATCAACAGATATCCCTTCATTAGAAATCACATGACCAAGATATACTACCCGATCAAGCCAGAATTCACACTTGCTCAATTTCGCATATAGCTGCTTATCTCGTAACGTCTGTAGAACAATCCTCAAATGCTGTGCATGCTCATCCTTGTCATGAGAATAGACAAGAATATCATCTATGAAGACGATGACAAATCTATCCAGATAATCTCGAAATACCTGATTCATCAGATTCATAAAGACTGCCGGTGCATTCGTCAAACCGAATGGCATCACCAGAAACTCATAATGTCCGTATCTGGTCCTGAAAGCAGTCGTAGATATATCTGAGTCTCGTACCCGCATCTGATGGTATCCAGATCTCAGATCTATCTTCGAATAAACAGAAGTACCCTGTAGTTGATCGAACAGATCATCAATCCGCGGCAAAGGATACTTATTCTTGATGGTGACACGATTTAACTGCCTGTAATCAATACATAATCGCATCGATCCATCTTTTTTCTTGACAAACAAAACAGGTGCTCCCCATGGAGAAACACTCGGACGAATATATCCCTTATCAAGAAGATCTTGCAACTGCTGTTTCAATTCCCTCATCTCTGACGGTGCCAGACGATAAGGTGCTCGGGATATAGGCGTAGTTCCTGGTACTAGATCAATACCAAATTCAACCTCTCGAACCGGAGGAAAACCAGGAATCTCATCAGGGAATACGTCAGGAAACTCACTGACAACCGGTAGCTGATCAATACCCGTACTACTCATGGACATATCAACTGCATAGATGAGGTAGCCCTCCCCACCTGACTCCAAGACATGACATGCCTTCAGAGTCGAAACAAGTGGCATCGGAGGTCGCGTACCCTCACCATAAAAGTACCATCTATCACCCTCAACGGGATGAAACTGTACCAGACGCTGATAACAATCCACAATAGCGTGATACAAAGTCAGCATATCTATTCCCAAAATACAATCAAAATCCGTCATCGCTAATATCATCAAATTAGCCGATAACACATTACCCTCAAATTCCAGAAGGCAACCCATCACTAGACGCTTAGTTACTATCTCTTGCTCCAACGGAGTAGATACAACTAAATCCATATCTAATGATACATAAGGTAATCTATGTCTTTTAACGAAGCGACTAGAAATAAAGGAATGCGATGCTCCAGTATCAATTAATACAAGTGCAGGAATACCACATAACAAGAAGTTACCTGCCAACATGCGATCGCTTCCCTCAGTAGCCTGCTCCTGAGACAGAGCAAACACCTGCCCTTGAGTCTGGGGACGATATCCAGAAGAACTCTGTGGTGCTGGCTGCTGACGTGGAACAATAGAAGCCTGAGATCCAACTTGTGATCCCGATCCACTAGAAGAACCCATGCGCTGAGGACAATCTCTCCGCAGATGTCCCTGCTGACCACAAATATAACAAGCACCAGTAGCTCTCCGACATGAAGCTGCAGGATGCTTCCCTCCACAATGGCTACAAAACTCCTGCTTCTTCTTCTTCTTCCCAAAACGGAACATACCTCGTGAACCACGAGATCCAGATGAAGTAGTAGGAGTAGAAGAAGACGTAGGTCCGGATTGCACAACAGATTGAGCTCGAGGCTCAAAAGATCCACTAGGCTGTGCTGGCATCATCAACTGTGCACGCCTGTTGCTAGTCTCCACAAGACGGCAACGGTTCACCAAAGTCTCAAAAGATATCGGGTCATCACAGACGACAACCTGAGAGTAGATATCTTGGTTCAAACCTTGTAAAAAGATATCGTACTTCGATGCATCACTCTCATTAATATGAGGACTGAAAGGTAGCAGATCAAGAAATCGTTGCTGATATTGATCAATAGTCATTGATCCTTGCCTCAGAGTAAGCAACTCCATAGATCGTGCTTGGCGAACAGCCGGAGGAAAATACAATTTCTGGAACTCCCGACAGAAATCCCCCCAAGTCACCTGTCCTCTCTCAGTACGTGCCTGAGCAGCTTTGGCATCCCACCAAAAACGTGCTCTATCCTCTAGAATGAATTCTAGAACTTCCAATTTCTGATCCTCAGTACAATCGAAAGCACGAAAAGTACTCTCGAGTTTAGACATCCAACTCCTCGCCTGTTCAGGATTCTTGCCTCCCACCAAGGGTTTCGGTCCTACTTGCATGAACTTATTGATAGAGTAGCGACGTCTACCCTCATGAAGACGATGTTGATCATCATGATGGCGGTGATGACGATGATGATGACCACCTCCCTGGCCAACACTACCGTGACTCTTGTCAGCCATATCCTGAAAAGAATTGCACATTAAAACCCCAAATGCGCAAGAATTACTCAAGACTAAACTAAATCCCAAGTACTAATCCCAAAATCTATGCATGCTCTGATACCAAAAATGTAGTGACCCTGCATGGAATCACCTACTAACTGGCAACTAATAGCATGCATTAAACTTAATATAGCAAAATACTTAACAGAGTAAAAACGTGCGAAAACATAATCCATAATTTACATATCAGCTTAGTAATATAATCCGGGCTTAAATCTGTAGTGATACAACCATATCGAAATTCTTAAAAGTAAACATTATACAGCTAATAAATCGTGCTGTATAAAAACTTTCAAAGCTCCTGCTCCCTAGTCCTGCCTTGAACTACCAGCTCCGTCCATCCTGCGACCTGCCCCATGGAATAGGGTGTCCAAGATAACAACTAGGACGTGAGCGCTACGCCCAGTACATAGACATGAGTAAACATATGTATATAATGCATGCAACATGATGACTGGTACAGGGTCATCTGAAAAGTCATGCTCAGAACCGGCGCCATATGAGTGCTGCCACCGCACGGATCAACCTCTGGGTGCAACCACACTCGTCTAGTACACCAGAGTAGACAGACATAAATGCCCCCGCCGTCGCGATACTCTCAGTGACAGACTATCGAGTATAGAGCTGAGCGGCTCTATAATCAGGTATAACAAGGACTAGGCTCAACGTGTATATGCACATGACATATGAGTATAGAAAACGGTAAATCATACATCATGCCATATAATAATGCCAAATAAATGCAACATATAAACATGTATACTCGCTGGCAATCTCAGTCAATGTGTACGTACCTCTAGGCTAGTTCAAGTATAATAGGATCCTAGGTTCCAAGCCTATATTCAAAAGTTCACCGTATCACTACATAAATTCTATAAGCCTTAACTAAGCTAATAAGTACTCCCAAAACTTAAATAGATTCCCGAACCATACCTTCATCCGTAGTTAGCCCTTTGGAGTCGCTAGTCCCGGATGACTATAACCACCCCTTGGTTATTCCAGAACCTCTATTATAACCGATAGGGCCCTCAAGTGTATATCTCACACTATATAACTGAAGAAGGAAACTCGGGAATTCGTAATTGAAAATGAACTCTGAACGGCCCTATTTATAGCCAAATTTCTCGGCCAGGATCGAAACTTCCGATCTACGATCGGAGCTTCCGATCTGCTCTATGACCAACACTTGTCAAAACTCGCGACTGAGTCATCGATCATTTTTGACAGCTGGGGATCGGAACTTCCGTTCCAGGATCGGAGCTTCCGTTCCGATCGGAGCTTACTATCCGGGATCGGAGCTTACTATCCAGGATCGGAGCTTACTATCCGGGATCGGAACTTACTATCCGGCCCAAAATTAAAAAGCCCAAATTTTACTTCTGAAGTCCAATAACACTCCGAAATTGGTTAAATACCAACCCTTAATCATGTTTAACATATTATTATCTTAAAATGGTATCTGGGTTACTACATACGCTTTGATACCACCTGTTGTGGGGACCTCGGGTTGCTAATCTCAAATCTTAAGGGATAATTAATGAATAAGCATCATTAATCTAATAAAGAAAGAATAAGGATCAAACAATTTTTTTTTTCAAAGGGGGGGTGCGCCCGGGCGGTTAAAAACAGCCGCCCGGGCGCCCCTGTTTTTTTCCAAAACAGTAGGCTGAGCCTCGGGTGCGCCCGGGCTGTAATTTTCTGCCGCTCGGGCGAATCCTGGGCTGAAAAATCTGCTCTGATCTTTTGTCAACAACTTGATCCTTTCAATCCATCCAACTCAAGTCTAAAACATGATATATAAGATCAAAATCATGCATATAAACATAAACAAGATCTCAAGCATCTATACATGCATTTGTTACATCGAACAAGTCTCTAAATAACGATAAACGACATAAACTATCTCAAGTTCATACATGCATTTCAAAACCAACAAGTTCTAAGGTTTGATACTTCTAGATCTCAAGACTTCATCTACAACCCGAGTCCTCACGTGCTAGACTCTCTCTCCCAGCTGTCAATGACGTCGTTGATCAGCTCCTGCCCTCTCTGTTGTCATGCACACATACAAAACAAGACAACAGCCGGATAAACTCCGGTATCATTCTCAGTATAATCGACATATAAATGCGTTAAATAAAATTCATATCAACTCTAAACATGTCAATTCAAGAATAGAGTTAAAATAACGCATATATCAACTCAAACTTCAAATCAAGACTTCAATTTATATAGCCCGCTTATCTCAAGAATTGATTCTTATCACTTCATTGCCATCAAGATTCGTAACCGATCTTGACATGGATATCCATCTATCGTAGCCATTTCGGGCTAGAAAATAAGGTTAACCGCAACCTTGGCATAGAATCAATTCAATATACAATCATATCAAAAGCAATAAAGATCCACTACCTGTGATGAATCGACAATAACATAAGTTCTACCTCAAGAACAAGTATTTAAACAAGTATGTGATTTGTTCGGGATAATTCAAGAATCATCATTCTCGAGTATCGAATCCCTGACTCTCGATGTCATCTTATACCTTTCATTCTCGAGTTTGTCATGTTCCACATCTGGATAGGAAGTACCACAACTCCTACAAAAAATTTGATCATTCAAACATCAATCAATCTTCAATCAAATTCACTTCAATCTTGATCACTTCTTCTTCGGTTTTAAGTTGAGGTTCTTGAGTCAATAGTCTCCTATTAAACTCTGAAACATATCATCAAAACATGCATATCAAACTTCATTCTATTCAATCATTTCAGAATTGAATCAAAATCATCAATATAGATTCAATCAACATCATTTCAAACTTCAACTTCTTCTTATTCGGTACAACTCGAAGTCGTGAATCGTTAGCCTTCGAAACTCAACTGAAATCGAGAAATAAAAATTCCATAAAATTCATAACATCTAAACAACTATCTCAACTCAGTTATAGGCTATCAAAACGATGTCAAAACATCAACCGGCGGCATAGCGATTCAAAATCGGTAATCGACTTAATATCGACTTCGAAGCTAACTTCTTTAACTTCAATCCAATTCATACGTCCATTCCAAATCATTAATACATCATTCTAATCCTCATAACAGCAACTAAGTATATTAAATACAAGCTGGATATCATAACAAATTCATTCCTTAATCCATATTCGATCTGGTTTCGAAAATAAACAATACAACACGTCAAGAACATAATCATATACCAAAGTACTGATCTCTACCAAATTTCGTTCTTCAAAACATGCCAAGATGATTAAATACTTACATCAAATCGAAGGCCTCGTCGCAAGGATTCCAGAACACTTTTCGGAATCGAAATCGGACAATCGGATAAAAAATTACGGGGTTTTGAAAATTGGAAATCAAAAGAACTTGAAGGTCTCGGCTACCTCTGTTCAAAATTCTGAATGAAATATCTGAATTACACGTTGAAGCTGACTAAGACATGTAATTTCGGATATATTCAATCAATATTGCAATTTGATCCCTCAAGTCTTCATTAATTGCAATTGAGTCCTCGGCCTTCTTTTTAATTCAATTTCAATCCAAAATAATTTATGAATATTAGAATTAAAATCGAAACTCTAAATATTCTAAAATTAAATATACTCGGATTAAAATTAAATAAATTCGAATTAATTAAATAATCTTGGCTTTTTGCACTTTAGCCCTTGCAACTTCGATATTTGCAAATCAGTCCCTGATCGAGTTGTATCTTCAAAATTAATCTTCTTTAATTCCCGAAACATGGAATTTAATCTTTAATCTCATAAATATTCAAATTGAATATTTATTCTTTTAATTTAAGAATTCTCGGAATTTAATTATCAAAATCCGTAAATTCTCAAATTAAATATTTTCGACTCGGAAATTAAATCTATCATGTCCATAACTTCTCAAATCAATATTAGCCCATAATATAGAATTTAATTCTCAAATCCCATAATTAATAATTTAATATTTTCGGGCCTTACAGGATCAAAGTATCCAATCGAATCACAGGATGTATGCAAGCTCAAACTCAACTATGGGCTGCTATTCAAGGGCCAATTATGCGTGCCATAGAAAAACCACTGGTTTCTCAAAAACAAGAAATGTTAAAACCATTGGTTTTACAAGAACAAGAAATACAGCCACCGGTTGTAAAACAATATGTTGAGGATTCTAATACTCAAGAAACAAGCGCTAATCTATCATCAGCTTTTGATGATCTAGATAAAGCAACAATTGATGATGATAACTCATCAAGTCAACCCTCCGCCTCTGGGGTAAAAGAGGAAGAGATCAATCTTAGGCCCCACACCGACAAGGGCAAATCTAAGATCGATACTAACCCAGCTGTCATTTCTCCATTTCAGGTTTATCAACAAAGATGGGAGAAATTAAGCACAAGAAGTGAAATCAACTCGATCACTTGCAGGGTTGATGTCGCAGGAATATATCCAAGGGTTTGGCTAAAAAACAATGTCAATCATAAGGATGTAAAGCTATGGTATGAATTTGGGGCTCTAGCCTCAGTTTATACAACTTCACCAGGCTTCCAGGAAATATCACAACTACCAAAATGGATTCAGGAAGCAGTCCAAGAAACATGGGCAAATAATGATCATTTGTCCAGAGAAGATGTGCTCGAGTTATACTTCTTTAATGCAGCTCCAGAACCAACAGAGAAAGGATCACACGAGCCCTTTCATTTCATCAAGCTAAGGAGACCTGACATGAATTATCAAAGATTTATCAAGAATCCTATATCTGAAGAAATACCATTGGTGTCCACTTTTGGAGAAAATGAAATCTCAACCAGAAGGGCATGGGGCATTTGGGTTTGTCTGACCGAGATGGATAAGGTCAAGTTTCCGTTCAAATTTTATCAAAATTCTGTGAACGGATCATTCCTGTTAAACACAATGACAGGAAAAACTACGGCTTTTGTGGAAGAACTCTTCGAAAAGAAGAGGAACTTTTTGTGGAACAACAAGCTAACGGAGAGTAAAGAAACTCGTCGAAAATTTTGTAACATGGCTCATATCGGAAGATGGTCAGAGAATATCTGCCCAGAATGCCCAAACCAAAAGGAGCCAGAATTCGGAAAAACCTTCAAACCCCGAACGGATCGAAAAGATTTTTTCGAGTCAAGCAAAGGTGGACAGGGACCACCAAAACCGCGTTTTCCCAGGGGCCCACTGCAAAAGCAAAAGATGCCCCGACAACAATAAAGAAGGCATGTGAGGAGAATAAATCCAAAAGAAAAAGTCAAGCATGTGACTTCTCCACTAGTAAAAGATGTCATCGGGCATGTGACTCTCCCACTAGCAAAAGATGCCATCAATAATAGCATAAAGAATTCAAGACAGCTGTAAGATTCCCTGAAGTTTCTCGGTGAAACGAGTGGAACTTCGGCTATAAATACAGGATTTTGAGAAAGCTGAAGACATCGATCATTCCCTTCAGTTTTCTTACAAAATAAAAATTATTGTAATATTTCTCTTTCTGAGTTTGTGTTAAATTTCTGTTTTATGTATTTTAAGAACAAGACTACTATGAGTAGCTAAACTAGTTATCTCTTTCTCTTTAAATGAGGTTGATTTATGTAATAATATGTTGTCTGAATAAATTTCCTAAGTCTCTTGTTCATCCATGCTTATATTTTATAATTAGTTTTATATACCATACGCCTTAAGGTAGAAAACGAATTAAGGCTGTGCTGGGTGTCGTTGAAGGAGCTTGTGCAGAAACCATCTGTTGCGACTGCGTGGTTGAGTGTGAGGAACACTTCGTAAAACTCGGCAGGTATGACCCGACGATACTATGGTTAAAAAGATATTTAATTTTAATTAATCTTACGGAAGCATGATGAGTTTAAGCATAACTTTAATAAAATTGGGAAATAAGAGGCATAATAGTATTATTTAGTTTTAAGTACATGTTCGAGACATTTTTTAATTAAAAATAAATATTTTTAGGATACGAAAAACAAAAGGAATATAATTGGCTAAATAACGAAATGAGAAGAATATATTTAGCCATTATCACCTTTTCACGCCTGCCTTCTAATTTTTTCTCTCTCCTCTCCCTCCACATTTATCAATCACCGCGCCTCAACATCCCCAATTTTTGTTTTCTTGCTAAAGTTTCTTCTCTCTCGCCGCTACAACAATCCCAGTACTACTGTGAATTGGAATCTGTCTTCGCCGGACCCTCCCCCACCCCCGACAGCGTCACCCATCATCGCCTTTTACACCGTCTGTCACCAGCGCTGCCATCCTCACCTTCTGCCCCTCCGAGGTCCTTATTATATCCTCTCCCGTTTCTCGCAATCCGTAGCCCTAGGTCGCAAGTTTCTGTGCTCTCTGTTTCATCCGACGATTTACGAGTGATTTATTGTTGATTTCTGTGATTTCAGATGGTAAAGAGGTTGTAATTTGGACCAAGCACAACTTGTTTTCCAGCGGTGAATTGAGTTTTTCTTACCCAAGCACAAAGGCGTTACAATTGTGTAAGTGTTTCTCTCGTACAGTACCATAGGATAAAATTCAATTCAATTCAATCATAAGTGTGTGATTGTAGTGGTACCCGGAATAACTTGGGGTCGAAACCCAGATATATATAAGAAAAAATAAAAAGTTCGAGGTAAATTCCAAATATCCTTTAATTAATTTGGTGTCTGGCCATGTGAAAGATATATCAGAAGGCACTATACATTATATAGTGGTGAAGTCTGGATTATTAACTCAACTACAAGACATGCACTTGGCTGAGAAAGTTATACATACTGTACACCCCACAATGAATAGTTTACCCTTGTTTATGGTCAAGGGTTGTATGCTCTTGGTCATAAAAGACTTTTTATTTGCCTCGCGAGGCAGATGATGCCAGAATTTCAAATATGATATGTGTATCTCATGACCCTTTCATTTTTGAAGAGTTCTGAACATTTATTGGCATCCGGTTATTGTGGAAGAACCGAGGCTTTTTCTTTGTTTATGTTGGATTGAGTTTTTATCAATCTGCATGATTTGAAATTATGGAGAGTTATAAAAAGTTTATTTTTTATTTTCCGTATTTTTTACATCCTTTGTTAACATTCGTTAAAGATTTTACTTCAAATTTTTTACTGATCATTTTCATTTGGGAGTTTCCTTCCCCCAATGAATAAAAAAATATATATATTGTACACACAACACATGGCCGACATTATACACATATCATACAAACAAAATTGATGGCTTTTCTTACTTTTTTTTTAAAAAAAGACATGTACTTAGATTGATATTGGTATCAAATTTTGTTAAGAAAATTTGGAAACTGAATTTGATGCTGTTGAGCATTTGTGGGTTTCAGTTTTACTGGGTTGAGAAGTCAGCGAAACCACCGTGCCATTCTTCGCTGCACAACCATCTTGCTTGGGTATGTTCTTGATTTTGTTTTGGTTTTCATGAAGTGTTAAAGTCAATTCCAGTATCTTTTCATTGATTTAGCAGGCTGCCTAGTAAGGTTTTATATCCATTCGAATTTATTTTGATTCGTCTCATTTATCGCACTATTATTGATTATCACTACAAGAAAAATGGCTTTCCTGAAACTTCGGTGGCAACATAGTCTCCCGCTACTACTAAGCACACTCGATTTCCGGCAAGCCTGATTGTACCACCGTGTCGGTGTCGATCCCACTGAGTTGCGGAGGCGCTGTTGGATAGGAAGGTCAAGCTGTTTCGACCAAGCTGCACGCATAGATCAGTTTTGGGGTGGAATAATTTAACTCCATGTTTATTTTCCTTTTTATTGTGATTTGGGTTTACGGTCTTTTTATGACGAGAGTTAATTTTTCTTATTATTTTGTTTGTTTTTTTTTTTGTAAATTTTTGGGGTTAATCTTGGAGGGTGGGCTTGCTCAATAAAGCGTTGGTTTTGAGGGAAAAAGGTATGATAATTTTATTCTGGGTTTGGTAACGCTTATCGATCCCTTTTTGGTTTTATTTCCTGTTTCACTTCTATTACATGCACTTTGTTATTACCTTGCTCCCTGCTTCTCATTTGAAACTCTCCTGTTAAGTGTTTCTCTTGGTTGGTTTTTTATTATTTTTTTTGGTTCGTTTCTCTTTCAAGGATGTGAGTTTTTTTCCTTTTTCAGATTTTTCTTTTATATATATCAATTGATTTTCTCACTAGTGGTTTTACAGTTTTGGGTTTCAATATATGGATTTTGATTACTCGAACTAGCAAGGCTCACAATAGATGCTGGCTGGATTCCTCCTAGGCTATTTATATTCTTATTTAATGGAGCAGTCGAATTCTTTATGCAGGTGAGTGATGTTATTATTTTACTTGCCCCTGTGCTTTTAAAATTGTTGTCCTCTGATTCTTGGTTTGTTTTTTTTTATAACAATATTAGCACATCTACAAGCAAGGATATTTTGTTCCTACTATTGTACTTTAAAGTTTAGTTCATCTTACCGTGATGTAAATTTTATTAGCTGACTTAATAAACTTTTTTTTAAAAATGTGTATATCAATCTGCCCTTAAAAAACTTGTTACTTAACTTTATTATCTTTTGGGGTTGGTGGTACTTTGTTACTTAAATTTGTCTTTAACAATCTCTATGTTTTATGATTCACTAGATAAATTTAGTTCGATGACTCGGAAAATTGTATGAAGTTATCTTTTAAATGGTGTAATATATCAAATCTCCAAAATGCATGTCTAGGGTGATGCTGATTACTTGAGATGTCGTGAACTACAAGAATTTGACCAGGCAATGCAGCATGTTGAAGAAAAAGTATGGAGTATGTATTTTATTCATCTATCTGCTGTCTTATTATGATCTGAGTAAAAATAATGCTTAATATATTGCATGAAAAATGTTGGTGAGAGAGGGGATTTTATGTTCTCAATAGTTTTCCTATACATGTGTTAGCACTTAGCAATTCTCAAGTACGTAAGTTCTGTTTGTCTTCGTCCTCCACTTTCATTGTTTTTTTTCCTCCTAGTTGAAGCCGAATTTTACATGCATACATAATCTAATTGAACGGAACTATTGAGTCAATGACATATTTGGACAAGTGAAAAGAACTTATGGCTCATGTTGAACATTGAGCACTCTGCATTTGTGTAGATAATAATTTATTTCTATATAACTGCAGTGGAATTAAAATTTTTATACATGATTCTGTAGTTTTGACTTCAGAGCATCAGAATATTTCACAAAAGGATGAAGGAGATAAAATAATTGTGTTTGAAAAGGGGGTTTTTTACTTCCATTGGAATAGCAGCTATTCTGTCTATCAGGTTGGCTGCTCAAAGGAAGAGAAATATAAGGTATGATAGTGTAATTTTTTTTCCTTTGATGCTGGGGAAAAACTTGTTTGATAAAGTAGTAGTGTCGTTTGCAATTAATCTATAGCATGCCGCATATGCCTCCACAAAAACAAGACAAGTAAATCCAAACTTTTCAATAAGTGATTATTTAATTGTGTTCATGGTTTTTGTTTTTTTTTAAATAATTTATAGTTTGGATAGACAAGTTAAAAGAGAAGATCAACGTGGACATTATGAAAAATATCGGGTCAAGAAAGTGGAGTTGTGAAATCAGTACTTCCTGTAAATTTTATTCTTTTTATGATTATTGAAACTTTTTTTGATTTGAACTTTTGTTTTGATTGAAGGTAAATCATGGAAGGATGCAAGAAGATGAAGCAAGAAAATATTTTCAGCAACTGATTAATGCTGTTGATTTTTGTCATAGTAGGGGAGTCTATCACAGAGATTTGAAGGTGGTTGTTTTGACCTTGAATAAATGAAAATCTATACTATTAATAAAGGTAGATATACTATTAATAAAGGGAGAGACTTTTTTAATAACTGTTTTTGGTGAATCTTTTTTTGTTTCAAAAATACCCTTAGCACTCTACTTTCAACTTTTTTAACGGGTCAACACTTTGCTTATAAATTTTATGCAGTTACCTATATAATTTTTAAATTGATAAATTTGATTTTTATCTTCTCAAAAAAAAAAATTCGTTCTTCATTTTTTTCAGGAGCAATGGTTTTTTATGCACACATCGTGTGTGCCATTATCGCTAGTATATATTATTATATCCCATATCTTTACTGGTGCAACTAGAAAATTTATTGCTGGATGCTTTTGGAGACTACAAAGTTTCTGATTTCGGATCAAGTGTTCTGTAGTGACCCTGCATGGTATCACCTACTAACTGGCAACTAATAGCATGCATTAAACTTAATACATCAAAATAACTTAACAGAGTAAAACATGCGGAAACAAAACCATAATTTACATATCAGCTTAGTAACATAATCTAGACTTAAATCTGTAGTGATACAACCAAATCGAAACCTTAAACAGTAAACATTATATAGATATATCGAATCCTGCTGTATAATAAAATCCTCAAGGCTCCTGCTCCCTAGTCCTGTCTTGAACTACCAGCTCCGTCCATCCTGCGACCTGCCCCATGGAATAGGGTGTCCAAGATAACAACTAGGACGTGAGCACTAACGCCCAGTACATAGACATGAGTAAACATATGTATATAATGCATGCAACATGATGACTGGTACAGGGTCATCTGAAAAATCATGCTCAGAACCGGCGCCACATGAGTGCTGTCATCGCACGGATCAACCTCTGGGTGCAACCACACTCGTCTAATACACCAGAGTAGACAGACATAAATGCCCCCGCCGTCGCGGTACTCTCAGTGACAGACTATCGAGTATAGAGCTGAGCGGCTCTATAATCAGGTATAACAAGGTATAGGCTCAACGTGTATATGCACATGACATATGAATATGGAAAACGGTAAATCATACATCATGCCATATAATAATACCAAATAAATGCAATATATAAACATGTATACTCGCTGGCAATCTCAGTCAATGTGTACGTACCTCTAGGCTAGTTCAAGTATAGTAAGATCCTAGGTTCCAAGCCTATATTCAAAAGTTTACCGTATCACTACATAAATTCTATAAGCCTTAACTAAGCTAATAAGTACTCCCAAAACTTAAATAGATTTCCGGACCATACCTTCGTCCGTAGTTAGCCCTTTGGAGTCGCTAGTTCCGGATGACTATAACCACACCTTGGTTATTTCAGAACCTCTATTATAATCGATAGGGCCCTCAAGTGTATATCTCACACTATATAACTGAAGAAAGAAACTCGGGAATTCGTATTTAGAAATGAATCTGAGAAGCCCTATTTATAGGCAAAATTCCCGGCCAGGATCGGAATTTCCGATTTCAGGATCGGAGCTTCCGATCCAGCTCACTGCGTGCATGTGTAACACGTCGGGATCGGAACTTCCGATCGGGCAGATCGGAGCTTCCGATCTGCTCTACGTTCAACACTTGTCAAAACTCGTGGCTGAGTCATCGAGCATTGCTGGCAGCTGGAGATCGGAACTTCCGTTCCAGGATCGGAGCTTCCGATCTTTGTGCTTCCGATGAGGTTCCGAAGTGGCTAAGATCGGAGCTTCCGATCTGGGTTCGGAGCTTCCGATCCGGCCCAAAGTCAAAAGCCCATATTCTCTTCCGAAGTCCAATAACACTCCGAAATTACTAACCCTTAATCATGTTTAACATATTATTATCTTAAAATGGAATCTGGGTTACTACATTCTCCCCACCTTTAGATATTTCGTCCGCGAAATAACATCTAAAGACAAAATCAAAATAACAATATGAAACCTCAAACCATGTTTTATTACAACAACTGTAATTACATCTTACATGGTAAATCAAAAGTATAAAGCAAACAACTCAGGATATTCCGCTTGCATACGATTCTCCGTTTCCCAAGTTGCTTCTTCAACGCCTCTGCGCTGCCACTGTACCATCACAAGTGGTATAGTCTTGTTCCGAAAAACTTTCTCCTTTCTGTCTAGGATACGGATTGATCGTTCAACAAAAGACAGATTTGGCTCTAGCTGAATATCAGTAGACTAATCACATGAGATTCATCAGCTATATACTGTCGAAGTAATGACACATGAAAAACGTTATGTATACTGGAAAGATTTGGCGGTAAAGCCAAACGATATGCAACATCTCCGATCTTTTTTAGTATCTGGAAAGGTCCAATAAAACGAGGAGACAACTTGCCTTTCACGTCGAATCTCATCACTTTTCTGAAAGGTGATACTCGGAGAAACACATATTCACCAGGCTCAAACTGAAGTGGCCTGCGACGAATATTAGCATAACTGACTTGTCTATCTTGAGCAACTTTGATCCTATGCTTGATCAAATCTACCTTGTCCACAATCTGCTGCACCAATTCAGGACCCTCGACTTGTCGTTCCCCGACTTCATTCCAGAATAACGGAGTACGACACCGTCGACCGTACAATGCCTCGAAAGGTGCCATATCAATACTACGATGATAACTGTTATTGTAGGCAAATTCGATCAAAGGTAACTGATCCTGCCAAGATAAGCCAAAATCCATGACAGAAGAACGTAGCATATCCTCCAGCGTACGAATCGTCCGTTCTGACTGCCCGTCAGTCTCCGGATGATATGCAGTGCTCAAACTCAGAGTGGTACCCAACGCCTCCTGAAAACTACCCCAAAAACGTGAGGTAAATCGCGGGTCTCTATCACTGACTATGCTCACTGGAATCCCATATAATCGCACTATCTTCTGGATGTATAAACGTGTCATGCGATCATAAGAATACTCCCTGTTATAAGGAATAAAGTGTGCTGATTTCGTCAAACGGTCAACGATAACCCAGATAGCATCACACTGACGTGTAGTCATAGGTAAGTGGGTAACGAAGTCTATAGTCACGTGCTCCCACTTCCATTCGGGAATCTCAAGATTCTGCAGTAATCCACCTGGTCGTCGATGTTCAGCCTTGACCTGTTGACAAACCAAACATCTCGAAACAAATTGATACACACTCCTCTTCATCCCTTTCCACCAGAATCTAGTTCGCAAGTCCTTATACATTTTCATGCTACCAGGATGAACTGATAATTGACTCCTGTGAGCTTGAGAAAGAATATTATTCCTGAGCTCCGCATCATTAGGTACAACCACTCGATTAGATAAGCACAATAAACCATCTGCCTGAAAATGGAATCCAGATGTATTAACTCCATTGGCTAGACGTGCCAAATGCTGAGTCTTAACATCAGATATCTGAGCATCTTTGATCCGAGAATACAATGCTGGCTCAGATAGAATAGTATACAAACGAATCCCATTCCTCCCTTTCTTGTACTTGAGCGTAAAACTCAATGAACAGCACTCTTGAATCATATGAGATACTTCACTAGTCTGAAGTGCAGAAAGTCTCACCTGCCGACTCAAGGCATCAGCAGTAAGATTAACAGAACCTGGATGATATTTGATTTCACAATCATAATCCTTCAGAAGATCCATCCAGCGTCTCTGTCGCATATTCAACTCCGCCTGAGTGAATAAATACTTCAAACTCTTGTGATCTGTGAATATCTCAAATTTCTCGCCATAAAGATAATGCCTCCAAATCTTGAGCGCAAATACAATGGCGGCTAACTCGAGATCATGCACTAGATAATTACTCTCATGCGTCTTTGACCGATTATTTCGGTATTAAAAATAATTACTGGCAAGTGTACCAGGTCAAGTTATAATGTAGTTGGACAGAGTCCAAGTCAATCTCACAGAGACTAATGTTTAAATACTAAGATATAGACTATTCAAATTAATCTAGGCTAAATAAAATGAAGGATTTTTCTGAACTATTAAACTAATTAAATTAAAATAAATTATTCTAAAACAGAAACTTAAATTAAATTAAAAGAGCAGAAAAGCTTTAAGACTGATTCAAATTTTAGGAAAACGACCAGGATCACACAACGGTACCAGACATCGATAATTGCCACGTATTGGATTTAATCAAACAAAACTCATTCATATTCATGACGAAATTCCCTAGAATAATTATTAACCTATTTCTAGAATTAATAACCCTATTTTCATTTAACAGTTCAATTATTTCTAAATGAATTTAATTAAACAAAAATGCATTCACGAGTTATAGAATTTCAGCTTTCGCCGAAAATCGCACACTGAAACCGAATACTATTTCTAGTTGGTTTAACTATGTGTTGATCAATATTTTTGAAGCTAAATTTCAACCTTTTCTTTTTCAAGTCCAGATCGAATGACATACAGGCAATTAATTGGCCAGATTAAAAGCAAGAATTATGCACAAACATTAATCAATAAATATTCCATAAATCAAAATTCAATCAATCCGTTCCATGAACAAAAATCAATAGTCTGACCCTATTGTGGTCCCGGTCAAAAGACGACTACTCCATAATAATAAAATCAAACAAAAGTTTCATGTTTGAATTCATAATAAAATAAAACAGAAAAAGAGGAAAAGAAAATTCTCAGCAATAGTGCCGAATCTTGCTTGCGTTGCGCGTTTCTTCTCTTCCATGCTCCAGCCGTCAAATCCCGAAAATCTCTCCAAAATTTATTAGTCTAAAAAATCAGAAGTTCAAAAGTTCTCTCCAATTAGGGCTTTATTCCCCTTTTATAGCTCCTTTATTTTCGTCCAAAATAATGTCTAATATTGCCCAAAATAATCAGAATTCCAAAAATCCCAAATTCTGCACGAATTATTTTTTTTTCCATATTTGCAGTGTACACGGACCCCGGACAAGGTCCGTGCCTAGGTCCGTGTATTAAAACTTCAGCCCAAACAAAATACGAAGCCACACGGACCCTCTTCCAGAAGGTGCACGGGGTCCGTGCATTTCTCTGTTATGAAAATCTCAAACGCCGAAGGTACACGGACCCTTTTCCAGATTGTGCACGGGGTCCGTGTATTATTTTTCTTCCAATGTCTTTTGCTTCGAACAGGCACGGACCCTCTTCCAGACGATGCACGGGGTCCGTGTATTTTTCCTTCCTTGAATTCTCTTAGCTACTTAAGATTTTTCCGTGTTCTCCGGCCAAGATCCAACGTGGCATTGAATTGTTTGACTTTTTTTTCAATATTCAGTTCTTCTCAAATCTTAGTCAAACCTACAAACATAGAAAATATGACGATTTATGCACAAAACTCGGAATATAAATGCCAAATAAACACGAATACGACAAAATAAAGTGCCAAATAAGCTATAAAATTCGTGCTTATCAAATCCCCCACACTTAGCTTTTGTTCGTCCTCGAACAAATCAGAAGAAATTAGAGATGAGAAATATCGACACAGAGTGGCACAATCAAAATATTTCAATCTACCAAATCTCGTCACACCCAATCAAAAGCTCATACTTCGAAAATCACAAGCCTCGCTTTCGTCGCAATTTAAAACTCGAACACTACCCAGAAAAGATCAACAGAATGAGACGTGTGTAGTGTGAGTGTCAGAACTTATACTCCTCAAAAGTTTTTCGGTTTAAAGATCTCTCATGTTTATTCACCAACTAAAATTTTTCTTTCTTTTTCTCGCCCCATATGCTTATCTTTCATATCCCTCTCTACTAAATGTGGAATAATTATGACTCGGTCAATAGGTCTTTTAAGCTTATAACGTTCGGCCATGGTTCACGGCTACAATAAAGGATAGGAAAGCAAAAATGAGAGACAACAAACAAGTTGCCATTTAGCGCAATTAAAAAGCTCCATTCCCCATCTATTATTGAATTTCATCACTTTCTTTTGATTCATCAATACAACCCATTCTCTTCTTCTTTTTCCTCCTTTTCTTTTCAATACCCCTTAAATTTTTTTTTCGAGTACCTTCTTCTCTTTTTTTTTTTTTTTTTTTCAACTCAACCCTTTCTTTCATTCAAAAATAATTCACTAACTCCTTCAAATATTTTTCTGTGAATACTTGGAGTTTTTTGTATATTTAAAAGCGCCAAAAGGGTTTGTTTCTCTCAAAACTTAGGTAGGAAAAATAGTGTATGGCTAAAAATCAGGTGGTCAATGTAGGACATAAGAGATGACGAATAGGGTCTAATTGTGTGCCATTGGCATACACCATTCGATTTTTATCAGGCTCAATGGGGTTACTAGGGAAAAAAAATGATTTCTCAGGTAGGCTTGAAAGGCTCAAACGGTCCAAAGATCGCCTAAATCATCCCTAAGTCATAATCATTCAAATTTTCGCTTTGAGGACTAATCAAACAAGTTCTAGGGATAACAACTGCAATTTTTCTCTCTTTTACCAAATTTTTTTTTTTTCCATGAGATCACCTCTTACCAATTCACAATTAACTTGCATAAGTCTGACAAAAGTGCATGAAAGGTGTCTCATAAAGTCAATGCAAAACTAGTTCATATCAAAGTTTCTCCTTGCAACTACAGCTAATCTCATTCAGTTCTAGGCACAAAACAATTTTTCAGGCGATCAAAAATCTAGCAAACTAATTGATATGTCATGTAAACCACAAGTGCTCATCTCTTTTTATTTTGAAAGTTTTTTCTAAGTGATGTGAAACAGAGCGTAATGAACGACCTACCCCCACACTTAGAATGGGACACTTTCCTCAGTGTTAAGCTAATAAAACATAAAGCAAGAAAAATAGTAATACCAAAAACACTTTCCTGAAAAATGTCGTTGGCCATGTAACACAAGGGGCAGGTGACAGCCTGAATGATAAGACGCCCAACAATACGCGCGCTCTCTCCTCCTCAATCATCGATTTACTCAGATTCAGTAAAAATCTGCACCCACAAAAATTCACCGAGATTAACTAAAGAAGAACTAAAAATAAATTAAACAATAAAAACAAAACAAAACGAAATAAAAAATAAAGTAAAAAAAAAGAAAAGGAAAAGAAACTGGGTTGCCTCCCAGCAAGCGCTAAATTTATAGTCTATAGCCCGATTGTGCTTTCCTTTCAATTTTAAGGTGGATCATTTGATGTCGTGGATCTATATCCTTCGTCACCACGATTTCTGCCTATGCTGTCATCCACCATCATTATGGGTCCAAGTCTTTTTATATCATCGATGCTCCACCCCATTGTGCGAATATAATCGCGTAAGAGCCTAACAAGCTTTGATTCTTCTCTACCTGCCAAATAAGATGACACAATTACAGGTATACTTGAATCTTCCAACGTCACATATTTCAAATAAGAGGGCAAAGATTTATATTCAAGTCCAGGAGGCTCTTCGACAAAAAATTTTGGATTTTGCGAGATTGCAGTTAATTCTTTCGTCTTCAAAGAGGACAATTTCACTTCATTTCGTACCTCAACATTGCTACCTACACATGTACCACGAGCATCAACATTCAGACAAAAATCATTGACTTTAGGATAAGAGGAATCACTTTTAAACATATTAAACACCACTTGCTTCTCATTCAACCGAAGTATTAATTCCCCCTTCTGAACATCAATTAATGCTCTACTGGTTGCCAAGAATGGACGTCCTAATATCAAAGGAGTTTCACGATCATCATCCATATCAAGTACCACAAAGTCCACAGGAAAGATAAATTCATCAACTTTAAGAAAAACATTCTCCACTATTCCCTTAGTATGTTTAATTGATCTATCAGCAAGCTTGAGGGACATAGTGGTAGGTTCCATTATTCCTATACCCAATTTTTTTGCAAGTGAATATGACATTAAATTGATACTAGCACCTAGATCACATAAAGCCTTATCAAATGACATACTACCGATAGCACAAGGTATAGAAAAACTCCCTGGATCTTGAAGTTTTGGTGGGAGCTTGTTTAGAAATACTGCCGAACATTCCTCATTCAAATTCACGGTACCCAAATTGGTCAACTTCCTCTTATTTGCTAGAATTTCTTTCAAGAACTTAGCATAACTCGTTATTTGAGCTAGGGCATCTGCAAAAGGGATGTTAACATGGAGTTTCTTGAAAATTTCAAGAAATTTTTTAAATTGATGATCAAAATTTAATTGTCTAGCTCTTTGGGGAAAAGGAAGACTAGAAATATCAACATTAGAATTTAAGTCATCTTCCTTACCTTTCTTACCTTTGCGTGGAGAGAGAATGACTTGTTCTGGTGTGTGCTCTACCTTGACTTCTATCTCCTCTGTCTTGACTGTCATAGCTTGTTGCACAAAGATGGCATTCACTTCCTTAGGATTCTTCACTGTGTCACTAGGTAGTGAGCCTGGAGCCCGGGAAGATAACTGGTTCGCCAATTGTCCCAACTGAGTTTCAACCCTTTGCATCATGGCATCATGGTTCTGCCATCTCATCTCGTTTCCAGCTATGTATTTTGCAAGCATATCTTCAAGATTTGACTTGTTCTCAGATGTGTTGAAACCCGGCGGCATAGAAGGTCCAGCACCTTGTGGAGGTCTAACTGTTTGCTGCGGAGGCCTTTGCTGTGCAGGCTGCTGAGGTAGATTAAAACATTGAGGCTCGACAGAATTTTCAGCCCGTTTTCACCCAAAATTTGGGTGACTTCTCCAACCCGGATTGTATGAGAAACTGTATGGATTAAACTGTTGTCGCTCTTGGTTTCCCACATAATTCACCGAATCTCCTTCAAAAACTTGCATCCCATCAAAAAATGCATCTGGCATGAATGGAATGCCACTTGATGGTCCTCCAACTGCCTCAATGCTTCCTTGGACTTGATTCACTTGTTTTACTGGTGCCGGTTTATTAGCTTGCAGTTGGGACACTTGATGGTTCAGTCCATCGAGTTTTGCTGTAATCGCTGTTAGAGCATCCATCTCAAGGAATCCAACTTTTCTTTCTCTCCTGCTGTCTTGCCAACCAACATTGCTTTCAGCCATATTTGATATGATTTCAAGTGCTGCTGTAGGAGTTTTTCTATAGAGGCTGCCATTGGCAGCTGCATCAAGCATAGAACGAACAGATGAATCAACTCCATAGTAGAAAGTTTCTACTTGTTGGCCCACTGATAACCCATGCACCGTACATACTCTCAGCATCTTTTTAAATCTTGTCCATGCGGTATTCAAAGATTCCCCATCCTTTTGCCTGAAAGACATGATTTCATTCCGCAACTGTGTAACTTTGGTTGGTGGGAAATACTTGTGCATGAACACTTCAACCAAACCATCCCAGGTAGTAATTGATCCCTCTGGCAAATCTCGCAGCCACTCTATCGCTTCTCCCTGTAGAGAAAACGGAAAGAGCCTCAACCGAACAACATCAGCAGTCACTCCATTAAATTTGAAGGTATCACATATTGACAAGAATTGCTCTAGATGAGCGTTCGGATCCTCAGAAGGCGCCCCTCCAAATCTAACTTGCATCTGTATCATCTGGATGATGGCTGGTTTAAGTTCAAAAGTGTTTGCTTGAACTGCAGGATGAACAATGCTGGATGCGTATCCTCCAACCAATGGTCTATGAAGATCCATCAGAGTGCGGTTATTCTCTTCTTCAGCCATATCTTCAAGCTCCTCTTCAGATTCAAAATTTAGAGCCAAGTTATGCTGCCTTCGATCTCTACGTATACGACGAAGAGTGCTTTCAAAAAAAAAAAAAAAAAAAAAAAAAAGGGTTGACCCCGAAGGGGACCCCATTCCACATGAGTCAGAGGCCCATTGGCTCATGCGGACGAAGAGTGCTTTCAATCTCTAGATCAAGTGGTATGAGGTTTTTAGAAACTCGAGCACGGCTCATATAACATGAGATATACTCCTGAAAAAAAAAATAAAAAAATAAAATAAAGCGCACAAATCAACCACTTGAATAAAAATTAAACAAAATAAAATAAAAACCTAGTCTCAAATAAATAATCAATCCTAATATTAAACAAATAGTCCCCGGCAACGGCGCCAAAAACTTGATCGATTATTTCGGTATTAAAAATAATTATTGGCAAGTGTACCAGGTCAAGTTATAATATAGTTGGACAGAGTCCAAGTCAATCCCACAGAGACTAATGTTTAAATACTAAGATATAGACTATTCAAATTAATCTAGGCTAAATAAAATGAAGGATTTTTCTGAACTATTAAACTAATTGAATTAAAATAATTTATTCTAAAATAGAAACTTAAATTAAATTAAAAGAGCAAAAAAGCTTTAAGACTGATTCAAATTTTAGGAAAACGACCAGGAACACACAATGGTACCAGACATCGATAATTACCACGTATTGGATTTAATCAAACAAAACTCATTCATATTCACGACGAAATTCCCTAAAATAATTATTAACCTATTTCTAGAATTAATAACCCTATTTTCATTTAACAGTCCAATTATTTCTAAATAAATTTAATTAAACAAAAACGCATTCACGAGTTATGGAATTTCAGCTTTTGCCGAAAATCGCACACTGAAACCGAATACTATTTATAGTCGGTTTAACCATGTGTTGATCAATATTTTTGAAGCTAAATTTCAATCTTTTCTTTTTCAAGTCCAGATCGAATGACATACAGGCAATTAATTGGCCAGATTAAAAGCAAGAATTATGTACAAACATTAATCAATAAATATTTCATAAATCAAAATTCAATCAATCCGTTCCATGAACAAAAATCAATAGTCTGGCCCTATTGTGGCCCCGGTCAAAAAACGACTACTCCATAATAATAAAATCAAACAAAAGTTTCATGTTTGAATTCATAATAAAATAAAACAGAAAAAGAGGAAAAGAAAATTCTCAGCATAGTGCCGAATCTTGCTTGCGTTGCGCGTTTCTTCTCTTCCAAGCTCCAGCCGTCAAATCCCGAAAATCTCTCCAAAATTTATCAGTCTAAAAAATCAGAAGTTCAAAAGTCCTCTCCAATTAGGGCTTTATTCCCCTTTTATATCTCCTTTATTTTCGTCCAAAATAATGTCTAATATTGACCAAAATAATCAGAATTCCAAAAATCCAAAATTCTGCACGAATTATTTTTTTCCATATTTGCAGTGTACACGAACCCCGGACAAGGTCCATGCCTAGGTCCGTGTATTAAAACTTCAGCCCAAACAAAATACAAAGCCACACGGACCCTCTTCCAGAAGGTGCACGGGGTCCATGCATTTCTCTGTTATGAAAATCTTAAACGCCGAAGGTACACGGACCCTTTTCCAGATTGTGCACGGGGTCCGTGTATTATTTTTCTTCCAATGTCTTTTGCTTCGAACAGGCACGGACCCTCTTCCAGACGATGCACGGGGTCCGTGTATTTTTTCTTCCTTCAATTCTCTTAGCTACTTAAGATTTTTCCGTGTTCTTCGGCCAAGATCCAACGTGGCATTGAATTGTTTGACTTTTTCTTCAATATTCAGTTCTTCTCAAATCTTAGTCAAACCTACAAACATAGAAAATATGACGATTTATGCACAAAACTCGAAATATAAATGCCAAATAAACACGAATACGACAAAATAAAGTGCCAAATAAGCTATAAAATTCGTGCTTATCAGTCTTCAACTGTCGAGAAGCATAGGCAATAACATGTTCATGCTGTGTCAGAACACATCTTAACCCCTGACCAGAGGCATCAGTATAGACAACATAACCTCCTGATCCAGAAGGTATAGCTAGCACAGGTGCAGTAGTAAAACGTCTACGCAGCTCGTGAAATGACTTCTCACAATCCGAGGACCATGTGAAGGCAACATCTTTCCGTGTAAGCTGTGTCAAAGGCCTTGCCAACTATGCAAAATTCTCGATGAACCGACGGTAATATCCAGCTAGACCCAAGAAACTACGAATCTCAGCAACCGTCGTCGGACGAGACCAGTTCAGCACTGCCTCTATCTTACTAGGATCAACAGATATCCCTTCATTAGAAATCACATGACCGAGAAACACTACCCGATCAAGCCAGAATTCACACTTGCTCAATTTTGCATACAACTGCTTATCTCGTAACGTCTGTAAAACAATCCTTAGATGCTGTGCATGCTCATCCTTGTCATGAGAATAGACAAGAATATCATCAATGAAGACGATGAAAAATCTATCCAGATACTCTCGAAATATCTGATTCATCAGATTCATAAAGACTGCCGGTGCATTCGTCAAACCGAATGACATCACCAGAAATTCGTAATGTCCATATATGGTCCTGAAAGCAGTCGTAGATATATCTGAGTCTCGTAGCAGCATCTGATGGTAACCAGATCTCAGATCTATCTTGGAGTAAACAGAAGTACCTTGTAGTTGATCAAATAGATCATCAATCCGCGGCAAAGGATACTTATTCTTGATGGTGACACGATTCAACTGCCTGTAATCAATACATAATCGCATCGATCCATCCTTCTTCTTGACAAATAAAACAGGTGCTCCCCATGGAGAAACACTCGGACGGATATATCCCTTATCAAGCAGATCCTGTAACTACTATTTCAATTTCCTCATCTCTGAAGGTGCTAGACGATAAGGCGCTCGGGATATAGGCGTAGTTCCTGGTACTAAATCAATACCAAATTCAACCTCTCGCACCGGAAGAAAACCTGGAATTTCATCAGGGAAAACATCAGAAAACTCGCTGACAACCGGTAACTGATCAATACCCGTACTACTCGTGGACATATCAACTACATAGATGAGGTAGCCCTCCCCACCTGACTTCAAGACATGACATGCCTTCAGAGCCGAAACAAGTGGCATCGGAGGTCGCACACCCTCACCATAAAAATACCAGCTATCACCCTCAACTGGATGAAACTGTAGCAGACGCTGATAACAATCCACAGTAGCGTGATACAAAGTCAGCATATCTATTTCCAAGATACTGTCAAAATTTGTCATCGCTAATATCATCAAATTAGCTGCTAACACATTACCCTCAAACTCCAGAAGGCAACCCATCACTAGACGCTTAGTTACTATCTCTTGCTCCAACGGAGTAGATACAACTAAATCCATATCTAATGATACATAAAATAATCTATGTCTCTTAACAAAGCGACTAGAAATAAAGGAATGTGACGCTCCAGTATCAATTAATACAAGTGCAGGAATACCACATAATAGAAAGGTACCTGCCAACATGCGATCGCTTCCCTCTGTAGCCTGCTCCTGAGATAGAGCAAACACCTGCCCTTGAGTCTGGGGATGATAACCAGAAGAACTCTGTGGTGCTGGCTGCTGACGTGGAACAATAGAAGCCTGAAATCCAACCTGTGATCCCGATCCACTAGCAGAACCCATGCGCTGAGGACAATCTCTCCGCAGATGTCCCTGCTGACCGCAAATATAACAAGCACCAGTAGCTCTCCGACATGAAGCTGCAGGATGCTTTCCTCCACAATGGCTACAAAATTCCTCCTTCTTCTTCTTCTTTCCGAAACGAAACATACCTCGTGAACCACAAGATCCAGATGAAGTAGTAGGAGTATAAGAAGACGTAGGTCCAGATTGCACAACAGATTGAGCTCGAGGCTCAAAAGATCCACTAGGCTGTCCTGGCATTATCAACTGTGCCCGCCTGTTGCTAGTCTGCACAAGACGGCAACGGTTCACCAAAGTCTCAAAAGATACCGGGTCATCACAGACGACAACCTGAGAGTAGATATCTTGGTTCAAACCTTGTAGAAAGATATCATACTTCGACGCATCACTCTCATTGATATGAGGACTGAAAGGTAGCAGATCAAGAAATCGTTGCTGATATTGATTAATAGTCATTGATCCTTGCCTCAGAGTAAGCAACTCCATAGATCGTGCTTGGCGAACAGCCGGAGGAAAATACAATTTCTGAAACTCCCGACAGAAATCCCCCCAAGTCACCTGTCCTCTCTCAGTACGTGCCTGAGCAGCTTTGGCATCCCACCAAAAACGTGCTCGATCCTCTAAAACAAATTCTAAAACTTCCAATTTCTAATCCTCAGTACAATCGAAAGCACGAAAAGTACTCTCGAGTTTAGACATCCAACTCCTCGCATGTTCAGGATTCTCGTCTCCCACCAAAGGTTTCGGTCCTACTTGCATAAACTTATTGATAGAGTAGCGACGTCTACCCTCATGATGACGATGTTGATCATCATGATGGCGGTGATGATGATGATGATGACCACCTCCCTGGCCAACACTACCGTGACTCTCGTCAGCCATATCCTGAAAAGAATTGCACATTAAAATCCCAAATGCGTAAGAATTACTCAAGACTAAACTAAATCCCAAGTCCTAATCCCAAAATCTAAGCATGCTCTGATACCAAAAATGTATTGACCCTGCATGGTATCACCTACTAACTGGTAACTAATAGCATGCATTAAACTTAATACAACAAAATAATTTAACAGAGTAAAACATGCGAAAACAAAACCATAATTTACATATCAGCTTAGTAACATAATCCAGGCTTAAATCTGCAGTGATACAACCAAATCGAAACCTTAAACAGTAAACATTATACAGCTATATCGAATCCTGCTATATAATAAAATCCTCAAGGCTCCTGCTCCCTAGTCCTGCCTTGAACTACCATGCCATGCCAAATAAATGCAATATATAAACATGTATACTCGCTGGCAATCTCAATCAATGTGTACGTACCTCTAGGCTAGTTCAAGTATAGTAAGATCCTAGGTTCCAAGCCTATATTCAAAAGTTCACCATATCACTACATAAATTCTATAAGCCTTAACTAAGCTAATAAGTACTCCCAAAACTTAAATAGATTCCCGGACCATACCTTCGTCCGTAGTTAGCCCTTTGGAGTCGCTAGTTCCGGATGACTATAACCACACCTTGGTTATTCCAGAACCTCTATTATAACCGATAGGGCCCTCAAGTGTATATCTCACACTATATAACTGAAGAAAGAAACTCGGGAATTCGTATTTAGAAATGAATCTGAGAAGCCCTATTTATAGGCAAAATTCCCGGCCAGAATCGGAACTTCCGATTTCAGGATCGGGGCTTCCGATCCAGCTCACTGCATGCATGTGTGACACGTCGGGATCGGAACTTCCGATCGGGCAGATCGGAGCTTCCGATCTGCTCTACGTTCAACACTTGTCAAAACTCGTGGCTGAGTCATCGAGCATTGCTGGCAGCTGGAGATCGGAACTTCCGTTCCAGGATCGGAGCTTCTGATCTCTGTGCTTCCGATGAGGTTCCGAAGTGGCTAGGATCGGAGCTTCCGATCTGGGTTCGGAGCTTCCGATCCGGCCCAAAGTCAAAAGCCCATATTCCCTTCCGAAGTCCAATAACACTCCGAAATTACTAACCCTTAATCATGTTTAACATATTATTATCTTAAAATGGAATCTGGGTTACTACAGTTCTGTCCCATCAAGTCCTGGTGATTATTGATTGAAACATTGTGGTTCCTTCTTAAATTATTTAGCATTCAAAATTCACGTTTTTCATGTGCTTTGATGGTCGTAAAAAACAATATTTTTGTATATATGTAGTTTTCATTTGGAATGGTAATTACTTCTATACACGATAAAGTGGATAACAGATGGAGATGTCAAAATGCTTTAAAATTCAACTACGATTTTTTTTAAAAAATAGCTCATTATATGCTTTGATTTTATGTTTATTTGGAATCAAAATAGAAGTCTTACAAAAATTGATGTGCCAGGATGATGGTTTGTTGCATACGACTTGTGGAACACCAAACTATATCTTGAGTTAATTTTTTTGATCCTACATCTTCATTGTTTTTAAAATCTTGTTTCCTTGTTAAGTTGCGCAATGAAAAGGCTAGGAGACATCTTACAAGCACGAGGAAGTAGCAACTTGTTCCCTTTGGGCAAAAATTTCCAAATGTTGATCCTTTGGCTGTTCGACTCTTGGAGAAGTTGCTTGCTTTTGATCCCAATGACCGTCCAACTGTTAAATCTTTTTTGGTATATTTTGTTTGTGGATAGCCACTTTGACGTAACGTGTTTGTAAGTTGGGAAGGCAAATGTGACAATCATGTATTAATATTTTGGATTATATGAAAATTTTTATTTATGTTTCAAGTTAAGTTAATTTACTATCTACGTGAATTGTGGGGTGAAAATGATTATTTATTTTGTGATACATAATTTTTTGGTGTCATGTTATCTTGACATTACAAAATGTCACAAAAGTTATGACGACATTAGAATAGAGAATATTTATCGTGAGTATCACCAAAATTTTAATGTCACCAAAAGTTCTATATAAGGACGTTTATGTATGTCATTAAAGACTATTATTCTAGTAGTTAACAAATTAAAATTAAAATTTTGGTGCATTTTTTTTAATCACTACTTGATGTTTGCATACGAAAAGAAACTCAATTATTCATTTTCGAATTTTTTTTAAGAACGAGCTATTGTAGCTCTAAAATATTTTAAAGTATTGCTTTACTCTGATAATATTATCAATCAGATCAATGCAGAAGAAATGAATGCATTTCCATACTATTTAATTTTTAGATATTTTTCCCACTTTCCGTTCACACGGTTCTCAATGCAAAGGAGGAACCACGAGCCCTCTATCCCACACATTTATCCAGAAGAAAGTGTAGTTCACAGGTTCCACCAAATACATCATCGATCCTAACTGGAGTGATAGACTATATAAAATTTTAAAAATGTAGATAATTAAAGGTAGGATTATTAAAGATTTGAAATGAAAGACAACTTTAGGGGAGGAAATATCAATAAAGTTATATAAATAGAGTATAATAAAAATTTTGTATAAAACTTCACGAAATCAATTAAAATTTAGTTAGTTTATAAATATATTTATTACATTCGTATCCTGTGATATTTATGCTCGGATTTTCAATTTTTCATTTGCAAGGATGGATAGAAGCTAGCTTGCATGGAATTTTCTTGATTTATTAATTCATACAATTGTTCCTGAGTCTTTGCAAACTGATCAGTTTCTTGCCACGCAACATCGGAGTTTGAATCTACAATATAATACCACTTGATTATTCTGACATATACATTAATAATCTAGTTGTGTAGAGGGGTTTATTGTATATTGATATAATATATTGTCATCATTTAATATAATATTTATTTTATAAAATTCTGACATATATGTACATTAATAATCTATTGTGTGGAGGGATTTATAGTATATTGAAATAATAGATTTTCACCGTTAATTTAATATTTATTTTGTAAAATTTTGAGTTTTTTAAACAATTGTTTTTTGTTTGTAGTATAGATAAATGAGATTTTGTTATTATATGTTTATTAATATCATGTGTGTTGAATTTTTAATTAATTATTTTGTAAAAAAAAAGTCAAATAGGATTTGATATTTTTTAATAACGACTTACGCCAATCCGAAGAGAACCCCCATGGGAATTTACTCATAGTAGTTAGTAGTAAGTTATAAACTATCTTGATCACCCCTTAAAAAAAAGCGAATTATCTTGATCGCCAAACATATGTTGTCCAAAATAAGGGTAAATTTTTAAATATGAATTTTTTTTTTCCTAAAAAAATATAAAAAAACATCGCTATTTTAAAAGATAAGATATGCTGCAATTTTAATTTTTTAATATAATTTTTTTTAAAATTACATGCACATTATCCTTAATTTCTCAAATTAACACACACACATATATATATATATATATATATATATATATATAATTAAACAGCTAGCCGATTATATATATAAGAATAATGCGCGCGTGCGTTTCTTGATAGTTTCTTGATTGCAACCGTGAATATTACGCCTGAAGATTATACATATAAATACGTAGTGCGGCCTTAGCTTGTTTTCTGAAAACACATACAACTACTAGCGCCTCGTTTCTTGATTAATAATTCTCTAGCTAGGAACACATTCGTTCGTCTTAATTCTTTTCGTAAACTCAGATCGATGGATCACACTTCCATGGATCTGCTTGGTGATTTTTCTTTGGGGTTTACGATCGATTACCCTTCGCTTGGTGATTTTACTTTGGGGTATAGCTTCCTCCCGACGGACCAAGAACTCATTCAACATTACTTGAAGAAAAAGCTCAACAAACAACCCATCGAATACGATTTCATCCCCTTTGTCAATATCTACAATCATAGTCCGCAGGAGTTGGCTGGTACGTACCTTGCTACTTAATTCTATTAATCGCCTTCGATTGATCGATAGGTTTGTTTCTTTATCAATTAATCCATATATATGATCGATTGAATGAATTGAATTGAATGTGCAGATGATTATCCGAGCTGTTTGGGAGAAGATGAGAATGTATGGTACTTCTTTACCCCGAGAGATCGCAAGTATCAAAAAGGCAAGCGCCCGAATCGAGCAGCTGGTAATTATGGGCATTGGAAGGCCACCATAGCTGATAAACCCATATATGACAACATTATTAATCATAATATTATTGGATTCAAGAAAACTTTAGTCTTCTGCCAAGGACAGTTTCATAAAAGCAAAAAGACAGATTGGATCATGCACGATTACGTAGTTAACCAGCCATCTTCAGGACAACATGTGTGAAAGAGTGGGCGCCCTGCTAGCCAACTTGTGGCTAAGGGTTTTTATGACTTTATTTGTAAACAATCTTTATTTAATATAATTTACACTCTTTATTGGAATTTACTTTATAATATTGTTATGTTGTGACGTGCTATACGATGTTTAGATAAATACCTTGAATATACTAAAGTGCATGCAAGATGTGATAGTGGATATGGATGACTATCATGAAACACATCTTGTAATCACTGCATATTCTAAACCAGTTCCTAAATTCAAAATATATCTAAAGATATCAAAGATATCTCATAGAAGTTTCCTAGTATGCTTAAAAGACTCAAAAATAGGAATAATATCACCAAAATAATAAAATCCACCGAAACACACACAAACATGCCGCACTGTGTGTGCACAGACCCTAGAAGGTGGTCCGGATCAAGGTTCGTGTGCCCATGGCGATTGGAGCTTAAAATTGACGTTGACGATCTTCAAGGGCACGGTCCCCGTGCCTAGGTCCATTCCTAGGTCCATGCCTAGGGATTTGAAACTGAGCGTATTTATTGTAAAAATCATATCTCAAGTTCTAGCCGTCGGATCGAGTTGAAACTTGAACTGTAACTTTATAACATCCTAAATACATTATGAACGGTGGAGATTGGATTTGGATGTCTCTAAAGCCTCCATCAAATTCCTTTCCTCCAACTCGAGCTCCATGCATTCCAACTTGGCTCCCATGCTCTCCAGCTTGATTGCCATGGATCCCAAATCCTTCTAATATTGATGGAAAATTACCGGACAACTCTTGGGACAATTTGAATCTTTGAGCGCCTTCTAGATTCATATCATTGTCTAGAGGCATAGACAATCACATGACCTCTCTGTGATAACACACATCTCAAACCCTGGAGAGAAGCGTCGGTGTGGACCACATAACCACCTGATCCAGATGGTAGAGCTAACACTTGGAGCAGTAGTCAATCGGAGATGCAACTCGTGAAAACTCTCCTCGTACTCCACGTCCAAACAAAAGGCACATCTTTCTTCTTCAATTGCGTCAAAGTCTTAGCAATCTGAGAAAAGTTCTCCATGAATCTTTGGTAGTAGTCTGCCATCCCAAGAAAACTGCGAATCTCCGAGACTGTCATCGGATGCGACCAGTTTAGAATGGCTTCCGTCTTACTAGGATCAACAAAAACACCGTCTCGTGAAATTACATGACCAAGAAAAACAAGTTGGTCAATCCAGAAGTCACACTTGCTCAACTTAGAATATAACAGCCTCTCTCTCAGTATATGTAATATAGTATGGAGATTGAAAGAATGCTCGTCCATACTGCAAGAATATACCAGGATATCATAGATGAACACTACCACAAACTTATCCAAGAAGTCACGAAAAACCCTGTTCATCAAATCCATAAAGACATCTGGAGCATTCGTCAATCCAAAAAACATCACTAAGAACTCGTAGTGACCATACCGTGTGCAAAATGCTGTCTTAGAGATATCCTCCTCTCTAAACCGCAACTGGTGATATCCCAACCGTAGATCAATCTTTGAGTAAATGAAAGTAGCTTGCAACTGATCAAACATATAAAATATCCGTGGAAGAGGATACTTATTCTTCACAGTCACCTGGTTAAGCTGTCGATATTCTATACAAAGACGCATCAACCCATCCTTTTTCTTGAAAAATAAGACTGGGGCTCCCTAAGGAGAAACACTCGGTCAAATGTAGCCCTTATCAAGAATATCACGCAGCTAATTTTGCAACTCTCTCATCACGGAAGGTGCAAATCAGTACGGAGCTCTGGAAATCGGCGCTATCCCTAGCAATAACTTAATGTCAAACTCGATTTCCCTCACTCGTGGTAGACATGGAATCTCCTCCGAAAACACATCGGGAAACTCACGTATTACAGGTATCTCCTGGATGTATGGTCTCTCCAAGGATGCATCGATGGAGTAGATGAGTTAGCCTTCCCTGCCAGACTCTAAAGCACGTCGAGCTTTCAGAGCAGAAACCACTGGCATCGAGGGTTGTGCTCCCTCTCCATATAAATACCATACCTAACCATCCTCAGGACGAAACTAAACGAATCTCCACTGGCATCAAGGGTCGCGCTCCCTCTCCATATAAATACCATACCTCACCATCCTCAGGACGAAACTAAACGAATCTCTGGTAGCAGTCAACTATAGCTCTATAGGTAGTCAGGAAATCAATACAAATAATGCAGTCGAAGTCATCCATGGCTAGAATCATCAGGTTAGCACGAAGTTGATACCCCTCAAAATCCAAAGTGCAACCAACCACTAGACGCTTAGCTAAAACCTCTTTACCTATCGGAGTCGATACCACTAGCAACACGTCGAAAGGGATAAACGATAATCTATACCTCTTAGAAAAACACGCTAAGATGAATGAGTGAGACGCACCAGTATCAATCAGACATATGCAGGAAAACCACACAAACTACAGGTACCTGCAATCATTCGATCACTGTCAGCCTCCACCTGATCCTTGTTCAGTGCAAATACTTGCCCCTGAACACATGGCCGTATGTAAGAATGACCACGGGAAGAAGTCTGAGAGTGTTGCCACTGCAAATTCTGCGACTGTTGGCGCTGCTGCTGAGAGGGCTGCTACTGATACTGCGACTGTTGCTGCTGGACAGATGACTGAGAACCTCCGGAACCACTAGCTGCTCTCATCAGATTAAGGCAATCCCTCTTCATATGTCCCTCCTGTCCACACTAGAAACAAGCGTCGGTCGTACGAGGACACGGGCTTGTGGGATGCTTACGCCTACACTAATGACACCGAATCATCCTCTAGCTATCGAAACGCTACACTCCGCCTGATCCGAAAGAAGAATAAGTGCCGCCCTGCTTCTTGGAATACTGGGATCTCGGACCCAAAGAGCTAGTTGGTCTTTATGAGGAAGAAACCATGAACCTGTTCCTCCGAAGACTGTCCTCCGCCTGGTAACAATGGCTCACCAAACCCTCGTAAGTCATGTCACAGCCCATCGCAAACAGATGATGAATCTCAGGGTTAAGACCCTGAAGAAAGAGATCATACTTCGCCTTGGAACTACTGGCGTACTGAGGACAATAAGGGAGAATCTTAAAGAACTTCTGCTGGTACTCATTGATAGTCATCGTCCCCTGCTGCAAACTCAGCAACTCACTGGCCTTCGACTGTCGGAGGGCTGGAGGAAAGTATAGCCTCTCAAAAGCAGTCCAAAACTCGGTCCAAGTAGCTACTCCTCTGGCTTCAATAAACGGTCCGGAAGTAGATCTGCACCACTTCCTGGCATTACCCTCAAGAAGAAAATCCAGCGTCTCCATCTTCTATTCGTCGGTGCACTGGAACTCTCTGAAACAATTTTCCATGCGCTCTAACCATTTTTTAGCAACTCCCACTACAAGAAAAACCGGAAACGACAACGGATATAATCCGTTGTCGTAGGGGTCGAAAAACCTTTGTACTTTTATGTGTTGTCGTAAGTATAACATACGACAACGGTTTATATCCGTTGTGGATTCCAACATATGACAACGGATATGCAACATTAAATATCTGTTGTCGTACACACTTTTTGACCATGGTTTATAACTATTGTCTTAAGTTGTCTTTTACGACAGTTATAAACCATTGTCTATGTTGGCATACGACAACAGATTTGCAACACTTTATATCCGTTGTCGAATGTTGAGAAATAACCACATTTTAAAAATGATGTCTTATGTAGGTGTACGACAACACATATGCAACTTCTTATATCCGTTGTCGTTCGCTTATTATTCTACCACGTTTTAAAACCGTTGTCGTATATTATTTTTAACAACAATTTATAACCATTGTCTTAAATTGCCTTTTCACAACAATTATTATTCACAATGAATTCAAAAATCATTGTCTATTTTAATTAGTGGTATATACCCATACAAAATAAAATATTTACTACAAGCATAAAATATGTGAAATAATATATATCTTCAAGTCTCAAAAGCTGTGACATGCATCTAAATACTTTTGAAGAAATTGTAGCGCTAGTAATTTCGAACCCAACATGTCATGGAAGTTGTACAAAAAATATAGATCTACTTATCTGACCGAATTTACAAGTATTTTCGATCACGATTTTCAAAAATAGCTTCTCCTCAATTTTTAAGAGTTCGATCTTGAAACAAAGCGCTTCTCCTCAATTTCCCAATACAACTAGTTCATTCCACAGCTTCATGCCCATGCCCGACATGACTTCCAGTCACCCGACAGCCAAAACTACAAGTAACAACAAATACCAAATAGTGTTACAAGCCAATTACGAAATTAGGGCACATTAGTGTCCTATAACAGACACATTTTAATACTTTACATATTGTGGTCATATTCAATTCATTTGCATACATTTTCAGACGTCAACACTACATAAAATATCTTAGAGTTCCCTACAAGAATTTGAGCATCTTGGCAACACAACCCCGTTCTGGCTCCAAAAGATCCAGACTCGGGTAAAACATCAATTTCAGGCGACTCCCTATGGGTAAAGCTTCTAATTTCTCAATTTCTTAAATTATCAATAATGTCAAAAACAAAAATTACATAAGATCCCAAAAAATCCTCCTCCTTTAACATTAACTAATTACATCCCAATCTACGAAAACGTGATAGAATAAAATTCAACCACATAACTCGAGAACATTCATCCCTTCAAAATAATTCACGATAGTTTCACAGCAACAGTACAACACTTTGCGTTGTACATTATGGATTAAAGTAGGCACCTCCAAATAATAGAATTTAGTACCTTTACTAAGCAGGGTGAACCCATTTCGAAGAAATTAATATCAATAAAATCTAATTAGGAGGTTAAAACTTTCGTCTGAAAGCATTAAAGTAAAAAAACAAAAACGAAAATCAACAAACGGAGATTTAAGGATGCTATATAAGCAAAAGGGTTTTAAGGAAAAAAAAAAAAAGGAACACGGAGAATTAAGAAATTGCAAACCTTAGAGCGACAGAGAGGGAGAAGAGGTAGTGGGTAGGACAAGGATGTGGGCAAACGATTTGTGCCCTAATTTCAATCAGCTGGTTTGATTGGGCCCTTAAGCCGTTCATAGCAGAGTTTAACCTATCTCAACTATTATCTAACGAAAAATTTTCGGTTACGATCAAGCACAAGGAATTATATATCACAAACCAAATACGATGATATCCTCATTCCGACATCATCATTTGGAGAACCATTTAAGAAGAACATACATGCTTTATTTTTCTTATCCTGATAATCAAATAGACAGTAAAAAATTAAGTTGTGTAACATGGCAGCTAAAAATATTTTCCAAATGAAGATTTTTTTTCCCGAAATACCCTTTAATCTGCAGTTAATTCAACAATATTTTTACAATACACGAAACGAAAAATCCAAGGAGATCACAAATTACCAAACAGGCCACCCAAAATGGCAAAATCTTCTTCTGTCTTGGACTCTTGGTGAGTATATAATAAGGAAAATATTGGAACGAGTTGCTCTTTTCACATATTCGGAGTATGTTTTTTGATTAAAGAGAAAGCTGAAATATGTTGTCCCTTTGTCTCAGAAGCATCAGAAACTTGTGTTTTGTGACCATACCAGAAAATAAACAATTTTGTTTTTCTTTTTAAGGAAATGAATCTCAACTCCCACAAAAAACAGAGAGAAACTACAACGGGATGAGTAAATAAATGCAAACCATGACTTTATAATGAACAAACAGATAAAAAAATATGAGAGAATTTTTAAGACCTTGGATTCATCAATTTCAGAGGGGGAGACAGGGGGACTGTCAGTTAGAGAGCCACAGCTCTGGCCTCCATTGAGAGGGCCAGATTTGAACAAAACTTTGTTTAAAAATGCAAGATTTGAACCAAATTAATCTTGCATATAACCAAATTAAACACAACACTTAAATATTAAACCAAGAAATCTTGGACATACAAACAAGAATACTCTGCCAACCGTTTTGTTATACCACTTCATAATTCAACAAACCTATAATGCACAGCATGCAAATGGAAAATATTCTACAAGGAGCCTTGACTTGGCCAGTAGAAATAGCAACTAAGTGGACTCACCAATATTTATTATGTGAGCACAAACAACAAATAGCAACTAAGTGCCCAGTAGAAATAACAACTAAGTGGACTCACCAATATTCTACATGCAAACGACAAAATCATCAGGTCCTGTAGGTCTTGGCATAAACATGCAGCTGGAGATTTAAATCTGATAAGCATAAAAGAATACTTAATTCACATTGACAGTCATAGGTAGAGTACCTTATCTGTAAAATTTCCGTTGTTCGTCCATAAATATACGTACCTAGTAATGAATATAATCTTGTATGCATTCCGCCCATTCGGAACGAACTTCATTAATTTCTTCCATTGAGTACTCTGTTTTAACGAACTTCAAACCACAAATAAATTATATTATTACCCAAATAAATGTAAATGACTTTGGAAAAAAATAACAAGACAATTATTTGAGAAGATTTACTATAGCGGACAGTGAATGCTTTTCACTGTTAACATTTCCTTCAATAATATTTTTCATAAATCTCATCACATAATAACCACATTGTTTTGCATCTGGTTGTCGAGGACCCTGTGTAGAAGAAAGCAGAATGTCTCATCTACAAATAATATTTGTAGATGAATCACAAGTAGACATGCATACATACCTTTACTGTTTCCCATATTTCCTGTTTTCTGCCTTTCCTTTCTTTGTTTGAATTAAACAATTTCAAGCTCCTTCATACATAATATTAACACATCAATGTTGAATCACATAATTAAGTCCTCGATAAAGACAAAAATATGTACTCACATATTCACTACATATTTCCAGTCCTCATAACGATTACAATGACAGTGGATCCAAAAAATAAACCATCTCTCTGTAAGGATCAATAACCGTGAGAATCCAAAATAAAAACCAATAAGCCACCTTTATTTCGTACAGTATCCAATCAACTATGCAAGGAAAAAAAGTTCCATGCAAAAGCCTCTGTCGAATACATTGCAAATCCATATGCAGTTTAAACTAATAAACAAACAGCCATAATTTTAGGCAGTAAAACCATCCCCAAATTTCAGAAGCACAAAAGAGGAATAAGATAACACCATCGCTAAACTAATATAAAAAAAAAACATGATAAGCAGAATGCCAAAGCTGCTTATTCATACTTACATAAAGATTCAGCTTTATCGTAGATATACTCAACGAGGTAGCTCGATTCGCTGTAAATTCCTGCTAACAAAACAAATCAAAAACAGTTATGCAAGAAATCCGTATTAAAATTATTTCATTTCATCACACAAAATTCAGAAAATTCTCACGGTAGATTGAAATCATGACTACCTCGGGGAAATATTCGGAAACCCTAGAGAATCATAAATGACAACTACATCTCCTTCTCAGTGTCGCTTATTTATCTGAGTTTTTTGGCTTATTTTCAATGAGAGTAAAGCACAAATATTATGTGCTTCGTCTATGCTATGAACATTTCGACATTCGGAGGTGCCCAAACAAGAAGGAACCCAAAAAAAAAAAAAAATCCCAAACAGATGAGCTAATGAAAGAACCCGAAAAAAAAAACACAAAACAGAGTCTCGTTTTTCACCCTTTTCTCGACATCACCGAAAACCCAAACAACAATAAATCTAGACCCTCAACATCTACTAAAAATACCACGAAGCATGAGCCCGAAGCAAGAGAAGAAAGCAACGAAACTTACACAGTGAAAGTCGCGACACTGAAGCTCCAATCCAAGCTTTAAACTCACGATTGAAGTCACGATTGGCGTTGCCAAGGCTTGGGCTAGATGCAAAGAGGTCGCACAACCATTTTTCGACGATCGATCGGCGCCGAAGGTGAGCTGGGTTGAAGGGGGCGAAGGGTTTGGCTAGGGATTGGGTTTCTCTCATTTCTTTTTAAGGCAGGCGTGTAGTACTATGGGTTATTATATGTATTATATTTTTAAAAATAGTATTATATTTTTTTAAATATTTAAAATAAATAAATAAATAAATAAATAACAACGACAACAGATTACAAAATCTGTTGTCTTAGACCTTCAAAAAAACTCTCATAGACAACGGTTAATTAAAACCGTTATCGTAGATCATAAAAAACCCGCTCATTGACAACGGTTTTTAAAAACCGTTGTCTTTGAACAATATAAGACAACGGATTTTTAAAAACCGTTGTCGTTTTTATTAAAAATACGGTCAACGACAACGGTTTTTGTAAAAACCATTGTTAAAGGACAAAAGACAACATTTTGTGTATAATATCGTTGTCTTTTTAGTGTTGTTAATTAGCATATTTGTTGTAGTGTCCAGGTGCCTCACCTTCTACTAACGGCTTAGGAATCATCTGTAGGAAATGGTGCATACTGAATCTCCTCCGCTCCTCGCGGTGTGACGGTCACGTCTACGATCGTCACGATCGCCCCATCGTCTGTCTCCACTATCGTTTCTCTCGTCGTAGTTTTCCATCTGTCAAATAATAACAGATAATGTTTTAATACGCTTTAATAATTCCCAGTTGCAATACGCTCTAATACAAATAAATGTAGCGACCCTACCCGAATCTACTACTTAATCAGAGTAATTAGTGCATGCAGTAAATAATTAAAGCGTAAAGATCGGATAATTTAGATACAATGAATCTAATCGGCAGTGTGATGCCTAAAATCCAATTTGCATTAGATTTAATAAATATTATGATTATTATTTTTAAGTTTACTTGATTTAAATTCTTTATTTGAATTATGTGCTAATAAATTATTTTATTATTTATTCAAATGATTTTATTGTGCAATTTATTTGTTTTAAAGATTTTAAAGGTTTAAGGTTTTGCTTATTTAAATGATTTTGATTTTTAACTTTTTAGTTTATTCATTTAAATGATTTTAACTGTTTATCTTATTTGTTTAAATATTTTTGAGTGTCAAACTTATGTATTTCAAATCATTTAAGTTTAGCGGTTATTTATTTTAAATAATTTTAAATGTCTAACTTATTTATTTAAATATTTTTTAATTGTTCAAATCATTTTGAAGGTTTTTATTTTCGCTTGTGTTTTTATTTAAACTACATTTAAATGTTAGTTTAGTTTGTTTAAATTATTTTAATCGCACTGGTTATTATTTAAATATTTTATTTATCATTGTGACATCAAAATATTTAAGTATTGATTTTAGTTTCTTTAATCTAGTTGCTTTAAATTCCTTTAAAGTATAGTTTCTCAAATATTTTAAGTTAATTAGCATTTTCAAGCCCGGCGAATAAAATTGAAGTATTTATTCTTGAATTTTCAAACTTTGAGTATTTGCAGAAATTTGGGTTCTAACACTTTTACTCGCGCTATATAAAATAATGCATATTATATTTTATGTATTATATTTCCTACCCGCTTAATATTATGTGTTGACCCGGCCCAAAAAGGATTCTCACCAGGCCAAATATGCATCGGTCAACCCCTATCTTTACCAGCCCATTTCATCGGCCCAAATATTTTCCCCCTTCTCCAAGCTTAAGGCCGATACAGACATCCCTTCTCTCCCATTTCCTTTGTTCTTCTCGCGTTAGGCCGCTCCCTTTCTTGTTCTTCCCGATCGCATCCTGCACCATTGTGAGCCGCCTTTTCCGATCGAGACTCGAGCTTAGCAAGTTCCTTCGTTACATCTCACTTCCGAGCCGTTCCCACTCGTCCTCGCCATTTCTCCTTCGGTCATCTTTAGTAAAGGCAATAAAGAGGGTCTTGGAGTTATGTACATTCTTATGATCGATTTATATGTTTTTCTTGTCTTGGATAAGTTCTAAGTTAATAGTTTTGGTTAATGTTTTCATTTGCCTCAGTTTCAAAATTTTCATTGTGTTGGGCATGTGATGGTTCGAATCTTGTGTGTTTCTTGGATGGTGGATTAAGGACTACCATGGGTAAGAATGTAGCTCACATGGTAGCGCTTGGGTTGTGTCAGATACAACTAGCAAATGGGGATGGAAGGCTGTTGGTTTGGTTTGTGAAGGGGATCGGGTTTCAGTAACATGAACAGTGCTCGGGCTGGGTTGATTGGGTTTTGAGGGTGAGGGCAGGGACAGGGGCTGTTCTTGTCGAGTCATGCTAGGTTTCGGAAAAGCTGTCCTAGTGGTTTTGAAAAGGTCTATGGAGTGTTCATGTTGTTAGGTTACGGGCTGGAAACTTAGAGGAGCATGGGTTGAAGGTCTAAAAGAGGGTCCAAGTAAGAATAGCAGGCGCTGAATTCTGTCAAGAAACAAGGCTGTCCGGGAATTGTGGTATATGACATGGTTTCATTCATATTTTTTATTAAGGAATCAAGCCTAGAAATATCCTAGGATGTTAGGGAATCGTCGTTTCAAGTGGGAACCAATTCGGTTAAGTTTTGGTCTAGTTCTAGGTTATTGATTGCTAAGGTGCTGATTTTATAAGTTAAGTGTTGCTGCCCGGAAACATTATTGCCAGAAATTATTGGATAAGATTTGTAGCTCGAGGATGACTTCCTAGGTGAGTATAGAGGACATGGGAACTGTGTTCTCAAGCGGAAGTCGTTTTGATTAAGAAATGAGTATGTTTTAAGCATTGCAAGTGGATTGCTCGGGATACGTCCTAAGTGCCAATAGTAAAGTCTAGAATCTTAGCTATGGTTTGCCATCTAAAACACCATCCTTGTCAACCATATTGCATCATTTATTTCATAAATAGAATAATTGAGTAAATATTTTCAAAGAGAGACATTTCCATAAATGCATGCTATATCTTTGAGTCGAGTCAAGAAAAGAATGAAAGAAAACATTTTTATGAACGAAGTGAGTTGGTTGTGACAACAGTAAAATTCATGTGTTTGGACGGGCTCAGAGACTTCTTGGCTTCCCTTACCAAAAATTCATGTGTATGGATAGGCTGGGAGAAATCTTGGCTTCCCATACCACTCATAGGGCAAGATGGGTTGGGAGATATCCTGACTTCCTTGCGGCATAGTGCACTGCAGGCATGATCGAGATCGAAATCACAAAGTCACAATTCAAGGATCTAAGTTCATAGTTACATTTTCAGTTACAGTTACATTTTTAGTTTCAGTTACAGTTCAGTCTTACTTTAACTCGGCTTAGTTTATATTCAGTTTCAGTAATGCATGATATTAAGTAAACTTTAAGAAAGTTCCCAAGTTTAAACGTGTGAGTTCATTGCATGCATTACATCTCATTCTCATTTACCATTCAACACTTCGGAGTAAGTTTCAAGGTATATTAAGTAAAAGTATTTTAAGTATTAAGCATGTACTTTTAAACCCTTGTTATTTCACCTCATATTCTTGTTGGGCCTCTAGGCTCACTACATCTACTTGGTGCAGGTTTATGTTATCATAGAGATTGAGGGGCAGAACTATCGAGCGGACTACGATGCGGGCACGACACATCCCTCTAACCATGCCAGTCTTCCGCAAAAGTTTATTTTAACATTTTATAGTCTTTTATTCTATTACTTAGATTAATGTAAACGTAAAGATTTATTGATTGTCTTTGGGCATGTAAGTATCAAAGTATATGATTTATGAACGTTTGGAAGGTCAAATCTTTTTCTCTGGTTCTCATTCAATTCTCGGTTTGGTTTATTTCGTATTGTTGGTTGCATTTAAATTTGTTGTCTGTGACAGGTGGGTCGTTATATAAACAGATAGGTCATGCCGAAATTTTTTGAAAACTCGTATTTTATTTAATCATTAATTATAAGAAAGTATTTAGGGTCATTTCAAACAGAATACAACCAACGACAGTAAAGAGTGTATAATACTCTTATACGACCATATCGAATTTTTAGAGTATTAAAATCCCTAACAAATACCTTCACTCAGGCACCAGCCTCAATCCTGCTGCGAGCCGCCTGGACCATCCAGTTTCAAAACTGCCTTGCCACAAGGTATCCTAAGAACACCAAACATAGGGGCGTGAGCGACTACTCTCAATACGAAAGCATATATAAACAAATATGAGCATGCAAATGTCTTTAAAATTCTGGGTAAAATAGTCTGCTCAGGGGCGCCATGAATACATAGTACCATGCTAAGAGAGCGACTCCGCGGGGTACTCGTATATTCCTCTATCACTATAGCGTCTAATCAATCGTCGTTGTCGCTCCTAGTGATACAAAAACCGGGGGATGAGCCTCCTCAGACACGAATCCATAAGGAGTAACTCATCACTGATTGAAATTGTCATAACTCAAATCACACTGGATGCAGTCTCATATAAATCATGCACGTGCTGAAGCAGTAAAACATGGAATATAAAGCACATAAAAATTCAACATATAATCATATATATCATGCCGTCTATCTCGGTCAGTACTTACGTACCTCTAACACTGCAGGCCAAATCCTAGCAGACCGATCTAGATCCCATGCCTACAGTCCACACTACTGCGGTTACAATGCAAACATCCATGCATCACTAATTAAGTTCTAAAAGCCTTAACTAAGCTATTCCATATAGGGATGGCAATGGGGCGGGTTCGGGGCAGGTTTTTCCAAACCCAGGACCCCCCTCGCCGGGAAAAAATCGGACCCGGACCTGGACCCGCCCCACCTCTTTTTTGGTCACGCCCCGCCCCACATTAAAACCCAATGGGTTGGACCCGCCAACCCGCTTTCCTTTAATTTTAAATTTTTAAATAGAATTATTATTTATTATATATACATACAAGCATATATATTAAATGAAATATATAAAATATATGTAAGTACATATTTAATTATATATTATATATAAATATATACAATATATATTTAATATATTATATTATATACGTACATAATATATATATCTACACACAGTATACATATATAATATATATATGTACAATATATATTATATATTATATATATAATCTATTTATATAAATTTATATATATATATATATATATATATATGTATGGGGCGGGTACGGGGTGGTTTCACCCAGACCCGGGACCCGCCCCGCCCCACAACCCGATTGACCGGGTTTTAACCCTCCCCAGACGGGGCGGGTTTCACACGGAGCCGCATTTAAACCCGTCCCATTTTCATCCCTAATTCCATGCCGCTAAATATTTTTAGGAAGCTAGTTATACATGTGTCCGTAGACAGCCCGCTGATGGCGATAATCTCCAAAACTTGGACGCATCTCCGCTACTATCCCCGTAGAGCCTAGCCACTTTCGGATTTCCAATGGGACGCCTAGAGGACTAGAAATAGCCTAAATATACTAAGAAGCAAGAGAGAAGAAAAGAACTCGGTGCACCCAAATGAGCTCTCGAACCTGCCTTTTATAGACGGAGATTGGGCCGTCCGATCATCCCCATCGGAGCGTTTGATCGCTGCATGCACGCCACGTGACTTTCCAGCTCATTGAAGCGTCCGTTCATCCCTACCGGAGCGTCCGATGTCCAATAATGATGTAAGCAATGATGTCATCTTGCTGACGTCGATGATGACGTAGGCCCTAGCGAGATCAAAATGTTCGTTCCCTGATCGGACCGTCCGATCGCACCGGAGTCTCCAATTCTCCAATTTAGCCTCCGAACTACCATTACCCCATTTTTTTAATTAATTTTGATTAATTCCTTAATCACCGTATTTTGGGTATGGGTTACTACAAGTCCGATGAGCAGTAAAATCAGTTCAACTTTAGAAAATTGCCAGCAACTGAAATATGACTGTTTTAACACCATAAATCGTACAAAAACATTCCAAACGGTCATATTCTTGAATCTAACGTTCATATTATTCTTGGAGGCCATAAATACAATACTTTAAAGATCAAACACGAGCTTTGGTTGGGAATTAAAAGCATGGACAGATTATAGAAGAGAAAAAAGTTAGAATGAGAGCAAGCACAAGGTGTGAGGAACAAGAAGAGAGATAAACTTTCAAAGTTAAATCCTCCACACCAAAACCACTTTATAGAACACTCTTTCAGGTTCAATATCTTTGTATATTAGTTGAAGAGAGCTCACTCACACACATACGAGAGATGTGCTTTGAGTTTTGGTATAAGAGACGTTAAACATTTTGTGGATTATGAGGTTGAAGCCTACAATCGAGTGTGCTACGAGTTTTTGTTTAGGCAGTGGGTAAGTCCTAGACCGAATTGGGTTTGAACAAAGAGTTGCATAAATCAAAGTTTCCTAGTGGATCCTTCCAAGGGGAAGAAGGGGTGACGTAGAAGTTTTATCTCCGAATATCCATAAACAAATTCGTGTCTTTTTCTTTATTGAATCTACTTCTTATTGCTACTGTTTTGGATTGCATTGTTGAAGCATATTATGTGTTTGATAAAATACCAAAATGTTGCATACAAAGTGTTTGGTATGCCTCAACCAATGTAGTGACCCAACCCGGTTCACCTACTAATCAGAAACTTAAGAATGCAATTTAACAATCAATAGATATAATCAGAGCAACTGCGAAAATAATATAAAATCTTGAACCCAATAGAATAAAACATGTAAATAAGTCCAAATTTATACAACCCAATTGAATTCAACTTAATACAAAATAATTAAGAACATAATGGCTAACCCTGCAATCTTGTCATGGTCACCATCTAACCTCCAGATCCTCAAGAGAACAACTTGCAACTGCCCCGCGGAATTGGGTTTCCAGACAACAGAAAATAACTGGATGTGAGAGCTAAAGCTAAGTACGCTAGTACAGGTAAACATACAAGTATGATGCATGCAATGTAATTAACGAGTATCATATCTTGGTAGAAAAATCAGAATATGCTCAGACTGGCACCTAGGATATGAGCTGTAATCTCGGGAAATCAAACCAATGGATTCAACCACTCACTACTAACTAGATGTGGGACAAAATGTCACTTAGATCACTAGAGTCCTCTCTACCTGTCGATCACTGTGTCTCTCAGTGTCAAAACTTCCTAACTAAGGCTGAGCACCCTACAAATCTAGGTTATCTCAAACAGGCTCAATATGATATGCACATGCAACATAATATCTTAAAGCAGTAACATGCATCATGTCATATAATATGCAACACATAAGCATTAAAACCCGCTGGCTATCTCAGTCAGTACATACGTACCTTACTAAGGCAGTCCTAGAAGCATCCATCTTGGTTCCAAGCCTATCATTTAGCACTACAAAAAAAAGGTAACCATGAATTATATTCTTGCTCTAAAAGCCTTAACTAAGCTATTTCATACTCCCTATTCTCTATTAGGAGCTAGAGCTATACATTCGTCCGTCGTCAGCCCGCTGATGTCGAATGCCCTATAACTTGGGCACAGCTCCACTACATTCCTGGATACGCCTCGCCAAGGCCCGGACCATGCCTATATAGCTAGAAACTCCTAAAATAACATAAGATATGAGAGAAGAGTTTGTGCATTTGAAAATCAAATGAGAGCCTCGAACCCCCTATTTATAGAGCATGGTCTAAAGCTCCGATCCCTGCATGCTTGCCACGTTTGGAACGGCCACAATCGGAAGCTTCGATCTATACTTCGGAAGCTCCGATATCCTGCATGCAACTGCGTTTTCAAGAATCAATGCCACGTTACAAGACAACACGATCGGAAGCTCCGATCCCTCTTCGGACGTTTCGATCATCCCGTAGCTTCCTGTAGTGACCCTTACTTGGATCACCTACTAAACAGAACTTATGCATGCAATTAACTTAATTAAACAGATATCAGAATAAAACTGCGGAAACCAAAAACATTATACAATCCCAAGTAAAGGAATCTGTAATTTATCCAATAATATACAACCAAATCGAATAGCTGTATAAACCCAAAACAACAGTAATAAAACCTAAGCGAAGCTCCAGCTGGCCAACCACTGACTAGCCCCTCCTGGATCCACCCTCCTCGTCCAAACGCAAACCTGCCCCATGGAATAGGGTGTCCAGAAAATACAGAGTACGAGACGTGAGCATAAAATGCTCAGTGCGAGAGTATGGGTATACATGCATGCAAAATGAACTCCCTATAGACTCGAGGTCAAGGATCAGATAACAGAGACAGACCGGGCCCTGGTATGTAGCACGCTGTGCCGTCGCTTCAGGAGGTGGCTCCCATACCGAGATAACCGTGGATAAGCCGGACCCAAATCGATGGAAGTCCATCCACTAACAGGATAGGGTACAATCCTACTAACAGACATCTCGAAAGAGATACAGCAAGATGCAAATGAATGCAGCATAATATCATGGCATATAAATCATGCAGTCACATAATACATGCATACTCAGTCAGGATATCTCGAACAGTACTTTCGTACCTCAAAACAGTGCAAGCTCTACCAACTCTAGGTCCACGCCTATAGTCTGCCCTACACTGCCAAATGATACTACTATCATTAAAGTGCTCTAAAAGCCTTAACTAAGCTATTGCATACTCCTAAATATTTATAGGAAGCAAAAGCTATACCTTCGTCCGTCGTTAGCCCTTTGATGTCGATGCCTCCAGAACTTGGGCACAACTCCGCTACGACTATCGAACGCCTCGCCGACCTCCGGACCAAGCCTAAGAAGACTAGAACAGCTCCAAAAGGACTAGAAAGGAAAGGAGAACTCGGAATTGGCAAATGAAAGTAAAGCCTCGGCCTTCTATTTATAGACAACGATCGGAACTTCCGATCCTTGATCGGAACGTCCGAACCTCGATCGGAACGTCCGATCCTGCCATCGGAGCTTCCGAAGATCCTGATCTGCCACGTGTCAAAATATCACTAGCTGACTCCGGATAGGGGTGATCGGAGCTTTCGGTCCTGATCGGAGCTTCCGATCTTACCACACGTCATGCGTGACGTAATATCGATCGGAGCTTCTGATCCTATTCGGAGCTTCCGATCCTGATCGGTGCTTCCGATCCCACCTTCGGAGCTTCCGAACTCTACCCAAGTAATTATGATTAATCCCTTAATTACTGATTTTGGTTACGGGCTACTACATTCTCCCCCACTTAAGATATTTCGTCCTCGAAATCAGATCTTAAGTACCGAATGCAAATACAGAAATCGAAAACATTCTTTATTCAAATCAAACGTTTACAGAGTTTGCAACTGAATACAACTTAAAGGATGAAATCAAAACAACTCAGGATGGTCTTTACGCATCCTGTCCTCAAGCTCCCAAGTAGCTTTCTTAGTGCCTCGGCGCTGCCACTGAACTAAAACCAAAGGAATGACTTTGTTCCGTAAACCTTATCCTTATAATCCAGGATACGAAGAGGTTTCTCAACATAAGTCAAATCCTTGTCTACCTGAACCTCAGACCGCTGCAGAATATGAGATTCATCCGCCACATACCGTCGCAACAGAGATACGTGAAACACGTCGTGAATACTGGACAGATGCGGTGGCAAAGCTAGTCGATAAGCCAAATCGCCAATGCTCTCCAAGATCTCAAACGGACCGATAAATCTGGGAGACAACTTGCCCTTAAGGACAAATCTGAGAATCTTGCGGAAAGGTGACACTCTCAGAAACACTTTCTCCCCGACCTCGAACTGCAAAGGCCTACGCTTGATATTAGCATAGCTGGCCTGACGATCCTGTGCAGTCTTAATCCGTTTCTTGATTTGATCAACAATATCTATCGCCTGCTGGATAAACTCCGGTCCCTCAGCCTGTCTCTGCCCCACTTCTTCCCAGAAGAGTGGAGTACGACAACGTCGCCCATACAACGCCTCAAAAGGTGCCATCCCAATACTAGTATGATAGCTGTTGTTGTAAGCGAACTCGATCAACGGCAAATGATCCTGCCAGGCTGAACCAAAATCCATGACGCACGCTCTAAGCATATCCTCTAAAGTACGGATAGTGCGCTCTGACTGACCATCAGTCTCCGGATGATAGGCTGTACTCAAACTGAGAGTAGTACCCATCGCACGCTGAACACTCCCCCAGAATCTAGAAGTAAACCTGGGGTCCCGATCACTGACAATGCTCACAGGCACTCCATGAAGTCGGACGATCTCCTGAATGTACATCTGTGCCATGCGATCCACAGAGTACTCTCGGCTATAGGCAATGAAATGCGCTGACTTGGTGAGTCGGTCCACCACAACCCAGATAGCATCACAGTTCCTCGGGGATACCGGCAAATGGGTCACAAAGTCCATTGTGATAAACTCCCATTTCCATTCAGGAATAGGCAGACTGTGAGGCAATCCTCCAGGTCTTCGGTGCTCTGCCTTGACCTGTTGACACACCAAACATCGCGAAACAAACTGATAAACACTGCGTTTCATTCCCTTCCACCAGAAACGAGTACGTAGATCCTTATACATCTTGTTGCTCCCAGGGTGAATACTCAACTTAGTGCGATGCGCCTGAGACAAAATCTCCTCTCGCAACTCTTCATCCTGAGGAATCACAAGCCTACCAGACAAACACATAAAGCCATCTGACTGATAATGAAATCTAGACGAGCTACCCTCGTTAGCTAGACGAGCTAAACGCTGGGTCTTTGAATCGGACATCTGAGCATCTCGGATCCGCGAATACAAGGCTGGCTCAGATAATATCGCAAACATATGGATACTCTGCATACCTTTCTTATGCTTGAAGGTAAAACCTGAAGTACAACAGTCACTGATCGCACTAGACATCGAACAAGTCTGAAGTGCGGATAGTCGCAACTTGCGACTCAAAGCATCAGCGGTGAGATTAGCAGCTCCCGGATGGTACTTAATCTCGCAATCATAGTCTTTAAGCAAATCCATCAAACGTCTCTGCCTCATGTTCAACTCCGCCTGAGTGAACAAATACTTGAGACTCTTATGGTCGGTGAAGATCTCAAATTTCTCGCCATACAGATAATGACGCCAGATCTTCAAAGCGAACACAATGGCTGCCAATTCCAAATCATGGACTGGGTAGTTGTCCTCGTGAAGTTTCAGCTGTCTAGAAGCGTATGCGATCACATGCCCATTCTGAGTCAGAACACAGCCTAACCCCTGAAGAGAAGCATCCGTGTAAACTACATACCCTCCAGATCCTGACGGTAATGCCAACACCGGCGCAGAAGTCAACCGCCGTCGAAGCTCACGGAAATTCTCCTCGCACTCGGAGGACCACTCGAAATCCACACCCTTGCGGGTAAGCTGCGTCAACGGTCGAGCTTACTGAGAGAAGTTCAGAATGAAGCGACGATAATACCCTGCTAGACCCAGAAAACTACGGATCTCAGCAACTGTCGTCGGACGCGACCAATTAAGTACTGCTTCAATCTTGCTTGGATCAACAGAAATCCCCTCCCTGGATATGATATGGCCAAGAAAGACCACTCTATCCATCCAGAACTCACACTTGCTCAGCTTGGCGTACAACTGCTCATCTCGAAGAGTCTGTAGTACCAACCGCAAGTGAGAAACATGCTCTTCCGTATTACGCGAATACACTAAGATGTCGTCAATGAAGACCACGACAAACTTGTCCAAGTACTCCCTGAAGACACGGTTCATCAAATCCATGAATATATCCGGCGCATTAGTCAAACCAAATGGCATCACTAGGAACTCGTAATGCCCATAGCGAGTACGGAATGCAGTCTTGGCTACATCCTGATCACGGACTCTCAACTGATGATACCCAGATCTCAAGTCAATCTTGGAATAAACTGATGTGCCCTGCAGCTGATCGAACAAGTCATCGATACGAGGCAATGGATACTTGTTCTTCACAGTGACTCGATTCAGCTGCCGATAGTCAATGCACAGCCGCATCGACCCATCCTTCTTCTTCACGAAGAGAACAGGAGCTCCCCAAGGAGATACACTAGGACGAATGTACCCCTTGTCCAAAAGATCCTGTAGCTGATTCTTCAACTCACGCATCTCTGACGGAGCCAGACGATACGGTGCTCTAGAAATAGGCGAAGTACCCGGCATCAACTCTATGCCAAACTCGACTTCCCTAGCAGGAGGAAAACCCGGAATCTCATCAGGAAACACATCTGGAAATTCATCCACAACAGGAATGCTCTCTAACCCAAAACTTTTAGCGGACAAATCAACTGTATAGATAAGGTAGCCTTCCCCGCCAGACTCCAGAGCTCGACAGGCTCTCAAAGCTGATACCAAAGGCATCGGGGGTCGCGCTCCCTCACCATAAAAAAACCAGCTCTCGCTCCCCTCTGGATGAAAGCGTACTAATATCTGATAGCAGTCCACTGAAGCTCGATAGGTAGTCAACATATCTATTCCCAGAATGCAATCAAAGTCGTCCATCGCCAGGACCATGAGATTCGCTAACAGAATGTTCCCTTCGAACTCTAAAGGGCAACCCATCACTAGACGCTTAGCCAAAGCAGATTGGCCCGTCGGAGTAGAAATAGACATCACTACGTCTAGTGCAATGCATGGTAACTTATGCCTCTTAACAAAACGTGCAGAAATGAAGGAATGAGATGCACCAGTGTCAATAAGTACAAGAGCAGGTATACCATAAAGCAGAAATGTACCTGCGATGACTTTCTCATTCTCCTCCACTGCCTGATCATGTCTCAGGGCAAACACCTGGCCAGAAGCTCGTGGCCTCAAATGAGAACTCCCAGCAGATTGTCCCTGCGACCTCTGCTGTACGGTGGCCTGAGAACCAGATCCTGAACCGCCTCCCCTAGATAGTGGACAATCTCTCCGGATATGACCAGTCTCTCCACAACGGAAACAAGCTCCAGAAGCTCTGCGGCACTTGTCGGATGGATGGTTCTTCCCACAGTGATCACACTTGTCCTTCTTACCGTAACGGACAACACCTCCAGAACCAGAGGAAGAAGAAGATCCAGACTTCTTGAAAGTTTGGGCACGGGGACCCAAAGAACGAGCAGGCCTTGACTGAGGGAAAGACCTGTTCCGTCGAATGCTGTCCTCCGCCTGGTGACAACGGCTCACCAAACCCTCGTAGGACATGTCATCGCCAACCGCACACGGTCATGGATCTCAGGGTTAAGGCCCTGGAGGAACAGATTATACTTCATCTCTGAGCTATCAGAAATCTCGGGGCAATAGGATAGCAGATCAAAGAACCTCTGCTGATACTCATCGATAGACATGGCTCCCTGTCGCAGACTCAGTAGCTCGCCTGACTTTGACTGACGGAGTGCAGGAGGAAAATACCGCTTTTGGAAAGCTGTGCGGAACTCGGCCCAGGTGACCACTCCTCTCGCCGCAACAAAAGGTGTAGAAGTAAACCTCCACCACCTGCGCGCACGCCCATCCAGAAGATAGCCAAGGGTCTCCACCTTCTGCTCCTCGGTGCATTGGAAAGTTTGAAAAGTCGTCTCCATGCGGTCTAACCAGTTCTCCGCATCCTCCGGAGACTCACCTCCAACTAAGGGCTTAGGACCCATAGCTAAGAATCGACGCACAGTGAAACGCTCGTCGTCATGATGACGATGACGCCGTTCTCGACGAGGCTCCCGGTCAGCATCACCCCAACGCCCACCAACACTGCCATGAGAACTCCGGTCTTCACGATTTGACATCTACAAAAATACCTCAAGATGAGACTAAATCCCAAGAATTCTTTTGCATACTCTGATACCATAAATGTAGTGACCCTTACTTTGATCACCTACTAAACAGAACTTATGCATGCAATTAACTTAATTAAACAGATATCAGAATAAAACTGCGGAAACCAAAAACATTATACAATCCCAAGTAAATGAATCTGTAATTTATCCAATAATATACAACCAAATCGAATAGCTGTATAAACCCAAAACAACAGTAATAAAACCTAAGCGAAGCTCCAGCTGGCCAACCACTGACTAGCCCCTCCTGGATCCACCCTCCTCGTCCAAACGCAAACCTGCCCCATGGAATAGGGTGTCCAGAAAATACAGAGTACGAGACGTGAGCATAAAACGCTCAGTGCGAGAGTATGAGTATACATGCATGCAAAATGAACTCCCTATAGACTCGAGGTCAAGGATCAGATAACAGAGACAGACCGGGCCCTGGTATGTAGCACGCTGTGCCGTCGCTTCAGGAGGTGGCTCCCATACCGAGATAACCGTGGATACGCCGGACCCAAATCGATGGAAGTCCATCCACTAACAGGATAGGGTACAATCCTACTAACAGACATCTCGAAAGAGATACAGCAATATGCAAATGAATGCAGCATAATATCATGGCATATAAATCATGCAGTCACATAATACATGCATACTCAGTCAGGATATCTCGAACAGTACTTTCGTACCTCAAAACAGCGCAAGCTCTACCAACTCTAGGTCCACGCCTATAGTCTGCCCTACACAGCCAAATGATACTACTATCATTAAAGTGCTCTAAAAGCCTTAACTAAGCTATTGCATACTCCTAAATATTTATAGGAAGCAAAAGCTATACCTTCGTCCGTCGTTAGCCCTTTGATGTCGATGCCTCCAGAACTTGGGCACAACTCTGCTACAACTATCGAACGCCTCGCCGACCTCCGGACCAAGCCTAAGAAGACTAGAACAGCTCCAAAAGGACTAGAAAGGAAAGGAGAACTCGGAATTGGCAAATGAAAGTAAAGTCTCGGCCTTCTATTTATAGACAACGATCGGAACTTCCGATCCTTGATCGGAACGTCCGAACCTCGATCGAAATGTCCGATCCTGCCATCGGAGCTTCCAAAGATCCTGATCTGCCACGTGTCAAAATATCACTAGCTGACTCCGGATAGGGGTGATCGGAGCTTCCGGTCCTGATCGGAGCTTCCGATCTTACCACACGTCATGCCTGACGTAATATCGATCGGAGCTTCCGATCCTGTTCGGAGCTTCCGATCCTGATCGGTGCTTTCGATCCCACCTTCGGAGCTTCCGAACTCTACCCAAGTAATTATGATTAATCCCTTAATTACTGATTTTGGTTACGGGCTACTACACTTCCAAACTTCTTCGCTTCTTCCGATCCCTTCGGAACCTCCGAACCCTCTAGGCTATGTAGTTTGGACCTTCCGAACTACCAAAGCCCAATTGAGCCCATTAACCATTATTGGGTATTTTAGATCTGATTTCTTGGTCCGTTTGATATAAATAAAATCCCTTAATCATGTTTTATTGATTCTAAACATGTTTAACCATTTAATCCTGAAAAATAGAACCGGGTTACTACATTCTCCCCCACTTAAGATATTTCGTCATCGAAATCAGATCTTAAGTAAAAAATGAACTGTAATAAGATTAAAGTTCTTATTGTATTAAATATTTTACAAGATACAATGCTGAAACCCAAAGAACAATTCAAACAACTCAGTATGTTCATAACTCATCCAACGTTCTAGTTCTCAAGTGGTTTTCTTTTGTGACTGGCTACGACCACTGAACTAGAAACAAAATAATTAATCTTTTTAAGCAACATCTTGTCTTTAAAAATCCAAGACAAGCAATGGTCTGATCAGTATCCAATTGTACCTTGGACGACTGCAAAATTTGTGACTCATTTGTCACAATTGCCATAATAGTGATACATGAAACACCTCGTGGATGATAAACATATACTATGGTAATGCAAGTTGTTAAGCCAAATCTCCAAATTTTTCCGGAATCTCAAATTCTAACTATCTTGTTCAAAGATATTAACAGTCTGTTGGACTAACTCTTGTCTTTCTACCTATTGCTCTTCCACTTATTTATATAATAGTGTAGCACAACATCGATGCTCATACAACGCCTCTAAGGTGTCATACCAATAATGTGGTAATAACTTTTGTTGTGCACGAATTCGATCATTGGCAGCTGATCTTGCCATGCTGAATCAAAGTTCATAGCGAAATCTTGCAACATATCCTTTAAAAGTACGGATAGTGAACGCTGACTGCCCATCATTTTCTGTTTGGTATTTGTACTCAACTCATTGTAGTACTTAAAGCACACTGAAATCTCCCCCAGAATTTGGAAATAAATCTGAGGTTTCAATCACTGACTATACTTTCAGACACTCCATGAAAACACACAATCCATGAGTGTACTAAATAACCATACTGTCCATGATATAATCTTGATTATGCAGAAAGGAGTATACTGACTTGATGAGTCGATCTAATACAATCCAAATAATATCACAATTCCTCGAGGGTACCAGCAAATGGGTCACAAAGTCCACTGTGATAAACTCTCATTTCCACTCAGAACTAGGCAAACTGTGAAGTAATTTTTCCAAGTTGTTAGTGTTCTGCCTTAATCTGTTGACACACCAAATATCTGGAAATATTCTGATACAAATTGTGCTCCATGTCCTTTCATCAAACCAAGTACATAAACCCTTGTACATCGAAAGGATACTATTACCAATAGTAAAGAATGACCGATTTTCTATTATAAAACTTCCACAACTCCTTATTTTCTTGAATCTTTCAGGTTCTAACCATGGAAATACCAATATTATTCTGCTGACTCTAAAGTAAATTAGTAATTTCACCTTTACTAATAATCTGAGTCAGGTAGTGACATCTATCTCATATCTTGAGAGAACAATAAACTGGTTATTCTGACACGGATAATAATAAGTTCTTACTGGATCCTGACTTTCTTATACTTAGACGAACAAGAACTAGTTCACCCAAAATTTGTGAAGTCTCCAAGCCAATATAATCTAACTAACTCTTGACTTGATTCTATCAAATCAGATACATCAATGGTCTAACGCATCCAAAAAACATCCTGGAAAATCAATGACAACAATCCCACTAGACCTGATAACTATAGATCTCAGCTGGTGTCATTTCCCTTACATCTAAACACTTGATGCTTTCCTGTTAGTATTCATTGAAATTCAAACACTTGCTAGATCATAATCTGATGATGACATCCTCAGAATATTATAGAAAATATCTGAACACGGTATATGCTCTATCAGTTTTCTAAAACTGATACTTCTGAGATGAATCTGAAATAATTTCTCAATTCAGTCTCCGAAATTGAGTTATTGATTTATAATCTTCAAATAATACCCAAAAATTCAAGTTGTCCTTTCTATAAAAGATACATTCCACCTCCCCAATACTGGTTTACAATATCAGTATCTATCACAGACAATTTCAGAAATAAGATTAAACTGGTTTCCAATGTTACAAGTATTATTTCCTATCAGTCTTTCTTAATAGGAGAATATCCAAAATCCAAACTAACACATTCCTGAAAATTCCCAAATATGTGAGAAATTCTAAGTACATTTCTCAGACTAAATTTTAAGCATACTGGCTTACAGAACAACTTTAATTATCTCTTAGATAGCTAAACTTGACTTAATACTGATCAAACTTATCAATCGCATAAATTATACTTGATCTATTATAGCTCATACTGATCCACTGAGTCTAAGCCTGAAATGATCAATTAATTAAGTCAATCCCCTTACCCATTCTCGATTTATTAGAATTTCACTCTGTAGATCAACAACTATGATATCTGTGGTTCTGCTTATCGAGAAATTATCTGAACCCAAAACACTTGGAATAACCAAATTCCTGAAAGAGTTGATGCCCCGCTAGCCAACTTGTGGCTAAGGGTTTTGAGAGTCTCTTTTTGTAAACAATCTTTGTTTTAAATAATATATGTTCTATAAATGGCGTTCACTTTATCTTATTATTATATAATGATATACTGTTGCTATTTTGATAAAGACCTTGAATATACTAAAGTAAGATGAGATAGTGAATATAGAGAGATCACTGTCATGAAACACATCTTATGTTCACTGTATATTCTAAACAGTTCCTAGTCAATTGAGTCGTCCGTTAATAAGGATAAGGATCGCTCGAGATTGAGACTAGCATTTGCGATGCCGAGTACCACGTTTCATTGGTATGGAACATAGAGATGTTCGAAGCATGCAAATGGATATTCATATGATGAATGATCGAACTACCCTATTCGGACTTTCCAAGTGGTTATCACTTATCGAGTGGATATAGTCCGCGGTTTTAGTTGTACACCATTAGTCCTTATTACTTGAAACATCATTGAGACTCTATATGCTAGTACTGTGCTTTGACTCGTTTACCGACTCTATTAGGGTCATCAGGTGTCGGGATTGGGTACAGTTACGACACATATAGGAGTCGATGCTTTGTTGTCAAGGATTCACCACACACTTGCAAGTGTAGATATCCTATGCAATCTGAGGAGATATTAGTGTGACGAATCTCTGGCCAGAGTACATGATGTGTTTTAGGTTACTTGGTTTTCTAGTAGCACATGCGATGTCACTATTTGATCTTCAAGATGCATTGCATAGTTATCGAATCTCGAACGAATCTCGATGTACCAATGGTTGTTGATTCGATCGGGATTTATGGATGAAGGGACCGTACTGTACGCTAACCAAAATCTATTGGTTCTTGCAGGCACTATCAGTGATACCTAGGGAATCATGGGGCGATGTTGCTAGGCGCTCTTACCATGATTCATTGGGTAAGTCGGAAATTGTTGTTCCGAGTCACAAGGAGTTGTGAGCCCACGACTAGCTGTATCCCTGAACCATTGAGGGTTACACAAGTAATGGATTTTTAATCCCCGTTGTGATAATTAAATTTAAAGAGTTAAATTTAGTGAATAAAGAAGTGGGACTTCTTATTTAAGAGTAGAGGGAGTAAGATTTCCTAAAATGACATAGTGATGGACATTTTTGGAAATCACTGAATTCGAATTCAGAAAATTTATCTTGACTTTAAAAGATGCAGAAATGGTTTCTGTGCACATTGGTGAAATTGGTTTATCAATCTGAGTCACGATAAATTTTATATTAATTTCTGAACATGCGGGCTTTGCTTGTCAGGCTTGAACTTATGACTAATGGGCCCTAAGCTGTTAGCAGTCCATATTATAAATAAGTTATTGAAGTGCAGAAATTACACAACACAAGGCATAATTTTCGAAAACCCTAGAGATTTTCTCTCTAGTTTTGGCCGCCCCTTCCCTCTGTCTTTGAGATTTTTCAGTCTGCAAATTTCGAATTTTGTTGTCTGAATTAGCAGATCAAATCTGTTTTTTCTCTTCGTAGAAACTTTTGATAGACTTTCTAGTGCAGTCTATCAGAGGGATTAAACTTCTGTTCGTGGACCTGATTGAAGAAACGTTCGTTCATCAGTTCCTGGGATATACAACAAGAGCAGTTTAATCTGTTGGTGTCCATAATCTCGCTTCGAGATTTTAAGGTAAAATTTACATTGTTTAAATTTTATGTTATCAATTTTAATCGTAGGAATTTGATACCTATATGGAATCGTTCCATATAAAATTTTAAACTTCTGCTGCACCGAGTATCACTTTCTTTTTCGATCCGGAGAACGATCGTGTTCCAACAGTGGTATCAGAGCCAGGCTGTTCTCGAATTTTACGATTAAAATATTGTTCAATTGTACAAGCCTCGATTTTTCAGAAAAATAAAAAAAAATATTTTTTTGTTTTTGGGGGGGCTGCTCGCTGCTCGAAAAGGCACCTGTGCGCAAGGTGCCTGCGCGCAGCTGGGCCGCGCCGAGCGGCCCAGCGAAGGGCTGGGCCCCCGGACCGATTGTCGGGGACTGCCCGGGATCATCCCGGGCAGCCCAGAAAAATTAAAATTTTTTTTTTTGAAATTTTGAATTTCAGCCCGTTAATTGTTATCGGGCCCAGTTTTTGGCCCGATTGAAAATTGTTTCAGTTGGTCCACGAGGCAATGGGTCAAAATTGTTTGAGCCCAAAATTTTTAAGAAAATTAATTTTTGGATTAATTTTGAATTTTGGAAATTTATAAATTTAATCCAATAAATTAAATCTTTAATTATTAATTTTGGTACAATTGATAATAAAATATGATTTTATATATAAAATTGGATTTTATATGTAAAATATGATTTTATGGATAAACTAGATAAAATATGATTTTATATATAAAATAAGATTTTATGTATGAAATATGATTTTATCTATTTAAATTTTATTGTCCTTGCATGTTATCCAATGAATTAATTTTGAATTAAATATTGGATAAGGATGATTGATTGTCATGACCAATGTTATAGGTGTATGTTAGGTTGTTTACATTTGGCTTTATTATTGATTGTTGGGTTTTATTAATGGGCCTGGTTTATGGCCCAATTTGATTTTATCATTTTTAATAAAAGTGGGCCTGGTTTATGGCCCGTTTCCACCCCTATAATGTATCCCTTTATTTGTCATAGTAATATATTGTAAATTCACTAGAAATAGTGGTAGATTTTGAAGATGGAGGTGGGCCCAGCAAGCAATGATAAAGACTGAAGAAATGTAAATTGGAAGCACAATGTAATAGGATTGCATTGCATACTTGCATATCACCTAGGATTGGACTTAAACTCGTGATTGGCAGCCACGGGTCGATTAGTAATGGAATCGATCATCCTAAAATATAATATATAATATTATTTTTGTATGCATGTTTAGACTAAATTGTATGAATCCCGCAAGCATACAAATTTTAAATGATGAGACAAATTTTCAAAATTAAAAATCCCTCATTTTAAATATGATTTAAAATTGATATCAAGATAAATAAAAGAAATTTAAATATTGTTTAAATGTTCCTACCTTCCATCAACGATCAATGTATGAGATGCTACCCGCGGATACGGTCCGGCTCATATTATTGGGGGGGCCCGTTCGTCGGAAAGCTGTACATTGGATCGACACATGTTGTAAGTTGGATGGAACACCCATGGGATTGGCTCATATTATTGGGGATCCACATGGCGACCGTCCATCACAACTTAATATTGATGGGTCATCTTGACGTGTCACAATAAACGGCGTCATATTATTGTGCCCTTATTGGACATGAGATAAAAACATGGAGGTTGCTTTGGAAGCAATTGGGCTCTACCATTTGAAAATTATGATTGGCTGATATTATTCGAGACTATAGTTTGTCAATTGGAATCCATGTTCCCACTAAAGAAAATGTTTCTCGTTTTCACTAGAGGGTAGTGAAATCGTTAAAATAGTGGGAGTGGAATTCATAAAATAAATTTCGCCTTATTTTATGTCTTAGTAAATTAATTAAACAATAACTGATTATTGTCTGTTTCCTTTCAGTATTTCATTAAGATGAATTCGCGCAATCCACTATTCTCTATTCTCGAACAAAACAAACTGACTGGCGCAAACTATACGGAATGGTTCCGTAAGTTGAAAATTGTCTTGACCTCGGAGAAGATGTTCTACGTGTTAGAAAAATCTCCTCCGAAGGAAGCACCAGCTGATATAAGTCCGGAAGAGTTGGCCAAACTTGATAAATGGTGGGACCATGATATCAAGGCCAAATGCTATATGCAAGCTTCGATGTCTGATGAACTCCAGAGGCGATTTGAGAATACCGTGAATGCTGCTGACATTCACGCACAACTCAAGGAACTTTTTGAGGCTCAATCGAGAGCTGAAAGGTTCGCTACTATAAAAGAGTTAATGACGTGTCACATGCGTGAAGGGACTTCGGTCCGTGATCATGGGGTATGCGTGATTTGGTTCATTCAGAAGTTGGTAACGCTTGAATTGGTATTGGAGCATGAACTCAATGTGGACTTATTACTTCTCTCTCTTCCTTCATCGTTTGACGGTTTTGTGGTGAATTTCAATATGAACAAGATAGAGGCCTCCCTTGAAGAGATGGTCAATATGCTTGTAACTTATGAAGCCACTTTAAAGAAGGATAAATCGGTTCTCTTGGTGGGCTCCTCTTCTTCTGCTAAGAAGGGGCCAAGTACAAAGGGTAAGAAACGTTCTCCCCCATCCAAGAAAACCGAACCCGAGAAGAAGAACAAGACAAAGGCTTCAAACATGGAAAAATCCAAGGATGTTTGCCATTACTGCAAGAAACCCGGTCATTGGAAACGTAACTGCAAGGAATATCTCGAGCAGTTGCGAACTGCGAAGGGTATGTTTTATATTGAAATAAATGTTTCACTTAATACTACTTCTTGGGTATTGGATACCGGATGTGGATCTCACATTTGCAATGATTTGCAGGTGATGACAAGAAGTCGCAAGCTTAGGATGGGTGAGACCCAGCTGAGGCTCGGAAATTGTTCTCGAGTTGAAGCCAAAGCTGTGGGAGACATTTGTTTAATTTTGCAGAATGATTTTAAGTTATTTTTTCGAGATGTTTTATATGTGCCAGATTTGGTTAAAAACATTATTTCTATTTCTATGCTTGATAGAGATGGTTTTTCTTGCAATTTTGTGAATGGGATTTGCAATATTTACAAGAATGAATGTTTAATTGGATTTGGACAACATGTAAACGATCTATATAACTTAAAATTAAAAGACGTTCCAATTCATTATGTTGATAAACCGGTGACAACAAATAAAAGGAAAATTGATAATCAAAACCCGGCAAACCTTTGGCATGCTAGGCTAGGTCATATTTCTTCAAGGAGGATGAACAAGCTAGTGGGAGAGGGCATGTTTGATATGTCTGATATTAACTCTCTACCTACTTGTGAGTCCTGCCTCAAAGGAAAAATGACTAAATCTCCTTTCAAAAGGAAGACAGAGCGTAGTCAAAATCTATTGGATTTGATCCATACAGATGTTTGCGGACCATTTAGTACTGGTACAAAATTTGGTCACACCTACTTCATTACCTTTACTGATGATTATTCTAGGTATGGGTACTTATATTTGATGAAATATAAGTCTGAATCATTTGAAAAGTTCAAATAATTCAAGGCTGAAGTAGAAAAAAAACTAGGTAAGAGTATTAAAGCACTTCGATCAGATCGAGGTGGAGAATACTTAAGTACCAAGTTCTTGGATTATCTAAATGAGAATGGGATTCTCTCTCAGTGGACTCCTCCTATGACACCTCAGCTGAATGATGTTTCGGAGCGTCGCAATCGAACCTTGTTGGACATGGTTCGATCTATGATGAGCTTCACTGAGCTCCCACCTTCGTTTTGGGGCTATGCTCTTGAAACGGTGGTATTGTTGTTGAACAACGTCCACACTAAAGCAGTGGACAAAAAACCATACGAGTTATGGAATGGCAAAGCTCCTAAGTATTCGTACTTGAGGATTTGGGGATGTCCTGCTTACGTGAAGCAGACAGTGGGAGATAAGTTGGATCGTCGATCCACCTTATGTTATTTTGTAGGGTATCCGAAGAATTCAATCGGATATTATTTCTATCATCCTACTGAAACAAAAGTGTTTGTTTCAAGGAATGCCACCTTCTTGGAGAAGGAGTTCTTATTGGATAAGAAAGGAAAGATGATGGAACTCAAAGAAATTTGAGAAGAACCCAAGAAACAAAATAATGATCCTACACCTCAAGAATCATCACAAGACACGCCTATTACTAGAAGATCCGAGAGGACTTCTAGGCCTCCTATTAGATATGGTCTTCTTCTTGAAGGGGATCAAAGTGAACCCGACATTGGATGTGATTCAAGAAACTTCAAGGAAGCAATTTTTGATGCGGATTCGAATTTATGGCTTGAAGCTATGCAGTCGGAAATAGATTCGATGCATACAAACCAAGTTTGGTCTTTAGTAGATCCTCCCGATGGAATTGTTCCAATAGGGTGTAAATGGATATACAAGAGAAAACTTGGGCCTGATGGAAAGGTACTGACCTACAAGGCACGATTGGTGGCAAAAGGTTATACTCAAAGACAAGGAGTTGACTATGATGAAACTTTTTCACCAGTCGCAATGTTCAAGTCCATAAGAATCCTTATTGCCATTGCTGCATGGTATGACTATGAGATATGTCAAATGAATGTGAAGACTGCATTCCTTAATGGAAACATTAAGGAAAAGATCTATATGATGCAGCCTGAGGGATTCACATCCATGGGAAGCGAGCATAAGGTATGTAAGCTTCAGAGATCGATCTATGGTCTCAAACAGGCATCAAGAAGTTGGAACCAAAAATTTGATGAAACAATAAAGGATTTTGGTTTCATCAAGAACCCGGAGGAACCGTGCATGTACAAGAAAGTAGTTAAGGATGCTGTGACATTCTTAGTACTTTATGTTGATGACATCTTACTCATTGGGAATGATGTAGGGATGTTGCAGTCAACAAAGATATGGTTGTCAGGTAGATTCTCGATGAAGGATTTGGGTGAGGCGTCCTATATTCTAGGGATACAGATCTATAGAGATAGATCTAAGAGAATGATAGGACTTACTCAAGTGACCTACATCGACACTATATTAAAAAGGTTTTCAATGGATGAGTCCAAGAGAGGACATCTACCTATGTGTCATGGAGTCTCTCTATCCAAGTCTATGTGTCCCAAGACTGACGAAGAGATAGAGAAAATGACACACGTACCATATGCATCAGCCATAGGGAGTATCATCTATGGGATGATATCTACCAGACCGGATGTGGCATTTGCTCTGAGTGTCACGAGCAGATATCAAGCTAATCCCGGTCAAATGCATTGGAAAGCCGTGAAGGATATTCTTAAGTACTTGAGAAGAACTAAGAATGTATTCATGGTTTATGGAGGAAGAGATCTTAAATTGGAAGGCTATACCGACTCTAGCTTCCAAAGTGACGTGGATGACTCGAAGTCAACCTCTGGATTTGTGTTCATTCTCAATGGCGGTGCTGTCTCTTGGAAGAGTTCCAAGCAGGACACCACAGCGGATTCCACCACTGAGGCAGAATACATTGCGGCATCAGCTGCTGCTAAAGAGGCCGTTTGGATGAGGAATTTCGTCCAAGAGTTGGGCATTATTCCTGAAGCTGTTGGTCCAGTCCCGGTGTACTGTGACAACACAGGTGCCATTGCTCAGGCAAAGGAACCAAGGTCTCATCAAAGATCCAAACACGTACTGAGGAAATACCACATCATCCGGGAGATCGTGGAAAGAGGAGACATCACTATCGAGAGAGTGGCCTCTGCAGACAATATCGCTGATCCACTTACTTAGCCCTTGCCAGGACCATTATTTGACAAACATCACGAAGCAATGGGACTACGTAGTATGACTAGTTGGCTTTAGGGCAAGTGGGAGATTGAAAGAGTTGATGCCCCACTAGCCAACTTGTGGCTAAGGGTTTTGAGATTCTCTTTTTGTAAACAATCTTTATTTAATATAACATACGTTCTTTAAATGGCGTTCACTTTATCTTATTATTATATAATGATATACTGTTGCTATTTTGATAAAGACCTTGAATATACTAAAGTAAGATGAGATAGTGAATATAGAGAGATCACTGTCATGAAACACATCTTATGTTCACTGTATATTCTAAATAGTTCCTAGTCAATTGAGCCATCCGTTAATAAGGATAAGGATCGCTCGAGATTGAGACTAGCATTTGCGATGCCGAGTACCACGTTTCATTGGTATGGAACATAGAGATGTTCGAAGCATGCAAATGGATATTCATATGATGAATGATCGAACTACACTATTCGGACTTTCCAAGTGGTTATCACTTATCGAGTGGATATAGTTCGCGGTTTTGGTTGTATACCATTAGTCCTTATTACTTGAAACATCATTGAGACTCTATATGCTAGTACTGTGCTTTAACTCGTTTACCGACTCTATTAAGGTCATCAGGTGTCGGGATTGGGTACAGTTACAACACATATAGGAGTCGATGCTTTGTTGTCAAGGATTCACCGCACACTTGCGAGTGTAGATATCCTATGCAATCTGAGGAGATATTAGTGTGACGAATCTCTGGCCAGAGTACATGATGTGTTTTAGGTTACTTGGTTTCTTAGTAGCACATGCGATGTCACTATTTGATCTTCAAGATGCATTGCATAGTTATCGAATCTCGAACGACTCTCGATGTACCAATGTTTGTTGATTCGATCGGGATATATGGATGAAGGGACCGTACTGTTCGCTAACCAAAATCTATTGGTTCTTGCAGGCACTATCAGTGATACCTAGGGAATCATGGGGCGATGTTGCTAGGCGCTCTTACCATGATTCGTTGGGTAAGTCGGAAATTGTTGTTCCGAGTCACAAGGAGTTGTGTCCCACGGCTAGCTGTATCCCTGAACCATTGAGGGTCACACAAGTAATGGCTTTTTAATCCCCGTTGAGATAATTAAATTTAAAGAGTTAAATTTAGTGAATAAAGAAGTGGGACTTCTTATTTAAGAGTAGAGGGAGTAAGATTTCCTAAAATGACATAGTGATGGACATTTTTGGAAATCACTGAATTAGGATTCAGAAAATTTATCTTGACTTTAAAAGATGCAGAAATGGTTTCTATGCACATTGGTGAAATTGGTTTATCAATCTGAGTCACGATGAATTTTATATTAATTTCTGAACATGCGGGCTTTGCTTGTCAGGTTTGAACTTATGACTAATGGCCCTAAGCTGTTAGCAGCCCACATTATAAATAAGTTATTGCAGTGCAAAAATTACACAACACAAGGCATAATTTTCGAAAACCCTAGAGATTTTCTCTTTAGTTTCGGCCTCCCCTTCCCTCTGTCTTTGAGATTTTTCAGTCTGCAAATTTTGAATTTGCAGTCTGAATTAGCAGATCAAATCTGTTTTTTCTCTTCGTATAAACTTCTGATAGACTTTCTAGTGCAGTCTATCAGAGGGATTAAACTTTTGTTCGTGGACCTGATTGAAGAAATGTTCGTTCATCAGTTCCTGGGATATACAACAAGAGCTGTTTAATCTGTTGGTGTCCATAATCTCGCTTCAAGATTTTAAGGTAAAATTTACATTGTTTAAATTTTATGTTATCAATTTTAATCGTAGGAATTTGATACCCATATGGAATCGTTCCATATAAAATTTTAAAACTTCCGCTGCACCGGGTATCACTCTCCTTTTCGATCCGAAGAACAACCGTGTTCCAACAATTCCCATACTAATTTTACTTACCTTATTTATGAGGTGTCGGACAATAATCAAAATTAATCAATGTCACTAATCCTGTTAACAGTATAGTTTTACCATCAAGTCTGTCTCTGTCCCATCAGGAATAGACACCAAGTTGCAAATTCAATCGTTGGCTAGTTCCCAGTAAATCATCCGCTATTCTGGGCAATAACTGTTACCAGAAGATCTCATTCCATATTTCTAACAAAATTAGACAATAATTCAATGATCTTTGATAAACAATCAGTCCTTCTACTAGGTCAATCCATCTAGTGATATCTTCCAATATTGGCTGCATACTTAATCTGCTCAGAATGATTGCTAGTCAAGGAATACCCTTTCCAAGACTATCATGACAACAAAAAATATTATTCTATATCTCCAACGAAGTCAGACGATAACTAATTCTCTTAGATACTAAATTTGGTATCAAGCTCTATCTCTTACAAGAGAATTCAAATGTCGCATAACTATACCCCTTTTGTGACTGTTGCAGAACCACTAGACTATGGTAGCTGTGACGACCTCGGATCTAATCATCTAATCAAGAATTAATCATTCAATCAACAATAAAAGTAGAGGCAGAAAACAAGTATAATTTTTTTTTTAAAAGCATGCATGGACCCCGTGCACCCTTCGTTCCCGGGTTTGTGCATTAACCTGTAGCTAAAGGTTTGCGGACTACAAAAATACACGGACCCCGTGTACACCTCCGTGCAAGGGTTCGTGCATAAAATGCACAAAAATCCAACTTTCTGCCTCAACCAACAACACACGGACCCTTACCCGGAGGTGGCAAGGGGTCCGTGCATATCAAACCCAACACATCAAACTGAGGCAAAGTGCACCCGAACCCTGGCACGGGGGTGTGCATGGGGTCCGTGCCCTGCTACACCAGCAAAATAAAATCGTAACAGCAGGTCATGAAACTCAAATCCAATTCCAAAACTCATAATACAACATGCATTAAACCACAATTCTAGCATCAAATAATACATGAAGTTCACAGTTGTACAAATCATAGAACTATGTAGAACATGCGTTGGTTCTTGTTTTTACAACATAATACAAAACAAGTTCGAAAATCTAATACAACTTCTAAACCAAGTCCTCACTTCTATCATTCCCAACTCGATCTAGTCATGATGCCTCTGACTCGAACCTGTCCCACATGTTTCCAAGAACACATACAAAGACAAGACAATAGTCGGATAACTCCGGTGAGAATAACATTCCCAGCAAAAGAGACATAATAAGTAAATCCACGTAATATATCAAATGATGATATATATATATATATATATATATATATATATATCAACAAGACAAGCAATTAAAGTAGTATACCAACAACATGAAATATCAACAACTCAATTCGAAATGCAATAAAATGCAATGCATGTCTTCGGGGTTCGAGATTATCTAAAATCGGATAATCAATGGGAATTTCTTTCTTTGATTGGGATCCCGAGGCCAATATATATTACCACAACTCACCGAATCTCCCGATCGAGGTGAATACAGTATATCTCGCTTCCTCTAGAATCTGGGGCATCTATAGAGAGTTGATCGGGCTATTGGAGTACTAATCAACGACCAATGTCACTCGACTATAATCTCCAGATCGTCTAATTAGATAAGTGAACGAATCATCTGGCTCAATATGAATGCATATGAAAATCGTAATACATTCAAGTAATTCAACTTAATGCATTTTGTAAGGCCCGGGATTATTTAATTTTAATACGAGAATATGTAATTTGAGAATATTTAGAGTTTATAAATTAATTCTAATATTCTTAAATGAATCAGGATTGAAATTGAATTAAATCGCTTTTCTAGGGACTGAATTGCAAATAGCCAAAATTTCAGGGACTAAACTGCAATTTGGCTAATATTTATCTACACTTATACCTTATTCAGCCAATTTACACGTGAATGAACAGAAAAGAAAAGGAAGAATGGCTGAAACCCCAAAACTCCATTTTTGATCCGAAAAAGCTTCGATAACTCGCGCTCCGGTTGTCAGAAATTTCGAATAACTATATATCTGCGATCACCGCTCCGAGACCTTCGTTTTGGTACAACTTTTATTGATCTTTCTCATACTTTATTTTTAAGTGGAAGATGGGTTGTTATTCTTTTTGATTCTATATGTGCTTCAGCTAGTACTGGTTACGTATTCGCAGACGGTTCGGACAAAGACTGTTGTTCCAATTTTATATGAATTTCTGAAGCTATATTCGAAATTAGCATGTCTGATATGTTGCTGAACATGTATATCTATTGATGTTATGTTGAAGATTAAGTTGATATAAGTAGATTGCTTATGATATTGATTCGGTTGCCGGTTTGTAGTCGTTACGCCGTCGATTTGCAAAGTGTCAAGACTTTGATATAGATGACCGAATACAGCAGGGTTGGAATTGAATCTGATTTTGTTAGCTTGTATACATCTCATTTCAGATTTTGTCAAAAGATTTCCGAACTCGAGATCTCCGAGTCGAACCGAGAAGTATTTGAAGCAAGGTTTGCTAGCAATTGTATTTGAAATGAAGTTGAGAAGCTGAGCAGATTTTGACATGTTGTTGTTGATTGTATTTTCAGATTTGAAGTACTTTCAAACTCGACATCGAAAGGTATAAATGACAGCTAATCCAGATGGGATAGAACGCTCGAAATAGCTATTGTTTCGAGTATTCCCTTGTTAATCACATACTTAGATGTTTATGTGTTTTTATGTGATTAGATGTTTTGATTGCTTTGCTTGCTTCTTTGATTAGTTGTTCAAGATGTTTTATAGCATTTAATGCATACAGAATATGTTGCATTCATATTGAACTCCAGCCTAATAAGCACAGAGGGTTAAAAGCCTAGAGTGCATATGACGTTTGGCGGATTGTAGTTGCGTGACACGGAATATAGACTTACTTCCAGAGCCAAAAGACTCACTATAGTTGCACCAAAGTCAGAGGAAATAAAGTATTTGACTTCACCTCGATTGGTGAGTTGGTGTTCGTTAAAGATTTTATTTCCTCGAGATCCCAAAGAACTTATATCCTATTGATATCAGCTTGATAGCCTTTTTTGCCATATGCATTGCATTCACGTTTATTATCTCGCACTTTATGTTGTTTATACTGGGATTTTATTCTCACCAGAGGTATCCGGCTATTGCTTTATTTTGTATGTGTGCATGCCAATAGGTGGGGCAGGAGCTGGTCAGAAAAGACAGGGATAGCTCGAGATAGAGTCTTAACATGTGAGGACATGGGTTGTAGTAGCAAGACATGTACTTTGAGTGGATAAACATGTTAGAAAGGATACAAGAATGTTGTATAAGTTGTTAAATACATGTGTAACTTGTGTAGGAAAGCTTATCAGATGTTATTAGATTGCATGTTTATTATTTTAGAGCTTGTATCAGTGTATGTGGATGTATGTTTCAAGTTTGACAGCAAAAATCTTTCTTGCATTTTTTGGAAAATGTAGCCCGCTCGATCGGTAGAAGTTCACCGATCGAGCGAGGGCCTTATTTTGCAAAACAAGGGGTTGAGTTTTCTTGGCCGCTCGATCGGTAGAAGTTCACCGATCGAGCGAGGCCAAGAATTCCCTGGATCCGAGAGCTTCTAGTTGAGCTCGCTCGATCGGGCAACTTTTGCCGATCGAGCGAGACACTGTAATTTTAAAAAAAAAATTATTTTTTTTTAGCTCTTGGTTCTTTAATTCTTTTAAGTACTTGATGAATTGTTAATTATACTAAATTGCCCTAAGATAAGATTAGCAACCCGAGTTCCCACACATTTCATCAATCGAAACAGGTAATCATGCATGTATGTGATTTAGGAACTCGAGAACCAGTCTAAACTCGAGTATTCGTCTCTTTTCGATTCGATGTCGTCTATTACCTTTTTTCACAATTCGATGTAGCTGGAATATGGAAAAGCTACAAGAACAAGAATTTCCAATCAAAATTCCATTCAATCGTAATTCAACGATTAAGGTAAACTTGTTACCAAATCTCGATCAATTCTTCGACGCTTCGGATTCTACGAAATTTGAACTCCATGATCTTCAACCAAATCCGTACGGAGATGCAAAAGGGTTCAATATCAATCAATTCAAATCAAATCAAATCCCAAAAACTCAAACAACTCCCAAAATTCTGAAATCTCAAACCGGTGGCATAACGGCTATAATTCGACTAACCGAAAAACCACAAACAACAATATATTGATCCAAAAAACTCATAACTACAATTCATCCAAATAAACACAATACCAACAAATCCCAAAACCCATAATTTCGAATTATGCTTTCAAAATTCCTAACAAATCCGAACGTCGTTCTTTTTCCGATCCGACTTCGAATATACGATCTATGCTAGCTCAAGAACAACATATCCAAAAATCATCAATTTCTAACGGCATCCAAAAATCGAAGTATAACTGATCTAAGATAAACTTACTATAGAACGAATCCTTCGAAGCCGTGATCGCAAATACACCTTTAGATTGGATTTCTAACGAACGGATTGAGCAAAAACTTAAATCAGAAAATCTTGGGGAGACGTTTTAATGGAGGAACCGTGAAGAATAAGAATAAAGAAAGAATAATGGTGATGACACGCCTAATCACCCCTTTAAATATCAAGTCAAATGAGTCAATTTGCATTTTGGTCCCTGAATTCTTCAAAAATAGATATTCAGTCCCTGATCAAATATCAATTCAACCCTCGGATCTCATAAACTCTGATTATCAATATTAAACTCCTATAATCTCAATTTGGCTAATTTTGGGGCATTACAGTAGCCTCCCCTGAATACCCCTCCCCTTGAAGCACAACAGGCTTCCAGTGTAATACAGGTATAGGGTCGCGCTTCCTCTAGTCATATATCTTAAAACTCCACATTACTGGGTATAATCCATTACTATGCCTCTGATGAAAACACATCATCCCTGGAAAAGTCAATGACTCAAAAGAATATTCTGGGGAATAGATCTAGAAATACTCAACTGAAAACATGTATAATCTAACCCAATTATACAAAAGTCAACCAAATCACTGCAGTTAAATAACTGATCAACTAATTCTAGAATAAAATCAAGATAATCTCAAAGATTACAATACTTGAACCACAAATCCAGTATCTAAATAATCTTTTATTACAATTTCATGTAATCAAAATATTCAACTATTACATTACACCAAAAGATGTACAATGATATTAACTGATACGTCGAAATTTCTGGAATCATTAATACATCAGATTCAAATGCTTACAACTTAAATATTGTTTACAACAAAACTTAAATACAGTATTTAAAACCCAAATACAAGCGAAAATCTTACATTTCGTCCACTGATCTTGAACGTGAGGTTTCCATCCATCTTCAGTCAAAGGTCTCCATGGACTGTTGTCGGACCCTCTTCCTCACAAGATCTAAAAGATCTTACTAATCTACCAGATCCTACCAATATTGCTGGGTTCCTAATCTGGTAGCTGAGACAAAATCCTTCTAAAAATCTCTCCAACTACTAGTAGAGCATCTTCATGAAAGAGTGGGTGCCCTGTGAGCCAACTTGTGGCTAAAGGTTTTGATGACTCTTTGTATAAACAATCTTTTGTTTAATATAATTTACAATTTTATTAATGGCAATGACTTTATCTTTCTTCATATTGTTATATTGTGATATACTATTGTTGTTTTGATAAAGACCTTGAATATACTATAGTGTATGTAAGATGTGGTAGTACATGGGGATGTCTATCATGAAACACATCTTATAGTCACTGTATATTCTAAATTGTTCCTAGTCGATTGAGCCGTTCAAAAATAAGGATAAGGATCGCTCGAGTTTGAGACTAGCATTTGCGATGCAGAGTACCACGTTTCATTGGTAAGGAACATAGAGATGTTCGAAGCATGCAAATGGATATTCATACGATGAATGATCGAACTACCCTATCCGGACTTTCCAAGTGGTTATCACTTATCGAGTGGATAAAGTCCGCGGTTTTGGTTGTACACCATTAGTCCTTACTACTTGAAACATCATTGGGACTCTATATGCTAGTACTATGCTTTGACTCGTTTACCGACTCTATTGGGGTCATCAGGTGTCGGGATTGGGTACAGTTACAACACATATAGGAGTCGATGCTTTGTTGTCAAGGATTCACCACATACTTGCGAGTGTGGATATCCTATGCGATCTGAGGAGATATTAGTGTGACGAATCTCTGGCCAGAGTACATGATGTGTTTTAAGAAATGGTTTCTTAGTAGCACATGCGATGTCACTATTTGATCTTCAAGATGTATTGCATAGTTATCGAATCTCGAACGACTCTCGATTTACCAATGGTTGTTGATTCGATCGGCATATTTGGATGAAGGGACCATACTGTATGCTAACCAAAATCTATTGGTTCTTGCAGGCACTATCAGTGATACCTAGGGAATCATGGGGCGATGTTGTTAGGTGCTCTTACCATGATTCGATGGGCAAGTCGGAAATTGTTGTTCCGAGTCACAAGGAGTTGTGAGCCCACGGCTAGCTGTATCCCTGAACCATTGAGGGTCACACAGAGTAATGGATTTTTAATCCCCGTTGAGATAGTTAAATTTAAAGAGTTAAATTTAATAAACAAAGAAGTGGGACTTCTTATTTAAGAGTAGAGGAGTAAGATTTCCTAAAATGACATAAGGATGGGCATTTTTGGAAATCACTGAATTCGGATTCAAAAAAATTTATCTTGAATTTAAAAGATGCAGAAATAGTTTCTGTGAACATTGGTGAAATTGGTTTATCAATCTGAGTCACGATGAATTTTATATTAATTTCTGAACATGCGGGCTTTGCTTGTCAGGCTTGAACTTATGACTAATGGGCCCTAAGCTGTTAGCGGCCTACATTATAAATAAGTTATTGCAGTACAGAAATTATACAAGACAGGTCACAATTTTCGAAAAACCCTAGTTTTCTCTCTAAAAGTGGCCGCCCCCTTCTCCTCTGCTCGGGAAAAATCCAGCCTGTGAATTTTGAATTACAGTCTGCTTTAACGGATCAAATTCGTTAATTCTCTTCGTAGAAACTTCTGATAGATTTTCTAGTGCAATCTATCAGAGGGATTAAATCTCTGTTCGTGGACCTGATTGAAGAACAGTTCGTCCATCAGTTCCTGGGAGATACAACAAGAGCAGAGCAATCTGTTGGTGTCCATAATCTCGATTCGAGATTGGAGGTAAAAATTTATAATTGTTATTTAATTTTTACACACACAATTTAATCGTAAAGTTTTGATACCCATTATGGAATCGTTCCATATAAAATTTTTAAACTTCCGCTGCACCGGGTATCAATTCTGATTGATCTGATCGCCGTTCTCCAACAGTGGTATCAGAGCCAGGTTGCTCAGATCAAGCGATTAAATTAATCGATTGTACAAAAAATTTTTAGCCTCGGTTTTTGAAACAAAATAATTTTTTTTTAAATTAAAAATTTTTCGGGCAAAAACACGGGCAGCGATTGGATCGCTGCCCGGCCCGATCCCTTTTGGGGCGCGGGCAGCCCGGGAGCGTCCCGGGCGGCCCGCGAAAAATTAATTTTTAATTTTTAAAATTAAAATTTTAATATGTTAAAATTCTATTTTTGGTCCGATCGAAAATTATTTTTGATTGGTCCACGAGGCGTCGGATCGAATTGTTCGAGTCCGAAAATTTTAAAATTGATTTTTGGATAAATTTGAATTTTTGGAAAATTTATATATTTTATCCGTTAAATCAGATTTTATGAAATTAATTATTTTTGGTACAATTGATGATAAGATATGATCTTATGGAAATATTGAGTAAAATATGATTTTATGTATAAAATTGAATTTTATATGTAAAATATGATTTTATTTGATAAAAAGATAAAATATGATTTTGTATGTAAAATAAGATTTTATATATGGAATATGATTTTATCCTTTTAATTTAAATTGCCATTGCATGTTATCCAATAAATTAATTTTGAATTAAATATTATTGGATAAGGATGATCGATTGCCATGACCAATTTTGTAGGTGTATGTTTGGAATTTACATTTGTTTTTATTGTTGTTGGATTTATTAATGTGTCTGGTTTATGGCCCAATATGAATTGTCATATGTGTTGAAAAACTGGCGAGTTCCCAGACCAATCACGATTGATACCCGGTGCAGCGGAAGTTTAAAATTTTTATCATGGAACGTTTCCATGGTGTGGGTATCAACCGTTCATCGATTGAATTACTGTGTGTGTAAAATTCAAATAACAATTATTAAATTTTACCTCAAATCTCGCAACGAGATTAATGGACACCAACAGAACAATTCTGCTCTTGTTGTCTCTCCCTGGAACCGATGAACGCCTTCAATCAGGTCCACGAACAGAGGTTTAATCCCTCTGATAGATTGCACTAGAAAATCTATCAGAAGTTTTCTGCGAAGAGAATACACGAATTTGATTCGTTATTCCTTACTGCGATTCAAAATCACAGACCGGAATTTTCTCGGGCAGAGGGAGGGAGAGGCGGCCGAAAACGTTTTTGAGAGGGGCTAGGGTTTCGAAAATCCTGTCTCAAAATTATGACCTGTTCTGTGTAATTTCTGTACTGAAATAACTTATTTATAATGCAGGCCACTAACACCTTAGGGCCCATTAGTCATAAGCTGGGGCCCGACAAGCAAAGCCCACTCGTTCAGAAATTAATATAAAATTCATCGTGACTCCGATTGATGAAACGATTTCACCAATGTGCACAGAAACCATTTCTGCACGTTTTAAAGTCAAAATAAATTTTCCTGAATCCGAATTCAGTGGTTTCCAAAAATGTCCATCCCTATGTCATTTTAGGAAATCCTACTCCCTTACTCTTATTTAAGAAGTCCAACTCCTTAGTTCATTAAATTTAACTCTTTAAATTTAACTATCTCAACGGGGATTAAAACTCCATTACACTGTGTGACCCTCAATGGTTCAGGGATACAGCTAGCCGTGGGCTCACAACTCCTTATGACTCGGAACAACACTTTCCGACTTGCCCAACAAATCATGGTAAAGCGCCTAGCAACATCGCCCCATGATTCCCTAGGTATCACTGATAGTGCCTACAAGAACCAGTAGATTTTGGTTAGCGTACAGTACGGTCCCTTCATCCATATATCCCGATCGAATCAACAACCATTGGTATATCGAGAGTCGCTCAAGATTCGATAACTATGCAATACATCTTGAAGATCAAATTAGTGACATCGCATGTGCTACTAAGAAACCATTTCTTAAATCACATCAAGTACTCTGGCTAGAGATTTGTCACACTAATATCTCCTCAGATCGCATAGGATATCCATACTCGCAAGTATGTGGTGAATCCTTGACAACAATGCATTGACTCCTATATGTGTCGTAACTGTACCCAATCTCGACACCTGATGACCCCCATAGAGTCGGTAAACGAGTCAAAGCACAGCACTAGCATATAGAGTCTCCATGATGTTTCAAGTCGTAAGGACTAATGGTTTACAACCAAAACCGCGGACTTTATCCACTCGATAAGTGATAACCACTTGGAAAGTCCGGATAGGGTAGTTCGACTATTCATCCTATGAATATCCATTTGCATGCTTCGAACATCTCCATGTTCCCTACCAATGAAACGTGGTACTCCGCATCGCAAATGCTAGTCTCAAACTCGAGCGATCCTTATCCTTATTATCGGACGGCTCAATCGACTAGGAACAGTTTAGAATATACAGTGACTATAAGATGTATTTCATGATAGACATCTCCATGTTCTACCACATCTTACATACACTATAGTATATTCAAGGTCTTTATCAAAACAACAATAGTATATCACAATATAACAATATGAAGTAATATAAAGTCATTGCCATTAAAAAGTGTAAATAATATTAAACAAAAGATTGTTTATACAAAGAGTCATCAAAGCCCATAGCCAAACAGTTGGCTCACTGGGCACCCACTCTTACAATCTCCCACTTGCCCTATAGCCAACTAGTCATACTACGTAGACCCATTGCTTCGCGATGTTTGTCAAACAATGGTCCTGGCAAAGGCTTAGTAAGCGGATCAGCGATATTGTCTGCAGAGGCCACTCGTTCGACAATGATGTCTCCTCTTTCCACAATCTCCCGGATTATGTGGTATTTCCTCAGTACGTGTTTGGATCTTTGATGAGACCTTGGTTCCTTTGCTTGAGCAACGGCACCCGTGTTGTCACAGTACACCGGGACTGGACCAACAAATTCAGGAATAACGCCCAACTCTTGGACGAACTTCCTCATCCAAACGGCCTCTTTAGCAGCAGCTGATGCTGCAATGTATTCAGCCTCAGTGGTGGAATCCGCTGTGGTGTCCTGCTTGGAACTCTTCCAAGAGACAGCACCGCCATTGAGCATGAACACAAATCCAGAGGTTGACTTCGAGTCATCCACATCACTTTGGAAGCTAGAGTCGGTATAGCCTTCCAATTTGAGTTCTCGTCCTCCATAAACCATGAACATATTCTTAGTCCTTCGCAAGTACTTAAGAATGTCCTTCACGGCTTTCCAATGCATTTGACCAGGATTAGACTGATATCTGCTCGTGACACTCAGAGCAAATGCTACATCCGGTCTGGTAGATATCATCCCATACATGATACTACCTATAGCTGACGCATATGGTACATGTGTCATATTCTCTATCTCTGCATCAGTCTTGGGACACATAGACTTGGATAGAGAAACTCCATGACACATGGGTAGATGTCCTCTCTTGGACCCATCCATTGAAAACCGTTTCAATATGGTATCGATGTAGGTTGATTGAGTGAGTCCTATCATTCTCTTAGATCTATCTCTATAGATCTGAATCCCTAGAATGTAGGATGCCTCACCCAAATCCTTCATCGAAAATCTACCTGATAACCATATCTTCGTTGACTGCAACATCCCTACATCATTCCCAATGAGTAGGATGTCATCAACATAAAGTACTAAGAATGTCACCGCATCCTTAACTACTTTCTTGTACACGCAAGGTTCCTCCGGGTTCTTGATGAAACCAAAATCTTTAATTGTTTCATCAAATTTCTGGTTCCAACTTCTTGATGCTTGTTTTAGACCATAAATTGATCTCTGAAGCTTGCATACCTTATGCTCGCTTCCCATGGATGTGAACCCCTCAGGCTGCTTCATATAGATTTCTTCCTTAATGTCTCCATTAAAAAAAGCAGTCTTCACATCCATTTGCCATATCTCATAGTCATACCATGCAGCTATGGCAATAAGGATTCTTATGGACTTGAACATAGCAACTGGTGAAAAGGTTTCATCATAGTCAACTCCTTGCCTTTGAGTATAACCTTTCGCCACCAATCGCGCCTTGTAGGTCAATACCTACCATCAGGCCCAAGCTTTCTTTTGTAGATCCATTTACACCCTATTGGAACAATTCCATCGGGAGGATCTACCAAAGACCAAACTTGGTTTGTATGCATCGAATCCAATTCTGACTGCATAGCTTCAAGCCATAAATTCGAATCCGCATCAGAAATTGCTTCCTTGAAGTTTCTTGGATCACATCCAATGTCGGGTTCATCTTGATCCCCTTCAAGAAGAAGACCATATCGAATAGGAGGTCTAGAAGTCCTCTCGGATCTTCTAGGTTCAGGCGTGTCCAGCAATGGTTCCTGAGGTGTAGGATCGTTATTTTGTATTTCGGGTTCTTCTCGAACTTCTTCGAGTTCCATCATCTCGCCTTTCTTATCCAATAAGAACTCCTTCTCCAAGAAGGTGGCATTCCTAGAAACAAACACCTTTGTTTCAGCAGGATAATAGAAATAATATCCGATTGAATTCTTCGGATACCCTACAAAATAACATAAGCTGGATCGACTATCCAACTTATCTCCCACTGTCCGCTTCACGTAAGCAGGACATCCCCAAATCCTCAAGTACGAATACTTAGGAGCTTTGCCATTCCATAACTCGTATGGTGTTTTGTCCACTGCTTTAGTGTGGACGTTGTTCAACAACAATACCGTCGTTTCAAGCGCATAGCCCCAAAACGAAGGTGGAAGCTCAGTGAAGCTCATCATAGATCGAACCATGTCCAACAAAGTTCGATTACGACGTTCCGATACACCATTAAGCTGTGGTGTCATAGGAGGAGTCCACTGAGAGAGAATCCCATTCTCTTTCAGATAGTCCAAAAACTCGGTACTCAAGTATTCTCCACCTCGATCCGATCGAAGTGCCTTAATACTTTTACCTAGCTTGTTTTCTACTTCAGCCTTGAACTCTTTGAACTTTTCAAATGCTTCAGACTTATATTTCATTAAATATAAATACCCATACCTTGAATAATCATCAGTAAAGGTAATGAAGTAGGTGTGGCCATGTTGAGTCCCTACTCTAAATGGACCACAAACATCTGTATGGATCAAATCCAACAGATTCTGACTACGCTCAGGTTTCCCCTTAAAAGGAGATTTAGTCATTTTTCCTTTTAGGCAGGATTCACAAGTAGGTAGAGAGTTAATATCAGACATATCAAACATGCCCTCCCACTAGCTTGTTCATCCTCTTTGAGGAAATATGACCTAGCCTAGCGTGCCAAAGGTTTGCCGGGTTTTGACTATCGATTTTCCTTTTGTTTGTTGTAGCCGGTTTATCAAAATAATTAATTGGAACGTCTTTTAGTTTTAAATTGTATAGATCGTTTTCAAGTTGTCCATTTCCAATTAAACATTCATTCTTGTAAATATTGCAAATCCCATTCACAAAATTACAAGAATAACCATCTCTATCAAGCATAGAAATAGAAATAATGTTTTTAATTAAATCTGGCACAAATAAAACATCTCTCAACAATAATTTAAAACCATTCTGCAAAATCAAACAAACATCTCCAATGGCCGTAGCTTCAACTCTGGAACCATTCCCGAGCCTCAGCTGGGTCTCACCCATTCTAAGCCTGCGACTTCTTGTCATCACCTGCAAATCATTGCAAATGTGAGATCCACATCCGGTATCCAATACCCAAGAAGTTGTATTAAGTGACATGTTTATTTCGATATAGAACATACCCTTTGCAGTTCCCAACTGCTCAAGATACTCCTTGCAATTGCGCTTCCAATGACCCGGCTTCTTGCAGTAATGGCAAACATCCTTGGATTTTCCATTGTTTGAAGCCTTTGTCTTTTGCTTCTTCTCGGGTTCCACTTTCTTGGGTGGGGCAGAACGTTTCTTGCCCTTCATACTTGGCCCCTTCTTTGCAGAAGATGAGGAGCCCACCAAGAAAGCTGGCTTATCCTTCTTAAGTGTGGATTCATATGTAACGAGAATATTGACCATCTCTTCAAGGGTGGCCTCTATCTTGTTCATATTAAAATTTATCACGAATCCATCAAATGAGGAAGGAAGAGATAGAAGCAACAAGTCCACATTGAGTTCATGCTCCAACACCAAATCAAGGGTCGCTAACTTCTGTATGAGCCAAATCACTCGTACCCCATGATCACGGACCGAAGTCCCTTCACGCATGCGGCACGTCATCAACTCCTTAACAGTAGAGAACCTTTCAGCCCTCGACTGAGCCCCAAAAAGTTCCTTGAGTTGCGCGTGAATGTCAGCAGCATTCACCGTGTCCTCAAATCGCCTCTGGAGTTCATCAGACATCGAGGCTTGCATATAGCATTTGGTCTTGATGTCATGGTCACACCATGCATCAAGTTTGGCCAATTCCTCCGGACTTATGTCAGCTGGTGCTTCCTTCGGAGGTGCTTTCTCTAACACGTAGAGCATTTTCTCCGAAGTTAAGACAATCTTCAACTTCCGGAACCATTCCGTATAGTTGGCGCCAGTCAGCTTGTTTTGTTCGAGGATCGAGAATAAAGGATTTCGCGAATTCATTGTATGAAATACTGAAAAGGAAAACAGACATATATCAATGATTGTTTAACAATTTACTAAGACATAAAATAGGCGAATTTAATTTTATGAATCTCACTCCCACTATTTTAACGATTTCACCACCCTCTAGTGAAAACGGGAAACTTTTTCCTTAGTGAGAACATGGAGTCCAATTGACAAACTTATGGTCCCGAATAATATCAGCCAACCATAATTCTCAAAAGGTAGAGCCCAATTGCTTCCAAAGCAACCCCCATGTATTTACCTCATGTCCAATAAGGGCCCAATAATATGACGCCGTTTAAAGTGACATGTCAAGATGACCCATCAATATTAAGTTGTGATGGACGGTCGCCATGTGGATCCCTCAATAATATGAGCCGATCCCATGGGAGTTCCACCCAACTTACAACATTTGTCGATCCAATGTACAGCTTTCCGACGGACGGGCCCCCCCAATAATATGAGCCGGACCGTATCCGCGGGTAGCATCACATACATTGACCGTTGATGGAAGGTAGGAACATTTAAACAATATTTAAATTTCCTTTATTTATCTTGATATAAATTTTAAATCATATTTAAAATGAGGGATTTTATTTATAAAATATTTGTCTCATCATATTTAATTTATTGCATGCATTGCCGGATTCACGCAATTTATGTCTAAACATGCATACAATCATAATATCACATATTATATAGGATGATCGATTCCATTTCTAATTGACCCGTGGTTGCCAATCACGGGTCTTAGTCCAATCCTAGGTAATATGCAGTATGCAAATGCAATCCTATTACATATGCTTCCAATTTACATTTCTTCAGTCTTCATTGTCTGCTGGGCCCACCATCTTCAAATCTTGATCTCCCACTAAATCTAATGTATTTACAATAAATAACAATGACAAGTAGGGGATACATTTTTAGGGGGTGGGAACGGGCTATAAACCAAGCCCACTTTTATTACATATGACATTCATATCGGGCCATAAACCAGGCCCATTAATAAAACCAACAACAATAAAGACAAAATGTAAATTCCTAACATACACCTACAAAATTGGTCATGGCAATCGATCATCCTTATCAAATAACATTTAATTCAAAATTAATTTATTGGATAACATGCTGTGGCAATTCAAATTTAAACAAGATAAAATCATATTTTATATATAAAATCACATTTCACATATAAAATCATATTTTATCTCCATATCAAATAAAATCATATTTTATCTATAAAATCCAATTTTACAAATAAAATCATATTTTACTCAATATATCATAAGATCATATCTTATCATCAATTGTACCAAAATAATTGATTTCAAAAATTCAATTTACGGATAAAATATTAAAATTTTCCAAAAATTCAAATTTATCCAAAATCAATTTTAAAAATTTACGGACTCGAACAATTCGATCCGAAATCTCGTGAACCAATCAAAAACAATTTTTGACCGGACCAAAAATAAAAATTTTAACATATTAAAATTAATTTTTAATAAAATATTAATTTTTCCCCGCGGGCCACCCGGACACTCCCGGGTTGGCCCGCACCCGGGCGCGGGCCGGGGCAGCCCGGCTGCCCCCTTAGGGCAGCAACGCTTGCTGCCCTGGCGGCGCCTGGCGCCGCCGCTGGGCGGCGCCGAGCGCCGCCCCTGGGCGGCGCCGAGCGCTGCCCTGCGCAGCGCCCAGCGCTGCCCTGGGCAGCGCCGTGCGCCGCCCTGGGCGGCGACGGTCGCCGCCCTGGGCGGCGCCGTGCGCCCCCTTTGGGCGGCGCCGTGCGCCGCCCCTGGGGGCAGCGACCATCGCTGCCCCTTCCGGGCAGCGATCCAATCGCTGCCCGGGTTTCGCCCCCGGAAAAAAAATTTTTTTTATTAAAAATATTTATTTTGTTTCAAAAACCGAGACTCAAAAATTTTGTACAATTGATTAATTCAATCGATTGATCTGAGCAACCTGGCTCTGATACCATTGTTGAAAAACTGGCGAGTTCCCAGACCAATCACGATTGATACCCGGTGCAGCGGAAGTTTAAAATTTTTATCATGGAACGTTTCCATGGTGTGGGTATCAACCGTTCATCGATTGAATTACTGTGTGTGTAAAATTCAAATAACAATTATTAAATTTTACCTCAAATCTCGCAACGAGATTAATGGACACCAACAGAACAATTCTGCTCTTGTTGTCTCTCCCTGGAACCGATGAACGCCTTCAATCAGGTCCACGAACAGAGGTTTAATCCCTCTGATAGATTGCACTAGAAAATCTATCAGAAGTTTTCTGCGAAGAGAATACACGAATTTGATTCGTTATTCCTTACTGCGATTCAAAATCACAGACCGGAATTTTCTCGGGCAGAGGGAGGGAGAGGCGGCCGAAAACGTTTTTGAGAGGGGCTAGGGTTTCGAAAATCCTGTCTCAAAATTATGACCTGTTCTGTGTAATTTCTGTACTGAAATAACTTATTTATAATGCAGGCCACTAACACCTTAGGGCCCATTAGTCATAAGCTGGGGCCCGACAAGCAAAGCCCACTCGTTCAGAAATTAATATAAAATTCATCGTGACTCCGATTGATGAAACGATTTCACCAATGTGCACAGAAACCATTTCTGCACGTTTTAAAGTCAAAATAAATTTTCCTGAATCCGAATTCAGTGGTTTCCAAAAATGTCCATTCCTATGTCATTTTAGGAAATCCTACTCCCTTACTCTTATTTAAGAAGTCCAACTCCTTAGTTCATTAAATTTAACTCTTTAAATTTAACTATCTCAACGGGGATTAAAACTCCATTACACTGTGTGACCCTCAATGGTTCAGGGATACAGCTAGCCGTGGGCTCACAACTCCTTGTGACTCGGAACAACACTTTCCGACTTGCCCAACGAATCATGGTAAAGCGCCTAGCAACATCGCCCCATGATTCCCTAGGTATCACTGATAGTGCCTACAAGAACCAGTAGATTTTGGTTAGCGTACAGTACGGTCCCTTCATCCATATATCCCGATCGAATCAACAACCATTGGTATATCGAGAGTCGCTCAAGATTCGATAACTATGCAATACATCTTGAAGATCAAATTAGTGACATCGCATGTGCTACTAAGAAACCATTTCTTAAATCACATCAAGTACTCTGGCCAGAGATTTGTCACACTAATATCTCCTCAGATCGCATAGGATATCCATACTCGCAAGTATGTGGTGAATCCTTGACAACAATGCATTGACTCCTATATGTGTCGTAACTGTACCCAATCTCGACACCTGATGACCCCCATAGAGTCGGTAAACGAGTCAAAGCACAGCACTAGCATATAGAGTCTCCATGATGTTTCAAGTCGTAAGGACTAATGGTGTACAACCAAAACCGCGGACTTTATCCACTCGATAAGTGATAACCACTTGGAAAGTCCGGATAGGGTAGTTCGACTATTCATCCTATGAATATCCATTTGCATGCTTCGAACATCTCCATGTTCCCTACCAATGAAACGTGGTACTCCGCATCGCAAATGCTAGTCTCAAACTCGAGCGATCCTTATCCTTATTATCGGACGGCTCAATCGACTAGGAACAGTTTAGAATATACAGTGACTATAAGATGTATTTCATGATAGACATCTCCATGTTCTACCACATCTTACATACACTATAGTATATTCAAGGTCTTTATCAAAACAACAATAGTATATCACAATATAACAATATGAAGTAATATAAAGTCATTGCCATTAAAAAGTGTAAATAATATTAAACAAAAGATTGTTTATACAAAGAGTCATCAAAGCCCATAGCCAAACAGTTGGCTCACTGGGCACCCACTCTTACAATATGTAATAAAAGTGGGCCTGGTTTATGGCCCGTTCCCACCCCTTGAAATGTATCCCCTACTTGTCATGGTTATTTATTGTAAATACATTAGACTTAGTGGGAGATGAAGATTTGAAGATGGAGGTGGGCCCAGCAGACAATAAAGACAGAAGAAATGTAAATTGAAAGCTCAATGTAATAGGATTGCATTGCATACTGCATATTACCTAGGATTGGACTAAGACTCGTGATTGGCAACCACGGGTCGATTAGAAATGGAATCGATCATCCTATATAATATGTGATATTATTGTTGTATGCATGTTTTAGACTAAATTGTGTGAATCCGGCAAGCATACAAAATTTTAAAATGATGAGACAAATTTTCAAAATTAAAATCCCTTATTTTAAATATGATTTAAAATTGATATCAAAATAAATAAAAGAAATTTAAAATTGTTTAAATGTTCCTACCTTCCATCAACAATCAATGTATGAGATGCTACCCGCAGATACGGTCCGACACATATTATTGGGGAGGCCCGTTCATCGGAAAGCTGTACATTGGATCGACACATGTGGTAAGTTGGGTGGAACTCCCATGGGATCGGCTCATATTATTGGGGGATCCACATGGCGACCGTCCATCACAACTTAATATTGATGGGTCATATTGACATGTCACAATAAATGGCGTCATATTATTGGGCCCTTATTGGACATGAGGTAAAAACGTGGAGGTTGCTTTGGAAGCAATTGGGCTCTACCTTTTGAAAATTATGTTTGGCTGATATTATTCGGGACCATAGTTTGTCAATTGGACTCCATGTTCTCACTAAGGAAAACAGTTTCCCGTTTTCACTAGAGGGTAGTGAAATCGTTAAAATAGTGGGAGTGAGATTCATAAAATAAATTTTGCCTATTTTATGTCTTAGTAAATTAATTAAACAATCACTGATATTTGTCTGTTTCTTTTCAGTATTTCATAAAGATGAATTCGCGTAATCCACTTTTCTCTATCCTCGAACAAAATAAACTGACTGGCGCAAACTATACGGAATGGTTCCGTAAGTTGAAGATTGTCTTGACTTCGGAGAAGATGCTCTACGTGTTAGAAAAATCTCCTCCGAAGGAAGCACCAGCTGATATAAGTCCAGAAGAGTTGGCCAAACTTGATACATGGTGGGACCATGAAATCAAGGCCAAATGCTATATGCAAGCCTCGATGTCTGATGAACTCCAGAGGCGATTTGAGGACACCGTGAATGCTGCTGACATTCACGTACAACTCAAGGAACTTTTTGGGGCTCAATCGAGAGCTGAAAGGTTCGCTACTGTAAAAGAGCTAATGACGTGTCGCATGCGTGAAGGGACTTCGGTCCGTGATCATGGGGTACGAGTGATTTGGCTCATACAGAAGTTGGTAACGCTTGATTTGGTGTTGGAGCATGAACTCAACGTGGACTTATTACTTCTATCTCTTCCTTCTTCGTTTGACGGTTTTGTTGTGAATTTCAATATGAACAAGATAGAGGCCTCCCTTGAAGAGATGGTCAATATTCTTGTAACATATGAATCCACTTTAAAGAAGGATAAACCGGATTTCTTGGTGGGCTCCTCTTCTTCTGCTAAGAAGGGGCCAAGTACAAAGGGTAAGAAACGTTCTGCCCCACCCAAGAAAACCGAACCCGAGAAGAAGTACAAGACAAAGGCTTCAAACATGGAAAAGTCCAAGGATGTTTGCCATTACTGCAAGAAGCCCGGTCATTGGAAACGTAACTGCAAGGAATATCTAGAGCAGTTGCGAACTGCGAAGGGTATGTTCTATATTGAGATAAATGTTTCACTTAATACTACTTCTTGGGTATTAGATACCGGATGTGGATCTCACATTTGCAATGATTTGAAGGTGAAGACAAGAAGTCGCAGGCTTAGAATGGGTGAGACCCAGCTGAGGCTCGGAAATGGTTCCAGAGTTGAAGCTAAAGCTATGGGAGATGTTTATTTAATTTTGCAGAACGATTTTAAGTTACTTTTTAGAGATGTTTTATTTGTTCCAGATTTGATTAAAAACATTATTTCTGTTTCTATGCTTGATAGAGATGGTTTTTCTTGCAATTTTGTGAATGGGATTTTCAATATTTACAAGAATGAATGTTTGATTGGAAATGGACAACTTGAAAACGATCTATATAACTTAAAATTGAAAGACGTTCCAATAAATTATGTTGATAAACCGGCAACAACAAACAAAAGGAAAATCGATAGTCAAAACCCGGCAAACCTTTGGCATGCTAGGCTAGATCATATTTCCTCAAGGAGGATGAACAAGCTAGTGGGAGAGGGCATGTTTGATATGTCTGATATTAACTCTCTACCTACTTGTGAGTCCTGCCTGAAAGGAAAAATGACTAAATCTCCTTTTAAGGGGAAACCTGAGCGTAGTCAAAATCTGTTGGATTTGATCCATACAGATGTTTGTGGTCCATTTAGAATTGGTACTCAATATGGCCACACCTACTTCATTACCTTTACTGATGATTATTCTAGGTATGGGTATTTATATTTAATGAAATATAAGTCTGAATCATTTGAAAAGTTCAAAGAATTCAAGGCTGAAGTAGAAAACAAGCTAGGTAAAAGTATTAAAGCACTTCGATCGGATCGAGGTGGAGAATACTTAAGTACCGAGTTTTTGGACTATCTGAAGGAGAATGGGATTCTCTCTCAGTGGACTCCTCCTATGACACCACAGCTGAATGGTGTATCGGAGCGTCGTAATCGAACTTTGTTGGACATGGTTCGATCCATGATGAGCTTCACTGAGCTTCCACCTTCGTTTTGGGGCTACGCGCTTGAAACGACGGTATTGTTGTTGAACAACGTCCACCCTAAAGCAGTGGACAAAACATCATACGAGTTATGGAATGGCAAAGCTCCTAAGTATTCGTACTTGAGGATTTGGGGATGTCCTGCTTACGTGAAGCAGACAGTGGGAGATAAGCTGGATAGTCGATCCACCTTATGTTATTTTGTAGGGTATCCGAAGAATTCAATCGGATATTATTTCTATCATCCTGCTAAAACAAAGGTGTTTGTTTCAAGGAATGCCACCTTCTTGGAGAAGGAGTTCTTATTGGATAAGAAAGGCGAGATGATGGAACTCGAAGAAATTCGAGAAGAACCCGAAATACAAAATAACGATTCTACACCTCAGGAACCATTGATAGACACGCCTATACCTAGAAGATCCGAGAGGACTTCTAGACCTCCTATTCGATATGGTCTACTTTTTGAAGGGGATCAAGATGAACCCGACGTTGGATGTGATCCAAGAAACTTCAAGGAAGCAATTTCTGATGCGGATTCAAATTTATGGCTTGAAGCTATGCAGTCGGAAATAGATTCGATGCATACAAGCCAAGTTTGGTCTTTAGTAGATCCTCCCGATGGAATTGTTCCAATAGGGTGTAAATGGATCTACAAGAGAAATCTTGGGCCTGATGGTAAGGTATTGACCTACAAGGCACGATTGGTGGCGAAAGGTTATACTCAAAGACAAGGAGTTGACTATGATGTAACCTTTTCACCAGTTGCAATGTTCAAGTCCATAAGAATCCTTATTTCCATAGCTGCTTGGTATGACTATGAGATATGGCAAATGGATGTGAAGACTACATTTCTTAATGGAAACATTAAGGAAAGAGATCTATATGACGCAGCCTGAGGGATACACATCCATGGGAAGCGAGCATAAGGTATGCAAGCTTCAGAGATCAATCTATGGTCTAAAACAAGCATCAAGAAGTTGGAACCAGAAATTTGATGAAACAATAAAAGATTTTGGTTTCATCAAGAACCCGGAGGAACCATGCGTGTACAAGAAAGTAGTTAAGGATGCTGTGACATTCTTAGTACTTTATGTTGATGACATCCTACTCATTGGGAATGATGTAGGGATGTTGCAGTCAACAAAGATATGGTTATCAGGTAGATTCTCGATGAAGGATTTGGGTGAGGCATCCTATATTCTAGGGATACAGATCTATAGAGATAGATCTAAGAGAATGATAGGACTCACTCAAGCAACCTACATCGACACCATATTGAAACGGTTTTCAATGGATGGGTCCAAGAGAGGACATCTATCTATGTATCATGGAGTTTGTCTATCCAAGTCTATGTGTCCCAAGACTGATGAAGAGATAGAGAAAATGACACATGTACCATATGCGTCAGCCATTGGTAGTATCATGTATGGGATGATCTCTACCAGACCGGATGTAGCATTTGCTCTGAGTGTCACGAGCAGATATCAAGCTAATCCCGGTCAAATGCATTGGAAAGCCGTGAAGGACATTCTTAAGTACTTACGAAGGACTAAGAATATGTTCATGGTATATGGAGGAAGAGAACAAAAATTGGAAGGCTATACCGACTCTAGCTTCCAAAGTGACGTGGATGACTCGAAGTCAACCTTTGGATTTGTGTTCATGCTCAATGGCGGTGCTGTCTCTTGGAAGAGTTCCAAGCAGGACACCACAGCGGATTCCACCACTGAGGCAGAATACATTGCAGCATCAGCTGCTGCTAAAGAGGCCGTTTGGATGAGGAATTTCGTCCAAGAGTTGGGCGTTATTCCGAAAGTTGTTGGTCCAGTCCCGGTGTACTGTGACAACACGGGTGCCGTTGCTCAGGCAAAGGAACCAAGGTCTCATCAAAGATCCAAACACGTACTGAGAAAATACCACATTATCCGGGAGATTGTGAAAAGAGGAGACATCACTGTCGAAAGAGTGGCCTCTGCAGACAATATCGCTGATCCACTTACTAAGCCCTTGCAAGGACCATTATTTGACAAACATCGCGAAGCAATGGGTCTACGTAGTATGACTAGTTGGCTTTAGGGCAAGTGGGAGATTGAAAGAGTGGGTGCCCTGTGAGCCAACTTGTGGCTAAGGGTTTTGATGACTCTTTGTATAAACAATCTTTTGTTTAATATAATTTACACTTTTATTAATGGCAATGACTTTATCTTTCTTCATATTGTTATATTGTGATATACTATTGTTGTTTTGATAAAGACCATGAATATACTATAGTGTATGTAAGATGTGGTAGTACATGGGGATTTCTATCATGAAACACATCTTATAGTCACTGTATATTCTAAATTGTTCCTAGTCGATTGAGCCGTCCGAAAATAAGGATAAGGATCGCTCGAGTTTGAGACTAGCATTTGCGATGCAGAGTACCACGTTTCATTGGTAAGGAACATAGAGATGTTCGAAGCATGCAAATGGATATTCATACGATGAATGATCGAACTACCCTATCCGGACTTTCCAAGTGGTTATCACTTATCGAGTGGATAAAGTCCGCGGTTTTGGTTGTACACCATTAGTCCTTACTACTTGAAACATCATTGGGACTCTATATGCTAGTACTGTGCTTTGACTCGTTTACCGACTCTATTGGGGTCATCTGGTGTCGGGATTGGGTACAGTTACAACACATATATGAGTCGATGCTTTGTTGTCAAGGATTCACCACATACTTGCGAGTGTGGATATCCTATGCTATCTGATGAGATATTAGTGTGACGAATCTCTGGCCAGAGTACATGATGTGTTTTAAGAAATGGTTTCTTAGTAGCACATGCGATGTCACTATTTGATCTTCAAGATGTATTGCATTGTTATCGAATCTCGAACGACTCTCGATTTACCAATGGTTGTTGATTCGATCGGCATATTTGGATGAAGGGACCGTACTGTATGCTAACCAAAATCTATTGGTTCTTGCAGGCACTATCAGTGATACCTAGGGAATCATGGGGCGATGTTGCTAGGCGCTCTTACCATGATTCGATGGGCAAGTCGGAAATTGTTGTTCCGAGTCACAAGGAGTTGTGAGCCCACGGCTAGCTGTATCCCTGAACCATTGAGGGTCACACAGAGTAATTGATTTTTAATCCCCGTTGAGATAGTTAAATTTAAAGAGTTAAATTTAATGAACAAAGAAGTGGGACTTCTTATTTAAGAGTAGAGGAGTAAGATTTCCTAAAATGACATAAGGATGGGCATTTTTGGAAATCACTGAATTCGGATTCAGAAAAATTTATCTTGACTTTAAAAGATGCAGAAATAGTTTCTGTGAACATTGGTGAAATTGGTTTATCAATCTGAGTCACGATGAATTTTATATTAATTTCTGAACATGCGGGCTTTGCTTGTCAGGCTTGAACTTATGACTAATGGGCCCTAAGCTGTTAGCGGCCTACATTATAAAAAAGTTATTGCAGTACAGAAATTATACAAGACAGGTCACAATTTTCAAAAAACCCTAGTTTTCTCTCTAAAAGTGGCCGCCCCCTTCTCCTCTGCTCGGGAAAAATCCAGCCTGTGAATTTTGAATTACAGTCTGCTTTAACGGATCAAATTCGTTAATTCTCTTCGTAGAAACTTCTGATAGATTTTCTAGTGCAATCTATCAGAGGGATTAAATCTCTGTTCGTGGAACTGATTGAAGAACAGTTCGTCCATCAGTTCCTGGGAGATACAACAAGAGCAGAGCAATCTGTTGGTGTCCATAATCTCGATTCGAGATTGGAGGTAAAAATTTATAATTGTTATTTAATTTTTACACACACAATTTAATCGTAAAGTTTTGATACCCATTATGGAATCGTTCCATATAAAATTTTTAAACTTCCGCTGCATCGGGTATCAATTCTGATTGATCTGATCGCCGTTCTCCAACACTTCAAGGGTATCTATGGATCACAGGGAATCTAGACAATCACGTTTTCCCACTCTTCAATAGATTCCAAGAATTATCTGGAGTTTAAAACTAGATCTTCTCTTCTAGTTCCATTTTGCTGGGATCCACATAAGGCGATTCTCTGATGCCAATCTTGGAAATGAAGATCTTGGGAAAGCCTAGATATCTTGATATCCTGCTCCTGGAAAATCCTTGTAAATCAAACCTGCGACGTTTATCATGAAGACGTCACTTCAGGGATACATATATACTCTATCTTTCCGACATCTATCGCTGCTATTGTCATCAAGTTCAATTCGTAATCTACAAGAATAACCCAAATGTCAACACTATGTCCCAAAGAATCTTATTGCATGCTCTGATACCATAAATGTAGTGACCCAACCCGGATCACCTACTAATCAAAAACTTAGGCATGCAATTTAACAATAAATAAACATAATCAGAGCAACTGTGGAATAATATAAAATCCTGAACCCGACAGAATACAACCGGTAAATAAATCAAAATTTATACAACTCAATTGAATTCAACTTAATATAAAAGAATTAAGAACCTAATGGCTAACTCTGCAATCTTGCCATGGTCACCATCTAAACTCCAGATCCTCAAGAGAACAACTTGCAACTGCCCCGCTGAATGGGGTGTCCAGACAACAGAAAATAACTGGACGTGAGCGCTAAAGCTCAGTACGCTAGTATGGGTAAACATACAAATATGATGCATTCAATGTAATGAACATGTATCATATTTGGGTAGACAATTCAGAATCTGCTCAGACTGGCGCTGTAGTGACCTGCACCAGAATCACCTACTAATCAAAAGCTTAAGCATGAAATTAAATAATAAAAAATCATGATCAAAGATAAACTGCAAAAACTAAAATAACTAAAAAATACTAGCATGGTAACACCTAGTGGCTGACCCTGCAACCCTGTCTTGGTCACCACCTGACCGCTTAAATTGGTATCTACTAGCAAGTATACTAGGTCAAATAATAGTAAAGTGAAAAGAGAGTCCAAGCATCGATCCCGTAAAGACTGTAGTTAATTCTCAAGATTTAATTATTTTACTTAATCTAGATAAAAATAATAAAAAGGGCCGATGAATTAAATAAAAATTTAATTACTAAAATAAAATAAGAATTAAAATAGAAGAAGAATAAATTCAATTAAATAGAGACAACCAAGATACACGCAGGTACCGAACAAATTATGCAAACATGTGGCAAATCTAAGATCCAGATTTAATCTTAAATCACGGTGAATTATCCTAATTTATTTAACAGACTATTTTTAGAACAGTTAAAACTATTCAAATATTTACGGATCAATCTTTCATAGTTCAAATAAAATTCAAATGTATTCGGAATTGTGAGAATCCAGTTTTTACCTAATGCCGCACAATGAAATCGAATACTATTTCTAGTCAATGTAACCTCGTGTTGATTATTAGAGTGATCGAAATCTATTCTTCCTGTGTCGACTTGGAATAAATTAACATGCAAGTAAACAACTGATCAGATTATTCACAAAAACAAAACATAAATCCAAAAATAAATAATTAAATATAAATAAAAAAATCCCAAATCAAAATCCACATGTTCGACATAAAATTTTTTGGCACAATCTCGCCGTCTTGGTTGAAGAAAAACTACTCAATAACTGAAAAAAATAATTCAAAAATAAAAATAAGAAGAAGAAGAAGAAGAACTAGAATAGAGGTTCTTCAAATTTCCAATCTCGCTCGGCCGCCTTTCTGTTTTCGTTCAATCCCCCCTTTCTATGCGTGTAAAATCTTCTATTTATATGGCTTTTAAAAGCCCACGAAATAAAGACCGCAAAATAACAGTTTTAATTTCGGAAAATTCTGATTCGCGATCTCTAGCTCGAGCGCATAAAGTTGCGCTCAAGCGAGGCATGTTCTGCCCTGATTCTTTTCCGAATTTTCCAGGCTCGCTCGATCGCATAAACGTGCGCTCGAGCGAGAGATGATCTGCCTCGTCAATTCTTCACGCATAACAGAACGCGCAATGCGCTAGATCACGCGCATAAGTTCTTTCTCTTGTTTCCCTTCAATGTGCAGAGGCGCAATGTGGCACGCAGAAGCGCCTCCCTTTATTCTTCAGGCTGCGCAGAAGCGTCTTCTAGTTTCTTCATGTTAGCGCAGATGCATTACTTCTCTCGCGCAGATGCGCTTTTCTCCATTCCTCTCTTCCTTCATAACCCAGCATCATATTTTCAATAGCGTAAAAGTTCATCCTTTTTTATTCTTCAAGGGTTGCTGCACAGCTTTGTTCCAACGCATACACGCTCCTTTCTCTCCGACAAAAACATAGCTTCTCAATCATTCATGCATAGCAACGCATAGTTCTTTCTTCAATCCCGTTTCACAGCTTGTCTTTTTTTTCACCACAAATTCCGAGTTTCCTTCTATTTTCCTGAAAATAAACCAAGGAGAATGACGTGCATACACATGAAATAAAACACATAAAAACACAAATAAAATAATATGAACGCATGCAAAATAAATATAAAAATATCACAAAATAGTGCATACAAAATGCACTTATCAACACCTCCATACTTAAATATTGCTCGCCCTTGAGCAGAACAAACAATGCAACAAACAACAAGGTAGGAATAGTTCACAATAATTTACCTCAGAGAAGTCACATGCCAAATTTAAACACCCTTGACTCTCCACAATACACCATCGGTTTAGTATGAATGTGTGTGTGTGAACTATCATTCCAGTTTCACGCAACTTTTAAAGAATCCGTTTTAAGGCTTTCAGCGACCTATTAACACATCAGTACAATTGCATGCATCCATTCCTCCCAATTACCTCTAACAAAACACACCTTCCTTGAGATAAATTATTACGCACCTACGGACTTTACACCCGATTTTCTTAAGCCCCAATAATTATCCGCAAACTTAGCTATAACTGTGATAGGATTTGAATTTCAATCCTCTCTCGTGTATAGCCTGGATGGAGCATCAACCCCATATTGTCCACAAACATAGCCATGGATTGGTGATTAGGATTTCAGTCCCTTTCCAGGCCCGGATGAAATCGCCATAAAGATTTTAAAAATTTTCTGAAGTTTGAAATTTGTAACCCCATTTAATCCGCAAACTTAGCCAAGGACAAGGTAATTAGGATTTCAATTCCTCGTCCATGACTCAGATGGAGTTGAATTTTCAAAAAAATAATCAAATTCAATTTTTCAAAAAAAAAAAATTTCACCAAAGATCATAAGTGCAATTGTTATAGTATCATTAAAAATCAAAAGACACAATGAAGATCACTTTTCACAGACTGTCGTGCAATGGTCAAACAGATACAAACTTCAACAATTTTTTCGCTACACTTCACTGGTTTAATATGAGTGCTTAAAAATATTCACGATTTAACCTCTGGTTTCTCATGTCAAATCAAGGGCAACATTTTCACAAAAAATTTCATTTTTCTAACTTCATATCATCATTGGCTCCCAATTATCATCCTAATCAACACGCATGCAAACAATTTACAAAAATGAACAAGATGCAAAAAAACTAAACGATTATGAATGCAACACAAACACAACAAACAATGCAATAAACTAGTCTACCCCCCATACTTATCCAAAGTATTTCCCTCAATGCTTTGGAAACAATGAACAAAATGCAAAAACGAACAAACACATGCAAGACGAAAAAAACACAAGAAACAAAATAAAAATAACACTCCCCTGTTCTATGACTCATCCTCTTCCTCCATCTGAAAAATTCCAAAGCAACTTATCTTATCAGGGCAACCTATTGAACATGAAAAGCGACGGGTAAGGTTGTGGATTAGCAAAAGATAATAAAAAGAAAAATAACAATAAAAAAATAATGATAAGAGAACACTGGGTTGCCTCCCAGTCAGCGCTAAATTTATAGTTTATAGCCCGACTATATAGTAGCAACCATCAAAGAGCGGCTTCTGCCCATAGTAAGAATCATACAACTCTACGTATGGGTCTTGGTTTTCTATGCCCTCAAGATTGGCGTGATATTGACTTTGTAAGCTCGTCGGTCCAGCAATACTCGGTATGGACTTTTTATTTTGGAATGAGACTCTGAATCTAGGCTGAAGCTTATGGAAGATGTAATACTGTGGAGTTGGCGTCAATGGCAAGAACGAATCTTCTAATGGTGTACATGTAAAGACCATTGATGAGGTCAAATCTGTCGCCTTGTATATTTCTTACTCCTCTAAGTTCACTTTTGGCTCCTCTTCAATTAAAAATTTTTCAAAAATTATTTTCTTATGATCTAGAGCAATTACGTCCTTCTCTTGATAGATCTCAGAAAATGGTTCTATAAAACGCTCAATCTGCTCTTCTAAAAGACTCAAAGAGTTGATGCGGCTTTTTAAGAACTGATTTGTCTCTGTCTGCTTTTTCACAATGTTCTCCAACTGAACCACATGATCCTAAAAATGCCATATACACTCTTCTTGATGCTCAGGTGGTTGGTTTGCAAAATTTGTGTATTTGATATCTGGAGGATATTTGTGACTCCAACCCTACAGAAAAGGATCACAATACCAATGGTAGTCGAAATCTTCCATATCATTTAACAAGTGCATAGCATTGTTATAGTCTCTTCTGAACAAGTGATTGTCAGTGGCCAAAGCTCCATAATCCACCCAACGTCTTGTTGTCTCATCCAATCCACCATAAAAAATCTGAACTAGAGTGTAGTTTGAAAACTCATGATATCAAAATTTGTTCGCCAAATCATTGAATCTCCCCCAAGCAGCATAGAATGGCTCTGAGTATTGTTGGCCAATGTGGGGACCTCGGGTGCTAATCTCAATTCTTAAACACATTCAATATTAATCTAATAATTAAGAAACAAAAAGAGGTAAGCTTTTAAAAAAAATTTATAAAGTGGTCTCGCTCAAGCGCGCCTACATGCGCTTGAGCAAGCACCAATCGGGTTGAGCCTTGCTCAGCCTCGCTTGAACGCGCAAAGGAGCGCTCGAGCGAACCCTATGCTGCCCGAAAAAGCTAAAACTTGCTCTTTTGCTGTCCTATGCAATTTCAAAAATAATTTCAACATTCAATCATCCCAAATCAATTCTAGAATGATTTAACTACATGATACAAGGCAGAATATGAATCTCTAAACATAGTCATAATCTCATACATGTTTCTACAAGTGCAAAACAACAACTACAAGTCTAAAATCATTTTTCATTTCTATACAATACTACCGATACACAAGTTTGACAGCAAATCTACTTCTTAACCCAAAATTTCCACATCTATGACTTCTTCTCGAACGCTTATGGCCTCCTATAACTTGGCCCTGAATCACTTGTTACAATGCACGCACAAAAATAAGGCAACAGTCGGACAAACCGATAAGTATAAAACTTAGTATGAATGACGGAAACATATGAAATATTCACATATAGCCATAACAATACATTTCAAATCATAAATCACACCTTATGAAATGCGAGAAAACATAAATGGCTAAAAAAGAATAAAGCTCAAAGGCGACACCAGCGTAGATGCTAGAACACATCAACTCATCATCAATGCTTGAACTCATCATTGATGTTGTACCCGGAGTATAAGTATAAATTCTATAATCTCACCACTAATACTCGATATCAAGGCTTGTAACTCATCAACAATATCAGGAAAACTCTTAAAGAAAGGTTCGGCTCAAAATGCACAATGAGATGATACAATACACAATCACCCCATACCATAATCTGAAAAACATTATTTGATTCCTAACATAGCATGAATAGAAGCATCGAATATAATCGAGCATGTAGCAACACAATTCATACCAAAAATCTCATGAATCAAATAATTCATACAACACACATAAACATATAAAGAAATTCATTGTGTGATTTTAAGGGATCGAGAAGGCATACTCGTCTCGACGTTGTTCCCCAATTCGATCATAGTCGAATCATACCATCCTATTCTTTGATCTTAACTTCTCAAAATCTTGCAAATTCTGATCAACAACAAGTTTTTCAAAACTCTTCTCATATCTCTTTGCTAGTTCAAGGTCTAGTTGATTTAACTTTGATCCAATCTTCAAACGGCTCAACTCGTCGACTCGAACTCGATATCTTCAATTTCAATCTGAAATGTATTATAGCATAGCTCAATATCAACTTTCAATCTTAATCTATGCCTCTTTAATGCTTACACAGCTCAAAGGCTTGATTCAAATTCAAGCATTTCAAAACATTCAAACTCGAACTCGTCACTTCGACTTCGATAATCTTCAACTTCAATTCTGAAATGAAGTTATGCAATTCAATATCATCATCTCACAATTCATTTCAACTCATCAAGTTACAACAACTACAAATCTTGTTCGATTAGCCGGAATTAAAACCGACGGCGTAACTGTTCTAACCCGATAATTCCAAAAGCTAAAACATCAACATATCTATCATCTAAACTCAATATCCAACTCAATTCAATATCATATACCCAAATTCAGCAGCATCAAAAATTCAGAATTACATAAAATCTTCAAAAATTCATAAACATGTTCAAACGACGATCTTTTCTCGATCCGTCTTAGATATGATATCGTCGTATATACTAGAACGTGTTTATACAATCAAATATTAATTCTAACCACATCTTAAAAATTAAACAAGGTAGAACTTAATCAAACTTTCATCAAAACGTAGCACTCGAAGCCGTGATTGCAAATATACAATAAATTTGAAATTCTTTCGGGCGGATCGAATTTAATTGAAATTTGGAATGAAGATATAAGTGTTGGAAGCTCTTCTTCCTTTCCTCTGCTTCTTCTTGGCTGAATCAAGAATGAAATACCTCCACTTACACACATAAGTATATATCTTACACGTGTGTTTTCCCACTAGCATGCATAAATTGAATTTTGGTCCCTGAGCTTCTGCCTATTTGCAATTCGGTCATTAATCAATCTTCAACTTCTAATTGAGTCCTTTTTATTCTCAAACTCAACATTTAAATCTTAAATCCCATAAATAATAAATTAAAATATTTTATTCTTTTAATTTAAGAATTCCTGATTTAAGTCTTAATATTCGTAAACCCTCAAATTAAATATTTTTGACTCGGAATTTAAATCTCTAATTCCATAACTTTTCCAATTAGTATTTTCCTAAATTCGGAATTTAAATCTCAAATTTCGTAATTAATAACTTAATATTTTTGGGCCTTACAATTCCTCTTCTCTAAGTAATGATTTCATCCCCGAAATCGCATTCATTCTTACTACTGAATCTCGTAAACTGTATAGCTGCTTGAAGTAATACTTACTTTAATTCTAGTCTAGCTCAATGGTACCAAGATTGAGTGGACTTTGTACTTATCCTGGAGTGCAAGGTTCAAGTGTTGGGGAGGGCATAAAATTCCCCACCAGGAGGGAAAGAGGCCATGAGTATGGCTGGGCCGGCCCAGAGAGGATTAGCAGAGCGCAGAGGCCCAGTCCATTACAAAATCTGTTGTCGTGTGCCTCTTTCAGAATCTGATATTCCATTTCTAGAATATTTGGCATAATCAAATTATTCACCTCATAATCCATCCACTCTGATCTGTTGTCTTGTCCCATATCTTGATCTAGCGTTCTCAATCGAATTCTAATTGATTGATCTAGTATCGATGTTGATTTAATCTTTCCAAAACAATGTAGCTTAGTTTGGATTGTAACAATTCTGATTGTTTAAGTATCTGTCTAAAAACTCAAGAACAAAAAAACAAAGATATTTAATAAATCGATCAAGCATCCATCTAGTTTCTTCTTCCTATTTCCCAATTACAGGCAAGTAACGCAATCAATCCATAAATCTTGTTGGTACTCTAAATCGGAATTTCTATCAGTTACAAGCCAAAAACTTCAAGATACACTGAATGTACACATCAAATGATCAATGACTCTCAAAATTCGAAATCAAAAGAACTCGCTCAAGTCAAGGTCATCCAAAATCAAATATTCTAAATGACAAAATCTGCTCAGTGAAAACAATCCACTTGCATCTCAAAACTCAAAGCGAGTGAATTAAATCAGATTCTAACAAAGAATAAGAGCCAATCAAGATCGGTCGAGGTCGAATAACAAAACCTCATAATCAATATTAAAAGATTCAAGAATCATGATTCTATGATGTAGTAGCTTCAGCAAAATCGAATAAAAGGCTCGACTGTAACTGATTTTTCTTATCCTCATTCTGAAACTCATATTATAAATCTCTAGTCACTTCTATTGCTTATCTAACTTAATCACTGCACGGAAACAATCAACTATTAATCGGTACTCAGTTATTGCATTAATAACTATTATGCATCCTAGCTCAGTATCTCAAGTCCTATATTATCAAGTTCTATCTTATTTCTTCAAATTAGTAATTCATCCTTACAATCTCGTAATCTAGTGCAACGTGAATTCATTCTCAAAAACACTTTTGGCCTATGAGAATGTTCTATAGTCAGATTTCCTCTTGATCTGCTTAATCTAGGGAAACTATTCTCATATTTCTTATAATATTGGCCCTTAGACTTAATCAATCTTTGCTGCTGTTGTCAATACCTTTTGCTTCATAACTGTACTGCTAGGGAATCTGTAGTTGAGGAAATGATCGTATTTTTCTCAACTACGGAGGCGTGGATGAAATTCCACTCTGTCTCGCGCAACCGATTCTTGTTTTCTTTGTTCTATCAAATAGATTCAACTAAATCATTCGAGTTGCCATGCTTCAATTTGGTACATTCTACTATTCTATTTCCTTTATCAAATATAGAAAGAAATTTATGACAATAATTATGTTCATATACCTGCCAAACAATTTCAGTACCTCTGTTCTTCAAAATCTATTCTCCGCAATCCCCCAACTTCTTGCTAAATCATAGAGTTGATATATAATCAGGCTGATTTTATGTTCATCTAAGTATTCCCAACTCGAACAATTGATTCAGATCTTTAAATCAACCTTCTCTAGCCATGGCATATTTTGTATTTCCTCTGAGTTGGTGATTAATAGCTCTGAAGTTGCTCAACTAACACCCTCCTCAGTGCAATCATCGTATCTATCAGTTCAAAAACTTACCAAAACACTGCTCTGTTCTGTCTGAGGTACTCATTCTGTCTGCAAAATCTGTCTTACTCTATCACAGAATCAATATATAACGCAGAGATTATAAAATACAATTCAGTATAACATACATATAATCTCATGCTTTTTCAGATAACACATGTTTGCAAATTTTCATGTTTTTCATATAATATATGCTTACAACGAATTCAATTACTCATATGAATTCAATAAATCATGTATGCACATCATCATATAAGCATGTAAGTCTTAAATCAGTAGAGCAGGCATTTCTCAATCAATAAATCTTGTTCGCATACAATTCATCAAATCAAGTAAAACATTAATCATGCAATACTATAAATGCATGCGACTCAATCTATCCCGCTCAACTTCTAACTTAATCCAAGAACTTTTCGCTCTGATACCACCTGTTGTGGGGACCTCGGGTGCTAATTTGAATTATTAAAGACATTGAATATTAATCTAATAATTAATCAACCAAAAGAGGTAAGCTTTTTAAAAAAAATATTTATAAAATGGCCTCGCTTGAGCACGCCAATATGCGCTCGAGCGAGCACCACTCGGGTTGAGCCATGCTCAGCCTCGCTCGAGCGCGCAAAGGTGCACTCGAGCGAGTCCTGTGCTGCCCGAAAAAGCTGAAACTTGCTGGTTTGCTGTCCTATGCAATTTCAAACATAATTTCAACATTCAATCATCCCAAATCAATTCTAGAATGATTTAACTACATGATACAAGGCTGAATATGAATCTCCAAACATATCCATAATCTCATACATATTTCTACAAGAGCAAAACAACAACTACTAGTTTAGAATCATTTCTCATTTCTATCCAAGACTATCGATACACAAGTTTGACAGCAAATCTACTTCTTAACCCGAAATCTCCACATCTATGACTTCTTCTCGAATGCTCATGGCCTCCTATAACTTGGCCCTGAATTACCTATTGAAATGCACGCACAAAAAGATATATCCATAAAAATGCATTTCAAATCATAAATGGAACCTTATGAAATGCGAGAAAACATAAATGGCTAGAAAGGAATAAAGCTCAAAGGAGACACCGAATTAGATGCTAGAACGCATCAACTCATCATCAATGCTTGAACTCATCATTGATGTTGTACCCGGAGTCTAAGTATCAATGCTAGAATCTCACCACTGATACTCGATATCGATGCTTATAACTCATCAACGATATCAGGACAACTCTGAAAGAAAGGTTAGGCTCAAAATGCACAATAAGATGATACAATACACAATTACCACATACCATAATCTAACAACATTATTTGATTCCTAACATAGCATGAATAGAAGATTCGAATATAATCGAGCATGTAGCAACACAATTCATACAATAAATCTCATGAATCAAATAATTCATACAAAACATGTAAACATATAAAAAAATTCATTGTGTGATTTTAAGGGATCGAGAATGCATACTCGTCTCGACGTTGTTCCCAATTCGATCATCGTCGAATCATACCTTCCTATTCTTTGATCTTAACTTCTCAAACTCTTGCAAATTCTGAGCAATAACAAGATTTTGAAAACTCTTCTCATATCTCTTTGCTACTTCAAGGTCTAGTTGATTTAACTTTGATCCAATCTTCAAACGGCTCAACTCGTCGACTCGAACTCGATATCTTCAATTTCAATCTGAAATGTATTATAGCATAGCTCAATATCAGCTTTCAATCTTAATTTATGCCTCTTTAATGCTTACACAGCTCAAGACTTGATTCGACTTCAAGCATTTCAAAACATTCGAACTCGAACTCGTCACTTTGACTTCGATAATCTTCAACTTCAATTCTGAAATGAAGTTATGCAATTCAATATCATCAGCTCACAATTCATTTCAACTAATCAAGTTACAGCAACTACAAATCTTGTTCTATTAACCAGAATTCAAACCGACGACGTAATGGTTCGAACCCGATAATTCCAAAAGCTAAAACATCAACATATCTATCATCTAAACTCAATATCCTACTCAATTCAATCTCATATACCCGAATTCAGAAGCCTCAAAAATTCAGAATTACATAAAATCTTCAAAATTCATAAACATGTTCAAACGAAGATCTTTTCTCGATCCGTCTTAGATATGCTATCGTCGTATATACTAGAATACGTTTATACAGTCAAATCTTAATTCTAACCGCATCTTAAAATTTAAACCTGGTAGAACTTAATCAAACTTACATCAAAACGTAGAACTCGAAGCCGTGATCGCAAATATACGATCAATTTGAAATTCTACCTGGCGGATCGAATTTAATTGAAATTTGGAATAAAGATATAAGTGTTGGAAGCTCTTCTCCCTTTCCTCTGCTTCTTCTCGGCTGAATCAAGAATGAAATACCTCCTATTACACACATAAGTATATATCTTACACGTGTGTTTTCCACTAGCATGCATAAATTGAATTTTGTTCCCTAAGCTTTTGCCTATTTGCGATTCGGTCCTTAATAAATCTTCAACTTCTAATTGAGTCCTTTTTATTCTCAAACTCAAAATTTAAATCTTAAATCCCATAAATAATCAATTCAAATATTTCACGTAACCTGGGAGGTGGAATAGGATATGAGACAACGATATCCAAAGCTATTTCACTGAAGTGAGTTTTTACTTCAGTCATTTATTCAGCCCTGTCTTTTGCAGGGTGTAATTGCATGCGATTTCGAGGACGAAATCATTTATTAGAGGGGGAGAATTGTAATGCCCCAAAAATATTTAATTTGATACATTACGGAATTGAGATTTAAATTCCGATTTTCAAAAATTAAGGGACTGAATTGAAGTTTCTGGAAGTTTCATGGACTAGTTTGCAATTTTGGCTTACAAGTGGATATATAAGTGGCATGTATATATGAATATATGTATCTTTATATCATCATCTTCACCGAGAGAGAGAAGAAGAAAAGAAGAAGCCACGCCATTTTTGTTCTTTGCCAAGCTTCGATTTTGATCATCCAACCGTTAAAATTCAATATTGATTGTATATTTGTGATTCTTGCAACGAGAGCTTTGTTATTACGTAAGTTTGATTAAATTCTGATGAGTTTGAATTTTTGGATGATGTTGGAATCATATTTTGATTGTATATCCATGTTCTTGAGCTAGTAGTAATAGCATATCTAAGAAGGATCGAGAAAATATCGTCGTTTGAACAAGTTTGTGATTTTTGATGTAGTTTTGAAAATTTTGAAAATTTGGGGCTGTGGATTTCAAAATTTTGATGTTGGATGTTGCAAAGCTAGTGTAATATTTTATTCTTTTAATTTAAGAATTTTGAAATTTAATTCTTAATATCCGTAAACCCTCAAATTAAATATTTTCGACTCTGAATTTAAATCTCTAATTTCATAAATTCTCCAATTAGTATTTTCCCAAATTCGGAATTTAAATCTCAAATTCTGTAATTAGTTACTTAATATTTTTGGGCCATACAGCCAAATCTTGTGAACAACTGTCGATGATCCATCTCCAGGAACTCACAAGTAAGAAAAATTAAAATTAAAATTAAAATTCAAAAAAAAAAACAAATGCAAGGAAAAAATGTCTAGTCTCAAGCAAATAATCTAAATACTAATATTAACTAAACATTCCCCGGCAACAACGCCAAAAACTTGATCGCTTAAATTGGTGTCTACTAGCAAGTATACTAGGTTAAGTAATAGTAAAGTGGACAGAGAGTTTAAGTATCGATCCCACAGAGACTGTAGTCAATTCTCATGATTTAATTATTTTATTTAATATAGACAAAAATAATGAAAAGGAGCGATGAATTTAATAAAAATGTAATTACTAAAATAAAATTAAAATTAAAATAGAAGAAGAATAAATTCAATTAAATAGATACAACCAAGACACACGCAGGTACCAAACAAATTATGCAAACACGTGGAAAATCTAAGATTCAAATTTAATCTTAAATCACGGCGAATTCTCCTAATTTATTTAAAAGTTTATTTCTAGAACAGTTAAAGCTATTCAAATATTTATGGATCAATCTTTCATAATTCAAATCAAATTCAAATGCATTCGGAATTGTGATAATCTAGTTTTCACCTAATGCCGCACAATGAAATCGATTACTATTTTCAGTCAATTTAACCTCGTGTTGATTATTAGAGTGATCGAAATCAATTCTTCCTCTGTCGACTTGGAATCAATTAATATGCAAGTAAATAACTGATCAGATTATTCTCAAGAACAAAACATAAATCCAACAATCAATAATTAAATATAAATAAAAAATCTCAAATCAAAATCCACATGTTTGACATAAAATTGTTCGGCTCAATCTCGTCGTCTTGGTTCAAGAAAAACTACTCAATAATTGAAAATAATAATTAAAAAATAAAAATAAGAAGAAGAAGTAGAACTAGAACTAGAACCGAGGTCTTCAAATCTTCCATCTCGCTCAGCCGCCTCTTTGTTGTCGTTCGATCCCCCCTTTCTGCGTGTAAAACCTTCTATTTATATGGTTTTTAAAAGCCCACGAAATAAAGCCCGCAAAATAAGAGTTTTAATTTCGAAAAATTCTGATTCGCGATCTCTTGCTTGAGCGCATAAAGTTGCACTAGAGCGAGGCATGTTCTACCCCAATTCTTTTCCGAATTCTCCAGGCTCGCTCGAGTTCATAACCTTGCGCTCAAGCGAGAGATGATCTGCTTGGTCAATTATTCACGCACAGCAGAACGCGCAGATGCGCTAGATCAGGCGCAGAAGCACTTTCTCTTGTTTCCCTTCAATGAGCAGAGGCACAATGTGGCATGCAGAAGCGCCTCCCTTCATTCTTCAGGCTGCATAGAAGCGTCTTCTAGTTTCTTCATTTTAGCGCAGATGCATTACTTCTCTCGCGCAGATGCGCTTTTCTCCATTCCACTCTTCCTTCATAACCCAACATCGTAGTTTCAATAGAGTAAAAGCTCATCCTTGTTTCTTCTTCAAGGGATGCTGCACAGCTTTGTTCCAGCGCATACACTCTCCTTTTCTCCGACAAAAACACAGCTGCTCAATCATTCATGCATAACAACGCATTAGTTCTTTATTCAATCCCGTTTCACAACTCGTCTCTTTTTTCACCACAAATTCCGAGTTTCTTTCTATTTTTTGGAAATTAAACCAAGGATAATGACGTGCACACACATGAAATAAAACACACAAAAACATACATAAAATAATATGAACGCATGCAAAATATATGTAAAAATATCACAAAATAGTGCAAACAAAATGCACTTATCACCACCCAATCTCCAGATCCCTAGGACAACTACCTGCAACTTCCCCGTCGAGATGGGTGTCCAAAACAATAGTACGAGGACGTGAGCATAAAACTCTTCGTACGAGAGTATGAGTATACAATATTATATGTGCATGTATGTAAGTGTACGGGTACCAAGACACGAGGTCAAGAATATCTGATCAAGACAAGACTTGGGCCCTGGGTAAGTAGAAAGTTGTGCCGATGCCTCAAGAGGTGACCTACATACCCAACTGATGGTGACCTAACACAAGTTCATGTGTCCAACCATCCACTGATAGAATAGGGTAAACACCCTACTATAGGATATCACAAGGATACAAGCTTAAGATGATTATGCATGCAGCATAATAACATGTCATAATATATGCATATAAAATCATGCCATATAAATCATATAAACAATGAAAATACATAATACATGCATACTCAGTCAGGGTATCTCAAACAGTACTTTTTTACCTGTAGTGACCCAATCCGGATCCACTAACTAATTAGAGTTATAAATAAAGCGCATGCAAAATACTTTAAAGTGTACGGAGCGGATAATAAAATACAACAAATCCGATCGACAGAATACAACCGATGATAACACAAGTGTATAAATACCATTACACAATCAAATCAAAGGTTCAAGGTAAACAAATCCCTACCCTCTAACACCTCACACTCGCGGATCCTCAACATTGCTGAGAGCCGCCCGGACCATGCAGCCTCAAACCTGCCCCACTACAAGGTACACCACAATACCCAAACACAGAGGCATGAGCGACAACGCTCAATACGTAAGCAATGATATAAGTACAAATATGCGCACACAAATGATTTAAAATACCAGGTAAAACACTTGCTCATGGCGCCAGAAATATACAGTATCGGCTAGAGAGCTATTCCGTGGGGTACACGTATATTCTATATCAGGGCTGAGCCAATCCCATCCTGACCCGAATCCAAAACAGGATACAAGTCCCATATGAAAACTCTCATGCCTGACTCGAGTCCAAAATGAGATCATTGTTCCCTATGGAGACTGTCAATGACTCACATCCCTCAGGATGCAGTCACACGTAAAATCATGTATGTGCTAAGGCGGTAAAACATGCTGAAACATGATAAAACATATAGCACATACTCATGCAACATACATGCAAATATATCATACCGGCTATCTCGGTCAGTACTTTCGTACCTCTAACACTGCTGGTCAAACGTAGCTCCGCTGGTCTAAACTCCAAGCCTACTAGTCCAGTCTACTGCACTACAATGCAAATACCCATGAATCAATAATTAAGCTCTAAAAGCCTTAACTAAGCTATTGCATACTCCTAAATATTTTTAGGATGCCGAAGTTATACTTGCGTCCGCCGATAGCCCTTTGCTGTCGATAGCCTCAAAACTAGGTCATAGCTCCACTACGACGCCTAGATTGCTATGCCACTTCCGGATTTCCCGTAGGACGCCTAGATCTCCCTAGATCTGAGTTAGAAGGCTTAGGAATTGAGAGAGAACAGAGGAATTGGTGCATCTCAAATGAACTCTCGACCCTCATATTTATAGACACGGAACGTTTCTTCCGTTCGGGTTCGTTGCGTCCGTTCTGCCTGACAAACGTTGCTTCCGATCCCCATCGTTGCTTCCGATGTCACATCAAGTACGTAAGCAATGACGTAATATATCTGACGTCATGGATGACATCAACTGCCAGAACGTTGCTTCCGTTCAAGAACGTTTCTTCCATTCTGGGTCACCCTCCGGACCATTTCCGATCATTCTGAATCCATTTCTGAAGGCCGTTAATCCAACAAAAACTTCCTTAATCATGTTTTAATTAATATAAACATGATCCTTATGATTAATATACTCATTAATCATTAATTACGGATACGGGTCACTACATTCTCCCCCACTTAAGAAATTTCGTCCTCGAAATTAAAGTTAGAGTTAAAAAAACAGGATTCAACATGAATGTTCTTTATTACAATTGAACAAGTACAAAATAAATACAAGAAAGTACAGAATCTCAAAACAACTCTGGATGCTCAGCTCGCATCCGGCTCTCCCGCTCCCAAGTAGCTTCTTCTGTACCTCTGCGCTGCCACTGAACCATCACCAACGGTATGCGCTTGTTACGAAGTACCTTGTACTTCATGTCTAGAATCCGTAGGGGCTTCTCCACATATGACAGATCCTAATATAACTGTACCTCGGTCGGATATAAGATATGCGACTCATCCGCCACGTACTGTCTCAACAAGGACACGTGGAACACATCATGAATGCTGGAAAGATCGGGTGGCAAGGCCAGTCGATAAGCCACATCTCCAACCTTTTCGAGAATCTCGAAAGGACCAATGAATCTCGGTGTCAGTTTACCCTTGCGACCAAACTTCATCACCTTCCAGAAAGGTGACACACGCAAGAATACATGCTCTCCCACCTTGAAGTGTAATGGCCTCCGGTGAGTGTTTGAGTAGCTAGCCTCTCGATCCTAGGCTGCCTTAATCCTGCATCGGATTAACTCCACTGCATCAGTCATCTGCTGAATCATCTGAGGACCCTCAACCTACCGCTCGCCAACCTCATCCCAAAACAAAGGTGTACGAGAACGACGTCCATAAAGAGTCTCAAATGGTGTCATGCCAATGCTGCTGTGGTAACTGTTTTTATAAGCAAACTCCACTAACGCCAAGTGGTCATGCCATGCTGGACCAAAATCCATCACTGTCGCTCAAAGCACATCCTCGAGGGTATTAATGGACCTCTCACTCTGCCCGTCGGTCTCCGGGTGGTAAGTTGTACTCAAACTCAGAGTAGTGCCAAGAGCTCGCTGGAAGCTACCCCAAAATCTCGAGGTGAATCTCGGATCTCTATCACTGACAATGCTCAATGGAATGCCATGCAATCGAACGATTTCCCGCACATACAATTGCGTCATCCTATCAAAGGTATAGTCGCGGTTATAGGGAAGAAAATGCGCTGACTTCGATAATCGATCCACGACAACCCAAATAGCATCACAATTCCTGGAAGACATAGGCAAGTGGGTGACAAAATCCTTCGTCACATGCTCCCACTTCCACTCAGGAATCTCTAAGCTGTGAAGAAATCCTCCGGGTTGTCTAAACTCTGTCCTGACCTGTTGACACACAAGGAATCGGGATACAAACTGGTAAACTCTATGCTTCATCCCTTTCCACCAAAATCGTGTGCGATGATCCTTATACATCTTCATGCTGCCTGGATGTACAGAGAATTGACTGCGGTGAGCTTGCGATAGGATCTCATCCCTCAAAGAAGAATCCTCGGGTACCACAACTCGACCAGAAAGACACAACAGACCGTCTCCCTGCAGATGAAAACCAGAACTATTATCACCCTTAGCCAAACGGGCCAACTTCTGAGTCTTCAGATCAGAATTATGTGCTTCTCGGATTCATCGATACAATGCTGGCTCTACAAGCACAGAAGAAACACGAATCCCTTGCTGCTCTTTCTTATGACGGAACGTGAATCCCAAAGAACAACACTCCTCCACTGCCTTCAAAACCGAACTGGTACGAAGGGAACTAACATAGACCTTGCGACTAAGCGCATCAGCAACGGGGTTTGAAGAACCTGGATGGTACTTGATCTCACAATCATAATCCTTCAATAGATCCATCCAACGATGTTGCCGCATGTTCAACTCAGCCTGAGTGAACAGATACTTCAAACTCTTATGATCGGTGAAGATCTCGAATCGCTCGCCGTACAAATAGTGACGCCATATCTTCAGAGCAAAGACAATGGCTGCTAACTCTAGATCATGTACGGGATAGTTCTCCTTGTGAGTTTTCAACTTTCTGGATGCATACGCGATTACGCCGCCATTCTGAGTCAACACGCACCTCAAACCCTGGAAAGAAGCATCAGTGAAGACTACAAACCCACCTGATCCAGACGGCAAAGCAAGAACTGGAGCTATCGGCAAACGACGTCTCAACTCACAAAAACTATCTTCGCAAGCATCAGACCACACAAAAGAAGCATATTTCTTCGTCGGCTGTGTCAAAGGCCTAGCTATCTGAGAGAATTTCTCAACAAAACGCCGATAGTACCCTGCCAAACCAAGGAAACTACGAATCTCAGAAGCTGTAGTCGGACGCGACCAGTTCATAATAGACTTTGTCTTGATGGGGTCGACAGATACGCCCTCCTGAGAAATTACATGACCAAGGAATACAACTCGGTCAATCCAGAAGTCACACTTGCTCAACTTCGCGTACAACTGTCTCTCCCTCAAGACCTGCAGTACAGTAAAGAGATGACAGGCATGCTCATCCATGCTACGAGAGTAAACCGAGATGTCATCGATGAACACCACCACGAACTTATCCAAAAAGTCATGGAACACCCTGTTCATCAGATCCATAAAAATAGCTGGAGCATTTGTCTGACCAAACGGAACTCATAGTGCCCATACCGTGTGCGAAATGTTGTCTGAGGAACATCCTCCTGCCGAACTCGTAACTGATGATACCCAGACCGAAGATCAATCTTCGAATAGACAGAAGTACCCTGTAACTGATCAAAGAGATCATCTATCTGCAGAAGAGGATACTTATTCTTCATTGTCGCTTGATTCAACTGACAGTAATCGATACACAACCGCATCGAACCATCCTTTTTCTTGACAAACAGCACTGGGGCTCCCCATGGAGAAACACTAGGTCGAATGTAGCCCTTATCAAGAAGGTCTTGCAATTGCTTCTGCAGCTCTTTCATCTCTGACGGTGCCAAACAGTAAGGAATTCTGGAAATCGGTGCAGTCCCTGGCAGTAACTTGATGCCAAACTCGATCTCCCGCACTGGTGGCAAACCTGGAATCTCCTCCGGAAATACATCTGGAAAATCACAAATCACTGGTATCTCCTGGATATCTGGCTCTCCTAAGGATGCGTCAATGGCGTAGATAAGGTAGCCTTTCCCGCCAGACTCTAAAACACACCGGGCCTTCAGAGCAGAAACTACTGGCATCGGAGGTCGCGCTCCCTCACCATAGAAATACCAAAACTCGCCATCCTCTGGACGAAACTGAAAAAATCTCTGATATCAATCCACTATCGCTCGGTAGGTAGTCAAGAGATCTATCCCAATGATACAATCGAAATCCTCCATGGCTAGAATCATCAGGTTTGCACTAAGTTGATGCCCTTCGAAATCCAAAACACAACCCACAACTAGACGCTTAGCTAAAACCTTGCTACCCATAAGAGTAGAAACTACTAGCAAGACGTCTAAAGGAATGAATGGCAACTTATACTTCTTAGCAAAACGTGCTGATACAAAAGAATGCGATGCACCGGTATCAATCAAAATATATGCAGGAAAAGCACATAAACTACAGATACATGCGATCATCCGATCACTGTCAGCCTCTTCCTGCTCTTGGTTAAGCGCAAAGACCTGACCCTGGGCACGTGGCCGCAAAGAAGAATGACCCCGAGAAGGAGTCTGAGTTGGCTATCGATGAGACTGCTGCGGCTGCTTGGAATACTGCTGCTGAAAAGGTGGCTGTTGGAATTGAGGTGGCTGAACAGATGCCTGAGAACCTCCTGACCACTTGCTGCCCCAATCAGCATCGGACAATCCCTCTTCATGTGACCCTCCTGGCCACACTAGAAACATGCACTGGTCGATCGAACACACTGCCCTGGCGGATGCCTGCGTCTGCACTGATGATATCGGTTCGGTCTCTGACCACCAAAGTTATGAACTCCACCAGATCCAGATGAAGAAGAAGAAGTACCTCCTGGCTTCTTGAAAGACTGTCCTTTCGGACCCAAAGTACTAGCACTCGCTGAAGAAGAAGAGAGAAATCCCCTGTTCCTTCGGATACTATCCTCCGCCTGATGACAACGGTCCACCAAGCCCTCGTAGGTCATATCACTGCCCATAGCAACCATCCGATGAATCTCAGGGTTCAGACCCTGCAGGAAATGGTCGTACTTCGCCACAGAACTATCAGTAATGTGAGGACAATAAGATAGCAGATCAAAGAACTTCTGCTGGTACTCCTCGATCGACATCATACCCTGTTGGAGACTCAGTAACTCACTGGATTTTGTCTGTCGCAGAGCGGGAGGAAAATACAGTCTCTGAAAAGAAGTACGGAATTCCACCCACGTAGCTACTCCTCTCGCTGCTACGAATGGTGCGGAAGTTGATCTCCACCACTTCCTCGCTCGTCCCTCAAGCATGAAGGCAAGAATCTCCATCCTATCCTCGTCTGTGCAACGGAACTCCTGAAAACACTGTTCCATCCTCTTGAGCCAATCCTCGGCCTGCTCAGGCATCTCACCTCCTGACAAAGGCTTTGGGCTAACCTCCTTAAACCTGCGCATGCTCACTCGTCTGCGCTCCTCATGCTGACCACGACGACGTCTATGATCATCCGGATTGCCCCAACGACCGCCGCCTCTGCTATCGTGGCTCTCATCGTAATCTGCCATCTGTTACACAATAACAGATAATAACTAAATCCGCTTTACAAAATTCCCAGTTCAATGCGCTCTGATACCAAAAAGTGTAGTGACCCAACCCGGATACACTAACTAATCAGAGTTATAAATAAAACGCATGCAAAATACTTTAAAGTATACGGAGCGAATAATAAAATACAAAAAATCCGATCGACAGAATGCAACCGACGATAACACAAGTGTATAAATACCATTACACAATCAAATCGAAGGTTCAGGGTAAACAAATCCCTACCCTCTAACACCTCACACTCGCGGATCCTCAACCGTGCTGAGAGCCGCCCGGACCGTCCAGCCTCAAACCTGCCCCGCCACAAGGTACACCACAATATCCAAACACAGAGGCGTGAGCGACAATTCTCAATACGAAAGCAATGATATATGTACAAATATACTCACACAAATGATTTAAAATCCCAGGTAAAATACTTGCTCATGGCGCCAGGAATATACAGTACCGGCTAGAGAGCTACTCCTCGGGGTACTCATATATTCTATATCAGGGCTGAGCCAATCCCATCCTGACCCGAATCCAAAACAGAATACAAGTCCCATATGAAAACTGTCATGTCTGACTCGAGTCCAAAATGAGATCATTGTTCCCTATGGAGACTGTCAATGACTCACATCCCTTAGGATTTAGTCACACGTAAAATCATGTATGTGCTAAGGCGGTAAAACATGATAAAACATATAGCACATACTCATGCAACATACATGCAAATATATCATGCCGGCTATCTCGGTCAGTACTTTCGTACCTCTAACACAGCAGGTCAAACCTAGCTCCGTTGGTCTAGACTCCAAGCCTACTAGTCCAGTCTACTACTACTACAGTGCAAATACCCATGCATCAATAATTAAGCTCTAAAAGCCTTAACTAAGATATTGCATACTCCTAAATATTTTTAGGATGCCAAAGTTATACCTGCGTTCGTCGATAGCCCTTTGCTGTCGATAGCCTCAAAACTAGGCCATAGCTTTGCTACGACGCCTAGATTTCTATGCCACTTCCGGATTTCCCGTAGGATGCCTAGATCTCCCTAGATCTGAGTTAGAAGGCTTAGGAATTGAGAGAGAAGAGAGGAATTGGTGCATCTCAAATGAACTCTCGACCCTCATATTTATAGACACGGAACGTTGCTTCCGTTCGGGTTCATTGCGTCCGTTCTGCCTGACGAGCGTTGCTTCCGATTCCCATCGTTGCTTCCGATGTCACATAAAGTACGTAAGCAATGACATAATATATCTGACGTCACAGATGACATCAACTACCAGAACGTTGCATCCGTTCAAGAACATTGCTTCCGTTATGGGTCACCCTCCGGACCATTTCCGATCATTCTGAATCCATTTCTGAAGTCCGTTAATCCAACATAAACTTCCTTAATCATGTTTTACTTAATCTAAACATAATCCTTATGATTAATATACTCATTAATCATTAATTACATATACGGGTCACTACAGTACCTTTCTAAGGCAGATCCTAAAAGCTTTCATCTAGGTTCTAAGCCTACAATGCAGCACTACAATTCATAATAACCAAACATCATCTATCATGCTCTAAAAACATTAATTAAACTTTAGCATACTCCCTATTTCCTATAAGCAGCCAGAGCTATACCTTCATTCGCCGTCATCCCGCTGATGTTGAATGCCCCAGAGCTTGGGCACAGCCTTGCTACGACCTCTGGAAACCTTGTCAAAGCTTTGCTGATTGGCCACTACCATGGACACTGTCCGTTAACTATAGAAATACTACTAATTACTCCAACTCTTAAATAAAGAGTCCCGAAGCCCTTAAAATATAGCCATTACGGGAGAGGAGAGGATTCATTTTGCATCTGAAATGAGAAATCTCGGCCCTATTTATAGACGGATTTCAGATCGCCAATCCCTAGTTCGGAAGGTCCGATCTTTGCATGATATGCACATCGCATGCATGCAAGTTAGCACGGTCCGATCCCTCTTCGGATCTTCCGATCGGGCCTAGTGACATCAGCCATGATATCATCCATCTTACTGGATTTGGAAATCTGTCCTCAGTGAGTTCGGACCGTCCGATCTCCTGATCGAAGCGTACGATCTCGCCCACCTTCCGAACTCAATTCATGCTTCCGAACTCTCCTGGTTCGGATGGTCCGATCTTACCTAACCCTAGGACCCCTTCTGGACTATATTGGAAATTCTGGATCCGATTCCTTGGTTCGTTTAAATCATAGTGAAATCCTGCAATCATGATTTATTAAATGTAAACATGATTATCAAATTAATCTTGTAAAATGGGATTGGTCTATTACATTCTCCCCCACTTAAGAGATTTCATCCTCGAAATCATATCTTAAGTACCGAATGAACTTTAATAAGAATAATAGGTTCTTATTCTCTCATATCATTTTACAAGATCTCACTGTAATCCAAATAATAACCAGTAACAACATGGTCTCTCCACAAATGTCAAATCTGTATCCACTGTGCCTTAGATGATTACAAGATGTAAGACTCGTCTATCATAAATCATCACCATAGTGACACATGGAACGCATCGTGATACTAGATCCATATAACGGTAATGATAGTCTGTAATATAACTCATTTACTTTCCAACATTCCAATTGGACCAATAAACTCTAGAGATTATCTTTCTGGTAAATCATCTATATCAACCCTCGGTTGAATTAATTCTTGTCCTTTAACCTGTCGTTTCCCCCACTTCTTTCCAGAACAGTGGAGTACAACATCATCGTCCTTGCAACGCCTCAAATGGTGTCATACCATTACTGTTTTGATAACTGTTGTTGTACGCTAAATCAATCAGTGGCAACTGATATTGTCAAGTTGGACCAAAATTCACACTCGTAACATATCTCCAAGAGTACGAATCGTGCATTCCGACTAATCATCAGTCTCCGTATGATAAGCAGCACTCGAACCAAGATTAGTACCCTTATCACGTTGAAAAATCCCCCAAAATCTGGAAATACATCTGAAATCCCATTCCCTCACAATGCTTACTGGTATGTCATGAAAACTCGTAATTTCCTGAATGTGTAATCAATCACTACTGTCAAAAGTGAAGTCTCGATTACACAAAAAAAACGTGTTGACTTGGTGAGTCGATATATCACAACCTTGATAGTATCATAATTCCTCGAGAATACTAGCAAATGGGTGACAAAGTCCATCGTGATAACTCCCATTTCTACTCAGGAATCGATAACTTATGATACAAACTTCCAAATTGTCGATGTTCAGTCTAAATCTGTTAACACACCCAATACTAGGAAACATACTGATACAAAAATCTCTTCATACCTTTTCACCAAAACTGAGTACACAAGTTTTTGTACACCAAAAGGATTCTCATACTACTGACTAACACTTGTCATATCACATGTGACAACATTGTTTTTCACAATATCTAATTTCCTGAACCCTTCATGTTCTCTTCTTGGAAATATCAATATTTATTTTGTTGACTTAAAAGTTGATTAGTACAATCCCTAGTACTAATATAATGACATCTATGTCATAACTTGAGATAATACCTGAAAATGATAATACTAGTTATACTGCCACAAATAATAATATTATTTTCTTGTGCGTTAGTAGATGAACAAAATCATTTCATCCCTCTTTGGCAAAGTCCTTAAATCATTACAATCTAGCTAACCCCTCACTCGATTTCATCAAATCAGATACATCAATGGCCTAACACATCCAATAGACATTCCGAAAAATCAGTGACAACAATCCCGCTAGACCAGATAACTTTAGATCTCAGCTGCTGTATTTTTTCCACGTCTAAGCACTTGATGCTATCCTGTTAGTACCCATTGAAATTCAAACACTTGCTAAATCAATTTCTGACAATGAAATACCAGAAGTATTGCAGAAACATTCCTAAAAACTGAATATCAGAGTACATCACTCATCCTATCAGTTTCTTCCAATGATTAAAATCTCACAATTTAGTTCCTAATCACCAAGTAATGAACCATTTCAATCGTCATTTCTACCAAAGAACATTTATTTCCCCATCACGGGGTTACAACATCTGTATTTGCCAAAAATAAATTAGGAATAAAACTTCTTGTCAATTTTTCTTAAGCAGAAGGAAACCCAAAATCTAAACTAGCATATTTCTAAAAATTGCCCAAACACTGAAATTTTTTTAATGTAACTCATAGACCATGTTCTTAAGCATGCGAGCTTACAGAATTGTCTCGAACAGTTTCTAGTCAACAATAACAAGAATCAACAGTGATTTAGTATAAACTACTGCATCATTCTTGATTCAGTGTAGCACACACTTAGCCCAAAAGAATCAATCAATATAATTATCACTTACAAATTTCTCGATTACTAGAACCTTACACTGATGATCAACCACTATGATCTTTGTGGTTCTATTCAACGAAAACTATCTGAACCCAAAATTATTGGAATAACAAATTTCCCATAAGTTCACTAGTCTTTATCTCCGACGATGTCAGAGGATAATCAAAAGTAGTAACTGGTACAATTACTGCACTAATCTGGACTTACCACCAAACTATTCATGTCCAAACCATAGACATAAGTTTAATTAATCTCTAGACTAATTTCCAATTCGAATGATCATCCTCTATCTTGGACAATCTCCATTATCATGGAAATTTCATTACATATCTCTGACGAAGTCAGACGATAATCTAATGATCAATGATAACTTACATGGCTTGATCAACAACTGTGATCTCGTTGTCATAAGTCTGCAAATTCCTAACACTTGGAATTGCAAAGTTTGCACTGAACTAAACATTCCTATTTCTGACAGAATCAGACAATAACAATTCAAATACCTTGGCATTATCCCAGTACCCAAACCAAATCCAAAGGATTCCAACTATCGCTGAACATTTTTCTGATGTTTATATTCTTTGCTAAGACTGCGCAATTAAGACTGAAGTAGGCTTCCCCAGTAGCCTATCTGAAACAATCCTTCCAAAGAACACTAGCGTAGGTTGCGCTTCCCTTCGTGTCTCAAATAATCTAGTACAGTTCTCAACACATGATATAACTCATCCCTGAGTCTCTAATGAAATATATCATTACATAGCAACACCCGTATCCGGGTTAAAGTCCCATTACTGGTCTGGGAAAACCCCTATAATTTCTTCATCTAAAAGGAAGCATAACTCAAATCCCAAGTTTGCAAACATCTGATAAATCAATCCAGTAAATACCAATTTACAATTCGAATTAAATCCCAAATCGAAGGCCAAAACCTATCTGCTCAGAACGATCACTTGTCAATTAAAATCCCTTTTAAGACTGATTCTGACAGCAGAAATTCAACATTTGTTTCTTTGACGAAGTCAGACGATAACTAATTTTCTTGGATACTAAATCTTGGTATCAATTAAATCTCAACAAGAGAATCCAAATATCGAGTATCTATACCCCTACTGTAACTGTTTCAAATTACCAGACTTAGGTAGCCTCCCCCGGATTAACCATCTGAAGCAAGAAAATCTCCAAACACCCTCTGAAGCACGAAAGGCTCCCAGAGTAATATAAACATGGGGTCGTACTTCCTCTCCGTCTAGTCATATATCCACACAGTCCACAACACTTGGTATAATTCATCACTGTGCCCCTGATGAAAACACATCATCCTAGGCAAACACTAAGTTTCGATAGAATATTCTGGAAATACATCTAGAACTATTCAACTGAAAACATGCATAATTCAATCCTAATTATACACATGTTTAAACAAAAGACAAACCCTTTATTCAATAATATCAAGATAATCCCAAATATTACAATTACAATACTTGAATCACTAACCCAGGTTCTGTACAATCTTTATTACAATCCTATGTAATAAACAATTACATCCAATTACATCGGAAGATGTACAATGAAATGATAACTGATACATCAAAATGTCTAGAATCAATAATACATCTGATTCAAATACTTACAATTGAAATACTGTTTACAAAAAAACTTAATATAGTATTTAAAACCCAATACAACTGAAATCTTACAATGTGACTAAATGCGGAAATCTTTCATTCCATCTACTGATCTTGAACATGAGGTTTTCCATCTGCTACACACAAAAGCATCAATGCAGGCATGTCACCAGACCTTCTTCCTCACAAGATGTAAAAGATTTTATATCCTACTAGAGATTCCCAAAGCTTCATGAGGCAATCTCTTGGCAGTATCTTTTGAAAATCTCTCCAACTACTCGTGGAGAGTCTTCCTTAGATTAAAGTCAGATGGGTAGTCATACACCATGTGCTCCAACCAATCTTGAGAAGTGACTGGCGTTGAAAACTGGATCTTCTCTTCCAGCTACATCCTGTTGAGATCCACATAATATGAACTCTGATGCCAACCTTGGCAATGATGATCTTGGAAAATCCTAGGTATCCTGTTATTCCAACTCGTGATACTGCTATCGTCATTGATTCGACTTATAATCTACAAGGACACCCCGAATATCAACACTATGTCCCAAAGAATCTTATTGCATGCTCTGATATCATAAGTGTAGTGACCGGAACAGGAATCACCTACTAATCAGAAGTTTAAGCATGAAATTAAATAATAAACAATGATGATCAGAGATAAACTGCGAAAACTAAAATAACTTAAAATTACCAGCATGGTAACACCTAGTGGCTGCCCTTGCAACCCTGACTTGGTCACCACCCAATCTCCAGATCCCTAGGAGAACTACCTGCAATTGTCCCGTCGAATGGGGTGTCCAAAGCAATGGTACGAGGATGTGAGAATAAAACGCTCAGTATGAGAGTATGAGTATACAATATTATATGTGCATGTATGCAAGTTTACGGGTATTAAGACACAAGGTCAAGAATATCTGATCAAGAACAGACTTGGGCCCTGGGTAGGTAGCACGTTGTTCCGTCGCTACAGGAGGTGACCTACATACCCAACTGATGGTGACCTGACACAAGTCCATGTGTCCAACCATCCACTGACAGGATAGGGTAAACACCCTACTACAGGATATCACAAGGATACAAGCTCAAGATGATCATGCATGCAGGATAATAACATGTCATAATATATGGAGATAAAATCATGTCATATAAATCATATAAACCATGAAAACACATAATACATGCATACTTAGTCAAGGTATCTCGAATAGTACTTTCGTACCTTTCTAAGGCAGATCCTAGAAGCTCCCATCTAGGTTCCAAGCCTACCATCCAGCACTACAATTCATAATAACCAAACATCATCTATCATGTTCTAAAAGCCTTAATTAAACTATAGAATACTCCATATTTCCTATAAGGAGCCAGAGCTATATCTTCGTCCGTTGTCAACCCGCTGATGTTGAATGCTCCAGAGCTTGGGCACAGCCTTGCTATGACCCCTGGACACCTCGCTAAAGCTCCGCTGCTTGACCACTACCATAGACACTTTTTATTAATTATAAAAATACTAATACCTACTCCAACTCTTAAAGAAAGAGTCCCGAAGCCCTTAAAATAGAGCCATTACGGGAGAGGAGATGATTCATTTTGCATTTGAAACGAGAAATCTCGACCCTATTTATAGACGGAGTTCGGATCGTCCGATCCCCAGTTCGGACGGTCCGATCTTTGCATGATATCCACATCACATGTAGCGACTTGACCCGGATCCACTACTTAATCAGAGTTAAGAGCATAATTAAACATGCATTAAATAAATCATTGCAGAAGACTTAAATACAAGTAGACCGGTGGATTACAACCGGTTAAACAAATTCGATTTATACAACCCAATCGAATAACTTAAATAAAACCTACAGCTAATCTTGTTGTCTTCAAGGGTCACTGGCCTCTCCAAGCTCCTGGTGCTCAATCCTACACCTAAACCTGCCCCGTCGAATTGGGTGTCCAGATACATAGAAAATACTGGACGTGAGCTCTAAGCTCAATACGCAAATATGGATAAACATACAAATATGATGCAAGCAAATGACAGGGTATCCATATAAGGGATAACTGTATGCAAACTGCTCAGACTGGCGCCTGGGATATGAGCTCGTCACATCAGGGTAACTAACCACTGTGTGCGACCACTCACTCCCAAATCTCGGACGCAGACCACGGAGTCTACTAGGTACCAGTACCTAAGGGTACTCGATATCAAACGTCCAAACAGGGCTGAGCAACCCTAACTGGATCATCTCAAAAAGATGTACAGATGTACAGGCACAAGATGATATGTACATGCCATATATCAATAACAATAACATGCAAACACATAAAGGCAACATATAAACATGCATATCCGCTGGCAATCTCAGTCAGTACTTACGTACCTTACTACAGGCAGTCCTAGCAATCCAACTCCAGGTTCCAAGCTTATCATCAACTCTACAATGCAAATACCCATGCATCACTCAATAAACTCTAAAATACTTAACTAAGATATTTCATACTCCTAAATAATTTAAGGAGACCATAGCTATACCTGCGTTCATCGTCAGCCCGCTGATGGCGACTAACCCGCAACTAGGGCACATCCCTGTTGTAGCTCCACAGCCTCGAGCACGGCTCTACTACACGAGCACTGCTCTGCTACTATGTCAGACATTGTCTGACTATGCTAATATATATTTCTTATTCCAACTCTAAAATAAGAGTACCCAAAGCCCTAAAATAAAGCCACATGGGCGAAGGAGAGGAACTTGGTGTGGCTAACAAATGAGCCTCTCGGCCCCTTTATATAGGCAAGGTTTTGGACCGTCCGAACCTCACTTCGGACCATCCGATCCTTTCATGCGTGACAACTGTCCTTGCCAGCACTTCGGACCGTCCGATCCTGCACTTCGGATCGTCCGAAGTCACTTCTGTGACGTCACCGATGACATATTATATTGGGACAGCTGGACGCACACGAACGGATCGTCCGATCGGACTTTGGATCGTCCGAACTCCTCGGGGCCTCCGATCCTTGGCTCCATTTACGTTTGGATCCTCCGAACCCAGTTCGGGTCGTCCGATCCTCCCAAACCTTTCCCACCATTTTTGAGTGTCCTGGATTCATTTCCGGACTCCCTTGGAAATTTCCTTAATCATGTTTTACTAAATCTAAACATGATCACACGATTAATTACTCATTAATCATTAATTCTGGATACGGTCTACTACATTCTCCCCCCCCTTGAAAGATTTTGTCCTCGAAATCTAGGGTAACCCTCGAGAACAAAACCTAGACCACTTTCCCAATCTACCAATAGTTCCGGTTCGAAATACTTGGTCAAATAACCTTCGACAACCCCAAACCTCGCTAAACCTGTAAGGTCTGTTCAATCACTGAACCACATCAGAACATATACTCGGTTTAGAATCCGCACTGATCCCAAAATCCCACGCCTTTAACGATCATCCTGGAAATAACTGCCTTCTTATCAGCAATTCTGCTAGAATTGTGTAGCACTACTAACTACCGTCAGTTGTCCATCGTTAACCGCAAATGACACGGCACATTCGGTCCAAATTGCCGACTGTATCAGCCACACTGCCTACAATTCTTAGTGATGAAACTCCTGCTAAGATCGTAACTAGTCATCAGCTATCTCTAGACATGCACGAACTCCATCGCTGCCCAACGAGAAAACAAGATACAACACATTGTATCTCACTGGTACAACACCAACATTGCATCCCTCGATGTTATCGAAGAGCGCTAAACAATCGATCTAGATTCCACTCTAACCATCTAAAATCCTCAGACTGATTGCGATCAAACTTGATCCGAATCTCGCTATCGTAGATAGCATCTACGCGATCACATTAGTCATCCTGCCATGGATAACAACCAAATCCTGACAATTCCTGGCATCATAGCACGTACCTTCAGTACTTACCCTGCCCGATGCTGACGAATGTTCCCAAAGAACACCAACTAAGTAAACAGATGACAAAATCTCTGTCTACAAACCCAATTGTGACAAAATAATTGTACACAACTTTTTGTCTTAATGCACTCTTCGAGGTCGTCGCCTCGAAATACACTACCATCCTGCTGAAACTCTTAGATGGACTAACACCATCCTCGGCATTAGTAGTCTATATCAAACGCTTACCTCTATCTCGTCACTAGAGATAGTATCGACGAAAACTATTCCAGTTATCCTGTCCTAGATAACCAAAAATACTTGACTCACTAACAGGGATAACCAAACTGGTTCACCTTGATCCCACATAGAATCTATCAATACTAGCGGCAATCCCGCTATCTCAACCTCTTAATGACACAGCATATCAGAACACACTGGGATATCAGCGACAACACTCCCTCCAGACTCGGAAACACAAGTCTCAGCTGATGTCTCATCCCATGAAGCAACTAATTCTAACCTGCAAATTCTCATTGAAATGCATAAGCACTTGTCAAATTGCCTCTCAAGAACAACTCTTGAGAAATCTGCTGGAAGCACCCAAGAAAAACACTACGACTAATAGTCTCCAAAATTTGTCCGCTGACAATCCTGGGACAATCACTGAATCCTACTTCCGCAAACTGGATCAATCATTGCTAACACCAAGCAATGCTCAGATCAAAATCCGTCCATGGTAATCTCAGCAACGCTATCAACGAACTATGATCACAAGAGCCAACCTGTGAGATCTCGGTTCTAATCATCTACTCTCGGAATAAACAATAAATAAGCAAACAAGATCCAAGATAAAAAGGAAAGGAAAGGAGAAATTTTATTTTTTTTACAACACATGCAAAGACAAGACAACAGCCGGATAATCCGGTGAGAATAATATTCCCAGTAAAAGAGACTAAAATGCAATATCAGATAAGCATCTCAAAACTAAATACATCAACTTCCAGATATTCAAATATCAACCATGCAATTCCAAGAGAACTCAAAATGAAATGCATGTCTTTAAAACTCTTGGATTATCAAGTCCGAATAATCACAAAATTGTTTCTCTGCTTTTGCTTTTGAGATCCTCGAGGATGAGATCACGTAAACAACTCACCGACTATCCCAATCATGGTGGTGCTACGTATCTCCATTCTCTAGACTTTGGTGCGACTATAAGGAGTATGCTAGCACTAGGAAAACCTCTACGCCTAGGCCACTCTCTTAAAAGCCCCCAAAACATCTAACATAAAAGGGTCGTCCTACCCGCTAAAATCAAGGATTCTTGACTCAAGATGAATGCAATGCAAAACATAACTCATTCAATAAATTCAATTAATTCAATTAACATGAAAGTATGTGATTTCTTCGGAACACTCGAATCAAGTCGGATTCGAGTCACTCGTTCCATTCAAGTCTAAGTCATCTTATACCTCTTCTTTGATTGACGTAGCTGCAATCCGGACAAGCTACAAGCACAAAAGGCTCAATCAAACATCATTCGTTTCAAGTCAAAGAATAAAGTAACCTCGATACCAAACCTTGATCAATTCTTCAACTATTCGAATTCTATCAAGTACGTCCACGATCTGCAACTGAATCTGAAAGGAGATAAAAAGAATTCCAATGTCAATCCATCCAAACTCAATTCCATCTCCTAAATCCAAAATCTCATCAATAAAAATGATTGATATTCCAAAACTCAAACTGGCGGCATACGCAGAAAGCAGTATAATATGGATATCAACTCAAATAAATGCCAATAAAACAAAAACAATCCAATTCCAACAAATCACAAAATCCTCATTTTTGAATTTTGCTTCCAAAAATCATAACAAATCCGAACGACGCTCTATTTCAAAACCGACTGAGAATAAACGATCAGAACTCTGTAAAGAACAACATAACCGAAACTCAATCGATTCTAACAACCTAAAAAAATCCAAGTTTAGCTGATCGAAGAAAAACTTACGATAGAACGAATCTCTCGCATCCGTGATCTCTAATCTGCCTTCAGAAATAAATTCTAACGAATGGATCGAGCTCGGGAAGAATTCTGGAAGCTTGGGAGGCGTTAATGGAGGTTGGAGGCGTGAGAGAGGAAGGAAGGAAGAAGAAAATGGAGTGAAGAAGTCAACTCCCCCTATAAATATCTAACAATTTCCATTTTTGCATTTTAGTCCCTGAAATTTCCAAAAATTTCAAAATAGTCCCTGATCAATTCGGCCCTCGACTTTTTTAATCTCTAATTATCTCAAATAAAGTCAATTAAGATAAATTCAGGGCGTTACAAAACCTATGACCATTTTCGTGATCCGCAGAATCCAAAAGCCCCGATTCCCGTATTCCTGGAGATCCTTAACGACTAGAAAATTCTCTAAATGCACTTGAGCCGCTGCATCTAAACATACCATGCTTATAGTATTATCCCCAGTACTTCCTGACTCTCTATATCCCAATTCAGCACCGGTTGGAATAATCTGATCGATCAAGTTGATCTACTTTGGCTCTCGCTCTGCCTGACGATATCAATCCTAATCAGGCAATTACTTATCAATGAAAAACTCTCAGGGCTCGATCAATATCGATGATCTCACTGCCACACGTCCGCAAATCCCAAATACTTGGAATCAAAAGAATCACACCTGATTCAATCCTCTATCTCTGACAGAGTCAAACAACAGCTACAAGTAGTCACTAGTGCCAAGCCTGCACCCGTCTAGACATACTATCCACTGTCTATATTCATTCAAGATGATCATTAGGACTTGCCAAACCCAAGACGCAATACAAGTCTTAAAGGTTCCAACTAACGCTGAACATGCTCCTGATAATTATATCTCTCGCTAAGACTGCAACAAATCAAGACTGTGGTAACCTTAACTAATTCAAGTTATGTACAACTTCTTTATTACAATCCCATGTAATACATACAGTATTCAAAATACAACGAAATGTACAACCAATAACTTGAAATGATACAACCGGATTCTGATGATTCATTACAACTGAAATACTGTTTACAACTACAACAAATCAATATTTAAAATCATCGTACTCGTCTTCGTTTCTTGATCATGAAGCCTCTAATCGACACACGCATCAATGCAAGTGTACTCCTGTCCAAGTCTCTCTACATGTCCTCCTGCGAAGAACTCCGGAGAAATGGCACGTGAGAGCTAACCAGCTATGCTCTGCGTCAGTGCATGTCAGTCGACCTCCTCTCCTCACGATCTACCATCAGCGTTCTTCTTGTATCCATATCATGCCTTTGAACATGAAATTTCCCGTTTGCCTATCGAAAGCATCGATACAAGCATACCGGCAAAACCATGTTCCGCATGAGTTTAATGACCTTACGCTCAAAACCTTTCATGCCTTAGGTACTCGAGGAATTTCCTGGCGAAGGTCTATCTGAAAATCTCTCCAACTATGACTGGAAAATCTTTAGAGTAGTGTCAACATGGTATGAACTGTACAGATGCAAACATCAAGTATGTCCCAACCAATCCTCTGTCACTACCTCTGGCATCCGATACTCAATCCAAAGCTAGGATCCATATGAGTAAAAGTCTCGAAGGCTCGAACATGATCCATCGCTCCTGTCCGCACTTGCTGGAATCCCATAAACCAAATCTTCAGAAATTCTGTCGATGATGATAGTCTTCGGGCAACCTAATCGCCATGTCATCATCTATTCCACGGTCTCATCAATCCTATAAGGATAACCAAAAAGTCTTAATACTATCTCCCAAGACTCTTGCATGCAGCTCTGATACCATAAATGCAGCGATCCGACCCGAATCCACTACCTAATCAGAGTTAAGAGCATACTTAAGCAAGCATTAAATAAATCATTGCGGAAGACTTAAATACAAGTAGACCGGCGGAATACAACCGGTTAAACAAATTCGATTTATACGATCCAATCAAATAACTTAAATAAAACCTACAGCTAATCTTGTTGTCTTCAAGGGTCGGTGGCCTCTCCAAGCTCCTGGTGCTCAATCCTGCATCTAAACCTGCCCCGTCGAATTGGGTGTCCAGATACACAGAAAATACTTGACGTGAGCTCTAAGCTCAATATGCAAATATGGATAAACATAAAAATATGATGCATGCAAATGACAGGGTATCCATATCAGGGATAACTGTATGCAAACTTCTCAGACTGGCGTCTGGGATATGAGCTCATCACATCGGGGTAACTAACCAATGTGTGCGACCACTCACTCCCGAATATCAGACGCGGACCATGGAGTCCTCTAGGTACCAGTACCTAAGGGTACTCGATATCCAACGTCCAAACAGGGTTGAGCAACCCTAACTGGCTCATCTCAAAAGATGTACAGATGTACAGGCACAAGATGATATGTACATGCCATATATCAATAACAATAACATGCAAATACATAAATGCAACATATAAACATGCATATCCGCTGGTGATAAGTACATTTTTTATGCATTAGTTCGTGATATTTTTATGTTTATTTTGTGTGCATTTATATTGTTTTATGTGTTTTTATGTGTTTTAGTACATGTGTATGTATTTCATTCCTCGGGTGTTAATTTTGTAGGAAAATAGATTTGTGAAGCGCTAATTACGGAGCAGCCTTGATCAAAAATTCAAATTTAATTTTAGAGAGTTCCAAATCCGATCTCCTTTGTTCAAATTGAATTTAAAGATGTTTTGAAGCTGCTATCAAAATTTCAGGTCGATCCGATGGCTGGAACTTGAGATAAGATTTTTGAAAGAAAACTGCGCGCGGGAAAGAAGACATACACGGACCTGGAACGGGGTCCGTGCACATCGCGAAAATTTCAGAATTTGGGCAGAAACATGCTCTCTTGAGCGAGCAAGCGAGACGGAAATCAAAATCCTCGGAACAGAAAACTGCTCGCTCGAGCGAGGACAAGTCTCGCTCGAGCGAGCCGCGCAATCAAAGTTTTATTTTAAGAAAATTCCTTGGCCGAGCAGGATACAATCTTTTTAATATTTGGACATATAAATACCCTTTCAACCATTAGATTAAGGGTTCCAGATTTCAGAATTTCAGAAGCAAGGCGACTACTGCTACCAGGCTTGGGAGAAGATTTCTTCTTCTTTTCTTTTGTTTTATTTTTACTTTTCATGATTAAAAACCTTGTTTGAATTATGAATTTGATTCTTGAGTAGTTTTTCTCTTCGATCGAGGCCACGTGATTGGGCCAGACAATTTATGTAGAAAACTTGATTTGTTTATTTGAGATTTTCAGACTTGATTTGATTTTATTGGTTATCGAATTTATATTTGTCTTGCAAATTTCTTGGCCAGTTATATGCTTGCTTGTTAATCGATTCCAAGTCGACAGAGGAGGTTTCGAATTTGATCACTTTTATAGTCAACATAGTGTAAAACTGACTAGAAATAGAATTTGATTTCATTATGCGGTTTGGGTGTAAACTGAATTTTCACAGTTATTCATGCATTTAAATTTGATTAGAATTACGAAAGATTAGTTCATCAATATTTGAATAGGTTTGATTGTTCTAGAAATAGTCCTTCGAACAAATTAGGAAAATTTCCGTGAATTAAGATTAAGTCTGATGTCTTAGATCGACTGCTTGTTACATGAATTGTCTGGTACCTACGTGAGTCCTTGATCAAACTTTTCCCATATTTGAATTAATCCAAAGTTTTCTGCTGCGTTTTAGTTAATTAAATTTTAATTGCAATTTTTATTTTTATTTTAAAATCTAAATCATCTTTATTCATTAGTCTAGATTAAGTAGAAATAAATATATTTTGATAATCATATATATACAGTCCCTGTGGGTTTGACATTCGAATTTTATTCACTATCTATAATTTGACCTGGTGCGCTTGCCAGTTGATTTTTAATCATAACGATTTAGCCGGTCAGCTGGCAATCTCAGTCAGTACTTACGTACCTTACTACAGGCAGTCCTAGCAGTCCAACTCTAGGTTCCAAGCTTATCATCAACTCTACAATTCAAATACTCATGCATCACTCAATAGACTCTAAAAGCCTTAACTAAGCTATTGCATACTCCTAAATAATATAAGGAGACCATAGCTATACATGCGTCCTTCGTCAGCCCGCTGATGGCGACTAACCCGCAACTAGGCACACCCCTGCTGCAACTCCACAGCCTCGAGCACGGCTCTACTACACGAGCACTGCTCCGCTATTATGTCAGACACTGTCTGACTATGCTAATATATATTCCTTACTCCAACTCTAAAATAAGAGTACCCAAAGCCCTAAAATAAAGCCACGCGGGCGAAGGAGAGGAACTTGGTGTGGCTAACAAATGAGCCTCTCGGCCCCTTTATATAGGCGAGGGTTCGGACCGTCCGAACCTCACTTCGGACCGTCGGATCCTTGCATGCGTGACAAGTGTCCCTGCTAGCATTTCGGACCGTCCGATCCTGCATTTCGGATCGTCCAAAGTCACCTTCATGACGTCACCGATGACATATTATATTGGGACAGCTGGGCGCACACGAACGGATCGTCCGATCGAACTTCGGATCGTCCGAACTCCTCGGGGCCTCCGATCCTTGGCTTCGTTTATGTTCGGATCCTCCGAACTCAGTTTGGGTCGTCCGATCCTCCCAAACCTTTTCCACCATTTTTTAGTGTCCTAGATTCATTTCCGGACTCCGTTACTCCCTTGGGAATTTCCTTAATCATGTTTTACTAAATCTAAACATGATCACACGATTAATTACTCATTAATCGTTAATTCTGGATACGGGCTACTACATCACATGAATGCAAGTTCGGACGGTCCGATCCCTCTTCGGATCGTCCGATCGGGCCTAGTGACGTCAGCCATAATGTCATCCATCTGACTAGATTTGGACATCTGTCCTCAGTGATTTTGGACCGTCCGATCTTGCCCACCTTTCGATCTCTCCTGGTTCGGATGGTCCGATCTACCCTAACCCTAGGACACCTTTCGGACTATATTGTACATTCTGGATTCGATTCCTTGGTTCGTTTTAATAATATTAAAATCCTTCAATCATGATTTATTAAATCTAAACATGATTAGCAAATTAATCTTGTAAAATGGGATCGGGCTATTATAGGAGCCTAGGATATGAGTTGTAATCTCGGGGAATCAAACCACTGGATTCAACCACTCACTCCTAACTGGACGTGGACTAGTATGTCACTTAGATCACTAGAGTCCGCTTGACCCGTCGGTCACTGTGACTCTCAGTGTCAAATGGTCCTAACTAGGGCTGAGCACCCTACCACGCTAGCTTATCGCATAGGAGATACATACTCAATATGATATGCACATGCAGCCTAATATCTTAAAGCAGTAACATGCATCATGTCAAATAATATGCAACACATAAGCATGAAAACCCGCTGGCTATCTCAGTCAATACTTACGTACCTTACTAAGGTAGTCCTAGAAGAATCCATCAAGGTTCCAAGCCTACCATTTAGCACTACAAAGCAAAGTAACCATGCAGTATATTCTTGCTCTAAAAGCCTTAACTAAGCTATTGCATACTCTCTATTCTCTATTAGGAACTAGAGCTATACCTTCATCCATCGTCAGCCCGCTGATGTCGAATGCCCCAGAAATTGGGCACAGCTCTGCTACAACCTTGGAGACGCCTCGCCAAGGCCATGCCACGCCTATATAGCTAGAAACTCCTAAAATATCCTAAGAGACGAGAGAAGAGCTTGTGAATTGACAAGTCAAATGAGAGCCTCAGACCCCCTATTTATAGACCACGATCGAAAGCTCCATCCCTACATGCATGCCACGTTTGGAATGGCCACGATCGGAAGCCTCGATCCATACTTCGGAAGCTACGATCTCCTGCATGCAGCTACGTATTCAAGCACCAATGCCACGTTACAAGACACCATGATCGGAAGCTCCGATCCCTCTTTGGACATTCCAATCGTCCCGTAGCTTTCGAACTGCTTCACTTCTTCCGATCCCTTTGGAACCTCCAAACCCTCTAGGCTATGTAGTTCGAACCTTCCGAACTACCAGAGCCCAGTTGACCCCATTAACATTTCTTGGGTATTCTGGATCCTGTTTCTTGGTCCGTTTGATATAAATAAAATCTCTTAATCATGTCTTATTAATTCTAAACATGTTTAACTATTTAATCTTGTAAAATGGAACCGGGATACTACAACCAAACTGTTTTTATCATTTCAACTTGAAATTTTTCAAACGATTTCCAAAATGTTTAATCGGTTTTTAGAGGGATTATTTTGAGTGTTTTCGCTCAGTTTGAAAACCAAACTCGATATAATCTTTTGGTGCTTGGTTCATTTTTAAACATTTCAAGAACAAGTTATTATTGCTCCAAAATATTTTTAAGTGTGTATTCACTCCCCCTCTACACACTCTTTTGACCTAACAGCACGAGAACCCCTTCAATTATACCTCGAAAACAGTAGTATGAGAATAGTTAAACTAAAACTCTACCTTCTAAAAGGAGGTACACAGACTATCTGTAGCACCTAAAATTCAATCTACTAAATCGCATGCATTAGATTTAATAAAAATAAATATTAAGATTATTATTTTTAAGTTTAATTGGTTTAAATTTTTTATTCGAATTATGTGCTAATAAAATATTAATTATTTATTTAAATGATTTTATCTTACTAACTATTTAATTAATGCTTTTAATTTGTTTAAGTTTATTTGTCAAAATAATTTTTATTGTGTAACTTAATTGTTCTAAATATTTTAAGTTTAGGGGTTGATTATTTTAAATTATTTTTAATGTCTAGCTTATTTATTTAAATGCTTTTATCTGTCCAAATTATTTTAAAGGTTTTTATACTGTTTGTGTATTTATTTAAATTACTTCTAAACGTTAGTCTAGTTTGTTTAAATTATTTTAATCGTATTGTTATTATTTAAATATTTATTATATCGCTATGACATCAAATATTCAAAGTATTGATTTTAATTTCTAAGTTATTGATTAAATTTCTTTAAAGTATAAGTGCTCAAATATTTTAAGTTAATTATTCTTAAGATTCTTGAGTTCAGTATTCTCCGGTTTCGGCTTCGGCGATGGTGGATTTCGACGGTCAATTCCCAGATTTTATTTCCAGAATTTATATTTGCGAGGAATGAGGAAAATAGTTAAAATATGGATTTTAAAATTTTCCAGGCGACAAAAATCGCTTTTATCGCATTCTTGAGCTTATTTCTTAACTTTTTTCAAAAATTAGCATTTTAAACTCGGATTAGTAAAAATCCAATTTAATATTTTAAATTGTTGATTTTAAACTTAGGTATTTTATTAATGCAAGTTCAGTAAGGTGAAAGTTGTAGCATTTTAAATAGTATTTTTAAAGCACAACTCACCAACTTTTGTATACTTACACTAATGCACACCTAACACTCAACTTTTAAACCCAAAACAAATAAAATTAAACCCTAGCACACACACACACTAGTAGCCACCCCCTTCACTTTTCTTCTCCCACATCTTTCTCTCAACCTTCGGCCGCCCTTCCTTCTTCATTTCCGGCGGCCACCAACCACCTCACGCCGCCGCCGTTGCCGGGAGTCCACTTTGGAAGGTTCCTTAGCTGATGGTTCGAAGCTTCAACTCTTCCCATCCCCCTTTTGGTTCGAAATTTTTGGAGTTGTAGCCAAGGAAAGTATAGTCACTTATTTGGCCTCCAAGCTAGCTATTTAGGTTCTTGTGTTAAAGTTCTTGATACATTTTCGAAATGCTTGTGATATTTGACATGTTGGGTTCGATTTTTCCAAGTTTTCAGAAAGGTTTTATGTCAAATTCGAAATATGAATATGTATGAAGTTTAAGGAGTTGTATGGTGAATTGTGATAAGAGACATGAAGAGTTTTGATGCATATTGTTTTATTCGAAAAATTTCAGAAGTGATTCATGTTTAAATTCGAAATATACAAGGTGTTTGGAATGAGTTTGAAGTATGTTATGAGGATTTTATTGATAGCCATTTGGTCTATTTGATTGTTCAAGTGTTTAATGAATTTTGGTACACATTCTTGCTATATCTGAAAATATTGGATTGTGGTGTGGTTGAGGGCTGCCAAGTGCTCGATTTAAGTCCTAAGAGATGAAATTTGCTTATTTTGTGGGCTGGGAGGAGTTAAAGTTAAGAAAAAATGGAGCATAGAGTTGAATTTTGAAGTATAGGTGAAGTAGGAGGATTGAGGCATTGTGTATGAGCTACTGATTTTCGGACAGGGGAGAGGGTTGGTTAGGTCTGTACGGGGCTTTTCTTATTCCTAGGTCGATTTTATGATGTTGTGGTGGTGTCGGTTCAAATTCGGCTCGATTCGGTTAAATAGTGGGCGAGTTAAGGGCCTTTCAAGTCAAAGAGGTTGAGCAGAATTTTGAAGTAATGAGTGAGCTGTTTGGTTACTCGATAAAACCGAACGGTTTGGAAGGCTATGGATGGGTGAGGACTGATCCTAAGTCAATTTTAGGATGTTGTGGTCATGTCGGTTCAAATTGAGAGCGAATCGAGTTAGTTTAGGTCAAGATAGCAATTTTTCAAGTTAAGGTGTCTAGTGCAGAAATTTGCTAGTTTGAGGGCTGTCCGGAAAGTTGTTTTGAACGGGTTGCTCGGGTGGTCTTTAGAGGTCACAACATATTCCTTGGGTTATTTTGAAGTGTTTAGAGAGTGTCGGTTAAAGCGGGAACGAATTCGGTTAAGGTAAGATCAAGTTAAGGGCTTTTTGGTTTGATTGCTCGGGATAGGACATGTTTGAGAAAGAATGAGGTATAAGTTGGATAACCATCTTAGGGGCAGCCACTTACCCACCTAACATCCTCATTTTGAGTTGAGTTTTCATTCCCTAAAGTTTCATTTTCGTGTGTGTGAGTTTTGCCTTCGAGTTGAGTAAAGTTTAAGCAAGTTGAAGCATTTCTTTTGCATCTCAAGTAAAGTTAAAGTTCCAAGTCAAGAAAGTTAAAAGTTTTGAATAAAGTGAGTTGATTTATGACACAGAGGGCTTTGGAGGAGTTGGGAGAAATCCTGATTTCCCTTGCCAACAGAGGGGTTTGGAGGAGTTGGGAGAAATCTTGATTTTCCTTGCCAACAGAAGAGGGGTTTGGAGGAGTTGGGAGAAATCCTGATTTCCCTTACCAACTAAGGGACAATGTGGCGTCGGGAGTAATCTTGGTGTCCTTGTCGGCATAGTATACTGCAACCATGATCGATCAAAAATAAAAGAAAACGTCATAATCAATGATCTAAGTTCACAGAAAAGAAAATTAAAGATTAAAAAAAAGTTCCAAGTTCATAGTGTGAGTTCATTGCATACAGTTAGTCTCATTCTCTTTTATCATACAGCTTTTCAGTTTTAGTTTCAGAGTATTATATGTACTGTACTTTAAGTATCGCCACAGATATTTTTAACCCTTGTTATTTCACTGTCTATACTTGCTGAGTCATTAAACTCACTATGCTTGTTTGGTGCAGGTTAGATTATCGTTGAGATCGAGGGGCAAGACCATCGAGTGGACTGTGATGCTGGCACGGCACATCCCTCTGACCTATGCTAGACTTCCGCAGAGTTTATTTAAATTTAAATGATTTGTAGTAATTATTTTTGTTGTTGGATAAATGTAGATGTATTAACTTTTAGACTTGTTTCTTGTCCTGTAAAGATTAAATTGCAGAATTTTGGATGTTTGTGATGTGGAACCTCTTCCTTAGATTCTTTCAATTTTTCGGTCTAGTTTATCTGCGTTGTCGGTTGTATTTAGTTGTTGTATGTGAGAGGGGGGTTTTAATATGATCAGATAGGTCATGCCAAAAAAATTTTAAAATTCCATATTTTCTTTATTAATTAATTTAAAGTAGAGGTCAGGGTCGTTTCACTATCAGACTCCTACTCTTGGTCAACCCAGAACGCGCGACACGCCTGATAGTGGGGGGTCTATGATAGGTTACCACCCAAATTTATTATCTCCTATACTCAGACTATCAGACTCCTGCTACATGTCTACTGACAGACTACTCCGGAAACTCTTATTCTCGATCATCTCTACTAAACAAAACATGCCCGAGAGAGGGAGGCTTATGATGGGTTATGACCCAATTGACTTTCTCCCGGGCTAAAGATGTGGGGAACTCGGGTTCTAATCTCAATTATTAAACACAATCAATATCAATCTAATAATTACGCAAATAATTACAGAACATGGCTTACAATAATCAATCTGATCAAGAAAGCAAAAGGTAAGCCATTAAAAAAAATTTAAAACAAGAGACCTCGCTCGAGCGCATGATCGTGCACTCGAGCGAGCACAGCTTGGGTCCGAGCCATCCTTGGCCTCGCTCGAGCTCATGAAGCTGCGCTCGAGCGATCCCTGTGCTGCCCGAAAATGAAAAATCAGTTCATTTGCTGTGAAAATGCCATTTCTGATGTACTTTCAACATTCAACACCTCAATCCATTCTAAGGTGATCTATCTACTTGATTTAAGGTAGAACATGGATCTCATACATGATCTTAAAAGTTCAATTCACAAATACAAGTCTAGATTCATATCTCAATCCTATCCAAGACTACCAATACATTCGTTTGACAACAACTCTACTTATTAACCCAAGTCTCCACTTCTAAAGCTTTCAATCTCGAGCTATCCAAGTCCCGTCTGACTCGCTCCAATCCAACCTATTGCAATGCACACATAGAAAGACAAAGCAATAGCCGGATAACTCCGGTGAGAAATATATCTCAGTATGAATGACATGTATATAAAGCATATAAGCATAGCAATTTCATGTCTCGCATGTTCACGTAATTCATGCCATAATAATATCAATAGAAACACATTTAATCATGTGAAGATAATGAATTCTTAAAACTAAAACCATAGATGTTCTTCTATAGCTTGAGGCATAGCAAAACAATAATCTCAAGTCATATCAGATCTTAACATATCAAAGAATTCCAACATCTAGGAATAAACTCTGAAAAACAAGTAATCTCATATCTTTACAAACAATAACCCACACCACATTTCAGCACATCAAGTTCTGGACATAATACCATGCATGCTGAATTTCAAAGGGGTTCAAAGTCTTAGACTCAAATCTGAGAAATAGATTTTTTTGGGATCCCGGGGAAGAAGAACACAACCACTCTCCCACCTACTCTCCCATTCAAGGTGGCGTTGAGTTTTTTTTCCCGGACTTTGGCCCACTATATCGAGATTCTGGAAATAGGAGTCGATCTACATCCTATGTTCCTCGATATATGTCCAAACATCCATATTCTTTTGGCGGATCTGCCATTCAAAATCTCAAATGGATACCTGACTCAATATGATCTAGAAGCATAAGAACGAAGCCAACATAATCTATAACAATTATTTCACAATCAATAGATGCATAACAAATCTATAAGCATCTAGGTATATCAACAAGACATACTCAAACTCAAAGATCATCTTTTAAATACATCAAATCATGTAATAGAAAATAGTCATGCAAGTATGTGATTTAGGAAACTCGAAGTCGCAATCTATATCGAGTTGTCTTTCCTATCTTGTCTAATGTCTATTCATACCTTTCAATCTAGGTTCTAAAGCATTCAAACCTTGAGAATCGTTAATCAACTCCAAATCTGCTCATTCCAACTCTTGCTCATTCATTCTTTCTAGTCGAAGACTTGATTGCTTCGAACTTCGTTTCAACTTCAACGACTCGAGTTCTTCGACTCGAGTTTGATAACTTCAACTCTAATCTGAAATTAAGTATTATACAACTCAATACCAGCTTCCAATCTCATTTCAATCTCATCAATCTTAAACAACTACAAGACTTGATCGATCAATCAAAACTCAAACCGACAGCGTAACGATTCAAAACCGGTAATTCTAAAGGCATCAACATCAACATATCAATCATTTGAACCAACTATCATACGCTTTTATTCATCTTGATTTCGAAAATGACAGCCCCTTAATTTCAAAATTCTAAAAAATCTTCCAAAAATCATAAACATATTCAAACTAGTATATTTTCTCGATCCGACTTAGATATGCTATCGTCATATATACTAGTTCACTTTTATACAATCAATCTTAATTCTAACAACATCTTAAAATTCAAACATGGTAGAACTTCGTAATACTTACGTCTAAACGTGCCGTCGATGCCGTGATCGCAAATATACGATCAATTTTGAATTCTACCGGGCGGATTGATTTTTACCGGAATTTAGAACAAAAGAATTGGCTTCCTCTTCTTTACTTCTTCTTCTCTTCGTTCCTTCTGCTGAATTCTGAATGAATACACATCCAAATACACATATATACATGCATACACGTGTGATTTCCCACTTTCAAGGGAATTGCACTTTGCTCCTTGAATTTCTTACTATTTGCAATTCCGTCCTTATTCAATCTTTCACTTCTTACAGAGTCCTCTTTATATCAAATCTCAGAATTTAAATCTTAAATCCCATAAATATCTAATTCAAATATTTCAATCTTTTAATTTAAGAATTTTGGAATTTAAATCTTAATATTCGTAAATCCTCAAATTCAATATTTTCAACTTAGAATTTAAATCTCTAATTCCATAAATTAATAACTTAATTTTTTCGGGGCCTTAAAATTCTCCCCCTCTAAGATATGATTTCGTCCTCGAAATCGCACTCAATCTTAGTATCAAATCTGACAGACTGAATGATGGTCTGAATTACCACTCACTTCACTCATGCAGCTCTGAATCTCTTATATCACATCTTGATCTATCTCTTAGATTATTTTTTCCATTCTGTGTCTATTCTATTGTAATTTGATTAACTGAGTAGAATTCTCTCCGAGTTGTTTCTCTTCCCGATCAAGGATCTGTATCGGATACTCGAATTAGCTCAGAATCTTACCAAACTCTGACTCGTCAGACTGAAGTACGTTGGAAGAATCTGACTGATACTTCCTTAGCTTAGACACTTGGAACATCTCTGATCTATCTTATAGAGCTAAAAATTATTAATTTGTAAGTAAAATCACTAACCCTGTCTGAGATCTTATACAGTGCAATTAGCTTTGGTGACAACTTGTTTCTCTTTCTAAATCGTTCTATGTCCGGAAAAAGACATGTCTCAAGTCTACCCTGTCATTCTGCTCACAGCTTTGAGATCTGTATCTATTATTCACATTCTTAATCTGTATATCTTCCACTACTCTTCTTTTAGTCTGGATCGATCTTTGCTTTCTTTGTCCTCTTTCTGATTAAATCTAGCCCGATAACTAAGGCCTCTGAAATGTTATCCCAAAATAAAGGAAATTCTATCTCTCTTATCTTCTAATGATTCTAAAACAACTATCTCTATATCTATCTGATAGCTATTGGTAATAAAAGTAAATAAGTGACATTAAATATTGTCAATTAGTGCCTAGATCTAACACTACAACTCTGAGCATATTCTTGAAATCTTGATAATCCGCTCTGATTATCCGACAAGTCTGAGCATATCTTCAAAATCTGGATAGTCTGATCTAACTGTCCATCATTCAAAGGATGATAGGTTGTACTCTGATATCAAAGGGTACTCAGAGTTTCTGACAATATGTACCATAAATCAATAGTAAACCTAAAGTCTCAATCTGAAACAATAATTCTTGGCCTAGCATGTAATCTCACAACAATTCTGATCGACATATCAGCTATCTGGTCATATCTATATAACATCTTATATAGAATATCTAACAAATCTGGCGATAACTACCACAGTCTGCATCAAAAATTCTTAATTATCTTGGTAGTTCAGTGACAAAATCTTTCAAAATGCGATCTCATTTCTATTCTGGAGTTGCTAAACTATAACTTAAACCATCTGGTCAATACCTTTCAACTTTTCAACTTAACTCTCTATACGTTGTGACTATGAAATGCACGAATTCTGTCGCATCTGATTTTTTTCTACTGACAAAAGACCTATTGAATGGATATTAGATTTATTGTTGTGCGTCTCTTTCAAAATATATCTTATTTCTGAAACATCTGGCACAAACGTATAATTATTCACAATAACGTCCATCCACTCTTATATGAGGCTTCAAATCATGTCTTGATCTGACATTCTCTATTGCATTCTCAATGCTTTGATCAAAATTCTATGTTTCTTCAATTCTCTTAAGCAAGTCTGGCTTATCTACAATTAAAAATTCTGGTTGGTTGTGCATTTGTTTGAAAATTCAAGCCAGAAGAAACAGAAATCTGTAATCAATTACTCATTTGTCCATCTGATTCTCTTTCTGTTTCCAACGTGCTGGCAAATCACACAATCAACCCATAAATCTGGATGGTACTCTAATCCCTTTATCAGTTACGAGCCAACAATCTCAAAGTATGCTGAAATATCCATCAAATTATCAATAATTCTCAAAATCAAAAGAAATGGATCAAGATCGAGGGGACTCTCTCAATCATGATCATCAAATATCTGAACATCAAAATCTGCAAAGTTAAAACAACTCACTTGCATCTCATAACTCAAAGCGAGTGAATCAAATCTGGCTCTATGAACAAAGAAATGAGAGCCAACCAATATCGATTAGGGTGGGATGACAAGAACCCCAAAATCGATATCAAGAAATTCAAGAATCATATCTCCAAACGGATGTAATGGCTTCAACATAGTCGAATAAAAAGGCTCAACTATAACTGATTTTCTTATCTTAATAGGATCTATAAACTCTTATTAGCGGTATACAATTCATGATCTTATCAACTGACTATTGAACTCCAGTTCACAACTTAAGAGTAACGTCTGAAATATCACTTGGGACAAATCTGAAAATTCTAACCACTTGTATATCTACCAATTCTGGTTTTGTTCTTAACATATCTAGTGCATCGAATATACTTATTTCGGAACCTTTCTGCATTAAACTAGATATACATAGTACCGCAATAAATTAATCTTAATTCTAAAACCCATACCATAAAATTACATTCAGATGCACTTTCTGCTCTCGCTTAATTGCTTCGTGGAATCAATCTTCTGTTGTCCTTTACTTGGTTAGTGCATTCATATATATAATGCAAACAAAAATAGATGTCCCAAGTACTACACAATTATGTTCAATCTTATTTATTTAAAACTGTAGCTCCACTTTTCTAATTAAATCCATCGATACTCTCTTCTTATACAGAAGTTATAACATAGCAAAGCTTTTAGCTAGCAATATAAATATCTTGTACCAATAACATAAACAAGTTAACTTAAGATAATTTTGTTACCTACAATCTCATTCTCAGGTGCAGCTTGAGTCTAATCCTTAATATGTCTCTGGGATTGATCTTCATTCTGATTTCCTCTCGATCTGCTTAAGCTAGGGAAGCTATTCTCATATGTTTGAAAATGTTGTCCCTTAGACGTAATCGATCTTTGCTACTGCTTCCACTACCTCTTTCCTCATATCTGCTCTGTTATGGAATCTGTAGTGGAGGTGATGATCGTAGTTTTCTCAACTACGGAGACGTGGATGAAATTCCACTCTGCCTCATACAACCGGTTCTTGTTTTCTTTGTTCTATCAATGACTTCAACCAAATCATTCAAGTTGCCAAGCTTCAGTTTGGAAAATTCTGTTATTCTTTCTTCTCTATCAAATACAGAGAGAAATTTCTAACAACAATTTTGTTTACATACCTGACAAACAATTTGAGTACCTCTGTTCTTTCAAAATCTCTTTTTCACAATCCACCAACTTCTTGCTAAATCATGGAGTTGATATACAATCAAACTGGTTCTATGTTCATCTGAGTATTCCCCACTCAAAAAATTTATCTAGCTCTTCAACTCAACCTCCTCTAGCTAGAGCACATTCTGTATCTTTTTGAGTTGGTGATTAATAGCTCTGTAATTGCTCAACTAACACCCTCCTCATTGCAATCATCGTATCTATCGGTTCAAAAACTTACCACAACACTGTTCTATTCTGTCTGAGGTACTCGTTCTATCTACAAAATCTGTCTTACTCTATCACAGAATCGATATATAACGCAGAGATTATAAAATACAATTCAATATAATATAAATATAATCTCATGATTCTTCAGATAACACAAGTTTTCAAATTCTCATGCTTTTCAAAGAATACATGCTAACAATGAATTCAATTACTCATATAAATCCAATAAATCATGTTTGCACATCAGCATATAATCATGTAATTCTTAAAGTAGTAGAGCAGGCATTTCTCAATCAATAAATAATGTTCGCATACAATTCATTAAATCAAGAAAAGCATTAATCATTCAATACTATAAATGCATGCGCTCAATCTACCCTGCTCAACTTCTATCGTAATCCAAGAACTTTTCGCTCTGATACCACCTGTTGTGGGGACCTTGGGTGCTAATCTCAATTCTTAAACACAATCAATATCAATTTGATAATTATACAAATAATTACACAGCATGGCTTACAATAATCAATCTGATCAAGAAAGCAAGAGGTAATCCATTAAACAAAAATTTAAACAAGGGGCCTCGCTCAAGCGCATGATCGTGCGCTCGAGCGAGCACAGCTCGGGTTCGAGCCATCCTTGTCCTCGCTCGAGCCCATGAAACTATGCTTGAGCGAGCCCTGTGCTGCCCGAAAATGCAAAATCTATTCTTTTGCTATCAAAATGCCATTTCTAATGTACTTTCAACATTCACCACCTCAATCCATTCTAAGGTGATCTATCTACTTGATTTAAGGTAGAACATGGATCTCATACATGATCTTAAAAGTTCAATGCACAAATACAAGTCTAGAATCATATCTCTGTAGGAAAACTGGCGGTCAGATCAATCACGATTGATACCCGGTGCAGCGGAAGTTTAAAAATTTTTATCATGGAACAATTCCATGATGTGGGTATCAACCATTCAACGATTAAATTATATTGTGTGTGTAAAATTCAAATAACAATTAATTAAATTTTACCTTCAATCTCGAAGCGAGATTATTGGACTCCAACAGATTTCTCTGCTCTTGTTGTCTCTCCCTGGAACCGATGAACTCCTTCAATCAGGTCCACGAATAGAGGTTCAATCCCTCTGATAGATTGCACTAGAAAATCTATCAGAAGTTTTCTGCGAAGAGATTAAACGAATCTGATTCGTTATTCCTGACTGCAATTAAAAATCACAGACCGGAAATTCTCTGACAGAGCAAGTAGGGGCGGCCGAATTGTGAGAGTGAAAGGGGCTAGGGTTTCGAAAATTCTGCTCTCAAAATTATGACCTATTGTGTGTAATTTCTGTACTGCAATAACTTATTTATAATGCAGGCCACTAACACCTTAGGGCCCATTAGTCATAAGTTGAGGCCCGACAAGCAAAGCCCGCATGTTCAGAAATTAATATAAAATTCATCGTGACTCCGATTGATAAACCGATTTTACCAATGTGCACAGAAACCATTTCTGCACATTTTAAAGTCAAGATATATTTTCCTGAATCCGAATTCAGTGGTTTCCAAAAATGTACATCCCTATGTCATTTTAGGAAATCCTACTCCCTTACTCTTATTTAAGAAGTCCAACTTCTTTGTTCATTAAATTTAACTCTTTAAATTTAACTATCTCAACGGGGATTAAAACTCCATTACACTGTGTGACCCTCAATGGTTCAGGGATACAGCTAGCCGTGGGCTCACAACTCCTTGTGACTCGGAACAACACTTTCCGACTTGCCCAACGAATCATGGTAAAGCGCCTAGCAACATCGCCCCATGATTCCCTAGGTATCACTGATAGTGCCTACAAGAACCAGTAGATTTTGGTTAGCGTACAGTACGGTCCCTTCATCCATATATCCCGATCGAATCAACAACCATTGGTATATCGAGAGTCGCTCAAGATTCGATAACTATGCAATACATCTTGAAGATCAAATTAGTGACATCGCATGTGCTACTAAGAAACCATTTCTTAAATCACATCAAGTACTCTGGCCAGAGATTTGTCACACTAATATCTCCTCAGATCGCATAGGATATCCACACTCGCAAGTATGTGGTGAATCCTTGACAACAATGCATCGACTCCTATATGTGTCGTAACTGTACCCAATCTCGACACCTGATGACCCCCATAGAGTCGGTAAACGAGTCAAAGCACAGCAGTAGCATATAGAGTCTCCATGATGTTTCAAGTCGTAAGGACTAATGGTGTACAACCAAAACCGCGGACTTTATCCACTCGATAAGTGATAACCACTTGGAAAGTCCGGATAGGGTAGTTCGATTATTCATCCTATGAATATCCATTTGCATGCTTCGAAAATCTCCATGTTTCCTACCAATGAAACGTGGTACTCCGCATCGCAAATGCTAGTCTCAAACTCGAGTGATCCTTATCCTTATTATCGGACGGCTCAATCGACTAGGAACAGTTTAGAATATACAGTGACTATAAGATGTATTTCATGATAGACATCTCCATGTTCTACCACATCTTACATACACTATGGTATATTCAAGGTCTTTATCAAAACAACAATAGTATATCACAATATAACAATATGAAGTAATATAAAGTCATTGCCATTTATAAAAGTGTAAATTACATTAAACAAAAGATTGTTTTTACAAAGAGTCATCAAAGCCCATAGCCACTAGTTGGCTCACTGGGCACCCACTCTTTCAATCTCCCACTTGCCCTATAGCCAACTAGTCATACTACGTAGACCCATTGCTTCGCGATGTTTGTCAAACAATGGTCCTGGCAAGGGCTTAGTAAGCGGATCAGCGATATTGTCTGCAGAGGCCACTCGTTCGACAGTGATGTCTCCTCTTTCCACAATCTCCCGGATGATGTGGTATTTCCTCAGTACGTGTTTGGATCTTTGATGAGACCTTGGTTCCTTTGCTTGAGCAATGGCACCCGTGTTGTCGCAGTACACCGGGACTGGACCAACAAATTCCGGGATGACGCCCAACTCTTGGACGAAATTCCTCATCCAAACGGCCTCTTTAGCAGCAGCTGATGCTGCAATGTATTCAGCTTCAGTGGTGGAATCCGCTGTGGTGTCTTGCTTGGAACTCTTCCAAGAGACAGCACCGCCATTGAGCATGAATACAAATCCAGAGGTTGACTTCGAGTCATCCACGTCACTTTGGAAGCTAGAGTCGGTATAGCCTTCCAATTTCAGATCTCGTCCTCCATATACCATGAACATATTCTTAGTCCTTCGTAAGTACTTAAGAATGTCCTTCACGGCTTTCCAATGCATTTGACCAGGATTAGCCTGATATCTGCTCGTGACACTCAGAGCAAATGCTACATCCGGTCTGGTAGATATCATCCCATACATGATACTACCTATAGCTGACGCATATGGTACATGTGTCATATTCTCTATCTCTGCATCAGTCTTGGGACACATAGACTTGGATAGAGAAACTCCATGACACATGGGTAGATGTCCTCTCTTGGACCCATCCATTGAAAACCGTTTCAATATGGTGTCGATGTAGGTTGATTGAGTGAGTCCTATCATTCTCTTAGATCTATAGAGAATGTAGGATGCCTCACCCAAATCCTTCATCGAGAATCTACCTGATAACCATATCTTTGTTGACTGCAACATCCCTACATCATTCCCAATGAGTAGGATGTCATCAACATAAAGTACTAAGAATGTCACAGCATCCTTAACTACTTTCTTGTACACGCATGGTTCCTCCGGGTTCTTGATGAAACCAAAATCTTTTATTGTTTCATCAAATTTCTGGTTCCAACTTCTTGATGCTTGTTTTAGACCATATATTGATCTCTGAAGCTTGCATACCTTATGCTCGCTTCCCATGGATGTGAACCCCTCAGGCTGCTTCATATAGATTTCTTCCTTAATGTCTCCATTAAGAAAAGCAGTCTTCACATCCATCTGCCATATCTCATAGTCATACCATGCAGCTATGGCAATTAGGATTCTTATGGACTTGAACATTGAAACTGGTGAAAAGGTTTCATCATAGTCAACTCCTTGCCTTTGAGTATAACCTTTTGCCACCAATCGCGCCTTGTAGGTCAATACCTTACCATCAGGCCCAAGCTTTCTCTTGTAGATCCATTTACATCCTATTGGAACAATTCCATCAGGAGGATCTACTAAAGACCAAACTTGGTTTGTATGCATCGAATCCAATTCGGACTGCATAGCTTCAAGCCATAAATTTGAATCCGCATCAGAAATTGCTTCCTTGAAGTTTCTTGGATCACATCCAATGTCGGGTTCATCTTGATCCCCTTCAAGAAGAAGACCATATCGAACAGGAGGTCTAGAAGTCCTCTCGGATCTTCTAGGTTCAGTCGTGTCCAGTAATGGTTCCTGAGGCGTAGGATCGTTATTTTGTATTTCGGGTTCTTCTCGAACTTCTTCGAGTTCCATCATCTCGCCTTTCTTATCCAATAAGAACTCCTTCTCCAAGAAGGTGGCATTCCTTGAAACAAACACCTTTGTTTCAGCAGGATAATAGAAATAATATCCGATTGAATTCTTCGGATACCCTACAAAATAACATAAGCTGGATCGACTATCCAACTTATCTCCCACTGTCCGCTTCACGTAAGCAGGACATCCCCAAATCCTCAAGTACGAATACTTAGGAGCTTTGCCATTCCACAACTCGTATGGTGTTTTGTCCACTGCTTTAGTGTGGACGTTGTTCAACAACAATACCGCCGTTTCAAGCGCATAGCCCCAAAACGAAGGTGGAAGCTCAGTGAAACTCATCATAGATCGAACCATGTCCAACAAAGTTCGATTACGACGCTCCGATACACCATTCAGCTGTGGTGTCATTGGAGGAGTCCACTGAGAGAGAATCCCATTCTCTTTCAGATAGTCCAAAAACTCGGTACTCAAGTATTCTCCACCTCGATCCGACCTAAGTGCTTTAATACTTTTACCTAGCTTGTTTTCTACTTCAGCCTTGAATTCTTTGAACTTTTCAAATGCTTCAGACTTATATTTCATTAAATATAAATACCCATACCTTGAATAATCATCAGTAAAGGTAATGAAGTAGGTGTGGCCATGTTGAGTCCCAACTCTAAATGGACCACAAACATCTGTATGGATCAAATCCAACAGATTTTGACTACGCTCAGGTTTCCCCTTAAAAGGAGATTTAGTCATTTTCCCTTTTAGGCAGGATTCACAAGTAGGTAGAGAGTTAATATCAGACATATCAAACATGCCCTCTCCCACTAGCTTGTTCATCCTCCTTGAGGAAATATGACCTAGCCTAGCGTGCCAAAGGTTCGCCGGGTTTTGACTATCGATTTTTCTTTTGTTTGTTGTTGCCGGTTTATCAATATAATTTATTGGAACGTCTTTCAGTTTTAAGTTGTATAGATCATTTTCTAGTTGTCCATTTCCAATCAAACATTCATTCTTGTAAATATTGCAAATCCCATTCACAAAATTGCAAGAATAACCATCTCTATCAAGCATAGAAATAGAAATAATGTTTTTAATTAAATCTGGAACAAATAAAACATCTCTTAATAATAACTTAAAACCGTTCTGCAAAATTAAACAAACGTCTCCTACGGCTGTAGCTTCAACTCTGGAACCATTCCCGAGCCTCAGCTGGGTCTCACCCATTCTAAGCCTCCGACTTCTTGTCATCACCTGCAAATCATTGCAAATGTGAGATCCACATCCGGTATCCAATACCCAAGAAGTAGTGTTAAGCGAAACGTTAATTTCAATATAGAACATACCCTTTGCAGTTCGCAACTGCTCTAGATATTCCTTGCAGTTACGCTTCCAATGTCCCGGCTTCTTGCAGTAATGGCAAACATCCTTGGATTTTCCATTGTTTGAAGCCTTTGTCTTTTGCTTCTTCTCGGGCTCGACTTTCTTGGGTGGGGCAGAACGTTTCTTGCCCTTCATACTTGGCCCCGTCTTAGCAGAAGATGAGGAGCCCACCAAGAAAACGGGCTTATCCTTCTTAAGTGTGGATTCATATGTAACGAGCATATTGACCATCTCTTCAAGGGTGGCCTCTATCTTGTTCATATTAAAATTTACCACAAATCCATCAAATGAAGAAGGAAGATACAAAAGCAGTAAATCCACATTGAGTTCATGCTCCAACACCAAATCAAGGGTCACCAACTTTTGTATGAGCCAAATCATTCGTACCCCATGATCACGGACCGAAGTCCCTTCACGCATGCGGCACGTCATCAACTCCTTAACAGTTGCGAACCTTTCAGCCCTCGATTGAGCCCCAAAAAGTTCCTTGAGTTGCGCGTGAATGTCAGCAGCATTCACCGTGTCCTCAAATCGCCTCTGGAGTTCATCAGACATCGAGGCTTGCATATAGCATTTGGTCTTGATGTCATGGTCCCACCATGCATCAAGCTTGGCCAATTTCTCCGGACTTACATCAGCTGGTGCTTCCTTCGGAGGTGCTTTCTCTAACACGTAGAGCATTTTCTCCGAAGTTAAGACAATCTTCAACTTCCGGAACCATTCCGTATAGTTGGCGCCAGTCAACTTGTTTTGTTCGAGGATCGAGAATAAAGGATTACGCGAATTCATCGTATGAAATACTGAAAAGAAAAACAGACATATATCAATGATTGTTTAAATAATTTACTAAGACATAAAATAGGCGAATTTAATTTTATGAATTTCACTCCCACTATTTTAACGATTTCACTACCCTCTAGTGAAAACGGGAAACTTTTTCCTTAGTGAGAACATGGAGTCCAATTGACAAACTTATGGTCCCGAATAATATCAGCCAACCATAATTCTCAAAAGGTAGAGCCCAATTGCTTCCAAAGCAACCCCCATGTATTTACCTCATGTCCAATAAGGGCCCAATAATATGACGCCGTTTAAAGTGACATGTCAAGATGACCCATCAATATTAAGTTGTGATGGACGGTCGCCATGTGGATCCCCCAATAATATGAGCCGATCCCATGGGAGTTCCACCCAACTTACAACATTTGTCGATCCAATGTACAGCTTTCCGACGGACGGGCCCCCCCAATAATATGAGCCGGACCGTATCCGCGGGTAGCATCGCATACATTGACCGTTGATGGAAGGTAGGAACATTTAAACAAATTTAAATTTCCTTTATTTATCTTGATATCAATTTTAAATCATATTTAAAATGAGGGATTTTTAATTATAAAAATATTTGTCTCATCATATTTAATTTATTGCATGCTTGCCGGATTCACGCAATTATGTCTAAACATGCATACAATCATAATATCAAATATTATATAGGATGATCGATTCCATTTCTAATTGACCCGTGGTTGCCAATCACGGGTCTTAGTCCAATCCTAGGTAATATGCAGTATGCAATGCAATCCTATTACATGTGCTTCCAATTTACATTTTTTCAGTCTTTATTATCTGCTGGGCCCACCGTCTTCAAATCTTGATCTCCCACTAAATCTAATGTATTTACAATAAATAACAATGACAAGTAGGGGATACATTTTTAGGGGTGGGAACGGGCTATAAACCAAGCCCACTTTTATTACATATGACATTCATATCGGGCCATAAACCAGGCCCATTAATAAAACCAACAACAATAAAAACAAAATGTAAATTCCTAACATACACCTACAAAATTGGTCATGGCAATCGATCATCCTTATCCAATAACATTTAATTCAAAATTAATTTATTGGATAACATGCAGTGGCAATTCAAATTTAAACAAGATAAAATCATATTTTATATATAAAATCATATTTTACACATAAAATCATATTTTATCTCTATATCAAATAAAATCATATTTTATCTATAAAATCCAATTTTACAGATAAAATCATATTTTACTTAATATATCATAAGATCATATCTTATCATCAATTGTACCAAAAATAATTGATTTCAAAATTCAATTTAAGGATAAAATATTAAAATTTTCCAAAAATTCAAATTTATCCAAAAATCAATTTTAAAATTTACGGACTCGAACAATTCGATCCGAAATCTCGTGAACCAATCAAAAACAATTTTTGACCGGACCATAAATAAAATTTTAACACATTAAAATTAATTTTTAAATAAAAATAAAATTTTTCCCGCGGGCCGCCCGGGACACTCCCGGGCCGGCCCGCATCCGGGGCGCGGGCCGGGGGCAGCCCGGCTGCCCCCTTAGGGCAGCACTCTCGCTGCCCTGGCGGCGCCTGGCGCCGCCCCTGGGCGGCGCCGTGCGCCGTCCTGGGCGGCGCCGAACGCCGCCCCTGGGCGGCGCTGTGCGCCGCCCTGGGCAGCGCCGAGCGCTGCCCTGGGCGGCGACGGTCGCCGCCCTGGGCGGCGACGGTCGCCGTCCTGGGCGGCGCCGTGCGCCGCCCGGGGCAGCAACAATTGCTGCCCCACCGGGCAGCGATCCAATCGCTGCCCGGGTTTTGCCCCGAAAAATTTTTATTTAAAAAATATTTATTTTGTTTTCCAAAAACCGAGATTCAAAAATTTTGTACAATCGATTAATTTAATCGTTTGATCTGAGCAACCTGGCTCTGATACCACTGTAGGAAAACTGGCGGTTAGATCAATCACGATTGATACCCGGTGCAGCGGAAGTTTAAAAATTTTTATCATGGAACAATTCCATGATGTGGGTATCAACCATTCAACGATTAAATTATATTGTGTGTGTAAAATTCAAATAACAATTAATTAAATTTTACCTTCAATCTCGAAGCGAGATTATTGGACTCCAACAGATTTCTCTGCTCTTGTTGTCTCTCCCTGGAACCGATGAACTCCTTCAATCAGGTCCACGAATAGAGGTTCAATCCCTCTGATAGATTGCACTAGAAAATCTATCAGAAGTTTTCTGCGAAGAGATTAAACGAATCTGATTCGTTATTCCTGACTGCAATTAAAAATCACAGACCGGAAATTCTCTGACAGAGCAAGTAGGGGCGGCCGAATTGTGAGAGTGAAAGGGGCTAGGGTTTCGAAAATTCTGCTCTCAAAATTATGACCTATTGTGTGTAATTTCTGTACTGCAATAACTTATTTATAATGCAGGCCACTAACACCTTAGGGCCCATTAGTCATAAGTTGAGGCCCGACAAGCAAAGCCCGCATGTTCAGAAATTAATATAAAATTCATCGTGACTCCGATTGATAAACCGATTTTACCAATGTGCACAGAAACCATTTCTGCACATTTTAAAGTCAAGATAAATTTTCCTGAATCCGAATTCAGTGGTTTCCAAAAATGTACATCCCTATGTCATTTTAGGAAATCCTACTCCCTTACTCTTATTTAAGAAGTCCAACTTCTTTGTTCATTAAATTTAACTCTTTAAATTTAACTATCTCAACGGGGATTAAAACTCCATTACACTGTGTGACCCTCAATGGTTCAGGGATACAGCTAGCCGTGGGCTCACAACTCCTTGTGACTCGGAACAACACTTTCCGACTTGCCCAACGAATCATGGTAAAGCGCCTAGCAACATCGCCCCATGATTCCCTAGGTATCACTGATAGTGCCTACAAGAACCAGTAGATTTTGGTTAGCGTACAGTACAGTCCCTTCATCCATATATCCCGATCGAATCAACAACCATTGGTATATCGAGAGTCGCTCAAGATTCGATAACTATGCAATACATCTTGAAGATCAAATTAGTGACATCGCATGTGCTACTAAGAAACCATTTCTTAAATCACATCAAGTACTCTGGCCAGAGATTTGTCACACTAATATCTCCTCAGATCGCATAGGATATCCACACTCGCAAGTATGTGGTGAATCCTTGACAACAATGCATCGACTCCTATATGTGTCGTAACTGTACCCAATCTCGACACCTGATGACCCCCATAGAGTCGGTAAACGAGTCAAAGCACAGCAGTAGCATATAGAGTCTCCATGATGTTTCAAGTCGTAAGGACTAATGGTGTACAACCAAAACCGCGGACTTTATCCACTCGATAAGTGATAACCACTTGGAAAGTCCGGATAGGGTAGTTCGATTATTCATCCTATGAATATCCATTTGCATGCTTCGAACATCTCCATGTTCCCTACCAATGAAACGTGGTACTCCGCATCGCAAATGCTAGTCTCAAACTCGAGTGATCCTTATCCTTATTATCGGACGGCTCAATCGACTAGGAACAGTTTAGAATACACAGTGACTATAAGATGTATTTCATGATAGACATCTCCATGTTCTACCACATCTTACATACACTATGGTATATTCAAGGTCTTTATCAAAACAACAATAGTATATCACAATATAACAATATGAAGTAATATAAAGTCATTGCCATTTATAAAAGTGTAAATTACATTAAACAAAAGATTGTTTTTACAAAGAGTCATCAAAGCCCATAGCCACTAGTTGGCTCACTGGGCACCCACTCTTTCAATCTCAACCCTATCCCAGACTACCAATACATTTGTTTGACAGCAACTCTACTTCTTAACCCGAGTCTCCACTTATAAATCTTTCAATCTCAAGCTATCCAAGTCTCATATGACTCACTCATGTCCCACCTATGGCAATGCACATATACAAAGACAAAGCAATAGCCGGATAACTCCGATGAGAAATATATCTCAGTATGAAGACATGTATATAAAGCATATAAGCATAGCAAGTTCATGCCTCGCAAGTTCACGTAATTCATGTCATAATAATCTCAATATCAACACATTTAATCATGTGAACATAAGGAATTCTTAAAACTAAAACCATAGATGTTCTTCTTTAGCTTGAGGCATAGCAAAACAATAATCTCAAGTCATATCAGATCTTAACATATCAAAGAATTCTAACATCTTGGAATCAACTCCGGAAAAAAAAAAAAAAAGTAATCTCATATCTTGACAAACAATAACCCACACCACATTTCAGCACATCAAGTTCTGGACATAATACCATGCGTGCTGAATTTCAAAGGAGTTCAAAGTCTTAGACTCAAATCTGAGAAATAGATTTTTTTGGGATCCCGGGAAAGAAGAAAACAACCACTCTCCCACCTATTCTCCCATTCGAGGTGGCGTTGAGTTCTTTTTCCCGGACTTTGGCCCACTATATCGAGATTCTGGAAATAGGAGTCAATCTACATCCTATGTTCATCGATATATGTCCAAACATCCATATTCTTTCGACGGATATTCCATTAAAAATCTCAAATGAATAGTTGGCTCAATATAAATGAAACATAATCTAAAATCATAAGAACGAAGCCAACATAATCTATAACAATTCTTTCACAATCAATAGATGCATAACAAATCTATAAGCATCTAGGTATATCAACAATACATACTCAAACTCAAAGATCATCTTTTAAATACATCAAATCATGTAATAGCAAATAGTCATGCAAGTATATGATTTAGGAAACTCTAAGTCGCAATCGATCTCGAGTTGTCTTTCCTATTTTGTCTAATGTCTATTCATACATTTCGATCTCGGTTCTAAAGCGTTCAAACCTTGCGAATCGTTAATAAACTTGTCCAAATCTGCTCATTCCAACTCTTGCTCCTTCAATCTTGCTAGTCGAAGACTTGATTGCTTCGAACTTCGCTTCAACTTCAACGACTCGAGTTCTTCGACTTGAGTTCGATAACTTCAACTCTAATCTAAAATGAAGTATTATACAACTCAATACCAGCTTCCAATCTCATTTCAATCTCAACAATCTTAAACAACTACAAGACTTGATCGATCAATCAAAACTCAAACTGAAGGCGTAACGATTCGAAATCGATAATTCTAAAGGCATCAACATATCAATCATTTGAACCAACTATCATACGCATTTATTCATCTTTACTTCAAAAATAACAGCCCCTTAATTTCAGAATTCTGAAAAATCTTTCAAAAATCATAAACATATTCAAACGACGATCTTTTCTCGATTCGACTTAGATATGTTATCGTCGTATATACTAGAACACGTTTATACAATAAAATCTTAATTCTAACAACATATTAAAATTAAAACATGATAGAACTTCGTAATACTTACGTCGAAACGTAGGCGTCGATGCCGTGATCGCAAATATACTATCAATTTGAATTCTACTGGATGGATTGATTTTTACCGAAATTTAGAACAAAGGAATCGGCTTCCTCTTATTTCCTTATTTTTCTATTCGTTCCTTCTGCTGAATTCTGAATGAATACACATCCAAATACACATATATACATGAATATGCGTGTGATTTCCAACTTGCAAGGGAATTGCATTTTGGTCCCTGAATTTCTTACTATTTGCAATTCCGTCCTTATTCAATATTTCACTTCTAACTGAGTCCTCTTTATATCTAATCTCGGAATTTAAATCTTAAATCCCATAAATATCTAATTCAAATATTTCAATTTTTTAATTTAAGAATTTCGGAATTTAAATCTTAATATCCGTAAATCCTCAAATTCAATATTTTCAACTCGAAATTTAAATCTCTAATTCCAGACATTAATAACTTAATATTTTCATGGCCTTACAAAAGCCTAGTTGACGTGGCACACGCGTTGCGTGTGTAATACAAAACATGAATATTATGTGTATTAATTGTAGTAAACATTTTTTTTCAAGATATTTGATTTTATTGAACAAATAGAATCAAAATATTGTTTTCAAAATTGAAAATCTATAGCAACATACTTCATACAACATGAAGAAAAATATCGAAAAAACTAAATCTTATTATTCATAGTATGTGAGTAATATTGATACATTTATAAATTTTTGGGTTTAATTATGATGAAAAAACTTTTGTTTTTCTTTTTTTCAACCAATGAAATTATATATCATCATGAAATAATATTATACAAAAAATTTGGCATAATTAAATAAATTAAACTTCTAATAAAAACACATCTACAATATAATCAATGCATATTTGGTAGATAATCACATAACTTCAAATGCATATCAATATACACTAAAATATAGAATAATAGATTCATTGTAAACACGTATATAATTCACACCAACATAAAAAGATTATCAACCAAAAGAAGACTGAACTTTAGCTCCTAGTGTAGTAAGCATATTATAACATTAATTTAAGTATAACTCCTACACTAACAACATCAATTAGAGCATGAATATTTATATACAGACTAACGATAGCACTTGTGGTTTATTTACCAGTTAGTGGTCCAAATTAAGTATAGCAATATAGATAACAGAGACCAAAAATTAATTTTGTATTCATATTTTACCATATGTTCTATCGGTGAAGAAGAGTCTTTCATCTTATAATATAGTATCAGTATATGATCTTTTGCTGCTTTGATTCTGGATAAATTCTTATGGATTCTCAGCCTTATTTTTTCTTATATTGCAGAATTATTGCTTCATTTTCATCCTGGAATATTCTAAAAATTAGTAAAATAAAATCAAATGAAATATTCAATTGATAAAAAATTCAGATAAAGATAGAAAATTAAAGTTGGTACAGTGATGCATATTTTCTCAAACAGGTTAAAGAAAACTTTTTTGGACGATAAGTAAGACTTAAGATGCTATTCTAAAATCAATTTGATCCAAAAACTTTAATAGTAGAAGTTGGAAGAAAACCGTGTTGTTTGAGAAGTAAAGATTTCATTACATAAACTAAACATTGGCCTAAAAACAACTTTAGTACGCAGACCATTAAATTTTGAAGATTACTGGCCATGAAACTAAATTTTGTAGAGCCAGCCGGCTGTCAATGGCGCACCATCAAGATACCTTCGTCCCAACGAAATCTTGCACCAGATGTCCCAAGAAATCTCGGGTTGTGCCGCCATAGGCGACTCTACTCTAATCTTTAATTCATCGCTTTAACCTTCACTCGGATCTCGTTGTCCACATCCATCAACTCCCGAATGGCCTTTTCGATCTTCTCCGCCCTGACAATGACACCGCATTTTTTCATGCAGTCCATATTAATATCAACCGCCATTCTGAACTCTTTAACAAAATTGAACGCATTAGCTTGCTTCACTGTATAAAGCGGCCACACAGCCAGCGACACTCCGCACTAAACGCTTTCCAAAGTCGAGTTCCATACGCAATGCGAGATGAAGCCTCCCACAGAAGGACGCGATAGCATGACCATTTGCTGAGCCCATCCGATCACTTTCCCGACTCCAGACGTGCGCCGCAGGAATCCCTATGGAAGTACTTCGTCAAGGTCTTCATATTCCCCGGCATCTCATGCTAAAATAATAGTCTTTGGGTCATTCAAAAAAGCTAAGATCACGAATGTGAATTTGAATTTTCACCGGTTCAAAGTATATAAAGTTAAAGACATTCCATGAAATGCTAATGTTGAATTCAGGTAACAAATTATGTATTCGGAAATCTTCTTCAAGAGAACGGGTCAAGGTTCCACAAAATAATGGTGTTACCACAACATTAGATTTATTTTAATAATGCGTGATAAACTTAAGAAACCACAAAAGGTTCTAACCGAGATGGATCTCTGCTTAAGAAACCAAAAATATGCAGACTAAAAGATCTAAGAAACCACAAAAATGCAGAAGAATTGTACCGTAACTATAATTACCTACGGAGAAGCTAATTGTTTGAAGTAATGAACGTGTGGAAGCGGTTGACAGAAATGGGTATGAGAAGTTGTTTGAGAGATATCTGTTGGGGATCGGTAGCGTGTGTAGAGGGGGGTGAATACACACTTTAAAATTCTTTGTAAATACTAAAGAGATTAAGTAAATTTTAGTCTACTTAATCTATTTTTCTCAGCTTCCTATATGAAAGAGAACTACTGAAATAGTGCGGAAATGGCTCTCTAACATTTAGGTGATAATGTTGGAAATATTATGCAATGCAATAAAGAGATCAAAGTTTGTTTATGGATGTTCGGAGATCAATTCCTACGTCACCTTTTCTTCCTCATGGGAAAAATACACTAGAAGAATTTGGCTATTGCAACGTCTGCAATACATCCGATCCAAGTTAGGACTTATCACTGCCTAAAGTGCAACCTCTTTTGTTGATGATGATTATGGCTAATTTATTTAAAACTTAGATGCTCAGATCCTTGAAGTGAACTAAGTTTCCTTCGAACACCAATTTGGATTTGAGTAACCTTTGAAGGATCTCTTGAAGATCAGATATGCTTCTGCTTTAGCGAAGGGTTGTACGATTATTCGAGTATTAAGAGAATTCATGTGCTTAGACAATGTGTTGGTTTTTGCTCTTCGTATCTTCTCTGAATAAGCTCTTGATATTTATATCTTCAATTGCAACCTCTCTAATTCTTCGTTAAGAGCACCTTTTAAGATGGTAGCCTGAAACGTCTTATCATGTAGATAGATGACAGACTAGTTTCCTCTTTAGATGGAGCGAAACCTGCTAGAATTCTGAATATCTGATTTGCAGTTGCTTTAATGTCCATTCAATGTGTCTTCACATTAAATTCCATTTATTGCTATCAAATCTTTATCGGCTAGCTTCTTAAATGCTTGTCCTTCCGCATTTAAGTCGTCTTGTCAAGTTTAGGTTAGAGACTATTTGAATATTAGTTTTGTACTTCGGTTGACATATATACTGATAAGAGATCAGTTGATGTTTGAAGACCAGCTGATATGCGAATGCCAGTTGCTAGCTGATATCTGCCAGTTGGTTGACATATGTCGGTTCCTATTTTACATAGAAAAGGTGGCTATACTATAACAATGATATATTGTTTTGTTATCACCCAAAGTCAGGATTCAACAATTTTCCTCTTTTTGGTGATGACAAAACCTAAGCCCCAAAAATCAATTCAAGCGACAAGAGAAAATGAATTCATTGTGAAGATGAATTGCATTGATACATAAATATTACAAGCAATCTTAAAAATGCAATAAAATCCTATTACACCTACATTGCTAAGACTAGGAAAGTATTACCTTTAGTACTGATTATTGCCTTTTCTGTTGTACTCTTTGCAGTGGAACTTCTTGCTTCTGTCATTCTATATCAACTGATTTTCTTTCTGGATCCTTCCCCCTTTTTGACATCACCACATTTAGATGAGAGATAATCTCTCCAAGTTGAGCACCTATAGTGGCTTGAAATGAGTCAATGCGGGAGTCAATTTAAGCGGTTAGATCAGCTTGTAGAACTGAAATCTTTGCAAAGGTATGCTCATTTGTATGACGAACAGTTTGTGAGACTTTGTCTGCAAATGTTTCCATTGCGTGAAGATTTCATTCCTTGTAGTTCTTTAATTCAGTGACGCATCTGCTGATCTCAGAAGAGAGTCCATTTAGGCGAGACATAATAGCAGATCTAGAGTTTCAATCCCAGCATCTTGTCCTTGAATACGGTTGCTAAGGCTCTGCATGGTAGAGAGAAGATTCTCAATTTTAATTTCCAGATAATTGTCAGGAGATTCCATTGCAACAAGAGAGACTGAAGCAGGTTTGGCGGTGATGCTGATGTCTTCAGCGTCTGAGGCATTGATGGTAACTGTTTGAGTATCAGCAAGGGTTCTAACAGGTGAAGTAATGTTGTTCTCAGAAGTTGATGTTGTTAGGGTGATTTTTCATGTCCTGTTGTCATGATCAGAAGGATCGGTAGGACCGGTAGAAGGAATGTCCTCAATAGTTGTCTTGGGTAAAGAATCAGCAGACTGGGTCTCATGAGGAGAAGATGTGGGCTTAGCTACTTCAAAATCGGATAGGGACTGCAAGAATTCTAAAATAGTCGTGAGTGGAATCTCAGGTAGGGAGTCATCTGTAGCAACTGTCGTGGTCTTGGTCGGTCTTGATTGTGAAATAGCAGGATGACATGATGTCATAGGTTCCTCGGATGTGGAAGGAATTATTGAGTAAGACGGTGGAGATTCATCTTGTGCTGCAATAAATTCCTGTTCTTCTACTGTGAAGATGAGATCGTGTTGATTGGATTCATCGTGAGAGTCCATGATAGGTAGCATAGCCTGAACTTCCTGAAGGTACATTTGAATGTATTCATCTGTCGGTTGAGGAATGTAGTGTTTCAACTGATATTCACTTAGAAAAGTACCCGTAACATCTACCGACTGTTTGAGACGTAATATACTTCACAGTCGTCTTTGGAAGTTTTGCTCATGGGTTGAAAGTTCTATTATATTTGAGAGAGAATATAGCGAGCGAGGCTATCACGAAGTTGTACATCAACCAATTTGAATCTGTTGAGTGCTGTGTCAAGATGAGAGGTGGCTGTAAGAACAAACATCTTGTCTTCTAACTTGGCGAGGTATTCCAACTTGTTCTCATTCAACATTTGAGAGTATAAGATCGTTGTTCGATAGTTGAACCATTCATCAAATTCCTTGAGCTGCAATCGGACTGGTCTGAGAATACCAGAAATAAGGAGCATTACTTCCATTTTTGCAACAGACGGAGCCTTAAGTGGAGGTACAAGAATGTTTTTGCCTTTGCCTAAAATATCAGTCAGGGGTTTGTTTCCAGGTATTTGAAGTGATGGCTCGGCGAGTGTTATGCCTTTAGAGGGATGAACCTGAGATCTGATGAGCGGAGCAGTACCTATAAGCACTTCGTCGGTCGAGGAAGTAGTTTTTGTGACTGTGGTGACCGAGATTGGAGTAATTGTAACTGTAGTGCTCTCAGTTTGTGCAGGTATCGACTTTAAAGGCGATAGAGCTGGAGCAACGGATGTAGGCAAGTTACTCTGAGAAGTACATCCAGAAACTATCGAAGAGATAGCTGGAACCGTCGATGCTGCAACATCGGTAGATGATGTTTTGACTAGAGAAGTTGGAGTATGTACAGTTGACAACAGATTTATCCTTTTAGGCTTCGGTTGAGATGGTTTGGGAACCTCTTTCTTCTTTGGGGAGGGAGAGATGCTGCCAAAAACCTGAACTAGTGGGGCATTGTCACTAGTATCATCATCTGCATCGAAGTCAATGTGCACAATGATTCTGCTAGTTTGAGAATTCTTCTTGTGAAGTGTTGATGTGCCAGCAGCAGCCTTCTGTTGTTCTGCTCCAATTTCTTGCTTGATTGCTCTCAACTGATCGGCTATCACTTTGTTATTGTGTAAGAACACGGGAATGGTGACCGCATTGAGCCATTTTGAGACATGCAGTGTCTCAAATGTAGAGGAGTCAATACCTAAGGTGGCAAGAATGTGACATATCTATACTGCAAAGCCTTCGAATTGACCTTTGCCTCGAATCATTTCACAAAGAGTGGACTACAGTATGGATGACCAATTGAAGTTCAACTGAGAAGCAATAGAGGCCATATACTGAAATTTTTCAAGAGTGATCTTGTCGTAAGAGCCTGCTTTGACAAGAAGTGATTTTGCAACTATGTTGGCCAACAGGTTATACGTCGGCTTCAAGCTTTGTTTGAGTCCATTGACCTTGATGGGTGCGCCATCCAAAGTAAAATGGGTTGCCCAATGAGAGGATTTTCCATCAGGCAGATCGGCGCATTTTATCAAACCATTGGTGGGCAATGCAAATGTTTCTCCAAAAAAGTGTTGGTTGAATTCAAGGCAGCGGTCCTGTATTGTGCAGGTGATGCTCCCATGGTTGAGATATGCGGAATCAAAGAATTCCTTGACTAGATCGTAGTTGACATTAGAACAAGATCCAAGGAATTTGCGAAGTCCAGAAGCTTCAAGCACGCGAAAGACCTTAGAGATTTCGGAATTGTTGACCGAGTAAACTTCATCAAAGTTGATTCTCAAGCATGTCTTTTGGATTGACATCTTTTAATTTTTCTGAATTAAAAAATGATTAGGATCTGTGTGAGAAAAGAGTATCAATTTCAGGTGATAGTATTGTTACTTTGAAAGTTGTAGGAATATATATGTTTTTGTTAGGTGTGCACATGACCGCGATGTGGCATTTAGGACAACGGAATTTGAATTTTGAATTTTGAATTTGAAAAACAAATTGGAAAGGGCGCGCAAAATATGGATAAGTAACCGGCATATGAAAGTAAAAAAATAATAAAAGGAAAGGCGGTTAGCGAGATTTCCAATGTATGCATACGACTGTTGTCAGAGATAGTAGGGTGGTGTTCCAGATACGCCGTCAGGTCCTGCAATTATGATCCGCGTTTGAGTATATCAGTAGATAAGGAACAGGTGAGATGAATGTCTGCCGACCCTTCACCTTCCTTGTTACACCGATAAATACAGGATCATCAAATGAGTAAGGCATCAGTTGTTCATACAAAATCATCATATATATAAAGATCTAGATGTCTGGTCCTGGAGGAGATTTAGCCACCGAGTTTAACGCGCGTTAACTCAATTTTGAATACGAGAGTATAAAATACATTGTTTGAGCGATTCATAGCGGAATGGGAATCAGTAGAAGAGTTGTGTCTTCATTTGTCTACTGTTCATCCACCTAGTTCTTCGGAGTCTCCTAGTGACTATGCTGACCAGATGCTGCGTTATGAGGTGGTGCTGTGGTCCACAAGTTTGGAAAAGATCTTTAGTTCCGAGGGTGTGTATCTGATCTTTCTCTATAAGGAGCTTGAAGAACTGGAACTCATTCGTTCGGAGGATATTGGCTTTGTCCGCTCTCCTACCAAAGAGCTTACTACCTTCATGTTTGCATGGAAGTTTGCAGTGGAGAAGTATATAGCGAAGGCAGTACTAGCCTTCGATGCTCTTATGTAACTAACACTTCTTAAATTTTCCTGCAAGACTGATCTTAGTTCACATGTGTAAGAAATGACTTTTCATGAAAACTGTTGTGAAAAATACTCGCAAGCGTACGAGTGTCAAATTTTAATATAGTGATAGAGAGAGTGTCGATCCCACAAGGCGTAAATTGAAAATATTCAATAATTGTAATTAAAATAGTCTTAATTTTATTTAGAAAATTAAGCTTTAGAGATTTGCTAAAAAATTAAATAAAAAATGAAGTTTGTAAAGCGCACGCACACACAATCCTTAAGAGATTATCAATCAAAGAAAAATAGTCTAGAGGTTTTGATTTCACCTGGTCTCGATAATATTCATTCCTAATTAATCTATTTTCATGAGTTCATTTCAATTAATAACCAAGAACACATAGATTATACTATTTCCCTCTCCCGAGTATCAAATAGATTGTATCAATTACAGATCGATTCCAATATCTCTATTAAAAATTTACTTGTAATGATATGTGTAAAACAATGTTCTTTCTAGGCTCTATTAAAGTTATAAGCTCTCCTGAGTCATATAAACAATTAATAGTGTGAATTTTATCGATCCTATTCTAAATCCCCTCTCCCGAGTGCCGGATTCTGAATAGATATGACAAATCAATTTATGGCCAGTAAATTGAAAAACTTTCAAAACTAAAATCACAATTAATTTATAAAAACTCAATTCAATAAAATCAACATTTCATAAACACGTCTTGACCAGGCTACGTCAACCTCTAGACATAAAAAGTTTAGTTCATAGTAAAATTCAAAACAACCAAAATCATGTTTAATGTCTCAAACATAATTCAATAACTAAAATAAAACAATAGAGAAAAAATAACAAAGCCATAGTCTTTCTTCCGTGTCCGGTTGAAAATCTCCGTCTTCGTTCCAAGCAATCTTCAATCTCAAAGTCTTCCAAATTCTCACGAAGTTTTTCTCTCTAAGATATTGTAGTGTGCGGCGGCTAGATAACCCTTATTAATTCTGAAAAACTCCCTTTTATACTCCCCAAGAATCGTCCAAAATCAACCCAAAGATATCTCAAAGTTTCCAAAATTACAGAAATACTTCGTCAGAAATTTCGCAACGCGCGGGCGCGCCTCATAAGTCACGCGGCCGCGCATAACACTCTGTCCTAAAACTCCAAAATTCTCAAACACGTGCGGGCGCGCTGCCTCAACACTCTAAAAATGCTTCAGTAGGCGCGGGCGCGTGTGATGACTGGCGCGGGCGCGCATGCTGCTCTGGTCCTTTATTTTTTCTTTAAAATCTTGGACCATCTTCACTCGTTTTGCCTCTTCCTTGACTCCTTTGACTCTATCCAACATAAATTCAACATTTGCTCTATTTCCTAACATTCAACACAAACAACAGCAAATTCCACGTAATTCCGCTCGAAACCAAATAATTATCCAATAATATCAATACAAATTAAGTGCCCAAAATGCACTTATCAAATTCCCCCAAACTTAAATGTTTGCTAGTCCCGAGCAAAACCAAACAAGACTCAAAATCAAAGCACAAACACTCACTCTAACAAATCAAGACCAACCAAGAAGTACTATGAATCAATGGCCTTAGCAATATATTCAGAAAAACATTTTTCATCCAATCATATCGAACTATCAATTTTTATCTTCAAACAAACACATGCTAGTGAACCTCAAAAACTTGCAAATCCCAGAACTCACGTTCAAAATACTCTGATCCAAATCAATTCACACATTAATAGATCATGAGGACTTTATAAGGTAAAAAAGATCAAAAAATAGGATAAACGTCAATTGAAAACACTCAAATACAGGTTATTTCACAAAAGATAAGTGTGTGCGTGTTTCGGCCAAAAATTCATATTCATTAAAAGTGTCAATCAATCATCCATGGGCTAGATTCTCGCAATCCTTCTCCACTAGTATATGAAAGAGTGGGTGCCCGGTTAGCCAACTTGTGGTTAAGGGCTGTTATGACTCTATGTGTAAACAATCTTTTGTTTAATATAATTTACACTTTTTAATAATGGCATTTACTTTATCTTCCTTCATATTGATATATTATGATATACTATTGTTGTTTTGATAAAGACCTTGAATATATTATAGTGTATGTAACATGTGGTAGTACATTGGGATGACTATCATGAAACACATCTTATAGTCACTGTATATTCTAAACAGTTCCTAGTCGATTGAGTCGTCCGCAAATAAGGATAAGGATCGCTCGAGATTGAGACTAGCATTTGCGATGCCTAGTACCACGTTTCATTGGTATGGAACATAGAGATGTTCAAAGCATGCAAATGAAAATTCATATGATGAATGATTGAACTACCCTATCCAGATTTTCCAAGTGGTTATCACTTATCGAGTGGATAAAGTCCGCGGTTTTGGTTGTACACCATTAGTCCTTACTACTTGAAACATCATTGAGACTCTATATGCTAGTACTGTACTTTGACTCGTTTACCGACTCTATTGGGATCATAAGGTTTCGGGATTGGGTGCAGTTACGATACATATAGGAGTCGATGCATTGTTGTCAAGGATTCACCACATGCTTGCGAGCGTGGATATCCTATGCGATCTGAGGATTTATTAGTGTGACAAATCTCTGGCCAGAGTACATGATGTGCATTAAGAAATGGTTTCTTAGTAGCACAAGATGAATTGCATAGTTATCAAATCTCGAACGACTCTCGATTTACCAATGGTTTTTGATTCGATCGGGATATATGGATGAAGGAACCGTACTGTACGCTAACCAAAATCTATTGTTTCTTGCAGGCACTATCAATTATACCTATGGAATCATGGGGCGATGTTGCTAGGCGCTCTTACCATGATTCGTTGGGTAAGTCGGAAATTGTTGTTCCGAGTCACAAGAAGTTGTGAGCCCACGGCTAGCTGTATCCCTGAACCATTGAGGGTCACACAAGTAATGGATTTCTAATCCCCGTTGAGATAATTAAATTTAAAGAGTTAAATTTAGTGAATAAAAAAGTGGAACTTCTTATTTAAGAATAGAGGGAGTAAGATTTTCTAAAATGACATAGTGATGGACATTTTTGAAAATCACTGAATTTGGATTCAGAAAATTTATCTTGACTTTAAAAGATGCAAAAATGGTTTCTGTGCACATTGGTGAAATTGGTTTATCAATCTGAGTCACGATGAATTTTATATTAATTTCTGAACATGCGGGCTTTGCTTGTCAAGCTTGAACTTATGACTAATGGGCCCTAAGCTGTTAGCAGCCCACATTATAAATAAGTTATTGCAGTGTAGAAATTACACAACACAGGTCAAAAATTTCGAAACCCTAGAGAGCATTCTCTCAAGGGATTCGGCCGACCCCTCCCCCTCTCTCACAGTGTTCGAAAATTCAGTGTGTGAATTTTTGAATTTGCAGACTAATTTAACAGATCATATCTGTTCTATCTCATCGTAGAAACTTCTGATAGACTTTCTAGTGCAATTTTTGTTCGTGGACCAGATTGAAGAATTGTTCGTTCATCAGTTCCTGGGATATACAACAAGAGCAGATTAATCTGTTGGTGTCCATAATCTCACTTCGAGATTTTAAGGTAAAATTTATATGATTTAAATTTTATGTTTTAATTTTAATCGTATGAATTTGATACTCATGATATTAAATCGTTCCATATAAAAATTTTAAAACTTCCGCTGCACCGGGTATCACTTTCTTTTCGATCCGGAGAACGACAGTGTTCCAACAGTGGTATCAGAGCCAGGTTGTTCTCGGATTTTACGATTAAAATATTGTTCAATTGTACAAGCCTCGATTTTTCAGAAAAATAAAATGAAAAAAAAAATTTAAGATTCCTGGGGGCTGCCCGCTGCCCGAAAAGGCAGCGGGCGGCCGCTGCCCTGCGCGCAGGGTGCCTGCTCGCAGCTGGGCCGCACCCAGCGGCCCAGCGAAGGGCTGGGCCCCCGGCCCGATTGTCGGGGACTGTCCGAGATCGTCCCGGGCAGCCCAGAAAAATTAAAATTTTATTTTTTTTTGAAATTTTGAATTTCAGCCCGTTAATTGTTATCGAGCCCAGTTTTTGGCCCGATTGAAAATTGTTTCAGTTGGTCCACGAGGCAATGGGTAAAAATTTTTTGAGCCCAAAATTTTTAAGAAAATTAATTTTTTGATAAATTTTGAATTTTGGAAATTTATAAATTTAATCCAATAAATTAAATCTTTAATTATTAATTTTGGTACAATTGATAATAAAATATGATTTTATGTATAAAATTGGATTTTATATGTAAAATATGATTTTATGGATAAACTTGATAAAATATGATTTTATATATAAAATAAGATTTTATGTATGAAATATGATTTTATCTATTTAAATTTTATTGTCATTGCATGTTATCCAATGAATTAATTTGGAATTAAAATTATTGGATAAGGATGATCGATTGCCATGACCAATATTATAGGTGTATGTTAGGTTGTTTACATTTGGTTTTATTATTGTTGTTGTGTTTTATTAATGGGTCTGATTTATGGCCCAATATGAATTATCATATGTAATATAAGTGGCCCTGGTTTATGGCCCGTTCCCACCCTTAAAATATGTATCTCCTACTTGTCATCGAAATTTATTGTAAATTTATAAGACTCGGTGGGAGATAAAGATTTGAAGACAAAGGTGGGCCCAACAGACAATAAAGACCGAAGAAATGTAAATTGGTAGCTCAATGTAATAGGATTGCATTGCATACTTGCATATTACCTAGGATTGGACATAGACTCGTGATTGGCAACCACGGGTCGATTAGTAATGGAATCGATCATCCTAAAATAATATATGATATTATTGTTGTATGCATGTTTAGACTAAATTGTATGAATCTCGCAAGCATACAAATTTTGAATGATGAGACAAATTTTTCGAATTAAAATCCCTCATTTTAAATATGATTTAAAATTGATATCAAGATAAACAAAAGGGAATTTAAATATTGTTTAAATATTCCTACCTTCCATCAACGATCAATGTATGAGATGCTACCCGCGGGCATGGTCCGGCTCATATTATTGGGGGGGCTCGTTCGTCGAAAAGCTGTACATTGGATCGACACATGTTGTAAGTTGGGTGGAACTCCCATGGGATTGGCTCATATTATTGGGGATCCACATGGCGACCGTCCATCACAACTTAATATTGATGGGTCATCTTGACATGTAACAATAAATGGCGTCATATTATTGGGCCCTTACTGGACATGAGGTAAATAACATGGGGATTGTTTTGGAAACAATTGTGCTCTACCTTTTGAAGAGCATGGTTGGCTGATATTATTCGGGACCATGTTTTGTCAATTGGGCTCCATGTTCCCACTAAAGAAAATAATTCTCTCGTTTTCACTAGAGGGTGGTGGAATCGTTAAAATAGTGGGAGTGTAATTCATAAAATTAAACTCGCCTTATTTTATGTCTTAGTAAATTAATTAAACAATCACTGATTATTGTCTGTTTCTTTTCAGTATTTCATTAAGATGAATTCGCGCAATCCACTATTCTCTATTCTCGAACAAAACAAACTGGCTGGCGCAAACTATACGGAATGGTTCCATAAGTTGAAGATTGTCGTGACCTCGGAGAAGATGTTCTACGTGTTAGAAAAATCTCCTCCGAAGGAAGCACCAGCTGATATAAGTCCGGAAGAGTTGGCCAAACTTGATAAATGGTGGGACCATGATATCAAGGCCAAATGCTATATGCAAGCTTCGATGTCTGATGAACTCCAGAGGCGATTTGAGGATACCGTGAATGTGAAAGAGTGGGTGCCCGATGAGCCAACTTGTGGCTAAGGGATTTTATGTCTCTATGTATAAACAATCTTTTGTTTAATATAATTTACACTTTTATAATGGCATTTACTTTATATTTTATCATATTATTATGTTGTGACATACTATAAGATGTTTAGATGAAGACCTTGAATATACTATAGTGTATGTAAGATGTGGTGGCACATGGGGATGGCTATCATGAAACACATCTTATAGTCACTGTATATTCTAAACAATTCATAGTCGATTGAGTCATCCGTTAATAAGGATAAGGATCGCTCGAGATTGAGACTAGCATTTGCGATGCCGAGTACCACGTTTCATTGGTTTGGAACATAGAGATGTTCAAAGCATGCAAATGGATATTCATACGATGAATGATCGAACTACCCTATCCGGACTTTCCAAGTGGTTATCACTTATCGAGTGGATAAAGTCCGCGGTTTTGGTTGTACACCATTAGTCCTTATTACTTGAAACATCATTGAGACTCTATATGCTAGTACTGTACTTTGACTCGTTTACCGACTCTATTGGGGTCATCAGGTGTCAGGATTGGGTACAGTTACGACACATATAGGAGTCGATGCATTGTTGTCAAGGATTCACAACATACTTGCTAGTGTGGATATCCTATGCAATCTGAGAAGATATTAGTGTGACGAATCTCTGGCCAGAGTACATGATGTGTTTTAAGAAATGGTTTCTTAGTAGCACATGCGATGTCACTATTTGATCTTCAAGATGCATTGCATAGTTATCGAATCTCGAACGACTCTCGATTTACCAATAGTTGTTGATTCGATCGGGATATATGGATGAAGGGACCATACTGTACGCTAACCAAAATCTATTGGTTTTTGCAGGCACTATCAGTGATACCTAGGGAATCATGGGGCGATGTTTCTAGGCGCTCTTACCATGATTCGATGGGCAAGTCGAAAATTATTGTTCCGAGTCACAAGGAGTTGTGAGCCCACGGCTAGCTGTATCCCTGAACCATTGAGGGTCACACAAGTAATGGATTTTTAATTCCTGTTGAGATAATTAAATTTAAAGAGTTAAATTTAGTGAATAAAGAAGTGGGACTTCTTATTTGAGAGTAGAGGGAGTAAGATTTCCTAAAATGACATAGTGATGGACATTTTTGGAAACCACTGAATTCGGATTCAGAAAATTTATCTTGACTTTAAAAGATGCAGAAATGGTTTCTGTGCACATTGGTGAAATTGGTTTATCAATCTGAGTCACGATGAATTTTATATTAATTTCTGAACATGCGGGCTTTGCTTGTCAGGCTTGAACTTATGACTAATGGGCCCTAAGCTGTTGGCAGCCCATATTATAAATAAGTTATTGCAGTACAAAAATTAGACAATAGAGGTCATAATTTCGAAAACCTAGAGAGCCTCCTCTCTTGAGAATTCGGCCGCCCCCCTCCCCTACAGAGTTTGAAAATCCAGTCTATGAATTTTTGAATTTGCAGACTGATTTAACAGATCATATCTGTTCTATCTCATCGTAGAAACTTCTGATAGACTTTCTAGTGCAGTCTATCAGAGGGATTAAACTTCTGTTCGTGGACCTGATTGAAGAATTGTTCGTCCATCAGTTCCTGGGATATACAACAAGAGCAGAGTTATCTGCTGGTGTCCATAATCTCGTTTCGAGATTCAAGGTAAAAATTTAATTGTTATTTAATTTTTACACGCACAATTTAATCGTAAAGTTTTGATACCCATGATATGGAATCGTTCCATATAAAATTTTAAAACTTCCGCTGCACCGGGTATCAATTCTGATTGATCTGAACACCATTTTCCAACAGTGGTATCAGAGCCAGGTTGCTCAGATCAAGCGATTAAATTAATCTATTGTACAAAAATTTTAAGCCTTGGTTTTTTGAAACAAAAGGATTTTAAAAAAATTTAAAATTAATGGGCAAACCCGGGGCAGCGAACGTCGTTGCCCAAGGGCAGCGAGTCCATCGCTGCCCAAGGCAGCGCACGGTGCTGCCTTGATCGCTGCCCGGGATCGTCCCGGGCGGCCCGGGAAAATTAATTTTTATTTTTAATTAAAATTTTAATATGTTAAAATTCTATTTTTGGTCCAATCGAAAATTGTTTTTGATTGGTCCACGAGGCGTCGGATCGAATTGTTCGAGTCCGAAAATTTTAAAATTGATTTTTGGATAAATTTGAATTTTTGGAAAATTTATAGATTTTATCCGTTAAATCAAATTTTATGAAATTAATTATTTTTGGTACAATTGATGATAAGATATGATCTTATGGAAATATTGAGTAAAATATGATTTTATGTATAAAATTGGATTTTATATGTAAAATATGATTTTATTTGATAAAAAGGTAAAATATGATTTTGTATGTAAAATAAGATTTTATATATGGAATATGATTTTATCCTTTTTAATTTAATTGTCATTGCATGTTATCCAATAAATTAATTTTGAATTAAATATTATTGGATAAGGATGATCGATTACCATGACCAATTTTGTAGGTGTATGTTAGGGAATTTACATTTGTTTTTATTGTTGTTGGATTTATTAATGGGCCTGGTTTATAGCCCAATATGAATTGTCATATGTAATAAAAGTGGGCCTGGTTTATGGCCCGTTCCCACCCCTTAAAATGTATCCCCTACTTGTCATAGTTATTTATTGTAAATACATTATACATAATGGGAGATGAAGATTTGAAGACGAAGGTGGGCCCAGCAGACAATAAAGACTAAAAAAATGTAAATTGGAAGCACAATGTAATAGGATTGCATTGCATACTTGCATATCACCTAGGATTAGACTTAGACTCGTGATTGGCAACCACGGGTCGATTAGTAATGGAATTGATCATCCTAAAATATAATATATGATATTATCGTTGTATGCATGTTTAGACTAAATTGTATGAATCCCGCAAGCATACAAATTTTAAATGATGAGACAAATTTTCAAAATTAAAATTCCTCATTTTAAATATGATTTAAAATTGATATCAAGATTAAAAGGGAATTTAAATATTGTTTAAATGTTCCTACCTTCCATCAACGATGAATGTATGAGATGCTACCCGCGGATACGGTCCGGCTCATATTATTGGGGGGCCCGTTCGTCGGAAAGCTGTACATTGGATCGACACATGTTGTAAGTTGGGTGGAACTCCCATGGGATTTGCTCATATTATTGGGGATCCACATGGCGACCGTCCATCACAACTTAATATTGATGGGTCATCTTGACGTGTCACAATAAACGGCGTCATATTATTGGGCCCTTATTGGACATGAGATAAAAACGTGGAGGTTGCTTTGGAAGCAATTGGGCTCTACCTTTTGAAAATTATGGTTGGCTGATATTATTCGGGACCATAGTTTGTCAATTGGACTCCATGTTCCCACTAAGGAAAACAGTTTCCCGTTTTCACTAGAGGGTAGTGAAATCGTTAAAATAGTGGGAGTGAGATTCATAAAATAAATTTCGTCTATTTTATGTCTTAGTAAATTAATTAAACAATCACTGATTATTGTCTGTTTCTTTTCAGTATTTCATTAAGATAAATTCGCGCAATCCACTATTCTCTATTCTCGAACAAAATAAACTGACTGGCGCAAACTGTACGGAATGGTTCCGTAAGTTGAAGATTGTCTTGACCTCGGAGAAGATGTTCTACGTGTTATAAAAATCTCCTCCGAAGGAAGCACCAGCTGATATAAGTCCGGAAGAGTTGGCCAAACTTGATAAATGGTGGGACCATGATATCAAGGCCAAATGCTATATGCAAGCTTCGATGTCTGATGAACTCCAGAGGCGATTTGAGGATACCGTGAATGCTGCTGACATTCACGTACAACTCAAGGAACATTTTGGGGCTCAATCGAGAGCTGAAAGGTTCGCTACTGTAAAAGAGTTAATGACGTGTCGCATGCGTGAAGGGACTTCGGTCCGTGATCATGGGGTACGCGTGATTTGGCTCATTCAGAAGTTGGTAACGCTTGATTTGGTATTGGAGCATGAACTCAATGTGGACTTATTACTTCTCTCTCTTCCTTCATCGTTTGACGGTTTTGTGGTGAATTTCAATATGAACAAGATAGAGGCCTTCCTTGAAGAGATGGTCAATATGCTTGTAACTTATGAAGCCACTTTAAAGAAGGAAAAACCGGTTCTCTTGGTGGGCTCCTCTTCTTCTGCTAAGAAGGGGCCAAGTACAAAGGGTAAGAAACGTTCTGCCCCATCCAAGAAAACCAGACCCGAGAAGAATAACAAGACAAAGGCTTCAAACATGGAAAAGTCCAAGGATGTTTGCCATCACTGCAAGAAACCCGGTCATTGGAAACGTAACTGCAAGGAATATCTAGAGCAGTTGCGACTGCGAATGGTATGTTTTATATTGAAATAAATGTTTCACTTAATACTACTTCTTGGGTATTGGATACCGGATGTGGATCTCACATTTGCAATGATTTGCAGGTGATGACAAGAAGTCGCAAGCTTAGAATGGGTGAGACCCAGCTGAGGCTCGGAAATGGTTCTAGAGTTGAAGCCAAAGCTGTGGGAGACGTTTATTTAATTTTGCAGAACGATTTTAAGTTACTTTTGAGAGATGTTTTATTTGTTCCAGACTTGATTAAAAACATTATTTCTTTTTCTATGCTTGATAGAGATGGTTTTTCTTGCAATTTACTGAATGGGATTTGCAATATTTACAAGAATGAATGTTTGATTGGAAATGGACAACTTGAAAACGATCTATATAACTTAAAATTAAAAGACGTTCCAATAAATTATGTTGATAAACCGGTAACAACGAACAAAAGGAAAATCGATAGTCAAAACCCGGCAAACCTTTGGCATGCTAGGCTAGGTCATATTTCATCAAGGAGGATGAACAAGCTAGTGGGAGATGGCATGTTTGATATGTCTGATATTAACTCTCTACCTACTTGTGAGTCCTTCCTGAAAGGAAAAATGACTAAATCTCCTTTCAAAGGAAAACCTGAGCGTAGTCAAAATCTATTGGATTTGATCCATACGGATGTTTGCGGACCATTTAGTATTGGTACAAAATTTGGTCACACCTACTTCATTACCTTTACTGATGATTATTCAAGATATGGGTATTTATATTTAATGAAATATAAGTCTGAAGCATTTGAAAAGTTCAAAGAATTCAAGGCTGAAGTAGAAAACAAACTAGGTAAAAGTATTAAAGCACTTCGATCGGATCGAGGTGGAGAATACTTAAGTACCGAGTTTTTGGACTATCTGAAAGAGAATGGGATTCTCTCTCAGTGGACTCCTCCTATGACACCTCAGCTGAATGGTGTATCGGAGCGTCGTAATCGAACTTTGTTGGACATGGTTCGATCCATGATGAGCTTCACTGAGCTTCCACCTTCGTTTTGGGGCTACGCACTTGAAACGGCGGTGTTGTTGTTGAACAACGTCCACACCAAAGCAGTGGATAAAACACCATACGAGTTATGGAATGGCAAAGCTCCTAAGTATTCGTACTTGAGGATTTGGGGATGTCCAGCTTACGTGAAGCAGACAGTGGGAGATAAGTTGGATAGTCGATCCACCTTATGTTATTTTGTAGGGTATCCGAAGAATTCAATCGGATATTATTTCTATCATCCTACTGAAACAAAAGTGTTTGTTTCAAGGAATGCCACCTTCTTGGAGAAGGAGTTCTTATTGGATAAAAAAGGCGAGATGATGGAACTCGAAGAAATTCGAGAAGAACCCGAAATACAAAATAATGATCCCATACCTCAAGAATCTTCAGAGGACATGCCTATACCTAGAAGATCCGAGAGGACTTCTAGACCTCCTATTCGATATGGTCTTCTTCTTGAAGGGGATCAAGATGAACCCGACGTTGGATGTGATCCAAGAAACTTCAAGGATGAAATTTCTGATGCGGATTCAAATTTATGACTTGAAGCTATGCAGTCGGAAATAGATTCGATGCATACAAACCAAGTTTGGTCTTTAGTAGATCCTCCCGATGGAATTGGTCCAATAGGGTGTAAATGGATCTACAAGAGAAATCTAGGGCCTGATGGTAAGGTATTGACCTACAAGGCACGATTGGTGGCGAAAGGTTATACTCAAAGACAAGGAGTTGACTATGATGAAACCTTTTCACCAGTTGCAATGTTCAAGTCCATAAGAATCCTTATTGTCATAGCTGCTTGGTATGACTATGAGATATGGCAAATGGATGTGAAGACTGCATTCCTTAATGGAAACATTAAGGAGGATATCTATATGATGCAGCCTGAGGGATACACATCTGTGGGAAGTGAGCATAAGGTATGCAAGCTTCAGAGATCGATATATGGTCTCAAACAAGCATCAAGAAGTTGGAACCAGAAATTTGATGAAACAATAAAGGATTTTGGTTTCATCAAGAACCTGGAGGAACCGTGCGTGTACAAGAAAGTAGTTAAGGATGCTGTGACATTCTTAGTACTTTATGTTGATAACATCCTACTCATTGGGAATGATGTAGGGATGTTGCAGTCAACAAAGATATGGTTATCATGTAGATTCTCGATGAAGGATTTAGGTGAGGCATCCTATATTCTAGGAATTCAGATCTATAGAGATAGATCTAAAAGAATGATAGGACTCACTCAATCAACTTACATCGAAACCATATTGAAAAGGTTTTCAATGGATGGGTCCAAGAGAGGACATCTACCTATGTGTCATGGAGTTTCTCTATCCAAGTCCATGTGTTCCAAGACTGATGAAGAGATAGAGAAAATGACACATGTACCATATGCGTCAGCCATAGGTAGTATCATGCATGGGATTATATCTACCAGACCGGATGTAGCATTTGCTCTGAGTGTCACGAGCAGATATCAAGCCAATCCCGGTCAAATGCATTGGAAAGCCGTGAAGGACATTCTTAAGTACTTACGAAGGACTAAGAATATGTTCATGGTATATGAAGGAAGAGAATTGAGATTGGAAGGCTACACCGACTCTAGCTTCCAAAGTGACGTGGATGACTCGAAATCAACCTCTGGATTTTTATTCGTGCTCAATGGCGGTGCTGTCTCTTGGAAGAGTTCCAAGCAAGACACCACAGCGGATTCCACCACTGAGGCAGAATACATTGCAGCATCAGCTGCTGCTAAAGAGGCGGTTTGGATGAGGAAATTCATCCAAGAGTTGGGTGTGATTCCAGAATCTGTTGGTCCAGTCCCGGTGTACTGCAACAACACTGGTGCCGTTGCTCAGGCAAAGGAACCAAGGTCTCATCAAAGATCCAAACACATACTGAGGAAATACCACATCATCCGGGAGATCGTGGAAAGAGGAGACATTACAGTCGAGAGAGTGGCCTCTGCAGACAATATCGCTGATCCACTTACTAAGCCCTTGCCAGGACCATTATTTGACAAACATCGCGAAGCAATGGGACTACGTAGTATGACTAGTTGGCTTTAGGTCAAGTGGGAGATTGAAAGAGTGGGTGCCCGATGAGCCAACTTGTGGCTAAGGGCTTTTATGACTCTATGTATAAACAATCTTTTGTTTAATATAATTTACACTTTTATAATGGCATTTAATTTATCTTTTATCATATTATTATGTTGTGACATACTATAAGATGTTTAGATGAAGACCTTGAATATACTATAGTGTATGTAAGATATGGTGGCACATGGGGATGGCTATCATGAAACACATCTTATAGTCACTGTATATTCTAAACAGTTCCTAGTCGATTGAGCCGTCAGTTAATAAGGATAAGGATCGCTCGAGATTGAGACTAGCATTTGCGATGCCGAGTACCACTTTTCATTGGTATGGAACATAGAGATGTTCAAAGCATGCAAATGGATATTCATACGATGAATTATCGAACTACCCTATCCGGACTTTCCAAGTGGTTATCACTTATCGAGTGGATAAAGTCCGCGGTTTTGGTTGTACACCATTAGTCCTTATTACTTGAAACATCATTGAGACTCTATATGCTAGTACTGTACTTTGACTCGTTTACCGACTCTATTGGGGTCATCAGGTGTCGGGATTGGGTACAGTTACGACACATATAGGAGTCGATGCTTTGTTGTCAAGGATTCACCACATACTTGCTAGTGTGGATATCCTATGCAATCTGAGGAGATATTAGTGTGACGAATCTCTGGCCAGAGTACATGATGTGTTTTAAGAAATGGTTTCTTAGTAGCACATGCGATGTCACTATTTGATCTTCAAGATGCATTGCATAGTTATCGAATCTCGAACGACTCTCGATTTACCAATAGTTGTTGATTCGATCGGGATATATGGATGAAGGGACCGTACTGTACGCTAATCAAAATCTATTGGTTCTTGCAGGCACTATCAGTGATACCTAGGGAATCATGGGGCGATGTTGCTAGGCGCTCTTACCATGATTCAATGGGCAAGTCGGAAATTGTTGTTCCGAGTCACAAGGAGTTGTGAGCCCACGGCTAGCTGTATCCCTGAACCATTGAGGGTCACACAAGTAATGGATTTTTAATCCTCGTTGAGATAATTAAATTTAAAGAGTTAAATTTAGTGAATAAAGAAGTGGGACTTCTTATTTGAGAGTAGAGGGAGTAAGATTTCCTAAAATGACATAGTGATGGACATTTTTGGAAACCACTGAATTCGGATTCAGAAAATTTATCTTGACTTTAAAAGATGCAGAAATGGTTTCTGTGCACATTGGTGAAATTGGTTTATCAATCTGAGTCGCGATGAATTTTATATTAATTTCTGAACATGCGGGCTTTGCTTGTCAGGCTTGAACTTATTACTAATGGGCCCTAAACTGTTAGCAGCCCACATTATAAATAAGTTATTGCAGTACAGAAATTAGACAACAGAGGTCATAATTTCGAAAACCTAGAGAGCCTCCTCTCTTGAGAATTCGGCCGCCCCCCTCCCCTACAGAGTTCGAAAATCCAGTCTGTGAATTTTTGAATTTGCAGACTGATTTAACAGATTATATCTGTTCTATCTCATCGTAGAAACTTCTGATAGACTTTCTAGTGCAGTCTATCAGAGGGATTAAACTTCTGTTCATGGACCTGATTGAATAATTGTTCGTCCATCAGTTCTTGGGATATACAACAAGAGCAGAGTTATCTGTTGGTGTCCATAATCTCGTTTCGAGATTCAAGGTAAAAATTTAATTGTTATTTAATTTTTACACGCACAATTTAATCGTAAAGTTTTGATACCCATGATATGGAATCGTTCCATATAAAATTTTAAAACTTCCGCTGCACCGGGTATCAATTCTGATTGATCTGAACACCGTTTTCCAACAGAATGCTGCTGACATTCACGTACAATTCAAGGAACTTTTTGGGGCTCAATCGAGAGATGAAAGGTTCGCTACTGTAAAAGAGTTAATGACGTGTCGCATGCGTGAAGGGACTTCGGTCCGTGATCATGGGGTACGCGTGATTTGGCTCATTCAGAAGTTGGTAACGCTTGAATTGGTATTGGAGCATGAACTCAATGTGGACTTATTACTTCTCTCTCTTCCTTCATCGTTTGACGGTTTTGTGGTGAATTTCAATATGAACAAGATAGAGGCCTCCCTTGAAGAGATGGTCAATATGCTTGTAACTTATGAAGCCACTTTAAAGAAAGATAAACCGGTTCTCTTGGTGGGCTCCTCTTCTTATGCTAAGAAGGGGCCAAGTACAAAGGGTAAGAAACGTTCTGCCCCATCCAAGAAAACCGGACCCGAGAAGAAGAACAAGACAAAGGCTTCAAACGTGGAAAAATCCAAGGATGTTTGCCATCACTGCAAGAAACACGGTCATTGAAAACGTAACTTGAAGGAATATCTCGAGCAGTTGCGAACTGCGAAGGGTATGTTTTATATTGAAATAAATGTTTTACTTAATACTACTTCTTGGGTATTGGATACCGGATGTGGATCTCACATTTGCAATGATTTGCAGGTGATGACAAGAAGTCGCAAGCTTAGGATGGGTGAGACCCAGCTGAGGCTCGGAAATGGTTCTCGAGTTGAAGCAAAAGCTGTGGGAGACATTTGTTTAATTTTGCAGAATGATTTTAAGTTATTTTTTAGAGATGTTTTATATGTGCCAGATTTTTGGTTAAAAACATTATTTCTATTTCTATGCTTGATAGAGATGATTTTTCTTGCAATTTTGTGAATGGGATTTGCAATATTTACAATAATGAATGTTTAATTGGATGTGGACAACTTGAAAACGATCTATATAACTTAAAATTAAAAGACATTCCAATTAATTATGTTGATAAACCGATAACAACAAATAAAAGGAAAATTGATAATCAAAACCCGGCAAACCTTTGGCATGCTAAGCTAGGTCATGTTTCCTCAAGGAGGATGAACAAGCTAGTGGGAGAGGGCATGTTTGATATGTCTGATATTAACTCTCTACCTACTTGTGAGTCCTGCCTGAAAGGAAAAATGACTAAATCTCCTTTCAAAGGAAAACCTGAGCGTAGTCAAAATCTATTGGATTTGATCCATACAGATGTTTGCGGACCATTTAGTATTGGTACAAAATTTTGTCACACCTACTTCATTACCTTTACTAATGATTATTCTAGGTATGGGTACTTATATTTGATGAAATATAAGTCTGAATCATTTGAAAAGTTCAAAGAATTCAAGGCTGAAGTAGAAAACAAACGAGGTAAGAGTATTAAAGCACTTCGATCAGATCGAGGTGGAGAATACTTAAGTACCGAGTTCTTGGATTATCTAAAAGAGAATGAGATTCTCTCTCAGTGGACTCCTCCTATGACACCTCAGCTGAATGGTGTTTCGGAGCGTCGCAATCGAACCTTGTTGGACATGGTTCGATCTATGATGAGCTTCACTGAGCTCCCACCTTCGTTTTGAAGCTATGCTCTTGAAACGGCGGTATTGTTGTTGAACAACGTCCACACTAAAGCAGTGGACAAAACACCATACGAGTTATGGAATGGCAAAGCTCCTAAGTATTCATACTTGAGGATTTGGGGATGTCCTGCTTACGTGAAGCAGACAGTGGGAGATAAGTTGGATAGTCGATCCACCTTATGTTATTTTGTAGGGTATCCGAAGAATTCAATCGGATATTATTTCTATCATCCTACTGAAACAAAAGTGTTTGTTTCAAGGAATGCCACCTTCTTGGAGAAGAAGTTCTTATTGGATAAGAAAGGCGAGATGATGGAACTCGAAGAAAATCGAGAAGAACCCGAGATACAAAATAACGATCCTATACCTCAAGAATCATCACAAGACACGCCTATTACTAGAAGATCCGAGAGGACTTCTAGGCCTCCTATTAGATATGGTCTTCTTCTTGAAGGGGATCAAAGTGAACCCGACATTGGATGTGATCCGAGAAACTTCAAGGAAGCAATTTCTGATGCTGATTCGAACTTATGGCTTGAAGCTATGCAGTCGGAAATAGACTCGATGCATGCAAACCAAGTTTGGTCTTTAGTAGATCCTCCTGATAGAATAGTTCCAATAGGGTGTAAATGGATCTGCAAGAGAAAGCTTGGGCCTGATGGTAAGGTACTGACCTACAAGGCACGATTGGTTGCAAAAGGTTACACTCAAAGACAAGGTGTTGACTATGATGAAACTTTTTCACCAGTCGCAATGTTCAAGTCCATAAGAATCCTTATTGCCATTGTTGCATGGTATGACTATGAGATATGGCAAATGGATGTGAAGACTGCATTCCTTAATGGAAACATTAAGGAAGAGATCTATATGATGCAGCCCGAGGGATTCACATCCATGGAAAGCGAGCATAAGGTATGTAAGCTTCAGAGATCGATCTATGGTCTCAAACAGGCATCAAGAATTTGGAACCAGAAATTTGATGAAACAATAAAGGACTTTGATTTCATCAAGAACCCGGAGGAACCGTGCGTGTACAAGAAAGTAGTTAAGGATGCTGTGACATTCTTAGTACTTTATGTTGATGACATTTTACTCATTGGGAATGATGTAGGGATGTTGCAGTCAACAAAGATATGATTGTCAGGTAGATTCTCGATGAAGGATTTGGGTGAGGCATCCTATATTCTAGGGATACAGATCTATAGAGATAGATGTAGTAGCCCGAACCCTAATTGAGTAATTAAAGGATTAATGCTAATTAAATAAATTGGGGATTGGACGGATCGGAAGCTCCGAAGGGACGATCGGAAGCTCCGATCGGGATCGGAAGCTCCGATGAGGATCGGAGGCACCGATGATATTACGTCATCCATGACGTGTGGCTGGATCGGAAGCTCCGATCAGGACCGGAGGCTCCAATCACCCCTATCCGGAGTCATCAAGTGATATTTTGACACGTGGCAGATCAGGATCTTCGGAAGCTCCGATGGCAGGATCGGACGTTCCGATCGAGGTTCGGACGTTCCGATCGAGGATCGGAGGCTCCGATCGTTGTCTATAAATAGAAGGCCGAGACTTCATTTCTCCTTGCCAATTCCGGATTTCCTCTCTATTTCTAGTCATATTCGAGCTGTTCTAGTCTTCTTAGGCTTGGTCCGGAGGTCGGAGAGGCGTTCGATAGTCGTAGCGGAGTTGTGCCCAAGTTCTGGAGGCATCGACATCAAAGGGCTAACGACGGACGAAGGTATAGCTTTTGCTTCCTATAAATATTTAGGAGTATGCAATAGCTTAGTTAAGGCTTTTAGAGCACTTTAATGATAGTAGTATCATTTCGCTGTGTAGGCGGACTTTAGGCTTGGACTTAGAGCTGGTAGTGCCTACCTGGTATTTGAGGTACAAAAGTACTGTTCGAGATATACTGACTGAGTATGCATGTATTATGTGACTGCATGATTTATATGCCATGATATTATGCTGCATTCATTTGCATCTTGCTGTATCTCCTTCGAGATGTCTGTAGTAGGGTTGTACCCTATCCTGTTAGTGGATGGACTTCCATCGATTTGGGTCCGGCGTATCCACAGTTATCTCGGTATGGGAGCCACCTCCTGAAGCGACGGCACAGCGTGCTACATACCAGGGTCCGGTCTGTCTCTGTTATCTGATCCTTGACCTCGAGTCTATAGGGAGTTCACTTTGCATGCATGTATATTCATACTCTCGCACTGAGCGTTTTATGCTCACGTCTCGTACTCTGTATTTTCTGGACACCCTATTCCATGGGGCAGGTTTGCGATTGGACGAGGAGGGTGGATCCAGGAGGGGCTAGTCAGTGGTTGGCCAGCCGGAGCTTCGTCTAGGCTTTATTACTGTTGTTTGGGTTTATACAGCTATTCGATTTGGTTGTATAATATTGGATAATTACAGATTCCTTTACTTTGGATTGTATAATGTTATTGGTTTCCGCAGTTTTATTCTGATATCTGTTTATTAAGTTAATTGCATGCATAAGTTCTGTTTAGTAGGTGATCCGGGTAAGGGTCACTACATTTATGGTATCAGAGCATGCAAAAGATTTCTTGGGATTTAGTCTCATCTTGAGGTATTTTTGTAGATGTCAAATCGTGACGACCAGAGTTCTCATGGCAGTGTTGGTGGGCGTTGGGGTGATGCCGACCGGGAGCCTCGTTGAGAACGGCGTCATCATCACCATGACGACGAGCGTTTCACTGTGCGTCGATTCTTAGCTATGGGTCCTAAGCCCTTAGTTGGAGGTGAGTCTCCGGAGGATGCGGAGAACTGGTTAGACCGCATGGAAACGACTTTTCAGACTTTCCAATGCACCGATGAGCAGAAGGTGAAGACCCTTGGCTATCTTCTGGATGGGCGAGCGCGCAGGTGGTGGAGGTTTACTTCTGCACCTTTTGTTACGGCGAGAGGAGTGGCCACCTGGGCCGAGTTCCGCACAGCTTTCCAAAAGCGGTATTTTCCTCCTGCACTCCGACAGTCGAAGGCAGGCGAGCTACTGAGTCTGCGACAGGGGACTATGTCTATCGATGAGTATCAGCAGAGGTTCTTTGATCTGCTATCCTATTGCCCCGAGATTGCTGATAGCTCAGAGATGAAGTATAATCTGTTCCTTCAGGGCCTTAACCCTGAGATCCATGACAGTGTGGCGGTTGGCGACGACATGTCCTACGAGGGTTTGGTGAGCCGTTGTCATCAGGCAGAGGACAGCATTCGGCGGAACAGGTCTTTTCCTCAGTCGAGGCCTGCTAGTTATTTGGGTCCCCGTGCCCAAACTTTCAAGAAGTCTGGATCTTCTTCTTCCTCTGGTTCGGGAGGTGTTGTCCGTTTTGGTAAGAAGGACAAGTGTGATCACTGTGGGAAGAACCATCCATCCGACAAGTGCCGCAGAGCTTCTGGAGCTTGTTTCCGTTGTGGAGATACTGGTCATATCCGGAGGGATTGTCCACTGTCTGGGGGAGGTGGTTCTGGATCTGGTTCAGGATCTGGTTCTCAGGCTACCGTTCAGCAGAGGTCGCAGGGACAGTCTGCTGGGAGTTCTCATTTGAGGCCACGAGCTTCTGGCCAGGTGTTTGCCCTGAGACATGATCAGGCTGTGGAGGAGAATGAAAAAGTCATCGCAGGTACATTTATGCTTTATGGTATACCTGCTCTTGTACTTATTGACACTGGTGCATCTCATTCCTTCATTTCTGCACGTTTTGTTAAGAGGCATAAGTTACCATGCATTGCACTAGACGTAGTGATGTATGTTTCTACTCCGACGGGCCAATCTGCTTTGGCTAAGCGTCTAGTAATGGGTTGCCCTTTAGAGTTCGAAGGGAACGTTCTGTTAGCGAATCTCATGGTCCTGGAGATGGATGACTTTGATTGCATTCTGGGAATAGATGTGCTGACTACCTATCGAGCTTCAGTGGACTGCTATCAGAGATTAGTACGCTTTCATCCGGAAGGGAGTGAGAGTTGGTTTTTCTATGGTGAGGGAGCGCGACCCCCGATGCCTTTGGTATCCGCTTTGAGAGCCTGTCGAGCTCTAGAGTATGGCGGGGAAGGCTACCTTATCTATGCAGTTGATTTGTCCGCTGAGAGTATTGGGATAGAGAGCATTCCTGTTGTGGATGAATTTCCAGATGTGTTTCCTGATGAGATTCCGGGTTTTCCTCCTGCTAGGGAAGTCGAGTTTGGCATAGAGTTGATGCCGGGTACTTCGCCTATTTCTAGAGCACCGTATCGTCTGGCTCCGTCAGAGATGCGTGAGTTGAAGAATCAGCTACAGGATCTTTTGGACAAGGGGTACATTCGTCCTAGTGTATCTCCTTGGGGAGCTCCTGTTCTCTTCGTGAAGAAGAAGGATGGGTCGATGCGGCTGTGCATTGACTATCGGCAGCTGAATCGAGTCACTGTGAAGAACAAGTATCCGTTGCCTCGTATTGATGACTTGTTTGATCAGTTGCAGGGCACGTCAATTTACTCCAAGATTGACTTGAGATCTGGGTATCATCAGTTGAGAGTCCGTGATCAGGACGTAGCCAAGACTGCATTCTGTACTCGCTATGGGCATTACGAGTTCCTAGTGATGCCATTTGGTTTGACTAATACGCCGGCTATATTCATGGATCTGATGAACCGTGTATTCAAGGAGTATTTGGACAAGTTTGTCGTGGTCTTCATTGACGACATCTTGGTGTATTCGCGTAATACGGAAGAGCATGTTTCTCACTTGCGGTTGGTACTGCAGACTCTTCGAGATGAGCAATTGTACGCCAAGCTGAGCAAGTGTGAGTTCTGGATGGATAGAGTGGTCTTTCTTGGCCATATCATATCCAGGGAGGGGATTTCTGTTGATCCAAGCAAGATTGAAGCGGTACTTAATTGGTCGCGTCCGACGACAGTTGCTGAGATCCGTAGTTTTATGGGTCTAGCAGGGTATTATCGTTGCTTCATTCTGAATTTCTCTCAGTTAGCTCGACCGTTGACGCAGCTTACCCGCAAGGGTGTGGATTTCGAGTGGTCCTCCGAGTGTGAGGAGAATTTCCGTGAGCTTCGACGGCGATTGACTTCTGCGCCGGTGTTAGCATTACCGTCAGGATCTGGAGGGTATGTAGTTTACACGGATGCTTCTCTTCAGGGGTTAGGTTGTGTCCTGACTCAGAATGGGCATGTGATCGCATACGCTTCTAGACAGCTGAAGCTTCACGAGGACAACTACCCAGTCCATGATTTGGAGTTAGCAGCCATTGTGTTCGCTTTGAAGATCTGGCGTCATTATCTGTATGGCGAGAAATTTGAGATCTTCACCGACCATAAGAGTCTCAAGTATTTGTTCACTCAGGCAGAATTGAACATGAGGCAGAGACGTTGGATGGATTTGCTTAAGGACTATGATTGCGAGATTAAGTACCATCCGGGAGCTGCTAATCTCACCGCTGATGCTTTGAGTCGCAAGGTGCGACTATCCGCACTTCAGACTTGTTCGATGTCTAGTGCGATCAGTGACTGTTGTACTTCAGGTTATACCTTCAAGCATAAGAAAGGTATGCAGAGTATCCAGATGTTTGCGATATTATCTGAGCCAGCCTTGTACTCACGGATCCGAGATGCTCAGATGTCTGATTCGAAGACCCAGCGTTTAGCTCGTCTAGCTAACGAGGGTAGCTCGTCTGGATTTCATTATCAGCCAGATGGCTTTCTGTGTTTGTCTGGTAGGCTTGTGATTCCACAGGATGAAGAGTTGCGAGAGGAGATTTTGTCTCAGGCACATCGCACTAAGTTGAGTATTCATCCTGGGAGCAACAAGATGTACAAGGATCTACGTACTCGTTTCTGGTGGAAGGGAATGAAACGCAGTGTTTATCAGTTTGTTTCCAGATGTTTGGTGTGTCAACAGGTCAAGGCAGAGCACCGACGACCTGGAGGATTGCTTCACAGTCTGCCTATTCCTGAATGGAAATGGGAGTTTATCACTATGGACTTTGTGACCCATTTGCCGGTATCCCCGAGGAACTGTGATGCTATCTGGGTTGTGGTGGACCGACTCACCAAGTCAGCGCATTTCATTGCCTATAGCCGAGAGTACTCTGTGGATCGCATGGCACGGATGTACATTCAGGAGATTGTTCGACTTCATGGAGTGCCTGTGAGCATTGTCAGCGATCGGGACCCCAGGTTTACTTCTAGATTCTGGGGGAGTGTTTAGCGTGCAATGGGTACTACTCTCAGTTTGAGTACAGCCTATCATCCAGAGACTGATGGTCAGTCAGAGCGCACTATCCGTACGTTAGAGGATATGCTTAGAGCGTGCGTCATGGATTTTGGTTCAGCCTGGCAGGATCATTTGTCGTTGATCGAGTTCGCTTACAACAACAGCTATCACACTAGTATTGGGATGGCACCTTTTGAGGCGTTGTATGGGCGACGTTGTCGTACTCCACTCTTCTGGGAAGAAGTGGGGGAGAGACAGGCTGAGGGACCGGAGTTTATCCAGCAGGCGATAGATATTGTTGATCAAATCAAGAAACGGATTAAGACTGCACAGGATCGTCAGGCCAGCTATGCTAATATCAAGCGTAGGCCTTTGCAGTTCGAGGTCGGGGAGAAAGTGTTTCTGAGAGTGTCACCTTTCCGTAAGATTCTCAGATTTGGCCTTAAGGGCAAGTTGTCTCCCAGATTTATCGGTCCGTTTGAGGTCTTGGAGAGCATTGGCGATTTGGCTTATCGACTAGCATTGCCACCGCATCTATCCAGTATTCACGACGTGTTCCACGTATCTCTGTTGCGACGGTATGTGGCGGATGAATCTCATATTCTGCAGCGGTCTGAGGTTCAGGTAGACAAGGATTTGACTTATGTTGAGAAACCTCTTCGTATCCTGGATTATAAGGATAAGGTTTTACGGAACAAAGTCATTCCTTTGGTTTTAGTTCAGTGGCAGCGCCGAGGCACTGAGGAAGCTACTTGGGAGCTTGAGGACAGGATGCGTAAAGACCATCCTGAGTTGTTTTGATTTCATTCCTTAAGTTGTATTCAGTTGCAAACTCTGTAAACGTTTGATTTGAATAAAGAATGTTTCTGATTTCTGTATTTGCATTCGGTACTTAAGATCTGATTTCGAGGACGAAATATCTTAAGTGGGGGAGAATGTAGTAGCCCGAACCCTAATTGAGTAATTAAAGGATTAATGCTAATTAAATAAATTGGGGATTGGACGGATCGGAAGCTCCGAAGGGACGATCGGAAGCTTCGATCGGGATCGGAAGCTCCGATGAGGATCGGAGGCACCGATGATATTACGTCATCCATGACGTGTGGCTGGATCGGAAGCTCCGATCAGGACCGGAGGCTCCGATCACCCCTATCCGGAGTCATCAAGTGATATTTTGACACGTGGCAGATCAGGATCTTCGGAAGCTCCGATGGCAGGATCGGACGTTCCGATCGAGGTTCGGACGTTCCGATCGAGGATCGGAGGCTCCGATCGTTGTCTATAAATAGAAGGCCGAGACTTCATTTCTCCTTGCCAATTCCGGATTTCCTCTCTATTTCTAGTCATATTCGAGCTGTTCTAGTCTTCTTAGGCTTGGTCCGGAGGTCGGAGAGGCGTTCGATAGTCGTAGCGGAGTTGTGCCCAAGTTCTGGAGGCATCGACATCAAAGGGCTAACGACGGACGAAGGTATAGCTTTTGCTTCCTATAAATATTTAGGAGTATGCAATAGCTTAGTTAAGGCTTTTAGAGCACTTTAATGATAGTAGTATCATTTCGCTGTGTAGGCGGACTTTAGGCTTGGACTTAGAGCTGGTAGTGCCTACCTGGTATTTGAGGTACGAAAGTACTGTTCGAGATATCCTGACTGAGTATGCATGTATTATGTGATTGCATGATTTATATGCCATGATATTATGCTGCATTCATTTGCATCTTGTTGTATCTCCTTCGAGATGTCTGTAGTAGGGTTGTACCCTATCCTGTTAGTGGATGGACTTCCATCGATTTGGGTCCGGCGTATCCACAGTTATCTCGGTATGGGAGCCACCTCCTGAAGCGACGGCACAGCGTGCTACATACCAGGGCCCGGTCTGTCTCTGTTATCTGATCCTTGACCTCGAGTCTATAGGGAGTTCACTTTGCATGCATGTATACTCATACTCTCGCACTGAGCGTTTTATGCTCACGTCTCGTACTCTGTATTTTCTGGACACCCTATTCCATGGGGCAGGTTTGCGATTGGACGAGGAGGGTGGATCCAGGAGGGGCTAGTCAGTGGTTGGCCAGCCGGAGCTTCGTCTAGGCTTTATTACTGTTGTTTGGGTTTATTCAGCTATTCGATTTGGTTGTATAATATTGGATAATTACAGATTCCTTTACTTGGGATTGTATAATGTTATTGGTTTCCGCAGTTTTATTCTGATATCTGTTTTATTAAGTTAATTGCATGCATAAGTTCTGTTTAGTAGGTGATCCGGGTAAGGGTCACTACAATAGATCTAAGAGAATGATAGGACTTACTCAAGCTACCTACATCGACACTATATTGAAAAGGTTTTCAATTGATGAGTCCAAGAGAGGACATCTACCTATGTGTCATGGAGTCTCTCTATCCAAGTCTATGTGTCCCAAGACTGACGAAAAGATAGAGAAAATGACACACACACCACATGCTTGCGAGCGTGGATATCCTATGCGATCTGAGGAGATATTAGTGTGACAAATATCTGGCCAGAGTACATGATGTGCTTTAAGAAATGGTTTCTTAGTAGCACATGCGATGTCAATATTTGATCTTCAAGATGAATTGCATAGTTATCGAATCTCGAACGACTCTCGATCTACCAATGGTTGTTGATTTGATCGGGATATATGGATGAAGGGACCGTACTGTACGCTAACCAAAATCTATTGGTTCTTGCAGGCATTATCAGTGATACCTAGGGAATCATGGGGCGATGTTGCTAGGCGCTCTTACCATGATTCGTTGGGTAAGTCGGAAATTGTTGTTCCGAGTCACAAGGAGTTGTGAGCCCACGGCTAGCTGTATCCCTGAACCATTGAGGGTCACACAAGTAATGAATTTCTAATCCCCGTTGAGATAATTAAATTTAAAGAGTTAAATTTAGTGAATAAAGAAGTGGGACTTCTTATTTAAAAATAGAGGGAGTAAGATTTCCTAAAATGACATAATGATGGACATTTTTGAAAATCACTGAATTTGGATTCAAAAAATTTATCTTGACTTTAAAAGATGCAGAAATGGTTTCTGTGCACATTGGTGAAATTGTTTTATCAATCTAAGTCACGATGAATTTTATATTAATTTCTGGACATGCGGGCTTTGCTTGTCAGGCTTGAACTTATGACTAATGGGCCCTAAGCTGTTAGCAGCCCACATTATAAATAAGTTATTGCAGTGCAGAAATTACACAACACATGTCAAAAATTTCGAAACCCTAGAGAGCATTCTCTCAAGGGATTCGGCCGACCCCTCCCCCTCTCTCACAGTGTTCGAAAATTCAGTCTGTGAATTTTTGAATTTGCAGACTAATTTAACAGATCATATCTATTCTATCTCATCGTAGAAACTTCTTATAGACTTTCTAGTGCAGTCTGTCAGAGGGATTAAATTTCTGTTCGTGGACCTGATTGAAGAATTGTTCGTTCATCAGTTCCTGGGATATACAACAAGAGCATATTAATCTGTTAGTGTCCATAATCTCGCTTCGAGATTTTAAGGTAAAATTTATATGATTTAAATTTTATGTTTTAATTTTAATCGTATGAATTTGATACTCATGATATGGAATCGTTCCATATAAAAATTTTAAAACTTCCGCTGCACCGGGTATCACTTTATTTTCGATCCAGAGAACGACAGTGTTCCAACAGTATATTGGGCAACTGTGACTCGGTCAATAGGACTTAATTGGCTTATAACGTAAGGTCTTACTCATGGCTACAAACGAAGGAATAAGAATTCAAAAGAAGGAGTAATTTATGCGCAACTCTAATTTTCACTCCTTTTTTCATTCACTTTCACACCTCTTCTTCACTTCAATTTTTCATCATTTATTCTCTTTCATTCATCATTTTTCTTTTTCTTTTTTTCACAAACATTTTTTTTACAACTTTTTCACCTCTTTTTAACTACCACCTTCTTGATTTTTTTATTTTCAAATCTTCCACCACATCATTCCATATTTACAAATATCAACTAGGAGCACATCAAACTTTAGCATTCAAATTACTCCCTTAAAGGTAGGAACTAGTGTTTAGGCTATTCATAGGTAGTCAATATAGGACCTTGAAACGATGACGAATGGGGTTTATCACACGTTTACACGCATACCATTCGATTTTCAATAAGGCTCAAACAAGGTACTAGGGATAGTTTAATCAATAGGTAGCTTGAAAGGCTCAAAAGATTTCAGAAAAATTTGCCTAAATCATTCCTAATCACAGTTATGCCTATATTGCGCCTCAAATGGTGTCCGAACTAGTTCTAGACAATCTCAATTCACAAGTAAATCATTTGAATTTTAGTGCAGAAAATAAGTAATCATCAGCAGTAAACGATGATCTTCAACAAAATTCAGAACATGTGCCTAAAGTACTCATGTATATCTCGTGAAAGCTCAAAGGTCAACTAAGGTAAGTTCCAATGAAAATTAGGCCCAAAGATCCCAAAAATTGCCTCATTCATTTATATGTTTGTATGTTTTAACTCAGACTTAAGCACAATCACAGAATATATAGGAATTCATTCATCTAATTAGTTCACCAACACAAAAATTCTTTTAAGTACGATCATGGATTTGAGATAAAAGCAAAAATTTGCATCATTGGCCAATTGTTTTTCATTTCTTTCATGGTTTCTTGAACTTAACTCACATCCACACAACAATTTTCAATTTACCAACATCACACACTATCCTTATACAATAAGCCACCCCACCACCGACACAACACAGAAATTCTAAAAAAAAACACTAAAAGAACAGAAAATTCTAAAAATAACACTAAGAGAAAACAAACAGAAACAAGAATAAATTTCAGCAACAATTTCCAACATAATTGTTATCACAAACCCCCCCCCCCCCCCCCCCCAAAACTAGGTACATTCATTGTCCTCAATGAATTAACAAGAAAGAATAAGGACATGTACCTCAGACGACGACCGTCAGTGGTCGCCGCCCGCATCACCTTCAGCACCATGGTCAGGGTCCGAACCACCAAAAGTAGGTGGCCACTAAGGATAGGGAGGAAACGGATGAGCCGAGCTCGCAGCGTGAGGAAACTGGTGGCTCAAGGCATCATTGAAACTCAGTATATAGTCCATAAACATATCATTCCTATGCTAAAATTGCTGGAATTTCTGTCGGTGCTAGCGAAGATCCACCTCAAGAGAGGTAACACGTTCTTCCAAAGAGGGAGGTGGTACAGGTTGGGGTTCAGAAACTCGACGGGTTGCGGCTCTAGCATTGTATGCTCTTCTGGCCGCACGTTCTCTCAATTTACTTTCATATGGATGATGAGTGGGAGAACCACAAGTTATGAGAGCCGCGGGCTTCAGTAATTCTTTAGTAGGGTTCTAGTCGACTCCAACCGCTTCACATAGATCAGTAATAATAGAAGTCCAAGAAAGCCCACCCCGCGAACGGCCAGTAAAAACATTCTGAATAGTTTCTTGGCAAATCTGACTGATATCTACAACTTTTCCCTCAACAATGCAGTACACAAGAATCGCCCTCTCTTTGGTGACCTCATGGTCGTGATCAGTGGGCTTAAGTCTAGCGCAAACAAGATTGTACCACCTCTTGGCGTCACTAGTTAAGTCTATCTTCCACAGTTTGGATGGTTTGTGATCACAGCCCATCCTCCATTTGGCACCCGCAACACATATTGTTTGAATAATGTCATCATAATCAATCTCCCTAGACTTATAAGCAGCATATTCATCAATTTCAACTGGCGGGATTTGAAACAAATTATTAATCGACACGGAGTCAAAAGGAACCATTTTTCCCCTCACCAACACTTTGAACTCGACGTGTTTGACTTTCAAATTCGCATAAAATTTCCTGACCAAGGACACTACTGCTTCTTATGGCTTATTAACAAATTGATTCCACTGACGCTCTATGACTTCATCACCTACATTGCTCCTAATAACCCCTCTCGGATCAAATCCAATTGACGTATCAAACCCCCGCTCAGGTAGAATATTCTTAGATAAGAGCGTGTGATAATTCTCTACAGCTTTCTCATCCCAGAAACGATGAGTATCAAAAGCAGGGGCCGAAGAAGAGGATTCACCAAACTTTGTTTTCTTCTTTGGAGCCATATGACAAACACTTAGAGGGCGAAACAACAAGCCAAAATTCAATAATAATAAGCAGCGGTCGTGACTCCCCCAAACTTATCAACCGAAGCCACAAACACACTCCTCATGCAAACGTCAAACGATCACCAACAATAATACCCAACTCAAGAAATCCCAAAAATCGAACACAATTCCTCCCCACAATCCCTAATATGCCGACTAACCAATAAGGAAGAGAAGGTGCAAACCCTTAATCAGAGAAACTTACCACTTAATCATGAGTAATCACAGCAATAACCCCCAACAAGACTTCACGACAAGTAGATCGATGGGCGCCCGTGGAGGACAAGCGAATTAGACGATGGATCAAGAAGAGAGGAAAAAAACAACGAGATTGGAGAGGAAGGAGGATTGGAAGATGGAATTTGGAGAGTAATCAGCGAGTTGGGGAAAGAAAGTGTGAAGGGTTGGAAAGATAGGGAAAATCGGGATGAAGAATGGGAGAAGAATGGAAAGAAATCGGGGTTTAAAAATAGAAGGAGAGGGCGCGCATGTAGGAGATGCGGGCACGCATAAGTCTCGGGCCCGATTATTTTTTTTTGTGCACAAAGGACGCGCGGGCGCGCATAAGTCTCTGTTTTGCTCATGGTTTTCATAAATGTCACGCGTGGGCGCGCCTAAGATCTAAGCGCGCGCGCATAAAGGTCTGTTTCATTCCTTCGTTTTTTTTTTCAAAATTTGACGAGGCGCGGGCGCTCCAAGTAGCAAGGCGGGCGAACATAAGCTGCTGGAAATTCGTTCCTAAAAAACAAAACAATAATCAAGACGGGCAGAAAAATGAAATTACGAAAAACAAATTAACGCAAAGACTAAAGAAAATTAAGAAAAGACAAAAGAAAATTTGGGTTGCCTCCCAAATAGCGCTTGGTTTATAGTCCTCAACCTGACTTTCACCAGATTTAGGTCGGGTCTTTGAGCAAAGTTCTCTCAGTACTTCGTACTTCGTTACCAAAATAGTGTTTAACCATTTGCCCGTTCACCTTGAATACCCTTCCATCTGTACATAGAAGCTCAATCGCACCGTGCGGATACACCGTCTCCACCGTAAATGGTCTAGACCATCGGGACTTCAATTTTCCTAGAAATAATTTTAGTCGGGAGTTAAACAACAATACTTTCTGACCTGGTTCGAATTCCCGAGGTACAATGTTTTTGTCATGCCACTTCTTTGTTTGCTCCTTGTAGATCTTGGCATTCTCATATGATTCGCGTCTAAACTCGTCTAGTTCATTCAACTGTAATTTACGCAACTCCCCGGATACTTCGAGATCCATGTTCAGCTTCTTGACAGCCCAAAATGTCTTGTGCTCCAATTCCAAAGGCAAATGACACGCCTTACCAAAAACAAACCTATAGGGAGACAACCTAATAGGTGTTTTGAATGCAGTGTGGTAGGCCCAAATAACGTCATCTAGCTTTATTGTCCAATCTTTGCGATTCGTCTTAACAGTTTTCTCCAAGATTAGCTTGATTTCCTGGTTAGAAATCTCAGCCTGGCCATTGGTTTGAGGATGGTATGCACACTCCACCTTATGCCTGACACCATACTTAGTGAGCAAGGTATTAAAAATTTTATTGCAAAAGTGCGTACCTTCATCACTGATTATCGCTCGTGGAGTTCCAAACCTCGTAAAAATATTATTTTGCAGAAACTTTACTACAACACGAGCGTCATTAGTAGAGGTGGCAATGGATTCCACCCATTTCGAAACATAATCGACTGCTAATAAAATATAAGTGTACCCAAAAAAAGGGGGAAAGGGACCCATAAAATCAATACCGCACACATCAAACAATTTCACTTCTAAAATATTTGTGAGGGGTAATGCATGTCTAGATATATTCCCCGTTCGTTGACACTTATCACATTATTTCACTAAGGTATAACTATCTCTAAACAACGTAGGCCAATAAAAACCAGATTGTAGTACCTTGGCAGTAGTCCGGGTTGCTCCAAAATGTCCTCCATATGGCGCTGAATGGCATTGTTCTAGAATTTCATGTGCATCTTGCCCCGCCACACATCTTTGAATCACTTGATCAGCACAACGTTTGAAAACGTAGGGATCATCCCATAAGTAGAACTTAACGTCATGGAAAAACTTCTTTTTCTGATGTCGGTTCAACTCTGGAGTCATAGCACCACAAGACAAAAAATTAGCAATATCATCAAACCATGGAATAGAGGAACTTACCTGAAAGATCTGTTCATCCAAAAATAATTCTTTTATGCTTTCCTCCTCCTTAACATTTTCTAGCTCCAATCTTGACAAGTGATCAGCAACCTGATTTTTGCTACCCTTCTTATCTTTGATTTCAAAATCAAATTCTTGTAAAAGCAGAATCCAACTTATCAATCATGGCTTGGCATCCTTCTTGGCAAATAAATAGCGAATCGCTGCATGGTTAGTGTAAAAAACTACTTTAGTGTCAATTAAATACAGACGAAATTTATCAAAAGCAAAAACTACTGCAAGCATCTCTTTTTTTGTAGTAGTGTAGTTTTGCTGTGCGGCATCCTTGGTGCGACTGGCGTAATAGATGGATCGAAACATTTTCTCTCTCCTCTGGCCCAAAACAGCCCTACTTCATAGTCACTAACATCGCACATCAGCTCAAAAGGTTCCTTTCAATCCGGTACAACCATGATGGGTTCTATGATCAACACCGTCTTGATCTTTTCAAAGGCCTGCATACAATCATCGTCAAATATGAATGTAGAATCTTTTTCAAGCAAATCACATAGGGGTTTTGTGATTTTTGAAAAATCTTTGATGAAACGCCTATAGAAACCCGTATGGCCTAAGAAACTTCTGATGCCCTTGATATTCTTTGGAGGTGGAAGCTTCTCAATTGCAACCACCTTGGCTCGATCCACCTTTAATCCATTTGAGGACACTTTATGTCCAAGGAAAATGCCCTCTTGAACCATAAAATGACATTTCTCCCAATTAAGAAATAAATTCTTTTCTTGGCACCTCTGCAAAACAAGAGACAGATTATGCAAGCAATGATTAAAAGAGGAACCAAATACTGAAAAATCATCCATAAAGATTTCCATCACGACTTCCACCATATCTAAAAAAATCGCCATCATACACTGCTGAAAAGTCGCCGGTGCATTACACAGGCCAAAAGGCATCCTCGTGAAAGCAAACGTGACATAGGGACACGTAAAAGTAGTCTTCTCCTGATCCTTCAGTGCGATAGAAATTTGATTATAGCCTGAATAACCATCTAAGAAACAGTAATAGCAATAACCAGCAAGTCTATCAAGCATTTGATCAATGAAAGGAAGTGGAAAATGATCCTTACGAGTAGCTTTGTTCAACTTCCTATAATCTATACAAACTCGCCAGCCATTTACTGTACGTGTGGAGATTAACTCATTATTTTCATTTTTTACCACAGCAATTCTACCTTTCTTAGGCATCACTTGAATAGGAGATACCCAACTACTATCAGAAATAGCCTAAATCACACCCGCATTCAACAACTTTAAAACTTCTTTCTTAACTACCTCTTTCATAGCGGGATTCAACCGCCTCTGATGATCAACATAAGGAGTATAAGACTCTTCCATCAAAATTTTATGCATGCATATTATTGTACTAATACCCTTAATATCAGAAATTGACCATCCTAAAGCAGTTTTAAAATTTCTCAATACTCTCAACAACTTATTTTTTCTACAGTAGACTGGTGAGCAGAAATAATAACAGGACAAGTAGAATTTTCACCAAGGAATGCATAACATAGATGTGCAGGCAATTCTTTAAGATCATGAGTTTCAGCAGATAACTCTGGTGCACTATTTTCCAATGCTTCAGATTCCTTAGTACTCACCATTTTTTCTTTCGGAGCTCCCTCAAGGAATGCTTCTTGTTCATGTAGGTCCCAATCCTCTTCCTTATCAAATACCTCATCCGCCACCAAACATCTTTCTAGTGGATCAGTGATTCTTGCACATGAAAAAGAATTATGAGAATCAATAATTTCAATACTTTTACATGTACTTACCTCATTTGGTCCCCTCATGGTGTGATAAATATTGAAAATCACAACTTCAGCACCAACTCGAAGTGTGAGCTCTCCCTTGTGGACGTCAATTAGCGCACGTGCAGTGGCTAAAAAGGGTCTCCCAAAAATCAAGGGAGTTTCTTCATCCTCATCCATGTCTAAAATTACGAAGTCTGCTGGAAATATGAACTTGTCCACTTTCACCAAAACATCCTCCATAATACCTCGTGGGTATGTGATACTTCAATTGGCTAGATGTAATGTGATGGTGGTCGCCCTGACTTCTCCAAGCTTCAAGGTCCTATATACAGAAAAAGGCATTAAATATATACTTGCTCCTAAATCACATAAAGCTCTATTTACCTTAGAACCACCAATAAAACAAGGGATAGTAAAACTCCCTGGATCCTTAAGCTTTTGTGGCAACTTTTTCTGCAGGATTGCGCTGCACTCTTCTGTCAGATTCACCACTTCATTGTCGTGTATTCTCCTCTTCTTGGACACACATCTTTGATGAAATTGGCATAATTGGGCATTTGTTCCAAGGCATCTGCAAATGGGATATTGATGTGTATCTTCTTGAATATGTCTAGGAACTTGGAAAATTGCTCATCAAGTGCTTTCTTCTTGAACCGCTGTGGGTATGTAAGTTGTGGCTTGTACATCGGTTTTGAAACTGCTTCTTGCTTGGGCTCTTCAACAATGATTTCTTCAACCACTGGTTCTTCCAATTCCTTTGCGTTGCTCTGATCCTTAGCCTCTAACTTCTTACCACTTCTTAACTCCACTGCTTTGCACTGCTATTTTGGATTCACTTCAGTATTGCTGGGAAACTGTACTCGGTTTTGATCCTTCAAAGCATTTGCAAGCTGTCCAATCTGTGTTTCCATGGATTTCATCATAGCCCCCAAACTGCACATATGTGTCTCCATGCTATCCATTCGAGTTTTAGTCCTCGACATCCTCTTGTTAGACTCATTGACATATGTAGCAACAACATCCTCCAATGACGCCTTTCCTTTGCCCTTGTTTATATTGAATCCTGGAGGTAGATTCAACACGTTTTTTTGTTTTTGGCATAGGAAAAATTCTCATGGTTACGTAAACTAGGATGATAAGTATTGGGCGAAGGGTTACCTCGATAATTTCCATAGCCTCTGGGATTTATATATTGCGTTTCGTCAGGTGGATGAGACTCATCTATGGCAACCTACACACCAGCAGGTTCTGCTACATTCACCTTGTTCAGAGCAGCAACTTGTGTACTATACGCAGATAGCTGTGCAGTGATGGAAGTGAGAGGGTCAACACTATGCACTCCCTTCTTGACTCCCATACGTTCAGATGGTCATTGATAACTATTGATAGTCATTTGTTCCAGAATCTCATAGTCCTGAATGGGGCCCTTGGCAAATATGGTACCACCAGCAGCAAAGTCCGCGGACATTCTTGTAGGCGTGTTCAACCCATTGTAGAAAAGCTCTATTTCTTCCCAATCTGCAAAATTGTGATTAGGACAACGCCTAAATAAATATTTATACCATTCCCATGCCTCATATAGTTGTTCTGAATCATTCTGTTGAAAGGTGCTGATTTCAATCTTCAGCTAGGTGGACTTAGCCGATGGAAAATACTTTGCTAAAAATTTCACATCCATGTCCTCCCAAGTTGTTATGCTTCCTAGCGGCAATGACTTCAACCAGCTGCGTGTCTTGTCCCTGAGAGAAAAATGAAACAATCGTAAACGTATTATATCCTCAGAAACACCATTCATTTTTACCATATCAGTAATCTCTAGGAAGGTATGCAAGTATAAGTGAGGATCAGCTGTGGCGCTTGAAAGAGTAGGTGCCCGGTGAGCCAACTTGTGGCTAAGGGCTTTGATGACTCTATGTACAAACAATCTTTTGTTTAATATAATTTACACTTTTATAATGGCGTTTACTTTTTCTTTTATCATATTATTATGTTGTGACATACTATAAGTTGTTTAGATGAAGACCTTGAATAAACTATAGTGTATGTAAGATGTGGTGGCACATGGGAATGGCTATCATGAAACACATCTTATAGTCACTGTATATTCTAAAAAGTTCCTAGTCGATTGAGCCGTCCGCAAATAAGGATAAGGATCGCTCGAGATTGAGACTAGCATTTGCGATGCCTAGTACCACGTTTCATCGGTATGGAACATAGAGATGTTCAAAGCATGCAAATGGATATTCATATGATGAATGATCGAACTATCCTATCCGGATTTTCCAAGTGGTTATCACTTATCGAGTGGATAAAGTCCGCGGTTTTGGTTGTACACCATTAGTCCTTACTACTTGAAACATCATTGAGACTCTATATGCTAGTACTGTACTTTGACTCGTTTACCGACTCTATTGGGGTCATCAGGTATCGGGATTGGGTACAGTTACGACACATATAGGAGTCGATGCTTTGTTGTCAAGGATTCACCACATACTTGATAGTGTGGATATCCTATGCAATCTGAGGAGATATTAGTGTGACGAATCTCTAGCCAGAGTACATGATGTGTTTTAAGAAATGGTTTCTTAGTAGCACATGCGATGTCACTATTTGATTTTCAAGATGCATTGCATAGTTATCGAATCTCGAACGACTCTCGATTTACCAATGGTTGTTGATTTGATCGGGATATATGGATGAAGGGACCGTACTGTACGCTAACCAAAATCTATTGGTTCTTGCAGGCACTATCAGTGATACCTAGGGAATCATGGGGCGATTTGCTAGGCGCTCTTACCATGATTCGATGGGCAAGTCGGAAATTGTTGTTCCGAGTCACAAGGAGTTGTGAGCCCACGGCTAGCTGTATCCCTGAACCATTGAGGGTCACACAAGTAATGGATTTTTAATCCCCGTTGAGATAGTTAAATTTAAAGAGTTAAATTTAATGAACAAAGAAGTGGGACTTCTTATTTAAGAGTAGAGGGAGTAAGATTTCCTAAAATGACATAGGGATGGGCATTTTTGGAAATCACTGAATTCGGATTCAAAAAATTTATCTTGACTTTAAAAGATGCAGAAATGGTTTCTGTGCACATTGGTGAAATTGGTTTATCAATCTGAGTCACGATGAATTTTATATTAATTTCTGAACATGCGGGCTTTGCTTGTCAGGCTTGAACTTATGACTAATGGGCCCTAAGCTGTTAGCAGCCCACATTATAAATAAGTTATTGCAGTACAGAAATTACATAACAGAGGCATAATTTTCAAAATTAACTAGGGTTTTTGAGACCTAGTGGCCGCCGCCCCCTCTTCCCCTCTCTGCTCGAAAAATTCCAGCCTGTGAATTTTGAATTTGCAGTCTGGTTTAACGGATCAAATTCGTTAATTCTCTTCGTAGAAACTTCTGATAGATTTTCTAGTGCAATCTATCAGAGGGATTAAACTTCTGTTCGTAGACCTGATTGAAGAATTGTTCGTCCATCAGTTCCTGGGATATACAACAAGAGCAGAGTTATCTGTTGGTGTCCATAATCTCGTTTCGAGATTGGAGGTAAAAATTTAATTGTTATTTAATTTTTACACGCACAATTTAATCGTAAAGTTTTGATACCCATGATATGGAATCGTTCCATATAGAATATTTAAAACTTCCGCTGCACCGGGTATCAATTCTGATTGATCTGATCACCGTTCTCCAACATTGGTATCAGAGACAGGTTGCTCAGATCAAGCGATTAAATTAATCGATTGTACAAAATTTTTAAGCCTCGGTTTTTGAAACAAAATAAATTTTTTTAAAAAAAAAATAAAATTTTTTTCCGGGCAAAACACGGGTAGCGATTGGATCGCTGCCCGGCCCGAGCCCCTTTTGGGGCGCGGGCTGCCCGGGATCGTCCCGGGCGGCCCGGGAAAAATTTATTTTTAATTTTTTAATTAAAAATTTTAATATGTTAAAATTCTATTTTGGTCCAATCGAAAAATTTTTTTGATTGGTCCACGAGGCGTCGGATCGAATTGTTCGAGTCCGAAAATTTTAAAATTGATTTTTGGATAAATTTGAATTTTTGGAAAATTTATAGATTTTATCCGTTAAATCAGATTTTATGAAATTAATTATTTTTGGTACAATTGATGATAAGATATGATCTTATGGAAATATTGAGTAAAATATGATTTTATGTATAAAATTGGATTTTATATGTAAAATATGATTTTATTTGATAAAAAGATAAAATATGATTTTGTATGTAAAATAAGATTTTATATATGGAATATGATTTTATCCTTTTTAAATTTAATTGCCATTGCATGTTATCCAATAAATTAATTTTGAATTAAATATTATTGGATAAGGATGATCGATTGCCATGACTAATTTTGTAGGTGTATGTTAGGAATTTACATTTGTTTTTATTGTTGTTGGATTTATTAATGGGTCTGGTTTATGGCCCAATATGAATTGTCATATGTAATAAAAGTGGGTCTGGTTTATGGCCCGTTCCCACCCCTTAAAATGTATCCCCTACTTGTCATAGTTATTTATTGTAAATACATTAGACTTAGTGGGAGATGAAGATTTGAAGACGGAGGTGGGCCCAGCAGACAATAAAGACTGAAGAAATGTAAATTGGAAGCTCAATGTAATAGGATTGCATTGCATACCTGAATATTACCTAGGATTGGACTTAGACTCGTGATTGGCAACCACGGGTCGATTAGAAATGGAATCGATCATCCTATATAATATATGATATTATCGTTGTATGCATGTTTTAGACTAAATTGTATGAATCCCGCAAGCATACAAATTTTTTAAATGATGAGACAAATTTTTCAAAATTAAAATCCCTCATTTTAAATATGATTTAAAATTGATATCAAGATAAATAAAGGAAATTTAAATATTGTTTAAATGTTCCTACCTTCCATCAACGATCAATGTATGAGATGCTACCCGCGGATACGGTCCGGCTCATATTATTAGGGGGCCCGTTCGTCGGAAAGCTGTACATTGAATCGACACATGTTGTAAGTTGGGTGGAACTCCCATGGGATCGGCTCATATTATTGGGGGATCCACATGGCGACCGTCCATCACAACTTAATATTGATGGGTCATCTTGACATGTCACAATACACGACGTCATATTATTGGGCCCTTATTGGACATGAGGTAAAAACGTGGAGGTTGCTTTGGAAGCAATTGGGCTCTACCTTTTGAAAATTATGGTTGGCTGATATTATTCGGGACCATAGTTTGTCAATTGGACTCCATGTTCCCACTAAGAAAAACAGTTTCCCGTTTTCAGTAGAGGGTAGTGAAACCGTTAAAATAGTGGGAGTGAGATTCATAAAATAAATTTCGCCTATTTTATGTCTTAGTAAATTATTAAACAAATCATCGATTATTGTAAGTTTCATCTCAGTATTTCATTACAATGAATTCGTGATCCACATGTTTCAATTCTCGAACAAAACAAATTTTCTGATGCAATCTATACATGATGGTTCCATAAGTTAAGATTGTCATGAGTTCGGAAAAGATTTTCTAAGTGTTAGAAAAGGCTTCTCCGAAAATAGCCTCGGCTGATGTAACTGCCGAAAGGTTGGCCGAACTAGAGAAATGATTGGACCATGATCTCAAGGCCAAATGTTACATGCAAAATTCGACAAGTCTAAACAAGTTTGCCATTACTGCAAGAAACCCGGTCATTAAAAACGTAACTGCAAGGAATACCTCGAGCAGTTGAGAACTGCAAAGGGTATGTTTTACATTGAAATAAATGTTTTACCACTTCTTAGGTATTGGATACCAGATATAGATCTCATATTTACAATGAGTTGCAAATGATGACAAGAAGTAATAAACTAATGATGGGTGAGACCCAGCTAAGGCTCGGGAATGGTTCTAGAGTCGAAGCCAAAGCTATAGGAGACATTTATTTAGTTTTGCAGAACAATTTTAAGTTAATTTTGAGAGATGTTTTATATGTTCCGGATTTGGTCAAAAACACTGTTTCTATGCTTGATAGAGATGGTTTTTCTTGCAATTTTGTGAATGGGATTTGCAATATTTACAAGAATGAATGTTTGATTGGAAATGGGCAACTTGAAAATGATCTATATAACTTAAAATTAAAAAACGTTCCAATAAATTATGTTGATAAACCGGTAACAACGAACAAAAAAAAAATCGATAGTCAAAACCCGGCAAACCTTTGGCATGCTAGGCTAGGTCATATTTCCTCAAGGAGGATGAACAAGCTAGTGGGAGAGGGCATGTTTGATATGTTTGATATTAACTCTCTACCTACTTGTGAATCCTGCCTGAAAGGAAAAATGACTAAATTTCCATTCAAGGGGAAACCTGAGCGTAGTCAAAATCTGTTGGATTTGATCCATACAGATGTTTGTGGTCCATTTAGAATTGGTACTCAATTTGGCCACACCTACTTCATTACCTTTACTGATGATTATTCAAGGTATGGGTATTTATATTTAATGAAATATAAGTCTGAAGCATTTGAAAAGTTCAAAGAATTCAAGGCTGAAGTAGAAAACAAGCTAGGTAAAAGTATTAAAGCACTTCGATCGGATCGAGGTGGAGAATACTTAAGTACCGAGTTTTTGGACTATCTGAAAGAGAATGGGATTCTCTCTCAGTGGACTCCTCCTATGACACCTCAGCTGAATGGTGTATCGGAGCGTCGTAATCGAACTTTGTTGGACATGGTTCGATCCATGATGAGCTTCACTGAGCTTCCACCTTCGTTTTGGGGCTATGCGCTTGAAATGACGGTATTGTTGTTGAACAACGTCCACACCAAAGCAGTGGATAAAACACCATACGAGTTATGGAATGGCAAAGCTCCTAAGTATTCGTACTTGAGGATTTGGGGATGTCCTGCTTACGTGAAGCAGACAGTGGGAGATAAGTTGGATAGTCGATCCACCTTATGTTATTTTGTAGGGTATCCAAAGAATTCAATCGGATATTATTTCTATCATCCTACTGAAACAAAAGTGTTTGTTTCAAGGAATGCCACCTTCTTGGAGAAGGAGTTCTTATTGGATAAGAAAGGCGAGATGATGGAACTCGAAGAAATTCGAGAAGAACCCGAAATACAAAATAATGATCCTACACCTCAGGAACCAATGATGGACACGCCTATACCTAGAAGATCCGAGAGGACTTCTAGACCTCCTATTTGATATGGTCTTCTTCTTGAAGGGGATCAAGATGAACCCGACGTTGGATGTGATCCAAGAAAATTCAAGGAAGCAATTTCTGATGCGGATTCAAATTTATGGCTTGAAGCTATGCAGTCGGAAATAGATTCGATGCATACAAACCAAGTATGGTCTTTAGTAGATCCTCCCGATGGAATTGTTCCAATAGGGTATAAATGGATCTACAAGAGAAAGCTTGGGCCTGATGGTAAGGTATTGACCTACAAGGCACGATTGGTGGCGAAAGGTTATACTCAAAGACAAGGAGTTGACTATGATGAAACCTTTTCACCAGTTGCAATGTTCAAGTCCACAAGAATCCTTATTGCCATAGCTGTTTGGTATGACTATGAGATATGGAAAATGGATGTGAAGACTGCATTTCTTAATGGAAACATTAAGGAAGAGATCTATATGACGCAGTCTGAGGGATACACATCCATGGGAAGCGAGCATAAGGTATGCAAGCTTCAGAGATCGATCTATGGTTTCAAACAAGCATCAAGAAGTTGGAACCAGAAATTTGATGAAACAATAAAGGATTTTGGTTTCATCAAGAACCCGGAGGAACCGTGCGTGTACAAGAAAGTAGTTAAGGATGCTATGACATTCTTAGTACTTTATGTTGATGACATCCTACTCATTGGGAATGACGTAGGGATGTTGCAGTCAACAAAGATATGGTTATCAGGTAGATTCTCGATGAAATATTTGGGTGAGGCATCCTATATTCTAGGGATACAGATCTATAGAGATAGATCTAAGAGAATGATAGGACTCACTCAAGCAACCTACATCGACACCATATTGAAAAGGTTTTCAATGGATGGGTCCAAGAAAGAACATCTACCTATGTGTCATGGAATTTCTCTATCCAAGTCTATGTATCCCAAGACTGATGAAGAGATAGAGAAAATGACACATGTACCATATGCGTCAGCCATAGGTAGTATCATGTATGGGATGATATCTACCAAACCGGATGTAGCATTTGCTCTGAGTGTCACGAGCAGATATCAAGCCAATCCCGATCAAATGCATTGGAAAGCCGTGAAGGACATTCTTAAGTACTTACGAAGGACTAAGAATATGTTCATGGTATATGGAGGAAGAGAACTGAAATTGGAAGGCTATACCGACTCTAGCTTCCAAAGTGAAGTGGATGACTCGAAGTCAACCTCTGGATTTGTGTTCATGCTCAATGGCGGTGCTGCCTCTTGGAAGAGTTCCAAGCAGGACACCACAGCGGATTCCACCACTGAGGCAGAATACATTGCGGCATCAGCTGCTGCTAAAGAGGCCGTTTGGATGAGGAATTTCGTCCAAGAGTTGGGCGTTATTCCTGAATTTGTTGGTCCAGTCCCGGTGTATTGTGACAACACGGGTGCCGTTGCTCAGGCAAAGGAACCAAGGTCTCATCAAAGATCCAAACACGTACTGAGAAAATACCACATCATCTGGGAGATCGTGAAAAGAGGAGACATCACTGTCGAGAGAGTGGCCTCTGCAGACAATATCGCTGATCCACTTACTAAGCCCTTGCCAGGACCATTATTTGACAAACATCGCGAAGAAATGGGACTGCGTAGTATGACTAGTTGGCTTTAGGGCAAGTGGGAGATTGAAAGAGTAGGTGCCCGGTGAGCCAACTTGTGGCTAAGGGCTTTGATGACTTTATGTACAAACAATCTTTTGTTTAATATAATTTACACTTTTATAATGGCGTTTACTTTATCTTTTATCATATTATTATGTTGTGACATACTATAATATGTTTAGATGAAGATCTTGAATATACTATAGTGTATGTAAGATATGGTGGCACATGGGGATGGCTATCATGAAACACATCTTATAGTCACTGTATATTCTAAACAGTTCCTAGTTGATTGAGCCGTCCGTTAATAAGGATAAGGATCGCTCGAGATTGAGACTAACATTTGCGATGCCGAGTACCACGTTTCATTGGTATGGAACATAGAGATGTTCAAAGCATGCAAATGGATATTCATACGATGAATGATCGAACTATCCTATCCGGACTTTCCAAGTGGTTATCACTTATCGAGTGGATAAAGTCCGCGGTTTTGGTTGTACACCATTAGTCCTTACTACTTGAAATATCATTGAGACTCTATATGCCAGTACTGTACTTTGAATCGTTTACCGACTCTATTGGGGTTATCAGGTGTCGGGATTGGGTACAGTTACGACACATATAGGAGTCGATGCTTTGTTGTCAAGGATTCACCACATACTTGATAGTGTGGATATCCTATGCAATCTGAGGAGATATTAGTGTGACGAATCTCTGGCCAGAGTACATGATGTGTTTTAAGAAATGGTTTCTTAGTAGCACATGCAATGTCACTATTTGATCTTCAAGATGCATTGCATAGTTATCGAATCTCGAACGACTCTCGATTTACCAATGGTTGTTGATTCGATCGGGATATATGGATGAAGGGACCGTACTGTACGCTAACCAAAATCTATTGGTTCTTGCAGGCACTATCAGTGATACCTAGGGAATCATGGGGCGATTTGCTAGGCGCTCTTACCATGATTCGATGGGCAAGTCGGAAATTGTTGTTCCGAGTCACAAGGAGTTGTGAGCCCACGGCTAGCTGTATCCCTGAACCATTGAGGGTCACACAAGTAATGGATTTTTAATCCCCGTTGAGATAGTTAAATTTAAAGAGTTAAATTTAATGAACAAAGAAGTGGGACTTCTTATTTAAGAGTAGAGGGAGTAAGATTTCCTAAAATGACATAGGGATGGGCATTTTTGTAAATCACTGAATTCGGATTCAGAAAATTTATCTTGACTTTAAAAGATGCAGAAATGGTTTCTGTGCACATTGGTGAAATTGGTTTATCAATCTGAGTCACGATGAATTTTATATTAATTTCTGAACATGCGGGCTTTGCTTGTCAGGCTTGAACTTATGACTAATGGGCCCTAAGCTGTTAGCAGCCCACATTATAAATAAGTTATTGCAGTACAGAAATTACATAACAGAGGCATAATTTTCGAAATTAACTAGGGTTTTTGAGACCTAGTGGCCGCCGCCCCCTCTTCCCCTCTCTGCTCGAAAAATTCCAGCCTGTGAATTTTGAATTTGCATTCTGGTTTAACGGATCAATTTCGTTAATTCTCTTCGTAGAAACTTCTGATAGATTTTCTAGTGCAATCTATCAGAGGGATTAAACTTCTGTTCGTGGACCTGATTGAAGAATTGTTCGTCCATCAGTTCCTGGGATATACAACAAGAGCAGAGTTATTTGTTGGTGTCCATAATCTCGTTTCGAGATTGGAGGTAAAAATTTAATTGTTATTTAATTTTTACACGCACAATTTAATCGTAAAGTTTTGATACCCATGATATGGAATCGTTCCATATAAAATTTTTAAAACTTCCGCTGCACCGGGTATCAATTCTGATTGATATGATCACCGTTCTCCAACAGCGCTTCCATTGAATTGGTTCTGCTGAACCATGTTGATTAATGCCGGATTCAACTCGAAGTTGTTAGCATTTATTGTCCCTCGAGCGATTCCAGAATAGTCAGCTTGGATCGTCGGCCTGAAATGATCTCTAATCGGCACCAAGGGCAATTCATTGATATTTTCTTCAGCCATATTTTGTTGTTCTTCTCTTCTTGCTCTTCTCAAAGCACTTGCGTTTCGTTCGATCTCTGGATCAAAGATTAAAGAATTCGCACTTTGAGATCTTCGCATAAACTGCAGTCAAGACAACAGAAGTCAATTAGTAACTTAAAATAAAATAAATAAACACTCTAAATTAAAACTTAGACTAATTGGTAACAAGACTAAACAAAATCAAAAATTACTCCCCGGCAACGGCGCCAAAAACTTGTTGTGAAAAATACTCTCAAGCGTACGAGTGTCAAGTTTTAATATAGTGATAGAGAGAGTGTCGATCCCACAAGGAGTAAATTGAAAATATTCAATACTTGTAATTAAAATAGTTTTAATTTTATTTAGAAAATTAAACTTTAGATATTTGCTGACAAATTAAATAAAAAATGAAGTTTGTAAAGCGCGCGCACACACAATCCTTAAGAGATTATCAATCAAAGAGAAATAGTCTAGAGGTTTTGATTTCACCTGGTATCGACAATATTCATTCCTAATTAATCTATTTTCATGAGTTCATTTCAATTAATAACCAAGAACACATAGATTATACTATTTCCCTCTCCCGAGTATCAAATAGATTGTATCAATTACAGATCTATTCCAATATCCCTATTAAAAATCTACCTGTAATGATATGTGTAAAACAATGTTCTTTCTAGGTTCTATTAAAGTTATAAGCTCTCCCGAGTCATATAAACAATTAATTGTGTGAATTCTATCGATCCTATTCTAAATCCCCTCTCCCGAGTGCCGGATTCTGAATAAATATGACAAATCAGTTTATGGCCAGTAAATTGAAAGACTTTCAAAACAAGAATCACAATTAATTTAGAAAAACTCAATTCAATAAAATCAACAATTCATAAACACGTCTTGACCAGGTTACGTCAACCTCTAGACATAAAAAGTTTAGTTCATAGTAAAATTCAAAACAACCAAATTCATGTTTAATGTCTCAAACATAATTCAATAACTAAAATAAAACAATAGAGAAAAAATAACAAAGCCGTAGTCTTTCTTCCGTGTCCGGTTGAAAATCTCTGTCTTCGTTCCAAGCAACCTTCAATCTCAAACTCTTCCAAATTCTCACAAAGTTTTTCTCTCCAAGATGTAGTGTGCGGCGGCTAGATAACCCTTATTAATTCTGAAAAAATCCCTTTTATATTCCCCAAGAATCGTCCAAAATCAACCCAAAGATATATCAAAGTTTTCAAAATTATAGAAACACTTCGTCAGAAATTTCGCGACGCGCGGGCGCGCCTCATAAGTTGATAGTTATGTTTTTATTGCATTTGTTAGTGTCATTTTGTTGTTGTTTTGCATTTGTTTACATGTTTTATTTATGCATTTTGTTCGTATTTCATTTTCTGTGTTTGCATGATTTGTTCTCCGGTTTTTTGTGGTTAGGTCATATATTAAGGCGAACTAGGACGGAACTTTGGAGTCATGGAAATGCTGGAAATTTTTGAAGAACTTTTGGTCGCTCGATCTGCAAGATGTTACCAATCGAGCGGAGCATGTTTTGCGAAGACAGTAGCTTGGATTTTTTTACGCCGCTCGATCTGCAAGATGTTACCAATCGAGCGGCGCGCGTGTTTTGAAACCAGTAGCTTTGAATATTTTGGCTCGCTCGATCTGCAGGATGTTACCGATCGAGCGAGCGTAGCTGTTCGGGAAGGATTTTATATTTTTGGAAACTTTGTTATTTTGGACTCTAGGCTTTATTAGGCTTTTAATTCCGTTTTAGAGACATAATTATCAGACTTGCAGACTCTCTCTAGGCGGCTAGGTTTTATTCTTTCAATTTTCTCTCTAGTTTTCTTCTCTTCTTTGAATTTTTATTGATTTGGTGATGAATCGTTGTATCTAAACCTTTATACTTGGTTGAGGGAGACGAAACCTTGATATAATTTATTCATGAGATTCGATTTGCAGTGTTTAATTTTGTTAAGTATGAATATTTGATCTGGTTTATTTCATGCTTGTATGCAAGATTTTAGGATTGGCCATCTTAGGATTTTGTTTTGCAAACTATATCTAAATTAGAGTTCATATCCGTAATTGTTTGAATTAACTAATTTGCGAAGCAACTACGTTTGATATTTTCTGCTGTTGAATTTATTGAATCGTATGGTCAAGTATTGACTAGGCTAAATACAACCGCTGGTGTTTGTGTTGTCTAGGTTCGTCAGTTTTACTAGTTTGAATGCTATCGTAAATTTAAATCTAGATCTCTGGAATCCGGGTTAATTTATTGGTAAGGGTTAATCTAGAATGCTGTTTTTTAATTAGCTAAACTTAAGGTGAAACAGGAATTTGGTTTCTAATGATGAATATTTGATAGGATTAATTATTTTTAGGGAATCGATGAATGAATAATGAATATCAAGGGTGTAGTCGGCCGATACCAAGTCTCGTCTCTTATTGATTTCTCTAGTTTAATTTTCAATCTTGCATGCTAGTGATCTTATTTATTTTAATTGCTTAAAATTTTCAGTAGTTAATCCAAATCTCAAAAACCCCCTTTTATTTATTTCCAGTATTTTAAGAACACAATTAAATTTATCTTTCCTCATGGGAACGATCCCTACTCACACTACTACATTTTTAGTGATTATCTAATTGAGTTGGGTAAATTGGGCGTGACACGATTAAGCGCTACCATAAGTCACGCGGCCGCGCATAAAACTCTGTCCTAAAACTCCAAAATTCTCGAACACGCGCGGGCGCGCGTAATGTCTGGAACGGGCGCGCATAACTTTCTTCCTCAACATTCTAAAAACGCTTCAGTAAGCGCAGGCGCGTGTGATGACTGGCGCGGGCACGCATGCTGCTCTGGCCTCTGGTCCTTCTTCATTTTTCCTTTAAAATCTTGGACCGTCTTCACTCGTTTTGCCTCTTCCTTGACTCCTTTGACTCTATCCAACATAAATTCAACATTTGCTCTATTTCCTAACATCCAACACAAACAACAGCAAATTCCACGTAATTCCGCTCGAAACCAAAAAATTATCCAATAATATCAATACAAATTAAGTGCCCAAAATGCACTTATCAAAAACGTGAACACTTACCTTTTCCTTGCTTACCGATTTTTGCATGACTTATTATGCAAAAGAAAATATCCAACAGTTATTTTGAATGATTAATCTAGAAATATAGTCAGTGTAATTTAATAAAGATGAAAGGGGTATAGGTCACAAAGTCCTGATAAAGGACATTGATGTGACAGGATAGAACGCTATTAATAAGATAATATAATTACTTTAAAACGTCAGTTTCAACTGGTTCCCATTAAAATATAGATAAATTACTGAAACATATACCATGCGAGCATGCAATTAGTAAATAAAGAAATCAAAAGTACTTGATCTACCTCGCTCATCTATTCTCAGTTCGAGAAACTTAAACTCTGATACCACCTGTTGTGGGGACCTCAGGTTGCTAATCTCATCTTAGGGCAATAAACGATTAATTAAAAATTAATCATCAATTTAAGAGAATACTCAAACCAAGAACTAAAAAAAAAAATTTAAAAGGGCACCTCGATCGATTGGTTAAATTCTACCGATCGATCGAGCAAGAAATTGCTATCCTCGGGTTTGAGCAAAAGTTGGCCTCGCTCGATCGGTTAAATTCAACCAATCGATCGGGCAAGAAAATTTACTTTTCTGTTTGCAAAATACAAGCCTCGCTCAATCGGTGAAATTCAACCGATCGAGCGGCCACTCTGCCCAGAAAAACAGCAGAAATTCTTTTGCTGTCAAGTACAATTAAAATCATGTTCTTGCATCCAAAATCAACTCAAATCATGGTTTAAAAATTCTGGAACATGCATATATACATACATGAAGTTTCAAGCATAAATCCATGCATTTATTACATCAAACTGCTCATTCAAAAGGTGATACAAGGCACAACTACATCAAGTCTAGTACATGAACTTCAAACTAAAAGAGTTCTAACATGTTTGATGTTTCTAGACAACACAACTTCAACTAAAACCCGAGTCCTCACGTGCTAAACTCTCTCCCGAGCTGTCAATGTCATCTCTGACTAGCTCCAGCCCTCTCTGTTGTCATGCACACATACAAAATAAAGCAACAGCCCGATAAACTCCGGTGAGAAATCATTTCCAGTATAATCGACATATAAAACGTTAAATAAATCATATCAACTCTAATCATACTCGACTCAACATTAGAGTAAATAACTCATATATCAAACAAGAATTAATTCATATAACGTCATTGCCAACAAGATTCGTAAACGATCTTGACATGGATATCCATCTATCGTAGTCATTCTTGACTAGAAAATAAGTTCGCCTCAGACCTTGGCAATAGAATCAATTCCATACATATCATATCATAATCATATCGAATTCAAAGATCCACTACTTGATATGGATTGACAACATCAAATAAAATCAAAGCGATAATCAAGTATGTGATTTTGGCGGGACAACTCAAGAAACTTCATTCTCGAGTTTCAAATCACTAACTTGAGATGTCGTCTTATACCTTCGTATTTTCTGGGTTTTTTAAGTACTTAAAATCTAAAAATAACATCAAAACATTCATATCAAACTTTGTTCAATTCTATCATTTCAGAATCGATTCAAAATCATCATTAGATCTTCAATTAAAATCACTTCAAACCTCGACTTCTTCTTCTTCAGTTCGAAATCAAAGTTCTTGAGTTGTTAGCCTTCAAAACTAGTCTGAAATTGAAGAATATAAATGCTACAACATCAAAAATATCTCAAAGAACATCTCAGCTCAATCCTAGGCTATCAAAACGGTCTCAAAACATGAATTGACGGCGTAGCAATTGAAAATTGGTAACCGACATAATATCGAAACCATTCTAACTTCATATGCACTTCTAATCAATTCGTCTCAGTCATAAACCATCGAAAACCAGCATAATCATAAGCTATACAAGTCGAAACACCTGCTGGAAATCATAACAAACACAAACGATAGCCGTTCATCGATTCGATTTTGAATATACAAAGTATAAACGTTCAAGAACATGCTCAAGGCATAAAAATCTGATCTCTGCAATATTTCAATCTTCAAAACATGTCGAAAGAAATAGAAACTTACACCAAAATGAAGTCCTTGTCTCAAGAATTCTAGAACTATTTTCGGAATCAAAATCGGACAATCGGATCAAAAGTTACGGGGTTTTGAAAATCCAATTTCAAAAGAAAAACGAAGATCTCGGCTTCCTCTGTTCACTTTTCTGAATTCAATATTTGTAATACACGTAACATGATGAATAATCAATAATAATCTGATAAGTTCAAATAATATTGCAATTTAGTCCCTAGAAACTTCATAAATTATAATTCAGTCCTCGACCCTTATTTTAATTCAATTTCAATCCTAAATAATTTAAAAATATTAAAATTTCAATTTAAACTCTAAATATTCTCAAATTAAATATACTCGAATTAAAATTAAATAATCTTGGATTAAATTAAATAATCTCGGGCCTTACAGCCTTTCTTGCCACAGTTAAAGCACGCAGGACCATATTCTATATGGTCCTGTTTGTAATAAGGTTTGTTAAACTTTGTTCTATTCTTATGCATAAAATTACCAAATTTTTTTATGAAGTGTGACATTGCTTCGCTACACATCTGCTCAGCTGACTTCTTTGATGATGCTTCCTCAGTCGGTTGAGGTGAGAAAGTTGAGGTCAACGCCTTGATGGGATTTGGAACAGATGGTTCTTCCTCTGTTTTGATTCCGAGTTCAAACTCTTAGACTTTGAGATCTGCAAATAAGTCGTGAAGCTCTAGTTTGTTTAGATCTTTTGATTCTCTCATGGCTATGGTCTTGACGTCCCATTCTCTAGGCAGTGCTCGCATAACCTTCAAAGCAATTTCACGATTAGTATATATTTTACCAAGAGAGATAAGTTCACAAACAATATTGTTAAATCTGTCGTCAAACTCAGTCATGGTTTCTCCTGGTTTCATTTTGGCATTGTCAAACTTCTGAATGGCTACAATGAGTTTTTTTTCTTTGGTTTGATCATTTTCTTCGCACAGTTGAATAAATTTCTCCCAAATTTCTTTGGCAGTTGAGCACGTCTTGATTTTGCTAAACATGTTCTTGTCCAGTGTTTTGTACAGAATGTATTTAGTTACGTTGTCAAGATTTGCTTTTTTCTTGTCCTCAGCGCTCCATTCTGCTCTAGGTTTCTCAACCATCTATGGTTCGCCTCCTGAGATGGCTATGGTAGTATTAACTTTGAGAATCTTCATTGGTCCATCGGTGATGACGTACCACATATCATCGCTTTGAGCAGAAAGATGTGCATGCATACGTATTTTCCAGTCATTATAATCTTCTTTAGAAAACATGGAATTTTGTTTAGAGAAGTCATGATGCAATAGTAAATATCAGCAGCTAAGAGAAAAACCCTCTCTGATACCACTTGTTGGGGATCGGTAGCGTGTGTAGAGGGAGTGAATACACACTCTAAAATTCTTTGAAAATACTAAGGAGATTAAGTAAATGTTAGTCTACTAAATCTGTTTTTCTCAGCTTCCTATATGAAAGAGAACTACTGAAATAGTGCAAAAATGGCTCTCTAACAGTTAGGTGATAATGTTGGAAATATGATGCAATGCAATAAAGAGATCAGAGTTTGTTTATGGATGTTCGGAGATCAATCTCCTACGTCATCCCTTCTTTCTCACGGGAAGGATACACTAGAAGACTTTGGCTGCAATACACCCGATCCAAGTTAGGACTTATCACTGCCTAAAGTGGAACTCCTAGATTTACACATATAAGATTCTAAGCTCTTATCAAGCTTCTTCTGTTTATTATGATTGTGGCTAAGCTATTTAAAGCTTAGATGCTCAGATCCTTGAAGTGAACTGAGTTTCCTTCGAACACCAATTTGGATTTGAGTAACCCTTGAAAGATCTCTTGAAGATCAGATAGGCTTCTGCTTTAGCGAAGGGTTGTACGAGCAGTCGAGTATTCAGAAAATTCATGTGCTTAGACAATGTGTTGGTTTTTGCTCTTCGTATCTTCTCTGAATAAGCTCTTGATATTTATATATTCAGTTGCAACGTCTCTAATGCTTCGTTAAGAGCACCTTTCAAGATGGTATCCTGAAACGTCTTATCATGTAGATAGATGACAGACTAGTTTCCTCTTTAGATGGAGCAAAACCTGATAGCATTCTGAATATCTGATCTGCAGTTGCTTTAATATCCGTTCAATATGTCTTCACATTAAATGTCATTTATGGCTATCGAAGCTTTATCGGCTAGCTTCTTAAATGTTTGTCCTTTCGCATTTAAGTCATCTTGTTAAGTCTACGTTAGAGACTGTTTGAATATTGGTATTGTACTTCGGTTGACATATATACTGATAGAGATCGGTTGACATCTGTCGGTTCCTGTTTTACATAGAAAAGACGGATATACTATAACAATGATATATTATTTTGTTATAACCAAAAGTCAGGATTCAACAATATCCAAGTTAATATTACTAATAAGCCCAGTGTTTTGAATTATACCATTACAATATGTGGGGGTAAATTTGGCAAAAAATGTGGTGTGTTTTGCCATACCAAAAAATAGTTAGTATATGGTGCTCACCTTTTATAATATAGTAAAGATTAGAAATAGAAATTGAGTCAAATTCATAGTAATTATTTTTTTCTTTAACTATTTGTTACCTTTCCTAAAATATATTTATCTTTTTTATCATAATCTTTTTTAAAATCGTATTTCATTAATAATGAGATGGATTTGTAAATCCATTGCAAATCAGTCTCTGATTTATATAATTTAAAGACGGATTTTGTCCGTATATAAAAATTTAAAAACGGATTTTTAGCGAAAATAATATTATCCCAAAGTTTGTTTCAAATTCGTATTTATTTTTGTCTTAAAATATTTCAACAAACTCCGTTTTTACATCCGTTCATGTTTTTGTCTCAAGTTTTTTGTCACACAATGAATTTTACTAAATAGAAACAAATTCAAAATTTTGTAGCAGATATGTCTCTGATTCATATAGATTTGATACGGACTTCGTTTCCGTCTCAAATTTCTGTTTCTGAAGCCTTGTTCTCTTGTAGATATTTAGTGTTGTACGAATCAATATTTGTCATTTTACCAAAAGATATAACTGATAGTAACAATGTAACTCAACTCGTTTTGAAACCGATATCACGAAGTTGTCTGAATGTAAAGGGAATTTATGCAGACGTACGTAACCGACCTCTCGAGCTAATACCCCAACTATTTGACAATTTGATACTTCTGTTAGCAAATTTTCCACTGCTATGGAGCCAATCACTTGTCCTTTCTTCATTTTCTATTGGATGTTTATTTAATTTATTGAAAAAATTAGTAATGTTGCTTAGAATAATTAAACACTAGCGTGGGTAGACAAGGAAAAAAAGTTACTCTTTTGAGAAATTTTTTTTTTTATATATATAACGGGGTTGTAGGATTTTTTTCATTGATGTGATGATAAAAGATTTTTGGCTCGCAACTCAATCTCGTGAGAGAGAGATGTGAATGATTTGAAGGCGATTTGTGAATTATTCTTTTGGAAGATGTTTTCATTTTGAGGAAATGTAAACAAATATTATATACAAACTTATAAATATTTATTTAAGATTGAAAATATTGTTTAATTTAATTAATAAATAAAAAAATTTGAATCAAACACAATCAATTTATTATATTAACATGATCAAGCTGAGTACACAAGAGACTGAGAAGGACCACCACAGATGTCGGTGTCTCAACCCATAAACTAGGACTCGGGCAAAAGTACGCATTTCTAGCTACAACATGAGCTATTTCATTCTCTTTTCTTGGCACAAACCCCACTACGAACTCAAGTTTTGCATTCATGATCAGCTTACACTGAGAGATAAAAGAAGCGAGTTCAGACAAGTCATTTACCGAAGATCCAAACGCATCAACCACAATTTTTGAGTCCGATTCAAAGATCATCTTATGAAACCCCAAATTATGTACCCAAGAAAGAGCTTCCAGGATGCTCATAGCTTCACCTTCAGTAATAGATAACCTACCTTGAAAAACAGAAGACCAACATTCAAGACATGCACCAGAAGCATCTCGCAGTACCATACCAAAACCGGTAACCCCTGCACCATCTGGAAAGGTCGCATCAATATTACATTTAACATATGAAAAGGGGGAGGGTGTCACGACTCGTATTTAGGACTATTTTGAGGGTTGACTACACCTGTTAGTGCTTGGTACTTCACTGCTATCCACTCATACAAAGCATTCAAAGCTGTAAAGACTGTATCAGAGGCTGGCAGGTGAGACGAGTTCCAAGATTTATTATTCATTTGCTTCCAAATAGCCCAGGCAACCATAGCAAACTTAGCGATACTCGGTTCCTGCAGCTTATCAATCATCTTAAACAACCATTCTACCACATATTCGGATATAAAAGCAACTGCATAAATTAGATCATGCAAACCAGCCTCTTGCCAACAGCTCTCTACAAATGTACAATTCACTGAAGAGTCCCAAGTATTCTCAATCCCCGAACCGCATATCACACAATCAAGAGAAACCGGAACACCCCTCCTGCCCAAATTATCTCTCGTCGGTAAACAATCACAACCAACTCTCCATAAAAAGTTCCTGATTTTCGGAGGCACCCGAATTTTCCATAAACGTTTCCATTTTACACATACATCATTTTTCACCACATCTTCCATATCCATTGCAACCCAATATCCTGACTTGATTGAATAAATACCATTCTTAGTAAAATGCCAAATACGATAATCCGGCCCAGCATTACAAATCAGCGGTATACTCGTAATGGCAGTAACATCCTGCTCACAAGAAATCTCATCGAGCATTTCATTATCCCATGTTGTGCAGCCCGGGATCATCAAATCATTAACTCTCAATCCCTAGAGACCATCAATTTGTGAGGCCTGGAGTAAAAACTTTCCTGGAGTACGTAGCCAAGGGTCTTTCCAAACCTGCACTGAACAATCAATAATGGTATATAGACGAAACGAATGCAAATATCATCCGCTAGGCGAATTTGAGAAAACACAAGCACATGAGGAATCACTTGAAGACGTGAAGTGTTTCTTCTAACTAGAGGCAAGCATGATTTTTTGCTGGTGATTATGGTAGTGCTTGGGATTGTTTTCAATTTTGTTAAAAAAAAGTTGAAAAATATTTCCTAAAAGCAAACTTGATTCTAGGGGAGGCACCCTAGGCCTCCCCTTAGATGGGGCCTCACAAAACACTTATTTTTTTGTTTTGTTTTTATTTAAATTTTGGATGAACTTCTAGTTTATTTTTTCAGAAATTTGAAATAGTGGTCAACTTTTGCACTTTAATTTCTCCTTCTTTGTTTAGGTAAAAATAAAATAAAATCATGTTTCATCTTTTTTTAAAAAAAATTCTTCATTAATTTTCTCAGCCTAGGTGAGTTAAGTTACTTTACTCAAATCGAGACAATTAGCGTCACATTTTTTTATTAAATGTGATTTTTTTTATATATTTGTGTGTGTTGTGGTTGTTATTTTTATTTTTAATTATTTGGTTTCTGGACTTTGGTCTCCGAATTTTTAGAATCTTATAATTGATCGATCATATTGTCTGTTGACAAAATATGGTATCTAAACTTGATTACCATTATTTAGTTGACAATTTTGTGCAACGAAAAGCGCGAAGAACATGAATATTTTTTTATTAAATTAGGAATGGATGATAATTATGCTCATTTAATTATTAGTCTGTATGTAATATTTTTATTTAATAAAAAATGTATATAAAACCTTACCCTAATTACAATTAGCCTAGGGACTCTAAACTTCTGAAGAGAGTTCTGCCTAGAAGCAATCTTAAACACCACCTAAATCTGGCAAAACCTAAGTGGCCAAGTGTTTGTATTTATTGATAAACAAAACTTGAGACGAGAATCAATTTTGTGTGACGTATATTCTACTTAACCCATAAAAATGTATCATTTTAATTTCTATGCCAAAAATGTTATTATACATTTTCATCGCAAAAATGGGTTGGCTCAATTCTCGTACATAAATCTGCATAAAACTGCCTCACTTATATATATATCTATAAGATTCTCTCACTTATAATAAATATATACATAAGATTGTCTCACTGGAGATCTATTCTGATTGATGATTGACCAGATCTAGCTAGCTATCTTTCTTTCGCATAATCAAGAAGAGACACTATCAAATGGAGGGTTATGCTTGTCGAATCAAACAGTGATTTTTATTTTTTTTTTTGGCCTCAACTTTTCATTGTCTTGCCATGATTTTTTATTCGAAAAAGAAAGACAAAACGAACAACTAACCATCGGTGAAATTCGATGCTACAGATAGGACAGTGCTATGTATAATGTAATCGCATCCATAGAGGTGTGCATAAAGCAGTTTGACTCCATATAAAGTATATACGAGTTTTCTTGAAGCTATTCAATTGTGTTTCTGATAGGATTGTGCTATGGGAAATTAAAGCCAGTGAAAGAAGTCGTACTTCTAGCGTCAACTACATAATGTAGTTGAACAAAAATAAGCTCCATATATACAAACCACCTACGGCGGGTATTCATAATCCTAGAGGACTCGAATTTCTTTTTTTCTTCTATATATCCATAAAAACCTAGTATATGTACTGTACATCATGTTCTTTTCAAACAAGAGGTGATGTAGCAGAACGTATCCTCAGTGCGAGCAATGGCGACGCCACCCATTCGGACGATGGTGTCCAAATTCTTATTCGGCTTCAAATCAGAGTCATTGAGAAGAAAATGTTGCAAATGCAGAAGGAGATGGGGAAATATTAGAAACAAAAGCACGCCAGTTTGGTGGTCACAATACATTTGTCTTCAAATATTATTCAAAGGATTTCGGACTAACAAATTAAAGTACTTCATTCTCAAAAAAAAAAAACAGAAAGAAAGAAAAACCAAATTAAAGTACTATTGTCAAATTTATAATAGTGTTCGCTAACCAGGAACCATGTTTATCAAACTTAAATAGTGTTGGGAAAAAAAAATTTATTCCTTATCCACAAAACATTTTATCAGCTTCAAACCGAGTACAGTGGCAACAAATATTCACATATGTGGCAGCCTGTTTCCGATTAAAACTGGCACCACGTTTTATCATGCATGTTTTAAGCAAAATGTTCGTGTGAAGATTTTGTATCAGACAAAGCCCCATAATCTGAACATGCATATGACCTCATATGGATTGAAACAAGACATATACAACCTTTGCTTAGCAATTATACTATCATAGCTCCAAATACACGAGAAAAGTTCCTCTTCACCAGATCCAATGAACAATAACAGCGCAAGTGATAAAATATTCCTAATTCATATACCAACAGCTAAAAACCATGGCCAAAACTTTAAACACAACTACTCACGTAGACCAACATATACACAGGATAACCGTGACTACTTTTCCTCACTTCCACCTCTTGTGGTTTTGGCTATACATAAAATCGAATCAGTCACGCTCTGGAGCATCCCCATGAACACTTCTGGAACCAAGATTGCCAGCATATGACCAAAGCTTATCCAAGTCGGCAGGGACCACTTTATCAAATTTATGGTTTGGCAATCCTGGGAGACCACTCTTACCGTGCGGAGAGATGGACCTTCTAGGGCTACTGGGGACTGGAGGCGACGAACAAAATGTTGGAGTTGCAAATGGGGAGGTGTAAGGTGTGTGCTGGATTGAGAATGGACTTGGTGACATCTTCTTTTGAATAGGTAGCCCATTGAATCCTCCTCCCCTGCTAAAAATTGACAGAGACTCCGCAGCAGCACAGCGCTTGGTAGTGTCATCTACATACAGGACATCATCAATCCTAGCAATTATGTTGAACGCTAAGCTTTCCATAACCCTCGAGTAGCTTTCAAGAATTGCATGTCCAACATCCTGTCTCAGAATGGCCGAGAATAAGACCCAGAAGTATCAAATTCAAATATAATAATAAGCTAGGAGAGATCATCTAATTGTTTTCGTCTCCATAAAGGCAAGATTGCATTCTCTTATTAAATGTGATTCAATGTGTATTATATCCTATGTTACTAGTCTATATTTATTAACAGTAAGGAAGAATGATTGAATAACAAACCTTGTTGTACTGGATTTTGTTCATATCAAGCGCAGTTTGGGGAAGACTTGGAAACCTGAGTCTAAGGCTATGTAACAGAGATTCTGCGCGTTGAGCCAGGAAGTGATTCTTTTCACCATCAGCTCCAAGGCCCTTCACCTTACCACCCCATAACTTTCTTTTAGATGTTTGAGAAATGGGGTGTTTCTTCCTGTCTTTCAGCTTCCACACATGCACAGCTGCCTCAGTTCTATTTACAACGTCAAGAGTAAGATGTTCTGATGACAAGTCTAGGCAGTCAAGAAGACATTCTGGTGAGAACTGCTCAGCAGTTATGTAGCGATAGATGATATCACCCAGGCAGTCTCTTCCATTCTGCAGGGAAATTTTACATATGACAAGGCTGAAAATCAATGGCCATAACATGATGACAACAGTGCAATACCCTATCCAACAAAATTAATAAAGGATAACATAATATATCTTAATGTGGGTCGAGGTGATGGCTGTTAAACTTCAGACAATCATTTCTCTTAATTTTAAGATCACAAACCTAGTTATATATCCAATACTGCTATAAACACAGTAAACAATAAAACTGAGCAATGTATCAAAGTAATTTTATCTTGTGATGGAGGAAGAAGATTACAAGTTCCCACTAGTAATGACTGCAGCCTGCAGGAACATTCCATTAAAAACTAGAGATTTCTTAAACCCAACGCGTAATTTAGTGTCTACCGTTTCAAATATGTATTAGAAACTGTAGCAGCATATTGCTTACGACCATGTTGCAGCTTAATCACATTTCTTCTGGAATATATAAAACTATGATTGATGAGTGAAAATTATTCAGAGGCATGCCACATGTAACTCTACCAAGATAAGCAAACAATTGAAGAATCACCTTGGGTAAGGTTTCCACATAGGCAGCTGGTATTTCCATCTCAGCAAGTACATTGCTATTAATGGCCATGGCTGCCTTCAGTAACTGGTTTGTGCAATCCCTGCACTGCTGCAAGCTCTTTCTGGAGGCCTCCGACAATCCCTTTCCTGGAACTTTAGGGCATGGAAGCCACCACTTCTCTTCCTGCCTTACTGATGGCCTCCCACTCAAAACACCTCCAGTGGAGAACTTGTCATAATCATCCACAACTATCCCACGGTCAACATACCCAAACTCCGTGTCCCGAAATCCATCAAGAACGCTTATTAACATTGCATCAAGCTTCTTGAGCGCTGGTAAATTCATATGCAAATCAGAACGTGGTCGTGTCTCCATAACCTCGTAAGTCCCCCCACCAGGAAATTGCTGCATTGACGGCACGAGTTCCACAATCGAATCACTCACAGATAAGAGGCATTCCATTTCTCTGCGCCACATAGCCCTCTTCTGTAAAGCCAACGGCTCCAACCTCCACAACTCTCCAAACACAGTTGCTAATGTTCCAAACCACAGTTAAGAGACATTACAAAGGAACAAATTAGAGCACAACGTTTGAACGTAGGTACTAACCAGAAAGATTGGTAATTGCATTTGAAATGGCTAACGCGGTGCAAACTCCTTTACCCCCTCCAGACATGTCTTCCCCAAGGAGCAGCTTAGCAAACCTCTCTTTCATCATATCGATTTCTAAAATATTTAAGAGACACAAAAAAATAAACAGAAGCACCATGGAAAAGGACATGAAATTGACGAGGTAAAAACAAATCACAAATTAATGCAAGAATGTGATACAAATACGTATTCTATTCATCTGCTAATGGCGACTGCACGAATGAAACCTAAGTCATGAAGAAGAGAACGAACGCAGTAGAGGAATATCAACAGGCAGTCGCAAAACTTCCAAAGAAGTCCAAACAACAATTACTTCCATAAACTTGGTACAGCACATATCATCGAAAATTTTCAAGCATTGCCAAAACGGATTCTAATCTCTTACTTGAAAAGCTACAAGGTAATCACTATGACTAAAAAAAAATGAAAAACTCCTGATTCATCAATGAGATAAAGGCAACACAAACCGGACAAATCAGAGCCACGCTTCAGCTGCTTATCATCCCAAACCACCACATCTCTCCCCCCAATCACCGGAAAACTAAAAGTCGGCGTGACCGAAGCCGAACCACCGGCGGCGAACGGAGAATAAACCACAGATCTCGAAGTGGGCCCATCATCCTCCTCCTCCGCATCGTAACTGGAACTCCCCGCCTCGCTGACGTCCGCGCTAATGCTGTAGCTCCCGCACCTTTCCTCGCTGCCGTCCTCCGACGTGACACTCCCCATGGACCCAGCAAATGCTGCACAAACCAAAGCTAAAATACATAAGAGTAGCAAAAGACAGACGCACATTCCGTCACCCCATCGCTGCGGCGTGAAGAAGAAGCAAGCGCATATGTGGCGTTACCTTAAATCTCCTCTGCAGATAAGAACGGTGGTGAAGATGGAGAGCTCCAAAAGTTAAAGCAGACAACTATAAAAGCAAAGCACAGGAATTTTTCTCCCCTCTCTAGTCTACTGATTCATCTGCCCCCTACCTATTAACGCCGTTAATATTTCACTCCTCCTTTTCCCCATAACTAACGGTAATTGCTCGCCCCGTCTACAAACGACGTCCAAAACAGAGAAAAAAAAAACAAAAACACCCGTGACAAAATATAATAATAATAATATTTATCCATAATACTAAAGAATTACAATGAATATTGAGATGTTATTAGTCATTGTATGAGTAAAAGGTCTATAATGTCCTTTCATTCGAAAATGCACGAACCCAAAATATGGTGTACGCAAGATTTAACATGTGGGTTGCTATGTAATTAAATAGGGGCCGTACCGTTACAAAACGGTGGTACTTGGACTAGGGTTGTGTCGTTTAACGGCAAATATTGGTCATTGTCGGCGTACAACCCCCATTTTGGCCACATCAACAATATTGGTCCTCTATCACAATAATTCATTGTCATATATATATATATATTGTATCTTAAAAAATATATAAAAACAGATTTGAATATTTTTGGGGCTTCCGTATATTTATTTATTTTTACTTTCTCCTAATGGATAAAATGAAACAGGAGATAATTGTGTAGTTTATGATATGATATTTTACTTGGACCACTTTATACTTTAATTATTGTTTAAAATGCATATTTCATTCCTTGTATCATTATATCATATTTAAGTATTATAGATTTTGCTTTTTTTCCTAAAATAACATTGGTATAGCTAAAATAAGATGTGGAAAAATACGAGGGAATAATTTTGGTCAAATTTAATTTTTTTTAAAAAAAAAAATTTGACCAGATTATATCAGTTTAAAATCTGTAACGCGGTTTATTTTTCATAATCTATGCTTTTCATTGATATTTCTTCTTATCACCCTAGTTTGAAATTTGAAATTTTAAAAGATTGTAATACGAGACTGTTTCTATTTATTACCCATGTAGTGTATGTATGTTCCTAAATTCCTTTTTTTTTTTTTTGGACTATATGTTCCTAAATTCCTAATATCCTATTTGATCTTTTTTTCCCCTGAAAACACACATACCAAAGTGAAGCTAGTATTTATTAGTACTTTGGATGAGAAATAAAATAAAAATAACGAACGAATTATATAATATAATTTTTTTTATTACACATATTAAAAATAATTGGAAAAACCAATTTACATAAGATTTTTTTATTTTCTTTTTATTTAATTCATTCAAAATAATAGTTGCATGTTTTTCAATATTTAATCAACAAAGATGTATTGGTAAAACTAAAAATAAATCAACTAAATCTAAATTAGACTAAATATTTAGGAAAAAAATCTATATTTTTTATGTAGCATTATTTTTCATTTCTTTGAAATATATATATATAAGTATATGTATATGTAATAAATAAAGAAAAATGCAGTAGGTTGCGTGTAGGATTAGATAAAACGGCAGTTTCGTTTCGTTATCACATTTAATATATCACGTAACAACAATGTGTGACAATAATGGTGCAATGAGTGGGAGATGTTCAGAAGTGGGAGTCCCCATGGTGAGAGATATGGGCGTCAATTCCCAGCCATCGGATCTGCTGGATGTGCGTTGACTAAAAAAACTTTCTTTTCTTTTCATTTTTAATAATAATAATAATAATAATAATTAGTTAATGTATTATTTTGGGCACGTATCCCGTAATTATGCTTTATGGGGTCTCTCAATTAAAATAAATTTATATATTATATATTGTCCCAATAAAATTAAAAATAGGTGCCCCACAGTCCTACTACCAATACTAAAGTAGAATAAAAATCCAATATAATTATATTATTTTAGTTCCTTGTGTATTAGTTGTATTTGGACTTGTGGAATGAGGATATTACCGAGGAAAAAGGTGTAATTATGGGAACATGCGGATAATACTATTTGTTTTGCCAAAAATTTGCATAAATATTTTTTTATAACCAAAGTATATATGGTGATTAGTATGTGATATTATTATTTATTATATGCATATGAGGAAAGATTAAAGAAAAAATAAAACAGTTGAAATTATTCAGACAAGAGGAATCTATGTTCTTTGTTTTATCTCCGAGTAAAACTCGCAGCTTAAATAATAATAACAAAACTATTGTGGATAGTTGGAAGGGTTTGAGAAGCTTCATTCTGGTTTAAATAGAACTTTTTGGTTTACTAAACTATTAGTAACATTTTGATTGATGCTATCACAATTGAATAGCTAGCTAATCAATAAGAGATGGTTTCTTGTTAATAATTAATAATGATCCGAATTGTAATTTGTGGATATAATGGGATTTGTGTTATGATGATTAATTTTGATATAAAAATCATCATTTTTTTAATGGATCAAATTGATTCAAATGAGCGAAGAACCAATCTTATAAGATTTTTTTGTATATATACACACACGTAGAAAAGTAACAGGTGAGCAGATTTGGGATTGGATAATAAGATGTAGGAACAAGATAATGATTGGGCAGTGTAATTTAGGTGCTTATTGAGGCAAGGATGGACTGGACTGGATGGCGTGCGTTTGATTCAAAATCATGAATAACATCTTGTAATTGGTTCCTGGTTTTCCCACGTCACAAAATCAATTTCTTCATGGGAAATCAATGTCTCGTTTGACTCGCTTAAGTATCTATATCCATCCAAATCCAAAATATATATATATTTATAATCAATATCAAAATATAAAAATAAAGCATACAAAAAGTTACCACTCTTGATAATAGTGCAATTCAAATTTGGTCATGGTTTTAACTTTTATTACTAATATATGTATAACTCATTTCATAGATCTCACGTTCTTTTCATCATATTATTTATTTATATATTAATTATTTATTTTACATCAATCAAATCATTAATTATTTATTTCACATCGATCAAATCATTGAATTCAAATTACTATATTATCCCTTATAAATAATATAATTTTTATTTTATTTATTGTTAAAAGGACAAAATAGTCATTTAACATTTTTATATAAAATTTAATCAATCAAATCAAATAAATCATAATCTATCATTCTAATCTAATACTATTTTAACTATCATTTATTATATATTTTTATTATATTATACTACTTATCTATATATTACTTATATCATAACTCAAACCAAACGGTGCCTAATTTAGCATAAATAATTATCGGATTTGTCATAATATTTTTTTATTTAAAAAGATGTCTAAGGTCGCTTATGTGTTAACGGTTGCCCACCGTCTCGAATTTTGAACAATTGATGCATATGGGTTTTGTTGCATTAATCTGTCAAGATTAATATACATACATTTTTTAAGAAGATTATTATTTGGCCTATTTTGATAAATAGAAATGATTGGAAAATATTAAAATAAACAAGAAAAAATAAATATTTATGATATATAAAAAGATAAAACTGTGTGGACGACCACCTAAATTTTAAGCAAAGCCGCAAGGGTGCTCATTCGTTACTCACCTATCTCTTTTTAAAACACTGCATAAATCATCATTGTTTCTTTCATATATATATATATATATATATATATATATATATATATATAATACAATAATAAAAATAATGGTAGATATTGATAGATAATGCGATTAGAATATTTTTGAGAAACGCCTAATTTATTTTTCAAAAAATAAAGATAAACCTAAAATTCTCTTATATTTACAAATACTCCAAAGCCCTGTTTGGTAAGCTTGATTAAACCAAGATTGTTTAATTGTCTCATGTTTGACTCGTTTTCAAGGCATTTGGATTGAAAAAATGATGGACTAAAACACTGTTCATGTAGGACACCTTTTCCGTTCATTTTCTGCTTGATTAAATTATAAAATCTACAATACCGTGGAAAGCAAAAAATAAAAAATGCCCTTCCTTTTATTAAATAATAAAAACCAAGAGGCCCACCACTAAACTTTTCATTCATCGATCTCTCTCCTTTATTGTCGAGGACCATTGAATCACCCCTTCACAAATCAAGATCATTCATCCATTTTTTTCTCACTGAACGCATCTCACAGCAAATCATTGTCCCAAATTAAAAATTAGCCGACGAAACATTTTGCAGACGGGAGATAGTCATTCACAAAATCTTTTATTCGCCAGATGACCTACGTTCCTTCAATGGGTTCGCATAGTAGGTTTCGATCTTATAGATCTGATTTGTTCTCTATAGTTGAAAAAAAAAATATATGTATATATATATATATATATATATATATATATATATATGCCTAAAAAATTCTTAGGTTTTGATCACGGTGAATGAGAGATATTCTCCTCAAATTAATCAGTTTATCCGATCTTTAATTTTTGCAGTAGGTAGGTGCGTTTGAATTGTGATATATTAGGGTTATATACAAGGGTATTTTGGTCACAAATTAAATAATTACTAACTTATCTTACTTTTAAAAATCAACCAAACACAATATGCTTATCATAATATACTACAATCCTTCTTTATCAACTTATTAATCATTCAATTATCTCATCCACATACCAAGCGAACCCCAAGTTGAGACAAGAAAGATTCATATGGGTAAGTTCTTGATGCATTGTAAATAGTGCAAATAAATGAACAAATAAAGTAAGACCATTGATGAAATCAAAGCAGTCAGAGTCAATAATTAAGCGTAGTTGATGACACTAAATATATTTTGATTCACACACATGTCGACGTTCAACATTCCTATTTATTCACTACTTGTATTTCACGATGCCTAATTAATAATCTTCCACATGCACCCCCCACCACATCAGATATAAATCATCCTTCCTCCGTCCTATATATATTGTTCTCTTTGAATTTTCACACAGATTAAGAAAAATGTATTGGAAAAGCAAATTTTATATAAACTTTCTATTTTATCCATATTCAATGTATTAAAAAATGATTGCACAATTTTCAAGGTGTAGTTAATAGGGGTATATCAATAAAGAAGTGTAAAAAAATATTACTACATATGATATATGACTATTTATTTGGGACAAACAAAAAAAAAACATGGATAATACAATTGGGACGGAGGGAGTATAATAAAACTCTATTTTTGACCATGTAATTATAGTTTTATTTTTTAAAAAAAATATTTGTTTTTCAATTGATCATATATACTTTAGATGTGGTGTTAACTTAACACGGTATATTGAAATTGTTAAAAAATTGAAAGACACATGATTTTGACATAATAGATTTTTCCAATTACAAAATTACAAATATACAGAAAATTGTGATTTTCTCGTAAATATGTATATGTTCAATATTCTCGTAAATATGTATATGTTTTTTCACCGCATTACGACAACGGGATTTCATGGATTTTCGTGGTTATTTGAAAGATAATATAAGGCAATGTTTTTATTTCAAAACATCGCGTATTCATAATGTTGACCACGTTCAACATGAAGCACATGGGTGATTAAAATTTTTTGGTAAACCACTCTAACCAGTAACCGCTAAAATCGAATTGCACTGCACCTGTAGTGACCCGTATCCAAGTAAGGTGATTAAGAAATTAATCATCATTAATATTCTTAAGTTCGAACGGCCCGAAGTGGAGGATCGGAGGATCCGAAGCCGTTCGGACGATCCGATCGGCATTCGGAGGCTCCGAACTCAAGTATCCAGTTGTCCGAAATATTACGTCATTGGTGACGTCACGGAGGGACGTTCGGACGCTCCGAAGGTAGGATCGAAGGCTCCGAACTCGTGTCGGCAGACGTCCTCTAGAAGCTATACAAGTGTATGGCTAAGAGAGTTCGGACGCAGAGATCGGACGGTCCGAACTGGATCGGACGCTCCGAACCCAAGATCGTACGCTCCGATCGTCGCCTATAAATAGGGGTGCCGAGCTCGTTCTTCCTTGCACCTCAACCTCTTCTCTCTCGTTTCCTAGGCCTTCTAGCTTAGATCTAGAAAATTCTAGGCATTCTATTGGGAATCCGAAAGTAGCGGAGTGATCCAGGCATCGTAGCGGAGCTGTGGCCTAGTTGTGAGGCAAGCAACAACAAAGGGCTGACGACGGACGCAGGTATAGCTTTGGCTTCCTAAAAATATTTAAAAGTATGGAATAGCTTAGTTAAGGATTTTAGAGTTTATTTAATTATGCATGGGTATTTTAATTGTAGACGCCATAGTGTGGACTAGTAGGCGTGAGATCTAGACCAATGATGCTAGGATTTGCCCGCAGTGTTAATTGTTGCTCCAGAAAAACAAGATTCTGTAGGCACAAGAGACGTCAATTCAATTAATTGTTGCTCAAGGGAAGAGACATTTACCTCGTTATTCTTCTTCAGTACATGCTCATTCCTGATGGTGCCAAATTGTTGAGAATTGGCAGCCATATTCTCAATTAAATTCCTCGTTTGTACCGGCGATTTATCCATATAAACGCCTCCACTTGCTGCATCTAGCATACTCCTGTCATGAGGCAACAAACCTTCATAGCATAATTGAATTAATTGATTTTCACCAAAATTTGGTACCGCTAAGTCGTGTAACGCCCAAATTACCCAACTCAATCAGATAACCACGATAATGTAGTAGTGTGAGTAGGGATCGTTCCCACGAAAAAAGGTAAATTTAATGTGTTCTAAATAAACTTAAGGGGGTTTTTGAGTTTTGGAACTTAACTACTGAAATTTCAAACGAATAAAATTAAATATTATCACTATCATGCAAGATTGAGAATTAAATTAGAGAAATCAATAAGAGACAAGTTCTGGTATCAGTCAACTACACCCTTGATATTCATTCATTCAATCATCGATTTCCTAAAAATAATTAATCCTATCGAATATTCATCATTGAAAATCAAATTCATGTTTCACCTTAAGCTTAGTTAATTAGACACCAGTGTTCTAAATCAACTCTTACCAATAAATTAACCCGAATTCCAGCGATCTAGATTTAAATCTAAGGTAGCATTCAAACGAGTGAAACTGACGAATCTAGACAATACATGCACCAGCGGATGTATTTCGCCTAGTCAATAATTATTCCTACGATTTAATAAATTCAACAGTAGAAAATATCAAACGTAGTTGCTTCGCAAATTAGTTGATTCAAACAATTACGGATTTGAATTCTAATTTAGCTATAGTTTGCATAGCAAAATCCTAAGATGGCCAGTCTGAAAATTTCGCATACAAACATGAAATAAAACAGATCAACTATTGATACTCAATAAGAATTAAACACTGAAAATCAAATCTCATGAATAAATTATATCAAGGTTTCGTCTCCCTCAACCAAGTATAAAAGTTTAGCTACAACGATTCATCAAAAAACTCAAGAAAAATTCAAAAGAAAAGAAGAAAACTTGAGAGAGAGTTGTAAGAACAAAACCTAGCCTCCAAGGGGATTGTAAAAGTCTGATCAAAATCCCCCAAAAACGGAATAAAAGCCTAATAAAAACTAGAGTCCAAAATAAAAGAGTTTCCAAAATTACATAATTTTTCCCGAACAGACTAGCGCGCTCGATCCTATGAGTTGGCAGGATCGAGCGCGTAAAAAGTTGCGTTGCTACTATTTTGAATTTCTTCGGCCGCGCTCGATCGCATGAATTCCTCGGATCGAGCGCATGAAAAATCCATTGCCTACTGTTTCGATTCTTCAGAAGTCGCGCTCGATCGCGTGAGTACGCAGGATCGAGGGCATGAAAAATTGCCAACATTCTGCCTTACTTCTTCTTGAACTTGATACTTCCTTCACATTAAACCCGAGAGTATGTTATGTAGCTAAATGCATGCATAAAACAAAACAAAGATAAAACACGAACAAAAACAATTAAATGAATGCAAACTATTAACAAAATAACATTAAAATATGCGAACAAAACACGACTATCAGACTGGTAGGCAACCGGATCTCAATAACTTAGACCTTGGGGATCAGATGTTTATATTTATGATTCTACAAGCAAATATGGAAAGTTGGGTCCTCGAGGAAAGAAATGTATTTTTATTAGATACTCTGAGCATTCTAAGGGTTACGTGTTCATTGGTGAACATGATGATGGAAGCATTACTGAGATTGAATCACGAAATGTAAAATTTCTGGAGAATGACTTTCCTAAGCGAGGTGAAATAAAGGGGAATGAAACTTTATTTGATGAAGAAGAGTCTAAAAACATAGATGAGGTTCTATCTTGTCCTTCGAGGGACAAATGGATGAGTGCAATGGAAGAAGAAATGGACTCAATGAAATCGAACAAAGTTTGGGAACTTGTTGAAATTCCACATGGTCGTAAAGCTATTGGGAACAAATGGGTTCTCAAATTAAGCGAAAGGCTAATGGAACAATAGAGAGGTATAAGGCTCGACTAGTGGCAAAGGGTTATACTCAACAAGAGGGTATTGATTTTGAAGAAACTTTTTTGCCAGTAGTGAGATTTACTTATATTCGTCTGTTGTTGGCCATAGTTGCTAATTTGGATTTAGAATTATATCAAATGGATGTTAAAACTGTTTTTCTCAATGAAGAACATGAGGAAAAAATCTACATGGAACAATCAGTAGGTTTTGTTGTTAAAGGTCAAGAAAACAAAGTTTGTAAATTGAACAGATCAATTTATGGCCTTAAGGAGTCTTCTAGACAATGATATTTGAGATTTCACAGAGCGATAATCTCATATGACTTCATTATGATTGATGAAGACCATTGTGTTTATGTGAAGAGATCCAATAGAAAGTTTGTAATTCTATCTCTTTATGTCGATGACATATTGTTAGTTGTTAATGACAAGGAGTATATAAAAACCATTAAGAAGTGGTTGTCCTCGAATTTTGAGATGAAGGACATGGGTGAGGCGGATTACATTCTAGGTGTTAAAATTCACAGAGATCGTTCTAAGAGACTGCTTGCATTGTCACAAGAATCTTACATTAAAAAGGTTCTAGAGTGATTTAGAATGTTGAATTGCAAACCCATTGATACTCTTGTGGCCAAAGGCGAGAACTTAAGTCGTGAAATGTGCCCAAACACTTCTGAAGAAATCCATGAGATGTCTAAAGTGCCATATTCTAGTGTAGTTGGGAGTTTGATGTATGCAATGATGTGTACTCATCCCGATATTTGTTATGACGTGGGTCTGGTCAGCAAGTATCAATCTAATGCTGGAAAAAGACACTGAAGTGCAGTTAAAAGGATTCTAAGATACCTAAAAGGCACTAAATATTATTTCCTCTATTATCAAGGAAAGGATCTAACACTGATGGGATACACAGATGCTGACTAGGGTGGTGATTTTGATGAGCGTAAATCCACCTCTAGATATGCTTTCTTATTAAATAGTGGATGCATATCTTGAAGAAGCAAGAAACAAACATGTGTATCTCTATCCACAATAGAAGAAGAATTTGTGGCGTGTGCTTCTGCAGTGCAACAAGGTGTTTGGTTGAGAAGATTTCTAGATCATTTAGGTGTAGTAAGCAATCCAGTGGGAGCTGTAACAGTTATTGCGATAATCAATCAGCAATTGCTTACACAAAGACCCTAAATATCATGAAAAACCAAACATATCGATCCAAATTACAATTTCATCAGAAATATTGTTGAAAAAAAAGAGATGACTTTGAAATACATGCCTATGCACGTGATGGTGGCTGATCCTTTTACTAAGCCGATACCAAGAGATATCTTCATAGATCATGTTAGATCTTTTGGACCACGTAGGACGTGATTGTAGTAGAACACATGAATAATTAAGAAATTGTGCTCATTATTATAAGATTATTTATTATGCGCTATGTGTACACATTTATTTTATGAATTTTTTATCTGCGTATTAAAGGTATGTCTGACAAGTTGAGATTGGTTCTCTCGCACGAGCAATCGCCTCTGATGTTGAAAAACATGCAGAGATGAGACAATATTGATTTTTTTAGTGAATAAAATCAATACATATGTTGCCTTGGTCATGAATTCCCAAGATGAGATTACTTCATGAAATTGTAATCGGAATGGATTTTCCCACAATCCATTAAACTTGTCTATAGCCAGATTAGAGTTTTCAATATATTGATATATGTTGGAGGATAAACGTGGTGAAAACTCAAGTTAAGTGTTGAGACACACTTGAACAAAGATCTGTACGATGTGAATATTATATATATGACATACGCTTCCAAAAGGAGGAAGAATCACATCATAGCACATGTTTTCATACCACGTGTGCTGAAGTGACCATCTGGATAATGAGTAGATGAGTCCCAAATCATTGTGTGAGATCCGAAGGTTTAAATACAAACTGGCCTAATCTTATACCCTTAATACTTTCAACGATTTCTTTAAATTTTATTTTAGTGTTGTTACTTTAGCATGCTACCAATAACTATGGATGATTCGGTATTGCGGTACATGTCTATGAAAGCAGCTAAAATAGAGATTGAAAGATTTCAGTTGGAAAGGAAGATTTATTTTGATTCTCATTTTATATTCACTAGCCGGCTAATTATGTTTAACATAATTGTTAGAACATAATTGTGAATACATGAATATTGATTAATATTTTTCTATCAAGTATGCTCTTATGATTTTGTATGGGACAAGAGATACGTTGATTAATGTAATAATAAATCTAGGGTATAACGAGTAGATATCATCGTGAATATTATGAAATGAACTGTTATATAACCTTAAAAGGTGTATGGCTATAAGCTCTGATTTAATATGCTCGTTGGTCACACGATCCATTTGGTAGTATGAAATTGGTGGTATATGATTGTGAACAAACTAGACGAAAAATCTAGCCCTCATGTGCGAGTGGGAGATGTAAGAAATATAAACGGGTCAGCCCTCATAACCGACCCAAATTAATTCAAAGTTTAATTTTAAATTATTAGAAGGGCCATGAAACTTCTTCTTCAGAAATTGCACTAACATCATATCGCAGGGTTTAAGCATTTGGATTGTGAACTTGACTCCTTTTCGGTCGTGATCGGTGTCGGACCATTAATTGCATTGCTATTTTCATCGAAAAAAAGGTTGGTAAATTCAACTATATACATTAAAAAATCCTAAGTCGAATTGTTTTTATTCGATTTGACTCGAAAGATTCGAGTTTAAGTTTTTCGTCAAACCCAAACTAGAAAAATCGGAGGAAGGATTATTCAGCGCTTCGACCACAAGAAGAGCATCCGACTCCACCAAGATGTTAGCAAATCGAAATTCCTTGAGCCAGTTCAAAACAAAAGTTGCACGGGTTACGGTCTACCCTAAATAAATCCAAGACTAGACTATATTTCGCAAGCCACAAATTAAATGATTCAAGACATGTTGGCCTGTTGGGTTAACAAGTAAACACTGTAGGGTTGTGATGTTGTGGACAAAAATGTTCAGGCTTCGCTACCAAGTACCATGTAAGAATTTCATATTTGGTAGCCTTCGAAATTGGCCTTTCTCATGGTCCTTGATATCCTCATCCTCGACATTTCTAGCACATTGGATAAAGTCGATATAGCATACGTACGATATAGCCAATAAGCATCTAATCGATTGACGTCGAAAATATAAGAATGTATTCAATCCACGATATTCATTTATTTTTAATGATTTTTATAAAGTTTAAAAGTCTAGGCGTATTTAATCTAAACTTTTATATACTCTACAAAAGTATACTGGTATTCAAACTAGAATTTCATAGTCATAAGTTTTCAAACTTGACTTTTCAAAATTTTATGAAAATCCATAAATATCCAAAATGTCAATAAATGTTCACGGATTTTTATGGAATTTTTTAGTACAAATATTGAAACATTATGTATAACTATAAAAAATTAAAAATTCTTCACCACTCCTACCAAAGATTTGAATAGACTTTTAATAGAAAAATTATTTATCCATCTTCTCTTTTTTCCTTACCAAAGCCATGAGCATAGACGGCGTACCCTTCCCTTGTCCCAAATTTTTTATGATAAAAACTTAAATAATAAATAAGAAATACAATCATAAAAAAAGCATAATTTTCTTCACCACAAAACCATTTTTCGATTCCGGCCTTTAAAATATTTATTCATATTTAATTATTTTTAAATATCATATTTTACAAATCATCAAAATTATTATTTTTAAAAATATTGATCACGATGATTAAATCATTATATTTTAGTTTTTTGTTAAAAAAAATTATTTATGTTAAACATGTAATACTTGAAAAATTGAAAATTTTAATATTTCATGTTATTTCTCATTTTTAGATAATTTATTGTAAAATCATGGTCATTAATTTTTTTTATATTTAAATTTAATATTTTATATATTGGAATATATGTCAAAATATTAGGTTCATTGGAATTTAGTTCTAATATTTTTATATAATTTATTTTAAAATCATATTCATTAATTTTTAATTTTGCGTTGTATTAAAAAAATTATATTTTCTTTGATTTTATTAGAATAATATATGTAAAAAGATAATGGCTAATTTTTTCAAATTCTTTAGTTGATAAAATAATAATAATTAATAATAAAAAATTTATTCATATGTGTTTACTCGTGTTGTTATGTAATAATATTAATTTGGCTCATTCTTAAACAAATTTTCTGTTATTTCAGCAATAATATTAATCATTTTCTTGAAATTTATGATATGTTTGTTTGATGGATTCATAAAAATTACTTTTGGACTTAGTTTTTAAGCCTTTTTTTATATCTTGTGTATTAAGATTTAAAATAAAATAATAGGATAGTTAGATATGATATTATTTTCGTCCATATACTATAATGCTAATATTTATATATTTTTATTTGTATATTTGACCATCTCCTTTTTAACATCGTTCAAATTATAAATCCATAAAATTCTATGAAAAAAATCTTTGAAAAATTCCACAGGAGTCCATAGAATTATTTTAAAAATTTATAAAAATCTATCAACTTTACAAAAATAAAATATTAAAATTTATTAAAACTTTTTATTGAATACACCCTTGTAAGTTATCCACATGTTCCATAGAATTATTTTAAAACTTTATAAAAATCTATCAACTTTACAAAAATAAAATATTAAAATTTATTAAAACTTTTTATTGAATACACCCTTGTAAGTTATCCACATGTTCGTTCATCAGCACCCATCGATAAAAGAAAGTCTAACCTATGTTATCAGCTTTCTACAAACTCCCGCCCATGACTGGTAAGATGGTTGTTAGAGTGAAAATAACAAATAAACATCGGAAAAAAAAAAAAAAAAACAGCTAGCAAAAACTATTGCACTTTTTATTTTCATGTGTTGAATGAATTTATAGTATATAGATTAAAAATCAATATACGTTGGCATCCTAATTGAAAGTATATTAGTATTATTGTAAAACAAGGTGACATGAACTAATTTCATGAATCTTCAAAGATACTAAAATCAATTATAATGATTCTCTGGCTCAAGGATAATGCTATGTGTACATAGAGTTGTACATAGAGAGTTACACGTCCTATAAATTAGGAAAGTATATCAAATTTTTTTTAAAATATCTTTATTTTCAATAGTTTGTCTTGCTCAAAAAAACTTTTAACGAAAATATTATTATTTTTTATTTTATTATTTATTGTGCAGTTTTAGGGGGTGTCAAAATTGAACCCGACCCGAGCTGACCAGAAAATTATCGGATTAAGGTTTTGAGGTTTTGGGATTCGGGTTAACCTGAAATATTTGATTTTTTTATTTTTAACAAAATAATTAAATACACATAATAATAATAATCAATATATTTTAATTTAAATACATAATAACAAAATCTCACTTATATAGTTTTATATAATTTAAATTGAAATTTTAATTATACGAAATTTAAAATATACTTACTACACAAAATAAAATTTATTTTTAAAAATCAATGTTTTAAAAAATAATTATTACATGTGGAAAATCTATGATAAAATATACAATAAATTTTTTTCAAACATATAATATATAAAAATATAGTAAATATTTCTTAATTAATCTATAAGTAAGTACAAAAACTTTTTAAAAATTTCTCAAATCAAACCCGAATAAATCAATAGCGACCGACCCAAACTCGACTAACTCGATCAACCCAAACCTACATGATTTGAGTTTTGATTTTGTTTTTTTTAACAAAATATTAACTATTACACATAATAATAATAAATATATTTTAATTTAAATACATAATAATAAAATCTCATTTATATATGATTTAAATTTGAAAGTTAAATTTTAAAAATTATAAAATATATTTACTAAAAAAATAAACAATTATTATTTTTATTGAACTCAGTAAAAAGTTATATATATTTTCATCATTACTTTTTAAAATTTTATAAAATAATTATTTTTATTGAACTCGGTAAATTAATTCTAAAAGTAAGTAATAGAATAAAAATAATAATATTTTAGAGAAATGTTTTTAGAGTAAGACAAAAAATTGTAGGTTGAAGAGAAAAAAAAAATTTAAGATACTTTTCTAATTTAATTGACGTGTAACCCTCTATGTATAATTCTATGTACACATAGCATTGTCCCTAGCTCAATCCAAAATGTTGAAAAAAAATATCAAATTCCAGGTCTGTAGGGTAATGGGCTTTGTTTGCTCAAGTTGGGCTTTGAATCCGTGTGTAATAAATAATAAGTTCACACCTATGATGCATAAAATTTCAACTTTATTTGAAATGGAGTCTCCTTTGTTTGATTCCATATGTCTGTCTTTATGGTGAAGTGTGTACAGTCCCAACTTTCTATGACACATTCACGTACCAACGCCACTCGCCCCATCATTTGTGTCCCGACCACGCCCCCACCAATTTGCCCAGACCGAATGCTACACAGACAGTACTGAATATTTTAGATTATTTCCAAACAGTGTTTACGACTCTTTTTTCGTAATTTTGTGGAATAAAAAATTATTAAAGTAGTTTCTTCAAACAATAGGTAAATCATGTTTGCATTTCAATTTAACCAATTCGATCGTTTCAATAAATTTATAGTGTGTGTGTTTGAAATACACTTTTTTTTATTTTATTAATTAATTTAGTTTAGATAATTGTTGACACGTGTGTCTTTTATTATTTTTATTAATTTCTCTTTCTTGTCCCTTAATTATTTTATGTTTTCCCTCTCCCTTTTCCATCCATTCTATTTAATATTTATTCATTTTCACTTATTTTCTCTTCTTTTGTTAATTTATTTTTAAAAAAAAATTATATTTCATTATTTTAATTTATTTTACTTCTAAGTTCTAAGTATGGTTTTTTTTTTGTCACAAAGTTCTAACTATGGTTCCTATCATCATCAACAAAAAGACATCCTCATAATAAATTTTAAAAATTACAAGAAATTTATATTTATTAGAAAAATGTAGTGACCCTTACCCGGATCACCTACTAAACAGAACTTAGGCATGCAATTAACTTAATAAAACAGATATCAGAATAAAACTGCGGAAATCAAAAACATTATACAATCCCAAGTAAAGAAATCTGTAATTTATCCAATAATATACAACCAAATCGAATAGCTGTATAAACCCAAACAACAGTAATAAAACCTAAGCGAAGCTCCAGCTGGCCAACCGCTGACTAGCCCCTCCTGGATCCACCCTCCTCGTCCAATCGCAAACCTGCCCCATGGAATAGGGTGTTCAGAAAATACAGAGTACGAGACGTGAGCATAAAACGCTCAGTGCGAGAGTATGAGTATACATGCATGCAAAGTGAACTCCTTATAGACTCGAGGTCAAGGATCAGATAACAGAGACAGACCGGGCCCTGGTATGTAGCACGTTGTGCCGTCGCTTCAGGAGGTGGCTCCCATACCGAGATAATCGTGGATACGCTGGACCCAAATCGATGGAAGTCCATCCACTAACAGGATAGGGTACAACCCTACTAACAGACATCTCGAAAGAGATACAGCAAGATGAAAATGAATGCAGCATAATATCATGGCATATAAATCATGCAGTCACATAATACATGCATACTCAGTCAGGATATCTCGAACAGTACTTTCGTACCTCAAAACAGTGCAAGCTCTACCAACTCTAGGTCCACGCCTATAGTCTGCTCTACACTGCCAAATGATACTACTATCATTAAAGTGCTCTTAAAAGCCTTAACTAAGCTATTGCATACTCCTAAATATTTATAGGAAGCAAAAGCTATACCTTCGTCCGTCGTTAGCCCTTTGATGTCGATGCCTCCAGAACTTGGGCACAACTCCGCTACGACTACCGAACGCCTCGCCGACCTCCGGACCAAGCCTAAGAAGACTAGAACAGCTCCAAAAGGACTAGAAAGGAAAGGAGAACTCGGAATTGGCAAATGAAAGTGAAGCCTCGGCCTTCTATTTATAGACAACGATCGGAGCTTCCGATCCTTGATCGGAACGTCCGAACCCCGATCGAAACGTCCGATCCTGCCATCGGAGCTTCCGAAGATCCTGATCTGCCACGTGTCAAAATATCACTAGTTGACTCCGGATAGGGGTGATCGGAGCTTCCGGTCCTGATCGGAGCTTCCGATCTTGCCACACGTCATGCCTGACGTAATACCGATCGGAGATTTCGATCCTGTTCGGAGCTTCCGATCCTGATCGGAGCTTCCGATCTCACCTTCGGAGCTTCCGAACTCTACCCAAGTAATTATGATTAATTCCTTTAATTACTCAATTAGGGTACGGGCTACTACATTCTCCCCCACTTAAGATATTTCGTCCTCGAAATCAGATCTTAAGTACCGAATGCAAAATACAGAAATCAGAAACATTCTTTATTCAAATCAAACGTTTACAGAGCTTGCAACTGAATACAATTTAACGAATGAAATCAAAACAACTCAGGATGGTCTTTACGCATCCTGTCCTCGAGCTCCCAAGTAGCTTCCTCAGTGCCTCGGCGCTGCCACTGAACTAAAACCAAGGGAATGACTTTGTTCCGTAAAACCTTATCCTTATAATCTAGGATACGAAGAGGTTTCTCAACATAAGTCAAATCTTTGTCTACCTGAACCTCAGTCCGCTGCAGAATATGAGATTCATCCGCCACATACCGTCGCAACAGAGATACGTGGAAAACGTCGTGAATACTGGATAGATGCGGTGGCAAAGCTAGTCGATAAGCCAAATCGCCAATGCTTTCCAAGATCTCAAACGGACCGATAAATCTGGGAGACAACTTGCCCTTAAGGCCAAATCTGAGAATCTTGCGGAAAGGTGACACTCTCAGAAACACTTTCTCCCCGACCTCGAACTGCAAGGGCCTACGCTTGATATTAGCATAGCTGGCCTGACGATCCTGTGCAGTCTTAATCCGTTTCTTGATCTGATCAACAATGTCTATCGCCTGCTGGATAAACTCCGGTCCCTCAGCCTGTCTCTCCCCCACTTCTTCCCAAAAGAGTGGAGTACGACAACGTCGCCCATACAACGCCTCAAAAGGTGCCATCCCAATACTAGTGTGATAGCTGTTGTTGTAAGCGAACTCGATCAACGGCAAATGATCCTGCCAGGCTGAACCAAAATCCAAGACGCGCGCTCTAAGCATATCCTCTAACGTACGGATAGTGCGCTCTGACTGACCATCAGTCTCCGGATGATAGGCTGTACTCAAACTGAGAGTAGTACCCATCGCACGCTGAACACTCCCCCAGAATCTAGAAGTAAACCTGGGGTCCCGATCGCTGACAATGCTCACAGGCACTCCATGAAGTCGGACAATCTCCTGAATGTACATCCGTGCCATGCGATCCACAGAGTACTCTCGGCTATAGGCAATGAAATGCGCTGACTTGGTGAGTCGGTCCACCACAACCCAGATAGCATCACAGTTCCTCGGGGATACCGGCAAATGGGTCACAAAGTTCATTGTGATAAACTCCCATTTCCATTCAGGAATAGGCAGACTGTGAAGCAATCCTCCAGGTCGTCGGTGCTCTGCCTTGACCTGTTGACACACCAAACATCTCGAAACAAACTGATAAACACTGCGTTTCATTCCCTTCCACCAGAAACGAGTACGTAGATCCTTGTACATCTTGTTGCTCCCAGGATGAATACTCAACTTAGTGCGATGTGCCTGAGATAAAATCTCCTCTCGCAACTCTTCATCCTGTGGAATCACAAGCCTACCAGACAAACACAGAAAGCCATCTGACTGATAATGAAATCCAGACGAGCTACCCTCGTTAGCTAGACGAGCTAAACGCTGGGTCTTCGAATCAGTCATCTGAGCATCTCGGATCCGTGAATACAAGGCTGGCTCAGATAATATCACAAACATCTGGATATTCTGCATACCTTTCTTATGCTTGAAGGTATAACCTGAAGTACAACAGTCACTAATCACACTAGACATCGAACAAGTCTGAAGTGCGGATAGTCGCACCTTGCGACTCAAAGCATCAGCGGTGAGATTAGCAGCTCCCGGATGGTACTTAATCACGCAATCATAGTCCTTAAGCAAATCCATCCAACGTCTCTGCCTCATGTTCAACTCTGCCTGAGTGAACAAATACTTGAGACTCTTATGGTCGGTAAAGATCTCAAATTTCTCGTCATACAGATAATGACACCAGATCTTCAAAGCGAACACAATGACTGCTAATTCCAAATCATGGACTGGGTAGTTGTCCTCGTGAAGCTTCAGCTGTCTAGAAGCATATGCGATCACATGCCCATTCTGAGTCAGGACACAACCTAACCCCTGAAGAGAATCATCCGTGTAAACTGCATACCCTCCAGATCCTGACGGTAATGCCAACACCAACGCAGAAGTCAACCGCCGTCGAAGCTCACGGAAATTCTCCTCACACTCGGAGGACCACTCAAAATCCACACCCTTGCGAGTAAGCTGCGTCAAAGGTCGAGCTAACTGAGAGAAGTTCAGAATGAAGCGACGATAATACCCTGCTAGACCCAGAAAACTACGGATCTCAGCAACCGTCGTCGGACGCGACCAATTAAGTACCGCTTCAATCTTGCTTGGATCAACAGAAATCCCCTCCCTGGATATGATATGGCCAAGAAAGACCACTCTATCCATCCAAAACTCACACTTGCTCAGCTTGGCGTACAACTGCTCATCTCGAAGAGTCTGTAGTACCAACCGCAAGTAAGAAACATGCTCTTTCGTATTACGTGAATACACCAAGATGTCGTCAATGAAGACCACGAAAAACTTGTCCAAGTACTCCCTGAAGACACGGTTCATCAAATCCATGAATATAGCCGGTGCATTAGTCAAACCAAATGGCATCACTAGGAACTCGTAATGCCCATAGCGAGTATGGAATGCAGTCTTGGCTACGTCCTGATCACGGACTCTCAACTGATGATACCCAGATCTCAAGTCAATCTTGGAGTAAACTGATGTGCCCTGCAGCTGGTCAAACAAGTCATCAATACGAGGCAACGGATACTTGTTCTTCACAGTGACTCGGTTCAGCTGCCTATAGTCAATGCACAGCCGCATCGACCCATCCTTCTTCTTTACGAAGAGAACAGGAGCTCCCCAAGGAGATACACTAGGACGAATGTACCCCTTGTCCAAAAGATCCTGTAGCTGATTCTTCAACTCACGCATCTCTGACGGAGGCAGACGATACGGTGCTCTAAAAATAGGCGAAGTACCCGGCATCAACTCTATGCCAAACTCGACTTCCCTAGCAGGAGGAAAACCCGGAATCTCATCAGGAAACACATCTGGAAATTCATCCACAACAGGAATGCTCTCTATCCCAATACTCTCAGCGGACAAATCAACTACATAGATAAGGTAGCCTTCTCCGCCAGACTCTAGAGCTCGACAGGCTCTCAAAGCGGATACCAAAGGCATCGGGGGTCGCGCTCCCTCACCATAGAAAAACCAACTCTCAGTCCCTTTCGGATGAAAGCATACTAATCTCTGATAGCAGTCCACTGAAGCTCGGTAGGTAGTTAACATATCTATTCCCAGAATGCAATCAAAGTCGTCCATCGCCAGGACCATGAGATTCGCTAACAAAATGTTCCCTTCGAACTCTAAAGGGCAACCCATCACTAGCGCTTAGCCAAAGCAGATTGGCCCGTCGGAGTAGAAACAGACATCACTACGTCTAGGGCAATGCATGGTAACTTATGCCTCTTAACAAAACGTGCAGAAATGAAGGAATGAGATGCACAAGTGTCAATAAGTACAAGAGCAGGTATACCATAAAGCAGAAATGTACCTGCGATGACTTTCTCATTCTCCTCCACAGCCTGATCATGTCTAAGGGCAAACACCTGGCCAGAAGCTCGTGGCCTCAAATGAGAACTCCCAGCAGACTGTCCCTGCGACCTCTGCTGTACGGTGGCCTGAGAACCCAATCCTGAACCAAAACCAGAACCGCCTCCCCCAGACAGTGGACAATCTCTCCGGATATGACCAGTCTCTCCACAACGGAAACAAGCTCCAGAAGCTCTACGGCATTTGTCGGATGGATGGTTCTTCCCATAGTGATCACACTTGTCCTTCTTACCGAAATGGACAACACCTCCAGAACCAGAGGAAGAAGAAGATCCAGACTTCTTGAAAGTTTGGGCACGGGGACCCAAAGAACTAGCAGGTCTCGACTGAGAGAAAGACTTGTTCCGCCGAATGCTGTCCTCTGCCTAGTGACAACGGCTCACCAAACCCTCGTAGGACATGTCGTCGCCAACCGCCACACGGTCATGGATCTCAGGGTTAAGGCCCTGAAGGAACAGATTATACTTCATCTCTGAGCTATCAGCAATCTCGGGGCAATAGGATAGCAGATCAAAGAACCTCTGCTGATACTCATCGATAGACATGGCTCCCTATCGCAGACTCAGTAGCTCGCCTGCCTTGGACTGTCGGAGTGCAGGAGGAAAATATCGCTTTTGGAAAGCAGTGCGGAACTCGGCCCAGGTGGCCACTCCTCTCGCCGCAACAAAAGGTGCAGAAGTAAACCTCCACCACCTGCGCGCACGCCCATCCAGAAGATAGCCAAGGGTCTCCACCTTCTGCTCCTCGGTGCATTGGAAAGTCTGAAAAGTCGTCTCCATGCGGTCTTACCAGTTCTCCGCATCCTCCGGAGACTCACCTCCAACTAAGGGCTTAGGACCCATAGCTAAGAATCGACGCACAGTGAAACGCTCGTCGTCATGGTGACGATGACGCCGTTCTCGACGAGGCTCCCGGTCGGCATCACCCCAACGCCCACCAACACTGCCATGAGAACTCTGGTCGTCACGATTTGACATCTACAAAAATACCTCAAGATGAGACTAAATCCCAAGAATTCTTTTGCATGCTCTGATACCATAAATGTAGTGACCCTTACCCGGATCACCTACTAAACAGAACTTAGGCATGCAATTAACTTAATAAAACAGATATCAGAATAAAACTGCGGAAACCAAAAATATTATACAATCCCAAGTAAAAAAATCTGTAATTTATCCAATAATATACAACCAAATCGAATAGCTGTATAAACCCAAACAACAGTAATAAAACCTAAGCGAAGCTCCAGCTGGCCAACCGCTGACTAGCCCCTCCTGGATCCACCCTCCTCGTCCAATCGCAAACCTGCCCCATGGAATAGGGTGTCCAGAAAATACAGAGTACGAGACGTGATCATAAAACGCTCAGTGCGAGAGTATGAGTATACATACATGCAAAGTGAACTCCCTATAGACTCGAGGTCAAGGATCAGATAACAGAGACAGACCGGGCCCTGGTATGTAGCACGCTGTGCCGTCGCTTCAGGAGGTGGCTCCCATATCGAGATAACCGTGGATACGCCGGACCCAAATCGATGGAAGTCCATCCACTAACAGGATAGGGTACAACCCTACTAACAGACATCTCGAAAGAGATACAGCAAGATGCAAATGAATGCAGCATAATATCATGGCATATAAATCATGCAGTCACATAATACATGCATACTCAGTCAGGATATCTCGAACAGTACTTTCGTACCTCAAAACAGTGCAAGCTCTACCAACTCTAGGTCCACGCCTATAGTCTGCTCTACACTGCCAAATGATACTACTATCATTAAAGTGCTCTTAAAAGCCTTAACTAAGCTATTTCATACTCCTAAATATTTATAGGAAGCAAAAGCTATACCTTCGTCCGTCGTTAGCCCTTTGATGTCGATGCCTCCAGAACTTGGGCACAACTCCGCTACGACTACCGAACGCCTCGCCGACCTCCGGACCAAGCCTAAGAAGACTAGAACAGCTCCAAAAGGACTAGAAAGGAAAGGAGAACTCGGAATTGGCAAATGAAAGTGAAGCCTCGGCCTTCTATTTATAGACAACGATCGGAGCTTCCGATCCTTGATCGAAACGTCCGAACCCCGATCGGAACGTCCGATCCTGCCATCGGAGCTTCCGAAGATCCTGATCTGCCACGTGTCAAAATATCACTAGTTGACTCCGGATAGGGGTGATCGGAGCTTTCGGTCCTGATCGGAGCTTCCGATCTTGCCACACGTCATGCCTGACGTAATACCGATCGGAGCTTCCAATCCTGTTCGGAGCTTCCGATCCTGATCGGAGCTTCCGATCTCACCTTCGGAGCTTCCGAACTCTACCCAAGTAATTATGATTAATTCCTTTAATTACTCAATTAGGGTACTGGCTACTACAAAAAAATATTCTAACTCTTTATCAATATTATAATCATCAACACAAAATCACATTGTGCCTTTCAATTATTTGTAATTTTTTTTGTTAAACTTCATAATTTTAAAGTAAGATATAAATTGATAATAAATTTGTATTTTTCATTTTAAAAAAAACTAAATTCAATAAATGCAAAAATTACACGAGAATGCCTTTTTTTTAAACTTCAAATTCATGTAGTTTTTTGTGTTTATTTCACTTTGTTTTTAACACAAATTTTAATTTTCCATCACAGTGAAAAAAAAATTAATTATGTGTGTTCTAAAAAACTCTAACTTCTAAAGTATTCTTATTATTTTCTACCCCCGGTAGTTTAAAAAAAGTCTAGGTTAATAATATTTTTAAATTATTTAAAATAATTTGTTGTGTATAATTTTATATTATTTTATTTATAATATATATTTCCTAGTAATAATTTTTTATAATTTAGTTTAGATAATAAAAATTAAAATATATAAATAAATAATTTATCTAGTTTTTCACATAAATTGTGTGTGTAAAAATAATAGTTTACAAAAGAGTTAGAGTTTTTTTATTAAATGGAAATTTCATATAATTTTTAAATTCTATCATATAAATTTCGAAACGATTGATTGAAAATAGAGAGATTCAAAGAGAAGAGAGAGAGATAAAACAAGAGACAATTGATTGAAAATGGAGAGAGAGAAAACAGGAAAGAAAAAAAAAAGAAAATAAGGTGGACATGTGTCCACAAACGAGGGAGGGCAGACGGAGAACCAAAAATCATAAATATATATATGTATATATTTACATAAACACATAACAAAATTTAAATATAGTCTCGAATAATGTAAATAATATTGTTAGATTTAAATTTTAACTAACAATATACCCCTACAACTTGACATATTTTGAAAATTATTAATAACTTAAATCGAAAAACTACAAAATATATATTTTTCAGTATAAGTAATTTATAATATTCGTATTAATTTTCACAACAAATAAAATTTCCTCTTTACGGTTGTTACGACGGTTAAAATCAAATTCAAATTCAAACTCACAAGCTTGTTATAAGCTAACAATTCCTGCTTCAACAATTTGTTTTCAGGTTTAAAAAAACTTAAACTCATTTGTGTTTAGGTTTAAAAACTTAGTGTTTGTGTTTCAATTTTTTAAAAATGATGAGCCACAAATTTTTGAATCACTTTGCACACATTAAATAACGAAAAATAACTAAGGTTTTTTGCCCCTCTCTTGTATTTTCGTATTTGGTTCATAATCTATACTCATAATTATAAATTTATTTTACATGTAAGAATATTAAAAAAGAAAATAGCTGCCCTCCCTTGCCCCTTAATAGAGCCGCCCCTGTCCACAAATGAAAATATGAAATATATCTTTCTGGAGTAGCATAGACTCTCCTGTATTGGATATCCACCATAACTATTGATGAATATTACATATATTGATGTGAATGGGATTTGAAATTCACTTCTATTTTGTCAATTCAAACAAGTCAAGTCATTTCAAACCAATGGATTTATAAAATCTTAAATCTAGCAATCTGATCACGGCCTCAATGTTGTGTTTGAATAACACAAATATTGATCTCAATTCATGCATTTGACTTTTTTTTTAAAAAAAAATCCTATATTTTTTAAAGTCAAATCCATATAATATTACGTTCCCAGTTCAACCTTATATTCAAAGATTATGTTAGATTAGGTCTTATGGATTTTTATCGGTGAGACGGATCAACTATACTAATTATTTTTAATAAAAAATAACACTTTTAACATAAAAAAATATTATGTTTAATTAATGACTCAAATAGAAAATCCATCTCACATAAATTTTTGTGAATTATGATATTGATCATTCTTCTATATATACTCACCATGTAGATACAATACGTACCCAATGTATGGTTACAATCTTGATAATTATAAATTCCAAAGAATAACCCAAAGTTTAAAATAAAAAATGGAATGATTAAGACCGGTGGTGGTAGTGACAAAAAACACAATGCGGATTGAATCTCTGTTAAAAAAGTACGTTTCCGTCGGTCGTGGTATTGTTTCGTAGCTGTTACGTTTCTCCCAAGTTGTGTCCCTTATAACATCTCCCTCCCATCTATGTTACTACATAGGAAGTGATTTTATACAAAAAATATTAATTGATGTTTTGAATTCAAATAAAAATACTACAGGATTCATAATATAATGTCAATTGATATTTTTTTTTAAAAAAATATAAAATCATAGAGAATGTAACACCTCCAAAAAGATGATAATTACAATGCATAAACAAAATCTTAATTAACCTCGGCATCCACAAACCAGACAAATAAACCAAGGCAAAGAATCCGTTATATGAAATCATTAATTAGGGTGGTCGAGGTCTAAGCCATGTTTTTGTTTTCAAAACTTTCCATGGTTTACGCATTAAAATCCCATTACCTTTTTCTTATCTTTTTTCTCCTTTCATTAATGACAATGATGCCCATTTTTGTGTAAGAGCAAATTACTTTGTTTACCGAATCATCTCTCTTCTCCTCTCCTCTCCTCTATTGTTCATTTTCATTTTTGTGTAAGAGCGAGCAAATTAAATTACTTTGGTAACAATGGGGGTGGCGATGCATGCCAAGTCCGACTCCGAAGTCACCAGCATCGAGGCTTCCACGCCGCCGAGGTCTCCGCGGCGGCCGCTGTACTACGTGCAGAGCCCGTCCCACTCGCAGCACGATCTGGAGAAAATGTCGTACGGGTCGAGCCCGTTCGGCTCCCCGACCCACCATTTCCAGTACCACTGCTCACCCATCCACCACTCACGTGAGTCCTCCACTTCAAGATACTCTGCTTCGCTGAAGAACCCCGGAGAAATCGGAAACGGCGGCGGGTGGCGGAGGATTCAAAGGAAGTACGATGAGCTGGGGGATCATGAAGAGGCGGAGGACGGTGAAGAATATGATGAAGGAGACGCCAAGGACGGTGGGCAAGTGAGGTTTTACGCTGTGTGCTTTGTGTTTTCGTTCGTGGCTCTGTTTACGACGTTTTCTTTGATTCTTTGGGGTGCAAGTCTCGCTTACAAGCCCAACATCATCGTCAAGGTCAGGCCAAGCCTTCTAATTTCTTTCATTTCATTTCCTTTTCCCCGTCTCGTAATTAATAATCCTAGCTTCTTCCAAATTAAGCTGATTGAAACTGGTCAATTCTTCCTACTTTATTATCTGCTCTAATGTACTATAATCAAAACCCACATAAATTCTCGTGTGTATGCATATTAGTTCTTGGGGTTGTAAAAAGATATATCAAAGTCTCCAACTTTTGCAGAATCTTGTTTTTTAATGATATTGTTTCGATGGAGTCTATGCAACAGTTCAAATTGACAGGATTGGATGCTATTCTGTGGGGACAAAACAATGGGGGTTTATTATTATATAATATAGAAGGAAAAATTATAAATTTAAATGATCCATTATTGACAGTAAATTCAAATTATTAGGAGTAAAAATATAAAAATGTGCCATATTTTTATTTTTAAATCCCACAAAAGTAAGTTAGGTTGTGTGTCACCGGTCCACAATATATATGTATAATAAATGTGGAGTGTCAGAATGTTGTGTAGTAATGATATGTGCAGTACTTTGATGATGCATGAACAGAACATTTTGTTTGAGAATTTCAATGTTCAAGCGGGAATGGACAACTCTGGGGTACCCACGGATATGTTATCTTTGAATTCGACGGTCAAGATCTTTTACCGGAACCCATCCACATTCTTTGGCGTCCACGTCACCTCCACTCCTCTCCAGCTTTACTATTTTGACCTCAAGGTGGCTTCGGGTCAGGTAACTTGTATATCAACTGGTGCAATTAACCAAACTTACTTAGCAAAATATAATCAAAACATTCATGTGTTGAGCTGAGCAGATGAGCAACTTCTACCAGTCCCGCAAGAGTCAGCGAACCGTGATGCCGGTGGTCGAGGGGCATCAGGTGCCGCTCTATGGCGGGATCCCGCTGCTCAGCGGCGCCAAAGGCCATCTGGAGAGCACCCCCGTGCCGCTGAACCTGACGTTCGTGATGCGATCGAGGGCCTACATTCTGGGGAGGCTGGTGAAGACTAAGTTCTACAGGAGTGTCTTGTGTCAAGTTGTCGTGAGAGGTACTCATCTGGGCAAGCCTCTTAATTTGACCAAATCTCAATCCTGTGTTTATCGTTCATGACTAGAGTGCTACATTTGCAGCTCAACTCTCTCTTTTCTAGACACTGTATTTGGCACCAAATTGTACATTTGTTGGCTGGCTCGTGACACAGTTTTCATTCTAATATAAAATGTGATTTTAAGTATATTTAATATTTGGTATACGGTGTAAATATTCTATAAAGATTTTACACTTGATAAAATATATAACTCCGCAATTTCGATCCCATAGAGCTACTGCCTGGGCTTGAAGAAGTTGCTATCTAACCCAGTAACTATTAAAGACCAAATAGCTGAGCTGAGTAATACCAAGCTCAACACTACACCTAATAAGCCAACGCTAATGTTTACGCACCACATGTTACCGAGTGTTCGGGGCTTCTTGATGGATGGCAACCCACATGAAACAGCGATCGAGCCTATGATGGCTCCTAAGCTCGGTAGAAACGGGAAAGCTTTTGCTACGAAATACGTTAATCCTCCGAAAAAGATTTTGATGCCACACCGGAGCCATCTCGGGCATGGCTTCTTTTTCTTGCTGATGTAGATGTGTTCCAAGTTGTCGTGCACGGGCATGGCGTAGATTTGGAAGGCGCACAGACTGTTGATCGATGTTAAGAAATATATGGCCCCCATTATGTAGTTTGATGTATGGATCTGGTGAAACTTTGTGAAGGCATCAAGAATTCCTCCGTTCACGATCACCTAGGGGCAAAGGGGACCAGTTGACCGAGTATTTCATGGTATTCGGATCAAGATTCATCGGGGGCAAAGGGGACCAGTTGACCGAGTATTTCATGGTATTCAGATCAAGATTCATCGGAGTTTATGTCTGAATATTTGTGTACCTTACTTCCGTAAGCCCAGTGCCCAACAATTACCAGCGGATACATACACATAGCAATCAGTAGATATGAAATAGTAACCCCTCTCCACATGGGCTTACGCGAAGGCTGTGTTGGACTGGTAGGCAGAGTCCCCTGCAACTACAAAATAATTTGTCATTTGTCGAGCTGGTCGTGTGTGTGTTTTAACAAATGATTCAACAGTTATGAAGTACCTGTATCTCGAGCACGAGATTATGTCCTCGGAAAGCAAGAGCAATGATTCCGATACCATTGAACACATTCCGAACTCTTGCACCAGTGTCGGTAGTTTCCACCTTCATCGTTGAATCGCCAGAAACATCAGCCAGGCGGCCCTCGCTGACCGACAGAACCCACAGAAGGCTGCAATATGCAACTGCTGTGAAGGACCCGACCAGGGAAACACGGTATAGTTTGTTGAGATTCATGAAGAAGAGATCAGTGAAGGTGGCCAAACATATGAACACTAGAAGCCATTCAGAAACTTTTAAAGTTCTTTCCTTGCATTTGAGGTCGTTTCCGCAGATGGCGCGGTAGAATTGGTTCATTGCGCTGCCACCGCTGATTATGTAGAAAACACATGTGCCGCCAGACAGGTACAGTACAGGGAATAGCGCTACCAGCTTCCCCAGTTTTTTACCTGGAATTCACAAGACATACAATGAGTTTTAATAGCAATACTACACTCGTGTGTGTATGTGTTAGTGTACATATATGTTTTATATGCGACTTTTCGTCAAGGATACTAACCGAAGGCAAACATCGAGAGGTTCAGAAATGTGCTGTAACGGATTCCGGCAACCGGTTCGTGGAGATTGAGAAGAAGCCATATTGTATAGAGCTGCCACCAAAATAGAACACTCAAACAAAAAATGCCCCAGAACCTGTGCAACCATCGGAGTTTTAATGTTTAGTTATCGTGGGACATATCTTGGTAGTGTTTGAGATTGCTTTATATTATGCACTTTTGAGTTGTTCAAATTTTATGAAGAAAAAGCTGAAAAAGTGTTTTCTAAAAGTAATCCCAAACATTACCTTTGGATTCAGAAAGCACCTTTGATTCGACAGAATCAAGGCTAAGGCATGATTTTTTATTATAAGTGGTTAAATTTTTGAGCATGCATTACTATCTAACTGACTATTAAACTGTAGAATTCACAGCCCTTTCGTGAAAAAATCGATCCGACTTGCTTACCATCCGAGATACGCTAAGGCGATGGGGAGTAGAAGAGGCTGCACTCCTATTCCAGAACATATCAAATGGAACGCTACAGTGAAAGTGTTGCCCTTTCTCGATTCGGTAATGGGTAGCCATGGCTCTAGCTCATCTTGAGGCGGTTCACTTTCTGGCACAATTATAACAAACTCTTCTTCGGATTTGCTTTCTGTCCTGCTTGATACGTCGTTGTTTTCATCCAGAATCGGTGCGATTCTAGCTGACCCGCCGCCAGTAGCCGCTTCTCCGATCATCATTTATTTGCCAGTGATACAAAAAATCAGTAGAACTCTTGATACGTTTTAATGTTGTACAAGCAGGCACACACACGCAATTTATCTAAATAGATAGATTGTAGACAAATTTATCATGTGTGTTTCTAATTTATATATAATATAAATTAGTCTATTTTAAAATCACTATCCAATTAAATATACCAAAATTTGAAAGAATGTAGAATAAAAAGTCAAATGAATTTAAAACATTACTTTCTTTCAATTGATGGCATATCAAAAGCTTAAAAAAGATTATTGTAACAGAGAGTTTGGAAATAATTTTGCAAGAACATAGGAAATAATACGCAAGCAATGATGCAATTAGTTCAGACATCAGTGTCATATCATTTTTTTTTTGACGTAGGAACCTGCAGCCTCTATCTTTCGGTGCGCTCTGGGTAAACCCCCATACTAACGCAATAGCCTGCAAACTACGCTAGTCAGCTAAACCACATTGGAAAAATTCTATGTGACAGACTAATCTAAGAAAGTGTTCGTAGGGAAAATCGAACTCCTGACCTCTGGCCAAGAGTTCACCTACTCCACCAACTTAGACACCCCTTAGGACATGCCATATCATATTTTACATATAAAATGAGTGTGTATCCTCTGATAATGATTAAGTAAATGATTTTTTATTTTAAAAAATATAATATTGATAGGTACGGGTTCAGGAGTAATTAAATTTAATTAAGATATAGATTATATGTATTAAGTTGGTATCAAGTTTATTAAGCTCATGTGTTTAAGTCCAAAGTGAGAGGTCCAACCTTTGGGAGGCCCATGGCCCATCCTAAAATCTATAAATAAAGAAGTATCTCCATTTTAAAGGTGACACACATTCTCTCAATTTATGTTTTAAAAACTTTTTAATTTTGAAATACACATTTTGTGGTGATCACTGACTTGAGAATCGGAGATTTTTCGCCAAGTATCCCAGCAACTCTAACCTCATTTCGTATTTTTGGTGACGAAGTGTTTTGTTGGCGTGGACGCATTAGGATTTAGGAGCAGCTGGTCTCCCCAAGCTACACACTGACTTAGATTGGTGACGAAGTGTTTTGTTGGCGTGGACGCATTAGGATTTAGGAGCAGCTGGTCTCCCCAAGCTACACACTGACTTAGATTGACCGATGACTTGAAATCCCTTATTTAGGATAAAACAATTTCATACGGCATCAAATATAATAAGCTCAAAATAATATTTTAAAAAAATTAGATCAACGTAATTACATATTATATAAAAAACTGATACAGGTAAAATTATTTTTTAAATTTAAACTTAAATAGAGAGTCAAGAATAGTAGTATACTATTAATAATATATGAACAGATTAGTTAATTCGTATAATTTTAGGTTTGCCTGAAATATTATTCATCTTATATCAAATTAAACACGATATTCTTTTACTAACAAATCTCTTTATATCTTATCTATTAATTATCTTCTACCATTTTAATTTCCAAAAAATCGAAATCTATAATATGAAGTTAAAAATTGACAAATTTCATTTTAAAAAACTTATATATATATATATATATATATATATATATGAGTTCTTTTATGGTGCCCAACAATTATGCCCAATTTCGTGCCCACCATGTATAATAAGTGAATTGACCAGCACAATTGATGTATTGACTTATAATAAATGGTGGACACAGAGTTGGGCATAATTGTTGGGCACCATAAAAGAACTATATATATATATATATATATATATATATATATATATATATATATAGATCACACGTAGGGATGTGCAACGACTCGCTAGTTTTGAATAAAAGATTAATGATGTATGGATTTGAAATCAAAAGCGAAGCCAAAGGCAAACTCTTCCAAATTAGCTAAAGCAGGCTTCTCTGAAAATGCGTCATGCATGTTTCATCGATGCGCTGATATTTTCTTCTCAAATAGTAATAATAATACAATAAGCATTCAGTAGGAGAAAACAAATTTAAAATTGATTCCATATCCATAATTATGTTTGTAGAAAATTTAATTCGCATCACTTTGTCAAAGTATTCATGATGGCTAAGAGATACATTTTTGGGCATTAAGTAGCTTTCATGCATGTAGAGAGTTTTTTTTTGTTGAAACAAACACTGAATAACATTAAACCAAATACGAAATAATTATACTGGAAATCAAAATAGGAGATGGTGTCACCCATCTCTCCCGATCAGTGCATAAATGATTTAGTGAACAATCAAAGAACTAGAACTACAAATTAGAGTCTACCAGTTTTCTCAACAAACATTACAATAATATTTAATTTATGTTTGTAACGCTTAGAAATTTCCATAACCACCAAAACCGCATGAAAAAGTTTCAGGAAAATAAACTGACTAATGTTAACTAGACATGACAATGGGTCTGAACTGACCAAAAGACTTGGGTACGTTACCTTTCGGGACTAGGACCCGGGCTGTCCCGAATAGAAGGTACTGAATTGAAAGAAAAGTCGGATATTAGGTCGAGTACAACAGGATTTACTGTCCAAGCTTACAATCAAGTGACTATCATATCATTATAATTGGTCTAAAAACTTTAACTAAACTAGTGACTACTCCGGTACTCCCAGTAACTACTAGGAGTTTAGATTTATATACGCATTCATCGATTGCCCTTTGTTGTCGAAGACCACGACTCAAGTTGTAGTGACCCTTACCGAGATCACCTACTAAACAGAACTTAGACATGCAATTAACTTAATCAAATAGTAAACCAGAATAAAGCTGCGAAAACAATAAATAATAATACAATCCCAAAGAAAGGAATATCAAATCTGTAATACCCAAATATTTATACAACCAAATCGAATAACTGTATCAACCCAATACAGTAAGAATAAACCCTAGGCAAAGCTCCAGCTGGCCAATCCACTGTCTAGCCCCTCTTGGATTCACCCGCCTCATCCAATCGCAAACCTGCCCCATGGAATAGGGTGTCCAGAAACACAGAGTACAAGACGTGAGCATAAAACGCTCAGCACGAGAGTATGAGTATACATGAATGCAAGTGTACCGCCTACTGACTAGAGGCCAAGAATCGGATAACAAAGATAGACCGGGCACTGGTATGTAGCACGCTGTGCCGTCGCTTCAGGAGGTGGCTCACATACCGAAATACTAGTGGATACGCCGGACCCAAATCTATGGAAGTCCATCCCCTAACAGGATATGGTAGAACCCTACTAACAGACATCTCAAAAGAGATAGCTCAATATGCATATGTATGCAGCATAAAATCATGTCATATAAATCATGCAGTCACATAATACATGCATACTCAGTCAGGATATCTCGAACAGTACTTTCGTACCTATTGAATCCTGACTTTTGGTGATAACAAAACAATACTTTGTTGTTTAGTTGGCCGCCATTTATTTGTATAAGCAGCTACGTCAACCGAACAAAGACATATCTACCGACGTCAGCCAAAGCATGCAAAGCAGTTGTACGTCAACCGAACAAAGACATATCTACCGACGTCAGCTAAAGCTTGTCAACCAACGATAATGCAAAACAGTTGTATGTCAAACGGAACAAAGACATACCTACCGACTGAGATATCTACCGAACTTCAAATACAGAAAGCTACACGCTACATTTCAAAATTACAGTTTTCCAGATCTCAGAAAGTGACAAGACAACTGAAAAGCAAAAGGACGAAGCATTTAAGGATTCATCTGATAAAGTGAGAAAGCCTTAAATAGCATTTAATGTGAGCGACACATTGAATAGACAATTAAAGGCGCCCCCAGTACAAAATATTCAGAAAACTTTATCAGTAGGGAAATCTTACCATTGGACAAAGAAGAAAAACGTTGAAAACAAAGGCTATATATTTCAAAGACTTTCTAGACAGAAAATACGATACAACAACGCTTATTGAGAATCTGTCTATCTGAGCTCTCGAACCTATCTTGAATATTCGACCGCTCAAATAGAAAACCCTTAGCTTAAACAGCCTTATCCGATCTTCGAAGAGATCTTTTCAAGGGTTGCTCAAATCCAGATATCGTTTGAAGAACGCTACCTGATACAAGGATTTGAGAAGTCTTAAGTCCTCGAGAGACTAAGACAATCATCATCACCATCTGAAGTAGCCCGTACCCTAATTGAGTAATTAAAGGATTAATGCTAATTAAATAAATTGGGGATCGGACGGATCGGAAGCTCCGAAGGCACGATCGGAAGCTCCGAACAGGATCGGAAGCTCCAATGAGCGATCGGAGGCACCGATGATATTACGTCATTCATGACGTGTGGTTAGATCGGAAGCTCCGATCAGGACCGAAAGTTCCGATCACCCCTATCCGGAGTCAACAAGTGATATTTTGACACGTGGCAGATCAGGATCTTCGAAAGCTCCGATGGCAGGATCGGACGTTCCGATCGAGGTTCAGACGTTCCGATCAAGGATCGGAAGTTTCGATCGTTGTCTATAAATAGAAGGCCGAGGCTTCACTTTCATTTGCCAATTCCGAGTTCTCCTTTCCATTCTAGTTCTTTTGGAGCTGTTCTAGTCTTCTTAGGCTTAGTCCGGAGGTCGGCGAGGCGTTCGGTAGTCGTAGCGCAGTTGTGTCCAAGTTCTGGAGGCATCGACATCAAAGGGCTAACGACGGACGAAGGTATAGCTTTTGCTCCCTATAAATATTTAAGAGTATGCAATAGCTTAGTTAAGGCTTTTAGAGCACTTTAATGATAGTAGTATCATTTGGCAGTGTAGAGCAGACTATAGGCGTGGACCTAGAGTTGGTAGAGCTTGCACTGTTTTGAGGTACGGAAGTACTGTTCGAGATATCCTGACTGAGTATGCATGTATTATGTGACTGCATGGTTTATATGTCATTGATTTATGTTGCATTCATTTGCATCTTGCTGTATCTCTTTCGAGATGTCTGTTAGTAGGGTTGTACCCTATCCTGTTAGTGGATGGACTTCTATCGATTTGGGTCCGGCGTATCCATGGTTATCTCGGTATGGGAGCCACCTCCTGAAGCAACGGCACAGCGTGCTACATACCAGGGCCCGGTCTGTCTCTGTTATCTGATCCTTGACCTCGAGTCTATAGGGAGTTCACTTTGCATGCATGTATACTTATACTCTCGTACTGAGCGTTTTATTCTCACGTCTCGTACTCTATATTTTCTGGACACCCTATTCCATGGGGCAGGTTTGCGATTGGACGAGGAGGGTGGATCTAGGAGGGGCTAGTCAGTGGTTGGCCAGCTGGAGCTTCGTCTAGGATTTATTACTGTTGTTTGAGTTTATACAGCTATTCGATTTGGTTTTATATTATTGGATAAAATTACAGATTCCTTTACTTGGGATTGTATATTTTTTATGGTTTCCGCAGTTTTATTCTGATATCTGTTTAATTAAATTAATTGCATGCATAAGTTCTATTTAGTAGGTGATCCGGGTAAGGGTCACTACATTTATGGTATCAGAGCATGCAAAAGAATTCTTGGGATTTAGTCTCATCATGAGGTATTTTTGTAGTTGGCAAATCATGACGACCGGAGTTCTCATGGCAGTGTTGGTGGGCGTTGAGGTGATGCCGACCGGGAGCCTCGTCGAGAACGGCGTCATCGTTATCATGACGACGAGCGTTTCACTGTGCGTCGATTCTTAGCTATGGGTCCTAAGCCCTTAGTTGGAGGTGAGTCTCCGGAGGATGCGGAGAACTGGTTAGACCGCATGGAGACGACTTTTCAGACTTTCCAATGCACCGAGGAGCAGAAGGTAGAGACCCTTGGCTATCTTCTGGATGGGCGTGCGCGCAGGTGGTGGAGGTTTACTTCTGCACCTTTTGTTGCGGCGAGAGGAGTGGCCACCTGGGCTGAGTTCCGCACTGCTTTCCAAAAGCGATATTTTCCTCCTGCACTCCGACAGTCAAAGGCAGGCGAGCTACTGAGTCTGCGATAGGGAGCCATGTCTATCGATGAGTATCAGCAGAGGTTCTTTGATCTGCTATCCTATTGCCCCGAGATTGCTGATAGCTCAGAGATGAAGTATAATCTGTTCCTTCAGGGCCTTAACCCTGAGATCCATGACCGTGTGGCGGTTGGCGACGACATGTCCTACGAGGGTTTGGTGAGCCGTTGTCATCAGGCGGAGGACAGCATTCGGCGGAACAGGTCTTTCCCTCAGTCGAGGCCTGCTAGTTCTTTGGGTCCCCGTGCCCAAACTTTCAAGAAGTCTGGATCTTCTTCTTCCTCTGGTTCTGGAGGTGTTGTCTATTACGGTAAGAAGGACAAGTGTGATCACTGTGGGAAGAACCATCCATCCGACAAGTGCCGTAGAGCTTCGGGAGCTTGTTTCTGTTGTGGAGAGACTGGTCATATCCGGAGAGATTGTCCACTATCTGGGGGAGGCGGTTCAGGATCTGGTTCAGGATCTGGTTCTCAGGCCACCGTACAGCAGAGGTCGCAGGGACAGTCTGCTGGGAGTTCTCATTTGAGGCCACGAGCTTCTGGCCAGGTGTTTGCCCTGAGACATGATCAAGCTGTGGAGGAGAATGAGAAAGTCATCGCAGGTACATTTCTGCTTTATGGTATACCTGCTCTTGTACTTATTGACACTGGTGCATCTCATTCCTTCATTTCTGCATGTTTTGTTAAGAGGCATAAGTTACCATGCATTGCACTAGACGTAGTGATGTCTGTTTCTACTCCGACGGGCCAATCTGCTTTGGCTAAGCATCTAGTGATGGGTTGCCCTTTAGAGTTCGAAGGAAACATTTTGTTAGCGAATCTTATGGTCCTGGCGTTGGACGACTTTGATTGCATTTTGGGAATAGATATGTTGGCTACCTATCGAGCTTCAGTGGACTGCTATCAGAGATTAGTACGCTTTCATCCGGAGGGGAGTGAGAGTTGGTTTTTCTATGGTGAGGGAGCGCGACCCCCGATGCCTTTGGTATCAGCTTTGAGAGCCTGTCGAGCTCTAGAGTCTGGCGGGGAAGGCTACCTTATCTATGCAGTTGATTTGTCCGCTGAGAGTATTGGGAAAGAGAGCATTCCTGTTGTGGATGAATTTCCAGATGTATTTCCTGATGAGATTTCGGGTTTTCCTCCTGCTAGGGAAGTCGAGTTTGGCATAGAGTTGATGCCGGGTACTTCGCCTATTTCTAGAGCACCGTATCGTCTGGCTCCGTCAGAGATGCGTGAGTTGAAGAATCAGCTACAGGATCTTTTGGACAAGGGGTACATTCGTCCTAGTGTATCTCCTTGGGGAGCTCCTGTTCTCTTTGTGAAGAAGAAGGATGGGTCGATGCAGCTGTGCATGACTATCGGCAGCTGAATCGAGTCACTGTGAAGAACAAGTATCCGTTGCCTTGTATTGATGACTTGTTCGATCAGCTGCAGGGCACGTCAGTTTACTCCAAGATTGACTTGAGATCTAGGTATCATCAGTTGAGAGTCCGTGATCAGGACGTAGCCAAGACTGCATTCCGTACTCGCTATGGGCATTACGAGTTTCTAGTGATGCCATTTGGTTTGACTAATGCGCCGGCTATATTCATGGATTTGATGAACCGTGTCTTCAGGGAGTATTTGGACAAGTTTGTCGTGGTCTTCATTGACGACATCTTGGTGTATTCACGTAATATGGAAGAGCATGTTTCTCACTTGCGGTTGGTACTACAGACTCTTCGAGATGAGCAGTTGTACGCCAAGCTGAGCAAGTGTGAGTTCTGGATGGATAGAGTGGTCTTTCTTGGCCATATCATATCCAGGGAGGGGATTTCTGTTGATCCAAGCAAGATTGAAGCGGTACTTAATTGGTCGCGTCCGACGACAGTTGCTGAGATCCGTAGTTTTCTGGGTCTAGCAGGGTATTATCGTCGCTTCATTCTGAACTTCTCTCAGTTAGCTCGACCGTTGACGCAGCTTACCCGCAAGGGTGTGGATTTCGAGTGGTCCTCCGAGTGTGAGAAGAATTTTTGTGAGCTTCGACGGCGGTTGACTTCTGCGCTGGTGTTGGCATTACCGTCAGGATCTGGAGGGTATGTGGTTTACACGGATGCTTCTCTTCAGGAGTTAGGTTGTGTCCTGACTCAGAATGGGCATGTGATCGCATACGCTTCTAGACAGCTGAAGCTTCATGAGGACAACTACCCAGTCCATGATTTGGAGTTAGCAGCCATTGTGTTCGCTTTGAAGATCTGGCGTCATTATCTGTATGGCGATAAATTTGAGATCTTCACCGACCATAAGAGTCTCAAGTATTTGTTCACTCAGGCGGAGTTGAACATGAGGTAGAGACGTTGGATGGACTTGCTTAAGGACTATGATTGCGAGATTAAGTACCATCCGGGAGCTGCTAATCTCACCGCTCATTCTTTGAGTCGCAAGGTGCAACTATCCGCACTTCAGACTTGTTCTATGTCTAGTGCGATCAGTGACTGTTGTACTTCAGGTTATACCTTCAAGCATAAGAAAGGTATGCAGAGTATCCAGATGTTTGCGATATTATCTGAGCCAGCCTTGTATTCGCGGATCCGAGATGCTCAGATGTCTGTTTGAAGACCCAGCGTTTAGCTCGTCTAGCTAACGAGGGTAGCTCGTCTGAATTTCATTATCAGTCAGATGGCTTTCTGTGTTTGTCTGGTAGGCTTGTGATTCCGCAGGATGAAGAGTTGCGAGAGGAGATTTTGTCTCAGGCGCATCGCACTAAGTTGAGTATTCATCCTGGGAGCAACAAGATGTACAAGGATCTACGTACTCGTTTCTGGTGGAAGGGAATGAAACGCAATGTTTATCAGTTTGTTTCGAGATGTTTGGTGTGTCAACAGGTCAAGGCAGAGCACCGACGACCTGGAGGATTGCTTCACAGTCTGCCTATTCCTGAATGGAAATGGGAGTTTATCACAATGGACTTTGTGACCCATTTGCCGTTATCCCCGAGAAACTGTGATGCTATCTGGGTTGTGGTGGACCGACTCACCAAGTCAGCGCATTTCATTGCCTATAGCCGAGAGTACTCTGTGGATTGCATGGCACGGATATACATTCAGGAGATCGTTCGACTTCATGGAGTGCCTGTGAGCATTGTCAGCGATCGGGACCCCAGGTTCACTTCTAGATTTTGGGGGAGCGTTTAGCGTGCGATGGGTACTACTCTCAGTTTGAGTACTGCCTATCATTCGGAGACTGATGGTCAGTCAGAGCGCACTATCCGTACTTTAGAGGATATGCTTAGAGCGTGCGTCATGGATTTTGGTTCAGCCTGGCAGGATCATTTGCCGTTGATTGAGTTCGCGTACAACAATAGCTATCATACTAGTATTGGGATGGCACCTTTTGAGGCATTGTACGGGCGACGTTGTCGTACTCCACTCTTCTGGGAAGAAGTGGGGGAGAGACAGGCTGAGGGACCGGAGCTTATCCAGCAGGCGGTAGACATTGTCGATCAGATCAAGAAACGGATTAAGACTGCACAGGATCGTCAGGCCAGCTATGCTAATATCAAGCGTAGGCCTTTGCAGTTCGAGGTCGGGGAGAAAGTGTTTCTGAGAGTGTCACCTTTCCACAAGATTCTCAGATTTGGCCTTAAGGGCAAGTTGTCTCCCAGGTTTATCGGTCCGTTTGAGATCTTGGAGAGCATTGGCGATTTGGCTTATCGACTAGCTTTGCCACCGCATCTATCCAGTATTCACGACGTGTTCCACGTATCTCTGTTGCGACGGTATGTGCGGATGAATCTCATATTCTGCAGCGGTCTGAGGTTCAGGTAGACAAGGATTTGACTTATGTTGAGAAACCTCTTCGTATCCTGGATTATAAGGATAAGGTTTTACGGAACAAAGTCATTCCTTTGGTTTTAGTTCAGTGGCAACGCCGAGGCACTGAGGAAGCTACTTGGGAGCTTGAGGACAGGATGCGTAAAGACCATCCTGAGTTTTTTTGATTTCATTCTTTAAGTTGTATTCAGTTGCAAACTCTGTAAACGTTTGATTTGAATAAAGAATGTTTCTGATTTCTGTATTTGCATTCGGTACTTAAGATCTGATTTCGAGGACGAAATATCTTAAGTGGGGGAGAATGTAGTAGCCCGTACCCTAATTGAGTAATTAAAAGATTAATGCTAATTAAATAAATTGGGGATCGGACGGATCGGAAGCTCCGAAGGCACGATCGGAAGCTCCGAACAGGATCGGAAGCTCCGATGAGCGATCGGAGGCACCGATGATATTACGTCATTCATGACGTGTGGTTAGATCGGAAGCTCCGATCAGGACCGGAAGTTCCGATAACCCCTATCCGGAGTCAACAAGTGATATTTTGACACGTGGCAGATCAGGATCTTCGGAAGCTCCGATGGCAGGATCGGACGTTCTGATCGAGGTTCGGACGTTCCGATCAAGGATCGGAAGTTTCGATCGTTGTCTATAAATAGAAGGCCGAGGCTTCACTTTCATTTGCCAATTTCGAGTTCTCCTTTCCATTCTAGTTCTTTTGGAGCTGTTCTAGTCTTCTTAGGCTTAGTCCGGAGGTCGGCGAGGCGTTTGGTAGTCGTAGCGCAGTTGTGCCCAAGTTCTGGAGGCATCGACATCAAAGGGCTAACGACGGATGAAGGTATAGCTTTTGCTCCCTATAAATATTTAGGAGTATGCAATAGCTTAGTTAAGGCTTTTAGAGCACTTTAATGATAGTAGTATCATTTGGCAGTGTAGAGCAAACTATAGGCGTGGACCTAGAGTTGGTAGAGCTTGCACTGTTTTGAGGTACGGAAGTACTGTTCGAGATATCCTGACTGAGTATGCATGTATTATGTGACTGCATGGTTTATATGTCATTGATTTATGCTGCATTCATTTGCATCTTGCTGTATCTCTTTCGAGATATCTGTTAGTAGGGTTGTACCCTATCCTGTTAGTGGATGGACTTCCATCGATTTGGGTCCGGCGTATCCACGGTTATCTCGGTATGGGAGCTACCTCCTGAAGCGACGGCACAGCGTGCTACATACCAGGGCCCGATCTGTCTCTGTTATCTGATCCTTGACCTCGAGTCTATAGGGAGTTCACTTTGCATGCATGTATACTCATACTCTCGTATTGAGCGTTTTATGCTCACGTCTCGTACTCTGTATTTTCTGGACACCCTATTCCATGGGGCAGGTTTGCGATTGGGCGAGGAGGGTGGATCTAGGAGGGGCTAGTCAGTGGTTGGCCAGCTGGAGCTTCGTCTAGGATTTATTACTGTTGTTTGGGTTTATACAGCTATTCGATTTGGTTGTATATTATTGGATAAAATTACAGATTCCTTTACTTGGAATTGTATATTGTTTATGGTTTCCGTAGTTTTATTCTGATATCTGTTTAATTAAGTTAATTGCATGCATAAGTTCTATTTAGTAGGTGATTCGGGTAAGGGTCACTACACCATCTGAATAAAATTTTGATAAGAGCTTTAAATCTTATCACTATGAATCTAGGAGTTCCATATTAGACATTGGATTAGTCCTAACTTGGATCGGGTGTATTGCAAGACATTGCAATAACCAAAGTCTTCTAGTGAATCCTTCCGAGGTGGAAGAAGGGGTGACGTAGGAGATTGAGCTCTGAACATCCATACTTACGTTATTGCATTACATCATTCCATGGATATCATCTAGCATATTGAGAGCTATTTCCGCACTAATCTTAGTTGCTCTTATATCTCTAGCAGGCTAAAAGAAAACCGGTCGAGTGAACTAACATTTACTCAACCATATTGCATTAGATTTTAAAGACTATCATTATTGTGTATTCACCCCCCCCTCTACACACGTTATCGATCCCCAACAAGTGGTATCAGAGAGGGTTTTCTATTTAGCTACTGATATTCATCATGACTTCTTTAAATAAAATTTCTATGTTCTCTAAAGAAGATTATGATGACTGGAAAATTCGTATGCAGGTACATCTTTCTGTTCGAGATGATGACATGTGGTACATTATCACTGACGGACCCATGAAGATTCTCAAAGTCAACAATGCTGTAGCCATAAAAGGAGGAGAACCATAGATGGTCGAGAAACCCAGAATGGATTAGACTACTGAGGATAAGAATAAAGCAAATCTTGATAACGTAGCCAAAGATATACTGTGAGGACCTCGAGTTGCTAATCTCATCTTAGGGCAATTAATGAATAATTAACATTCATTAATCATCAATTACATAAACCAAGAGCAAAGTAAATTTTTTTTTTAAAAAAATTAGAATAAACAGTGCCTCGCTCGATCGGTGAAAAACACCCGATCGAGCGGGCTTCATAACCCTCCTCTCGGGTTCCGAATATTTATGGCCTCGCTCGATCGGGGAACTTCATCCGATCGAGCGAGCCATAAACTTGATTCCCCTGTTTTGTAAAATATAGGGCCGCGCTCGATCGGTGATAATCACCCGATCGAGCGAGCATGTTTTCTAGAAAAACACAGCAAAACTCTTTGCTGTCAAAACCAATTCTATATAAGTATTTTCATACCAAATCTATATCACGAGCATGATATAACAATTCCAAAACAGGTATAGACATACATACTAAGTCTCCAACATAGTAGACTAGTTTTAGAATTAATACAAGATCACATACTAGTCCAAAGCATGAAGTTGTACAACATGTTTCCAAGTAAATCAAACTAAAACATGTTCCACAATCTATAATACATGTTCTCTTGCTTAAAAACCCGAGTCACCACGTGCTAAGACTCTATCTCGAGCTATCCATGTCAAGTCTGACCAGCTCCTGCCCCACCTATTGCAATGCACACATACAAAACATAGCAATAGCCGAAAAACTCCGGTGAGAATAAATCCCAGTATAAATAACAAAAAATGCAATAAAAATAGCATCTCATCTAATGCTATAAAATAAATGCAATGCATGTATGAAGAATAGGCTATCAAAGCTGATATCAATAAAACTTGGTTCTTTGGGATCCCGAGGAATAAAATAACTATCAAACCGCCGACACTCCCAATCGAGGCGGCATCAAGTATTTTAATCCTCTGACTTTGGTGCAATTATAGAGAGTCTTCTGGCTCTGAAAGCGAAGGCTGCAATCCATGCCACTCAACTATAATTTTCCAAACGTCATTTCGCACTCTAGGCTACTCTGCCCTCTATGCTTTATAGGCTGGAGTTCAAGATGAATGCAACATAAGCTGTATGCATTAAATACTGTAAAACATCTTGAACATCGCATCAAATAAGAAATCAAAGCAATAACACTCATTTAAATCACATAAAAACATAGAACCAAACAACAACAAAGTTGTATGTGATTTGCTCGAGAAATATAGCTATCTCGAGTTTGCTATCCCATCTGAATAGCTGTCATTTATACCTGTCAATGTCGAGTCTGACACTACTTCAAATCTGAAAATACACTCCACAAAATCATCTCAAAATGCTGCTCAGCTTCACAAAGCAACTTCAAGTGCAAATGGCTTCAAACTTTGCTCCAAATCTTGCTCTTTCTTGTTCCGACGTCGAAGCTGAGTTCTTGAGTTTGAATACTTCAAACTCACATCTGAAATGAAATCCATACCATCTCAACATATCAATTTGCAATCCAAATATGGATTTATTCAATCAACTATATCAAAATCTTGATAATTTCTTGCACCGGCGGCGTAACGGTATAAAATCGGTAACCGAAACGATATCCGAATGAATATAGCATTCATTTCCAACCTAATTCCCCAACATATCAGCAATATATACACGTCCAAAACAAATCAGAATTTGGAAATATTCAAAATATCTTCAATAATTCACAATAAATCCAAATAACAGTTTTTTTTTCCGATTCGTCTGCGAATACGTAATATGTACTAACCCAAGCACATATATAATCAAAAATAATAGCATCCCATATTCAACCCAAAATATCAAACATGAAAGAACTCAATAAAAGTTGTACCAAAAGGTAGCTCTCGGAGCGGTGATCGCAAATATATGTTCAAATCGGAATTCTGACGGACGGATATCGAAAAATCGAAAATATTAAAGACTGAAAATGGCGTGGAAGCTAAGCTGATGTTCTTCCCCGTTTTCCTACTGCCTTTCACGTTTTTTGCTGCTGACTATCAAGTGGGAATTTAAGATATATATTGCATATTTGCAGTTTAGTCCCTGAACTCTTCAAAAATTGCAATTTAGTCCTCGGCCCATATTTTAATTCAATTTCAATCCTAATTAATTTAAGAATATTAGAATTTAATTCTAAACTCTAAAAATTTTCAAATTAAATATTCTCGGATTAAAATTAAATCATCTCGGCCTTAAAATTTCAATATTTGCAAATCAGCTCCGGCGCGAATTTCACATCTGAATTAAATTCTCTTTAAATTCCCAAAACTTCTTAAATTCCATAAATATTCACATTGAATATTTCAATCTTTTAATTTAAGAATCCCAAAATTTAAATCTCAAAATCCGTACATTCTCAAATTAAATATTTTCACCTCGAAAATTAAAGCTTTAATTTCCATAAATTCTCCAATCAATATTTTCTCACATTCGGAATTAAAATCTCTAATCCCAAAATTAATAATTGAAGATTTTTAGGATCTTACAATTCTCCCCCTCTAAGATATGATTTCGTCCTCGAAATCGCATTCATCCATATTACGAAATCTGGTAATATAGATAGTTGACTGAAGTAATATTTACTTCAATTCTATAAGTTAGAATAAGCTCTAGATATCTTTTCTGATCTTATCTTATTCTTCTTTTTGATCTCTTCTTCCATCATATCGATTCTTTGTTATGTAGTCACAAAAGTAACTTACATCTAAACTGTTCTTCTTTTTGATCTCAAATCTAGATCACTTTTGCTAATGACTTCAAAATCGTATCAACTTTTGCTTCAAATAATTGAGATTCAAAGAGAATTCTAGCTGATATTCTTCAGCTTATTCATAAGAATCTCATTTCATCAATCTGATACATCAATCTAATAAACTGACTGAAATATAAAAGTAATACTTACTCAGTCATGTAGTTCTGATTCTTTTCTTTCACTTCTTTATCTGCTTTGGATCTAGTCTTAAATTCTTTTTTTTTTTTCCATTCTGTGTCTCTTTTCGTGTACTTTGCTTAGCTGCTGTGATTGCATCTATTTCTGAATTGCTTATCTTTTTCCGATCAAACTCTGATTCGGAATGCTTGAATTAGCTCAGGCTCTTACTAACTCTAACTCTGCTGATTAAAGTACATAACAAGTATCTGACTGATACTTCCTCAGCTTAAACACATGGAATATTAGTTGATCAATCTGATCGAACGAAAAAGAATAAAGTTGTTAGTGAAAACACTAACTCGGTCTGAAATCTCATACAATGTCATTCAGCTTTGATGACGATTTGCTATTCTTTTCTAAATAGTTCTCTACACTGACAAAACATCATGTCTTACATTGATAATGTCATTTTGCTTATCGTTTCGAGATCTGAAACATCAATCTACATTCTGAATATGTAGATCTTATGTGCTTTTCTTGTCTTCTGACTCAATCTGTACTTTTCTTTATCCTTTTTCTGATTAAGTCTGGCCTGATGTCTGAGGCCGCTGAAACATATTGTTTTTCAAAAGAAAAGAAGTTCGATCTTTTGTATCTTCTGCTTCTGTCTGAAACAACTATTTCTATATCAATCTGATAGCTGCTGATAATCAATATAATCACGTAGTGCCTAAATCTAGCACCACAATTCTTACCATATGCTACAATCTGGATAATCAAATCTGATTATCTGTCAAATCTGATTATATCCTCAAAATCTGGTTAGTCTAATCTGACTATCCATTAGGCTAAGGATATTATGTTATAATCTCATATCTAAGAGTATTCAGAGTTTCTGACAATCTGTACCAGAACTCCATAGTAAACCTAAAGTCTCAATCTGAAACAATAATTCTCGGCTTACGATGTAATCTCACACAATTCTGACCTACATATCAGCCATCTGGTCACATTTATCTGTCATCGTATAGAGTATATCTACTCAATCTGACAATAACTATCACAGTCTGTATCAAAATTCTTACTGATTTTGATAGTGTAGAAACACAATCTGTTGAAATATATTCTTATTTAGATTCTGGAGTTGCTAATATATCATTTAACCCATCTGGTTAATGCTTTGCAACTTGTTCAACTGAAACTCTTTATATGCTGTGACTCTGAAACGTATAATTTCTGTCACATATGCTTTCTTTTCTTCTAACATAAAGCCTATTGAATAGATAATGTACTTACTGTTGGGCATTTCCTTCAGAATCAGATATCTCTTTTCTGAAGTATCTAGCACCATCATATAAGTATTTACACAAAATCTATCCATTCTGATCTGAGGTCTTAATTCATGTCTTAAGCTGGTATTTTCTACTGAATTCATAACTACTTTGATCGACTTTCTGTGTTTATTCAATTTGCTTAAGCAAATCTTGCTCAAATGTGATTCAGTTATCTGCAAATTCAAATAAAAAAAACACAGAAATCTGAATTCAATTTATTCATATGCTCATGTGCTTTTCTCTTTCTGTTTCCCAAATTGCTGACACTGCATACTATCAACCCAAAAATTCTGGATGATATTCTAACTAACTATCAGTTACGAGTCATCTTAGAATATGCTGAAAACTTCATCAAGGATTCATAATTCTCAAATCAAAAAAAAAAAAAAATCAAGATTGAGAAAATCTCTCAATAAAGGTCATCCAAAATCAAATCTTCTGGATAACAAACTCTGTTAAGTGAAAACAACTCACTTGCATCGCATAACTCAGAATGAGTAAATCAACACAGGCTCTATACAGAAAGAAATGCGCGCTAAGAGCCAATCAATATCCAATAATTCAAGAATTATAGCTCCAATCTGATGTAATAGTTTCAGCATAATCAAAGAAATACTCCACTGTAACTGCTGTTCGTATCATGATCTGATCTATATAACCTTTATTATCAAGATTCAATTCATAAGCTGATCAAATCTCTATTGATTCCCGTTTCAGCTGAACATAAAGTTCAAGATCTTATCTGGAATATCTCTGGAATTCGAACCATTGGCATATCTACCAATGCTGGTTCAGTTCATAGCATATCTAGTGCATAAAATATACTTATGTCGGAACTTTTCTGTAATCAACCTGAATACATATCAACATAAACAGAATCTGAGTTCGAGATTCCATAGCATAACATCATATTTATATGCACTTTTTGCTCATACTGCTCTAGCTTACTTATGTCTGGCACTCAATCTTATGATATTTCTGCTATTCTGTACTTGGTTAATGCATATTCATCTATCATGCAACATAAATCAATATTCCAAGTACTAGCAAAATCATAATCAATCTGATTTATTTAAATCTATAGCTCAATTTCTCTGTTAAATTTACTGATTCTGTCTTTTGATACCAAGATCATAGCATAGCAAAACTTTTAGATTTCCTGGACCAACAACAAAAAAAGGTTATGAATAACAAAACAAAAATAAATGTATTACCTGTAGTTTTCTGTCCAGGTGCAATATACGTCTGAGCCACTGTATATCTCTGAAATTGATCTTTAGTCTGATTTCCCTTTAATCTTTTCTGGGTAGGATACATTTTTACAAGATATCTCACTTGTTTGTACTGATTACATTTGTCTGAAATTCCTCTAAACTGATTGCCAGGACATCTCCCTCAACAAGGAGTACAAGAACCACAATCATACTCTGCATTCTGACTCAAATTAGTTTGGGTCTCGGTACATTTAAACTCAAGCAAATACTTCCATATCTCTTAAGATGTTGCTCTTAAACTTCAGGTAATCTTTACTGTTGCTGCCACTATCTCTTACCTCTGATCTACTTTGTATTGAAAATTTCGGCTGAGATTGTGATTGTCTCACATATTGTGGCATATCTAAATTTCCTTCTGTCTCAGAAAATCATCTTCAGATTAGCATATTCTGTTTTCTAAACATATTCTGCTTTGTTATCTGTTCTATCTGCTGCGAAAAGGAACTATTAATGACAGTCTGTTCAAAACAACTGTCACTAAATTAACATATCGCTGCTTTCTACAAATTTCTTTGTAATAATCCACCATCTTTTGCTTAATCTTGAAGTTGATGTACAATCAGCTCAATTCTATGTTCACTCTGAGTATTTAAAAAAAACACTCGAACAATTTATCAAGCTATTTGAATCAACGAGTACATGCAATAGCATTTTCTGTACCATTCAAAATTATGGATTATACATCTGAAATCTCTGTAGAAATAGCTCCATCAATGTCAATGTAGTATCCACAGTTCTATGGTATACTGTTCTGCTCATTTTGATGTGTTTACTATACCTGAGATGTACTGTTCTATTTAATCTGGGCGCTTACCTCACCCAAAGAATACCATTCTGTTCAATCTGGATGCTTACTTCACCCGAAACATATTATTACAAAATTTAAAACAAAATCTTGTAAACATCATAGAGATTATAAAATACAATCAGTATCAAAGCTTATAATCTCAATTCTATTATTGCATACTGAATTTACCAATCACATGGTTTTCAGAAATAAAACATGCTTATAAGCATTCACATAATCATCTAAGCATGTAATTCTTAAATCAGTACAACATGCATTTCTGTAACAGTAAATCATACTCGAATGCAATTCATGTAACATCAATGCATGCGACTCAATCTACCCCGCTCAACTTCTATCTCAGTCCAGAAATCTTATGCTCTGATACCACCTGTTGTGAGGACCTCGGGTTGCTAATCTTATCTTAGGGCAATTAATGAACAATTAAAATTCATTAATCATCAATTACATAAACCAAGAGCAAAGTAAATTTTTTTTTTAAAAATTAGAATAAACAGTGCCTCGCTCGATCGGTGAAAAACACCCGATCGAGCGGGCTTCATAACCCTGCTCTCTTGGGGTCCGAATATTTATGGCCTCGCTCGATCGGGGAACTTCATCCGATCGAGCGAGCCATAAACTCGATTCCCCTGTTTTGAAAAATATAGGGCCGCGCTCGATCGGTGATAATCACCCGATCGAGCGAGCATGTTTTCTAGAAAAACACAGCAAAACTCTTTGCTGTCAAAACCAATTCTATATAAGTATTTTCATGCCAAATCTATACCACGAGCATGATATAACAATTCCAAAACAGGTATAGACATACATACTAAGTCTCCAACATAGTAGACTAGTTTTACAATTAATACAAGATCACATACTAGTCCAAAGCATGAAGTTGTACAACATGTTTCCAAGTAAATCAAACTAAAACATGTTCCACAATCTATAATACATGTTCTCTTGCTTAAAAACCCGAGTCACCACGTGCTAAGACTCTATCTCGAGCTATCCATGTCAAGTCTGACCAGCTCCTGCCCCACCTATTGCAATGCACACATACAAAATATAGCAATAGCCGAAAAACTCCAGTGAGAATAAATCCCAGTATAAATAACAAAACATGCAATAAAAATAGCATCTCATCTAATGCTATAAAATAAATGCAATGCATGTATGAAGAATAGGCTATCAAAGCTGATATCAATAAAGCTTGGTTCTTTGGCATCCCGAGGAATAAAATAACTATCAAACCGCCGACACTCCCAATCGAGGCGGCATCAAGTATTTTAATCCTCTGACTTTGGTGCAATTATAGAGAGTCTTCTGGCTCTGAAAGCGAAGGCTGCAATCCATGCCACTCAACTATAATTTTCCAAACGTCATTTCGCACTCTAGGCTACTCTGCCCTCTATGCTTTATAGGCTGGAGTTCAAGATGAATGCAACATAAGCTGTATGCATTAAATACTGTAAAACATCTTGAACATCGCATCAAATAAGAAATCAAAGCAATAACACTCATTTAATCACATAAAAACATAGAACCAAACAACAGCAAAGTTGTATGTGATTTGCTCGAGAAATATAGCTATCTCGAGTTTGCTATCCCATCTGAATAGCTGTAAATTATACCTGTCAATGTCGAGTCTGACACTACTTCAAATCTGAAAATACACTCCACAAAATCATCTCAAAATGCTGCTCAGCTTCACAAAGCAACTTCAAGTGCAAATGGCTTCAAACTTTGCTCCAAATCTTGCTCTTTCTTGTTCCGACGTCGAAGCTAAATTCTTGGGTTCGAATACTTCAAACTCACATCTGAAATGAAATCCATACCATCTCAACATATCAATTTGCAATCCAAATCTGGATTTATTCAATCAACTATATCAAAATCTTGATAATTTCTTGCACCGACGGCGTAACGGTATAAAATCGATAACCGAAACGATATTCGAATGAATATAGCATTCATTTCCAACCTAATTCCCCAACATATCAGCAATATATACACGTTCAAAACAAATCAAAATTTGGAAATATTCGAAATATCTTCAATAATTCACAATAAATCCAAATAACAGTTTTTTTTCCGATTCGTCTGCGAATACGTAATATGTACTAACCCAAGCACATATATAATAAAAAATAATAGCATCCCATATTCAACCCAAAATATCAAACATGAAAGAACTCAATAAAAGTTGTACCAAAAGGTAGCTCTCGGAGCGGTGATCGCAAATATATGTTCAAATCGGAATTCTGACGGACGGATATCGAAAAATCGGAAATATTAAAGACTGAAAATGGCGTGGAAGCTAAGCTGCTGTTCTTCCCCATTTTCCTACTGCCTTTCACGTTTTTTGCTGCTGACTATCAAGTGGGAATTTAAGATATATATTGCATATTTGCAGTTTAGTCCCTGAACTCTTCAGAAATTGTAATTTAGTTCTCGGTCCATATTTTAATTCAATTTCAATCCTAATTAATTTAAGAATATTAGAATTTAATTCTAAACTCTAAAAATTCTCAAATTAAATATTCTCGGATTAAAATTAAATCATCTCGGCCTTAAAATTTCAATATTTGCAAATCAGCTCCGGCACGAATTTCACCTCTGAATTAAATTCTCTTTAAATTCCCAAAACTTCATAAATCCCATAAATATTCACATTGAATATTTCAATCTTTTAATTTAAGAATCCCGGAATTTAAATCTCAAAATCCGTACATTCTCAAATTAAATATTTTCACCTCGGAAATTAAAGTTTTAATTTCCATAAATTCTCCAATCAATATTTTCTCGACGCTGGACAAAAATATGTTTAGCAAAATCAAGGTGTGAGGACCTCGATTCTAATTAACTAATTTCAAATAGAAAAACAATAATCGACAAATAAATGAGCCAATTTTTTTTTTTTTAAAGGAACAGTTCCTCGCTCGAGCGGTAGTAAAATATTCGGCTCGAGCGAGACCATCTCGGGCTCAACTATGAAAATCCATTTTAAACTCGTTCTTCGACATACATCAATTCTAAAAATAATCGGGGTATAAAAATACATGCAGTATTATAAATCAACAATAAAAGCATGCTTCAATAAATAACCGAGTTCTAAAAGTTATTCGACTTTAAATCGACACCTCACATCTATCATTCGATCCCAAGCTAACCACGTCGACTCTGACTAGCTCCTGCCCCACCTGTTGTCAAGTACACATACAAAACAAGACAACAACAGGATAACTCCTGTGAGAATAAAATCCCAGTAAAAGCGACGTAACATGTAATATCAAGTAAGTATATTAAAATCATAATATACATTCAAATTCTTCAATGGAAATGCCAATGAAATGCATGTGTTTAAAAATCGGGATTATCAAATCAGATAATCAAGGGAATATCGAACAATCGGTTGGGATCCCGAGGTCAAGATCACGCAACTAACCCACCTACGCTCCCGCTCGGGGTGGTGCTACGCGTCTCAAACCTCTAGACTTTGGCGCAACTATAGGAATATGCTGACACTGGGGGAACTCAACATCCCAGGCCACTCGATATAGCTCCCAAACGTCTAATTAGAATCTGGGCAACTCAGCCCTCTAAAAATTTAAGAAATTTGGCTCAATATGAATGCATATGAATAAAATTCAATTTAATCGAATCGAAAATAATAAATCTGTGTATTCAGACATCAATGTATCGAAGATGTCAACACATTCAACTCGTATATTCAAACTCATGAATATAATATCGAAAATCATTGAAGTAATTCAAATAAGAAATCTCATGCTTTTCAAATCGAATATATAAATCACTTACTTCAAACAATTTCATATAGACAAACTCATGTCTTTCAAGTAATATTGAAAATCAATTAAATCATTCAAATTCACATTCAATATAAAATAATCAAATAAACATGCAAGTATGTGATTTTAATCGGGACTCGAGAATCTCAAACTCGCTCGAGTATTCATTCCCTTAGAAATCGACATCAGCTCATACCTCAATTTTTCAAGTCTGAAAAAGCTCAAATCCTTAGACTGCTGATTTCTGCCTCTAATTATCATCGACTAGCTTTCAATCTGCGAAAAATCATATAATAATCAAAAGTCAACCTTAGTCAACTATGGTCAAACTTTGACAAAAAATTTCCGAACTTTAATGCGCTCTCACCGCTTAACGATTTTGAATCTCGACTCGAAACTTGGATATTTGAATTCATCTCGTCGAGACGATCAAAATTGGATAACACGTCGATGGTCGCAGGAAAATTTGGGGGAGGCGGCGACGCGGCGGCGATGAGCAAATCAACTCCAAAAATTCTGAATTTTGGCATGGTTGTAGATCTCGACGAGGCAATTCCAACAATATAAGCCACGACCGGAACTGAGGTACGACAAGGCGGCGATCGAAGAAAAACAGGGCGGCGGTGGTGGCGGTTTAAAAACTCCGATCTGCACCAAATATGTCGAAATAATCTACCAAAAGCTAGGGAAATGTTCTACCCATCATCTAATATCATTTAGCAACTCGAAAACTAACAAAAACGAGCTCGAAATCGCGAAATCAAATCGAAGAATAAGATGAACAGTGCCGAGAAAATTCTGTGCAGATTTCGTCCGTTCATTCTCACTTTCCCGGCGATCCAACCGTCCGATCTTTGATTTCTTTACACCAATAGCTTCGTCTTGATGTTGGCTACAAAGTGACTGATCGGATCTTTGATCGGAGCTCCGGTGAACGTCCAAAAAAATCAAAAACTAAGGCTGCTATAGTAAAGTCGAGAAAATGGGAAAAATTGGGGAAAAATCTTGATCCGTGTTTTCTCAGTGTGAGTTTTCTATTTATAGTAACCCGATATTTTCGGGTCTCGGACTAATTTATTTGATACCCAACTGGTAAAAAATAGTCCTAAATCTGATATTTTCCAGTACACGCACCCAACATCAATAACATCATTTTTCTGAAATTATACACTTTGACCAGTCAATTGAACTCATAAATTTCCAATTTAATTTTTAAGTCCAACTTAGACTCGGACCAGTCATCTCAGTCAATATTTTCCCAAATTAAATTTATCTGGCATAAATAATTATTTTTATTTTGATATCTCAATAATTATTTCAAAATGCCAAATAATACCAGATATCCAGAAATAGTCAAATTCATTGATTAACTGGTATGTGTATTTTATAAATACAATCTATAATCTCATTAGCAATAATAATTATTTCGTCAACTCAATAATTATTTCAATTGCTAATTAATTCGGTAAATATATTTTTGGGGCGTTACAATTCTCCCCCTCTAAGAATTGATTTCGTCCTCGAAATCGCATGCAATCCGAGCACATCAGATAGAGATTCGAAAGAATCTGTACTCAATCTTATTGCAATAAAGAGATTCAGATTATATATCTCAAATCTTGTTCTAGCTTTCAAATGACTTCTTCGATTCTTATATAAGTCATCATACTGAAACAACTAGAATGAAATTGTTCTAGAACTACTCCTCTTTTTGGTACTCACTCTGTATCTGTCATCGGTTATCGATCAATCAAAGTAGTTCAAAGTTTCATTCAATTCCGTCTCATCTCTCTAAAGTACAAAGGAACGAATCTTGTTACCTTATTAAAGTCTGAATCAAGACTTACAATTCTGACACATCTGTCTCGCACTGTTCTGATTCTATTCGGAATCATAATCACTTTCTTTCACATCTATGACAATATCAGGTCAAATCTGACTCTACAGCTGATGTACTCTAGAACATCATTCTCGAAATAAGAAAAATTCGTAGTACTCATCGCACATCGCTTCGAAAAGAGTCATCTCTAAACTCTTTTGATAATAGTTCAAATCGTAACATTCAATCAAAGTCATGAATCTGGCCAACTAGTGCCAAAATCTAGCACTACGGCTCGTAGAATATCCTCTCAAAAGGTCTGAATAGTCTTGTCTAGATGTCTGTCGGCTGATAAGGAATTAACCAAGAATTCTTCGAAATCCTCTAACAAGTCAACAATTTAATCTTCAATCAATCAATCTCAATCTAAACCCAATACACAGTTTAGAATTCAACGGTCAATCAGACAGTTTCTAACATCTCAAACTCCTCTACTGAGTCAATCTCAACCAAGTCGACATTCATCCAGTGTCTTAAAATCAAATTTGATCAATCAACAATTCGCACAATCCCAAAATTCAATATCAAAAAGTTCTTTCTTCGCTGTCATTTCATAGGATCACTCAATCATCTGCGAGTCACAATCTGTTCTCGCAATCATGGGACAATCAAAATCAAAAGTTCAAAAATTCTCATCGAAGTCTTCCAACATCAATCAATTAATTAATCAAACAGGCCAAAAGTCAATGCCAAAATATCTCATCTAATCAAAAATCGAAAACAACATCGGATTAATCTCATCAACTGAAAGAACAAAACTTTGGTATACATCTGTCTGCTCTGGAACTTATTCGGTACCAGTTTCGCTAATTCAAGCTTCTTCTTCTTCTTATTTTCTCTTTCTGTTCCCAAGTGTAGTAATTCATGCAATCAAAATCGAATGCTAAAAAAACGAGATCAAACATCTCTACTAACACTGAGACTCTAATCTTAATTCTGAATTCAAAATTCTTCTCTTAATCCAAGAAGGGAAAAATTTACCGCAAAATCCATAGATTCCCGAAACAATCATCACAACAACCAACGATTCATAAGATAATTCTGTTACCACTGTTTCATCGAGTGAATCCTATCAATTCTTCTTAATCATCTGAAATATTCTTAAACTCTAATTCAAATCCACTGCAAATTTATTTCAAAATTTCACTCAACATACCAAAAATCGAACTATCTTAGGACTTAATCGTTATCTGGATCGGTCAACCACGAAATTCAGATAGTGGTATCAATCTCTATTAGTTACGAGCCAACAAAATCGTATATACTGAAGATATACCTCAAATCATCATTGACTCTCAGAGTCAGAATCAAATTAATATCACGAAAATCGCTCAAATCATTATTATCAAATCGAGTGAATTCTGAACAACAATCCTTACTAAGTGAAAACAACTCACTTGCATTTTTCAATTAAGGGAGAGTGGATCAAATCAGGGCTCCATGAACAAGGAATGCGAGCCAATCTATCAATAATAATAAAATCACGTGATCACCCGTCAACGGGTACAACATCATGCCCAATAACAAGACAAACCAAAATCATGGTTGTCAACATGGCCTCAATCACGAGGAATCCGCATGCAGTCACCGATTAGGACTCAGTCCTAAGGCATATTCGAATGACCCAATCAAAGAAATCTAGATCACTCAAGAATCAAATAATCGAAACTCTTCCGAATCAATATCAATATCCAGAAAGAAAATTCAAGTTCTCAAGAATTACGAATTTTGGAAATTCAAACTCGAAATTTCAATCGATGCCGAATGGCAATAATTATCGAAGTCAAAGTCATGCGAATCAAGGATGCATAACTAAAATAGGATTCAAGAATCTTCAGATTAATCGAAGGAAGGCTCAACTGTAACTGAATTCGGTGTCTTTCCAAAAACACTAATATCAACCTCTTATTCTATCGAAAAGAATTTCTTCCCAACAATTCTCAAATTCATCTATTTCCAATATATCAATCACAATAACTCTTCAACCACTTCAATACTAGAAATTCATACAATTTCCCTTAAGACCCAATAAAAGTATCATTCTCGAAAGAACAATATTGGATACATCAATAAAATCTCAATATCATCGATTGAGATCTAATCGAATTCTCAAAATATTCAATTAATCCTAATCATCCCAAAAGTTTAGCATAAGAGTGCTGATATTCTTACATTCAAAAATAACTTTAAAAAATATCGCAAAATTAGATCAATTCTCAATAATTCAATCTATTATCAAAATCTAATCACAATAGATCCAAACAATCGGATACAATCTGTTCATTCATATATCAATCTCATAATGCTATAAACATAAACATCAACTCAAAAGACATAATCAACAAATGTTCTGTGAGACCTCGATTCTAAATGGCTAATATCAAATAATCCATAATTAAACATCATTAATCAAAGCTTAAAAGAAAAGGAAGAAATTTTTTTTTCGGATGAATAGTGCTGCGCTCGATCCGGCAAAAATCCAGGATCGAGCGCACCATATTCCTGAACTCTCTGTCGAGAAAAAATATAAGTGCCGCGCTTGATCCGGCAAAAATCCAGGATCGAGCGCACCAATTGTTCAAAGTCACTGCCTCCAAATAATCAGTGGCCGCGCTCGATCCCATGAAATCGTAGGATCGAGCGTACCCTGGGATCAGAATTTTTCCAGAAAACTGAACATGTTTCAAATCTCAATTCAACAATTCAACTCAATCTAATATCAATCTAACATGCTCAATTCCGAATCCAACAACGTGTAATTAACATACAAACTTAAATATTCATCATTCATAATCAATTCTAATATTCAACAACGTTCGAATTCTAAACATGCTTTCAAAACATAAACTAGATTGGCATGCATTTCCAATTCTAACTCGAAGTCCCACTTCTATTCTTCATTCTCGTTCTATCCCTGTCGTCTTTGACTCGATCCTGCCCCACCTGTTGCCAAGTACACATACAAACAAAGACAACAGCCGGATAATCCGGTGAGAATAATGTTCCCAGTAAAAGAGACAAACATGCAATATCAGATAAGCATCTCAAATCGAAATACATCAACTTCCAATTAATCAAATATCAACCATGCAAATCCCACAAGCATGTCTAAAACTCAATTCATATGCATAAATGCAATGCATGTCTTTAAAATCTGGGATTATCAAGTCGGATAATCAAAAGAGTTGCTGCTTTTTCTTTTGGGATCCTGAGTATGAGATCACGTAAACAACTCACCGACTCTCCCGATCGAGGTGGTGCTACGTATCTCCATCCTCTAGACTTTGGTGCGACTATAAGGAGTATGCTAGCACTAGGTGAAACGGCTACACCCAGGCCACTCACAATATAATCCCCAAAACGTCTATCATAAAAGGGCCGTCCTGCCCGCTGCTCAAATCAAGGATTCTTAGCTCAATATGAATTCAATGCAAAACATAACTCAAATAACTCAAATAATCAAATAACATGCAAGTATGTGATTTTTCCGGAACACTCGAATCAAGTCGGATTCGAGTCACACGTTCCATTCTAGTCTAAGTCATCTTATACCTCTTTCAAACGTCGATGCTCCAAACCTGAAAACAAAAACAACAAGAATTCCAAATCAAAATTCCATTCCAAAAAGTTCAACGATGAAGATAATTCAAGTCAACTTCCGAGGATGAGATCAACTCGATACCAAACCTCGATCAACTCTTCAACGATTCGAAAGCTGACAATTCTGAACTCCGCTATCTTCAATCAATCTGTACGGATACAAACACAATCCAATAACAATACATCCAAACCAAATAATCCCAAAACTCAACAAAACTTCCAAAATTCTTAAAATTCAAACCGGCGGCATAACGGCTATAATATGATAAACCGGAAACACAGACAGCAAAATATCAATTCAAACAACTCATATCAATCATCATTTACTCAATTCAATTCAATTCCAACAATCTAAAAATCCACATTTTTGAATAATCTTCCAAAAATCAAAACAAATCCGAACGTCGCTCTAATTCAAAACTGACAGATAATAAACGACCAGAACTCCGCCAAGAACAACAGACTCAAATCTCAATCGATTCTAACAACATCCAAAAACTAGAATGTATCTGATCGTAGAAAAACTTACGATAGAACGAAGCTCTCTCAGCCGTGATCGCTAATCTGCCTTCAGAAATAATTTTCAACGGACGGATCGAGCTCGGGAGGAAATCTGGAAGCTTGAGGAAGCTTGGAGTCGGCTCTAATGGAGGGAGGAGGCGTTGGAAGGGATGAAAAATGGAGGAGAAAGAGTCAACCATGCTTAAATATCTATTTAAGTCCAAAATTGCATTTTAGTCCCTGGAAAAACCAAAATTTGCAAAGAGGACCCTGATCAAATACAAGTCGACTCTTAAACTCTGAAATCTCCGATTATCTCAAATAAGCGTAATTAAGATAAATTCGGGGCGTTACAATTCTTCCCCTCTAAGAAAAGATTTCGTCCTCGAAATCAAACGCGGTTCCAACACAAACTCTGTCTCTCAAATAACTCCTTCAAGTTCGTCAATCCAAAGTCGACTCATTCTCGTCAGAATAATCTTCCTCTGCTCAGTCACAATTTGACTCATCTCTGGTTCCAAAATAGGTGACACAGAAAATCACCTCCAATCAACGGGGATCTTCTTTTCTTCTCGTACAACTCTTGAAAAGTGCATCCAATAATTCATGAAATAGTTGTCGTTGTACAAAGTCTCCACGAAAATCAAAATCCTGCCACTAGTGCTAAGTCGAGCACTACAACACATGGCATCTCCTCTAAGGTTCGCCTCGTCTGATCTGACTGTCCGTTGTTCTGAGGATATCAACTGAACTCAGATGTACTAGAATAACAAAAACTCTTCGAAGACTAATCCAGAAGAATAACAAAGATCTCTGTCTGAAATGACTAAATCAGGCAGTCAAAACAATCTGACAAAATTCTGACAGAATATCCATCATCTGATCATGTCTGAGAATCACTCTGTAGGGAAAACACGGCAAATCCATCAATCGATCAATCAAAACAGATAGTAGATAAAACAAGAACAGATCTTTCGGCTCAAAGCATCAGCTGGCATTCAATTTCTTAAGATAGAATCAGGCTCCAAATCAGAAGTTCCTAATTACCTCTAATCATCTTCTCTTCTTCATACTCAGTTCAACCGGCAAAACAAGTACTACAATCTTTCAAGATTAGGGAAGATTACGGAAATCTCCTCATAAGAAAAGAAACGATGTCAGATCTTCCAATCAATAAGATTGATGCGAGCTCAAAGTCCAAATTCAGACATTAAGTGTTGGAAAACTGGCGGTCAGATCAATCACGATTGATACCCGGTGCAGCGGAAGTTTAAAAATTTTTATCATGGAACAATTCCATGGTGTGGGTATCAACCATTCAACGATTAAATTATTATGTGTGTAAAATTCAAATAACAATTAATTAAATTTTACCTTCAATCTCGAATCGAGATTAATGGACACCACACAGATTTCTCTGCGCTTCTTGTATCTCCCAGGAACTGATGAACTCCTTCAATCAGGTCCACGAATGGGGTTTATTTTCGAAAATCCTGTCTCTCAATAATGACCTGTTGTGTCTAATTTCTATACTGCAATAACTTATTTATAATGCAGGCCACTAACACCTTAGGGCCCATTAATCATAAGTTAGGGCCCGACAAGCAAAGCCCGCACGTTCAGAAATTAATATAAAATTCATCGTGACTCCGATTGATGAACCAATTTCACCAATGTGCACAGAAACCATTTCTGCACATTTTAAAGTCAAAATAAATTTTCCTGAATCCGAATTCAGTGGTTTCCAAAAATGTCCATCCCTATGTCATTTTAGGAAATCCTACTCCCTTACTCTTATTTAAGAAGTCCAACTTCTTTGTTCATTAAATTTAACTCTTTAAATTTAACTATCTCAACGGGGATTAAAACTCCATTACACTGTGTGACCCTCAATGGTTCAGGGATACAGCTAGCCGTGGGCTCACAACTCCTTGTGACTCGGAACAACACTTTCCGACTTGCCCAACGAATCATGGTAAAGCGCCTAGCAACATCGCCCCATGATTCCCTAGGTATCACTGATAGTGCCTACAAGAACCAGTAGATTTTGGTTAGCGTACAGTACGGTCCCTTCATCCATATATCCCGATCGAATCAACAACCATTGGTATATCGAGAGTCGCTCAAGATTCGATAACTATGCAATACATCTTGAAGATCAAATTAGTGACATCGCATGTGCTACTAAGAAACCATTTCTTAAATCACATCAAGTACTCTGGCCAGAGATTTGTCACACTAATATCTCCTCAGATCGCATAGGATATCCACACTCGCAAGTATGTGGTGAATCCTTGACAACAATGCATTGACTCCTATATGTGTCGTAACTGTACCCAATCTCGACACCTGATGACCCCCATAGAGTCGGTAAACGAGTCAAAGCACAGCACTAGCATATAGAGTCTCCATGATGTTTCAAGTCGTAAGGACTAATGGTGTACAACCAAAACCGCGGACTTTATCCACTCGATAATTGATAACCACTTGGAAAGTCCGGATAGGGTAGTTCGATTATTCATCCTATGAATATCCATTTGCATGCTTCGAACATCTCCATGTTCCCTACCAATGAAACGTGGTACTCCGCATCGCAAATGCTAGTCTCAAACTCGAGCGATCCTTATCCTTATTATCGGACGGCTCAATCGACTAGGAACGGTTTTTAGAATATACAGTGACTATAAGATGTATTTCATGATAGACATCTCCATGTTCTACCACATCTTACATACACTATAGTATATTCAAGGTCTTTATCAAAACAACAATAGTATATCACAATATAACAATATGAAGTAATATAAAGTCATTGCCATAAAAGTGTAAATAATATTAAACAAAAGATTGTTTATACAAAGAGTCATCAAAGCCCATAGCCACACAGTTGGCTCACTGGGCACCCACTCTTACAATCTCCCACTTGCCCTATAGCCAACTAGTCATACTACGTAGACCCATTGCTTCGCGATGTTTGTCAAACAATGGTCCTGGCAAGGGCTTAGTAAGCGGATCAGCGATATTGTCTGCAGAGGCCACTCGTTCGACAATGATGTCTCCTCTTTCCACAATCTCCCGGATTATGTGGTATTTCCTCAGTACGTGTTTGGATCTTTGATGAGACCTTGGTTCCTTTGCTTGAGCAACGGCACCCGTGTTGTCACAGTACACCGGGACTGGACCAACAAATTTAGGAATGACGCCCAACTCTTGGACGAACTTCCTCATCCAAACGGCCTCTTTAGCAGCAGCTGATGCTGCAATGTATTCAGCCTCAGTGGTGGAATCCGCTGTGGTGTCCTGCTTGGAACTCTTCCAAGAGACAGCACCGCCATTGAGCATGAACACAAATCCAGAGGTTGACTTCGAGTCATCCACATCACTTTGGAAGCTAGAGTCGGTATAGCCTTCCAATTTGAGTTCTCGTCCTCCATAAACCATGAACATATTCTTAGTCCTTCGCAAGTACTTAAGAATGTCCTTCACGGCTTTCCAATGCATTTGACCAGGATTAGACTGATATTTGCTCGTGACACTCAGAGCAAATGCTACATCCGGTCTGGTAGATATCATCCCATACATGATACTACCTATAGCTGACGCATATGGTACATGTGTCATATTCTCTATCTCTTCATCAGTCTTGGGACACATAGACTTGGATAGAGAAACTCCATGACACATGGGTAGATGTCCTCTTTTGGACCCATCCATTGAAAACCGTTTCAATATGGTATCGATGTAGGTTGATTGAGTGAGTCCTATCATTCTCTTAGACCTATCTCTATAGATCTGTATCCCAAGAATGTAGGATGCCTCTCCCAAATCCTTCATCGAAAATCTACCTGATAACCATATCTTTGTTGACTGCAACATCCCTACATCATTCCCAATGAGTAGGATGTCATCAACATAAAGTACTAAGAATGTCACCGCATCCTTAACTACTTTCTTGTACACGCAAGGTTCCTCCGGGTTCTTGATGAAACCAAAATCTTTAATTGTTTCATCAAATTTCTGGTTCCAACTTCTTGATGCTTGTTTTAGACCATAAATTGATCTCTGAAGCTTGCATACCTTATGCTCGCTTCCCATGGATGTGTACCCCTCAGGCTGCTTCATATAGATTTCTTCCTTAATGTCTCCATTAAGAAAAGCAGTCTTCACATCCATTTGCCATATCTCATAGTCATACCATGCAGCTATGGCAATAAGGATTCTTATGGACTTGAACATAGCAACTGGTGAAAAGGTTTCATCATAGTCAACTCCTTGCCTTTGAGTATAACCTTTCGCCACCAATCGCGCCTTGTAGGTCAATACCTTACCATCAGGCCCAAGCTTTCTTTTGTAGATCCATTTACACCCTATTGGAACAATTCCATCGGGAGGATCTACTAAAGACCAAACTTGGTTTGTATGCATCGAATCCAATTCTGACTGCATAGCTTCAAGCCATAAATTTGAATCCGCATCAGAAATTGCTTCCTTGAAGTTTCTTGGATCACATCCAATGTCGGGTTCATCTTGATCCCCTTCAAGAAGAAGACCATATCGAACTGGAGGTCTAGAAGTCCTTTCGGATCTTCTAGGTGCAGGCGTGTCCAGCAATGGTTCCTGAGGTGTAGGATCGTTATTTTGTATTTCGGGTTCTTCTCGAACTTCTTCGAGTTCCATCATCTCGCCTTTCTTATCCAATAAGAACTCCTTCTCCAAGAAGGTGGCATTCCTAGAAACAAACACCTTTGTTTCAGCAGGATAATAGAAATAATATCCGATTGAATTCTTCGGATACCCTACAAAATAACATAAGCTGGATCGACTATCCAACTTATCTCCCACTATCCGCTTCACGTAAGCAGGACATCCCCAAATCCTCAAGTACGAATACTTAGGAGCTTTGCCATTCCATAACTCGTATGGTGTTTTGTCCACTGCTTTAGTGTGGACGTTGTTCAACAACAATACCGCCGTTTCAAGCGCATAGCCCCAAAACGAAGGTGGAAGCTCAGTGAAGCTCATCATAGATCGAACCATGTCCAACAAAGTTCGATTACGACGCTCCGATACACCATTAAGCTGTGGTGTCATAGGAGGAGTCCACTGAGAGAGAATCCCATTCTCTTTCAGATAGTCCAAAAACTCGGTACTCAAGTATTCTCCACCTCGATCCGATCGAAGTGCTTTAATACTTTTACCTAGCTTGTTTTCTACTTCAGCCTTGAATTCTTTGAACTTTTCAAATGCTTCAGATTTATATTTCATTAAATATAAATACCCATACCTTGAATAATCATCAGTAAAGGTAATGAAGTAGGTGTGGCCATGTTGAGTCCCTACTCTAAATGGACCACAAACATCTGTATGGATCAAATCCAACAGATTCTGACTACGCTCAGGTTTCCCCTTAAAAGGAGATTTAGTCATTTTTCCTTTTAGGCAGGATTCACAAGTAGGTATAGAGTTAATATCAGACATATCAAACATGCCCTCTCCCACTAGCTTGTTCATCCTCCTTGAAGAAATATGACCTAGCCTAGCATGCCAAAGGTTCGCCGGGTTTTGACTATCGATTTTCCTTTTGTTTGTTGTCGCCGGTTTATCAACATAATTCACTGGAACGTCTTTTAGTTTTAAGTTGTATAGATCGTTTTCAAGTTGTCCATTTCCAATTAAACATTCATTCTTGTAAATATTGCAAATCCCATTCACAAAATTGCAAGAATAACCATCTCTATCAAGCATAGAAATAGAAATAATGTTTTTAATTAAATCTGGCACAAATAAAACATCTCTTAACAATAATTTAAAACCGTTCTGCAAAGTCAAACAAACATCTCCAATGGCCGTAGCTTCAACTCTGGAACCATTCCCGAGCCTCAGCTGGGTCTCACCCATTCTAAGCCTGCGACTTCTTGTCATCACCTGCAAATCATTGCAAATGTGAGATCCACATCCGGTATCCAATACCCAAGAAGTTGTATTAAGTGACATGTTTATTTCAATATAGAACATACCCTTTGCAGTTCCCAACTGCTCAAGATATTCCTTGCAGTTGCGCTTCCAATGACCCGGCTTCTTGCAGTAATGGCAAACATCCTTGGATTTTCCATTGTTTGAAGCCTTTGTCTTTTGCTTCTTCTCGGGCTCGACTTTCTTGGGTGGGGCAGAACGTTTCTTTCCCTTCATACTTGGCCCCTTCTTAGCAGAAGATGAGGAGCCCACCAAGAAAACGGGCTTATCCTTCTTAAGTGTGGATTCATATGTAACGAGCATATTGACCATCTCTTCTAGGGTGGCCTCTATCTTGTTCATATTAAAATTTATCACAAATCCATCAAATGAAGAAGGAAGAGACAGAAGCAATAAATCCACATTGAGTTCATGATCCAACACCAAATCTAGGGTCGCCAACTTTTGTATGAGCCAAATCATTCGTACCCCATGATCACGGACCGAAGTCCCTTCACGCATGCGGCACGTCATCAACTCCTTAACAGTTGCGAACCTTTCAGCCCTCGACTGAGCCCCAAAAAGTTCCTTGAGTTGCGCGTGAATGTCAGCAGCATTCACCGTGTCCTCAAATCGCCTCTGGAGTTCATCAGACATCGAGGCTTGCATATAGCATTTGGTCTTGATGTCATGGTCACACCATGCATCAAGCTTGGCCAATTCCTCCGGACTTATATCAGCTGGTGCTTCCTTCGGAGGTGCTTTCTCTAACACGTAGAGCATTTTCTCCGAAGTTAAGACAATCTTCAACTTCCGGAACCATTCCGTATAGTTGGCGCCAGTCAACTTGTTTTGTTCGAGGATCGAGAATAATGGATTTCGCGAATTCATTGTATGAAATACTGAAAAGAAAAACAGACATATATCAATGATTGTTTAACAATTTACTAATACATAAAATAGGCGAATTTAATTTTATGAATCTCACTCCCACTATTTTAACGATTTCACCACCCTCTAGTGAAAACGGGAAACTTTTTCTTTAGTGAGAACATGGAGTCCAATTGACAAACTTATGGTCCCGAATAATATCAGCCAACCATAATTCTCAAAAGGTAGAGCCCAATTGCTTCCAAAGCAACCCCCATGTGTTTACCTCATGTCCAATAAGGGCCCAATAATATGACGCCGTTTAAAGTGACATGTCAAGATGACCCATAAATATTAAGTTGTGATGGACGGTCGCCATGTGGATCCCCCAATAATATGAGCCGATCCCATGGGAGTTCCACCCAACTTACAACATTTGTCGATCCAATGTACAGCTTTCCGACGGACGGGCCCCCCCAATAATATGAGCCGGACCGTATCCGCGGGTAGCATCACATACATTGACCGTTGATGGAAGGTGGGAACATTTAAACAAATTTAAATTTCCTTTATTTATCTTGATATAAATTTTAAATCATATTTAAAATGAGGGATTTTTAATTATAAAAATATTTGTCTCATCATATTTAATTTATTGCATGCTTGCCGGATTCACGCAATTATGTCTAAACATGCATACAATCATAATATCAAATATTATATAGGATGATCGATTCCATTTCTAATTGACCCGTGGTTGCCAATCACGGGTCTTAGTCCAATCCTAGGTGATATGCAGTATGCAATGCAATCCTATTACATGTGCTTCCAATTTACATTTCTTCAGTCTTTATTGTCTGCTGGGCCCACCGTCTTCAAATCTTGATCTCCCACTAAATCTAATGTATTTACAATAAATAACAATGACAAGTAGGGGATACATTTTTAGGGGTGGGAACGGGCTATAAACCAAGCCCACTTTTATTACATATGACATTCATATCGGGCCATAAACCAGGCCCATTAATAAAACCAACAACAATAAAAACAAAATGTAAATTCCTAACATACACCTACAAAATTGGTCATGGCAATCGATCATCCTTATCCAATAACATTTAATTCAAAATTAATTTATTGGATAACATGCAGTGGCAATTCAAATTTAAACAAGATAAAATCATATTTTATATATAAAATCTCATTTCACATATAAAATCATATTTTATCTCTATATCAAATAAAATCATATTTTATCTATAAAATCCAATTTTACAAATAAAATCATATTTTACTCAATATATCATAAGATCATATCTTATCATCAATTGTACCAAAATAATTGATTTCAAAATTCAATTTACGGATAAAACATTAAAATTTTCCAAAAATTCAAATTTATCCAAAATCAATTTTAAAATTTACGGACTCGAACAATTCGATCCGAAATCTCGTGAACCAATCAAAAACAATTTTTGACCGGACCAAAAATAAAATTTTAACATATTAAAATTAATTTTTAATAAAAATAATAATTTTTCCCGCGGGCCGCCCGGGACACTCCCGGGCCGGCCCGCACCCGGGGCGCGGGCCGGGGCAGCCAGGCTGCCCCCTTAGGGCAGCAACAATTGCTGCCCTGGCGGCGCCGAGCGCCGCCCCGCGCCGCCCTGCGCAGCGCCCAGCGCTGCCCTGGGCGGCGCCGTGCGCCGCCCGGGGCAGCAACAATTGCTGCCCCACCGGGCAGCGATCCAATCGCTGCCCGGGTTTTGCCCCGAAAAAAAAATTTTTTTTTTTATTTAAAAAATATTTATTTTGTTTTCCAAAAACCGAGATTCAAAAATTTTGTACAATCGATTAATTCAATCGTTTGATCTGAGCAACCTGGCTCTGATACCACTGTTGGAAAACTGGCGGTCAGATCAATCACGATTGATACCCGGTGCAGCGGAAGTTTAAAAATTTTTATCATGGAACAATTCCATGGTGTGGGTATCAACCATTTAACGATTAAATTATTATGTGTGTAAAATTCAAATAACAATTAATTAAATTTTACCTTCAATCTCGAATCGAGATTAATGGACACCACACAGATTTCTCTGCGCTTCTTGTATCTCCCAGGAACTGATGAACTCCTTCAATCAGGTCCACGAATGGGGTTTATTTTCGAAAATCCTGTCTCTCAATAATGACCTGTTGTGTCTAATTTCTGTACTGCAATAACTTATTTATAATGCAGGCCACTAACACCTTAGGGCCCATTAATCATAAGTTAGGGCCCGACAAGCAAAGCCCGCACGTTCAGAAATTAATATAAAATTCATCGTGACTCCGATTGATGAACCAATTTCACCAATGTGCACAGAAACCATTTCTGCACATTTTAAAGTCAAAATAAATTTTCCTGAATCCGAATTCAGTGGTTTCCAAAAATTTCCATCCCTATGTCATTTTAGGAAATCCTACTCCCTTACTCTTATTTAAGAAGTCCAACTTCTTTGTTCATTAAATTTAACTCTTTAAATTTAACTATCTCAACGGGGATTAAAACTCCATTACACTGTGTGACCCTCAATGGTTCAGGGATACAGCTAGCCGTGGGCTCACAACTCCTTGTGACTCGGAACAACACTTTCCGACTTGCCCAACGAATCATGGTAAAGCGCCTAGCAACATCGCCCCATGATTCCCTAGGTATCACTGATAGTGCCTACAAGAACCAGTAGATTTTGGTTAGCGTACAGTACGGTCCCTTCATCCATATATCCCGATCGAATCAACAACCATTGGTATATCGAGAGTCGCTCAAGATTCGATAACTATGCAATACATCTTGAAGATCAAATTAGTGACATCGCATGTGCTACTAAGAAACCATTTCTTAAATCACATCAAGTACTCTGGCCAGAGATTTGTCACACTAATATCTCCTCAGATCGCATAGGATATCCACACTCGCAAGTATGTGGTGAATCCTTGACAACAATGCATTGACTCCTATATGTGTCGTAACTGTACCCAATCTCGACACCTGATGACCCCCATAGAGTCGGTAAACGAGTCAAAGCACAGCACTAGCATATAGAGTCTCCATGATGTTTCAAGTCGTAAGGACTAATGGTGTACAACCAAAACCGCGGACTTTATCCACTCGATAATTGATAACCACTTGGAAAGTCCGGATAGGGTAGTTCGATTATTCATCCTATGAATATCCATTTGCATGCTTCGAACATCTCCATGTTCCCTACCAATGAAACGTGGTACTCCGCATCGCAAATGCTAGTCTCAAACTCGAGCGATCCTTATCCTTATTATCGGACGGCTCAATCGACTAGGAACGGTTTTTAGAATATACAGTGACTATAAGATGTATTTCATGATAGACATCTCCATGTTCTACCACATCTTACATACACTATAGTATATTCAAGGTCTTTATCAAAACAACAATAGTATATCACAATATAACAATATGAAGTAATATAAAGTCATTGCCATAAAAGTGTAAATAATATTAAACAAAAGATTGTTTATACAAAGAGTCATCAAAGCCCATAGCCACACAGTTGGCTCACTGGGCACCCACTCTTACATTAAGTCTCCCGCGTCTTCAGCTGTCTCGGCGCATCAAGCTAATAAGTGATTCTTCTGAACAAGAATATACCCCAACCTCAATAATAAGAAGTGTAAAGTACTTGCAAGGTCATCAATACAGAAGAAACAAGGGATAAATAAGGGCTGATAAATCTCTTCTTCAACAATAAGAACTGGTCTCATAAGATGAAGTCCAGACAGAAGAACAAAATTTGCAGAGTAATCGGCTTTGCAAACGATAAGAATTCCTCAAAAATCTGCGATAGAACTCGTAAATCTTCAATTTCAGGTAATAACGTCGATCTCGATCAATACAATTCGGTTCTAGTCTTGAGTTGATCCACTGAAATTCCAACTTCAGATATAAAAGATTGAGGAGAGGCAACTCGATCCCATCAGAAATCAAAAGTCGATAGAATAGCATAACTGCTCGGCATGCAATCAGTAAACAACTCAAAAAGAGTCTGAAAGATCAGTATGACCATTCGAACGGATAAGGATTCATTGATAAGAACAATCCTGAATTCATCTAAATATCTCTGAAGGATTTGACTCCTAAAACTCCCAAATGCTGCAGGAGCGTCTGTCTAATCAAATGGCATGACAAAGTCAACGCGTCGTACCTCTACATGAGTGCCGTCTAAGGAACGCTTCTTCTCAATTCTCAACTGCGATGTCCCGATCTCAAGTTGTTGCTGAAACTAACCTCATGACTTGGAGGAAATCCAGAAATCTCACCTGAAATACGTCAGCAAACTCTCTAACCACTGGTTTATCAACCAATTCGGGCTAGATTAGAATATCAACTACAACAAAGAGAATTCCTCCGCACATCTCTGAAATAAAACAGTCAAAAGTGTCTGGGCTGATGACAGACCTGACAGCTTCTTCGAATTCTACCAACTTTGCAATACCTATTGTTGATGAACTACTAACCGGATTTGACGGTCATCTGAGTAGTCAAGAGAGTCAACCACTGATCGATTCTTCTATTCAACTCCTGCCTCCATCATCATTCTCAATAGTAGTACGATCTAGATCAGTCGAAGTAGTTGATGTTGGTTGTCGCCTGCTCAAACTCTTCAATGACACAATTCTGATAATTCTAGATGGTCGGGACACAAATATCTCCATCTCAAAAATTCGGTGCCAAAAATCTCTGTTTGATAAGCTCATTCTACTCCAAAGGTGCTGAATTTTGGATCTCAAACTGATTCTCATTCGCAATTCAAACAACCTCTGTTCTGCTTACTCAAGCAATTGGAATTCGGATCCGAAATGAAATACAGTTCATATCTCAAATAAGTCATGCTTTATAATTTAAATCACATAATCATGTAACTCAAATAATTCTCAACAATAAAGCATGCTCGCATTTTATTTAAACAAATCAATTTAAATAACTCAATCACATGCGAGAATTCAATTCATGCGGACTCGATCTACCCCGCTCACTTCTAAATTCAGTCCAAGAATCTTATCGCTCTGATACCACTTAATGTGAGACCTCGATTCTAATCGGCTAATATCAAATAATCCATAATTAAACATCATTAATCAAAGCCTAAAATAAAAGGAAGAATTTTTTTTTTTCGGATGAATAGTGCTGCGCTCGATCCGGCAAAAATCCAGGATCGAGCGCACCATATTCCTGAACTCTTTGTCGAGAAAAAATATAAGTGCCGCGCTCGATCCGAAAAAAAGCCAGGATCGAGCGCACCAATTGTTCAAAGTCACTGCCTCCAAATAATCAGTGGCCGCGCTCGATCCCATGAAATCGTAGGATCGAGCGCACCCTGGGATCAGAATTTTTCCAGAAAACTGAACATGTTTCAAATCTCAATTCAACAATTCAACTCAATCTAATATCAATCTAACATGCTCAATTCCGAATCCAACAACGTGTAATTAACATACAAACTTAAATATTCATCATTCATAATCAATTCTAATATTCAACAACGTTCGAATTCTAAACATGCTTTCAAAACATAAACTAGATTGGCATGCATTTCCAATTCTAACTCGAAGTCCCACTTCTATTCTTCATTCTCGTTCTATCCCTGTCGTCTCTGACTCGATCCTGCCCCACCTGTTGCCAAGTACACATAAAAATAAAGACAACAGCCGAATAATCCGGTGAGAATAATATTCCCAGTAAAAGAGACAAACATGCAATATCAGATAAGCATCTCAAATCGAAATACATCAACTTCCAATTAATCAAATATCAACCATGCAAATCCCACAAGCATGTCTAAAACTCAATTCATATGCATAAATGCAATGCATGTCTTTAAAATCTGGGATTATCAAGTCGGATAATCAAAAGAGTTGCTGATTTTGCTTTTGGGATCCCGAGGATGAGATCACGTAAACAACTCACCGACTCTCCCGATCGAGGTGGTGCTACGTATCTCCATCCTCTAAACTTTGGTGCGACTATAAGGAGTATGCTAGCACTAGGTGAAACGGCTACAACCAGGCCACTCACAATATAATCCCCAAAATGTCTATCATAAAGGGCCGTCCTGCCCGCTGCTCAAATCAAGGATTCTTAGCTCAATATGAATGCAATGCAAAACATAACTCAAATAACTCAAATAATCAAATAACATGCAAGTATGTGATTTTTCCGGAACACTCGAATCAAGTCGGATTCGAGTCACACGTTCCATTCTAGTCTAAGTCATCTTATACCTCTTTCAAACGTCGATGCTCCAAACCTGGAAACAACAACAACAAGAATTCCAAATCAAAATTCCATTCCAAACAAAGTTCAACGATGAAGATAATTCAAGTCAACTTCCGAGGATGAGATCAACTCGATACCAAATCGCGATCAACTCTTCAATGATTCGAAAGCTGACAATTCTGAACTCCGCTATCTTCAATCAATCTGTATGGATACAAACACAATCCAATAACAATCCATCCAAACCAAATAATCCCAAAACTCAACAAAAAAAACTTCCAAAATTCTTAAAATTCAAACCGGCGGCATAACGGCTATAATCTGATAAACCGGAAACACAGACAACAAAATATCAATTCAAACAACTCATATCAATTATCATTTACTCAATTCAATTCAATTCCAACAATCTAAAAATCCAAATTTTCGAATAATCTTCCAAAAATCAAAACAAATCCGAACGTCGCTCTAATTCAAAACCGACAGATAATAAACGACCAGAACTCCGCCAAGAACAACATACTCAAATCTCAATCGAATCTAACAACATCCAAAAGCTAGAATGTATCTGATCGTAGAAAAACTTACGATAGAACGAAGCCCTCAGCCGTGATCGCTAATCTGCCTCCAGAAATAATTTTCAACGGACGGATCGAGCTCGGGAGGAAATCTGGAAGCTTGAGGAAGCTTGGAGTCGGCTCTAATGGAGGGAGGAGGCGTTGGAAGGGATGAAAAATGGAGGAGAAAGATTCAACCATGCTTAAATATCTATTTAATTCCAAAATTGCATTTTAGTCCCTGGAAAAACCAAAATTTGCAAAGAGGACCCTGATCAAATACAAGTCGACTCTTAAACTCTGAAATCTCCGATTATCTCAAATAAGCGTAATTAAGATAAATTCGGGGCGTTACATGTCCTTACTGAGTACATCTAGATCTTAATTCACTTCTACTCAATCTCTTGATATCAAACAAAATTCAAGCTTATCATCTCTGATAAATCGAATCATCTACTCAGAATGGGCATTTTCAAACATCTAGCTTTGATTTTAGAGTATTACACAAAACTCTCTCAAAACTTACACCACATTCTTCACATCGACAAGTCAAGATCAATAGAATTTTTACCTCGAGGATTCTTACCATTCCAATACAATCGCTGCTCAAATCTGATATCATTATGAAATTCTGAAATTCTTAATATTGGAGTTCTATCTCTGTTCCGTATTGAGGTTCATCTGATACGAATCAATTCAATCATCGCTAAGAATTAAAATATCAACTCTTAACTTGATCAATCTAAGCCACAATAAAATTCGAGTGGTTTTTAATTCAATTTCCTCAAGAAGGAACATCATCTATTCATATTCTAGATCATCTCATCTTTCATCAATACCATTTCTCAATTTCTAGAGTATACAATTCTTCGCTCAACAAGGAGATTTAGTTGATAACGGCAGAGATATAACAATTCAGAATATCATAATAAAATCTCACTTGCCATCATACTCTCCTCAACAAATTCATGAACATAAAACTCTTTCCAAAACGCCAATTCTCATAGCGAGCAATCTAATCATCACAATTCAAATCTGATTTGCTAGCTATCTGAACCATATCGGCTTAACAATTATAATCTCAAATAATCACAAGCACAAATCTCAAAATATCAAAATCATTAAACTCTGTTCCGATCATCCTCTAATCATCATACTCATGTAATCGCATGAGTGTTTAAATTCTCATCTCGAATTCAGTTCTGATACTCTTTCATATAATGCATGCTTTTAAAATCAATTCACATAATCAAAGCGGCACATAATTCTGAATCAGTAAAGCATGCTCGCATGTAATTCAAGTAATCAAACAATGAAATTAATCACATGCGAAATAAAATAATTCAAGCAGACTCGATCTACCCCACTCACTCACTTCTATTCCAGTCCAAAAATATTATCGCTCTGATACCACTTAATGTGAGGACCTCGATTTTAATTAACTAATTTCAAATAGAAAAACAATCATCGAAAAATAAATGAGCCAATTTTTTTTTTAAAGGAACAGTGCCTCGCTCGAGCGGTAGAAAAATATTCGGCTCGAGCGAGACCATCTCGGGCTCAACTATAAAAATCCATTTTAAACTCGTTCTTCGACATACATCAATTCTAAGAATAATCGGGGTATAAAAATACATGCAGTATTATAAATCAACAATAAAAGCATGCTTCAATAAATAACCGAGTTCTAAAAGTTATTCGACTCTAAATCAACGCCTCACATCTATCATTCGATCCCAAGCTAACCACGTCGACTCTGACTAGCTCCTGCCCCACCTGTTGTCAAGTATACATACAAAACAAGACAACAGCCGAATAACTCCGGTGAGAATAAAATCCCAGTAAAAGCGACGTAACATGTAATATCAAGTAAGTATACTAAAATCATAATATACATTCAAATTCTTCAATGGAAATGCCAATGAAATGCATGTGTTTAAAAATCGGGATTATCAAATCAGATAATCAAGGGAATATCGGACAATCGGTTGGGATCCCGAGGTCAAGATCACGCAACTAACCCACCTACGCTCCCGCTCGGGGTGGTGCTACGCGTCTCAAACCTCTAGACTTTGGCGCAACTATAGGAGTATGCTGACACTGGGGGAACTCAACATCCCAGACCACTCGATATAGCTCCCAAACGTCTAATTCGAATCTGGGCAACTCAGCCCTCTAAAAATTTAAGAAATTTGGCTCAAGATGAATGCATATGAATCAAATTCAATTTAATCGAATCGAAAATAATAAATCTGTGTATTCAGACATCAATGTATCGAAGATGTCAACACATTCAACTCGTATATTCAAACTCATGAATATAATATCGAAAATCATTGAAGTAATTCAAATAAGAAATCTCATGCTTTTCAAATCGAATATATAAATCACTTACTTCAAACAATTTCATATAGACAAACTCATGTCTTTCAAGTAATATTGAAAATCAATTAAATCATTCAAATTCACATTCAATATCAAATAATCAAATAAACATGCAAGTATGTGATTTTAATCGGGAACTCGAGAATCTCAAACTCGCTCGAGTATTCATTCCCTTAGAAATCGACATCAGCTCATACCTCAATTTTTCAAGTCTGGAAAAGCTCAAATCCTTAGACTGCTGATTTCTGCCTCTAATTATCATCGACTAGCTTTCAATCTGCGAAAAATCATATAATGATCAAAAGTCAACCTTAGTCAACTGTGGTCAAACTTTGACCAAAAATTTCCAAACTTTAATGCGCTCTCACCGCTTAACGATTTTGAATCTCGACTCAAAACTTGGATATTTGAATTCATCTCGTCGAGACGATCAAAATTGGGTAACACGTCGATGGTCGCCGGAAAATTTGGGGGAGGCGGCGACGCGGCGGCGATGAGCAAATCAACTCCAAAAATTCTGAATTTTGGCATGGTTGTAGATCTCGATGAGACGATTCCAACAATATAAGCCACGACCGGAACAGAGGTCCGACGCGGCGGCGATCGGAGAAAAACAGGGCGGCGGTGGTGGCGGTTTAAAAACTCCGATCTGCACCAAATATGCCGAAATAATCTACCAAAAGCTAGGGAAATGTTCTACCCATCATCTAATATCATTTAGCAACTCGAAAACTAACAAAAACGAGCTCGAAATCGCGAAATCAAATTGAAGAAGACGATGAACAGTACCGAGAAAATTCTGTGCAGATTTCGTCCGTTCATTCACACTTTCCCGGCGATCCAACCGTCCGATCTTTGATTTCTTTACACCAATAGCTTCGTCTTGATGTTGGCTACAAAGTGACTGATCGGATCTTTGATCGGAGCTCCGGTGAATGTCCAGAAATTTTTGGGGCGTTACACAAGGCGTGCTCTACCGCCAAAGAAATTTGGGAGAAACTCACTCAACTGTGCGAAGGGAACGACCAAACCAAAGAAAACAAACCCACTGTAGCAATACAGATGTTTGACAACGTCAAGATGAAACCAGGAGAAACAATGACTGAGTTTGACGAAAGGTTCAACAATATTATTTGTGAATTAATTGCCCTTGGAAAAATATACACTAATCGTGAAATTGCTTTGTAGGTTATGCGAGCACTACCCAGAGAATGGGATGTCAAGACCATAGCCATGAGGGAATCAAAAGATCTGAACAAGCTACAGCTTCATGATCTGTTTGCAGATCTCAAAGCATATGAGTTTGAACTTGGATTCCGAACAGAGGAAGAACCATTAGCTTCAAACCCCACCAAGGCACTAACGACAACTATCCTATCTCAACCGATCGAGGATACAACAAAGAAGACAGCTGAACAAATGAGTGGAGAAGCTATGTCTCTCTTTATCAAAAGGTTTGGGAAATTTATGCGTAATAATAAAAAGTTTAAACCTTACTACAAACAAGACCATACAGAGGATGGTCCCGCATGCTTTAACTGTGGCAAGCAAGACCATTTTATTGCAGATTGTACTAAACCTAAGAATGAAGAAAGAAAGCAGCACTATGAGAAGAAGAAAGGCAAAGAAGGAAGAAGAACATATCGAAACAAGAAGGAGCAAAAGGTACTAGTTGCAGACGAAGGAAAAAGCAAATGGGCTGAAACAGAATCTGACTCAACCGATACAGATAGCTCATCCGAGGAAGCGAGGAAGAGCAAGTTCAATGTCTCATGGCTAAATCCATACATGAAGAAGACGACATTGAGGTATTTGACTTCAACTCATCTGAATTTACACAAGAGGAACTCATTCAGACACTGAATGAGATGGTCACTGAGTATAAGAAGCTTTCTATATCATTCGAGGAAGCAAAAACAGAAAAAGCATGTCTCATTGATAAATCAAGGAAATCTAGCTGTTTACAGCAAAAAGAACTTGATGGTCTAAAGAATAAGCTAAATCTGTTTGCTACTGAGAATGATAGTATAAAATGAGTATTCCAAGCTACTTTATTAGAAAATCAAAAGTTGCTTAAAACAATCAATGCGTGGAATAAGGCTTCTGTCTCTTTGGATAAGATACATGAGAACCAGAAACAAGCAGGTGATAAAACCGGTCTTGGATATGGATCAAATGAATGTACTGACTCAAAAAAAAATACTCAATCGTACTCTAGTGGGAACAATCTCAATGTGATGAGATTTGTTCGATCTAGTACGATATATGAACACGTTGAACCAGATATAGATGTTAAACAGCCAAGTCTCTATGAAAAAGATAAGCGTGAAGGACTAGGATATGTGAAACCTAAGATCCCAAGGAAAGAAAAGACATGGAATAAACCAAGATTGAATGAACAAAGAATGGGAAACCAAACTAAGTTCAAACAATCATGGTTGGAACCAAGTCAACTCAAGTACAGGAATCATCGGGTGACACATAACCAACACTTCAATTGTAAGCCTATTCAAAAACGATATAGACTGAATAACATAGATCAGAAGTTCAAACAGTACACTGTAAATCCTAGCTCACACACAAATTCACATCGTGTACCTCGACCGACTCACCTTAAAAACACTCACACGGGTAAAACCGTTAGAGTAATTCAGGTGTGGGTTCCAAAAAGTCTAATCTAATTCGGACCCAAATAGATAAGGGTACCATGGTTGTACATTCTTCTTACAGGTACTATCAGTAAAATCAGTCGAGAAGAATAGTGCAACAGAAAGGTCAACGTGGTATCTTGATAGCGGATGCTCCAGATACATGACTGGAAACAAAGATTTATTATCCAATATCATACACTACAAAGGGCCTAAGATTATTTTTGGCGATAACTCGAAGGGTAAGACCGTGGGTAAGGGTAAGATTACTCATGGTAACTTTATCATTAATGACGTATTGCTCGTTGATAACTTGTGTTATAATCTGATCAGCATCAGTCAACTATGTGACAATGGTTATATTGTTGAAATTCTTAAACATTCTTGCTTGATCAAATCTAGAAACGATATTATGCTAACCGGACTAAGAGAACAAAACACGTATAGGCTGAATTGGCAAAGTGAACAACCGATAGTTCCTACTTGTTTTGTTGCTCAGAATGATAAGAAGTGGTTATGGCATAAACGGCTCAACCATTTAAATTTCAAGTCCATTAAGCATCTGAGTAAACATGAGTTGGTTCTTGGCTTGCCCAAAGGTGATTTTAAAAAGGATAGAGTTTGTTCCGCTTGTCAGCAGGGTAAACAGGTGAGAGCCACTTTTAAAAACAAAGGATGCTCATCTTCTTCCAAATGCTTGGATCTGTTACATATGGAACTGTTTGGTCCTATACCGATCAAGAGCTTAAGGGGAATGAGATTACCTTAGTGATTGTGGATGATTACTCTCGGTTTACTTGGGTAATTTTCTTATCATCCAAAGATCAAACTGCTACTTACCTGATAAAAATTTTCAAACGTATGCAAAATGAGAAACATACTGGGATAGACAGGATCAGGAGTGATAGAGGCACTGAGTTTTTAAACAAAACCCTTGAATCCTATCTAGATGACCAGGGCATCAAGCATGAGTTATCTGCTGCTCGGATTCCACAGCAAAACGGGGTTGCTGAATGAAGAAATCGAACTCTTAAGGAGGCAGCTAGAACTATGATTGCTGATTCCAATGTATCTCAAAGACTCTGGGCAGAAGCAATTAACACAGCATGTTACACTCAAAATAGATCTATGATTAACAAGAGACACAACAAAACACCATATGAGATCTGGAATGGCACAAAACCTGATGTCTCGTATTTTAAAGTATTTGGTTGTGTTTGTTATATTCATGATAATGGAAAACATCGCCTGACAGCTTTTGATGCAAAAGCAGATGAAGGCATATTTGTTGGATTTTCCTTAGTCAGCCGAGCTTACAGAGTGTTCAACAAAAGATCACTGACTATAGAGGAATCCATTCATGTTATTTTTGATGAAACTACTGTATGTGTAGGAAAGTCTCAAACTAACATTCAAGATTTAGCCAGCAGGCTGAAATCAACCGTTCTACAGGATGAAAGTGATAGTGATGACCCTCCTGACACAAGATATGAGCAAGCAGAAGAGATTATTCAACCCAATGAAGGAGGAGTAGATCACATCAATGACGAACAGATAATCGGAGAGGGTGCTATTGAACCTAACAATGCAATCAGGGATGAGGAAGACACTCAAACAGGCGCAAATCCTCTCGGACCAAATCTTCGGTGGAGTAAAAATCACCCACCTGATCTGGTCATCGGTAACCCTGCTGCACCTATTCGTACACGAAATCAACTGATTGATGAGCTATTGCATGCAGCTTTCATTTCACAGCTAGAGCCCAAACACATAGATGAAGCATTACAAGATGCTAGCTGGATTGAAGCAATGCAAGATGAACTAAACCAGTTCACTAGAAACAAAGTGTGGAATTTAGTCCCTCGACCGACAAATCAAAACATCATAGGCACCCGATGGGTGTTTCGCAACAAATTGAATGAGGATGGGACAGTGGTAAGAAATAAAGCCCGACTGGTTGCTTAAGGATTCAGAGAAGAGGAAGACATTGACTTTGACGAATCATTCACTCCAGTAGCAAGGCTTGAGGCTATCAGAATATTCCTTGCCTATGCTGCTTACAAAAACTTCAAAGTATATCAAATGGATGTCAAGTCAGCTTTTCTCAATGGTCTACTTCAAGAAGAAGTATATGTTGAACAACCACAAGATTTTATCAACTCTTTAACTCCTAATTTTGTTTTTAAGCTTGATAAAGCTCTTTATGGCTTAAAACAAGCACCGCGTGCATGGTATGATACGTTATCACAATTGCTATTAGATCATGTCTTTACTATAGGAACGGTCGATAAGACTCTTTTTAAGTTTGTTAAAGGAGATCACATCTTACTCGTTCAAATATATGTAGATGATATTATATTTGGATCAACTAATCCTTGTCTATGCGAGAAATTTTCTAAGATGATGCAGGAACAGTTTGAAATGAGCATGATGGGAGAATTAAATTTCTTCCTCGGACTACAAGTCCAGCAGCTGGATAATGTCATCTTCATAAATCAAACTAAGTACACCAAAGAACTTATCAAGAAGTTTGGTATGGAGAATTGTTCTGCCATTTCTACCCCTATGAGTGCTTCTATTAAACTTGACAAAGATGAAGCAGGAGCACCAGTTGAGGTAACTATGTATCGAGGTCTAATCGCTTCATTACTTTATCTTACGGCCAGTAGACCAGATATTATGTTTGCTGTATGTTTGTGTGCAAGATTTCAAGCAGCACCGCATTACAATGCAGCCAAAAGGATTATTAAATATCTTAAAGGCACTAAAAATGTGGGTTTTTGGTACTCCAAAGACTCAAAATTTAACCTTGTTGGTTATTCAGATGCAGATTATGCAGGTTGCAAGATTGACAGAAAAAGCACTAGCGGATCGTGTCAATTTTTGGGAGATAGACTTATTTCATGGTTCAGTAAGAAGCAAACATCAATTGCCACCTCTACTGCTGAAGCAGAATACCTTGCAGCTGGTAGTTGCTGTGCTCAAATACTGTGGATACAACAACAGCTTAGGGACTATGGAATCAAGTCAAATGAAGCTCCTATATTTTGTGACAACACGAGTGCTATTGCAATCACTCAAAATCCAGTGATGCATTCCAGAACCAAGCACATTGATGTGCGCCATCATTTCATTCATGAACACGTACTCAAAAAGGAGATTCATATGATCTACGTACCTACTGACCAGCAGGCAGCAAATATTTTCACCAAGCCATTGCCGGACGCTAAGTTTTCTTATTTTCGCAATATTCTTGGTTTAATTGATTTAAACTAAGACAAACATGAGTTTAGGGGGAATAATCGTTTATTTAATTTCAAGCACAAAATACTTTCATTACATGGAGTGCTTAACCCTAACCCCTAGTGAGTCTGAAGTCATCATGAGCCGCAGAAATTCTGCTTCTCATTTCACGAATCCACTCTATCATCCAGACAGAGAGCGAGCCTTGACCATTGCAGACGTCATCCTCAAAATAGATATTTTGCATCTCGTCTCTTTCTGCCAACAACATCATGAGTCGAATAGCAGATGACCTTAGCACCACACAAGTGCTCTGGGTTCGCAAGCAACGCTTGCACCATAACAACCCTGCAGCAAGGCCTGGACTAAGAGGCACAACACCTGAACGATATTTACGGCGAATGACTTCCATCATATGCCACACGCTCATGACTCTTTCCACGACTCTGGTTCTGTAGATGGACTTTTGTCTTTCGAAATCGGATTCATCCATTTTTTGTTTGTTATTTGTTATTGTTTCAACTAAGCTATGATTTATTTACTTGTTAACATCACAGTATTTATAGGCGAAGAATACCGAAGGCCAAAGGTCATGAATGCCAACAGTTACCCACTGAATTATCTTCGAGAAAATCCGGAAGAGATACTGACTCAAACTGTTGATAAGCCTATATTATCGATATTGTGCACTCTTGCATTTATTTAAAAGCTTAAAAGATTTATTATTTGCAACAGTGATTTGTCATTATTAATATCTGTTTTCTTTCTCGATGATATCTCGTTTAATGTGTGATGTAACATAACTTTATTGCTTATTGATTACTGTTTCTTAAAAGCAGATAATGCGCAAAATAAATTTGTTTATTTCAAAAGAGAGAGAAGGACATATTACATGAGAGCCCTAAAGGCCTCAAGAGCCCTACCGATCTCCTTTCCCACCTCACTCTTCCAAGAGAGCATGAAGAACATAAGCTCCCTGGTAGGAGAGCGAACGTAGCCAAGATCATCCGACCAGATGCGATCCAGTCCTTCTAGCTCTTTGTAGAGCAAGAGGAGCAACAGGCCCTCTGGACTGAAGACTAACATCGGGTCCGACGACCCCAGCTTGTTTTCATATTGCTGCACAAGGGCAGCATAGTCTCTCTCAGAATCATGAGGATGGACAGTTGAGAGAAACAGACGCAACTCTTCAATCGTCTCCATTTCTTCAACAACCTGGAAGAACACAACATCTTCGTACTCTCGAGACCTTACTCTCGTCAGAGCAGCAGCGAATTCTACTGCCAAATCACCTCCAGGACCCGGCATACTGTTTTTTGATTTATTGAATGATTTCTTATTGTTACACGAATGATATATTCACTTCATATTTATAGGCATAAAAAGGAGAAGGTGAAACATCGGGTGATATCAATCGTCTACTGAAAGGATCATGCATAAAATCATTACTCTGCAAACCGACGGCGTGTCCAAGACATCACATATCCTGATGACAGACAATCAAGAATGATTACAGTAATTGGAATTCGAATCCAACCGCCTTATATTATATTTTATTATATTATATTCATCGTCCTTACTTTAATTTACCGCGTATCTTTCACTCTCTCTCTTTTTCAAAATTCAAAATTTTAGGTGATGTGACACCATATTTATCGATCATTTCACACATCTCACACAAAAACTTGTCTTGCAAATCGAACTCATATTCACTTTTTGCATCTGCATTCTTCACAAACTATTGATCAAATATTTTGTTTGCAGAAAAACTCAAGGATGTCTTTCCAAAAGACTTTTCTGGCTATTAATTTCGATGAAATCCATTCCATCCAGAATGCGGAAATTTCAGCCATGTTCAACATGATTGAAGTTTCAGGACTGCGCAAATTTCTTATCTCTTGATCAACGGTCAGCTATGATCTGGTCAAGGAATTCTTTGAATCCGCCCAACTACATCATGATAGCATCATATGTATCATCAGAGGACGGAAGATTGAGTTCAATCAACGTTTCTTTGGCGATACTTTTAACTTGCCCACAACCGGTTTGATGAAATGCGCAGACTTACCTAACGGTAATGCAACCCACTGGGCAGCTCAATTCACACTTGATGGCTCACCCATTAAGGTCAATGGCCTCAAACAAAGCTTGAATCCAGCATACAGACTATTGGCTAACATAGTCGCAAAAACTCTTTTAGCCAAGGCTGGTTCCTACGACAAGATCACTCTCGAAAAGCTTCAGTACATGGCCTCCATTGCCTCCCAGTTGAACTTTAACTGGTCTTCGATTCTTTACTCTACTTTATGTGAAATGATTAGAGGCAAAGGACAATCAGAAGGTTTTGCACTACAGATATGTTATCTACTTGCAGCCCTAGACGTTGACTCCTCAGACTATGAAGTCCTTCATGCATCCAAATGGTTAAATGCAGTCAAAATCCCTCTGTTCTTAAACAAGATTCAGGTGAATTCTGACCAGCTCAGGACTATCAAATGAGAAATTGGGGCAGATCAACAAACTGCCAAAAGCACTGCAGCTCCCCAAGTCAAGCATACTCGACCAATCAGACAACCTATTCAAGTGGACTCTGATCTGGAGGATGAGGTTAGTGACAATGCTCCCTTAGTTCAAGTATTCACTCACCCCTCTCCATACCAAAAGGAAAAAATGGCTCCCAAGCCATCTCACCCAAAACCAAAGAGGATCAAGTTGCTATCTACAGTTCACACCCCAACGTCTCAACTGACCACAACAACCACTGAAGTCTCAACATCCGAAACACTATCTACTCACCCAATTCAAATTCCCCAAATACCTTCCGAACCAATTTACAGCACCATTGTTACCACATTACCCATTTCTCTGCCCTCACCGACTTCTTCATTTGATATTGCTGCCGTCATCAGTCAGCAAATCTTGAGAACACAAGAGTTGGTTGTGAAAACCCAGATTCCTCCACCAAAAGGAATCACTATCCAGGAACCCTCGTTCTCTGTACTGACCACAACCTTAACCGACCCTCAGGGCAAAGGAAAAGCATCTCTCATCCCATTTCAAAAAGCCCAATCGGTAGGGAAAATGGAGGTTCTTATCATTATTTTTAGCATTCTCCTGGCTGTGCGGTTCAAACTACAGGAATTTGATGAATGGGTGCACTATCGTCTGAATGCTTCATATTCTCAGATCTTGCTTGAGAATAAACTGGAATACCTTTCCAAATTAGAAGACAAGATGTTCATTCTCACTGCCACATCAAGTCTTGAAACAGCACTCGACAGATATAAGTTGGTGGACGTTCAGCTCCGTGATAGTCTCGCCCGATATATTCTTGCCAAAAGAGAAGAGCACTATCAGCCGATGAGCAAAACTACCAAAGATGACACTGAAGTCATCTTATGTCTTAAGCAGTGAGTTGATGTCACTGACACCTTTTTAAGAGAATATCGGCTCAAATATTCCATCCCACTACCGGACAATGAATACATACAGGCGTATAACAATGAAGTTCAGGCCATGATCCCTCTTCTAGATTCTCATGATAATTTGGAAGCATCTGACTTCGTATTCTCAGCAGAGGAACATGAATTTATTGCGGCACAAGACGAATGCCCCTTGGCATACTTTTTGTTTGCTTCCTCATCAGCCGCTGAAACTGCATCAAGTGCTGATCTCATCACAGACCCTCAACTGATTGACCCAATCACAACAGTTGCTGGTGAAAATCTTCCTGAGATCCCACTCAAATCAGTCTCAGATGTTATGCAATCAATTTTTGATGATGAACAACCAACATCTCCTCTTCTAGAGATCCATTCTGAAGACTCGCCTCAATCGACGACTGACGGCTCGCAGCCCTCCAGTCCAATTCACCAAACAGATCAGGTGATTGGAATCGATGTTCGTTCATCGATCGAGACCACCAAAGTCTCGCCTCCAAAAGATCAAACTGCCACACTTGCTTCAACTTCAGTTCCTGACTCCGAACCAGCGAATTATGCTTTGGAACGCATCGTAGAAGATCTTCGCGTGACCACACAGCGACTCAGCAATCGCATACAAGGACAAGACGCTAGAATTGACAACACAAGATCAGCAATTATGTCTCGTCTTAACAGTTTGTCTTCTGAACTCGGCAGATGCATCACTGAACTGAAAAACTACAAAGAACGCAATCTTCGAGCTATGGGTACTATTGCCGAACAGGTCTCTCAAACTGTTCGTCGCACGAATGAGCATACTTCAACGCAAATCTCAGTTCTTCAGGCTGACTTAACCGCTCATATCGACTCCCGTATTGACACTTTTCAAACTACTGTCGGTGCTCAACTAGGAGAGATCATCTCTCATCTCGCCCGTGGTGATGTCAAAAATGGGGAAGTATCCAGAAAATCAGTTGACACCTCTCCATAGAGAATGCAAAGGAAGTAAGGTACATTTTATGTACATTTTATTTACTTAACGCAATGTAGGTGTAATAGGTTTTCACTGCTACTTATCAATGATTTCTTGTAACATTAATTGTTCAATGCAATTCATCTTCGCAATGAATTCATTTCATCTACTATCTTCTTTAAATGATTTTTGGGGCCTAGGTTTTGTCATCACCAAAAAGGGGGAAATTGTTGAATCCTGACTTTTGGTGATAACAAAACAATACTTTGTTGTTTAGTTGGCCGCCATTTATTTGTATAAGCAGCTACGTCAACCAAACAAATACATATCTACCGACGTCAGCCAAAGCATGCAAAGCATTTGTACATCAACCGAACAAAGACATATCTACCGACGTCAGCCAAAGCATGCAAAGCAGTTGTACGTCAACCGAACAAAGACACATCTACCGACGCCAGCTAAAGCTTGTCAACCAACGAATAATGCAAAACAATTGTATGTCAAACGGAACAAAGACATACCTACCGATTGAGATATCTACCGAACTTCAAATACAGAAAGCTACATGCTATATTTCAAAATTACAGTTTCCCAGATCTCAGAAAGTGACAAGACAACTGAAAAGCAAAAGGACGAAGCATTTAAGGATTCATATGATAAAGTGAGAAAGCCTTAAATAGCATTTAATGTGAGCGACACATTGAATAGACAATTAAAGGCGCCCCTTGATAAGTGCATTTTGTATGCATTATTTCATGTTATTTTTATGTCTATTTTGTGTGCATTCATATTATTTTTATGTGTTTTTATGTGTTTTAGTGCATGTGTGTGTATTTCACTCCTTGGGTTAATTTTGTAGGAAAATATATTGTTGAAGAGTGAATTGCGGACCAGCTTTGTTCAAAAAATCACATTTAATTTTAGAGAGCTCCAAATCCGATCTCCACTGATCAAATTAAAGTTCACGATGTTTTGAAGCTGCTGTCCAAATTTCAGCTCAATCCGACGGCTAGATCTTTAGATATGAATTTTTGAAAATCGTCGGTGCAGAAAACTTGTACTGCGCGCGCGCGAGAATCAAGCTCGCGCGCGCGCGAGTTTCGTGATCAGATCTCTGTTTTTAACTTCTGCGCGCGCGCGAGGCCTATGTCGCACGCGCGCGCGTGCTCGGGGGTCATATGTGCTCCGAAAAGTCCTATTTTGTGGAGGAAATTAACTGGTAGGCGTTCCGGACCATATATATAGAAGATATAACATATTTTTTAGGTTTTCGGAAGCTCCAGAGCGCAGACAACGCAAGAGGAGGCGGCTACAAGGCTTGGGAGAGAAGATTTCTTCTTTCTTTTCTTCTTTTTATTTTTATTTTTGAATTATTATTTTTAATTATTGAGTAGTTTATTTTCAACCAAGACGGCGTGATTGGGCCGAACAAATTTATGTAGAAAACTTGGATGTTTGTTTGGGATTTTTTAGAGTTGATTTTATTTTATTGATTGTCAGATTTATAGTTGTCTTGTGAATAGTCTGATCAACTGTTTGCTTGCATGTTAATCAATTCCAAATCGACAGAGGAGGTTTTGATTTTGATCACTCTGATAATTAACATATTGTAAAACCGACTAGAAATAGAATTCGGTTTCAGTGTGCGGTTTAGGTGTAAACTGAATTTTCACAAATATTTAATGCATTCAAATTTGATTAGAATTACGAAAGATTAGTTCATCAATATTTGAATAGGTTTGATTGTTCTAGAAATAGACATTTGAACAAATTAGGAGAATTCCCGTGAATTAAGATTAAATCTGAGTCCTGAATCGACTACATGTTACAAAATTTGTTCGGTACCTACGTGTGTCTTGGTTGTCTTTATTTTAATTATTTTTATCTTTAGTTATTTTTATTCGTATTTCTTAAGCAATTTTTATTTTATATTCTTATTTTATTTAATTCAAAATCCTTCTATTATTTTTTCTAGATTAAGTAAAATAATTAAATCTTGAGAATTGACAACAGTCCCTGTGGGATCGATACTTGGACTCTCTGTCCACTTTACTATTACTTGACCTGGTACACTTGCCAGTAGATTTATATCACACCGATTTAGCCGGTCAAGTTTTTGGCGCCGTTGCCGGGGACTGTTTAGTTGATATTAGGATAGATTATTTGCTTGAGGCTAGACATTTTTTTTAATTTCTATCTTTTCATTTTTTTTTATTTTAATTTTGATTTTTTTTCTTTTCTTTTGCTTGTGAGGTACTTGGAGATGGATCATCATCAGGTGTTCACAAGATTTGGCCAGAAATACTTGGAGCCATTCTATGCTGTTTGGGGGAGATTCAATGATTTGGCGAACAGATTTTGATGCCATAAATTTTCGAGCTACACCCTCACTCAATTTTTTTATGGTGGTTTGGATGAGATTACAAGAAGTTGGGTGGATTATGGAGCGTTGGCCACTGGCAGTCAATTGTTTAGAAGAGATGAAGACAGTGCGATGCACTTGTTAAATGATATGGCAGATTTTGACTACCATTGGTATTGTGATCCTTCACTGCAGGGTTGGAGTCATCAATATCCTCCAGATATCAACTCTAAAAATTTTGCGAACCAGCCACCGGAGCATCAAGAAGAGTGTATAGGGCGTTCCGAAGATTATGTGGCTCAGTTGGAAAATCTTGTGCGACAGCAGACAGAGTCAAATCAATTTTTAGAAAGCCGCATAAGTCTTTTGGATGAACAGATTGCGCTTATTAGAGAACCAATTTTGGATATCTGCCAATTGAGTGAAGTAACTGAGCCAGAGCATGAAGAAATCATTTTTGAGGAATCTTCTTGTGAATAAGAGCCAAACGTAATAGTGGAGGAGGAAGAACTATACAAGGAGAGAGATTTTACCTCGTCAGTGGTCGTTTTATGTACACCGTTAGAAGATACTTTTTTGCCATTGACGCCACCTCCACAGTATTACATCCTCTTTGAGCTTCAGCCTAGAATCAGAGTCTCTTTCCAAAGGAAAAATTTCATGCCGAGTACTGTTGGACCGACAAGCTTAAACTGCAAATATCACGCCAAGCTTGAGGGCGAAGAAATTCAAAACCCATACGTAGAATCGTATGATTCTTACTATGGGTGGCAGCCGCTCTTTGATGGTGGCTTCTGCATAGTCGGGCTATAGACTATAATTTTAGCGCTGACTGGGAGGCAACCCAGTGTTTTTGCTTTTGTTTTTATTTTGTTTTTTTTTATATTTTGTTTTGATTTGATTTTGTTTTCTTTCCCATGCCAGTTGGTCATGCCTGCCGATATATCTAGACTGATGCTACTGTCCCAGCTGATGCCGTCAAGAAGGAAGAGAAGGAAACGAACACCAGGGGAGTGTTATTTCTGTTTTCATTGTGTTTTTGTTCGTTTTGAATTCTGTTCATTTGTCTGAAGCATTGAGGGCAATGCTTTGGATAAGTATGGGGGTAGACTAGTTTATTTCATTATGTTTTGTGTTTGTGTTGCATAAAGTTCGTTTCATGTCTGTTTGCATATAGTGTGTTTTTGTTGTTGTTTGCATTGCATGAGTAGGATGAGTCATGATAGCCAATGATGATGAAGTTATGTTGAAAAAAAAAAAAAAATTTGAAAAATTTTGCTCTTGACTGGACATGAGAAACTGTAGGTTGAACCGTGAATATTTTTAAGCACTAATGTTAGACCAGTGAATTGTAGCGAAAGATTTGATGAAGTTTCTGTCTGTTTGACCATTGCACGGCAATAGGTGGTTTGTGGATCTTGATTGTGTTCTATGAATTTTGATGAGGCTCTAGTTTACACTTATGATCTTGGGCGCACCTAGAAAAATTTATATACAATTCCATCCGGGCCTTGAAAGGATTAAAATCCTAAAAAAAAAAAAAAAAAAAAATCAATCAAATTTAAGGCTAAGTATGCGGATTCAATGGGATTGATGCTCCATCCGGGCTATAGACGAGGGGATTAGAAAGAAAAAATAGAATGATTTTTCGTATCCTAGCCAGTTATAGCTAAGTCAGCGGGTAATTATTGGGGCTAATGCAATACCGGGTGCAAAATCCGGAGGTGTGTAATTCATTATCTCAAGGGAGGTGGGTTTGTCTAGAGGTCGTTGGAAGGAATGAGCACTTGAAGAGTTAAACTTGCACTAATTTGTCATAGGTCGCTAAGCAGATTTGAGACGAATTCGGTCTAAGTTGTATGAAACTGGAATGACATTTCACACACACACGTTCACGTTCAACCGAAGGTGTATTATGAAAAGTTGAGAGCATGTCTGTGTTTTATGTTTTGTGATTAAACTTCTCGGAGGCTGTGCACTCTCATGAATCATCCTTACTTATGTTTTTGTTTGCATTTTATTTTTTCATGTCTTGCTCGAGGGCGAGCAAGGTTTAAGTATGGGGGTGTTGATAAGTGCATTTTGTATGCATTATTTCATGTTATTTTTATGTCTATTTTGTGTGCATTCATATTATTTTTATGTGTTTTTATGTGTTTTAGTGCATGTGTGTGTATTTCACTCCTTGGGTTAATTTTGTAGGAAAATATATTGTTGAAGAGTGAATTGCGGACTAGCTTTGTTCAAAAAATCACATTTAATTTTAGAGAGCTTCAAATCCGATCTCCACCAGTCAGATTAAATTTCACGATTTTTGAAGCTGCTGTCCAAATTTCAGCTCAATCCGACGGCTAGATCTTGAGATATGAATTTTTGAAAATCGTCGCTCGGTGCAGAAAACTTGTACTGCGCGCGCGCGAGTTTCGTGATCAGATCTCTGTTTTTAACTTCTGCGCGCGCGCGAGGCCTATGCCGCGCGCGCGCGCGTGTTCGGGGGTCATATGTGCTCCGAAAAGTCCTATTTTGTGGAGGAAATTAACTGGTAGGCGTTCCGGACCATATATATAGAAGATATAACATATTTTTTAGGTTTTCGGAAGCTCCAGAGCGCAGACAACACAAGAGGAGGCGGCTACAAGGCTTGGGAGAGAAGATTTCTTCTTTCTTTTCTTCTTTTTATTTTTATTTTTGAATTATTATTTTTAATTATTGAGTAGTTTATTTTCAACCAAGACGGCGTGATTGGGCCGAACAAATTTATGTAGAAAACTTGGATGTTTGTTTGGGATTTTTTAGAGTTGATTTTATTTTATTGATTGTCAGATTTATAGTTGTCTTGTGAATAGTCTGATCAACTGTTTGCTTGCATGTTAATCAATTCCAAATCGACAGAGGAGGTTTTGATTTTGATCACTCTGATAATTAACATATTGTAAAACCGACTAGAAATAGAATTCGGTTTCAGTGTGCGGTTTAGGTGTAAACTGAATTTTCACAAATATTTAATGCATTCAAATTTGATTAGAATTACGAAAGATTAGTTCATCAATATTTGAATAGGTTTGATTGTTCTAGAAATAGACCTTTGAACAAATTAGGAGAATTCCCGTGAATTAAGATTAGATCTGAGTCCTGAATCGACTACATGTTACAAAATTTGTTCGGTACCTACGTGTGTCTTGGTTGTCTTTATTTTAATTATTTTTATATTTAGTTATTTTTATTCGTATTTCTTAAGCAATTTTTATTTTATATTCTTATTTTATTTAATTCAAAATCCTTCTATTATTTTGTCTAGATTAAGTAAAATAATTAAATCTTGAGAATTGACAACAGTCCCTGTGGGATCGATACTTGGACTCTCTGTCCACTTTACTATTACTTGACCTGATACGCTTGCCAGTAGATTTATATCACACCGATTTAGCCGGTCACCCCCAGTACGAAATATTCAGAAAACTTTATCAGTAGGGAAATCTTACAGTTGGGCAAAGAAGAAATACGTTGAAAACAAAGGCTATATATATCAAAGCCTTTCTAGACAGAAAATACGACACAACAACGCTTATTGAGAATCTGTCTATCTGAGCTCTCGAACCTATCTTGAATACTCGACCGCTCAAAGAGAAAACCCTTAGCTTAAACAGCCTTATCCGATCTTCGAAGAGATCTTTTCAAGGGTTGCTCAAATCCAGATATCGTTTGAAGAAAGCTACCTGATACAAGGATTTGAGAAGTCTTAAGTCCTCGAGAGACTAAGACAATCATCATCACCATCTGAAGAAAAGTTTGATAAGAGGTTTAAATCTTATCACTATGAATCTAGTTCCATATTAGGCATTGGATAAGTCCTAACTTGGATCGGGTGTATTGCAAGACGTTATAATAACCAAAGTCTTCTAGTGAATCCTTCCGAGGTGGAAGAAGGGGTGACGTAGGAGATTGAGCTCCGAACATCCAAGAAACATATCTGTGTCTACTTACGTTATTGCATTGCATCATTCCATGGATATCATCTAGCATATTGAGAGCTATTTCCGCATTAATCTTAGTTGCTCTTATATCTCTAGCAGGCTAAAAGAAAACCGGTCGAGTGAACTAACATTTACTCAACCATATTTCATTAGATTTTAAAGACTATCATTATTGTGTATTCACCCCCCCTCTACACACATTATCGATCCCCAACAGTACCTCAATTACTAGGCGCGCTCTACCAGCTCTAAGTCCTCGCCTATAATCCGCACTACACTGCCAAATGATACTAATATCATTATAGTCCTCTAAAAGCCTTAACTAAGTTATTGCATACTCCTAAATATTTTTAGGAAGCAAAAGCTATACCTGCATCCGTCATCAGCCCGTTGCTGTCTCTTGCCTCAAAACTAGGCCAAAACTAGGACCTCGATTTTAATTAACTAATTTCAAATAGAAAAACAATCATCGACAAATAAATGAGCCAAATTTTTTTTTTCAAAGGAACAGTGCCTCGCTCGAGCGGTAGAAAAATATTCGTCTCGAGCGAGACCATCTCGGGCTCAACTATAAAAATCCATTTTAAACTCGTTCTTCGACATACATCAATTCTAAGAATAATCGGGGTATAAAAATACATGCATTATTATAAATCAACAATAAAAGCATGCTTCAATAAATAACCGAGTTCTAAAAGTTATTCGACTCTAAATCGACGCCTCACATCTATCATTCGATCCCAAGCTAACCACGTCGACTCTGACTAGCTCCTGCCCCACCTGTTGTCAAGTATACATACAAAACAAGACAACAGCCGGATAACTCCGGTGAGAATAAAATCCCAGTAAAAGCGACGTAACATGTAATATCAAGTAAGTATACTAAAATCATAATATACATTCAAATTCTTCAATGGAAATGCCAATGAAATGCATGTGTTTAAAAATCGGGATTATCAAATCAGATAATCAAGGGAATATCGGACAATCGGTTGGGATCCCGAGGTCAAGATCACGCAACTAACCCACCTACGCTCCCGCTCGGGGTGGTGCTACGCGTCTCAAACCTCTAGACTTTGGCGCAACTATAGGAGTATGCTGACACTGGGGGAACTCAACATCCCAGACCACTCGATATAGCTCCCAAACGTCTAATTCGAATCTGGGCAACTCAGCCCTCTAAAAATTTAAGAAATTTGGCTCAAGATGAATGCATATGAATCAAATTCAATTTAATCGAATCGAAAATAATAAATCTGTGTATTCAGACATCAATGTATCGAAGATGTCAACACATTCAACTCGTATATTCAAACTCATGAATATAATATCGAAAATCATTGAAGTAATTCAAATAAGAAATCTCATGCTTTTCAAATCGAATATATAAATCACTTACTTCAAACAATTTCATATAGACAAACTCATGTCTTTCAAGTAATATTGAAAATCAATTAAATCATTCAAATTCACATTCAATATCAAATAATCAAATAAACATGCAAGTATGTGATTTTAATCGGGAACTCGAGAATCTCAAACTCGCTCGAGTATTCATTCCCTTAGAAATCGACATCAGCTCATACCTCAATTTTTCAAGTCTGGAAAAGCTCAAATCCTTAGACTGCTGATTTCTGCCTCTAATTATCATCGACTAGCTTTCAATCTGCGAAAAATCATATAATGATCAAAAGTCAACCTTAGTCAACTGTGGTCAAACTTTGACCAAAAATTTCCAAACTTTAATGCGCTCTCACCGCTTAACGATTTTGAATCTCGACTCGAAACTTGGATATTTGAATTCATCTCGTCGAGACGATCAAAATTGGGTAACACGTCGATGGTCGCCGGAAAATTTGGGGGAGGCGGCGACGCGGCGGCGATGAGCAAATCAACTCCAAAAATTCTGAATTTTGGCATGGTTGTAGATCTCGATGAGACGATTCCAACAATATAAGCCACGACCGGAACAGAGGTCCGACGCGGCGGCGATCGGAGAAAAACAGGGCGACGGTGGTGGCGGTTTAAAAACTCCGATCTGCACCAAATATGCCGAAATAATCTACCAAAAGCTAGGGAAATGTTCTACCCATCATCTAATATCATTTAGCAACTCGAAAACTAACAAAAATGAGCTCGAAATCGCGAAATCAAATTGAAGAAGACGATGAACAGTACCGAGAAAATTCTGTGCAGATTTCGTCCGTTCATTCACACTTTCCCGGCGATCCAACCGTCCGATCTTTGATTTCTTTACACCAATAGCTTCGTCTTGATGTTGGCTACAAAGTGACTGATCGGATCTTTGATCGGAGCTCCGGTGAATGTCCAGAAATTTTTGGGGCGTTACACAAGGCGTGCTCTACCGCCAAAGAAATTTGGGAGAAACTCACTCAACTGTGCGAAGGGAACGACCAAACCAAAGAAAACAAACCCACTGTAGCAATACAGATGTTTGACAACGTCAAGATGAAACCAGGAGAAACAATGACTGAGTTTGACGAAAGGTTCAGCAATATTATTTGTGAATTAATTGCCCTTGGAAAAATATACACTAATCGTGAAATTGCTTTGAAGGTTATGCGAGCACTACCCAGAGAATGGGATGTCAAGACCATAGCCATGAGGGAATCAAAAGATCTGAACAAGCTACAGCTTCATGATCTGTTTGCAGATCTCAAAGCATATGAGTTTGAACTTGGATTCCGAACAGAGGAAGAACCATTAGCTTCAAACCCCACCAAGGCACTAACGAAAACTATCCTATCTCAACCGATCGAGGATACAACAAAGAAGACAGCTGAACAAATGAGTGGAGAAGCTATGTCTCTCTTTATCAAAAGGTTTGGGAAATTTATGCGTAATAATAAAAAGTTTAAACCTTACTACAAACAAGACCATACAGAGGATGGTCCCGCATGCTTTAACTGTGGCAAGCAAGACCATTTTATTGCAGATTGTACTAAACCTAAGAATGAAGAAAGAAAGCAGCACTATGAGAAGAAGAAAGGCAAAGAAGGAAGAAGAACATATCGAAACAAGAAGGAGCAAAAGGTACTAGTTGCAGACGAAGGAAAAAGCAAATGGGCTGAAACAGAATCTGACTCAACCGATACAGATAGCTCATCCGAGGAAAGCGAGGAAGAGCAAGTTCAATGTCTCATGGCTAAATCCATACATGAAGAAGACGACATTGAGGTATTTGACTTCAACTCATCTGAATTTACACAAGAGGAACTCATTCAGACACTGAATGAGATGGTCACTGAGTATAAGAAGCTTTCTATATCATTCGAGGAAGCAAAAACAGAAAAAGCATGTCTCATTTATAAATCAAGGGAATCTAGCTGTTTACAGCAAAAAGAACTTGATGGTCTAAAGAATAAGCTAAATCTGTTTGCTACTGAGAATGATAGTATAAAATGAGTATTCCAAGCTACTTTATTAGAAAATCAAAAGTTGCTTAAAACAATCAATGCGTGGAATAAGGCTTCTGTCTCTTTGGATAAGATACATGAGAACCAGAAACAAGCAGGTGATAAAACCGGTCTTGGATATGGATCAAATGAATGTACTGACTCAAAAAAAAATACTCAATCGTACTCTAGTGGGAACAATCTCAATGTGATGAGATTTGTTCGATCTAGTACGATATATGAACACGTTGAACCAGATATAGATGTTAAACAGCCAAGTCTCTATGAAAAAGATAAGCGTGAAGGACTAGGATATGTGAAACCTAAGATCCCAAGGAAAGAAAAGACATGGAATAAACCAAGATTGAATGAACAAAGAATGGGAAACCAAACTAAGTTCAAACAATCATGGTTGGAACCAAGTCAACTCAAGTACAGGAATCATCGGGTGACACATAACCAACACTTCAATTGTAAGCCTATTCAAAAACGATATAGACTGAATAACATAGATCAGAAGTTCAAACAGTACACTGTAAATCCTAGCTCACACACAAATTCACATCGTGTACCTCGACCGACTCACCTTAAAAACACTCACACGGGTAAAACCGTTAGAGTAATTCAGGTGTGGGTTCCAAAAAGTCTAATCTAATTCGGACCCAAATAGATAAGGGTACCATGGTTGTACATTCTTCTTACAGGTACTATCAGTAAAATCAGTCGAGAAGAATAGTGCAACAGAAAGGTCAACGTGGTATCTTGATAGCGGATGCTCCAGATACATGACTGGAAACAAAGATTTATTATCCAATATCATACACTACAAAGGGCCTAAGATTATTTTTGGCGATAACTCGAAGGGTAAGACCGTGGGTAAGGGTAAGATTACTCATGGTAACTTTATCATTAATGACGTATTGCTCGTTGATAACTTGTGTTATAATCTGATCAGCATCAGTCAACTATGTGACAATGGTTATATTGTTGAAATTCTTAAACATTCTTGCTTGATCAAATCTAGAAACGACGATATTATGCTAACCGGACTAAGAGAACAAAACACGTATAGGCTGAATTGGCAAAGTGAACAACCGATAGTTCCTACTTGTTTTGTTGCTCAGAATGATAAGAAGTGGTTATGGCATAAACGGCTCAACCATTTAAATTTCAAGTCCATTAAGCATCTGAGTAAACATGAGTTGGTTCTTGGCTTGCCCAAAGGTGATTTTAAAAAGGATAGAGTTTGTTCCGCTTGTCAGCAGGGTAAACAGGTGAGAGCCACTTTTAAAAACAAAGGATGCTCATCTTCTTCCAAATGCTTGGATCTGTTACATATGGAACTGTTTGGTCCTATACCGATCAAGAGCTTAAGGGGAATGAGATTACCTTAGTGATTGTGGATGATTACTCTCGGTTTACTTGGGTAATTTTCTTATCATCCAAAGATCAAACTGCTACTTACCTGATAAAAATTTTCAAACGTATGCAAAATGAGAAACATACTGGGATAGACAGGATCAGGAGTGATAGAGGCACTGAGTTTTTAAACAAAACCCTTGAATCCTATCTAGATGACCAGGGCATCAAGCATGAGTTATCTGCTGCTCGGATTCCACAGCAAAACGGGGTTGCTGAATGAAGAAATCGAACTCTTAAGGAGGCAGCTAGAACTATGATTGCTGATTCCAATGTATCTCAAAGACTCTGGGCAGAAGCAATTAACACAGCATGTTACACTCAAAATAGATCTATGATTAACAAGAGACACAACAAAACACCATATGAGATCTGGAATGGCACAAAACCTGATGTCTCGTATTTTAAAGTATTTGGTTGTGTTTGTTATATTCATGATAATGGAAAACATCGCCTGACAGCTTTTGATGCAAAAGCAGATGAAGGCATATTTGTTGGATTTTCCTTAGTCAGCCGAGCTTACAGAGTGTTCAACAAAAGATCACTGACTATAGAGGAATCCATTCATGTTATTTTTGATGAAACTACTGTATGTGTAGGAAAGTCTCAAACTAACATTCAAGATTTAGCCAGCAGGCTGAAATCAACCGTTCTACAGGATGAAAGTGATAGTGATGACCCTCCTGACACAAGATATGAGCAAGCAGAAGAGATTATTCAACCCAATGAAGGAGGAGTAGATCACATCAATGACGAACAGATAATCGGAGAGGGTGCTATTGAACCTAACAATGCAATCAGGGATGAGGAAGACACTCAAACAGGCGCAAATCCTCTCGGACCAAATCTTCGGTGGAGTAAAAATCACCCACCTGATCTGGTCATCGGTAACCCTGCTGCACCTATTCGTACACGAAATCAACTGATTGATGAGCTATTGCATGCAGCTTTCATTTCACAGCTAGAGCCCAAACACATAGATGAAGCATTACAAGATGCTAGCTGGATTGAAGCAATGCAAGATGAACTAAACCAGTTCACTAGAAACAAAGTGTGGAATTTAGTCCCTCGACCGACAAATCAAAACATCATAGGCACCCGATGGGTGTTTCGCAACAAATTGAATGAGGATGGGACAGTGGTAAGAAATAAAGCCCGACTGGTTGCTTAAGGATTCAGAGAAGAGGAAGACATTGACTTTGACGAATCATTCACTCCAGTAGCAAGGCTTGAGGCTATCAGAATATTCCTTGCCTATGCTGCTTACAAAAACTTCAAAGTATATCAAATGGATGTCAAGTCAGCTTTTCTCAATGGTCTACTTCAAGAAGAAGTATATGTTGAACAACCACAAGATTTTATCAACTCTTTAACTCCTAATTTTGTTTTTAAGCTTGATAAAGCTCTTTATGGCTTAAAACAAGCACCGCGTGCATGGTATGATACGTTATCACAATTGCTATTAGATCATGTCTTTACTATAGGAACGGTCGATAAGACTCTTTTTAAGTTTGTTAAAGGAGATCACATCTTACTCGTTCAAATATATGTAGATGATATTATATTTGGATCAACTAATCCTTGTCTATGCGAGAAATTTTCTAAGATGATGCAGGAACAGTTTGAAATGAGCATGATGGGAGAATTAAATTTCTTCCTCGGACTACAAGTCCAGCAGCTGGATAATGTCATCTTCATAAATCAAACTAAGTACACCAAAGAACTTATCAAGAAGTTTGGTATGGAGAATTGTTCTGCCATTTCTACCCCTATGAGTGCTTCTATTAAACTTGACAAAGATGAAGCAGGAGCACCAGTTGAGGTAACTATGTATCGAGGTCTAATCGCTTCATTACTTTATCTTACGGCCAGTAGACCAGATATTATGTTTGCTGTATGTTTGTGTGCAAGATTTCAAGCAGCACCGCATTACAATGCAGCCAAAAGGATTATTAAATATCTTAAAGGCACTAAAAATGTGGGTTTTTGGTACTCCAAAGACTCAAAATTTAACCTTGTTGGTTATTCAGATGCAGATTATGCAGGTTGCAAGATTGACAGAAAAAGCACTAGCGGATCGTGTCAATTTTTGGGAGATAGACTTATTTCATGGTTCAGTAAGAAGCAAACATCAATTGCCACCTCTACTGCTGAAGCAGAATACCTTGCAGCTGGTAGTTGCTGTGCTCAAATACTGTGGATACAACAACAGCTTAGGGACTATGGAATCAAGTCAAATGAAGCTCCTATATTTTGTGACAACACGAGTGCTATTGCAATCACTCAAAATCCAGTGATGCATTCCAGAACCAAGCACATTGATGTGCGCCATCATTTCATTCATGAACACGTACTCAAAAAGGAGATTCATATGATCTACGTACCTACTGACCAGCAGGCAGCAAATATTTTCACCAAGCCATTGCCGGACGCTAAGTTTTCTTATTTTCGCAATATTCTTGGTTTAATTGATTTAAACTAAGACAAACATGAGTTTAGGGGGAATAATCGTTTATTTAATTTCAAGCACAAAATACTTTCATTACATGGAGTGCTTAACCCTAACCCCTAGTGAGTCTGAAGTCATCATGAGCCGCAGAAATTCTGCTTCTCATTTCACGAATCCACTCTATCATCCAGACAGAGAGCGAGCCTTGACCATTGTAGACGTCATCCTCAAAATAGATATTTTGCATCTCGTCTCTTTCTGCCAACAGCATCATGAGTCGAATAGCAGATGACCTTAGCACCACACAAGTGCTCTGGGTTCGCAAGCAACGCTTGCACCATAACAACCCTGCAGCAAGGCCTGGACTAAGAGGCACAACACCTGAACGATATTTACGGCGAATGACTTCCATCATATGCCACACGCTCATGACTCTTTCCACGACTCTGGTTCTGTAGATGGACTTTTGTCTTTCGAAATCGGATTCATCCATTTTTTGTTTGTTATTTGTTATTGTTTCAACTAAGCTATGATTTATTTACTTGTTAACATCACAGTATTTATAGGCGAAGAATACCGAAGGCCAAAGGTCATGAATGCCAACAGTTACCCACTGAATTATCTTCGAGAAAATCCGGAAGAGATACTGGCTCAGACTGTTGATAAGCCTATATTATCGATATTGTGCACTCTTGCATTTATTTAAAAGCTTAAAAGATTTATTATTTGCAACAGTGATTTGTCATTATTAATATCTGTTTTCTTTCTCGATGATATCTCGTTTAATGTGTGATGTAACGTAACTTTATTGCTTATTGATTACTGTTTCTTAAAAGCAGATAATGCGCAAAATAAATTTGTTTATTTCAAAAGAGAGAGAAGGACATATTACATGAGAGCCCTAAAGGCCTCAAGAGCCCTACCGATCTCCTTTCCCACCTCACTCTTCCAAGAGAGCATGAAGAACATAAGCTCCCTGGTAGGAGAGCGAACGTAGCCAAGATCATCCGACCAGATACGATCCAGTCCTTCTAGCTCTTTGTAGAGCAAGAGGAGCAACAGGCCCTCTGGACTGAAGACTAACATCGGGTCCGACGACCCCAGCTTGTTTTCATATTGCTGCACAAGGGCAGCATAGTCTCTCTCAGAATCATGAGGATGGACAGTTGAGAGAAACAGACGCAACTCTTCAATCGTCTCCATTTCTTCAACAACCTGGAAGAACACAACATCTTCGTACTCTCGAGACCTTACTCTCGTCAGAGCAGCGGCGAATTCTACTGCCAAATCACCTCCAGGACCCGGCATACTGTTTTCTGATTTATTGAATGATTTCTTATTGTTACACGAATGATATATTCACGTCATATTTATAGGCATAAAAAGGAGAAGGTGAAACATCGGGTGATATCAATCGTCTACTGAAAGGATCATGCATAAAATCATTACTCTGCAAACCGACGGCGTGTCCAAGACATCACATATCCTGATGTCAGACAATCAAGAATGATTATAGTAATTGGAATTCGAATCCAACCGCCTTATATTATATTTTATTATATTATATTCATCGTCCTTACTTTAATTTACCGCGTATCTTTCACTCTCTCTCTTTTTCAAAATTCAAAATTTTAGGTGATGTGGCACCATATTTATCGATCATTTCACACATCTCACACAAAAACGTGTCTTGCAAATCGAACTCATATTCACTTTTTTGCATCTGCATTCTTCACAAACTATTGATCAAATATTTTGTTTGCAGAAAAACTCAAGGATGTCTTTCCAAAAGACTTTTCTGGCTATTAATTTCGATGAAATCCATTCCATCCAGAATGCGGAAATTTCAGCCATGTTCAACATGATTGAAGTTTCAGGACTTCGCAAATTTCTTATCTCTTGATCAACGGTCAACTATGATCTGGTCAAGGAATTCTTTGAATCCGCCCAACTACATCATGATAGCATCATATGTATCATCAGAGGACGGAAGATTGAGTTCAATCAACGTTCCTTTGGCGATACTTTTAACTTGCCCACAACCGGTTTGATGAAATGCGCAGACTTACCTAACGGTAATGCAACCCACTGGGCAGCTCAATTCACACTTGATGGCTCACCCATTAAGGTCAATGGCCTCAAACAAAGCTTGAATCCAGCATACAGACTATTGGCTAACATAGTCGCAAAAACTCTTTTAGCCAAGGCTGGTTCCTACGACAAGATCACTCTCGAAAAGCTTCAGTACATGGCCTCCATTGCCTCCCAGTTGAACTTTAACTGGTCTTCGATTCTTTACTCTACTTTATGTGAAATGATTAGAGGCAAAGGACAATCAGAAGGTTTTGCACTACAGATATGTTATCTACTTGCAGCCCTAGATGTTGACTCCTCAGACTATGAAGTCCTTCATGCATCCAAATGGTTAAATGCAGTCAAAATCCCTCTGTTCTTAAACAAGATTCAGGTGAATTCTGACCAGCTCAGGACTATCAAACGAGAAATTGGGGCAGATCAACAAACTGCCAAAAGCACTGCAGCTCCCCAAGTCAAGCATACTCGACCGATCAGACAACCTATTCAAGTGGACTCTGATCTGGAGGATGAGGTTAGTGATAATGCTCCCTTAGTTCAAGTATTCACTCACCCCTCTCCATACCAAAAGGCAAAAATGGCTCCCAAGCCATCTCACCCAAAACCAAAGAGGATCAAGTTGCTATCTACAGTTCACACCCCAACGTCTCAACTGACCACAACAACCACTGAAGTCTCAACATCCGAAACACTATCTACTCACCCAATTCAAATTCCCCAAATACCTTCCGAACCAATTTACAGCACCATTGTTACCACATTACCCATTTCTCTGCCCTCACCGACTTCTTCATTTGATATTGCTGCCGTCATCAGTCAGCAAATCTTGAGAACACAAGAGTTGGTTGTGAAAACCCAGATTCCTCCACCAAAAGGAATCACTATCCAGGAACCCTCGTTCTCTGTACTGACCACAACCTTAACCGACCCTCAGGGCAAAGGAAAAGCATCTCTCATCCCATTTCAAAAAGCCCAATCGGTAGGGAAAATGGAGGTTCTTATCATTATTTTTAGCATTCTCCTGGCTGTGCGGTTCAAACTACAGGAATTTGATGAATGGGTGCACTATCGTCTGAATGCTTCATATTCTCAGATCTTGCTTGAGAATAAACTGGAATACCTTTCCAAATTAGAAGACAAGATGTTCATTCTCACTGCCACATCAAGTCTTGAAACAGCACTCGACAGATATAAGTTGGTGGACGTTCAGCTCCGTGATAGTCTCGCCCGATATATTCTTGCCAAAAGAGAAGAGCACTATCAGCCGATGAGCAAAACTACCAAAGATGACACTGAAGTCATCTTATGTCTTAAGCAGTGAGTTGATGTCACTGACACCTTTTTAAGAGAATATCGGCTCAAATATTCCATCCCACTACCGGACAATGAATACATACAGACGTATAACAACGAAGTTCAGGCCATGATCTCTCTTCTAGATTCTCATGATAATTTGGAAGCATCTGACTTCGTATTCTCAGCAGAGGAACATGAATTTATTGCGGCACAAGACGAATGCCCCTTGGCATACTTTTTGTTTGCTTCCTCATCAGCCGCTGAACCTGCATCAAGTGCTGATCTCATCACAGACCCTCAACTGATTGACCCAATCACAACAATTGCTGGTGAAAATCTTCCTGAGATCCCACTCACATCAGTCTCAGATGTTATGCAATCAATTTTTGATGATGAACAACCAACATCTCCTCTTCTAGAGATCCATTCTGAAGACTCGCCTCAATCGACGACTGACGGCTCGCAGCCCTCCAGTCCAATTCACCAAACAGATCAGGTGATTGGAATCGATGTTCGTTCATCGATCGAGACCACCAAAGTCTCGCCTCCAAAAGATCAAACTGCCACACTTGCTTCAACTTCAGTTCCTGACTCCGAACCAGCGAATTATGCTTTGGAACGCATCGTAGAAGATCTTCGCGTGACCACACAGCGACTCAGCAATCGCATACAAGGACAAGACGCTAGAATTGACAACACAAGATCAACAATTATGTCTCGTCTTAACAGTTTGTCTTCTGAACTCGGCAGATGCATCACTGAACTGAAAAACTACAAAGAACGCAATCTTCGAGCTATGGGTACTATTGCCGAACAGGTCTCTCAAACTGTTCGTCGCACGAATGAGCATACTTCAACGCAAATCTCAGTTCTTCAGGCTGACTTAACCGCTCATATCGACTCCCGTATTGACACTTTTCAAACTACTGTCGGTGCTCAACTAGGAGAGATCATCTCTCATCTCGCCCGTGGTGATGTCAAAAATGGGGAAGTATCCAGAAAATCAGTTGACACCTCTCCATAGAGAATGCAAAGGAAGTAAGGTACATTTTATGTACATTTTATTTACTTAACGCAATGTAGGTGTAATAGGTTTTCACTGCTACTTATCAATGATTGCTTGTAACATTAATTGTTCAATGCAATTCATCTTCGCAATGAATTCATTTCGTCTACTATCTTCTTTAAATGATTTTTGGGGCCTAGGTTTTGTCATCACCAAAAAGGGGGAAATTGTTGAATCCTGACTTTTGGTGATAACAAAACAATACTTTGTTGTTTAGTTGGCCGCCATTTATTTGTATAAGCAGCTACGTCAACCAAACAAATACATATCTACCGACGTCAGCCAAAGCATGCAAAGCATTTGTACATCAACCGAACAAAGACATATCTACCGACGTCAGCCAAAGCATGCAAAGCAGTTGTACGTCAACCGAAAAAAGACATATCTACCGACGCCAGCTAAAGCTTGTCAACCAACGAATAATGCAAAACAATTGTATGTCAAACGGAACAAAGACATACCTACCGACTGAGATATCTACCAAACTTCAAATACAGAAAGCTACATGCTACATTTCAAAATTACAGTTTCCCAGATCTCAGAAAGTGACAAGACAACTGAAAAGCAAAAGGACGAAGCATTTAAGGATTCATATGATAAAGTGAGAAAGCCTTAAATAGCATTTAATGTGAGCGACACATTGAATAGACAATTAAAGGCGCCCCCTGATAAGTGCATTTTGTATGCATTATTTCATGTTATTTTTATGTCTATTTTGTGTGCATTCATATTATTTTTATGTGTTTTTATGTGTTTTAGTGCATGTGTGTGTATTTCACTCCTTGGGTTAATTTTGTAGGAAAATATATTGTTGAAGAGTGAATTGCGGACCAGCTTTGTTCAAAAAATCACATTTAATTTTAGAGAGCTCCAAATCCGATCTCTACCAGTCAGATTAAATTTCACGATGTTTTGAAGCTGCTGTCCAAATTTCAGCTCAATCCGACAGCTAGATCTTGAGATATGAATTTTTGAAAATCGTCGCTCGGTGCAGAAAACTTGTACTGCGCGCGCGCGAGAATCAAGCTCGCGCGCGCGCGAGTTTCGTGATCAGATCTCTGTTTTTAACTTCTGCGCGCGCGCGAGGCCTATGCCGCGCGCGCGCGCATGTTCGGGGGTCATATGTGCTCCGAAAAGTCCTATTTTGTGGAGGAAATTAACTGGTAGGCGTTCCGGACCATATATATAGAAGATATAACATATTTTTTAGGTTTTCGGAAGCTCCAGAGCGCAGACAACACAAGAGGAGGCGGCTACAAGGCTTGGGAGAGAAGATTTCTTCTTTCTTTTCTTCTTTTTATTTTTATTTTTGAATTATTATTTTTAATTATTGAGTAGTTTATTTTCAACCAAGACGGCGTGATTGGGCCGAACAAATTTATGTAGAAAACTTGGATGTTTGTTTGGGATTTTTTAGAGTTGATTTTATTTTATTGATTGTCAGATTTATAGTTGTCTTGTGAATAGTATGATCAACTGTTTGCTTGCATGTTAATCAATTCCAAATCGACAGAGGAGGTTTTGATTTTGATCACTCTGATAATTAACATATTGTAAAACCGACTAGAAATAGAATTCGGTTTCAGTGTGCGGTTTAGGTGTAAACTGAATTTTCACAAATATTTAATGCATTCAAATTTGATTAGAATTACGAAAGATTAGTTCATCAATATTTGAATAGGTTTGATTGTTCTAGAAATAGACCTTTGAACAAATTAGGAGAATTCCCGTGAATTAAGATTAAATCTGAGTCCTGAATCGACTACATGTTACAAAATTTGTTCGGTACCTACGTGTGTCTTGGTTGTCTTTATTTTAATTATTTTTATCTTTAGTTATTTTTATTCGTATTTCTTAAGAAATTTTTATTTTATATTCTTATTTTATTTAATTCAAAATCCTTCTATTATTTTGTCTAGATTAAGTAAAATAATTAAATCTTGAGAATTGACAACAGTCCCTGTGGGATCGATACTTGGACTCTCTGTCCACTTTACTATTACTTGACCTGATACGCTTGCCAGTAGATTTATATCACACCGATTTAGCCGGTCACCCCCAGTACGAAATATTCAGAAAACTTTATCAGTAGGGAAATCTTACAGTTGGGCAAAGAAGAAATACGTTGAAAACAAAGGCTATATATATCAAAGCCTTTCTAGACAGAAAATACGACACAACAACGCTTATTGAGAATCTGTCTATCTGAGCTCTCGAACCTATCTTGAATACTCGACCGCTCAAAGAGAAAACCCTTAGCTTAAACAGCCTTATACGATCTTCGAAGAGATCTTTTCAAGGGTTGCTCAAATCCAGATATCGTTTGAAGAAAGCTACCTGATACAAGGATTTGAGAAGTCTTAAGTCCTCGAGAGACTAAGACAATCATCATCACCATCTGAAGAAAAGTTTGATAAGAGGTTTAAATCTTATCACTATGAATCTAGGAGTTCCATATTAGGCATTGGATAAGTCCTAACTTGGATCGGGTGTATTGCAAGACGTTATAATAACCAAAGTCTTCTAATGAATCCTTCCGAGGTGGAAGAAGGGGTGACGTAGGAGATTGAGCTCCGAACATCCAAGAAACATATCTGTGTCTACTTACGTTATTGCATTGCATCATTCCATGGATATCATCTAGCATATTGAGAGCTATTTCCGCATTAATCTTAGTTGCTCTTATATCTCTAGCAGGCTAAAAGAAAACCGGTCGAGTGAACTAACATTTACTCAACCATATTTCAATAGATTTTAAAGACTATCATTATTGTGTATTCACCCCCCCTCTACACACATTATCGATCCCCAACAGTACCTCAATTACTAGGCGCGCTCTACCAGCTCTAAGTCCTCGCCTATAATCCGCACTACACTGCCAAATGATACTAATATCATTATAGTCCTCTAAAAGCCTTAACTAAGTTATTGCATACTCCTAAATATTTTTAGGAAGCAAAAGCTATACCTGCATCCGTCATCAGCCCGTTGCTGTCTCTTGCCTCAAAACTAGGCCACAACTTCGCTACGACGCCTGGATCACTATGCCACTTCCGGATTCCCAATAGGACTCCTAGAATTCCGTAGATCTAAGCTAGAAGGCTGAAGAAACGAAAGAGAAGAGGTGAAAGGTGTGCCTAGAAATGAATCTCGGCACCTCTATTTATAGACACGGAATGGAACGTCCGTTCCTCAACGCTGCGTTCGTTCCTCTAACAAACGTTGCTTCCGTTCTCCTTCGTTGCTTCCGATGTCCATCAAGTGCGTAAGCAATGATGCATTCTGATGGCACGAACGTTGCGTCCGATCCCCGGACATTGCGTCCATTCCTCCTGACCCTCCGGACCATATCTGATCATTCTGGGTCTATTTCTGGACTTCGTTCATCCATTAGAAGTTTCCTTTATCATGTTTAACTCAAATAACATTATTTATTGGAGTGATTAACACTTAATTACCAATTTTGGGTACGGGCTACTACACAAGCACTGTTGGATTTTTGGAACACAAGCAATCTTGATTTTGATGATAACAAAAATTGTTATTATGTTTCTAACATATTTACTCTAGTGTGAAATTGTCAACTCAAGATGGAAGCCAAAACTCGAAATTAGCTAAACTAAATTTCTGGCGAACTCTAGTGTTTTGATGACACCTCACAGCTCAGTGATGTAATTGTTTAGCCGCCAAAATGACTTATTTGGAACATATCTTATTTCACTTCTGTTGAGCAAAAACGGATGTTATCTTGGTCAAACTGACGGCGCAATACCAAACTGAATTGCATTAGTCTAGCAGAAAAACAGAATCAGTTTACCTCGAGCAGTTCTGGTATTTTGGTCATATCTTGCAGTTCAATTTTGGCTTGCTCCTATTTCAATCCCTCGATATCGGTGAAACCGAATGCGCATTTCAAAGGGTTCATCTTGTGGGGACCCGGATTGCTAATATTATCTTGGGGCAATTTATACTTAAACATCATATAACACAATCTAGTTCAAGTAATTAAAACCAGATTTTTTTTTATTCCATGACTCGCGCGCGCGCGTTGGGGGCATCTCGCCCGCGCACGAGCAAACATTCCAGCGAGAATCGCTGGTTGCCTGCGCTTGCGCGAGATGAACTCTCGCCCGCGCGCAAGGCAATGCTCCAGCGACTTCGTTGGTTTGCTTGCGCTCGCGCGAGACAAGCTCTCGCCCGCGCGCAGGTCAACAAACCAGCGATCCTGGGACGAAATCTCTGATGTTTTTTTTTGTTGCGTACTAAACCATAAAAATAGAAATCATGCATAGCTCATATCATCTTATCAAGCTTCTTCTATAAACATATGTATTCACGAATATACAATATGTACCAATCTCAAAAGTGAGGAATATCAAACATATAAACCAAAATCTAGTGTTCTAACATGTTCGATACAAGATCTAGTACATCAACTGCTAAAACTCGAACCACCACATGCTATTACTCTCTCTCGAGCTATTCTTGTCGTTTTTTACCAGCTCCTGCCCCACCTATTGCCATGTACACATACAAAACAAAGCAATAGCCGGAAAACTCCGGTGAGAATAAATTCCAGTGTAAATAACAAAACATGCAGTATAATAAACATGAATGCAATGCATATTTCAATGGCAGGCTATCAAATCTGATTTCAACTGAATATTGGTTCTTGGGATCCCGAGGAAATAAAATCTCAAACTAACATCAACTTACCCATTCGATGAGAAGTCAAGTATTTTATTTACTCTGACTTTGGTATAACTATAGTGAGTCTTCTGGCTCTGGAAGTAACTCTACATTTCGTGCCACTCAACTACAGCTTTCCAAACGTCATATGCACTCTAGGACTTTCAGCCCTCTATGCTTTTTAGGATAGAGTTCAAGATGCATGCAATATAATCTGTATGCATTAAATGCTATAAAACACCTTGAACACGTAATCAAATAAACAAGCAAAGCAACAAAAAGCATCTAATAACATAAAGCACATAATCAAAACAAGTATGTGATTGACAAGGGAATACTCGAAACAATAGCTCTTTCGAGTGTTCGATCCCATCTGGATTAGCTGTCATTTATACCTTTCAATGTAGAGTCTGAAAATGCTTCAAATATGAAAACATAACATGATAAACATATATCAACATCTGCTCAAGTCATGGCTAGCTACTCGGTCGATGCAAATAAACTTCAAACCTTCTAATTCTTTCTCGGTTCGAATCGAAGATCTCGAGTTCGGAAAACTTCAATATCAAATCTGAAATGAAGTGTTTGGAATAATAATATCAGCTTCGACTCAATACAATACACCATTCATTCAAAAAGTTCAAACGAAGATCAATTTTGAAATCGACGGCGTAACGGCTAAAAACCGGCAATCCAAACGATATCCAAATCAATCTACCAAGCCATACCAACCATAATGTTCAACAAACATCAATATATATACACGTTCAGTAACATATCAGAAATGATAAATTTCGAATTTTTCTTCTAAATTCATATAAAATCCAAACGACAGTCTTTTTCCGAACCATCTGCGAATGCGTAACCGGTACTAGCTCAATCACATATATAATAAAAAATAAGAACATCCCATCTTAAACATAAAAATAAAGTATGAAAGAACTCAATAAAATTTGTACCAAAACGAAGGTCTCGGAGCGGTGATCGCAGATATATATTTATCTTGAATTTCTGACGGCCGGATCGCAAGATATCGAAGCTTTTACAGACAAAAATGGCGTCCAAAAGGGTTTAAGTCAAGTTCTCTGCCTTTTTTTGTCTGATATCCACGTGAGAATGATGATAATACAAGTGAGAATAGATAAATATAAGAATATTTGCAGTTTAGTCCCTGCACTTTTGACTATTTTCAATTCTATCCCCAGAAAAGCAATTTAATTCAATTTCAATCCTTATTCATTTAAGACTATTAGAATTTAATTCTAAACTCTAAATATTTTCAAATTAAATATTCTCGGATTAAAATTAAATAATCCCGGGCCTTACATTTCTCCCCCACTAAAGCATGAGTTTGTCCTCGAAATCATAAGCAAGCTGTATACACATAAGATAATGAAATAACATAAACAGAATAAGAACTCACATCAATGAAAAAACTCTGGAAATCTCTGTCTCATATCTGAATCAGTCTCCCAAGTCGCTTGTTCTGTGCCATGTCGACTCCACTGAACTTTGACTAGCTGAATTGTCTTGTTTCTAAGCTAATTGTCTTTACGATCAAGAATCTGAATATGTAGTGACCCTTACCCGGATTACCTACTAACAGAACTTAGGCATGCAATTAACTTAATTAAACAGATATCAGAATAAAACTGCGGAAACCATAAACGTTATACAATCCCAAGTAAAGGAATCTGTAATTTATCCAAATAATATACAACCAAATCGAATAGCTGTATCAACCTCAAAAAAACAGAAATAAAACCTAGACAAAGCTCCAGCTGGTCAACCACTGACTAGCCCCTCTTGGATCCACCCGCCTCGTCCAATCGCAAACCTGCCCCATGGAATAGGGTGTCCAAAAACATAGAGTACGAGACGTGAGCATAAAACGCTCAGTACGAGAGTATGAGTATACATGCATGCAAAGTGAACTCCCTATAAACTCGAGGTCAAGGATCAGATAACAGAGACAGACCGGGCCCTGGTATGTAGCACGCTGTGCCATCGCTTCAGGAGGTGGCTCCCATACCATAATACCAGTGGATATGCCGGACCCAAATCGATGGAAGTCCAACCACTAACAGGATAGGGAAAAACCCTACTAACAGACATCTCGAAGGAGATAGCTCAGTATGCAAATGAATGCAGCATAAATCAATGACATATAAACCATGCAGTCACATAATACATGCATACTCAGTCAGGATATCTCGAACAGTACTTCCGTACCTCAAAACAGTACAAGCTCTACCAACTCTAGGTCCACGCCTATAGTCTGTTCTACACTGCCAAATGATACTACTATCATTATAGCGCTCTAAAAGCCTTAACTAAGCTATTGCATACTCCTAAATATTTATAGGAAGCAAAAGCTATACCTTTGTCCGTCGTTAGCCCTTTGATGTCGATGCCTCCAGAACTTGGGCACAACTCCGCTACGACTATCAAACGCCTCGACGACTCCCGGGTCAAGCCTAGGAAGGCTAGAACAACTCGAATACGACTAGAAGAGAGAGAAAATCCGGAATTGGCAATTGAAAATGAGTTCTCGGCCTTCTATTTATAGACAACGATCGGAACTTCCGATCCTCGATCGGAACGTCCGAACCTCGATCAGAACGTCCGATCCTGCCATCGGAGCTTTCGAAGATCCTGATCTACCACGTGTCAAAATATCACTTGTTGACTTCGGATAGGGGTGATCGGAGCTTCCGATCCTGATCGGAGCTTCCGATCTAGCCAATCGTCATGCCTGATGTAATATGATCTGAGCTTCCGATCCTGTTCGGAGCTTCCGAACTCACCTTCGGAGCTTTCGAACTCTACCCAAGTAATTATGATTAATTCCTTAATTACTGAATTTGGGTTACGGGCTACTACATTCTCCCCCACTAAAGATATTTCGTCCTCGAAATCAGATCTTAAGTACCGAATGCAATACAGAAATCAAAAACATTCTTTATTCAAATCAAACGTTTACAGAGTTTGCAACTGAATACAACTTAAGAATGAAATCAAAACAACTCAGGATGGTCTTCACGCATCCTGTCCTCAAGCTCCCAAGTAGCTTCCTCAGTGCCTCGGCGCTGCCACTGAACTAAAACCAAAAAAATGACTTTGTTCCGTAAAACCTTATCCTTATAATCCATGATACGAATAGGTTTCTCAACATAGGTCAAATCCTTGTTCACCTGAACCTCAGACCGTTGCAGAATATGAGATTCATCCGCCACATACCGTCGCAATAGAGATACATGAAACACGTCGTGAATACTGGATAGATGTGGTGGCAAAGCTAGGCGATAAGCCAAATCGCCAATGCTCTCCAAGATCTCAAACGGACCGATAAACCTGGGAGATAACTTGCCCTTAAGGCCAAATCTGAGAATCTTGCGGAAAGGTGACACTCTCAGAAACACTTTCTTCCCGACATCGAACTGCAAAGGCCTACGCTTGATATTAGCATAGCTGGCCTGACGATCCTGTGCAGTCTTAATCCATTTCTTGATCTGATCAACAATTTCTATCGCCTGCTGGATAAACTCCGGTCCCTCAGCCTGTCTCTCCCCCACTTCTTCCCAGAAGAGTGGAGTACGACAACGTCGCCCGTACAACGCCTCAAAAGGTGCCATCCCAATACTAGTATGATAGCTGTTGTTGTATGCGAACTCGATTAATGGCAAATGATCCTGCCATGCTGAACCAAAATCCATGACGCACGCTCTAAGCATATCCTCCAAAGTACGGATAGTGTGCTCCGACTGACCATCAGTATCCGGATGATAGGCAGTACTCAAACTGAGAGTAGTACCCATCGCACGCTGAACACTTCCCCAGAATCTAGAAGTAAACCTGGGGTCCCGATCGCTGACAATGCTCACAGGAACTCCATGAAGTCGAACGATCTCTTGAATGTACAACCGTGCCATACGATCCACATTGTACTCCCGGCTATAGGCAATGAAATGCGCGGACTTGGTGAGTCGATCCACCACAACCCAGATAGCATCACAGTTCCTCGGAGATAATGGCAATTGGGTCACAAAGTCCATTGTGATAAACTCCCATTTCCATTCAGGAATAGGCAGACTGTGAAGCAATCCTCCAGGTCGTCGGTGCTCTGCCTTGACCTGTTGACACACCAAACATCTCAAAACAAACTGATAAACACTGCGTTTCATTCCTTTCCACCAGAAACGAGTACGTAGATCCTTGTACATCTTGTTGCTCCCAGGATGAATACTCAACTTAGTGCGGTGCGCCTGAGACAAAATCTCTTCTCGCAACTCTTCATCCTGCGGAATCACAAGCCTACCAGACAAACACAAAAAGCCATCTGACTGATAATGAAATCCAGATGAGCTACCCTCGTTAGCTAAATGAGCTAAACGCTGGGTCTTCGAATCAGACATCTGAGCATCTCGAATCCGTAAATACAAAGCTGGCTCAGATAATATCGCAAACATCTGGATACTCTGCATACCTTTCTTATGCTTGAAGGTATAACTTGAAGTACAACAGTCACTGATCGCACTAGACATCGAACAAGTCTGAAGTGCGGATAGTCGCACCTTGCGACTCAAAGCATCAGCGGTGAGATTAGCAGCTCCCGGATGGTACTTAATTTCGCAATCATAGTCCTTAAGCAAGTCCATCCAACGTCTCTGCCTCATGTTCAACTCCGCCTGAGTGAACAAATATTTGAGACTCTTATGGTCGGTGAAGATCTCAAATTTCTCGTCATACAGATAATGACGCCAGATCTTCAAAGCGAACACAATGGCTGCTAACTCCAAATCGTGGACTGGATAGTTGTCCTCGTGAAGCTTCAGCTGTCTACAAGCGTATGCGATCACATGCCCATTCTGAGTCAGAACACAACCTAACCCCTGAAGAGAAGCATCAGTGTATACCACATACCCTCCAGATCCTGACGGTAATGCCAACACCGGCGCAGAAGTCAACCGCCGTCGAAGCTCACAGAAATTCTCCTCACACTCGGAGGACCACTCGAAATCCACACCCTTGCGGGTAACCTGCGTCAAAGGTCGAGCTAGTTGAGAGAAGTTCAGAATGAAGCGACGATAATACCCTGCTAGACCCAGAAAACTACGGATCTCAGCAACTGTCGTCAGACGCGACCAATTAAGTACCGCTTTAATCTTGCTTGGATCAACAGAAATCCCCTCCCTGGATATGATATGGCCAAGAAAGTCCACTCTATCCATCCAGAACTCACACTTGCTCAACTTGGCGTACAACTGCTCATCTCGAAGAGTCTGCAGTACCAACCGCAAGTGAGAAACATGCTATTCCGTATTACGCGAATACACCAAGATGTCGTCAATGAAGACCACGACAAACTTGCCCAAATACTCCCTGAAAAAACGGTTCATCAAATCTATGAATATAGTCGGCGCATTAGTCAAACCAAATGGCATCACTAGGAACTCGTAATGCCCATAGCGAGTACGGAATGCAGTCTTGGCTACGTCCTGATCACGGACTCTCAACTGATGATACCCAGATCTCAAGTCAATCTTGGAGTAAACTGACGTGCCCTGCAGCTGATCAAACAAGTCATCAATACGAGGCAACGGATACTTGTTCTTCACAGTGACTCGATTCAGCTGCCGATAGTCAATGCACAGCCGCATCGACCCATTCTTTTTCTTTACAAAAAGAACAGGAGCTCCCCAAGGAGATACACTAGGACGAATGTACCCCTTGTCCAAAAGATCCTGTAGCTGATTCTTCAATTCACGCATCTCTGATGGAGCCAGACGATACGGTGCTCAAGAAATAGGTGAAGTACCCGGCATCAACTCTATGCCAAACTCGACTTCCCTAGTAGGAGGAAAACCCGGAATCTCATGAGGAAATACATCTGGAAATTCACCCACAACAGGAATGCTCTCTATCCCAATGCTCTCAGCAGACAAATCAACTGCATAGATAATGTAGCCTTCCCCGCCAGACTCTAGAGCTCGACAGGCTCTCAAAGCTGATACCAAAGGCATCGGAGGTCGCACTCCCTCACCATAGAAAAACCAGCTCTCACTCCCCTCCGGATGAAAGCGTACTAATCTCTGATAGCAGTCCACTGAAGCTCGATAGGTAGTCAACATATCTATTCCCAGAATGCAATCAAAGTCGTCCATCTTCAGGACCATGAGATTCGCTAACAGAATGTTCCCTTCGAACTCAAAAGGGAAACCCATCACTAGACGCTTAGCCAAAGCAGATTGACCCGTCGGAGTAGAAACAGACATCACTACGTCTAGTGCAATGCATGGTAACTTATGCCTCTTAACAAAACGTGCAGAAATGAAGGAATGAGATGCACCAGTGTCAATAAGTACAAGAGCAGGTATACCATTAAGCAGAAATGTACCTGAGATGACTTTCTCATTCTCCTCCACTGCTTGATCATGTCTCAGGGCAAACACCTGGCCAGAAGCTCGTGGCCTCAAATGAGAACTCCCAGCAGGCTGTCCTTGCGACCTCTGCTGTACGGTGGCCTGAGAACCAGATCCTAAACCACCTCCCCTAGATAGTGGACAATCCCTCCGGATATGACCAGTCTCTCCACAATGGAAACAAGCTCCAGAAGCTCTACGGCACTTGTCGGATGGATGGTTCTTCCCACAGTGATCACACTTGTCCTTCTTACCAAAACGGACAACACCTCTAGAACCAGAGGAAGAAGTAGATCCAGACTTCTTGAAAGATTGGGCACGAGGGCCCAAAGAACTAGCAGGCCTCGACTGAGGGAAAGACCTGTTCCGCCGAATGCTGTCCTCCGCTTGGTGACAATGGCTCACCAAACCCTCGTAGGACATGTTGTCGCCAACCGCCACACGGTCATGGATCTCAGGGTTAAGGCCCTGAAGGAACAGATTATACTTCATCCCAGAGCTGTCAGCAATCTCGGGGCAATAGGATAGCAGATCAAAGAACTTCTACTGATACTCATCGATAGACATGTCTCCCTGTCGCAGACTCAGAAGCTCGCCTGCCTTCGACTGACGGAGTGCAGGAGGAAAATACAGCTTCTGAAAAGCTGTGCGGATCTCGGCCCAGGTGGCCACTCCTCTCGCCGCAACAAAAGATGCAGAAGTAAACCTCCACCACCTGCGCGCACGTCCATCCAGAAGATAACCCAGGGTCTCCATCTTCTGCTCCTCGGTGCATTGGAAAGTCTGAAAAGTCGTCTCCATGCGGTCTAACCAGTTCTCCGCATCCTCCGGATATTCACCTCCAACTAAGGGCTTAGGACCCATAGCTAAGAATCGACGCACAGTGAAACGCTCGTCATCATGATGACGATGATGCCTTTCTCGACGAGGCTCCCGGTCGGCATCACCCCAATGCCCACCAATACTGCCATGAGAACTCTGGTCATCACGATCCGCCATCTACAAAAATACCTCATGATAAGACTAAATCCCAAGAATACTATGCATGCTCTGATACCATAAATGTAGTGACCCTTACCCGGATCACCTACTAACAGAACTTAGGCATGCAATTAACTTATTTAAACAGATATTAGAATAAAACTGTGGAAACCATAAACGTTATACAATCCCAAGTAAAGGAATCTGTAATTTATCCAAATAATATACAACCAAATCGAATAGCTGTATCAACCTCAAAACAACAGAAATAAAACCTAGACGAAGCTCCAGCTGGTCAACCACTGACTAGCCCCTCTTGGATCCACCCGCCTCGTCCAATCGCAAACCTTCCCTATGGAATAGGGTGTCCAGAAACGTAGAGTACGAGACGTGAGCATAAAACGCTCAGTACGAGAGTATGAGTATACATGCATGCAAAGTGAACTCCCTATAAACTCGAGGTCAAGGATCAGGTAACAGAGACAGACCGGTCCCTGGTATGTAGCACGCTGTGCCATCGCTTCAGGAGGTGGCTCCCATACCATAATACCAGTGGATATGCCGGACCCAAATCGATGGAAGTCCAACCACTAACAGGATAGGGAAAAACCCTACTAACAGACATCTCGAAGGAGATAGCTCAGTATGCAAATGAATGCAGCATAAATCAATGACATATAAACCATGTAGTCACATAATACATGCATACTCAGTCAGGATATCTCGAACAGTACTTCCGTACCTCAAAATAGTGCAAGCTCTACCAACTCTAGGTCCACGCCTATAGTCTGCTCTACACTGCCAAATGATACTACTATCATTATAGCGCTCTAAAAGCCTTAACTAAGCTATTGAATATTCCAAAATATTTATAGGAAACAAAAGCTATGCCTTCGTCCGTCGTTAGCCCTTTGATGTCGATGCCTCCAGAATTTGGGCACAACTCCGCTACGACTGTCGAACGCCTCGATGACTCCCGGGTCAAGCCTAGAAAGGCTAGAGCAACTCGAATACGACTAGAAGAGAGAGAAAATCCGGAATTGGCAATTGAAAATGAATTCTCGGCCTTCTATTTATAGACAACGATCGGAACTTCCGATCCTCGATCGGAACGTCCGAACCTCGATCGGAACGTCCGATTCTGCCATCGGAGCTTCCGAAGATCTTGATCTGCCACGTGTCAAAATATCACTTGTTGACTTCGGATAGGGGTGATCGGAGCTTCCGATCCTGATCGGAGCTTCCGATCTAGCCAATCGTCATGCCTGACGTAATATGATCGGAGCTTTCGATCCTGTTCGGAGCTTCCGATCCTGTTCGGAGCTTCCGAACTCACCTTCGGAGCTTCCGAACTCTACCAAAGTAATTATGATTAATTTCTTAATTACTGATTTTGGGTTACGGGCTACTACAGAATAGGCTTTTCAAAGTAACTGAGAGTCTCGTCAAGTTCAGCTTCATCAGGCTGAAGAATATGGGAAGAATCAGGCTGATACTTCCGCAACATAGAGACATGAAATACATCATGAATACCAGACAAAGATGGAGGAAGAGCGAGTCGATAAAAAAGATCGCCTATCTTCTCGATAATCTCATATGGACCGATAAAACGCGTAGATAATTTTCCTCTCTTGCCAAATCTGACTGTACCTCTAAATGGAGAAATATTCAAGAAAACTCTGTCTCCCTGATCAAAATATAGAGGTCATCGTCTGATATTCGCATACTTTGCTTGTATGTCCTGAGCTGTTTTCATTCTTTTCTGTATAAGCTTCACTTTTTCAGTCATTTCTCGGATCATATCCGGCCCAACATCTGGTACGTCTGAGATATCATCCCAATATAATGGTGATCTATATTTCTTTCCGTACAGTGCTTCAAAAGGATCCATCTCAATGCTAGTCTGATAGCTGTTATTATAAGAAAATTCTGCAAGTGGTAATGAATCTTGCCAACTAGTACCAAAGTCTAGTACTACAGCTCTCAGCATATCCTCAAGTGTCTGGATAGTTCGCTCTGACTGTCCATCTGTTTGAGGATGATATGCAGTACTTAGATGCAATTGAGTACCAAGAGCTTGTTGCAAGCTATGCTAAAAGTGTTGTAGTAGCCCGTGCCCTAATTGAGTAATTAAAGGATTAATGCTAATTAATTGAATTGGATATTGGACGGATCGGAAGCTCCGAAGGCACGATCGGAAGCTCCGAACAGGATCGGAAGCTCCGATGAGCGATCGGAGGCACCGATGTTATTACGTCAGGCATGACGTGTGGTTGGATCGGAAGCTCCGATCAGGACCGGAGGCTCCGATCACCCCTATCCGGAGTCATCAAGTGATATTTTGACACGTGGCAGATCAGGATCTTCGGAAGCTCCGATGGCAGGATCGGACGTTCCGATCGAGGTTCGGACGTTCCGATCAAGGATCGGAAGTTCCGATCGTTGTCTATAAATAGAAGGCCGAGGCTTCACTTTCATTTGCCAATTCCGAGTTCTCCTTTCCTTTCTAGTCCTTTTGGAGCTGTTCTAGTCTTCTTAGGCTTGGTCCGGAGGTCGGCGAGGCGTTCGGTAGTCGTAGCAGAGTTGTGCCCAAGTTCTGGAGGCATCGACATCAAAGGGCTAACGACGGACGAAGGTATAGCTTTTGCTTCCTATAAATATTTAGGAGTATGCAATAGCTTAGTTAAGGCTTTTAGAGCACTTTAATGATAGTAGTATCATTTGGCAGTGTAGAGCAGACTATAGGCGTGGACCTAGAGTTGGTAGAGCTTGCACTGTATTGAGGTACGAAAGTACTGTTCGAGATATCCTGACTGAGTATGCATGTATTACGTGACTGCATGATTTATATGCCATGATATTATGCTGCATTCATTTGCATCTTGCTGTATCTCTTTCGAGATGTCTGTTAGTAGGGTTTTACCCTATCCTGTTAGTGGATGGACTTCCATCGATTTGGGTCCGGCATATCCACAGTTATATCGGTATGGGAGCCACCTCCTGAAGCGACGGCACAACGTGCTACATACCAGGGCCCGGTCTGTCTCTGTTATCTGATCCTTGACCTCGAGTCTATAGGGAGTTCACTTTGCATGCATGTATACTCATACTCTCGCACTGAGCGTTTTATGCTCACGTCTCGTACTCTGTATTTTCTGGACACCCTATTCCATGGGGCAGGTTTGCGATTGGACGAGGAGGGTGGATCCAGGAGGGGCTAGTCAGTGGTTGGCCAGCTGGAGCTTCGTTTAGGTTTTATTACTGTTGTTTGGGTTTATACAGCTATTCGATTTGGTTGTATAATATTGGATAATTACAGATTCCTTTACTTGGGATTGTATAATGTTATTGGTTTCCGCAGTTTTATTCTGATATCTGTTTAATTAAGTTAATTGCATGCCTAAGTTCTGTTTAGTAGGTGATCCGGGTAAGGGTCACTACATTTATGGTATCAGAGCATGCAAAAGATTTCTTGGGATTTAGTCTCATCTTGAGGTATTTTTGTAGATGTCAAATCGTGACGACTAGAGTTCTCATGGCAGTGTTGGTGGGCGTTGGGGTAATGCCGATCGGGAGCCTCGTCGAGAACGGCGTCATCGTCATCATGACGACGAGCGTTTCACTGTGCGTCGATTCTTAGCTATGGGTCCCAAGCCCTTAGTTGGAGGTGAGTCTCCGGAGGATGCGGAGAATTGGTTAGACCGCATGGAGACGACTTTTCAGACTTTCCAATGCACCGATGAGCAGAAGGTGGAGACCCTTGGCTATCTTCTGGATGGGCGTGCGCGCAGGTGGTGGAGGTTTACTTCTACACCTTTTGTTGCGGCGAGAGGAGTGGCCACCTGGGCCGAGTTCCGCACAGCTTTCCAAAAGCGGTATTTTCCTCCTGCACTCCGACAGTCGAAGGCAGGCGAGCTACTGAGTCTGCGACAGGGAGCCATGTCTATCGATGAGTATCAGCAGAGGTTCTTTGATCTGCTATCCTATTGCCCTGAGATTGCTGATAGCTCAGAGATGAAGTATAATCTGTTCCTTTAGGGCCTTAACCCTGAGATCCATGACCGTGTGGCGGTTGGTGACGACATGTCCTATGAGGGTTTGGTGAGCCGTTGTCATCAGGCAGAGGACAGCATTCGGCGGAACAGGTCTTTCCCTCAGTCGAGGCCTGCTAGTTCTTTGGGTCCCCGTGCCCAAACTTTCAAGAAGTCTGGATCTTCTTCTTCCTCTGGTTCTAGGGGTATTGTCCGTTATGGTAAGAAGGACAAGTGTGATCACTGTGGGAAGAACCATCCATCCGACAAGTGCCGTAGAGCTTCTGGAGCTTGTTTCCGTTGTGGAGAGACTGGTCATATCCGGAGAGATTGTCCAATGTCTGGGGGAGGTGGTTCTGGTTCTGGTACAGGATCGGGTTCTCAGGCTACCGTACAGCAGAGGTCGCAGGGACAGTCTGCTGGGAGTTCTCATTTGAGGCCACGAGCTTCTGGCCAGGTGTTTGCCCTGAGACATGATCAGGCTGTGGAGGAGAATGAGAAAGTCATCGCAGGTACATTTATGCTTTATGGTATATCTGCTCTTGTACTTATTGACACTGGTGCATCTCATTCCTTCATTTCTGCACGTTTTGTTAAGAGGCATAAGTTACCATGCATTGCACTAGACGTAGTGATGTCTGTTTCTACTCCGACGGGCCAATCTGCTTTGGCTAAGCGTCTAGTGATGGGTTGCCCTTTAGAGTTCGAAGGGAACGTTCTGTTGGCGAATCTCATGGTCCTGGCGATGGACGACTTTGATTGCATTCTGGGAATAGATGTGTTGACTACCTATCGAGCTTCAGTGGACTGCTATCAGAGATTAGTACGCTTTCATCCGGAAGGGAGTGAGAGTTGGTTTTTCTATGGTGAGGGAGCGCGACCCCCGATGCCTTTGGTATCAGCTTTGAGAGCCTGTCGAGCTCTAGAGTCTGGCGGGGAAGGCTACCTTATCTATGAAGTTGATTTGTCCGCTGAGAGTATTGGGATAGAGAGCATTCCTGTTGTGGATGAATTTCCAGATGTGTTTCCTGATGAGATTCCGGGTTTTCCTCCTGCAAGGGAAGTCGAGTTTGGCATAGAGTTGATGCCGGGTACTTCGCCTATTTCTAGAGCACCGTATCGTCTGGCTCCGTCAGAGATGCATGAGTTGAAGAATCAGCTACAGGATCTTTTGGACAAGGGGTACATTCGTCCTAGTGTATCTCCTTGGGGAGCTCCTGTTCTCTTCGTGAAGAAGAAGGATGGGTCGATGCGGCTGTGCATTGACTATCGGCAGCTGAATCGAGTGACTGTGAAGAACAAGTATCCGTTGCCTCGTGTTGATGACTTGTTTGACCAGCTGCAGGGCACATCAATTTACTCCAAGATTGACTTGAGATCTGGGTATCATCAGTTGAGAGTCCGTGATCAGGACGTAGCCAAGACTGCATTCCGTACTCGCTATGGGCATTACGAGTTCCTAGTGATGCCATTTGGTTTGACTAATGCGCCGGCTATATTCATGGATCTGATGAACCGTGTCTTCAGGGAGTATTTGGACAAGTTTGTCGTGGTCTTCATTGACGACATCCTGGTTTATTCGCGTAATACGGAAGAGCATGTTTCTCACTTGCGGTTGGTGCTGCAGACTCTTCGAGATGAGCAATTGTACGCCAAGCTGAGCAAGTGTGAGTTCTGGATGGATAGAGTGGTTTTTCTTGGCCATATCATATCTAGGGAGGGGATTTCTGTGGATCCAAGAAAGATTGAGGCGGTACTTAATTGGTCGCGTCCGACGACAGTTGCTGAGATCTGTAGTTTTCTGGGTCTAGCAGGGTATTATCGTCGCTTCATTCTGAACTTCTCTCAGTTAGCTCGACCGTTGACGCAGCTTACCCGCAAGGGTGTGGATTTTGAGTGGTCCTCCGAGTGTGAGGAGAATTTCCGTGAGCTTCGACGGCGGTTGACTTCTGCGCCGGTGTTAGCATTACCGTCAGGATCTGGAGGGTATGTAGTTTACACGGATGCTTCTCTTCAGGGGTTAGGTTGTGTCCTGACTCAGAATGGGCATGTGATCGCATACGCTTCTAGACAGCTGAAGCTTCACGAGGACAACTACCCAGTCCATGATTTGGAATTAGCAGCCATTGTGTTCGCTTTGAAGATCTGGCGTCATTATCTTTATGGCGAGAAATTTGAGATCTTCACCGACCATAAGAGTCTCAAGTATTTGTTCACTCAGGCGGAGTTGAACATGAGGCAGAGACGTTGGATGGACTTGCTTAAGGACTATGATTGCGAGATTAAGTACCATCCGGGAGCTGCTAATCTCACCGCTGATGCTTTGAGTCGCAAGGTGCGATTATCCGCACTTCAGACTTGTTCGATGTCTAGTGCGATCTGTGACTGTTGTACTTCAGGTTTTACCTTCAAGCATAAGAAAGGTATGCAGAGTATCCAGATGTTTGCGATATTATCTGAGCCAGCCTTGTATTCGCGGATCCGAGATGCTCAGATGTCTGATTCAAAGACCCAGCGTTTAGCTCGTCTAGCTAACGAGGGTAGCTCGTCTGGATTTCATTATCAGTGAGATGGCTTTCTGTGTTTGTCTGGTAGGCTTGTGATTCCACAGGATGAAGAGTTGCGAGAGGATATTTTATCTCAGGCACATCGCACTAAGTTGAGTATTCATCCTGGGAGCAACAAGATGTACAAGGATCTACGTACTCGTTTCTGGTGGAAGGGAATGAAACGCAGTGTTTATCAGTTTGTTTCGAGATGTTTGGTGTGTCAACAGGTCAAGACAGAGCACCGACGACCTGGAGGATTGCTTCACAGTCTGCCTATTCCTGAATGGAAATGGGAGTTTATCACTATGGACTTTGTGACCCATTTGCCGGTATCCCCGAGGAACTGTGATGCTATCTGGGTGGTGGTGGACTGACTCACCAAGTCAGCGCATTTCATTGCCTATAGCCGAGAGTACTCTGTGGATCGCATGGCACGGATGTACATTCAGGAGATCGTCCGACTTCATGGAGTGCCTGTGAGCATTGTCAGCGATCGGGACCCCAGGTTTACTTCTAGATTCTGGGGGAGTGTTCAGCGTGCGATGGGTACTACTCTCAGTTTGAGTACAGCCTATCATCCGGAGACCGATGGTCAGTCAGAGCGCACTATCCGTACTTTAGAGGATATGCTTAGAGCGTGCGTCATGGATTTTGGTTCAGCCTGGCAGGATCATTTGCCGTTGATCGAGTTCGCTTACAACAACAGCTATCACACTAGTATTGGGATGGCACCTTTTGAGGCGTTGTATTGGCGACGTTGTCGTACTCCACTCTTCTGGGAAGAAGTGGGGGAGAGACAGGCTGAGGGACCGGAGTTTATCCAGCAGGCGATAGACATTGTTGATCAGATCAAGAAACGGATTAAGACTGCACAGGATCGTCAGGCCAGCTATGCTAATATTAAGCGTAGGCCTTTGCAGTTCGAGGTCGGGGAGAAAGTGTTTCTGAGAGTGTCACCTTTCCGCAAGATTATCAGATTTGGCCTTAAGGGCAAGTTGTCTCCCAGATTTATCGGTCCGTTTGAGATCTTGGAGAGTATTGGCGATTTGGCCTATCGACTAGCATTGCCACCGCATCTATCTAGTATTCACGATGTGTTCCACGTATCTCTGTTGCGACGGTATGTGGCGGATGAATCTCATATTCTGCAGCGGTCTGAGGTTCAGGTAGACAAGGATTTGACTTATGTTGAGAAACCTCTTCGTATCCTGGATTATAAGGATAAGGTTTTACGGAACAAAGTCATTCCTTTGGTTTTAGTTCAGTGGCAGCGCCGAGGCACTGAGGAAGCTACTTGGGAGCTTGAGGACAGGATGCGTAAAGACCATCCTGAGTTGTTTTGATTTCATTCTTTAAGTTGTATTCAGTTGCAAACTCTGTAAACGTTTGATTTGAATAAAGAATGTTTCTGATTTCTGTATTTGCATTCAGTACTTAAGATCTGATTTCGAGGACGAAATATCTTAAGTGGGGGAGAATGTAGTAGCCCGTGCCCTAATTGAGTAATTAAAGGATTAATGCTAATTAATTGAATTGGGTATTGGACGGATCGGAAGCTCCGAAGGCACGATCGGAAGCTCCGAACAGGATCGGAAGCTCCGATGAGCGATCAGAGGCACCGATGTTATTACGTCAGGCATGACGTGTGGTTGGATCGGAAGCTCCGATCAGGACCGGAGGCTCCGATCACCCCTATCCGGAGTCATCAAGTGATATTTTGACACGTGGCAGATCAGGATCTTCGGAAGCTCCGATGGCAGGATCGGACGTTCCGATCGAGGTTCGGACGTTCCGATCAAGGATCGGAAGTTCCGATCGTTGTCTATAAATAGAAGGCCGAGGCTTCACTTTCATTTGCAAATTCCGAGTTCTCCTTTCCTTTCTAGTCCTTTTGGAGCTGTTCTAGTCTTCTTAGGCTTGGTCCGGAGGTCGGCGAGGCGTTCGGTAGTCGTAGCGGAGTTGTGCCCAAGTTCTGGAGGCATCGACATCAAAGGGCTAACGACGGACGAAGGTATAGCTTTTGCTTCCTATAAATATTTAGGAGTATGCAATAGCTTAGTTAAGGCTTTTAGAGCACTTTAATGATAGTAGTATCATTTGGCAGTGTAGAGCAGACTATAGGCGTGGACCTAGAGTTGGTAGAGCTTGCACTGTATTGAGGTACGAAAGTACTGTTCGAGATATCCTGACTGAGTATGCATGTATTACGTGACTGCATGATTTATATGCCATGATATTATGCTGCATTCATTTGCATCTTGCTGTATCTCTTTCGAGATGTCTGTTAGTAGGGTTTTACCCTATCCTGTTAGTGGATGGACTTCCATCGATTTGGGTCCGGCGTATCCACAGTTATCTCGGTATGGGAGCCACCTCCTGAAGCGACGGCACAGCGTGCTACATACCAGGGCCCGGTCTGTCTCTGTTATCTGATCCTTGACCTCGAGTCTATAGGGAGTTCACTTTGCATGCATGTATACTCATACTCTCGCACTGAGCGTTTTATGCTCACGTCTCGTACTCTGTATTTTCTGGACACCCTATTCCATGGGGCAGGTTTGCGATTGGACGAGGAGGGTGGATCCAGGAGGGGCTAGTCAGTGGTTGGCCAGCTGGAGCTTCGTTTAGGTTTTATTACTGATGTTTGGGTTTATACAGCTATTCGATTTGGTTGTATAATATTGGATAATTACAGATTCCTTTACTTGGGATTGTATAATGTTATTGGTTTCCGCAGTTTTATTCTGATATCTGTTTAATTAAGTTAATTGCATGCCTAAGTTCTGTTTAGTAGGTGATCCGGGTAAGGGTCACTGCAAGTGTGATGTAAATCTAGGGTCTCGATCTGAAACGATAGATTTAGGCACACCATGTAATCTTACCACTTATCTGACGTAGATCTCTGCCATCTGATCATGTCTGTACGTCATCTTGTACGGAATGAAACATGCTGATTTCGTCAAACGATCAATAATCACCAAAATGGCATCGCACCCTCTGGATGAACGTGGTAGCTGTGTGACAAAATCCATGGAAATGTGATCCCATTTTCATTCTGGAACTGATAAACTCTGCAAGAAACCACCTAGCTTCTTTCGTTCAGCTTTCACCTGTTGGCAATTCAAAAATCTTGATACAAATTCAGTCACAACTGACTTCATCTGTTTCCACCAATACTGCATTTTCAAATCATTATACATTTTTCTGCCACCAGGATGAATACTGAATATACTGCTATGAGCCTCTTTCAATATCTGCTGTTTCAAGTCTGAAACATCTGGAACAACCAATCTGTTATTCACATATAGCACATCATCAGCACTGACCTGATATTCAGATTGATGTCCAGATCTGACCATATCAATCGATTTCTGAATATTCGAATCTACTTTCTGTGCTTCTTTGATCCTCATCAAAAGTTCTGGCTCAGCTTTTATAGCACAAACACGGATAGACTGTATATCTATTTCAAATACTAATCCAGAAATACAACAATCTTCGACCAATTGAGATACACCTATCGTAGACAAGGATAATGAACATACCTTTCTACTCAAGGCATCTGCAGCTGCATTGGATTTTCCTGGATAATATTTGATCTCGCAATCGTAATCTTTCAGTAAATCAAGCCATCTACGCTGTCTCATATTCAATTATGATTGCGAAAACAGATATTTTAAGCTTTTATGATCAGAAAAGATTTCAAAATTCTCACCATAAAGATAATGTTTCCATATCTTCAATGCAAAGACAATAGCAGCAAGCTCCAAATCATGGATAGGATACCGAGTCTTGTGTGGCTTCAACTGTCTCGAAGCATAAGCGATAACATGCCCTCGCTGCATGAGCACACAACCCAGACCCTTGTGAGAAGCATCACAATATACAACAAAATCACCCGTACCTGATGGAATCGTCAAGACAGGTGCACTTGTAAGCCTTTTCTTCAACTCCAAGAAACTAGCTTCACAAACTTCAGTCCATACATACGGCATATTTTTCTGAGTCAATTGCGTAATAGGCTTGGAAATGCTGGAAAAATCTCGAATAAATTTGCGATAGTAGCCTGCTAAGCCCATAAAACTCCGTATTTCTGGCACTGATGTCGGTCTAGGCCAATTAAGTACAACCTCTACCTTGCTTGGATCCACTGAAATACCATCACCTGAAATGATATCCCCAAGAAACACAACTTTCTGCAACCAAAACTCACATTTTGATAACTTGACATATAATTTTTCAGTTCTCAAAGTCTGTAAGATGATTCTGAGATGTTCAGCATGATAGTGCACATTCTTGGAATATATCAAGATATCATCAATAAAAATAATGACAAAGTCATCCAAGTATTTCTGAAATAATCTATTCATCAATCTCATAAATTCTGTATGAGCATTGGTTAAACCAAAAGGCATGACAATAAATTCATAATGTCCATACCTTGTTCTGAAAGCAGTTTTAGGGATATCTTCATCTCGTACTCTCAGCTGATGATATTCGGATTGCAAATCAATCTTAGAATAGATAGCTGAACCTTGTAGCTGATCAAAAAAATCATCTATTCTAGGTAATGGATATTTATTCTTTATCGTTACCTTGTTCAGTTGACAATAATCAATACATAATCGCATAGAACCATCTTTATTTTGTACAAAAAGTACCGGAGCGCCCCAAGGTGAAACGCTCGGCCTAATGTACCCTTTGGCCAGCAAATCTTCCAACTGATCTTTCAACTACTTCAATTCAATATGCCATTCTGTAAGGAGCTTTAGATATTGGTTGCGTACCTAGCATTAACTCAATGTTGAAATCTATTTCCCGAACTGGAGGTAAACCAGGAATTTCATCAGAAAATACATCAGCAAATTCATGCACCACTGGAATATCTGTCACTGCTGGACTGGATTTCAATACATCGACTACATAAATCTGAAATCCTTCTGCACCTCTCTGCAATAAAAGGGTCATAGATAACACAGATATCAAAGGGATCTTGGCTCGAGAACCCTTACCATAGAATTTCCATTCAGCTGCCATGTCTGGTCTAAATCTGACCACTTTCTGGAAACAATCTACAATCGCCCTGTACTTGATTAACATATCTATACCAAAAATACAATCGAAATCTGATAATCCAAGTACTATACAATCCACATCAATCACATTCCCGTCATATTGCAAAGCACAATCTCGAATCATTCTAACGGATACAATACCTTCACCCAAAGGTGACGAAATAGAAACAACAGTAGGCAATGGCTCAGACAATAAGGAATGCATCATAACATATTTTTCAGATATGAATGTATGTGATGCACCTGTATCTATCAAAACGTAAGCAGGATAACCAAAGATAAAACAGTTACCTGTTATAACATCGTCAGGTGCTGCCTGAGCCTGCTCCTCCGTCAATGCAAACACTCGTGCCTGTTTTTTAGGAGGTTGAGTCACAGTCTGGCTTCCTCCTGATCTAGTTTGTTGTTGAGGTTGAAATGAATGCACTGATTGTCTTTTCGTCTGAGGTACTGGTCGAGAAGAACTTGCACCAGATGTACGGTCTGTTGTTCTTTGAGGACATACTTTGGCATAATGACCTGATTGGCAACAGATATTACAATTACCTGACACACCTCTGCACTGATCAGTAGCATATCGTCCAACACACTTGCCACAATAAATCCCTGATTCACTGGATCTCTGCCTTGTACCAAACGGCCTTTGTCCACTTGAACTGGAGGAACTACTGCCTGACTTCTTAAACTGTTTTCCATTTGGCCTGAATCTAAAATCCTTTCTGTCACAGCTTCCTCCCTCAAATATGGGAGATGGTTGCTGAAACTGTGGCGGATTCTGTGGCACTGATACTGATACAGGCTGTGCAAATGGCTGTGGAATAAACGTTGTTCCTCTTTGTCGCAATAAACATGCTTCTGCTCCCTTAGCTTTATTCAAGGCGTCATCAAAGGTATTGGGTCGTCCAATGTTCACCAAAGTAAACACATCTGGATTGAGGCCATTAATAAACTGATCTGCCATGGCTTCATCAGTCGCTGCTATATGTGGGGCAAATTTCAAAAGACTTGAAAATTTGGCCATATATTCTTCAATGTTCATATTGCCTTGCCTTAGATTGGCAAATTCAGCACCCTTATCTTTCCTATAGGAGACTGGAAAGAAACGTTGATAGAATTCAGTTTTAAAGACATTCCAAGTGATAGTCGTACCTCGCTGTTCCAACGCCCGTTTTGTAGTAATCCACCAACTCTTGGCAACTTCATGAAATTGATGTATAACAAGTCTGATATGACAATCAGCATAATAATCAAGCGAGTCAAATAACTGTTCAATGTCTTCTAACCAATTCTCACAATCAACTGAATTTTTTGTTCCTTTCATTTTTGGCGGGTTGAACGAATGAAATCGTTTCAACAATGTCTCCATCGGAGTAGCTGTAGCATCCATAGAATCAGCAGATGTACTACCCTGTGCAGTCTGAGGTTCAGCAACTTGCGGTGGTACTGGTGCTGGTTTGGCCTGAGAAACAACCAATGTCTGTCTAGTGATCGGTGCTTTGCGGGGAGGCATATATGATTGTCAAACAGATTAGTGCATACACAATATCATAGTCAGCAATTTATTCCATCCTTCTCTGATAAGCATTCTCATTCATTCTCATGAGAATTCTGGTTCTGACTGAGGATAATCTGGAATACAATTTCATATATCTAGCATGCAGTAGCAATGAAAGCACATAATCATGCAATCACATAAGTCTTGAAATATAAAGCATGCTCGCATATACTGCACATAATTAGATACAACATTTAATCTCATGCAATATAAAACAATCATGCAGACTCAATCTACCCCGCTCATCAACTTCTATCTGAATCCAGAAACTTACGCTCTGATACCACCTGTTTTGGGGACCCGGGTTGCTAATCTTATCTTGGGGCAATTTATACTTAAACATCATATAACACAATCTAGTTCAAGTAATTAAAACTAGATTTTTTTTAATTCCATGAATCGCGCGCGCACGTGAGGGGCATCTTGCCTGCGCGAGAGCAAACATTCCAGCGAGAATCGCTGGTTGCCTGCGCGCGAGATGAACTCTTGCCCGCGCGCGAGGCAATGCTCCAGCGACTTCATTGGTTTGCCTGCGCTCGCGCGAGACAAGCTCTCACCCGCGCGCAGGTCAACAAACCAGCGATCCTGGGACGAAATCTCTGATGTTTTTTTTTTGTTGTGTACTAAACCATAAAATAGAAATCATGCATAGCTCATATCATCTTATAAAGATTCTTTTATAAACATATATATTCACGAATACACAATATGTACCAATCTCAGAAGTGACGAATATCAAACATATAAACCAAAATCTAGTGTTCTAACATGTTCGATACAAGATCTAGTACATCAACTGCTAAAACCCGAATCACCACATGCTATTACTCTCTCTCGAGCTATTCTTGTCGTTTCTGACCAGCTCCTGCCCCACCTATTGCCACGCACACATACAAAACAAAGAAATAGCCGGAAAACTCCGGTGAGAATAAATCCCAGTATAAATAACAAAACATGTAGTATAATAAACATGAATGCAATGCATGTTTCAATGGCAGGCTATCAAATCTGATTTCAACTGAATATTGGTTCTTGGGATCCCGAGGAAATAAAATCTCAAACTAACATCAACTTACCCATTCGATGTGAAGTCAAGTATTTTATTTTCTCTGACTTTGGTATAACTATATGTTGGAAAAACTGGCGGTCAGATCAATCACGATTGATACCCGGTGCAGCGGAAGTTTAAAAATTTTATCATGGAACGTTTCCATGGTATGGGTATCAACCGTTCATCGATTGAATTACGTGTGTGTGTAAAATTTAAATAACAATTAAATAAATTTTACCTCAAATCTCGCAACGAGATTAATGGACACCAACAGAACAATTCTGCTCTTGTTGTATGGTTGATACCCACACCATGGAATCGTTCCATGAGAAAATTTTAAACTTCCGCTGCACCGGGTATCAATCGTAATTGGTCTGGGAACTCGCCAGTTTTTTCCAACAGTGGTATCAGAGCCAGGTTGCTCAGATCAATCGATTGAATAATCAATTGTACAAAATTTTTGAGTCTCGGTTTTTGAAACAAAATAAATATTTTAAATAAAAAAAAAAAATTTTTTTTCGGGGCAAAACCCGGGCAGCGATTGGATCGCTGCCCGGTGGGGCAGCAATTGTTGCTGCCCCGGGCGGCGCACGACGCCGCCCAAAGGGGGCGCACGGCGCCGCCCAAAGGGGGCGCACGGCGCCGCCCAAGGCGGCGACCGTCGCCGCCCAGGGCGGCGCACGGCGCCGCCCAGGGCAGCGCTGTGCGCTGCCCAGCGCAGCGCTGGGCGCTGCGCAGGGCAGCGCTCGGCGCTGCCCAGGGGCGGCGCTCGGCGCCGCCCAGGGCAGCGCACGGCGCCGCCCAGGGGCGGCGCCAGGCGCTGCCCTAAGGGGGCAGCCGGGCTGCCCCCGGCCCGCGCCCCGGGTGCGGGCCAACCCGGGAGTGTCCCGGGTGGCCCGCGGGAAAAATTAATTTTTAATTTTTTATTAATTTTAATATTTAAAATTTTATTTTTGGTCCGGTCAAAAATTGTTTTTGATTGGTTCACGAGATTTCGGATCGAATTGTTCGAGTCCGTAAATTTTAAAATTGATTTTGGATAAATTTGAATTTTTGGAAAATTTTAATATTTTATCCGTAAATTGAATTTTGAAATCAATTATTTTGGTACAATTGATGATAAGATATGATCTTATGATATATTAGATAAAATATGATTTTATTTGTAAAATTGGATTTTATAGATAAAATATGATTTTATTTGATATGGAGATAAAATATGATTTTATATGTGAAATGTGATTTTATATATAAAATATGATTTTATCTTGTTTAAATTTGAATTGCCACAGCATGTTATCCAATAAATTAATTTTGAATTAAATGTTATTGGATAAGGATGATCGATTGCCATGACCAATTTTGTAGGTGTATGTTAGGAATTTACATTTTGTCTTTATTGTTGTTGGTTTTATTAATGGGCCTGGTTTATGGCCCGATATGAATGTCATATGTAATAAAAGTGGGCTTGGTTTATAGCCCGTTCCCACCCCCTAAAAATGTATCCCCTACTTGTCATTGTTATTTAATTGTAAATACATTAGATTTAGTGGGAGATCAAGATTTGAAGATGGTGGGCCCAGCAGACAATGAAGACTGAAGAAATGTAAATTGGAAGCATATGTAATAGGATTGCATTTGCATACTGCATATTACCTAGGATTGGACTAAGACCCGTGATTGGCAACCACGGGTCAATTAGAAATGGAATCGATCATCCTATATAATATGTGATATTATGATTGTATGCATGTTTAGACATAAATTGCGTGAATCCGGCAATGCATGCAATAAATTAAAAATGATGAGACAAATATTTTTATAAATAAAATCCCTCATTTTAAATATGATTTAAAATTTATATCAAGATAAATAAAGGAAATTTAAATATTGTTTAAATGTTCCTACCTTCCATCAACGGTCAATGTATGTGATGCTACCCGCGGATACGGTCCGGCTCATATTATTGGGGGGGCCCGTTCGTCGGAAAGCTGTACATTGGATCGACAAATGTTGTAAGTTGGGTGGAACTCCCATGGGATCGGCTCATATTATTGGGGGATCCACATGGCGACCGTCCATCACAACTTAATATTGATGGGTCATCTTGACATGTCACTTTAAACGGCGTCATATTATTGGGCCCTTATTGGACATGAGGTAAATACATGGGGGTTGCTTTGGAAGCAATTGGGCTCTACCTTTTGAGAATTATGGTTGGCTGATATTATTCGGGACCATAAGTTTGTCAATTGGACTCCATGTTCTCACTAAGGAAAAAGTTTCCCGTTTTCACTAGAGGGTGGTGAAATCGTTAAAATAGTGGGAGTGAGATTCATAAAATTAAATTCGCCTATTTTATGTCTTAGTAAATTGTTAAACAATCATTGATATATGTCTGTTTTTCCTTTTCAGTATTTCATACAATGAATTCGCGAAATCCTTTATTCTCGATCCTCGAACAAAACAAGCTGACTGGCGCCAACTATACGGAATGGTTCCGGAAGTTGAAGATTGTCTTAACTTCGGAGAAAATGCTCTACGTGTTAGAGAAAGCACCTCCGAAGGAAGCACCAGCTGACATAAGTCCGGAGGAATTGGCCAAACTTGATGCATGGTGTGACCATGACATCAAGACCAAATGCTATATGCAAGCCTCGATGTCTGATGAACTCCAGAGGCGATTTGAGGACACGGTGAATGCTGCTGACATTCACACGCAACTCAAGGAACTTTTTGGGGCTCAGTCGAGGGCTGAAAGGTTCTCTACTGTTAAGGAGTTGATGACGTGCCGCATGCGTGAAGGGACTTCGGTCCGTGATCATGGGGTACGAGTGATTTGGCTCATACAGAAGTTAGCGACCCTTGATTTGGTGTTGGAGCATGAACTCAATGTGGACTTGCTGCTTCTATCTCTTCCTTCTTCATTTGATGGATTCGTGATAAATTTTAATATGAACAAGATAGAGGCCACCCTTGAAGAGATGGTCAATATGCTCGTTACATATGAATCCACACTTAAGAAGGATAAGCCAGCTTTCTTGGTGGGCTCCTCATCTTCTGCTAAGAAGGGGCCAAGTATGAAGGGCAAGAAACGTTCTGCCCCACCCAAGAAAGTGGAACCCGAGAAGAAGCAAAAGACAAAGGCTTCAAACGATGGAAAATCCAAGGATGTTTGCCATTACTGCAAGAAGCCGGGTCATTGGAAGCGCAACTGCAAGGAGTATCTTGAGCAGTTGGGAACTGCAAAGGGTATGTTCTATATCGAAATAAACATGTCACTTAATACAACTTCTTGGGTATTGGATACCGGATGTGGATCTCACATTTGCAATGATTTGCAGGTGATGACAAGAAGTCGCAGGCTTAGAATGGGTGAGACCCAGCTGAGGCTCGGGAATGGTTCCAGAGTTGAAGCTACGGCCATTGGAGATGTTTGTTTGATTTTGCAGAATGGTTTTAAATTATTGTTGAGAGATGTTTTATTTGTGCCAGATTTAATTAAAAACATTATTTCTATTTCTATGCTTGATAGAGATGGTTATTCTTGTAATTTTGTGAATGGGATTTGCAATATTTACAAGAATGAATGTTTAATTGGAAATGGACAACTTGAAAACGATCTATACAATTTAAAACTAAAAGACGTTCCAGTAAATTGTATTGACAAACCGGCGACAACAAACAAAAGGAAAATCGATAGTCAAAACCCGGCAAACCTTTGGCACGCTAGACTAGGTCATATTTCCTCAAGGAGGATGAACAAGCTAGTGGGAGAGGGCATGTTTGATATGTCTGATATTAACTCTCTACCTACTTGTGAATCCTGCCTAAAAGGGAAAATGACTAAATCTCCTTTTAAGGGGAAGCCTGAACGTAGTCAAAATCTGTTGGATTTGATCCATACAGATGTTTGTGGTCCATTTAGAGTAGGGACTCAACATGGCCACACCTACTTCATTACCTTTACTGATGATTATTCTAGGTATGGGTATTTATATTTAATGAAATATAAGTCTGAAGCATTTGAAAAGTTCAAAGAATTCAAGGCTGAAGTAGAAAACAAGCTAGGTAAAAGTATTAAAGCACTTCGATCGGATCGAGGTGGAGAATACTTGAGTACCGAGTTTTTGGACTATCTAAAAGAGAATGGGATTCTCTCTCAGTGGACTCCTCCTATGACACCACAGCTTAATGGTGTATCGGAGCGTCGTAATCGAACTTTGTTGGACATGGTTCGATCTATGATGAGCTTCACTGAGCTTCCACCTTCGTTTTGGGGCTATGCGCTTGAGACGGCGGTATTGTTGTTGAACAACGTCCACACTAAAGCAGTGGACAAAACACCATACGAGTTATGGAATGGCAAAGCTCCTAAGTATTCGTACTTGAGGATTTGGGGATGTCCTGCTTACGTGAAGCGGACAGTGGGAGATAAGTTGGATAGTCGATCCAGCTTATGTTATTTTGTAGGGTATCCGAAGAATTCAATCGGATATTATTTCTATTATCCTGCTGAAACAAAGGTGTTTGTTTCTAGGAATGCCACCTTCTTGGAGAAGGAGTTCTTATTGGATAAGAAAGGCGAGATGATGGAACTCGAAGAAGTTCGAGAAGAACCCAAAATACAAAATAACGATCCTACACCTCAGGAACCATTGCTGGACACGCCTGCACCTAGAAGATCCGAAAGGACTTCTAGACCTCCAGTTCGATATGGTCTTCTTCTTGAAGGGGATCAAGATGAACCCGACATTGGATGTGATCCAAGAAACTTCAAGGAAGCAATTTCTGATGCGGATTCGAATTTATGGCTTGAAGCTATGCAGTCAGAATTGGATTCGATGCATACAAACCAAGTTTGGTCTTTAGTAGATCCTCCCGATGGAATTGTTCCGATAGGGTGTAAATGGATCTACAAAAGAAAGCTTGGGCCTGATGGTAAGGTATTGACCTACAAGGCGCGATTGGTGGCTAAAGGTTATACTCAAAGGCAAGGAGTTGACTATGACGAAACCTTTTCACCAGTTGCAATGTTCAAGTCCATAAGAATCCTAATTGCCATAGCTGCATGGTATGACTATGAGATATGGCAAATGGATGTGAAGACTGCTTTTCTTAATGGAGACATTAAGGAGGAAATCTATATGAAGCAGCCTGAGGGGTTCACATCCATGGGAAGCGAGCATAAGGTATGCAAGCTTCAGAGATCAATTTATGGTCTAAAACAAGCATCAAGAAGTTGGAACCAGAAATTTGATGAAACAATAAAAGATTTTGGTTTCATCAAGAACCCGGAGGAACCTTGCGTGTACAAGAAAGTAGTTAAGGATGCGGTGACATTCTTAGTACTTTATGTTGATGACATCCTACTCATTGGGAATGATGTAGGGATGTTGCAGTCAACAAAGATATGGTTATCAGGTAGATTTTCGATGAAGGATTTGGGTGAGGCATCCTACATTCTTGGGATACAGATCTATAGGGATAGATCTAAGAGAATGATAGGACTCACTCAATCAACCTACATCGATACCATATTGAAACGGTTTTCAATGGATGGGTCCAAGAGAGGACATCTACCCATGTGTCATGGAGTTTCTCTATCCAAGTCTATGTGTCCCAAGACTGATGCAGAGATAGAGAATATGACACATGTACCATATGCGTCAGCTATAGGTAGTATCATGTATGGGATGATATCTACCAGACCGGATGTAGCATTTGCTCTGAGTGTCACGAGCAGATATCAGTCTAATCCTGGTCAGATGCATTGGAAAGCCGTGAAGGACATTCTTAAGTACTTGCGAAGGACTAAGAATATGTTCATGGTTTATGGAGGACGAGAACTCAAACTGGAAGGCTATACCGACTCTAGCTTCCAAAGTGATGTGGATGACTCGAAGTCAACCTCTGGATTTGTGTTCATGCTCAATGGTGGTGCTGTCTCTTGGAAGAGTTCCAAGCAGGACACCACAGCGGATTCCACCACTGAGGCTGAATACATTGCAGCATCAGCTGCTGCTAAAGAGGCCGTTTGGATGAGGAATTTCGTCCAAGAGTTGGGCGTCATTCCTGAATTTGTTGGTCCAGTCCCGGTGTACTGCGACAACACGGGTGCCGTTGCTCAAGCAAAGGAACCAAGGTCTCATCAAAGATCCAAACACGTACTGAGGAAATACCACATAATCCGGGAGATTGTGGAAAGAGGAGACATCAGTGTCGAACGAGTGGCCTCTGCAGACAATATCGCTGATCCACTTACTAAGCCTTTGCCAGGACCATTGTTTGACAAACATCGCGAAGCAATGGGTCTACGTAGTATGACTAGTTGGCTATAGGGCAAGTGGGAGATTGTAAGAGTGGGTGCCCAGTGAGCCAACTGTGTGGCTATGGGCTTTGTTGACTCTTTGTATAAACAATCTTTTGTTTAATATTATTTACACTTTTATGGCAATGACTTTATATTACTTCATATTGTTATATTGTGATATACTATTGTTGTTTTGATAAAGACCTTGAATATACTATAGTGTATGTAAGATGTGGTAGAACATGGAGATGTCTATCATGAAATACATCTTATAGTCACTGTATATTCTAAAACCGTTCCTAGTCGATTGAGCCGTCCGATAATAAGGATAAGGATCGCTCGAGTTTGAGACTAGCATTTGCGATGCGGAGTACCACGTTTCATTGGTAGGGAACATGGAGATGTTCGAAGCATGCAAATGGATATTCATAGGATGAATAGTCGAACTACCCTATCCGGACTTTCCAAGTGGTTATCACTTATCGAGTGGATAAAGTCCGCGGTTTTGGTTGTACACCATTAGTCCTTACGACTTGAAACATCATGGAGACTCTATATGCTAGTACTGTGCTTTGACTCGTTTACCGACTCTGAGGGGGTCATCAGGTGTCGAGATTGGGTACAGTTACGACACATATAGGAGTCAATGCATTGTTGTCAAGGATTCACCACATACTTGCGAGTGTGGATATCCTATGCGATCTGAGGAGATATTAGTGTGATAAATCTCTGGCCAGAGTAATTGATGTGATTTAAGAAATGGTTTCTTAGTAGCACATGCGATGTCACTAATTTGATCTTCAAGATGTATTGCATAGTTATCGAATCTTGAGCGACTCTCGATATACCAATGGTTGTTGATTCGATCGGGATATATGGATGAAGGGACCGTACTGTACGTTAACCAAAATCTACTGGTTCTTGTAGGCACTATCAGTGATACCTAGGGAATCATGGGGCGATGTTGCTAGGCGCTTTACCATGATTCGTTGGGCAAGTCGGAAAGTGTTGTTCCGAGTCACAAGGAGTTGTGAGCCCACGGCTAGCTGTATCCCTGAACCATTGAGGGTCACACAGTGTAATGGAGTTTTAATCCCCGTTGAGATAGTTAAATTTAAAGAGTTAAATTTAATGAACTAAGGAGTTGGACTTCTTAATTAAGAGTAAGGGAGTAGGGTTTCCTAAAATGACATAGGGATGGACATTTTTGGAAACCACTGAATTCGGATTCAGGAAAATTTATTTTGACTTTAAAACGTGCAGAAATGGTTTCTGTGCACATTGGTGAAATCGTTTCATCAATCGGAGTCACGATGAATTTTATATTAATTTCTGAACGAGCGGGCTTTGCTTGTCGGGCCCCAGCTTATGACTAATGGGCCCTAAGGTGTTAGTGGCCTGCATTATAAATAAGTTATTTCAGTACAGAAATTACACACAACAGGTCATAATTTTTGAGACAGAGCAAAAATCGAACCCTAGCCTCTCTCTCAACAAATCGGCCGAACCCTCCCCTCTGCCCGAGAAATTCCGGTCTGTGATTTTGAATCGCAGTAAGGAATAGCGAATCAGATTCGTTTATTCTCTTCGCAGAAAAACTTCTGATAGATTTTCTAGTGCAATCTATCAGAGGGATTAAACCTCTGTTCGTGGACCTGATTGAAGGCGTTCATCGGTTCCAGGGAGAGACAACAAGAGCAGAATTGTTCTGTTGGTGTCCATTAATCTCGTTGCGAGATTTGAGGTAAAATTTATTTAATTGTTATTTAAATTTTACACACACACGTAATTCAATCGATGAACGGTTGATACCCATACCATGGAAACGTTCCATGATAAAATTTTTAAACTTCCGCTGCACCGGGTATCAATCGTGATTGATCTGACCGCCAGTTTTTCCAACAGTGGTATCAGAGCCAGGTTGCTCAGATCAATCGATTGAATTAATCAATTGTACAAAAATTTTATCATGGAACGTTTCCATGGTATGGGTATCAACCGTTCATCGATTGAATTACGTGTGTGTGTAAAATTTAAATAACAATTAAATAAATTTTACCTCAAATCTCGCAACGAGATTAATGGACACCAACAGAACAATTCTGCTCTTGTTGTCTCTCCCTGGAACCGATGAACGCCTTCAATCAGGTCCACGAACAGAGGTTTAATCCCTCTGATAGATTGCACTAGAAAATCTATCAGAAGTTTTTCTGCGAAGAGAATAAACGAATCTGATTCGCTATTCCTTACTGCGATTCAAAATCACAGACCGGAATTTCTCGGGCAGAGGGGGAGGGTTCGGCCGATTTGTTGAGAGAGAGGCTAGGGTTCGATTTTTGCTCTGTCTCAAAAATTATGACCTGTTGTGTGTAATTTCTGTACTGAAATAACTTATTTATAATGCAGGCCACTAACACCTTAGGGCCCATTAGTCATAAGCTGGGGCCCGACAAGCAAAGCCCGCTCGTTCAGAAATTAATATAAAATTCATCGTGACTCCGATTGATGAAACGATTTCACCAATGTGCACAGAAACCATTTCTGCACGTTTTAAAGTCAAAATAAATTTTCCTGAATCCGAATTCAGTGGTTTCCAAAAATGTCCATCCCTATGTCATTTTAGGAAACCCTACTCCCTTACTCTTAATTAAGAAGTCCAACTCCTTAGTTCATTAAATTTAACTCTTTAAATTTAACTATCTCAACGGGGATTAAAACTCCATTACACTGTGTGACCCTCAATGGTTCAGGGATACAGCTAGCCGTGGGCTCACAACTCCTTGTGACTCGGAACAACACTTTCCGACTTGCCCAACGAATCATGGTAAAGCGCCTAGCAACATCGCCCCATGATTCCCTAGGTATCACTGATAGTGCCTACAAGAACCAGTAGATTTTGGTTAACGTACAGTACGGTCCCTTCATCCATATATCCCGATCGAATCAACAACCATTGGTATATCGAGAGTCGCTCAAGATTCGATAACTATGCAATACATCTTGAAGATCAAATTAGTGACATCGCATGTGCTACTAAGAAACCATTTCTTAAATCACATCAATTACTCTGGCCAGAGATTTATCACACTAATATCTCCTCAGATCGCATAGGATATCCACACTCGCAAGTATGTGGTGAATCCTTGACAACAATGCATTGACTCCTATATGTGTCGTAATTGTACCCAATCTCGACACCTGATGACCCCCTCAGAGTCGGTAAACGAGTCAAAGCACAGTACTAGCATATAGAGTCTCCATGATGTTTCAAGTCGTAAGGACTAATGGTGTACAACCAAAACCGCGGACTTTATCCACTCGATAAGTGATAACCACTTGGAAAGTCCGGATAGGGTAGTTCGACTATTCATCCTATGAATATCCATTTGCATGCTTCGAACATCTCCATGTTCCCTACCAATGAAACGTGGTACTCCGCATCGCAAATGCTAGTCTCAAACTCGAGCGATCCTTATCCTTATTATCGGACGGCTCAATCGACTAGGAACGGTTTTAGAATATACAGTGACTATAAGATGTATTTCATGATAGACATCTCCATGTTCTACCACATCTTACATACACTATAGTATATTCAAGGTCTTTATCAAAACAACAATAGTATATCACAATATAACAATATGAAGTAATATAAAGTCATTGCCATAAAAGTGTAAATAATATTAAACAAAAGATTGTTTATACAAAGAGTCAACAAAGCCCATAGCCACACAGTTGGCTCACTGGGCACCCACTCTTACACTATAGTGATTCTTCTGGCTCTGGAAGTAACTCTACATTCCGTGACACTCAACTACAGCTTTTCAAACATCATATGCACTCTAGGCCTTTCAGCCCTCTATGCTTTTTAGGCTGGAGTTCAAGATGCATGCAACATAATCTGCATGCATTAAATGCTATAAAACACCTTGAACACGTAATCAAATAAACAAGCAAAGCAACAAAAAGCATCTAATCACATAAAGCACATAATCAAACAAGTATGTGATTGACAAGGGAATACTCGAAACAATAGCTATTTCGAGTGTTCTATCCCATCTGGATTAGCTGTCATTTATACCTTTCAATGTCAAGTCTGAAAATGCTTCAAATCTGAAAACATAACATGATAAACATATATCAACATCTGCTCAAGTCATGGCTACTCGGTCGATGCAAATAAACTTCAAACCTTCTAATTCTTTCTCGGTTCGAATCGAAGATCTCGAGTTTGGAAAAATTCAATATCAAATCTGAAATGAAGTGTTTGGAACAATAATATCAGCTTCAACTCAATACAATACACCATTCATTCAACAAGTTCAAATGTAGATCAATTATGAAATCAGCGGCGTAACGGTTAAAAACCGGCAATCCAAACGATATCCAAATCAATCTACCAAGCCATACCAACCATAATCTTCAAAAAATATCAATATATATACACGTTCAGTAACATATCAGAAATGATAAATTTCGAATTTTGCTTCTAAATTCATATAAAATCCGAACGACAGTCTTTTTCCGAACCGTCTGCGAATACGTAACCGGTACTAGCTCAATCACATATATAATAAAAATTAAGAACAGCCCATCTTCAACATAAAAATAAAGTATGAAAGAACTCAATAAAAGTTGTACCAAAACTAAGGTCTCGGAGCGGTGATCGCATATATATATTTATCTTGAATTTCTGACAGCCGGATCGCAATCGAAGCTTTTACAGACAAAAATGGCATCCAAAAGGGTTGAAGTCGAGTTCTCTGCCTTTTTTTGTCTGATATCCACGAGAGAATGATGATAATACAAGTGAGAATAGATAAATATAAGCATATTTGCAGTTTAGTCCCTGCACTTTTGACTATTTGAAATTCAGTCCCCGAAAAAGCGATTTAATTCAATTTCAATCCTTATTCATTCAAGAATATTAGAATTTAATTCTAATCTCTAAATATTTTCAAATTAAATATTCTTGGATTAAAATTAAATAATACCGGGCCTTACACATCTTAAGTTGGTACTTTCTTAGGCTGTGAGACCCCGTTTTCTAATCATCTAATCTTGGGATAAACAATAAATGAGCATAAAAGAACCAATATTAAAAGCAAAGGAATTTTTTTTTCCGGATGAATAGTGTCGTGCTCGATCGCATGAACTCGTGTGATCGAGCGTACCCAAAAAATCCAATTCTCTATGAATAGTGCCGCGCTCGATCGCACGAACTCGTGCGATCGAGCGCTTCCAAAAACGCAAGGTTTCTGCCCAGAAAACAACAGAACATAATTTAAGGCTAACCAACTCCATTCAAGCCATTCAATACTTCAAAATATAAATATTCACTACAACTCCACATGCATATACAATACAATACAAGTCGAATACAATCTAAGCTCGATGATAGGGTCATTCGACAAGTCAAATAAATTCGAATTTCCTAAACATGATTCAAGACATGAAATTTCATCAACCCTATAATGCAAGATTGCTAAAAGGACAAACTTCTAGACGGTGTCTCACTCTATCACTTCCAACTCGATCAAGTCATGCATCTTCTGACTCGATCCTGCCCCACCTGCTGTCATGTACACATACAAACAAAACGACAGCCGGATAATCCGGTGAGAATATAATTCCTAGTAAAAGAGACAAATCAAGAAATTCCAAATAGTATATCAAATCATGTTATATAAAACAATGAGTCAATCAATTCAAAAAGGCATATCAGCACTCAACTCGAAATGCATTAAAATGCAATGCATGACTTAAAAACTCGGGATTATCTAATCGGATAATCGAATATCAATCGGTACTCGGTTGGGATCCCGGAGTCAAGTTTTCACGAACAACTCACCGACACACCCATTCGGGGTGGATGTCGCTCAACTCAAACCCCTAGACTTCAGAGCAACTATAAGAAGTATTCTAGCAATTGGAAAAACTCAAAATCCAAAGCCACTTCAATATAGCTCCCTAAATCGTTTAAGTTCAAAACGAATCGAATCTTCGGCTCAAGATGTATGCAAGTGAAATTAAACTCATTCAAGTTAAAATTAAATAATTCAAATAGAATACAAGTATGTGATTTCTTTTGGGCACTCGAATTAATTCAAATTCTAGTTAATCGTCCCGTTCATTCAATTGTCGTCTTCTTACCTTTCAAGTTCGTCGAGGATTAAAATCTGAAAATAACAACGAACTAAATCAATATCGAATCAAAACAAGTCGAGCCATCTAAAAAAATTCAATACTATACCGTCTTCAACTCTTGAATCGGTTCAAAGCTCCCAAGTTCGTTCCAAACCCGAACCTTCAACCCAAATCTAAAAATGTTGAACATACGGATTCGATATCAATCTACTAATTCAAACAAACCCGTAAATCAAACCGAAACAATACAGTCTCCCATTCAAACTCAATTTCGACGGCATAACGGCTATAAACGGTCAAACCATAAATCAACAACAACATCAAACAATTCTACACAACTCATACCATCCTCCAATTCCTCCAAAACACAACAAATCTCAACAATATTCAAAACCCCATTTTTGAATTTATGCTCCAAAAATCATATAAAATCCAAACTTCGTTCTTTTTCCAAACCGACTTCTAATACACGGTCTATGCTAGCTCAAGAACGACATACTCAAAAATCATCAAATTCTGACAAACCAACAAAAGTCGAATTTTATGGATCGTAGCAAAACTTACGTCAAAAACGATGCCCTCGTTGCGATGATCGTGAATCTCAACTCGAATATGAAATCTAACGGTCGGATCATGCGAATCGGACGAAGAAAAAGCTTGGAACCATTTCCATGGCTTTCTCGGCTTTAGGCGTGAGGGAGAGGGGAAGGAGAAGGAGAGAGGAGTGATGGTGATGGAGTAGGATAGATATTATATAAATCAAATAATATATTAATCCCCATTGACTAGTCAACCGGCTAATTGCAAACCGGTCCCTAAAACTCCAAATTAAAACAATTCCATCTCGGCTCAACTAATTCCTATCAATTAAATTCTAATAATTAATAAATTCCACTAATCCCAAAATAATTAATTTTCAGGGCCTTACAATTCTCCCCCTCTAAGAATTCGATTTCGTCCTCGAAATCAAAGCAGTTCAATCTCATAAAACAAGATAAAGTTCAAAGACAACAATAATAATTCTTCTCTAAAAAATAACTCTGAAATCGCGGTTCTAATCAAACTCTGCTTCTTGAACCGTTTCTTCAAATCCGTATCGGCTCAACTGTACAAACCCATTTGAATCGGTTTCGCTAAGGAGCTGCTACTATGTTCGGTCAATTCTGAATCGGTCGTCTTAAAAAAAATGGCGATTCATCAATTTTCGTCTCAACATCAAAGAAAAATCTGTGAATTTGGCAACAAAAGACGTGAAGCACGTCAAGAATACCCGAAGAATACGGAAGAACAAAGTAGTGGAAAACAAGGAGAACTGAAGGAGTAAAAGTCGGTAGGCGAGATCGCCTATCTCCTCTAGAATCTCAAAGGAACCCGTGAGTTCATCGAGACAGTTCTCTCTCTTATCATAACCGCCACAGCCTCTAAAAAGAGGAATCTTCTGAATTACTCGGCCTCCCTGAACATAAGTACAGAGATCTGCGTCGAAATCCGAATACTTCATTCATCCTTCTTCTCAGGTCATCTTCATCCTAGACAGAAAATCTCCATCCGTCTATCGAACCTCGAATCAAATCTGATCCTAAGTCAGGGAATTCAGAAAATCATCCCGATTCAATTGGGATTCTCATTTCTTCTCGTACAACTCATTTACAAAATTGATATAAGATACTCGTCTGATAGGTGTTGTACAGAAACTTTGCAAAAGATGAGAAATTCATCCAGCTAGTGCCAAAATCAAGCATTACAGCTCTGCATATCCTCTTAAAGTCTATAACGCTTATTCTTGGCTGTCCGTCGTTCTGAGGATAATAAGCTGAACCCAATTATAATCCAATAACAAAAGTCTCTCAAGGACTGAGTTCAAGGTGAGAGTTAACTCGAAATCTCATTCTGAAAGGACAGACTTTGACAAGTCAACTATCTGAAAATCCTCCTGACAACAATCCCAATCATATTGTCATGTCTAAAATCCATTTGGTACGGAAACAGAAGCAGACTACAACAATATCTCGATTATAATCAGATAGTACCTCCAAATCAAATAGTTCTATACCTCCGTGACCACATGCCGAACACTTCCAATTCTATTCTCCACGGGTAAACTGCGACAGAGCAAAAAAATCTGAAATTCTTTATGGCCAACTCCTCAACATCGGGTCGAGTCTGGAATTCATTCCGTACGGAATACAGTAGCAAATTTCTGCAATCGGTCTAATAAAGCTCAGATGGCTTCTAATTTCCAGACTGATCGACTCCTCAATCCTCTGAATATCTTTCGGTTGTCTGAAAGAATAATGAATAACTGCAAAGTGCCAATCTCATGATACTCTGTCTCAATCAAAATCTCTGGCATAACAAAACAATTACTCACAACTGAGGTATCGTCACTGTCCCGAAACTCAAACTGTGCCCAGTTCTGACTCTTCTTCATTAAATTCTCCAATTCGAATCTTTTTTCTGCGCTATCTCCATCTTCTAAATAAATTCTGGCTCAATTAGGATAAAAGAATTCTGATAGACTACATATCTGTTCCAGACTCTAAATCAGAAGTGCAACACTCATCGGTTGGTGAAGTCAGAGATAGTAGAAAAATAAGAACAGATCAATCGGCTCAAAGAGAATAACGGTAGTAGATAAAATAATAATAGATCATTCTGTTCAAACCTCGGTTGTTGGATTGTATTACTTCGGATCATACTAGAATTCACCATCAGATTCTTCATCATATCCAATCTTTTCCTCAATCTCAAAATCAGTTCGGTTGCGAAACTCATAATTTGACTTCTCAGTTCAGAAAAGACTTCGAAAATTTAACTGAAAAAAATAGTGATGCCCGACCTTTCAAGCAATAAGATCACTGCCAATTCAATATCATGAATCGAATGTTGAGTCTCGTACTGCTTCAGCTGTTACTATGACTGAGCTATCACAGACTTTCTCTGAATAAGAATACCTACAAAATCTGGATAAGAAGATGCAATGCATTGAAGATTATCAGTACAGAGGAAAAACAAACACTGGAGCTCGGGTCGATATCTTCTTCATGTCAAACAAACTGATCTCATAAGATTCGGTTCAGGTATAAGTGCATTCTCTGAAGTAGATGAGAAATTGGCTCCACGACAATAAGAATCTCTCGAAAATCTGCTATAGAACTCAAAATATTCAATTCTCAGGTACAGATGTCTGTTTGGCTTCAACCAAAACAGTTTCGGTCTTGCAATGTTCCCAGAAATTCCTGCTCTAGAATTAATATGATCGAGGAAAGGACATCTTGATACAAACAAAATTTAGACTTCAATAGCATAGCATGCAACGTCTCGGCACACAATTCTGTAAGACCATCCTCCAATACTCTGTATGATCAGTACTATTCTTCGAACATAACCGAAAATATCGATAAGAATTTCTAATTTCATCTAAATACCTCTGATAGATTCATTTCAAAAGATCTACAATACTGTAGACGAGTTTCACTACAAAAGGTACGACTATACTCCAAAGTAGTCATACCTCGATCCAAGTCCAGTCTTCAATACTTCTTTCTATCAAACTCTCAGTCGATGATGTCTGATCTCAAGTCATTGCTGAATCTAACCTCATGACTCAGAGGTAATCCAGAAATATCATCTGGATAATAACAGCAACTCTCTAACCACTGGTTTATCAACCAATTTAGGCTAGTTTCTAGGACATCAACTGTGAACAAGAGAATTCCTCCGCGAAATTCTGAAATCAGAAGGTCATTCGGCAGATCAACTAACAAAGAATCCTGGAATCGAGAATCCTTACCGGAGGATTTCTGTTTATCTATTGACTCGGATCTGAATCTGTCAACTTCCTGAAACAATCCACAGTAGTACTGTACTGGATAAATCAGCTAACAGACAATCAAATCAAAATCTGATAACTTAAGTACGATACCGCTCAGTTACAATCAAATCAAAATCTCAATCAAATCAAAATCTGAAGTACAATACTGTTCGGTTCCAACTCATCCCATTAATTCAAAGAATTGCGACTACTGATAATCAGAATTCAACAAACCGAGATGCATCAATAAATATCAATAAGAAGAAAGATAAGGTGCGTAACCGATTATATCAGAATAAGAAGAGAAACCATACTCTACTGATTCCTGCAGTCGTCATCGGTGAAATCTAAGTCTGATCCTCGATAAGAGTTCAACTAGAATCTGTTGCCTCGAAGATTGATTCGCCATATGATTAAGTTCTCATAGATTCTGTTATTGTGGTCGAAATGAGCAACTGAAATGGCTAGTATCTTTGTCGGAGTTAAAGACACAAGGAAATTCCCTTCGGTGATCTTTCGATAATATCATGATGACGAACTCTGGCATAGTGTCCGGGCTGATGACAGACCTGACTAGGGGTGTAATCGAGTCGAGCCGAGTCGAGTAGCACACTACTCGAGCTCGAGCTCGAGCTCGACTCATATTTAACTGCTCGAGCTCGAGCTCGACCGAGTACTTAATTTCGTACTCGAGCTCAAGCTCGTCTATATTTCGAGCTACTCGAGCTCAAGCTCGAGCTCAAAAATTATATATAATTATATATAAATATATATATATATATATATAATTATATGAATAAATAAATAAATAAAATATTATATACATTATATGTATATAAATATTTATATTATATTTTATTTTTATATGTGTTATCGAGTAGCTCGCGAGCTACACGACCACATATATTTTGAGCTCGAGCTCGATTGTATGTTCTCGAGCTCGAGCTCGAGCTCAGTCAAATCGAGCTCGAGTCAAGTTTTGAACGAGCTACTCACGAGCTACTCACGAGTTTCTCGGCTCGTTTGCACCCCTAGACCTGACAACGTCTTCTGATCTCAAGGCACTGCTCACTGATTTCAGAAAATGTTTTCTCTTCGATTAAAGATGATCTCTAAGTCCCTCTAACTCTGATCAAATGGTGAAAAGGAATCTTGATTCCCTAATTCCCTCTTCTTCAAATTCTACCAACCTTTATCAATCCTATAAGTTGGTACCACACCAACCGAATTCTTCGGTCATCTGTGTAGTTCAGAGAATCACCCAACTGTTCGATCTCTTTTATTCAACTTCTGTATCCAACAGCATTCTCGGTACTCTTCAAAATTGGTAATCTAAACGACTAAAACCTCCTTGGTAGTAATCCCATCGGTGTCAGAGTGACATCTATCAGTGCAATGGTGGTACGATCTAGATCAGTCGAAGGAGTTACTGCTGGTAGTCGTTTGCTAAAATTCTCAGGAGACAATTATGATATTCGGTATGAAAGGATACTAAATCTCCATCTCCAAAATTCTGTGTTCCACATCTCTGTTCGATAAGTTCGTTCAACTACAAATTACTGAATTTCGGGTTTCAATCGGATTCTAATTCACATCGCAAACAATCTCTGATCTGCTAGCTCAAACAGAAGATAGAACTCGGATCCGAAATTAAAAATACAGTTCATATTTTCAAGTAATTCATGCTTTAAAATTTAAATCACGTAACCATGTAATTCAAATAATTCTTAATCAACAAAACATGCTCGCATGTATCTTTAATAAATCAATCACATGCGAGAATTCAATTCATGCGGACTCGATCTACCCCGCTCACTCTAATTCAATTCCAAGAATCTTATCGCTTTGATACCACTTAATGTGAGACCCCATTTTCTAATCATCTAATCTTGGGATAAACAATAAATGAGCATAAAAGAACCAAGATTAAAAGCAAAGGAATTTTTTTTTCCGGATGAATAGTGCTGCGCTCGATCGCACGAACTCGTGCGATTGAGCGCACCCAAAAAATCCAATTCTCTGTGAATAGTTCCGCGCTCGATCGCACGAACTCATGCGATCGAGCGCACCCAAAAATGCAAGGTTTCTGCCCTGAAAACAACAGAACATAATTTAAGGCTAACCAACTCTATTCAATCCATTCAATACTTCAAAATATAAATATGCACTACAACTCCACATGCATATACAATACAATACAAGTCGAATACAATCTAAGCTCGCTGATAGGGTCATTCGACAAGTCAAATAAATTCGAATTTCCTAAACATGATTCAAGACATGAAATTTCATCAACCCTATAATGCAAGATTGCTAAAAGGACAAACTTCTAGACGGTGTCTCACTCTATCACTTCCAACTCGATCTAGTCATGCATCTTCTGACTCGATCCTGCCCCACCTGCCGTCAAGTACACATACAAACAAAATGACAGCCGGATAATCCGGTGAGAATATAATTCCCAGTAAAAGCGACAAATCAAGAAATTCCAAATAGTATATCAAATCATGTTATATAAAACAACGAGTCAATCAATTCAAAAAGGCATATCAGCACTCAACTCGAAATGCATTAAAATGCAATGCATGACTTAAAAACTCGGGATTATCTAATCGGATAATCGAATATCAATCGGTACTCAGTTGGGATCCCGGAGTCAAGTTTTCACGAACAACTCACCGACACACCCATTCGGGGTGGATGTCGCTCAACTCAAACCCCTAGACTTCAGAGCAACTATAAGAAGTATTCTAGCAATTGGAAAAACTCAAAATCCAAAGCCACTTCAATATAGCTCCCTAAATTGTCTAAGTTCAAAACGAATCGAATCTTTGGCTCAAGATGTATGCAAGTAAAATTAAACTCATTCAAGTTAAAATAAAATAATTCAAATAGAATACAAGTATGTGATTTCTTTTGGGCACTCGAATTAATTCAAATTTGAGTTAATCGTCCCGTTCATTCTATTGTCGTCTTCTTACCTTTCAAGTTCGTCGAGGATTCAAATCTGAAAATAACAACGAACTAAATCAATATCGAATCAAAACAAGTCGAGCCATCTAAAAAAATTCAATACTATATCGTCTTCAACTCTTGAATCGGTTCAAAGCTCCCAAGTTCGTTCCAAACCCGAACCTTCAACCCAAATCTGAAAATGTTGAACATACGGATTCGATATCAATCTACTAATTTAAACAAACCCGGAAATCAAACCGAAACAATACAATCTCCCATTCAAACTCAATTTCGACGGCATAACGGCTATAAACGGTCAAACAAAAAATCAACAACAACATCAAACAATTCTACACAACTCATATCATCCTCCAATTCCTCCAAAACACAACAAATCTCAACAATATTCAAAACCCCATTTTCGAATTTATGCTCCAAAAATCATATAAAATCCAAACTTCGTTCTTTTTCCAAACCGACTTCGAATACATGGTCTATGCTAGCTCAAGAACGACATACTCAAAAATCATCAAATTCTGACAAACCAACAAAAGTCGAAGTTTATGGATCGTAGCAAAACTTACGTCAAAACGACGCCCTCGTTGCGGTGATCGTGAATCTCAACTCGAATCTGAAATCTAACAGTTGGATCATGCGAATCGGACGGAGCAAAAGCTTGGAACCATTTCCATGGCTTTCTCGGCTTTAGGCGTGAGGGAGAGGGGAAGGAGAAGGAGAGAGGAGTGATGGTGATGGAGTAGGATAGATATTATATAAATCAAATAATATATTAATCCTCATTGACTAGTCAACCGGCTAATTGCAAACCGGTCCCTGAAACTCCAAATTAAAACAATTCCATCTCGGCTCAACTAATTCCTATCAATTAAATTCTAATACTTAATAAATTCCACTTATCCCAAAATAATTAATTATAGGGTCTTACATAGTCTCTCAAAAATTCTTCTTAAATCTTTCAAATGATTATTTCTCTGTTTTGATTTGACAACCACATCATCAATATAACATTCGACATTTTTGTGTAACATGTCGTCAAAAATTTTTTACATCGCCCTTTGATAAGTAGCACCAACATTCTTTAATCCAAATGACATTACTTTGTAGCAATATATACCCTTCGGGGTGCAACATGCAGTTGAATCTTCATCTTCTGGCGCCATGAGAATTTGATTATATCCAGAAGATCCGTCCATGAAGGACAATGCTTCATGACCCATAGTGGCATCAATCATGAGTTCGGTGATAGTTAATGGAAAGTCATCTTTTGGGCATGCATCATTCAGATCTCTAAAGTCAACACAAACCCGAATTTTTCCATTCTTTTTCTTTACAGGAACTATGCTGGATATCCATGTAGGATAATTGAATTCACAGATAAATCCAAACTTGATGAGTTTGTTGATTTCAGTTTCGATTGTTGGGATTAACTCAGGGTGGAATCTTCGTTGAGCTTGCTTGATAGGCCGAGCTCCCTTTTTAACAGCTAAGTGATGGACAACCACTTTTGGATCCAGTCCAGACATCTCTTTGTATGACCATGCAAATATATCTTTAAGCTCATGCAGTAGCTCGATGTATGCTTATTCTTCATTGATGGACAATAAGGCGCTGAGATAGATTGGTCTCGGGTTATCGTCACCTAGATTAATATTTTTCAGTTCATCCACAGTGGCTTTCACCCCTTCTTCGAGTTCAAGAGAGGTGATTTCGACATCTTTCTTTGATGGAGTTTCTTCTTCATTTGAATTGATATGACATGAAGCCACACTTTTTGTATCGTCCTCAGCTTCTTGAGTTCGACTGTAAAACACAGTTTGTATCTTAGCCTTCAGGACTTTATCGCATGATATAATCAATGTGGTACATCGCTTCATGCGGGATTGAATAAAACTTTTGCAATCTTCTTGGGGTTTGATGATTATGCGCTTCACGCAAATTCTTGGGAAGTTTCAATATTTGTCGACTCTTGCTCATATTACTTCGTCTTTTATGTTGGCCCATCCTATCAAAGACAGACACTCGTTCACCTTTTTTTTTTTGTTCGTCAACAACGTTGTTTGATGAGTATTCATCTTCAGCACTATAGTTAAGGCTGACTCTTTTGATGGCAATACAGATAGGACTTTGTGGGATGAACCCAAGGTCTGTTCGAGTTTTTTGAACAGTACGCGCACTTCCTTCAAGAGTCGGTTTGGCAGTTAGTCCATGCGCTTGTTTTTCGGAAATTTTTGAAGGGATTTTACCCAAGGTGAGCTTTTTTTTTGGGTTGTATCTGGCTTTAACGAGCAGTTTATAAGCCTTTGGATCAAAACCCTTTGCATTCTGTAATTTTGAGTATTCCCCATGTTCTACCTTGTCTCCTTGAGTTAGACAGAAAAATCCTTTTGATTGGCCTTTATGAACTTCCAATGTTTTTTTAATCTTACTTTCTTCATCATCCCGTCTTTTAGGTTCCCGATGAGGTGAACATTTTTCGATTCTTGGTCCATTCTCATTCTCAAAGTAATACTTGGCATCGGAAAAATTTGACTCGAACTTGGTAAATGGTCTCTCATCTCCAAGTGCTTTCCTTACCACCCCGTCTCGACAATATTTAAAACAGTGGTGCCATGTAGAAGGGACTACCCCATTTTCATGAAGCCATGGTCGACCAAGCAACATGTTGTATGATGTTCTGGCGTCTATGACATGAAATAATGTATTTGAGGTCATGTTTTCCATTATTAGTTCTAACCTTATGGCCCCAAGAGCCCTTTGTCCTCTTTGATTGAATCTTTGGATCATCAAACGACTGTTCGCAAGTTTTTCAGTGGCAATATTCAAATTTTTCATTGTGCGCAAAGGCATAATATTGACTGCAGAGCCTCCATCAATCAATATCCTATCCACGTTTTGCTCGCGAATATAGCCTGTGATGAATAAAGGCGGATTGTGAAAGTCAGAACCAAGCGGTAGATCTTCGTCAGTGAATGCCAGAGTCACTGAACAATCTTTCCAAGTTTCAGACTGACAGACTTTTTGGACAGGACTTCCTTGTAAATTTGTTACAAAACATTACACATCTTCATCATTATTTCATGGGACTTCGACTCGATTCGCAGTTGCATTATCCTATTCGAGTGTTATTTTTCCTTGGCGAGCCAACTGCATGACTTTATCCTTGAATATGAAGCAATCATGAATAGGAAGCCCGATCAACCGATGGTATTTGCTGTATTTTGTGTCATCCACCCGTGCAGTTTCGTCAGGTCGCTTTAGTTCTTGTAATTCAATCAAATTTGCTTTGATCAAATCATCAAATATTCCAGATACATCAGAGTCAAGAAAAGGGTAATGTTTTTGTAACGCCCTCAAACCGATGGGGACATTACTTGACTTAATACTTAAAAATAGACGGAAGCGTTAAAAATTTTCGATAAAAAATACATAAGTCAGTGCTAAAATCAAAAGCAAAATATTTTACAAACCATAAGAATTCAAGCACATCATAAACTACACTATTTGGTTTTCTACATAACTCAACACACGACACACTCATGCATCTCCCGTCGGCTCAACTATTGGCTCCTCTTCAAGTCTGACATTAAACTCATCCACATATGTATAAATATCATCATCATTACCTGCACCATTCAAGTATAGTGAGTCTAAAAACTCAACAAGATTAAAAACTTACATATCGTAAACATCATTGTTTCAAAATACATTAAACTTAATAAGGACATGAACATACATAACATGATACCTTGAACTTGAAAATATTTAACATAAACATCATGATACTTTTAAACTTAAAAATCTTCAACATGATTTCAAAACTCTTAAAAGATGCAAGGAACTTAATCATGGCTACCTATATACGTAACTTTAAAATCTTGGAGTAACTTCTTGCATATCTCAAAAACATTACTCCTTAACATATGCACTTAAAACCTCATGAACATCATGAACTTGACAATACCACATAACATGAACATAATCATAAAAACTTATCGTTTTGGATGATGAATTATGTGAAATTGTGGCAACCATCATAATGGGCACATTCATTTTTTTTATTGATCAATAAGCATATGGCTTTCTCCCTTGAACTTTCATTCTTTGGATAGCCGCTCCGGAGCTCCTCCCTAAGTGCATACTCCGTGTAACCATCACGTGAGACATAGTTAGATATTCGCTCCGGAGCTCATCCCGAAGTGCATACCCCATGTACATATCCGCCTTGTGAGACATAATTGGAAGGCCCTCTCCGGAGCACCAATCCCATATTTGCCACCACAAAGACACATAAGACCTCAAAAGTGTTTTCATACGTTAACATTTCATTCATCATTTCATTTCATCATCTTTTCATCATTTATCATATCATCCATTATGAAACATCATTGAACATCGTAATTTATGTCTTAACTTTCATTTTATGAACATATAACTTTACTCGATAACTTCATGCATGTCATAGATGATAAAAATCATACTTTCATATTGAACATAGGTTTCATGAATGACACTTAGACATGTACATGCATACATAACGAAGTCGATCCGCGTAAGTCGTTCTTTCCGTTCTTGACCTTAAAACTTGAAACATTTCGCATAAGAACTCTTAAATATACTGAAAATGCCTTAAAAGATCATAATTATGAATTTAGGATTAAAAATCAACATATAAAGAAATATGGGGCAGAACTTGTGGTGCAGGGGCACAAGAAAATGGCCTCCCTGCGCCACTGCTTCAGCTGCTGCCCAAATTTCTCGCAGCGGTGCAAGGGAAAGAAGACTAAGGTTTTTTGATCTTTTCTTGATCTTTTTCATTCATGATTCAAATATACTCAATCACAACTTGAAAATTTTGATTATATACTTGAAAAAATTCAAAAATCTAAAGGATTATATCTAACAACCATCTTCAAAAACTTCAATCAAAACAACTCATTTTCTTGAACTTCATCTTAAACGTATAAAGTTCTTCCAATCGACAACAAAACATGGAAACTTTGGAACACACTTCAAAATCTGAAATTTATACTTACCATGCTATAAAGCTCGAAATAACTTTCATCCTAACCTCAAGAAAACATCAAAGCCTCAAAAGATGCAACTTCTCAACCCATCTATCAAAAACTTGTCAAGAACGGTTTACGTTTCACAATTTCGTAACATCATAACTTCACGTTCTTAAAAAATATTAAAATCCATGAAAACATACACTTTTCATATCAAATTATTTATATTCTTGAATGGTGGTTTCAAAACCTTTAAAATTGTACTTGCCTTGATTTGAAGGAGGAGATGATCCGGATCCTTGGCAACGAGTTAACCACGAAACGAGCGAGATTGGAGTTTGGACTTTGCAAATCTTGAAGAACCGATGGTATCCAATGAATAAGAAGAAGAAAGATGTAGAATTGTGTGAAGAAACATGAAGGGATGTGGGAGGAAGATCCTAGGAGACAATGCATTCAATACAGTAAGGGGGTGGATAGGTGTAACAATCAATCTTTAATTCGTTTCTTGTGTCGACTATTTAAAATGTAGTCTACTACACGTCTCTGACTCGACTGATAAAAATACTATCCTCCGACTCTAATATTAAAACATATCAATATTATACTTAAAATGTTCGTAAATAAACGTTCTATCACCTCGTTCGTGGGTTAGCCTCGTCCCGTGAGTCCAGAATCAAACTCGACCTGAAACCATTAGCTCAATTAGGGATGCAAACGAACCGAATCAAGCCGAATTATGGTAAAATTATAAAGCTTGAATTTGGCTCGATAAGAGTATATTCGAGTTCGAGCTCGATTCGAAGCTCAATAATTTCAAATATTTTGGCTCGAGCTTGGCTCAAAATGAAGTTCGAGTTCGAGTTCGGCTCGAAATATTCGAACCAATTCGTAAACTATTACTCGGATATTATGGTTGTAAAAGCTCGAAATGTTCGAAAAGGTTTGAAATGTATATATATAGAGTATATAATTATATTATATTAATTAAATATTAAGGCTCGCAAACCATTCGCAAACTATCGAACATAATAATTTTGGCTCGAGCTCGGCTCGAAAAAAGTTCGAACATGTTTGAATTTGGTTCGAGTTCGATAAGTTCGAATACAAATCAAATATTTATCGAGCGGGCTCGTAAAGCTCACGAACCGGCTCGGTTTGTTTTCATCCCTAAGCTTAACCAAAAACTTTAAACGTAAAATAACCATATCATACAAACATAAATTAAGCGATTTAAATGTATAAAATAATTAAAAATCATTTTAAAACTATTATGAGCGAGTTTAGTGGATTTTTGAACCTTACAACTCTACCCTCCTTAAAAGAATTTCGTCCTCGAAATTCGACTTACCAAATAGTTCTGGATATCTGCTATGCATATCCTGATGTGAGGACCTCGGTTCTAATCATCTAATACATAAATAATCAATAAAGCATCCAATAAAGGACAAGGCTAAAAGCCAATTTTTTTTAAAACAGGGACCCGCTCGAGCGGTAAGAAACTGTCGCTCAAGCGGGCAAACTTCTGCCCGAGAGCCAACAAAAGCTCTCGCTCGAGCGGTATAAATCGTCCGCTCGAGCGAGGCAAACTATTCATAAAAAATAATCCCCTCGCTCGAGCGGTAAAAAACTCCGCTCGAGCGAGACCTGCTCTGAACCAAAAATCTAGAATTTTTTAAAGTTCAATTTCTTCAACTGCAACTCAATTCAAAAACATGCCGAGATAAAAAATACATATCACAACAACATGCAAACCTCAAAGCTCGAATATTCGATACCACATAATTCAAAGTGTAACACCCGATATTTTTAATACGTAAATTCGCATGCATAATTAGGAAATTTATTTATTTAAAATTTTATATTTATGGGTTAAATAATTATGTGAAATTATTTGTGCATATTTTAAGTTATTTTTAAGCATTTAACCCATAATTAGTGATTTTTCATGATTTATGGAAATTTAATTATTTTATCGCGTAGACGGGACCGTGGACGGACGAGATGACAACTTTCTATCCAATTTATTTCATGAGCATTTTTAGAGCCCAAAAATATTATTTTGAGTTTTATTTCCTCAAAATTATCAGTATTTAATTTTATATAATTTTAGGAGTCCATTTTTATCCAAATTTAGCCAAAATAATGACTTTTTACTATCTTTAAAATTCCCTTAATTATATATTTCGGGATTTTATTAAAGTTATCAGATTTTAAATATTATTTAGAGTTTTTAAGTTATATATATATTGTATATTTAAAAACCTTATTAATATTTTAATTATCCTAAACCTTATTTTATTCTAATTACCCAAAACCTACCCCAAAATCCTACGTTAAATCTTCTAGCCGCCACCCCACCTCTCCTTCATCTTCTTCAGACAATTTTAGCTCCAAGCCTCCTTTGGTGATCGGTTTTTCAAGCTCCAAATTGGTTGTCATCGCTCCGTCGTCCCGGAATCATCATCTACGTCTTCTTCTTTTCCATTCAACGGTGCAAGGCATGATTCTTTCTCTAAGTTTTGTGCCATATCAGTGCTTATGTATGTGTGTGTGTATGCATCGTTTTTTTTATTCAAGAAATTTCAGAAAATATCGAGATGGGTTGAATGTATGCACTTGTTCACGTTTTTGGGAATCATGCTCACGTTTTTGGTTAAGGGGCATGCATGGCTACTGGTCAGGGCTGTCAAGGGGTTTGTCGGGGTCCTTAGTCTAGCTTGGCTTGGTCGGTCATGGGCTAGATAGAGGCCTGGGCGAGCTGGTGCAAGAAGTAGCCATGGGGTGCGCAGGTTAGGGTTTCTGGTAGGAGGGTTCGGCCTTGGGCTAGGGTGAAGGGTTGAGGCCGAGCCAGGGCAGGTTCGAACCACCCAGACGTGGGCTACGTCTGGGCGGCGGCGCTTCGGCCAGGGGCGGCCGGAGCAGGCCGACAGCAGCCAAGGAGTGGCTGCTGCTCACGGCCGCAGCAGGAACGAGAGTAGGGGCGACGGGTTTAGGGTTTTCAGGGCGGGTCCGGGTCTAATTATGGGTCCGGGTCGGGTCTGGAAGTAAGTGGGTTAAGTTAGTTGGGTCCGGGTCCGGGTTAAGTTAGTCGGGCTTGGGTATTTTATTTTTAAGTTAATTATTAAGTTAAAGTGTTTTAATTGGGCTAATTAGATTAATTAAATTAATGGGCTACATTTAAGTTTACTAATGGGCTTGAATAATTATTTTAAGTTAGCCTAATATTTTTTATGGGCTTGGGAGCCCATGAAAATTATTGGGCCAGTCTTTGGGCTTTTGGGCCCATTGGGCTAGAATAGAGTGTTATTGGGCCAGGAAATTTTATTGGGCTTAGAAATGTGTTAATGAGCTTAAGTATGTTAATGGGCCAGTCTCAGTGTTAATGAGCCAGAATTTAAGAAATTGGGATTGAGTGTTAGGGCCAGCAGTTCAGTACAACCCATGAAAAATTGCATGTGTCCTGAATATATATTTAATTATTTTTATGCATGGAATTTATTTTTAATATTTATATGTTAGTATGAAATTAAATTAAATATATATGAAGAACACACATTTTATTTAAGTACATGCATTCATGAAATAATTTTTATGCATGATTTAATGTTTGAGGTTGAGCAAAAGAAAATAATTTTATGTTGGAATTTGAAGTAGTGTGACAATTTAAGGGGGATTCGTCCCCATATGTGAACTATTGAAGGGCAGTTTACTGACAATTTAAGAGGTGATTCGTCACCGCCACGTACGTTGGTTTACCACGCTGATCAGTATTTAATGTATGTATGGTTACACTATGGAGACGACCTTTTGATGTTAGAAAATACTTTGCTTAACAATGTTTATGTAATATTATGATATTCAAGTTTAATTTAAGTTTATGTTATGTTCATGATAATTTTTAAGCATGCTCATTCATGTATATGTTATGTATTAGTATTAAAGTGATTTAAATTATTTTAAACCCTTGTTATGTTAGCATGTTGGCCCTCTAGGCTCACTACACTGATATGATGCAGGTGAGTACGTAGAGGAGGATGTAGTACCCACAGGCGGCGAGGACCTATGAGCGGACAAGCAGTAACCCCGTGACCGGTGTCTGAGTCTACGTCATGTTTTGAATATTTTTATCGTGTTATACATTTTTATTTATTTTCAGTGGTGGATATTATTACTCATTTTATTTAAATATTTTCAGTGCATGCAAATTTTATTTATTTTGCTTATGTCAGTATTTTATTAAATGTTTGACTCAGATATTTAATTTATTAAAGGTTGCATTTTTTTATTTAAGTTATTTATTTTTAAATCTATTTATTCTGTGCATATATGTATGGGCATGTATGTACATATTTTTACTTAGTAAGTATAAAAAAAAAAAATTTCCGCATATTTATTTATATTTAGAGAGTTAGGGTCATTTCAGTTGGTATCAGAGCACGGTCTTTGGAGGGGTCATTACTGCTATTCGAGCTCAGAAAATCCACGCTACCGGTCTGTAAGTTTTAAGTGTTTATAACATGATTTACTTTTAAGAATTTAAGTTAGCATTAATGTTAAAACACTTAGTTATGCATGGCGATTTACGTAAAGAAATATGTGGTGGTGCAGAATGCCTCCGAGACCTATGAACAGACGTGGGGAATCTCCACCTCCACCTCCACCTCCGCAGAACCCTCTTGCAGCATTGGAGCAGGCCAATGCTAATATGATGGCAGGGATTACTGCTCTGTTGGAGCAGCAGGCTGCACGTCCTAGACTGTCCCACGAGGAGGACGTTGCTGAGCGGTTCCAGAAGAAGGGACCGAAGGAGTTCACTGGTACCACCGATCCATTGTTGGCTGAGGGGTGGATTCGCTCTTTGGAGTCCATCTTTGCATACATGGGGATTACTGACGCTGACAGGGTGAACTATGCGACTTATATGATGAAAGGAGATGCAGCTCTTTGGTGGGAGGGGGCTGCCAGGGGAGTACATCTTCCTACATTGACTTGGGCGGAGTTTAGGCGTACCTTCTACGCCAAGTATTTCACGGAGGATGTGCGCAGTCGCATGATCCTGGAGTTTATGAGTCTCCAACAGGGGGACAGGTCAGTGGTTGAGTATGTGAGACAGTTCGAGAGGGGCTATCATTTTGTGCCTCTGATTTCAGACAGTCCACCTGAGAAGATGATGCAGTTTGTGGAGGGACTGAAGGCGGATATCAAGCATGACGTACGTATGATGGACGTCACTACTTATGAGGCGGCAGTTAGTAGAGCACTGAGGTCAGAGGAGGGTAGGAGAGAGATACAGCGAGAGCAGCAGGGGAAGAGACAGATTCAGTCTGGATTTCAGCGACCATCTTTGCAGCCTCCTGCGAAGAAGCAGTATACTGGGCCGTCTAAGGGCCCGAACCAGCAGCAGAGGCCACAGCAGCAGAGGCCACAATAGCCGAGGAGCGGGGCCCCTAATACTGGAGGTTTTCCTACTTGCCCGAAGTGTCAGAAGATGCATTTGGGACCTTGTCTTCTGGGAGCAGGAGTTTGTTTCCACTGTAGAGAGCCAGGACACCAGATAGCTAATTACCCGAGGAAGAAAAACACTGTTGGTAGAGTGTTCATTATGCAGGCAGAGGAGGCCGACCCAGACACCTCCTTGATCACCGGTATATCTTACCCCTAGTATTTTATAATTTCTTCCTTTGGTTAAGAATTTCGATTTTTCTTTGTGAAATAATTTGTATTTGGGATTTTTTTTTCTATCTGCATGTTAGAATAAGAAGCATGTTTTACTTGTGATTAGAATTAAGGGTTATTAGTTCATCTTTGGGGGAAAGTTTGGTAGTGGTACGAAATTGTTGGGATTCTTCTGCGTGCAGGGAGAATTCTAGTTGGAGGCAACTCCACGTTTGCGTTGCTAGATTCGGGGGCTACGCATTCGTTTATATCCCTGGAGTTTATCAGACGGATAGGAATCACACCTGAGATTGTTGACAGTCGTTATGATGTCACTATGCCATCAGGACAGATTATTTATACCTCTAGTGTCATTCGAGAACTGGAGTTGGAGCTTCAGGGGCACTCCATTCGCGCAGATGTGGTGGTTTTGCCGTTGAGTGGATTTGATTTGATATTGGGTATGGACTGGTTGACAGTCAATGGAGATTCGATTGATTTTCATCGGAGGACAGTGTCAGTGAGACCGCCGGGAGGCGACCCGTTTACTTTTCATGCATCTCAGAGCAGTGATATTCCTCAGGTGATATCTCTTATTCAGGCGAGGAAGCTGTTGAAACGGGGTTGCCAAGGTTTTCTAGCAAGTATTGTCACGGCCTCAGAACCATCTAGCAGATCATTATCCGAGATAGAGGTGGTTCGTGACTTTCCGGACGTCTTTCCGGAGGATGTTGCAGGAATTCCACCAGTGAGAGATGTGGAGTTCAGCATCGACTTAGTGCCAGATATCGTGCCTATCTCTAAGGCACCATATAGACTAGCTCCTACCGAGATGAAAGAGTTGAAGGAGCAGATACAGGAGTTATTAGAGAAAGGCTTTGTTCGTCCTAGCTTTTCTCCATGGGGAGCTCCAGTGTTATTTGTGAAGAAGAAGGATGGTAGTATGAGATTGTGCATCGATTATCGAGAGCGCAATAGGGTCACAGTGAAGAATAAGTACCCACTGCCGAGAATAGAGGACTTATTTGATCAGTTGCAGGGAGCTTCAGTGTTCTCCAAGATCGACCTGCGATCTGGTTATCATCAGCTGCGAGTTAGAGATGCAGATGTGTCCAAGACTGCTTTCCGGACACGTTATGGGCATTACGAGTTCTTAGTGATGCCATTTGGGATGACCAATGCTCCAGCGGTTTTCATGGATCTCATGAACCGGGTTTTTCAGCCGTATCTTGATCAGTTCATCATAGTCTTCATTGATGATATCTTGATCTACTCTAGGAGCATTGAGGAGCATAGGCAGCATCTACAGACAGCCTTGCAGACTTTGAAGGAGCATCGTTTGTATGCCAAGTTCAGCAAGTGCGAGTTTTGGCTCGAGCAGGTGGCATTTCTTGGCCACATTATTTTGAGAGATGGGATTGCAGTGGATCAGTCGAAGGTTGAGGCAGTGCAGAAATGGGGTATTCCGAGGAATGCTTAGGGGATTCACAGTTTCTTGGGTTTGGCAGGATATTATAGGAAGTTCATCAAGGGTTTTTCCTCTATTGCAGTACCCTTGACTTCCTTAACCAAGAAGAACGCAAAGTTTATTTGGAGTTCAGACTGTCAGAGGAGCTTCGATCAGCTGAAGGAAGCACTCACTACTGCACCGGTTTTAGCGATGACAGTACTACACGAGGAGTTAGTGGTGTACACCGACGCGTCTAAGCTAGGTTTAGGTGCAGTACTTATGCAGTGTGGTAAGGTTATTGCTTATGCGTCGAGGCAGTTGAAGATTCATGAGCAGAACTACCCGAAACATGACTTGAAATTAGCAGCAGTGGTCTTCGCTTTGAAAATATGGAGGCACTATCTGTATGGAGAGAAGTGCAAGATTTTCACTGATCACAAGAGCCTCAAGTACTTCTTCACTCAGAAGGAGTTGAACATGAGGCAACGGAGATGGTTGGAGTTGGTTAAGGATTACGACTGTGACATTAGCTACCATCCGGGTAAAGCTAATGTAGTGGCCGATGCTTTGAGTCGGAAGTCGTCAGTGGTATCGTGTTTGTCAGTGCAGTTACCACTGCAGAGTGAGATTCAGAGGTTTGATTTGGAGTTTTACTCGAGTGGTCATGCACCAAGCTTGTCAGTGTTGACGGTGCAACCATTTTACGGGATCGGATCAGAGAGGGACAGTCTACTGATGAGGAGTTGCAGCGTTGGAGACAGAGAGATGAGGCCAAGGGTGGTATTCTGTATAAAGTTGTGGATGGCATTGTTCAGTACCGTGGTAGGATGTGGGTACCGAACGTCAATCAGTTGAGAGCTGAGATTCTAGCAGAGGCTCACACATCTCCGTACTCCATTCACCCCGAAAGTACGAAGATGTACCGAGATTTGCAGCTATTGTATTGGTGGCCCGAGATGAAGAGAGACATCGGGAGAGTTGTGTCAGAGTGCTTGACTTGTCAGCAGGTCAAGGCTGAGCATCAGCGTCCAGCAGGACTTCTTAGACCTCTTCCTATTCCGGAATGGAAATGGGAGAATATTACGATGGACTTTGTAGTTGGCTTACCGAGGAGTGCCAGAGGTTGCACAGCTATTTGGGTGATCATGGATAGACTCACCAAGTTAGCTCATTTCTTACCGGTGAGGACTACTTACTCGTTGACACAGTATGCAGAGCATTACATCAAGGAGATTGTTAGACTGCATGGCATACCAGTGTCGATAGTATCAGACAGAGATCCGAGATTTACGTCTGCGTTTTGGAAGAGTTTGCACACTGCATTGGGGACTAGACTTTTGTTCAGTACAGAGTTCCATCCCCAGACAGATGGTCAGTCTGAGAGAGTGATCCAGGTTCTCGAGGATCTACTGAGAGCTTGTGTCATCGACTTTCAGGGCTTGTGGGAGACTAGACTGCCATTAGTGGAGTTTACATATAACAACAGTTTTTCAGTCGTCTATAGGTATGGCTCCTTATGCAGCATTGTACGGGAGGAGATGCAGATATCCTGTGCATTGGGATGAGGTTGGTGAGAGGATTTTACTTGGTCCTGAGATCGTGCAGCAGACAGCTGACATTGTGACTCAGATTCGAGATCGAATGAGGACTGCTCAGAGTCGTCAGAAGAGTTACGCAGATACTCGACGACGAGATTTGGAGTTCACAGTAGGTGATCACGTGTTTCTGAGAGTGTCACCTATGAAGGGAGTGGTACGATTTGGCCGGAGAGGGAAGCTTAATCCGAGGTATATAGGGCCATTCGAGATCTTGAAGAGAGTTGGCACGTTGGCCTACCTTTTAGCTCTACCGCCAGGGCTTGCAGCAGTGCACAACGTCTTCCATGTATCCAAGCTTCGGAGATACATCTCGAACCCGTCACATGTGTTGGATTTTGAGCCTCTTCAGTTGACACCGGAGTTAGCATTTGAGGAGAGGCCTATACGGATCTTGGCTAGGGAGGAGCGGAGGCTTAGGACGCAAGTCATACCGATGGTCAGAGTCCAGTGGCTGAATCACTCGGAGGAGGAAGCTACTTGGGAGACCGAGGCAGACATGAGAACTCGCTACCCGGAGTTGTTCGGGTAAGTACTTTAATTTCGAGGACGAAATCCAATTTAAGGGGGGGAGAATTGTAACACCCGGTATTTTTAATACGTAAATTCGCATGCATAATTAGGAAATTTATTTATTTAAAATTTTAGATTTATGGGTTAAATAATTATGTGAAATTATTTGTGCATGTTTTAAGTTATTTTTAAGCATTTAACCCATAATTAGTGATTTTTCATGATTTATGGAAATTTAATTATTTTATCGCGTAGACGGGACCGTGGACGGACGAGATGACAACTTTCTATCCAATTTATTTCATGAGCATTTTTAGAGCCCAAAAATATTATTTTGAGTTTTATTTCCTCAAAATTATCAATATTTAATTTTATATAATTTTAGGAGTCCATTTTTATCCAAATTTAGCCAAAATAATGACTTTTTACTATCTTTAAAATTCCCTTAATTATATATTTCGGGATTTTATTAAAGTTATCAGATTTTAAATATTATTTAGATTTTTTAAGTTATATATATATATTGTATATTTAAAACCCTTATTAATATTTTAATTATCCTAAACCTTATTTTATTCTAATTACCCTAAACCTACCCCAAAATCCTATGTTAAATCTTCTAGCCGCCACCCCACCTCTCCTTCATCTTCTTCAGACGATTTTAGCTCCAAGCCTCCTTTGGTGATCGGTTTTTCAAGCTCCAAATTGGTTGTCATCGCCCCGTCGTCACGGAATCGTCATCTACGTCTTCTTCTTTCCCTTCAACGGTGCAAGGCATGATTCTTTCTCTAATTTTTGTGCCATATCAGTGCTTATGCGTGTGTGTGTGTATGCATCATTTTTTTTATTCAAGAAATTTCAAAAAATATCGAGATGGGTTGAATGTATGCACTTGTTCACGTTTTTGGGAATCATGCTCACGTTTTTGGTTAAGGGGCGTGCATGGCTGCTGGTCAGGGCTGTCAAGGGGTTCGTCGGGGTCCTTAGGCTAGCTTGGCTCGGTCGGTCATGGGCTAGATAGAGGCCTGGGCGAGCTGGTGCAAGAAGTAGCCATGGGGTGCGCAGGTTAGGGTTTCTGGAAGGAGGGTTCGGCCTTGGGCTAGGGTGAAGGGTTGAGGCCGAGCCAGGGCAGGTTCGAACCGCCCAGACGTGGGCTACGTCTGGGCAGCGGCGCTCCGGCCAGGGGCGGCCAGAGCAGGCTGGCAGCAGCCAAGGAGTGGCTGCTGCTCACGGCCGCAGCAGGAACGAGAGTAGGGGCGACGGGTTTAGGGTTTTCAGGGCGGGTTCGGGATGAATTATGGGTCCGGGTTGGGTCTGGAAGTAAGTGGGTTAAGTTAGTTGGGTCCGGGTCCGGGTTAAGTTAGTCGGGCTCGGGTATTTTATTCTTAAGTTAATTATTAAGTTAAAGTGTTTTAATTGGGCTAATTAGATTAATTAAATTAATGGGCTACATTTAAGTTTACTAATGGGCTTGAATAATTATTTTAAGTTAGCCTAATAATTTTTATGAGCTTGGGAGCCCATGAGAATTATTGGGCCAGTCTTTGGGCTTTTGGGCCCATTGGGCTAGAATAGAGTGTTATTGGGCCAGGAAATTTTATTGGGCTTAGAAATGTGTTAATGGGCTTAAGTATGTTAATGGGCCAGTCTCAGTGTTAATGGGCCAGAATTTAAGAAATTGGGCTTGAGTGTTAGAGCCAGCAGTTCAGTACAACCCATTAGAAATTGCATGTGTCCTAAATATATATTTAATTATTTTTATGCATGGAATTTATTTTTAATATTTATATGTTAGTATGAAATTAAATTAAATATATATGATGGACACACATTTTATTTAAGTACATGCATTCATGAAATAATTTTTATGCATGATTTAATGCTTGAGGTTGAGCAAAAGAAAATAATTTTATGTTGGAAGTTGAAGTAGTGTGACAATTTAAGGGGGATTCGTCCCCATATGTGAACTATTGAAGGGCAGTTTACTGCCAATTTAAGAGGTGATTCGTCACCGTCACGTACGTTGATTTACCACGCTGATCAGTATTTAATGTATGTATGGTTACACTATGGAGACGACCTTTCGATGTTAGAAAATACTTTGCTCAACAATGTTTATGTAATATTATGATATTCAAGTTTAATTTAAGTTTATGTTATGTTCATGATAATTTTTAAGCATGCTCATTCATGTATATGTTATGTATTAGTATTAAAGTGATTTAAATTATTTTAAACCCTTGTTATGTTAGCATGTTGGGCCTCTAGGCTCACTACACTGATATGGTGTAGGTGAGTACGTAGATGAGGATGTAGTACCCACCGGCGGCGAGGACCTATGAGCGGACAAGCAGTAACCTCGTGACCGGTGTCTGAGTCTACGTCATGTTTTGAATATTTTTATCGTGTTATACATTTTTATTTATTTTCAGTGGTGGATATTATTACTCATTTTATTTAAATATTTTCAGTGCATGCAAATTTTATTTATTTTGCTTATGTCAGTATTTTATTAAATGTTTGACTCAGATATTTAATTTATTAAAGGTTGCATTTTTTTATTTAAGTTATTTATTTTTAAATCTATTTATTCTGTGCATATATGTATGGGCATGTATGTACATATTTTTACTTAGTAAGTATAAAAAAAAAAAATTTCCGCATATTTATTTATATTTAGAGAGTTAGGGTCATTTCACAAAGAAAATACAAGTTCTAACATGCTTTCAATATAACAAAAGTTCGACATGCTATTTGAATCCTAAACCGAATCCTCACTTCTATCATCACAATCCCGATCTAGTCATGCTGCCTCTGAATCGAACCTATCTCACCTGTTGCCAAGCACACATACAAAAACAAGACAAAAACCGAATAAATCCAGTGAGAATACAATTCCTAGTAAAAGAGACATAATAAGTAAATCCAGATAATATATATCAAATCATGATATACATAACAACAAGACAAGCAATTCAAGGAGAAACTAAATGAGATACATGTCTTTAAAATTTGGGATTGTCATACTCAGGTAATCGAAGGGAATTTGGTTCTTCAATTCTTCTGTTGGGATCCCGAGGATAAAATATCACAACAATCACATCGACTCTCCCCTCGAGGTGGATGATGTATATTTCAATCCTCTAGACTCCGAAGAAACTATAGAGAGTTGATCGGTCATTGTAGTAATTCGCTTACCAATGCCACTCGACTATAATTTTCAGAACGTCTAATTCCAAAAAATGAAAATGAATCAATTGGCTCAATATGAATGCATGTAAAATCATAATACATTCAATCATATAATTCAAGAAATTCATTTAAACATGCAAGTATGTGATTATTTGGAACACTCGAATCAAGTCGGATTCGAGTAACTCGTCCCATTCAAGTCGAAGTCGTCTTATACCTTTTCTTTGGTTCAATTTATCTTCCAATCTCGAACAAGCTACAAACAAGTATGAGGCTTCTAATCAGAATCCATTCAATCCTAACTCAACGATTAAAGTAAACTCTTTTCCAAAACTCGATCAAATCTACAACGATTCAAATTCTGTCAATTCTGAACTCCACAATCTTCAGTTAAATCTGTACGGACATATAAAAACTTTCAAAATCAATCAATCCGATTCAAGTCGATCCAAATACTTAATTCAAACTCCTAAAATCCCAAAAATCTCGAACCGTCGGCATAACAGCTATAAATTCAAATATTCGAAATCACAGACAACAATATATCAATCTAAACAACTCAAATCAACAATAATTCATCCAATTCCATCCAATTCCATCAAATCCCAAAAACACCATTTTTGAATTTATGCCTAAAAATTCATAGCAAATCCGAACGACATTCTTTTTCCGATCCTAATTCGAATATACAATCTATGCTAGCTCGAGCACATTATATCCGAATTTCATCCAATTCTAACAACATTAAAAAATTGACATAAAGCCGATAGAATAAAAACTTACGATAAAACGAAGCTCTCGTTGCTGGGATCGCAAAACTAACTCCTGATTAAAATTCTAATGGACGGATCAAACAGAAACCAGAATCAAGAAGCTTGGAGGAGGCGTTGGGTTTCTTCAATGGTGATGGCTTGATGGATAATAAGGAGAAAGAGAGAAGAGACTTAGTCAAAAAGGGTGAGGGCTAAGAATATATATTAAATCCCATTTTGCACTTTGGTATCTGAATTCTAAAAAAATTGCAAATCGGTCCCTGATCAAATATCAATTAAATCCTCAAATTCCCTAATCTCCGATTAGTAATCTTAATCTCCTATAATCTTGAATAGGCTAAATTTTGGGGCGTTACACCTGATTTGTCTCCCAAGTTGCTTTTTTCACTAGCTGATTGCGCCACAAGACCTTAACCATTTTAATCTCCTTGTTCCTCAACTTTCGGACTTGCCTATCCAAAATTTGAACAGGTACTTCTTCATAGTAAAAGTCGGGTGTCCATTGAACTGGCTCGTGACGGATTCCTCAGCATCGAGACATGGAATACGTTATGTACTCCTTCTAAGTTTGGAGATAATGCTATTCGATAAGCTCTAGCTCCAACTCTATCTAGGATCTCGAAAGGTCCTATATATCTCGGACTCGGCTTCTCTTTCTTTCAAAATCTCAAGACTCCCTTTACACCTTTAAGAGCACGTGATCACCTAATTGTAATTCCAAATCCCTACGCCTTTGATCGACATAAATTTTTCTGTCGACTTTGAGCTGTCAACATCCTTTCTTTGATCTTTGATATTATGTCGACTGTGTGTTGTACTATTTCTGTTCCCAACACATCTCTCTCCCCAAATTCATCCCAATGCCGGAGTCCTGAATTTCCTCCCATACAATGCCTCCTAAGGAGCCATTCCAATAGTATCCTGAAAACTATTGTTATACATGAAATCTACTAAAGGCGACTTCAATTCTCAATTACCTCTGAAGTCAATCATGCAAGCCCTGAGTAAATCCTCCAGTATCTGAATCACTTGCTCAGATTTTCCATCTGTATGAGGATGAAAAGTTGTACTGAAGGCTAGCTTTGTTCCCAAACCATGATGTAAACTCTTCCAAAAGTTCGAAGTAAACTTGGGATATCTGTCACATACTATCCTTGCTAGGACTCCATGCAATCTGACTATTTCTCGAATATACAACTATGCATACTGATTCATCGAGAAATTGTTTCTGACTGGTAGGAAATGAGCAGACTTTGTCAACTTGTCAAAAATTAGCCATATTGAATTAATCCTTTGTGGCGTAATTGGAAATCCCACCACAAAATCCATAGTAACATCTTCCCACTTCCATGTAGGAATAGACAACGGTTTCAGAAGTCCTGCAGGCCTTTGATGCTCTACTTTCACCTACTGACACGTCAAACATTCGTTAACAAATTTAACGATGTCTTTCTTCATACTTGGCCACCAGTATAGCATTGCAAATCCTTGAACATTTTCGTACTCCCTGGGTGAATGGAATACGGTACAGTGTGAGCTTCAGTCATCACATCTTTGAAAGAGTTGATGCCCCGCTAGCCAAGTTGTGGCTAAGGGATTTGAGAGTCTCTTATTGTAAACAATCTTTGTTTAATATAAAATACATTCATTAATGGCATTTTCTTTATATTTCTTCATAATGTTATATTGTGATATACTATTGTTGTTTTGATAAAGACCTTGAATATACTATAATATAAGTAAGATGAGATAGTGAAAAAAGAGAGATCACTATCATGAAACACATCTTATAGTCACTGTATATTCTAAACAGTTCCTAGTCAATTGAGCCGTCCGCAAATAAGAATAAGGATCGCTCGAGATTGAGACTAGCATTTGCAATGTTGAGTACCACGTTTCATTGATATGGAACATAGAGATGTTCAAAGCATGCAAATGGATATTCATATGATGAATGATCGAACTACCCTATTCGGACTTTCCAAGTGGTTATTATTATTGAGTGGATAAGTCCGTGGTTTTTGTTGTACACCAATAGTCCTTATTACTTGAAACATCATGGAGACTTTGTATGCTAGTACTGTACTTTGACTCATTTACAGACTCTATGAGGGTCATTAGGTGTCGGGATTGGGTACAGTTACGACACATATAGGAGTCGATTCTTTGTTGTCAAGGATTCACCACACGCTTGCGAGTGTGGATATCCTATGAGATCTGAGGAGATATTAGTGTGACAAATCTCTAGCCAGAGTACTCGATGTGATTTAGGTTACTTGGTTTCCTAGTAGTACATGCGATGTCACTATTTGATCTTCAAGATGCATTGCATAGTTATCGAATCTCGAACGACTCTCGATGTACCAATGGTTGTTGATTCGATTGGGATATATGGATGAAGGGAGCGTACTGTACGCTAACCAAAACCTACTGGTTCTTGCAGGCACTATCAAAGATACCTAGGAAATCATAGGGCGATGTTGCTAGGCGCTCTTACCATGATTCGATGGGTAAGTCGGAAATTGTTGTTCCAAGTCACAAGGAGTTGTGAGCCCACGGCTAGTTGTATCCCTGAACCATTGAGGGTTACACAAGTAATGGATTACTAAACCCCGTTGAAATAGTTAAATTTAAAGAGTTAAATTTAATAAAAGAGAAGTTGGACTTCTTAACTAAAGGGAGTGGAATTTCCTAAAATGACATAGGAATGAGCATTTTTGGAAATCACTGAATTCGTATTCAGAAAAATTATTTTGACTTTAAAAGGTGCAGAAATGGTTTCTGTGCACGTTGGTGAAATCAGTTTATCAATTGGAGTCGTGATGAATTTTATATTAATTTCTATAATAACGGGCTTGAGTTGTTGGGCTTAAGTTATGGATTATGGGCCTTAAAGAGTTAGTGTCCTAATACACTTATAACTTAATTCAGTCTAGAAATTATATATATATATATATATATATATATATATATATATATATATATGCATGTGATCTTTGAAAAAAATATCATTCATTCCAACCTTGTGTTTTTCGAAAATCACTCATAATATTTCAAGGGGAATTTTTGAATTCCTCTACTCCTTTTTGAGAGAAATTAGTCTGTGATTTTTATGAAAAATTACATTCTGAATTGACAGATCAAATCTGTTTAATCTCTTCGATAAACATCTGATTGATTTCTAGTGCAATCAATCAGAGGGTTTCAGTTTTCTGTTCGTGGACCTAATTCCGGAGATTGATCGAGCAAGTCATCAGTTCCTGGGATTTACAACAAGAGCATATTTAATCTGTTGGAGTCCATAATCAAGCCATAGCTTGAAGAGGTAAAATATTAATTGTCATTATTATTTTACTTGCATAATTTAATCGTTAGGATTTGATACCCATGATATGGAATCGTTCCATATAAAAAAAAATTTTAAACTTCCGCTGCACCGGGTATCAGATCTATGATCTGAAAACGTGTTCCAACAGTGGTATCAGAGACAGGTTGCTCTCAGATCAAACGATTTAATTAATCGATTGTACAAAATTTTTGAGCCTCGGGTTTTAGAAACGAAAACAAAAATTTTTAAAATTAAATTTGATGGGCAAACCGGGGAAGCGAGCGTCGCTGCCCAGGGCAGCGATCGCCGCTGCCCAAGGACAGCAACGGGCTACCCGAGCCCATGCCCCACGTGGGGGCGGGGCTGCCCGGGAACGTCCCGGGCAGCCCGAAAAATTAAAATTTGATTTTTAATTAGAATTTAAATTTTTTGAAATTTTAGTTTTTGGTCCGATAGAAAATTATTTTTGATTGGTCCACGAGGCATCGAATCAAATTGTTTGAGTCCGAAATTTTTAAAATTGATTTTTGGATAAATTTGAATTTTTGAAAAATTTATAAATTTTATCCGTTAAATTAGATTTTATAAAATTAATTATTTTGGTACAATTGATGATAAGATATTATCTTATGAATATATTAGATAAAATTTGATTTCATCTTTTTAATTAAATTATCATTGCATGTTATCCAATGATTTAATTATTGAATTAAATATTGGATAAATGATGATCGATTGCCATGACCAATTTTGTAGGTGTATGTTAGGAAATTTACATCTGGTTTTTGTTATTATTATTGGGTTTTATTAATGGGCTTGGTTTATGGTCCAATTTGATTTGTCATTTGTAATAAAAAGTGAGTCTGGTTTATGGCCCATTCCCACCCTTAAATATGTATCCCCTACTTGTCATCGAAATTTATTGTAAATTTATTAGACTTAGTGGGAGATAAAGATTTGAAAACAAAGGTGGGCCCAGCAGACAATAAAGGCCGAAGAAATGTAAATTGGAAGCTCAATGTAATAGGATTGCATTGCATACTGCATATTACCTAGGATTGGACTAAGACTCGTGATTGGCAACTACGGGTCGATTGGAAATGGAATCGATCATCCTATATAATATATGATATTATCGTTGTATGCATGTATTAGACAAAATTGTATAAATCCCGCAAGCATACAAATTTATAAAATGATGAGACAAATTTTCAAAATTAAAATCCCTCATTTTAAATATGATTTAAAATTGATATCAAGATAAACAAAAGGGAATTTAAATATTGTTTAAATATTCCTTCCTTCCATCAATGATCAATGTATGAGATACTACCCGCGGGCACGGTCTGGCTCATATTATTGGGGGGACCCGTTCGTCGGAAAGCTGTACATTGGATCGACACATGTTGTAAGTAGGGTGGAACTCCCATGGGATTGGCTCATATTATTGGGGATCCACATGGCGACCGTCCATCACAACTTAATATTGATGGGTCATCTTGACATGTCACAATAAACGACGTCATATTATTGGGCTCTTATTGGACATGAGGTAAAAACATGGGGGTTGCTTTGGAAGCAATTGGGCTCTACTTTTTGAAAATTATGGTTGGCTGATATTATTCGGAACTATGATTTGTCAATTGGACTCCATGTTCCCACTAAGGAAATCGGTTTCTCGTTTTCACTAGAGGGTAGTGAAATCGTTAAAATAGTGGGAGTGAAATTCATAAAATTAATTCTCGCCATATTTTATGTCTTAGTAAATTAATTAAGCAATCACTGATTATTGTCTATTTTTTTCAGTATTTCATTACAATGAATTCGCGCAATCCACTATTCTCAATTCTCGAACAAAACAAACTGAATGATGCAAACTATACGGAATGGTTCCGTAATTTAAGGATTGTTCTTAGTTCGAAAAAGGTTTTCTACGTGTTAGAAAAGCCTCCTCCGAAAGAAGCCCCGGCTGATGTGAGTCCGGAAGAATTGGCCAAACTTGACAAAATGGTGGGACCATGATATCAAGGCCAAATGTTACATGCAGGCTTCGATGTCTGATGAACTTCAGAGGCGATTTGAGAATGCAGTGAATGATGCTGACATTCACGATACTCTCAAGGAACTTTTTGGAGCTCAGTCAAGATTGGAGAGGTATGCCACCGTCAAAGAGCTCATGACATGCCGCATGCGAGATGGGACTTCGGTCCGTGAGCATGGGGTACACATGATTGAGCTCATTGAAAAGTTGGTAACACTCGACTTGACATTAAAGCATGAACTAAACGCGGACTTCTTACTTCTTTCTCTTCCTTCGTCGTTTGATGGCTTTGTGATGAACTTCAATATGAACAAGATAGAGGCCACCCTTGAAGAGATGGTAAATATGCTTGTGACTTATGAGGCCACATTAAAGAAGGATAAACTGATACTCTTGGTTGGTTCCTATTCTAACTCTAAGAAAGGGCCAAGTGGAAAGGGTAAGAAACGTTCTGCCCCACCCAAGAAAATTGTACCAAAGAAGAAGAGCAAGACAAAGACTTCAAATGGGAATGGATCTGAAGACGTTTGCCATCACTGCAAGAAACCCGGTCATTGGAAACATAACTGCAAAGTATATCTCGAGCAGTTGCGAACTGCAAAGGGTATGTTTTACATTGAAATAAATGTTTCACTTAATACTACTTCTTGGCTATTGGATACCGGATGTGGATCTCACATTTGCAATGATTTGCAGGTGATGACAAGAAGTCGTAAGCTTAGGATGGGTGAGACCCAGCTAAGGCTTGGAAATGGTTCTAGAGTTGAAGCCAAAGCTGTGGGAGACGTTTATTTAGTTTTGCAGAATGATTTTAAGTTATTTTTGAGAGATGTTTTATTTGTGCCAGATTTAGTTAAAAACATTATTTCTGTTTCTATGCTTGATAGAGATGGTTTTTCTTGCAATTTTGTGAATGAGATTTGCAATATTTACAAGAATGAATGTTTGATTGGAAATGGACAACTTGAAAATGATCTATATAACTTAAAATTAAAAGACGTACCAATTAATTATGTTGATAAACCGGCAATAACAAATAAAAGAAAAAACGATAGTCAAAACCCTGCAAACCTTTGGCATGCTAGGCTAGGTCATATTTTCTCAAGGAGGATGAACAAGCTAGTGGGAGAGGGAATGTTTGATATGTCTGATATTAACTCTCTACCTACTTGTGAGTCCTGTCTAAAAGGAAAAATGACTAAATCTCCTTTCAAAGAAAAACCTGAGCATAGTCAAAATCTTTTGGATTTGATCCATACAGATGTTTGTGGTCCATTTAGTATTGGTACTAAATTTGGTCACACCTACTTCATTACCTTTACTGATTATTATTCTAGGTATGGGTATTTATATTTGATGAAATATAAGTCTGAAGCATTTGAAAAGTTCAAAGAATTTAAGGCTGAAGTAGAAAACAAACTAGGTTAGAGTATTAAAGCACTTCGATCGGATCGAGGTGGAGAATATTTAAGTACCGAGTTTTTGGACTATCTAAAAGAGAATGGGATTCTCTCTCAGTGGACTCCTCCTATGACACCTCAGCTTAATGGTGTTTTGGAGCGTCGCAATCGAACTTTGTTGGACATGGTTCGATCCATGATGAGCTTCACTGAGCTCCCACCTTAGTTTTGGGGCTATGCGCTTGAAACGGCGGTATTGTTGTTGAACAATGTCCACACTAAAGCAGTGGATAAAACTCCATACAAGTTATGGAATGGCAAAGCTCCTAAGTATTCGTACTTAAGGATTTGGGGATGTCCTGCTTACGTGAAGCGGACAGTGGGAGATAAGTTGGATAGTCGATCCACCTTATGTTATTTTGTAGGGTATCCAAAGAATTCAATCGGATATTATTTCTATCATCCTACTGAAACAAAAGTGTTTGTTTCGAGGAATGCCACCTTCATGGAGAAGGAGTTCTTACTTGATAAGAAAGGCAAGATGAAGGAACTTGAAGAAATTCGAGAAGAACTCGAGATACAAAATAACGATCCCACACCTCAGGAACCATTAAACGACACGCCTATTCCTAGAAGATCTGAGAGGACTTCTAGACCTCCTATTCGATATGGTCTACTTCTTGAAGGGGATCAAAATGAACCCGACATTGGATGTGATCCAAGAAACTTCAAGGAAGCAATTTCTGATGCGGATTCGAATTTATGGCTTGAAGCTATTGAGTCGGAAATAGACTCGATGCATACAAACCAAGTTTGGTCTTTAGTAGATCCTCCCGATGGAATTGTTCCAATAGGGCGTAAATGGATCTACAAGAGAAAACTTGGGCCTGATGGTAAGGTACTGACCTACAAGGAACGATTGGTAGCAAAAGGTTATATTCAAAGACAAGGAGTTGACTATGATGAAACCTTTTCACCAGTCGCAATGTTCAAGTCCATAAGAATCCTTATTGCAATAGCAGCTTGGTATGACTATGAGATATGGCAAATGGATGTGAAGACTGCATTTCTTAATGGAAACATTAAGGAAGAAATCTATATGATGCAGCCCGAGGGATTCACATCCATGGGAAGCGAGCATAAGGTATGCAAGCTTCAGAGATCAATTTATGGTCTCAAACAGGCATCAAGAAGTTGGAACCAGAAATTTGATGAAACAATAAAGGATTTTGGTTTCATCAAGAACCCGGAGAAACCATGCGTGTACAAGAAAGTAGTTAAGGATGCTGTGACATTCTTAATACTTTATGTTGATGACATCCTACTTATTGAGAATGATGTAGGGATGTTGCAGCCAACAAAGATATGGTTATCAGGTAGATTTTCGATGAAGGATTTGGGTGAGGCATCCTATATTCTAGGAATACAGATCTATAGAGATAGATCTAAGGGAATGATAGGACTCACTCAAGCAACCTACATCAACACCATATTGAAAAGGTTTTCTATGGATGAGTCCAAGAGAGGACATCTACCTATGTGTCATGGAGTTTCTCTATCCAAGTCTATGTCTCCCAAGACTGACGAAGAGATAGAGAAAATGACACACATACCATATGCATCAGCCATAGGTAGTATCATGTATGGGATGATATCTACCAGATCGGATGTAGCCTTTGCTCTGAGTGTCACGAGCAGATATCAGGCCAATCCCGGTCAAATGCATTGAAAAGCTGTGAAGGATATTCTAAAGTACTTGAGAAGGACTAAGAATATATTCATGGTTTATGGAGGAAGAGAATTGAAATTGGAAGGCTATACCGACTCTAGCTTCCAAAGTGACGTGGATGACTCGAAGTCAACATCTGGATTTGTATTCATGCTCAATGGCGGTGCTGTCTCTTGGAAGAGTTCCAAGCAGGACACCACAGCGGATTCCACCACTGAGGCAGAATACATTGCAGCATCAGCTGCTGCTAAAGAGGCCGTTTGGATGAGGAATTTCTTCCAAGAGTTGGGCGTAATTCCTGAAGCTGTTGGTCCAGTTCCGGTGTACTGTGACAACATTGGTGCCGTTGCTCAGGCAAAGGAACCAAGGTCTCATCAAAGATCCAAACACATACTGAGGAAATACCACATCATCCGGGAGATCGTGAAAAGAGGAGACATCACTGTCGAAAGAATGGCCTCTGCAGACAATATCGCTGATCCACTTACTAAGCCCTTACCAGGACCATTGTTTGACAAACATCGCGAAGCAATGAGACTACGTAGTATGACTAGTTGGCTATAGGGCAAGTGGGAGATTGAAAGAGTTGATGCCCCGCTAGCCAAGTTGTGGCTAAGGGCTTTGAGAGTCTCTTATTGTAAACAATCTTTGTTTAATATAATTTACATTCATTAATGACATTTTCTTTATCTTTCTTCATAATGTTATATTGTGATATACTATTGTTGTTTTGATAAAGACCTTGAATATACTATAGTAATGAGATAGTGAATAAAGAAAGATCACTATCATGAAACACATCTTATAGTCACTGTATATTCTAAACAGTTCCTAGTCAATTGAGCCGTCCGCAAATAAGGATAATGATCGCTCGAGATTGAGACTAGCATTTGCGATGTTGAGTACCACGTTTCATTGGTATGGAACATAGAGATGTTCAAAGCATGCAAATGGATATTCATATTATGTATGATCGAACTACCCTATTCGGACTTTCCAAGTGGTTATTATTAATTGAGTGGATAAGTCCGCGGTTTTTGTTGTACACGAATAATCCTTATTACTTGAAACATCATGGAGACTCTGTATGCTAGTACTGTACTTTGACTCGTTTACCGACTCTATGAGGGTCATTAGGTGTCGGGATTGGGTACAGTTACGACACATATTGTGACGACCCAGTTCTTAATCTCTCAAATCACATAATTATCTATGAAACATAAATTAAGGTCAAGCATCAAAGCCAAAACCAAAAGAAATAAATTTTATTTTTTTTTTATAGCCAAGGAGGCTCGCTCAAGCGAGGGCCTCTCGGATCCAAGACCCCCTCCCTTGGCTCGCTCGAGCGAGCTAAGTTCTGTCAGCTGCTAAAAGTTTCAGAATTGGCTCGCTCGAGCGAGCTGAGTTCTGTCAGCTGCTAAAAATTTCAGAATTGTTGCTGTACCCTACTTCCATAATCCATCTACCAATTCTACCAAGTCATGGATGCAACAAACATGATATAAAAGTCATTAAAAAGTTTATTCCAACATCTCAAAGTAGAAGTAGCACAACTAGTTCAAGTGTGATACAAGATAAAGTAGCAACACTCTAGACTAAAGTTCAAGTCTAAGTTCTATACCATCATATTCCTTGAAAACAACATAGTATGACAGCAACTTCTAATCTACTCCGGATCATCACACTAAACTCTCACGTCTCGACTCTTTAAGCCCGTCTTTGCCCTGTTCCTGAACCACCTGTTGCCATGCACATATACAAACACGACAACAGCCGGATAACTCAGGTAAGAAACGTATTTCCCAGTAAAAGAAACTAACATGCAAATCATGTCATAAATATCAAGCTCATGATATCAAACAAAAACAATGCATGATTTAAAATAGGCTTTTCTCAAGACTTTTCTCATTTCATCGATTGGGATCCCGAGAAGAAGATATCGTAACTGATCCACCGACACTCCCAATCGAGGTGGGGCTACTTACCTTACTTCTCTAGACTTTGAAGCCACTATATATGCAAATTAGACACTAGGCTAAATCAACCACCCAGGCCATACATATATAATCCCTCAAATCATCTAATCGAACGTTTCCGTTCATTTCAAAATTCAAGAAATAAGTCTCACAAGATGAATGCACATATAACATCAATATAGCATCCATTAACATCATAAATTCATTCAATGATTCACATAAGATCAAGTAAACAAATAAGTATGTTATTTAAGGAACTCGATACAAACCATCTCGAGTTGTAATCTCATTCAAATAATAGTCCACTTTTACCTTTCGATTGTGAGGTTTATGGTGTCTTCTAGCTGTCCAAATCTGTACAATAAACAACCACAAGCCTTGTCTCAAAATCTGCACTTAAAACCATTCAAACTCCATTGTAAACTAAATTCAAACCTTGCTTCAATCTCTATCGGTTCGATGGTGACGTTCTCGAGCTCGATGGTATTCAAACACAATCTGAAATGAAGTTTAGAAAGCTTACAAACATCAGCTAGGACTCACCAAAATCACAGCTCAATACAAGATAGCAAAACAACCTCAATTCACAATCCGGCGGCGTCACAGTATAAATTCGGCAACCGAAAATCAATCCTATCAATTCAATCATTCAACACAACTTCATAAAAATATATATACCATCAAGAATACCATCAATAAACCAGCAAATCAGATGGCATAATTTTCGAACACTTGCTGAAAAATAACATTAAGTTCAAACGACATTCAATCTTCAATCCGCCTTTGAATATACAAAACATGTAATCTCAAGAACACCAATTCATACACAAATCTGATCTCTGACATTTTCGAATTCTCAAACCATGAATAATCAAAATAAAACTTACATCAATTCAAAGGTCTCGTTGCAAGGATTCCATAACACTTTTCGGAATCGAATTTGGATAACTGGAACTCAAGATATTGCAATTTGAAGATGAAGAATGAATTCAAGCTTTCCTTGTTCTTACTCTCGGTTCCTTCTCTAAAAATTCTGATGAAATAATGTAACATACACGTGAATACTTTTCAGAATAACAAGTGTCCCACTAAAATAAGGATTTTGCACTTTGGTCCCTCAAGTCTTCAATAATTGCAATTTGGTCCTCAACTTTTCATTTCATTCAATTTCAATCCTAAATAATTTAAGAATATTAGAATTTAAATCAAAACTCTAAATATTCCCAAATTGAATATTCTTGGATTAAAATTAAATAATTCCGAGCGTTACAATTCTCCCCCACTAAAACACGATTTCGTCCTCGAAATCTCAAGTACTAACAGCACATAAGATATATCAGATAACAGAAAGACTAAAGGAGAACTCACATCATTGAAACATCTCAGGAAATCGTTGTCTCATATCTGATTCAGTCTCCCAGGTTGCTTCTTCAATACCATGACGACTCCACTGAACTTTCACAAGCGGAATAGTCTTCGTTCGAAGCTGCTTTGCTTTACGATCAAGAATCTGAATCGGCTTTTCAAAATAACTCAAGGTTTCGTCGAGTTCAGCCTCATCAGATTGAAGCACATGGGATTCATCAGCAAGATATTTGCGAAGCATCGATACATGAAAGACATCATGTATTCCAGATAATGACGGAGGAAGAGCTAATCGATAGACAAGATTGCCTATTTTCTCAAGAACTTCATACGGACTAATATAGCGTGGAGACAACTTCCCTCGTTTGCCAAATCGTACGGTGCCCCTGAATGGAGAAATCTTCAGAAACACCCTATCCCCCTGTTCAAAATATAAAGGTCGACGTCGAACATTGGCATACTTCGCTTGTCTATCCTGAGCTGTCTTCATTCTTCTCTGAATAACCTTTACTTGTTCAGTCATATCTCGAATCATGTCAGGTCCAATATCAGGTACCTCAGAAATATCATCCCAGTAAAGAGGAGATCGATACCTTTTTCCATACAAAGCTTCAAATGGAGCCATTTCAATACTCGATTGATAGCCGTTGTTGTACGAGAATTCACAAAGTGGCAGTGAATCTTGCAAACTAGTGCCAAAATCAAGCACTACAGCTGTCAACATGTCCTCCAAGGTCTGAATGGTATGCTCAGACTGTCCATCTGTCTGTGGATGATAGGCTGTGCTCAAGTGTAACTGAGTACCCAAAGCACTCTGAAAACTGTGCCAGAAGTGAGATGTAAATTGAGGATCACGATCTGATACAATAGACTTTGGCATTCCATGCAATCTGACAACTTCTCGGACATAAATCTCTGCCATCTGGTCGTGTCTATAAGTCATGCGATAAGGAATAAAACACGTTGATTTAATCAATCTATCAATAATCACCCAGATAGCATCACAACCTCTAGCAGATCAAGGTAACTTTGTCACGAAGTCCATGGAAATATGATCCCATTTCCATTCAGGAACTGATAAACTCTGCAATAAACCAGGCGGTTTCTTCCTTTCAGCCTTCACCTGTTGGAAATTCAGACATAGAGACACAAAATCAGTGGTATCTGATTTCATTTGTTTCCACCAATATTGAGCCTTGAGATCATTGTACATCTTCCTACCACCAGGATGAATGCTATAACGACTACAATGCGCCTCTTTCAGTAGTTGTTGTCGCACATCAAAAATATCAGGCACTACAAGGCGATTGTTTACATATAAAAGATCATCTCGAACCTGGTATTCAGATACATGTCCTGATCGAACTTTTTCAATCGAATTCTGCACATTCTGATCAAGTTTCTGAGCTTCTTTAATTTGCAATAATAATGCTGGTTCAACTTGAATATTATAAAGTCGAAGAGGCTGACAATTCGTGTCAAATACTAATCCAAAAAGACAACATTCTTCAATCAAATTTGATACACCAATCGTCGATAAAGACAAGGAACATACCTTTCGACTCAGTGCATCAGCAGCTGCATTAGATTTCCCCGGATAGTATTTAATCTCACAATCAAAATCTTTAAGCAAATCAAGCCATCTGTGTTGCCTCATATTCAATTCTGACTGTGAAAACAAATATTTCAGAATCTTGTGATCAGAATAAATCTCAAACTGTTCTCCATACAAATAATGTCGCCAAATCTTCAAAGCAAATACAATGGCGGCCAATTCAAGATCATGAATCGGATATCTGGTCTCATGAGGCTTCAACTGTCTCGAGGCATAAGCAATAACATGCCCTCGTTGCATCAATACACATTCCAAGCCTCGATGAGATGCATCACAATATACAGTAAAACCACCAGTACCTAAAGGAATCGTCAAGACTGGTGCACTGGTCAATCGTTTCTTCAACTCAAGAAAACTGGATTCACAAGCTTCAGACCTAAATGGAGCATTCTTCTGAGTTAACTGAGTAATCGGCTTCGCAATACTAGAAAAATCTTTAATGAATCGACGATAATACCCAGCCAAACCCATAAAACTACGTATCTCAGGAATAGATGTGGGTCTAGACCAATTGATCACTGCCTCGACTTTACTTGGATCAACAGATATACCATCTCCGGATATAATATGTCCAAGAAAAACAACCTGTTTTAGCCAAAACTCACACTTTGACAGTTTAGCATACAGTTTCTCGGCTCTCAAGGTCTTTAACACAGTTCTCAAATGCTCTGAATGATCAATCAGATTCTTCGAATATATCAGAATATCATCAATAAATATTATCACGAAGTAATCAAGATATTTCTGAAAAACACGGTTCATCAAAGCCATAAACACAGCTGAAGCATTTGTCAGACCAAACGGCATAACTATAAACTCATAGTGGCCATACCTGGTTCTGAAAGCAGTTTTCGGAATATCAGAATCTCTAACTCTCAGCTGATGGTATCCAGATCTCAGATCGATTTTGGAATACACAGCAGAACCCTGCAACTGATCAAATAAATCGTCAATACGAGGCAAAGGGTATTTGTTCTTTATCGTTGCCTTGTTCAGTTGCCGATAATCGATACACAATCTCATTGAACCGTCTTTCTTTCTAACAAACAATACTGGAGCACCCCAAGGAGAGACACTGGATCGAATGTATCCCTTGGCCAGTAAATCTTCCAACTGATCTTTTAACTCTTTCAATTCCACTGGTGCCATTCGATAAGGTGCTTTAGAAATTGGTACAGTACCTGACATCAGTTCTATGCTGAAGTCAATCTCACGGTACGGAGTTAGTCCCAGAATTTCATCGGGAAAAACATCCGCAAATTCACTAACCACTGGCAAATCAGCCAGGTTCGGGCTAGTTTTCAGAACATCAACTGTATAAACAATAAATCCCTCTTCTCCTTTCTGCAAAATTCGAGTCATAGTTAATATTGAAATCAAAGGAATCTTAGCACGAGAACCCTTACCATAGAATTTCCATTCTACAGCCATCTCGGGTCTGAACCTCACTACTTTCTGAAAACATTCTACAGTAGCTCTGTACTTGGTTAGCATATCAATTCCAATAATGCAGTCAAAATCAGACAAACCAAAAACAATACAGTCTATCTCTATCTCATTGCCATCATACTGTAGCAAACAATTTTTCACCATCTGCATAGATATAAGACCTCTCCCCAAAGGTGAAGAGACAGATACTACAATAGGTAATGATTCAATAGGCAAAACATGTAATGACACAAATCGTTTAGAGATAAATGTATGAGATGCACCAGTATCTATCAATACATAGGCAGGATAACCATAAAGAGAACAGTTACCTGCAATAACATCATCTGGTGCTCCCTGTGCCTGTTCCTCTGTCAGTGCAAAGACATGAGCCTGTTGTCTCGAAGGCTGAATACCTGTCTGACTCCCTCCTGGCCTTGTCTGTTGCTGTGGATGTGATGGTTGAAAGGAATGAACAGAAGAGGCTTGTCTCGAAGGTTGAGCCACTTATCGTGATGACTCTGTACCTCGTGATTGTCCAGAACCTCTCTAAGGACACACCCTTGCAAAATGGCCAGTCTGATGGCATATATGGCACCTCCCAGATACACCTCGACACTGATCGGTTGGATGACCTCCAACACAACTGTTACAAAACACTCCTGACTTCTGTTTTGAGCCACTGGAACTCGAAGAACTGCTCCCCGTCTTTTTAAATTGTTTCCCTCGTGCTTGCAAATATCCCTTCTTTCCACTGCCACTACCACTTTCAAATCGAGAAGATTGTTGTGGAGTCTGAACCGGAGGTTGTGGATGTCTCTGAGGCTGTGCGGCATACAAAGCTCCTCGCTGTTGGATCAAACCAGCTTCCGCTCCCTTGGCATTATTCAGAGCCTCAGCAAACTTATTCGGTCGCCTTGTGTTTACCAAAGTAAAGACGTCTGGATTCAGTCCATTAATGAACTGATCAGCCATTGCCTCGTCACTATCAGCAACATGTGGAGCAAAACGTAGCAAGGTAGAAAACTTTGCAACATATTCTTCAATGTTTAAATTCCCCCGCTTCAAATTAGCAAATTCAGCTCCCTTATCTTTGCGGTAAGACACCTTAAAGAAGCGTTGGTAAAACTCAATTTTGAAGATGTTACAGGTGAGTACAGTTTCTCTACGCTCCAGAGCTTTCTTTGTTGTGAAACACCAACTCTTTGCAACCTCATGCAACTGGTGCCCTATCAATCTGACTCTCCGCTCATCACCATAATCAAGAGAATCAAATAACTTCTCCATATCATTGAGCCAACCTTCACACTCAACCGCATTCTCAGTACCTTTCAGTGTTGGCGGCTTGTAGGATTGAAATATTTTGAGTAATGTTTCCATCGGAGTAGCAGTCATATCAGTCATGTCTCGAGAGGTACTTCCCTGTTCATTACTCGGAACTACAGTAACTTGAGGCGCTGTCGGTGTTACCACTGTCTGTGCTGGCAGAGGAGTATGAACTATCTGCTCTGGCATAGGAGTAGGAACCTGTGGTCTAAGCGGAGGTCGTCCTGGTCGTCGAGACATATCTGATTATCAAAATGGTTAGGATATCAAATATATCTCAGTCCTCCTCTGATCATCTTACCTCTGATCAAGACTCGGTTCTGATTCAATCTTAAATAAATAATCGAGGTACTGATATACAACATGCTTCCAATCAATTCAGATGTTCGGGTAAGCATGACATAAACAACAGATCACATGCTTGAATCATATCAAATATTTCAATAAGCATGCGTCTTTAACAATCGTAAAACACACTTTCAAATAAAATACATAATCATGTAATCAAATACTTGAAAGAAATATATAGAAAAGCACTTAAAACATGTAAATCAATCATGGAATTAAATCATATCATAAGCAAGGAATAAAACTCGATCTACCCCACTCACTATCTATCCCAGTCCAGAATTTTCTCGCTCTGATACCACCTGTTGTGACGACCCAGTTCTTAATCTCTCAAATCACATAATAATCTATGAAACATAAATTAAGGCCAAGCATCAAAGCCAAAACAAAAAGAAATAATTTTTTTTTTATAGCCAAGGAGGCTCGCTCGAGCGAGCCACACCCCTCGCTCAAGCGAGGGCCTCTTGGATCCAAGACCCCCTCCCTTGGCTCGCTCGAGCGAGCTGAGTTCTGTCAGCTGCTAAAAATTTTAGAATTGTTGCTGTACCTTGCTTCCATAATCCATCTACCAACTCTACCAAGTCATGTATGCAACAAACATGATATAAAAGTCATTAACAAGTTTATTCCAACATCTCAAAGTAGAAGTAGCACAACTAGTTCAAGTGTGATACAAGATAAAGTAGCAACACTCTTGACTAAAGTTCAAGTCTAAGTTCTATACCATCATATTCCTTGAAAACAACATAGTATGACAGCAACTTCTAATCTACTCCGGATCATCACACTAAACTCTCACGTCTCGACTCTTTAAGCCCGTCTTTGCCCTGTTTCTGAACCACCTGTTGCCATGCACACATACAAACACGACAACAGCCGGATAACTCAGGTAAGAAACGTATTTCCCAGTAAAAGAAACTAACATGCAAATCATGTCATAAATATCAAGCTCATGATATCAAACAAAAACAATGCATGATTTAAAATAGGCTTTTCTCAAGACTTTTCTCATTTCATCGATTGGGATCCCGAGAAGAAGATATCGTAACTGATCCACCGACACTCCCAATCGAGGTGGGGCTACTTACCTTACTTCTCTAGACTTTGAAGCCACTATATATGCAAATTAGACACTAGGCTAAATCAACCACCCAGGCCATACATATATAATCCCTCAAATCATCTAATCGAACGTTTCCGTTCATTTCAAAATTCAAGAAATAAGTCTCACAAGATGAATGCACATATAACATCAATATAGCATCCATTAACATCATAAATTCATTCAATGATTCACATAAGAGCAAGTAAACAAATAAGTATGTTATTTAAGGAACTCGATACAAACCATCTCGAGTTGTAATCCCATTCAAATAATAGTCCACTTTTACCTTTCGATTGTGAGGTTTATGGTGTCTTCTAGCTGTCCAAATCTGTACAATAAACAACCACAAGCCTTGTCTCAAAATCTGCACTTAAAACCATTCAAACTCCATTGTAAACTAACTTCAAACCTTGCTTCAATCTCTATCGGTTCGATGGTGACGTTCTCGAGCTCGATGGTATTCAAACACAATCTGAAATGAAGTTTAGAAAGCTTACAAACATCAGCTAGGACTCACCAAAATCACAGCTTAATACAAGATAGCAAAACAGCCTCAATTCACAATCCGGCGGCGTCACGGTATAAATTCGGCATTCGAAAATCAATCCTATCAATTCAATCATTCAACACAACTTCATAACAATATATATACCAGCAAGAATACCATCAATAAACCAGCAAATCAGATGGAATAATTTTCGAACACTTGCTGAAAAATAACATTAGGTTCAAACGGCATTCAATCTTCAATCCGCCTTTAAATATACAAAACATGTAATCTCAAGAACACCAATTCATACAAAAATCTGATCTCTGACATTTTTGAATTCTCAAACCATGAATAATAAATAGAAAACTTACATCAATTCAAAGGTCTCATTGCAAGGATTCCAGAAAACTTTTCGGAATCTAATTTGGATAACCGAAACTCAAGATATTGCAATTTGAAGATGAAGAATGAATTCAAGCTTTCCTTGTTCTTACTCTCGGTTCCTTCTCTAAAAATTCTGATGAAATATTGTAACATACACGTGAATACTTTTCAGAATAACAAGTGTCCCACTAAAATAAGGATTTTGCACTTTGGTCCCTCAAGTCTTCAATAATTGCAATTTGGTCCTCAACTTTTCATTTCATTCAATTTCAATCCTAAAAAATTTAAGAATATTAGAATTTAAATCAAAACTCTAAATATTCCCAAATTAAATATGCTCGGATTAAAATTAAATAATTCCGGGCGTTACACATATAGTAGTCGATGCTTTGTTGTCAAGGATTCACCACACGCTTGCGAGTGTGGATATCCTATGCGATCTGAGGAGATATTAGTGTGACAAATTTCTGGCCAGAGTACTCGATGTGATTTAGGTTACTTGGTTTCCTAGTAGCACATGCGATGTCACTATTTGATCTTCAAGATGCATTGCATAGTTATCGAATCTCGAACGACTCTCGATGTACCAATGGTTGTTGATTCGATCGGGATATATGGATGAAGGGACCGTACTGTATGCTAACCAAAACCTACTGGTTCTTGCAGGCACTATCAGAGATACCTAGGGAATCATGGGGCGATGTTGCTAGGCGCTCTTATCATGATTCGATGGGTAAGTCGGAAATTATTGTTTCGAGTCACAAGGAGTTGTGAGCCCACGGCTAGCTGTATCCCTGAACCATTGAGGGTTACACAAGTATTGGATTACTAAACCCCATTGAGATAGTTAAATTTAAAGAGTTAAATTTAATGAAAGAGAAGTTGGACTTCTTAACTAAAGGGAGTAGAATTTCCTAAAATGACATAGGGATGGGCATTTTTTGGAAATTACTGAATTCGGATTCAGAAAAATTATCTTGACTTTAAAAGGTGCAGAAATGGTTTCTGTGCATATTGGTGAAATCAGTTTATCAATTGGAGTCATGATTAATTTTATATTAATTTCTATAATAATGGGTTTGGCTTGTTGGGCTTAAGTTATGGATTATGGGCCCTAAGGAGTTAGTGTCCTAATACACTTATAACTTAATCCAGTCTAGAAATTATATATATATATATATATATGCATGTGATTTTCGAAAAAAATATCATTCATTCCAACCTTGTGTTTTTCGAAAATCACTCATAATATTTCAATGAGAATTTTCGAATTTCTCTACTCCTTTTTGAGAGAATTCAGTCTGTGATTTTTATGAAAAATTACATTCTGAATTGACAGATCAAATTTGTTTAATCTCTTCGATAAACATCTGATTGATTTCTAGTAGAATCAATCAGAGGGTTTCAGTTTTCTGTTCGTGGACCTAATTCCGGAGATTGATCGAGCAAGTCATCAGTTCCTGGGATTTACAACAAGAGCAGATTTAATCTGTTGGAGTCCATAATCAAGCCATAGCTTGAAGAGGTAAAATATTAATTGTTATTATTATTTTACTTGCATAATTTAATCGTTAGGATTTGATACCCATGATATGGAATCGTTCCATATAAAAAAAAAATTTAAACTTTCGCTGCACCGGGTATCAGATCTATGATCTGAAAACGTGTTCCAACAATCTTCCCTCAGTGAATTTAATGCGGGTACCCACATTGGCCTTTTGTGATGCACGATCTCATCCCTTACTGTATACAATGCACCACACTTGGATTCATCTTTATGTTTCCAAGCTAACAATTGTGGGTCTGAAGCTTGACTTGTTCTAATTCTGTCAAATAATCTTGGAACCACTATAAAAGTTGATAAGCCATAAACCTCCATGGGTTCAATCACTTCCAACTCCAATCGTTCAAAGTTTTGAGCTTTTCTTGATCTTTTTCATTCCTGATTCAAATATACTCGATCACAACTTGAAAATTTTGATTATATAGTACTTGAAAAACTTCAAAACTTGAAAGGATTATATCAAACAACCATCTTCAAAAACTTCAATAAAAACAACTCATTTTCTTGAACTTCATCTTAAACGTATAAAGTTCTTCCAATCGACAACAAAACATGGAAACTTTGGAACACACTTCAAAATCTAAAATTTATAGTTACCATGCTATAAAGCTTGAAATAACTTTCATCCTAACCTCAAGAACACATCAAAGCCTCAAAAGATGCAACTTTTCAACCCATCTATCAAAAACTCGTCAAGAACGGTTTACGTTTCACGATTTCGTAACATCATAACTTCATGTTCTTAAAAACTCTTAAAATGCATGAAAGCATACACTTTTCACATAAAATTATTTATATTCTTGAATGGTGGTTTCAAAACCTTTAAAATTGTACTTGCCTTGATTTGAAGGAGGAGATGATCCAGATCCTTGGCAACGAGTTAACCACGAAACGAGAGAGATTGAAGTTTGGATTTTCAAATCTTGAAGAACCGATGGTATCCAATGAAGAAGAATAAAGATGCAGAATTGTGTGAAGAATCATGAAGGGATGTGGGAGGAAGATTCAAGGAGACAATGCATTCAATACGGTAAGGGGGTGGATAGGTGTAGCAATCAATATTTAATTCATTTCTTGTGTCGCATATTTAAAACGCAGTCTACTACACGTCCCTGACTCGACTGATAAAAATACTATCCTCCGACTCTAATATTAAAACATATCAATATTATACTTAAAACGTTCGTAAAAATACGTTCTATCACCTCGTTCATGGGTTAGCCCCGTCCCATGAGTCCAGAATCAAACTCGACCTGAAACCATTAGCTCAACCGAAAATGTTAAACGTAAAATAACCATATCATACAAACATAACTTAAGCGATTTAAAAGTATAAAATAATTAAAAATCATTTTAAAACTATCGTGAGCGAGTTTAGTGGATTTTTGGACCTTACAGTTTTGCTTGCATCTCTTTTAAGGTCAGTTTTCTTCGCTCTCCATCCTGATATAGCTCTTTCTTGGTATTGCTTTTATCACTTATGTTTCCTTTGACTTTGACAGGCGTTGCATTAACTGACATAGATTCTTTGGTCGGGGTCTTGGTGAAAGGCTTGCCTCATTTCTTTTGAATTTCCTTTTCTTTTGCTCTATGATGTTTGTGAGCTGGAGATCCCTCTGCTCCACTTGCAGCCATGCTCAATTCCATATCATGATCTCGAGTAGCTAATTCTTCCAACGTCTTTGGCTGGATTCCTTGAATGATATATTGAAGCCCCCAATTCATACATTGGATGCACATCTCAATGGCAGAGGATTCCGACAACCGATCTTTGTACTTAGGACTCAAATTTCTCTAACGATTAATATAGTCAATGACGGGTTCTTCATTCTATTTTCGTGAGTTTTTCAGCTCAATCATGCTAACTATTCATCGAGTACTATAGAAAAGATTGTGAAATTCTTTCTCTAGCTGTTTCCAGCTATCAATCGAGCATGTACCCAGATGAGTGTACCAATTAAACGCGTTCCCCTTTAGTGAGCGGACAAATTTCTTGACCAGATAATCCCCATATATCCCAGCATTATTACATGTCTCGAAGAAATGGGCCACATGTTTCTTTAGGTTTCCTTTGCCATCAATTGCTGAAACATTGGAGGTTGGTAACCAGTGGGCATTCTTAAGTCATCGATCCTTTGTGAGTATGACTTGGCATAGGTGAGAGATGACTTGGAGCTTCTGTCAAGTTTGTCTTTGATAGTACCCATGATGAACTCTTTTAATTGGTCTACTGGAATTGATTTATCCGATGAGAAATGTAACTCTTTAGTAGGTGTTTTTTCTTTTTTTCTTTAATGATGACTCAGTTTCATCATTTGTTTCATCTTGTCTGTCCACGTAACTTGTATCAGTATGGTCTATCTTCTCCATCAACTTCATAATTTTGGAATCTTGTTCTTGAACATGTTTTGAGAGTCCCTCAATGTCAAATTTGCTATTTGATCTTTTAAAGTTGTGACATTTGCCACCATAACGGGTGCTATGTGAGATCTCTGATGGATCTCAAGGAGACGAGCTCTCTCAGAAGATTCTCTTAATTTCTTAGACATATTTCTTGTGATGAATCCAAGACTTCAAGTTGACTTCGTAGCATAAATCTTCATGTTGGATATCATTTCATTAGTAGACATGATGATTCAAAACTTTTGGTGAAGAGAAAAGATGAAGGGTAGAGATAGTCCCATTGGACATGCCAAAAATTTGTAGCGCAAAATTATTTATTTCTTGAAATTAAGAAATGAAAAAAATAGATACAAAGTGAATTTGAGAAATTAAATAAAGATTAGTGGATGCAATCTGTAGATAATTTCTTGATTCTTCTCTTCAATGACAATTTTTTGTTGAAGTTGAATTTCTTGAATATTTGATCTTCTTGGAAGATGATTTGATACTTCAATAACGTTAATTCGATGGGCTAAAGCTTTGTTATTGAATTAACCTTCAAAATTTTGGAAGAAAGCGATGAATACCTTGAATCGTGCCTTGAATTTTGTTGATCTTGAATTTGATGAAGAACAAAATATTCTTAAATTTGGATGAATTTAAATATATTTGAAAAGGAACACAATTAATCCCTTGAATCACGCCTTGATATCTTCGAATATGATGAACTTGAAGAACGCGTTGATCTTGGTTGATTTTCTTGAATTTGACTTGAGAGAATTTTTTTGAAATCTTCTATTCCTCTGTTTCTTTGTCTTCTATATTGTGTCTTTTTTGTTGATCATCTGCCCCTATAAATAGTTGAAGGATGCAGATTTCTACCATTTTCATTTGATGAGGTGTCACAATTTGATTGACACCTCGTGATTCATTTAGTGATTATCTTCCATTAATCACAAGATTGATTTTTAAATACTAAAAATATTAGTATTTCTTTTCATTTGGTTTAAGATTTGATTTTAAATACTAAAAATATTATTATTATCTTTCATTTAGTGCAAGATATAATCTCGATTTAAAATCTTGATTTGGTAATAAAATATATTAAAATATCAATTAATTAACTATTTATTTTTTGTAAGAATTTAATTTTCCAATAAATACTCAATTATTTTTATTGATATTTAATATTATTTTATACTTGCCATAATTTCAGAGTCAATAAATTTAATTGTCTACGAACATTACGTGGTGTGAATTGCATATGCACTCTTCATGTTTTTTTTTAGAACAAATTATATCGAATCTCGAAATTACATCATATTACAACACTAAAGAGTGAAATTTGCTCGCACAACCGACGAGACTTGAGCATGGACTCGAGACGTGCTTGTCTCAAGCAAAGAAAATACTTAAATCTACCTAAATAAATTAGAAAATCTACCCGCAGTCAGCGGGAAACGAACCTGAGACCTCGTAGTCTCAAGGCCTCAGTCTTAAACACTAAGCCAAAACCTCATTGGCACTCTTCATGTTATGGGAGAGCAGCTCTATATTTTCACAACATTAACTAATAATTTTAGTCATGTGATATCCATGTTGAGAGATTTTTACACACAACTCGTGTTGAAAATGTTGAAAAAGTAAATATACTTGTGTTCCAATACACTTTGAAGAAAAATTCGAAGTAAATTAACCAATACTTTTGAAATTTATCCGTCAATCCTTTACAACAAGCTAGTAAATCAAGTTATTAACTTAAAATTGGTTGAATTGACCTAATTTGATTTTTAAATTAAATTTTGTACACCTCACTACATACATGTGGGATGGTTGTCAAAATATAACATTTTAAGAATAGATTAAACTTCCCTTTATCATTATATAAATAAAAGTTATGATTAGTTTTTAAGTTATAACTTGATTGTAGGCTTTGAAAATCAATTAGAATTGAAAACGAATTAAAATTGACAATAATTACTTAAATGAAATTGACAATTATCAATATTTTCTGAAATACAAATAATATGGCATAACTATACTTCAACGACCATTCATATTTGTATAAGAAATGATCATCAGATTAATGAGATTTTAATAACAAGATATTATCGTAGTAAAGTCATATCTAATGGTTCTTATTCAGTCTTACATATCCACATTTAAGAGAACTTGAGGTAAATCCTAAGGTAGGTCGAACTCAACCGATTCATCGTCGAGGCTTGAAGAAGTTGGCATCCAACCCATTAACTATCAAAGACCAAAGAGCTGCGCTGAATAATATCAAGCTCAACAGTATACCCAGTGAACCAAGGCTAACGTTTAGGCACCACATTTTACTAAGTGGGCGCGGCTTCTTGATGGCAACCCACATGAAACAGGGATACACCAGCGTTAGAGGGAGCGCGATCGAGCCTATCAAGGCTCCTAAACTTGGTAGAAACGGGAAAGCCATAGCGACGAAATATGTTAATCCTCCGAACGAGACCTTGATGGCAGAACGAAGCCATCTCGGGCATGGCTGGTTTCTCTTGCTCGTGTAGATACGTTCGAAGTTGTCGAACACGGGCATGGCGTAGATTTGGAAGGCACACAAGTAGTTGGTTAGTATTATGAAATATATGGCTCCGATTAGGTACTTTGATGTATGGTTCTGGTGAAACTTCGTAAAGGCACCAAGAATTCCTCCGTTCACCATCACCTGAGAGGCAAAAGGACCATATACTTTACATGGAGTATTTTATATATATATTGGGTATTCGGATCAAGATTTATATATACATATATATATATTTAGGTATAAGTATTTGTTTACCTTGCTTCCATAAGCCCAATGCCCAACAATTGCTAGCGGATACATACACATAGCAATCAGTAGATATGAACCAGCCACTCCTCTCCACATCGGCTTTGTCGAACTCGTAGGCAGAGTTCCCTGTATCTCGAGCACGAGATTATGCCCTCGAAAAGCAAGAGCAATGATTCCAATACCATTCAACACGTTCCGAATTCTAGCACCAGCATCAGGCGAAGACGAAACGCCTGAGACGTCGGCCAGTTCGCCCTTACCGACGGACAGAACCCAAAGCAGGCTGCAATACGCAACTGCGGTGACAGAGCCGACGAGGGAAACACGGTATAGTTTGTTGAGATTAGTGAAGAAGAGAGCAGTGAAGGTTGCTATACATATGAAAACTAGAAACCATTCGGAAAGTTCCAACGTTTTCGCCTCGCATTCGCGGTCGTTTCCGCAGAGAGCGTGGTGAAGCTGATCCATGATGTTGCCACCACTGATTATGTACAACACACATGTGCCAGTAGAGAGGTACATTGTGGGGAAGATGGCTGCCAGCTTTCCCAATTTTTGGCCTGTAATCGATCGAGTACAAGTTATACGATGAGTTTAAATTAATTAATACACACACATGTATATATATATACATACGTGATACTAACCGAAGGCAACAATGGAGAGGTGGAGAAATCTGCTGTAACGAATTCCAGAAGCTGATTCGTGAAGATTCAGAAGAAGCCATATGGTGTAGAGTTGCCAGCAGAATACAAAAGACAGACAAAGAATGCCCCCAAACCTGTGGACCATCAGAGTTGTAATAATTAATTAGATTCAAAGAATTATATATATTCCATAAAGTCGAACATTTAAAAAGGGCAGGGAATGTGAATGCTAAAGCATATCGCAGACAAACATTTCTTCGACTCGATTTATTTATTTATTTAACTCGCTCACCATCCGAGTGACGCAAAGGCAATGGGGAGTAGACGAGGCTGAACTCCTATTCCCGAACATATCAAATGGAATGCAACAGTCAAAGTGTTGCCCTTCCTTGACTCTGTAATGGGTAGCCAAGAGTCTTGCGCAATATTCAGCGGCTGCGGCGGCTTCGTTTCGGAGACGGTTATCACAAAATCTTGTTGGGGTTTGCTTTCTTTTCTGTTCGCTCCCTCGCCGGTGTCCTCTGTCACCGGCGTAATTCTTGCTGACCCGCCGCCCACCGCCATTTCTCCCATCATCTTGTGATTAAAAAATCAGAGAATGTATCCTGAATCTTAGCTCGTTATAATGTTATATGAGCAAGCTCACACCCACGATATACCTATATTTATAGATTCACACGCACTTAATTTGTATTTATTTTCTTCTAAATAACGAGAAAATATTTTTTTTTTTTAAAAACAAAAACTCAATGGCTACGTGAAAAAAATGTATGGTACATATATAGAGACGTTTGAATGAATCTGGAAGATATGTTTGGGTAGAGATCGTCGCAAGCAATGATGCAATGTTTTTGTGTCATTGGCAATTACGTCATATTCAATTTTGGTGTTTCATGTTTTCTTATTATATTTCTTACTTTTTTGATTGTGCGTGTACATTTAATAAAGTACATAGGGTAGAATATTTAGATTTCGTTTGGATTTTGTAGATATTATTTTTAAAAAATGCTTTTTTAAGTTATAATTTTTGACTTTTGAAAAAATTCTAATTTTAACTTAAAAAGTATTTTTTAAGCACTTATTTGATTATCCAAACACTATATTAACTGAAAAAATATTTTTTTTAAAAAAAGTGATTTTCTGGCCTGACTTTTGATATTAAACGGGGCCTTAGTTAGTGTTTGGGAGCTCCCCAAACACTAAGTAAGTATTTTTGGTGCAGTCTTTTCATTAATGTCAAAATTTTCTTTTATACATGTACATTTGTAATTAATGCATATTTAATTTTGTAAAGTATCTTAAATTTTTATATTTACAATTGTTTTAACCAATGTTTTCATAATCGGATCGGTGATCGAACTAATCTACCTTCAAAAAACGGTCCAACCGATCCGACCGTTTGGTTAAACGGTCAGACCGAAAAATCGTTTATATAATATAATATAATTAATATTATCTTTTAAATTTTAAAAACCTAAAATATGTATATAAATAGACAAGAATATATTTATCATAGTTTAAAAAATAAAAAAACTATATAAATATATTCAAAATATTAATTATAGTTATATATATATTTTAAAAAATAAATTAATTAATTAAAAAAAACTCTAATAATACTAAAATAATATTTTTTAACGATGTACAAATTCCAAATAACCATGTATATGTATATAATAAAATTTTAAATTAAAATTTTAAAAACTAATTTGTTTTAAAAAAATAAAAAAATTCGAAAAACCGGTCGAACCGGTTTTTTGGCCGGTTCTTGGGACTGGTTCTTGGCCGGTACTTGGCCGATTTGACCGGTTTTGACCGGTTCTTGATCGGTTCTGAGCGGTTGAACCGTTAAAATGGTTTTTGAGGATGTTTCGGACCGGAGCAGAGACCGGTTTCCGGTCGAACCGGTCGAACCGGCCAGTCCGATCCGGTTTTAAAAACAGTGGTTTTAACAATCATCGTCTTACTAATTAAACCTCATGTCATATTAAAAATTTGTAAAATACAGAAACTCGAAATTTTCAAAGTAAAATATGTTCATTATTTTATAGATACATATAAATAATGTTACTTAGTATTTACCCGTTCACTAGTATTTTTTAAATAAAGAATCCATCACTTCCGATGTTAAAAAAAAAAAAAAAGAAAAAAAAAGGGGCGAAATCAGAGAAATACACTACAGAGAAACAGTGCTGGACTTCTATGAAAATTTGGCGCATAGTTAGTCAATCTATATAAAAACATAACAAAACCAAAACAAACGAAAATTGATTGTGTAAGTTAACTTTCTGTGCTAGAGTACAGATATTATAAATCGATGTTACGTTATATTATATTTACTAAAAGTGCAAAGAAATTAAATTTAACTAAAATTAAATATAGCACAAGATAGTACATGGTTCTCAATTCTCAAAGTGGTGCATGTAATATGAACGGATAATATCTTAAAGATGAAACCACACCGATGATTAAGTGACGGAGAGCAGGAATGAACCAATTCAGCTAACACACTGGAATTAGAGGGAGTCCATGATTGTCCATATATGAAACCTCAAAGTTTACGAGGGCTTAAAAGATTTGATAATTATTACTCCATCCGTCCCATATATATTGTCATATTTGAATTTTCACACAGATTAAGAAAAATGTATTGAAAAAGCAAATTTTATATAAACTTCCTATTTTATCCATATTCAATGTATTAAAAAATGATTGCACAATTTTCAAGGTGTAGTTAATATGAGTATATTAGTAAAGAAGTGTAAAAAAATATTACTAAATATGGTATATGACTATATATTTGGGATAAACAAAAAAAAACGTGGACAATATAATTGGGACGGAGGGAGTATTTGTTAGACATTGAAAGTAATAACACAAATAAAGCATGCATGAAGTTAACACCTAGATTTACATGAAAATTAACCCGATGACGAGAAAAAACCACGGGAAGAGCTAGAGAAGAAATCAATGTATCAAATATCGGTACAAATCAAAGGTTAATCAAGAGAAAAGGACAAAACAACGAACAACAACCCACTACACGTAAATTCTAAAACGCGATATATATATATATATATATATATATATATATATATATATATATATATATTATTCTCAACCCTAACAACGTAACTAATCCAGCAAAAATCACTTTGGCAGCACCATGCACGAAGTTTTTGGGTTAGCCCAAATTAAGAAAATTCAAGTCATCGAAACTCTAACATATCAATTTTTCCGAGAACTCATCAAATAAATAAGAATTCCAAAATTATGTGTGCACTAAAAACCTGTTTTGATTGACTTGATGAATTCTATTTTACTTTTTCATGATATAAATGTCGAGGACTTTTTTTCTTTTCTTTTTTTGGTTTTTTTCATAAAAATGTCGAGAACTTGGGTCATCCAAAGACCATAATTTTTCATCAGAAAATTATTTCAGGTGAAGCTTGAACAAACTAATTACCTAAATTCGATTGAGTAAGAAAACACAATGTAGATGTGTGATGTGTGCCTGCTCAAGACTGTTTTGGATTGAAGGATTTGGATTCGAAATGAGTATTTGAAGGGTCGATGATATATTTATAAATTGACTAGTCTATATTGGCGTGAATTTCAATGAGTCAAAAAATAATAACATAATTAAGAGAAAATAACGGCAAATTTTCAATAAATCCCCAAGAGGAAACTTAAATGTTTTCTCAGTCTTCGTGTAAGACATTTTGTGTTCTAGCTCCCTGAAAAATGCCTATAATATGTTTGAGCTCCCTATTTGTGATCAATTGACCAAACTACCCTCAATTTATTTGATAACCCCACAATATCCTCTACTCTTATTTAAAAAAAAAAAAAGAAACAGAAAGGTAAAGAAGAACGATCGGTACTTTCCCTCCCTTGTTCTTTGTAGATCGGATTAAGAACGATCGGTACATTCCTTCCATCGCCTTGGGTTTTTGTAGATCCGCGTTGACTGAAGGAAACTGTCAATCTTTGTGCTCAGTGCTCACAGTCAATTTTTCGTAGATTTGAATGTTTGAATTTCGATTTGAAATATTATAAACCGTGGGCAAACAGTAGATTGTCTCAGTTTGATGTATTGTGTTTATGTTTAAAATATTGAATCGATGGAATTATTTGAGATTTTGTTATGATTTTAGAGGTTGCATTTAATTTGGTGCATTGCGATAATTTTACAGATTTGCTTACCAATATCTATTTTATACGTCTGTTACTGGGAATGCAGTTTATTTTGTGGAATTTTGTGATAGATTAGCTGGTATTTGTTATTGTTCTCGATTATAATATTTTAATTTATAATATAATGGTTTTAGTTTTAAATCGTACTGTAATTGTTCTTGAAGTTGTTATCGTGTAGTATTTGTTTGTCTATAATGTGTTATGAATGAGTGTATCATGTTTCGATTTTTGAGCCTGTATTTATGTAGTTTGAGAATGAAATATGGAAGTGATTCAAGCAATTTTACGTTTTTGGGTTGCTGTAAATACAAGAAGAAATTTGTCATCTAAATCTTCGAAGGTTGTAGCTTGATGGATGTTTTTGTGAGTCTGGGCAAAAAATGTGCAGAAATATCTCCGGAATCCATGATTGATGGAATTGTTTGAGATTTTGTTATGATTTTAGAGGGTTTGTTTAATTTGGTGAATTGCGATAGTTTTACAGATTTGCTTACCAATATCCATTTTATACGTCTGTTACTGGGAATGCAGATCATTTTATGGAATTTTGTGATAGATTAGCTGATATTTCTTATTGTTCTCTATTATAATGTTTTAATTTCTAATATAATGGTTTTAGTTTTAAATCCTACTGTAATTGTTATTGAATTTGTTATTGTGTGCCTGGTTTTTGTAGTTTGAAAATGGAATCTGGAAGTGGTCCTTGCAATCTTTCGTTTTTGGGTTGCTGCAAATACAAGAATCAATTGTTTGTCATCTCAATCTTAAGTCAGTACAACAAAAACAGCTTTCCGCGGCGCGCAAATTGTCTTTTCGCAGCGCGCAATGAATGCTGCACAACTCAATGCTGTTAAAAGTTTGAAGCTATTGACCGCGTGCATTGCAAGCCGCGGAAAGAGCTATTGACCGGCTAAATCGGTGTGATATAAATCTACTGGCAAGCGTACCAGGTCAAGTAATAGTAAAGTGGACTGAGAGTCCAAGTATCGATCCCACGGGGACTGTTGTCAATTCTCAAGAATTAATTATTTTACTTAATCTAGACAAAATAATAAAAAGCAATTTGATTTAAATAAAATAAGAAAAAAAAATAAAAACTGCTTAAGAAATAAGAATAAAAATAACTGAAGATAAAAATAATTAAAACAAAGACAACCAAGACACACGTAGGTACCGAACAAATCATGTAACATGTAGTCGATTCAGGACTCAGATTTAATCTTAATTTACGGGAATTCTCCTAATTTGTTCAAAGGACTATTTCTAGAACAATCAAACCTATTCAAATATTGATGAACTAATATTTCGTAATTCTAATCAAATTTGAATGCATTAAATATTTATGAAAATTCAGTTTGCACCCAAACCGCACACTGAAACCGAATTCTATTTCTAGTCGGTTTTACAATATGTTGATTATCAAAGTGATCAAAATCGAAACCTCCTCTGTCGACTTGGAATCGATTAACATGCAAGCAAAAAGTTGATCAGACAATTCACAAGACAAATATAAATCTGACAATCAATAAAATAAGATCAACTCTAAAAAATCCCAAACAAACATCCAAGTTTTTTACATGAATTTGTTCGGCCCAATCACGCCGTCTTGGTTGAAAACAAACTACTCAATAATTGAAACTATAATTAAATAAATAAAAATAAAGAAGAACAGAAGAAAAAAAAGTGTAAAAATCTTCTCCCAAGATTTGAAGCCGCCCTCTGCGTTCTCTGCGTGTTCGAACCCCTCAATCTGATGCAAAAACCGGTATTTAAGTGTCCAAGGATCTCTAAAAGATAACATCTATTTCGACCAAGAGTTTCCAAATATATGGAATCTGCACGGCTCGCTCGAGCGATCGAGAAAATCTCTGTCCAAACATATTTTTTTTCAGTCCAGGTCTCGCTCGCTCGAGCGAGCATAGACTCTCGCTCGAGCGAGTCAATTTTTCTGCTCCGTGCGACGATTTTGAAAAATTTATATCTTAAGTTCTAGCCGTCGGATCGAGCTGAAATTTGGACAGAAGCTTCAAAACATCTTGAATTTATTCTGAACGGTGGAGATCGGATTTGGATTTCTCTAAAATTAAATATGATTTTTCGATCAAGGCTGCTCCGTAATTCACACTTCAAAAATCCACTTTCCTACAAAATCAAACCGAGGAGTGAAATACACACACATGCACTTAAAACACATAAAAATACATAAAATAAAATGAATTCACACAAAATAAACATAAAATAACAAGAAATAATGCACACAAAATGCACTTATCAACACCACCATACTTAAACCTTCCTCGCCCTCGAGCAAGACATGCAAAAACAACATGCAAACAAAAACATAAGTAAGAATGAATCATGAACAACATATCCTTCGATAAGTTTCAACTTCAAGAACTAAAAACCACAAACTTCTGATTGTTCATAATACACTGTCAGTTTAACGTAAACGTGAGTGTGTTCCATGTCATTCCAGTTTCGTGCAACTTCAAAAGAATCTGTCCTAAGAATGCTTAGCGACCTATGACAATTCAATGCAAATATCACAATCCAAAACTCCTTCATCCCAATAATCCCAAACAAAAACATGCACTTTCTTGAGATTAATTACGTACCTTTGGATTTTGCACCCGGTATTTTTTTATAAGCCCCAATAATTACCCGCAAACTTAACTATAACTAAGATAGGATTCGGATTTCAATCCCCTCGTCTATAGCCCGGATGGAGCATCAATCCCATTTAACCCGCAAACTTAGCTATGGAAGAATGATTAGGATTTCAATCATTGTCCAAGCCCGGATGAAAATAACTTTTTTTTTTTCACAAAAAATTTTCAAAAAATTTTTATAGGTACGCCCAAGATCATACATGCAATGTATAACAATCATCAAGAATCCAAAGACACTATCATGATCAACAAACATCTATTGTCGTGCAATGATCAAACAAACACGAACTTCATCAATTACTTCGCTACACTACCCCAATCTAACATGCGTGCTTAAAATGATTCACGATTCAACCAACAGCTTCTCATGTTCATTCAAAAGCAACATTTTCCAAAAAAAAAATTTTTTTTTTACAACTCTATCATCATCGGCCGACATTCATCATTCTACTTAGTCATACAACACAAACACAAAACATAATGATATGCATGAATACGAACTATATGCAATAAACAAAACCAAATAAATGCAAAAGACAATGATGAATGAAACAAAACTAAATAACACCCCCCATACTTATCCAAAGCATTGCCCTCAATGCTCTAGAACAATGAACAAAATGCAAAACAAACACACAATGAAAACAAAAATAACACTCCCCTGGTTGCGTATTCGTCCTCTTTCTTCTTGACAGTGTCAGCTGGGACAGCAGCAGTAGTCTCGATATATCGGCAGACATGACAAACTGGCATGGAAAAGAAACAAAAATCAAATAAAAACAAAAACAAAAACAAAAACAAAAAACCAAAAACCAAAAATAAAATAAAAAGCAAAAATAAATAACACTGGATTGCCTCCCAGTTAGCGCTAAGTTTATAGTCTACAGCCCGACTATGCAGAAGCAACCATCAAAGAGCGGCTGCCGCCCATAGTAAGAATCATAAGACTCTACATATGGGTTTTGATTTCCTTTGCCCTCAAGCTTGGCGTGATATATGCAGTTGAGTCTTGTCGGTCCAACAACACTTGTTCTGAAATTTTTCTTTTGGAAGGAGACTCCAAATCTTGGCTGAAGCTCATAGAGGATGGAATACTGTGGAGTTGGTGTCAATGGCAAGAAAGGATCTTTTAACGGTGTACATGGAACGACCATTGACGATGTCAAATCTTTCTCCTTGTATGTTTCTTCCTCCTCCACTATCACTTTTGGCTCCTCGTCACATGACGATTCTTCAAGAAATAGTTCTTCTTTCTTTGGCTCAATTACTTCATTCTCTTGGCAGATATCAAAAATTGGTTCTCTTAAAAGCGCAATCTGTTCATCCAAAAGATTCAAAGACTTGATGCGTCTTTCGAAGAACTGGTTTGTCTCTTCCTGCCTTTTCACAAAATTCTCCAACTGAGCCACATGATCCTCAAAATACCCTACACACTCTTCTTGATTCTCCGGTGGTTGGTTCGCAAAATTTGTGGAGTTGAATTCTGGAGGATATTTGTGACTCCAACCTTGCAATGAAGGATCATAATGCCAATGGTAGTCGAAATCCGCCATATCATTTAACAAGTGCATAACACTGTCTTCATCTCTTCTGAACAGGTGACTGCCAGTGGCCAAAGCTCCATAATCCACCCAACTTCTTGTAGTCTCATCCAAACCACCATAAAAAATCTGAGTGAGCGAGTAGTTCAAAAATTGATGACATTTAAATCTATTCGCCAATTCATTGAATCTCCCCCAAGCAGCATAGAAAGGCTCTGAATATTGTTGGCCAAACCTTATGAACACCTGTCGATGATCCATCTCCAAGTACCTCACAAGTAAGAAAAAAAATATAATTAATAATTAAAAATAAAAAAAATTCAAGAAAAAAAATGTCTAGTCTCAAGCAAATAATCTATCCTAATATTAACTAAACAGTCCCCGGCAACGGCGCCAAAAACTTGACCGGGTAAATCGGTGTGATATAAATCTACTGGCAAGAGTACCAGGTCAAGTAATAGTAAAGTGGACTGAGAGTCCAAGTATCGATCCCACAAGGACTGTTGTCAATTTTCAAGAATTAATTATTTTACTTAATCTAGACAAAATAATAAAAAACAATTTGATTTAAATAAAATAAGAAAATAAAATAAAAACTGCTTAAGAAATAAGAATAAAAATAACTGAAGATAAAAATAATTAAAACAAAGACAACAAAGACACACGTAGGTGCCGAACAAATCATGTAACATGTAGTCGATTCAGGACTCAGATTTAATCTTAATTCACGGTAATTCTCCTAATTTGTTCAAAGGAATATTTCTAGAACAATCAAACCTATTCAAATATTGATGAACTAATATTTCGTAATTCTAATCAAATTTGAATGCATTAAATATTTATGAAAATTCAGTTTGCACTCAAACCGCACACTGAAACCGAATTCTATTTCTAGTCGGTTTTACAATATGTTGATTATCAACGTGATCAAAATCGAAACCTCCTCTGTCGACTTGGAATCGATTAACATGCAAGCAAACAGTTGATCAGACAATTCACAAGACAAATATAAATCTGACAATCAATAAAATAAAATCAACTCTAAAAAATCCCAAACAAACATCCAAGTTTTCTACATGAATTTGTTCGGCCCAATCACGCCGTCTTGGTTGAAAACAAACTACTCAATAATTGAAACTATAATTAAATAAATAAAAATAAAGAAGAACATAAGAAGAAAAAGTGTAGAAATCTTCTCCAAAGCTTTGAAGCCGCCTTCTGCATTCTCTGCGTGTTCGAACCCCTCAATCTGATGCAAAAATCGGTATTTAAGTGTCCAAGGATCTCTAAAAGATAGCATCTATTTCGACCAAGAGTTTCCAAATATATGGAATCTGCACGCCACGCTCGCTCGAGCGAGCATAGCCTCTCGCTTGAGTGAGCAACTCTCTGTCCAAACATATTTTTTTTCAGTCCAGGTCTCTCTCGCTCGAGCGAGTCAATTTTTCTGCTCCGCGCGACGATTTTGAAAAATTCATATATTAAGTTCTAGCCGTCGGATCGAGCTGAAATTTGGACAGAAGCTTTAAACATCTTGATCTTCATTCTGAACAGTGGAGATCGAATTTGGATCTCTCTAACTTAAATATGATTTTTCGATCAAGGCTGCTCCGTAATTCACACTTCAAAAATCCACTTTCCTACAAAATCAACCCGAAGAGTGAAATACACACACATGCACTTAAAACACATAAAAATACATAAAATAAAATGAATTCACACAAAATAAACATAAAATAACAAGAAATAATGCACACAAAATGCACTTATCAGCTATCGATAGCGCGCATTGCGCGCTGCAAATTATCCCATCGACAGCGCACATTTCCCGCTGTGGATATTACTTCTCGCAGCGTGCACTATGCGCTGCATAAAAGCATATCCGCAGCGTACAAATGTCCGCTGCATAACATAACGACAACATGTATTGCACGCTGCGGAAATATCACATCAACAGCTCACAATACACGCCGGGAAAAGTTTATTAGCGACACTCGTTCGCACGCCGCAAAAAAAGAATTCGACAACTCACTATTTTATCATAGATTGACTCATATGATTGGAATGTAACAAAAACGTCAATAAACTGAACGAAGAAATGAAAACCATAACTAAACAAAAACTTTTATTTCATTCATGAAAATGAAAGAAGCAAATCTTTACAAGAAACTAAACAGAATTTCAATTGTGATTGATTCGGAGAATTAATACTCGAGTTTTTCATCATACTACCCTAAACATGGATAAAAACACGAATAAATAGAATCTATATCACTCAGACAAGACTACAAATTTAGATAACCATGCGACAGTGCTTCCTAGTGCATCATCAAAAACTCGCATTTTATCATTTGGTCGAATTAGGTCCACCTTCTCAACCAAAATCTTATCAACCCACACTTTCCAAAAAGATCCACCAAGAACAACGTGGTGAACTTATGCGTTCGGATATATGGATGCAATACGTCCTTCTACAACAACTAATCCATCAACATCATAATGAAGCAACTTACATCTAGTATTAGCACGAATATCTCCATGAATGACGACATTCTTCAAATTTGAGTGCAAATAAATAATTAAAAGTTAATAATTATACAACTTATATTTTTATAAAAAAATTGTGATTTATAAACGTAATTTGAAGATAGTTACCTGAACAGTAGCTACATGTTTTGCAGCATTACCAAAATCACCACCTTTTTTGGTACCAATATTGATATCACTACTACTACCAACTCCATTCGCAATACCGCTACCAATTTCATCAATGGCAACCTAATTTTAGAAACAAATAGTGTCAAGAAATGTTGTCATGCTATTTCAAGAATTTAAGTGTACATAAAAAAATTGATCGAGATATTATGTATAATTACTAACCTGTTCTGGATGATTTTGTAAAACCATAGACCTCATTTCTTGAATTTCTTGTAAAATATATGGACTTCATTTCTTGCATTTCTTGTCGTAGTTGTGTAACAGATCCACTCTGTTGCACAGAAACTCCAACTTTTGATGGTGTGACTCCAAAGCCCATTTCCCGGACTCTACCCCGAGCTTCCTTGCCAAACACAAGGTTGATTGCATCTTCAGCCATGTTACATGTGTTTTGAGATTTGGGTGGACATTCTTCTATTTATTTCTGCAAATAAAAAGATAAAGCAATTAAAAATCCACAAAATTAGGCTGGTCATTTTTTATTATGACTTTCTAAAAAAAAATTAATTATATTACCATTTTTTCTCCAACCGCTTGAGTACTAGGTTCACCATTTTTTTCTTGTGACCTTCAATCCAAACTTGCGATCTTGTGATATTTGTATCTGCCGGACTTGTTTTCTTCTTAAATATAGAGATATAAAAAAATATAAGTGGAAAAAATTCAAAAGACGTATATATCATTATATATGTGTTAAATTAGAGAATATAACAAAACAATAATAACAATATTTACCATAATGTGACTCAAACGAGCATAACCTCTCCGGCTCATTGTGTGAGTTTGATCTTGCTTTAGCCTCATTGTCCTATATTTGGCACACTTTTCCTGAGATTTAACAAACAAATGAAGAAATTAATAAAGAGATTACCAACAAATATATATAATTCAATTTAAAATATAAAACCAAGTCATTGCTTGTTTGATAAAATGAAATCTGCACTACGTATGATTAAATAACTTAGAGAAAAATAACAACCTGCACGACCAGAGTAACAAACAACTGCTAAACATCCAATATTCAAGTTCTAACTAGAAAAATAAAACCAAAAACAATATGATATAAAATTCTAACAGGAAATCAGCATATCTTATTTAAGATCCAAGTTCAAACCACAAAAACAAAAACCAAATAAGATAATTTACAGCTCCTAAAGAAAAAAAAATCATTAACATATCCAAAAATGTGCAGTTCAAACTATAAATTAACGTCTATATTCCAATACCCAATATTCACCATCTAACCATAAGCTGAAAAACCAAAAAATCATTTACAGCTCCAATAATAAAAAATTCAAACAAAAAAACAGCAATAATGATCCAATATTCAAGTTCTAACCAGAAAAATAAAACCGAAAACAAGATGATATAAAATTCTAACAGGAAATCAGCATATCTTATTCAAGATCCAAGTTCAAAACACAAAAACAAAAACCAATTAAAATAATTTATAGTTCCTAAAGCAAAAAAAAATCATTAACATAACCAAAAATGTGCATATCTTATTCAAGATCCAAGTTCAAACCACAAAAATAAAAACCAATTAAGATAATTTACAGCTCCTAAAACAAAAAAAAATCATTAACATATCCAAAAATGTGCAGTTCAAACTATAAATCAACATCTATGTTCCAAAACCCAATATTCATCATCTAACCATAAGCTGAAAAACCAAAAAAACATTTCCAGCTCCAATAATAAAAAATTCAAACCAAAAAACACAATAATGATCCAATATTCAAGTTCTAACCAGAAAAATAAAACAAAAAACAAGATATAAAATTCTAACAGGAAATCAGCATATCTTATTCAAGATCCAAGTTCAAACCACAAAAACAAAAACCAAATAAGATACTTTACAGCTCCTAAAGCAAAAAAAATCATTAACATATCCAAAAATGTGCAGTTCAAACTATAAACCAACATCTATGTTCTAAGACCCAATATTTACCATCTAACCATAAGCTGAAAAACCAAAAAAAACATTTTCAGCTCCAATAATAAAAAATTCAAACCAAAAAACAGCAATAATGTTCTAACTAGAAAAATAAAACCAAAAACAATATGATATACAACTCTAACAGGAAATCAACATCTCTAATTCAGTTCCATCAATAAAGAATCAAACCACCGTCAAAAAATAAATAAATAATCAATCCAAAAAACAACAATAAAAACAAAAAAAAAATACTTACTTGAAAGGTATGCGACAATGTCCTCTTTACAAATAATTCCCACTGATTTTGGTCCATAAATTCGGGTTTCAAAAGTTTGAGATCTCGTGAAGCCATTCGACTTGAATTAGCTTGGCGTACAAGAATTTGAAGTTTGGATTTTCTGTCACGCCACAATTTGGATAACCTTTGAAACACTGATTTCTTTTCCCAATTTTGAACTTTATAATTCATCTATACATTAAAAGATATGAAAAGAAAGACACATTTTGCGATAGCATTAGAAGTTAAAAATTGAATAACTAAAACATTACCTGGAGACAACTCCACATCTTATCTTTCACTTCTTCGTCTACGTCATTCCATCCATCTAATGTATATGGCACAAATTCCTTCACCAAGAAACCTAGAAAAGATACAAACGTTATTGAATTATCTCCGACTGGTTGTCCAAACTCATTATGCTCTAGTTCTTTGCACTTTTGTTGCCCACTAATCAATTTCAACTTTGATGCTCCCCATCCTTTTTTCTTATCCATTTTGCCGTCAATAACTGGTTCTTTACCACGCAAATCTTGTGATGAATTAGATGAATTGCTAGAGTTATTTATTTCCTGCAAAATAACAGAAACAAAAACTTATACGTCCTAGTGTACTTTATTAAAATAAATCAAGATTTGAAATAGAATACAATATCACCTGAATCACATCCACATATGCATTGCTGCGTATTTTTCCCATTTTGCTCGTCATTTGAATGATATGTAATGACCTGATCAAACATGTAATTTTACATGATGCATCACTAAAAATAAACAAGAAAATAAACAAGGAGAGAAATATATTTCAATAGTAAATGAGGACTTGTGTAACTTGAGAAGAAAATTTATCAATTGAAATAAATAACTAAAAAATCTACAACCAAAAATTCAGTCATTTCTCAGTGACATCAATTCTCTCACTCTCATTCCTTGAGTACGGTTCTTTCTCATTAACATTAATCTCAATTTGAGACACATCAAGAGGTGTTGATGTCGTATAGGCATCTTCTTCAGCGACATTCATGTTATGAATGCCCCGAGGCGGCGCTTTTAGCAACACATACCAATTTGATTCATCACTGTCTTGGAAATATAATACTTGCTTTGCTTTTGATGCTAAAATTAAAGGATCGCTTTCAAAAGATTTTATTCCTTTGTGTAGGTTGACCAATGTAAAGCCATCCTCCATTTTGATACCAGTTTCATTATTGGCCTAATCACACCTAAAAACAGGCACTTTGAAAGAGTAGTAGTATGACACCTAAAATTTAATTTACTAAATTACATGCATTAATTTAATAAATATTATGAATATTATTTTTACGTTTAATTGATTTAAATTCTTTATTTGAAATTATGTGCTAATAAAATATTTTATAATTTGTTCAAATGATTTTATTTTACTAACTATTTAATTAATGTTTTTAATTGTTTAAGTTTATTTTTAAAAATGATTTTTAATATGAAATTTAATTGTTTTAATATTTTAAAGGTTTAAACTTCCATAATTAAATGATTTTTAATTAATTGTTTAGTTTATTATTTTAAATGATTTTAACTATTTAGCTTATTTTTTTAAATATTTTCGAGTGTCCAACTTATTTATTTTAAATAGCCTTAGTTTAGCAGTTAATTATTTTAAATTATTTTAAATGTCTAGCTTATTTATTTAAATCCTTTTTAATTTTCCAAATCATTTTAAAGATTTTTATTTTCGCTTGTGTATTTATTTAAATTGCTTTTAAACATTTTCCTAGTTTGTTTAAATTATTTTAAATCACTCTGCTTGTTATTTAAATATTTTACTAGTTGCCGTGACATCGAAATATTTAAAGTGTTTAAATTCTTGGATTTTCAAGCTTGTGTTTTATTGAGTGCAATTTAATTTATAGTCCTAGTTGCCTATTGGTATAGCACTTTTCTCCAATCACTCACACACTCACAATTATATACATACACCTATATTTACACACTCAACCTTATCCTTAAACTTAAATTAAACCCTAGCCCCAAATTACACTCTCATTCTCACGCCTCTCACGCACGACACTCCCTTGTTCTCTCCCAAGAATTTACATCGGCTTCATCCTTCTTCCCCTTCTCTAGAAAATTGATCGGCCACCTCCAAACTACAACCCCTTCACTTCGCCGGCCACTTCCAGCCGCCTTCCGCCTTGGAGGTCACCTTAGGAGGCTGCTCCAGCTCCTGGTCGAGAGATTTCCAGCTTGTTCCATTTTCATTTCTTTGGGTTTCTTGAGTATTTATAAATAGAGGCAAGAATGTGGATTCATTTTCGCACCCCGTAAATTTATTATGTCGTGTGTTTGGTTTATGGTTGCATTTCATTATTTCGAAAATGTATAGCAAGTGCCCTGTTTGATTTTTCCCCATTTCTGTCGTGAGTTGCATTTTTTACATGCTTGAGGAAAATGACATTTTAATTACTTGATGAAGATTGGAATGATTTTGAGTTGAATTGTAGTTGGCATTGATGCCCTGTTATTTCAAAATTTTTCAGAAACTTGCTTATCTTGTAAATGCTGGGTTCGAACAGTTTGTGTTAATTGTGATGTTTGGTTTGTTATTTAGGAACTACCATGGGTGAGTGTAGTTGTAATGAACTGGGCTGGCCCAGTTCATTCTTGCTCTCATGATCTTCTCCTCCCTGGTGAGGAGTTTTTGCCCTCCCCAGGATTCGAACCTTGCAATTCTAGGTCATAAATGCAATGTTCCCTTAATCCTGGTACCATTGAGCTCCCAGGATTCGAACCTTGCACTCCAGGTCATAAATGCAATGTTCCCTTAATCCTGGTACCATTGAGGGCAAAAACTCCCCACCAGGGGGGAGAAGATCATGAGAGCAAGTAATGAACTGCCAGCCCAGTTCATTACAAAAAAGGGCGCCCATCTTATAATTGCCCCAAGTCAAGCACGCTTAACTTTGGAGTTCTTATGTGATGAGCTTCCGAAAAAAAGATGCACCTTCTTGATATGAGTAACACATATGAAATCTTTTAAGCTCTCCTCAACTATGCAGTCCCATACCTACACAGTCTCAGAATCCCTCTCATTCCGGCAGAATCGGTTCATTCATGTCTCCCTCTTCCTAGAAGCCTTTCAGGAGCCGCTCATTGTCCGTGCAACCTCTTGGCACCGGCGATCACTCCCCGCCTCCTCAAGTCAAGCACGCTTAACTTTGGAGTTCTTATGTGATGAGCTTCCGAAAAAAAGATGCACCTTCTTGATATGAGTAACACATATGAAATCTTTTAAGCTCTCCTCAACTATGCAGTCCCATACCTACACAGTCTCAGAATCCCTCTCATTCCGGCAGAATCGGTTCATTCATGTCTCCCTCTGCCTAGAAGCCTTTCAGGAGCCGCTCATTGTCCATGCAACCTCTTGGCACCGGCGATCACTCCCCGCCTCCTCAGCCCCGGGCGTCACATGCCCACCAGCTTCCGCTTGGTTCCTCCCCGAACCATACCGTACTAAGAGAGGTCAGCTTTGATACCATTTTTAACGCCCCACTGTATCAAGACGGGTCTTTTCAACGTGCTTATGTCCTTACTCACACGCACCCTAGAAAACTTCCCAGGGGGTCACCCATCCTATAATTGCCCCAAGTCAAGCACGCTTAACTTTGGAGTTCTTATGTGATGAGCTTCCGAAAAGAAGATGCACCTTCTTGATATGAGTAGCACATATGAAATCTTTTAAGCTCTTCTCAACTATGCAGTCCCATACCTACACAGTCTCAGAATTCCTCTCATTCCGGTAGAATCGGTTCATTCATGTCTCCCTCCGCATAGAAGCCTTTCAGGAGCCGCTCATTGTCCGTGCAAACTCTTGGCACCGGCGATCACTCCCCGCCTCCTCATCCCCGGGCGTCACAGTAGTCACATGGTAGTGTTTAGAATGTCTTGAAGTTAATTGTGAGTTGGAGGTGAAGGAACTTTGATCGTGGAATTGGTTGGGCTTGGGTTTGGACGTGGTTAGGGGCTGCTCCTTGGAGTCACACTAGGCTTTGGGAAAGCTGTTCTAAGTGTTTAAAAAGAGTGTATGGGAGGTCATGTGGTTTGGTTATAAGCTTATGAAGGTTTAGGTGTAGAACTTGGAAGTTGAATGAGGTTGCTGTCCGGAAACTAATGACTAAAGCAAAGTTAAAAATAGAATCTGATTATGGGCTCGGGTATGGTATTTGTTTGGAATGTTGGGAATATGTCGGTGAAAGCGGAAATTAATTCGGTTAAGTTTTGGAAGAGTGCTAGATTTTTAATTGATAAGGTGCAGAAATTTTTTTTAAAGCCAAAGGGCTGCTGCCCGGAAATGGGAATTTTATAAAATGATAACTTAGGAAATAAATTCCGAGGATGATTTATTGACTTAGTACTAAGTTTCATGGAGTCGTGGTTTCAAGCGGAATCCTTTTTGATTAATAATCAAGCAAGTTACATATTTTACGGGCGAACCGCTCCACTTTTCCTTAAGTGCTACATTATGGTTTAGTTTTTTTTTACATCCTTTGGTTTGTTTCCTAAATCACCATACCGATTATCCATGAGTGAGTCATATGCATGATTATTGATTAACTTTTACATGTACGTAATATTTACATATGCATGCTAAGTCCCAAATTCAAGAAGTAAATAAAATATTTTGAACGAAGTGAGATGATTGTGACTACATATTCATGTGTATTGTGTGGAGCTGGAGACGTTTAGCTTTCTTTACCAACTATTCATGTGTATTGTGTGGGGTCAAAGACGTTTGGCTTCCCTTATCGAATTTTCATGTGTATGTGTGGGGCCAGGAGAAATCTTGGTCTCCCTTACCACCAGGGCAAGATGGGTTGGGAGATATCCTGACTCCTTGCGGCATAGTGCACTACAGCCATGATCATGATCGAAATCATAGAGTCACAATTCAAGGATCTAAGTTCACCAAAAATTATTATAACCATGTTCTGTATAGTTTATGCAATTCATTGAGTTTATTTGACTTAGCCTTGCACATGTCATATTCATGCACTCATTTCTTTTTACATGTTCATCATTTTAAGGTTAGGAGCTCGAACAATTATTTTGTTACGCATTATTTTAAATTCTGTGTGTGCTTGTATCTATGTAGTACTCGTTATCCCCCCTCCCCCCCCATATTCTTGCTGATTTTTTTAGACTCACTACACTTATTTGTTTTCAGGCAGGTGAAAGTTATCTTTTAGATTGAGGGGCAAGACTATCGAGTGGAATGTGATGCGGGCCCGGCCATCCCTCCGACCAATGCTCGTCTTCCGCATAGTTACTAGAATTTATATTCTATGGAGCATTTATTTTGCTTAGTTGTCAAATGTATATGTAATATTTTGATAGCATTATTTTTGGGCATGTAAACATTAGATTTCTAATCTTGTGGATATTTGATATGTCGAACCTCTCTCTTGGGCCTCGTTCTTGTCTCGGTCTAGTTTCTTGTGTCGTCATTCGTCTATTTCTTTTATTTTATTTTGGTTGCTGTCTGAGACAGGTTGGTTGTAATATAAACAGAGAGGTCATGCCGAAATTTTTAATAAAATTTTTAATATTTTGATTTCTTTGAAAATCCGTATTTTTATTTAGTTTAATTTAAAGTAGTAGTAGAGTCGTTTCAGTTGGTATCAGAGCATGATTCTGGTTTGGGTTGTGCCTGCTGCCGGTTGCAAGAAACTTGAGAAATCTCGCCTCAAAGCCAGTAAGTTTTTAAAGAATTTTATATGTTAGTCATACTTGAATGGATACTTTAAATGTTTTGATGTCACATTATTTTTAGGAAATTTTCAAAACTAGATGTTTAATTTATTTAAGTGTGTAGTTTAGTGTTTATTCTTGTTTAAAACTTCTTTTATAGTTTAAAGTGTACTATTTGACTATTTATTTTTATAACATGCGGTTCCAAGTTAAACGGAGTTGGTGTACCAATATTCCTTCCAGTTTTGGGCAGTACTTGGTTGTTGTTTGAGTTATTAGGTAGTGTTAGTAATTTTGATGAGATTGTAGGAGTTTGTTGGGAAACATTAAACTTGCGTATTAGGAGTTATTAATTATGTGCTATTATTATAAGTTATTTTCTTATAACTGGATTTTAATCGGGTACAACTAAGCGAATAGTTTATTTAGGAATTTCTAGACACGTTTTTAGTCAGTTAAGTTTATGAATAGAACTCATGTGAAAACTTGGTATACAAACTTGGTTTTATATTATTATGGATAGTTTGAGTTTTCTTTTTTTTTTGGGCAAATGTGATTTTGGGAAATAGTGAATCAGTTACTAATGAGCATTTTGATTATATGAACTACTACTTCAAATGTTATTTTCTTTTTCCTCTTTTGTGCACATATCCATTGCAACATATATTTTCGAATATCCAAAATCTCTTTACGCATCCTTCGTGCATTCATGAATTTGTATAACCTCAACCAACGTTGTATTCTGCTACTTTGGCATTGGTGGAACTTTTAACAAGACCTTGTTCATATTTCGCACTTCTTGAAATTTTTCTTCGGTTCTAGAGCCACATGTTGATGTGAGTAAGATCCATTTTGTCTTCCTTTTTGGTGTTCTACTCATGTTTTGGTTGACATTTGAATATGTCTTAGGACCGTTGTTTCCCCTAATTGTTGACTTGTGTGAATTTCTCTCGACTGAAGTCACACTGACTGTCTTAATTGAGCTTTGATTGTTTGAGCATGATTTCATTACCCATGGATCAATGATAACGAGATTTGTATCTTGTTGGTTCATATTCATTATTCATGGAACCTCCATTATTATTCATTCATTCCTAGAATTGAATTATGAGTGAGTTGTTTCGATTTTTAAATGGGACCGTTAAGAGTAAACAGATAATTTTGGTAAGCTGAATGGGTGAACAGTTACGAGATAGGAAATAGAGTTGTCCCTAGACACTTTTGGATACATTATATTAGCATTCTAAGATTTTGTGAATGTCAACCGATAAGACTAATGCACCAAATATGGGTACAGAATGACGAATAGAAAGTTTTCCAGATAAGCTGTATATTTATTTACCGGTGAAATGCTAAAGTAATTGAGGAACAATGAGAAAGCATTTTCAATCGAATTACAAACTCGTCAAGGTGCCTAGTTGGGTACTAAGTTCTTGAAATATGAGTTCAGGTTGTACCATATAATAATTTGGGAATTTTTGGATTTTCCAAACTTGCTATCAAGTTGAACTAGAGATTTGAGATATGTCTTCAGGTGATATGTTAAAATTATTTGGTACTTAGAGACCGTCTAATCCAATAAATGGATAATAACTCGTGGTATATTTTTACTTAAGGTGTAAATTATGGATTTTTTAGTCGTTGCGTAAGGTATTGAACATAAACCCAGGACCATTAAGTGTAGCACTACTAATAAGTGGCGAGGACCTTTAGAATTTCAAAATGGATATTAAGTTGTTCTTGAAGGTATCATTGTTCCGTAATATTACCGATTTGAGAATATAATGAAATTTACTCGTTTTGTCGGTTCTTATGCAATTGTCGAGGAGATAGGTAATTTATTTTATATGTTGAGCTGACGCAGAGTTGTTAGGGACGCATGATGGGTTTCATGTGTCGTTATTGTGGAAGTACGAGTTAGAATCATCTCGTATCTAAAGGTCTAACGAGGTAGAATTGTATAGTCCCTTAGCAATCCTATTTAGAAAAGATCAGTGTTAGTTGCTAAGTATTTTGTGAACTTCTGAATTTATTTAGAGCTCGAGATGTATATTATATGAGTTAAGTTTAGCTGGTGATTAGACATTAAGCCTAGTTTCGTTGTTAGGAAGCTTTTAAGTTAGAATTAAGGTCGACATAAATTATTTATTGGTTATATAGGCTCTATTGATTGAAATTTCGACGTAGGATATAAGGTTAGAAAAATTTAGGTTTTGCAATGACATAAAGATTTAGGAATTTGTAGGATGTAGAACTTATCAGTGCGGTAGGATGACGTATTTAAGTTGATAAATTTAGATCGACAGTAAATTTGAGGAGTGATAAAATCTCATTGAGGGTAAGACCACTTGAGAACATGTAAGAATTGTAAATTTTATATTATAATAAAAGTTAGTCAGATCTTTGATGGTATAGATATCAATAAGCATCAGAGCGCGTAGAGAAAGCTGATTTGGGCCAACTCATGTAGGTGCAAAGTTAGAAAACTTAGTGTTGATCTGGTCTAAGGTACCCGGACATAGTTAGTGAGTCTTGAATTTTGAGGACGAAATTCCATTTAAGAGAGGAAGGAATTGTGACACCTAAAATCTAATTTACTAAATTACATGCATTAATTTAATAAATATTATGATTATTATTTTTACGTTTAATAGATTTAAATTCTTTATTTGAAATTATGTGCTAATAAAATATTTTATTATTTGTTCAAATGATTTTATTTTACTAACTATTTAATTAATGTTTTTAATTGTTTAAGTTTATTTGTCAAAATGATTTTTAATATGCAATTTAATTGTTTTAATATTATAAAGTTTTAAGATTGCATAATTAAATGATTTTTAATTAATTTTTTAGTTTATTCTTTTAAATGATTTTAACTGTTTAGCTTATTTGTTTAAATATTTTCGAGTGTCCAACTTATTTATTTGAAATAGCCTTAGTTTAGTGGTTAGTTATTTTAAATTATTTTAAATATCTAGCTTATTTATTTAAATCCTTTTTAATTGTCCAAATCATTTTAAAGATTTTTATTATCGCTTGTGTATTTATTTAAATTGCTTTTAAACATTTGCCTAGTTTGTTTAAATTATTTTAAATCTCTCTGCTTGTTATTTAAATATTTTACTCGTTGCCGTGACATCATAATATTTAAAGTGTTTAAATTCTTTGATTTTCAAGCTTGTGTTTTATTGAGTGCAATTTAATTTATAGTCCTAGTTGCCTATTGGTGTAGCACTTTTATCCAATCACTTACACACTCACAATTATATACATGCACCTATACTTACACACTCAACCTTATCCTTAAACTTAAATTAAACTCTAGCCCCAAATTACACTCTCATTCTCATGCCTCTCACGCACGACACTCCCCTATTCTCTCCCAAGCATTTCCATCGGCTTCATCCTTCTTCCCCTTCTCTAGAAAATTGATCGGCCACCTCCAAACTTCAACCCCTTCACTTCGCCGGCCACTTCCACCTGCCTGTCGCCGCCGTGCCGCCTTGGAGGTCACCTTAGAAGGCTGCTCCAGCTGCTGATCGAGAGATTTCTAGCTTGTTCCATTTTCATTTCTTTGGGTTTCTTGAGTATTTCGAAATATAGGCAAGAATGTGGATTCATTTTCGCACCCCGTAAATTTATTATGTCGTGTGTTTGGTTTATGGTTGCATTTCATTATTTCGAAAATGTATAGCAAGTGCCCTGTTCGATTTTTCCCCATTTCTGTCGTGAGTTTCATTTTTTAAATGCTTGAGGAAAATGACATTTTAATTACTTGATGAATATTGGAATGATTTTGGGTTGAATTGTAGTTGGCATTGATGCCCTGTTATTTCAAAAATTTTCAGAAACTTGCATATCTTGTAAATGCTGGGTTCGAACAGTTTGTGTGGATTGTGATGTTTGGTTGGTGATTTAGGAACTACCATGGGTGAATTTAGTCACATGGTAGTGTTTAGAATGGCTTGAAGTTAATTGTGAGTTGGTGGTGAAGGAACTTTGATCGTGGAATTGGTTGGGCTCGGGTTTGGATGTGGTTAGGGGCTGCTCCTTGGAGTCACACTAGGCTTTGGGAAAGCTGTTCTAAGTGTTTAAAAAGAGTGTATGGGAGGTCATGTGGTTTGGTTATAAGCTTATGAAGGTTTAGGTGCAGAACTTGGAACATGAATGAGGTTGCTGTCCGGAAACTAATGACTAAAGCAGGGTTAAAAATAGAATCTGATTATGGGCTCGGGTCTGGTATTTTTTTGGAATGTTGGGAATATGTTGGTGAAAGCGAAAATTAATTCGGTTAAGTTTTGGTCGAGTTCTAGATTTTTAATTGATAAGGTGCAGAAATATTTTTTAAGCCAGAGGGCTGCTGTCCGGAAATGGGAATTTTATAAAATGATCACTTAGGAAAAAAATTACGAGGATGATTTATTGGCTTAGTTCTAAGTGTCATGGAGTAGTGATTTCAAGCGGAATCCTTTTTTATTAAGAATCGAGCAAGTTATATATTTTACGGGCGAACCGCTCCACTTTGCCTTAAGCGCTACATTATGGTTTAGTTTTTTTTCCATCCTTTGGTTTGTTTCCTAAATCACCATCCCGATCATCCATGAGTGAGTCATATGCATGATTATTGATTAACTTTTACATGTACGCCATATTTACATATGCATGCTAAGTCCCACATTCAAGAAGTAAGGAAAATATTTTGAACGAAGTGATATGATTGTGACTACATATTCATGTGTATTGTGTGGGGCTAGAGACGTTTAGCTTCCCTTACCAACTATTCATGTGTATTGTGTGGGGTCAAAGACATTTGGCTTCCCTTACCGAATTTTCATGTGTATGTGTGGGGCTAGGAGAAATCTTGGTCTCCCTTACCACCAGGGCAAGATGGGTTGGGAGATATCCTGACTCCTTGCGGCATAGTGCACTACAGCCATGATCATGATCGAAATCATAGAGTCACAATTCAAGGATCTAAGTTCACCAAAAATTATTATGACCATGTTCTGTACAGTTTATGCAATTCATTGAGTTTATTTGACTTAGCCTTGCACATGTCATATTCATGCACTCATTTCTTTTTACATGTTCATCATTTTTAAGCTTAGGGTCACGAACAATTATTTTGTTACGCATTATTTTAAATTATGTGTGCTTGTATCTATGTAGTACTCGTTATCCCCCCCCCCCCCCCCCCTATTCTTGCTGAGTCTTTTAGACTCACTACACTTATTTGTTTTCAGGCAGGTAAAAGTTATCTTTTAGATCAAGGGGCAAGACTATCAAGTGGAATGCGATGCGGGCCCGACACATACCTCCGACCAATGCTTGTCTTCCGCATAGTTACTAGAATTTATATGCTATGGAGCATTTATTTTGTTTAGTTGTCAAATGTATATGTAATGTTTTGATAGCATTGTTTTTGGGCATGTAAACATTAGATTTCTAATCTTGTGGATATTTGATATGTCGAACCTCTCTCTTGGGCCTCGTTCTTATCTCGGTCTAGTTTCTTGTGTCATCAGTCGTCTATTTATTTTATTTTTTTTGGTTGCCGTCTGAGACAAGTATGTTGTAATATAAACAGAGAGGTTATGCCGAAATATTTAATAAAATTTTTAATATTTTGATTTCTTTGAAAATCCGTATTTTTATTTAGTTTAATTTAAAGTAGTAGTAGAGTCGTTTCAAGTAGTGTAGTAAAACTATATCCCGTATAACCCCATAGTATGATAGTCTTCCTACTGTATGTGAATAAGCATTAGAACTACATTGAAACACCTCTGTCTTGTGTCGACCTTCCAACATCAATTGTGTGGAACCGCTGTCCATTTATAACATAACCCATATAAGATGTAACATGCTTTCTCGGACCATGTGCGAGCCATCGAAGTCGCTCTGAAGAGTTAACAGAAACATGTTTTGATAACCATTCAGCAAATGTTTCCATATGTTTCTTCTGTAACAATGCTTCACTACTTAAGAGACGATGATCTGTTTGTCTCGTTTCTTCACATAACCTTTTAGTGTTTTCATGAATCTAGATCACAAAGAAAAATTCACGTAAAATAAGTGTTGATAGCAAAATCTAAATATATTTTATAATATAAAATTAAATTTGTCAAAATATAAATGAATATTTCTTACCTTTCAAATGGATAAATATAGCGGAATTGGACTGGCCCACACAAGCGAGCCTCTCTTGCTAAATGAATTGTCAAATTAACAGAGATAGTAAAGAAAGCGGGTGGAAAATATCTCTCCAACATGCATAAAATTTCAGCAATATTCTCCTCAAGTTTTTCTAAACGGTTCCTATCTAAAACTCTTTGACACAACTAATTGTAAAATGAACACAACAGAAATATAACATTACGTGGACCTTTTGGTAGAAGATTTCTCAATGCTACTGATAGAAATTGTTGCATTAGAGCATGACAATCATGAGATTTCAGTCCAATAAGCTTATGCTCTTCTAAAGAAACACAATTCCCAATATTTGAGCTATAGCCATCAGGTAACTTTATTTTCTTCAATCTCGAACAAAATACATCCATTTCTTTTTTAGACAACGTGTATGGTGCAGCAGGCTAGTGATAATTATTTTCTCCTTTTAGTTGAGGGTGTAATTCTTTTCTAATGTTTAAGTGAATCAAATCTTTGCGAGCATTCACACCATCTTTGGATTTGTTCTTCAGGTTCAACAATGTGCCTATGATATTTTCGCAGACATTCTCTTCAATATGCATCACATCTAAGTTATGACGTAGCAGGAGCCCCTACAAGTAACCATGGACACATTTCATAGTGTTAGTTGAGAATATTTCTAACAATTTATGAATAAAAAAATAAAAATAATAATGAATAAATTGCAAAATAACTTACACTCCTGTAACGCCCGAAATTATTTAATTTTAATGCGATAATATTTAATTTGAGAATAATTGGAGTTTTGATTTAAATTTTAATATTCTTAAATTATTTAGGATTGAAATTGAATTAAATTATTGGCCGAGGACTGAATTGCAAATGATGAAGACTTGAGGGGCCAAAGTGTAAATATTGAAATTTGGTTGGACACTTTTTATTGTTATATGTATTCACGTGTATGACCACCATATTCATCAGAAATTTAGAGGAGGAACTGAGAGTGGAAGAGAAAAGAAAACTCAAGTCCATTCTTCATCTTAAAAATTCAATATCTTTTGATCCGTTCAACCGATTTCAGATTTGGGCATGGTTTTGGAATCCTGGCAAGAAGATCTTGAAAGTGGTGTAAGAATCTTTTTGTTTCCAGCTATTTTCGAAATCATGTTAGGATAATTCAGAGTGGATCATGGTTTGTGTTCATGACGTTATATATACCGTATATTCGAAGACGGATTAAGAAATGGTGATCATATCGTATGAAATTGTTATGATTTGACAGCTCTAATTCAAAATTCTTAGCATCTGATCTTGCTGGGTTTTAACGTGTATGTGCTGGTTTTGATGGATATGTGATGCTATGGTTGTTAGAATGTTGATAGATTGTAGTATCGGTTATCGAATTTATGCCGTTACGCCGCTGAACTTGTGAATTGAGGCTGTTTCGTTATCTTGTGATAAGCTGTGATATTGTTGAGTTGGTTGCTGATTTTTGTAGCATGATGTATCTAATTTTTCAGATTTGGGTGAGAGCTTGACGAGATCGAGAAGTTCCAAATCGTATCGGCAATGAAAAGAGCAAGGTTTGAGAGTTATAGATTGATACTTGAGTTGAGGTGCAAGTACAATTGTTATTGAAGTGTGATGGTTGTTACTTGTACAGATTGGATAGCTTGACGACACCTTAAAAACCACACTTGAAAGGTAAAAGTGGACTTCTACTTGAATGAGATTAAAACTCGAGATGGTTTGTGTCGAGTTCCCTAAACCACATACGTGTTTGACTATTTGCTCTTATGTGAATTGTTGATTGAGTTTATGATGTTAATGAATGCTATATTGATGTTATATGTTGCATTCATCTTGTGAGACTTATTTCTTGATTTTGAAATGAACTGAAGCGTTCGATTAGACGTTTTGAGGAAATATATATGTAGGTACTGGGTGGTTGAGGTAGCCTATCCTCTGATTTACATGTATGGTGGCTTCAAAGTCTTGAGAAGCAAGATAAGTAGCCCCACCTCGATCGGGAGTGTCGGTGGTTCAGTTACGATATCTTCTTCTCGGGATCCCAATCGATGAAATGAGAGATTTCTTGAGAGAAACCTGTTTTTAATCATTCATTGTATTTATTTATATCATGAGTTTGATATATAAATTGATTTGCATGTTTGTCTCTTTTACTGGGAAATATTTTTCTCACCGGAGTTATCCGGCTGTTGTCATGTTTGTATGTGTGCATGACAAAAGGTGGTTCAGGAACAAAGCAGAGACGAGCTTGAAGAATAGAGACTTGAGAGAATAGAATGATGATCTGGTTAGATATCAAGTTGCTGTCATCTTAGGATAGTTCAAGAACAATTATCTTGTAGTTGATCGACTTGATCTTTTGTCTAGAGATTTTTCTACTTGAATATGTATAACACTCGATCATGTTGTGTTTACTCTAGCAATGATATGGTGGATGTTATGTTGTTGCTTGATGATGTTTCTTGGACTTTGTAAAGCATGTAGTTGGAACAAAGAAGCATGGGACAGCAGCTGTGCCAAACATTTTTTTTTCTGGAGCTTTGGCCCGCGCTTGGGCGAGCCTATTGTCCGCGCGCGCGAGCCAGCTCTCAAGGTCGCTGGCCCATTAGCCTGCGCTCGCACGAGGGGCAAGCCCCGCGCGCGCGCAGGGCCTTTTAAAAAAAAAATTCGTTTGGTTGCTTGGCTTTAATTATTTAATCTTGGAATTAATATTATGAATTAAGAGATTAAGAACCGGGTCGTCACAACTCCAATATGGCAACTCAAAAAAGATTGATTTTTTCTTCCACCTTTGAACCGACTTTTGTACCTTCTTTGAACTATCTTGCTTCTTTCTTTTTTTCCTCAAAGTATTGATAGTCTCACCATTTTTATTTTTACCCCAATCATTTTCAATGTCTTTCATTTCATCCATAATTTCCAAGCCGTTCAAAGGTCTAGGTTTTCCTTTCATCTCTTTTTTCCCATTAAACCACTTCTTTTTTTTGACGAAATGGATGATTAGGAGCAAGAAATCTTCTGTGTCCCTTATATGCAAACTTTCTACTATACTTAAGCCACATTAAACATACATTTTCTCCGCATATGGGGCAACCAAGTTTCCCTTTTGTGGCACATCCAGCTAGATTTCCATAAGCTAGAAAATCATTAATTGTCCACATCAAAATAGCCTTCAGATTAAACATTGACTTGTTAAATGCATCATACGACTCCACACATGTGTCCCACAACTTCTTCAAATCATCCACAAGGGGTTCCAAGTATACATCTATATCATTTCGGGGTTGCTTTGGACCTGGAATCAATAATGTCAGCATAAGGTTTTCCTTTGTCATACACATCAATGGAAGAAGGTTATAATTGACCAAAATAACAGGCCGACAACTATATCTGAAACTAAGGTCACCAAAAGGGTTGAATCCATCTGTTGCAAGACCAAGGCGGAGATTTTTAGGATCCGATGCAAAATCTGGCCACTTATGATTTATTGTATCCCAAGCTACTGAATCAACTGAATTACGCATCATATGATCTTGACTCTTGTGGTTTGAGTGCCAGATCAACTCTTCAGCTTTTTCTTTTGATCTGAACATCCTTTGCAATCTTGGTATTATGGGAAAATACCGTAGTACCTGACCGGCTAAATCGGTTTGATTAAAATCAACTGGCAAGCGTACCAGATCAAGTTATAATATAGTGAATAAAATTCGAATGTCGAACCCACAGGGACTGTATAATTATGACTACCAGAATATATTTATTTCTACTTAATCTAGACTAATAAAAAATAGTGATTTTAGATTTTAAACTAATAACTAAAATTGCAAAAAGAATTAAATTAACTAAAACGCAGCAAGAAAATTGGATTAATTCAAATATGGGAAAAGTTTTATCAAGGACTCACTAATAAACATGATTAAACAAACTAAATCTAAAATCATAGAATAAAAAATACTAGAGTAGAAGAAAAACTGAAGAATTGTTCCACAACTGCCGTCAGCCTTCGCGCGTAATTAAAAAGACAAAAAGTTCTCAAAAATATAATCCAACTTCTATTTATATGGTCCGCTCCAATTAGAATCCTCGTTGACCTAAAAATTCTCAAACATCATGCATCCGAACACGCGCGCGCGCGTGCCTGGCATAGCTCGCGCGCGCGCATCTCAAAAATTCAATGGCCTCGTAAACACCTCGCGCGCGTGCGAGGTAGAAGCTCGCGCGCGCGCGGCTTCATTCAAACTCTCTGGAGATTACTTCTCCTCCTCGAGGCGCGCGCCTTCTCCGCACAGTTGCTTCATAAAAACATCAATTTCCTACAAAATTAAACCAGGAGAGTATAATTCATGCACATAATATAAAACACCTACAAAACTCACAAAAATAAAATAAATGCATGCAAAATAAATATAAATTGACATAAAATAATGTATACTAAACACACTTATCAACACCCCCATACTTAAACCTTACTCGCTCTCGAGCAAGACATGCAAAAACATAATGCAATGACACAAGTATGAATGAGTCATGTTCAATATAGCCTCAGACGAGTTCTAATTCAATATCCCAAAAACTAAAACAACTTTCGATCGTCCACAATACACTGTCAGTTGAACGCAAACGTGTGTGTGTTCCATGTTATTTCAACTTCGTGAAACTTCAAAAGAATCCATCCTAAGAATGTTTAGCGACCTATGACAATTCAATGCAAGTATCACAATTTAGTGCTCTGTCATCTCAACAACCCCAAACACAAAAAATGCACTTTCTTGAAATTTACACATACCTCTTGATTTTGCAATTAATTTCCTAATTCCCCAATAATTACCCGCAAACTTAGCTATAACTAAGATATGATTCGAATTTTAATCCCCTCGTCTATAGCCCGGATGGAGCTACAATCCCATTAAACCCGCAGACTTAGCTATGGAAAATTGGTTAGGATTTCAACCCTTTTCCATGCCCGGATGGAACTGTAATTTTCAAAAATTTGTTTTTAACCCCATGAAATCCGCATACTTAGTCAAAAACAAGAAATTAGGATTTCAATTCCTCACTCGTAACCAGGATGAAGTCAACTTTTAGCAACCCAATTTTTTTTTTCAAAAAATTTATAGGTATGCCCAAGATTATACATGTAATGTCTAAAATCATCAAGAATCAAAAAACACTATCATGATCAACAAACATCTATTGTCATGCAATGATCAAACAAACACAGACTTCATCACTTACATCGCTACACTACACCGGTCTAACATGCGTGCTTAATATTATTCACGAGTCAACTGACAGCTTTTCATGTGCAATCAAAAGAAAAAAATTAGCAAAAATTTTCCAACACAATTTTTCTTTTCCACTCAATCATCATTGGCTAACATATTTCAATTAACTCGCACCGACAATACAAACAACAACAAAATGATATGCATGATTACGAACAAAACACAAACCGAATGATATGCAGCAGAATGAACACAAAACACGATACTAAACACTAAACACCCCCCCATACTTATCTAAAGAATTGTCCTCAATGCTTCAGAATATAAAAAAAATGACAACAAAACAAATGCAAATGCAACAACAAAAAGTGAAACAAAAAGACTCCCCTGGTGACTAATCATCCTCTTATTCTGGAATGGAGGGATCCTGCGGTGCAACCAGAGCAAACTGGGGTGACATGTCAGACTGGAACGAGAATGGAGGTGGATAATTAGGTGCCGCTCGAAAGCCCGATGTATCAAGCCCCAACTGCGTTTCCATGCTGCGCATCATGTCTTCCACATTTTGGAGATGAGTGGAAGTGGCCTGAAAATAATCCATAGCATAGTGGTTGAAAGCGGAGCTCTCAACGGCCATGTCCTGAGCGGTGCGGCGAGGAGGAGTGGGCTGAGGCGGTGGACGAATGCTAGAGGAGCTCCCAACATGAGACTGACTGCTATAAAACTCTAAATTGCGCTTTGCTTTCTTGGAAGTGGCAAGATTCTCATCCACAGTCTTGAAAGGCGGGAGCCACTCCTCATCGAGACTGATCTCCACACCCGCATGACGACAAAGGGCGGTGATGGTGTGAGGAAAGTAGAGGCCCACCATCGGAGTCTGCATCAAATAATAATGGAATCATGGACAGGAATGCCCACATCAATCGGCCACCGCTTTGTGATGGCATACACAAGAATCGCCCTATCGGCCTGCACGTCAACTGTGTGGAGCACTGGTAAAAGTCGCCGGGCTATGAAAGCATACCACAGAGCTGGCTCAAGTTTCAGAAACCGCTCCGGAAAATGAGTGAACCGGAGAGGGTCGTGCCACTGTGCACCCGCATAACACATATCTCTCAAAATTAAATTATAGTCCGGGTTCGCCTTAAAATTCCTAAACTGGCTATCATCAACTGCAGGAGTTTCAAACAACCTATTCAAGGTCTCAGCATCAAACGACACAATTTTTCCTCAGACAAAATCCTTAGAATCATCTCGGGAAGGGGCATTAGCATAAAATTCCAGAACCACCGGAACAATGGGGTTCGGGAACTTTTCAAAATACATTCCATTTTCGCTTATTAATCCCCAAAGCGACAAAATCATTACAGTCCAAAGATAAACCACGCTCAGCAATAGGATTGTGATTGAGTCTAGCATGCTCGTACCTCTCGTGGGCCTCCCGAGAGACGAACCGATTGGAGAGTGCAGCGGAGGAGGATGAGCTAGAGACGACAGGTCCGGATGAACGGAATCGTTTGGCTGGCATAGTGGTGGTCGGCCGGAACAGAGGTGGTGGGCGGCGTTTGGTCGGAGGTGAGCGACGGTGGTAGGAGATAAGCGTAAAACAGGAGCATTCGGACAGAAATTGATGGACACCAACTTGAATTGGCAAGAAGCTTCAAAAATCTGCAAAATACGGGCAATTGTGACAAGAATTTAGGGAGAATTTGACAAGAATTTAGGGAGAATTTGGAGAGGAGAGAATTGGGGATTTAGGGTTTATGGGAGAGAAGGAGGAAGATGAAGAGGGGAATGGGAGAAAAAAATTAAAGAATCCCGTCTATCTATTTTTTTTTCTGACAGCGCGACTCGCGCGTGCGCGAGGAGGAGCCTCGCGCACGTGCGAGTCTGGATTAAGCGACCTTTGGATGTTTATGTGCACACGCGCGAGGAGGAGTTTCACGCGCGCGCGGTCATCTCAATGCTCCTCTGAGGAATTGTGCTGCGCGCGCGCGAGGGGGAGGCCTCGCGCGTGCGCAGTGTAATAAAACAACAGCTGGCTCCGGCTCTGAAAAAGAAAAATAAATAAAATTAAACGAAACCAAAATTAAATAAAACAAAGTAAAGTAGAAAAATGAATACTGGGTTGCCTCCCAGCCAGCGCTAAATTTATAGTCTATAGCCCGACTGTTCTCCCTTTAGTGACAATATTCATGGTGACTTATCCCCCGACTTGGAAAGAGTCAGATTAGTCTTGCACTTGCATGCTACATCACTATAGAACATTTGCAATGGACTAATTCCTACGGAGATCTAAATCTTCTGACATTCATCACCTATAGCTTGAAACACATCAATAAATTTGACAGCAGAGCAAGATTTTAATTGTGGGCTATCATTAGCCAACTTAAGCATATTAAACACCACTTGCTCATTATTCAGTCTCAATATTAACTCTCTTTTCTCATCTTCAACTAACGCCCTTCTCATGGATAAAAACGGACGCCCTAAAATCAGAGGCACTTCACAATCTGCATTCATGTCAAGAATAACAAAATGAATAGGATAAATAAACTTATCAATCTTGACTAGAACATTCTCAACTATCCCTCTTGGGTATTTACTAGATCCATCAGCAAATTTTAGAGAAATATTTTTCGGTTCAATGTTGCCTATACCTAGTTTCTTAGCAAGTGCATGAGACATCAAATTTATACTCAATCCTAAGTCACACAAAACATTATCGACTGAGAATTTTCCAATATTACAAGGTATGGAGAAACTCCCTGGATCGTGAAATTTTTGTGAGAGTTCCTTCTGAAGCACAGTCGAACACTTCTCATTCATTGTGACCTTCGTCAAATCATTCAATTTCTTTTTATTTTTCAGCAAGTCCTTTAGAAATTTGGCATAGTTCGGCATCTGAGCTAATGCATTTGAAAAAGGTATGTTAATATGTAATTTCTTGAAAATTTCAAGAAACTTTTTAAATTGAGAATCAAATAACAGTTGCTTAGCTCTATGGGGGAAAGGTAGTGTAGAAATTGAAAGAGTGGGTGCCCGGTGAGCCAACTTGTGGCTAAGGGCTTTGATGACTCTTTGTATAAACAATCTTTTGTTTAATATAATTTACACTTTTATTAATGGCAATGACTTTATCTTTCTTCATATTGTTATATTGTGATATACTATTGTTGTTTTGATAAAGACCTTGAATATACTATAGTGTATGTAAGATGTGGTAGCACATGGGGATGGCTATCATGAAACACATCTTATAGTCACTGTATATTCTAAACTGTTCCTAGTCGATTGAGCCGTCCGTTAATAAGGATAAGGATCGCTCGAGTTTGAGACTAGCATTTGCGATGCAGAGTACCACGTTTCATTGGTAAGGAACATAGAGATGTTCGAAGCATGCAAATGGATATTCATACGATGAATGATCGAACTACCCTATCCGGACTTTCCAAGTGGTTATCACTTATCGAGTGGATAAAGTCCGCGGTTTTGGTTGTACACCATTAGTCCTTACTACTTGAAACATCATTGAGACTCTATATGCTAGTACTGTGCTTTGACTCGTTTACCGACTCTATTGGGGTCATCAGGTGTCGGGATTGGGTACAGTTACAACACATATAGGAGTCGATGCTTTGTTGTCAAGGATTCACCACATACTTGCGAGTGTGGATATCCTATGCGATCTGAGGAGATATTAGTGTGACGAATCTCTGGCCAAAGTACATGATGTGTTTTAAGAAATGGTTTCTTAGTAGCACATGCGATGTCACTATTTGATCTTCAAGATGTATTGCATAGTTATCGAATCTCGAACGACTCTCGATTTACCAATGGTTGTTGATTCGATCGGGATATATGGATGAAGGGACCGTACTGTACGATAACAAAAATCTATTGGTTCTTGCAGGCACTATCAGTGATACCTAGGGAATCATGGGGCGATGTTGCTAGGCGCTCTTACCATGATTCGATGGGCAAGTCGGAAATTGTTGTTCCGAGTCACAAGGAGTTATGAGCCCACGGCTAGCTGTATCCCTGAACCATTGAGGGTCACACAGAGTAATGGATTTTTAATCCCCGCTGAGATAGTTAAATTTAAAGAGTTAAATTTAATGAACAAAGAAGTGGGACTTCTTATTTAAGAGTAGAGGAGTAAGATTTCCTAAAATGACATAGGGATGGGCATTTTTGGAAATCACTGAATTCGGATTCAGAAAATTTATCTTGACTCTAAAAGATGCAGAAATGGTTTCTGTGAACATTGGTGAAATTGGTTTATCAATCTGAGTCACGATGAATTTTATATTAATTTCTGAACATGCGGGCTTTGCTTGTCAGGCTTGAACTTATGACTAATGGGCCCTAAACTGTTAGCAGCCCACATTATAAATAAGTTATTGCAGTAAAGAAATTACACAACAGAGGTCACAAAATATTTTTGAAAACCCTAGCCTTGTTTTCTCTGAAGTGGCCGCCCCCTTCCCCTCTGCTCGGGAAAAATCCAGCCTGTGAATTTTGAATTACAGTCTGGTTTAACGGATCAAATTAGTTAATTCTCTTCGTAGAAACTTCTGATAGATTTTCTAGTGCAATCTATCAGAGGGATTAAATCTCTGTTCGTGGACCTGATTGAAGAACAGTTCGTCCATCAGTTCCTGGGAGATACAACAAGAGCAGAGCAATCTGTTGGTGTCAATAATCTCGATTCGAGATTGGAGGTAAAAATTTATAATTGTTATTTAATTTTTACACACACAATGTAATCGTAAAGTTTTGATACCCATTATGGAATCGTTCCATATAAAATTTTTAAACTTCCGCTGCACCGGGTATCAATTCTGATTGATCTGATCGCCGTTCTCCAACAGTGGTATCAGAGACAGGTTGCTCAGATCAAGCGATTAAATTAATCGATTGTACAAAAATTTTTTAGCCTCGGTTTTTGAAACAAAATAAATTTTTTTTAAATTAAAAATTTTTCGGGCAAAAAACATGGGCAGCGATCGTCGCTGCCCTAGGGGCAGCTGGGCTGCCCGGCCCGAGCCCTTTTGGGGCGCGGGCAGCCCGGGAGCGTCCCGGGCGGCCCGCGAAAAAAAATTAATTTTTAATTTTTAAAATTAAAATTTTAATATGTTAAAATTCTATTTTTGGTCCGATCGAAAATTGTTTTTGATTGGTCCACGAGGCGTCGGATCGAATTGTTCGAATCCGAAAATTTTAAAATTGATTTTTGGATAAATTTGAATTTTTGGAAAATTTATATATTTTATCCGTTAAATCAGATTTTATGAAATTAATTATTTTTGGTACAATTGATGATAAGATATGATCTTATGGAAATATTGAGTAAAATATGATTTTATGTATAAAATTGGATTTTATATGTAAAATATGATTTTATTTGATAAAAAGATAAAATATGATTTTGTATGTAAAATAATATTTTATATATGGAATATGATTTTATCCTTTTAATTTAAATTGCCATTGCATGTTATCCAATAAATTAATTTTGAATTAAATATTATTGGATAAGGATGATCGATTGCCATGACCAATTTTGTAGGTGTATGTTAGGAATTTACATTTGTTTTTATTGTTGTTGGATTTATTAATGGGCCTGGTTTATGGCCCAATATGAATTGTCATATGTAATAAAAGTGGGCCTGGTTTATGGCCCGTTCCCACCCCTTGAAATATATCCCCTACTTGTCATGGTTATTTATTGTAAATACATTAGACTTAGTGGAAGATGAAGATTTGAAGATGGAGGTGGGCCCAACATACAATAAAGACAGAAGAAATGTAAATGGAAGCTCAATGTAATAGGATTGCATTGCATACTGCATATTACCTAGGATTGGACTAAGACTCGTGATTGGCAACTACGGGTCGATTGAAAATGGAATCGATCATCCTATATAATATATGATATTATCGTTGTATGCATGTATTAGACAAAATTGTATAAATCCCGCAAGCATACAAATTTATAAAATGATGAGACAAATTTTCAAAATTAAAATCCCTCATTTTAAATATGATTTAAAATTGATATCAAGATAAATAAAGGAAATTTAAAATTGTTTAAATGTTCTTACCTTCCATCAACGATCAATGTATGAGATGCTACCCGCGGATACGGTCCGGCTCATATTATTGGGGGGGCCCGTTCGTTGGAAAGCTGTACATTGGATCGACACATGTTGTAAGTTGGGTGGAACTCCCATGGGATCGGCTCATATTATTGGGGGATCCACATGGAGACCGTCCATCACAACTTAATATTGATGGGTCATCTTGACATGTCACAATAAACGGCGTCATATTATTGGGCCCTTATTGGACATGAGTTAAAAACGTGGAGGTCGCTTTGGAAGCAATTGGGCTCTACCTTTTGAAAATTATGGTTGGCTGATATTATTCGGGACCATAGTTTGTCAATTGGACTCCATGTTCTCACTAAGGAAAACAGTTTTCCGTTTTCACTAGAGGGTAGTGAAATCGTTAAAATAGTGGGAGTGAGATTCATAAAATAAATTTCGCCTATTTTATGTCTTAGTAAATTAATTAAACAATCAATGATATTTGTCTGTTTCTGTATTTCATAAAGATGAATTCGCGTAATCCACTTTTCTCTATCCTCGAACAAAATAAACTGACTGGCGCAAACTATACGGAATGGTTCCGTAAGTTGAAGATTGTCTTGACTTCGGAGAAGATGCTCTACGTGTTAGAAAAATCTCCTCCGAAGGAAGCACCAGCTGATATAAGTCCAGAAGAGTTGGCCAAACTTGATACATGGTGGGACCATGATATCAAGGCCAAATGCTATATGCAAGCCTCGATGTTTGATGAACTCCAGAGGCGATTTGAGGACACCGTGAATGCTGCTGACATTCACGTACAACTCAAGGAATTTTTTGGGGCTCAATCGAGAGCTGAAAGGTTCGCTACTGTAAAAGAGCTAATGACGTATCGCATGCGTGAAGGGACTTCGGTCCGTGATCATGGGGTACGAGTGATTTGGCTCATACAGAAGTTGGTAACGCTTGATTTGGTGTTGGAGCGTGAACTCAACGTGGACTTATTACTTCTATCTCTTCCTTCTTCGTTTGACGAATTTGTGGTGAATTTCAATATGAACAAGATAGAGGCCTCCCTTGAAGAGATGGTCAATATGCTTGTAACATATGAATCCACTTTAAAGAAGGATAAACCGGCTTTCTTGGTGGGCTCCTCATCTTCTGCTAAGAAGGGGCCAAGTACAAAGGGTAAGAAACGTTCTGCCCCACCCAAGAAAACCGAACCCGAGAAGAAGTACAAGACAAAGACTTCAAACATGGAAAAGTCCAAGGATGTTTGCCATTACTGCAAGAAGCCCGGTCATTGGAAACGTAACTGCAAGGAATATCTAGAGCAGTTGCGAACTGCAAAGGGTATGTTCTATATTGAAATAAATGTTTCACTTAATACTACTTCTTGGGTATTGGATACCGGATGTGGATCTCACATTTGCAATGATTTGCAGGTGATGACAAGAAGTCGCAGGCTTAGAATGGGTGAGACCCAGCTGAGGCTCGGAAATGGTTCCAGAGTTGAAGCTAAAGCTGTGGGAGATGTTTATTTAATTTTGCAGAACGATTTTAAGTTACTTTTGAGAGATGTTTTATTTGTTCCAGATTTGATTAAAAACATTATTTCTGTTTCTATGCTTGATAGAGATGGTTATTCTTGCAATTTTGTGAATGGGATTTGCAATATTTACAAGAATGAATGTTTGATTGGAAATGGACAACTTGAAAACGATCTATATAACTTAAAATTAAAAGACGTTCCAATAAATTATGTTGATAAACCGGTAACAACAAACAAAAGGAAAATCGATAGTCAAAACCCGGCAAACCTTTGGCATGCTAGGCTAGGTCATATTTCCTCAAGGAGGATGAACAAACTAGTGGGAGAGGGCATGTTTGATATGTCTGATATTAACTCTCTACCTACTTGTGAATCCTGTCTGAAAGGAAAAAAGACTAAATCTCCTTTTATGGGGAAACCTGAGCGTAGTCAAAATCTGTTGGATTTGATCCATACAGATGTTTGTGGTCCATTTAGATTTGGTACTCAATATGGCCACACCTACTTCATTACCTTTACTGATGATTATTCTAGGTATGGGTATTTATATTTAATGAAATATAAGTCTGAAGTATTTGAAAAGTTCAAAGAATTCAAGGCTGAAGTAGAAAACAAGCTAGGTAAAAGTATTAAAGCACTTCGATCGGATCGAGGCGGAGAATACTTAAGTACCGAGTTTTTGGACTATCTGAAAGAGAATGAGATTCTCTCTCAGTGGACTCCTCCTATGACACCACAGCTGAATGGTGTATCGGAGCGTCATAATCGAACTTTGTTGGACATGGTTCGATCCATGATGAGCTTCACTGAGCTTCCACCTTCGTTTTGGGGCTATGCGCTTGAAACGGCGGTATTGTTGTTGAACAACGTCCACACCAAAGCAGTGGACAAAACACCATACGAGTTATGGAATGGCAAAGCTCCTAAGTATTCGTACTTGAGGATTTGGGGATGTCCTGCTTACGTAAAGCAGACAGTGGGAGATAAGTTGGATAGTCGATCCACCTTATGTTATTTTGTAGGGTATCCGAAGAATTCAATCGGATATTATTTCTATCATCATGCTGAAACAAAGGTGTTTGTTTCAAGGAATGCCACCTTCTTGGAGAAGGAGTTCTTATTGGATAAGAAAGGCGAGATGATGGAACTCGAAGAAATTCGAGAAGAACCCGAAATACAAAATAATGATCCTACACCTCAGGAACCATTGATGGACACGCCTATACCTAGAAGATCCGAGAGGACTTCTAGACCTCCTATTCGATATGGTCTTCTTCTTGAAGGGGATCAAGATGAACCCGATGTTGGATGTGATCCAAGAAACTTCAAAGAAGCAATTTCTGATGCGGATTCAAATTTATGGCTTGAAGCTATGCAGTCGGAAATAGATTCGATGCATACAAACCAAGTTTGGTCTTTAGTAGATCCTCCCGATGGAATTGTTCCAATAGGGTGTAAATGGATCTACAAGAGAAAGCTTGGGCCTGATGGTAAGGTATTGACCTACAAGGCGCGATTGGTGGCGAAAGGTTATAGTCAAAGACAAGGAGTTGACTATGATGAAACCTTTTCACCAGTTGCAAAGTTCAAGTCCATAAGAATTCTTATTGCCATAGCTGCTTGGTATGACTATGAGATATGGCAAATGGATGTTAAGACTGCATTTCTTAATGGAAACATTAAGGAAGAGATCTATATGACGCAGCCTGAGGGATACACATCCATGGGAAGCGAGCATAAGGTATGCAAGCTTCAGAGATCAATCTATGGTCTCAAACAAGCATCAAGAAGTTGGAACCAGAAATTTGATGAAACAATAAAGGATTTTGGTTTCATCAAGAACCCGGAGGAACCATGCATGTACAAGAAAGTAGTTAAGGATGCTGTGACATTCTTAGTACTTTATGTTGATGACATCCTACTCATTGGGAATGACGTAGGGATGTTGCAGTCTACAAAGATATGGTTATCAGGTAGATTCTCGATGAAGGATTTGGGTGAGGCATCCTATATTCTAGGGATACAGATCTATAGAGATAGATCTAAGAGAATGATAGGACTGATTCAAGCAACCTACATCGACACCATATTGAAACGGTTTTCAATGGATGGGTCCAAGAGAGGACATCTACCTATGTGTCATGGAGTTTCTCTATCCAAGTCTATGTGTCCCAAGACTGATGAAGAGATAGAGAAAATGACACATGTACCATATGCGTTAGCCATAGGTAGTATCATGTATGGGATGATATCTACCAGACCGGATGTAGCATTTGCTCTGAGTGTCACGAGCAAATATCAAGCTAATCCCGGTCAAATGCATTGGAAAGCCGTGAAGGACATTCTTAAGTACTTACGAAGGACTAAGAATATGTTCATGGTATATGGAGGAAGAGAACTAAAATTGGAAGGCTATACCGACTCTAGCTTCCAAAGTGACGTGGATGACTCGAAGTCAACCTTTGGATTTGTGTTCATGCTCAATGGCGGTGCTGTCTCTTGGAAGAGTTCCAAGTAGGACACCACAGCGGATTCCACAACTGAGACAGAATACATTGCAGCATCAGCTGCTGTTAAAGAGGCCGTTTGGATGAGAAATTTCGTCCAAGAGTTGGGCGTCATTCCTGAAGTTGTTGGTCTAGTCCCGGTGTACTGTGACAACACGGGTGCCGTTGCTCAGGCAAAGGAACCAAGGTCTCATCAAAGATCCAAACACGTACTGAGGAAATACCACATCATCCGGGAGATTGTGGAAAGAGGAGACATCACTGTCGAAAGATTGGCCTCTGCAGACAATATCGCTGATCCACTTACTAAGCCCTTGCCAGGACCATTATTTGACAAACATCGCGAAGCAATGTGTCTACGTAGTATGACTAGTTGGCTTTAGGGCAAGTGGGAGATTGAAAGAGTGGGTGCCCGGTGAGCCAACTTGTGGCTAAGGGCTTTGATGACTCTTTGTATAAACAATCTTTTGTTTAATATAATTTACACTTTTATTAATGGCAATGACTTTATCTTTCTTCATATTGTTATATTGTGATATACTATTGTTGTTTTGATAAAAACCTTGAATATACTATAGTGTATGTAAGATGTGGTAGCACATGGGGATGGCTATCATGAAACACATCTTATAGTCACTGTATATTCTAAACTGTTCCTAGTCGATTGAGCCGTTCGTTAATAAGGATAAGGATCGCTCGAGTTTGAGACTAGCATTTGCGATGCAGAGTACCACGTTTCATTGGTAAGGAACATAGAGATGTTCGAAGCATGCAAATGGATATTCATACGATGAATGATCGAACTACCCTATCCGGACTTTCCAAGTGGTTATCACTTATCGAGTGGATAAAGTCCGCGGTTTTGGTTGTACACCATTAGTCCTTACTAATTGAAACATCATTGAGACTCTATATGCTAGTATTGTGCTTTGACTCGTTTACCGACTCTATTGGGGTCATCAGGTGTCGGGATTGGGTACAGTTACAACACATATAGGAGTCGATGCTTTGTTGTCAAGGATTCACCACATACTTGCGAGTGTGGATATCCTATGCGATCTGAGGAGATATTAGTGTGACGAATCTCTGGCCAAAGTACATGATGTGTTTTAAGAAATGGTTTCTTAGTAGCACATGTGATGTCACTATTTGATCTTCAAGATGTATTGCATAGTTATTGAATCTCGAACGACTCTCGATTTACCAATGATTGTTGATTCGATCGGGATATATGGATGAAGGGACCGTACTGTACGCTAACCAAAATCTATTGGTTCTTTCAGGCACTATCAGTGATACCTAGGGAATCATGGGGCGATGTTGCTAGGCGCTCTTACCATGATTCGATGGGCAAGTCGGAAATTGTTGTTCCGAGTCACAAGGAGTTGTGAGCCCACGGCTAGCTGTATCCCTGAACCATTGAGGGTCACACAGAGTAATGGATTTTTAATCCCCGTTGAGATAGTTAAATTTAAAGAGTTAAATTTAATGAACAAAGAAGTGGGACTTCTTATTTAAGAGTAGAGGAGTAAGATTTCCTAAAATGACATAGGGATGGGCATTTTTGGAAATCACTGAATTCGGATTCAGAAAATTTATCTTGACTCTAAAAGATGCAGAAATGGTTTCTGTGAACATTGGTGAAATTGGTTTATCAATCTTAGTCACGATGAATTTTATATTAATTTCTGAACATGCGGGCTTTTCTTGTCAGGCTTGAACTTATGAATAATGGGCCCTAAGCTGTTAGCAGCCCACATTATAAATAAGTTATTGCAGTACAGAAATTACACAACAGAGGTCACAAAATATTTTTGAAAACCCTAGCCTTGTTTTCTCTGAAGTGGCCGCCCCCTTCCCCTCTGCTCGGGAAAAATCCAGCCTGTGAATTTTGAATTACAGTCTGGTTTAACGGATCAAATTAGTTAATTCTCTTCGTAGAAACTTCTGATAGATTTTCTAGTGCAATCTATCAGAGGGATTAAATCTCTGTTCGTGGACCTGATTGAAGAACAGTTCGTCCATCAGTTCCTGGGAGATACAACAAGAGCAGAGCAATCTGTTGGTGTCAATAATCTCGATTCGAGATTGGAGGTAAAAATTTATAATTTTTATTTAATTTTTACACACACAATGTAATCGTAAAGTTTTGATACCCATTATGGAATCATTCCATATAAAATTTTTAAACTTCCGCTGCACCGGGTATCAATTCTGATTGATCTGATCGCCGTTCTCCAACAGAAATATCAACATCATTATTAACTTCAAATTTTGAAGTCTTACCTTTCTTACCTGTCATGGAGAATTTTTCAGTGCGCACATCCTCCTGTCTGAAATTTTCGTCCCCTCCATATTTTTCTCTTCTACCATCTGCTCAGATTTTTCAGCTTGTGCTCAAGTCACGACCATGATAGCATTTACGCCCTTGGGGTTTGTTTCGGTGTTACTCGGTAAAGTTCCAGTCGGGCGATTTGACAATTGGGTTGCGATTTGCCCCATCTGAATTTCCGATTTCTGCAGCATAGCCTCTTGATTCTGTAGACGGGTCTCAGTGCCCGCTACATATTTCATCATGATTTCTTCAAAGGAAGGCTTCTTCTCGACCGGCTTTGATGTGTTGGCTGTAGGATCTGCAGCTTTCCACGAGAAGTTTGGATGATTCTTCCAGCCAGGATTGTAAGAATTGCTGTAGTGATTGTATGGCTGTCTCCCTTGATTTCCCATGAAATTCGCCGCATCAATCTCAAATACTTGTTGTTACTCGGGCTGTTGAACTTGCACTTGATTGGCTGAAGATGTCTGCATAACTGCCATCTGATGAGTAAGAGCATCGATTTTTGCATTCAGTGTTGTTAATGCATCTAATTCTAATACTCTAGCCTTTTTCTCTTTTTTAGCATCTGGCTGTCCAATGTTACTTCCAGCCATATTTTCAATTATTTCCCATGCCTCCGTCGGTGTCTTCCTGAATAGGCTTCCGTTAGCAGCAGCATCCAACATGGATCGAACAGATTGATCCGCCCCATTGTAGAAGGGCTGAGTCTGTTGGCTCTGAGTAAGATTATGTTGAGGACACATCCTCAACATCTTCTTGAATCGGGTCCAAGCCGCATGTAAAGATTCAGCTTCCTTCTGCCTGAATGAGAAGATGTCAAAAAACAGTTTAGCCATCTTCATGGGAGGGAAATACTTACTCAGAAAGGTCTGAACGAGTTGATCCCATGTAGTAATTGAACCAGCTAGTAAATCATCTAGCCACTCAACAACTTCGCCTTGTAGAGAGAATGGGAATAACCGCAGTCGCACTACATCAGATGTTACCCCATTCACCTTGAACGTGTCGCAGATTGACAGAAAACACTCCAGATAAGCGTAGGGGTCTTCCACAGATGTACCCCCAAATCTAGTTTGAAATTGGATCAGCTGAATAGTAGAGGGTTTCAGCTCAAAATTGTTCTCCTCAACAGCGGGGCAAACTATGCTAGATCCATAACCTTCAACTGGCGGTCTAATAATATCCCAAACAGTACGGTTGTCTGCCATCTCTACTTCAGATTCAGATTCCGACTCTTATTCTAGATTGATAGATTTCTTGGCTTTTCGGATCCTACTAAGCGTGCGTTCGATCTCCAAATCAATTGGTAATAATTCCCGAGATCGAATGCTATGTATGCACAACAGAAAGTACCTGAAAATCACCAAGAAATAAAAGTAAGATTTTTTGAAAATAAATAAAGTCTAATCTCAAGCAAAATAAAAATTTTGATATCAAGCAGTCCCCGGCAACGGCGCCAAAAACTTGACCGGCTAAATTGGTTTGATTAAAATCAACTGGCAAGCATACCAGGTCAAGTTATAATATAGTGAATAAAATTTGAATGTCGAACCCACAGGGACTGTATAAGTATGACTACCAGAATATATTTATTTCTACTTAATCTAGACTAATAAAAAATAGTGATTTCAGATTTTAAACTAATAATTAAAATTGCAAAAAGAATTAAATTAACTAAAACGCAGCAAAAAAATTGGATTAATTCAAATATGGGAAAAGTTCGATCAAGGACTCACTAATAAACATGATTAAACAAACTAAATCTAAAATCATAAAATAAAAAAATACTAGAGTAGAAGAAAAACTGAAGAATTGTTCCACAGCTGCCGTCAGCCTTCGCGCGTAATTAAAAAGACAAAAATTTCTCAAAAATATCATCCAACTTCTATTTATATGATCCGCGCCAATTAGAATCCTCGTTGACCTAGAAATTCTCAAACATCACGCATCCGAACACGCACGCGCGCGCGCCTGGCATAGCTCGCGCGCGCGCAACTCAAAAATTCAGTGGCCTCGTAAACACCTCACGCGCGCGCGAGGTAGAAGCTCGCGCGCGCGCGGCTTCCCTCAAACTCTCTGGAGATTACTTCTCCTCCTCGAGGCGCGCGCCTTCTCCGCATAGTTGCTTCATAAAAACACCAATTTCCTACAAAATTCAAATAGGAGAGTATAATATATGCACATAATATAAAACACCAACAAAACTCACGAAAATAAAATAAATGCATCCAAAATAAATATAAATTGACATAAAATAATTTATACTAAACACACTTATCAGTACCTTTTTCAGGAACTCCTTTACAAACTTTGGCAGTGACTTTGTCCACTTTCCATATTGAAGTACACAATTCCAGATCTTTAAGCTCATTCCTAAATATACAACAATCGTTTGGGCAAGCATGTATCTTCTCATATCCTAAATCAAATGGTTTCAACAACTTCCTCATCGAGTAAACATTTTCTGGGAGTGTGTTTTTTTTCTGGAAGCATGTCAACTAAGATCTTAAGGAGCTTATTGAAAATATTGTCACTGTGACCATTAGTAGACTTGTAATTGTATAATGTGACGACTGCTGACAACTTCGTGTAAGTTGTACAACCAGGAAAGAGAGTTTTTGCATCTTCTAATAAATCAGCAAGCATATAATCTTTCGTTTCAGACATAGTGTTTCCATCCTCTTCTTCCGGCACAAAGACATCCTTATACAAGTTATATGCCTCTCTACTTTCATCCTCTATCCGAACTCCTCCTGAACTACCCTTACCTTTAGATTTTGAGTTATAAATTTCACCATGGAAAACCCAAACAGTATAAGAAGGATCGAACCCCTTAATAATTAAGTGGTCGTACACATCGTCAAATTTCATATACTTCTTATTTTTGCAACGCTTTCAAGGACATAAGATTACTTTCCGTGTTTTGGCATAGTTCCAAGCTTGTGCAATAAATTTTTGCACCCCTTCTTCATACTCGGGAACAAGCCTTGAAGGTAGATGAATTCATTTCTTATCCATTTCATAAATCAACAAAATCTTAACGTACAAATATATGTGTTCATGATTCCTTATATAATTTGAATATCAGTTAGAGAATTAATATAAAATAATATTTGTATACAACAATACACCCAAAATTTTATTTTTAATATAAAATAATATTTTTATATTTATTTAATATACATAAAAAATAAAAGTCAATAAAAAAGGGAGAAGCAAATTAAAATTGATTTTCATATAATTGAAAAACTTGTTCAGATTTCAAACTAGTGCAAGATTGTAAGTTCAATAAAAATTCAAACAATTTGAGGGCCAAACAAGTTGACAGATTTCAAATATCATGAAAATTAATTTAGGACAAAAATTTTTCTAAATGGACAAAATAACAGTTTCATATTCACTTCAAATTAGTTCTTCACAAAAAATAAAGCAAAGACAACCATGCTTCTGTTTCAACACAATGACATCCACAAAGACACATGCTTAGACGAGACAGAATCACATATAAATCTAATTTATAAAAATTCTATGAGATTAGCAAATTATTTTAAGTGATAAATCCAATAGATCCCGTTTCATGAGAACTCAACCAGTCAAAATAATCATAAATGTTCAATTATTAAATTGATCAAGACTCTAAAATATATTAGAGTTTATTTCTGCTGCACCCACACATGCATACACTGTCAAGGACTCAAGTACAAGTCAAGTACAATAATAACTAAAAAGTCTCAAAATTTTCTTTGATTTCTTTTAGTTAAATTGAAAAACTTCAACTAAATTACTTAGTACATCGCAAAACATTGTTCCAAATGCTACTACTCACTCACGGATCGTGCTACAATTTGTGAATAGCAGCTACCCTAAAGAGCAAAAACTTAAATTATTTTACTTCGTGGATAAAAAAATATTGTTTAGATCAAGATTAAGATTTCTATCCAAAGAGGCAAGTCAATGGTAAATATATCAGCTACTGTGATGATTTTATACTAAATCTAGTAACAACATGGAACAAAAATAACAGCTAGATCTTGAAACATATGGGGGATTTATGCTCAAATCTGTTTTGATCGAGATCTCCCATTCAAATCTGTTCAAATCTGCTGATTTTCACTTACACACACACTCAATAATTTGTTCAAACTTCTACTATTTTCTGCTAATCAAACAAGTGTAGTTTTGATCAGATTTCATATATAATATGGTGAACATTTGTCCAATTACAAATGTGAGTATATATAGTTATTATAACTCGTAACCTTGTTGATAAAAGCTGTGGAACTAAACCCGATACAACAATTTCAAAGCAAGAGTCTATTATTACCAATAACGTAAATACATATGCCCTAGAGATTAACAAAGCCCGAGAGAAGCCCAATGTACACCGATAACCAAAACAAATCAGCAACAAATTATTTCTGACCACCATGAAATTCTTCTCATACTGATAACAAAAAAAAAAAAGAGAGAACTGAACTACATCGCTGTGTTCTCCGTGGGCTTCTCGATTTCGTTCTGAGGATGAAAAATTGGTGAAGGCTGGCTTGCAGCAATAGGGTTACCAAAATTAAAACAAAAATTTGGGAGAATAGAGAGGTTTCGATCATAAGAGGAAAAATTGGGGAAAATCAGAAGCTATATGCGAGACGATGACTTACTCAAAAGGCGGATAAATTTTCGATTAATTTCTTCTCTACTAGTCGCAGATTGCTCTGAAGATATGCGTGAGAGATTTCTCAAGATTTCCATGAAGTTACGTGCGACAGATTTCTTGGAGCAATATTTCGCGCTAGATCAATTTATGAGATTTGGGAATTGGTTCTTATGAGATTTGGGAATTGGCGCTTTGTCGATTGAATGGAAAAAAGCCCAACAATGGCATACAAAACGCTGTAGAAATTAAATTTTATGTCATAGCGTGCTGCGCGCGGTAATTAATCTAAATTAAAATCCAAACGACAGCGTGTTGCGAGCTATAGTTACTAAATTTTATTTCACCATTATCCGCAGCATGCTGTGCGCTGTAAACACTATAATTTAACAGCTTATATAGAGGCAAGAAGTAAATAATATTATTAATGGCGTACTATTATTTTACGCTGTTGATGTTGCGCTGCGAAAAGTCAATTTTCTTGTAGTGAGTGGTTGTAGCTTGATGGATATTTTTGTGAGTCTAGGCAAAAAAAAATGTGCAGAAATATCTCCGGAATCCATGATTCTTCACTACGTAGCTCCATTGCATAAGATGCTTGTGTCTTTGAACGATGATGATGATGTCCTTAATATGATTAATCTTCATATGTGTGTAAAGCTTACGACGATTGAATTGAGGGCAGAGAAAAAAAACGAACACCTCAGCAACTTGAATGATGAGAGGTAAAATACATTTATTTATTATTAAACACAATTTCGTACTTCTGTTTTGATAATGTTTTAGTACCATGTTTGAGAAATTAAAAATGAAAGGTTAAATATTGTAGATTGGATCTTATATATTATCAATTAGTTATTTATTTGAAACAAATACAAATCTGACAAATATTTTATATTTGTTCTTGTAGTTGTTGTTCTTTTTCATATTATTAATTGTATATTAAACTGGTAAGGTTTGATGAGTAAGACACACAGTCGAGGAGTGATAACTAGGTTGAAAAGTGAAAGAGTGGGTGCCCGGTTAGCCAACTTGTGGCTAAGGGCTTTTATGACTCTATGTATAAACAATCTTTGTCTAATATAATTTACATTCATTATTGGCATTTTCTTTATCTTTCTTCATATTGTTATATTGTGATATACTATTGTTGTTTTGATAAAGACCTTGAATATACTATAGTGTAAGTAAGATGAGATAGTGAATAAAGAGAGATCACTATTATGAAACACATCTTATAGTCACTGTATATTCTAAACAGTTCCTAGTCAATTGAGCCGTCCGCTAATAAGGATAAGGATCGCTCGAGATTGAGACTAGCATTTGTGATGCCAAGTACCATGTTTCATTGGTAATGAACATGGAGATGTTCAAAGCATGCAAATGGATATTCATATGATGAATGATCGAACTACCCTATTCGAACTTTCCAAGTGGTTATTATTATTTGAGTGGATAAGTCCGCGGTTTTGGTTGTACACCATTAGTCCTTACTACTTGAAACATCATTTAGACTCTATATGTTAGTACTGTACTTTGACTCATTTACCGACTCTATGGGGTCATCAGGTGTCGGGATTGGGTACAGTTACGACACATATAGGAGTCGATGCTTTTTATTCAAAGATTCACCACACGCTTGCGAGTGTGGATATCCTATGCGATCTGAGGAGATATTAGTGTGACAAATCTCTGGCCAGAGTACTCGATGTGATTTAGGCTACTTGGTTTCCTAGTAGCACATGCGATGTCACTATTTGATCTTCAAGATGCGTTGCATAGTTATCGAATCTCGAACGACTCTCGATGTACCAATGGTTGTTGATTCGATCGGGATATATGGATGAAGGGACTGTGCTGTACGCTAACCAAAACTTACTGGTTCTTGCAGGCATTATCAGTGATACCTAGGGAATCATGGGGCGATGTTGCTAGACGCTCTTACCATGATTTTTTGGGTAAGTCGGAAATCGTCGTTCCGAGTCACAAGGAGTTGTGAGCCCACGGCTAGCTGTATCCCTGAACCATTGAGGGTCACACAAGTAATGGATTACTAAACCCCGTTGAGATAGTTAAATTTAAAGAGTTAAATTTAACGAAAGAGAATTTGTACTTCTTAATTAAAGGGGGTGGAATTTCCTAAAATGACATAGGGATGGGCATTTTTGGAAATCACTGAATTCGGATTCAGAAAAATTATCTTGACTTTAAAAGGTGCAGAAATGGTTTCTGTGCACATTGGTGAAATCGTTTTATCAATCGGAGTCATGATGAATTTTATATTAATTTCTATAATAACGGGCTTGGCTTGTTGGGCTTAAGTTATGGATTATGGGCCCTAAAGAGTTAGAGTCCTAATAGAGATATAACTTAATCCAGTCTAAAAATTATATATAAATACATGTGAAGTTTTCGAAAACACTACATTAATTCCTACTTGGTATTTTCAAAAATCACATAAAATAAAAGGAGGGTTTTTCGAAAATCCTCTCTCCCTTTTTGAGAAAATTCAGTCTGTGATTTTTCTGAAAAGTCACTTTCTGAATTGACAGATTAAATCTGTTTAATCTCTACGATAAAAATCTGATTGATTTCTAGTGCAATCAATCAGAATGTTTAGTTTTTTGTTCGTGGACCTAATTCCGGAGATTGATCAAGCGAGTCATCGGTTTCCGGGATTTACAACAAGAGCAGATTAAATCTGTTGGAGTCCACTAATCAAGCCATTGTTTGAAGAGGTAAAAATATTTAATTGTGATTTTTTTATTTTTACTTACAAGATTTTAATCGTTTAGATTTGATACCCACGATATGGAATCGTTCCATATCGAAAAATTTTAATTTTAAACTTCCGCTGCTCCGGGTATCACATCCGTGTGATCAGAGAACGCGTGTTCCAACAGTGGTATCAAAGTCAGGTCTTTCTTTGATCAAAAGATTAAAATTAATCGATTGTACAAAATTTTTAAGCCTCGGTTTTTGGAAAACAAAACGAAAATTTTAAACGAAAATTAAATTTAAACAGGGCAACGGGGCAGCGATCGTCACTGCCCGGGGCAACGAGATCGCTGCCCAAGGGCAGAAATCGTTGCTGCCCAGGGGTAGCGAGATCGCTGCCCTACACCCCACGTGGGGGCGGGGCTGCCCGGGAACGTCCCGGGCAGCCCGGAAAATTAAATTTTTTATTTTTTCCAGAATTTTAAATTTTTGAAATTTTAATTTTTGGTCCGATCGAAAATTGTTTTTGATTGGTCCACGAGGCGTCGGGTCAAATTTTTTGAGTCCGAAATTTTTAAAATTGATTTTTGGATAAATTTGAATTTTTTGAAAATTTATAAATTTTATCCGTTAAATTAGATTTTATAAAATTAATTATTTTGGTACAATTGATGATAAGATATGATCTTATGAAAGGATAAGATAAAATTTGATTTTATCTTTTTAATTATGATGTCATTGCATGTTATCCAATTATTTAATTATTGAATTAATTATTGGATAAAAGGATGATCGATTGCCATGACTAATTTGGTAGGTGTAGGTTATTTACATTTGGTTTTATTGTTGTTGGGTTTTATTAATGGGCTTGGTTTATAGCCCAATTTGAATTGTCATTTGTAATAAAAAATGGGCCTAGTTTATGGCCCGTTCCCACCCTTAAATATGTATCCCATACTTGTCATCGAAATTAATTGTAAATTTATTAGACTTAGTGGGAGATAAAGATTTGAAGACAAAGGTGGGCCCAGCAGACAATAAAGACCGAAGAAATGTAAATTGGAAGCTCAATGTAATAGGATTGCATTGCATACTTGCATATTACCTAGGATTGGACTTAGAATCGTGATTGGCAACCACGGATCGATTAGTGATTGGGATCGATCATCATTTAAATAATATATGATATTATTGTTGAATGCATGTTTAAACTAAATTGTATAAATCCCGCAAGCATACAAACTTTAAAAGATGAGATGAATTTTTAAAATTAAAAATCTCTCATTTTAAATATGATTTAATATTGATATCAATATTTATAAAAGGAAATTTAAATATTGTTTAAATGTTCCTACCTTCCATCAACGATCAATGTATGAGATGCTACCCGCGGGCACGGTCCGGCTCATATTATTGGGGGGGCCCGTTCGTCGAAAAGTTGTACATTGGATCGACACATGTTGTAAGTTGGGTGGAACTCCCATGGGATTGGCTCATATTATTGGGGATCCACATGGCGACCGTCCATCACAACTTAATATTGATGGGTAATCTTGACATGTCACAATAAACGGCGTCATATTATTGGGCCCTTATTGGACATGAGGTAAAAACATGGGGGTTGCTTTGGAAGCAATTGGGCTCTACCTTTTGAAAATTATGGTTGGATGATATTATTCGGGACTATAGTTTTTCAATTGAACTCCATGTTCCCACTAAAGAAACTAGTTTTCCGTTTTCACTAGAGGGTAGTGAAGCCATTAAAATAGTGGGAGTGAAATTCATAAAATAAATTTTGCCATATTTTATGTCTTAGTAAATTACTTAAACAATCATCGGCTATTGTCTGTTTCATCTCAGTATATCATTATGATGAATCTTCGTAATCCACATGTTTCAATTCTCGAACAAAATAAACTTTATGGCGCAAACTATACGGAAAGGTTCCATGAGTTAAGATTGTCCTGAATTCGGAAAAGATTTTTTAGGTGTTAGAAAAGGCTCCTCTGAAAAACAGCCCCGGCTGATGTAACTTCGTAAAGGTTGGCCAAACTAGAGAAATGGTTGGACCATGATTTCAAGTCCAAATGTTACATGCAAAACTAGAGAAGTCTAAAGAAGTTTGCCATCACTGCAAGAAACCCGGTTACTGGAAGCGCAACTGCAAAGAATATATATCGAGTAGTTACGAACTGTAGAGGATATATTTTATAAATGTTTCACTTAATAATACTTCTTGGGTATTGGATACCAGATGTAGATCTCACATTTGCAATGAGTTGCAGATGATGACAAGAAGTAATAGGCTAAGGATGGGTGAGACCCAGTTAAGGCTCAGGAATGGTTCCAGAGTTGAATCCAAAGCTATGGGAAACATTCGTTTAATTTTGCAAAACGATTTTAAGCTATATTTTGAGAGATATGTTTTTATTTGTACCAAGATTTCATTAAAACATTATTTCTATTTCTATTCTTGATAGAGAAGATCTTTCTTGCAATTTTGCGAATGAGATTTGCAATATTTAGAAGAATGAATGTTTGATTTGAAATGGACAATTTAAAAACGATCTATATAACTTAAAATTAAAAGACGTTCTAGTTGATTATGTTGATAAACTGGCAACAACAAATAAAAGGAAAAACGATAGTCAAAACCCGGCAAACCTTTGGCATGCTAGGCTAGGTCATATTTCCTCAAGGAGGATGAACAAGCTAGTGGGAGAGGGCATGTTTGATATGTCTGATATTAACTCTCTACCTACTTGTGAGTCCTGCCTAAAAGGAAAAATGACTAAATCTCCTTTTAAAGGGAAGCCTGAGCGTAGTCAAAATCTGTTGGATTTGATCAAAACAGATGTTTGCGGACCATTTAGTATCGGTACTAAATTTGGTCACACCTACTTCATTACCTTTACTGATGATTATTCTAGGTATGGGTATTTATATTTGATGAAATAAAAGTCTGAATCATTTGAAAATTTCAAAGAATTCAAGGATGAAGTAGAAAACAAACAAGGTAGAAGTATTAAAGCACTTTGATCGGATAGAGGTGGAGAATACTTAAGTACCGAGTTTTTGAGCTATCTAAAAGAGAATGGGATTCTCTCTCAGTGGACTCCTCTTATGGCACCTCAGCTGAATGGTGTTTCGGAGCGTCGCAATCGAACTATGTTGGACATGGTTCGATCTATGATGAGCTTCACTGAGCTCCCACCTTCGTTTTGGAGCTATGCACTTGAAACGGCGGTATTGTTGTTGAATAATGTCCACACAAAAGCAGTGAATAAAACTCCATGCGAGTTATGGAATGACAAAGCTCCTAAGTATTCGTACTTGAGGATTTGGGGATGTCCTGCTTACGTGAAGCAGACAGTGGGAGATAAGTTGGATAGTCGATCTACCTTATGTTACTTTGTAGGGTATCCAAAGAATTCAATCGGATATTATTTCTATCATCCTACTGAAACAAAAGTGTTTGTTTCGAGGAATGCCACCTTCATGGAGAAGGAGTTCTTATTAGATAAGAAAGGAAGATGATGGAACTCGAAGAAATTCGAGAAGAACCCGAGATAAAATGTAGTAACCCAGATTCTATTTTAAGATAATGATATGTTAAACATGATTAAGGGTTAGTAATTAACCAATTCCAGGGCATAATTGAACTTCAGAACTACCAGATGGATCGCTACATCTAAAGGTAGTAGCCAAGTTCCACTTTACATGCTATGATATGACATATAATTTTAAAAGTGGCAAAACATGATTAAGGAGTCCTTATTTGGTGAAAATAAGTGGAAAATCAGCTCGGGAACAGCTGAAAATGGTAGGAAGGGTCCCGGGGATCTCGGACAATTCGGAGGCACCGAAATGAGTTCGGACCATCCGAACTCAAATACTAAGTTCGGACCATCTGAACCTGGGTTCGTAGGATCCGAACCCAGTACTTAGGAGGCTCCGAACTCCCCCAGACAGCAATGCTAGATGACTAATCCGCAATTTTTGACAAGTGTAGTACATGCAGGTTTGGAGGGTCCAAACCCAGTTCGGAGGCTCCGAACTCCGACGGATTTTTGGCTATAAATAGGGCTTTTCGGAGTCATAATTTGAAATACAAATTCCCGAGGTTCCTTCTTCAGTTATATAGTGTGAGATATACACTTGAGGGCCCTATCGATTATAATAGAGGTTCTGGAATAACCAAGGAATGGTTATAGTCATCCGGGACTAGCGACTCCAAAGGGCTATCGATGGACGAAGGTATGGTCCGGGAATCTGTTTAAGTTTTGGGAGTACTTATTAGCTTAGTTAAGGCTTATAGAACTTGTGTAGTGATACGGTGAACTTCTGAATATAGGATTGGAACCTAGGATCCTACTAGATTTGAACTAGCTTAGAGGTACGTACACATTGACTGAGAAAGCCAGCGAGTATACATGTTTATATGTTGCATTTATTTGGCATTATTATATGGCATGATATATGATTTAACACTTTCTATATTCATATGTCATGTGCATATACACGTTGAGCCTATACCTTGATATACCTGATTATAGAGCCGTTCAGCTCTATACTCGATAGTCTGTCACTGAGAGTACCGCAATGGCGGGGACATTTATGTCTGACTACTCTGGTGTACTTGACGAGTGTGGTTGCACCCAGAGGTTGATCCGTGCGGTGGCAGCACTCATGTGGCACCGGTACTGAGCATGACTTTTCAGATGACCCTTTACCAGTCACCATGTTGGATGCATCATATTTATACGTGTACTCATGTTTATGTACTGGGCGTTGGCGCTCACGTCCTAGTTGTTATCTTGGACACCCTATTCCATGGGGCAGGTCGCAGGATGGACGGAGCTGGGGGTTCAAGGCAGGATTAGGGAGCAGGCCTTGAGGAGTTAGTTATACAGCAGGATTTGATATAGCTGTATAATGTTTACTTTTAAGTATTTCGATATGGTTGTATCAGTACTGATGAATAAGCTTGACACTTTTATACTAAGCTGATATGTAATTTATGGTTATGTTTCCGCACGTTTTACTCTGTTAAGTTATTTTGCTGTATGAAGTTTAATGCATGCTATTAGTTTCCAGTTAGTAGGTGATACCATGCAGGGTCACTACATTTTTTGGATCAGAGCATGCTTAGATTTTGGGATTAGTACTTGGGATTTAGAATTAGTTTTGAGTAATTCTTGCGCATTTGGGATTTTAATGTGCAATTTTTTTCAGGATATGGCTGACGAGAGTCACGGTAGTGTTGGCCAGGGAGGTGGTCATCATCATCGTCATCACCGCCATCATGATGAACAACATCGTCATCATGAGGGTAGACGTCGCTACTCTATCAATAAATTCATGCAAGTAGGACCGAAACCTTCGGTGGGAGGCGAGAATCCTGAACAAGAAAGAAGTTGGATGTCTAAACTCGAGAGTACTTTTCGTGCTTTCGATTGTACTGAGGATCAAAAATTGGAATTGGTGGGATTCCAAAGCTGCTCAGGCACGTACTGAGGTAGGACAGGTGACTTGGGGAGATTTCTGTCAGCAGTTCCAGAAACTGTATTTTCCTCCAGCTGTTCGCCAAGCACGATCGATGGAGTTGCTTACTCTGAGGCAAGGATCAATGACTATTGATCAATATCAGCAACGATTTCTTGATCTGCTACCTTTCAGTCCTCATATTAATGAGAGTGATGCATCGAAGTATGATCTCTTTCTACAAGGCCTGAACCAAGATATCTACTCACAGGTTGTTGTATGTGATGACCCAGTATCTTATGAGACTTTGGTGAACCGTTGCCGTCTTGTGGAGACCAGAAACAGGCGTGCACAGTTGTTGATGCCAGCACAGCTTAGTGGATCATTTGAGCCTAGAGCTCAATCTGTTGTGCAATTTGGACCTACGTCTTCTTCTACTCCTACTACTTCATCTGGATCTCGTGGTTCACGAGGTATGTTCCGTTTTGGGAAGAATAAGAAGAAGGAGGAGTTTTGTAGTCACTGTGGAGGGAAGCATCCTGCACCTTCATGTCGGAGAGCTACTGGTGCTTGTTATATTTGCGGTCAGCAGGGACATCTGCGGAGAGATTATCCTCAGCGCATGGGTTCTGCTAGTGGATCGGGATCACAGGTTGGATCTCAGGCTTCTACTTTTCCACGACAGCAGCCAGCACCACAGAGTTCTTCTGGTTACCATCCCCAAACTCAAGGGCAGGTATTTGCTTTGTCTCAAGAACAGGCTACTGAGGGAAGTGATCGCATGTTGGCAGGTACCTTTCTGTTATGTGGTATTCCTGCACTTGTTTTAATTGATACTGGAGCATCGAATTCCTTTATTTCTAGTCGCTTTGTTAAGAGACATAGATTACCTTATGTATCATTAGATATGGATTTAGTTGTATCTACTCCGCTGGAGCAGGAGATAGTAACTAAGCGTCTAGTGATGGGTTGCCGTCTAGAGGTTGAGGGTAATGTATTGCCAGCTAATCTGATGATATTAGCGATGACAGATTTTGATTGTATTTTGGGAATAGATATACTGACTTTGTATCACGCTACTGTGGATTGTTATCAGTGTCTGGTACAGTTTCATCCTGCTAAGGGTGATAGCTGGTATTTTTATGGTGAGGGTGCGCGACCTCCGATGCCACTTGTTTCGGCTCTGAAGGCATGTCATGTTTTGGAGTCAGGTGGGGAGGGCTACCTTATCTATGCAGTTGATATGTCCATGAGTAGTATGGGTATTGATCAATTACCGGTAGTCAGTGAGTTTCCTGATGTATTCCCTGAAGAGATTCCTGGTTTTTCTCCGGTGCGAGAGGTTGAATTTGGTATTGATTTAGTACCAGGAACTACGCCTATATCCCGAGCGCCTTATCGTCTAGCACCATCAGAGATGAGGGAATTGAAACAGCAGTTACATGATCTGCTTGATAAGGGATATATTCATCCGAGTGTTTCTCCGTGGGGAGCACCTGTTTTGTTCGTCAAGAAAAAAGATGGATCGATGCGATTGTGTATTGATTACAGGCAGTTGAATCGTGTCACCATCAAGAATAAGTATCCTTTGCCGTGGATTGATGATCTATTTGATCAACTACAGGGTACTTCTATTTACTCCAAGATAGATCTGAGATCTGGATACCACCAGATGCGGGTAGGAGACTAAGATATTTCTACGACTGCTTTTAGGACCAGATACAGGCATTATGAATTTCTGGTGATGCCATTCGGTCTGACGAATGCACCGACAGTCTTTATGAATCTGATGAATCAGGTATTTCGAGAATATTTGGATAGATTTGCCATCGTCTTCATTGATGATATTCTTGTCTATTCTCATGACAAGGATGAGCATGCACAACATTTGAGGATTGTTTTACAGATGTTACGAGATAAGCAGCTGTATGCGAAATTGAGCAAGTGTGAATTTTGGCTTGATCGGGTAGTGTTTCTCGGTCATGTGATTTCTAATGAAGGGATATCTGTTGATCCTAGTAAGATAGAGGAAGTGCTGAACTGGTCTCGTCCGACGACGGTTGTTGAGATTCGTAGTTTCTTGGGTCTAGCTGGATATTACCGTCGGTTCATCGAGAATTTTGCACAATTGGCCAGACCTTTGACACAGCTTACACGGAAAGATGTTGCCTTCATATGGTCCTCGGATTGTGAGGAGTCATTTCACGAGCTGCGTGGACGTCTTACTACTGCACCTGTGCTAGCTCTACCTTCTGGATCAGGAGGTTATGTTGTCTATACTGATGCCTTTGGTCAGGGGTTAGGATGTGTTCTGACACAGCATGGACATGTTATTGCCTATTCTTCTCGACAGTTGAAGACCCATGAGAGTAATTATCCAGTACATGATCTCGAGTTAGCCGCCATTGTATTTGCACTCAAGATCTGGAGGCATTATCTTTATGGCGAGAAATTTGAGATATTCACGGATCACAAGAGTTTGAAGTATTTATTCACTTAGGCGGAGTTGAATATGCGACAGAGACGCTGGATGGATCTTCTGAAGGATTATGATTGTGAAATCAAATATCATCCAGGTTCTGTTAATCTTACTGCTGATGCCTTGAGTCAGCAGGTGAGACTTTCTGCACTTCAAACTAGTGAAGTATCTCATATGATTCAAGAGTGCTGTTCATTGAGTTTTACGCTCAAGCACAAGAAAGGGAGAAATGAGATTCGATTGTATACTATTTTGTCTGAGATAGCATTGTATTCTCGGATCAGAGATGCTCAGATATCTGATGTTAAGACTCAGCGTTTGGCACGTTTAGCCAATGGAGTTAATACATCTGGATTTCATTTTCAGCCAGATGGTTTATTGTGCTTATCTAATCGAGTGGTTGTACCTAATGTTGCGGAGCTCAGAAACGATATTCTATCTCAAGCTCACAGGAGTCGATTATCAGTTCATCCTGGAAGCATGAAAATGTATAAAAACTTGCGAACTAGATTCTGGTGGAAAGGGATGAAGCGGAGTGTGTATCAATTTGTTTCAAGATGTTTGGTTTGTCAACAGGTCAAGGCTGAATACCGACGACCAGGTGGATTATTGCAGAATCTTGAGATTCCCGAATGGAAGTGGGAGCACGTAACTATGGATTTTGTTACCCACTTACCTATGACTTCACGTCAGTGTGATGCTATCTGGGTCGTTGTTGACCGTTTGACAAAATCAGCACACTTTATTCCTTATAACCGGGAGTATTCTTATGATCGCATGACACGTTTATACATCCAGGAGATAGTGCGATTGCATGGGATTCCAATGAGCATAGTCAGTGATAGAGACCCACGATTTACCTCACATTTTTGGGGTAGTTTTCAGGAGGCGTTGGGTACCACTCTGAGTTTGAGCACTGCATATCATCCGGAGACTGACGGACAGTCAGAGCGGATGATTCATACATTGGAGGATATGCTACGTTCTTCTATCATGGACTTTGGCTTATCTTGGCAGGATCAGTTACCTTTGATCGAATTTGCCTACAATAACAGTTATCATCGTAGTATTGATATGGCACCTTTCGAGGCATTGTACGGTCGACGGTGTCGTACTCCATTATTCTGGGATGAAGTCGGGAAATGACAAGTCGAGGGTCCTGAATTGGTGCAGCAGATTGTAGACAAGGTAGATTTGATCAAGCATAGGATCAAAGTTGCTCAAGATAGACAAGCCAGTTATGCTAATATTCGTCGCAGGCCACTTCAGTTTGAGTCTGGTGAATATGTGTTTCTACGAGTATGACCTTTCAGGAAGGTGATGAGATTCGGCGTGAAAGGCAAGTTGTCTCCTCGTTTTATTGGACCTTTCCAGATACTGGAAAAGATCGGAGATGTTGCATATCGTTTGGCGTTACCGCCAAATCTTTCCAGTATACATAATGTTTTTCATGTGTCGTTACTTCGACAGTATATAGCTGATGAATCTCATGTGATTCAGTCTACTGATATTGAGCTAGAGCCAGATCTGTCTTTTGTTGAACGACCAATCTGTAACTTAGACAGAAAGGAGAAAGTTATTCGGAACAAGACTATACCACTTGTGATGGTACAGTGGCAGCGCCGAGGCGTTGAAGAAGCAACTTGGGAAACTGAGAGTCATATGCGAGCAGAATATCTTGAGTTGTTTGTTGTGTATTTTTTATTACCATGTAAAGATGTAATTACAGTTGTTTTAATAAAACATGGTTTGATGTTTCATATTATTATCTTGATTTGTCTTTAGATTTTATTTCGCGGACGAAATATCTAAAGGTGGGGAGAATGTAGTAACCCAGATTCCATTTTAAGATAATGATATGTTAAACATGATTAAGGGTTAGTAATTAACCAATTTCAGGGCATAATTGGACTTCAGAATTACCAGATGGATCGCTACATCTAAAGGTAGTATCCAAGTTCCACTTTACATGATATGATATGACATATAATTTTAAAAGTGGCAAAACATGATTAAGGAGTCCTTATTTGGTGAAAATAAGTGGAAAATCAGCTCCGGAACGCCCGAAAATGGTAGGAAGGGTCCCTGGGTTCTCGGACAGTTCGGAGGCACCAAAATGAGTTCGAACCATCCGAACTCAAATACTAAGTTCGGAGGATCCGAACCTGGGTTCGGAGGATCCGAACCCAGCACTTAGGAGGCTCCGAACTCCCCCAGACAGCAATGCTAGATAACTAATCCGCGATTTTTGACAAGTGATGTACATGCAGGTTCGGAGGGTCCGAACCCAGTTCAGAGGCTTCGAACTCCGACGGATTTTTGGCTATAAATAGGGCTCTTCGGAGTCATAATTTGAAATACGAATTCCCGAGGTTCCTTCTTCAGTTATATAGTGTGAGATATACACTTGAGGGCCCTATCGGTTAAAATAGAGGTTCTGGAATAACCAAGGAGTGGTTATAGTCATCCGGGACTAGCGACTCCAAAGGGCTATCGACAGACGAAGGTATGGTCCGGGAATCTGTTTATGTTTTGGGAGTACTTATTAGCTTAGTTAAGGCTTATAGAACTTGTGTAGTGATACGGTGAAATTCTGAATATAGTCTTGGAACCTAGGATCCTACTAGACTTGAACTAGCTTAGAGGTCCGTACACATTGACTGAGATTGCCAGCGAGTATACATGTTTATATGTTGCATTTATTTGGCATTATTATATGGCATGATATATGATTTACCGCTTTCTATATTCATATGTCATGTGCATATACACGTTGAGCCTATACCTTGATATACTTGACGAGTGTGGTTGCACCCAGAGGTTGATCCGTGCGGTGGCAACACTCAGAGGTTGATCCATGCGGTGGCAACACTCATGTGGCGCCGGTACTGAGCATGACTTTTTAGATGACCCTTTACCAGTCATCATGTTGTATGCATCATATTTATACGTGTACTCATGTTTATGTACTAGGAGTTAGCGCTCACGTCCTAGTTGTTATGTTGGACACCCTATTCCATGAGGCAGGTCGCAGGATGGACGGAGCTGGGGGTTCAAGGCAAGATTAGGGAGAAGGCCTTGAGGAGTTAGTTATACAGCAGGATTCGATATAGCTGTATAATGTTTACTTTTAAGTATTTCGATATGGTTGTATCACTACTGATGAATAAGCTTGACACTTTTATACTAAGCTGATATATAATTTATGGTTATGTTTCCGCACGTTTTACTCTGTTAAGTTATTTTGCTGTATTAAGTTTAATGCATGCTATTAGTTGCCAGTTAGTAGGTGATACCATGCAGGATCACTACATACAAAATAACGATCCCACACCTCAAGAACCTTCAACGGACACGCCAATTCCTAGAAGATCCGAGAGGACTTCTAGACCTCCTATTCGATATGGTCTTCTTCTTGAAGGGGATCAAAGTGAACCCGACATTGGATGTGATCCAAGAAACTTCAAGGAAGCAATTTCTGATGCGGATTCGAATTTATGGCTTGAAGCTATGCAGTCGGAAATAGACTCGATGCATACAAACCAAGTTTGGTCTTTAGTAGATCCTCCCGATGGAATTGTTCCAATAGGGTGTAAATGGATCTACAAGAGAAAACGTGGGCCTGATGGTAAGGTATTGACCTACAAGGCACGATTGGTCGCAAAAGGTTATACTCAAAGACAAGGAGTTGACTATGATGAAACTTTTCACCAGTTGCAATGTTCAAGTCCATAAGAATCCTTATTGCCATAGAAGCTTGGTATGACTATGAGATATGGCAAATGGATGTTAAGACTGCATTCCTTAATGGAAACATTAAGGAAGAGATCTATATGATGCAACCCGAGGGATTCACATCTATGGGAAGCGAGCATAAGGTATGCAAGCTTCAGAGATCAATATATGGTCTCAAACAAGCATCAAGAAGTTGGAACCAAAAATTTGATGAAACAATAAAGGACTTTGGTTTCATCAAAAACCCGGAGGAACCGTGCGTGTACAAGAAAGTAGTTAAGGATGCGGTGACGTTCTTAGTGCTTTATATTGATGACATCCTAGTCATTGGGAATGACGTAGGGATGTTGCAGTCAACAAAGATATGGTTATCAGGTAGATTCTCGATGAAGGATTTGGGTGAGGCCTCCTATATTCTAGGGATACAAATCTATAGAGATAGATCTAAGAGAATGATAGGACTCACTCAAGCAACCTACATCGACACTATATTGAAAAGGTTTTCAATGGATGAGTCCAAGAGAGGACATCTACCTATGTGTCATGGAGTTTCTCTATCCAAGTCTATGTGTCCCAAGACTGATGAAGAGATAGAGAAAATGACACACATACCATATGTGTCAGCCATATGTAGTATTATGTATGGGATGATATCTAACAGACCGGATGTGGCATTTGCTCTGAGTGTCACGAGCAGATATCAAGCCAATATGGGTCAAATGCATTGGAAAGCCGTGAAGGATATTCTTAAGTACTTAAGAAGGACTAAGAATATATTCATGGTTTATGGAGGAAGAGAATTGAAATTGGAAGGCTATACCGACTCTAGCTTCCAAAGCAACGTGGATGACTCAAAGTCAACATATGGATTTGTATTCATGCTCAATGACGGTGCTGTCTCTTGGAAGAGTTCCAAGCAGGACACCACAGTGGATTCCACCACTGAGGCAGAATACATTGCAGCATCAGCTGCTGCTAAAGAGGCCGTTTGGATGAGAAATTTTGTCCAAGAGTTGGGCGTAATTCCTGAAGCTGTTGGTCCAGTTCTGGTGTACTACGACAACACTGGTGTCGTTGCTCAGGCAAAGGAACCAAGGTCTCATCAAAGATCCAAACACGTACTGAGAAAATACCACATCATCCGGTAGATTGTGGAAAGAGGAGACATCACTGTCAAGAGAGTGACCTCTAGAGACAATATCGCTGATCCACTTACTAAGCCCTTGTCAGGACCATTGTTTGACAAACATCGCGAAACAATGGGATTACGTAGTATGACTAGTTGGCTTTAGGGCAAGTGGGAGATTGAAAGAGTGGGTGCCCGGTTAGCCAACTTGTGGCTAAGGGCTTTTATGACTCTATGTATAAACAATCTTTGTTTAATATAATTTACATTCATTAATGACATTTTCTTTATCTTTCTTCATATTGTTATATTGTGATATACTATTGTTGTTTTGATAAAGACCTTGAATATACTATAGTGTAAGTAAGATGAGATAGTGAATAAAGAGAGATCACTATTATGAAACACATCTTATAGTCACTATATATTCTAAACAGTTCCTAGTCAATTGAGTCGTCCGCTAATAAGGATAAGGATCGCTCGAGATTGAGACTAGCATTTGTGATGACAAGTACCACGTTTCATTGGTAATGAACATGGAGATGTTCAAAGCATGCAAATGGATATTCATATGATGAATGATCGAACTACCCTATTCGGACTTTCCAAGTGGTTATTATTATTTGAGTGGATAAGTCCACGGTTTTGGTTGTACACCATTAGTCCTTACTACTTGAAACATTATTAAGACTCTATATGCTAGTACTGTACTTTGACTCATTTACCGACTCTATGGGGTCATCATGTGTCGGGATTGGGTATAGTTACGACACATATAGGAGTCGATGCTTTGTTGTCAAGGTTTCACCACACGCTTGCGAGTATGGATATCCTATGCGATCTGAGAGGATATTAGTGTGACAAATCTCTGGCCAGAGTACTCGATGTGATTTAGGTTACTTGGTTTCCTAGTAGCACATGAGATGTCACTATTTGATCTTCAAGATGCATTGCATAGTTATCGAATCTCGAACGACTCTAGATGTAACAATGGTTGTTGATTCGATCGGGATATATGGATGAAGGGACTGTACTGTACGCTAATCAAAACTTACTGGTTCTTGCAGGCACTATCAGTGATACCTAGGGAATCATGGGGCGATGTTGCTAGACGCTCTTACCATGATTCGTTGGGTAAGTCGGAAATCGTTGTTCCGAGTCACAAGGAGTTGTGAGCCCACACCTAGCTGTATCCCTGAACCATTGAGGGTCACACAAGTAATGGATTACTAAACCCCGTTGAGATAGTTAAATTTAAAGAGTTAAATTTAACGAAAGAGAAGTTGGACTTCTTAATTAAAGGAAGTGGAATTTTCTAAAATGACATAGGGATGGGCATTTTTGGAAATCACTGAATTCAGATTCAAAAATATTATCTTGACTTTAAAAGGTGCAGAAATGGTTTCTGTGCACATTGGTAAAATCGGTATAACAATCGGAGTCATGATGAATTTTATATTAATTTCTATAATAACGGGCTTGGCTTGTTGGGCTTAAGTTATGGATTATGGGCCCTAAGGAGTTAGAGTCCTAATAGAGATATAACTTAATCCAGTCTAGAAATTATATATAAATACATGTGAAGTTTTCGAAAACACTACATTAATTCCTACTTGGTATTTTCGAAAATCACATAAAATAAAAAGGAGGGTTTTTCGAAAATCCTCTCTCCCTTTTTGAGAAAATTCAGTCTGTGATTATTCTGAAAAGTCACTTTCTGAATTGACAGATCAAATATGTTTAATCTCTACGATAAACATCTGATTGATTACTGATGCAATCAATCAGAAGTTTTTAGTTTTTTGTTCGTGGACCTAATTCCGGAGATTGATCAAGCGAGTCATCGGTTCTCGGGATTTACAACAAGAGCATATTAAATCTGTTGGAGTCCACTAATCAAGTGTAAGGCCCGAAAATATTGAATTATTAATTATGGTATTTGAGAATTAAATTTCATATTATGGGCTAATATTGATTTGAGCATTTATGGAAAGGATAGATTTAATTTCCGAGCCGAAAATATTTAATTTGAGAATTTATGGATTTTGAGAATTAAATTCCGAGAATTCTTAAATTAAAAGAATAAATATTCGATTTGAATATTTATGGGATTTAAGATTAAATTCCATGTTTTGGGAATTAAAGAAGATTAATTTTGGAGATGAAACCCGACCAGGGGTTGATTTGAAAATATCAAAGATTCGAGGGCTAAAGTGCAAAAGGCCGGGATTATTGATTTAATCCGAATTTATTTAATTTTAATCCGAGTATATTTAATTTGAGAATATTTAGAGTTTCGATTTAAATTCTAATATTCTTAAATTATTTTGGCTTGAAATTGAATTAAAAAGAAGGCCGAGGACTGAATTGCAATTACTGAAGACTTGAGGGACTAAATTGAAATTTATGAAATAAATATTAGATTATTAATCAGATTATCAGCATGCTACGTGTATATGTTATGTGTATTCAGAATTATTCAGAAAATTCGAACAGAGGAAGCCGAACCCCTCTTATTCCTTTTTCGTTTTGAGTAATCGCCGTAACTTTTGATCCGCTCGTCCGATTTCAATTCTGAAAGATGTTCTGGAATCCTTGCGATGAGGGCTTCAATTTGATGTAAGTATTTTGTTATCTCGGCATGTTTTGAAGAACGAAATTTGGCAGAGATCAGATTATGACTTGATGTTTGTGTTCTTGAATTCGTATGCCGTTATATAACGAAGCTGGATTGAAAATGAACTAAGGAATGAACTTGTTATGATGTCCAAATTACATTTGATATATTTAGCTGCTGATATGATGAATTTAATGATGAATTCAGCTGATATAAGTGATACGAATGACTGAATTGATTAGAAAGGAATTCGATACCGAGTCGGTTCCCGATTTTCAATCGCTACAACACCGGTTGATGTTTTGACATCGTTTTGATAGCCTATAACTGAGTTGAGATAGTTGTTTAGATGTTATGAATGTTATGACATTTTTATTTCTCGATTTCAGTTGAGTTTCGAAGGCTAACGATTCACGACTCCGAGTTGTACCGAATAAGAAGAAGTTGAAGTTTGAAATGATGTTGATTGAATCTATATTGATGATTTTAATTCAATTTTGAAATGATTGAATAGAAAGAAGTTTGATATGCGTGTTTGATGATATATTTCAGAGTTTAATAGGAGACTATTGACTCAAGAACCTCAACTTGAAACCGAAGAAGAAATGATGATAGTTGAAGTTGTTCTACCTTGAAGATCGAATGTTATTTGAATGAGCAGATTTGCTATGAGTTGTTGTACTTCCTATCCAGATGTGGAACATGACAAACTCGAGAATGAAAGGTATAAGATGACATCGAGAGTCAGGGATTCGATACTCGAGAATGATGATTCTTGAGTTATCCCGAACAAATCACATACTTGTTTAAGTACTTGTTCTTGAGGTAGAACTTATGTTATTGTCAATCCATCACAGGTAGTGGATCTTTATTGTTTTTGATATGATTGTATATTGAATTGATTCTATGCCAAGGTTGCGTTAACCTTATTTTCAAGCCCGGAATGGCTACGATAGATGGATATCCATGTCAAGATCGGTTACGAATCTTGATGGCAATGAAGTGATAAGAATAAATTCTTGAGATAAGCGCGCTATATAAATTGAAGTCTTGATTTGAAATTTGAGTCGATATATGCGTTATTTTTACTCTATTCTTGAGTTGACATGTTTAGAGTTGATATGAATTTATTTAACGCATTTATATGTCGATTATACTGAGAATAATTTCTCACCGGAGTTTATCCGGCTGTTGCTTTGTTTTGTATGTGTGCATTGCAACAGGAGGGGCATGAGCTTGGTTGAGACGATATTGATAGCTCGGAAGAGAGATGTAGCAAGTGTGGACTCGGGTTTATAAGTTAAAGCATGGTATAGTGATAGTATCAAACATAGCAAGAACTTAAGACTTAAAGTTGTTTATGCTATGTTGAATAGCTTGTAGTTTTATATCTTTTAAGCTATTCATTTGATGTAATACATGCATGATTTGATGATAGGAACTTGGTATGTGAATGTATGAATGTTCTCAGAATTTATAATATGTTTAGACTTGAATTTGATTGAAGAATCATGCTATGGTTCCAAGTTTTGACAGCAAAAGATCAGCAGCAGAATTCGAGCAAAAGTTGGCTCGCTCGATCGGGTGAAAGTTACCGATCGAGCGAGGCCTGTTTTTCATGGGCAGAGAATTCGATTTTTATTGCTCGCTCGATCAGTAGCTTTTGCCCGATCGAGCGAGGCCATTTGTGCTGCAGACCTTAGACTTTTGTTTTGATGCTCGCTCGATCGGTTGACTTTGCCCGATCGAGCGAGGCTTTGACATTTAAAAAAAAAAAAAAATTCTGCTCTTGATTTATTATTTTTTAATTGTTTGATTAATTGTTTAATTATTCATTAGCTGCCCTAAAATGAGATTAGCAACCCGAGGTCCCCACAACAGGTGGTATCAGAGCGTAGGTTCTGGACTGAGATAGAAGCTGAGCGGGGTAGAGTGAGTCACATGCATTTATAGTATTTCATGATAATGCAGTATTTGATTCGATGATTTATAAATTGCATGTGCTTTTTTATCTACCTTTGAAATTGAATTGATTAATTTACTGATTTGTAAATTTTCGAATTCTTATCGATGTTATTATAAGAATTTTCCCGGGTGATGTAAGCACCTAGAATTGAAGAGAACATTGTTCTTTTGGTGACGTAAGCACCCCAGACTGATAGAGTTGTATGGCCAGACTAAACAAAATGGTATGGTCAGATTGAACAGAACTGTATTTGAAACGACCAAATTTTCTAAAATAACATATGCGGAATTTTTTTTTTTTTTTTATATATCCTAAGTGAAATAAATGTACATACATGCCCATACATATATGCACAACAATAAACAGATTTAAAAATAACTTAAATAAAATGCAACATTTTATACTTAAATATCTGAGTCAAACTTAAATAAAATACTGTCAAAACAATTAACTTAAAAGTTTGCATGCAATAAATTACTTAATAAAAATAGTATTAAAATTTGCCACTGAAAAGACTTAAAAGAAATAAATAAAAAAAAACAGAGTTTAAAATTCTTAAAAATATTCATAATGACTCAAACGACGGCTGCGGGTGATCACTGCCTGTCTGCTCATACGTCCTCGCCGCCGGTAGGTATTACATCTTCCTCTACGTACTCACCTGCACCATATAAGTGTAGTGAGCCTAGAGGCCCAACATGCTAACATAACAAGGATTTAAAATAATTTAAATCACTGAAGTACTAATACATAACATATACATGAATGAGTATGCTTAAAAATCGTGAATCATAACTTAAAATCTTGCTTAAACTTGATCTTAAATATAATCATATAATACATACATAAACATTGTTGAGCATAACATTTTTCTAACATCGCATGGTTATATCCGTAGTGTAACCTTATACTTAAATGGTTCGACTGATCAGTCTCTTAAAACCAACGTACGCGGCGGTGACGAATCACCTCTTGCTGGTATTAAACTACCCTTAAATTGATAGTAAACTGCCCTTAACATGTGGGGGCTTGCCCCCCTTAAATTGTCACACTACTTCAACTTCCAACATAAAATTATTTTCTTGCTCAACCTTAAACATTAAATCATGCCATAAAATTATTTCATGAATGCATGTACTTAAATAAAAATGTGCGTCCTTCATATATATTTAATTTAATTTTTATACTAACATATGAATACTAAAATAACTTTCATGCATAAAATAATTAAATATATAATTAGAACACATGCAATTTCTCATGGTTTGTACTGAACTGCTGGCCCTAACACTCAAGCCCATTTTCTTAAATTCTGGCCCATTAACACTGAGACTGGCCCATTAACATACTTAAGCCCAATAACACATTTCTAAGCCCAATAAATCAATTAAAGCCCATTAGCACATACTTGGCCCAATAACAACTTAATCTGGCCCAATGGGCCCAAAAGCCCAAAGATTGGCCCAATAACTTCCATGGGCTCCCAAGCCCATAAAAATTATCGGGCTAACTTAATTTAATTTAATTAAGCCCAATAACAATTAAATTCAACCCAAATAATTAAATGAAACCCAATTAAATTTTGGGATTTAATTAGGCCCATTTAACACTTAATTAAACTTAAAACTTAAAAATAAAAATACTCGAGCCCGACTCACTTAACCCGGACCCGAACCCAACTAACATAACCCATGACTTTCCAAACCCGACCCGGACCCAACAACCCAACCCGGATCCACTCTAACCCTAAACCCGAAGCCCCCCCCCCCTCTCAGCTGCCCTCGGCTGCGTGCAACAGCCATTCAAGGGCTGCTGCCGCTCCATGGCCGGACCACCACCGGTAGGACCTTCCCAAGGTCTTGTCGGTCCTAACCTGGCCACGGGTCGGCTGATTCTCGGCCCTGCATGCACCAGCCGACCCCTCTTCTCCCAAACCCTAACCTGCGAACCCATGGACCCAAATCTGATGCAACTCGACTCCAGCCCTGTTCCAGCCTTAACCCTGGCCATGGCTCGACTCCTAGGACCCCAACACACCCCTTTACTCTTTAACCAGCAGGCCGATCCAAACCCATAACAGAAAACGTGGGGTTTTGCATGAAACAAAGCAAAAATCTTGAGTTTACCATGTTCTAGCCAAGAACTAAACATAAAACGTGAATTGCCTCAAAAGAAATCTGACATCAGTGCATTAAATAGCTTATATGGTGTTGAAAAAGAATTAAACATGCCTTTCGTCGTTTTCCTTGAATAACACGCGATCGCGGGAGCACCAGGACGAAGAACGGACCAAAATCTCCAAAGAAAAAAAAAATTGTTTGATCGGCTATAGGGCTGAGTTTTCTGGTAAATAAACGTGAGGAGGGTTGATGATGAAGATAGGAGGCGGCTGATGGGAGAATCAACGTAGGGTAGGAATTTATCTTATGTTTAATACTAGGTTAATATTTAAAATAATAAGCATCTAGATAATATACCTAAAAATATAATTAAAACTCTCAAAAAAATATAATAATCTGATACAAAATACTTAAATCCCGAAATAATATAATAGGGAATTTTTTAAAATTAATAAAAGTCAATAAAATGACTTATTTTGGCTAAAAATCAACCCTTAAATAAATATATAAATAAATACTAAAATTTTCTTGACAAAATACCTTAAAATATTATTTTAAGGCTCATAAAACTCATAAAATATTTTTGACTAAATATTTTGTCATTTCGTCCGTCCACGGTACCAACTACGCGATGAAAATCAATAATTCCTTAAAAAAATCTAAAATGCAATAACTGCGGGTTAAATGATTACATAAATTTAAATCATGCAAATAATTCACATAATAACACATAAATGTCATTTAACCCAAATATAAATTTTAAATAATTAATTTCCTTAATTATGCATGCGAATTTATATATTAAAATTTTCCGGGTGTTACAATTCGCCCCCCCCCCCCCCCCTTAAATCGAATTTCGTCCTCGAAATTAAAGTACTTACCCGAATAACTCCGGGTAGCGAGTCCTCATGTCTGCCTCGGTCTCCCAAGTGGCTTCCTCCTCAGAATGATTCTGCCACTGGACTTTGACCATCGTTATGACCCGTGTCCTCAATCTCCGCTCCTCTCTGGCTAAGATCCGAACAGGCCTCTTCTTAAATACTAGATCAGGTGCTAACTGCAAAGGTTCGAAATCTAGTACATGCGCCGGATTCGAGACGTATCTCCGTAGCATGGATACATGAAAAATGTTGTGCACTGCCGCAAGCCCTGGTGGCAAAGCCAAACGGTAGGCCAATGTGCCAACTCTCTCCAAGATCTCAAATGGCCCAATATATCTCGGATTCAACTTGCCTCTGCGTCCGAATCTCATCACCCCTTTCATAGGTGATACTTTCAGAAACACATGATCACCCACTGCAAACTCAAGATCTCGTCGTTGAGTATCAGCATAACTCTTCTGACGACTCTGAGCTGTCCTCATACGATTCCGAATCTGAATCACAATGTCTGCAGTCTGTTGTACAATCTCGGGACCCAATAGAATTCTCTCTCCAACCTCATCCCAATGAATAGGAGATCTGCATCTCCTCCCATACAAAGCTGCATAAGGAGCCATACCTATAGACGCCTGAAAGCTGTTGTTATAGGTAACTCCACTAGTGGCAATCTCGTCTCCCATGAGCCCTGAAAATCGATGACACAGGCTCTCAGTAAGTCCTCAAGAATCTGTATCACCCTCTCAGACTGACCATCTGTCTGGGGATGAAAAGCTGTGCTGAACAGTAGTCGAGTCCCCAATGCTGTATGTAGATTCTTTCAGAACGCAGACGTAAATCTCGGATCTCTGTCTGACACAATCGACACTGGTATGCCATGCAGTCTAACAATCTCCTTGATGTAAAGCTCCGCATACTGTGTCAATGAGTAAGTAGTCCTCACTGGCAAGAAATGTGCTGACTTGGTGAGTCTATCCACGATCACCCAAATAGCCATGCAACCTCTGGCACTCCACGGTAAACCCACTACAAAGTCCATCGTAATATTCTCCCATTTTCATTCCGGAATAGGAAGAGGTCTAAGAAGTCCTGCTGGACGCTGATGCTCTGTCTTGACCTGCTAACAAGTCAAGCACTCTGACACAACTCTCCCGATGTCTCTCTTCATCCCGAGCCACCAATACAATAGATGTAAATCTCGGTACATCTTCGTACTTTTGGGGTGAATGGAGTACGGAGATGTGTGAGCCTTTGCTAAAATCTCAGCTCTCAACTGATCGACGTTCGGTACCCACATCCTACCACGGTACTGAACAATGTCATCCACAACTGTATAAAGAAGAACACCCTTGGCCTCATCTCTCTGCCTCCAACGCTGTAACTCCTCATCAGTAGGCTGTCCATCTCTGATCCGATCTCCTAGAATCAGCTGCACCGTCAACACTGACAAGCTCGGTGCATGACCACTCAATTAAAACTCCAAATCAAACCTTTGAATCTCGCTCTGCAGTGGTAACTGCACTGTCAAACACGATGCTATTGACGACTTTCGACTCAAAGCATCGGCCACTACATTAGCTTTACCTAGATGGTAGCTAATGTCACAGTCGTAATCCTTCACCAACTCCAACCATCTCCGTTGCCTCATGTTCAACTCCTTCTGAGTGAAGAAGTACTTGAGGCTCTTATGATCAGTGAAAATCTTGCACTTCTCGCCATACAGATAGTGCCTCTAGATTTTCAAAGCGAAGACCACTGCTGCTAACTCCAAGTCATGTGTCGGGTAGTTCTGCTCATGAATCTTCAACTGCCTCGATGCATAAGCAATAACCTTACCACACTGCATAAGTACTGTGCCTAAACCTAGTTTAGACGCGTCGGTGTACACCACTAACTCCTCATGTGGTACTGTCATCGCCAAAACTGGTGCGGTAGTGAGTGCTTCCTTCAGCTGATCGAAACTCCTCTGACAGTCTGAACTCCAAATAAACTTCGCATTTTTCTTGGTTAAGGAAGTCAAGGGTAATGCAATAGAGGAAAAACCCTTGATGAAATTTCTATAATATCCTGCCAAACCCAAGAAACTGCGAATCTCCGAAGCATTCCTTGGAATACCCCATTTCTGCACTGCCTCAACCTTCGACGGATCCACTGCAATCCCATCTCTCGAAATAATGTGGCCAAGAAATGCCACCTGCTCAAACCAAAACTCGCACTTGCTGAACTTGGCATACAAACGATGATCCCTCAAAGTCTGCAAGGCTGTCTGTAAATGCTGCCTATGCTTCTCGATGCTCCTAGAGCAGATCAAGATATCATCAATGAAGACTATGATGAACTGATCAAGATACAGCTGAAATACCCGGTTCATGAGATCCATGAAAATCGCTAGAGCATTGGTCAGCCCAAATGGCATCACTAAGAACTCGTAATGCCCATAACGTGACCGGAAAGCAGTCTTGGACACATATGCTTCTCTAACTCGGAGCTGATGATAACCAGATCGCAGGTCGATTTTGGAAAACACCGAAGCTCCCTGCAACTGATCAAATAAGTCCTCTATCCTCGGCAGTGGGTACTTATTCTTCACTGTGACCTTGTTGAGCTCTCGATAATCGATGCACAGTCTCATACTGCCATCCTTCTTCTTCACAAATAACACTGGAGCTCCCCATGGAGAAAAGCTAGGACGAACAAAGCCTTTTTCTAATAACTCCTGAATTTGTTTCTTCAACTCTTTCATCTCGGTAGGAGCAAGTCGGTACGGTGCCTTTGAGATAGGCACGGTGTCTAGCACTAAGTCGATACTGAACTCCACATCTCTCACTGGTGGAATTCCTGCAACATCCTCCGAAAAGACGTCCGGAAAATCACGAACCACTTCTATCTCTGATAATGATCTGCTAGATGGTTCTGAGGCCGTGACAATACTCGCTAGAAAACCTCGGCAACCCCGTCTCAACAGCTTCCTTGTCTGAATATAAGATATCACCTGAGGAATATCACTGCTCTGAGATGCATGGAAAGTAAACGGGTCGCCTTTCGACGGTTTCACTGACACTGTTCTCCGACGAAAATCAATCGAAGCTCCATTGACTGTCAACCAGTCCATACCCAATATCAAATCAAATCCGCTCAACGGCAAAACCATGACATCTGCACGAATGGAGTGCCCCTGTAGCTCCAACTCCAGCTCTCGGATGACGCTAGAGGTAGTAATAATCTGTCCTGACGGCATAGTGACATCATAACCATTGTCGGCAATCTCAGGTGTGATGCCTATCCGTCTGATAAACTCCAGGGAGATAAATGAATGCGTAGCCCCTGAATCTAGCAACGCAAACGTGGAGTTGCCTCCAACTAGAATTCTCCCTGCACGCAGAAGAATCCCAACAATTTCATACCACTACTAAACTTTCCCCCAAAGATGAGTCACTAATAACCTTTAATTCTAATCACAAGTAAAACATGCTTCTTATTCTAACATGCAGATAGGTAACCCAAATAACAAATTATTCCACAAACAAAAATCGAAAAATATTACCCAAAAGAAGAAATCATAAAATGCTAGGGGTAAGATATACCGGTGATCAAGGAGGTATCTGGGTCTGCCTCCTCAGCATGCATCACGAACACTCTCCCTGTAGTGTTCTTCTTCCTCGGGCAATTGGCCATCTGGTGCCCTGGTTCTTTACAATGAAAACAAACGCCTGCTCCTAGAAGACATGGTCCCGGATGCATCTTCTGGCACTTCAGGCAAGTAGGATGTCCTCCAGTATTAGGGGCCCCGCCCCTAGGCTGCTGTCTCTCCTGCTGTGGCTTCTGCTGGTTCGGGCCCTTAGAAGGCCCAGTAAACTGCTTCTTCACAGGAGGCTGCGAAGATGGTCGCTGAAACCCAGACTGAAACTATCTCTTACTCTGTTGTTCCCTCTGAATCTCTCTCCTACCCTCCTCAGAACGCAAGGCTCTACTGACTGCAGCCTCATAAGTAGGGACGTCTGACATGCGAACGTCATGCTTGATTTCTGCCCTGAGCCCCTCAATAAACTGTCTCATCATCTCAGGTGCACTCCCAGCAATCAACGGCACAAGGTGACAGCCCCTCTCGAACTGTCGGATGTACTCCACAACGGTCTTGTCCCCCTGTCGAAGACTCATGAACTCTCGGATCATGCGGCTGCGCACGTCCTCAGTGAAATACTTGGAGTAAAACATCCTCCGGAAGTTTGCCCAAAGCATAGTAGTCAGATTCACTCCTCGTGATGCACTCTCCCACCATAAGTCTGCATCACCTTTCAGCATGTACACTGCGCACCTCACCTTGTCCGCATCAGTCAACCCCATATAAGCAAAGATGCTCTCCAAAGAACGGATCCACCCCTCAGCAACGAGTGGATCTGTGGCACCTGTGAACTCCTTCGGTCCCTTCTTCTGGAACCTCTCAGCCACGTCCTCATCATGGGAAAGTCTCGGACGCGCCGCCTGCTGCTCCAACAGAGCAGTAATCCCAGCCATCATGTTTGCATTGGCTTGCTCCAATGCTGAAAGAGGGTTCTGCGGTGGTGGGGATCCCTCACGCCTGTTAACTGGTCTTGGAGGCATTCTGCTAACATAAATACTCAAGTCTTAAACATGCTACTACTAAATCATACTAAAAGCAATTAAAACTTACAGACCGGTAGCGTGGATTTTTGAGCTCGCATAGCAGTGATGACCCCACCAAGAAAGCGTCTCTGATACCAATTGAAACGACCAAATTTTTTAAAATAACATATGCGGAAATTTTTTTTTTTTTTTTATATCCTAAGTGAAATAAATGTACATACATGCCCATACATATATGCACAACAATAAACGGATTTAAAAATAACTTAAATAAAATGCAACATTTTATACTTAAATATCTGAGTCAAACTTAAATAAAATACTGTCAAAACAATTAATTTAAAAGTTTGCATGCAATAAATTACTTAATAAAAATAGTATTAAAATTTGCCACTGAAAAGACATAAAAGAAATAAATAAAAAAAAACAGAGTTTAAAATTCTTAAAAATATTCATAATGACTCAAACGACGGCTGCGGGGGATCACTGCCTGTCTGCTCATACGTCATCGCCGCCGGTAGGTACTACATCTTCCTCTACGTACTCACCTGCACCATATAAGTGTAGTGAGCCTAGAGGCCCAACATGCTAACATAACAAGGATTTAAAATAATTTAAATCACTGAAGTACTAATACATAACATATACATGAATGAGCATGCTTAAAAATCATGAATCATAACTTAAAATCTTGCTTAAACTTGATCTTAAATATAATCATATAATACATACATAAACATTGTTGAGCATAACATTTTTCTAACATCGCATGGTCATATCCATAGTGTAACCTTAAACTTAAATGGTTCGACTGATCAGTCTCTTAAAACCAACGTACGCGGCGGTGACGAATCACCTCTTGCTGTTAGTAAACTACCCTTAAATTGACAGTAAACTGCCCTTAACATGTGGGGGCTTGCCCCCCTTAAATTGTCACACTACTTCAACTTCCAACATAAAATTATTTTCTTGCTCAACCTTAAAAATTAAATCATGCCATAAAATTATTTCATGAATGCATGTACTTAAATAAAAATGTGTGTCCTTCATATATATTTAATTTAATTTTTATACTAACATATAAATACTAAAATAACTTTCATGCATAAAATAATTAAATATATAATTAGGACACATGCAATTTCTCATAGTTTGTACTGAACTGCTGGCCCTAACACTCAAGCTCATTTTCTTAAATTTTGGCCCATTAACACTGAGACTGGCCCATTAACATACTTAAGCCCATTAACACATTTCTAAGCCCAATAAATCAATTAAAGCCCATTAGCACATACTTAGCCCAATAACAACTTAATCTGGCCCAATGGGCCCAAAAGCCCAAAGACTGGCCCAATAACTTCCATGGGCTCCCAAGCCCATAAAAATTATCGGGCTAACTTAATTTAATTTAATTAAGCCAAATAACAATTAAATTCAACCCAAATAATTAAATGAAACCCAATTAAATTTTGAGATTTAATTAGGCCCATTTAACACTTAATTAAACTTAAAATTTAAAAATAAAAATACTCGAGTCCGACTCACTTAACCCGGACCCGAACCCAACTAACATAACCCATGACTTTCCAGACCTGACCCGGACCCAAAAACCCGACCCGGATCCACTCTAACCCTAAACCCGAAGCCCCCCCCCCCTCTCAGCTGCCCTCGGCTGCGTGCAACAGCCCTTCAAGGGCTGCTGCCGCTCCAGTCCGGCCACGACTGGCCGGACCACCACCGGCAGGACCTTCCCAAGGTCCTGTCGGTCCTAACCTGGCCACGGGTCGGCTGGTTCTCGGCCTTGCATGCACCAGCCGACCCCTCTTCTCCCAAACCCTAACCTGCGAACCCATGGAACCAAATCTGATGCAACTCGACTCCAGCCCTGTTCCAGCCTTAACCCTGGCCATGGCTCGACTCCTAAGACCCCAACACACCCCTTGACTCTTTAACCAGCAGACCGACCCAAACCCATAACAGAAAACGTGGGGTTTTGCATGAAACAAAGCAAAAATCTTGAGTTTACCATGTTCTAGCCAAGAACTAAACATAAAACGTGAATTGCATCAAAAGAAATCTGACATCAGTGCATTAAATAGCTTATATGGTGTTGAGAAAGAATTAAACATGCCTTTCGTTGTTTTCCTTGAATAACACGCGATCGCGGGAGCACCGGGACGAAGAACGGACCAAAATATCCAAAGAAAAAAAAATTGTTTGATCGGCTATAGGGCTGAGTTTTCTGGTAAATAAACGTGAGGAGGGTTGATGATGAAGATAGGAGGCGGCTGATGGGAGAATCAACGTAGGGTAGGAATTTATCTTATGTTTAATACTAGGTTAATATTTAAAATAATAAGCATCTAGATAATATACCTAAAAATATAATTAAAACTCTCAAAAGAATATAATAATCTGATACAAAATCCTTAAATCCCGAAATAATATAATAGGGAATTTTTTAAAATTAATAAAAGTCAATAAAATGACTTATTTTGGCTAAAAATCAACCCATAAATAAATATATAAATAAATACTAAAATTTTCTTGACAAAATACCTTAAAATATTATTTTAAGGCTCATAAAACTCATAAAATATTTTTGGCTAAATATTTTGGCATTTCGTCCATCCACGGTCCCAACTACGCGATGAAAATCAATAATTCCTTAAAAAAAAATCTAAAATACAATAACTGCGGGTTAAATGATTACATAAATTTAAATCATGCAAATAATTCACATAATAACACATAAATATCATTTAACCCAAATATAAATTTTAAATAATTAATTTCCTTAATAATGCATGCGAATTTATGTATTAAAATTTTCCGGGTGTTACAGTATTATTGCTCAGTTGAATGAAATATCTCTGATTGAACAGAATAGAATATCAGCCTATGAATAGATGTTATGGAAGGTGGAAGTTGGCCTGAAGAACTTGATCAATCGTTCAGATACCTGAAAGATACAGATGAATGACGTATCCGATTGATTGAATACCAACTTTGAAACCTAGCAATCAGTTGATGAAGTTTGATGAAGAAATGATGAAAGAATAGAGGTATATTAATTTGTTGATAAGTGCTTAGAACATGAGTTTTGTTTATAGTTCTGTGCCACAACAGATAGAAATGACCAGAAAGACAAATATACCAATTAGAAGTTGAATATTTTGAATATTGAATCTTGGAGAATGCCTTATTTGATTTTTCAAGTTTACTACAATTCTTGAATTGTTGATGATGATGATTAAGAAGCTCAACATTGAATTGTTAGTTGTAGCTTGGATTTGAGGATTATGTCTAAATAAATGTTGACGACTGAAACATTTTATGAAAGACATAGATAAGTCTAAGAGAACTGAATTTTAATGATGAGGCAGAAAGAATGAAATTGTAGGCATGCCATACTGTGTAAGAGAAACACATATTTAGCTACAATTTCTATTCCAGAAGTATACAAAGGATCAAAATGAAATTGCACATGAGAATGAAATTGCAGGTAACAGATTTATTTTGTTTTAACCTGTTTGTGTTATTGGTGCAATAGATATATGATAGCTGAAAGCTTATTATATGATCACCTCTGTATCAGAAAAGAGATTGTGTGAATTGAACTGAAGAATGAAACTATTGCTTCGATGAACTGAAACTGAAGATGATTTTGTTCGTATTGAAATATATGTTGATGTTGCATGATAGATGATGATGCAATAATCGAATACAGATTAGTAGAAGAATTGATGATAAGAAGCGATTAAATTAGATCAGTAAGAACATAATGTGCAATTGAATATGATGATATAGAATCTCGAATTAAGATTCTGTGATTTCGGTTTGATATATGATTTTGATTACAGAAATATTCCGAAATCAGTATATTCGATGCACTAGATATGTTCAAGATCTAATTAGCATTGATAAGTATGCTAATGAATAGAGATTACAGATATATTCCAGTAAGCTTTTCGACGTTAGTTTAAGTTGTGAACTGGAATTTAATTGCAAATTGATGAGTTTATGAATTGAATATTGCTTTTGAGGTTTACAAAATAGATGATGATATGAAAATCAGTTACAGATAAGTCTTTATTTGATTTTACTGAAGTTATTACATCATAAAATCAAGATTTTTGAAATTCTTGATATTGATTTTGAGGTTTTGGTACCGACCTCAATCGATTTTGATGGACTCTTATTATTTGTTAGGGTCTGAATTGATTTACTTGTCTTAAGTTGAGATGCTAGTGAGTTGTTTTCACTTAGCATATTGTCATTCAGAATATTGTTCTTTGGATGACCTTGACTTAAGTGAGTTTTCCTGATTATGAATTTCAAGAGTTACTGATTGGTTTATGTATACATTCAATATATTATAATATTTATGACTCGTAACTGATAGAATTTCCAATTGAGATTTGGGAAATAGAACGAAGAGAGAGATGAATGCGTGATTGATTGATCTTTTGAATTTATGTGCTTGAGTATCGAGATAGATACTAAAACAGTCCGAATTGCTGTAATCCAAATTAAGTGAGAATTGATTTTGAAGGATTAAAGCACATTGAGATGAGATCAAGTAATTAGAATTCAATTGAGAAATAGAAATGAAGAATGAAACAGGCATTCGATCAATTGATTTCAGATTTTGCGTATTCTGGTTTGAATATTTAGATGAATATATGACCAATTAGAATGATTTTTGATTGAAAGCAATCCAGAACTGTTTAGAAGATGAAAGAAACATAGAAAGTAAACTGAAACGATGAGAATTCAGTACAGAATGCCATATAGAGATATGAATTGAAGCCTCAGATCAGAATGAATGAAGTCTATTATGATTTATTATCTGATTGTGCTTAATATGTCTGAAGAAAAATATCAGATTTTGAAGAAAATGCATAACAATGAATTTAAGATTCTTTCAATAATTGTCTTATCAGAAGATAAAGCAAACAGATGTAATAAAATTAGTACGTCTTCGAAGTTAAACGTATAGAGAATTTCTGAAGAGGTTGAAAATCATTGACTAGATTAATTCAGTGATAGTTAGAAACTCCAGAATTGTTATGAGATTATGAGTTGAAAGAATATTTTGCGAAACTACCATGATGAAACAGTATAGATGATGTAAACAGGTGGTAGTTATGAACAGATTTATTGAAATTACTGTATATGATGATCTGTCTGTATGATCAAATCACTGAATTGTGATTAGATTCGTTGCAATAAGAACAGTAAGCTACGAAAAAATGTTTCAGATTGAAACATTTGGTTTACTATTAAATTGTAATACAGATGATCAGAGTATTTTGAGTACTTTTTGAGGTAAAGGTACAAAATATTATTGTTGAATTGGAAGAATAGTCAGAAAAGATGAATCGAAGTGCAAGAATGAACTTTATCTATCATGATACCGATTATCAACATATTTGAATACTTTGAAATCTGTGAATGCAGCGTATTGTACTCTGATTAATAGATAGTCCGAATAGACTAATCAGCTTTGTAGAATACACTGTATGAGATGTGAATAACAGCTGTCTATTCAGATCTGTGACGAAGAAAGAGATATGATGAAATTACAAGAATGATAAAAATCTATTGTCAGGATTAAGACTTTAGATTTATTCAACATATGTGGCATCGATTGATTGATTGATGTTCTGAGAGTTGGTTATATGTGATTGCATTATACCATTTTTTCGATTGATGGATTATCTGAGTTGATTTTCCAGATGTTGAGAACATTCTCAAAACTTTAATACCTGATTCGGTATTACTTGATTTGATGTGTTGCCACTTGATGATTATAATTCTTGTAATAGCTAATGAATCGATTTTGAGATAATGTTATGATGATATGATGAAAAAAAATCCGATTTCTTTGTGTTGAAATGATACTACTAAAGTATATGACATCAGATCAGACATGATTTGTTGATATTAGATCAGATTTGATTTGAGAGACACAAATATGTTGAAGATGAATCTGTATGAAATGAAAACAGAGAATAAGAATTAGAATTAGTAATTTAATGATAGATATAACTTTTGAAGCTGAAACTGACTTGTTAAGCGTAAAAGTTATTCCTGAACATCATTCGATTCAGAATTGAGAAAGAATGAAGTTGAGATACAAATTCAGAATATGAATGTGAATACTGATTTTGAAGCGATGAATAGAATAACAGTGTAGACTTGATATATCTTCTATGCGGAGCATAGAATGATATCGAGAAAGAAAGAAGTCGTTACTGAAGTTTAATTTCACTGACTGAGATATCAGATGGAATTGATGATTCGATTGAACAATTTAATCTTTTCAGTTTGATATGATGGATCTGATTTGTTCCATAAGAATAAGAGAAGGAAGTATCAGAAGATTCTTCCGATGTACTTTAATTAGTTGAGATAGATGTCGAAAAGATTTTGAGTTAAGTCGATTAGTCGACAAATCTTGGATTGAAGAAAGAAAAAGCTCAGAACGAATTCTTTTCAATGATTTAAAGTACAACTGAATAGATACCAAAGACAAGAGAATAAAATGCAGATTCGAAGAAAGAATCTGAGAAAAGATGAAGGATGAGATACGAAGTTTAAAGTTATATGATTGAAGTGATAATAACTCCAGATAATTATTCAGTTTATCAGATTGAATAGTTCGATTGAATGTGATTTCGAGGACGAAATCATTTCTTAGAGGGGAGGAATTGTAAGGCCCGAAAATATTGAATTATTAATTATGGGATTTGAGAATTAAATTTCATATTATGGGCTAATATTGATTTGAGCATTTATGGAAAGGATAGATTTAATTTCCGAGCCGAAAATATTTAATTTGAGAATTTATGGATTTTGAGAATTAAATTCCGAGAATTCTTAAATTAAAAGAATAAATATTCGATTTGAATATTTATGGGATTTAAGATTAAATTCCATGTTTTGGGAATTAAAGAAGATTAATTTTGGAGATGAAACCCGACCAAGGGTTGATTTGAAAATATCAAAGATTCGAGGGCTAAAGTGCAAAAGGCCGGGATTATTGATTTAATCCAAATTTATTTAATTTTAATTTGAGTATATTTAATTTGGGAATATTTAGAGTTTCGATTTAAATTCTAATATTCTTAAATTATTTTGGCTTGAAATTGAATTAAAAAGAAGGCCGAGGACTGAATTGCAATTACTGAAGACTTGAGGGACTAAATTGCAATTTATGCAATACATATCAGATTATTAATCAGATTATCAGCATTCTACGTGTATATGTTATGTGTATTCAGAATTATTCAGAAAATTCGAACAGAGGAAGCCGAACCCCTCTTATTCCTTTTTCGTTTTGAGTTTCAAATCGCCGTAACTTTTGATCCGCTCGTCCGATTTTAATTCCAAAAGATGTTCTGGAATCCTTGCGACGAGGGCTTCGATTTGATGTAATTATTTTGTTATCTCGGCATGTTTTGAAGAACGAAATTTGGCAGAGATCAGATTATGACTTGATGTTTGTGTTCTTGAATTCGTATGCCGTTATATATCGAAGCTGGATTGAAAATGAACTAAGGAATGAACTTGTTATGATGTCCAGCTTACATTTGATATATTTAGCTGCTGATATGATGAATTGAATGATGAATTCAGCTGATATAAGTGATACGAATGACTGAATTGATTAGAAAGGAATTTGATACCGAGTTGGTTCCCGATTTTCAATCGCTACAACACCGGTTGATGTTTTGACATCGTTTTGATAGCCTATAACTGAGTTGAGATAGTTGTTTAGATGTTATGAATGTTATGGCATTTTTATTTCTCGATTTCAGTTGAGTTTCGAAGGCTAACGATTCACGACTCCGAGTTGTAACGAATAAGAAGAAGTTGAAGTTTGAAATGATGTTGATTGAATCTATATTGATGATTTTGATTCAATTCTGAAATTATTGAATAGAATGAAGTTTGATATGCGTGTTTTGATGATATATTTCAGAGTTTAATAGGAGACTATTGACTCAAGAACCTCAACTTGAAACCGAAGAAGAAATGATGATAGTTGAAGTTGTTCTACCTTGAAGATCGAATGTTATTTGAATGAGCAGATTTGCTATGAGTTGTTGTACTTCCTATCCAGATGTGGAACATGACAAACTCGAGAATGAAAGGTATAAAATGACATCGAGAGCCAGGGATTCGATACTCGAGAATGATGATTCTTGAGTTATCCCGAACAAATCACATACTTGTTTATGTACTTGTTCTTGAGGTAGAACTTATGTTATTGTCGATCCATCACAGGTAGTGGATCTTTATTGCTTTTGATATGATTGTATATTGAATTGATTCTATGCCAAGGTTGCGGTTAACCTTATTTTCTAGCCCGGAATGGCTACGATAGATGGATATCCATGTCAAGATCGGTTACGAATCTTGATGGCAATGAAGTGATAAAAATCAATTCTTGAGATACGCGCGCTATATAAATTGAAGTCTTGATTTGAAATTTGAGTCGATATATGCGTTATTTTTACTCTATTCTTGAGTTGACATGTTTAGAGTTGATATGAATTTATTTAACGCATTTATATGTCGATTATACTAAGAATGATTTCTCACCGGAGTTTATCCGGCTGTTGCTTTGTTTTGTATGTGTGCATTGCAACAGGAGGGGCAGGAGCTTGGTTGAGACGACATTGATAGCTCGGGAGAGAGATGTAGCAAGTGTGGACTCGGGTTTATAAGTTAAAGCATGGTATAGTGATAGTATCAAACATAGCAAGAACTTAAGACTTAAAGTTGTTTTTGCTATGTTGAATAGCTTGTAGTTTTATATCTTTTAAGCTATTCATTTGATGTAATACATGCATGATTTGATGATAGGAACTTGGTATATGAATGTATGCATGTTTTCAGAATTTATAATATGTTTATACTTGAATTTGATTGAAGAATCATGCTATGGTTCCAAGTTTGGACAGCAAAAGATCAGCATCAGAATTCGAGCAAAAGTTGGCTCGCTCGATCGGGTGAAAGTTACCGATCGAGCGAGGCCTGTTTTTCATGGGCAGAGAATTCGATTTTTATTGCTCGCTCGATCGGTAGCTTTTGCCCGATCGAGCGAGGCCATTTGTGCTGCAGACCTGAGACTTTTGTTTTGATGCTCGCTCGATCGGCTGACTTTGCCCGATCGAGCGAGGCTCTGACATTTAAAAAAAAAAAAATTCTGCTCTTGATTTATTATTTTTTAATTGTTTGATTAATTGTTTAATTAATCATTAGCTGCCCTAAAACGAGATTAGCAACCTGAGATCCCCACATCAAGCCATTGCTTGAAGAGGTAAAAATATTTAATTGTGATTTTTTTTATTTTTACTTGCAAGATTTTAATCGTTTGGATTTGATACCCACGATATGGAATCGTTCCATATCGAAAAATTTTAATTTTAAACTTCCGCTGCTCCGGGTATCACATCCGTGTGATCAGAGAATGCGTGTTCCAACAAAAAGGCCCCTTGCCCCAACTCCATAGATGTAGTAACCCAGAACCCATTTTAAGATAATAATATGTTAAACATGATTAAGGGTTAGTAATTAACCAATTTCGGGGCTTAATAAACTAGAAAGATGATTTGATGAACGGAGCTTCCATTGGCCATCGGACGCAACGATGGAGGGGCAGAACGGATGCAACGTTCCTCAACGGACGCAACGTTCCTTGAGATACATGCAGGCATGAGGTGGCTTGATAACTAAGCTACGAGTTTTGACAAGTGTCAAACATGCAGGAATGGACGCAACGAACCCGAACGGATGCAACGTTCGTGTCCGGAAATTTTGGCTATAAATAGGGGTATCCTTAGTTAATTTTCAAATACAAATTCCGAGTTTCCTTCTTCGATCAGTTATATAGTGTAAGTTATACACTTGAGGGCCCTATCAGTTATAATAGAGGTTCTGGAATAACCAAAGTGTGGTTATAGTCATCCGTGACTAGCAACTCCAAAGGGTTATCCACGGACGAAGGTATGGTCCGAGAATCTATTTAAGTTTTGGGAGTATTTATTAGCTTAGTTAAGGCTTATAGAACTTGTGTAGTGATACAATGAACTTTTGAATATAGGCTTGAAACCTAGGATCCTACTTTACTTGAACTAGCCTAGAGGTACATACACATTGACTGAGATTTCCAACGAGTATACATGTTTATATGTTGCATTTATTTGGCATTATTATATGGCATGATATATGATTACCGCTTTCTATATTCATATGTCATGTGCATATACAAGTTGAGCCTATACCTTGTTATACCTGATTATAGAGCCACTCAGCTCTATACTCGATAGTCTATCACTGAGAGTACCGCGATGACGGGGACATGTATGTCTGACTACTCTGGTGTACTAGACGAGTGTGGTTGCACCTAGAGGATGATCCGTGTGGTGGCAGCACTCATGTGGCACCGGTACTGAGCATAACTTTTCAGATGACCCTTTACCAGTCATCATGTTGCATGCATTATATACATATGTTTACTCATGTCTATGTACTGGGCGTTAGCGCTCACGTCCTAGTTGTTATCTTGGATACCCTATTCCACGAAGCAGGTCGCAAGATGGACGGAGCCGGTAGTTCGAGGCAAGACTAGGGAGCCGGAGCTTTTCAGGGGATTTTATACAGCAGGATTGGTTTAGCTGTATACATGTTTTAGACAGTTTACTTTGAGATTTTTGATATGGTTGTATCACTACAGTATCAAGTCTGAACTTGTTTTACTAAGCTGATATGTAAATTATGGGTTTTGTATCCGCACATTTTACTCTGTTAAGCATTTTTCTTTATTAAGTTTAATGCATGCTATTAGTAGGTGATTCCATGCAGGGTCACTACAATAGATGCCTGGATTAATTACATTCGTGATGTAGGACAAACATTCGAGGGTGCTGCTGAATTTAGAAAATGTTTGAAAAACTATTCTGTTGCTACCAGACGTTCATTTGTGTATGTTAAAAATGACAGTGAGAAGGTTATAGTCATTTGTAGTAAGAGGAGCTGTGAATGGAGAATTTATTCTTCGAAACATAAAACAGACAATCTTTTTGGCATCAGAAAATGTATCTTGAAACATAGTTGTGGTGAGAACAATATACGTAGCAGAGGGCTCCTAGAGTCTATGTGTAATGAATAGAAAATGTTGTGAAAGAAAAATTGAGAGGAGAGCCCTCTTATCGTCCTTGTACAATGCAGCAGGACTTGCAAAGAGAATTTGGGGTAAAGTTAGAATACCGCAAAGTGTGGAAGGATAAAGAGTTGGAGATGCATGATATTCATGGCACAGATGAAGGATGCTATGATAGATTAAGATGGTACTATAATGCTATTAAAAATACTAATCCTGGTATTATTGTTGAGTGTGAGATTGATCCTTTGACCAAAAAATTCAGACGGTTGTTCATTTGTTTTCATGCATGTGTTGTTGGTTTTGTTTGTGGTTGTAGGCCATTGATATTTTTGGATGATACTCATATAAAGAATAAGTATAACGGATGTATCTTAGTTGCTGTGTCAAAAGATGCAAACGATGATCTTTTCACAATTGCCTATGTCGTAGTAGATGCTGAGAATGATGTGAATTGAGATTGGTTTTGTTATCATTTCAGAAGTGTGCTCCTTTCCCATCAATGAATTCCATTCGACGAGTTCACAATTTTCTCGGATAGACATCCTAGTATTATCAAGGCAGTTAATCAACTATTTCCTGGGAGTGGCCATGCTTATTGTTTGAAACATTTAGTGGATAATTTTGTGAAACAGGTAAATTCTAAATCACGTATCCTTTGTTAGACTAGGTGCCCGTCGAGCCAATTGTGTTGGTCGATGGTCCTTGAAAGAACTCTTGTACAATTTTTATTTAATTAATATTTGACATTATTTAATTTGGCACATCTTTATCTATATACCCATGATAGCTGCATAGATAAAGCCCTTTATTATACAAATAGTAGAAAGAATATGAGTTGGTCATGTGATGACTATCATGAAACTCATATTTGGAATACTGTATATTCTAAACTGTTCCTAGTCGATTCAGCCGCCATAAAGAAGGATAAAGGCCGCTCGAGCTTGAGACTAGTATTTGCGATGTGAGTACCATGTTTCATTGGAAGGGGACATGGAGATGTCCAAGCATGCAAATAGGTGCTCCTTGTAGAGTGCACTGAAAAACCCTCCCTAAAGGACTTTTCAAGTGGTTCTCACTTATCGTGTGGAGAAGTCCTAGTTTATGGTTGTACACCATTAATCCTTATGACCCGGGACAACATGGAGACTCTATATGCTAGTGCTTCACTTTGACTTATTTACCGACTCATTTGGGATCATCAGGTGGTAATGTTGGGTGTTGTGACGAAACATATAGGAGTCAATGCATTGTAGTCGGGGATTCACCGCTTACCTACGGGTATGGATATCCTATGTGTTCTCATGTATATGTAGCTTGAAATCTCTGATCAGAGTAGGTGGTAATTAAGAAAGGGGTTTCTTAAATTACACCTTCCATGCAAGTACAACATGACACATAGTTATCGATTCAATGACAATTTTTGATATACCAAAGGTTGTCGAATCGGTCTGGATATATGAGTTGAAGGGACCGTACTGTACGTTAACCATAATTGATTGGTTCTTGCAGGCACTATCATTTGATACCTAGGGATTCATGTAAGCGATGCTGCTAGACGTTTAACATGACTGGTTGGGTACTATCAGACTTGAGTTTTCTGACGTTCTTATTATCAAGGGGTTGATTAATAAGAATGAAGCTATATGGGGTATGCTCACATAAGGAACTTGTTGATCCCGAATCACATGAAGATGTGAACCCAATGCTAGTTGTATCAATGAACCATTGAGAGTCACACAAGTACTAGCTTTCTTGATCCCGTTGAGATTAAAATTAGTTCAATATGTTGAACAACTTATAAAGGAGTTTATAAGTAAAATAAATTAGAAGTATGACTTCTAATGGAGAATAAATGGGAAAGTAACTTTTAATTTGAGAATGTGTTCCAAGATTAAAAGTTGACTTAAAAATAATTAGTTTGTGAAAATGGTGATTTTCTGAACTATTATTTTGAACTTATTTAATTAATTCAAGTGTTGAATTAATTTTACACTAGTAGACTTTGTAAAGTTTAAATGATTAAATTAATTCAAGTGTTGGATTAATTAAACACTATTGAGTCTTGTAGAGCTCAAAATAAAATAGTGTTGTATAATTATTTTACTAGTGGGCTTGAATATTTTTTCAAGATTTAATTAATTGATTAAAATTAAATGGGTTTAGGTTTAATAATTAATTAAAATTAAGTTCAAATGCCATGTGTATATATATGTAGGCGTGTATATATATATATATGATTATGTTTTTTATATATTATATTTAAAAGGAAATTTAAAGTGTTGGAAGAAAGGATACAATTTTTCATGCAAGCTTTTAACTTTTTCATGCATGGTTTAATTGTATCATTTAATCCTTGACCATGATAAATATATTATCTATATTCTACATAATAGATATACAATTTTTCCTCTCCAAAAACATCACATGGCCGTCCCCCTCTAAAATATATTCTCCAAATTTTGTCTTTGATCTTTGGAAGAAAAAAGACAAGAAAATCTCAATGAAAAATGCCCTAAATATTCTAGTGCATGTTTAGAGTGGATCTAGCTTGACTAGTCGTGGACCTAATTCGGAGAAGGAGCATTTCGGACAAGGAGTGTTTTGGAAGCTTGTAGATTGGGTCTACCATTTCAAGAGTTAAGTTGTTCACAACTTAGTTGGAGCCATAAATCAATCTTTTGAGATTGATAGGTAAAATCTTCTAAAACACCCTATGGATGTTTGCTACACAAGTGCTCGGTTTTCTTTTGATAAAAATTTTAAATTTCCGCTGCGTATCCGGGCACGAGTTAACCGATCCCCTTCAGTGGTATCAGAGCCAGGTTACTCTTTTGTGTAGCATTTGTTGGATATTATGTTGAGGTCAATTTCTAACCGCATGAGAAAATCAAGATCTATCAACTTGGGGATGTTTTTTGGAAAAAAATTTCTATAAAATGTTGCTGCCCATTTTGGGCATCAGGGGAAGCCCTCGGTTACCCGACGGGCATCCCACTTTTAATAAAAAAAATTTTTTTTGCCGGAATCCGGTGATGGAGCTCCTGCAACATCTATGACGACTTAGATTTCCAAAAGGTTTTTTGGAATATCGAAATGTCATGGGCCCTAAGTTGATTGAGATTGTAAAAGTTGATATTTTTATTAAAAACTGAAATTTTATAAATTGTGTATTTTCTCATAAAATAAATAATTAAAGTGGGACTTTGATTATTTATAGTAAATGGTGATTTACAAGAAATTCGGTTATAAATAAATTAATTAGAAAGTAAACAAAGGTATTTGTTTATTTTGTTAATTTAGTTTATAATTGTGGTGGTTAGTGACTTGACCAAGATATATAATTTTTGATCAATTGATTATTGAGATAGGTAATTGATGGTATATGATATGTGATATTATGCATGAAGGATGATCAAAAGCCCAAAACAAATTTGCTAGGTGTATGCTAGGATATTTTTGTGTTGAATGAGTTGTAATAATTATCAAATTATAAAGTGAGATTGGTTTATAGCCTGTTCCCACCCCATGAGATGTATCCCTATTTGCTATGGATATTTTATTGTAAAATATTTGATAGTGGAAGATCAAGATTGAAAGATGGTGGGCCATGATGAATTATGAAGATCCAAGACATGTAAATATTGGAAGCTTATGTAATTATTGAATTTGCATCCCGTGCATTCCCTAGGATTAGACCTAGGCCCGTGTTTAGCTCACACGGGCCGAATAGTTTTGGGGAGATTGATCATCCTTGTTAATTTACTGTTTATAATATATGCATGATATATTATAAATAATGAGTATGTGTGTTATTATTTTATAATAACTAAGTTACATGAATTCGGCAAACATACGAACAAACATGGCGAATTTTAAAATTAATGATGAGACCATTTCAAAAATTAAAAAACCTCATTTTGAATTAGATTCAAAATTTATATCAAGCCCGAAAAGGGGAATTATAAATTTGTTTATAATTTCCATGTTTTCCATCGACAATGGATGCATGATGAATGCTACCCGTATTCAATGCTCGGATCATATTATTGGGGGGCTTAGATGCCGGAAAGCTGTGACATTCATTGACATGGTGATGCAAACTACGTGGAACTCCCATGACTTTGGCCAATATTATTGGGGGAACACATGGAGACCGTCCATTAAGGTTCGATACCGATGGGTAAGGCTTGACACGTAAAGATGAACGACGTCATTGAAAGAGTAGGTGCCCGGTGAGCCAACTTATGGCTAAGGGCTTTGATGACTCTTTGTATAAACAATCTTTTGTTTAATATAATTTACACTTTTATTAATGGCAATGACTTTATCTTTCTTCATATTGTTATATTGTGATATACTATTGTTGTTTTGATAAAGACCTTGAATATACTATAGTGTATGTAGGATGTGGTAGAACATGGAGATGTCTATCATGGAACACATCTTATAGTCACTGTGTATTCTAAACTGTTCCTAGTCGATTGAGCCGTCCGATAATAAGGATAAGAATTGCTCGAGTTTGAGACTAGCATTTGCGATTGCAGAGTACCACGTTTCATTGGTAGGGAACATAGAGATGTTCGAAGCATGCAAATGGATATTCATATGATGAATGATCGAACTACCCTATCCGGACTTTCCAAGTGGTTATCACTTATCGAGTGGATAAAGTCCGCGGTTTTGGTTGTACACCATTAGTCCTTACTACTTGAAACATCATTGAGACTCTATATGCTAGTACTGTGCTTTGACTCGTTTACCGACTCTATTGGGGTCATCAGGTGTCGGGATTGGGTACAATTGCAACACATATAGGAGTCGATGCTTTGTTGTCAAGGATTCACCACATACTTGCGAGTGTGGATATCCTATGCGATCTGAGGAGATATTAGTGTGATGAATCTCTGGCCAGAGTACATGATGTGTTTTAAGAAATGGTTTCTTAGTAGCACATGCGATGTCACTATTTGATCTTCAAGATGTATTGCATAGTTATCGAATCTCGAACGACTCTCGATTTACCAATGGTTGTTGATTCGATCGGGATATATGGATGAAGGGACCGTACTGTACGCTAACCAAAATCTATTGGTTCTTGCAGGCACTATCAGTGATACCTAGGGAATCATGGGGCGATGTTGCTAGGCGCTCTTACCATGATTCGATGGGCAAGTCGGAAATTGTTGTTCCGAGTCACAAGGAGTTGTGAGCCCACGGCTAGCTGTATCCCTGAACCATTGAGGGTCACACAGAGTAATGGATTTTTAATCCCCGTTGAGATAGTTAAATTTAAAGAGTTAAATTTAATGAACAAAGAAGTTGGACTTCTTATTTAAGAGTAGAGGAGTAAGATTTCTTAAAATGACATAGGGATGGGCATTTTTGGAAATCACTGAATTCGGATTCAGAAAAATTTATCTTGACTTTAAAAGGTGCAGAAATGGTTTCTGTGCACATTGGTGAAATCGGTTTATCAATCGGAGTCATGATGAATTTTATATTAATTTCTGAACATGCGGGCTTTGCTTGTCGGGCTTGAACTTATGACTAATGGGCCCTAAGCTGTTAGCGGCCTACATTATAAATAAGTTATTGCAGTACAGAAATTACACACAACAGGTCACAAATTTTTGAAAAACCTAGTATTTTTCTCTGACAGTGGCCGCCCCCCTTCCCCTCTGCTCGGTAAAATCCAGTCTGTGAATTTTGAATTACAGTCTGGTTTAACGGATCAAATTCGTTAATTCTCTTCGTAGAAACTTCTGATAGATTTTCTAGTGCAATCTATCAGAGGGATTAATTATCCGTTCGTGGACCTGATTGAAGAACAGTTCGTCCATCAATTCCAGGGATATACAACAAGAGCAGAGCAATCTGTTGGTGTCCATAATCTCGATTCGAGATTGGGGGTAAAAATTTATAATTGTTATTTAATTTTTACACACACAATTTAATCGTTAAGTTTTGATACCCATTATGGAATCGTTCCATATAAAAATTTTAAACTTCCGCTGCACCGGGTATCAATTTTGATTGATCTGATCGTCGCGTTCTCCAACAGTGGTATCAAAGCCAGGTTGCTCAGATCAAGCGATTAAATTAATCGATTGTACAAAAATTTTTTTAAGCCTCGGTTTTTGAAACAAAATAAATATTTTAAAATAAATTTTTTTTTTTTCGGGCAAAACCCGGGCAGCGATTGGATCGCTGCCCGGGGGGGGTGGGGGGCAGCGATGGTCGCTCTGCGCAGGGCGGCGCACGGCGCTGCGCCGGGCAGCCGGGCTGCCCGGCCCGAGCCCTTTGGGGCGCGGGCAGCCCGGGAGTGTCCCGGGCGGCCCGCGGAAAAATTAATTTTTTAATTTTAAATTAAATTTTAATATGTTAAAATTCTATTTTTGGTCCGATCGAAAATTGTTTTTGATTGGTCCATGAGGCGTCGGATCGAATTGTTCGAGTCCGAAAATTTTAAAATTGATTTTTGGATAAATTTGAATTTTTGGAAAATTTAAATATTTTATCCGTTAAATTGAATTTTGGAATTAATTATTTTTGGTACAATTGATGATAAGATATGATCTTATGGATATATTGAGTAAAATATGATTTTATGTATAAAATTGGATTTTATAGATAAAATATGATTTTATTTGATAAAAAGATAAAATATGATTTTGTATGTAAAATAAGATTTTATATATGAAATATGATTTTATCCTTTTAAATTTAAATTGCCATTGCATGTTATCCAATAAATTAATTTTAAATTAAATGTTATTGGATAAGGATGATCGATTGCCATGACCAATTTTGTAGGTGTATGTTAGGAATTTACATTTGTTTTTATTGTTGTTGGATTTATTAATGGGCCTGGTTTATGGCCCAATATGAATTGTCATATGTAATAAAAGTGGGCTTGGTTTATAGCCCGTTCCCACCCCTTAAAAATGTATCCCCTACTTGTCATTGTTATTTATTGTAAATACATTAGATTTAGTGGGAGATGAAGATTTGAAGATGGAGGTGGGCCCAGCAGACAATAAAGACAGAAGAAATGTAAATTGGAAGCAAAATGTAATAGGATTGCATTGCATACTGCATATTACCTAGGATTGGACTAAGACTCGTGATTGGCAACCACGGGTCGATTAGAAATGGAATCGATCATCCTATATAATATGTGATATTATTGTTGTATGCATGTTTTAGACAAAATTGTGTGAATCCGGCAAGCATACAAAATTTTTAAAAATGATGAGACAAATTTTCAAAATTAAAAATCCCTCATTTTAAATATGATTTAAAATTGATATCAAGATAAATAAAGGAAATTTAAATTTGTTTAAGTGTTCCTACCTTCCATCAACGATCAATGTATGAGATGCTGCCCGCGGATACGGTCCGGCTCATATTATTGGGGGGGCCCGTTCGTCGGAAAGCTGTACATTGGATCGACACATGTTGTAAGTTGGGTGAAACTCCCATGGGATCGGCTCATATTATTGGGGGATCCACATGGCGACCGTCCATCACAACTTAATATTGATGGGTCATCTTGACATGTCACAATAAACGGCGTCATATTATTGGGCCCTTATTGGACATGAGGTAAAAACGTGGAGGTTGTTTTGGAAGCAATTGGGCTCTACCTTTTGAAAATTATGGTTGGCTGATATTATTCGGGACCATAGTTTGTCAATTGGACTCCATGTTCTCACTAAGGAAAACAGTTTCCCGTTTTCACTAGAGGGTAGTGAAATCGTTAAAATAGTGGGATTGAGATTCATAAAATAAATTTCGCCTATTTTATGTCTTAGTAAATTACTTAAACAATCACTGATTTTGTCTGTTTCTTTTCAGTATTTCATAAAGATGAATTCGCGTAATCCACTTTTCTCGATCCTCGAACAAAATAAATTGACTGGCGCAAACTATAAGGAAAGGTTCCGTAAGTTGAAGATTGTCTTGACTTCGGAGAAGATGCTCTACGTGTTAGAAAAATCTCCTCCGAAGGAAGCACCAGCTGACATAAGTCCGAAAGAGTTAGCCAAACTTGATACATGGTGGGACCATGATATCAAGGCCAAATGCTATATGCAAGCCTCGATGTCTGATGAACTCCAGAGGCGATTTGAGGACACCGTGAATGCTGCTGACATTCACGTACAACTCAAGGAACTTTTTGGGGCTCAATCGAGGGCTGAAAGGTTTGCTACTGTAAAGGAGCTAATGACGTGTCGCATGCGTGAAGGGACTTCGGTCCGTGATCATGAGGTACGAGTGATTTGGCTCATACAGAAGTTAGTAACCCTTGATTTGGTGTTGGAGCATGAACTCAACGTGGACTTACTACTTCTATCTCTTCCTTCTTCGTTTGACGGATTTGTGGTGAATTTCAATATGAACAAGATAGAGGCCTCCCTTGAAGAGATGGTCAATATGCTTGTGACATATGAATCCACTTTAAAGAAGGATAAACCGGCTTCTTCTTGGTGGGCTCCTCTTCTTCTGCTAAGAAGGGGCCAAGTACAAAGGGTAAGAAACGTTCTGCCCCACCCAAGAAAATCGAACCCGAGAAGAAGTACAAGACAAAGGCTTCAAACATGGAAAAGTCCAAGGATGTTTTCCATTACTGCAAGAAGCCCGGTCATTGGAAGCGTAACTGCAAGGAATATCTAGAGCAGTTGTGAACTGCGAAGGGTATGTTCTATATTGAAATAAATGTTTCACTTAATACTACTTCTTGGGTATTGGATACCGGATGTGGATCTCACATTTGCAATGATTTGCAGGTGATGACAAGAAGTCGCAGGCTTAGAATGGGTGAGACCCAGCTGAGGCTCGGAAATGGTTCCAGAGTTGAAGCTAAAGCTGTGGGAGATATTTATTTAATTTTGCAGAACGGTTTTAAGTTACTTTTGAGAGATGTGTTATTTGTTCCGGATTTGATTAAAAACATTATTTCTGTTTCTATGCTTGATAGAGATGGATATTCTTGCAATTTTGTGAATGGGATTTGCAATATTTACAAGAATGAATGTTTGATTGGAAATGGACAACTTGAAAATGATCTATATAACTTAAAACTAAAAGACGTTCCAATAAATTATGTTGATAAACCGGCAACAACAAACAAAAGGAAAATCGATAGCCAAAACCCGGCAAACCTTTGGCATGCTAGGCTAGGTCATATTTTCTCAAGGAGGATGAACAAGCTAGTGGGAGAGGGCATGTTTGATATGTCTGATATTAACTCTCTACCTACTTGTGAATCCTGCCTGAAAGGAAAAATGACTAAATCTCCTTTTAAGGGGAAACCTGAGCGTAGTCAAAATCTGTTGGATTTGATCCATACAGATGTTTGTGGTCCATTTAGAGTTGGTACTCAATATGGCCACACCTACTTCATTAACTTTACTGATGATTATTCTAGGTATGGGTATTTATATTTAATGAAATATAAGTCTGAAGCATTTGAAAAGTTCAAAGAATTCAAGGCTGAAGTAGAAAACAAGCTAGGTAAAAGTATTAAAGCACTTCGATCGGATCGAGGTGGAGAATACTTAAGTACCGAGTTTTTGGACTATCTGAAAGAGAATGGGATTCTCTCTCAGTGGACTCCTCCTATGACACCTCAGCTGAATGGTGTATCGGAGCGTCGTAATCGAACTTTGTTGGACATGGTTCGATCTATGATGAGCTTCACTGAGCTTCCACCTTCGTTTTGGGGCTATGCGCTTGAAACGGCGGTATTGTTGTTGAACAACGTCAACACTAAAGCAGTGGACAAAACACCATACGAGTTATGGAATGGAAAAGCTCCTAAGTATTCGTACTTGAGGATTTGGGGATGTCCTGCTTACGTGAAGCAGACAGTGGGAGATAAGTTGGATAGTCGATCCACCTTATGTTATTTTGTAGGGTATCCAAAGAATTCAATCGGATATTATTTCTATCATCCTGCTGAAACCAAGGTGTTTGTTTCAAGGAATGCCACCTTCTTGGAGAAGGAGTTCTTATTGGATAAGAAAGGCGAGATGATGGAACTCGAAGAAATTCGAGAAGAACCCGAAATACAAAATAACGATCCTACACCTCAGGAACCATTGATAGACACGCCTGTACCTAGAAGATCCGAGAGGACTTCTAGACCTCCTATTCGATATGGTCTTCTTCTTGAAGGGGATCAAGATGAACCCGATGTTGGATGTGATCCAAGAAACTTCAAGGAAGCAATTTCTGATGCGGATTCAAATTTATGGCTTGAAGCTATGCAGTCGGAAATAGATTCGATGCATACAAACCAAGTTTGGTCTTTAGTAGATCCTCCCGATGGAATTGTTCCAATAGGGTGTAAATGGATCTACAAGGGAAAGCTTGGGCCTGATGGTAAGGTATTGACCTACAAGGCGCGATTGGTGGCGAAAGGTTATACTCAAAGACAAGGAGTTGACTATGATGAAACCTTTTCACCAGTTGCAATGTTCAAGTCCATAAGAATCCTTATTGCCATAGCTGCTTGGAATGACTATGAGATATGGCAAATGGATGTGAAGACTGCTTTTCTTAATGAAGAAATTAAGGAAGAAATCTATATGAAGTAGCCTGAGGGGTACACATCCATGGGAAGCGAGCATAAGGTATGCAAGCTTCAGAGATCAATTTATGGTCTAAAACAAGCATCAAGAAGTTGGAACCAAAAATTTGATGAAACAATAAAGGATTTTGGTTTCATCAAGAACCCGGAGGAACCATGCGTGTACAAGAAAGTAGTTAAGGATGCTGTGAAATTCTTAGTACTTTATGTTGATGACATCCTACTCATTGGGAATGATGTAGGGATGTTGCAGTCAACAAAGATATGGTTATCAGGTAGATTCTCGATGAAGGATTTGGGTGAGGCATCATATATTCTAGGGATACAGATCTATAGAGATAGATCTAAGAGAATGATAGGACTCACTCAATCAACCTACATCGACACCATATTGAAACGGTTTCCAATGTATGGGTCCAAGAGAGGACATCTACCCATGTGTCATGGAGTTTCTCTATCCAAGTCTATGTGTCCCAAGACGGATGAAGAGATAGAGAAAATGACACATGTACCATATGCGTCAGCCATAGGTAGTATCATGTATGGGATGATATCTACCAGACCGGATGTAGCATTTTCTCTGAGTGTCACGAGCAGATATCAAGCTAATCCCGGTCAAATGCATTGGAAAGCCGTGAAGGACATTCTTAAGTACTTACGAAAGACTAAGAATATGTTCATGGTATATGGAGGAAGAGAACTAAAATTGGAAGGCTATACCGACTCTAGCTTCCAAAGTGACGTGGATGACTCGAAGTCAACCTCTGGATTTGTGTTCATGCTCAATGGCGGTGCTGTCTCTTGGAAGAGTTCCAAGCAGGACACCACATCGGATTCCACCACTGAGGCAAAATACATTGCAGCATCAGCTACTGCTAAAGAGGCCGTTTGGATGAGGAATTTCGTCCAAGAGTTGGGCGTCATTCCTGAAGTTGTTGGTCCAGTCCCGGTGTACTGTGACAACACGGGTGCCGTTGCTCAGGCAAAGGAACCAAGGTCTCATCAAAGATCCAAACACGTACTGAGGAAATACCACATCATCCGGGAGATTGTGGAAAGAGGAGACATCACTGTCGAAAGAGTGGCCTCTGCAGACAATATCGCTGATCCACTTACTAAGCCCTTTCCAGGACCATTATTTGACAAACATCGCGAAGCAATGGGTCTACGTAGTATGACTAGTTGGCTTTAGGACAAGTGGGAGATTGAAAGAGTAGGTGCCCGGTGAGCCAACTTATGGCTAAGGGCTTTGATGACTCTTTGTATAAACAATCTTTTGTTTAATATAATTTACACTTTTATTAATGGCAATGACTTTATCTTTCTTCATATTGTTATATTGTGATATACTATTGTTGTTTTGATAAAGACCTTGAATATACTATAGTGTATGTAAGATGTGGTAGAACATGGAGATGTCTATCATGGAACACATCTTATAGTCACTGTGTATTCTAAACTGTTCCTAGTCGATTGAGCCATCCGATAATAAGGATAAGGATCGCTCTAGTTTGAGACTAGCATTTGCGATGCAGAGTACCACGTTTCATTGGTAGGGAACATAGAGATGTTCGAAGCATGCAAATGGATATTCATATGATGAATGATCGAACTACCCTATCCGGACTTTCCAAGTGGTTATCACTTATCGAGTGGATAAAGTCCGCGGTTTTGGTTGTACACCATTAGTCCTTACTATTTGAAACATCATTGAGACTCTATATGCTATTACTGTGTTTTGACTCGTTTACCGACTCTATTGGGGTCATCAGGTGTCGGGATTGGGTACAGTTGCAACACATATAGGAGTCGATGCTTTGTTGTCAAGGATTCACCACATACTTGCGAGTGTGGATATCCTATGCGATCTGAGGAGATATTAGTGTGACGAATCTCTGGCCAGAGTACATGATGTGTTTTAAGAAATGGTTTCTTAGTAGCACATGCGATGTCACTATTTGATCTTCAAGATGTATTGCATAGTTATCGAATCTCGAACGACTCTCGATTTACCAATGGTTGTTGATTCGATCGGGATATATGGATGAAGGGACCGTACTGTACGCTAACCAAAATCTATTGGTTCTTGCAGGCACTATCAGTGATACCTAGGGAATCATGGGGCGATGTTGCTAGGCGCTCTTACCATGATTCGATGGGCAAGTCGGAAATTGTTGTTCCGAGTCACAAGGAGTTGTGAGCCCACGGCTAGCTGTATCCCTGAACCATTGAGGGTCACACAGAGTAATGGATTTTTAATCCCCGTTGAGATAGTTAAATTTAAAGAGTTAAATTTAATGAACAAAGAAGTTGGACTTCTTATTTAAGAGTAGAGGAGTAAGATTTCCTAAAATGACATAGGGATGGGCATTTTTGGAAATCACTGAATTCGGATTCAGAAAAATTTATCTTGCCTTTAAAAGGTGCAGAAATGGTTTCTGTGCACATTGGTGAAATCGGTTTATCAATCGGAGTCATGATGAATTTTATATTAATTTCTGAACATGCGGGCTTTGCTTGTCGGGCTTGAACTTATGACTAATGGGCCCTAAGCTGTTAGCGGCCTACATTATAAATAAGTTATTGCAGTACAGAAATTACACACAACAGGTCACAAATTTTCGAAAAACATAGTATTTTTCTCTGACAGTGGCCGCCCCCCTTCCCCTCTGCTCGGTAAAATCCAGTCTGTGAATTTTGAATTACAGTCTGGTTTAACGGATCAAATTCGTTAATTCTCTTCGTAGAAACTTCTGATAGATTTTCTAGTGCAATCTATCAGAGGGATTAATTATCCGTTCGTGGACCTGATTGAAGAACAGTTCGTCCATCAATTCCAGGGATATACAACAAGAGCAGAGCAATCTGTTGGTGTCCATAATCTCGATTCGAGATTGGAGGTAAAAATTTATAATTGTTATTTAATTTTTACACACACAATTTAATCGTTAAGTTTTGATACCCATTATGGAATCGTTCCATATAAAAATTTTAAACTTCCGCTGCACCGGGTATCAATTCTGATTGATCTGATCGCCGCGTTCTCCAACAGTCATATTATTGGGTCCTAATCAAGCGTGAGACAAAAGTTTACGTAAGGGTTGCATGGAGATGCAATTGGAAACTACCTTTTAGGAATTGTGATTGGGTGATATTATTTGGGATCATGATTGGCTAATTGGACCTTACGTACCTACTAAGGAAAGGAGTTTCCCGTTTTTCACTAGAGGGTAGTGAAAATGTCAAAACAGTGGGAGTAAAAATTTATAAAGTTAAAGTACATACTGTATATCTTATTAAATATTTTAAAATAGTCATTAACAGTTATCTGTTATTATTTTTAAGTACAAATGTTTTGGCAATGTCATCAATTCGCAATCCGTTATCTACAATACTCGACAAACATTTACTGACCGGTCCAAATTACCTCGATTGGCTAAGAAATCTGAAAATCGTCTTGAATTCGGAGAGGATTGCATATACACTTGATGATTCGCCCCCTGATAAGGCTCCGACTGATTGTAGCCCTGAGGAGCTACAAACCTACAAGGATTGGTGTGACCATGACTTAAAAGCCAAGTGTTATACGCAGGCTTCTATGAATGATGAGCTACAACGGCGTTTTGAGAGTGAAAAGCATGCTGCTGACATTCATTTGCATCTCAAAGAACTCTTTGGTGAACAAACACGCCAACTTCGACATGCGATTGTCAAGGAGCTAATCACTTTGCACATGCGAGATGGGACTTCGGTCCATGAGCATGGCCTAAAGTGGATTGGGCTAGTGGAGAAACTCGTTAGCATGGATCTTGTGCTACCAGCTGAGTTGACCATAGACGTGATGCTCTTGTCACTGTCTAGCTCATTTGCCCCTTTTGTTGTGAATTTCAACATGAACAAGTTAGATCCAACCCTTGAGGAGTTGATTAACATGCTTGTTACATTTGAATCCACAATCAAGAAAGAGAAGCCGGTTCTTTATGTGGGATCTTCATTTGGTTCAAATAATAGACCACGTGGGAAGGGAAAGAACCGTTCTTTCCATGCTCCCAAAAATAATGTGCCCTTGAAGAGGCAAGCTCCGAGTCCCGTTGTGGTAGCCACACAAGTTAAGGCTAACAAGACTAGTGACGTCTGTCATCACTGCAAGAAGTCTGGACATTGGAAGCGTAATTGCAAGGAATATCTTGACCAGATTGGTTCTGGAAAAGGTATGTTCTACATTGAAATGAACATTTCACTTAACTCTTCTTCTTGGGTATTGGATACCGGCTGTGGCTCACATCTCTGTAATTATTTGCAGGTGATGTCAAGAAATAGGAGACTCAGGGATGGTGAGACCTTCTTGAGGATGGGCAATGAGGCAAGAGTTGCTGCCAAAGCTATTGGAGATGTTTACATATTGTTGGACAATGATTTTAAGGTAATTTTGAGAGATGTTTTGTTTGTACCAGATTTGGTGAAAAACATTGTTTCCATTTCTATGCTTGATAAAGATGGATATTTTTGTTTATTTGGCAAAGGTGTTTGCAATATTTACAAGAATGATTGTTTAATTGGTACAGGTCAATTGGAAAATGATCTCTATACTTTAAAATTGAAAGATATTCCTATGTATAATGTCCAAGAGATATCAACACACAAGAGAAAACAAGATAATCTAAATTCGGAACACTTATGACATGCTCGATTAGGTCATATATCTTTAAGAAGGATGAACAAGGTAGTGGGAGAAGGCATGTTTGATATGTCTGATATTAATTCTTTTACTACTTGTGAACCCTTGTCTAAAAGGAAAGATGACCAAAATTCCCTTTAAGGGCCATGTGGAGCGAGCCAATGGACTGTTGGATTTGATCCATACAGATGTGTGTGGTCCACTTAGCATCACCACTAAGCACGGACATTCCTACTTCATCACATTTACCGATGACTTCTCTAGGTATGGATATGTGTATTTGATGAAATACAAATCTGAAGCTTTTGAAAGGTTCAAAGACTTCAGAAATGAAGTAGAAAAACAGTTGGGACGAAGCATCAAGACACTTTGATCGGATCGAGGTGGTGAGTACTTGAGTGCTGAATTCCAAGAATATCTTAGGGAGAATGGGATTCTCTCGCAGTGGACTCCTCCTGGTACACCTCAGTTTAATGGTGTTTCAGAACGTCGTAACCGAACTTTGATGGACATGGTTCGATCTATGATGGGGTTCACGGAGTTGCCGCCATCCTTTTGGGGATATGTGCTTGAAATAGCGGCAATGTTGTTGAACAATGTTCATTCAAAGGCAGTTGATAAGACGCCATATGAGATAAGGATGGGAAAACCTCCAAAGTATTCTTATCTTAGAATATGGGGGTGCCCTGCTTATGTGAAGCAGACAGTGGGAGATAAATTGGATGCTCGATCCATTTTATGCTATTTTGTGGGATATCCAAGGAATTCGGTTGGATATTATTTCTATCATCCAAAAGAAACAAAGGTGTTTGTTTCTAGGAATGAAACCTTCTTGGAGAAGGAATTTCTATTGGATAGAAAATGGGAGATGATAGAACTGGAAGAAGTTCGAGAAACACCCAAGATTGTAGAACCCATACCCGAACAGCCAAGAGAGGAGATACAAGCTCCTAGAAGATCCGAGAGGATCTCAAGACCTCCTATGAGGTATGATCTGCTTCTTGAAGAGGTCCTTGATGAGGCTAACCATGGATATGATCCAAGGACCTTCAAGGAAGCGTTATCTGATGACGATTCATCCAAGTGGCTTGAAGCTATGGAATCTGAGATGAATTCCATGTATTCGAACCAAGTGTGGAATCTTGGAAATCCACCTGAAGGAATTGTTCCTATAGGGTGTAAATAGATTTACAAGAGGAAACTTGGGATGGATGGGAAGGTGGTGACCTTCAAGACGTGATTGGTAGCAAAAGGTTATACTCAAAGGCAAGGAGTTGACTTTGAAGAAACTTTTTCTCCAGTCGCAATGTTCAAGTCTATTAGGATAATGCTAGCTATTGCCGCATGGTATGACTATGAAATATGGCAGATGGATGTGAAGACAGCTTTTCTTAATGGGGATATTAAGGAAGAAATTTACATGTCTCAACCTGAAGGGTTCACATCTATCGGAAGTGAGCATAAAGTATGCAAACTTCAGAGATCTATTTATGGTCTGAAACAGGCATCTAGGAGCTGAAACCTCAGATTTGATGGTACAATCAAAGAGTTTGGGTTTACTAAGAATCCTGAGGAACCCTGTGTGTATAAGAAGGTCAGTGGGAGTGCTGTGACATTCCTGGTACTTTATGTTGATGACATTCTACTCATTGGAAATGATGTAGGAATGTTGCAATCAACCAAAGTATGGTTATCGAGTAAGTTCTCGATGAAGGACTTGGGTGAAACATCTTTTGTATTGGGAATACAAATCTATCTGGATAGATCGAAAAGATTTCTTGGTCTTACCTAGTCCACATACACTGATACCATCGTGAAGAGGTTCTCGATGGATGAGTCTAAGAGAGGACATCTACAAATGTGTCATGGCGTGTCTCTATCCAAGTCCATGTCTCCCAAAAATGATGCAGAGATAGAGGTGATGACATGCATTCCATATGCATCTGCAATTGGTAGTATCATGTATACGATGATATCTACACGTCCTGACGTGGCCTTTGCACTAAGTGTTAAAAGTAAGGCTGGGGAAAAATACCGAATGCCGAAAATACCGTCATACCGTACCGAAAAATTTACCGAATATACCGAAAAATCGGTATACCGATACCGTACCAAAATTTTCGGTATCGGTATCGGTATCGGTATATAAAATTTTTTATTTCGATACACCGAATATACCGAAATTTTTTTAAAAAATTTTTTCACGGTATACCGAATTTTTTTTATTTCCGGCATGGTATCCGGTATAAAATATCTACATACCAAAAATTCGGTATACCAAATTTTCGGTATGGTACCGGTATGAATTTCTTCATACCAGTACGATACGGTACGATATACGGTATCGTAGTTCGGTACGGTATACCGTACTATACCCAGCTCTAGTTACAAGTAGATATCAATCGAACCCTAGTCTTCCACATTGGAAAGCTGTGAAAGACATTCTCAAGTATTTGAGAAGGACTAAGAATATGTTCTTGGTTTATGGGGGTGGAGAACTAAAATTGGAAGGCTATACCGACTCTAACTTCCAAAGAGATGTTGATGATTCAAAGTCAACTTTCGGTTTTATATTCATGCTCAATGGTGCTGCTTTTTGTTGGAAGAGTTCCAAGCAAAACAGCACTGCGGATTCAACCACTGAGGCATAATATATTGTTGCATCCGATGCTTCAAAGGAAGTTGATTGGATTAGGAATTTCGTCCAAGAGTTGTGCACTATTCCTAATGGAGTTGATCCAGTCCCAGTGTACTGCGACAACACCGATGCCGTTGCTCAGGCAAAAGAACCCAAGTCTCATCGGAAATCCAAACATGTACTGAGAAAATAACGCATCATTCGGGAGATTGTGGAAAGAAGAGAGGTCTCATTAGACAGAGTCGCCTCCGCAGATAATGTTGCTGATCCACTAACTAAGCCATTACCAAGACCATTGTTCGAAAAGCATCGCGAATCAATGAGTTTCAAGAATATGGGTAGTTGGCTCTAGTGCAAGTGGGAGATTGTTAGAGTAGGTTCCCGTCGAGCCAATTGTGTTGGTCGATGGTCCTTGAGATAAATCTTGTATGACAATCTTTATTTCATTAATATTTGACATTATTTAATTTGGCACATATTTATCTATATACTCATGCTAGCTGCACAGATAAAGCCCTTGATAATACAAATAGTAGAAAGAATATGAGATGGTAATGTGATTACTATCATGAAACTCATATTTGAAATACTGTATATTCTAAACTGTTCCTAGTCGATTCAGCCGCCATAAAGAAGGATAAAGGCCGCTCGAGCTTGAGACTAGTATTTGCGATGTGAGTACCATGTCTCATTGGTAGGGGACATGGAGATGTCTAAGCATGCAAATAGGTGCTCCTTGTAGAGTGCACTAAACAACCCTCCCTAAAGGACTTTCCAAGTGGTTCTCACTTATCGAGTGGAGAATTCCTAGTTTATGGTTGTACACCATTAGTCCTTATGACCCGGGACAACATGGAGACTCTATATGCTAGTGCTTCACTTTGACTTGTTTACCGACTCATTTGGGGTCATCAGATGGCAATGTTGGGTGTTGTAACGAAACATATAGGAGTCAATGCATTGTAGTCGGGGATTCATTGCTTACCTACGGGTATGAATATCCTATGTGTTCTCATGTATATGTAGCTTGAAATTTTTTATCAGAGTAGGTGGTAATTAAGAAAGGGATTTCTTAAATTACACATTCGATGCAACTACGACATGACATATAGTTATCGATTCAATGACAATTATATTTACCAACAGTTGTCGAATCGGTCGGGATTATGAGTTGAAGGGACCGTATTGTACGTTAACCATAATTGATTGGTTCTTGCAGGCACTATCATTTGATACCTAGGGAGTCATGTAAGCGATGCTGCTAGACGTTTAACATGACTGGTTGTGTACTATCAGACTTGAGTTTTTTGACGTTCTTATTATAAAGGGGTTGATTAATAAGAATGGAGCTATATGGGGTATGCTCACATAAGGGACTTTTTGATCCCGAATCACTTGGAGATGTGAACCCAATGCTAGTTGTATCAATGAATCATTGAGGGTCACACAAGTACTAGCTTTCTTGATCTCGTTGAGATTAAAATAAGTTCAATGTTTTGAACAACTTATAAAGGAGTTTATAAGTAAAATAAATTATAAGTATGACTTCTAATGGAGAATAAATTGGAAAGTAACTTTAAATTTGTGAATGTGTTTCAAGATTAAAAGTTGACTTAAAAATAATTAGTTTGTGAAAATGGTGATTTTTTGAACTATTATTTTGAACTTATTTAATTAATTCAAGTGTTGAATTAATTTTACACTAGTAGACTTTGTAAAGTTTAAATGATTAAATTAATTCAAGTTTTGGATTAATTAAACACTATTGAGTCTTGTAGAGCTCAAAATAAAATAGTGTTGTATAATTATTTTACTAGTGGGCTTGAATGTTTTTTCAAGATTTAATTAATTGATTAAACTTAAATGGGTTTAGGTTTAATAATTAATTAAAATTAAGTTCAAATTTCATGTGTATATATATGTATATATATGTAGGCGTGTATATATATATATATATATATGATTATATTTTTTATATATTATATTTAAAAGGAAATTTAAAGGGTTGGAAGAAAGGATACAATTTTCCATACAAGCTTTTAACTTTTCCATGCATGGTTTAATTGTATCATTTAATCCTTGATCATGATAAATATATTATCTATATTCTACATAATAGATATACAATTTTTCCTCTCCAAAAACATCACATGGTCGTCCCCCTCTAAAATATATTCTCCAAATTTTGTCTTTGATCTTTGGAAGAAAAAGACAAGAAAATCTCAATACAAAATGCCCTAAATATTCTAGTGCATGTTTAGAGTGGATCTAGCTTGACTAGTCGTGGATCTAATTCGGAGAAGGAGCATTTCGAACAAGGAGTGTTTTGGAAGCTTGTAGATTGGGTCTACCATTTAAAGAGCTAATTTGTTCACAACTTAGTTGGAGCCATAAATCAATCTTTTGAGATTGATAGGTAAAATCTTCTAAAACACCTTATGGATGTTTGCTACACAAGTTCTCGGTTTTCTTTTGATAAAAATTTTAAATTTTCGCTGCGTATCCGGGCACGAGTTAACCGATCCCCTTCATCCTTGACCAATTTTACTGTAAAATTTTCATAGTATTTGATTATTTTAAGCTGAATGTAATTTTTTTTTTCATTTTAGGTGTTGAGAAGTTATCCCAGACATAACAAAAAATATTGGTCTTTGGTATTCAAGAAAGCTGCGTATGCTCCGTCCTTCCAAGAATGTGAACAACATATAAACAGCATATTCGAGCCAATGCCACTTGTTAGAGGGTTTATTCTAAATTTCGATCCACAGAGTTGGGCGAATGCATTTTTTGTTGGTAACAGATGGGGTGTTATAAATAATAATATAGCCAAGTGTTGGAATAGTTGGGTTGGGCCAGCTCGTCATCTGCCTATTGTTGGTATGGTGGATCACATACGCGTGCAGATAATGAGCATGATGCACCGATGGCATGAATAAACTTTATCCATGAGTAGGAAATTAAGTCCAAGAAAATAAAAGTCTGTTTCAAGTGTATATATCGAATCCCGAACATTAAGAGTTCATCGTTCGTGTAATTGGAAGTGTGAGGTTGTTGATGGTGAAAAGTCATTTGCCATGGATTTAGCGGATAGAACTTGTTCATTTAGAGCTTGGCAGATCAACAAGCTTTCATGCAAGCACGTCTGCTCTGCCATTGAGTCGAAATCGATGTCACTATATGATTTTTGTGACAAGTATTTCAAGATCGATATGTATCGTGCGGCTTATAAAGGAATTATTAACCCAATCCCAACCTTTGACATGAGTGAGGCATGTGTTGATGAATTCGATATAATCCAAGCTCCTTGTGTGTTTAGTCAGCCCGGTCGTAGGAAGACGAAGAGGATACCATCGCAAGTTAATACACATGCATCAACATGTGGTCTTTGTCATACGAGAGGACACAACAGACGCAGTTGCAAGGAACCTATATAGTAGCTGTAATTGTTTCAAAAATTTGTGTTTCCATTTTTTGTTATTAGTAAAATTTTGTAACATACTTTATTAAAAAATTAATCTAGTTTGCGCTACACATATGCAGGAGAAAGCGATTATTGGAAGGGGTTCGAGCATGTAATTGCCCTCGAGACGACATACACGTTTGAGCGGAAGAATTGCTGGATTGCGCTTGGTTTGAGGCATTTGTGGAACCAACTGTTGTGATATTTTAACTTGAGTTGTGGTTGTAGTGTAATCAAGTGTATTGTGTTGTCTTATGTTCTTCCGAAACCAACTCCTTTTATGGTAAACAATTATGCCACACATTTGACTACTATGTAATGCTCGAATTTGAGAAATTCTCTTTCTCATGGATGTTTCAGTGAAATATGTCTTCTCAGTTACGAAATAATCAAAATATTCGTTCTTTTTAAATATCCAAATGGCAGGTACTTGCTATGTAGTTTGTACAAATTATATTTAATTTGGAATAAAGCATAATATTTTTGGAACTTATTGTCTGATTATTACAATAAACAGAGCTAGAAGTAATATTAGCACAAGAACAAAACATGTTCAACCAAAACAACATATTTCTACGATATGGTCGGGCTCTGGTGTACTAGTAGACTGGTTGTCTAGCACATCAGAGGACGAATGCTCCTTATTCTTGTAATTGAACTGTTCTGTTGAATCATGGAAGGACGATGATGCAGATTGTTGATGCACTGAATACACGTAGCTCTCTCTACCATGCTTACTTGGGACTGATTTCAAATTTGATGATTTTTGAAGAGATTCACTGTAGTAGCCCATGACCAAAATCAGTGATTAAGGATTAATTAATGCTAATTAAATAAATTGGGTACCAGATGGATCGGAAGCTTCGATGCAGGATCGGATGTTCCGATCGAGATCGGAAGCTCCGATGGTATTACGTCAGGCATGACGTGTGGCAGGATCGGAAGCTCCGATCAGGCATGACGTATGGCAGGATCGGAAGCTCCGATCACCCCAATCCGAAGTCAACCAGTGATATTTTTACACGTGGCAGATAAGGATCTTCGAAAGATCCGATGGCAGGATCGGACGTTCCGATCAAAGATCGGAAGTTCCGATCAAGGGTCGGAGGTTCCGATCGTGGTCTATAAATAGAAGGCCGAGGCTTCACTTTCAATTGCCAATTCCGAGTTTTCCTTTCCATTCTAGTCCTATTGGAGTAATTCTAGTCTTCCTAGGCTTGACCCGGGGGTTGGCGAGGCGTTCGATAGTCGTAGCGGAGTTGTGCCCAAGTTCTGGAGGCATCGACATCAAAGGGCTAACGACGGACGAAGGTATAGCTTTTGCTTCCTATAAATATTTAGGAGTATGCAATAGCTTAGTTAAGCCTTTTAGAGCACTATAATGATAGTAGTATCATTTGGAAGTGTAGAGCCGACTATAGGCATGTACCTAGAGTTGGTAGAGCTTGCACTGATTTGAGGTACAAAAGTACTGTTCGAGATATCCTGACTGAGTATGCATGTATTATGTGACTGCATGGTTTATATGTCATTGATTTATGCTGCATTCATTTGCATACTGAGCTATCTCCTTCGAGATGTCTATTAGTAGGGTTGTACCCTATCCTGTTAGTGGATGGACTTCCATGGCTTTGGGTCTGGTAAATCCACTGGTATTATGGTATGGGAGCCACCTCCTGAAGCGACGGCACAGCGTGCTACATACCAGGGCCCGGTCTGTCTCTGTTATCTGATCCTTGACCTCGAGTTTATAGGGAGTTCACTTTGCACGCATGTATACTCATACTCTCGTACTGAGCGTTTTATGCTCACGTCTCGTACTCTGTGTTTCTCGACACCCTATTCCATGGGGCAGGTTTGCGATTGGATGAGGCGGGTGGATCCAAGAGGGGCTAGACAGTGGTTGGCCAGCTGGAGCTTCGCCTAGATTTTATTATGTTGTTATTAGATTGATACAGCTGTTCGATTGGGTTGTATTATTTTTTTGGGTATTTATAGATTCCTTGCCTTGGGATTGTATAATGTTTTTGGTTTCCGCAGTTTTATTCTGATATCCATTTAATTAAGTTAATTGCATGTCTAAGTTCTGTTTAGTAGGTGATCCAGGTAAGGGTCACTAAATTTATGGTATCAGAGCATGCAAAGTATTCTTGGGATCTAGATTCTACATAAGATAACCGTTAGGTTAATTTTGTAGATGGCAGATCGTGACGACCATAGTTCTCATGGCAGTATTGGTGGGCGTTGGGGTGATGCCGACCGGGAGCCTCGTCGGGAACGCTGCCATCGTCATCGAGATGAGGACCGTTTCAGTGTACGTCGATTCTTGCAGATGGGGCCTAAGCCCTTGGTTGGAGGTGAGTCTCCGGAAGATGCGGAGAACTGGTTAGACCGCATGGAGATGACTTTTCAAACTTTCCAATGCACCGAGGAGCAGAAGATGGAGACCCTTGGTTATCTTTTGGATAGACGTGCACGCAGATGGTGGAGGTTTACTTCTGCACCTTTTGTTGCTGCGAGAGGAGTGACCACCTGGGCCGAGTTCCGCACAGCTTTTTAGAACCTGTATTTTCCTCCTGCACTCCGTCAGTCGAAGGCAGGTGAGCTTCTGAGTCTGCGACAGGGAGCCATGTCTATTGACGAGTATCAGCAGAAGTTCTTTGATCTGCTATCCTATTGCCCCGAGATTGTCGACAGCTCCGAGATGAAGTATAATCTGTTCCTTCAGGGCCTTAACCCTGAGATCCATGACCGTGTGGCAGTTGGTGACGACATGTCCTACGAGGGTTTGGTGAGCCGTTGTCACCAGGCAGAGGACAGCATTCGGCGGAACAGGTCTTTCTCTCAGTCGAGACCTGCTAGTTCTTTGGGTCCCCGTGCCCAATCTTTCAAGAAGTCTGGATCTACTTCTTCTTCCTCTGGCTCTGTTGGTGTTGTCCGTTTCGGAAAGAAGGACAAGTGTGATCACTGTGGGAAGAACCATCCATCCGACAAGTGTTGTAGAGCTTCTGGAGCTTGTTTTCGTTGTGGAGAGACTGGTCATATCCGGAGGGATTGTCCACTATTTGGGGGAGGCGGTTCTGGTTCAGGTTCAGGATCTGGTTCTCAGGGCACCGTTTAGCAGAGGTCGCAGGGACAACCTGCTGGGAGTTCTCATTTGAGGCCACGAGCTTCTGGCCAGGTGTTTGCCCTGAGACATGATCAGGCAGTGGAGGAGAATGAGAAAGTCATCGCAGGTACATTTTTGCTTTATGGTATACCTGCTCTTGTACTTATTGACACTGGTGCATCTCATTCCTTCATTTATGCACGTTTTGTTAAGAGGCATAAGTTACCATGCATTGCACTAGACGTAGTGATGTCTGTTTCTACTCCGACGGGCCAATCTGCTTTGTCTAAGCGTCTAGTGATGGGTTGCCCTTTAGAGTTCAAGGGGAACATTCTGTTAGCGAATCTCATGGTTCTTCCGATGGATGATTTTGATTGCATTCTGGGAATAGATATGTTGACTACCTATCGAGCTTCAGTGGACAGCTACCAGAGATTAGTACACTTTCATCCGGAGGGAAGTGATAGCTGGTTTTTCTATGGAGAGGGAGCGCGACCCCCGATGCCTTTGGTATCAGCTTTGAGAGCTTGTCGAGCTCTAGATTCTGGCGGGGAAGGCTACCTTATCTATGCAGTTGATTTGTTTGCTGAGAGTATTGGGATAGAGAGTATTCCTGTTGTGGATGAATTCCCAGATGTATTTCCTGATGAGATTCCGGGTTTTCCTCCTGTTAGGGAAGTCGAGTTTGGCATAGAGTTGATGCTGGGTACTTCGCCTATTTCTCGAGCACCGTATCGTCTGGCTCCGTCAGAGATGCGTGAGTTGAAGAATCAGCTACAGGACCTTTTGGACAAGGGGTACATTCGTCCTAGTGTATCTCCTTGGGGAGCTCCTGTTCTTTTTGTAAAGAAGAAGGATGGGTCGATGCGGCTGTGCATTGACTATCGGCAGCTGAATCGAGTCACTGTGAAGAACAAATATCTTTTGCCTCGTATTGATGACTTGTTTGATCAGCTGCAGGGCACTTCAGTTTACTCCAAGATTGACTTGAGATCTGGGTATCATCAGTTGAGAGTCCGAGATCAGGACGTAGCCAAGACTGCATTCCGTACTCGCTATGGGCATTACGAGTTTCTAGTGATGCCATTTGGCTTGACTAATGCGCCGGCTTTATTTATGGATCTGATGAACCTTGTATTCAGGGAGTATTTGGACAAGTTTGTAGTGGTCTTCATTGACGACATCTTGGTGTATTCGCGTAATACAGAAGAGCATGTTTCTCACTTGCGGTTGGTACTGCAGACTCTTCGGAATGAGCAGTTGTACGCCAAGCTGAGCAAGTGTGAGTTCTGGATGGATCTAGTGGTCTTTCTTGATCATATCATATCCAGGGAGGGGATTTCTGTTGATCCAAGCAAGATTGAGGCGGTGCTTAATTGGTCGCGTCCGATGACAGTTGCTGAGATCCGTAGTTTTCTGGGTCTAGCTGGATATTATCGTCGCTTCATTCTGAACTTCTCTCAGTTAGCTCGACCTTTGACGCAGCTTATCCGCAAGGGCGTGGATTTCGAGTGGTCCTCCGAGTGTGAGGAGAACTTCTGTGAGCTTTGACGGTGGTTGACTTCTGCGCCGGTGTTGGCATTACCGTCAGGATCTGGAGGGTATGTGGTGTACGCTGATGCTTATCTGTAGGGGTTAGGTTGTGTCCTGACTCAGAATGGGCATGTGATCGCATACGCTTCTAGATAGCTGAAGCTTCACGAGGACAACTACCCAGTCCATGATTTGGAATTTGCAGCCATTGTGTTCGCTTTGAAGATCTGGCGTCATTATCTGTATGGCGAGAAATTTGAGATCTTCACCGACCATCCGGGAGTTGCTAATCTCACCGCTGATGCATTGAGTCGCAAGGTGCGACTATCCGCACTTCAAACTTGTTCGATGTCTAGTGCGATCAGTGACTGCTATATTTCAGGATATACTTTCAAGCATAAGAAAGGTATGCAGAGTATCCAGATGTTTGCGATATTATCTGAGCCAGCTTTGTATTCGCGGATTCGAGATGCTCAGATGTCTGATTCGAAGATCCAGCGTTTAGCTCGTCTAGCTAACGAGGGTAGCTCGTCTAGATTTCATTATCAGTCAGATGGATTTCTGTGTTTGTGTGGTAGGCTTGTGATTCCGCAGGATGTAGAGTTGCGAGAGGAGATTTTGTCTCAGGCGCATCGCACTAAGTTGAGTATTCATCCTGGGAGCAACAAGAGGTACAAGGATCTACGTACTCGTTTCTGGTGGAAAGGAATGAAACGCAGTGTTTATCAGTTTGTTTCGAGATGTTTGGTGAGTCAACAGGTCAAGGCAGAGCACCGACGACCTGGAGGATTGCTTCACAGTCTGCAAATTCCTGAATGGAAATGGGAGTTTATCACAATGTACTTTGTGACCCATTTGCCGGTATCCCCGAGGAACTGTGATGCTATCTGGGTTATGGTGGACCGACTCACCAAGTCAGCGCATTTCATTGCCTATAGCCGGGAGTACAATGTGGATCATATAGCTTGGTTGTACATTCAGGAGATCGTTCGACTTCATGGAGTGCCTGTGAGCATTGTCAGCGATCGGGACCTCAGGTTTACTTCTAGGTTCTGGGGGAGTGTTCAGCATGCGATGGGTACTACTCTCAGTTTGAGTACTGCCTATCATCCGAAGACTGATGGTCAGTCAGAGCGCACTATCCGTACTTTGGAGGATATGCTTAGAGCGTGCGTCATGGATTTTTGTTCAGCCTGGAAGGATCATTTGCCATTGATCGAGTTCGCGTACAACAACAGCTATCATACTAGCATTGGGATGACACCTTTTGAGGCGTTGTACGGACTACGTTGTCGTACTCCACTCTTCTGGGAAGAAGTGGGGGAGAGACAGGCTGAGGGACCGAAGTTTATCCAGCAGGCGGTAGACATTGTTGATCAGATCAAGAAACGGATTAAGACTGCACAGGATCGTCAGGCCAGCTATGATAACACCAAGAGTAGGCCTTTGCAGTTCGATGTCGGGGAGAAAGTGTTTTTTAGAGTGTCACCTTTCCGCAGGATTCTCGGATTTGGCCTTAAGGGCAAGTTGTCTCCCAGGTTTATCGGTCCGTTTGAGATCTTGGAGAGCATTGGCGATTTGGCTTATCGACTAACTTTACCACCGCATATTTCCAATATTCACGACGTGTTCCACGTATCCTTGTTGCGACGATATGTGGCGGATGAGTCTCATATTTTTCAGCGGTCTGAGGTTCAGGTGAGCAAGGATTTGACCTATGTTGAGAAACCTATTCGTATCCTAGATCATAAGGATAAGGTTTTGCGGAACAAAGTCATTCCTCTGGTTTTAGTTCAGTGGTAGCGCCGAGGCACTGAATAAGCTACTTGGGAGCTTGAGGACAGGATGCGTGAAGACCATCCTGAGTTGTTTTGATTTCATTCTTAAGTTGTATTCAGTTGCAAACTCTGTAAACGTTTGATTTGAATAAAGAATGTTTCTGATTTCTGTATTACATTTGGTACTTAAGATCTGATTTCGAGGACGAAATATCTTAAGTGGGGGAGAATGTAGTAGCCCGTGAACAAAATCAATGATTAAGGATTAATCAATGCTAATTAAATAAATTGGGTACCGGACGGATCGGAATATCCGATGCAGGATCGGAAGCTCCGATGGTATTACGTCAGGCATGACGTGTGGCAGGATCGGAAGCTCCGATCACCCCTATTCGAAGTCAACCAGTGATATTTTGACATGTGACAGATAAGGATCTTCGGAAGCTCCGATGGCAGGATCGGACGTTCCGATCGAAGATCGGAAGTTTCGATTGAGGATCGGAGGTTTTGATCATGGTCTATAAATAGAAGGCCGAGGCTTCACTTTCAATTGCCAATTCCGAGTTTTCCTTTCCATTCTAGTCCTATTGGAGTAATTTTAGTCTTCCTAGGCTTGACTCGGGGGTTGGCGAGGCGTTCGATAGTCGTAGCGGAGTTGTGCCCAAGTTCTGGAGGCATCGACATCAAAGAGCTAACGACGGACGAAGGTATAGCTTTTGCTTCCTATAAATATTTAGGAGTATGCAATAGCTTAGTTAAGGCTTTTAGAGCACTATAATGATAGTATTATCATTTGGCAGTGTAGAGCAGACTATAGGCGTGGACCTAGAGTTGGTAGAGCTTGCACTGATTTGAGGTACGAAAGTACTGTTCGAGATATCCTGACTGAGTATGCATGTATTATTTGACTGCATGGTTTATATGTCATTGATTTATGCTGCATTCATTTGCATACTGAGCTATCTCCTTCGAGATGTCTATAGTAGGGTTGTACCCTATCCTGTTAGTGGTATGGGAGCCACCTCCTGAAGCGACGGCACAGCGTGCTACATACCAGGGCCCGGTCTGTCTCTGTTATCTGATCCTTGTGAAAGAGTGGGTGCCCAGTTAGCCAACTTGTGGCTAAGGGCTTTTATGGCTCTATGTATAAACAATCTTTGTTTAATATAATTTACATTCAATAATGGCATTTTCTTTGTCTTTCTTCATATTTTTATATTGTGATATATTATTGTTGTTTTGATAAAGACCTTGAATATTCTATAGTGTAAGTAAGATGAGATAGTGAATAAAGAGAGATCACTATTATGAAACACATCTTATAGTCACTGTATATTCTAAACAGTTCCTAGTCAATTGAGCCGTCCGTTAATAAGGATAAGGATCGCTCGAGATTGAGACTAGCATTTGTGATGCAAAGTACCACGTTTCATTGGTAATGGACATGAAGATGTTCAAAGCATGAAAATGGATATTCATATGATGAATGATCGAACTACCCTATTCGGACTTTCCAAGTGGTTATCACTTATCGAGTGGATAAAGTCCGCGGTTTTAGTTGTACACCATTATTCCTTACTACTTGAAACATCATTGAGACTCTATATGCTAGTACTGTACTTTAACTCGTTTACCGACTCTATAGGGGTCATCAGGTGTCGGGATTGGGTAAAGTTACGACACATATAGGAGTCGATGCTTTGTTATCAAGGATTCACCACATACTTGCGAGTGTGGATATCCTATGCGATCTGAGGAGATATTAGTGTGACGAATCTCTGGCCAGAGTACATGATGTGTTTTAGGTTACTCGGTTTTCTTAGTAACACATGCGATGTCACTATTTGATCTCCAAGATGTAATGCATAGTTATCGAATCTCGAACGACTCTCGATGCACCAATGGTTGTTGATTCGATCGGGATATATGGATGAAGGGACTGTACTGTACGCTAACCAAAATCTACTGGTTCTTGCAGGCGCTATCAGTGATACCTAGGGAATCATGGGGCGATGTTTCTAGACGCTCTTACCATGATTCGTTGGGCAAGTCGAAAATTGTTGTTCCGAGTCACAAGGAGTTGTGAGCCCACGGCTAGCTGTATCCCTGAACCATTGAGGGTCACACAAGTAATGGATTACTAAACCCCGTTGAGATAGTTAAATTTAAAGAGTTAAATTTAATGAAAGAGAAGTTGGACTTCTTAAATAAAAGGGAGTGAAATTTCCTAAAATGACATAGGGATGGACATTTTTGGAAATCACTGAATTCGGATTCCGAAAAATTATCTTGACTTTAAAAGATGCAGAAATGGTTTCTGTGCACATTGGTAAAATCAGTTTATCAATAGGAGTCACGATAAATTTTATATTAATTTCTATAATAACAGGCTTGGCTTGTTGGGCTTAAGTTATGGATTGTGGGCCCTAAGAAGTTAGAGTCCTAATATAATTATAACTTAATCTAGTCTAGAAATTATCTATAAATACATGTGTAGTGTTCGAAAATCATAAGTTTTAAGTCTTGCAATTTTCGAATTACACACTAAATATTCTAAGGGGATTTTCGAAATCCTCTACTCCTTTTTGAGATAATTCAGTCTGTGATTTTTGTGAAAAATTACATTCTGAATTGACAGATCAAATCTGTTTATTCTCTTCGATAAAAATCTGATTGATTTCTAGTGCAATCAATCAGAGGGTTTTAGTTTTCTATTCGTGGACTTAATTCCGGAGGTTGATCGTGATAGTCATCGGTTCCCGGGATTTACAAGAAGAGCAAATTAAATTCTGTTGGAGTCCATAATCAAGCCTTTGCTTGAATAGGTAAAATATTTAACTGTGTTTATTATTTTACTTACAACAATTTTAATCGTTAGGATTTGATACCCACGATATGGAATCGTTCCATATCAAAAAATAAATTTTTAAACTTCCGCTGCTCCGGGTATCACATCCGTGTGATTAGAGAACGCATGTTCCAACACCTTGACCTCGAGTTTATAGGGAGTTCACTTTGCATGCATGTATGGGGCAGGTTTGCGATTGGACGAGGCGGGTGGATCCAAGAGGGGCTAGGCAGTGGTTGGCCAGCTGGAGCTTCGCCTAGGTTTTATTCTGTTGTTATTAGATTGATACAGCTGTTCGATTGGATTGTATTATTTTTTTGGGTATTTACAGATTCCTTGCCTTGGGATTGCATAATGTTTAAGGTTTCCGCAGTTTTATTCTGATATCCGTTTAATTAAGTTAATTGCATGCCTAATTTCTGTTTAGTAGGTGATCCAGGTAAGGGTCACTACATTCACCATGACAATCATCATACCATAAAAATCGATTTTTATGTTGCAGCTCATGAGGACAGATGTAATACAACTCTCTCGGGCGGGTCGAACGCTCCGAAACCACATAGACATTGTGGTGCAAACTTCATTTTCATTGTGCTCGATCTTGAAAAATGAAATTTTATTTTGAAAAACAAAATCATAACCAAACGAGAAAGAAAAGGTGAATGGATGAAGTGTACCGACAGAGCATAATAATGAGGGGTAGGTGGTAGTCAAAGTTTTTGATTGGTCAATGTCGAAAATCTATTTTTATTATTTTTGTATTATTGTGAGTGTCAAAAGAGTAATTTTAATACATGTGACATGTCATCTTGTGCTATAAATCAAACAGATAATTCCGCATATTTCAAGGATTGTTCCATGTATGTGACATTTCGAGCCGATACACATTAGACAATGTAGAGCACAATACATTATTTGACAAACACTTGGGTAATGGTTCTACCAATCTTGAGTTATTGTGTTTTAAATCGAATAGATTATTATGAATATTTCTTGGATTGTTCCAAATACCTCACATTTAGACCCGATATCAATTTCACTAGGAGAGACTGATCTGGATGACCCAGATGATAGTCCTCAAATTTGGGACAGGTTGTGCTCGATTATATTTAATGTGTCTTATGACCGCGTACATGTTGTGCCCGCTCTTAGTAACCATATTCTATATGATTAGTGGTGTTGAAGTATTTGCTTCGTCTTACAAATTGATGTAATAAATGATAAAAACTCCTATTCAACAACTTTTTAGTTTGAAAATTATTATTATTACCCAATTGTAGATATTGGCTGAAAATTGACATCAACAAATGTGATCTCATTGTGTGATGATCAATGTATTCCTCCTACACCTTAGACAATGTAGAGCCCAATACATTTCTTGACAAACACTTGAGTAATGGTTCTACCAATTTTGAGTTATTGAAAAATCCTCTTCATGGGTATCATGCAACATAATACATGTCATCTTGGTGCATGTACAAACGATAAATCTCAAGTTCACAATGACATGTCATATTGTGTCTTAAATCGAATAGATTATTCTGAATATTTCTTGGATTGTTCCAAATACCTCACATTTAGACCTGATATCAATTTCACTAGGAGAGTTTGATCTCGATGACCCAGATGATAGTCCTCAAATTTGGGACAGGTTGTGCTCGATTATATCTAATGTGTCCTATGACCGCGTACATGTTGTGCCCGATCTCACTTACCATATTCTATATGATTAGTGGTGTTGAAGTATATACGTCGTATTACAAATTGATGTAATAGATGATAAAAAATCCTATTCAACAACTTTTTAGTTTGAAAGTTATGATTATTACCCAATTGTAGACATTGGCTGACAATTGACATAAAAAAATGATCTCATTTGGTGATGATCAATGTATTCCTCCTACACCTTAGACGATGTAGAGCACAATACATTTTTTGACAAACACTTGGGTAATGGTTCTACCAATCTTGAGTTATTGAAAACTCCTCTTCATGGGTGTCATGCAACATAATACATGTCATCTTGGTGCATGTACAAATAATAAATCTCAAGTTCACAATGACATGTCATATTGTGCCTTAAATCAAATAGATTATTCTGAATATTTTTTGGATTGTTCCAAATACCTCACATTTAGACCCGATATCAATTTCACTAGGAGAGACTGATCTCGATGACCCAAATGATAGTCCTTAAATTTGGGACAGGTTGTGCTTGATTATATCTAATGTGTCCTATGACCGCGTACATGTTGTGCCCGATCTCATTAACCATATTATATATGATTAGTGGTATTGAAGTGCATGCGTCGTCTTAAAAATTGATGTAATAGATGATTCCGAGTTATTTAACATTTGTTTTTAATTTATATTCACATATTCAACTGGTGATCGTTAAATATCATTTTCAAACCAAACAAGAGATTATTCCATTAACTAAAGAGATTATTCTAAATCTGTGATAATTTCATCTAAAATTGAATTGTACAAAATATAAGATTAATCGAACTTGTTTCATCCCAATAGAGTTTTAAAAAATAATTTAAACATACTTACGTACTATTATATCTCCATAAACCATAAAAGCATATGAAGACTATATATGTTAATCAAAGTTGTTTTTCAGCATTCCCCTTTCGTGACATAAAATACTTGCAGCCAGTCTTGCACGGTAGGTATCAATATTCACTGTATTTTGATATGTCCACATTTCATCTGAGTCACGGGCTACACACTATAACCACATACATGCATAAACACCACAATAAAGTGTTTCACCTTGAAGACGCGTACGTTCTCTCAACACATCAGAGTCGGGTATGATGAAATTTGAATGATGACGAACCCAACCAACCAAAAAACGTGTCTTCAAAGATAAATATTATCAAAACACATTTATACAAATCACATAACATGACACAATAAAGACTCACCAAAGTTCTACATGACCCTAGGCTGAACGAACCGGGAAGTGAATTCCATATTTTGAATATCCCTTCTTTTGCGTGAAATACTAGCGAAAACCAATGCACTCTGCTATTGATTGGAAAAATGAGGTATTTGTATCTCTTAAATAAATCACCATTCATTTTCTGCAGAAATAACTTTGAGGCAGAAGAGAGTCGCACAAAAAAGGAGTCGTAATCATTATTCTGAACCTTCATTTTTTTCCCAAATCTTTTGAGGTGCTCAAACAATTCTGCCTGCAGATAAAAGAACAAGAAAAATGAAAAATTAACTCAAGTGTATAGTATATCAAACGTAAAACATTTAAATTTTACTAACCTGCACCAAAGTGTCTATGCAAAATATTTCATTTCCATTATCCACACTGTATTTTTCCATCATGCGCATTTGAACGTTGATAATCTCATGACTAACAAGCTTACCAAACAAGAAATCCCAAAAAACGGACCCTGTTAAATGGACAATTTCGTCTTGCCAAACATCAACACTACAACAAAATACGAATTATTTTGTATTGAAAAGGATCCAAAAAAAAAGAGATAAGAAAATATACGAGCTTTTAGATAGAAAGTCATATGCTATGTCATCACTCGAAAGATATTTTGTCAACAACTTTTTTTCTTCGTCAGTGGCTTTTCATGTCCACGGAAAGCCTGTAATGGATGATATGATTTAATAATATTATGAGTTTTTTCGTTAAAAAAAAAAAGAGAGGTTTCACACCCAAAAACCAAAATTGATACCCAAAAACCAAAATTGATATTGTGAATGAAATGAATCATACCACAAGACATGTAAATTAAAATGTATTTAATTTCATATCATATAATATTATTTGATAAATTCTATATGAACACCTAGCTATGTTAGTGTAGATAAATTATTGAATAAACTATGATATTTTTTTTATTAATAAACTATGATTTTATTTAATTCTAAATATAATATCAAAACACATTTAGTACTTGAGACTTAATTTTGTACTATAAATACCTGAGTTTTACACAGATTTAGAATAGTTTAATATCGTAACTCCAGTAAACAAAATAACTACACCACCAGACATATATCTACAAAATTATTTAAATAACATAAACAAACTTCAATGTCATACACATCAATATGAGTAAGCAATATATATATATATATATATATATATATATGTATTACCATACAATTAAATTGTATTTTATAAATCTCGTGAGCCGTATTTTGTAAAAAATTCCTCAAATACCCACTTAGTTTCTAAAACAAGATGAAAAATATGAAGAACGAATAAAAATTTAATCTTCTCGTGATTAATTGACAGGACCCGAATTCGAAATTAAACTTGTCGTAGACGATGATGTATCGACGAAATCTTTGAATCTTCTACAAAAAAATGGCATCCCAGATTTTATAAAAAGATTCAATTTTTATTCCATGGTAAATTAAACTTGTCGTAGAGGTGTTTAGTTCATATATTGTAGACTCTTCTTTCTCTATTACATTTCTCTAGTATTTCATTCTCTTCATCATTTCCCCCAACTAAATTTATAACACGTTATCAGCACGAGTGCTCTCATCAAGGTAGAAAAAAATATATATTATTATATTTGTATGAATGCTCTCGAAGAAGCACAATATTTAGATCTTATATTGATATTCCTCGAAATCGCATAAATTTTATTTTTTATGTTCATGCTCCTAGTTAATTATTGATGCTCCTGAAGAAGCATATCATTTAATTTTATGTTGATGTTCTTGATGTAACACAACATGTTTCTATATTGATACTTGATAGATCTACGGATACAATATAATGATTTAATCTATCAATATTCCGGAAGAATATTGATACAAGATATAAAATTATCAATATTGATAGATGATTTAAGATCTGACAATATTTCTGAAGAATATTGACTTGATAGCATGATATATTAATCATCAATATTCCGGAAGAATATTGATTTGATTTTAACAAAATAGTCAAACTTATGATATTTAAATCAGAGATTGTTTATATTCTTGAAGAATATTGATTTAAGATTTAAAATTGTATCTATATTTTGTAGATCTATCAATATTTCTTGAATGGATATTGATCCAAGATATAAAGTCTGTCAATATTTATTAAAAATCAAATCTTTTGAGATTTGCCAAAATTCTAGAGAAATTTTGATATTTGATTTTCAACGATAGTGATGTAAGATCTAATATTCATCAATATTAACAAAGAATATTGATTCGAGATCTAACATATATCAATATTCTTGCAAAATTTTGATTAAAGATTCAAGATTTGCCTATGTTCTTGAAGAATATTAATTCAATACGAATTATAAATATATTCTTGTTTTATTTCAATTTTCTCATCATATCTTGACATGTATGATTATTATTTGCATTCTTAATTTTATTGATTTAAGAAGTTGCTAATATTTTTTTTTATGTAAACACAAATATTTGATTGATTAATAACTATGTCAACATGACAAGTTTATACACATTTCCATAGTTTACATGATACCATATTTATTTATATTTTCTTTGAACAAATCGTGATCTATACCTTAGATAAATTTAACTTATTTATTTTATGGGTATCTCATTATTTAATCTTTTTAAATGTCCACATCCTTCATGAAAATAATGATATAAGTTATAATATTTTGTTGCGTAAATTATATTTGTCTTCGATGTAATTATCTTTGAGCTATAACTTATCTAATTTATTTTTAGATTAATGAAGGAATATCACGATGAATGTCTAGCTGATATTGGTACAACACACATCATCCTTCAAAGCAAAAGGTATTTTTTAGAATTAACATTAGCTGAAAATAATGTTATAACAATCTCGGGTGCATCAAAAATTATTGAAGGTCATGGGAAGGCAAAAGTCATTTTACCAAATGAGACAAGCATGTATATTGAAAATGCACTCTGATGATGTCGAAATTTTACCTCGGGTTCGGTCTGGTAGAATGGATCCTCCAATTCCTTTATAGAGTAGGTCGGGTCGGGTGTCAATGAAATCTGCGCAAGCAACAGCTAGGTCAAGGGGCGCCGAAAGTGTTTTCGGCGTGACCCCTCCGATGCCTAAGTCAGTGTCTTGAAGGCAGAGGGTATGATTAATGCGAAAACTGAGAGATATGAGTGCGTGAATGTAAAAGTGAGAGTGAATGTGTGATGAGTAATGAAGAGTAAGTAATGAATAATGAATAGTGGTAATAATGAATAATGAATAATGCAACCATAACAATACCTATATTTATAAGAAAAGAATAATAAGTTACCTAGTAGAATTATAACATGTCTTGGACTAGAACTCTTCATCCATTGGTCCCTTTGTAAGCTTATCTCTATCTCGTGAATATTTGAAAAGATCCGGGCTTATCTCATATATATTAGAGTCCTACCTAAACTCGAAAAAGATGCATGCGGCCTATTAGGCCCAGCCCAAGTCGGCCCATAAAATACCAGCCCTGGTCATATCTGGTAGACCCATTATAAACGGGCTCAGGTTGAAATATTTTCTCGGGGTAACAATAGTACCTCCCGAACTGGTCTAAAATAAGAATAAGTTTAGACCAAGATTGTAGACCGGACCCCGAGCTCAAATAAAGAGTTGTAGATAACAATTGATTAGAACCGAGCTCGAATAAAGAGCAATAGACGACAACCTGATGAAACCGAGCTCAAATAAAGAGCAATAAACAACAATTGATGTTGACGAGCGGATCGGGCTTTTAGGATAACCACGAGTTGCGTGGGATTACATGATGCCGAGCTTGGTCGGGCTTTGGAGAATACCACTGACGTAGATTTATGACGCCACTGATGTGGACTTTTTGATGCCATTAATGTGGGCTTTTGATGCCACTGATGTGGGCTTTTGACGCCGGACCTGCCCGGGCTTTGAAACCACTGATGTGGGCCACTGACGTGGGCTTTGAGTGCCAGACCTGCCTGGGCTTTGAAACCACTGATGTGGGCTTTGATGCCACTAACGTGGGCTTTTTGAGACCACTGATGTGGATTTTTTATGCCACTGACGTGGGCTTTGAGTGCCAGACCTGCCTGGGCTTTGAGACCACTGTTGTGGATTTTTGATGCCACTGACGTGGGCTTTGAGTGCCAGACCTGCCTGGGCTTTGAGACCACTGTTGTGGATTTTTGATGCCACTGACGTGGGCTTTGAGTGCCGGACCTGCCCGGGCTTTGAGACCACTGTTGTGGATTTTTGATGCCACTGACGTGGGCTTTGAGTGCCAGACCTGCCTGGGCTTTGAGACCACTGTTGTGGATTTTTGATGCCACTGACGTGGGCTTTGAGTGCCGGACCTGCCCGGGCTTTGTAAAGTGTTGAACCATAAATTGGGCCTTATTGCTAGATTGCATGCCCGATGTGATATAATTGGGCATTACAGCGAGATTGCATGCCAATAAGATATAATTGGGCCTTACAGCGAGATTGCATACCCATGTGATATAATTGGGCCTTACAGCGAGATTGCATGCCCATGTGATATAATTGGGTCTTACAACGAGATTGCATGCCCGTTTCTGTAGAAAAAGCCCAAACAAAAATACAAGGCAATAGACACACAATATAATATTGGGTCAATTAAACATATGACTTCTGATTATGAGATATCTTAAAATTTATCACAACAAAAATAGTTTGCTAAAAATAAAGATGATAGAAGACTTATCTCTATTTCTCGATTTATCGAGTAGGCTTGACTAGGTTGCCACAATGTGCCAAGCTAAGATGCTCGATGGTAAAGGCGACATGGGCTAAGTCCAAGCAAGATCCATGTAGTCAAGTACAATATGTTTTAAGTTCTACTCCAAAGAAATCATGGTAGAAGGAATTCAAAATAATAATAATACCAAATTATTTGAACGTGTGTTATAATAATAATAACAAATAAAATATCCAAATTTATGGTATGATATAACCAAACATGGTTACGTGAAGCCTTCCTTCTAAATATGAGATATGCTCAATATTATATAGGATATAATAAAAATAAAAACGACAAATATATTTGTACGACTTGAGTAATATCGTATATGAAATTCATACTTTGACCACTATCTAATATAATGAATATTCTAGAGATAAATTCGGGATATCTAGATAATTCAAAAATTTTTATTTAAGCAAATTAGATTCATAATCCATCGAATCCATTGAGGGTCAAATTAAGTTCAGTTTAAAAGCTACCAAGAGGAGACCTGGGTAGTGTGGAATCGAGTTATCGAGATTATACCATTCGATAGTTAGAAGGAAGGGCCTTAATAGGCTGAAAGATGCGTACTTAAAGAGGTATGATAAATTGCAATAAAGCGTTTTACTTATCTTTGCTCCTCTGTTGCGATTCTTGCGAAGATAGATTCGTCAAAGAATCGTTAGTCTGATCGATTTTTTTTTTTCAATAATTTTTTAGCCCCTTCTATTGCTCCGCATTAGAGAAACATCATGGGTTTCAATTTCGTTCCCACAGACGGCGCCAATTGATGATGTCGAAATTTTACCTCGGGTTCGGTATGGTAGAATGGATCCTCCAATTCCTTCATAGAGTAGGTCGGGTCGGGTGTCAATGAAATCTGCGCAAGCAACAGCTAGGTCAAGGGGCGCCGAAAGTGTTTTCGGCGTGACCCCTCCGATGCCTAAGTCAGTGTCTTGAAGGCAGAGGGTATGATTAATGCGAAAACTGAGAGATATGAGTGCGTGAATGTAAAAGTTAGAGTGAATGTGTGATGAGTAATGAAGAGTAAGTAATGAATAATGAATAGTGGTAATAATGAATAATGAATAATGCAACCATAACAATACCTATATTTATAAGAAAAGAATAATAAGTTACCTAGTAGAATTATAACATGTCTTGGACTAGAACTCTTCATCCATTGGTCCCTTTGTAAGCTTATCTCTATCTCGTGAATATTTGAAAAGATCCGGGCTTATCTCATATATATTAGAGTCCTACCTAAACTCGAAAAAGATGCATGCGGCCTATTAGGCCCAGCCCAAGTCGGCCCATAAAATACCAGCCCTGGTCATATCTGGTAGACCCATTATAAACGGGCTCAGGTTGAAATATTTTATCGGGGTAACAATAGTACCTCCCGAACTGGTCTAAAATAAGAATAAGTTTAGACCAAGATTGTAGACCGGACCCCGAGCTCAAATAAAGAGTTGTAGATAACAATTGATTAGAACCGAGCTCGAATAAAGAGCAATAGACGACAACCTGATGAAACCGAGCTCAAATAAAGAGCAATAAACAACAATTGATGTTGACGAGCGGATCGGGCTTTTAGGATAACCACGAGTTGCGTGGGATTACATGATGCCGAGCTTGGTCGGGCTTTGGAGAATACCACTGACGTAGATTTATGACGCCACTGATGTGGACTTTTTGATGCCATTAATGTGGGCTTTTGATGCCACTGATGTGGGCTTTTGACGCCGGACCTGCCCGGGCTTTGAAACCACTGATGTGGGCCACTGACGTGGGCTTTGAGTGCCAGACCTGCCTGGGCTTTGAAACCACTGATGTGGGCTTTGATGCCACTAACGTGGGCTTTTTGAGACCACTGATGTGGATTTTTGATGCCACTGACGTGGGCTTTGAGTGCCAGACCTGCCTGGGCTTTGAGACCACTGTTGTGGATTTTTGATGCCACTGACGTGGGCTTTGAGTGCCAGACCTGCCTGGGCTTTGAGACCACTGTTGTGGATTTTTGATGCCACTGACGTGGGCTTTGAGTGCCGGACCTGCCCGGGCTTTGAGACCACTGTTGTGGATTTTTGATGCCACTGACGTGGGCTTTGAGTGCCAGACCTGCCTGGGCTTTGAGACCACTGTTGTGGATTTTTGATGCCACTGACGTGGGCTTTGAGTGCCGGACCTGCCCGGGCTTTGTAAAGTGTTGAACCATAAATTGGGCCTTATTGCTAGATTGCATGCCCGATGTGATATAATTGGGCATTACAGCGAGATTGCATGCCAATAAGATATAATTGGGCCTTACAGCGAGATTGCATACCCATGTGATATAATTGGGCCTTACAGCGAGATTGCATGCCCATGTGATATAATTGGGCCTTACAACGAGATTGCATGCCCGTTTCTGTAGAAAAAGCCCAAACAAAAATACAAGGCAATAGACACACAATATAATATTGGGTCAATTAAACATATGACTTCTGATTATGAGATATCTTAAAATTTATCACAACAAAAATAGTTTGCTAAAAATAAAGATGATAGAAGACTTATCTCTATTTCTCAATTTATCGAGTAGGCTTGACTAGGTTGCCACAATGTGCCAAGCTAAGATGCTCGATGGTAAAGGCGACATGGGCTAAGTCCAAGCAAGATCCATGTAGTCAAGTACAATATGTTTTAAGTTCTACTCCAAAGAAATCATGGTAGAAGGAATTCAAAATAATAATAATACCAAATTATTTGAACGTGTGTTATAATAATAATAACAAATAAAATATCCAAATTTATGGTATGATATAACCAAACATGGTTACGTGAAGCCTTCCTTCTAAATATGAGATATGCTCAATATTATATAGGATATAATAAAAATAAAAACGACAAATATATTTGTACGACTTGAGTAATATCGTATATGAAATTCATACTTTGACCACTATCTAATATAATGAATATTCTAGAGATAAATTCGGGATATCTAGATAATTCAAAAATTTTTATTTAAGCAAATTAGATTCATAATCCATCGAATCCATTGAGGGTCAAATTAAGTTCAGTTTAAAAGCTACCAAGAGGAGACCTGGGTAGTGTGGAATCGAGTTATCGAGATTATACCATTCGATCGTTAGAAGGAAGGGCCTTAATAGGCTGAAAGATGCGTACTTAAAGAGGTATGATAAATTGCAATAAAGCGTTTTACTTATCTTTGCTCCTCTGTTGCGATTCTTGCGAAGATAGATTCGTCAAAGAATCGTTAGTCTGATCGATTTTTTTTTTTTCAATAATTTTTTAGCCCCTTCTATTGCTCCGCATTAGAGAAACATCATGGGTTTCAATTTCGTTCCCACAGACGGCGCCAATTGATGATGTCGAAATTTTACCTCGGGTTCGGTATGGTAGAATGGATCCTCCAATTCCTTCATAGAGTAGGTCGGGTCGGGTGTCAATGAAATCTGCGCAAGCAACAGCTAGGTCAAGGGGCGCCGAAAGTGTTTTCGGCGTGACCCCTCCGATGCCTAAGTCAGTGTCTTGAAGGCAGAGGGTATGATTAATGCGAAAACTGAGAGATATGAGTGCGTGAATGTAAAAGTGAGAGTGAATGTGTGATGAGTAATGAAGAGTAAGTAATGAATAATGAATAGTGGTAATAATGAATAATGAATAATGCAACCATAACAATACCTATATTTATAAGAAAAGAATAATAAGTTACCTAGTAGAATTATAACATGTCTTGGACTAGAACTCTTCATCCATTGGTCCCTTTGTAAGCTTATCTCTATCTCGTGAATATTTGAAAAGATCCGGGCTTATCTCATATATATTAGAGTCCTACCTAAACTCGAAAAAGATGCATGCGGCCTATTAGGCCCAGCCCAAGTCGGCCCATAAAATACCAGCCCTGGTCATATCTGGTAGACCCATTATAAATGGGCTCAGGTTGAAATATTTTCTCGGGGTAACACACTCTATGCAAGAAAGTCCAGTAGAAATTTGCTTAGGTTTAAAGATATCCGTCGAAATGAATATCATATTGAAACATTAAATGAAAACAATGTTGAATACCTTTGCATTACATCTATTATATCTAGCCAGAAGCAGATAAAAGAAAGATTACGTGAACTTCCCTCAGGGATATATTACACAATAATAAAATCAATTGAAGCAAATACAGTCACAAAAAAGAAGTTTGTTGACAAGAAAAATTTTGTATTATGGCACGACCGAATTGGTCACCCTGGGAGTTCAATGATGCGAAGAATAATAAATAATTCTCGTGGACATCCCTTAAAGAACCAGAAGATTCTCTTACATGATGATTTTTCATGTGTGGCTTGTTCACAAGGAAAATTAATTATAAGACTAGCTTGTTCACAAGGAAAATTCCAACCTTCTTGGAAAGAATTCATGGGGATATTTGTGGGCCTATACACCCACCATTTGGACCATTTCGATACTTCATGGTATTGATTGATGCATCAACTAGGTGGTCACATGTTAGTTTGTTAGCATCTCGAAATATAGCTTTTGCTAGATTACTTGGGCAAATAATTAAATTACGTGCTCAGTTTCCTGATCACTCAATCAAGGCAATTCGTCTTGATAATGCTGTTGAATTCAAATCACAATCATTTGATGAATTTTGTATGTCGATAGGGATTTCAGTTGAGAATTCAGTTGCCCATGTTCATACACAGAATGGTCTTGCAGAATCATTTATTAAACGATTGCAATTGATTGCTAGGCCTCTACTCATGAAAAAAAACTACCATCTGCAGCTTGGGGTCATGCTATAATACACGCTGCATTATTGATTCATGTGAGACCAACTAATTGCCACCAATACTCACCTTTGCAGCTTGCATATGGTCAAGAACCTGAAGTTTCTCATTTTCGAGTCTTTGGTTGTGCGGTACAAGTCTCTATCCCACCTACACAATGGACCAAAATGGGTCCACAACGTAGACTTGGAATTTACGTGGGATATGATTCACCATCTATCATTAGATATTTGGAGCCTTTAACGGGTGATTTATTTACTGCAAGATTTGCAGATTGCCACTTTGATGAAACTGATTTTCCAACTCTAGGGGGAGAAAAGTTATATCCTGAGGAACAACGAAAAATTTGTTGGGATGAGAAAACATTATCTCATTATGATCCCCGAAACAATCAATGTGAGCAAGAATTTGAAAGAATTATTCATTTGCAAAAAATTGCAAATCAATTACCCGATGCTTTTGTTAATACAAAAAATGTGACAAAATCATATACACAAGTAGAGAATACTCTGGTGAAGATTGATGTCCCTGTAGGACCATGTAATACTTTACCCGCAAACGAATCTAAAATACGCCAGAAGCATGGTCGACCAATTGGTTTGAAGGATATGGTACCTAGAAAAATAAAGGTACAAGATAAAGAAGCAGTTACAGCTCCAGAGGAAGCAACTTTACATGATACAACAAGAGGAATAAGTGAAACAGATGTGGAAAACATGATTCATGAAGAATCACAATCACATGAAAATATCGAGATTTCGACAAATTATTTGATATCTCGTAAAATATGGGATCAAAGTAATACAAACATCGATGATGTTTTCACTCTAAACGTAGTCCTTGATATTATGCAAGACAATGATGATCCTGAACCACAATCTGTTAAAGATTGCCAACAAAGAAATGATTGGCCAAGATGGAAGGCGGCTATACAAACTGAATTAGATTCTTTAGAGAAACGTAGATTGTTTGGGCCTGTAGTTCAAACACCTAAAAATATAATCCCTGTAGGATACTAATGGGTGTTCGTACGAAAAAGAAATGAAGATGGCGAAATTGTAAGATATAAAATCAGACTTGTAGCCCAAGGTTTCTCTCAGAGACCTGAAATTGACTATGAGGAAACGTACTCACCTGTAATGGATGCCACCACTTTTCGATTCTTGATTAGCTTGGCTGTATCAGAAAAATTGGACATGCGACTTATGGATGTGGTTACTGCATATTTATATGGTTCACTTGATAACGATATATAGATGAAAATCCCTGAAGGATTTAAGAGATCAGAAGCAAGTGATACAATCTCTAAGACCATGTTCTCAATAAAACTGCAAAAGTCATTATATGGATTAAAACAATCCGGGCGCATGTGGTACAATCGTCTTAGTGAGTATTAATTACAAGAAGGTTACACAAACTATGCTATTTGTCCATGCGTTTTTACGAAAAAAATGGATGAAGGTTTTGTAATCGTGGCAGTATATGTGAATGATCTAAATCTTATAAGAACTCCCGAAGAGCCAACTAAAACTGCAAATTATTTAAAAAGTGAATTTGAGATGAAGGATTTGGGAAAGACAATTTTGTCTTGGATAGCAAATTGAACATTTACAAGAAGGAATATTTGTTCATCAATCATCATACGTAGAAAAAATATTAAAACGATTTTACATGGATAAAACACATCCATTAGCATCACCAATGGTCGTTAGATCACTTGACACCAAAAAAGATCCTTTTCGTCCACTTGAAGATGGAGAGAATATCATTGGTCCGGAAGTACCATATCTGAGTGCAATTGGTGCATTATCATATCTTGCAAATTGTACCCGACCAGATATAGCTTTCACTGTCAACCTTCTAGCAAGATATAGTTCTTCTCCAACCCGAAGGCATTGGAATGCTGTAAAACATATATTTCGTTACCTTCGTGGTACAACTGACATGAGATTATTTTATTCGAAAAAATCAAATTTCTCTTTAATAGGATATGCAGATGCAGGCTATCTTTCAGACCCACGTAAAGCCAAATCCCAAACGGGTTATGTGTTTACACGAGGGGACACCGCTATTTCATGGAAGTCGACAAAGCAAACTTTGACAGCGACATCATCAAATCACTCTGAGATCATTGCAATGCATGAAGCAAGTCGAGAATGTATATGTTTGAGATCTATAACTCAACATATTCAAGAATCATGCGGACTACCAACAACGAAAGATAGCCCGACGACTATTTTTGAAGATAATGCCGCTTGCATTGCACAACTAAAGGGAGGGTATAATATCAAAGGCGATCGAACGAAACACATTTCACCAAAGTTTTTCTACACGCACGAACTTCAGCATAAAGGTGATATTGATGTCCAACAAATCCGTTCAAGTGACAATGTAGCTGATTTATTCACAAAGGCATTACCGACATCAACATTCAAGAAATTGGTGCAAAAGATAGGGATGCATCAATTAAAAGATATTCGGTGATTGAAATCATGGGGAGTATCAATTGTTGTACTCTTTTTTCCTTCGTTCAGGTTTTTCTCACTGGATTTTACTGACAAAGTTTTAACGAGGCAACATTGGACTCTTCATCAATCATCTAAGGGAGAGTGTTATATATAGATAATTTGTAGTTGATTGATTTGATTGAGATTTTTCTTTCTTTACACTAATCCCTCTATCCTATAAATAGAGGTGTTTAGTTCATATATTGTATACTCTTCTTTTTCTATTATATTTCTCTAGTATTTCATTCTCTTCCTCCTTTCCCCCAACTAAATTTATAACATGTTAAGAAAATATCGTAATTATTTATTTTAAAGTTGGCAAAAACTACGTACATTAGAAAGGTGGAAGTGGGTTTTTAAATATAAAAAGATCATTTTATTAATTTGGGCATGTCAAGAAGTTCAAACAAAAATCAATGGAGTGGAGGCTGTCCCCAAATATATTCTAACACAGAGACCGAGGGAAAAGTTTGATTTCCTGTTGGGAATTTTTAGGCTCCCCGTATATAAACTTAATTTAGTGATAATTTTAGTGTGATTTGAAAAGTTAGCTGCTTATTTAGTGATAATTTTAGTGTGATTTGAAAAGTTAGCTGCTTATTTATATATATTAGTCGCTTTTGCACACGAATTGTGTGTATGAGATTACAATATATATGAATGTTATTTATTTTATATATATATATATATATTATATTTTTGTTTCAAATCCATTTAAATTTAAAAATAAAATGAAGAAAAAAAATGGAGAAAATCATGAACAAATGAAGTTTAAAATAGATATAGAGATTTTAAATTTTTTTTTTTTTTTGCTTTTTTGAAGGGTATTTTAGATAATTCGTCTTTGACTTCACAAAATTAATTTTAATTCGGTTACTAAGTGATGCTCTTCTTTAATAATATAGTAAGATTTAGTGATAATTTTAGTGTGATTTGAAATGTTAGCTGCTTTAATATAAATAGATAGATTATATATAGAATAGATATATGTAATACATTATAATTATAATTATAATAAAAAACACATTAAATTGTAGGCATTAATGAGGGAAGGACATATAAGTAATTCACAATTCAACTAACATATTTATATATGTAATAGAATAGATAAGTGATGCTCTTCTTTAATAATATAGTAAAATTTAGTGATAATTTTAGTGTGATTTGAAAAGTTAGCTGCTTTAATATAAATAGATAGATAATATATAGAATAGATATATGTAATACATTATAATTATAATAAAAAAACACATTAAATTGTAGTCATTAATGAGGGAAGGACATATAAGTAAATTCACAATTCAACTCACATATTTATATGTAATAGATAATAGATAATATATATATATATATGTAATAGATAATATATATATATATACTCTTAAAATCAAATTATTAATATTATATATATATATTTATAATTGATAATTTCAGTGTGATTTGAAAATTTAGCTGCTTTTATATATATATTATATATATAATATATTAATAATCTTAATGTGATTTTAAAAGCAAGTTGCTTCTAATATATTAATAATATTAATGTGATTTTAAAAGCTAGTTGCTTCTTTATTTATATATATATATATATATTTATTATTGATAATTTTAGTATGATTTGAAAATTTAGCTGCATATATATATATATATATATATATATATATATATATCTTATTAAAGAAGAGCAACACATAGTAAACAAATTAAAATTAATTTGATAAAATCACAGACGAAATATCTAAAATATCCTTCAAAATAAAAAAAAGAACAAAATGTCTATCTCTATTTTAAACTTCATTTGTCTATTATAATCTTCCTTTTTTATTTCATTTTATTTTCAAATTTAAATTGATTTGAAACAAAGATATAATATATACATACAATAAATAATATTCACATTTTAATCATACACACACAACTCATTTTATTTTCAAATTAAATTGATTTGTAACAAACATATAATATATGTATATAATAAATAATATTCATATTTTAATCATAAATACAATGCATGTGCAGGCGACTAGTATATATTATATATAGTGAAAATTTTAGTGTGATTTAAAAATTATATACTACATATATAGTATATATTTTCCAAATCACTAAAATTATCACTAAACCAAGTTCATTCAATTAATAAAGTACGTAGTTGATGCCCATATATTTAGAACATAAAAATTCACGTAGATCATGTCATGAAAATTAACAATTTTGTGAAACATGTATCTGATTTGTACAACTCAACCAATGAAATATTCATTTTTATGTCCAAATTATTAATTTTCGTAGAAAATGTATCATTTTGGATGGTTGAATTATGAAGACATATTGTATAACATATACTGTGTTGGAATATTACCTAGTTTTGATAGTACAAAACTGATCAAACAAAGTCGCTAAACTTCACAGAAAGGATCGGTTTAGGAGGGGGGGTTTCACTATAGCAGTTTACCCTTCTGGATATTACAAGTTGAGTTCAGTTGAGATTAGCAACTAAGTTCTTTTTTTCTCGTGTATTGATGTTGAATAACAAACAAAGGATGTGTGAAAAATGTCAATCAACAGATTAGAACAGGATTCAAATGTTTAATCAGTTTGATGAGTGTGTGGAAATGGTAAACTGAAAGTTAAGCAACACAAGAGATATTTGTGGATGTTCGGAGATTTCAATCACTCCTACATCACCCTTTCTTTCACCTCGGAAGGATTCACTCTAAAAGACTTTAACAGTTACAAGAAATTTATAAAATCCCGATCCAGGACTAAGACTTACACACACAGCCTATCCCAGAAACTCCTAGACCAAAAACACAGCCCTAGATTGCTTCTTATCACAATGATAGTGTTTTTCACAGAAGACTCAACTGATATATTACAGAGTTTATAACTCGATAGAACTAGGCACAGATTGATCCTACACTCGATCAGAATAATCCTTTTGTGCTCGATCAGTTGACTACCACAATTGTTATTCTTAATTGTTTTTCCCACTGAATATTTTCTCGTTATCACATGTATCTCTACGCATCTCTCTTACCGATCTTGTATTTATAAGCTTTCACTAACGGTTCCATTTAGATTCAAATCATTTTACTGTTGGCTTGTCTTTTCTCCAACATTCTCTGATAATAGTACGCTGACTTCCTATTGGTAGCTTTGCGTTAGCCTTGTATGGAAAACTTTATCCACTTCAAGTCGTGGTGGTAAACTGATGTGATGAGTGAGACGTTCTTGCTATTGATCAGTTTAGTAGCTTCGTTTGTCACTAGTTTAGTACAAGTTCTCATGTGATCAGTTTATCCCCTTTTTTTTGGAGACTCGTTTTAACGCTTTCTTTAATAAAGCGTTTTTCTTCTTTTGAAGATTAAATTCTTTCCCTTCAATGTATCTTCGATTTAGGTCATTGGTCAACTCAGTTTAGCTCTCATCAGTTTTGCGTTTCCTGCTTTGTTGACTTCTATGATTAGTCTGTCAAACACCAAAACCTAGATATTTCATTTTCCAACAATTTACTCCTTTTTGGTGTTTGACAACTATTATAAAATTTCTCATCATTCTTCCATAAATCCAGATATTCTTTCTTCAGAAGCTTTAATGCCGATGTTTTCATCTTATTCTTCTTATTATGGTTGTTTAAATTGTTGCAGATGCTGATCCAGGTCAGTAATAATGCTGGAGTAGTTTCGTGATCTTCAGCTTTAGATTGATTAAACTGAATTTGGATGATCAGTTTAGCTGTGGTGCACATCATCAGTTTCAGTTCAATTGCTTACACAAAATTCCTTTCAACTTGGATGTATCTGATTGTCTTATACTGTCATCCTTCTTTTCTTGTGTAAGTTCCAATATTTCCTTCTGTACTATGTAATATTTTCCCTGTTATATCTTCTGATGTTACTTGTTGTTTCTTGATAATGATGTTGTTCCCCTTTTTCTTGAAATGGTATGATATTTCTATTTTGATGAACTGTTACTGAATCAGTTGATTTCATATCTTCTGTCAATACTTTAATGAATCTTTTTATTTCTGTAGCAGCTTTCTTTTTTCTTGGGATTAGCTGACGTCCTTATTGCTCTTACATGTACCTTGCATTGTCATTAAAGAATAAGCGCAATGTGAGTACTAACAAATGTTCTCATCGTTTATTTATAGTGAGAATTTCAAAATTATCTTGGACAAGCATAAATTGAAGTCCTGAAACGTATTTTTGAAGATGAAGTCACAATTCATCTACTGAGAGCTAGAATAATCTTATGCGGGTAGTTTTCACTACTTATCCTAGGGAAAGACATTATAAACTGGACAATTATATGAGACATCTTGGTACATCTAGAGCTGAGGATGTGTTCAGTCCTGATGGTATACACCTTCTATGTATTAAAAAAGAGTTGAGAGCCTTGTGAAAGATTACTAATTATCGGCGATATCGAAGATTTTCAGATGGTGATCTAGGCATCTTTATGAATCTATGGATAGATGCGGTTCAGAGAGCAATAAGTATTGCTGAAGAGGGGTGATTTTTTGACTTTTTAACAATCCCCATTTTTTTAAGAGAAATGACGTTCCCCCTTATAATATGATATCCGATTACTTAGGCACAGGCTATCTTATCATGAAGAAAATCTACTGAATCTTAATGAGAATATTTATTGAGATGCGTGTAGACTCTTCACATTTCCTAATATTATTAAGGCACGCCTCTTTGTATTCAGTTAAACTGACAATAAAAAGAACTATCATATTTTCACTTTCTCTACTTTTTCTTGGAGAACGGAGATGGACAGTGAAGCATGGATGAAGTTCTATGAAGATGGTGTTGAAGATAAGATCAATGCTTTGGAGGAAAATATCAAAGAACTACAAGAGCTTCTTTTTCCTCTTCCTCGTTATGAGGACAAAAGACTGGAGAAGTACAAGAGAAGACTTGGTGATACCAAATATGACAATGTCTTCAGACAAGAGGGCATTCTACTGTTGAAGTCTTTGAAGAGGCTTCTGATAATAAGAAGGATTACTGCTTCCTCTGCGTATCATGAGATCGCAACTGAGGAGTTGTATTCAGCCATGGGTTTTTAAGAATCAGATGCAGTACGAGTCTTTGCTCTGATAAAGGATCAGGCTCAGGATGCACCTGACAATGTTATAGCAGGTAACTGTTCGATTTTCGGTTATTTTGCTCATGTATTGATAGATACGGGTGCGTCTCACTCTTTTATATCTGAGAAATTTGTGTTGATGCATGCTTTTCCTTTTGATCTTTTGCCTACTGTAGTAGCTATTACTTTACCTTTGGGTGGAGGAATTGTTTCTGTCAGATTAGTCAGGAATTGTGAACTTCAGTTTGAGGAGAATTTGTTAGAATTCGACTGTATTGTACTTGGGCTGTCAGATTTTGACTGTATTGTTGGTATAGATGCTTTAACCAAGTACAGGGCAACCGTCGATTGTTTTCAGAAGGTTGTCAGATTCAGACCCGAAATGGCAGACGAGTTGAAATTCTTCGGTAAGGGTTCTCGATCTAGAATTTCTTTGATTTCTGTGTTATCGATGACTCGTTTGTTACAGAGGGGTGCAGAGGGATTTTTGGTTTATGCAGTTGACGTACTGAAATCTGCCCAGAATTGGTTGATATACCAGTGGTTAGAGAATTTGCTGACGTCTTTCCAAATGAGATTCTTGGATTGCCAACTATTCGAGAGATCGAATTCAACATTGATTTATTGACAGGTACTCAACCTATTTCCAAAGCTCCTTATCGTATGACACCAGTCGAATAGTGAGAATTGAAAGAACAGCTTGAGGATTTGATTGCCAATGGATACATCAGACCTAGTGTATCGCCTTGGGGTGCTCCTGTTTTGTTTGTTCGTAAAAAGGATGGTTCTATGCGGCTCTGTATTGATTACCGTCAACTGAATCAAGCGACGGTAAAGAACAGATATCCTTTACCCCGAATAAATGACCTTTTTGATCAACTGCAGGGTTCATCTGTCTATTTGAAGATTGATCTGAGGTCAGGATATCATCAGCTGAGAGTGCGAGAGGAAGATATTCCTAAGACTGCTTTCAGAACGAGGTATGGACATTTCGAGTTTATAGTCATGACGTTCGGTTTGACTAAAGCTCCAGTGGTTTTTATGGGTTTGATGAACCGTATCTTTTAGCATTATTTGGATGAGTTTGTTATTATCTTCATCGATGATATTCTTATCTATTCGAAGAACCGTACTGACAATGCAGAGCATTTGAGGATCGTCTTACAGATTTTGCGGGCCGAACAGTTGTATGCCAAGCTGTCTAAGTGTGAGTTTTAGTTTGATCGAGTTGTCTTTCTTGGCCATATTATTTCAGAAGATGGGATTTCTGTCGATCTCAGCAAGATCAAAGCGGTTATGAATTGGCCTAGACCGACATCAGTGCCTAAGATCAAAAGTTTTATCGTTTTAGCTGCTTATTATCGCCGATTCATCGAGGGATTCTCAGCAATTTCCAAGCCGATTACCCAGCGAACTCAAAAGATTGTTCCTTTTATCTGGACTGCAGATTGTGAGGCTAGTTTTGTTGACCTGAAGAGGAGACTGACCAGTTCTCCGATTCTATCTATTCCATCAGGTACTGGAGGTTTTACCGTCTATTGCGATGTTTCTAACCGAGGCTTGGGATGTGTTCTTATGCATCATAAGCATGTGATATCGTATGCATCGAGGCAACTGAAGTCGCACGAGACTCGTTATTCGGTTCATGATCTTGAACTCGCTGCGATCATATTTTCTTTGAAGATCTTGCGTCACTATCTTTATGGTGAGACTTTCGAGATCTTTTCGGATCATAAGAGACTTAAGTATTTGTTTTCACAGGCAGAGCTGAACATGAGACAGAGAAGATTGTTAGATTTGTTGAAGGATTTCGACTGTGAAATCAAGTACTTCCCGGGAAAGTCGAATGCAGCTGCAGATGCCTTGAGCCAAAAGCTTTGTTCTTTATCTCTTTCTACTATCGGTGTTTCTCAGTTGATTGATTATTGTTGCACTTTTGGTTTGGAGTTTGAAACATATAGGAGGACTATCTGAGTGTTTGCTATTCAAACCGAGCCAGAGTTATTTATTTTGATAAAAAAAAAAGCACATAAGTCTGATCCGAGCACTCAGATTTCAGTAGAGAAAGTCAGATCAGGGCATCAGTCTAAATTCAAGGTTAGAGATGATGTTTTGTTTGTGAATAACCATATTGTCATGCCAGATATTGCGGAGTTGAGACAGAGTATTCTCCTAGAGGCACATTGCAGTCGGTTCAATATTCATCCTGGAGGTCGGAAGATGTATAACGATCTGAAGAATCAACTCTGGTTGAAGAAGATGAAGAGCGATGTTGCGAGATTTGTATCCCGATGTTTGAACTGTCAGCAGGTGAAAGTAGAGAGGAAGCTACCGAGTGGTTTGTTGCACAGTCTATCTGTTCCTGAATGGAAGTGGGATCACATTTCAATAGATTTCATCACGAAGCTACCCCGATCTATTCGAGGATGCGATGCTATTTGGGTAGTGATCGACAGATTGACGAAGTCTGCTTGCTTTATTCCGTACATGATGACGTATCGTCACGATCAAATGACTGAGTTTTATGTTAGCAATGTTGTGAGATTTCTTGGTGTGCCGAAGTCGATCGTTTCAGATCGAGACCCTAGATTCACTTTGCACTTTTGGCACAGTCGTCAAGAGGCACTTGGTACTCGATTACATCTGAGTACAACTTATCATCCTCAGACCGACGGACAGTCATAGCGGACTATCCAAACGTTAGAGGATATGCTTCGAGCAGTAGTGCTAGACTTTGGCAATAGTTGGCAGGATTCTTTGCCTATTGTCGATTTTTCTTACAACAACAGTTACCAAGCGAGTATCGGTATGACGTCTTATGAGGCTTTGTACGATAAGAAGTTCCGATCTCCTTTGTTTTGGGACGATGTGTCCGAGTCACCTGATTTGGGACCGGATATGCTTCGAAATATGGCAGAGCAAGTAAAGATCATTCAGTCGAGAATAAAGTTAGCTCAGGATAGACAGGCGAAGTATGCAAATATCAGATTCAGACCTCTAAGTTTCGATCAGGGAGACCAAGTATTCTTGAAGATTTCTCTTTTCAGAGGCATTGTTAGATTTGGAAAGAGAGGAAAGTTATCTTCGAGATTCATCGGACCGTACGAAATTCTCGAGAAGTTAGGCAACCTTGTCTACAGACTTGCACTTCCTCCATCTTTATCTGGTATTAACGACGTTTTTCACGTCTCTATGTTGCGGAAGTATCATCCAGATCCTTCTTATATTCTTCAACCTGAAGAAGCCGAGCTTGATGAGACTCTGAGCTACTTTGAGCGATCGATTCAGATCCTTGAACGAAAGGAGAAGTACCTCAGAACCAAGTCTATTACTTTGGTGAAGGTTCAGTGGAGCCGTCACGGAGTCAAGGAAGCGAATTGGGAGACAAAATCTGACATGAGACAGCGATTTCAAGAGTTATTCGGATGATGTGAGTTCTTCTTACTGTCTTTTTGTCCTTTATTCTGTCTTATGTGATTGACTCTTATTGATTTCGAGGACAAAATTTCTTCTTAGAGGGGGAGAATTGTAATGCCCAAAATTTATCTTAATTGAGTTTATTTGAGATAATCAGAGATTACAGAGTTCAAGAGCCGATTTGATTTTGATCAGGGTCTATTTTGCAATTTTAGAAAATTTCAGGGACTAAAACACAATTTTGGAGTTTGTTATAACATCTTAGCTTGGTTGACTAAGTCTTCACTCTCCATCATCTCCTCCAAGCCACCTCCCTCCATTGAATATGCCCCAAAGCTTTCTCAATCTTTGTGATTTTAGTTTTCGGTCGATCCGTCCGTTAGAATTTTAATCCGAAGGCAGATTAGCGATCACGGCAGCAAGAGCTTCGTTCTAATCGTAAGTATTTATCCGATCAGTTATACTTCTATTTTCGGATTTTGTTAGAATCGATTGAGTTTCGGTTATGTCGTTCTTGAGATAGTTCTTATCGATTATTCTCAGTCAGTTTTGAAATAGAGCGTCGTTTGGATTTGTTATGATTTTCGGAAGCATAATTTGAAAATGGGGATTTTGAGATGTGTTGGATTTGAATTGTTTTTGATGTTTTAGCATTGGTTTGAGTTGTTTGCAATGTTGCACTGCTTTTCGTGTTTCCGGTTTGATCAGTTTACAACCGTTATGCCGCCGGTTTGAGTTTTGGGATTTTGAACCATTTGAGTTGATGAAATTTGGCTATTGATTTTGTTTTTTTTGTTGATCTTATTTTGTCTCCGTACAGATTCGTTTGAAGTCTTTTGAGCCTAGAGTTAGCAGAAGTCGATCGTCGAAGAGTTGGACAAAGAGCGGTAAAGAGTTAACCTTGAGCCTTGTTGTTTTTGTGTTGTATAGAGTTTGATATAACCTCTTTTGTAGCGTATTCAGAATTGGAGCTTTTTGCATCGAAATGTATAAGCAGTCATCGTTTTAGCGGGATAGAACACTCAAGATAGTTGGTTCTTGAGTTTTCCTTAAATCACATACTTGCATCAATACTTGTTCTAGAATGGGGAACTTGTATTTTGTTGTTTGAGCTTTTGGTTATATGGCTAAATGCTTATGTTTTCTTATGCATTCATCTCGAGCCTAAATCTTTGATAGTTTGCCGACCAGTTCATTAATGGTTTGAACCCTGAAATCGTCACGTTGGTGAACACTGCTAGGCCTGATAACTTTGCGGATGCCATGAATCATGCAAAGGGAGCTGAAACAGGTTTGATGAGACAGAAAGGAAATCAGATGGTACCTTCGCAGCAGAGACAGTCTCAGAACCAACCATCTCAGTATCAGAATCAGCCATCGCAGTATCAGAACCAACCACAGAGGTATGAAGGAGGAAGAGGTAGCGGTAATAGAAAGGATCATTTCAGAGCCAAAGGGAAACAGTTCAAGAAGCCGGGGAACAGTTCTTCTAGCTCCAGTGGCTCCAAGCAGTTCGGTTCGGGACAGAGTTCTGGATTTTCATCTTCGTTCTATAACAAGTGTGGGGGTAGACACGCCCAATATCAGTGTGTAGGAGTCTTCGGGAACTGCAATATCTATCAGTAGCCAGGACAATTTGCTAAGGTATGTCCTCAGCAAGGTAAGGATCGAGCTCAGAGTGGGAGTTCTTCTAGACCTACAGCTCAGCCTGAGAGGCAGAATTCTGCGGTTCACTCCTTCTAGCCTCAGCAGCAGAACAGACAGGGAGGTAACTCGAATGTGAACCAGCCTCCGAGACAGCAGGCACGAGTCTTTGCTCTGATAGAGGATCATGCGCAGGCTGCACCTGACGATGTTATAGAAAGTAACTGTTCGATTTTCGGTTATTCTGATCATGTATTGATAGATACGGGTGCGTCTCACTCTTTTATATCTGAGAAATTTGTGTTGATGCATGCGTTGCCTTCTGAGCTTTTGCCTACTATAGTAGCAGTTACTTCACCTTTGGGTGGAGGAATTGTTTCTGTCAGATTAGTCAGGAATTATGAAATTTAGTTTGAGAAGAATTTGTTAGAATTCGACTGTATTGTACTTGGGCTGTCATATTTTAACTGTATTTTTGGTATAGATGCTTTAACCAAGTACAGGGCAACCATTGATTGTTTTCAGAAGGTTGTCAAATTCAGACCCGAAATGGCAGACGAGTGGAAATTCTTCGGTAAGGGTTCTCGATCTAGAATTCCTTTATTTTTGAGTTATCGATGACTCTTTTGTTACAGAGGGGTGCAGAAGGATTTTTGGTTTATGCAGTTGACGTACTGAAATCTAGCCCAGAATTGGTTGATATACCAGTGGTTAGAGAATTTGCTGGCGTCTTTCGAAATGAGATTCATGGATTGCCGCCTATACGTGAGATCAAATTCAGCATTGATTTATTGACAGGTACTCAACCTATTTCCAAAGCTCTTTATCGTATGGCACCGGTCGAATTGAGAGAATTGAAAGAACAACTTGAGGATTTGATTGCCAAGTGATACATCAGACCTAGTGTATCGCCTTGGGGTGCTCCTATTCCGTTTGTTCGTAAGAAGGATGGTTCTATGCGGCTATGTATTGATTACCATCAACTGAATCAAGCGATGGTAAAGAACAGGTATCCTTTACCCCCGAATAGATGACCTTTTTGATCAACTGCAGGGTTCATCTGTCTATTCGAAGATTGATCTGAGGTCGGGATATCATCATCTGAGAGTGCGAGAGGATGATATTCCTAAGATTGCTTTCAGAACGAGGTATGGTCATTTCGAGTTTAGAGTCATGTCGTTCGGTTTGACTAACGCTCCAGCGGTTTTTATGGGTTTGATGAACCGTATCTTTCAGCATTATTTGGATGAGTTTGTTATTATCTTCATCGATGATATTCTTATCTATTCAAAGAACCGTACTGACCATGCAGAGCATTTGAGGATCGTCTTGCAGATTTTGCGGGCCAAACAGTTGTATGCCAAGTTGTCTAAGTGTGAGTTCTGGTTGGATCAAGTTTTCTTTCTTGGTCATATTATTTCAGTAGATGGGATTTCTGTCGATCCCAGCAAGATCGAAGCGGTTATGAATTGGCCTAGACCGACATCAATGCCTGAGATCCGAAGCTTTATGGGTTTAGCTGCTTATTATCGCTGATTCATCGAAGATTCTCAGCTATTTCCAAGCCGATTACCCAGCTAACTCAGAATAATGCGCCTTTTATCTGGACTGCAGATTGTGAGGCTAGTTTTGTTGACCTGAAGAGGAGACTGACCAGTGCTCCGATTCTATCTATTCCATCAGGTACTGGAGGTTTTACCGTCTATTACGATGCTTCTAACCGAGGCTTGGGATGTGTTCTTATGCAGCATAAGAATGTGATAGCGTATGCATCGAGGTAGCTGAAGCCGCATGAGACTCGTTATCCGGTTCATGATCTTGAACTCGCTGTGACCGTATTTGCTTTGAAGATCTTGCGTCACTATCTTTATGGTGAGTCTTTCGAGATCTTTTGGGATTATAAGAGCCTTAAGTATTTGTTTTCACAGGCAGAGCCGAACATGAGACAGAGAAGATGGTTAGATTTGTTGAAAGATTTCGACTGTGAAATCAAGTCCTACCTGGGAAAGTCGAATGCAGCTGCAGATACCTTGATGATTGTTGAACTTCTGGTTTGGAGTTTGAAACATATAGGAGGACTATCTGAGTGTTTGCTATTCAAGCCGAGCCAGAGTTATTTATTTTACTCAAAACAGCACAGAAGTTTGATCCGAGCACTCAGATTTCAACAGAGAAAGTCCGATCAGGGCATCAGTCTGAATTCCAGGTTAGAGATGATGTTTTGTTTGTGAATAACCGTATTGTCGGGCCTGATATTGTAGAGTTGAGACAGCATATTCTCCGAGAGGCACATTGCAGTCGGTTCAGTATTCATCCTTGAGGTCGGAAGATGTATAACGATCTGAAGAATCAATTCTGGTGGAAGAAGATGAAGAACGATGTTGCGATATTTGTATCCCGATGTTTGAACTGTCAGCAGGTGAAAGCAGGTAGGAAGCGATCGGGTGGTCAGTTGCACAGTCTATCTATTTCTGAATGGAAGTGGGATCGCATTTCAATGGATTTCGTCACGAAGCTACGTCGATTTGTTCGAGGATGCGATGCTGATGTGATGATATTTTCCTATGTTTTATTGAGTTAATTTGTGATGATTAGGTGTATTTTGATTGGCTAAATTTGTGTTATAGTTTCTAATCATTGTATATGATTTGATATAGGAAAAGAGAATAAATGGAGCTAAAGATGGAAGGAAAGAGCTGAGATAAGAGAAGAATTACGAAGCAGCAATGGTCAGAAAATCATTTTTAATTTTAGAAAAATACAAATCTGATCTCCACCATTCAGAATGGATTTCAAGATGTTTTGAAACTGCTGTCTAAATTTCAGCTCAATCCGAAGGCTATAACTCTGGATATAAATTTTTTAAAATCGCTGCTCGCTTGAAAAAAAAGATTCTCACTCGATCCTACCACTTCAACCGATCGAGCGCGCCTACAAGATAGTGCAAGGCAGTAGGTTAATAAATTTTGTTGCGCTCGATCCGCTGAACTCGCGCGCTCGATCGCGACGGACTTTTCCGAGAAATCCTTTTAAATTAGGAAACTTATTTCTTTAGGACTCTAGTCTTTAAATACTTCTATAACTTGAAAATTAGGGGGCTTTTGATCAGACTTAGATGGCTTGGAACGTGAGAAACACATTGGAGGCTAGGTTTCTTCTCTCTTTTCTTAGATTTAATTTTATTTCATGAAATTTTCTAGAGAATTCATGAATATTTGTGGCTAAGTTTTAGTACTTGGTTGAGGAAGACGAACCCTTGAGTTATTTTATTTGTGAGATTCATTTTTCTATTGTTTAATTCCAAATTGCGTATCAAGAGTTGTTTTGGATTGATTGTCATGCTTGTATGTGAGATTTTAGGATTGATCACCTTAGGATTTTGCTATACAATCTATTGCTAAATTAGAACTCAAATCCTTAATTGTTTGAACCATCTAATTTGTGAAACAACTATTATTAATATTTTCTACTGTTGAATTTGTTTAATCGTAGGAACAACAATTGACTAGATTAAATACAATCGCTGGTATTTGTGTTGTCTAGATTCATCAGTTTTACTCATTTGAATGCTGCCGTAGATTTAAATCTAATCGCTGGTATTGGGTTAATTTATGGGGTAAGGGTTACCTTAGAACGTTGGTGTCTAGTTAACTAAAATTAAGGTGAAATATGAATTAAATTTCCAATTATGAATATTCAATGTGAATTAATTATTTTTAGAAAATCAATGATCGAATGAATAATTTCAAGGGTGTAGTCGACCAATACCAAGTCTCGTTAGTTTATTGATCTTTCTTATTTTAATTCTTGCATAGCAGTTTATAAAATCCAAAAAAACCCCTTTTATTATTTTCAGTATTTTAAGAACACTATTTAAATTTCACTTTTCTCGTGGGAACGATCCCTACTCACACTACTACATATTTTGTTATCTGATTTGAGTTGGGTAATTTGGGCGTGACACGACTTAGCGCTACCAAATTTTGGCGCCGTTGCCGGGGACGGTGTTTAATTTATTTGTGTTCTTGTTTTTATTTTTAATTTTTTTTCTTTCCCCCAGTGCTTCTCGGGTTTGTTAATGCTTTCATGTGACTCTTCAGAAGAAGAATTTCTGTACGACCCGGAGATAGAAAGAACTTTGCATAGGCAAAGGAGATAAGACCGTAAGAGACTAGAAGAGGGCGAGCGCGTGGTTGAAGATCTGTTAAGAGCAATGACTGACAACGCCAATCTGAGTTTGAGACAATAGGGCACTCCTGATCCAAACCAACAACCTTTATGCATTATTTTTCCTACTCTAGAAAATAATGCTACTTTGAAGCTTAACTCTGGATTGATTCACTTGTTGCCTGATTTTCATGGTCTTGCAGGTGAATATCCCCACAAGAACTTAATGAAATTCCATGTGGTGTGCACAAGCATGAAACCCCATGGAGTAACAGAGGAGCAAATTCAATTGAGAGCCTTTCCTTTTTCTTTAAAGAATGCTGCTAAGGATTGGCTATACTACCTACCTTCTGGATCCATTACCACCTGGACAGAGATGAAAAAAATTTTCCTGGAGAAGTACTTCCCAGCTTCTAGAGCTGCTAACATCAGGAAGGAGATATATGGGATCAAGCAATACACAGGGGGATCATTTCATGAATACTGGGAGAGGTTCAAAAAGCTTTGTGCTAGCTGTCCGCAACATCAGATAAGTGAAAACTTATTAATTCAATATACCTATGAAGGTTTGGTACCTCATGAAAGGAGTATGTTAGATGCGGCCATTGGAGGAGTTTTTGTGGATAAAACTCCAGTTCAAGCGAGGAATTTGATTGAGAATATGGCTGCCAATTCTTAGCAATTTGGCACCAACATGAATGATCATGCACCAAGGAAAAATAGCGAGGTAAAGGTCTCTTCTCTTGAGCAACAATTGATTGAAATGACGTCGCTTGTGCGTCAAATGGCTGTAGGGAATGGACAAAATGTGAAGGTTTGTGGAATTTGCACTGCGATGGAACATGCAATTGACATGTGTCCCACACTTCAAGAGGAATCGGTCGAACAGGTTAATGCTACTGGAGAATTTCCTGGACCACCACAGCGAAACTATGATCCATATTCCAACACATACAATCCTGGTTGGAAGGATCATCCAAATCTGAGATACGGAAACTCGTAGGCAAATCAACCTGGACCTCAGGCACCACCGCAAAATCAAGCTTATAGACCACCGTATCCTCCATAGCCACAGTGTCCTCAAGTTCCAACGCCTGGTGAGTTTCTAGAAAACATTGTTAAGAATATTGCTACTAATACCGTAACTTTTCAACAAGAAACTCGAGCAAGTATCCAACACTTGAACACTCAGGTGGGGCAGTAGGCAATAGCAATAAACAGGTTGGAGGCACAAAATTCTAGCAGCCTACCTTCGCAGACAGTGGTGAATCCAAAGGAGAATGTGAGTGCAATCACCTTGAGGAGTGGAAGAGAGTTGAAGGTCCATGAGGAGGAGTTACAACCACCGGTAAAGAAGGAAGAGGTGGTGGAATCCAAAATGGAGGGGAATGAAATAATTCAAGAAGCACTGAGAGTTAAGTTTCCTCACCTTTCTGAGTATAAACCGGTAGCCCCTTTTCCCTTGGCATTGAAAGAGTCTAGGAAGGATGAAGGAATTAAGAGGTTGTATGAAGTTTTTCGTAGATGTGAGGTGAATATTCCTTTATTAGATGCTATCAAACAAGTACCTCGCTATGCTAAATTTTTGAAAGAGTTGTGTACTGTGAAGAGAAAACACAAACTGAAGGGGTGTCAAAAAGTTGAATTGGGAGAACAGGTTTCTGCTGTGATTCAAAGAAAGGTACCCACAAAATGCAAGGACCCAGGTATTTTTTATATTCCTTGTAAAATAGGAGATGTTCAGCTTGACATGACAATGCTAGATTTAGGAGCATCGATTAATGTCATGTCATACTCTGTTTATGCTTCCTTAAACTTAGGGCCTTTAAATAAAACTGAAATTGTTATTCAGATGGCTGATAGATCTACTATTTATCCTAGTGGTCTATTAGAAGATGTTCTTGTGCAAGTTGACAATTTGGTCTTTCCTGCTGATTTCTATGTGCTTGATATGAAAAATAATGATTTGAATAGTCCTATTTTGCTAGGAAGACCATTTTTGAAAACTTCAAAGTCCATTATAGATGTCAATAATGGTACTCTTACTATGGAATTTGATGGGAAAATTGTTAAGTTTCATATTTTTGATACCCTGAAAATTCCTGATTGTGAAAGTGTTGTTAATAATCTTGATGTTAATGAGTACTTGTCATAAGAACACAAGACAGTTGTGACCAACCTGCTAAAAATTTAGTTGCTGAAATTTTTATTTCTGATTTGCAGGTGCCTAAAATTTGGACAAAACTTTCTCCAGATTGATCAAAAGGAATGCCTAAGGAAAAAGGAAGAAATCATCCAGAGATGGAGATACCCAAGAAGAGAAAGCATAGAAAGAAAATAACTGCAACTCTGTTCAGATGGGTGAAGGTGGACAAGGGAACCAGATATAAACCACCATGAGGATCTGAAGCATACAGTCGGGCCGACGACTGTAAATAGAGGCACTGCTTGGAAGGCAACCCAAAGGGAGTATTTTCTTTCATTCTTAGTTTTTATTTATTTTTGTTTTGCATTTTTTCTTACATTGTGGACAATGTAAGATTTTAAGTATGGGGGAGAGGACTTAGCCAGTCATTGAGAGAATTTAGCCCATTATTGAAAAAAAAATAATTTAGAGCTCATAGTTTGTGATGAATTTGACTGTTAAAAATCACTAGCCCATGATAAATTCTAATTGATGACATGCATGCTTTTAAAAATAGATAATTTTCTAACCTTGGAACACTTTGTTCTCCAATGCAAATTAGACTTTGATATGGTTCTTGAATATTCTTTAGCACGCATGAGTCATGGCTTGTGAATTGTATATGACATAGTGAAGGTCGTGTGAGCCTTGTGATAGTCTTAGGAATTCGCTAGCCTATCAACCTCCCTTTCGAGTTTAATCAAGAAAAAAAAGAGAGTAAAAAATGGAGTTAGTAAGGTGAAGGGAGGCATTGGAATGAGGATTGAAATTCTAGTCCTATAAATTCCAAGAGCTAAATATGGAGAATGTACGAAGTTGAGGATAACCGGGTGCAATTACTTGGACAAGTGAAAAGACTATAAAACTTTTCAATGGTTTAATTTGATTTGTTGGTGTGCAACTTGATCTGTTGTGGGGAATTACATTGAATGGATCTATGAAGTGTGCATGACACTGGCTAATGATCATACACACACACACACACGTTCAAGGATATATCTCGAGTTGAAATGTCGGATATTGAACTTGTTCCGTTAGAATTTTAGCGCCTTTCTTGATCATGCATTGAGTTTATTCCTGAGGCACAAATGTGAAGATCATGGTTATTTTTGTTATGGATTATGAGTTTGAACTTATTTTTGGTTTTGTGTTGCTCAAGGGCGAGCAAAGATTAAGTAGGGGGAGTTTGATATGAGAGTATTTTTCTATGTTTGATTGAGTTAATTTGTGATGATTAGGTGTATTTTGATTGGCTAAATTCATGTTATAGTTCCTAATAATTGTATGTAATTTGATATAGGAAAAGAGAATAAATGAAGCTAAAGATGGAAGGAAAGAGCCGAGATAAGAGAAGAATTAGGAAGTAGCAATGGTCAGAAAATCATTTTAAATTTTAGAAAAATCCAAATCCGATCTTCACCGTTTAGAATTCAGTTAAAGATGTTTTAAAGCTGCTGTCAAAATATCAGCTCAATCCGACCGTTAGATCTCCAAATATAAATTTTTTAAAATTGCTGCTTGTTGGAAAAAAAAGATGCTCGCTCGATCCTACCACTTCAACCGATCGAGCGCGCCTACAAAAAAGTGCAAGGCAGTAGGTTCATCAATTTTGTTGCGCTCAATCCGTTGAACTCGCGCGCTTGATCGCGACGAAATTTTTTGAGAAATCCTTTTAAATTAGGAAACTTATTTCTTTAGGAATATAGTCTTTAAATACTTCTATAACTCAAAAATTAGGGGGCTTTTGATCAGGCTTAGATGGCTTGGAACGGCAGAAACACATTGGAGGCTAAGTTTCTTCTCTCTTTTCTTAAATTTAATTTTATTTCATGAAATTTTCTAGAGAATTCATGAATATTTGTGGCTAAGTTCTAGTACTTGGTTGAGGAAGACGAACCCTTGAGTTATTTTATTTGTGAGATTCAGTTTTCTATTGTTTAATTCCAAATTGCGTATCAAGAGTTGTTTTGGATTGATTTCCATTCTTGTATGTGAGATTTTAGGATTGATCACCTTAGGATTTTGCTATACAATCTATTACTAAATTAGAACTCAAATCCGTAATTGTTGAACCATCTAATTTGTGAAGCAACTATGATTAATATTTTTTGCTGTTGAATTTGTTAAATCGTAGGAACAACAATTGACTAGATTAAATACAATCAATGGTATTTGTGTTGTCTAGATTCATCAGTTTTATTCATTTGAATGCTGCCGTGGATTTAAATCTAATCGCTGGTATTGGGTTAATTTATGGGGTAAGGGTTAACTTAGAACGCTGGTGTCTAGTTAACTAAAATTAAGGTGAAACAGGAATTAAATTTTCAATGATGAATATTAAATGTGAATTATTTATTTTTAGGGAATCGATGATCGAATGAATAATGTCAAGGGTGTAGTCGACCAATACCAAGTTTCGTTAGATTATTTATCTTTCTTATTTTAATTCTTGCATAGTAGTTTATAAAATCTAAAAAACCCCTTTTATTATTTTCAGTATTTTAAGAACACTATTTAAATTTCACTTTTCTCATTGGAACGATCCCTACTCACACTACTGCATATTTTGTTATCTGATTTGAGTTGGGTAATTTGGGCGTGATATGACTTAGCACTACCAAATTTTGGCGCCGTTTCCGGGGACGGTGTTTAATTTATTTGTGTTCTTGTTTTTACTTTTAATTTTTTTTCCCCCAGTGCTTCTCGGGTTTGTTAATGCTTTCAGGTGACTCTTCTGAAAAAGAATTTCCGTACGAGCCGGAGATAGAAAGAACTTTGCATAAGCGAAGGAGAGAAGCTCGTAAGAGACTAGAAGAGGACGAGCGCGTGGTTGAAGATCTGACAAGAGCAATGGCTGACAACGCCAATCTGAGTTTGAGACAATTGGGCACTTCTGATCCAAACTAACAGCCTTTATGAATTATTTTTCCTACTCTAAAAAATAATGCTACTTTTGAGCTTAAATCTGGATTGATTCACTTGTTGCATGCTTTTCAAGGTCTTTCAGTGGAGCCATCACGGAGTCGAGGAAGCGACTTGGGAGACAGAATCTGACATGAGACAGTGATTTCCAGAGTTATTCAGATGACGTGAGTTCTTCTTACTGTCTTTTTGTCCTTTATTCTGTCTTATGTGATTGACTCTTATTGATTTCGAGGACAAAATCTCTTCTTAGAGGGAAAGAATTGTAACGCCCCAAATTTATCTTAATTGATTTTATTTGAGATAATCGGAGATTACAGAGTTCAAGAGCAGATTTTCGGAAATTTTAGGGACTAAAATGCAATTTTGGAGTTTGTTATAATATCTTAGCTTGGTTGACTAAGCCTTCACTCTCCATCATCTCCTTCAAGCCGCCTCCCTCCATTGAAGACACCCCAAAGCTTTCTCAAGCTTTGTGATTTCAGTTTCCGGTCGATCCGTCCGTTAGAATTTTAATCTGAAGGCAGATTAGCGATCACGGCAGCGAGAGCTTCGTTCTATCGTAAGTATTTCTCCGATCAGTTATACTTCTATTTTCGGATTTTGTTAGAATCGATTGAGTTTCGATTATGTCGTTCTTGAGATAGTTCTTATCGATTATTCTCAGTCGGTTTTGAAATACAGCGTCGTTCGGATTTGTTATGATTTTCGGAAGCATAATTCAAAAATGGGGATTTTGAGATGTGTTGGATTTGAATTTTTTTGAAGTTTTAGAATTGGTTTGGTTTGTTTGCAATGTTGTACTGCTGTCTGTGTTTCCGGTTTGATCAGTTTACAGTTGTTATGCCGCCGGTTTGAGTTTTGGGATTTTGAACCGTTTGAGTTGATGAACTTTGGATATTGGGTTTGTTCGTCGTTGTTGATCTTCTTTTGTCTCCGTACAGATTCGTTTGAAGTCTGTTGAGCCTAGAGTTAGCAGAAGTCGATCGTCGAAGAGTTGGACGAAGAGCGGTAAAGAGTTTACCTTGAGCCTTGTTGTTTTTGTGTTGTATAGAGTTTGATATAACCTCTTTTGTAGCGTATCCAGAATTGGAGCTTTTTGCATCGAAAGGTACAAGCAGTCATCGTTTTAGCGAGATAGCGCACTCGAGACAGTTGGTTCTTGAGTTTCCCTTAATTTACATACTTGCATCAATACTTGTTCTAGAATGGGGAACTTGTATTTTGTTGTTTGAGCTTTTGGTTATATGGCTAAATTCTTATGTTTTCTTATGCATTCATCTCAAGCTTAAATCTTTGATTTTTAGCGGGATGTACGCCCTTTTTGTTAGATGTTTTGGGGGCTATAATCGAGTGGCCTGGGTGTAGAAGTTCACATAGTGTCAGCATACTACTTATAGTCGCATCAAAGTCTAGAGGATGGAGATACGTGGCACCACCTCGATCGGAAAAGTTGGTGAGTTGTTACGTGATCTCATCCTCGGGATTCCAAAAGCTTATCAGCAATTCCTTGATTATCAGTGTTGATATCCCAATTTTAAAGACATGCATTTCATTCGTATTAACATTGAATATGTTGTCTGTATTTCATGTTTAGAGTTAATACTTGTTATTGCTTGTTATGTTGCTTTTACTTGGAATATCATTCTCATCGGAGTTATCCGGTTGTTGCTTTGTTTTATATGTGTACTTTGCAACAGGTGGGGCAGGATCAAGTCAGAGGCAGCATGGCTAGGGGTTGAGTTGAGTAGAAGTGAGTACTTGGTGTTTTTGAGAAGTCGTTTATGTAATCGAACTTATTTTGTATTCGAACATATTCTGAGTTGTTTGGTAGAACCTAGAACCGATGCATGATCTATTAGTTTGAAGTATTGTTGAACTCTATCCCTCATGTTTTGTATTTGGATTGAACGTTGTATTAATGCAAGTTTGAGTTCGATTGTTGTCAAGGCTTGTTTGTGAGCTTAGATTTAGCTGTTTTCTGTTTTTCTTCTGGTGCAGGGGGCGCTCGAGCACAGCATCAGTTTAAAAAAATTTATTTCTTTGCTTGATTCTTTTGAGCTTTGGTTTACTCGATGTATGACTTTATTATTCGAGTTTAGATGTTTAGAATCGAGGTCCTCACAAAATGAATATACTTTCCTTTGTTCATTTCTAGTCTAGATTGTTTTTTAACCATAGCAGACTTGCAGTTTATGTCACTGAACCCTAGACCAGTTTCTTCTCCATTTGGCTTCTGTGATTCTTGTAGTTCAATTAGAAGTACGGATGACTTATTCCAGGTTTGAATTAGCTCAGTCATCCTTAGATTTTTTTATTTCAATTGCTGACTTTCGACTTGTAACTCTTAATTTTTCGTCCTGAGTTTTGTAATTTCTTCTTCTAGGCTGAGATTCTCAACTGATATTTCCCAATCTGGTTCGGTTGAGCAATCCAATTGATCATTTTTCTGAGTTTTAACTTCTTCAAGTACTAAACAGAGTCGTTGATATTCATTCGCTAAATCATGTAGTGCTTCAGTTAACTCTTCTCGTGTGAATCTTTCAAAGTCAAAATCAAAAACTTGTATACTTGTACTTTGCAGATCGGGCTCTCGTTCTTTTTTTTTGGAAAGAAGTCAGCTCACTATGAGCCATAAGACATCTTTGTCCTTTTTCCTTTTCAAAATTTGCAAGTTTATCTGAGTTGCAGGATTCAGTAATTGTGTCAATCAATTTACTCCTGCTTTCATTAGCTTTTATCCCGTCTTAGCCTATATTGATTAGCTACTTCCAAATGTTCTTAGCATTCGAACAAGTTTCTGTGATTTTGGAAGTGCATTTTTCCACGGAGGTGTTCCAGAGGCTTTTGGCAAGATCCCCAAATATAGACATTTGAATGCATTCAGAAATGAGAAAGAACCTCGCTCTGATACCACTTGAAAGGATCGGTTTAGGAGGGGGTTCACTGTAGCAGTTTACCCTTCTGGATATTAAAGTTGAGTTCAGTTGAGATTAGTCAACTGAGTTCTTTTTTCTCGTGTGTCGATGTTGATTAACAAACAAAGGATGTGCGTCAAATTCCAATCAACAGATTAGAACAAGATTCAAATGGTTAATCAGTTTTGTGAGTGTGTGGAAATGGTAAACTGAAAGTTAAGCAACACAAGGGATGTTTATGTATGTTCGGAGATTTCAATCACTCCTACGTCACCCCTTCTTCCACCTCAAAAGGATTCACTATAGAAAACTTTGACAGTTACAAGAAATTTGTAAAAGCCTGATCCAGGACTAGGACTTACACACACAGCCTATCCCAGAACTCCTAGACCAAGAACACAACCCTAGACTGCTTCTTATCACAATGATAGTGTTTTTCACAGAACACTCAACTGATCTATTACAGATTTTATAACTCGATAGAACTAGGCACAGATTGATCCTACACTCGATCAGAATAATCCTTTTGTGCTCAATCAGTTGACTACCATAATTGTTGTTCTTAATTGTTTTTCCCACTGAATATTTTCTCGTTATCACATGTATCTCTACGCATCTCTTTTCTCGATCTTGTATTTATAAGCTTTCACTAACGGCTCCATTTAGATTCAAATCATTTTACCGTTGGCTTGTATTTTCTTCAACATTATCTGACAATAGTATGCTGACTTCCGATTGGTAGCTTTGCGTTGTCAACCTTGTATGAAAAACTTTATCCACTTCAAGTCATGGTGGTAAAATGATGTGATGATTGAGACGTTCTTGCTATTGATCAGTTTAGTAGCTTCATCTGTCACTAGTTTCGTACAAGTTCGCATGTGATCAGTTTACCCCATTTTCTTTGGAGACTCATTTTAACGCTTTCTTTAATAAAGCGTTTTTATTCTTTTGAAGATTAAATTCTTGCACTTCAATTTATCTTCAGTTTTGGTCATTGGTCAACTCAGTTTAGCTCTCATCAGTTTTGCGTTTCCTGCTTTGTTGACTTCTATCGGATTTGTCTGTCAAACACCAAAACCTAGATATTACATTTTTCAAAATACACTCCTCAACTGACATCAAGGATAGCAGAGAAAGACATAAACTAACGAGCTGAACTGAAGACATCAACTGAGTTGACCATTGACCACAACTTAACTAAGGGAAAAGAGATAAACTGTACTTGAAGATAAACAAAAAACTTCAGTAGAATCAGAAAAGCATCAATCAGTTGAACACGAGAAATGACGTCACACGACAAGCTGCATTCAGTTTAGGAAGCTAAACTGAATAAGTTTTCCTAAGCTAAACATGCCTGAACTCAACTGACCAAGAAACTGAGTCAGCTAAATTGAATTAAACACAACTCATTTGGATAGACTTTTTCGTACCTGACCAACACCTCCAAAGGAAGAACACATCAGTATACAATGGTGTCAAAAACTTTCTGCGGAAAAGACAAGCTAACGACATTGATTTGAATTCAAATAGAGTCGTTGTACGCCAAATATAAATACATATCTGGGGGGCACTTGAATATTATCCGACTCACTAAAAAATCTCGCATACATATTCAAATTATCAGAGATAAAATGAATTACTTCAGTTTACCCATTTATTCGAGAAAATCAGCATAAAGCATTTCAAATAATATAATCTAAGAGTCGAAGAACACTAGCAAGAACTTTCAAGTATATCATATCAGTGAGGATAAATTAGTGCTAAGTGTTGTGTAACAACAAGTATTGTATCGATGATATATGTAACGCTCAAAAATTCGTTTACGTAAACCCGCATGCATAACTTGGGAATTAATTATTTTAAAAATATATTAAAAGGGGTTAAATGATATATATGTGAATTATGTGATATGTTTATATGTTTTAAAGTTAATTATGGTATTTAACCCAATTATGTTGAGATTTATGGATTTTTAAGAAAAGTTGATTTACGATCGCGTAGACGGGATTGTGGACGACCGAGGTAAAAGTTTTCATCGAAATTTATGTCTAGGATTTTTAAGAGTCTTAAATAATTATTTTAAGACTAATTTTAAATAAAATTATGGTTTTTAGTATATATATATTTAAAAGCCCGTTTTTCACTTAATTAGGCTATTTTCTGGGCTTTTTGAATATTTTGAAAATCTAGTGTATTTTTATTACGAAAATTATTAAATTTTATTTTTAAATTAACATCTTTTAAATTGATTTTAATGGCTAATCCTACTAGAATCCTAATACAAGTTTAAGTCAAATGTTTATGCAAATAAATGCCTAGAATTAAGATTCCACCTCCATTATTCTTATTTTCACTTTCAAACTTGGAGAGGAAGAAAGAACACAACCTCACACACTTTACACACACTTTCACATGATTTTGAAGAAAAACTAAGAGATTTGGCGTTCCGTTTATCCCGAACAACGTTCTATGTATTCGACTAAGGTTTTCGAGCGTTTTAAATGCAAATGCATGTTTTAATCTATTTTTAACACTGTTTAAATCCTATATACGTTATTTTATGTTAAAAATATGATTTGATGATTTGTATGTGTTTTAGAACATAATATGTATGAGTTTCATGCAAGGGTTCACGTTTTCATGTTAAACCATCAACGTTTTCTCACGTTTTTGCCATGGTTGATGGATTAGGCTGCTTCAGGGTGTTCAGGGCCAAGGTAGGGTCCTTAGGGGTCAAAGAATAGTTTGGTTTAGTAATTTAGTGCAGAGAGGAGGTTGGCCGATCATATGTGTGCAGAACAAAAGCAGGGTCGTGTAGGATTAGCATTCCATGGAAGAGTGGTTCGTTATCCTGCTACAGGGCACGGTTTGGGCTCAGGTTGGTCAGGTTAGTACCACCCAAATGTTGGCTATAGCTTGGAGGCGGGGCTCCAGCCAAGGGTGGTTGAAGAAGGCGGCACGAACAAAAGTTCGACCACTGCTCACCTGTGCACGCGAGAAGAAGCGGAGGCTAGAGTGTTTGAGTTCGGGCAGCTAGGCAGAGGCTCGGTTAGGATCTTCTCGGGTCGGGTTGGATGTTAGATCAGTCAAGTCATGTTGGTTTGGGTCCGGGTTAGTTTAGTTCGGGCTCGAGCAATTTAATTATGGGCCTAAGTATTTTATTAAGATATGTTAATGGGCTTGAGAGTTTAAGTTGCTTAATGAGCTTAAGTTATAAATTTATGTTGATCCATTGGTTGTATTGGGCCTACTGACCCATGAGAGTAATCGAGATTAGTTGTGATGGGGTATGTATTAATGAGCCGGGTTATGGGTTTATGAGTCAGTCTAGTTTAACGGGCTTAAGTAAAGGAGCAGTCAAATCTATTGAGCCCTTGACAAGTATATGTCCATAAATATATATTTATATATATATATATATATATTATTTTTATATATGCATGATTTTTATGAAAAAATAATTAAATATATATTTATGGGAAAATTTTTTAAAGATAATAAAGATATGATTTTAAAGTTCATGTTTCATGCATTCATGTTATGTTACGATTATGGACATGTAAAAAAAATATTTTTGAGAAGTTGAAGTGATTTTGGCAATTACGGGATTGTGGTCGGGATACTTGGGCCCGGTGCCTTTTCATATGTTTATGTTTATGTGCCTATGAATCTCCGAAGTTTGGGTGAAGTGGCATAGGAGGTGAAGGGAATCCCCGAAGGTGTGGTGAACCTCGTCACCATGTACGTTGGTTTATAGATTGATCAGTTGAATATTTTTACGATCCACACATCATGGATATAACTCACTGTAACGATTTTATGTTTATAAAATGCCATAGATATGTTATGTATTATGATTATGATTATGTTACAACTAAGTATTATGCATAAGTTTTTACGATCATGCATGCATATGATATTATAAGATATTATTTTTATATTATATGTGCTTGTGTGCGATTTTATTATTTAGTATTTGTTATTACTGGATGAAATATGCTGAGCGTCTAGGCTCACTAGAATTAAATGGTGTGCAGGTGAAAATGATTTTATAGTTGATGATGTGGTCCCTACTGGCGTTGAGGAAATCTGAGTATCAAGTGCAGCTAGTGTACCCGTGACCATCGCACGCATATGATACAACGATTTTATGGGATTTTTTATATATAGTTATTTTATTCCACACATGAATAATATTTATTATTCTAGATTTGTAAGGTTTTGGGATTTTAATGTTTGCATGAGATTTTATGTTGGTTTAATATTTTTACGTATCTAAGTTATGAAGTTTGCATGCATGAGTTTTAATTATGTTTAAGTAATTAATTTAATTTAAATTAAGTGCACGTGACATATATATATATATATATATATATTATGTAATATATGTTATGGAAAATTATTTTAAGTATATTATATATATGTATGGGTGTATATTTATTTATAAATATTTTAAAGTAAAAAAATAAAAAAAGGTATATATATATATATAAAAAAATTCAGTAGTAGTATCGGAACATTTCAGTTGGTATCATAGCATGGTATTTGTAGGGTAACTAGCCTTTTACGTAGAGCTCGGAAGCCGCACTGCTAGTCTGTGAGTTTTAAAATGCTTTTTAATTATATGTTTTTACGTATGAGACACGAGTTATTTTTCATAGATTTATGTTATAAGAATTTTAAGTTAAGATACTTAGTTATGCATTGCGGTTACGTGAGGGATATTTGAAAATTACAATATGTCTCCGAGACGGGCTACACGACAGAATGACAGTGAGGACGCCAGTTAGAAGGGTGACGGGCGAGATGGAGCTCGTCGGGATCCACCTCCACCTCTACCACTCACACCATTTGAGAGAGCTAGTGTGAATATGCTAACGGGTATTACGAGGCTACTCCAGCTTCAGGTCGGGAAACCTAAGAAGTCACACGAGGAAGATGTTGCTGAGAGGTTCCGCAAGCAGGGACAGAAGGAGTTTGGGGGAACTACTGATCCACTTGTTGATGAGGAGTGGATTCGTTCGTTGGAGAATATATTTGCGTACATGGGGATTCAAGATGTTGATAAGATTAGATGTGTTATCTACATGCTGAAGGATGATGCAGCTCTTTTGTAGGAAGGTGCAGTTATTGGATTTAATATGGCTACGATGACACGGAAGGATTTCAAGACTACCTTCTTCGAAAAGTACTTCACGGAGGATGCACGTGGTCAGATGAAACGCGACTTCACGAGTCTCCGACAAGGAGACAAGACCGTGGCAGAGTATGTGAGGCAGTTTGAGCGTGGGTGTCACTTTATGCCCATGATTGCTTTGGACGAGAAAGAGAGGCTCCGACATTTCACTGATGGTTTGAGGTCCGACATCAAGAATGACATTTATATGGCAGGTGTGACTACTTATAAGGTGGCAGTGAACCGAGCTTAACGGTCTGAGAAGGGGAGGAAGGAGATGAAGACTGATTACCAGAGGAAGAGACAACTTCAGCAGCCACCTAGAGAACAGTCATCGCAGCAGCCAGCGAAGAAACCATTTGTTGAGCCGTCTAAGGGGCCAAATTCCTCTGAGACAACAGCATCAGGGGACAGTTGTAACGTCCCAAAATTTATTACCGAATTAATTGGCAATTAAAATAATTATTGAGTGGATAAAACAATTATTGTGGTCAACTGAGTTACAGAGTGTATTTATAAATTACACGTGTCAATTAGTCAATGGGTTTGACTATTTCTGGATATCTGGTAATATTGGAATTTTTGAGATAATTATTGAGATATCGGAATTAAAATAATTATCTATGCCAGATAATTTAAATTGTAGAAATTTATCAGTTTGGGTGACTGGTCAAAGCCTAAGATTGACTCAATTTATTTATTAGGAATTAACTGGTCTAGTTGTCAGGTCAAAGTTCACTATTTCAGATGATTGTAAAAATGTGTTAAATTACATATTGGAGTAAAATAACACAAGAGCATTGAAATGGATCAGTCCGGTTCATTTTAGGACCAATTTTTATAATATTAAGTGGTACACTCTCTCTCACGCACTAAACCCCTAAAACACACACTAAACCCTAACCCCCATTCATGCCTCTCCCGTCGCCGGCCGGTCGCCAGCCGCCGCCCTTCGCCATCGATTGACCCTCCCATCTTGTTGCTCTCGTCGAGGCGTTCACAACCATACCAAGAATCGTGAGTTTTGACGTCCGTTCGGGTCGGATCGAAGCAAAATCGTGGCTGCCTTTGTTCTTCATCTTCCTCACGCGTTTTGATCAGATTTTTGCTCGATTGGGTTGGTTTTTGAGATGCTAGATGGTAGTAGGTGATGTGTAGAACATTTCCTAAGCTTTTAGTAGCTTTTTCCATCACGAATGGTGCAGATCGGAGCTCGTGAAGCTCACGCCGATGCCGCCTGTTTTTCACCGATTCCGGCCGTCACGGTTGTCCATTTTGGTTGTGGCCTAGTCCGTTAGAATTGTATCGTCGAGCTCTATAACCCTGCAAAATTTTGTGAATTTTGGAGTTGATTTGCAGATCACCGCCGCGCCGCCGTCTTCCCTAATTTTTCGGCGAGTTTTGACATGTTAACCATTTTTTATCGATTCGATGTGATAGATTCAATTATCCAAGTTTCGAGTCAAGATTCAAAACCATGAAGCGGTGAGAACGCAATAAACTTCGGTAATTTTTGGTCAAAGTTTGACCAAAGTTGACCAGGGTTGACTTTTGACCGTTATGTGGTTTTTCGCAGATTGAAACTATTTGTGAATAAGCAAAGGCAAAAATCAGCAGTTTAGGAATTTGAGCTTCCAGAATTGGATAATTATGAGATTTTCGAGCTTCGATATGCGCAACCACAACCGTATAAGTTTTTCGTGCATTTTAAACGCAAAGGCATGTTATACCCTTACTTGCTCACACCGTTTAGATCAGTATATTCACTATTTTGGTTATTAAATTGTGTTGTTGCATTTGTATGTGGATATAATAGCTCAAATTTTAACTCATTCATTATTCACGTTTTTATGTATTGTGGATGATTTTTCTGTCATAGCTAGGTCTTAGTTGTTGTTCAATGGTTGATGGTTGGATTAGGTCCCTTGGGTGTTGGTTTAAGATGTCTTGAACTAGTGTCGGCTAGGTGAACAGTTGGATTATTTTAAGGGTGGTCTATCTAGCAGGAAGCTCAGGCAGGGCTCGGGCGAGTGGGTTGTCTGGGTCGGGTAAAGTGTATTAGGGTCATATGTTATGGTTTTGTTCCGGATTATTTTATTTTGGGCCGGGTAATTTATTTAAGAGTCTAAGTGTCTAGTTTATTCATTGGGTCAATTTTGTTATTGGGTCTAAGATGTTTATTGGACTTAATTTATTTATTGGGTCTAAGATGTTTATTGGGTTTGAGTTGTTTATTTGAGCTAAAATGTTATTTGGGCTTGCATGAATTGATTTAGTTAATGAGTCAAGCTTATTGGGCTTAAGATAGTTATTGAGGGCTTAATTTATTAATTGGGCTAAATTTGTTAATGAGCCTAAGTTGTTTAATTTATTTGGTTGAGCTAAATTCTAAGTCGGGCTAAGTACTATTGGGCCAATCTAAGTCTGATCTGGGTCATTTTAAGTGTGATTGAGCTAGTCTAAGTATTTTTGGGCCAGTATAAATGTTAATGAGACAGTCTAAGTTTATGGGCTTTAGTTAAGGGGAAACAACTCGAAATAGCCAGTGGCTAACAAAATAGTCCGTAAATATATATTTAGAGGGTGTTTAGGAGAGCTTAAAAGCTCTTGCAAACAGCTTATAAGCTCTCAAATTTTGTTTGGCAAAAACTTTTAAAAATAGCTTATAAGCTGTCAAAATAAGTTGTTTGATAGCTTATAAGCTGTTTTTAAAAAAGAAAGGGGGGAGGTACTTTTTTCAAAAAGATCTTATTTTAATATTCTATCTCTCTAAAATATCCTTGAATATTTTCATAAATCTCCATCATATCCTCCACCCGTTAAATATTAAATATTATTTTTTAAAAAAAATTACAAATCACATAAATTTTTCTAAAGTAAAATATTAAAACAATTTATTTTTTAATATATGTTTATTCAAAAACTATTTTCGTATGTGTAAAACTAAAAATTTTATTTTCATAGAATTATACCCTTTTTGGTAATTTTGACAATAAAAAGATCTTATAATACCAAACATATCTACATCTTTAAGTTGTTTAAAATAAGTGTACCCAAACACTTTAACATCTTATTTTTAAAATAAGTTCTAACAGATTATAAGCTCGTAAAACAGCTTTTAAGCACTAGGAGCTTATAAGCTTTTTTTAATAAGCTTAGCCAAACACCCTCTTAATAGATGTATATGTATATTTTGATATAAGTATGATTTTTATTATGAAAAATAAATTAAATATATATTTACGGGCAAAATTTTAAAAAATGATATTTCTAAGTTCATGATTCATGCATGTATTTTATGATGAGATAACGAGCATGTAAAGAAAATATTTTTGGGAAGTTGAAGTGATTTGTGACAAATACGGGACTGGAGGTCGGGATACTGGGCCCGATGACCTTTCCACTTACGATTATGAGCTTATAGATCCCCAAAGGTTGGGTGAAGTGGCATAGGGCGTTAGGGGTACACCCCACAGGCCGCCACCACATAAGATGAATTTAGATTGATCAATCGAATTAGGTTACACTTCACTGATATGACCCACAGGAAAATAATTTTTATATTTATGACATGTCATGCTTATGTTATGTATTATGTTACGTATTATGTTATGATTTAGATTACGACGCAGTTTATGCATACGATTTTACGATCATGCATGCATTAGAATCCTCAGGTTATTTTTATATACGTTATGTGCTTGCATGTGGTTTTATTTATTAGTAGTCGTTATTAAAGGTAAGCATGCTGATCCTTTAGGCTCACTAGATCTAAATGGTGTGCAGGTGAGTATTGTGAGACCTCGGTTCTAAACAACTAATTAAGCATACAAGATCAAACCATAAAAGCAATTAGAAATTTTTTTTTTAAAAGAGAACGCCTCGCGCTCGCGCGAGACAATATCTCGCGCGCAGGCTAACAAACCCGAGCCCCTGGAATTCCCTCGCGCGCGCGCGGAAGGCCTGGGCAGAAATGCTCAGGCTAACAAAATCCTTCCCGCGCTTGCTTTCCAACATGCATTCCAAACATGCACCAAAACGGGGTGTAGAGAATACACGTAATATCAAAACATGATAAAGCTCAAGTCCAATTCATCAAGGTGCATAGCAAGATTATTAGTACATGCAAAGACGACATTCCAACCCTAAAACTCGCATAGACAATACAATATAACGACGAAGTTCGAATTCTAAACATGTTCCAAAAGTAAACTAGATTGACATGCTGATTCGACTTCTAAACCGAGTCCCACGACTAGCTCTCCCTCTTGATGCTAACTGGGTCTTCGCTGACTCGATCCTGCCCCACCTGTTGCCAAGAACATATACAGAACAAAGAAACAGCCGGATAACTCTGGTGAGAATGATATTCCCAGAAAAAGAAACATAACAAGTAATATACCAACAACATGCTTTCAAGACAACATAATCAAATCAAAACGAATGATATGCATGTCTTTAAAATAGGGATATCAATTCTGATAAACAAGGGGTTGCTGCTGTGCTTTTGGGATCCCGAGGATGAGTTCACATAACAACTCACCGACTCTCCCAATCGAGGTGGTGCCACGTATCCCACTCCCCTAGACGTTGGTGCGACTATAAGGAGTGTGCTGACACCAGGTGAACTTCTACACCCAGGCCACTCACAGTATAGCCCCCAAAACGTCTAAATAAAAAAGGGTTGTTCTGCCTTCTGAAATCAAAGGTTTGGCTCAATATGAATGCATAAGAAAACATAAAGCATTAATCCATATAACAAAACTCAATCAACAACAAAATACAAGTTCCAAATGCTAGAACAAGTATTGATGCAAGTATGTGATTTTAAGAGAAACTCGAGAACCACTGTCCCGAGTATGCTATCCCGCTAACGATGACTGCTTTTACCTTTCAATGCAATAGCTCCAACTTTAGATACGCTACAACAAAAAGGTTATATCAGAAACTATACAACCTAACGACAACAACGGCTCAAGGTAATCTCTATACCATTCTTCGTCCAAATCTTCTACGAATGAATGCTGCTAAAACCGAGCTTGACAAACCCCAAACAATCTGTACGGAGACAATAGATGATCAACAACAACGAACAAACCCAATGCCCAAAGTTCTACAACTCAAACACGGTTCAAAATCCTCAAAACTCAAACCGGCGGCATAACGGCTATAAATGATCAAACTAGAAATACAAACAGCAGTACAACATCGATATCAACTCATAACAATGCTAAGATCACAACAAAAGCTCAAACCCAACAAATCTCAAACCAAATTTTTGAACAAATGCTTCCAAAAATCATAACAATTTTGAACAACGCTCAAATTCAAAACCGACTGAGAATAAACGATCAGAGAAATACTTACGGTATAACAGAGCTCTTGTTGTCGTGATCGCTAATCTGCCTTCAGAAATAAATTCCAACGGCCCGATCGAGCTCGGTCTGAAATCTAAAGGCTTGGAGAAAGCTTGAAGGTGCTTCAATGGTGGGCAACGAGTTGGAGAGGATGAAGAATGACTAAGTCAAACATCTCAAAGAGTAGATAATATAATAAGTCCAATATTTGCATTTTAGTCCCTGAAATTTCTAAAATTTTCAAAATAGACCTTGATCAAAGTCAAGTCGGCTCTTGAACTCTGTAATCTCCGATTAACTCTAATAAACTCGTTTAATATAAAAATGGGGCGTTATAATTTTCCCTCTCTAAAAGAGATTTCGTCCTCGAAATAAAAAAGAATCACAACTCATAAGATAGAATAAAGAACTAAAGACAGTAAGAATAACTCACGTCATCCGAATAACTCAGGAAAATGTTGTCTCATGTCGGATTATGTCTCCCAAGTTGCTTCCTCAACTCCGTGACAGCTCCACTGCACTTTCACCAACGGAATAAACTTGGTTCTGAGTTGCTTCTCCTTCCGATCAAGGATCTGAATCGGTCGTTCAAAGTAGCTTAGAGTCTCGTCTATCTCGGCTTTGTCAGGCTGCAGGATATGAGAAGGATTTGGATGATACTTCCGCAGCATAAAGACATGAAAAATGCCGTGAATACCAGATAAAAATGGAGGAAGTGCAAGTCTGTAGGCAAGATCGCCTAACTTCTCGAGAATCTCGTATGGCCCGATGAATCTCGGAGATAACTTCCCTCTCTTCCCAAATCTGACAGTACATCTGAAAGGAGAAATCTTAAGGAATACACGGTCTCCCTGCTCGAAACTCAGAGGTCTACGTCTGACATTCGCATACTTCGCATGTCTATCCTGAGCTGACTTCATTCTCAACTGAATGATCTTAACTTGCTCTGCCATATCTCGAAGCATATCCGGTCCCAAATCAGGTGACTCGGACAAATCGTCCCAAAACAACGGAGATCGGCACTTCTTACCGTACAAAGCCTCAAAAGGCGCCATACCGATACTCGCTTGGAAGCTGTTATTGTAAGAAAATTTAACAAGAGGCAAAGAATCTTGCCAACTAGTGTCAAAGTCTAGCACTACCGCTCGTAGCATATCCTTTAACGTCTGGATAGTCTGCTCTGACTGTCCATCGGTCTGAGGATGATAAGCTGTACTCAGATGCAATCGAGTACCAAGTGCCTCCTGCAAACTGTGCCAAAAGTACGAAGTGAATCTAGGGTCTCGGTCTGAAACGATCGACCTCGTAACACCATGTAATCTCACAAGATTGCTAACATACAATTCAGTCATCTGATCGTGACGATACATCATCCTGTACGGAATAAAACAAGCAGACTTCATCAATCGGTCGATCACTACCTAAATAGCGTCGCATCCTCAAACAGATCGCGATATCTTCGTGACGAAATCCATAGAAATGTGATCCCATTTCCATTCAGGAACAGATAGACTGTGCAACAGACCACCCGGTCGCTTCCTTTCTGCTTTCACTTGCTGACAGTTCAAACATCGAGATACAAACCTCGCAATATCGCTCTTCATTCTCTTCCACCAAAACTGATTCTTCAGATCGTTGTACATCTTTCGACCTCCAGGATGAACACTGAACCGACTGCAATGAACCTCTCAGAGAATACGTTGTCTCAACTCCGAAATATCAGGCACAACAATACGGTTATTCACAAACAAAAAATCATCTCTAACCAGGAATTTAGACTGATGTCCGGATCTGAATTTCTATACTGAAACCTGAATGCTCGGATCAGACTTCTGTGCTTCTTTGATCAATACAAACAGCTTTGGCTCGGCTTGAATAGCGCATACTCTGATAGTCTTCCTATCTGATTCAAACTCCAGACCAGAAGTGCAACAATCATCGATCAACTGAGAAACACCGATAGTAGAAAGAGATAAAGAACAAAGCTTTCGGCTCAAGGCATCTGCAACTGCATTCGACTTTTCGGATAATACTTGATTTCACAGTCGAAATCCTTCAGCAGATCTAACCATCTTCTCTGTCTCATATTCAGCTCTTCTTGTGAAAACAAGTACTTAAGACTCTTATGATCAGAAAAAATTTCGAAAGATTCACCATACAGATAGTGACGCTAGATCTTCAACGCAAATACGATCGCAGCTAGTTCAAGATCATGAACCGGATAACGAGTCTCGTGCGGCTTCAGCTGCCTTGATGCATACGCTATCACATGATTATGCTGCATAAAAACACAACCCAAACCTCAGTTAGAAGCATCACAATAGACTGTGAAACCTCCAGTACCTTTCGGAATAAAAAGAATCGGAGCACTGGTCAGTCTCCTCTTTAGATCAATAAAGCTAGCCTCACAATCTACAGTCCAGACAAAAGGCGCATTTTTCTGTGTCAGCTGGGTAATCGGCTTGGCAATAGAAGAGAAACCCTCGATGAATCGACGATAATAACCAGCTAAACCCATAAAGCTTCGGATCTCTGGTGCTGATGTCGGTATAGGACAATTCATAACCGCTTCAATCTTGCTGGGATAGATAGAAATCCCATCTCCAGAGATAATATGACCAAGAAAGACAACTCGATCTAATTAGAATTCACACTTAGACAGCTTAGCAAACAAATGTTTCATCCGCAAAATCTGCAATACAGTTCTCAAATGCTCTGCATGGTCAGTACGGTTCTTCGAGTAGATAATAATATCATCGATGAATATAATGACGAACTCATCTAAATAATGCTGAAAGATACTGTTCATCAAACCCATAAAATCCACTGGAGCGTTAGTCAAACCGAACGGCGTGACTATAAACTTGAAATGACCATACCTCGTTCTGAATGCGGTCTTAGGAACATCTTTCTCTCGCACTCTCAACTTATGATAACCTGACCTCATATCTATCTTCGAATAGACTGAAGAACCCTGCAACTGATCAAACCGGTCATCTATTTGAGGTAAAGGATACCTGTTCTTGACTGTAGCCTGATTCAGTTGACGGTAGTCAATACAGAGCCGCATAGAACCATCCTTCTTCCGAAAAAACAGAACAGGAGCACCCCAAGGCGATACACTAGGCCTGATGTATCCCTTGGCAATCAAATCCTCAAGCTGCTCCTTCAACTCTCTCAGTTCAATCGGTGCCATACGATACGGAGCTTTGGAAATAGGTTGAGTACCTGACACCAAATCAATGCTGAATTCAATCTCTCGAATCGGTGGCAATCCAGGAACATCTTCCGGAAACACCTCAGCAAAATCTCTAACCACTGGTATATCAACCAATTCAGGGCTAGATTTCAGTACATCAACTGCACAAACCAAAAATTCCTCTGCACCTCTCTGTAACAAACGAGTCATAGATAACACTGAAATCAAAGGAATTCAAGATTGAGAACCCTTACCAAAGAATTTCCACTCGTCTGCCATTTCAGGTCTGAATCTGACAACCTTCATAAAACAATCGAATGTTGCCCTGTACTTGGTTAAAGCATCTATACCGACAATACAATCAAAATCTGATAGTCCAAGTACAATACAGTCGAACTCTAACAAATTGCCCTCAAAACAAAGTTCACAATTCCTGACTAATCTGACAGAAACAATTCCTCCACCCAAAGGTGAAGTAACAACTACTACAGTAGGTATTAACTCAGTAGGCAAAGCATACAACAACACAAATTTCTCAGAGATAAAAGAATAGGAAGCACCTGTATCTATCAAAACATGAGCAGAATAACCGAAAATCGAACAGTTACCTGCTATAACATCGTCAGGTGCTGCCTGAGCCTGGTCCTCTGTCAAAGCAAAGACTCGAGTCTGCTGTCTCGGAGCCTGGTTCGCACTAGGGTTACCTCCCTGTCTGTTCTAATGCTGAGGCTGGAAAGAATGAACTGCAGAAGAATGTCTCTCAGGCTGATCTGTAGGTCTAGAAGAACTCCCACTCTGAGCTCGATCTCTACTATGCTGAGGGCACACCTTAGAAAAGTGTCCCGGTTGCTGACAGGTCTTACAGTTCCCAAAGACTCCCACACACTGATCTGGTGAGTGTCTACCTCCACACTTGCTGCAATACAAGGATGATGATCCAGAACTCTGTCCAGAACCGAATTGCTTGGAACCACTGGAACTAGAAGAACTGTTCCCCTTCCTCTTGAACTGTTTCCCTCTTGCTTTGTACTGATCCTTTATGTTTCCCCCACTGCTTCCACCTTCATACCTCTGCTGCTGGTTCTGATACTGAAGTGGCTGATTTTGATACTGAGACAGTTGGTTCTGAGACTGTCTCTGCTGCTGAGGTACCATCTGATTTCCTCGTTGTCTCCACAAACCCGCTTCAGCTCCCTTTGCATGATTCATGGCATCCGCAAAGTTATCAGGTCTAGAAGTGTTTACCAACGTGAAGATGTCGGGATTCAAGCCGTTGATGAACTGATCGGCTTTTTCTTCTTCATTTTCAGCGATATGTGGTGCAAAATGCAACAAGCTGTCGAACTTGGCTACGTACTCCTCAATGTTCAAGTTCCCTTGCCTCAGATTGGCAAACTCGGCTCCCTTGTCCTTTTGGTACAAAACAGGGAAAAACCGCTTATAAAACTCAGTTTTGAAAAGAGACCAAGTAACAACTGTACCTCGATTCTCCATGGATCTCTTTGTCGTGATCCACCAGTTCTTAGCAACACCACGAAGCTGATGATTGAATAACCTAGATCGACGGTCATCAGAGTAATCAAGGAAATTGAACAACTCATCAATGTCGTCCAACAAGCTCTCACAGTCAACCGGATTCTCTGTACCTAGCAACAAAAGCGGATTAAATGACTGAAACCTCTTCAGCAAGGTTTCCATAGGAGTCGCTGTAGCATCTATCTGAACAGTTTCAGTACTAGCTTGCTCATTCGGTGGAGTAACTGGCGGTGGATTTCTGTTTATAACTCGACGAGGACCCATCTGATAAACAAAGGTTAAGACACAAAATCTCTTTTGCTACAAACAGTGCCCTTTACAACCTCTCAAAAAATCGGATACCCGCCGATAACAAAACAGTTATATCTCAAGTAGTCCATTCTTTATAAATTAAATCACATAATCATGTAATTCAAATACTTTTCAATTAATAAAGCATGCTCGCATGGAATTAAATAAACAATTAAATAACTCAAACACATGCGAGGAGCCAATACATGCGGACTCGAACTACCCCGCTCACTCTAGTTCAACCAAGAATCTTAACGCTCTGATATCACTTAATGTGAGACCTCTGTTCTAAGCAACTAATTAAGCATACAAGATCAAACCATAAAAACAATTAGAATTTTTTTAAAAAAAATAGAACGCCTCGCGCTCGCGCGAGACAACATCTCGCGCGCGCAGGCTACACCTCCAGAGCCCCAGATGGAGGCTCGCGCCCACGCGAGATACATCTCTCGCGCGAGCGCGGGCTAACAAACCCGTGCCCCTGGAATTCCCTTGCGCGCGCGAGGTACCACCTCGCCCGCGCGCGGAAGGCCTGGGCAGAAATGCTCAGGCTAACAAAATCCTTCCCGCGCTTGCTTTCCAACATGCATTCCAAACATGCACCAAAATGGGGTGTAGAGAATACACGCAATATCAAAACATGCTAAAGCTCAAGTCCAATTCATCAAGGTGCATAGCAAGATTATTAGTACATGCAACGACGACATTCCAACCCTGAAACTTGCATAGAAAATACAATATAACGACGAAGTTTGAATTCTAAACATGTTATAAAAGTAAACTAAATTGACATGTTGATTCGACTTCTAAACCGAGTCCCACTACTAGCTCTCCCTCTTCATGCTAACCGGGTCTTCGCTGAATCGATCCTACCCCACCTGTTGCCAAGTACACATACAAAACAAAGCAACAGCCGGATAACTCCGGTGAGAATGATATTCCCAGAAAAAGCAACATAACAAGTAATATACCAACAACATGCTTTCAAGACAACATAATCAAATCAAAATGAATAATATGCATGTCTTTAAAATATGAATATCAATTCTGATAAACAAGGGGTTGCTGCTGTGCTTTTGGGATCCCAAGGATGAGATCACGTAACGAATCACCGATTTTTCTAATCGAGGTGGTGCCACGTATCCCACTCCCCTAGACTTTGGTGCGACTATAAGGAGTATGCTGAGACCAGGTGAACTTCTACACCCAGGCCACTCACAGTATAGCCCCCAAAACGTCTAAATAAAAAAGGGTTGTTCTGCCCGCTGAAATCAAAGGTTTGGCTCAATATGAATGCATAATAAAACATAAAGCATTAAGCCATATAACAAAACTCAATCAACAACAAAATACAAGTTCCACATGCTAGAACAAGTATTGATGCAAGTATGTGATTTTAAGGAAAACTCGAGAACCACTGTCCCGAGTATACTATCCCGCTAACGATGACTTCTTTTACCTTTCAATGCAATAGCTCCAACTCTGGATACGCTACAACAAAAAGGTTATATTAGAAACTATACAACCTAACGACAACAACGGCTCAAGGTAATCTCTTTACCGTTCTTCGTCCAAATCTTCTACGAACGAATTCTGCTAACACCGAGCTTGACAAAATCCAAACAATCTGTACAGAGAAAATAGATGATCAACAACAACAAACAAACCCAATGCCCAAAGTTCTACAACTCAAACACGGTTCAAAATCCTAAAAACTCAAACCGGCGGCATAACGGCTATAAATGATCAAACCAGAAATACAAACAGCAGTATAACATCGATATCAACTCATAACAATGCTAAGATCACAACAAAATCTCAAACCCAACAAATCTCAAACCAAATTTTAGAACAAAGGCTTCCAAAAATCATAACAATTTTGAACGACGCTCAAATTCAAAACCGACTGAGAATAAACAAGCAGAACTCTGCCAAGAACAACATACTCGAAACTCAATCGATTCTAACAACATCCAAAAAACAAAACGTATCTGATCGGAGAAATACTTAAGGTATAATGGAGCTCTCGTTGTCGTGATCTCTAATATGCCTTCAGAAATAAATTCCAACGGCCGGATCAAGCTCGGACTGAAATCTAAAGGCTTGGAGAAAGTTTGAAGGTGCTTCAATGGTGGGAAACGAGTTGGAGGGGATGAAGAATGACTAAGTCAAACATCTCCAAGTGTAGATAATATAATAAATCCAATATTTGCATTTTAGACACTGAAATTTCCAAAATTTTCAAAATAGACCCTGATCAAAATCAAGTCGGCTCTTGAACTCTGTAATCTCTGATTAACTCAAATAAACTCATTTAAGATAAAAACGGAGCATTACAAGTATGATGTTAGTCAGGATGTTGTGGTCCCGACTGGCGGCGAGGACCTCTGAGCATTCGTGGCAAGCTAGCACACCCGTGACCTTCGCGCTTTTATGTTTCAATGATTATGGGATTGTATCAAACTATTTTCCGCATTTTACGTTATTGAATATTTACGCATGGATTTATAATGTGTTCAAGTATTTAACTTTTTACATGAAATCGCTTTTTATTATGTATTAAATTTTATGAATATCTATTTTAAGTATAGATGCATATATGTATGGGCATATATGCAATATTAAAAAAATTTTACGAGTTAGGTTCGTTTCATTTGGTATCAAAGCAAGGTCCTTGGAGGATTAGCTAATCTTCTACGTGGAGCTCAGAAGTCGCACTGCCAGTCTGTGAGTTTTTAAATGCTTTTAATTATGTTTTACAAATGGGACCCATGAGTTATATTTTTCACTGAATTTTTGTTTTAATGGTTTTAAATTAAAATACTTAGTTAATACGGTTGCGTGAGGGATTGTCGGGAATTACATTATGCCTACGAGTCGTGTAGTTTGCGATGAAAGTAATCAGGATCCACCTTTGCCTCTACGTTCACTTGCAGCTTTACCACTCACAGCTTTTGAGAGGGCCAACATGGACATGTTATCTGGTACCATGAGGTTACTTGAGCATCAGGCTGGGCAGTATAGGAGGACACACGAGGAGAACATCTTCAAGAGGCTTTGCAGGCATAGACCAAAGGAGTTCGCGTGGACCAGTGAACTACTTGTGGCAGAGTAGTGGATTCAAGCGTCGGAGACGATCTTTGCCAACATGGGGATCCAAGATGCCGAGCAGGTCAGATGCGCAATCTACATGCTAGAAGATGTGGCAGCACTTTGGTGGGAGGGCGCAATTACTGATATTGACCTGGCTAGGATGGCGTGGAAGAATATCAAGATGGATTTCTTTGAGTATTACTTCACGAAATATGTGCGAGGCCAGCTGATTCGTGACATCATGAGTCTTTGACAGGGAGACAGGACTGTGGCTGAGTTTGTGAGGCAGTTCGAGTGGGAGTGTCACTTCGTGCCCACGGTTGCTACAATGGAGAGACCTGCGACATTTCACTGGGAACTTGAGGTCCGACATCAAACATATGTTTCCATGGCAGACGTGACGAAGAACAAGGTAGCGGTTAATTGAGTGTGCCCGTTTTTAGAAGGGGATGAAGGAGATGCAAGATGACTTCCAAAGGAAGAGGCGGTTTCACCAGTCATCTAGAGGACAATTTTTCTGCAAATAAGCTTTATCTTGGATCGTCTAAGGGATCAGATTCTCTTGGACCGCGTCAGCAGCAGTAGAGGCTGCATGGCCAGTAGAGACAACAGTGATAAGGATAGTTGCCCCTAGCTTTGGAAGGGTACCTTTATGCAGGCAGTGTAAGAGGTCTTATGTTGGACGGTGTTTGGTCAACTGAGGCAAGTGCTACCATGACAAGGAGCCGGGACAATTTTTCGAAGAACTGTCTCATGAAGAGGTAGACCTCGGGACACTTGTTTGTGATGCAGGCTGAGGAGGCAGACCATGGTACTTCTCTTATCACGGGGTAAAAATTAGCATTGCGTTGTTAGATTCTGGAGCTATGCATTACCTGTATCTCTCAGTCGTTCATTTAGTAGGTAGGCAATATACTCGAGGTGTCTAGTACTGGGTAGGATATTATCATACCATCTGGTGAGGTACTTTATACCACTAGGGTTCTCAGGGGATTAGAGTTGGAGTTTCAGGGGCATGAGGTTATAGCCGCACTGGTTGTGTTGTCGATGTTAGGATTTGATCTCATCTTAGATATGGACTGGTTGACCGTCAGTGAAGCTTTGATCGAATTTTGGAAGAAGACTGTAGCATTGAATTCTACGAGTGAAGATCTAATTATCTCCTATGCAGCCCGGAGCAGCAGCGTGCCGCAAGCCATCTCTTGCGTACGTGAGAAGAAGTTATTATGTAGGGGTTGCCAGATATTTCTTGCTAGTATGGTTGCAGTGGCAGAGCCGCCTACTAGTTTTGTTGAGGGTGTGGACATTATACACGACTTTTCAGACGTCTTCTCGGAGGATGTAGCTCGAATTCCACCAGATAGGAGGGTGAGTTCAGTGTTGATTGATGCTTAGTTGATTTTGTGGGGAATTGGAAAAGTGCTTTTGGGATAGCGGAAAAGTTAGTTACTTGAGCCATCTTATCGATTCTTTCTAAAAATATTAAATCTTTCTTGTAGTTCATGCATTCCTTGATTCGCATGACATTGGTCATTGAATATTCAGTCAATTTGGCATCGATTGATATTTCGATTATAAATTTCGGAAATTCTTATTTCTTGAAAAACTTGAATTCTAATTCTGGAAATGTACATGGTTTTGGGTGAGTATGATTATTTTATTACATTGTGATCTCGATTCTATTTTGTTGACATCAGATTATGCCTTGGGACTTTGTTTCTTTTTCGATGAGTGCGTGAAAATTTTCTTGTAAGTAAGGCCACGCTGACAGCCATGATTTTTTTTATTTTTCTTAATGATGGGCATGGTTTCCTACCCATTGACATTGATACCTGATTTGAAATTGATTGATTGGCTCATATCTCTTGTTCATGGAGCCTTGAGTTGATTCGCTCACCCTTGTATTAGACTGCAAATGAGTTGTTTCCTTTTTGAAGATTTGTCTTCCAGATTATTGTATTTTGATATTGTTCTAAACCATGTCTCTTCGATTTAATTGAGTTGAGTTATACTGAACGTCGTCTTGACATTGTTTTGGCTCGTAACTGATAGTGATTGATAGCACCATTAGAATTTAGTGTTTGGCGGACACCAGTTAGAATCGTGAGACTATTGATATCAAGTATTGTAGTATTTTGAGTTAGAATTTTTAAGCAGATTCGCAGTCGATTCGAATAAATATGTCTTGATCTGATTTGATCATCGGAAGAGTTTATATGAAGCTTTGGGGAAAATTATTGATCAGTACTGATTTTCATCCCCAGACAAATGGATAGTAGTGCGGGTTATTCAGATTATCGAGGATTTGTTGAGAGCCTGTTTGATTAATTTCAGGACTCTTGGGAGTCAAGACTACCTTTAGTGGAGTTCACTTATAACATCAGTAATCAGAAGTTTATAGGTATGGTTCTATGTGAAACTCTTTACGGGAGAAGGTGTGGATCTCCCGTGCATTGAGACGTTGTTGGCAAGAAGATTCTCTTAGGGTTCGACTTAGTTCAGCAGACTGCAAACATCGTGGTTTGGATTCGAGATAGGTTGAGAACCGCACAGACTCGTTAGAAGAGTTATGCTGACCGACGACTACGAGAACTCGAGTTCGCTGTTGGAGACCATGTGTTTGTGAGGATTGCGCCCATGAAGGGCATGATGCGTTTGGGTAGGAGGAGGAAACCTGGGAGGCTAAGGCCGATATGCGGACGCGTTATCCAGATCTTATCGGTACGTACTTCAATTTCGAGGACGAAATTCCATTTAAGGAGGGGAGAGTTGTAACGTCCCAAAATTTATTACAGAATTAATTGGAAATTAAAATAATTATTGAGTGGATAAAAAAATTATTGTGATCAACTGAGTTACAGAGTGTATTTATAAATTACATGTAGTAGCCAGGTTCCATTTTACAAGATTAAGTGACTTTAAACATGTTAGAAAATGACATATAATTTTAAAAGTGTCAAAACATGTTTAAGGAGTCCTTATTTGGTGAAAATAAGTGGAAAATCAGATCCAGAACGTCCAAAAATGGGAGGGTAAGTCCCGGGGGTCCAAAAATGAGTTCAGAAGGACCAAAACAGTTCGGAGCACCCGGACCACTTCGGGCCCTCCAAACCACTTCGGGCCCTCTGAACCCGAGTTCGGGCCCTCCGAACTTAGTGCAGAACATGTGTCAAAAGTGGCTCGGACAAGTGGTAGTTTGGACCGTCCGAACTCCCGCCAGATTGAGGTGTCAAAAATGCACTCTACACGTGGAAATCATGCCCGGTTCGGAGCCTCCAAACCTAGTTCGGATCGTTCGAACCCAAGCCTATAAAAAGGGATCCGAGGATCTCATTTGGAATGTGAAATTTCCTCTTCTCTCCCGGTAATGGCTCTATTTTAAGGGTTTCGGGACTCTTTCTTTAAGAGTTGGAGTAGGAAATAATATTTTTTTATATATAGCGGACAGTGTCCGCAGTAGCAGCCAGGCGACGGAGCTCTGGCGGGGCGTCTAGGGGTCGTATCTAGGCTTTGGGGCATGCGTCATCAGCGGGCTGACGACGGACGAAGGTATGGCTTTGGTTCCCTATAGTAATTAGGGAGTAGGCTATAGTTTAATTAAGGCTTTTAGAGCCTAGTAGGTGATGTTTGGCATGCTAAGTAATTCATGGTTATTTTTGTTGTAGCATTGCATGGTAGGCTTGGACTTAGATGGGAGCTTCTAGGATCTGCCTTAGAAAGTTACGGAAGTATTATTCGAGATATCCAGATTGAGTATGCATGTATTATGTGTTTGCATGGATTATGTGATTGCATGTTTTATATGCCTTTATATACAGCATGCCATGACTGTATGATGCATACATGAGCATATTGAGCTTTTACCTTAGAGGTATCCTGTAGTAGGGCGCTCACCCTACGAGTTTGTGGATGGTTGGATACGTAAGTCTCGTATCAGGTCACCGTGATGGTTGGACACATGTACTAGTATCAGTTCACCATTATCCACTGGGTATATGAGTCACCTCCTGATGCGACGGCGCAGCGTGCTATATACCCTGGGTCTGGTCTATGAGCTTGTTTCTTGACCTGAGAGTCTTGGTACCCAGTTCACTTGCATACATGCACACATAACACCGTATACTCATACTCTCGTACTGAGCATGTTAGGCTCACTTTCGGTTATTTTCTATTGGCTGGATGCCCTATTCTATGGGGCAGTTGTAGGTAGTTCTCACGGAGACAGGGAGGTTAGGTGGTGACCAAGGCTGGATAGCAGGGTTGACCACTAGTTTTTGCTTACCTGGTATTTGAGTTTCTTTAATTCCGCAGTTACTCAGATTAAGATTATTTTATTGATTAATTACATGCTTAAGTTCTGATTAGTAGGTTATCACGGCGTGAGTCACTACATTACACGTGCCAATTAGTCAATGGGTTTGACTATTTCTGGATATCTTGTAATATTGGAATTTTTGAGATAATTATTAAGATATCGGAATTAAAATAATTATCTATGTCAGATAATTTTAATTGTAGAAATTTATCAGTTTGGGTGACTGGTCAAATCCTAAGATTGACTCAATTTATTTATTAGGAATTAACTGGTATAGTTTCCAGGTCAAAGTTCGCTAATTCAAATTATTGTAAAAATGTGTTAAATTACATATTGGAGTAAAATAACACAAGAGCATTGAAATGGATCAGTCCGGGTCATTTTAGGACCAATTTTTATAATATTAATTGGTACACTCTCTCTCACGCACTAAACCCCTAAAACACACACTAAACCCTAACCCCCATTCATGCCTCTCTCATCGCCGCCCGCCCGCCCTTCGCCATCGATTGCCCTCCCATCTTGTAGCTCTCGTCGAGGCGGTCACAACCATACCAAGAATCGTGAGTTTTGACGTCCGTTCGGGTCGGATCGAAGCAAAATCGTGGGTGCCTTTGTTCTTCATCTTCCTCGCGCGTTTTGATCGGATTTTTTGCTCGTTGAGCTCTATAACCCTGCCAAATTTCGAGAATTTTGGAGTTGATTTGCAGATCGTCGCCGCCACGCCGCCGTCTTCCCCAATTTTTCGGCGAGTTTGGACATGTTAACCATTTTTTATCGGTTCGATGTGATAGATCCAAATATCCAAGTTTCGAGTCGAGATTCAAAACCGTGAAGCGGTGAGAACGCAATTAACTTCGGTAATTTTTGGTCAAAGTTTGACCAGAGTTGACCAGGGTTGACTTTTGACCGTTATGTGGTTTTTCGCAGATTGAAAGCTATTTGAGAATAATTAGAGGCATAAATCAGCAGTTTAGGAATTTGAGCTTCCAGAATTGGATAATTATGAGATTTCCGAGCCTCGATATGCGCAACCGCAACCATATAAGTTTTTCGTGTGTTTTAAACGCAAAGGAATGTTATACCCTTCCTTGATCACACCGTTTAGATTAGTATATTCACTGTTTTGGTTATCAAATTGTGTTGTTGCATTTGTATGTTGATATAATAGCTCAAATTTTAACTCATGCATTATTCACGTTTTTATGTATTGTGGATGATTTTTCTGCCATGGCTAGGTCTTAGTTGTTGTTCAATGGTTGATGGTTTGATTAGGTCCCTTGGGTGTTGGTTTAAGATGTCTTGAACTAGTGTCGGCTAGGTGAACAGTTGGATGGTTGTAAGGGTGGTCTATCTAGCGGGCAGCTCAGGCAGGGCTCGGGCGAGTGGTTGTCCGGGTCTGGTAAAGTGTATTAGGGTCATATGTTATGGTTTGGTTCCGGATTACTTTATTTTGGGCCTAGTAATTTATTTAAGAGTCTAAGTGTCTAGTTTATTCATTGGGTCAATTTTGTTATTGGGCCTAAGATGTTTATTGGACTTAATTTATTTATTGGGTCTAATATGTTTATTGGGTTTGAGTTGTTTATTTGAGCTAAAATGTTATTTGGGCTTACATGAATTGATTTAGTTATTGAGTCAAGCTTATTGAGCTTACAATAGTTATTGGGGGATTAATTTATTAATTGGGCTAAATTCGTTAATGAGCCTAAGTTGTTTAATTTATTTGGTTGAGCTAAATTCTAAGTCGGGCTAAGTACTATTGGGTCAATCTAAGTCTGATCTGGGTCATTTTAAGTGTGATTGAGCTAGTCTAAGTATTTTTGGGCCATTATAAATGTTAATGAGTCAGTCTAAGTTTATGGGCTTTAGTTAAGGGGCAACAACTCGAACTAGCCAGTGGCAAAAAAAATAGTCCGTAAATATATATTTAATATATGTATACGTATATTTTGATATAGGTATGATTTTTATTATGAAAAATAAATTAAATATATATTTACGGGCAAAATTTTAATTAAATGATATTTCTAAGTTCATGATTCATGCATGTATTTTATGATGAGATAACGGGCATGTAAAGAAAATATTTTTGGGAAGTTGAAGTGATTTGTGACAAACACGGGACTGGAGGTCGCGATACCGGACCCGATGACCTTTTCACTTACGATTATGAGCCTATGGATCGCCAAAGGTTGGGTAAAGTGGCATAGGGCGTTAGGGGTACACCCCACAGGCTGCCATCACGTACGATGGATTTAGATTGATCAATCGAATTAGGTTACACTTCACTGATATGACCCACAGGAAAATAATTTTTATGTTTATGACATGTCAATGCTTATGTTATGTATTATGTTACGTATTATGTTATGATTTAGATTACGACGCAGTTTATGCATACGATTTTATGATCATGCATGCATTAGAATCCTCAGGTTATTTTTATATACGTTATGTGCTTGCATGTGGTTTTATTTATTAGTACTCGTTATTAAAGGTAAACATGCTGGGCCTTTAGGCTCACTAGATCTAAATGGTGTGCAGGTGAGTATGATGTTAGTCAGTATGTTGTGGTTCCGACTGGCGGCGAGGACCTCTGAGCATTCCTGGCAAGCTAGCACACCCGTGACCTTCGCGCTTTTATGTTTCAATGATTATGGGATCGTATCAAACTATTTTCTGCATTTTACGTTATTGAATATTTACGCATGGATTTATAATGTGTTCGAGTATTTAACTTTTGACATGAAATCGCTTTTTATTATGTATTAAATTTTATGAATATCTATTTTAAGTATAGATGCATATATGTATGGGCATATATGCAATATTAAAAAAAAATTTATGAGTTAGGTTCTTTTCAACAGTCGTCCCTATCACTGGCGGAATACCTCTCTACAAGGAGTTCCAGAAGCCTCATACCAGCCAGTGTATGGCTGGATTGGGAAAGTGCTATCACTGCAAGGAGCCGGACCATTTTTCAACGAACTGCCTCAAGAGGAAATCAACCACGGGGCGTGTATTTGTGATGCAAGCAGAGAAGTCAGATCCGGAGACTTCTCGCATCACGGGTAATCTTAATTTATGCCCTTAAATTTCAGCAAGTGGGATGTTTGATTAGGATTTTCATGAGTAATTAGTTCTATTCAGTACTCACTTCGAATTTCAAGGACGAAATTTCATTTAAAGGGGGGGAGAAAATTGTAATGCCCGAAAATTCATTTAGGTAAACCCGCATGCATAACTAGGGAATTAATTATTTTTAAAATATTTAAAAGGGGTTAAATGTTATATTATGTGAGATATGTGATATGTTTATATGTTTTATAGTTAATTATGGTATTTAACCCAATTATGTTGAGAGTTATGGATTTTTAAGAAAAGTTGATTTACAATCGTGTAGACGGAACCGTGGACGAACGAGTTACAAGTTTTCATCGAAATTTATGTCTAGAATTTTTAAGAGTCTTAAATAATTGTTTTAAGACTTATTTTAAAGAAAATTATGGGTTTTATATATATATATATATATATATATATATATATATATATATTTAAAAGCCCGTTTTTCACTTAATTAGGCTATTTTATGGGCTTTTGGGTATTTTGAAAATCCATTATATTTTTATTACGAAAATTATTAACTTTTATTTTCAAATTAACATATTTTAAGTTGATTTTAATGGGCTAAGCCTATTAGAATCCTAATACAAGTTTAAGTCCAATTTTTATGCAAATAAATACCTAGAATTAAGCTTCCACCTCCATTATTCTTATTTTTCACGTTCAAACTTGGATAGGAAGCAAGAACACAATCTCACACACTTTACACACACTTTCACATGATTTTGAAGAAAAACTAAGAGATTTGGCGTTTCGTTCATCCCGAACAACGTTCTACATATTCAACTAAGGTTTCGAGCGTTTTAAACACAAAGGCATGTTTTAATTCATTATTTCACACCGTTTAAATCCTATATATGTTATTTTACGTTAAAGACATGATTTTATGATTTTTATGTGGTTTAGAACAAAAGATACATGAGCTCCATGCAAGGGTTCATGTTTTCATGTTAAACCATCTACTTTTTCTCACGTTTTTGCCATGGCTGATGGATGGGGCTGCTCCAGGGTGTTCATGGGTCAAGGTAGGGTCCTTACGGGTCTAATGAATAGTTTGGTTTAGTCAATTAGTGCAGAGGAGAGGCTGGCCGATCAGATGTGTGCAGAACAAAAGCAGGGTCGTGCAAGATTAGCGTTCCATGGAAGAGTGGTTCGTTCTCCTTCTACAGGGCACGGTTTGGGCTCAGGTTGGTTAGGTTAGGACCATCCAGATGCTGGCTATAGCTTGAAGGTGGGGCTCCAGCCAGGGGTGGTTGGAGCAGGAACACGAACAGAAGTTCGGCCACTGCTCACCTGTGCACGCGAGAAGAAGGGGGGCTGGAGTGTTTGAGTTCGGGCAGCTGGGTAGGGGCTTGATCAGGGTCTTCCCGGGTCGGGTTGGATGTTATATGCATCGGGACATGTTGGTTTGGGTTCGGGTTAGTTTAGTTTGGGCTCGGGTAATTTAATTATGGGCCTAAATATTTTATTAAGTTATGTTAATGGGCTTGCGCGTTTAAGTTGCTTAATGGGCTTAAGTTTTAAATTTATGTTGATCCATTGGTTGTATTAGGCCTAGTGATCCATGAGAGTAATCGGGCTTAGTTGTGATGGGCTAAGTATTAATGAGTCGGGTTATGTGTTTATGAGCCAGTCTAGTTTAACGGACTTAAGTAAAGGAGCAGTCAAATCTATTGAGCCCATGACAAGTATATATCCATAAATATATATTTAATATATATGTATTATTTTTATATATGCATTATTTTTATGAAAAAATAATTAAATATATATTTATGGGTAAAATTTTTAAAGATAATAAAAATATGATTTTAAAGTTCATGTTTCATGCATTCATGTTATGTTACGATTATGGCATGTAAGAAAAATATTTTTGAGAATTTGAAGTGATTGTGGCAATTACAGGATTGTGGTTGGGATACCTGGGCCCGGTGCTTTTCCATATGTTTATGTTTATGCGCCTATGAATCTCCGAAGGTTGGGTGAAGTGTTCATAGGAGGTGAAGGAAATCCCCGAAGGTGTGGTGAACCTCGCCGCCACGTACGTTGGTTTATAGATTGATCAGTCGAATATGTTTACGGTCCACACATCATGTATATGATTCACTGTAACGATTTTATGTTTATGACATGTCATAGTTTGTTATGTATTATGATTACGTATTATGATTATTATTATTATGTTACGACTAAGTATTATGCATAAGTTTTTACGATCATGCAAGAATATAATATTATAAGATATTATTTTTATATAATATGTGCTTGTGTGCGATTTTATTATTTAGTATTTGTTATTATTGGATGGAAAATGCTGAGCCTCTAGACTCACTAGATTTAAATGGTGAAAAGGATGAAAATGATTTTATAGTTGATGGTGTGATCCCTATTGGCGATGAGAATGTATGAGTATCCAGTGCAGCTAGTTTACCCGTGACCATCGCACGCTTATGATACAAAGATTTTATGGGATTTTTGATATATAGTTTTTTTTATTCCGCACATGAATAATATTTATTATTATGGATTTGCAAGGTTTTGGGTTTTTAATGTTTGCATGGGATTTTATGTTGGTTTAATATTTTTACGTATCTAAGTTATGAAGTTTGCATGCATGGGTTTTAATTATGTTTAAGTGATTAATTTAATTTAAATTAAGTGCATGTGATATATATATATATTATGTAATATATGTTATGGAAAACTATTTTAAGTATATTATATATATGTAGAGATTTTAAAATGGGCTAGGGCCGTCAGATTGGTCTGTCCCGTCATTCAAAATTGGTGGGTTGGGTTGGTAATTTTTCAACCCGTCTAAAAGATAAGTCGTCCCGCATTACCCTGCCTAATGGTGGTTTGTGGTGGGTTGCAGGTTGGCCCGCAAAAATCCACCAATTTACACATGAGCCCATCAGATTGGCCCGTTTCGCCACCTAAAATAGGTGGGTTGGATTGATGTTTTCTCAACCCGCCTAAAAGGTGAGTCGGTCGGCCCCGTCCCGCCCCTCCTAATGGTGGGTTATGATCGGTTGTGGGCCGACCCGCCCCACCAGCCTGTTTTTGACAACTCTATACATATGTATGGGTGTATATTTATTTATAAAGTAAAGAAATAAAATAAGGAATATCTATTTAAAAAAAATTCTGTTTTAACCGTTGTCTTTGTGAGCCAACAACAACGGTTTTTCACTGTTGTAAAACCGTTGTCGTTGGCTAAAAAAGACAACGGTTTTTTACTGCACTTTTAACAACAGAGCTTTTAACATCCTTTTGACTGCACTTTTAATAACAGAGCTTTTAACATCGGTTTCAGATCCCTTTTTAACAACATTTTTTCACCCTTTTCTATTAGCTTTTTTGTTGTAGTGTGTTTAATAATATCCGGTTTCGGTTCTTTTTCCAAAAGACCAATTAAATGAAATCGATCGCACGTAAGAAAAGCAAAAAAAAATTAATATAATTTTCTTCTTGATTGAACCGAGTACACAAGTATTTTTCAATATACGCTATTATTTTTTCAAAAAAAAAACAAGAAAGAAAAAGTAACCAATTTTTTTTTTTTCCAATATCTTATTATTTGTTATTAAATAGTCTAACTTTATACCAGGCATCTATTATTTATTTTTTATAACACAAAAAGAGATAACGTGAGGTGTCCCACTGCAACAGACAGGAAGAATATCTCCATTCAAAGTAATGGATCAACGAATGGGATTCACGATATCAGTTTCGGTGGTTAATTTAGGTCGTGTTCTTACGATTCTTAACTTTTTTTTAATTATAAAATATTGTTAAAAAAAAAATTGAGAAGTGTTTTGTAGATGTTTTCACAAATATGAGCATCAACAAAATTAAACTTGGAATTTTTAAATATGCAAATTCTAATTTAATTTAATTTTTTTTTTTTCATTTCTAATATATATATATATCAAAGAACTGTTTGTAAAACCGGACCGGACCGGCCGGTTCGACCGGTTCGCCCGGAAACTGGTGTCTGGTCCGGTCCGAAACACCCCCAAAAATCGTTTTAACGGTTCAACCGCTCAGAACCGGTCAAAACCGGTCAAACCGGCCAAGAACCGGTCCCAAGAACCGGCCAAAAAACCCGTCGAACCGATTTTTCGAATTTTTTTTTTTAAAAAAAAATTAGTTTTTAAAATTTTAATTTAATATTTTATTATATACATATATATGGTTATTTGGAATTTGTACTTCGTTAAAAAATATTATTTTAGTATTATTAGAGTAATTTTAATTAATTGATTTATTTTTAAAAATATATATATAACTATAATTAATATTTTGAATATATTTATATAGTTTTTTATTTTTTAAACTATGATAAATATATTCTTGTCTATTTATATACATATTTAAGGTTTTTAAAATTTAAAAGATAATATTAATTATATTATATTATATAAACGGTTTTTCGGTCCGACCGTTTTATAAAACGATCGGACCGGTTGGACCGTTTTTTGAAGGTAGACCGGTTCGATCACCAGTCCGGTTATGAAAACATTGGAATCAAAGAATATATCCTTACTATACTATAATAGTTAAACTCATTAGAGAAACTACATTTGATCATTTTAATAGATTTTCAAATTTACCATTATCATATTTCAACATATTAAATAATTAAGAAGCAAAAAAATAATTAAGAAGCAAAAAATTAATTTATCATTCAAAAACTTCTTACCCCCTCTTCCCACTATCACATTATCCTAATTTATAATTATCACTATCTCTTTACTCATTATCCTAATTTATAAATAAATTCAAATTTATAAAAATATATTTTGTGCACATGCAACGTATGTACTTCGGTGTACTAGTGTCAAAGAATTACAAGTGGCGTAGTAAGTGGCTGGAGCTGGCCTAGACCTAGCCTACGGGAAAATTAGCAATTTGGTCTTGTATGTTGGCCTGTTTTTGGTTTTGGTCCTATATATTGTCATGTTTTGGAAAAGATACAATAACTTGGATATGTTTTTGGTTTTGGTCATGTATGTTGTTATGTTTTGGAAAAGGTACAATAAATTGGATATTTTTTTGGTTTTGATCATGTAAGTTTTCATATTTTAGAAAATATACAATAACTTTAATATTTTTTTGGATTTTATCCTATGTTACTAGAACTCTCGAGAGTTGTCGGGTTTTGCTTAGTTGACATAAGATTTCGCCAACTTGGCACATAATAATTTTCATGTGATATAATTTGGGTTCAATATGAGCAAAATTAACTATAAAAAAATTAAAATATAAAAGAAAATTACGTGAATCATTTACCTCAAACAAAATTTCACACAAACAAAAATCTAATTAAAGGATCGGCCCCTTTATCTCAACAAAAGGGATTTAAATGGCTAAATTTTCTATCACATGGCTTGAATATAGATACACTACCCGCCATTTACCTCGAATGTAATTTTATTAAAACAAAAATCTAACCAAAATTTATTGGATTTTATTATTTAAGAGGGGTAGAATACGATTTGGACTCGGCCGCTTCAATTAGGTTTTTGTTTGTATGAAGGTTTTTGTTAGATAAATGATCACGTATATTTTTATATATATTTTAGATTTTTTTGTTTTTTAGTTAATTCTGCTTATGTGGAATCCAATTTAAGCCACATAATAATCAATAAGTGTCATGTAGGCAAAATATTATGTTAACTAAGCATAACATGATATCTCTCTCGAGTCATGACAACATACAAGACCAAAACAAAAAAAAAATATCCAAGTCATTGTACCTTTTCCAAAACATGACAAAATAAAGGACCAAAACAAAACAAAATCCAAGTTATTGTATATTTTCCAAAACATGACAACATACAAGACCAAAACCAAAAAAATAACCAAGTTATTGTATTTTTTCCAAAACATGACTACATACAGGACAAAAATAAAAAACAGGCCAACATACAGGACCAAAATGCTAATTTTCTCCCTCCTACGGATCCTTTGATATGGAGGTCATTTAATCCAAATTTAAATATCATAACCTTGAATTTATATTGTCAATTTTGATATAGTAATTTATTTATTGATAAATTAGTTTTATAAAAATAAATTTATTTTATATATATATTTTAAGGCCACGAATATTTTTAAATAAAAAAAAATTATGATTTATATTTATATATTTGGCCATATATATTGATTCTTTTTTTAAATAAATAAATAAATAAATAAAATCACACCTTGGGGTGATTCTGTTGTCTCCAAGGTTCAAAATACTATGGAGATGTCGAATATTATATAATCAAAACAAAAGTATAACATCTCGAATCGATGACAGTCGTTCGATTAAGAATGTAAATATATCGATTTGAAGATTGTTCCAACAAATCAACACTGGTCTTTACCGTGTTTTTGTTATTCAAACTAATTACGTGAACTCATAAGATAACCGAACCGAGGCTTGTACGAGGTACAGTTTTCTTAAAACAGATTCGTCCCCTCCGATTTGTGCTTCGAGGATCACAAAGGACGACCGGTTCCCAGGATATAACGGAAAAACCTTGTAGTCACCTAGCACGAAGGTACTACAACGGCGAACTGATTATGCACCTTCACTGTATCATGCAGAAGCTAAAAACTCAGGGGACGAAGATCGAATTTGAAAACAACCGTAGAGCAAGAGCGGTACAGGAGCATAAGTATTAAAGAATTAAATCTCTACACATGGCGGAGCAAAAGCATGTAAAAGCAAAATATCAGCATATGCTTTGAGTAGAAGCACGCAGCAGCTGAAGCTTCTCAGGGCTTGCACGAGCAGAAGCAAGAAGATGGGTAGCGAAGCTGCAAGAGCTGAAGAGAAGGCAAAAATAAACGCAGCCGAAGCAGAAGCCGAGAAAATTGAGAGCTTGTGTATTGTGTTCTGTGTGTAAGAAAGGGCATCAAACTCCAACAATATATGCAAGCACATGCATGCAATATGAAAATGAAAGCTAAAGTAGCAGCCGGGCAAGGAGCCTTCACAACTGCTGTGCATAATTAATGTGGAGGGAACAAGTTAATTTTGATGACATCAAACATCCTGCCATAATAAATGTCCGAGCACATGGACAGTAGTCAATTAAGATGGATGCCTACCATCATTTATTTTCATTAAATTATTCTAAAAATCCCCCACATGAATGGAAATGGAAAGATAAACAAAGATAATCGTGATAACGTTTAACAGTTGAATCATGCATAGGATAGAAAGGTATTACCCTTTGAACCTTCCCTTGTGAAAGCATAATAATTTACTGGTTGACAGTAGACGCGATGTCTTTAAACTATACAACCGTTTTAGTAAATTAAGATATACTTCACACAAGAATATCCATGATACAATTCAGTTCTCATGATCGTGTTCGTTTTGGCCATGAACACTTGCCTGGTTCAGTGAGAGGGTCGAAAATTAAGTCTTGCAATTCTTTTGAAGCGGCCCCACTTCTCTCTCAAATAGGCGATTCTATGTTTAATTCCATCAGAATTATTAAAAGCTATATACTTATCCTTTACACTCACCGTTTGAAATAGGAATAGATTGGAGATTAACCCCCCACAGTGATCTACCAAACCAGTGCAATTAGGTTGTCACATTGAACCTAGTTCTTGGGATCTCCAGTCAGATTAGGTTGGGTTTTTCTTTGCACCAATTTATACTATAGACTTAAGTCTCATTCCTTTTGATTATTTTGCAACTAACTCACTGTTTAACCCTTTGGTTAACGGATCCGCTACATTATCCTTTGACTTTACATAGTCAATAAAGATAACTCCAGTTGAGAGTAGTTGACGAATGGTATTGTGTCTATGACGTATATGTCTAGACTTATCAGTATACATATTTCTCTGTGCTCTTCCGATTGCAGATTGGCTATAAAAATAAATGCAAATAGCCGGTATAGGTTTTACCCATCCTGGAACATCTTCTAAGAATAGACGCAACTATTCAGCCTCTCCAGCACACTTATCAAGTGCCATAAACTCAGACTCCATTGTGGATCTGGCTATTACAGTTTGTTTAGAAGATTTCTATGCAATTGCTGCACCCCCTAAAGTGAATACAAATCCACTTGTAGATTTTGAATCTTTCATAGCAGATATCCAATTTTCTTCACTGTATCATTCAATAACAGCGGGATATCTGGTATAGTGCAGCCCATGGTCACGAGTGTACCTTAAGTATCTTAGCAATCTGACAATTGCTTTACAGTGTTCAGCTCCTGGATTACTCTTGAATCGGCTCAATTTTCTTACTGCATAGGCTATATATGGTCGTGTACAACTCATTAAGTACATCAGACTTCCAATGACTCGAGAGTATTCTAATTGGGAGATACTCTCACCCCAATTCTTCAATAGATGTTGAATTGTATCTATTGGGGTTCTAGTCAATGCAGAGTCATCCTTATTGAATTTCTCAAGTATTTTTTCCAAATAATGTGACTGACTTAGAACCATCCATTCTGATGGTCTATATATTTTAATTCCAAGGATTACATCGGCTAAGCCTAAATTTTTCATGTCAAATTTTGAGTTCAACAATTTCTTATTGGATTTAATCATCTTATCATTGCTCCGATGATAAGCATGTCATCTACGTTAAGACATAAAATAAAATATCCACTTTCAATGTTCTTAACGTATACACATTTGTAACACTCGTTGATTTTGAATCCATTTTCAAGTATGACTTTGTCAAATTTTTCGTGCCATTGTTTTGGTGCTTGTTTTAAGCCATATAGAGACTTCACCAATTTACAAATCTTATTTTCTTTCCAAGGTGCAGAAAATCCATCAGGTTGTTCCATGTAAATTTCTTCTTCTAAATCTCCATTTAGAAAAACAGTCTTTACATCCATTTTGTGTACTTCAAGATTCCGCAATGCGGCAATTGTAAGTATCACTTGGATTGAAGTTATTCTCGTTATTGGAGAATAAGTGTCAAATTAATCGAGCCCTTCACGTTGACGGTTATCCCTTGATTACCAATCTGGCTTTATATTTTTCTATTTTTCAATCTGATTTCATTTTCTATTTAAAAATCCATTTATAACCTAATGTTTTGCTTCCCGAAGGAAGGTCTACTAGTTTTCATGTATGATTTTGCAAAATGGATTCTATTTCGGAATTTATAATCTCTTTCTATTAAGGTCCTTCAGATGAATTCATAGCTTCCTTGAAGCTTTGAGGTTCACTTTCCAACATGAAAGTGATGAAATCCGGACCAAAAGATTTCTCAATCCTAGCTCTCTTGCTACGTCTAGGTTCAACCTCATGGTTAACCTCTTGTTCCATTGGCTCGTGTGATCTTTTGGATGAACTTGGTTCTTCCTTAGATTTACAAGGAAACACATGTTAAAAAAACAAAGCATTCCCCGATTCCATTGTCATATTTTTATGAATATCAGGTATTTGAGATTCATATACAAGGAAATGATAAGCGCTACTGTTGTGTGCATATCTAATGAAAATGCAATCAACAGTTTTAGGTCATATCTTTACCTTTTTCGGAGTAGGTACAACTACTTTAGAAAGACACCCCCACACTTGTAAAATATTGATATGAAGGTGTTCTTCCTTTCCATAATTCATATGCACTTTTATCTTTCTTCTTTTGGGGTATCTTATTTAAAAGGTAATTATCTGTTTGAACAGCTTCCCTCCACAGGTTTTGTGGTAAATCAAAGTTCAATACCAGTGCATTCATCATTTCTTTCAAAGTGCGATTTTTCCTCTCTGCAACCCCATTTTGCTGAGGAGAGTAAGGTGCAGTTCTTTCGTGTCTTATGCAATGTTGAGTACAAAACTCAGCAAATGGTGATTCATATTCACCTCCACGATCACTTCTTAACACAATAATTTTCTTTCTAAGTTAGTTTTCAACTTCACTTTTGTAGTAGGCAAATTTTTCAATAGCTTCATCTTTACTTTTAAGAATATATACATAACAATATTTTGTGTTATCATCAACAAAAGTAATGAAGTATTTATTTCCACCGTGTGTTGGAACTCCTTTTAAATCACATACATCTATGTGAATCAAATCAAGGGGTTCACTATTTCTTTCAATAGTTTGGAAAGATGATCTTGTTAAATTTGCTTCAATACAAGTTTCACATTTGTGGTTTTTATCAATATGAAATGTGGGTATGTTTTTCAAGTTAATTAATCTATGAATTGTATCATAATTAACATGTCCTAGTCTACCATGCCACAAATTGGAAGACTCAAGCAAATAAATAGAAGCATTCACTTTATTTATTTTCGGCTTAATAGCCATTACATTGGGCTTAAATAAGCCATTACAAACATAACCCTTTTCGACAAACATTCCATATTTTGACAAAACAACTTTGTCTGACTCAAACACAATACGGAAGCCATGCTTATTCAAAAGTGAACCAGACACCAAATTCTTTCAAATTTCCGGCACATATAACACGTTGTTAAGAGTCATCTCTTTCCCGGACGTCATTTCAAAATAACCTGTCCTTATCTCTTGATATCAGATGTAGCAGAGTTTCCCATGTACACCATTTCACCATTCTCAAACTCATCAAGAATTGCAAACATATCTTTATCGGAGCACACATGGCGAGTGACACCTGTGTCAATCCACCATTCTCTTGGGTTTGAACCCACCAAGTTTACCTCAGAAATAGCATCACAAAGATTCATATTAGTGAACTCTTGAGACATGGCCTCCACCATATTTATCTCCTTATTTTTCTTCAGAGTCTTGCACTCAAAAGCCTTGTGACCCGGACCGCCACAGTTGTAACATGTCCCAAAAAATTTTCTTTTGAAATTATCTTTCTTGGGTCCCAACTTGGAATCTCTCCCAAACTTACTAGTGTTTTTCTTGATCTTTGAGCTCTGACCGTGCTCGATCACATTTTCTTTTGGGACATCAAGATTAAAAAATCTTTTCTCAGAACCCTTGTTGTCTTCTTCAATGCGAATCCTGACAACAAGTTCTTCCACATTCATTTCCTTTCTTTTGTGTTTCAAATCATTCTTGAAATCCTTCCAAGCCAAAGAAAGTTTTTCAATAATAGCTACCAGTTGGAAGGTTTCACTTAACACCATGCCTTCCGCATGTATATCATGCAAGATCACTTGTAGTTCTTGAACTTGACTGATCACTACTTTAGAATCGATCATCTTGTAGTCTAGGAATTTAAGAACAATAAACTTCTTAGCCCTGAAATCTTCGGTTTTGTATTTTCGATCCAAAGATTTCCATAATTCACGAGCCGTCTTTTTCTCACTATATACGTTGTATAGTAAATCAGCCAAACCATTCATTATATAATTTTTAACAATAAATTTGAATGGTGCCATGCATCAATAGCACTAGTAGTCTACACATCTCCCTCAACATATTTGGGAGCATCCTCAGAGAGGAACTTTGCTAGATTCAAAGTGGTTAGGTAGAATAACATCTTTTGTTGCCACCTTTTGAAATTCAATCCTTCAAAAAAATTTTGTCCTGTCAGCATGGGTCAGAGGCACCGTAGCAGCAGGAGGATTCAACTTTGTAGCATTTGTTTTAAGCTTCCATAACTGAAGTTGATTCACGTAATGAAACGACAAAGGATCTGTTTTAAGTTTGTTATTCAAACTAATTACGTGAACTCATAAGATAACCGTACCAAGGCCTGTACGAGGTACATTTTCCTTAAAACAAACTCGTCCCCTCCAACGTGTGCTTCGAGGATCACAACAGACGACTGTTTCCCAGGATACAACGGCAAAAATTTGTAGTCAACTTGCACGAAGGTACTACACCGGTGAACTGATTATGCACCTTCATTGTATCACGCAGAAGCTAAAAACTCAGGGGACGAAGAACGGATTTGAAAACAACCTCAGAGTGAGAGCGGTACAGGAGCTTATGTATTAAAGAACATAATCTCTACACACAGAAGAGTACAAGCATGTAAAAGCAAAATATCAGCATATGCTTTGAGCAAAAGCACGCAGCAGCTGAAGCTTCTTAGGGCTTGCACAAGCAAAAGCAAGAAGATAGGTAGCGAATCTTCAAGAGATGAAGAGAAGGAAAAAAGAAACGCAGTCGAAGAAGAAGTCGAGAAAATTGAGAGCTTGTGTATTGTGTTCTATGTGTAAGAAAGGGCATCAGGCTCCAACCATATATTAAAGGACATGCATGCAATATGAAAATGAAAGCCGAAGTAGCAGCCGGACAAGGAGCCTTCACAACAGCTGGGCATAATAAATGTGAGGGAACAAGTTGATTTTGTTGAAGTGTTTCCTTGTGACCGTTGAGGACTATTGCCTTGCATATGTGAGCGATTGAGGAAAGATTATAGGAGATGGTTGAGTAGAAGTCTGAGCAAGTGATCGGTCAAGAGATGTAACTAGTACTCGACCAGTCGAGGCATGTTAATACCTGTGACTTGAGAGCGGTCGATACTCCTGTTGTTCAAAGTAGGCGGTTGAAACTTGTGTCTTCATAGACTATCGGTCGATACTTGTATTACAAGATAAAGGCAGCACAATCTATAACAATGATATATTGTTTTGTTATTACCAAAATGTATGATTCAACAGAATTGTTTATTAGAAATGAGTTTATTGAAATACCCGAAATATTTGGAAAATTTTCTCAAGCAATATATCTAGATAGAATCTATTTTCCATTAATACAGGAAATTGATATACAAATCCAAGATAACCCGATTTTTCAAAGAAATCAAAGTCTTAGATTGGAACCCAAGAGACTATATTTTCAAGGAGATAGAATCACCAGTTATAGGTGGGAAAAAACACTAGTGCAAGAAATCCAATCGGTACCAAAAATCTTCTCAACCATCAAAAACTTAGATGTCTGAAAAGGTCGAAAGAAGTCGAAATATTATTTATATTACAAGTCAAATGAATCAATTCCCTTGTAATACTATTTACTATTTGGAACAACCAGTAATAGGAATCTACCAAAAGGTAATAAATATCGAGAACTTGGAGGTTTATATTAAGGGTTTTCCAGGAAGAGAACTAGATCAACTGGTTCTAGGTCTATAGTTTCTTAAGGATCAAAAACCTTGGAAACGTCTAGAAATTGGAATGGAATTTGTGGCAGATAATCAAGTATGAAAAATCCAATGAACACTAGTCAATTCTCGATATACATCTCAGTCGAGATGTTATACGAACAATATAAAGCAGAATACTTTGTTGCTTATATTGATTCAGAAGCTTGAATTTGTACAGCAAAAAGAGGAGTTTTTCCAAAAGACTTAGAAGAAGAACTACCTCAAATAGCTGGACGAGATTTCTCAAAAAAAATCTTAATCCTAAGTAAAGGGATTAAAAAATCTGAAATTTTAATTGGTGGAGCTGGTCAAACACCTTTGTACAAGGTAAAAACACCACCGATTTATTTTCATGATACAACAACAGACATCTTGTTATGAAATAATTTCCTACAAATGTTTAATACCTATACACAAGAAAACGAGACTAGAAGATTAAAGTTAACAATGCCATGTGATCACAAAATCATAGTCCAGAGACTAAGAGAGGCATTTTATAGAAAAATTCCAATCCAGATTTGCAGCAAGCGTGGTGATGAAGGAAAACTTCTACACCCAAAAATGAAGGATTCCAGAAGGTTTGGAGAAGCAATGCTCCAAATTAGAATGGAGCAGGAACTCCAACCAAAAGAAATAGAGTTCCTTAAGATTGCTTTACGCCAAAAGTAAGCAGAGCTTGAAACAAAGGTATCTCTAGAAGATGCTAAGAGAAGAATTAAAGAAATATTACAATGAAATCCTTTAGCATGGTGGGAAAGAAACCAACTACAAGCCAGCCTTAAAATTAAAGAAGGCAAAGAGTATGAGTTTGTAAGATGCAAGCCTATCCCAATGAACATAATTGATCAGAAAGATATGAAGATTATTATCAAGGAACATTTGGACCTTATAAGGTCGATCAAAGCAGGAGTATCACCATACAGAAGTCCGGCCTTTCTGGTAATAAATCATGATGAGATCAAGAGAAAAAAAAACCTAGATTAGTAATTAATTACCAATAAATAAATAAAATCTTGGAAGTTGATGGGTATTTCGTATCAAGTAGAGATCACTTAATCAGTTGTATGTGCAATGCAAAATTGTTCTCTAAATTTGATTGTAAGTTCGGATTCTATCAGATTTGGATGAAGGAGGAAATCAAGTAATTTAAAACTTTCTCAACACCACAAGGTCATTATATTTGGAAAGTATTACCGATAGGATTGAATAATGCACCCCAAATATTTCAAAAAAAAAAATGGATAATTTATTTAAAGATTATCTTAAGTTTATGTTTTGTCTATACTGATGATATTTCAATAGCATCTAAGAACATGGATGGACACATAAAATATTTAGAAAATTTCTATAAAGTTTTTAAGCAAGAAGAATTTTTTTGTTCGAAAAGAAAGCAGTCATTTCTATAAGAAAAATTGAATTCCTTGGAATAGAATTTGATGAATTGGGATCAATTCTAAAGCATATTTGTAAAAAAATGTGCAGAATTTTCCAGAGCTTCTAAAAGACGAGAAACAGCTCCAAAGTTTCTTAGGAGTTGTTAATTTTTCTGGAATGTTAATAAAGAATCTAGCAAAAAACAGAAAAATATTTACTCTATTACTAAAAAAAAGGATGCTAGATTCGTATAGATAGAAGACCACGCCAAAGACCTTAGCCAATTAAAAGAGATTTGCAAAAATCTCCCAAAAATGAATATCCCTCAAGATGAAGATGAACTAGTATTGTATACAGATGCTAGTGATCATTGGTGAGCAGGAGTTCTTACAAAGCTCACACCAAATGGATAACAGCCATACAGATATTGCAGTGGTCTATTCTCGGATGCAGAAGTAGCAAGATGGCATATCAACGAAAATGAATTCTTTATAGTAAAAATTCCTTTGAAAAATGGTAATTATTTTTACTTTCTAAGAAAATTACTTTAAAAATTGATCATACACATGTGAAAGGCTTTTTAAAGAATAAAATTAAATCTAAACCAGAAAAGGATATCTTATTAAGATGGCAAACTTTATATCAAAATTATATTTTTTGATATTGTTATTATCAGATCTCATTAAGAGAACTGTCTCAGATCGAATCACAGGATGCATACAAACTTATACTCGGTTATGGTCTTTATTACAAAAGTCGATCCTCCAGTATGTTGAGAAATAAGTGTTCTCACAAAAAGAGAGTTTTCGAGTGCAGGACTCTACACCTGGAGCAGGGGATTCAAGTACCCCTACCACAATTGCTAAGTCGGGATCATTTTCGTATGAGTCGACCCAAGCAAAAATTGAGGCTTCAGATCCTTATCTCGAGCCATCAAGTCAATCCTTCACCTCGGGGATTGAATAGGGAGAGATCAACCTTAGACCTCAAATTAAAAAAGGAAAAACTAAGGTTGATACTAACGAAACTACACATTCTCCATTTCAGCTATATCAACAAACTTTGGAGAAATTAAAAACAAGAGTAGGAATAAATCCGGCTACAAGTCGGGTTGATGTTGCAGGAAAATATCCAAGGATGTGGATGAAACCCAATGAACATCCAAAAGATGTTAAATTATGGTATGATTTTGGGGTCCTTGCCTCAGTTTATACCACCTCACCAGATTTCCCGGAGATAACCTTGTTACCTAAATGGATCCAGGAAGCAGTTCATGAAACTTGGACATATAATAACTATTTGTCCAGAGGAGATATTCTGAAACTATACTTTTTTTAGTACAACACCAGAACCAGCTGGGAAAGGCTTACATGAAACCTTTCACTTCAACAAACTTAGGAGGCGAGACGTAAATGCTCAAAAATTTATTAAGGATCCACCAATAAAAGAAACGCCCCTGGTTCCCACAATTAGTGAATAAGAAATCTCTACCATGAGAGAATAAATAATATGGTCATGTTTCCCAGAGATGGACAAAGTCAAGTTTTCGTTAGAATTCTACGAGAATTCAGTTAACAGATCATTCTTGTTAAACACAATGACAGAGAAAACTACAGGATTCGCAGAAGATACATTCGAAAAAAAAACTTCTGTGGAACAACAAATTACATGGGAGTAAAGAAACTTGCTGTAAATTTTGCAACATGGCTCACATGAGAAGATGGATAGAAAAAATCTGCTCAGACTGCCCAAACAAAAAGGAGCCAGAATTCGAGAAGGGTTTTTGTCCAAGATCTGATCGAAAACACGTTTCAGAAACAAATCCAAGTAGGGAAAAGGCCCACACAAAAAGTGTTTTCCTCAGGGACCTCAAAATCCAAAGATTCTTCGACAAAAATAAAATAAAATATATGACTCAACTACCACTAGATGGGATGAACAACTCAGGGCCACCCGAAAAAAGAATGTGTCAGCAATAAGTCACGAAAATAGCTGGCCAGCAATAATGTAAAGAAATAAGCAAGCTTGATGTCCGGATTTCAAATCCGTGAAGAACATCTATAAATATCAAGCAGAAGAAAGATGAAGGCATCGATGATTCTCATCGTTTTTCTTCAAAATTTTTTTTTAATATTTCTCTTTCTAGTTTATGTGTTTTGTAATCTCCGCTACTATAAGTAGCTAAATAAATAATCTCCTTTTCTACATGAGGTTAGTAATATAATAATATTTGTTATGTCTGAATAAAAATTCCAGGTTCTTTCCTATCATGTTGTTTTCATTAAGTCTATTAATGTACGACTTGAGGTAGGAAATGAAACAAGGCTATGCTGGGTGTTGCTGAAGATATCTATGACAAGAATCATCGGTTGCGATCATGTGGTTAGGCTACGAGGAACTGTCTATGAAACCAGGTGAATATAATCAGGAAGCATTCTGGTCAAAGAAGTAATATCCTTAGTTTATTTTATGGAAGCATGATGGACAAAAAAAAATTAAATAAAAATAAGAAAAAAGGGTAAAATAGGTATTTAAACTAAATCGGGAAAAATTTTGATATAAAAGGGACTAAAATGGTACACTAAAAAAAAGACTAACTTGAGAATAGGCCTAAACAAATAGGACAAATTTGCATGTTAACCCTCATTTTCCCTAGGTTGTCTTCTTCCTCACTTATGACCTCACATACTGACCAAATTTTGTTCCCAAGAAAATGCTATGAGTGTAGGTGTGTGTATTAAGAAAAACTTGAATATGACAGAATAAAAACAGAAATGAATTCAACAGTTGAGGCTCGTATTGAACACAATTTTCTTAAGAAGATTTTGCCCCAATCTTGGTGCTTACAGTGTTTGGCAATCTTCTCTCAAGATAAAACAACTTATTCTTGTGATTACAGCACTGCAAATCACAAGTTTCTTAACCAAAAATGTTATAAACACTCTCTTGTAGGAAGAAGAAGAAGAAGAAGAAGAAGAAGAAGCAAGATGTATGCAGAATGATTGTAAATAATTAAACAAATGAAATTTAATCTGATATTTAAAGTTATTTTCATGTAGGAACATGTTCTTTCACCATGTGGTCTAACTTTTGATCCAAAAACTGATCATAACCACCCAAGAAAGTCAAAAAACATCAAAAAAACTCGAAAAACACATGCATGTTTCGTGAAAAAGTGTCACAGGCGCCTAGGCACCACTTTCCGAGCACCTAGGAGCTTCCCGCGCGCCTGGGAAAATTCCCAAGCAGGGGCACCGGTGCAGGGGTGCAATACTAGGCACCCCTGCGCCACCCTTAGAGCATAGGCTCCATTTTCAGGCGCCTAGGTGCCCTCTGATCGCCTGGGAAAATGCCAAGGAAGCAGGTCCGGTGCAGGGGCTTGATTTTTGGCGCCCCTCCTCTTCAAATTTTTTTCCTTTTTCCTTTCATTGCCTTTTTCCGAGCTTCTCATTTTTTTAATTTCAATTCATTAAGCACAAAAAAAAATTCCAACAATCCCCCACATGAATGAAATTAATGCATGAATGCACATGATGTCAAAGAGAGTTCACATGAAAATTCAGTACATCAGGAGAGGTGTCTTGTGGCTTTGAACCTTCCGTAGTAGAATACTATCGAATTTACTAGGGCACAAAGTGAACATGATGTCTTAAAATTTTTGGCGTTTTGTGTAAAACCAATAGTACCTACACAATGACTTTTCTTCATTTTTATTGGTTTTCTGGTTGTGTCCATTTTGGCTATGGAATTCATCTTGGATTCATAAGTGTTCACTGAGGTGGCATGTCCTCACATTTACATAGGTGATCTCCTATTAAGAGTGTCCTATAGTACTCCGCCTTTTCCAAACAAGAAACCATTAAAAGTTCAAACTTAACCTCACTACATTGGTAGACTACAACACTATTCGTCCTAGGAATGAGTTGGAAAAAATTCCTGAGTGTATACTCAAGTTCTCATAATTTAGTTGTCCGATTGAACCATGATTTTTAGATCTCCAATCAACAAGGTTGGGTTACCACTATGAGAGCTTTATTTTTTAAAATTTAAGCTCATTCCTCTTGACAAGATTTACATTTGATCTCTATTCAATGCTTTTGTAAGCGGATCCACCAAGTTATCCTTTGATTTAATATAATCAATAGTGATAACTACACTAGAGATCAACTGTCTCACAGTATTATGTCTTCGATGAATATGTCGAGACTTGCCATTATACATATTGTTTTGTGCCTTGCAATTGCCGACTGACTGTCATGGTGTATCATAATTGCAGGAGCTGGTTTTGAACAAAAAGGAATATCCTCTAAAAAATTTTGAAGTCATTCTTTTTCTTCTGCGGTTTTATCAATTGCAATGAATTCAAATTCCATTGTAGATCTAGTGATACAAGTTTGTTTTGATGACCTCCAAGAGACTGCCTCACCACCAATGCTAAAGACATAGCCACTGGTGGATTTAGAGTCTTTGGTATCAGAAATCTAATTTGCATCATTGTATCCCTCCAGCACCATAGGATATCTTGTGTAATTCAATCCATACTCCAGAGTGTGTCTTAGGTATCTAAGCACCCTTGTCAAAGCTTTCCAATGAACATCATTCGGGTTATTGGTAAATCGGCTCAATTTATTTACCGCACAAGCGATATCAGGCCGTGTATAGTTCGTGATGTACATAAGACTTCCAATAATTCTGGAGTATTCCAACTGGGAAATTGGTTCCCCATGATTTTTACTCAAGTGGACGCTCAAATCTAGAGGGGTCTTTATAGGGGAACAATCATAAACATTAAACTTTTTCAAGACGGTCTAAACATAATGAGACTGAGACATGAATATTGCCTCCGAAGTCCTAGAAATCTTAATCCCTAGTATAACATTAGCAATGCCCAAATCCTTCATCTCAAAATGTTTTGTCAACATTTTCTTTGTTGCCTTTATTACGTCTTGATTACTCTCTATTATTAGCATGTCATCAACATATAAACATACTATGACATAAGAATCTTTTGTGCCCTTTATGTAGACACATTTGTCACACTCGTTAATCTTAAATCCATTTGACAACATGGCTTTATCAAATTTTTCATACCATTGCTTAGGCGCTTGCTTCAAATCATATAAATACTTAACGAGTTGACACACTTTCTTTTCGAACAATAAATCCTTCGGGTTGATCCATATAGATCTCTTCTTCTAACTCACCGTTCAATAATGCGTTCTTGACATGATCCATCTGGTGTATATCAAGGTTATGCAATGATGCGATTGCAATGAGTACAAAAATGGAAGTTATTCTTGAAACTGGTGAATAAGAATCGAAAAAATCAAGGCCTTCTTTTTGTCTATATCTTTTAGCCACCAATCTAGCCTTGTATTTTTCGACTGTTCCATCAACTTTATAATTTATTTTCAGGACCCATTTACATCCCAACGTCTTGGTTCCTGGTGGAATATCCACCAATTCTCAAGTGTGATTATGCAGAATGGACTCCATTTCAGTATTGATGGCTTCTTTCCAATATGGAGTTTAGGGCAAGACAATGCATCTTGTAAAGTCTTTGGTTCATTTTTCAGCATGTAAGTAAGAAAATCTGGACCAAAAGGCTTCACAGTTCGAGCCCTTTTACTTCATCGAGGTTCATCCTTATGTGCAGAACCTTCATTCACCATTTCTCTAGTTCTTTTACTAGAACTAGGATCATTCTTTTCAGAATCATCTGTCAGTTGTCTAGGCAATTCTTCTTGAGAGATGCTGTTAATTATTCGGTTCATCTCCTTGAGAAGAACCTTCAGTTGGCATTTCTTATGTTCTTTGAATATCCGTTTCAAGTATCCTCTTTTTGCAGGTAAATATGATTTCAAAGAACACTGCATTTCTGAACTCAATAGTCATCCCGTTGGTCATTCCAGAAATTTTAGATTTCTGCACTATAAATCTACGGGAACTACTATTATGTACATATCCAATGAATATGCAGTCGCCCGTATTTGGTCCTACTCTCACTTTCTTTGGCTTTGGTATTTCAACCTTGGACAGACACCCCCACACTTTCAGGTACTTATAAGAAGATTTGTGTAGTGACCCAACCCAGATCCACTATCTAATCAGAGTTAATTAGCGCATGCAATAAAATACTTAAAGCGTAAGGAGCGGATAATTTAAAATACAACAAATCCAATCGGCAGAATACAACCGACGATAAAGAAAGTGCATAAATACCATTATACAACCAAATCGAAGGTTCAGGGAAAACAAATCCCTATCTCACACTCTCGGATCCTCAATCCTGCTGAGAGCCACCTGGACCATCCAGCCTCAAACCTGCCCCACCACAAGGTATACCACAATACCCAAACACAGGGGCGTGAGCGACAACGCTCAATACATAAGCAATGATATATGTACAAATATGCGCACACATATGATTTAAAATCCCAGGTAAAACACTTGCTCATGGCTCCATGAATATATAGTACCGGCTAGAGAGCGACTCCGCGGGGTACTCGTATATTCTATATCAGGGCTGAGCCAATCCCATCCTTACCCGAATCCAAAACAGGATACAAGTCCCATATGGAAACTGTCATACCTGACTCGAGTCCAACATGAGATCACTGTTCCTTATGGAGACTGTCAATGACTCACATCTCTTAGGATGCAGCCACACGTAAAATCATGCATGTGCTAAGGCAGAAAAACATGCTAAAACATGGTAAAACATATAGCACATACTCATGCAACATACATGCAAATATATCATGTCGGCTATCTCGGGCAGTACTTACGTACCTCTAACACTGCTGGTCAAAACCTAGCTCCGCTGGTCTAGACTTTAAGCCTACTAGTCCAGTCCACTGCTACTACAATGCAATTACCCATGCATCAATAATTAAACTCTAAAAGCCTTAACTAAGCTAGTGCATACTCCTAAATATTTTTAGGAAGCCAAAGTTATACCTGTGTCCGTCGTCAGCCCTTTGTTGTTGTTAGCCTCAAAACTAGACCACAGCTCTGCTACGACGCCTAGATCGCTATGCCACTTCCGGATTTCCCATAGGATGCCTAGATCTCACTAGATCTGAGTTAGAAGGCCTAGGAATAGAGAGATAAGAGAGGAAAGAGGTGCGAGAAATGAGCTCTCGGATCCTTTATTTATAGACACAGAATGGAACGTTCGTTCTCCATCGTTGCATCTGTTCTGCCTGACAAACATTGCGTCCGTTCCTCTTCATTGCTTCTGATGTCCCATCAAGTGCGTAAGAAATGACGTCATCTTGTTGACGTCACGGATGACATCAGTAAGCCAGAATGTTGCTTCCGATCCATGATCGTTGTTTCCGTTCCTAGTCACCCTTCGAGCCATTTCTGATCATTCTGAATCCATTTCTGAAGTCCGTTAGTCCAATAGAAACTTCCTTAATCATGTATTAATAAATCAAAACATGATTACACGATTAATATACTCATTAATCATTAATTATGGATATGGGTCACTACAATTTGTGACCTTTCCATAATTCATATGGAGATTTATCATTTTTCATGTGAAGAATCTTGTTCAGCATGTGATTAGCCGACAAAAATGACCATTCTTGGTCTGTACAAAATTATTTTATTCAAATACCAACCTAAACCCATTTTTTACAAGTGCTAACCTCGATACCAGATTCTTTCTTATTTCAGGAACATGTAGCACTTCAGCGAGGGTTACTTCCATTCCATATTTCATTCTCAAGACGACTTTCCAAACCCCATGCAGAGTTTTTCATAAACAACTTTCTCCTAAAAGTTTTAGTGTATGTGGAAAACATCTCCTTTCGGAGCTTATATGACAGCTAGCACCCGTATCAACCCACCAATCGTTTGGGTTGTCTACCAGATTTGTCTCGAATAATACTACGGTTAAATCAAGTTTGAAAAATTAAAAGGTACCGACCTTTCTTGAACCATGTTTGCTTATTCCTTCCCTTTCTTTGGTCGTCTGCAATCCTTTGTCATATGTTTCGGTTTTCCAAAGTTGTAAGAGTTTCTTTTAAACTTCTTTTTATACTTTGGTGGTTGTTGTTCATTCACAAATTTTCTCTTCTTCCCTTTGTTGCTCGATTCCAAAATATTAACTTTTGCAGCCATCTTACTTGTCTTGTTCTCAGTAGCACGATTATCTTTCTCAATCCTCAGTCTTGTGATCAGATCTTCGAGTTTCATTTTCTTCCTCTTGTGCTTCAAGTAGTTTTTGAAGTCCTTCCACAAAGGAGGGAGTTTCTCAATCAATGCAGCAATTTAAAATGACTCGCTTAGACTCATCCCCTCCGCATGAATCTCGTGCAGTAGTACTTTTAGTTCTTTCACTTGACTCACTACAGATTTGGAGTCTACCATCTTGAAATCTAGGAAACGACCCACAATGAACTTTTTAAAGCATCCTCTACTTTGTATTTCTTTTCAAGAAAATCCCACAATTCTTTTGTAATTTTGATTTGACAATACACAATGTATAATGCATTGTCTAGGACATTCATAATGTAGTTCTTTCAAAGGAAGTCGCTTTGGTTCCATGCGTCTACTGCGGCCCTTCTGCGAGGATCGACTTCATCTTCAGGAATGAAAGGAGGATCTTCATTCAGAAATCTGGCCAAACTCAAAGTTGTGAGATAGAACAGCATTTTCTGTTTTCATATTTTGAATTCTGTACCATTAAATTTTTCAGGCTTTTCTCCATGTGTTGCATGAGTGTTCGTCGTTGTTGATGATGATGTCATCTTCAAGTTTGTTCAGAAAGTCTTCTTAAGCTTGTAAGTGTGTGTATAAGGAAAACTTGAATATGGCAGAAGAAAAACATAAATTAATTCAATAGTTGAGGCTCGTGTTGAACATGATTTTCTTAAAAATATTTTGCCTCACTCTTGATGCTTACGGTGTTTGGAAATCTTCTCCCAAGATATAACAACTTCTACTTGTGATTACAACACTGTAAATCACAAGTTTCTTAACCAGAAATGTTATAAATGCTCTCTTGTAGAGAAGAAGAAGAAGAAGAAGAAGAAGAAGAAGAAGCAAGATGTATACAGAATGATTGTGAATAATTAAACAAATAAACTTTAATCTGATATTTAAAGTTATTTTCATGTAGGGACATGTTTCACCATGTGGTATAACTTTTGATCCAAAAAACTGATCATAACCATCCAAGGAAGTCAAAAAAATCTGAAAACTAGAAAAAACATGCACTTTTTCGTGAAAAAGTATCACAGGAACCTTGGCGCCACATTCCGGGCGCCTAGGCTCCTCCCGCGCGCCTGAAAAATTCCCAGGCAAGGTGCGCCACCCCTAGAGCCTAGGCGCCAATTTCAGGTGCCTAGGCGCCCCTGCTCGCCAGTGAAAATGCCCAGGTAGCAGGGCTGGTGCAAGGGCGCAATTTTTGGCGCCCCTGCGCTTCAATTTTTTTTTTGTTTTTTCCATTTTTCCTTTCATTGTCTTTTTCTGAGCGGTTTAATTTCAATTCATTAAGCACAAACAAAATTTCCAAAAATGAGTAATTCTTCCTCACACAATTGATGATCAATTTTTTTCTAAGAAAAAGAAGTATGAATACATATCAATTCTATTTTATAATAGTTGAGAGACACATACTAACTGCTAACATGAGGATACCAACTTTTGTTTTTCGGTTTTACCCTCTCATCTCATTTCTATCCACTATCCCACTAAACCTCCCACTCAATCTACCCACAAAAAATTTACATATAAAAATAACTTTTATTTTACACACGCATAAACGTGTGTTTTTTTTACTAGTTTCAATACAGCTCAGGAAACCCTAACCCATCAATGAATTTTAAAGATGGATTTTTTCACATTATAGATATTTCCTTGGCTTGAAAGGCCCTTTCAAATTCTTTGCCTCAGATTTTTGTTCAGTGACGGAATGGATTTAGATTTTTATTTTTGATTGGTTCTAAATCAGCCACAGTTTCGGATGGAGTTTCTTGGTGATGGTGGGTGGGACTGTGGGAGGACGATGATGGAAAACGGATAGTGAAAGATCAAATTAGAAATAATGAAATTTTGTTTAATTATAAAAGAATCTTACTCCTAATTCTTGTTTCTCCATCACCACCAGTAATTTTCATTCCACCCACTTCCACATATATTTATTAAATAATAATAATAAGTTTATCAGCATAAATTTATTTTATAACATTTTGGGTCGAAGCGGATAAAGTTATAAACAATAATTTACCGTGTTTTTTTCTTTCTTTGAATTTGAATCAAATATAAATAAATGAAACAATAATACATAATGAATGGATTTCTCCCGTGTACATCGAACAATCCCAAATCATAAAAAGAAATTGAACGGTGATTCCTTCTCACTCAACTTTTTGTGTTACCTTATTTACTTTCATCCATTAAACAAAAACCAGGGGTGTATTCAATTCAAAATTTTAATGATTTTCAGTGACTTTTAAAATGATAAACTTTTATGGAGTTTGACAGATTTTTATTGATTTTTATAGAATGTCATAGAATTGTAAACAGAATTCTACGGATTTCTGCAGAGTTTTTGGCAGACTTTCATAGATATATCTTTAATAGATTTTATAACTTGAATGACGTTGAAAATATCGATAGTTAAATTTCTACAAATAAATACAAAAGTTTTAAAATTATAGTATGATGACGAAAATAATATATTTACCTATCATAATATATTTAGTTTTCTTTAGTATCATTTAATGTCATTAATATTAAAATAGTTGTATAATTTATGTATTAAAATAAAAAATTAATTCCAAAATTCCAACCGGAAAAATTAAAAAAATGAAATTTTTAGCGTTTTTTAATATTTTGAATTTCAAATTATAAAAATTAATTAATCAACAATTTATAAATATTTTTTAAATCGGCTAAAAACTAGATAATTTTGAAGAGCAAATGTGTTTATAGAAATGTGATTTGAATTAGAAAAGATAGAAATATTTAGAAATATTATTTGAAAGAGGAGAGAGAAGAAATGAGTAATTAGAAGTCCATTCAAATCTTGATGATGAATCAAAGACAAATCTTAATATTTTAGCATTGTACATTATGTTTTTATGTTTATACTTCAATGAATTTCATGGAGTCTGTCGTGAAAATTTACTCGCAAGCGTACGAGTGTCAAGTTTTAATATAATGAAAGAGAGAGTGTCGATCCCACAGGGAGTAAAATGAAAATATTCAATACTTGTAATTAAAATAGTCTTAATTTTATCTAGAAAATCAAACTTCGAGAATTTTGCAGAAGAAATAAAGTAAATAATGAGGAATTATCAAGCTCACATACATACAAATTTCGAGGAATTATCAATCAGAGAAAAATAGTCCAGAGGTTTTGATTTCACTTGGTCTCGACAATATTCAATCCTAATTAATCTATTTTATGAATTTTCTTCGATTAATAACCAAGAACACTTAGATTATTCTATTCCCCTCTCTCGAGCAATAAATAGAGTGTATCAACTACAATTCGATTTCAATATCCCTATTAAAAATCTAGATGTAGTGATATGTGTAACATGATGTTCCTTAAAGGTTCTATTAAAGCTATATAGTCTCCCGAGCTATATAAACAATTAACAGTGTAGTTCCTATTGATCCTACTCAAAATCCCCTCTCCCGAGCAATGATTCTAAGTAAATATAACAACTCAATTTATGGCCAGTAAATTAAGAAGACATTCAATTCTAGAAATACAATTAAGCTATAGAAATTCAATTTATTAAAATCAAAGATTCATGAATATGTCTCAACCAAGCTACGTCAACCTCTAGACTAGAAAAGTTTAGTTCATGCTCAAATGCAATAAAAACCAAATCATGTTTAATATCTCAAACATAATTCAACAATCAAAAGAAAATAAAAAGAAGAAACAAAGCCGTAGTCTTTCTTCCGTGTCCGGTCGAAAAGTCTTCGTTTTCGTTCCAAGCAATCTTCAATTCTTCAACTCCAAAAACTCACAAAAGTGCTCTTTAGAATATTGTGTGTATTGGCGGCTGATAGATCCCTTAATGACTCAGAAAAAATCCCTTTTATATGACCTAACAATCGTCCAAAATAAACCCAAGAAAACCCCAAAGTTTTCATAAACAGTCGGACTCTAATATTCCATACAGACGACGGCGCGGGCGCCCCATAACCAGCGTGGGCGCGCCTCCACTTCGCAAAACAATCCTTTGAATATTCTTCAACGGCGCGGGCGCCCTAGGGTCAGCGCGGGCGCGCCCTCAGCTCGAATTTTCTTCTTGGGTTCTTCAATAACAGCGCGGGCGCGCCTATGAATAGGGCGGGCGCCCCTCAAGCTCGAACTCAGCCTTTTTCTTCTCTTTTCCAACTCTTGAATTTCCTTGTAAACTTTCATCTTTTAAGCTTATTTCCACTTGAACACATCAAAGTCCAAAACTTCCTACAATCACAAAAACAACAACAATTTCACGCAATATCTACTAATAAATTCCAAAAGTCAAGTAAAACCATATACAAATTAAGTGCACAAAATGCACTTATCAAATTCCCCCAACTTGAACTTTTGTTCGTCTCGAGCAAAACTAACACAAACTCCACTCAATTGCAAGAACAACAACCATCAAGAATGACTATGGATTAATGACCTCTGTATGAAATTCCAAAACAATTTAAATCCAATCATATCTCTCCTACTAACACTTGAAAAATATGTTAGCCAGAAAAATAATTCAACCTCATAAAGTCATAAACTCCGCAACTCACGTTTCAAAATACTCTTCTCTTAACTCAATTCAAACATTCACAAAACATGAGGACTTTCATGGTAGAACAGGATCAAATTCAAGGATATATCATCACAACCACACTCAATTGGTTTAATTCAAGAACGTAGTGTGTGAGTGTTTCGATTAAAAATCCATAATCATTAAAGTTTCAATCAACAGTCCATAAGCTAAATTCTCGAAACCCCTCTCCACTAGTATATTGGGCAACGGTGACTCGGTCAATAGGACTTAATAAGCTTATAATGCAAGGCCTGGCTCACGGCTACAAATGAGGGAAAAGAATTCAAATAAGGAGTAATTCACATTTATGCTCAAACTCTAATTTCAACTCCTTTTCATTCACAACTTCACACTTATATCACTTCATTTCCATGATTTTTTCAAATTTTCACAACTTATTTTTTATTTTTTCACAACTTTTTTCAACTATTTTTTCTACTACCTCTTTTCATCTTTTCAATTCATCCACCACACCATTCCATTTTTCACAAATAAAACTAGGAGCATATACCATTTTAGCATTCAAATTACTCCCTTAAAGGTAGGAATTAGTGTTTAGGCTATTCAGGTAGTCAATGTAGGACCTTGAAATAATGACGAATGGGGGTTTATTCACACGTTTACACGCATGCCATTCGATTTTCAATAAAGCTCAAATAGGGTACTAGAGATACATGTATTAATGGATAGCTTGAAAGGCTCAAACGAATTCAGAAAAATTGCCTATATCATTCCTAATCATAGTTTTGCCCGTATTTTGACTCAAGGGGTGTCCGAACTAGTTCTAGACAAGTCTCAATCCACAATTAAATCATACAAATCTCAATCAGTGCAGAAAGGAATAATCATCAACAGTAAACGATGATTTTCACAACAAGTTTCAGAATTCTCGTACCTCTAAGTACTAATATGCGTGTAAGCTCAAATGGGCAACTAAGGATAAATTGATTAAATAAAATTCAAGGCCCAAAAATTCCAAACAATGCTTCAATCATTTTTATGTTTGTCTGTCTCAAGATTCAGATTCAAGCAAAATCATATAATATATAGGAGTTCAATTGTTCACTTGGTTCCGTTTATTCAAAAAATTTTGTCAGCTAGGCAAATATTCATGGATTTCAGTTACAAAAAAATTTAACATCATTGGCCAACAATCCATTTTATTCATGATTTCTCAACATCATTACCCAAAAACCACAATTACATGAATTTCTCAGATTCAGCCACAAACCAACACAACACAACTTCTAAACACCAACTAAGAAAACAAAAACAAAACAAAAGCAAAAGCAGCTAAACAAAAACAAAAAACAAAAACAACAAAAATCAGAAATGACACAACTCCCCCAAACTTAGTACATTCATTGTCCTCAAAGAATAAAAACAAGAAGGCATAAAGGACATGTACCACAAACGACGACCGCCAGTGGTCGTCGCCATCATCAGCGGCATCATCATGGGACGGACCTGAAGGGCCAAAAGTGGGCGGCCACTGTGGATACAGAAGAAATGGATGAGTCGAACTAGCAGCCTGTGGAAACTGATGTCTCAAAGCATCTGTAAAATCCATCATGTAGTCCATAAAGACACCAGTAGTCTGCTGAAATGTCCGAAACTCTTGACGGTGCGCTCTCAATTCATCCTCCAGAAAAGCAACACGATCGGGCGCAACAGGGGGAACCTGAGGTCGGGGTGCAGGGCCGCTTCGTGCAGCTGCTCTCTCATTAAAATCTCGTCTCTCAGCGCGAGTTCGGTGCTCAGAAGCCGGTATCATGCGAAAAGGAGTTTGACAAGCAATCGGAGCAGTAGCTTTCAACAATTCTTCATTCTGGCCCCACTCAACTCCAGCCGCTTCACAAAGATCAGTGATAAGTGTGGGCAATGCAAACCCGCCAGTCGTCTTACCTGCCGCCACACCCTTAATAGTTCCTTGACAAATCTGTCCCAAGTCGATTGCTTTGCCCTCCAAAATAAAATAAACAAGAATCGCTCGTTCTCGTGTCACCTCATGCTCGTGGTCAGTCGGTTTCAGGAGAGCACACACAAAGTTATACCACAGCTTAGCATTAGGAATTAGCTCGGTCTTCTTCAACTTGGAAGGCTGATGATCACGGCCCATGCGCCATTCCGCGCCCGGAACACAAATACGGCTCAGAATCGCTGCGTAATCCACTTCATTCGCTCGGTACTCCGCATACTCATCGTAAAACACTGGCGGGAGGTTGTACAGGGTGTTAATAGTGTGAGCATCAAAAGGCACCAGCTGGCCTCGGACAAGCACTTTCAACTGCATGTGCTTTACTTTCAAGTTCGCATAAAATTCACGAACGACTGAGGCGACTGCATCCTGAGGTGGCTTTAAAAAATTTAACCATTGACGCCCAGCCACAGCCCTACCAATTGTACTCAAAAACTCATCGTTCCCAAATCCCGAGAAATCTAATCCACAATCCACACACAACAACAAACGCTTCACGACAATCCAACAGAATCCAAACTCCAAAGAATGATTATCCGCACAAAAACGTCAATACCCACGAATCGCAAGATATAGAAGTTCGGAATACTCACCACCCAAATCACTTTTATAATCACCAAAAAGAAAGAACTTACTCCAAATGAGTCCGAGAAAAGTAGATAAACAAAAGTTTCCCCGTTGTAGACTCCTCCGAAATATGGATCGAGTTGTGCCCTTGACAATGTTGATACGACCTTCCCGCTTCAATGAGATGATGATGAAAGAAATTAGATTGTGTAGGTTGGAGAGTATGAGATAGAAGATCCGATGATAACAGTAGAAGAGGGGAAAGAATCGTGAGGAAGAAGGTGGAAGAAGAATTAGGAAAAAAATTGGGGAAAGGAAAGAAAAGGAATCGGATATATGGAAGAAAAAAGAGAGCGGGGCGGGCGCTCAATGTAGAGGAGCGGGCGCGCCTTTATTTCGGTAGGTGAAATTTATGGAGTGCAGGAGCGGGGCGAGCGTGCAATGTAGAGGAGCGGGCGCGCCTGCAGTTCGAAAAATTGGCACCCATTACGGCACAGGAACAGAGCGGGCGCGCTGCAAAAGGGGCGGGCGCGCCTTCATCTCGAAAAAAATTCACAAAATCACTGCAGGAGCGGCGCGGGCGCGCCTAAGATCAGAGCGGGCGCCCCTCAATCTCGAAAAAATTTTCTTGGATTGAATATGTGACTGCGCGGGCGCGCCTGTAGGTAGAGCGGGCGCCCCTTCGGTTCGAGATTGGCATCCAAAATACTGAAAAAAACATAGAAAAAAACAAATTACGTCCAAAACAACAAAATTAATAGTAAAAACTAAAAAACAAAATTAAAAAGAGAAAGCAAAAACAAAAACTAAAAAGTTTGGGTGGCCTCCCAAAAAGCGCTTGGTTTAAAGTTCTCAGCCCGACTTGCACCAGTCTTTAGTTGGGATCATTAAGCAATGCGCTGGATGCGGGTGGTACTTCGTTGCCAAAGTAGTGCTTGACTCTCTGCCCATTGACCTTGAAAACTCTTCCATCTGTACATCGCAATTCAATGGCACCATGTGGATAAACGGTCTCTACGAGAAACGGCCCTGACCATCGCGATTTCAACTTCCCTTCATCATTGATTATTGCTCGTGGAGTTCCAAACCTCGTGAAGATATTCTTTTGCAAAAATTTAACTACAACACGAGCGTCATTAGTCGAGGTGGCAATGGCTTCCACCCATTTCGAAATGTAATCAACTGCTAATAAAATATAAGTGTACACAAAATAAGGGGGAAAGAGACACATAAAATCAATACCCCACACATCAAATAATTCTACTTCTAAAATATTTGTGAGGGGTAATTCATGCCTTCTTGAAATATTTCCCGTTCTTTGACACTTATCACATGATTTCACCAAGGTATAACTATCTTTAAACAAAGTAGGCCAATAAAAACCAGATTGTAGTACCTTAGCAGCAGTTCGGGTGGCTCCAAAATGTCCTCCATAGGGTGAGGAATGACATTGTTCCAAAATTTCATTTGCCTCTTGCCCCGCCACACATCTCCGAATTATTTGATCGGCACAATGTTTGAAAACATAGGGATCATCCCACAAGTAGAACTTAACGTCATGGAAAAATTTCTTTTTTTGATGTCGGTGTAATTCTGGAGGCATGGCACCACAAGACAAGAAATTCGCAATATCAGCAAACCATGGAATAAAGGAACTTACCTCAAAGATTTGTTCATCCGAAAACAATTCCTTTATGCTCTCCTCCTCCTTCATGTCTTCTAGCTCCAATCTCGACAAGTGATCAGCAACTTGATTTTCACTACCCTTCTTGTCCTTGATCTCAAAATCAAACTCTTGTAAAAGTAGAATCCACCTTATCAAGCGTGGCTTGGCGTCCTTTTTGGCAAACAAGTAGCGAATCGCTGCATGGTCAGTATAAACAACTACTTTAGTACCAAATAAGTATGGACGAAATTTATCAAAAGCAAAAACTACTGCAAGCATCTCTTTTTATGTAGTAGTGTAGTTTTGCTGCGCTGCATCCATGGTTCGACTGGCATAATATATGGCTCGAAACATCTTATCTCTCCGCTGGCCTAATACAGCGCCCACTGCATAGTCACTAGCATCGCACATAAGCTCAAAGGGCTCCTTCCAATCTGGCACAATCATGATGGGTGCTGTGGTCAATGCCGTCTTGAACTTTTCAAAGGCCTGCAAACAATCATCATAAAAAATGAATGTAGAATCTTTTTCAAGTAAATTACACAGGGGTTTTGTGATTTTATAAAAATCCTTGATGAAACGTCGATAAAACCCTACATGGCCTAAAAAACTTCTGATGCCCTTGATATTCTTCGGAGGTGGAAGCTTCTCAATTGCAACCACTTTGGCTCGATCCACCTCTAATCCATTGGATGACACTTTATGTCCAAGTACAAGCCCTCTTGAACCATAAAGTGACATTTTTCCCAATTGAGCACTAAATTCTTTTCTTGGCATCTCTGCAAAACAAGAGACGGATTATGCAAGCAATGATCAAAAGAGGAACCAAATACTGAAAAGTCATCCATAAACACTTCCATCACGTCCTCCACCATATCTGCAAAAATCGCCATCATACACCGCTGAAAAGTTGCAGGTGCATTACACAGTCCAAACGGCATCCTCCTAAAAGCAAACGTGCCATAGGGACACGTAAAAGTAGTCTTCTCCTGATCCTCCGGTGCTATGGAAATTTGATTATAACCTGAATACCCATCTAAGAAGCAGTAATAACAATAACCAGCAAGTCTATCAAGCATTTGATCAATGAAAGGAAGTGGAAAATGATCTTTACGAGTAGCTTTGTTCAACTTCCTATAATCTATACAAACTCGCCAGCCAGTTACTGTACGTGTGGAGATTAACTCATTATTTTCGTTTTTAACCACAGTAATCCCACCTTTCTTAGGCACCACTTGAACAGGAGATACCCAACTACTGTCAGAAATAGCATAAATCACTCCCGCATTCAACAACTTTAAAACTTCTTTCTTAACTACCTCCTTCATAGCGGGATTTAACCGCCTCTGATAATCAACATAAGGGGTATAAGACTCTTTCATCAAAATTTTATGCATGCAAATTGTTGGACTAATACCCTTAATGTCCGAGATTGACCATCCTAAAGCAGTTTTAAAATTTCTCATAACTCTCAGCAACTTATCTTTTTCTACAGTAGACAAATGAGCAGATATAATAACAGGACAAGTAGAATTTTCACCAAGGAATTCATAACATAGGTGCGCAGGCAATTCTTTCAGATCATGAGTTTCAGGGGATACCTCTGGTGAACTATTTTCCAATGTTTCAGATTCCTTAGAACTCACCATTTTTTTTTTCGGAGCACTGTCTAGGAATACTTTTTGTTCATGTAACTCCCAATCCTCTTCCTTATCAACCACCTCGTCTGCCACCAAACATCGTTCGAGCGGATCAGTACTTCCTGCACATGAAAAAGAATTATGAGAAATATTAAAAATCACCGCTTCACCACCAACTCAAAGTGTGAGTTCTCCCTTGTGGACATCGATCAATGCGCGTGCAGTAGCTAAAAAAGGTCTCCCAAAAATCAAGGGAGTTTTCTCATCTTCATCCATGTCCAAAATCACGAAGTCTGTTGGAAATATGAACTTATCGACCTTTACCAAAACATCCTCCACAATACCCCGTGGCTATGTGATACTCTGATCAGCGAGCTGTAATGTGATGGTGGTCGCCCTGACTTCTCCAAGCTCCAAAGTCCTGTAAACAGAAAAAGGCATTAAATTTATACTTGCTCCTAAATCACATAAAACTCTATTTACCTTAGAACCACCAATAAAAAAAGGGATAGTAAAACTCCCTGGATCCTTTAGCTTTTGTGGCAACTTTTTCTGCAGGATTGCGCTACATTCTTCTATCAAATTCATCACTTCATGTCTTGCAATCTCCTCTTCTTAGACATTACATCTTTGATGAATTTTGCATAATTAGGCATTTGTTCCAAGGCATCTGCAAATGGAATATTGATGTGTATCTTCTTGAATATATCTAGAAACTTGGAAAACTGCTCATCAAGTGCCTTCTTCTTAAACCGCTGTGGATAAGGAAGTTGTGGCTTGTACATCGGTTTAGATTCAGCTTCCTTCTTGGGTTCTTCAACCACAATTTCTTCAGCCACTGGTTCTTCACTTTCTTTGGCTTCGCTCTGCTCTTTCGCTTCTAACTTCTTCCCACTTCTCAACTCAACTGCTTTGCATTGCTCTTTTGGATTCACTTCAGTATTGCTGGGAAACTATCCTCTGTTTTGATCCTTCAAAGCATTTGCAAGCTGTCCAATCTGTGTCTCCATGGATTTTATCATAGCTCCCAAACTGCACATATGTGTCTCCATGCTATCCATTCGAGTTTCAGTCCTCGACATCCTCTTGTTAGATTCAGTAACAAATGTAGACACAACATCCTCCAAAGACGCTTTGCCTTCCCCTTGATTTGTATTGAATCCCGGAGGGGGTTTCAACACATTCTTGTTGTTGGCATAAGAAAAGTTTTCATGGTTACGTAAACCAAGATGATAAGCATTAGGTGGAGGGTTACCTCGATAGTTTCCATAGCCTCTGGGATTGATATATTGAGCTTCCTCAGGTGGATGAGATTCATCTATGGCAACCGGCACACCTGCAGGTTCTGCGATATTCACCTTGTTCAGAGAAGCCACTTGTGTACTCAACGCAGATAGTTGTGCAGTAATGGATGTAAGAGGATCCATACTGTACACTCCTTTCTTGACTCCCATATGTTCAGATGGCCATTGATAACTATTGATAGTCATCTGTTCCAGCATATCATAAGCTTGAATGGGGTCCTTGGCAAATATGGTACCTCCAACAGCAGAGTCCACAGACATTCTTGTAGGCGTATTCAGCCCATTGTAGAAAAACTCTATTTCTTCCCAATCTGCAAAATTATGATTAGGACAACGCCTTAACAAATCTTTGTACCTTTCCCATGCCTCGTATAGCTGTTCTGAATCATGATGTTGAAAGGTACTGATCTCAATCTTCAGTTGGGTTGCCTTGGATGGTGGAAAGAATTTCTCTAAGAATTTTACAGACATGCCCTCCCAAGTTGTTATGCGTCCTAGTGGCAATGACTGCAGCCAACTCCGTGCCTTGTCCCTGAGAGAAAAAAGAAATAAACGTAAGAGTATTGTATCCTCATAAACACCATTTATTTTAACAGTATCAGTAATCTCTAGAAAAGTGCGCAAGTATAAATGAGGATCAGCAGTGGAATTTCCATTGAATTGGTTCTGCTGAACCATGTTGATTAAGGCCGGCTTCAACTTAAAGTTATTGGCATTTATTGTCCCTCTAGTGATTCCAGAATAGTGAGCCTGGATCGTTGGCCTGAAATGATCTCTGATTGGCACCAAAGGCAATTCATTGACATCTTTTTCATCCATGTTTAATTGTTCTTCTCTCCTAGCTTTTCTCAAAGCTCGTGCAGTTCGTTCAATCTCTGGATCAAAGAGCAAAGAATTCGCACTTTGAGATCTTCGCATAAACTGCAATTAAGACAAATAGCAATTACTTAGTACTTAATTCAAAATAAAGAAAAGCTCTAAATTAAAACTTCGACTAATTGGTAACAAGACTAATAAATAATCAAAATTACTCCCCAGCAATGGCGCCAAAAACTTGTCGTGAAAATTTAATCGCAAGCGTACGAGTGTCAAGTTTTAATATAGTGAAAGAGATAGTGTCGATCCCACAGGGAGTAAAATGAAAATATTCAATACTTGTAATTAAAATAGTCTTAATTTTATCTAAAAAATCAAACTTCGAGAATTTTGCAGAAGAAATAAAGTAAATAATGAGGAATTATCAAGCTCACACACACACAAATTTTGAGAAATTATCAATCAGAGAAAAATAGTCCAGAGGTTTTGATTACACTTGGTCTCGACAATATTCAATCCTAATTAATCTATTTTATGAATTTTCTTCGATTAATAACCAAGAACACTTAGATTATTCTATTCCCCTCTCCCGAGCAATAAATAGAGTGTATCAACTACAATTCGATTTTAATATCCCTATTAAAAATCTAGATGTAGTGATATGTGTAAAATGATGTTCCTTAAAGGTTCTATTAAAGCTATATAGTCTCCCGAATATATAAACAATTAACAGTGTAGTTCCTATTGATCCTACTCAAAATCCCGTCTCCCGAGCAATGATTCTAAGTAAATATAACAACTCAATTTATGGTCAGTAAATTAAGAAGACATTCAATTCTAGAAACACAATTAATCTATAGAAATTCAATTTATTAAAATCAAAGATTCATGAATATGTCTCAACCAAGCTACTTCAACCTCTAGACTAGAAAATTTTAGTTCATGCTCAAATACAATAAAAACCAAATCATGTTTAATATCTCAAACATAATTCAACAATCAAAAGAAAATAAAAAGAAGAAACAAAGTCGTAGTCTTTCTTCCGTGTCCGGTCGAAAAGTCTTCGTCTTCGTTCCAAGCAATCTTCAATTCTTCAACTCCAAAAACTCACAAAAGTGCTCTCTAGAATATTGTGTGTATTGGCGGCTGATAGATCCCTTAATGACTCAGAAAAAATCCTTTTTATATGACCTAACAATCGTCCAAAATAAACCCAAGAAAACCCCAAAGTTTTCATAAACAGTCGGACTCTAATATTCCATACACACAACGGCGCGGGCGCCCCATAACCAGCGCGGGCGCGCCTCCACTTCGCAAAACAATCCTTTGAATATTCTTCAACGGCGCGGGAGCCCTAGGGTCAGCGCGGGCGCGCCCTCAGCTCGACTTTTCTTCTTGGGTTCTTCACTAACAGCGCGGGCGCGCCTATAAATAGGGCGGGCGCCCCTCAAGCTCGAACTCAGCCTTTTTCTTCTCTTTTCCAACTCTTGAATTTCCTTGTAAACTTTCATCTTTTAAGCTTATTTCCACTTGAACACATCAAAGTCCAAAACTTCCTACAATCACAAAAACAACAACAATTTCACGTAATATCTACCAATAAATTCCAAAAGTCAAGTAAAATCATATACAAATTAAGTGCACAAAATGCACTTATCAGAGTCATTAAAAATCTATTGAAAATTTGAATATCTCTAGACTTTTATGAAGTTTTTAAAAGTCAATGTTGAAAACCAAATGACTTTTAAAAATTCCACGGAAGTCTATTTTGGATACCTTTGGATTTTTGTAGAGTTTATAAAAGTCTAGATTGAATACATATTAACTTTTAAACTCCACCAGACTCTATGAAAGTAATTAAATCTCCCACTTTGAATACACCCAACTAAGTAAAAAGAAGAAATAAACAAACAAACACCAAATTAAAATAATACAAAGTGGACTTTAGCTTATGATTTGAGAATGACCCCATTCTAAATTCTATCAATTCCCAGCAAATGGTTCCTCCTCTCAATTTTGCCAAACAGGTTTGTTTTGTACAACCTTCTCGTGTCTGGACCACCATTTTATTTGCAACACTCTGCATCCATTACTGTTTCTTCATTGATAATGCTCGGCCTTCGTCTCAAATATAATGTTATATTTCTTTTTTCATTTGCCTCGAATTAAGTCTTATTTTTTTATATATTTTTTACTACTCTTATATATATATATATATAGTAAATTCGTTAAATAGATAATTAAAAAATGTATGCATAATTGTTGGTTAGCCCCATAAATTTTCAAGAACTTTTCAAATTAATTCGCATAATTAAAAAAATAAAGTGAATTTATTGTGCCACTATATATGTATGATATTGAAATGGACTAGTCCTAAAAGGGGAATTTACGTGGGCTAATCTCGCCCCCACATGATTTGGGACTTAAGGAAATGAGATTATTCTATTCTATATTTGAAGTACTTTTCTTCCATGATGTGGTCAAATATCAACCATTGGATCATCAAAATATATGTCAATTTCCATAAAAATATATGAGTCACACGTGATTTAATGGTATTGAAGTAGGGGAGAAACACTCTCGATGTAGCATAGACTAACCCAAAAAAATATATGATTAAGAGGGGAAATGTTCTGCTCCTCCAGGAGCTCTATTCCTCATATCTCATTGAATGACACGTGCCCCACAATTATTTAAGTTGTTCTCTTTCTTCTTTTTTTGCTTTTCTTTGCTCCTTATTTTTTCTTATTTCCGTTCCTTTATCTATTTCCATGTTCTTTCACTATATATTATTAATTTGTTCCTTTTGTAATTCTTACAAATCTACATATTCCTTGTATCCTTATTTTACTATCAATCTGTTTACAAATAGAAATTCAATCATAAAAAAATAAATTGCTAAATAATCGAATATAAAAATTAGAAGGAAATTTATGAATATTGATATAAAAAAAAGTAGGCAAGTGGGTGACAAAATTCATAGTCACATGCTCTCACTTTCATTCGGAAATCTCAAGATTCTGCAGTAATCCACCTGGTCATCGGTGTTTAGCCTTGACCTGTTTACAAACAAGACATCGAGAAACAAATTGATACTCACTCCGCTTCATCCCCTTCCACCAGAATCTAGTTCCAAGTCCTTATACATTTTCATGCTTCCAGAATGAACTGACAATCGACTCCTGTGAGCTTGAAATAGAATATCATTCCTGAGCTCCGCATCATCAGGTACAATCACTCGATTTGATAAGCATAATAAATCATCTATCTGATAATGGAATCCAGATGTATTAATCTCATTGGCTAAACGTGCCAAACGCTGAGTCTTAACATCAGATATCTGAGCTTCTCTGATCCGAGAGTGCAATGTTGGCTCAGATAAAATAGTATACAAACGAATTCCATTTTTTCATTTCTTGTGCTTGAGTGTGAAACTCAGTGAGCAGTATTCCTGAATCATATGAGATAAATCACTAGTTTGAAGTGCAGAAAGTCTTACCTGCCGACTCAAGGCATCAGCAGTAAGATTTGCAGAACCTGGATGATACTTAATCTCGCAGTCATAATCTTTCATGCACTGGATAATTCATCTCATGCGTCTTAAACTGTCGATAAGCATAGGAAATAACATGTTCATGTTGTGTCAAAACACATCCTAGCCCCTGACCAGAGACATCAGTATAAACAATATAACCTCCTGATCCAGAAGGTAGAGCTAGCACAGGTGCAGTAGTAATACGTCTATGCAGCTCGTGAAATGATTCCTCACAATCCGAGGACCATGTGAAGGCAACATCCTTCCATGTCAGTTGTGTCAAAGGCCTGGCTAACTGTTCAAAATTTTCGATGAACCGACGATAATAACCCGCTAGACACAAGAAACTTCGGATCTCAGCAACCGTCGTCGGACGAGACCAATTCAGCACTGCCTCAATCTTGCTAGAATCCACTGATATTCCTTCACTAGATATCACATGACCGAGAAACACTACCCGATCAAGCCAAAACTCTCACTTGCTCAATTTCGCATTGATCCATCCTTCTTCTTGACAAATAAAACAGGTGCTACCCACGGAGAAACACTCGGGCGTATATATCCCTTATCAAGAAAATCCTGCAACTGCTGCTTCAATTCTCTCATCTCTGACGGTGCCAGACGATAGGGTGCTCGAGATATAGGTGTTGTTCATGGTACTAGATCAATACCAAATTCAACCTCTCGAACCGGAGGAGAACCAGAAATCTCGTCAGGGAATACATCAGGAAATTCGCTGACCACAGGTAAGTGATCAATACGCTGACTACTCGTAGACATATCAACTGCATAGATGAAGTAGCCCTCCCCACCTGACTCTAAGACATGACATGCCTTCAGAGCCGACACAAGTGGCATCAGAGATCATGCTCCCTCACCATAGAAGTACCAGCTATCACCCTCATCCAGATGAAACTGTACCAGACGCTGATAACAATCCACAGTAGCGTGATACAAAGTCAGCATATCTATTCTCAAAATGCAATCAAAATCTATCATCGCTAGAATCATCAGATTAACAGTCAACACATGACCCTCAAACTCTATAAGGCAACCCATCATTAGACGCTTAGTTACTACCTCCTGCTCCAGCGGAGTAGATATAACTAAATCCTGGTCTAATGATAATAAGGTAATTTATGTCTCTTAACAAAACGGCTAGAAATAAAGGAATGTGATGCTCCAGTATCAATTAAAACAAGTGCAGAAATACCACATAACAAAAAGGTACCTGCCAACATACGATCGCTTCCCTCTGTAGCCTTCTCCTGAGAAAGAGAAAATATTTGCCCCTGTGTGAGTGGGCAAAGACTAGAAGAACTAGGTTGTGTAGGCTGCTGACGTGGATGATTAGAAGCCTGAGATCTAACCTGTGATCCCGATCCACTAGCAGCTCCCATACGAGTACGACAATCTCTCCGCAGATGCTCTTGCTGGCCACAGATAAAACAAGCACCAGATGCTCTCCGACATGATGCTGTAGGATGCTTCCCACCACAGTGAGTACAACGATCATCTTTCTTCTTCTTCTTCCCAAATCATAACATACCTCGTGAACCACGAGAACTAGAAGAAGTAGTAATAGAAGAAGAAGTAGAACCAGACTGCACAACAGATTGAGCCCTAGGCCCAAATAATCCACCAGGATGTCCTGACATCATCGGTTGTGCCCGCCTATTGTTGTTCTCCACTTGCCGGCACCGATTAACCAGAGTCTCGTATGATGTCGGATCATCACAAACAACAACCTGTGAATAGATATCATGATTCAAGCCTTGCAGAAATAGATCATATTTGGATGCATCACTCTCATTGATATGGGTACTGTAAGCTAGCAGATCAATGAATCGCTGCTAGTATTCATCAATAGTCATAGATCCCTGCCTCAGTATCAGCAACTCCATAGATTGTGTCTAATGGACAGCTGGAGGAACATATAATTTCTGAAACTGCTGACGGAAATCCTCCCAAGTCACTCGTCCTCTCTCAGTATGCGCCTGAGCAGCCTTCGCGTCCCACCATAATCATACACGTCCATCTAGAACAAACTCTAGAACCTCCATCTTATGCTCCTCGGTGCATTCGAAAGATCGAAAAGCACTTTCGATCCTAGCCGTCCAGTTTTTTGCCTCCTCGGGATTCTCGCCTCCCAACAAGGGTTTCGGTCCTACTTGCATAAATTTATTGATAGAATAACGACGTCTACCCTCGTGGTGATGACGATGCCTATCCTCATGATGATGGTGATGATGATGACCTCCCACCTGGCCAACATTTTCATGGCTCTCATCTCCTCTATCAGTCATATCTAAAAATATTTGCACATTTCAAAATCCCAAATGCGCAATAATATTAAAACTAGACTAAATCCCAAGTACTAATCCCAAAATTTAAGCATTTATGCATGCTCTGATACTACAAATGTAGTGACCCTTCAATGAATCACCTACTAACTGGCAACTATGGCATACATTAATCTTAATTAAAAGATAAACACTTAACAGAGTGAAACGTGCAGAAACATAACTCATAATATACATATCAACTTAGTACAAAGCTTATTTTCAGTAGTGATACAACTATATCGAAATAAATTAAAGTAAACAGTATACAGCTATAACGAATCCTGCTGTATAAAATATCCCCTGAAGGCTTCTGCTCCCTAATCCTGTCTCGAACTCCCAGCTTCATCCATTCTGTGACCTGCCCCATGGAATGGGGCGTTCAAGATAATAACTAGGACGTGAGCGACTAATGTCCAGTACATAAACATGAGTAAACATATGTATATGATGCATGCAATCGTGATGACTGGTAACGGGTCATCTAACAATTCATGCTCAGTACAGGTGCCACATGAGTGCTGCAACCTCGCGGATCAACCTCTGGGTACAACCATACTCGTCTAATACACCGGAGTAATCAGACATACAAGTCCCCACCATCGCAGTACTCCCAGTGACAGACTATATACAAGTATAGATCTGCGCGGCTCTATAATCAAGGTATATCAAGGTACAGGCTCAACGTGTATGTGCAAATGACATATGAATATGGAAAGCAGTAAAACATATATCATGTCACATAATAATGCCAAGAAAATACAACATATAAACATGTATACTCGCTGGAAATCTCAGTCAATGTGTACGTACCTCTAGGCTAGTTCAAGTCTTAGTATGACCTAAGTTCCAAGCCTATATTCAAAAGTTCACCGTATCACTACACAAATTCTATAAGCCTTAACTAAGCTAATAACTACTCCCAAAACTAAATAAGATTCCCGGACCATACCATTGTCCGTCGTAAGCCCTTTGGAGTCGCTAATTCTAGGGGACTATAAAAATGACTTGTTATTCCAGAACCTCTCTAAAAACCGATAGGACCCTCAAGTGTATACCTCACACTATGTAACTGAAGAAGGAAATTCGAGAATTCGTAATTATATTCTGAATCAACTGAACCCTATGTATAGGCCAAGGATCCAGACACGTTCAAAGCCTCAAAACTCGGGTTTGGAGCGTCCGATCTAGCTCAATGCTTGCATGTGTGACACGTCGGGTTCGGAGCGTCCGAAGTCGGGATCGGACCATCCGAACTGATCTATGCCCGACACTTGTCAAAACTCATGGCTTAGTCATCATGCATTGTTGGCTGAAGGAGTTCGGACCGTCCGAACAGGGTTCGGATCGTTCGATCCTGCCTTAACTCCGAAGTAAATATGCTTATCATCGGAGCTTCCGATTCACAGGGTTTGGATCGTCCGAATTGGGTTCGGACCGTCCGATCCTGGCCAAACTTTGGAAGTCCAATTCTTGCTTTTAAAGCCCGATTCAGCCTTTGAATTTGTTAAATACTAACCCTTAATCATGTTTAACGTATTATTATCTTAAAATGGAATTTGGGTTACTACAGGTTCTTGCAGGAACTATCATTTGATACTTAGGGAGTCATGTAAGCGATTCTGCTAGACGTTTAACATGACTGGTTGGGTACTATCAGACTTGAGTTTTCTGACGTTCTTATTATCAAAGAGTTGATAAATAAGAATGGAGCTATATGGGTTATGCTCATATAAGGGACTTGTTGATCCCGGATCACATGGAGATATGAACTCACTGCTAGTTGTATCATTGAACCATTGAGGGTCACACAAGTACTAGCTTTCTAGATCCCGTTGAGAATAAAATTAGTTCAATGTGTTGAACGACTTATAAAAGAGTTTATAAGTGAAATAAATTAGAAGTATGACTTCTAAAGGAGAATAAATGGGAAAGTAACTTTTAATTTGTGAATGTGTACCAACATTAAAAGTTGACTTGAAAAATAATTAGTTTTTGAAAATTGTGAGTTTCAAAACTATTATTATGAACTTAATTAAATTAATTCAAGTGTTGAATTAATTAAATACTATTGGATCTTGTAGAGTCCAAATAATTAAATTAATTCAAGTGTTAGATTAATTAAACACTATTGGGTCTTGTAGAGCCCAAATAGAAATAGTGTTGAATAATTATTCTACTAGTGGGCTTGAATGAGTTCAAGTTGGATTTAATTAATTGATTAAACTTAAATGGCTTTTAGTTTGATAATTAATTAAATATTAAGTTCATGGGCCATGTATATATATGTTTGACATATAATACATATAATACATGAGAGAGAATGAATATGAAGAGTTAAAAGACAAGATGCACACTTTTCTATGCATGCTTTTACTTTTTCCATTTATGCTTTGTCTTTTGTCATAATACACTTTTTAAATACCAATACAAGCAATATTTCTCCTCTCATTCTCCATGGTGGCCGAACACTTCCTCATATTTTTCTCTCAATTTTTGTCTTTCATCTTGGGAGAAAAGGTAAAGAAATTCTCAATGATAAATGTTCTAAATAATCTATTAAAAGGGTTGACCCCGAAGGAACCCCATCACACATGAGTCAGAGGCTCATTGGCTCATGCGGGGGTTAAATCGAGGTATGTGCACGAGCGGCAGGGATCTGAGGGAGGGAACAACATGTCCAACCCCCAGAGCATACCCCCACAATATTTCAGCAGGGAATATGCTCCACACGAGGATCGAACCCGCAACGCTGGGGAATTTCTTTTCACGTCACCTCAAGTCTTACCAACATGCCTCTGTGGGCTTCTAAATATTCTAGTTCATATTTAGAGTGGATCTAGTTTGACTAGTCGAGGACCTAATTTGAAGAAAAAAAGTCCATTTTCAAGCAAGGTGTGCTCTTGGAAGCTTGTTCCATTTTCTAGCAAAATGTGCTTTTGGAAGCTTGTAGATAGTGTCCACCTTTTCAAGAGCTAAGTTGTTCACAACTTGGTTGGAGCCATAAATCAATCTTTTGAGATTGATAGGAAAAAATTTCTTAAGCACCCTATGTATGTTTAATATTTTTTAATGCTACACATGTGCTCGGTTTTTCCTTAAAATTTTAAACTTCTGCTGCGTTTCCGGACACAAGAGAACCGATCCAACATAGTCTACCTACGAAACCGAGTTTGCTCAAATGCTACAGTACTTCAGTTGAGCTCCAAGTTAAGTATCGCTCAATTGATCTCCAAGTTAAGATTCGATCAGTTTGTCAAGATTCATTTTAGCTTTAGAAACAGTACGAAAATCTTCCAACGACTCTATTTTTGTATCTAATGGCTATATCACTCTTGGAGCCTATAAATACAACATCTTGAAGATCAAATACAAGTTTTAAAAGGGGATTCAAAGAATGGACAGATTATATGAGAATAAGGGCGTTGAAACAAGATTTACCAGCTAGTTGAGAGCTTGCCCTTGGTGTGAAGAACCTTTCAGAATTATTGAGCTTTCCAGTCAAGTTCTTCACACCCAACTCACTCACATATACAAGAGAGATGTATTTCATATATTAGTTGAGTGAGAGTCTTAACACAAAGATTTTAAAGATTATGTTTTTAGTCTTGACATAAAGACGTTAAACATTATGTGGATTGTGAGGTTGCGGCCTACAATCGAGTGGCTAGGAGTTCTAAGATAGGCAGTGAGTAAGTCTTAGTCTTGGAGTGAGTTTGTACAAATGGGTTGTATAAATTAAAGTCTTCTAATGATATCTTTCCGAGAAGGAAGAAGAGGTGACGTAGGAGTTGTTGAAATCTCCAAACATCCATAAACAAACTCATGTCTATTTATTTATCGCATTTACTTCTTATTTCTATTAATTTTAAGATGTATTGTTGAAGCATTTTATGAGTATACAAAGTGTTTGATATATACTTATAAAATGCTTCAACCAAACTGTTTTCATCATTTCAACTTGCATCTTCTTCAAATGATTTTCTAACTGTTAATCGGTTTCTTCAAAGGATTATTTTGAGTGTCTTCCGCTTGGTTTGAAAACCTAACTTGATTTAATTCATCGGTGCTCAATATTTCAAGAACCGAGCTATTTTAGCTCAAAATATTTTTAAACTTGTGTATTTTTCCCCCAACCCGATCCTATCAGAAACACTTACTTCTTGCTCTTTGATGTTTTTTTACGAAAATTTCACTCATTTTGTAAAATTGATATATTGCATTTTTGTGCATATCTGTTTAGAAAAATGCAATATTTTTTTTTTATTTTTAAAATTTTACAATTTGTTTTTGTTTTCAATAAAAAAAAAAAAACTGTATGAACACGCAATGCGTGCAGCAAAATACTAGTATAAAAAAACAAATGACGATGGGATTATCAATATCTAATATATTATATATTCAGATAAAATTATGACAGAATTATCAATAAATTCGTAAATTGACCGACATACATAATTTTAGCCAGCAACTAATTTTGGCTTTCCTCGATTAGTCTTCTTTGGTGAGAAAGCATTGACTCGACGTTTTGGAGACCAACAACCATCCTTCAACAATCAACTTGGCCTCTTACGAGCTTTCATTTTTCAATATATAGCCTCCATGAAAGTGATCATTTATTTAAAATGTAATATTTGGATATGTGAAATTTTTATTTCGAAAGAATTTGATTTAATTAAATGACATCGTCTTTCGGACGACCTTGAGTATATGGAAATCCGTTTAATATGCTTATTGTAATTTTAAATTTTTGTGATTTAGAGAAATATTATTTTAACTTCAAATTCACCACGTACATGTTAATATAGTATTCATATTAATTAAGATGTATTTCAAATTCACCCGAGTATTACCAACATGTAAATAAGTTTAAGGTTTGAATTTAAGATTTAATATTTTTGTTTCATTGTTAAATATAAAATATAACCGAAATTCATCTCGACATGTGCATTCTTGTAGACTTCTTCTATTAATTGATATTTGACAACTGGAATAAATCTTTTTACTTGTTACACCCAAATAACAAACAAACATTTCTCCAACAATGAAACAAAAACTATCCATGAAATTCTCTCGAATCTTCTTGGCCAGGAGATTTTATGTTGCACTCGAAGAAACAGTACTCTCGGTATATTTAAGTACAGACGACAAACGAGATTTTTTCCGCTAGCTGGTAGCCAGGGCATATATATATTGTCTCCTTAAGATAACCATGAAGAAATGCATTTTGAACGTCGTCCATCTGATGTAAAGACCGGTGGTGAATGGACGTTACAGCCAATGGAGTACGAACAATAGTCATTGTGGCAACGGGAGCAAATGTTTCTTCATAATCGATGTCACACTCCTGCCTATAGAATATGAGCAAGCACACGAGCTTTATACCTATATATCTAGACTACCATCGGATTTCAGCTTGATTGAGTATACCCATTTGCTACCAATAATGGAGGCGAACATCTTGTTTGAAAAAAAATTGGTGGATTTCATGACATGTTTGTTTTGAAGCGAAATATTTTCCCAAATATCTCATACAAAATTATAATGAGAGTTTTTATCCTGATATAACATAGGTAGATCATACTAGAATCAACATTTCAAATATTGTGAGTTGTGTACGTGGAATGTAATTGTCATAGGTCTGGAGTTTACTAATTTCTTGGGCTTGATCTTTAATATTTTATCAAAGAAAACTTGAGAGTTGAGATTATAATAAGGGCAAATTATTTTAAAATTTCCAAACCTAAACATTTCTTTCTCTTAACTTCCTACACTCAAATTTCTTTGTTTCAACTTCCTAGTGGTCCCCAAATTTGTCTTTAAAAAGTGTGTAGCATTAATCCTTTGTACGTGGAATTATTTTACCTATCGAACCAGTTCAGGCAAAGCAGAACTATCGGTTACGCAAGGTTTTCAGCCGATATACTCTGGATTAGGGTCCAACATGCTTCCGTAATATAAATTAAATTCAAATACCTCTTTGGCCATAATGTCTTCGGATCATACCTGCCGAGTTTTACGAAGTGCTCCTCACACTCCAACCACGCAGTCGCAACAGATGGTTTCTGCACAAGCTCCTTCAACGACACCCAGCACAACCTTAATTCATTTTCTACCTTAAGGCGTATGGTATATAAATTTAATTATAGAATATGAGCATGAAAGAACGAGAAGCTTCAGAGAAAATTATTCAAACATAATATTATTACATAAATTAACTCCTTTGAAGAGGAGAAGACAACTTGTTTAGCTACTCATAGTAGCTTTGTTCTTGAAATACATGAAAAGAAAACTTATTACAATCTTAGAAAGAGAAATATTACAATTTATTTGTAAGAAAACTGAAGGGAATGATTGATATCTTCAGCTTCGTTGAATGCTTGTATTTATAGCTGAGGTTAAACTTGTTTCACCGAGAAATTTTAGGGAATCTTACAGCTGTTTTGTCTTGTCCTTCTCTGCCATTATTAATGGCATCTTTAGCTAGTGGATGAATCACATGCCTTCTTTATTGTTGTCGGGGCATCTTCTGCTTTTGCAGTGGTCTCCTGAGAAAACGCATCTTTGGTGGTCCCTGTCCACCTTTTCTTGTCTCGAAAAATTCTTTTCGATCCGTTCGGGGTCTGAAGGTTTTTCCGAATTCTGGCTCCTTCTAGTTTGGACAATCTGGGAAGATATTCTCTGACCATCATCCGATATGAGCCATGTACAAAATTTTCGGCGAGTCTCTTTACTCCCCGACAGCTTGTTGTTCCACAAAAAGTTTCTCTTCTTTTCGAAGAGTTCTTCCGCAAAAGCCGTAGTTTTTCCTGTCATTGTGTTTAACAGGAATGATCCATTCACAGAATTCTGATAAAATTTGAATAAAAACTTGACCTTGTTCATCTCGGTGAGACAAACCCAAATACCCCATGCCCTTTTGGTTGAAATTTCATTTTCTCTAAAAGTGGACACTAATGGATTTCTTCAGATATAGGATCCTTGATGAATCTTTGATTATTCATGTCAGGTCTCCTTAGCTTGATGAAATTAAAGGGCTTGTGTGATCCTTTCCCTGTTGGTTCTGGAGCTTCACTAAAGAAGTATAATTCGAGCACATCTCCTCTGGACAAATGGTCGTTATTTGCCCATGTTTCTTGGACTGCTTCCTGAATCTATTTTGATAGTTGTGATATCTCTTGGAAGCTTGGTGAAGTTGTATAAACTGAGGCTAAAGCCACAAATTCATACCATAGCTTTACGTCCTTAGGGTTGACATTATTTTTTAGCCAAACCCTTGGATATATCCCTGCAATATCAACCCTGCAAGTGTTAGGGTTAATTTCACTTCTTGTACTTAATTTCTCCCACCTCTGTTGATAAACCTGAAATGGAGAAATGATAGCTGAGTTAGTATCAATCTTAGATTTGCCCTTGTCTGTGTTGGGCCTAAGATTGATCTCTTCCTCTTTTACCCCAGAGGCGGAGGGTTGACTTGATGAGTTATCCTTATCAATTGTTGCTTCATCCAGATCATCAAAGGCTGATGATATATTAGCACTTGTTTCTTGAGTTTTAGATTTCTCAACATCTTGTTTCACAACCGGTGATTGTATTTCTTGTTCTTGTAAAACCAATGGTTTTAGCATATCTTGTTTATAAAAAACCAATGGTTTCTCTATATCCTTGACAATTGGCACTTGAATAGCAGCCCATAGTTGGGTTTGAGCTTGCATACATCCTGTAATTCGATTAGATACTTTGATCCGATCAGCTTATTGTAACCTGCCGGCCATTTCAGCATTAATGTCTAACTGGTTGAACTCGTTTTGAAGCAACCCAAGGTTTTCCCTGAGATGCCTCTGCATTTTCATGATGGAATCCACGTCACTGCCTTCCATCTCTTGTTAAGAAATCTGCAAGAATATTTTCATGAGATTTAATAATAACAATATCAAAAATATAATTTTGACATAATGCTTGTTGTGAGGACCTCGGGTTGCTAATCTCGTCTTAGGGTAACTAATGATTAATTAAACAATTAATCAAACAATTAAAAGATAATAAATCAAGAGCAGAATTTTTTTTTTTAAAAAAAAATTCGGAGCCTCGCTCGATCGGTCAAACTTCACCGATCGAGCGAGCTATAAACATCAAACTCTCGGGTCTGCATCAATTTTGGTCTTGCTCGATCGGTTAAATCTTACCGATCGAGCGAGCAGGAAAAATCAAGGTTTCTGCCTGATAAAAACAGGCCTCGCTCGATCGGTAATATTTACCCGATCGAGCGGGAGCCATTTCCAAAAAATAACAACAATAATATTCTGCTGTCAAATCTTGCACATCAGTCCAAATGCCTTCATGATCAACTCAAATCATGGTTTATAAATTCTAAAACATGCATATTAACATGTATAAAGTTTCAAGTATCAAATCATGCATTCAATACATCAATTGAATAGCATAATAGACATTAACCGAGCCAGCTACACAAAGACTCAAATGTGAGCTTCAAGTCTATAAGTTCATATCAAGTTTGATGTTGTCTCACTACCATTCTTCATCTTAAACCCGAGTCTACACTTGCTAACTCTCGCTCCCGAGCTATCATCGTCATCTCAGACTAGCTCTTGCCTCATCTGTTGTGATGCACGCATACAAAACAAAACAACAGCCGGATAAACTCCGGTGAGAATATAATTCTCAGTATAATCAACATATAAAGCGTTAAATAAATCATATCAACTCAACAAGTAGAGTAATTAACGCATATATCGATTCAGATATAAACATCACAATCTCTCAATCTATTCTTCGAATTTCTATAGCGCGCTATCTCAAGAATTGATTCTTATCACTTCGTTGCCATCAAGATTCGTATCCGATCTTGACATGGATATCCATCTTTCGAAATCATTCCGGATTTGAAAATAAGGGCATCCTCCGACCCCGACATAGAATCAATTCGTATCATTCTCATATCATAATCAAATAATGATCCACTACCTGTGATGGATCAACAAGAACAATAACAAGTTCTCAATAAAAAATAAAACATAATTAGTATGTGATTTGGCGGACTACTCAAGATTCATCAATCTTGAGTATCATAGTCCTGAATCTCGATGTCGTCTTATACATTTCATTCTCGCGTTTGTCATGTTCCACATCTGGATAGGAAGTACAATAACTCCTACAAAAATCTGATCATTCAAACATCAATCAATCTTCAATCAAATTCACTTCAATCTTGATCACTTCTTCTTTGGTTTCAAGTTGAGGTTCTTGAGTCAATAGTCTCCTATTAAACTCTGAAACATAGCATCAAAACATTCATATCAATCTTTATTCTAGTCAATCATTTCAGAATCGAGTCAAAATCATCAATATAAATTCAATCAGCATCATTTCAAACTTCAACTTCCTCTTATTCGGTACAACTCGGAGTCGTGAGTCGTTAGCCTTCGAAACTCATCTAAAACTGAGAAATAAAAATGCTATATCATCGATAACATTTCAAAAAATGTCTTATCTCAGTCATAGGCTATCAAACCGGCTTTAAAACATTAATCGACGGCGTAGCGATCAAAAATCGGTAACCGACGAAATATCGAATTCGAATCTAACTTATTTAACTTCAATCCAATTCATACGTCCATTTCAAATAATTAATACATCATTCTAATCCTTATAACAGCAGCTAAGTATATCAAATACAAGCTGGACATCATAACAAGTTCATTCCTTAATTCATTTTCACTCCGACTTCGATATCGAACGGCATACAACTCAAGAACACAAACATAAATTCATAATCTGATATCTGCCATATTTCAATCTTCAAAACATGCCGAGATGATTAAATACTTACATAAAATCGAAGCCCTCGTTTCAAGGATTTCAGAACATCTTTTGGAATTGAAATCGGACGATCGGATCAAAAGTTATCGACGTATGAAAATCAAAACTCAAAAGAAATGGAAGAGGGTCGAACTTTGTTCTTCAATTCTGAATTCATTCTGAAGAATACACGTATGAATTATGATTATTATCTGTAATAATCGGATATATATTGCTTAATTGCAATTTAGTCTCTCAAGTCTTCATTAATTGCAATTCAGTCCTCGACCTTCTTTTTAATTCAATTTCAATCCAAAATAATTTAAGAATATTAGAATTAAAATCGAAACTCTAAATATTCCCAAATTAAATATACTCGGATTAAAATAAATTAAATTTGGATTAATTAAATAATCCCGGTCGTTTGCACTTTAGCCCTTGCAACTTCGATATTTGCAAATCAGTCCCTGATCGGGTTGTATCTTCAAAAATTAATCTTCTTTAATTTCCAAAATATGGAATTTAATCTCAAATTCCATAAATATTCAAATCTAATATTTATTCGTTTAATTTAAGAATTCTCGGAATTTAATTCTCAAAATCCGGAAAATTCCAAATGAAATATTTTCGGCTCGAAAATTAAATCTATCATTTTCATAACTTCTCAAATTAATATTAGCCCATAATATGGAATTTAATTCTCAAATCCCATAATTAATATTCAATATTTTTGGGCCTTACAATTCCTCCCCTCTAAGAAATGATTTCGTCCTCGAAATCACATTCAATCGAACTATTCAACCTGATAGACTGAATGATTATCTGAAGTGATTCTCACTTCAATCATCCAACTCTAATCTTCGTATCTTATCTCTTCATCTCCTATCAGATTTTTTTTTCTTCGAATCTGCTTCTAATCTCTTGTACTTTAATTTACTGAAAAGAATTCTTTCTGAGTTAATTTTCTCATTAATCAAGGATCTGTTGAATATTCAACTTAACTCAGAATCTCCTCGCTATCTATTTCATTTGATTAAAGTACATAGAAAAAAATTAAACTGATACTTCCTTAACTTGGATATGTGGAACAAATCAGATCCATCATATCAAGCTGAAAGGAATTAAGCTTTCAATCAAATCATCAATTCTGTCTAACCTCTCAGTCAATGAAATTCAGCTTCAGTGATGACTTGTTTCATTATCTTTATCATTCTATGCCATGCATAGAAAACATATCAAGTCTACACTGTCATTCAGTTCATCGTTTCAAGGTCAGTATTCAACGTCATATTTTGAATCTGTAAATTCAACTCTGCTCTTTCTCTATTCTGAATTGAATGATGTTTCAAGAATAACTTTTCCGCTTAACTAATCAGTTTCAGCTTCAACAGTTATATCTATCATTCAATTACTAATTCTAATTCTTTTTCATTGTTCTCGCTTCATACAGATTCATATTTATCATCTTTGTGTTCCTCAAATCATATCTGATCTAATATCGACAAATCATGTCTGATCTGATGTCATATACTTTAGTAGTATCATTTCAACACAAAGAAATCGGATTTCTTTTCATCATATCATCATAGCATTATCTCAAAATCGATTCATTAGCGATCCCAAGAATTATATTCATCAAGTGGCGACACATCAAGACATGTAATACCGAATCAGGTATTAAAGTTCTGAGAATAGTCTCAATATCTGGAAAATCAACTCAGATAATCCATCAATCGACAAATGGTATAATGCAATCACATATAACCAACTCTCAGAACATCAGTCAATCAATCGATGCCACATTATGTCGAATAAATCTAAAGTCTTAATCCTGAAAATAGATTTTTATCATTCCTGTAATTTCATCATATCTCTTTCTTTGTCACAGATCTGAATAGACAGCTGTTATTCACATCTCATGCAGTGTATTCTACAAAGCTGATTAGTCTATTCGGACTATCTATTAATCAGAGTACAATACGCTGCATTCACAGATTTCAAAGTATTCAGATATGTTGATAATCGGTATCATGACAGATAAAGTTCATTCTCGCACTTCGATTCATCTTCTCTGACTATTCTTCCAATTCAACAATAATATTTTGTACCTTTACCTCAAAAAGTACTCAAAGTCTTCTGATCATCTGTATTACAATTTAATAGTAAACCCAATGTTTCAATCTGAAACATTATTTCGTAGCTTACTTTTATTATTGCAACGAATCTAATCACAATTCAGTGATTTGATCATACAGACAGATCATCGTATATAGTAATTTCAATAAATCTGTTCATAACTACCACCTGTTTACCTCATCTATACTGTTTCATCATGGTAGTTTCGCACAATATTCTTTCAAAGCATGATCTCATAACACTTCTGGAGTTTCTAAACTATCACTGAATTCATCTGGTCAACGATTTTTAAATTAATCGGAAACTCTCTGTACGGTTAACTTCGAAAACGTACTAATTCTGTTACTTCTATTTGCTTTTTATCGTCTGATAAAACAATTATCGGATGAATATTGAATTCATTGTTGTGCAATTCTTCAAATTCTGATATCTCTTTTCGGAAATATCAGGAACAATCAAATAATCAATCATAATAGAATTCATTCATTCTGATCTAAGGGTTCAATTCATATCTCAATATGGCATTCTTTACTAAATTCTCATCGCTTCAGTTTACTTTCTGTGTTTCTTTCATCTTCTGAATAGTTCTGGCTTACTTTCAATCGAAAATCATTCTGATTGGTTATATATTCGTCCGAATATTCAAAATAGAATATACAAAAATCTGAAATCAATTCATCGGATGCCTATTTCATTTCTCATTTCTATCTCCAAAATACTGACAATTCATATTATCTAACCCAAAAATTATGGATCATATTCAAATTCTTCTATCAGTTGCGAGCCAACAATCTAAAATATGCTGAAATATCATCAAAGGATCAATAATTCTCAAAATCAAAAGAAATAAATCAAGATTGAGAAAATCTCTCAATCAAGGTCATCCAAAAATCAAATTTCCTGGATAACAAACTCTGCAAAGTGAAAACAACTCACTTGCATCACCCAACTCAGAATGAGTGAATCAACACAGGCTCTAAACGAAAGCAATGTGCCATGAGAGCCAATCAATATTCAATCATTTCAAGAATCATATTTCCAATTGATGTAATCGATTCAGCATAATTAAGGAATAGACTTAACTGTAACTGATTTTCATATCATCATCTATCTTCTAAACCTCAAGATCAATATTCAGTTCATAATCTCATCAAGTCGGTAATTCATAAATTCATCAATTCATCAAGTCGCTACTGAGTTCCAGTTCACAATTTAAACTAACATCGAAAAGCTTACTGGAATATATCTGTAATCTCTATTCATTAGCATACTTATCAATGCTAATTAGATCTTGAACATATCTAGTGCATCGAATATACTGATTTCGAAATATTTCTGTAATCAAAATCATATATCAAACCGAAATCACAGAATCTTAATTCGAGATTCTATATCATATTGTCATATTCATATGCACATTATGTTCTTACTGATCTAATTTTTCATCGCTTCTTATCCCTAATTCTTCTGCTAATCTGTGTTCGATTATTGCATCATCATCTATCATGCAACATAAACAGATATTTCAATATGAACACAATCATATTCAGTTTCAGTTCATCGATGCAAAATCATGTTCAGTCTCATTTCATCAATTCAGTAGTTCTATTCTTCAGTTCAATTCACAAAGTCTCTTTTCTGATACAGAGGTAAGATATAACACAGCTTCCAGCTATCATATATCTATTGCACCAATAACATAAACAGGTTAAAACAAAATAAATCTGTTACCTGCAATTTCATTCTCAGGTGCAATTTCCTTCTGATCCTCTGTATACTTCTGGAATAGAAATTGTAGCTAAATATGTGTTTCTCTCACACACTATGGAATGTCTACAATTTCATTCTTTCTGCCTCATCATTCAAATTCAGTTCTCTTAGACTTATCTATGTCTTTCATAAAATGTTTCAGTCGTCACCATTTATTTATACATAATTCTCAAATCCAAGCTACAACTAACAATTCAATGTTGAGCTTCTTCATCATCATCATCAACAATTCAAGAATTGTAGTAAACTTGAAAATCAAATAAGGCATTCTCCAAGATTCAAATATTCAAAATATTCGACTTCTAATGGGTATATTTGTCTTTCTGATCATTTCTATCTGTTGTGGCACAGAACTATAAACAAAACTCATGTTCTAAGCACTTATCAACAAATTAATATACCTCTGTTCTTTCATCATTTCTTCATCAAAGTTCATCAACTGATTGCTAGGTTTCGAAGTTGGTATTCAATCAATCGGATATGTCATTCATCTGTATCTTTCAGGTATCTGAACGATTGATCAAGTTCTTCAGGACAACTTCCACCTGCCATAACATCTATTCATTGGCTGATATGATGTTCTGTTCTGTTCAATCAGAAATACTTCATTCAGCTGAGCAATAATACAGTTCTGTTCAATCTGACCATACCATTCTGTTCAGTCTGGCCATACTATACTATCAGTCTGGGGTGCTTACATCACCCAAAGAACACTGTTCTCTTCGATTCTGGGTGCTTACATCACCCGTAAAAATTCTTATAATAACATCGATAAGAATTCGACAATTTACAAATCAGTAAATTAATCAATTCAATTTCACAAGTAGATCAATAACACATGCAATTTATTAAATCATCGAATCAAATATTGCATAATCATGCAATACTATAAATGCATGTGACTCACTCTACCCCGCTCAGCTTCTATCTCAGTCCAAAACCTACTCTCTGATACCACCTGTTGTGAGGACCTCGGGTTGCTAATCTCGTCTTAGGGTAACTAATGATTAATTAAACAATTAATCAAACAATTAAAAGATAATAAATCAAGAGCAGAATTTTTTTTAAAAAAAAAATTCGGAGCCTCGCTCGATCGGCCAAACTTCACCGATCGAGCGAGCTATAAAAATCAAACTCTCGGGTCTGCATCAATTTTGGTCTCGCTCGATCGGTCAAATCTTACCGATCGAGCGAGCAGGAAAAATCAAGGTTTCTGCCTGATAAAAACAGGCCTCGCTCGATCGGTAATATTTACCCGATCGAGCGGGAGCCATTTCCAAAAAATAACAACAATAATATTCTGCTGTCAAATCTTGCACATCAGTCCAAATGCCTTCATGATCAACTCAAATCATGGTTTATAAATTCTTAAACATGCATATCGACATGTATAAAGTTTCAAGTATCAAATCATGCATTCAATACATCAATTGAATAGCATAATAGACATTAACCGAGCCAGCTACACAATGAGTCAAATGTGAGCTTCAAGTATATAAGTTCATATCAAGTTTGATGTTGTCTCACTACCATTCTTCATCTTAAACCGAGTCCACACTTGCTAACTCTCGCTCCCGAGCTATCATTGTCATCTCAGACTAGCTCCTGCACCATCTGTTGTGATGCACACATACAAAACAAAACAAAAGCCGGATAAACTCCGGTGAGAATATAATTCTCAGTATAATCGACATATAAAGCGTTAAATAAATCATATCAACTCAACAAGTAGAGTAATTAACGCATATATCGATTCAGATATAAACATCACAATCTCTCAATCTATTCTTCAAATTTCTATAGCGCGCTATCTCAAGAATTGATTCTTATCACTTCGTTGCCATCAAGATTCGTATCCGATCTTGACATGGATATCCATCTTTCGAAATCATTCCGGATTCGAAAATAAGGGCGTCCTCCGACCCCGGCATAGAATCAATTCGTATCATTCTCATATCATAATCAAATAATGATCCACTATCTGTGATGGATCAACAAGAACAATAACAAGTTCTCAATAAAAAATAAAACATAATCAGTATGTGATTTGGCGGACTACTCAAGATTCATCAATCTTGAGTATCATAGCCCTGAATCTCGATGTCGTCTTATACCTTTCATTCTCGCGTTTTTCATGTTCCACATCTGGATAGGAAGTACAATAACTCCTACAAAAATCTGATCATTCAAACATCAATCAATCTTCAATCAAATTCACTTCAATCTTGATCACTTCTTCTTTGGTTTCAAGTTGAGGTTCTTGAGTCAATAGTCTCCTATTAAACTCTGAAACATAGCATCAAAACATTCATATCAATCTGCATTCTAGTCAATCATTTCAGAATCGAGTCAAAATCATCAATATAAATTCAATCAGCATCATTTCAAACTTCAACTTCTTCTTATTCGGTACAACTCAGAGTCGTGAGTCGTTAGCCTTCGAAACTCATCTAAAACTGAGAAATAAAAATGCTATATCATCGATAACATTTCAAACAATGTCTTATCTCAGTCATAGGCTATCAAACCGGCTTTAAAACATTAATCGACGGCGTAGCGATCAAAAATCGGTAACCGACGAAATATCGAATTCGAATCTAACTTATTTAACTTCAATCCAATTCATATGTCCATTTCAAATCATTAATACATCATTCTAATCCTTATAACAGCAGCTAAGTATATCAAATACAAGCTGGACATCATAACAAGTTCATTCCTTAATTCATTTTCACTCCGACTTCAATATCGAACGGCATACAACTCAAGAACACACACATAAATTCATAATCTGATCTCTGCCATATTTCGATCTCCAAAACATTCCGAGATGATTAAATACATACATCAAATCGAATCCCTCGTTGCAAGGATTCCAGAACATCTTTCGGAATTGAAATCGGACGATCGGATCAAAAGTTATCGGCGTTTGAAAATCAAAACTCAAAAGAAATGGAAGAGGGTCGAACTTTGTTCTTCAATTCTGAATTCATTCTGAAGAATAAACGTATGAATTCTGATTATTATCTGTAATAATCGGATATATATTGCTTAATTGCAATTTAGTCCCTCAAGTCTTCATTAATTGCAATTCAGTCATCGGCCTTCTTTTTAATTCAATTTCAATCCAAAATAATTTAAGAATATTCGAATTAAAATCGAAACTCTAAATACTCCCAAATTAAATATACTCGAATTAAAATAAATTAAATTTGGATTAATTAAATAATCCCGGCCGTTTTCACTTTAGCACTTGCAACTTTGATATTTGCAAATCAGTCCCTGATCGGGTTGTATCTTCAAAAATTAATCTTCTTTAATTTCCAAAATATGGAATTTAATCTCAAATTCCATAAATATTCAAATCGAATATTTATTCGTTTAATTTAAGAATTCTCGAAATTTAATTCTCAAAATCCGGAAATTTCCAAATGAAATATTTTCGGCTCGAAAATTAAATCTATCATTTTCATAACTTTTCAAATCAATATTAGCCCATAATATGAAATTTAATTCTCAAATCCCATAATTAATATATTCAATATTTTCGGGCCTTACACTTGTCAACTTAATAACCTAGCTTTCTCAGGTTTAGATTCAATCTTATTTCTTAGAAAAGCTTTTACGTGGGTGTTATCAACCTTCAACGTGAATTTTTTAGCAAGTAAAAATAATAGCCATTTTTCGAAATCCCTTTTAACTGCATAAAATTCCTTCTCGTTGATATGCCATCTGATGGCCTCAGATTCTGAAAAAAGACCGCTACAGTATCTGCATGGTATTTCTCAATCCGGGGTGATCTTGGTAAGAACTGCTGCCCACCATTCGTCACTGGAATCCGTAAATAACACTAGATCATCTTCATCTACGGGTATAGCCATTTTTGGAAGATTTTTACATATCTCCTTTAATTGGTTTACCCCTTTAGTATGGTCATCGGTCCATAACTCCATATAAACCTGGCATCCTTTTTTAACAAAGGACTGAACACCTTTTTGTACATTGCTAGGTTGTTTATTAACATCCCTGCAAAATTAATTAATCCTAGAAAACTCTTGAGTTGTTTTACATCTTTGAGTTTATCTAGAAAATTCTTTACATTTTCCACAATATGGGGTTGTAGAATTATTCTAGTTTCATCAATCTCAATACCAAGGAATTCAATTTTTCTTGTTGCTATGACTGCTTTCTTTTCAGATAAAACAAGTCCTTTTTGTTTACAAATTTTAGAGAAAATCTCTAAGTTTTTAACATGTTTGTCGATGTTTTTTGATGCTATAATAATATCATCAATATAAACAAATATAAAGTTAAAATAATCTTTAAAAAGGTTATCCATCTTTCTTTGAAATATCTGGGGTGCATTGGCCAATCCCATAGGCATAACTTCCCAAATATAGTGTCCTTGTGGAGTAGAGAAAGCTGTGAATTTCTTACTGCCTTCTTCCATTCGAATCTGGTAAAATCCAGACTTACAATCAAATTTTGAGAAAACTCTAGAATTTTGTACACAGCTAATTAGGTGTTCTCTACTGGGTATGAATTACCCATCAAACTCTAGGATTTTATTAATACCTTGGTAGTTAATAACTAACCTGGGTTTCCCTCTTTTTATTTCACCATGATTTCTGACTAGAAAACCTGGGCTGCTATATGGTGAAACTCCTTCTTTGATTAGACCAAAGTCCAAATGTTCCTTGATAATCATTCTCATATCCTTTTGATCTGTTATGTTCATCGGTATAGGCTTATATCTGACCAATTCATACTCTTTGCCCTCCTTTAGAGTAAGGCTGGCTTTGAGTTGATTTCTATCCCACCATGCCAAAGAATGCTCGTTATAACTTTCTTTGAGCCTCTTTTTGACATCTTCAAGGGATACCTTATTTTCTAACTCTATGTCTCTGTATTTTAGAGTTACCTTGAGAAGCTCCATATCCTCTGTTTGGAGTTCTTGTTCTGTTGTTATTTTCAACATGGTTTCTCCAAACCTTCTTGGATCTTTCATTTTTGGGTGAAAAAGTTGTCCTTTATCACCACGCTGGCTGCAAAATATTATCGGCAATTGTCGATAAAAATCAACATTAAGTCTTTGAACGATAATTTTATGATCACAAATTGTAGTGAACATAAGTCTTCTTGACTCATTGTCTTGTGTGTACTTCTTAAACATTTGTAAGAAGTTATTTCCTAACAGGATATCAGCTCATGTATCATGGAAATAAATTGGTGGTGTCTTTACCTTGTACCAAGGTGTTTGAACTGCTCCTCCCACAAGAATTTTTGCTTGTTTTATTCCTTTGCAAAGAATTAAAATTCTTCGAGAGAAATCTCGTCCAGCAATTTTTGGCAAGTCCTCTTCATATTCTTCAGGAAATACTCCTCTTTTTTTTGTACAAATTCCTGCTCCCGAGTCAATATAAGCTGCAAATTATTCAGCCTTATATTCTTCGTATAACATCCCAATTGGAATGTAGATGGAGAAAGGACTTGTTGTAATTTTTACTTAAAGGGATTACTAAATGGTCCTGCCATTTTTAGTAAACTTCATTGTAACTCAGTAATCCAATTAAGACTATCCAGCCTTAATACTTCTAAGGCCTCAGTAGGTAGAGTATTGTTACTCTTTTCTACTTCTTTAATGCGTTCTAGTAAATCATGCTCATGATTTACTAATCTCAAAAGTTGCTTCTTCCTCTGTTTGTGAACAGAGTTCTCGAATTTGATTAAGGGATTGTCCCTTATCCAATTCTCTTGGTTTTCCATCTTGTAGAATTCTTATTGAATCCTCCAAGTCTTTTCTTTTGCCATGAACTCTATTCCCTTTTCAAGGTGTTTCCATGGTTTATGATCCTCCAGGAACTCTAAACCAAGAATGAGCTGATCCACTTCTTTTCCTGGAATTCCCCAGATTTGAACTTCCAATTCTCCAATATTTATCACTCCTTGGTAATTTCCTTTTTTCTGTTGTTCCAAATAGTAAATCGAGTTACAAGGGAACTGGTTCCGATGACTTGTAGTTTCGAATACTATTTTCACTTCTTTTCATCCTTCTGGAGATCTAAGTTTTCCTATTATAGAAAACTCTTTTTCTTCTGGTGGAATTTCTTGAATAGGAGATTTGTCCCATCTTTTACTTGTCATTCGGTCTCCTTGGAAAGATAACCTTCGGGGTTCTATTTTAAGGTCTCTATATAGAACCGGTCTATCTTGAATTTGAATGTCTGTTTCCTGAATTAAAGGAAACTCGATTCTTTCCGGGTATATTGCTTGAGCAACTTTTCCAAAGATCTCTGGAATTTCAATGAACTCATTTCTAATAAATAATTCAGAATGATGAGTATTAGAAAGAGCATATGAAATTTGATATGTAATAGAATATGGTCTATTACCTTCCTTCATTAGTCTTTTTTCCTTAAAGTTTTGATGCAACGTCAAGGCTCGACTAAAGTCCCTGTCAGCTAAATTGTAGGCTATTCTTGGATAAATAACTCCTACAATTTTTCCTGCACAAAGATTTTCTGAGATAGTACCCAATACATCATCTTGAATATTCCCAATTATTTTATCACATACTACGATATCTATGGGTGAATCTATTCCTTCCTTAAAATTGCCTTAATCATTATTTGGATTGCTCCAATATGAATCCAAGAGATCGTCCTTGCTACCTCACTTTTCAACTTTTGCAATTCCTCTCTTATTTTTTTAAAAGGAATTAATTGCATATCTATTTGATTACTTGTTAACTCCATAGGGATTGTCATTTCCCTTTTGGATACTTTTTAAATCAAATTATGTCTTCTTTGTCTTAGCCCTAGGTTGCCTAAGACTCTTTCTACTTGTCCTGCCGAAAATCCTTGGTACTTCTGTAACGTTGGATTTTCTCTCATAATCCTTTGGACCATATTATGAGATATAGTGGTTTGACTAAAGAACCCAGCCAAACTCTCATTTGTTTCATGTCGAAACACTTCGTCTTTATTCTGATTCTGATTCTGATTCATCATCAGATTCTTCTTGGCTAAACAATATCTCTTCTTCGTATATGCTTTCATCTGAGGGGATATCCTCAAATTGATATACTTGGACTAGATCTTGAAAGAAGACCGCCTCATTCATATCCGGTGTTGCTTCAAAGAGTTTATCTCCTTTTTTCTCATTTTCTGGACACTTTGCAGATATATGTCCTCTAGCTCCACATGTCCAGCAGTTTCAATCTTTGAAACTTTCACTTGCTCTTGTATGAGTTCTTCTGAAAGTTCTTCTAGATGGTGTTCTTCCCCTGCTTTGTGATGCGTTTGTTGTTGGGGATGTTCTTGTAGGTCCACTTCTTTTTCCCGATCTATAAGATCGAGCCTTTTGTTTGGACCAAAATGTTCTTGGTTTCCAAGAACTTCTTCGTCTTTTATTATAGGGATTATTTCTGAATTTCTTCCTTTTAAATCCCTGTGATCTATTTCCAATGATTGTTGGAAGATCATTTTCTTTACAACATAAAGGTGTATGTTTATCTATACCCCTTATTTTCTTGTAGTTCTTCTGTAATGCTGCCATGTGACACCATTCTGCCAATTTTCCTTTCAAAAAGGAGGCACGTCTTGCCAATGTATCAAGATTACCTGGAACATATTCTTTAATCAGTATTTCTCTCCAGGGACTTGGCATTTTTGCAAAAAATAACTGAATAGCTACATTTTCCTCAACTCCCGAATTCCATTTGTATTTAGTGAATAACATAATGTATTCATCAACTAAACAGATATCATGTAACCCGAGGCTATACAGAGTTTGAGTATATCTTCTCTTTTTCTCTGTATCTTGATTATTGAAATAGTCTACCCTTATGAATTGTGCTTTAAATATGGTGGCCATTCTTCCTCCAATCTCGCTGAGGGATTCTTCCTTCTAAGATTGACTCCTTATTTTCTGGCATAGTCATCTCTCATGCGATCTTAACAGATCCCATTAGACTCATTTCTAGAAGTTTAATGAATCCTTCTTTATTGAGATCTAATGTTCATGCTGCAATTCTCATAGCTAACGTCCAATCATCTATAAGATCTTCTCTGTTTTTGAAGTCCAAAACATCAAGGTTTAACATAACCCCATAAGGATGTATCGGATCTAAAACAATTTTTCCATAAGGAGTTTGATGTAGTGGTATCTTACTCCTTCTTTATCTAGTTCCTGCTGGATGTGAATTTTCTCCAACATGGAACTCACTATCTAGTTCTTCTGTTTTAACCACATATCTTGGGAGATTTCCTATGGGTTGTTCACCCTCAGGGAAATTCATTTTTAGATCTACTACTTTGAGATTCGCAAAAGAATCCGCAAGATCTTGTAGATCTTTGAGATTTAATCTTTCTAAAGTAGTCATCAGATAGTGTTTTTCTCTGATACTGCTTTTATAAGATTAATCATTATTTCATCATCAGTTAAAGGTTTTTGAACCATTTTGGTTTTACCTTTCTGATGTAACAAAGGTTCGGTACCAAACGAGAGTGGTAACCTTCCTCCTGTATTTCCTTTTCTTGAACCAGAAGTGTGTTCCAGATTTATGATTTTAGTTTGAAGATTGACCGCTTAATTCGGTATCAACTAGCAAGTGCACTAGGTCAAGTAATAGTAAAGTGGACAGAGAGTCCAAGTATCGATCCCACAGGGACTGTTGTCAATTCTCAAGAATTAATTATTTAGCTTAATCTAGACAGAATAATAAAACGAACACTAAAAATTAAATAAAAATTTAATTACTAAAATAAAATAAGAATTAAAATAGAAGAAGAATAAATTCAATTAAATAGAGACAACCAAGACACACGCAGGTACCAAACAAATCATGCAAACAAGTGGCAAATCCAGGATCCAGATTTAATTTTAAATCACGGCGAATTATCCTATCTTGTTTAACAGTCTATTTCTAGAACATGTTAAACCTATTCAAGTTATGACGGATTAATTTTCATAATTCTAATCAAACATGAATGCATTCAATATTTGTGATAATTCAGTTTTCACCTAAAATCGCATACTGAAACCGAATACTATTTCTAGTCGGTTTAACCATATGTCAATTATTGGAGTGATCGAATTCAATTCCTCCTCTGTCGACTTGGAATCAATTAACAAACAAGTAAATAGTTGATCAGGTTATTCACAAGACAGAATTTAAATCCAACAATCAATAATATTAACAAAAATCCAAAAATCCTAAATAAACATCCAAATATTCAACATAAAACTGTCTGGCCCAATCTCGCGGTCTTGGTTGAAGAAAAACTACTCAAATAACGAAAATAATATTCAACAAAAGTTTAATAATCTAAAGAAGAAAGGAAGAAAAACTCGAATGGAGCGTTCTTCAATCTCCAAGCCTCCTAGCCGCCGTCTATCTGATGCGATTCGAACCCCTTTAATCACGTCTCACAATCTCCTATTTATATGTCTTTGAAAGCCCAAGAAATAAAGCCCGGAAAGTTGAAAGTTTTAATTCTCGAAAATTCTATTTTTTGTGATTCTGCGACATGTACGGACCCTGGATAAGGGTCCGTGTCTAGGTCCGTGCATTAAACTGAAAACGCCGAATTTTTTACGAGGATGCACGAACCCTTATCCGGACCCATGCACGGGGTCCGTGCATACATCCTTGCCTGCGCGCTGTTTTCTTGAAAAATTCATATCTTCAGTTCTAGCCATCGGATCGAACTGAAATTTGGACAGCAGCTTCAAAACATCTTGATCTTCATTCTGATTGGATTAGGATTTCTATAAAATTAAATTTGATTTTTCGAACAAAGCTGCTCCGTAATTCACTCTTCAACAATTCATTTTCCTACAAAATTAACCCGAGGAGTGAAATACACACCCATGCACTAAAACACATAAAAACACAAAAAAATAATATAAATGCACACAAAATAAACATAAAAAAATCATGAACTAATGCATACAAAATGTACTTATCAACACCCCCATACTTAACTCTTGCTCGCCCTCGAGCAAGACATGCAAAAACAATATGCAAACAAAAACATAAGTAAGGACGATTCATGAACAACATAGCCTTAGATAAGTTTCAACTTCAAGAACTAAAAACCAAAAACTTCTGATTGTTCACAATACACTGTCAGTTTAACGTAAACGTGTGTGTGTGTCATGTCATTCCAGTTTCATGCAACTTCAAAAGAATCTGTCCTAAGAATGCTTAGAGACCTATGATAATTCAATGCAAGTATCACAATCCAGCACTCCTTCATCCCAACAATCCCAAACAAAAACATGCACTTTCTTGAGATTAATTACGCACCGCCGGATTTTGCACCCGGTTTTTCTCAAGCCCCAATAATTACCCACAAACTTAGCTATAACTAAGATAGGATTCGAATTTCAATCCCCTCGTCTATAGCCCGGATGGAGCTACAATCTCATTTAGCCCGCAAACTTAACTATGGAAGAATGATTAGGATTTCAATCATTTTCCATGCCCGGATGGAATTAACTCTTTTTTTTTCCACAAAATTTTTTCAAAAAATTTTATAGATACGCCCAAGATCATACATCTAATGTCTAACAATCATCGGGAATCCAAAGACACTATCATGATCAACAAACACCTATTGCCGTGCAATGGTCAAGCAAACACGAACTTCATCAATTACATCGCTACACTACACTAGTCGAACATGCGTGCTTAATAAGATTCATGATTCAACCAACAGTTTCTCATGTTCAATCAAAAGAAACATTTTTTTAAATTTTTTTTCAACTATATCATCATCGGCTATTATGACTCATCCTACTCATGCAACACAAAACAAAAAAAAACAACAAAAATGAACGAGATGCAAACAAACACAAAACATTACTAATGCAACACAAACACAACAAACAAAAAAATAAACTAGTCGACCCCCCATACTTATCCAAAGCATTGCCCTCAATGCTTCAGAACCATGAACAGAATGCGAAACAAATACACAATGAAAACAAAAATAACACTCCCCTGGTTTCATATTCGTCCTCTTCATCTTCCTTTGTAAAAGTCCAACAGCAACTTCTGGTGGCGGGGCAATACACTGCACATATAAAGGCGACAGGTAAGGAATAGGATTAGCAAAAGATAATAAAAAGAAAACAAAAACAAAAACAAAAACAATAATAATAATAATAATAATGAAAAGAGAACACTGGGTTGCCTCCCAGTCAGCGCTAAGTTTATAGTCTACAGCCCGAATATAAAGAAGCAACCATCAAAGAGCGGTTGCCGCCAATAGTAAGAATCATACGACTCTACGTATGGGTCTTGATTTCCTACGCCCTCAAGCTTGGCGTGATATTGAAATGGAAAGCTCGTCAGTCCAACAACACTCGACATGAACTGATATTCATCTTTATCATCAAAATTCACTTTTGGCTCATCATCGCATGCGAGCTGTTGGGTAAACCTTGTGAAAATCCATCGATTAACCATCTCCAAGTACCTTACAAGGTAAAATAAATAATTAAATAAACAAAAGAAAAATAATAATAATAATAATAATAATAATAATAATAATAATAATAATAATAATAATAATAATAATAATAATAATAATAATAATAATAATAATAATAATAAGTCTAGTCTCAAGCAAATAATATATCCTAATATTAACTAAACATTCCCCGACAACGGCGCCAAAAACTTGACCGCTTAATTCGGTATCAACTAGCAAGTGCACTAGGTCAAGTAATAGCAAAGTGGACAGAGAGTCCAAGTATCGATCCCACAGGGACTGTTGTCAATTCTCAAGAATTAATTATTTAGCTTAATCTAGACAGAATAATAAAACGAGCACTAAAAATTAAATAAAAATTTAATTACTAAAATAAAATAAGAATTAAAATAGAAAAAGAATAAATTCAATTAAATAGATACAACCAAGACACACGCAGGTACCAAACAAATCATGCAAACAAGTGGCAAATCCAGGATCCAAATTTAATCTTAAATCACGGCGAATTATCCTATCTTGTTTAACAGTCTATTTCTAGAACATGTTAAACCTATTCAAGTTATGACGGATTAATTTTCATAATTCTAATCAAACATGAATGCATTCAATATTTGTGATAATTCTGTTTTCACCTAAAACCGCATACTGAAACCGAATACTATTTCTAGTCGATTTAACCATATGTCAATTATTGGAGTGATCGAAATCAATTCCTCCTCTGTCGACTTGGAATCAATTAACAAACAAGTAAATAGTTGATCAGGTTATTCACAAGACAGAATTTAAATCCAACAATCAATAATATTAACAAAAATCCAAAAATCCTAAATAAACATCCAAATATTCAACATAAAACTGTCTGGCCCAATCTCGCGGTCTTGGTTGAATAAAAACTACTCAAATAACGAAAATAATATTCAACAAAAGTTTAATAATTTAAAAAAGAAAGGAAGAAAAACTCGAATGGAGCGTTCTTCAATCTCCAAGCCTCCTAGCCGCCGTCTATCTGATGCGATTCGAACCCCTTTAATCACGTCTCACAATCTCCTATTTATATGTCTTTGAAAGCCCAAGAAATAAAGCCCGAAAAGTTGAAAGTTTTAATTCTCGAAAATTCTATTTTTTGTGATTTTGCGACATGCACGGACCCTGGATAAGGGTACGTGTCTAGGTCCGTGTATTAAACTGAAAACGCCGAATTTTTTACGAGGATGCACGGACCCTTATCCGGACCCATGCACGGGGTCCGTGCATACATCCTTGCCTACGCGCAGTTTTTTTGAAAAATTCATATCTTCAGTTCTAGCCATCGGATCGAGCTGAAATTTGGACAGCAGCTTCAAAACATCATGATCTTCATTCTGAACCATGAAGATCGGATTTGGATCTCTATAAAATTAAATTTGATTTTTCGAACAAAGCTGCTCCGTAATTCACTCTTCAACAATTCATTTTCCTACAAAATTAACCCGAGGAGTGAAATACACATACATGCACTAAAACACATAAAAACACAAAAAATTAATATAAATGCACACAAAATAAACATAAAAAAATCACGAATTAATGCATACAAAATGTACTTATCAAAGATCCTTTAGAATTCCAAGAATTTCTTCTTGTTTCTTAAGGATTTTTTCAATCTGTCGAGGTATTTCATACAGCTGTTTGCTGTAATATTGTACCGTCTTTTGAATTTCTCTAAGATCTTTGGAGAGCTTAGAAGAGTCTGGGGTAATTTCTAAAAATTGAAAGTTAGAAATCATATTTCTTAATGCCTTCAGATTTTTCAAAACTCAGATCCTGTTGTAAAGAATCTATTTTAACTAGATTCACTTGTTTATTGAATTTCATATAAATGAAATTTCTCGTGTTCAAACATTCGTTTGAATTTATGTTTTGTTAAAAAAATTTCTCCAAAACAAAGAAAATATGATTTAACGAATAATATTATGTCTGAATAATTAACCTAAGTTCTGATACCATTTTTGCAGATAATTCAAAGTACCATAATTGAGCGCAATCATTGCATAAATGAAGTACATAAATGCATAAATTGGGTACAAGAATTAAACATTGGATTTGACCATGTTTGGTGGTCCTAGGGAGTTTTAAGAAAGAATTTTTATTGTAGAAATTTATAAAAAATTTAGGTTTGGATTCAGGGATTTATCTACAATTCACTCTTATAATAATTCAAAATTGAATAAAGATGTTACATCCTTTATAAATTTTTCTGTTGATTAATTTAATCCCTAAAAGCTACATCCTTTCAACGGTTGAGTAGATGCTACCCGCATGGTAGTGGCCTGCGGATGACGTGTCGGCCAATGATTGATTAAAATTAGTGGGTCCTATGTGGGACCCACTGATTTTGACCAATCATGGGGTTACATATCACCCGCAAGGTACTACCCTGCGGGCGACATGTACTAAACCTCTTTCAACATCTAAGTCAATTATACACCTACAAGACTTTGACACCTACCGCATGCACTTTCTTTTGAAGGACCACACATAAAACCAATTGAATATATATACAGATATACACGCGCACGCATAATTATTTGTTTGTATTTACCGACTTAATTTTGAAAAAAACTGCGAATTTGGTTATGTATGATTGTATGTTTGTCACTTTGCGATTTTGGTCCTCTATATTTTCATATTTCAGTTTTAGTCCTGCATATTTCGATTATTGGCAATTTCAGTCTTTTTTATTCGAAAATTTTTACGTGGCACTGTACACGTCAGCTCCATATCAGCACTGAATTGGTGCCACATCGGAAAAAGGACTAAAATTACCAAAAAAATAAAGATAATGGACTCAAATTGAAATCTAAAAATATAAAAGATTGAAATCGCAAAGTGACAAACACACCGGACCAAAAAAGCAATTTTTTCCTTAATTTTAAGTAATTTAGACATACACAAACTAACAAATGAATATTTTAAGATAAACTTCAAATCACATAACGACGCCATGATCCACAGTTTAATTAACAAATGCACTCACATAGCAAAAAGTCACTTGATGTTGACCAAATTTGCCGTGTTCCTACACACGCGCATTCTCTCTGCAAATTAACTCATAATCTTTGTTCCCTTGTTACACTAACACGGTTTCGGTGGTTAATTTTAATATTTTATGAGATATATATTTTGTTTGAGTCAACCCAAAAAAAGTATTGTTCTTTTTTTTTATTTAAAACAAGGATTTTCTTTTTTTTTTTTTTTTCTTGAACCTTTTGATGGAAGCCGCGTATACGCAATATTCCCTGTCTCTTACTGCTGTGTGTGTATATATATATTAACAGGACGTAATGAAAATTTAGAGAAATGTATGAGCTGTAATCCACTGATCAAGATCAATATCATAGCAATCGCATTCTCAACAAATTCAACACCCACAAAAAAATAAAAGCTATCTAATCTTCCATGGATCTGCTAATGATTTCCCTTTACTTAGTAATTATTATATTCTTCCATCTCGCCTCCTTGGCTGCCGCCTGTGATCGCTGCGTCCACCAAGCTAAAGTCGCCTTCTTTTCCGGTGATGGAGCCCTTCAGTGTAAGTAATTTATTTATACATCAACAATCATCAATTGTTTTATCCGTTTGAATTCTCACCAATGTACGTACGTACTGCAGCCGGGGCTTGTGGGTACGGCTCCGTCGCAGTAGGATTGAACTATGGCCTCCTCGCCGCCGCCTCCCCCGCCGTGTACAACCAAGGACTTGCCTGCGGTGATTGCTTTCAGATGAGATGCAACAACGGAAGGTTATGCAGCAAACAAGGCACAGTTGTGTTGGTGAGCGACAAAAATGGCGACAATGGGACAGATTTCGTGGTGAGCAAGAAAGCCTTCGTGTCTATGGCTAAAAAGGGAATGGAGAAGGAGATTTTCAAACTGGGAATCCTCCCTGTGCAGTACAAGAGGTATGTATATATGTTTTCGACACTAGGAAAATTAAGAATGGGAACAGAAATTAAAATAAATATTTAGTCCTGTTCTTTTTAAATTTTGAATTTGTATCCTAATTAATAAATCTGAATGGTTATTGTTAATGTGTATAGGGTACCATGTGATTACGCAAAGAACAAGAATCTAAGTGTTCGTGTTCAAGAATCGAGCCACAAGCCGAGTTATCTAGCCATTTCTTTCTTGTACCAAGGTGGTCAAACAGAAATCGTGGCACTGGACGTAGCACAGGTGTCTTATATTAATAATTTTGTATTCAAAATTTTATATATTTGGATGGATAAAGAATAATGTGATTGTATAATTGATTAGGTGGGATCACCAAATTGGAATTTCATGAGTAGGAATTACGGGGCTGTTTGGGACACGAGCCGGGTCCCTGCCGGGCCTCTGCAGTTGAGGTTTGTAGTGACTTCTGGGTACGACGGGAAATGGTATTGGGCCAAGAATGTGTTGCCTGCTGACTGGAAAAATGGTGCGATTTATGATTCGGGCCTACAGATTAATGATACTGCCAAACAGGGCTGTTCTCCATGTGACGACTCCACCTGGAAATGAAATGACACTTTTAAGCCTATCTATCTACTTGGAGCCAGGGTGGCTAACATATATATAGTTTCCTTTAATTTTTTTTGTTTTTTTTGGTCTAACATGTTAATAGAGCTGCCTACAGATGTTTGTAATAAAGAGATGCACAAACACACACACCACATGCGTGTAAACATGAAAATAAAAATCGCTTAATGGCTGAACATTTTTGTTGCAAGTACTTTTTTTTTTTTACAAACAAGTGGCTAGTGATATTGAGTGGAACATCGATTGTAGGTGTCCCGCGGGGTTCCTATTTGGGTGGGAGGATTTGATTTGAAAAAAAAAATGTTGAAACAAATGGCATCCATCTTCAGTTCATTTGAAACTCCGGCATAAATGATGGTGTATCTCAATCCAAATACTCTTGTTTAATGCACAAGAAATTGGAAGATTTAATATTTTCAAATTCATCAATCTAATTACACAACTAAGAGAGTATCCGTTAATTTAACATTCTCTTAAGTCATGGTCAATGAACGAGGAAGCCCAGCGAGATTGTGGGCTTCTTCGTCCAATTGATTTCCTTGCCCCTTCAATGGACGAGGAAATCGCACTAGGAGTGATCTTTGTGCGATAAAGCAAGCAGGCTCCGCGCAGAAGAATAAGTGTCGTTTGCTACTTTTTTCATTCTTTTTGAATTTTTTTCATTCTTTTTTCAATTTTTGAAAGGTCGGATTAAATATGGTTGTTCAAGATGAACGGTCAGATTTAATCTGGTTATTCTAATATTTTAAAAATAATATAAAAACTAAATAAATTAAAAATTAAATTAATTGTGGTGAAAATGGAGATGAATAATTAAATATGTACGTTTTTTAATTATGTCTTTAATTTATAATTATGTATGTTATTTTTAATAATATTTTTAAAATTTTAAATTTTTTCAATCATATGTAATTTTATTCCGTGTTTAATTATCTATAACATTTAATGAAATAAAAAATTAATATTTTAACATTATCTCTACACCATTATCTCACCTTCGCAGAACCAATCAATAAAGTTATCATCGCTGACATCATCGTGCAATGAATTTATCAACTTCATCACACTAATATCCTCACATCATTGAACTTGTCCTTATAAGGACACTGAGACACCCCGGGGCGGACCTTAAGGTAAGACGTGGTCAGCCGACCGTCTAGGACCCAATCTTGAAATCGGTTCCCCAATTATTTTTATAAAAAATTGGTATTTATGTATATGTAAACCTAGTCTTGCTCTAATTGAGTTAAATCACAAAAAATTTCTACTCAACCAATTCTTTTCAACTTTCATCTCTTTTCCTCATATGGCCCTGCAGATAATTTCATCTTGTTGGAGATCGAATGTGTGTGTAGAGAGGGGAGGGGGGGGAGAGAGGGGAGGGGGGGGGGGGGGGGGAGGGGGTGAATACACACTCTAAAAATATTTGACTCTAATACAATATGATTAAGCAAATGTTAGTTCACTCAACCGATTTTCCTTTAACTTTCTAGAGATATAAGAGCTGCTTAAAATAGTGCGGAAACAACTCTTGCTATACTAGATGATAATGATGGAATCGTGTAATTCAGTAGCGTAAGTAAGCAACGATATGTTTATGGATGTTCGGAGCTCAATCTCCTACGTCACCCCTTCTTTCTCACGGGAAGGATACACTAGAAGACTTTGGTTATTACAACGACGTGCAATACACCCGATCCAAGTTAGGACTTATCAAATGTCCATGATGAAACTCCTAGATTCACACTGATAAGATTCTAAGTTCTTATCAAACTTTCTTCAGTTGATGATGATAACACTCTAAGCTTCTTGAAGGCTTAGAATATCAAATCCTTGTAGCAGTTAGGGTTCTTCTAAAAACGGCTGGATTTGAGTAACCCTTGAAAAGATATCTTTGTAGATCGGATAAGCTTTTTAACGAAGGGTTGAGTAAGCAGTCGAGTATTCAAAAAGTGGTTTCAAGTGCTCAAGTATGCAAATCTTTGTAAGTGTGGCTCTCTCTTTTATTCTGAGTAAGATCTGATATTTATAGTAGATTTGCTCAACGTCTCCTTCCTTTTAACAAAGGTAGAAAAACGTCTAGAGTGTCAGATATCAGTCATTGATTTGTGATATGCGATAATATCTTCTGAATATCTGTATTAGCAGCGCCTTAAATTGTCTATTTAATGTGTCGTTCACATTAAATGCTACTAATGGTTTTTCTTACTTTATCAGATGGCTCCTTAAATGCTTCGTCCTTTGCGTTTAAGTTGTCTTGTCAACATTCTGAGAAACTGGGAATTCGTGACTTCTTGAGTACGATAGACATCCTGTCAACTAGTGAGTTCAGTAGATATCCTTGCTTTGATAACCCAGATCAGTTGAGCATACGTCGGTTGATGTTCTTAGCTCAGTTGATAGATAATGGTTGACGTGCTAAGATCAGCTGATACCGTTCATTCCAGTAGATATCTCTTGGTCAGCTGATATAATGGAATCGGTAGACTTCTCTTGAGCTCATGTTTTACATGTAAGCGGCGGCCGTACTAAAACAACGAAGTATTATTTTGTTATCACCAAAAGTTAGGATTCAACACATCTAGAAACCAAAATTTCTTGCAAACCTCTATTAATGTTTCGTAGGTAGGCATATCATCAAGTTTTTTTTTTTACTTATTGTGCAACTAAACAATGTTGATTACTTATATTGCAACTTATGAAATTGAGTAATTTAAAAAAAGAAAATAAAATCAGTTTCTTCATTTACTAGTTGATTGTTACATCATTATTTTACTAACTTATTATTATTTTTTTGATGACACTAACTTATTATTATTATTCCTATATATGTGTGTGTGTTTTTTCGATGTTGCGTTTATTATCTGGTACGTACTATTTTACATTGTTTATGGAATGAGTTAAACAGTTTCATTCTAGCACAATTGTTTAATTTCATTTGAATCTTCGGTGTAAATGAGAGCATATCTCAATCCAAACGCTCTTTTTTAATGCACGATTGAATGCATCATGAAATCTCTCTAAAAAATTGAAAGATTTAATATTTCCAAATTCACCGATTCAATTTTCAATTACACTAACAAAAGAGTATCTCTTAAAGTAACATTTTGTTAGGATAGTGAGACACTCAGGGGCGGCCCTAAGGAAGGATGGGGCCTTAGTGCCACCCGGCCGCCCGGCTAAGCCCTAATTATTTTATAAAAAAGTGGTATTTATATTAAATAGTTATATAATTTTAGTAATAAAAAAGGATATGACAAAATAAAGAAATTTAAAATATGTTGTTATGGCAAAAGTCTTGCTCTGCATGCAATGGGTTAAATCCATATTTTCAAAATCGAACCGGTTGGTTCGACCGATTCGAGCAAGAACCGGTCATTGATCCAGTCTGAATTACTCCTAAAAACCGTTATAGAGATCAGAACAGGTCAAAATCGGTCAATAACCGGTCGAACCGGTTGAAAACCAGCCGAAACCGATCAAGAACCGGTTCAACCGATTTTTCGATTTTTTTAGTTTTTTAAAAAATTAGTTTTTTAAATTTTAAAACCATAATTTAATATTTTATTATATATTATTATTTAGAATTTGTACTTCATTAAAAATATTATTTTAGTAATATTAGATTTTTTTAAAATTTTTTAATTAATTAATTAATTTTAAAAATTATATGACTATAATTAATATTTTTAATATATTTATATGGTTATTTAGTTTTCAAACTATTATAAATACATATTTTTTCCAATTCATATACATTTTTTAAGTTTTTAAAAATTTAAAATATATTATTAATTAATTATATTATATTATATAAACGATTTTTCTGTTCGACCGTCCGGTTATGTGGGGATCTCGGGTTGCTAATCTTATCTTAGGGCAATTAATGATTAATGAAACAATTAATCAAGTCTTTAAAATAATATTCAAACCAAGAGCTAAAATTTTTTTTAAAAAAAAGACACAGCACCTCGCTCGCTCGGGCAAATTCAGCCGATCGAGCGAGCTAGGAATCCAAGCTCTCGGGTCTGCATTATCTTTGGCCTCGCTCGATCGGTGGAACTCACCCGATCGAACGAGCACAAAATTCCAATTCTCTGTTTTGAAAATTTAAGGGCCTCGCTCGATCGGTGCAATTCACCTGATCGAGTGGCTCCCCTGCTTAAGAAATTCTGCATATTTAATTTTGCTGTCAACTTTGAACATTCAATCCAAATCATTCAAAAACCAACTCCAATCATGGTTTATAAAATTTGAAACATGCATACATACATGTATTAAGTCCCTAGCATCAAACCATGCAATTATTACATCAAACTAGTCGTTCAAAAAGCGATAAAAGTCACAACGACATCAATACTTATACATAAACTTCAACCCAAAATAGTTCTATGATGTTTGATGCTTCTAGACATAAAAGTTCAGCTATAACCCGAGTCCACACTTGCTACATCTCTCTCCCAAGCTGTCAATGACGTCTTTTACTAGCTCATGCCCCCTTTGTTGCCATGCACACATACAAAACACAGCAATAGCCGGATAAACTCCGGTGAGAAATCATTCCCAGTATAATCGACATATAAAGCGTTAAATAAATCATATCAACTCTAATCATAATCGACTCAACAATAGAGTAAATAACGCATATATCGATCAATAATTGATTCATATCTCGTCGTTGCCATCAAGATTCGTAAACGATCTTGACATGGATATCCATCTATCATAGTCATTTTGTACTAGAAAATAAGGTCGCCTCCGACCTTGTCATAGAATCAATTCAATATCATATCATATCGTAATCATATTGACTCAAACTCAAAGATCCACTACCTGGGATGGATCGACAAAATCAAAATCAAATTGAAAAGATAAACAAATATGTGATTTTGGCGGGACAACTCAAGAAGCTTCATTATTGAGTTTCAAATCTCTGACTCGCGATGTCGTCTTATACCTTCGTATTTTCTCCGTTTTGAACGCTTAAAATCTGAAACATAACATCAAAACATTCATATCAAACTTCATTCAATCTTATCATTGAAGAATCGATTCAAAATCATCATTAATCTTCAATCAAATTCACTTCAAACCTCAACGTCTTCTTCTTCGGTTCGAATCAGAGTCTTGAGTCGTTAGCCTTCAAAACTAGTCTGAAACTGAAGAATAAAATTTCAACAACATCAATAACATCTCAAAAAAGATCTCAGCTCAGTCATAGGCTATCAAAATTGAAATGACCTAAGGACCCTAGATCAGACCTTGAACCGATGGTTAGCCCCTCGAACAGCCCATGGATCAAAAACATGCATAAACAAGTCAACATGTCATAAAAATGTGAATGCTTGGCATGAACATGAAGATCTTTATTCTAAAACCAGATACACATGCAACATCAAATCTTTTATGCATAAATCAGTGTATTACGATTTAAACGGTGAGAAAGGAAGGGATTCGAACGTGCCTCAATGATTATTTGCAAGAAATAACGTTTATATCGCGCGTACGGCTCTCGGGGATGAACGGATCTCCAAACCAATATAAAACCTTAAAATCTCGGCTATGGGGCTGTGAAAACTCTTGCTAGAACGATGAATATGATGGAGAACAGATGTGGGAGGCGGCTAGGAAGTTTACGTGAGGTTAGGGAGGAATTAGGGTATAATATTTTTGGATAAATACATTAATTATTTAAAAAGATAATATACCATAATAAAATAGAATTTAACACTCATAAAAACATATTAATCTGATAATAGCATGATAATCCCGAAATATATAATTAAGAGATTTTTAAAGGTTAATAAAAGTCATAAAAATAACTTATTTTGGGTAAAAACGAGCACATAAATATATATATATATATATATATATATATATATATATATATAAATACTATAATTTTCTCAAAATAATACCTTAAAATAATATTTTAAGGCTCCTAAAAATCTCATAATATATTTTGGGTGAAAAACTAATATATCGTCCGTCCACGGTCCCGCCTACGCGATCATAAAATAACCTTTCTCAAATAAATTCATAAATTACCACCTAGCGATTTAAATGCCGCAATAATATTTAAAACAAGCAACTAAATCACACAAATCACATAATAACACATAAAGTTAATTTAACATATTTTACTTTATTTTAAAATCATTAAATCTCCTAGTTATGCATGCGGATTTATGTGGCGAATTTCTGGGCGTTACAATTCTCTCCCCCTTAAATGGAATTTCATCCTCGAAATTTGATTTAACTTAGTCGTCTAATAACACATGACTAAAATTTTTCAAAACTAATTTTCAAACTTAAATTCCAAAAAACTTAACTTAATTTGCCTATTCTAAAATTCAACTTAAATCTCAGAAATCCTAACTTGTCAAACTTAAATAAAAAAATCATAACTTAATCTATAAATTTAAATGTCAAACTTACATCTTATAATTTATCAAACTTATTTTTCTAAATGTATATCATTCTAGTTATCCTCATGTGTAACACGTCTAAGAAACATACTGTAATTTCCATAAATTCCCCACGTAACCGCATTGTATAACTAAGTATTTTTTTTAAAACTTTAAGACTGTCATAACTTAAAATTCTCATTTTCATAAATCATTAAAACAAAAATCATTTGTCTCATGCATGAAACATAATTTAAAACAGTTAAAACTTACAGACTGGCAGTGCGTCTTCTGAGCTCCGTATAGCAGGCTAGTCACCCTCCAAGTACCATGGCTCTGATACCAAATGAAACGACCTAAGAACCCTAGATCAGACCTTGAACCGATGGTTAGCCCCTCGAACAGCCCATGGATCAGAAACATGCATAAACAAGTCAACATGTCATAAAAACGTGAATGCTTGGCATGAACATGAAGATCTTTATTATAAAACCACATACACATGCAACATCCAATCTTTTATGCATAAATCAATGTATTACGATTTAAACTGTGAGCAAGGAAGGGATTCAAACGTGTCTCGATGATTATTTGCAAGAAATAACGTTTATATCGCGCGTACGGCTCTCCGGGACGAACGGATCTCCAAACAAATATAAAACCTTAAAAGCTCGGCTATGGGGTTGTGAAAACTCTTGCTTGAACGATGAAGATGATGGAGAAAAGATGAGGAAGGCGGCTAGGAAGTTTACGTGAGGTTAGGGAAGAATTAGGGTAGAATATTTTAGGATAAATACATTAATTATTTAAAAAGATAATATACCATAATAAAATAGAATTTAACACTCATAAAAACATATTAATCTGATAATAGCCTGAAAATCCCGAAATATATAATTAAGGTATTTTTAAAGGTTAATAAAAGTCATAAAAATAACTTATTTTGGGTAAAAACGGGCACATAAAAATATATATATATATATATAAATACTATAATTTTCTTGAAATAATACCTTAAAATAATATTTTAAGGCTCCTAAAATCTCATAATATATTTTGGGTGAAAAACTAATATTTCGTTCGCCCACGATCCCGCCTACGCGATCATAAAATAATCTTTCTCAAATAAATTCATAAATTACCACCTAGTTGTTTAAATGCCGCAATAATATTTAAAACATGCAACTAAATCACACAATTCACATAGTAACACATAAAATTAATTTAACATATTTTTACTTTATTTTAAAATCATTAAATCTCCTAGTTATGCATGCGGATTTACGTGGTGAATTTCTGGGCGTTACAAAAACAGTCTCAAAACACGAATCGACGGCGTAGAGATTGAAAATCGGTAACCGACAAAATATCGAAATCAATATTAATCTCATATACTTCAAATCAACATTTAGCAGCAAGATAACATCATATATACTCATATCAGCAGCTATAATCATCAACTATAAACTGGAATTCATGATTATATACAAATAAGATAAATTCTTCGATCTGATTTCGAATATATCGCGCATATAAACCTCAAGAACATACATAGAGCATAAAATCTGATCTCTGCAACATTTCAATCTTCAAACCATGCCAAAATAAATAAAAACTTACACTAGATTGAAGCCCTCGTCGCAAAGAGTCCAGAACTATTTTCGGAATCGAAATCGGACGATCAGATCAAAAGTTACGGCGATTTGAAAATCGAAATATAAAAAAAAACGAGGAAGATTCTCGGCTTCTACAGAATTCTGAATTACAATATGAAATATCCATGTATACATGATGATAATCTAATAAAATCGGATAACTTTGGGTAAAATTGCAATCTAGCCCCTGAAACTTCATAAATTACAATTCAGTCCTCGGCCCTTTTTTTAATTTAATTTCAATCCTAAATAATTTAAGAATATTAGAATTTAAATCAAAACTCTAAATATTCCCAAATTAAATAAACTCGGATTAAAATTAAATAAGTTCGGATTAAATTAAATAATCCCGGGCCTTACATTTCTTGCCCACTAAGGTATGATTTCGTCCTCGAATTCATAAACAGTATAGATATGCAGTCAGTATACTCATAAGAATAAAGAATAACAGAAAACTGAATAAGAACTCACATCAGTGGAATAGATATGGAAATCTCTGCTTCATCTCTTCTTCAACTTCCCACGCCGCTTCTTCAACTCCATGTCGATTCCATTGAATATTTACCAATGGAATGGTCTTGTTTTGGAGTTGTTTTTCTTTCCTATCAAGTATCTGAATCGGCTGTTCAAAATAGCTAAGAGTCTCATCCAACTCAGCTTTATCAGGTTGCAAGATATGAGATTCGTCAGGTTGATACTTGCGAAGCATCGATACATGAAATACATCATGTATACCAGATAAAGATGTAGGAAGAGCGAGTCGATAAGCAAGATTGCCTATCTTCTCAAGTATCTCATACGACCCAATAAATCGTGGAGATAACTTTCCTTGCTTGCCAAATCTGACTGTGCCCCTGAACGGTGAAATCTTCAAAAACACTCTATCTCCCTGTTCAAAACATAATGGCTGACGTCGAACATTTGCATATCTGGCTTGTTTATGTTGTGTTGTTCTCATTCTCTGCTGAATTAACTTCACCTTCTTAGTCATCTGTCTGATCATATCCGGTCCCAACTCAGGCACCTCTGACACATCATAACAATACAATGGCAATCGACACTTCTTTCCATACAATGCTTCAAATGGAGCCATCTCTATATTCGTCTGATAGTTGTTGTTATATGAAAATTCCACAAGTGGTATTGAATCTTGCCATGTAATACCATAATAAAGTACTACAGCTCTAAGCATATCCTCAAGAGTCTGAATGGTTTGTTCAGATTGTCCGTCGGTTTGAGGATGATAAGCGGTACTCAAATGTAAACGTGTACCTAGAGCTTGCTGTAGACTATGCCAAAAGTGTGAAGTAAATCTCGGATCTCGAACAGATACAATCGACTTTGGCACACCGTGTAATCATACCACTTCTCGAACATATAAATCTATCATCTGATCATGACGATAAGTCATTCGGTATGGAATAAAACATGCATATTTCGTCAACCTGTCAATAATCACCCAAATAGCATCGCATCCTCGGGATGATCGTGGCAATTTCGTCACAAAGTCCATGGAAATATGGTACCATTTTCATTCAGGAATAGACAAACTCTGTAATAAGACACCTGGTTTCTTTCTTTCAGCTTTCACTTGTTGGCAATTGAGGCATTTAGATACAAATTCAGTCACATCAAACTTCATTTGTTTCCACCAGTACTGATTCTTCAGATCGTTGTACATTTTTCTGCCTCCAGGATGAATACTGAATTGACTACAATGGGCTTCTTTCAAAATATTCTGTCTCAAATCTGAAAGAACGGGAACAACAATTCGGTTATTCACATATAAGATATCATCATCACTGACCTTATACTCAGACTGGTGTCCTGATTTGATCATTTCAATCGACTTCTGAACATTCAAATCAGATTTCTGTGCTTCTTTGATTCGAATCAACAATTCAGGCTCAGCACTAATAGCACAAACTCTCATTGGTCTTCTATCTGTCTCAAATATTAATCCAAAAATATAGCAATCTTCAATCAAATTAGATATACCTATAGTAGACAAGGACAAAGCACATACCTTTCTACTTAGGGCATCTGTTGTTGCATTCGACTTCCCTGGATAATATTTGATTTTACAATCGAAATCTTTCAATAAATCGAACCCTCTTCGTTGTCTCATGTTTAGTTCAAATTGTGAAAACTGATATTTCAAACTCTTGTGATCAGAAAAGATTTCAAATTTCTCATTATACAAATAATGCCGCCAGATTTTCAATGCAAAGACGATAGCTGCCAATTCAAGATCATGAATTGGATATCTGACTTTATGTGGTTTCAGTTGTTGAGAAGCATAAGCGACAACATGTCCTTTTTGCATTAAAACACATCTCAAACCTTGGTGAGAGGCATCACAATACACAACAAAATCACCAGTACCTAAAGAGATTGTCAAGACCGGTGTTGTAGTCAATCTTTTCTTCAACTCAAGAAAACTAGATTCGCACGCTTCAGACCACACAAACGGTGCATTTTTCTATGTAAGATGTGTAATTGGCTTTGCAATAGACGAGAAGTCTCGGATAAATCGACGGTAATAACCTGCTAAGCCCATAAAACTTTGAATTTCTGGCACAGATATCGTTCTCTGCCAACTAATCACAGCTTCAACTTTACTTGGATCGACGGAAATATCATCTCTTGAAATTATATGACCAAGAAAAATCACTTTCTGCAACCAATATTCACATTTTGATAACTTGGCATACAATTTCTCTTATCGTAGAGTTCTCAATACAGTTCTGAGATGGTTGGCATGATCACACAGGTTCTTAGAGTAAATCAAAATATCATCGATAAATATAATCACGAAGTCATCTAGATACTTTTGAAATACTCTATTCATCAATCCCATAAATACTGCTGGTGCATTCGTTAAACCAAAAGGCATGACTATAAACTCATAATGACCATACCTTATTCTAAATTCAGTCTTAGGGATATCTTCCTCTCTTACCCTCAGTTGATGATAGCCAGATCATAAATCAATCTTCGAATATACTGAAGAACCCTGCAATTGATCAAATAAATAATCTATATGAAATAAAGGATATCGATTCTTTACCGTTGCTTTGTTCAATTTACGGTAGTCAATACATAATCTCATCGATCCGTCTTCCTTTCTTACAAACAATACCGGAGCGCCCCAAGGAGAAACACTCGGTCTGATATAACCTTTGGCTAACAGATCTTCAAGCTGCTCTTTCAGTTAATTCAATTCAATTGTTTCCATACGGTAAGGTGCTTTCGAAATTGGTTGCGTACCTGGAATCAATTCAATACTGAAGTCTACCTCTCAAAATGGATGCAATCCTGGAGTCTCGTCAGGAAAGACATCAGCGAATTCACTAACCACTGGCAAATCAGCCAATTGCGGGCTAGTTTTCATCATATCTACTGCATAAATCAGAAATTCTTCTGCCCCTTTCTGCAACAAATCAGTAATAGCAAGAACAGATATCAAAGGAATTCTGGCTCGTGAACCCTTATCATAGAATTTCCATTCGTCAGCCATCTCCGGTCTGAACTTCACAATCTTCTGAAAACAATCAACTGTGGCTTTGTACTTGGTTAACATATCGATCCCGATTATACAATCAAAATCATACAACCCAAGCACAATACAATCAATCTCAATCTCATGACCTTCAAACGGAAATGTACAATTTCGTATAGACTTCACTGATATGATACCTCTTCCCAAAGGAGATGAAATAGACACTACAGTAGCTAAGGGTTCAACAAGAAATTCATGTAATGCAACAATTGCTCAGAAATAAACGTATGTGATGCACCAGTATCAAATAATACATAGGCAGGATAACCATAAATGAAACAGTTACCTGCAATCACATCATCTGGTGAAGCTTTTGCTTGCTCTTCAGTCAGTGCAAACACTCGAGCTTGTTGCCTCTGCTGCTGGCTCCCAGCTTGACTTCCTCCAGCACGGCTCTGTGATGATGGCTGAGGTTGGAATGAATGCACTGAGGATGCTTGCCTCTCTGGCTGTGTCACTGATCGAGATGATCCAGCACCCTGTGCACTTCCAGAACCTCGCTGTGGACATACTCTCGCAAAATGACCCGATTGTTGGAAAATGTGACAACTGCCAAACACTCCTCTGCACTGCTCATTGGGGTGACGTCCTCCACATTTAGAACTGTAGACATCAGAAGTACTGGATTTCTGTCCACCTCTAAACTGTCTGGATCCACTTGAACTCGAAGAGCTACTACCTGATCGTTTAAACTGTTTGTTTTTTCCCTTGAAGAAATTCTTCTTGCCACTGCTACTACCTCCTGCATCCAATCGAGGTGGTGGTGGAATCTGTGGCTGCTCTTGCTGTTGTTTCATCGGCTGTGGTACAAACTGTGCTCCTCATTGCCTCAGTATTCCTGCTTCAGCTCCTTTTGCATGATCAAGAGCATCAGCAAAATTGTTTGGTCGTCCAGCATTCACTAGAGTGAAGACCTCGGGATTCAAGCCATTGATAAATTGATCGGCTTGAGCTTCATCACTTGCAGCAATATGCGGAGCGAACTTCAGTAGACTAGTAAACTTTGCAACATATTCTTCAATATTTAACTTTCCCTGTTGCAAACTTGAAAACTCCGCTCCCTTGTCTTTACGATAAGAAACAGGAAAGAATCGTTGATAGAAAGCAGTTTTAAATACAGCCCATGTAATAACTATACCTCGGTTTTCAAATGCTCTCCTTATCGTACCCACCAACTATTTGCAAGGCCATGTAATTGATGGATCACCAGTCTCACACGACGTTCATCTGTATAGTCGAGGGATTCAAATAACTGCTTGATATCCTTTAGCCAATTCTCACAATCCATAGCATTCTCAGTTCCTTGTAACGTCGGTGGTTTGAAGGATTGAAATCGTTTCAGTAGTTTTTCCATCGGAGTTGCATTATCGTCAATTGTATCAACAGACGTACTACCCTATCCTAGTTCAGGTGATGTTACTGGTACCTGTGGAAATGTCTGTGCAGAATTAGTCTGTTCTGGTTGATTCACTGTACGTCTAGTATTCGGTGCTGGTCGGGGAGACATATCTGATAATCAAAAAAATTAGTGCATAATTCATCAATATAAATCTCAGACCATAGTTCTGTTTCAGTCTCCCTCTGATTAGCACAATCATGCCTTCTCAAAAGATTGAGTCTGATTCAATCTCAGTCCAACATGCTTCCAATCATATCAGATAACAAATAGCATGCAATGTCTAAAAGCTGTAAATTAATTAAAATAATAAACATGCTTCAAGAATAAATAGATCAGAATAGAAGACTCAATCTACCCCGCTCATCTATTCTCAGTCCGAGAAACTTAAGCTTTGATATCACCTGTTGTGGAGACCTCGGGTTGCTAATCTTATCTTAGGGCAATTAATGATTAATGAAACAATTAATCAAGTCTTTAAAATAATATTCAAACCAAGAGATAAATTTTATTTTTTTTAAACACAGCACCTCGCTCGATCGGGCAAATTCGGTCGATCGAGCGAGCTAGGAAACCAAGCTCTCGGGTCTGCATTATTTTTGGCCTCGCTCGATCGATGGAACTCACCCGATCGAGCGAGCTCAAAATTCCAATTCTCGGTTTTGAAAATTTAAGGGCCTCGCTCGATCGGTGCAATTCACCCGATCGAGCGGCTCCCCTGCTTCAGAAATTCTGCAGATTTATTTTTGTTGTCAACTTCGAACATTCAATCCAAATCATTCAAAAACCAACTCCAATCATGGTTTATAAAATCTAAAACATGCATACATACATGTAGTAAGTCCCTAGCATCAAACCATGCGATTATTACATCAAACTAGTCGTTCAAAAAGCGATAAAAGTCACAACGACATCAATACTTATACATAAACTTCAACCCAAAATAGTTCTATGATGTTTGATTCTTCTAGACATAAAATTTCAGATATAACCTGTGGTGTCGCTAAGTCGCGTCACGCCCAAATTACCCAACTCAATAGATAAACAAGAATATGTAGTAGTGTGAGTAGGGATCGTTCCCACGAGAAATGGGAAATTTAATGTATTCTAAATAAAACAAAGAAGGGGTTTTTGAGTTTTGGAATTAACTAATAAAAATTAAAGCAATTAAAAAGTAATATTATCACTATCATGCAAGAATGAAAATTAAACTGGAGAAATCAATAAGAGACAAGTCTTGGTATCGGTCGACTACACCCTTGATATTTATTCATTCAATCATCAATTTCCTAAAAATAATTAATCTTATCAAATATTCATCATTGAAAATCAAATTCCTATTTTACCTTAAACTTAGTTAATTAGAAACCAGCGTTCTAGATTAACCCTTACCAATAAATTAACCCGGATTCCAGCGATCTAGATTTAAATTTAAGGTAGCATTCAAACAAGTAAAACTGATGAACCTAGACAACACATGCACCAGCGGATATATTTAGCCTAGTCAAGAGTTGTTCCTACGATTTAATAAATTCAACAGCACAAAATATCAAAATTAGTTGCTTCGCAAATTAGTTGATTCAAACAATTACAGATTTGAATTCTAATTTAGCTGTAGTTTGCATAGCAAAATCCTAAGATGGCCAATCCAAAAATTTTGCATACAAACATGAAATAAAACAGATCAACTATTGATACTCAATAAGAATTAAGCACTGAAAATCGAATCTCATGAATAAATTATATCAAGGTTTCGTCTCACTCAACCAATTATAAAAGTTTAGCTACAACGATTCATCAAAAACTCAAGAAAAATTCAAAAGAAAGGAAGAAAACTTGAGAGAGAATTGTAATACAAAACCTAGCCGACCGCCTTCAAGATATTCCAAGTCTGATAAATCTCTCCCAAAAACGGAATAAAATCCTAATAAAAACTAGAGTCCAAAATAAAAGAGTTTCCAAAATTACAAAGTTTTTTTTCCGAACAGACTAGCGCGCTCGATCGCATGAATATGCAGGATCGAGCGCATGAAAAATAGTGAATCTACTGTTTTGAAATTCCTCGGCCGCGCTCGATCCTATGAGTTCCTTGGATCGAACGCGTGAAAAGTGAGTTGTCTACTACCTTGAATCTTCAGATGTCGCGCTCGATCCTGTGAGTACGTCCGATCGAGGGCATGAAGCATAAAAATCCAATTTCTTCTGAAAACTTGATAATTCCTACACATTAAACCCGGGAATATATTATGTAGCTAAATGTATGCATAAAACAAAACTAAGATAAAACATGAACAAAAACATATGAATGTATGCAAAACACTAACAAAATGACCCTAAAATATGCAAACAAAACGACACTATCAAATTTCCCCACACTTAATCCTTGCTCGCCCTCGAGCAAGTCATGCAAAAACAGAATGAAATAGAACAAACAAGAATCAAGAAATACTACGGAACACTGGCCTCAGTACTTTCAAAATTTTCACATCCATCCATATCCAACTCACTAACATTCTTTTGAAAATTTTTAAAACACAGACTAATTTCACCGCACAAACTTACAAACTCCGCAACTCAAATTCAAAACACTCTCTTCCAAATTCAAGTAACACATTCATGGATCATGACGACTTTTCAAGGTTTCACATGATCAAAATGAATAGATAATCAAATCAACACACTCACACTCGGGTAAATGCAAAGAATTCTAGTGTGTGTGTTTCGATCAAAACTTCATATTCATCAACAGTGTCAATCGACAGTCCATAGGCAAAATTCTCGCAACCCCTCTCCACTAGTATATTGGGCGACTGTGACTCGATCAATAGGTCTTAATCAGCTTGTAATGTTAGGCTTGGGTCATGGCTACAATGAAGGGAAAGGAATTCAAAGAGGAAGTAAATTATGCTCTTTTTCTAAAGTCCACTCTTTTTTATTCAGATTTCAACCTTTTTTCACTTCATTGATATTCAAATTTTTTTATTGCTTTTCACCAACTAATTTTTTTCTTTTTCTTTTCACCACTTTCATTCTCATTTTTTTTATATTCCCTTTCGCTACTACCTTTTTTTTTCATCACACCATCCACATTCACAAAACAAAGTAGGAGCATAAAAAATAATTTCGACATTCAACTTACTCCCTTAAAGGTAGGAAATAGTGTTTAGGCTATAGGTAGTAGTTGTAGGACCTTGAAACAATGCCGAATGGGGGTTTACCACACGTTTACATGCATGCCACTCGTTTTTCAAGTAGTCTCAAACAAGGTACTAGGGATAAATAATTCAGTGGGTGGCTTGAAAACCTCAAACGATATTCATAAAAAATTGCCTACATCATTTCTAAGTCACAGTTTACCGGTATTGCGCCTCGAGGGGTGTCCAAACTTGTTCTAGACATGTCTCAATTCACCGTCAATTCATACAAATTTCAAACAGTGCAGAAAAGAGAAATCATCAACAGTAAACGATGATCTTGCACAAAATTCAGAATTAAACACCTTATGTGCTCATATCTACGTGAAATCTCAATAGGGCATCTAAGGATAATTCAAGAAAAAAAAATTCTGGCCCAAATAATCCAAAAAATGCCTCAATCCTATCCATGTTGTATGTTTCAAATTTTAGATTCAAGCACAAATCACAGAGTATATAGGAGTTCACTCGTCTATTTGGTTCCATCGGTTCAAAATTTTGGTTAGATAGGCAAGTGATTCAGTTACTGAACAACAAAAATAACTCTTCATCATTGGCCAAGCTACCCATTTCTTTCTTAACTCAATACGAATGCAACACAATGATATGACACTAATATGAACCAAATTCAAAAACGCAACAAAAACAAATGTAATGCATGAATGCACACAAAATGCATGAAACACCCCCCCCCCCCACACTTAAACTAAGCATTGTCCTCAATGCTCGAGAACAAAACTAACAAAAAACAACCAACAAACCAAAGAAAAAAATGTAAAAAGAATGCAATGCAAAGAAAAGAAAACAAGACTCCCCTGGTTTAGCGGTTGGCGTCGTTCTCCTCTTCATGCTCGGGAGGAAGGATAGGATTGGCAAGTGTAAACTCAAAAGATGGTGGGAATGGTACAGCCGGTGGTAGCGTGGTGGGGTCGATCCCGAGCCTCTCGGAAATACCTCGGCAAATGTAGTCCAAGGCCTAAAAATTCAAAGCTACAGCCGCATTAAACACTTTTTGGTGCTGGGCGTCAGAACAGTGACAGTAGTAGTTCTGCGGGGAGGCAGCACAGGGCGTACAGGATCGTGGACTGGCACAAATTGATTGTCCGCCATGAATTGGCTTCTCCGATATTCTTGTTTGGCATCGATAGCCGCTTTGTCAATGGGGCGCATTGGTTGCAACCATTCCTCATTGGGTCAAGGTTGCACATCGGCGTGCAGGCACAGCTGTGTGATGATAATCAGGAAGAAAAGACCCGCTGTCCAGGAAGTGATAGAATGCCGCATCTGATCGTGAATCACTCGTCCCACATTGACCGGTAAATTAAGATCGAGAGCTTAGATTAGCACGGCACGCTCAACATGGACTTCACTCGTGTGGGATATGGGCATCAGACGACGGGCAACGAAGGTGTACCAAGTGGCCGGACCCATTTGTAGGTATTTATCCTTAAAGCATTTCAAAGTAACAGGGTCCAGCCAGGCAGCCCCAACAAAGCACAATTGCTGAAGAACCTCGTGTAAATCCGGGGCGAGGGCGTTGCTTTGGTATAGGCTATCATCGACATCCGGCGTCACCAGCAGACTATTCAACTCGTTAGGTGCATAAGAAACCAAAGTGCCTCTAATGAAGGCCTTGCTATCCACTCGTTCCGCAGCGTTAGCATAAAATTCCCTAACAATAGGGACAATGGCCGGAGGAAGCTGCTTGCAAAATGTGCCCCACCCACGGTTCAATACTTGGACAGTCACATCGCTTTCGTGAACATCAAAATCAAAACCCCTCTCAGTAATAGGGGAGCGATGGAGTTTTGCATTATCATACCTATCCCGAGCCGTTTGGTTGACGAATCGGCCGGCGAGGTTTAGTGAAGTGTTTGAAGCATTTGTGCCCTGGCGAGAAGATTTGCCTATCTCTCTATTGCGTTTCGGAGCCATGATGTCGCAAGAATTGCAAGAAAAATTGACAGGGGCAATTTGTCGAACACGTGGTGTGCACCAAAAATTGCGGCGTTCCTAGCAAAATATGGCGATGGAGAAGTGGAGATGAGAGAAGGGATGATGATTCCAAGCCGTAGAATGATGCCTGCAAGAGATGAAGAATAATTTGTGAATATTGAGAGGATTCGAAATTTGGGGGTTTAGGGTTTTAGGGAGGCCGAGAGAAAAAGTGAGAGGAGAGAGGAGGAAAAGAAGAGAAAAGAAAAAATAAATACGCGTAAAAGGGGGCGCGCTCGATCCCATGAGTATGCAGGATCGAGCGCGCCACTTAAAAGTCCGAGACAGTGAGTTTGGGATTTCCGCGCGCTCGATCCCATGAGTTTATAGGATTTCCGCGCGCTCGATCTTATGAGTTCGCAGGATCGAGCGCGGAATTCCTTCAGTGATACTTTTTGTGATTTTTAAAAAATTCCTGAAAACCAAGTAAACACAAATCAAACAAACAGACGACTAAGATGAAATTTAAAAAAAACAAACAAAAGGAATAGAGATACTGGGTTGCATCCCAGTCAGCGCCTTTGTTTACGGTCGTTGGCTCGACTGAATGTTGCGATTTACTCGACATTTGGCGGAGCATCTAGCGTGATATCATGCTTGTCCCCTCCTAAATTTGCTTGGACTTCTTCATAGTAGTGTTTAAGCCGGTGGCCATAGACCTTGAATGTTTTGGATGTGTCCAAGCTTTTAATTTCGACTGCACCATGGGGAAAGACATTAGTTACAACAAACGGACCATTCCAATGTGAACGCAACTTACCTGGAAATAACCGAAGTCGTGAGTGATAGAGTAAAACTTTCTGAACGACTTCGAATTCCCATCTAGAAATCATTTTGTCGTGGAATGCCTTTGTCTTGTCTTTGTAGATATTTGAACTGGCATAAGCATCATTGCGGATCTCTTCTAATTCTTGCAACTGCAGCTTTCGTTGTTCGCCGCTCTCATCCATCCGCATGTTAAAGTTTTGGATCGCCCAATAGGCTCTATGCTCCAATTCTACTGGCAGATGACATGGTTTTCCAAAAATCAGCTTATATGGGGACATTCCAATCGGCGTCTTGAATGCGGTTCTATAGGCACATAGAGCATCATCCAAACACAAGCTCCAGTACTTCCTTGTAGGATTCACGGTCTTTTCTAGGATGGACTTAATCTCTCTATTCGAAACTTCAGCCTGACCATTGGATTGTGGGTGTTATGCGGTGGATATCCTGTGCGTCACATGGTACTTTTTTAGCAAACTGGCCACAGTTAGATTGCATAAGTGCGTTCCTCTATCACTGATGATGGCTCGTTGGATCCCAAACCTGGAGAAAAGATTGTGCTTGATAAACTCTGCAACAATTTTAGAATCATCAGTACGGGTGGCCTTTGCTTCCACCCATTTCGAGACATAGTCGACAGCAAGTAATATATATATATATATATATATATATATATATATATATATATATATATATATATATATCCATATGAACTTGGAAAAGGTCCCATGAAGTCTATGCTTCACACATCAAATATTTCACAAACTAAAATAGGTTGTTGAGGCATCTCCTTATGCTGGGAGATATTACCTGTCTTCTGGTATTGAGTGCACGAGTTACAAAAACCGTAAGCGTCTCGAAATAAGGATGGCCAGAAAAATCTGCAATCTAACACCTTTCTCACTATCATTTTTTCTCCAAAATGGCCACCACGTGCATGAGAATGACAAAACGTGAGAATAGGAATTACCTCGCTCGCAGGTACACATCGATGTATAACTTGATCAGAACAGTGTTTCCACAAGTATGGATCATTCCACACATAATACTTGTCATCGCTTCTCACCTTGTCCTTTTGTGCCTTGGAGAATTCAGAGGGAAACCCTTTAGTAACTAAATAATTGACAATATTTGCGTACCAGGGTAATTCTATGCTTGCTGAAAACAGCTGCTCATCAGGAAATTCTTCACGCAAGCTCAGCTCCTCGTCGATATGAACTAGGCTGCTCAAGTGGTCAGCGACTTGATTTTTTGTCCCTCTTTTGTCCTTGATTTCCACGTCAAATTCGCTCAGGAGTAGTATTCATCTTATTAGCCTTGGTTTCGCCTCCTTCTTTGCCATAAAAAACGAAGAGCTGCATGATCAGAATAAACAATGACTTTAGCACCAAGTAAATAAGAGAGAAATTTTTCTAATGCAAAAACTACAGCCAAGAGATCCTTTTCAGTGGTGGAGTAGTTCCGTTGGTCATCGTTCAGGATACGCGAAGCATAGTAGATAGCATGCGATGCTTTTCCAACTTTTTGGACCAAAACCGCTCCCACAGCATAGTCGCTGGCATCACACATGATCTCAAATGGTTTGCTCTAGTCCGGTGGTTGGATTATTGGTGCAGATGTCAATGAGTCTTTGAGTTTGTCAAATGATGTTTTGCATGGTACATCAAACTCAAACGGGACATCTTTTTGCAACAGTTTGCACATAGGGGATGCGATCTTGGCGAAGTCCTGAATGTATCTCCTGTAGAAACCTGCATGGCCAAGAAAAGAGCGCACTTCCCGCACACATGTGGGATAAGGGAGAGATTGAATAATATCAATTTTAGCTTTGTCTACCTCTATTACCTTAGATGAAACGACATGACCCAACACAACACCTTACCCAACCATAAAATGACACTTTTCAGAATTTAGGACTAGGTTGGTTTCGACACACCTCTTAAGGACAAGAGCAAGGTTAGACAGACAGTTTTCGAATGAATCACCATAGACAGTGAAATCATCCATAAAAACTTCTAATATATGCTCAATGAAATCCGAAAAGATACTAACCATACACCGTTGGAAAGTGGCCGGTGCATTGCAAAGTCCAAAAGGCATCCGTCGATATGCAAAGGTCCCAAACAGGCAAGTGAATGTCGTCTTCTCCTGATCTTCCGGCATAATAGAAATCTGAAAATAACCAGAATACCCATCAAGAAAACAATAATAAGGATGACATGCCAAATGTTCAATCATTTGATCAATAAAGGGTAAAGGGAAATGGTCCTTTTGGGTTCCAGCATTTAATTTCCTATAATCTATCCACTCATTTTGAATTCGGGTGGGAACCAATTCATCATCCTTGTTCTTCACCAGAGTTATCCCGGTTTTCTTGGGCACCACTTGAACTGGACTGACCCACTGGCTGTCAGAAATCGGGTAGATGACTCCAACTTCAAGGAGTTTCAGAATTTCAGCCTTCACCACCTCCATCATTAGTGGGTTCAACTTTCTTTGCGGCTGACGTGAGGAATTCGCTCCTTCCTCCATCAAAATTCTGTGCATGCATGTGGAAGGGCTAATTCCCTTGATGTCTGCTATGGTCTACCCAATAGAAGTCTTGTGCTCTTGTAGTACTTTGACTAATTGTTCCTCTTGTTCGGCTTTCAAACTATTGGAGATGATGACTGGTAATGTTTCTCCTTCTCCAAGGAAAACATACTTAAGATGTTTGGGAAGCGTCTTTAGTTCAACCACTGGCGCCTGCAAAACAGATGGAAGGCGCCGAGTATTAGAGATCAAAAATGATATATAAGAGACATTACCTGACTGAGGTAGCTCAGGAGAACTGTTCAGAATTTTCTCCATCTCTTTCACTTCTTCGCTGAATCCAATTCCATCATCCTACTGAATGGGTGCAACAATAGCCACCTCAAGCTCATTTTTCCTGCATGCTCATAATAATCTTGTGCCAAGTAATCCATAATATCAACAAAAAATACACAATCATCAATGTCAGGAAATTTCATGGCATCATAAATATTGAATTTCACAACTTCTCCATCAAATTCCATAGTGAGTGTGTCACTGTGAACATCAATTTTATTCATGAAAGTTTTCAAGAATGGTCTGCCTAACAAAATAGGGCTATTGTTATCACCATTTTCCATATCGAGCACATAAAAATCTGCAGGAAATATCAAGTCATTTACTTGCACTAACACATCTTCTACTATTTTCCTAGGGTATGCATTAGACCTATCAGCTAACTGAATAACAATTTCAGTTTTATTCAATGGACCAAGTTTCAAGGATGCATAGATAGAATATGGCATAACATTGATTGATGCTCCTAGATCTAACATGAACTTTTCAAGTCTAACATTCCATATAGTGCATGGGATAAAAAACATACCTGGATCTTTGCATTTTTCGGGCAATTTTCTTTGTATCACATCAGATACGTTCTCACCAAGCTTCACTTTTTGACAACCCTTCAGTGTCTGTTTCCTCTATGTTGTGCATAATTCCTTCAAAAACTTCGCGTATCGAGGTACCTGCTTAATAGCATCTAGCAACGAAATATTTACCTCACATCTACGAAAAGTCTCATAAAGTTACTTTATCCCTTCATCTTTTCTAGACTCCTTAAGTGCAAAGGGAAAAGGGGCAACAGGCTTATATTCAGAAAGTGGAGGAAACTTACCTCTTGGCGCTTCTTTCTTGGATGCTTCTCCATTAGTCTCTTTCGGTTCTTCTTGTGGCTTTTCCTTAGATGAAGCCTCAACTTCTTTCTCCTTAATCTTTAACTCATTTCCATTCCTTAGAGTAATAGCACTTGCGTTCTCTCTTGGATTTGGAATTGTTTGAGATGGTAAAGCACTGGAATGTTGTGCTTCCAACTTATTGATTGCAGTGGCGAGCTGTCCCATCTAAGTATTCAAGTTTTGGATACTTGCTCTTGTTTCCTGTTGGAAAGTTACAGTATTAGTAGCAAAATCCTTAACAATATTTTCTAGAAACTCACCAGGAGTTGGAATTTGAGGGCGCTGTTGTTGTTGAGGAGGATACGGTGGCCTATAAGCTTGATTGTGGGGTGGTGCTTGAGGCCCAGATTGATTTGCCTGAGGGTTCCCATATCTCAGATTTAGATGATACTTCCAATCAGGATTGTATGTGTTGGAATAGGGATCGTATTTCCGCTGTGGTGGTCCAGGAAATCCTCCAGTAGCATTGACATGTTCAACTGATTCTTCTTGAAGTGTGGGACACATATCAGTAGCATGTCCCACTGCAGCACAAATCCCACATGCCTTTGTAGTTTGTCCATTCCCTACAGCCATCTGACGCACAAGAGACGTCAATTTAATTAATTGTTGCTCAAGGGAAGAGACATTTACCTCGCTGTTCTTCTTTGGTACATGCTCATTCCTGTTGGTGCCAAATTGTTGAGAATTGGCAACCATATTCTCAATTAAATTCCTCGCTTGTACCGGCGTTTTATCCATAAAAACGCCTCCACTTGCTGCATCTAGCATACTCCTGTCATGAGGCAACAAACCTTCATATCATAATTGAATCAATTGATTTTCACTTATCTGGTGCTGCGGACAGCTAGCACAAAGCTTCTTGAACCACTCCCAGTATTCATGCAGTGATTCCCCTGAGTATTGCTTGATTCCATAAATTTCCTTCCGGATGTTCGCAGCTCTAGAGGCTGGGAAATATTTTTCCAAAAAGATTCGTTTCATCTCCGTCCAAGTTGTGATAGAACCAGAGGGCAAGTAATATAGACAATCCTTCGCAGCACTCTTCAAAGAGAATGGAAAAGCTCTCAGCTGAATCTGCTCCTCTGTCTCTCCATGGGGTTTCATACTCGTGCAAACAATGTGGAATTCCATCAAGTGTTTATTCGGGTCCTCACCTGCAGAACCATGAAAGGAAGGTAATAAGTGAATCAATCCAGATTTAAGCTCGAAAGTTGCATGATTTTCTAAAGTAAGAAAAGTAATGAATAGAGGTTGTTGATTGGGGTCAGGAGTGCCCAATTGTCTAAGACTCAGGTTAGCATTAGCAGCCATCTCTTCTTCTGGAAATGCAGCTCGAGCAGCTTTCCCTTGTTGTTGCCTACGAATTTCTCTCCTTCGCCTGTGCAAAGTCCTTTCGATTTACGGGTCGTAGAGAAAGTCTTCTTCAGCAAAATCACTTGAAAGCATGAACGAGAGAACTAAAAACAAAGAAAAGAGAGAAGAGTGAGATTAAACAAAACAAAACAAAAATAAAAAAACACAATAAATTAAACACCGATCCCCGGCAACGGCGCCAAAATTTGGTGTCGCTAAGTCGCGTCACGCCCAAATTACCCAACTCAGTAGATAAATAAGAATATGTAGTAGTGTGAGTAGGGATCGTTCCCACGAGGAAAGGGAAATTTAATGTGTTCTAAATAAAACAAAGAAGGGGTTTTTGTGTAGTAACCCAGAACCATTTTAAGATAATAATATTTTAAACAGGATTAAGGGTTAGTAATTGACCAATCCCGGAGTATAATTGGAATTCAGAAGCAAAATTTGGGCTTTTGAATTTTGGGCTGGATCGGAAGCTCCGATCCCAGCCGCTTCGGAAGCCAATCGGAAGCACAGAGATCGGAAGCTCCGATCCAGGAACAGAAGTTCCGATCTCCAGCTGCGAGCAATGTTCGATGACTCAGCCAAGAGTTTTGACAAGTGTCGAACGAAGAGCAGATCGGAATCTCCGATCGTCGGATCGGAAGTTCCGATCGCCATGTGTCATGCATGCACGGATCGGAAGCTCCGATCCAATATTGGTTGTTCCGATCATGTCCGGGAATTTTGCCTATAAATAGGGGTCTTCGAAGTTCATTTTGAATACGAATTCCTAGTTTCCTTCTTCGATCAGTTATATAGTGCGAGTTATACACTTGAGGGCCCTATCGATAATAGTGAGAGATTCTAGAATAATAAAGAAGTTGTTATAGTCATCCAGAGTCAGCGACATCAAAGGGCTTACTACGGACGAAGGTATGGTCCGGGAATCTATTTAAGTTTTGGGAGTATTTATTAGCTTAGTTAAGGCTTATAGAACTTGTGTAGTGATACGATGAACTTTTGAATATAGGCTTAGAACCTAGGATCCTACTTTACTTGAACTAGCCTAGAGGTACGTACACATTGACTGCGATTTCCAGCGAGTATACATGTTTATATGTTGCATTTATTTGGCATTATTATATGGCATGATATATGATTTACCGCTTTCTATATTCATATGTCATGTGCATATACACGTTGAGTCTATACCTTGTTATACCTGATTATAGAGCCGCTCAACTCTATACTCGATAGTCTATCACTGAGAGTACCGCGACGGCGGGGACATGTATGTCTGACTACTCTGGTGTACTAGACGAGTGTGGTTGCACCCAGAGGATGATCCGTGCGGTGGCAGCACTCATGTGGCGCCGGTACTGAGCATGACTTTTCAGATGACCCTTTACCAGTCATCATGTTGCATGCATTATATATATCTTTACTCATGTCTATGTACTGGGCGTTAGCGCTCACGTACTAGTTGTTATCTTGGACACCCTATTCCACGGAGCAGGTCGCAGGATGGACGGAGTCGGTAGTTCAAGGCAGGACTAGGGAGCCGGAGCCTTTTCAAGGGATTTTATACAGCAGGATTTGTTTAGCTGTATACATGTTTTAGACAGTTTACTTTAAACTTTTTGATATGGTTGTATCGTTATAGTATCAAGCCTGAACTTGTTTTACTAAGCTGATATGTAAATTATAGGGTTTGTTTCCGCACGTTGTACTCTGTTAAGCATTTTGCTTTATTAAGTTTAATGCATGCTATTAGTTTTCAGTTAGTAGGTGATTCCATGCAGGGTCACTACATTTTTGGTATCAGAGAATGCTTAGATTTTGGGATTAGTACTCGGGATTTAGTTTAGTCTTGATTAATTATTGCGCATTTGGGATTTTAATGTGCAATTCTTTTCAGGATATGGCTGACGAAAGTCACGGTAGTGTTGGCCAGGGAGGTGGTAATCATCATCGTCATCATCGCCATCATGATGATCGATATCGTCCTCATGAGGATAGACGTCGCTACACTATCAATAAGTTTATACAAGTAGGACCGAAACCCTTGGTGGGAGGCGAGAATCCTGAACAAGCGAGAGGATGGATGTATAAACTCGAGAGTACTTTTCGAGCTTTCGAGTGCACTGAGGAGCAGAAATTGGAAGTTTTAGAATTTGTTCTAGAGGATCGAGCACGCTTATGGTGGGATGCCAAAGCTAAGAAGGAGGAATTTTGCAGCCACTGTGGTGGGAAGCATCCTGCAGCTTCATGTCGGAAGGCTACTGGTGCTTGTTATATTTGTGGTGAGCAGGGACATCTGCGGAAAGATTGTCCTCAGGTATGGGTTCTGCTAGTGGATCGGGATCACAGATTGGATCTCAGGCTTCTACTTTTCCATGTCAGCAGCCAGCACCACAGAGTTCTTCTGGTTATCATCCACAGACTCAAGGGAAGGTGTTTGCTCTGTCTTGTTGGAAAACAGGCGAGTTCCCAGACCAATTACGATTGATACCCGGTGCAGCGGAAGTTTAAAATTTTTTTTCATGGAACGTTTCCATGGTATGGGTATCAACCGTTCATCGATTGAATTACGTGTGTGTAAAATTTAAATAACAATTAAATAAATTTTACCTCAAATCTCGCAACGAGATTAATGGACACCAACAGAACAATTCTGCTCTTGTTGTCTCTCCCTGGAACCGATGAACGCCTTCAATCAGGTCCACGAACAGAGGTTTAATCCCTCTGATAGATTGCACTAGAAAATCTATCAGAAGTTTTCTGCGAAGAGAATACACGAATTTGATTCGCTATTCCAGACTGCAATTCAAAATCACAGACCGGAATTTCTCAGACAGAGAGGGAGGGGGGGGCGACGGCCAAGCTTGAGAGAGGGGCTAGGGTTTCGATTTTTTTCTCTCAAAATTATGAGCTATCGTGTGTAATTTCTGTACTGAAATAACTTATTTATAATGCAGGCCACTAACACCTTAGGGCCCATTAGTCATAAGCTGGGGCCCGACAAGCAAAGCCCGCTCGTTCAGAAATTAATATAAAATTCATCGTGACTCCGATTGATGAAACGATTTCACCAATGTGCACAGAAACCATTTCTGCACGTTTTAAAGTCAAAATAAATTTTCCTGAATCCGAATTCAGTGGTTTCCAAAAATGTCCATCCCTATGTCATTTTAGGAAATCCTACTCCCTTACTCTTATTTAAGAAGTCCAACTCCTTAGTTCATTAAATTTAACTCTTTAAATTTAACTATCTCAACGGGGATTAAAACTCCATTACACTGTGTGACCCTCAATGGTTCAGGGATACAGCTAGCCGTGGGCTCACAACTCCTTGTGACTCGGAACAACACTTTCCGACTTGCCCAACGAATCATGGTAAAGCGCCTAGCAACATCGCCCCATGATTCCCTAGGTATCACTGATAGTGCCTACAAGAACCAGTAGATTTTGGTTAGCGTACAGTACGGTCCCTTCATCCATATATCCCGATCGAATCAACAACCATTGGTATATCGAGAGTCGCTCAAGATTCGATAACTATGCAATACATCTTGAAGATCAAATTAGTGACATCGCATGTGCTACTAAGAAACCATTTCTTAAATCACATCAAGTACTCTGGCCAGAGATTTGTCACACTAATATCTCCTCAGATCGCATAGGATATCCACACTCGCAAGTATGTGGTGAATCCTTGACAACAATGCATTGACTCCTATATGTGTCGTAACTGTACCCAATCTCGACACCTGATGACCCCCTCAGAGTCGGTAAACGAGTCAAAGCACAGTACTAGCATATAGAGTCTCCATGATGTTTCAAGTCGTAAGGACTAATGGTGTACAACCAAAACCGCGGACTTTATCCACTCGATAAGTGATAACCACTTGGAAAGTCCGGATAGGGTAGTTCGACTATTCATCCTATGAATATCCATTTGCATGCTTCGAACATCTCCATGTTCCCTACCAATGAAACGTGGTACTCCGCATCGCAAATGCTAGTCTCAAACTCGAGCGATCCTTATCCTTATTATCGGACGGCTCAATCGACTAGGAACGGTTTTAGAATATACAGTGACTATAAGATGTATTTCATGATAGACATCTCCATGTTCTACCACATCTTACATACACTATAGTATATTCAAGGTCTTTATCAAAACAACAATAGTATATCACAATATAACAATATGAAGTAATATAAAGTCATTGCCATAAAAGTGTAAATAATATTAAACAAAAGATTGTTTATACAAAGAGTCAACAAAGCCCATAGCCACACAGTTGGCTCACTGGGCACCCACTCTTACAATCTCCCACTTGCCCTATAGCCAACTAGTCATACTACGTAGACCCATTGCTTCGCGATGTTTGTCAAACAATGGTCCTGGCAAAGGCTTAGTAAGTGGATCAGCGATATTGTCTGCAGAGGCCACTCGTTCGACACTGATGTCTCCTCTTTCCACAATCTCCCGGATTATGTGGTATTTCCTCAGTACGTGTTTGGATCTTTGATGAGACCTTGGTTCCTTTGCTTGAGCAACGGCACCCGTGTTGTCGCAGTACACCGGGACTGGACCAACAAATTCAGGAATGACGCCCAACTCTTGGACGAAATTCCTCATCCAAACGGCCTCTTTAGCAGCAGCTGATGCTGCAATGTATTCAGCCTCAGTGGTGGAATCCGCTGTGGTGTCCTGCTTGGAACTCTTCCAAGAGACAGCACCACCATTGAGCATGAACACAAATCCAGAGGTTGACTTCGAGTCATCCACATCACTTTGGAAGCTAGAGTCGGTATAGCCTTCCAGTTTGAGTTCTCGTCCTCCATAAACCATGAACATATTCTTAGTCCTTCGCAAGTACTTAAGAATGTCCTTCACGGCTTTCCAATGCATCTGACCAGGATTAGACTGATATCTGCTCGTGACACTCAGAGCAAATGCTACATCCGGTCTGGTAGATATCATCCCATACATGATACTACCTATAGCTGACGCATATGGTACATGTGTCATATTCTCTATCTCTTCATCAGTCTTGGGACACATAGACTTGGATAGAGAAACTCCATGACACATGGGTAGATGTCCTCTCTTGGACCCATCCATTGAAAACCGTTTCAATATGGTATCGATGTAGGTTGATTGAGTGAGTCCTATCATTCTCTTAGATCTATCCCTATAGATCTGTATCCCAAGAATGTAGGATGCCTCACCCAAATCCTTCATCGAAAATCTACCTGATAACCATATCTTTGTTGACTGCAACATCCCTACATCATTCCCAATGAGTAGGATGTCATCAACATAAAGTACTAAGAATGTCACCGCATCCTTAACTACTTTCTTGTACACGCAAGGTTCCTCCGGGTTCTTGATGAAACCAAAGTCTTTAATTGTTTCATCAAATTTCTGGTTCCAACTTCTTGATGCTTGTTTTAGACCATAAATTGATCTTTGAAGCTTGCATACCTTATGCTCGCTTCCCATGGATGTGTACCCCTCAGGCTGCTTCATATAGATTTCTTCCTTAATGTCTCCATTAAGAAAAGCAGTCTTCACATCCATTTGCCATATCTCATAGTCATACCATGCAGCTATGGCAATAAGGATTCTTATGGACTTGAACATTGCAACTGGTGAAAAGGTTTCGTCATAGTCAACTCCTTGCCTTTGAGTATAACCTTTAGCCACCAATCGCGCCTTGTAGGTCAATACCTTACCATCAGGCCCAAGCTTTCTTTTGTAGATCCATTTACACCCTATTGGAACAATTCCATCGGGAGGATCCACTAAAGTCCAGACTTGGTTAGTATGCATCGAATCCAATTCTGATTGCATAGCTTCAAGCCATAAATTCGAATCCGCATCAGAAATTGCTTCCTTGAAGCTTCTTGGATCACATCCAATGTCGGGTTCATCTTGACCCTCTTCAAGAAGAAGACCATATCGAACTGGAGGTCTAGAAGTCCTCTCGGATCTTCTAGGTGCAGGCGTGTCCAGCAATGGTTCCTGAGGTGTGGGATCGTTATTTTGTATTTCGGGTTCTTCTCGAACTTCTTCGAGTTCCATCATCTCGCCTTTCTTATCCAATAAGAATTCCTTCTCCAAGAAGGTGGCATTCCTAGAAACAAACACCTTTGTTTCAGCAGGATAATAGAAATAATATCCGATTGAATTCTTCGGATACCCCACAAAATAACACAAGCTGGATCGACTATCCAACTTATCTCCCACTGTCCGCTTCACGTAAGCAGGACATCCCCAAATCCTCAAGTACGAATACTTAGGAGCTTTGCCATTCCATAACTCGTATGGTGTTTTGTCCACTGCTTTAGTGTGGACGTTGTTCAACAACAATACCGCCGTTTCAAGCGCATAGCCCCAAAACGAAGGTGGAAGCTCAGTGAAGCTCATCATAGATCGAACCATGTCCAACAAAGTTCGATTACGACGCTCCGATACACCATTAAGCTGTGGTGTCATAGGAGGAGTCCACTGAGAGAGAATCCCATTCTCTTTCAGATAGTCCAAAAACTCGGTACTCAAGTATTCTCCACCTCGATCCGATCGAAGTGCTTTAATACTTTTACCTAGCTTGTTTTCTACTTCAGCCTTGAATTCTTTGAACTTTTCAAATGCTTCAGACTTATATTTCATTAAATATAAATACCCATACCTTGAATAATCATCAGTAAAGGTAATGAAGTAGGTGTGGCCATGTTGAGTCCCTACTCTAAATGGACCACAAACATCTGTATGGATCAAATCCAACAGATTTTGACTACGCTCAGGCTTCCCCTTAAAAGGAGATTTAGTCATTTTCCCTTTTAGGCAGGATTCACAAGTAGGTAGAGAGTTAATATCAGACATATCAAACATGCCCTCTCCCACTAGCTTGTTCATCCTCCTTGAGGAAATATGACCTAGTCTAGCGTGCCAAAGGTTTGCCGGGTTTTGACTATCGATTTTCCTTTTGTTTGTTGTCGCCGGTTTGTCAATACAATTCACTGGAACGTCTTTTAGTTTTAAATTATATAGATCGTTTTCAAGTTGTCCATTTCCAATTAAACATTCATTCTTGTAAATATTGCAAATCCCATTCACAAAATTACAAGAATAACCATCTCTATCAAGCATAGAAATAGAAATAATGTTTTTAATTAAATCTGGCACAAATAAAACATCTCTCAACAATAATTTAAAACCATTATGCAAAATCAAACAAACATCTCCAATGGCCGTAGCTTCAACTCTGGAACCATTCCCGAGCCTCAGCTGGGTCTCACCCATTCTAAGCCTGCGACTTCTTGTCATCACCTGCAAATCATTGCAAATGTGAGATCCACATCCGGTATCCAATACCCAAGAAGTTGTATTAAGTGACATGTTTATTTCGATATAGAACATACCCTTTGCAGTTCCCAACTGCTCAAGATACTCCTTGCAGTTGCGCTTCCAATGACCCGGCTTCTTGCAGTAATGGCAAACATCCTTGGATTTTCCATCGTTTGAAGCCTTTGTCTTTTGCTTCTTCTCGGGTTCCACTTTCTTGGGTGGGGCAGAACGTTTCTTGCCCTTCATACTTGGCCCCTTCTTAGCAGAAGATGAGGAGCCCACCAAGAAAGCTGGCTTATCCTTCTTAAGTGTGGATTCATATGTAACGAGCATATTGACCATCTCTTCAAGGGTGGCCTCTATCTTGTTCATATTAAAATTTATCACGAATCCATCAAATGAAGAAGGAAGAGATAGAAGCAACAAGTCCACATTGAGTTCATGCTCCAACACCAAATCAAGGGTCGCTAACTTCTGTATGAGCCAAATCACTCGTACCCCATGATCACGGACCGAAGTCCCTTCACGCATGCGGCACGTCATCAACTCCTTAACAGTAGAGAACCTTTCAGCCCTCGACTGAGCCCCAAAAAGTTCCTTGAGTTGCGTGTGAATGTCAGCAGCATTCACCGTGTCCTCAAATCGCCTCTGGAGTTCATCAGACATCGAGGCTTGCATATAGCATTTGGTCTTGATGTCATGGTCGCACCATGCATCAAGTTTGGCCAATTCCTCCGGACTTATGTCAGCTGGTGCTTCCTTCGGAGGTGCTTTCTCTAACACGTAGAGCATTTTCTCCGAAGTTAAGACAATCTTCAACTTCCGGAACCATTCCGTATAGTTGGCGCCAGTCAGCTTGTTTTGTTCGAGGATCGAGAATAAAGGATTTCGCGAATTCATTGTATGAAATACTGAAAAGGAAAAACAGACATATATCAATGATTGTTTAACAATTTACTAAGACATAAAATAGGCGAATTTAATTTTATGAATCTCACTCCCACTATTTTAACGATTTCACCACCCTCTAGTGAAAACGGGAAACTTTTTCCTTAGTGAGAACATGGAGTCCAATTGACAAACTTATGGTCCCGAATAATATCAGCCAACCATAATTCTCAAAAGGTAGAGTCCAATTGCTTCCAAAGCAACCCCCATGTGTTTACCTCATGTCCAATAAGGGCCCAATAATATGACGCCGTTTAAAGTGACATGTCAAGATGACCCATCAATATTAAGTTGTGATAGACGGTCGCCATGTGGATCCCCCAATAATATGAGCCGATCCCATGGGAGTTCCACCCAACTTACAACATTTGTCGATCCAATGTATAGCTTTCCGACGGACGGGCCCCCCCAATAATATGAGCCGGACCGTATCCGCGGGTAGCATCACATACATTGACCGTTGATGGAAGGTGGGAACATTTAAACAATATTTAAATTTCCTTTATTTATCTTGATATAAATTTTAAATCATATTTAAAATGAGGGATTTTATTTATAAAAATATTTGTCTCATCATATTTAATTTATTGCATGCATTGCCGGATTCACGCAATTTATGTCTAAACATGCATACAATCATAATATCACATATTATATAGGATGATCGATTCCATTTCTAATTGACCCGTGGTTGCCAATCACGGGTCTTAGTCCAATCCTAGGTAATATGCAGTATGCAAATGCAATCCTATTACATATGCTTCCAATTTACATTTCTTCAGTCTTCATTGTCTGCTGGGCCCACCATCTTCAAATCTTGATCTCCCACTAAATCTAATGTATTTACAATTAAATAACAATGACAAGTAGGGGATACATTTTTAGGGGGTGGGAACGGGCTATAAACCAAGCCCACTTTTATTACATATGACATTCATATCGGGCCATAAACCAGGCCCATTAATAAAACCAACAACAATAAAGACAAAATGTAAATTCCTAACATACACCTACAATTGGTCATGGCAATCGATCATCCTTATCCAATAACATTTAATTCAAAATTAATTTATTGGATAACATGCTGTGGCAATTCAAATTTAAACAAGATAAAATCATATTTTATATATAAAATCACATTTCACATATAAAATCATATTTTATCTCCATATCAAATAAAATCATATTTTATCTATAAAATCCAATTTTACAAATAAAATCATATTTTATCTAATATATCATAAGATCATATCTTATCATCAATTGTACCAAAATAATTGATTTCAAAATTCAATTTACGGATAAAATATTAAATTTTCCAAAAATTCAAATTTATCCAAAATCAATTTTAAAATTTACGGACTCGAACAATTCGATCCGAAATCTCGTGAACCAATCAAAAACAATTTTTGACCGGACCAAAAATAAAATTTTAAATATTAAAATTAATAAAAATATTAAAAATTAATTTTTCTCGCGGGCCACCCGGGACACTCCCGGGTTGGCCCGCACCCGGGGCGCGGGCCGGGGGCAGCCCGGCTGCCCCCTTAGGGCAGCGCCTGGCGCCGCCCCTGGGCGGCGCCGAGCGCCGCCCCTGGGCAGCGCCGAGCGCTGCCCTGCGCAGCGCCGAGCGCTGCCCTGCGCAGCGCCGAGCGCTGCCCTGCGCAGCGCCCAGCGCTGCGCTGGGCAGCGCACAGCGCTGCCCTGGGCGGCGCCGTGCGCCGCCCTGGGCGGCGACGGTCGCCGCCTTGGGTGGCGCCGTGCGCCCCCTTTGGGCGGCGCCGTGCGCCGCCCGGGGCAGCAACAATTGCTGCCCCACCGGGCAGCGATCCAATCGCTGCCCGGGTTTTGCCCCGAAAAAAAATTTTTTTATTTAAAATATTTATTTTGTTTCAAAAACCGAGACTCAAAAATTTTTTACAATTGATTAATTCAATCGATTGATCTGAGCAACCTGGCTCTGATACCACTGTTGGAAAACTGGCGAGTTCCCAGACCAATTACGATTGATACCCGGTGCAGCGGAAGTTTAAAATTTTTTTTCATGGAACGTTTCCATGGTATGGGTATCAACCGTTCATCGATTGAATTACGTGTGTGTAAAATTTAAATAACAATTAAATAAATTTTACCTCAAATCTCGCAACGAGATTAATGGACACCAACAGAACAATTCTGCTCTTGTTGTCTCTCCCTGGAACCGATGAACGCCTTCAATCAGGTCCACGAACAGAGGTTTAATCCCTCTGATAGATTGCACTAGAAAATCTATCAGAAGTTTTCTGCGAAGAGAATACACGAATTTGATTCGCTATTCCAGACTGCAATTCAAAATCACAGACCGGAATTTCTCAGACAGAGAGGGAGGGGGGGGCGACGGCCAAGCTTGAGAGAGGGGCTAGGGTTTCGATTTTTTTCTCTCAAAATTATGAGCTATCGTGTGTAATTTCTGTACTGAAATAACTTATTTATAATGCAGGCCACTAACACCTTAGGGCCCATTAGTCATAAGCTGGGGCCCGACAAGCAAAGCCCGCTCGTTCAGAAATTAATATAAAATTCATCGTGACTCCGATTGATGAAACGATTTCACCAATGTGCACAGAAACCATTTCTGCACGTTTTAAAGTCAAAATAAATTTTCCTGAATCCGAATTCAGTGGTTTCCAAAAATGTCCATCCCTATGTCATTTTAGGAAATCCTACTCCCTTACTCTTATTTAAGAAGTCCAACTCCTTAGTTCATTAAATTTAACTCTTTAAATTTAACTATCTCAACGGGGATTAAAACTCCATTACACTGTGTGACCCTCAATGGTTCAGGGATACAGCTAGCCGTGGGCTCACAACTCCTTGTGACTCGGAACTACACTTTCCGACTTGCCCAACGAATCATGGTAAAGCGCCTAGCAACATCGCCCCATGATTCCCTAGGTATCACTGATAGTGCCTACAAGAACCAGTAGATTTTGGTTAGCGTACAGTACGGTCCCTTCATCCATATATCCCGATCGAATCAACAACCATTGGTATATCGAGAGTCGCTCAAGATTCGATAACTATGCAATACATCTTGAAGATCAAATTAGTGACATCGCATGTGCTACTAAGAAACCATTTCTTAAATCACATCAAGTACTCTGGCCAGAGATTTGTCACACTAATATCTCCTCAGATCGCATAGGATATCCACACTCGCAAGTATGTGGTGAATCCTTGACAACAATGCATTGACTCCTATATGTGTCGTAACTGTACCCAATCTCGACACCTGATGACCCCCTCAGAGTCGGTAAACGAGTCAAAGCACAGTACTAGCATATAGAGTCTCCATGATGTTTCAAGTCGTAAGGACTAATGGTGTACAACCAAAACCGCGGACTTTATCCACTCGATAAGTGATAACCACTTGGAAAGTCCGGATAGGGTAGTTCGACTATTCATCCTATGAATATCCATTTGCATGCTTCGAACATCTCCATGTTCCCTACCAATGAAACGTGGTACTCCGCATCGCAAATGCTAGTCTCAAACTCGAGCGATCCTTATCCTTATTATCGGACGGCTCAATCGACTAGGAACGGTTTTAGAATATACAGTGACTATAAGATGTATTTCATGATAGACATCTCCATGTTCTACCACATCTTACATACACTATAGTATATTCAAGGTCTTTATCAAAACAACAATAGTATATCACAATATAACAATATGAAGTAATATAAAGTCATTGCCATAAAAGTGTAAATAATATTAAACAAAAGATTGTTTATACAAAGAGTCAACAAAGCCCATAGCCACACAGTTGGCTCACTGGGCACCCACTCTTACATGTCTCAGGAGCAGGCTACTGAGGGAAGCGATCGCATGTTGGCAGGTACCTTTTTGTTATGTGGTATTCCTGCACTTGTCTTAATTGATACTGGAGCATCGCATTCCTTTATTTCTAGTCGCTTTGTTAAGAGACATAGATTACCATATGTATCATTAGATTTGGATTTAGTTGTATCTACTCCGCTGGAGCAGGAGATAGTAACTACGCTTCTAGTGATGGGTTGCCTTCTAGAGTTTGAGGGTCATGTGTTATTGGCTAATTTGATGATATTAGCGATGGCAGATTTTGATTGTATTTTGGGAATAGATATGCTGACTTTGTATCACGCTACTGTGGATTGTTATCAACTTCTGGTACAGTTTCATCCGGATGAGGGTGATAGCTGGTACTTTTATGGTGAGGGTGCGCGACCTCCAATGCCACTTGTATCGGCTCTGAAGGCATGTCATGTCCTGGAGTCAGGTGGGGAGGGCTACCTCATTTATGCAGTTGATATGTCCATGAGTAGTTCGATTATTGATTAGCTACCGATAGTAAGTGAGTTTCCTGATGTATTCCCTGATGAGATTCCTGGTTTTCCTCCGGTTCGAGAGATTGAATTTGGTATTGATCTAGTACCAGGAACTACGCCAATATCCCGAGCACCTTATCGTCTGGCGCCGTTAGAGATGATGGAATTGAAACAGCAGTTTTAGGATCTGCTTGATAAGGGATATATTCGTCTGAGTGTTTCTCCATGGGGATCACCTGTTTTGTTTGTCAAGAAGAAGGATGGATCGATGCGATTATGTATTGATTACAGGCAGCTGAATCGTGTCACCATCAAGAATAAGTATCCTTTGCCGTGGATTGATGATCTGTTCTATCAATTACAGGGTACTTCTGTTTACTCTAAGATATATCTGAGATCGGGATACCAACAGATGCGGGTACGAGACTCGGATATTTCTACGACTGCTTTTAGAACCAGATACGGGCATTATGAATTTCTGGTGATGTCATTCGGTTTGAAGAATGCACCGGCAGTTTTTATAAATTTGATGAATCAGGTATTTCGAGAATATCTGGATAGATTTGTCATCGTTTTCATTGATGATATTCTTGTCTATTCTCATGACAAGGATGAGCATGCACAGCATCTGAGAATTATGTTGCAGACAATACGAGAGAAGCAGCTGTATGCGAAATTGAGCAAGTGTGAATTTTGGCTTGATCGGATAGTGTTTCTCGATCATGTGATTTCTAGTGAAGGGATATCTGTTGATCCTAGTAAGATAGAGGCAGTGCTGAACTGGTCTCGTCCGACGGCGGTTGCTGAGATTCAAAGTTTCTTGGGTCTAGCCGGTTATTACCAACGGTTCATCGAGAATTTTGCACAGTTGGCCAGGCCTTTGACTCAGCTTACTCGGAAAGATGTTGCCTTAATATGGTCCTCGGATTGTGAGGAGTCATTTCACGAGCTGCGTAGACATCTTACTACTGCACTTGTGCTAGCTCTACCTTCTGGATCAGGAGGTTATGTTGTCTATACTGATGCCTTTGGTCAGGGGTTAGGTTGTGTTCCGACACAGCATGGACATGTTATTGCCTATGATTCTCGACAGTTGAAGACGCATGAGAATAATTATCCAGTACATGATCTCGAGTTAGCCGCCATTGTATTTGCGCACAAGATTTGGAGACATTATCTTTATGGCGAGAAATTTGAGATATTCACGGATCACAAGAGTTTGAAGTATTTATTTACTCAGGCGGAGTTGAATATGCGACAGAGACGTTGGTTGTATCTTCTGAAGGATTATGATTGTGAAATTAAATATCATCCAGGTTCTGCGAATCTTACTGCTGATGCCTTGAGTCGGCAGTTGAGACTTTCTGCACTTCAGACTAGGGAAATATCTCATATGATTCAGGAGTATTGTTCATTGAGTTTTACACTCAAGCACAAGAAAGGAAGAAATGGAATTCTTTTGTATACTATTCTATCTGAGCCAGCATTGTATTCTTGGATCAGAGATGCTCAGATATCTAATGTTAAGACTCAGCGTTTGGCACGTCTAGCCATTGGAGTTAATACATCTGGATTCCATTACCAGGCAGATGGTTTATTGTGCTTATCGAATCGAGTGGTTGTACCTGATGTTGCGGAACTCAAGAATGATATTTGAAACGACCCTAACCTCTATGCTTTATTTAATTTAAAGGAAATTACGGATTTATAAAAATTTTGCCATGACTTGTTTGCAAAGCAAACAAGCCATCTTAACCCAGTCAGCAGTTCAAGTAAGGAAAAGCAATTGACGTAAAACTTAAGTGCGTTAAACATAAACATGCAATCCTAGTAACCACCTCCCGGTTACAGCATAAAGTAAACTAAGGAATTTAAAAGAGTGCGTTAAACATAAACATGCAATCCTAGTAACCACCTCCCGGTTACAGCATAAAGTAAACTAAGGAATTTAAAAGAGTGCGTTAAACATAAACATGCATAGGTGATGGCATACTACAAATCTTCAACTGTAGCACAGGGAATACACATCCTGGCTAAAAACACTGTAAGTACTCAAATAACTCTTCATTATTACATAACAGAGTAAATATGCGGAAAACATAAACATGCAATAGCGACGGTCATTGGGCTTCGCACTACCAGTGGCCTCAACCCAGTGGATCCTGCCCCTCCATCGCCTCAACATAAAACTCATCACCTGCAATCAAACAAGCGTAGTGAGTCTAAAGACTCAACAAGCATAAACAGTTGAATATCAAGGTTTAAAAATAGATGATGCTTTACTCAAACTATGATACTTAGTATACTTTTGAACTTTAACTGTAAATATGCATGAAACTAGAGTGTATAGGAAACATGCATTGATGAACTCACGCTATAGAAGACTTTCAACTTTCTTGACATAAACCTCATGCTTTACTTAACCTCATACTTTTCTTAACCTCATGCATGACTGACTGACATCAACGTAAGACGAGTCAAACTGAAACTTTAAACTTTAACTTTTAAACTTCTCTTTTCTTTTTCCTCTTAGAAATCAGTTCCTTGATTTGTGACCCTCTGTTTCGATCATGATCATGGCTGCAGTGCACTATGCCGGCAAGACGACGAGATTTCTCCCGACGAACTTAACCCCTCTGTGGCAAGGAGACCGAGATTGCTCCCGATCCCACATTGCCCCTCTATGACAAGGAGACCGAGATTGCTCCCGATCCCACATTGCCCCTCTGTGGGTAGGGTAAACAAGATGTCTCTTGCTCCCTACCTAAACCTCTGTAACCTCTTGGTGAGTAGACCGAGGCATCCCCCGGCCTAACAACACCCCTCTTTGTCACAAACAAATCACTTCATTCAAAAACATTTACTTTCTTTTCCTTTTCATTCATTAAGACTCGACTCACACCTTTTTAATCATGCATACATGAAAAGACCTCCTTTCACATTATTTTTCTCAAGAACATGCCATATGCACACGAACATGCAACCTTTAAGATGTGAGACTCAACTCAATTATGCTTTGGCATGCAAGACTCAAAGAGACTTTCTTTAAATTTTTCTTTGGCATCAAGAATAAGACTCACACACCCGAACGTGCAACTTCAAGAATGAGACTCGACTCCATTGCATGTGAGAACGATGAGCGAGTGGCTGCCCCTAACCCTCAAGACTTTACTCTTTTGCCAAAGTCCTAACTTTTCAACTTAGACCGAGCAAGAAAACTGAAAAACCCTTTTTCTCACTCATGCCTTAACCAAAACCCGTCCCGCTTGAACCGACACATTCCTAACTCTTAAAATTTACCATATGACCAGGTTTCAACTTCCTTTGACCTCTTATACAAAATTCCAAACAACCCATCCCGGACAGCCCACTTTTGACTATAAATTTCTGCACCGACACTTAAACTTCAAAAATTCATAACTTATTGAATACTTATCCGAATTAAGCCCATTTTATACCGACACGACCGCAACGTCATGAACTAAACTTAGGACAAAACAGAATCGACACAGACCTCGACCAGGAAACTGCCCTGCCCCGAATTCAGACTGCCCTGTCCAAACTAGACACCTCAAATGCCCTACTAGTTTGTGAAACCTTCACCAATCATGCACCCTTGCTTCTAAGACCACTCCAATCCATCAAACACACTTAAAACCATCTCTTAGGACTTACATCAAATACTTGGGCAGCCCACTTCTTCACTTCGACATCACATATCAAAATTTACATGATTTTGCACCAAAAAGTGGCAACCTCAAGAGCAAACAATCAAGACCAATGCAATACATCAAAATGCTTCAAACACACTTCATTTCCATCCCTTACACATGTAAATTTTCGAAAATAGGGCACACCAATTTCTGGAAATTCGAAATTTACTTCATGCATGCAAAATGACTTAAGCTTTCCAACACAACTCACCATTTATCAACTTAAAACTCAATCTAATGCATAAATTCGAAAATCCCACATAAAAATCTAAAATTCCAGAAATGTATCAAGTCATACATGCTAAAAATCATAGTCATTTCGAAATTTAAAAAGAAGCTAGGAGCAAATACATAATAGCTTGATTGAAAGCCCAAGAAAAGTCTACACTTGCCTTCAACCTTTAATACCCACAAAATTTCGAAATGCAAAGAGGAGAGGGGCTGGACTTTTGCTCAAACACCAAGCTACTACTCCTATGGAGGTCCTACGGCGACGTCATCGGCGGTGGAGGGCGGCGGCGGCAGCTAAGGCTTGAGGGAGGAGAGGCCGAAATGCTTGGAGGGAAATGGGAGAAAAGATAGTGGAGGGGGCGGCTCTTCATCAAAAGAAAGGGGATAGGGTTTGTAAAATATTAGTAGAGTGAATTGTGTGTATAAAGTAGTATAAAGTAGTTTTATTTTGTGTGTATTGTGTGTATAAAGTAGTGTGAATGTGTGTGAGTCAATGGGTAACTTTGACTAGAAAAAGAGCTATCTAAAAAAAAACAACTTTCTCTTTTCTTTTCAAAATAAAAGCTAGCACTAACACTCTCCTACATTTAAAATCTCTAACAAAATAATCAAAGTTGGAATTTAGTATTCCGGGTCTAAAATACTGTTTTTCAAAGAATTTTTAAAATAAACTCAAGAATGCGATAAATGCGATTCTTGTTACCCGAAAATTCTAAAAATCCAAACTTCATCATTTTCCTCCAAACTCACACTTAACATTTTTAGAAATACAGTCTGGGAATAACCGCCATAATCCGTCACTGCCGAGGTCGGAACCGGAGAACCCTGAACTTAAAACTTTATCATAAACATTCTTGAAATAACTGAGCATTCATAACTTTAAAGGAACATTAAGCAGTCGCATCAATCAATTAAAATTAACACTTTAAATATTTTGATGTCACAACAATAAGTGAAATATTTACCTAAAAGATAGAGCGATTAAAAGCCATTTAAATAATTACACTAACGGCATAAAAACCTTTAAAATGATTTAGGCAGATAACGACTTAAAAATAATTAAGCTAAAAATTTAAAATCATTTAAATGAATAAACTAAGCAATTAAAATAATTTAAATAAGAAAGCTTAAACCTTTAAAATACTTAAAACAAATAAGCTGCACAATAAAAATCATTTGGATAAATAAACTTAAACAATTAAAACATAACTCACATAAATAATTTAAATAAATTAAACTAAAAGATAATAAATCCTAATATTTATTAAATTAATGAATGCGATTTAGTGGATTGGATTCCAGGTACTACAATATTCTTTCTCAAGCTCACAGGAGTCGATTGTCAGTTCATCGTGGAAGTATGAAAATGTATAAGGACTTGCGAACTAGATTGTGGTGGAAAGGGATGAACCGGAGTGTATATCATTTTGTTTCAAGATTTTTGGTTTGTTAACATGTCAAGGCTGAACACCGATGACCAGGTGGATTACTGCAAAATCTTGAGATTCCCGAATGGAAGTGGGAGCACGTGACTATGGATTTTGTCACCCACTTGCCTATGACTTCATGTCAGTGTGATGCTATCTGGGTCGTTGTTGACCGTTTGACGAAATCAGCACATTTCATTCCTTACAACCGGGAATATTCTTATGATCGCATGGCATGACTATACATCCAGGAGATAGTGCGATTACATGGGATTCCAGTGAGCATAGTTAGTGATAGAGACCCGCGATTTACCTCACGTTTCTGGGGTAGTTTTCAACAAGCGTTGGGTACCACTCTGAGTTTGAGCACTGCATATCATCCGGATATTGACGGACAGTCAGAGCGGACGATTCGTACATTGGAGGATATGTTACGTTCTTCTGTCATGGACTTTGGCTTATCTTGGCAGGATCAGTTACCTTTGATCGAATTTCCCTACAATAACAGTTATCATCGTAGTATTGATATGGCACCTTTCTAGGCATTGTATGGTCGACGATGTCGTACTCCGTTATTCTGGAATGAAGTCGGGGAACGACAAGTCGAAGGTCCTGAGTTGGTGCAGCAGATTGTAGACAAGGTAGATTTGATCAAACGGAGGATCAAAGCTGCTCAAGATCGACAAGCCAGTTATGCGAATATTCACCATAGGCCATTGCAATTCGAGCCTGGTGAATATGTTTTTCTGCGAGTATTACCTTTCAGAAAGGTGATGATATTTGGTGTGAAAGGAAAGTTGTCACCTCGTTTTATTGGACCTTTCCAGATACTGGAGAAGATTGGAGATGTTTCTTATCATTTGGCGTTACCGCCATCTCTTTCCAGTATACATAATGTTTTTCATGTGTCGTTACTTCGACAGTACATAGCTGATGAATCACATGTGATTCAGTCTACTGATGTTCAGCTACAGCCAGATCTGTCGTATGTTAAACGACCACTTCGTATTCTAGAAAGGAAGGAGAAAGTTATTCGGAACAAAACTATACCACTTGTGATGGTACAGTGGCAACGTTGAGGCGTTGAAGAAGCAACTTGGGAAACTGAGAGCCGTATGCGAGCGGAATATCCTGAGTTGTTTGCTTTGTACTTTTGATTTCCATGTAAGATGTAATTACAGTTGTTGTAATAAAACATGGTTTGATGTTTTATATTGTTATCTTAATATATCTTTAGATTTTATTTCGCGGATGAAATGCTTAAAGGAGAGGAGAATGTAGTAACCCAGAACCATTTTAAGATAATAATATGTTAAACAGGATTAAAGGTTAGTAATTGACCAATCCCGGAGTATAATTGGACTTTAGAAGCAAAATTTGGGCTTTTGAATTTTGGGCCGGATCGGAAGCTCCGATCCCAGCCACTTTGGAAGCCAATCGGAAGCACGGAGATCGGAAGCTCCGATCCAGGAACGGAAGTTCCGATCTCCAGCTGCGAGCAATGTTCGATGACTCAGCCACGAGTTTTGACAAGTGTTGAACGAAGAGCAAATCGGAAGCTCCGATCGTCGGATCGGAAGTTCCGATCGCCATGTGCCACGCATGCATGGATCGGAAGCTCCGATCCAATATCGGTAGTTCCGATCGTGTCCGGGAATTTTTCCTATAAATAGGGGTCTCCGGAGTTCATTTTGAAAACGAATTCCGAGTTTCCTTCCTCGATCAGTTATATAGTGTGAGTTATACACTTGAGGGCCCTATCGGTAATAGTGAGAGATTCTGGAATAAAAAAGAAGTTGTTATATTCATCTAGAGACAGCAACATCAAAGGGCTTACTACGGACGAAGGTATGGTCTGGGAATCTATTTAAGTTTTGTGAGTATTTATTAGCTTAGTTAAGGCTTATAGAACTTGTGTAGTGATACGATGAACTTTTGTATATAGGCTTGGAACATAGGATCCTACTTTACTTGAATTAGCCTAGAGGTACGTACATATTGACTGAGATTGCCAGCGAGTATACATGTTTATATGTTGCATTTATTTGGTATTATTATATGGCATGATATATGATTTACTGCATTCTATATTCATATGTCATGTGCATATACACGTTGAGCCTATACCTTGTTATACCTGATTATAGAGCCACTCAGCTCTATACTCGATAGTCTATCACTGAGAGTACCCCGACGGCGGGGACATGTAAGTCTGACTACTCTGGTGTACTAGACGAGTGTGGTTGCACCCAGAGGATGATCCGTGCGGTGGCAGCACTCATGTGGCGCCGGTACTGAGCATGACTTTTCAGATTACCCTTTACTAGTCATCATGTTGCATGCATTATATACATATGTTTACTCATGTCTATGTAATGGGCGTTAGCGCTCACGTCCTAGTTGTTATCTTGGACACCCTATTCCACGAGGAAGGTCGTAGGATGGACGAAGCCGGTAGTTCGAGGCAGGACTAGGGAGCCAGAGATTTTCAAGGGATTTTATACAGCAGGATTTGTTTAGCTGTATATATGTTTTAGACAGTTTACTTTAAGCTTTTCGATATGGTTGTATTACTACAGTATCAAGCTTGAACTTGTTTTACTAAGCTGATATGTAAATTATGGGGTTTGTTTCCGCACGTTTTACTCTGTTAAGCATTTTGCTTTATTAAGTTTAATGCATGCTATTAGTTGCCAGTTAGTAGGTGATTCCATGCAGAGTCACTACATTTTGAGTTTTGGAATTAACTACTAAAAATTAAAGCAATTAAAAAGTAATATTATCACTATCATGCAAGATTGAAAATTAAACTGGAGAAATCAATAAGAGACAAGCCTTGGTATCGGTCGACTACATCCTTGATATTTATTCATTCAATTATCGATTCCCTAAAAATAATTAATCCTATCAAATATTCATCATTGAAAATCAAATTCCTGTTTCACCTTAAGCTTAGTTAAATAGAAACCAGCGTTCTAGATTAACCCTTACCAATAAATTAACCCGGATTCCAACGAACTATATTTAAATTTAAGGTAGCATTCAAACAATTAAAACTAATGAACCTAGACAACACATGCACCAGCGGATATATTTAGTCTAGTCAAGAGTTGTTCCTACGATTTAATAAATTCAACAGCAGAAAATATCAAACGTAGTTGCATCTCAAATTAGTTGATTCAAATAATTACGGATTTGAATTCTAATTTAGCTGTAGTTTGCATAACAAAATCCTAAGATGGCCAATCTGAAATTTTTTTTTCATACAAACATGAAATAAAACAGATCAACTATTGATACTCAATAAGAATTAAACACTTAAAATCGAATCTCATGAATAAATTATATCAAGGTTTCGTCTCCCTCAACCAAGTATAAAAGTTTAGCTACAACGATTCATCAAAAACTCAAGAAAAATTCAAAAGAAAGGAAGAAAACTTGAGAAAGAATTGTAATAAAAAACCTAGCCGCCTTCGAGATATTCCAAGCCTGATAAATCTCTCCCAAAAACGGAATAAAAGCCTAATAAAAATAGAGTTCAAAATAAAAGAGTTTCCAAAATTACAAAGTCTTTTTTTCCGAAAAGACTAGCGCTCAATCGCATGAGTATGCAGTATCGAGCGCATGAAAAATAGTGAATCTACTGTTTTGAAATTCCTCGGTCGCGCTCGATCCTATGAGTTTCTTGGATCGAGCGCGTGAAAAGTGAGTTGCCTACTGCCTTGAATCTTCAGATGTCGCGCTCGATCCTGTGAGTACGTCCGATCGAGCGCATGAAGCATAAAATTCCAATTTCTTCTGAAAACTTGATAATTCCTACACATTAAACCCGAGAATATATTATGTTGCTAAATGCATGCATAAAACAAAACTAAGATAAAACATAAACAAAAACATATGAATGTATGCAAAACACTAACAAAATGACCCTAAAATATGCAAACAAAACGACACTATCAACTCGAGTCCACACTTGCTACATCTCTCTCCCAAGCTGTCAATGACGTCCTTGACTAGCTCATGCCCCCTCTGTTGCCATGCACACATACAAAACAAAGCAATAGCTGGATAAAATCCGATGAGAAATCATTCTTAGTATAATAGACATATAAAGCGTTAAATAAATCATATCAACTCTAATCGTAATCGACTCAACAATAGAGTAAATAACGCATATATCGATCAATAATTGATTCATATCTCGTCATTGCCATCATGATTCGTAAACGATCTTGACATGAATATCCATCTATCGTAGTCATTCTGGACTAGAAAATACGATCGCCTCCGACCTCGCCATAGAATCAATTCAATATCATATCATATCATAATCATATTGACTCAAACTCAAAGATCCACTACCTGGGATGGATCGACAATATCAAAATCAAATCAAAAAGATAAACAAGTATGTGATTTTGGCGGGACAACTCAAGAAGCTTCATTCTTGAGTTTCAAATCCCTGACTCGCGATATCGTCTTATACCTTCGTATTTTCTCTGTTTTGAACGCTTCAAATCTAAAACATAATATCAAAACATTCATATCAAACTTCATTCAATCTTATCATTGCAGAATCGATTCAAAATCATCATTAATCTTCAATCAAATTCACTTCAAACATCAACTTCTTCTTCTTTGGTTCGAATCAGAGTCTTGAGTCGTTAGCCTTCAAAACTAGTTTGAAACTGAAGAATAAAATTTCTACAACATCAATAACATCTCAAAGAAGATCTCAGCTTAGTCATAGGCTATCAAAATAGTCTCAAAACACGAATCGACGGCGTAGCGATTGAAAATCGGTAACCGACAAAATATCGAAATCAATATCAATCTCATATACTTCAAATCAACATGTAGCAGCAAGATAACATCATATATCCTCATATCAGCAGCTATAATCATCAACTATAAGCTGGAATTCATGATTATATACAAATAAGATAAACTATTCGATCCGATTTCGAATATATCGCGCATATAAACCTCAAGAACATACATAGAGCATAAAATCTGATCTCTGCAACATTTCAATCTTCAAACCATGCCGAAATAAATACAAACTTACACTAGATCAAAGCCCTTGTTGCAAAGATTCCAGAACTATTTTCGGAATCGAAATCGAACGATCGGATCAAAAGTTACGGCGATTTAAAAATCAAAATATCAAAGAAAAATGAGGAAGAGTCTCGGCTTCTGCAGAATTCTGAATTGCAATATGAAATATCCACTTCTACATGCTGATAATCTAATAAAATCGGATAACTTCGGGTAAAATTGCAATCTAGCCCCTGAAACTTCATAAATTGCAGTTCAGTCCTCGACCCTCTTTTTAATTCAATTTCAATCCTAAATAATTTAAGAATATTAGAATTTAAATCGAAACTCTAAATATTCCCAAATTAAATATACTCGGATTAAAATTAAATAAGTTCGGATTAAATTAAATAATCTCGGGTCTTACAGGTTAAAACGGTCCGATCGGTTGGACCATTTTTTTAAGATAAACCAATTTGACCATCGGTCCGATTATGAAAATATTGAGTTAAATCACAACAAATTCTTATATTCCACTAACTCTTTTCAAGTTTCATCTCCTTTTTTCTCGCGGCTCTACAGATGATTTAATCTAAAAATTTAAAGTTTATTTTTCGCATACTTCCCTTGGTTCGTAGATAGACATATATCATCAAGTTTTTCTTACTTTTTGACTATTGTGTGATTAAACAAAGATGTCGATATCTCATAAAAAAAAGTCATGAAATTGAGTAATTTAAAAAAAATCTTTTTTTTTGGTAAATTGATTGTTGCACATTATTTTACTACTTTAATTTATTTTAAACTAATTTATTATTTTTCTCCTATATATGTGTGTTTTTGTTCGTTGTTGCATTCATTATTTAGTACTATTTTATATTGTTTATAAAATTAGTTAAATAGTTTCATTCTTGCACGATTATTCATCGTAAATTAAAATGTCAAAAAAATTAACGATTACTTTGCCTCAAAAAATCGAGTTCAAATTAATGAAAAAGCTCTTATTTTAGACTTCATTTTAGGCTTCATTTTACTTAAGACTACCTTGGAGACACATATATACCATGGTTTATATTATAATGATCAGGTCCACTCAAATGAACAAGTTAGGATTCCAATTTAATTTATTTTTGTTTGTAACTAAAACAACGCGAAATCTAAACGCCATTGTTTCATGCATTGATCAAAACAATGGTTCTGGACAAGAACTGAGAGATTTCAAATTCATCCACCCAATTAAGTATTGCAACAAAGAATTCTCCGTTGAGCTAACATTCTCATGGAATCACTGAGAAGTGCTGTGAATGCATTAAATTTAATGGCACAAAATTGAACAAGTGAGGGTTCCACATGGGCTGATTAAATTGGCCGGGAGGAGCTAGCCATATATGCATGGGCACAATTAGCATATCATGTTTTGGGATGTATGGGCGCATTCAATGCAAACAATACTCGAATAGGGCAAAGTATTTGAGCCACAGAGGTGGGCCAAAAAGGCCGCGGACGGCGGCGCTACCAAATTAATAAACGCGCCGCCCTAGGATTTTCCCCCCACGTCCACGTCCACATCTCACAGTACTTGGCCGTCAACTAGTATAAATCTTATTCTTCCTTTCAAAAAAAAATATAAATCTTATTCTTTTTTTGAAATAATAATATAAATCTTATTCTCAATAAATATATATATATATATCTTTTTTTTAGACATATATATATATATATCTTATTTCGGATCTTGGTTTTCCGTTGGAAAAAAATAAAATTTAATGAATAATAATATTATCTATATAAGGATTTGGGAAAATTTGTATTACGGAAAATTTGTATTATTGGTTGAGTAAGTTTTTTATGAGACGGTTTCACGGATTTTTATATGTGAAGTGGATTAATCCTACTTATATTTACAATAGAAAGTGGTACTTTTAGTATAAAGAATAATATTTTTTCATGGATATATGACACAAATATGAGATCCGTCTCATTAATGGATACGTGAGACATCTCATATGAGTTTTTGTGTTATTAGTTTTTTATGTTTGCATTTTTGCAACTTTGGTTCTGTGTATTATGATATTATCAAATTATAATGCTAGTAGTATATTTTCTAATTTTTAGCATGTTTAGTCTTTTTTTTTCCCATTTGAAGTGCTTATATTAAACTACATATGTGAGTATCGGATCTGTCGATGCTGCCCTGAAGCCAGATCGGACGGCTCGGATCATCATTGCAGGTCAAATTATTTGACCTGCAAAGAGATCCGGGCTGTCCGTACCCCACCTGGGCACTACCCTGTTGAAGAACGCGGCGATCAGATCAATCAGAATTGATACCCGGTGCAGCGGAAGTTTAAAATTTTATATGGAACGATTCCATAATGGGTATCAAAACCTTGCGATTAAATTGTGTGTGTGTAAAAATTAAATAACAATTATAAATTTTTACCTCCAATCTCGAAGCGAGATTATGGACACCAACAGATTGTTCTGCTCTTGTTGTATATCCCTGGAACTGATGGACGAACTGTTCTTCAATCAGGTCCACGAACGGATAATTAATCCCTCTGATAGATTGCACTAGAAAATCTATCAGAAGTTTCTACGAAGAGAATTAACGAATTTGATCCGTTAAACCAGACTGTAATTCAAAATTCACAGACTGGATTTTACCGAGCAGAGGGGAAGGGGGGCGGCCACTATTGAGAGAAAATAACTAGCTTTTCGAAAATTTGTGACCTGTTGTGTATAATTTCTGTACTGCAATAACTTATTTATAATGTAGGCCGCTAACAGCTTAGGGCCCATTAGTCATAAGTTCAAACCCGACAAGCAAAGCCCGCATGTTCAAAAATTAATATAAAATTCATCATGACTCCGATTGATAAACCGATTTCACCAATGTGCACAGAAACCATTTCTGCACCTTTTAAAGTCAAGATAAATTTTTCTGAATCCGAATTCAGTGATTTCCAAAAATGCCCATCCCTATGTCATTTTAGGAAATCTTACTCCTCTACTCTTAATTAAGAAGTCCAACTTCTTTGTTCATTAAATTTAACTCTTTAAATTTAACTATCTCAACGGGGATTAAAAATCCATTACTCTGTGTGACCCTCAATGGTTCAGGGATACAGCTAGCCGTGGGCTCATATGACGCCTAAAATCCAATATACTAAATCGCATGAATTAATTTAATAAATATTAGGATTATTATTATTTTTAGTTTAATTGATTTAAATTCTTTATGTGAATTATGTGTTAATAAATATTTTTATTATTTATTCAAAAGATTTTATTTTACTAGCTATTTAATTAATATTTTTAATTGTTTAGGTTTATCTGTCCAAATGATTTTATTGTGCAATTTAAATTGCTTAAATATTTTAAAGGCTTAAGCTTGAATATTTAAATGATTTTTAATTGTTTAGTTTACTCATTAAAATTATTTTAATTGTTTAGCTTATTTATTTAAATACTTTTGATTGCCCAATTTATTTATTTTAAATGACTTAAATTTAGTGGTTAGTTATTTTAAATTATTTTATTGCTTAGTTTATTTTATTTAAAAGATTTTATATGTCCAAATCATTTTAAGGTTTTTATTTCCGCTCGTGTATTTATTTAAGTTACTTTTAAACGTTAGTCTAGTTTGTTTAAATTATTTTAAATCGCTTTGTTTGACATTTAAATATTTTTCTCGTTGCCGTGAAATCGAAATATTTAAAGTGCTTAAATTCTTGGATTTTTAAGCTTGTATTTTAATTAGTGAAATTTAAATTTCCTAAATCCTAGTTCCTAAGTTTAGGTAGTATTTTTAGAGGTGTGTAGTATTTTATTTTTATTTATTAAACCCTCTCACACACACCAATTAAAATACTACATATTATTATATATTATTATACACTTGTTTTTAAAAAATAAAATTTCCAACACAAGAAATCTCCAATTTATACCCTAAAATTCACACTCAAATCTCATTTCCCTCACACACCCCTTCACGACATTTCTCATATCCTCTCAAAGCTGCAACCCGTCGGCTTCAGCTCCTTTAACCATTTCTCGCCGCCTCAGCCGTCTCTTCTTCTTCTTCTCCGGCGGAGCATCTTCCCCAGCAGCTGGTCGGAGTCTCGAGCGTGAGTTAGCTCCATTTCCAGCCCCCTTCCAGCTCACTCTCCTCTTTGCATTTTGAATTTTGTGGGTATTAAAGGTTGAAGGCAAGTGTAGGCTTTTCTTGGGCTCTCATTCAAGCTAGTTATGCTCTTGTTCATATTCCCTTTAATATTTTCGAAATGCTTGTTAATGTATGCATATAGGGTTCGAAATTTTGACAATTTTCAGCAGGGTTCTTGGGGGATTTTCGAAATTTGGAAGTGCCATAGGTTTTAAGGAGTTGCATTATGTATTGTGATGGAAAGAATGGGGTGTTTTGCTTTCTAATATGATTTTTGAAATTTTCAGAAGTATGCCCCATTTATATTTCGAAACTTGCATTGTATTAGGGCTGTTTTGAATGTATGATTATTGCATTATGTTGTTTGCTATTTGCTGCATTGATTTAACAAGTCAAGGCACGTTTGGTTGCTTTATCTTGATGATTTTGATATGTGGTGTCGAAGTGAAGAAGTGGGCTGCCCAAGTGTTTGATGTAAGTCCTAAGAGATGGTTTTAAGTGTGTTTGATGGATTGGAGTGGTCTTAGAAGCAAGGGTGCATGATTGGTGAAGGTTTCACAAACTAGTAGGGCATTTGAGGTGTCTAGTTTGGACAGGGCAGTCTGAATTCGGGGCAGGGCAGTTTCCTGGTCGAGGTCTGTGTCGATTCTGTTTTGTCCTAAGTTTAGTTCATGACGTTGCGGTCGTGTCGGTATAAAATAGGCTTAATTCGGATAAGTATTCAATAAGTTATGAATTTTTGAAGTTTAAGTGTCGGTGCAGAAATTTATAGTCAAAAGTGGGCTGTCCGGGATGGTTGTTTGGCATTTTGTATAAGAGGTCAAATGAAGTTGAAACTGGTCATATGGTTAATTTTAAGAGTTAGGAAAGTGTCGGTTCAAGCGGGACGGGTTTTGGTTAAGGCATGAGTGAGAAAAAGGGTTTTTCAGTTTTCTTGCTCGGTCTAAGTTGAAAAGTGAGGACTTTGTCAAAAGAGTAAAGTCTTGAGGGTTAGGGGCAGCCACTCGCTCATCGTTTTCACATGCAATGGAGTCGAGTCTCATTCTTGAAATTGCACGTTCGTGTGTGTGAGTCTCATTCTTGATGCCAAAGAAAAATTTAAAGAAAGTCTCTTTGAGTCTTGCATGCCAAAGTATAATTGAGTTGAGTCTCATGTCTTAAAGGTTGCCTATTCGTGTGCATATGACATGTTCTTGAGTTTCATAAAGTGAAAGGAAGTTTTCTTGTTTTGCATGCTATAAAGAGGTGTGAGTCGAGTCTTAATGAATGAAAAGGAAAAGAAAGTAAATGTTTTTGAATGAAGTGATTTGTTTGTGACAAAGAGGGGTGTTGCTAGGCCGGGGGATGCCTCGGACTACTCACCAAGAGGTTATAGAGGTTTAGGTAGGGAGCAAGAGACATCTTGTTTATCCTTGCCACAGAGGGCAATGTGAGATCGGGAGTAATCTCGGTCTCCTTGCCACAGAGGGGCAATGTGGGATCGGGAGTTATCTCGGTCTCCTTGCCACAGAGGGGTTAAGTTCGTCGGGAGAAATCTCGTCGTCTTACCGGCATAGTGCACTGCAGCCATGATCATGATCGAAACAGAGGGTCACAAATCAAGGATCTGATTTCTAGAGGAAAAAGTAAAAGAAAAGAAAAGTTAAAGTTTCAAGTTTCAGTTGACTTGTCTTACGTTTATGTCAGTCAGCCAGTAATGCATGAAGTTCAGTTAGATGTTATGAAAAATTGAAAGTTATGTAAGTTGAATGTTATGAAAGTTGAAGGTCTCCCATAGCGTGAGTTCATCAATGCATGTTACTATACTTTCTAGTTTCATGCATATTTACAGTTAAAGTTCAAAGTATACTATGTATCATAGTTTGAGTACAGCATCATGTATTTTAAACCTTGTTACCAACTGTTTATGCTTGTTGAGTCTTTAGACTCACTACGCTTGTTTGATTGCAGGTGATGAGTTATATGTTGAGGTGATTGAGGGGCAGGATCCACTGGGTTGAGGCCACTGGTAGTGCGAAGCCCAATGACCGTCGCTGTTGAATGTTTAAATTTTCCGCGTATTAACTCTGATGTGTAGAATGATTATGAGAATGGTAGTTTATAGCCAGGATGTGTTTTCCCTGTGCTTGTTGAAGTTTATTCCTTAGCGCACTTTATTTTGTAACCGGGAGGTGGTTACTTGTCTTTGCATGTTTATGATTAACGCTTATTTTGTAACCGGGAGGTGGTTACTTGTCTTTGCATGTTTATGATTAGCGCACTTTATTTTGTAACCGGGAGGTGGTTACTTGTCTTTGCATGTTTATGATTAGCGCACTTTATTTTGTAACCGGGAGGTGGTTACTTGTCTTCGCACGTTTATGATTTTTGCATTTGAGACTTTCAGTCATCGTCTCTTTCCTTTATTTGAAATGCTGACTGGGTCAAGGTGGCTTGTTTACTTTTCAAACAAGTCATGGCAAATTTTTTTTAAATCAGTATTTTCTTTATTATTTAATTTTAAGCTTAGAGGTTAGGGTCGCTTCAGCTCACAACTCCTTGTGACTCGGAACAACAATTTCCGACTTGCCCATCGAATCATGGTAAGAGCGCCTAGCAACATCGCCCCATGATTCCCTAGGTATCACTGATAGTGCCTGCAAGAACCAATAGATTTTGGTTAGCGTACAGTACGGTCCCTTCATCCATATATCCCGATCGAATCAACAACCATTGGTATATCGAGAGTCGTTCGAGATTCGATAACTATGCAATACATCTTGAAGATCAAATAGTGACATCGCATGTGTTACTAAGAAACCATTTCTTAAAACACATCATGTACTCTGGCCAGAGATTCGTCACACTAATATCTCCTCAGATCGCATAGGATATCCACACTCGCAAGTATGTGGTGAATCCTTGACAACAAAGAATCGACTCCTATATGTGTTGTAACTGTACCCAATCCCGACACCTGATGACCCTAATAGAGTCGGTAAACGAGTCAAAGCACAGTACTAGCATATAGAGTCTCAATGATGTTTCAAGTAGTAAGGACTAATGGTGTACAACCAAAACCGCGGACTTTATCCACTCGATAAGTGATAACCACTTGGAAAGTCTGGATAGGGTAGTTCGATCATTCATCATATGAATATCCATTTGCATGCTTCGAACATCTCTATGTTCCCTACCAATGAAACGTGGTACTCTGCATCGCAAATGCTAGTCTCAAACTCGAGCGATCCTTATCCTTATTATCGGACGGCTCAATCGACTAGGAACAGTTTAGAATATACAGTGACTATAAGATGTGTTTCATGATAGACATCCCCATGTTCTACCACATCTTACATACACTATAGTATATTCAAGGTCTTTATCAAAACAACAATAGTATATCACAATATAACAATATGAAGAAAGATAAAGTCATTGCCATTAATAAAAGTGTAAATTATATAAAACAAAAGATTGTTTATACAAAGAGTCATCAAAGCCCTTAGCCACAAGTTGGCTCACCGGGCACCTACTCTTTCAATCTCCCACTTGCCCTAAAGCCAACTAGTCATACTACGTAGACCCATTGCTTCGCGATGTTTGTCAAATAATGGTCCTGGCAAGGGCTTAGTAAGTGGATCAGCGATATTGTCTGCAGAGGCCACTCTTTCGACACTGATGTCTCCTCTTTCCACAATCTCCCGGATGATGTGGTATTTCCTCAGTACGTGTTTGGATCTTTGATGAGACCTTGGTTCCTTTGCCTGAGCAACGGCACCTGTGTTGTCACAGTACACCGGGACTGGACCAACAACTTCAGGAATGACGCCCAACTCTTGGACGAAATTCCTCATCCAAACGGCCTCTTTAGCAGCAGCTGATGCTGCAATGTATTCTGCCTCAGTGGTGGAATCCGTTGTGGTGTCCTGCTTGGAACTCTTCCAAGAGACAGCACCGCCATTGAGCATGAACACAAATCCAGAGGTTGACTTCGAGTCATCCACGTCACTTTGGAAGCTAGAGTCGGTATAGCCTTCCAATTTTAGTTCTCTTCCTCCATATACCATGAACATATTCTTAGTCCTTCGTAAGTACTTAAGAATGTCCTTCACGGCTTTCCAATGCATTTGACCGGGATTAGCTTGATATCTGCTCGTGACACTCAGAGCAAATGCTACATCCGGTCTGGTAGATATCATCCCATACATGATACTACCCATGGCTGACGCATATGGTACATGTGTCATTTTCTCTATCTCTTCATCCGTCTTGGGACACATAGACTTGGATAGAGAAACTCCATGACACATGGGTAGATGTCCTCTCTTGGACCCATCCATTGAAAACCGTTTCAATATGGTGTCGATGTAGGTTGATTGAGTGAGTCCTATCATTCTCTTAGATCTATCTCTATAGATCTATATCCCTAGAATATAGGATGCCTCACCCAAATCCTTCATCGAGAATCTACCTGATAACCATATCTTTGTTGACTGCAACATCCCTACATCATTCCCAATGAGTAGGATGTCATCAACATAAAGTACTAATAATGTCACAGCATCCTTAACTACTTTCTTGTACACGCATGGTTCCTCCGGGTTCTTGATGAAACCAAAATCCTTTATTGTTTCATCAAATTTCTGGTTCCAACTTCTTGATGCTTGTTTTAGACCATAAATTGATCTCGAAGCTTGCATACCTTATGCTCGCTTCCCATGGATGTGTACCCCTCAGGCTGCTTCATATAGATTTCTTCCTTAATGTCTCCATTAAGAAAAGCAGTCTTCACATCCATTTGCCATATCTCATAGTCATACCAAGCAGCTATGGCAATAAGGATTCTTATGGACTTGAACATTGCAACTGGTGAAAAGGTTTCATCATAGTCAACTCCTTGTCTTTGAGTATAACCTTTCGCCACCAATCGCGCCTTGTAGGTCAATACCTTACCATCAGGCCCAAGCTTTCTCTTGTAGATCCATTTACACCCTATTGGTACAGGCGTGTCTATCAATGGTTCCTGAGGTGTAGGATCGTTATTTTGTATTTCGGGTTCTTCTCGAATTTCTTCGAGTTCCATCATCTCGCCTTTCTTATCCAATAAGAACTCCTTCTCCAAGAAGGTGGCATTCCTTGAAACAAACACCTTTGTTTCAGCAGGATAATAGAAATAATATCCGATTGAATTCTTCGGATACCCTACAAAATAACATAAGGTGGATCGACTATCCAACTTATCTCCCACTGTCTGCTTCACGTAAGCAGGACATCCCCAAATCCTCAAGTACGAATACTTAGGAGCTTTGCCATTCCATAACTCGTATGGTGTTTTGTCCACTATTTTAGTGTGGACGTTGTTCAACAACAATACCGCCGTTTCAAGCGCATAGCCCCAAAACGAAGGTGGAAGCTCAGTGAAGCTCATCATGGATCGAACCATGTCCAACAAAGTTCGATTACGACGCTCCGATACACCATTCAGCTGTGGTGTCATAGGAGGAGCCCGCTGAGAGAGAATCCCATTCTCTTTTAGATAGTTCAAAAACTCGGTACTTAAGTATTCTCCACCTCGATCCGATCGAAGTGCTTTAATACTTTTACCTAGCTTGTTTTCTACTTCAGCCTTGAATTCTTTGAACTTTTCAAATGCTTCAGACTTATATTTCATTAAATATAAATACCCATACCTAGAATAATCATCAGTAAAGGTAATGAAGTAGGTGTGGACATATTGAGTACCAACTCTAAATGGACCACAAACATCTGTATGGATCAAATCCAACAGATTTTGACTACGCTCAGGTTTCCCCTTAAAAGGAGATTTAGTCATTTTTCCTTTCAGGCAGGATTCACAAGTAGGTAGAGAGTTAATATCAGACATATCAAACATGCCCTCTCCCACTAGCTTGTTCATCCTCCTTGAGGAAATATGACCTAGCCTAGCATGCCAAAGGTTTGCCGGGTTTTGGCTATCGATTTTCCTTTTGTTTGTTGTTGCCGGTTTATCAACATAATTTATTGGAACGTCTTTTAGTTTTAAGTTATACAGATCATTTTCAAGTTGTCCATTTCCAATCAAACATTCATTCTTGTAAATATTGCAAATCTCATTCACAAAATTGCAAGAATAACCATCTCTATCAAGCATAGAAACAGAAATAATATTTTTAATCAAATCCGGAACAAATAAAACATCTCTCAAAAGTAACTTAAAACCGTTCTGCAAAATTAAATAAATATCTCCCACAGCTTTAGCTTCAACTCTGGAACCATTTCCGAGCCTCAGCTGGGTCTCACCCATTCTAAGCCTGCGACTTCTTGTCATCACCTGCAAATCATTGCAAATGTGAGATCCACAACTGCTCTAGATATTCCTTGCAGTTACGCTTCCAATGACCGGGCTTCTTGCAGTAATGGCAAACATCCTTGGATTTTTCCATGTTTGAAGCCTTTGTCTTGTACTTCTTCTCGGGTTCGATTTTCTTGAGTGGGGCAGAACGTTTCTTACCCTTTGTACTTGGCCCCTTCTTAGCAGAAGAAGAGGAGCCCACCAAGAAAGCCGGTTTATCCTTCTTTAATGTGGATTCATATGTCACAAGCATATTGACCATCTCTTCAAGGGAGGCCTCTATCTTGTTCATATTGAAATTCACCACAAATCCGTCAAACGAAGAAGGAAGAGATAGAAGTATTAAGTCCACGTTGAGTTCATGCTCCAACACCAAATCAAGGGTTACCAACTTCTGTATGAGCCAAATCACTTGTACCCCATGATCACGGACCGAAGTCCCTTCACGCATGCGACACGTCATTAGCTCCTTTACAGTAGCGAACCTTTCATCCCTCGATTGAGCCCCAAAAAGTTCCTTGAGTTGTACGTGAATGTCAGCAGCATTCACGGTGTCCTCAAATCGCCTCTGGAGTTCATCAGACATCGAGGCTTGCATATAGAATTTGGCCTTGATATCATGGTCCCACCATGTATCAAGTTTGGCTAACTCTTCCGGACTTATGTCAGCTGGTGCTTCCTTCGGAGGAGATTTTTCTAACACGTAGAGCATCTTCTCCGAAGTCAAGACAATCTTCAACTTACGGAACCATTCCGTATAGTTTGCGCCAGTCAATTTATTTTGTTCGAGGATCGAGAAAAGTGGATTACGCGAATTCATCTTTATGAAATACTGAAAAGAAACAGACAAATATCAGTGATTGTTTAAGCAATTTACTAAGACATAAAATAGGCGAAATTTATTTTATGAATCTCACTCCCACTATTTTAACGATTTCACTACCCTCTAGTGAAAACGGGAAACTGTTTTCCTTAGTGAGAACATGGAGTTCAATTGACAAACTATGGTCCCGAATAATATCAGCCAACCATAATTTTCAAAAGGTAGAGCCCAATTGCTTCCAAAGCAACCTCCACGTTTTTACCTCATGTCCAATAAGGGCCCAATAATATGACGCCGTTTATTGTGACATATCAAGATGACCCATCAATATTAAGTTGTGATGGACGGTCGCCATGTGGATCCCCCAATAATATGAGCCGATCCCATGGGAGTTCCACCCAACTTACAACATGTGTCGATCCAATGTACAGCTTTTCGACGAACGGCCCCCCCCCAATAATATGAGCCGGACCATATCCGCGGGTAGCATCTCATACATTGATCGTTGATAGAAGGTAGGAACATTTAAACAAATTTAAATTTCTTTTATTTATCTTGATATCAATTTTAAATCATATTTAAAATGAGGGATTTTAATTTTGAAAATTTGTCTCATCATTTTTAAAATTTTGTATGCTTGCCGGATTCACACAATTTTGTCTAAAACATGCATACAACAATAATATCACATATTATATAGGATGATCGATTCCATTTCTAATCGACCCGTGGTTGCCAATCACGAGTCTTAGTCCAATCCTAGGTAATATGCAGTATGCAATGCAATCCTATTACATTGTGCTTCCAATTTACATTTCTTCTGTCTTTATTGTCTGCTGGGCCTACCTTCATCTTCAAATCTTCATCTCCCACTAAATCTAATGTATTTACAATAAATAACAATGACAAGTAGGGGATACATTTTTAAGGGGTGGGAACGGGCCATAAACCAAGCCCACTTTTATTACATATGACAATTCATATTGGGCCATAAACCAGGCCCATTAATAAATCCAACAACAATAAAAACAAATGTAAATTCCTAACATACACCTACAAAATTGGTCATGGCAATCGATCATCCTTATCCAATAACATTTAATTCAAAATTAATTTATTGGATAACATGCAATGGCAATTTAAATTTAAAAGGATAAAATCATATTCCATATGTAAAATCTTATTTTACATACAAAATCATATTTTATCTTTTTATCAAATAAAATCATATTTTATCTATAAAATCCAATTTTATACATAAAATCATATTTTACTCAATATATTCATAAGATCATATCTTATCATCAATTGTACCAAAAATAATTAATTTCAAAATTCAATTTAACGGATAAAATATTAAAATTTTCCAAAAATTCAAATTTATCCAAAAATCAATTTTAAAATTTTTGGACTCGAACAATTCGATCCGACGCCTCGTGGACCAATCAAAAACAGTTTTCGATCGGACCAAAAATAGAATTTTAACATATTAAAATTTAATTTTAAAATTAAAAAATTAAATTTTCGCGGGCCGCCCGGGACATTCCCGGGCTGCCCGCGCCCCAAAGGGCTCAAATCGGGTAGCCCGGCTGCCCCTAGGGCAGCGCCGTGCGCTGCCCTGCGCAGCGCCGTGCGCTGCCTCACATCGCTGCCCTGGGCAGCGCCTAGCGCTGCGCTGGGCAGCGACCATCGCTGCCCCCCCCAGGCAGCGATCCAATCGCTGCCCGGGTTTTGCCCGAAAAAAATTTTTTATTTTTTTTTAAAATATTTATTTTGTTTCAAAAACCGAGGCTTAAAAATTTTTTGTACAATCAATTAATTTAATCGCTTGATCTGAGCAACCTGGCTCTGATACCACTGTTGAAGAACGCGGCGATCAGATCAATCAGAATTGATACCCGGTGCAGCGGAAGTTTAAAATTTTATATGGAACGATTCCATAATGGGTATCAAAACCTTACGATTAAATTGTGTGTGTAAAAATTAAATAACAATTATAAATTTTTACCTCCAATCTCGAAGCGAGATTATGGACACCAACAGATTGCTCTGCTCTTGTTGTATATCCCTGGAACTGATGGACGAACTGTTCTTCAATCAGGTCCACGAACGGATAATTAATCCCTCTGATAGATTGCACTAGAAAATCTATCAGAAGTTTCTACGAAGAGAATTAACGAATTTGATCCGTTAAACCAGACTGTAATTCAAAATTCACAGACTGGATTTTACCGAGCAGAGGGGAAGGGGGGCGGCCACTATTGAGAGAAAATAACTAGGTTTTCGAAAATTTGTGACCTGTTGTGTATAATTTCTGTACTGCAATAACTTATTTATAATGTAGGCCACTAACAGCTTAGGGCCCATTAGTCATAAGTTCAAGCCCGACAAGCAAAGCCCGCATGTTCAGAAATTAATATAAAATTCATCATGACTCCGATTGATAAACCGATTTCACCAATGTGCACAGAAACCATTTCTGCACCTTTTAAAGTCAAGATAAATTTTTCTGAATCTGAATTCAGTGATTTCCAAAAATGCTCATCCCTATGTCATTTTAGGAAATCTTACTCCTCTACTCTTAATTAAGAAGTCCAACTTATTTGTTCATTAAATTTAACTCTTTAAATTTAACTATCTCAACGGGGATTAAAAATCCATTACTCTGTGTGACCCTCAATGGTTCAGGAATACAGCTAGCCGTGGGCTCACAACTCCTTGTGACTCGGAACAACAATTTCCGACTTGCCCATCGAATCATGGTAAGAGCGCCTAGCAACATCGCCCCATGATTCCCTAGGTATCACTGATAGTGCCTGCAAGAACCAATAGATTTTGGTTAGCGTACAGTACGGTCCCTTCATCCATATATCCCGATCTAATCAACAACCATTGGTATATCGAGAGTCGTTCGAGATTCGATAACTATGCAATACATCTTGAAGATCAAATAGTGACATCGCATGTGTTACTAAGAAACCATTTCTTAAAACACATCATGTACTCTGGCCAGAGATTCGTCACACTAATATCTCCTCAGATCGCATAGGATATCCACACTCGCAAGTATGTGGTGAATCCTTGACAACAAAGCATCGACTCCTATATGTGTTGTAACTGTACCCAATCCCGACACCTGATGACCCTAATAGAGTCGGTAAACGAGTCAAAGCACAGTACTAGCATATAGAGTCTCAATGATGTTTCAAGTAGTAAGGACTAATGGTGTACAACCAAAACCGCGGACTTTATCCACTCGATAAGTGATAACCACTTGGAAAGTCCGGATAGGGTAGTTCGATCATTCATCATATGAATATCCATTTGCATGCTTCGAACATCTCTATGTTCCCTACCAATGAAACGTGGTACTCTGCATCGCAAATGCTAGTCTCAAACTCGAGCGATCCTTATCCTTATTATCGGACGGCTCAATCGACTAGGAACAGTTTAGAATATACAGTGACTATAAGATGTGTTTCATGATAGACATCCCCATGTTCTACCACATCTTACATACACTATAGTATATTCAAGTTCTTTATCAAAACAATAATAGTATATCACAATATAACAATATTCAAGGTCTTTATTATTTAAAATTCGTAATTGTTTTCGATTATAACGATATTATTGTCAATTTTTATAGTTTAGTACTAGATTATAAATATTATATGAATGATCTTTATAGTATTCAAATCTGCTGCCTAAAAGTGTGATTTTGTGATTTTTGTTGTTGTGGTATATGTTATGAATAAAGTCATGATCTTGATTGTTTATCTTATTGTTGTTTTTTTTTTAAATATGTTTGAGCGATTCTTTGATTTGTGTTATGGTTTTAGTGATTGTATTAAATTTTTGTGTCATCGTGTGAATTGTATAGATTTTTTGTCAATCTCTAGTTTTCGCGTCTATGAGTGTGAATGAATCTCATTTACTGCAATTTTGAGATAGAGTAGCTGAAATTTCTTGTTTTTCTCGATTATAACGATTTAATTTCGAAACATTACTTGAATTTGTTACTGTGTAATGGTTTTTTGTGTGTCATAAATTATATGAATGAATGTATGATTTTCAATATAGATTTTATTGTATTGAATTTAGTTTTTTTTTAATAGTTTGATAATGAAATCTCACTACAACAAAATAGCTAAAAGACTACGGTTGAAAAACGTAGTTAATTGGAATTGTAAAACCAATGTTAAAAGTCATGTAGTTAAAAGTGCGGTCATAGACTACAGTGAAAAACCATGTTAAAAGACTACGGTTTTAAACCGTAGTCTTTTGTCATAAAACACTACAGTTTTAAACCGTAGTATTTTGACATAAAATACAACGGTGTTAAACCGTAGTTGTTTATAATAAAACTGTAGTCGTTTGAGCCAAACGACTACATTTTTAAACCGTAGTCTTTTGTTGGAAAAAACAACAGTTTTAAGCCGTAGTCTTTTATAATAAAACCGTAGTCTTTTAATATTAAAGACAAAATTTTTCAACCGTTATCATTTCAAAAATAAAACCGTTGTCTTTTGTCGTCAAAGACAATGTCTATATGAGAATCCAACACAGTTAAGGATCAATTTACAAAAACTATGTTGTCCATAATAGTTAAAACATCATAAAATGTGCAATGAGTTGATCAAAACTATGTACAATTTCTACAAATTGGTCATTATCTACGTACGTACCAACAACAAAAACACTAGTCATAAACCACAAACGTTCGAGTACATTAAGTTTAAAACATCTGTTTAGACAAAATGATTATGCCACAACATTACAGAGACAACAACTCCTCTCCTATATCAAGACAGCACAAAAGACTTTTCTCTTTGGGGCATACGTAGCAAGAACCATGCACTAATCTCCATTCTCAACTAGCTGATGAATGATAATGTAAGGCCCAGAAATATTAAATTATTAATTATAGAATTTGAGAATTAAATTCCATATTATGGGCTAATATTGATTTGAGAAGTAATGGAAATGATAGATTTCATTTCCGAGTCGAAAATATTTAATTTGAGAATTTACGGATTTTGAGAATTAAATTCCGAGAATTCTTAAATTAAAAGAATAAATATTCGATTTGAATATTTATGGAATTTGAGATTTAAATTCCATTTTTCGGGAATTAAAGACGATTAATTTTGAAGATACAACTCGATCATGGACTGATTTGCAAATATCGAGGTTTGAAGGGTTAACATGCAAAAGGCCAGGACTAATTAACTAATCCGAATTTATTTAATTTTAATCCGAGTATATTTAATTTGGGAATATTTAGAGTTTCGATTTAAATTCTAATATTCTTAAATTATTTTGGATTAAAATTGAATTAAAAAGAAGGTTGAGGACTGAATTGTAATTAATAAAGACTTGAGGGACTAAAGTGCAATTTCCTTGCAATTGGTTTGTTATACGTGTATGAAGCATGGAAATCATCAGAATTCTTCACCTTATCAGAAATTTTGAAGAGAGGAAGCCGAACCATTCTTATTCCTTTTGCTTTTTGATTTTCAAAACCCCGTATCTTTTGCGCCGGTTATCCGATTTCGATTCCGAAAAATGTTTTGGAATCCTTGCGACGAGGCCTTAGATTTGATGTAAGTATGTAATCATCTCGGCATGATTTTATGAACGAAATTTGGCAGAGATCAGTATTTTGGTATAGTTTCATGTTCTTGATCTTTTATGTGTTCCGAGATTGAAACCGAATCAACGATTTGATGTTATATGAACTTATTCATGAATTCCAGCATGTATGTAGACTTATTTAGCATTTGAATATAATGGTATTTGGCTGGTTTCGATAGATACATGCTGATATGAAGTTGAGTTCGAATTCGATATTGAGTCGGTTACCAATTTTTAGTCGCTACGACGTCGATTCGTGTTTTTGGACCGTTTTGATAGCCTATTATTGAGACAAGATGTTTTTGAGGATGATGTTAATGTTTTAGCAATTTTATTCTTCAATTTCAGATTAGTTTTGAAGGCTGCAACTCAAGAACTTTGAATCCGAACCGAAGACGAAGATGTTGAGGTTTGAAGCGAGATGATTGACGATCTATTGATGGTTTTGATTCATTTCTAAAATTATTGACTAGAATGACGATTGATATGAATGTTTTGATGCTATGTTTCAGATTTGAAGCGTTCAAAACAGAATAAATACGAAGGTATAATGACGACATCGCGAGTCAGGGACTTTGAAACTCAAGAACGACTATTCTTGAGTTATCCCGCCAAAATCACATACGTATTTATTGTTTTGATTTGATTATGATGTTGTTGATCCATCCCAGGTAATGGATCTTTGATTTTGAGTCGATGTGATTATGATACGAGAATGATACGAATTGATTCTATGCCAAGGTCGGAGTACACTTTATTTTCGAATCGGGAATGATTTCAATATATGAATATTCATGTCAAGATCGGATACGAATCTTGATGGCAATGAAGTGATAAGAATCAATTCTTGACATAGCGTGCTATAGAAATTCGAAGGATAGATTTGAGATGTGTTATTTACTCTATTTGTTGAGTCGAGTTTAAATAGAGTCGATATGATGTATTTAACGCTTTATATGTTGCTTATACTAAGATGATTTCTCACTGGAGTTTATCCGGCTGTTTTCTTGTTTTGTATGTGTGCATGGCAACAGGTGGGGCAGGAGATGATCAAAGTAGATGTGGGAACTCGGTTTGTAGCTGAAGTGATGAACTTAGATCATGATCAAACGCATTAGAGAACTTGTGCTTATTATTAGTTTCAAAGTACATGTTGAAACCATTGGTTTACTCTAGTTTTGGATGTACTTTAAACTCATGGTTTAATATTATGAATGTTTGTACACATGCTTAGAAGTTGATATACATGTTGGTGCATGTTCTAGGTTGAAAAGACATGAATTGAAGAGGTTGAAAGATCATTTATTTGGCTGCTGAAAAATAGGGCTCGGGGCTGTTCAGGATGAGCCCGAGCTGCCGAAAACTGCAGCTGGGCGCCCGAGCGGCTGAATAGTGCCGCCAGGGTGCACCCCCCCCCCCCCCCCCCCCCCTCTTATTAAAAAAAAAAAATTCTTTTGATCTTTCCCCTTTCATGTTTAATGATGATTATTCATCAATTGCTCTAAGACTGAGATTACTAAACCGAGGTCTCACAACAGGTGGTATCAAAGCGTAAGTTTCAAGGACTGAGATAGAAGTTGAGCAGGGTAGATTGAGTCACATGCATTTATAGTATTGCATGATTATGCATTACTCGATTTGATGATTCGATGATATGATGAATTGCATGTGAGCATGATCTACTGTTGAAATTCAACTGCCTGATTTACTGAATTGTAAATTTTTGAATTTCTTACTGATTTTGTTATAAGATTTTTCCCGGGTGATGTAAGCATCCAGAATCGAAGAGAACAATGTTCTTTGGGTGACGTAAGCACCCCAGACTGACAGAATAGTATGGCCAGACTGACAAGATGGTATGGTCAGACTGAACAGATCGGTATTGCTCAGCTGAACGAAGAATTTCCGATTGAACAGAATAGATTATCAGCGAATAAATAGATGTTATTGCAGGTAGAAGCTGGCCTGAAGAACTTGATCAGTTGTTCAGATACCTGAAAGATACATGTGAATGATGTATCAGATTGACTGTCTACCAACTTCAAGACCTATCAACCGGCTGATAAATTTTGATGAAGAAATTCAATTCTGACAGAATTGAGGTATATTTATTTTTTGGTAAGTGCTTAGAATAAGATTTTGATTAACGATTCTTTGCCACAACAGAAAATTAGGAGAAAGAAAAATATACCATCTAGAAGTAGAGTAATGTGAATATTGAAGAATGCATTGTTAGATTTTCAAGCTTATCACGGTTCGTTGAATTGTAAATGATGAAAAAGCTCAAGATTGAGTGTTGATTAATGGCTTAAATGCGAAGATGATGTTTGAATAAATGTTTACGACTGAAACATTTTATGAAAGACATAGTCTTGTCTAAGAGAATCGAAGCGGAATGAGGAGGTAGAAGAATGAAATTGTAGACATGAAAGAGTATGTGAGATATTCACAATTTTATGTACACTTTTTATTCTAGAGCAGATATGAGATGAACGGTCTAGAAGTAGTTCTTTAATTCTAGCGAACTGAGACAGATTAGTCTGGTTCTGAATGTAGAGTATGTTAATGATTATTACACTCATTGTGGGAGGAAATATCCTAACGACCAGTGTAAGAACAGTTCAGGTAGATGTATTAGGCGATGCCCTAAGTTAATCGGATTCTGAGATGATTTGAATGAAGAATAAATTCTAGAAGTATACAGAGGATTAGAATGAAGTTGCACCTGAGAATGAAATTTCAGGTAACAGATTTATTTTGCTTTGATCTGTTTATTATTGGTGCAATAGATACATGATAGCTGAAAGCTTATTATATGATTACCTCTGTATCAGAGAAGAGATTTTAGGAATTGAACTGAAGAATGGAACTACTGAATTGATGAAATGAGACTGAACATGATTTCGCTTCGATGAACTGAAACTGAATATGATTGTGTTCATATTGAAATATCTGTTTATGTTTCATGATAGATGATGATGCAATCATCGAATACAGATTAACAGAAGAATTGATGATAAGAAGCGATAAAATTAGATCAGCAAGAACATAATGTGCATATGAATATGATGATATGATATAGAATCTCGAATTAAGATTCTATGATTTCGGTGTAATAATTGATGTTTGATTACAGAAATATTCCGAAATCAGTATATTCAATGCATTAGATATGTTCAAGATCTAAATCAGCATTGATAGATATACCGATGAATAGAGATTATAGATATGGTCCAGTACGATTTTAACTTTAGTTTAAGTTGTGAACTGGAATTCAATAGCGAATTGATGAATTTATGATTTACCGACGTGATGAGATTATGAATTGAATTTTGATTTTGAGGTTTAGAAGATAGACGATGACATGAAAATCAGTTACAGATGAGTCTTTTCTTTGATTATGCTGAATCAAATACATCAATTGGACATATAATTCTTGAAATGTTTGATTTTGAGTGGCTCTCCTTGTTTTGTTCATAGAGCCTGAGTGATTTACTCATTCTGAGTTATGTGATGCAAGTGAGTTGTTTTCACTGTGCAGAGTTTGTTATCCAGAAGATTTGATTTTGGATGACCTTGATTGGGGGATTTTCTCAATCTTGATTTATTTCTTTTAATTGTGAGAATTATTGATCCTTTGATGATATTTCAGCGTATTTTAAGATTGTTGGCTCGTAACTGATAGAAAAATTTGAATATGATCCATGATTTTTGGGTTCGATGATATGACTTGTTAGTATTTTGGAGATAGAAATGAGGAATGAAATAGGCATTCGATAACTTGATTTCAGATTTCTATATATTTTGGTTTGAATATTTAGATGAATATATCACATATCAGAATAATTTTCGATTGAAAATGAGCCAGAACTGTTCAGAAGATGAAAGAAACACAGAAAATAAACTGAAGCGATGAGAATTCAGTAAAGAATGCCAGATTGAGATATGAGTTTAAGCCTTCGATCATAATGGATGAATTAGTTTGTGATTGCTTATCTGATTGTGCTTGATATTTCTAAAAAAAATATCAATTTATGAAGAAAATGCACAACAATAAAGTGAAGATTCATCCAATACTTATTTTATAAGAGGATAAAGCAAATAGAGGTAACAAAATTAGTATGTTTCGAATTTAAACGTACAGAGAGTTTTGGATGAAGTTGAAAATCATTGACGAGATTAGTCAATGACAGTTTAGAAACTCCAGAATTGCTACGAGATTATGATTTGAAAGAATATTTGTGAAAATACCAAGATGAAGCAGTTGATATGATATAAACATATGGTAGTTATGAATAGATTGATTGAAATTACTGTTGGAAAACGGTGTTCAGATCAATCAGAATTGATACCCGGTGCAGCGGAAGTTTTAAAATTTTATATGGAACGATTCCATATCATGGGTATCAAAACTTTACGATTAAATTGTGCGTGTAAAAATTAAATAATAATTAAATTTTTACCTTGAATCTCGAAACGAGATTATGGACACCAACAGATAACTCTGCTCTTGTTGTATATCCCAGGAACTGATGGACGAACAATTCTTCAATCAGGTCCACGAACAGAATTCGAATCCCTCTGATAGATTGCACTAGAAAATCTATCAGAAGTTTCTACGAAGAGAATTAACGAATTTGATCCGTTAAACCAGACTGCAAATTCGAAATTCACAGGCTAGAATTTTCGAACAGAGAGAGGAGAGGGGGCGGCCACACCTAGAGAGAACAACTAGGGTTTTCAAAAATTTTGTGACCTATGTTGTGTAATTTCTGTACTGCAATAACTTATTTATAATGTGGGCTGCTAACAGCTTAGGGCCCATTAGTCATAAGTTCAAGCCTGACAAGCAAAGCCTGCATATTCAGAAATTAATATAAAATTCATCGTGACTCAGATTGATAAACCAATTTCACCATTGTGCACAGAAACCATTTCTGCATCTTTTAAAGTCAAGATAAATTTTCTGAATCCGAATTCAGTGATTTCCAAAAATGCTCATCCCTATGTCATTTTAGGAAATCTTACTCTTCTACTCTGATATAAGAAGTTCCACTTCTTTATTCACTAAATTTAACTCTTTAAATTTAATTATCTCAACGGGGATTAAAAATCCATTACTTGTGTGACCCTCAATGGTTCAGAGATACAGCTAGCCGTGGGCTCACAACTCCTTGTGACTCGGAACATTAATTTCCGACTTGCCCATCGAATCATGGTAAGAGCGGCTAGCAACATCGCCCCATGATTCCCTAGGTATCACTGATAGTGCCTGCAAGAACCAATATATTTTGGTTAGCGTACAGTACGATCCCTTCATCCATATATCCCAATCGAATCAACAACCATTGGTAAATCGAGAGTTGTTCGAGATTCGATAACTATGCAATACATCTTGAAGATCAAATAGTGACATCGCATGTGCTACTAAGAAACCATTTTTTAAAACACATCATGTACTCTGGCCAGAGATTTGTCACACTAATATCTCCTCAGATTGCATAGGATATCCACACTAGCAAGTATGTGGTGAATCCTTGACAACAAAGCATCGACTCCTATATGTGTCGTAACTGTACCCAATCCCGACACCTGATGACCCCAATAGAGTCGGTAAATAAGTCAAAGTACAGTACTAGCATATAGAGTCTCAATGATGTTTCAAGTAGTAAGGACTAATGGTGTACAACCAAAACCGCGGACTTTATCCACTCGATAAGTGATAACCACTTGGAAAGTCCGGATAGGGTAGTTCGATCATTCATCGTATGAATATCCATTTGCATGCTTTGAACATCTCTATGTTCCATACCAATGAAACGTGGTACTCGGCATCGCAAATGCTAGTCTCAATCTCGAGCGATCCTTATCCTTATTAACGGACGGCTCAATCGACTAGGAATTATTTAGAATATACAGTGAATATAAGATGTGTTTCATGATAGCCATCCCCATGTGCCACCACATCTTACATACACTATAGTATATTCAAGGTCTTCATCTAAACATCTTATAGTATGTCACAACATAATAATATGATAAAAGATAAAGTAAATGCCATCATAAAAGTGTAAATTATATTAAACAAAAGATTGTTTATACATAGAGTCATAAAAGCCCTTAGCCACAAGTTGGCTCACCGGGCACCCACTCTTTCAATCTCCCACTTGCCCTAAAGCCAACTAGTCATACTACGTAGTCCCATTGCTTCGCGATATTTGTCAAATAATGGTCCTGGCAAGGGCTTAGTAAGTGGATCAGTGATATTGTCTGCAGAGGCCACTCTCTCGACAGTGATGTCTCCTCTTTCCACGATCTCCCGGATGATGTGGTATTTCCTCAGTACGTGTTTGGATCTTTGATGAGACCTTGGTTCCTTTGCCTGAGCAACGGCACCCGTGTTGTCACAGTACATCGGGACTGGACCAACAACTTCAGGAATAACGCCCAACTCTTGGACAAAATTCCTCATCCAAACGGCCTCTTTAGCAGCAGCTGATGCCGCAATGTATTCTGCCTCAGTGGTGAAATCCGCTGTGGTGTCCTGCTTGGAACTCTTCCAAGAGACAGCACCGCCACAGAGGTTGAATTCGAGTCATCCACGTCACTTTGGAAGCTAGAGTCGGTGTAGCCTTCCAACTTCAATTCTCTTCCACCATAAACCATGAATATATTCTTAGTTCTTCTCAAATACTTAAGAATATCCTTCACGGCTTTCCAATGCATTTGACCTGGATTGGCTTGATATCTGCTCGTGACGCTCAGAGCATAGGCCACATCCGGTCTAGTAGATATCATCCCATACATGATACTACCTATGGCTGACGCATATGGTATATGCGTCATTTTCTCTTTCTCTTCGTCAGTCTTGGGACACATAGACTTGGATAGAGAAACTCCATGACACATAGGTAGATGTCCTCTCTTGGACTCATCCATTGAAAAGCTTTTCAATATAGTGTCGATGTAGGTTGCTTGAGTGAGTCCTATCATTCTCTTAGATCTATCTCTATAGATCTGTATCCCTAGAATATAGGATGCCTCACCCAAATCCTTCATCGAGAATCTACCTGATAACCATATCTTTGTTGACTGCAACATCCTTACGTCATTCCCAATGAGTAGGATGTCATCAACATAAAGTACTAAGAATGCTACCGCATCCTTAACTACTTTCTTGCATGGTTCCTCCGGGTTCTTGATGAAACCAAAATCCTTTATTGTTTCATCAAATTTCTGGTTCCAACTTCTTGATGCTTGTTTGAGACCATAGATCGATCTCTGAAGCTTGCATACCTTATGCTCGCTTCCCATGGATGTGAATCCCTCGGGCTGCATCATATAGATTTCTTCCTTAATGTTTCCATTAAGAAATGCAGTCTTCACATCCATTTGCCATATCTCATAGTCATACCATGCTGCTATGGCAATAAGAATTCTTATGGACTTGAACATTGCGACTGGTGAAAAAGTTTCATCATAGTCAACTCCTTGTCTTTGAGATAACCTTTTGCCACCAATCGTTCCTTGTAGGTCAGTACCTTTCCATCAGGCCCAAGTTTTCTCTTATAGATCCATTTACACCCTATTGGAACAATTCCATCGGGAGGATCTACTAAAGTCCAAACTTGGTTTGTATGCATCGAATCTATTTCCGACTGCATAGCTTCAAGCCATAAATTTGAATCTGCATCAGAAATTGCTTCCTTGAAGTTTCTTGGATAACATCCAATGTCGGGTTCACTTTGATCCCCTTCAAGAAGAAGACCATATCGAATAGGAGGTCTAGAAGTCCTCTCGGATCTTCTAGTAATAGGCATGTCAATCAATGGTTCCTGAGGTGTAGGATCATTATTTTGTATCTCGGGTTCTTCTCGAATTTCTTCGAGTTCCATCATCTTGCCTTTCTTATCCAATAAGAATTCCTTCTCCAAGAAGGTGGCATTCCTTGAAAAAAAACACTTAATATCCGATTGAATTCTTCGGATACCCTAAAAAATAACATAAGGTGGATTGACTATCCAACTTATCTCCCACTGTCTGCTTCACGTAAGCAGGACATCCCCAAATCCTCAAGTACGAATACTTAGGAGCTTTGCCATTCCATAACTCGTATGGTGCTTTGTTCACTGCTTTAGTGTGAACGTTGTTCAACAACAATACCGCCGTTTCAAGAGCATAGCCTCAAAACGAAGGTGGGAGCTCAGTGAAGCTCATCATGGATCGAACCATGTCCAACAAAGTTCGATTGCGATGCTCCGAAACACCATTAAGATGAGGTGTCATAGGAGGAGTCTACTGAGAGAGAATCCCATTCTCTTTTAGATAGCTCAAAAACTCGGTACTCAAGTATTCTCCACCTCGATCTGATCGAAGTGCTTTAATCTTCTTACCTAGTTTGTTTTCTACTTCAGCCTTGAATTCTTTGAACTTTTAAAATGATTCAGACTTATATTTCATCAAATATAAGTACCCATACCTAGAATAATCATCAGTAAAGGAAATGAAGTAGGTGTGATCAAATTTTGTACCAATACTAAATGGTCCGCAAACATCCGTATGGATCAAATCCAATAGATTTTGACTACGCTCAGGTTTTCCTTTGAAAGGAGATTTAGTCATTTTTCCTTTCAGGCAGGACTCACAAGTAGGTAGAGAATTAATATCAGACATATACATGCCCTCTCCCACTAGCTTGTTCATCCTCCTTGAGGAAATATGACCTTGCCTAGCATGCCAAAGGTTTGCCGGGTTTTGACTATCGATTTTCCTTTTATTCGTTGTTACCGGTTTATCAACATAATTTATTGGAACGTCTTTTAATTTTAAGTTATATAGATCGTTTTCAAGTTGTCCATTTCCAATCAAACATTCATTCTTGTAAATATTGCAAATCCCATTCACAAAATTGCAAGAAAAACCATCTCTATCAAGCATAGAAACAGAAATAATGTTTTTAATCAAGTCTGGAACAAATAAAACATCTCTCAAAAATAACTTAAAATTGTTCTGCAAAACTAAATAAATGTCTCCTATAGCTTTGGCTTCGAATCTAGAACCATTCCCGAGCCTTAGCTGGGTCTCACTCATCCTTAGCTTATTACTTCTTGTCATCATTTGCAACTCATTGTAAATGTGAGATCTATATCTGGTATCCCATACCCAAGAAGTAGTATTAAGTAAAACATTTATTTCAATGTAAAACATACCCTTTGCAGTTCTCAACTGTTCGAGGTATTCCTTGCAGTTACGTTTCCAATGACCGGGTTTCTTGCAGTAATGGCAAACTTGTTTAGACTTGTCGAATTTTGCATGTAACATTTGGCCTTGAGATCATGGTCCAACCATTTCTCTAGTTCGGCCAACATTTCGGCAGTTACATCAGCCGAGGCTGTTTTCGGAGAAGCCTTTTCTAACACTTAGAAAATCGTTTCCGAACTCAGGACAATCTTAACTTATGGAACCATCCTGTATAGATTGCGCCAGAAAATTTGTTTTGTTCGAGAATTGAAACATGTGGATTACGAATTCATTGTAATGAAATACTGAGATGAAAAAGACAATAATCAGTGATTGTTTAATTAATTTACTAAGACATAAAATAGGCGAAATTTATTTTATGAATCTCACTCCCACTATTTTAACGATTTCACTACCCTCTAGTGAAAACGGAAAACTGTTTTCCTTAGTGGGAACATGGAGTCCAATTGACAAACTATGGTCCCGAATAATATCAGCCAACCATAATTTTCAAAAGGTAGAGCCCAATTGCTTCCAAAGCAACCTCCATGTTTTTACCTCATGTCCAATAAGGGCCCAATAATATGACGCCGTTTATTGTGACATGTCAAGATGACCCATCAATATTAAGTTGTGATGGACGGTCGCCATGTGGATCCCCAATAATATGAGCAAATCTCATGGGAGTTTCACCCAACTTACAACATGTGTCGATCCAATGTACAGCTTTCCGACGAATGGCCCCCCCCCAATAATATGAGCCGGACCGTATCCGCGGGTAGCATCTCATACATTGATCGTTGATGGAAGGTAGGAACATTTAAACAATATTTAAATTTCCTTTATTTATCTTGATATCAATTTTAAATCATATTTAAAATGAGGGATTTTAATTTTGAAAATTTGTCTCATCATTTAAAATTTGTATGCTTGCGGAATTCATACAATTTAGTCTACACATGCGTACAACGATAATATCATATATTATATTTTAGGATGATCGATTCCATTACTAATCGACCCGTGGTTTCCAATCACGAGTCTAAGTCCAATCCTAGGTTATATGCAAGTATGCAATGCAATCCTATTACATTGTGCTTCCAATTTACATTTCTTCTGTCTTTATTGTCTGCTGGGCCCACCTTCGTCTTCAAATCTTTATCTCCCACTAAGTATAATGTATTTACAATAAATAACTATGACAAGTAGGGGATACATTTTAAGGGGTGGGAACGGGCCATAAACCAGGCCCACTTTTATTACATATGACAATTCATATTGGGCCATAAACCAGGCCCATTAATAAATCCAACAACAATAAAAACAAATGTAAATTCCCTAACATACACCTACAAAATTGGTCATGGTAATCGATCATCCTTATCCAATAATATTTAATTCAAAATTAATTTATTGGATAACATGCAATGGCAATTAAATTAAAAAGGATAAAATCATATTCCATATATAAAATCTTATTTTACGTACAAAATCATATTTTACCTTTTTATCAAATAAAATCATATTTTACATATAAAATCCAATTTTATACATAAAATCATATTTTACTCAATATTTCCATAAGATCATATTTTATCATCAATTTTACCAAAAATAATTAATTTCATAAAATCTGATTTAACGGATAAAATCTATAAATTTTCCAAAAATTCAAATTTATCGAAAAATCAATTTTAAAATTTTCGGACTCGAACAATTCGATCCGACGCCTCGTGGACCAATCAAAAATAATTTTCGATCGGACCAAAAATAGAATTTTAATTAAAAATAAAAATTAATTTTCCCGGGCAGCCCGCGCCCCAAAAGGGGCTCGGGCCGGGCAGCGACGATCGCTGCCCGTGTTTTTGCCCGTCAAAAATTTAATTTTAAAAATTTGTTTTGTTTCAAAAACCGAGGCTTAAAAATTTTTATACAATCGATTAATTTAATCGCTTGATCTGAGCAACCTGGCTCTGATACCACTGTTGGAAAATGGTGTTCAGATCAATCAGAATTGATACCCGGTGCAGCGGAAGTTTTAAAATTTTATATGGAACGATTCCATATCACGGGTATCAAAACTTTACGATTAAATTATGCGTGTAAAAATTAAATAACAATTAAATTTTTACCTTGAATCTCGAAACGAGATTATGGACACCAACAGATAACTCTGCTCTTGTTGTATATCCCAGGAACTGATGGACGAACAATTCTTCAATCAGGTCCATGAACAGAATTCGAATATCTCTGATAGATTGCACTAGAAAATCTATCAGAAGTTTCTACGAAGAGAATTAACGAATTTGATCCGTTAAACCAGACTGCAAATTCGAAATTCACAGGCTGGAATTTTCGAACAGAGAGAGGAGAGGGGGCGGCCACACCTAGAGAGAACAACTAGGGTTTTCGAAAATTTTGTGACCTATGTTGTGTAATTTCTGTACTGCAATAATTTATTTATAATGTGGGCTGCTAACAGCTTAGGGCCCATTAGTCATAAGTTCAAGCCTGACAAGCAAAGCCTGCATATTTAGAAATTAATATAAAATTCATAGTGACTCAGATTGATAAACCAATTTCACCATTGTGCACAGAAACCATTTCTGCATCTTTTAAAGTCAAGATAAATTTTCTGAATCCGAATTCAGTGATTTCCAAAAATGCCCATCCCTATGTCATTTTAGGAAATCTTACTCTTCTACTCTGATATAAGAAGTCCCACTTCTTTATTCACTAAATTTAACTCTTTAAATTTAATTATCTCAACGGGGATTAAAAATCCATTACTTGTGTGACCCTCAATGGTTCAGGGATACAGCTAGCCGTGGGCTCACAACTCCTTGTGACTCGGAACAACAATTTCCGACTTGCCCATCGAATCATGGTAAGAGCGCCTAGCAACATCGCCCCATGATTCCCTAGGTATCACTGATAGTGCCTGCAAGAACCAATAGATTTTGGTTAGCGTACAGTACGGTCCTTTTATCCATATATCCCGATCGAATCAACAACCATTGGTAAATCGAGAGTCGTTCGAGATTCGATAACTATGCAATACATCTTGAAGATCAAATAGTGACATCGCATGTGCTACTAAGAAACCATTTCTTAAAACACATCATGTACTCTGGCCAGAGATTCGTCACACTAATATCTCCTCAGATTGCATAAGATATCCACACTAGCAAGTATGTGGTGAATCCTTGACAACAAAGCATCGACTCCTATATGTGTCGTAACTGTACCCAATCCCGACACCTGATGACCCCAATAGAGTCGGTAAACGAGTCAAAGTACAGTACTAGCATATAGAGTCTCAATGATATTTCAAGTATTAAGGACTAATGGTGTACAACCAAAACCGCGGACTTTATCCACTCGATAAGTGATAACCACTTGGAAAGTCCGGATAGGGTAGTTCGATCATTCATTGTATGAATATCCATTTGCATGCTTTGAACATCTCTATGTTCCATACCAATGAAACGTGGTACTCGGCATCGCAAATGCTAGTCTCAATCTCGAGCGATCCTTATCCTTATTAACGGAAGGCTCAATCGACTAGGAACTGTTTAGAATATACAGTGACTATAAGATGTGTTTCATGATAGCCATCCCCATGTGCCACCACATTTTACATACACTATAGTATATTCAAGGTCTTCATCTAAACATCTTATAGTATGTCACAACATAATAATATGATAAAAGATAAAGTAAATGTCATCATAAAAGTGTAAATTATATTAAACAAAAGATTGTTTATACATAGAGTCATAAAAGCCCTTAGCCACAAGTTGGCTCACCGGGCACCCACTCTTTCAATTACTGTATACAATGGTCTGTCTGTATGATCAAATCACTGAATTGTGATTAGATTCATTGCAAGATGACCAGTAAGTCAAGAAATAATGTTTCAGATTGAAACATTGAGTTTACTATTCAATTTTAATACAGATAATCAGAAGACTTTGAGTACTTTTTGAGGTAAAGGTACAACATGTTATCCTTGAATTAGAAGAATAGTTAGAGACGATGAATCGAATTTCGAGAATGAATTTTACCTGACATGATACCGATTATCAACAGCTCTGAATACTTTAAAATCTGTGAGTATAGTATATTATACTCTGATTAATGGATAGTCCGAATAGACTAATCAGAAGTTTAGAATACACTGTATGAGATATGAATAACAGTTATCTATTCAGATCTGTGAAGAAGATAGAGATATGATGAAATTATAGGAATAATTAAAATCTCTTGTCAGGATTAAGACTTTAGATTTATTTGACAGAATGTGGCATCGATTGATTGAATGATGTTCTGAGAGTGGGTTATATGTGATTGCATTATATTATTCTTCGATTGATGGATTATCTGAGTTGATTTTCCAAATGTTGAGAATATTCTCTGAACTTTAATACCTAATCGGTATTACTTGACTTGAATTGTTGCCACTTGATGAGTATAATTCCTATAACAGCTATTGATTCAATTTTAAGATAATTCTATGATGATATAAAGAAAAGAAATCCGATTTTTTTGTGTTGAAATGTTACTACCGATGTAAATGACATCAAATCGGACATGACTTGTCTATATCAGATCAGATTTTATTTGAGACACACCAAGATTTTGAAGATAAATCTGTACGAAATGAAAGCAGAGAAGAAGAAACAGAATTAGTAATTGAAGGATAGATATAACTTTTGAAGCTGAAACTAATTAGTTAAGCGAAAGGGTTATTCTTCAAACATCATTCAATTCAGAATTGAGAAAGAACAGAGTTGTTTTACAGATTCAGAATATGAATGAGAATACTGGATTTCAAAGCGATGAACTGAATGGTGCAGAGCAGGAAATAATATAGAGAAAGAAACAAGTTTTCACTGAAGCTGAATTTCACTGACTAAGATGTCAGATAGAATTGATGATTTGATTAAATGATTTATTCTTTTCAGCTTGATATGATGGATCTGATTTGTTTCACGTATTTTTGCAAAGGAAGTAGCAGTCGATTCTTCCTATGTAGTGTAAATAGATGAGATAGATATCGAAAAGATTCTGAGTGAAGTCGATTAATCGAAAATTCTTTTATTAAAGAAAGAAACAGCTCAGAATGATTTCTTTTCAATGACTTAAAGTACAACTGAATAGATATCGAATACAAGAGAATAGAAGCAGATTCGAAGAAAGAATCTGATAAGAACTGAAGATATAAGATACGAAGATCAGAGTGGAATGATTGAAGTGAGAATTACTTCAGATTATCATTCATTCTATCATATTGAATAGCTCGATTGAATACGATTTCGAGGACGAAATCATTTCTTAGAGGGAGGAATTGTAAGGCCCAGAAATATTAAATTATTAATTATGGGATTTGAGAATTAAATTCCATATTATGGGCTAATATTGATTTGAGAAGTAATGGAAATGATAGATTCCATTTCCGAGTCGAAAATATTTAATTTGAGAATTTACGGATTTTGAGAATTAAATTCCGAGAATTCTTAAATTAAAAGAATATATATTCGATTTGAATATTTATGGAATTTGAGATTTAAATTCCATGTTTCGGGAATTAAAGACGATTAATTTTGAAGATACAACTCGATCATGGACTGATTTGCAAATATCGAGGTTTGAAGGGTTAACATGCAAAAGGCCAGGACTAATTAACTAATCCGAATTTATTTAATTTTAATCCGAGTATATTTAATTTGGAAATATTTAGAGTTTCGATTTAAATTCTAATATTCTTAAATTATTTAGGATTAAAATTGAATTAAAAAGAAGGCTGAGGACTGAATTGCAATTAATAAAGACTTGAGGGACTAAAGTGCAATTTCCTTGCAAGTGGTTTGTTATACGTGTATGAAACATGGAAATCATCAGAATTCTTCACCTTATCAGAAATTTGGAACAGAGGAAGCCGAACCCTTCTTATTCCTTTTGCTTTTTGATTTTCAAAACTCCGTATCTTTTGCGCCGGTTATCCGATTTCGATTCCGAAAAATGTTTTGGAATCCTTGCGACGAGGCATTCGATTTGATGTAAGTATTTAATCATCTCGGCATGATTTTATGAACAAAATTTGGCAGAGATCAGTACTTTGGTATAGTTTCATGTTCTTGATCTTTTATGTGTTCCGAGATTGAAATCGAATCGACGATTTGATGTTATATGAACTTATTCATGAATTCCAGCATGTATGTCGACTTATTTAGCATTTGAATATAATGGTGTTTGGCTGGTTTCGATAGATACATGCTGATATGAAGTTGAGTTCGAATTTGATATTAAGTCGGTTACCGATTTTTAGTCGCTACGACGTCGATTCATGTTTTTGGACCGTTTTGATAGCCTATGATTGAGACAAGATGTTCTTGAGGATGATGTTAATGTTGTAGCAATTTTATTCTTCAATTTCAGATTAGTTTTGAAGGCTGCAACTCAAGAACTTTGAATCCGAACCGAAGACGAAGACATTGAGGTTTGAAGCAAGATGATTGACGATCTATTGATGGTTTTGATTCATTTCTAAAATGATTGACTAGAATGACGATTGATATTAATGTTTTGATGCTATGTTTCAGATTTGAAGCGTTCAAAACAGAAGAAATACGAAGGTATAATGACGACATCGCGAGTCAGAGACTTTGAAACTCAAGAACGGCTATTCTTGAGTTATCCCGCCAAAATCACATACGTATTTATTGTTTTGATTTGATTATGATGTTGTTGATCCATTCCAGGTAGTGGATCTTTGATTTTGAGTCGATGTGATTATGATATGAGAATGATACGAATTGATTCTATGCCAAGGTGGGAGGACGACTTTATTTTTGAATCGGGAATGATTTCGATAGATGAATATTCATGTCAAGATCGAATACGAATCTTGATGGCAACGAAGTGATAAGAATCAATTCTTGAGATAGCGCGCTATAGAAATTCGAAGGATAGATTTGAGATGCGTTATTTATTCTATTGTTGAGTCGAGTTTAAATAGAGTCGATATGATGTATTTAACGCTTTATATGTTGCTTATACTGAGATGATTTCTCACCGAAGTTTATCCGGCTGTTGTCTTGTTTTGTATGTATGCATGGAAACAGGTGGGGCAGGAGTTGATCAGAGTACATGTGGGAACTCAGTTTGTAGCTGAAGTGATGAACTTAGATCATGATCAAACGCATTAGAGAACTTGTGCTTATTATTAGTTTCAAAGTACATGTTGAAACCATTGGTTTACTCTAGTTTTGGATGTACTTTAAACTCATGGTTTAATATTATGAATGTTTGTACACATGCTTAGAAGTTGATATACATGTTGGTGCATGTTCTAGGTTGAAAAGACATGAATTGAAGAGGTTGAAAGATCATTTATTTGGCTGCTGAAAACAGGGCTCGGGGATGTTCAGGATGAGCCCGAGCTGCCGAAAACTGCAGCTCGAGCGCACCCTTTGGTGCTCAAACCCGAGGGTGGGCGCCCAAGCGGCTGAATAGTGCCGCCCGGGCGCACCCCCCCCCCCCCCCCTTATAAAAAAAAATATTCTTTTGATCTTTCCCCTTTCATGTTTAATGATGATTATTCATCAATTGCTCTAAGACTGAGATTACTAAACCGAGGTCTCACAGATAATGTGGCGTTGTAAGGTTTCACGACAGTATCTGATACCTTAGGAGAAGGGAACACCGAAAAGGTGAGCACTATCCTATCTGGATACTCCTCTTGTGGCTTTGAAATCAAAAAGGGTCCCCATTCCAGAACCTGTCCCTCCACCCAACTAATGGCAGACCTAAAACCCTGCATCCCAGACACCACAGACAAGAGCATCAAATTATGCCATGTATTTCCTTTTTTTCAAGAATTTGGAATTGAAACAAACGGAAGATAGTGTACAAAATATTAATGCATTACCAAGGGTGTACATCAATTAAATATTATCAATGCAGAAAGATGGATGAAAACTAATCATTAATGTGAACAAAAATTATTGGAACACGCACAGAGGCATTTTTTTCGAACGTATAAACAGACAAAAGGATATATGCCGCCAAAATCAACAAAGGAAATGGTTAAAGATTGAGCCTTTGAAGAGTGATTACACGTCTACAACATAAAAGAAACAAATATAGGCCGCTATTAATAAATTTATAACGGCATCAAAACTATGAAGTTAATTAAAGACGGAATATTCCAATAATATAAGACATTGACAAAAATATCTAAACACCCAGCCAATAAATGTAATCAACAATATTTGATCACGCAAGAAACATCAAAACTTCAACACATCAATCAAAACCATGCATATACCTAAATGTAGATATGATCTTGTATGCATTCAGCCACCTCCGAGCGCACCTCATCAATTTCTTCCATAGTGTACTCTACTTTCGTGAACTGGGAACACACAAATACATTATATTGTTAAAAACAAAACATTAATAAATTTTTAAAACATATAGATAACTTCAAATTATTTAAGTAAGAGAGAAAATAATACTATCGATCTTAGTAAATCCCTTTCGATATTTGAAACTTTTTCAGTAATCTGTTTCATAAATCTCATTACATAATAGCCACATTATTTCGCATCTGGTTGTCAACGAACCTACATTAAAAATGTAAAATTGTTAACGAAAATATATCAATACTAGAAAATCAACTTCGTACAGAAATATACATACATGTATCACATCCCATTGCACATTTTTTCTTCCTTTTCTTCCCTTATTTGAATTAAACAATCTCATCGCCCATAATATAAACATCGATAAGAGTTGATTGATGTATGAGATGGCTTAAGGAACCAACAATCTCAATTAAATTAAATGCTTAAAAACGGAAAATGGACTCAGATTTCCACCACATATTTACTATCCTCGTCATGCTGCGATGACTAAGATAATCCAACAAATAGATAATGTCTTTGTAAGGTTCAATGACAGTGAGAATCCAATGACAACTATGCGCAAACACATAATTAGTACTGCAAAAAATTCAGTAATTTTCAAAAATTCAATAGAAAACGGTATTGTACATAATTCTTACTTACCCGAGACTACTTGGCACCAAAAACAACTGATTTAATGATGCACAACTCAGTCTATCTGCTAAAGCACTAGCTCTCATGTTCAATCGTTTAATTTGAGAAATTGATCTTGTAGTAGCCCAGTTCCATTTTACAAGATTAAATGATTAATTATGTTTAGATCTAATAAATATTTTATTAGCAAGAGAACAAGTCAAGATCAAAGAATACATGGCATGAGAATGAGCAAGGGTTGATGGATTTGACCATGAGTAGCTCGGGTCAGTCATGAGTAGCTCGGGTCAGTCATGAGTAGCTCTGGTCGGTCATGAATAGCTCGGGTCGGTCATGATGGAAACCAAGGTAGTGTTCGGTCATGGAAAGAGCACATGGTGTTCAGGTCGGGAATGAACACGTGTCTGGAGCTAAGGCATGATTAGTGTCCTGCCAGATGTCATGCATTCGGTTGACACCTGTCCCGGATCATATTCTATAAATAGGAGTCGAGTTTTCGGATATTTTCACACCATTTCATCTCACTTCATGGTTCTACTCGGACCGAGGAGTAGTTCGGGAGTTCGGGAAGGAAGAGGTCGGGCTTGACAAAGAGCAGTTCAGGTCGGGCTTGACAAGGAGTAGTTCAGCTTGGGACTTGACCAAGAGCAGTTCAGGTCGGGCTTGACCAGGAGCAGTTCAGGTCGGGCTTGAAAAAGAGCAGTTCAGGTCGGGCTTGACAAGGAGCAGTTCAGCTTGGGGCTTGACCAGGAGCAGTTCAGGTCGGGCTTGACAGGAGAAGCCAGGTCGGGTCAGGCTTGATACCAGGTTGGGTTGGGCTTGGACCTAAGGCAGCTAGGGGTTATCTTTTTCCAGCTTAGTTCAGACTTTGGTGTGAGGTACAAAAGTACTGTTCGAGATATCCTGACTGAGTATGCATGTATTATGTGACTGCATGATTTATATGACATGATTTTATGTTGCATACATTTGCATCTTGAGCTATCTCTTTTGAGATGTCTGTTAGTAGGGTTTTACCCTATCCTGTTAGTGGATGGACTTCTATCGAATTGGGTCCGGCATATCCACTGGTATTTCGGTATGTGAGCCACCTCCTGAAGCGACGGAATAGCATGCTACATACCAGGGCCCGGTCTGTCTTTGTTATCTGATTCTTGACCACTAGTCAGTAGGCGGTACACTTGCATTCATGTATACTCATACTCTCGTGCTGAGCGTTTTATGCTCACGTCTCGTACTTTTTGTATCTGGACACCCTATTCCATGGGGCAGGTTTGCGATTGGATGAGGCGGGTTGGATCCAAGAGGAGCTATGTAGTAACCCGCATTTCTGATTAGTGATTAAATGAGTAATTAATCACGTGATCATGTTTAGATTAAGTAAAACATGATTAAGTAAGTTCCTGTTGGGATAACGGACTTCAGAAATGGATTCAGAGCACTCGAACTAGTTGAAATTGGTTCAGCAGGACCAGACGGTCCGATGAGGAGTTCGGACGATCCGAAGTGGATCGGAAGCTCCGTGCCAGGATCGGAGGCTCCGATCGAGATCGGAAGCTCCGTCGGCAAGATCGGAAGCTCCGATCGGACTCAGTGTACATGTCATCGATTACATCAGCAAGGTGACATCATGGCTGACGTAATATCGGGCGATCGGAAGTTCCGAAGGGGCGATCGGAAGTTCTGATCGAGTTCGGACATTTCGAACCAGGTTCGGAGGCTCCGATCGCCGTCTATAAATAAGGGGTCAGAGCCCTCATTCTGTGCACCGATTTCCCCTCCTTTTCTCTGGTTTTCGAACCTTCTTACTTAGATCTACGGAGTTCTAGGCATCCTATTGGGAATCCGGAAGTTGCCTAGCGATCCCGGCGTCGTAGCGGAGGTGTGCCTAAAGTTTTGAGGCGATTCTACACCAGTGGGCAGACGACGGACGAAGGTATAATTTGGCTTCCTAAAAATATTTAGGAGTATGCAATAGCTTAGTTAAGGCTTTTAGAGCTTAATTGTTGATGCATGGATATTTGCATTGTAGTAGCTAGTAGACTGGACTAGTAGGCTTGGAGTCTAGACCAGCAGAGCTAGGTTTGACCAGCAGTGTTAGAGGTACGTAAGTACTGACCGAGATAGCCGGCATGATATATTTGCTTATATGTTGCATGAGTATGTGCTATATGTTTTATCATATTTTAGCATGTTTTACCGCCTTAGCACATACATGATTTTACGTGTGACTGCATCCGGAGAGATGTGAGTCATTGACAGTCTCCATAGGGAATGATGATCTCATTTTGGACTCGAGTCAGGTATGACAGTTTCCATATGGGACTTGTATCCTGTTTTGGATTCGGGTCAGGATGGGGTTGGCTCAGCCCTGATATGGAATATACGAGTACCCCACGGAGTAGCTCTCTAGCCGGTACTGTATATTCTCGGCACCATGAGCAAGTGTTTTCACTTGAGTTTTAAATCATCTGTGTGCGCATATTTGTATTTATATCATTGCTTTGTATTGAGCGTTCTAGCTCACGCCCCTATGGTTGGGTATTGTGTACCTTGTGGCGGGGCAGGTTTGAGGCTGGACGGTCCAGGCGGCTCTCAGCAGGATTGAGCTTGGGGAGTGCGAGGTTGTAGAGGGTAGGGATTTATTTACCCTGAACCTTCGATTTGGTTGTATAACAGTATTTATACAATTGTGATAACGTCGGTTGTATTCTGCCGATTGGATTTGTTGTATTTTAATTATCCGCACTTTACGCTTTAAGCTTTTATTGCGTGCGCTTTCACTATAACTCTGATTCGTTAGTGGGTTCCGGGTTGGGTCACTACATTTTTGGTATCAGAGCGACGCATTGCACTGGGAATATCGTAAAGCGGATTAAGTAATTATCTGTTCTTATGTAACAGATGGCAGATTACGACGAAAGTCACGGTAGCGTAGACGGCGGTCGTTGGGGCGATTCATATGATCGTAGACGTCGGGGACAGCCCGAGGAGCGCAGGCGAGTTAGCATGCGTAGGTTTAAGGAAGTTAGCCCGAAGCCTTTGACGGGTGGTGAGACAGCCGAAGAGGCGGAGGATTGGATGGAGAGGATGGAGCAGTGCTTCCAGGAGTTCCGTTGCACGGCTGAGGATAGGATGGAGATTCTTGCCTTTATGCTTGAGGGCAGAGCGAGGAAGTGGTGGAGATCAACTTCCGCACCGTTCATAGCAGCTAGAGGTGCAGCTACTTGGGTTGAGTTCCGTACTGCTTATCAGAGATTTTATTTTCCTCCAGCTCTTCGTCAGGCGAAAGCCAGTGAGTTGTTGAGTCTGCGACAGGGGACGATGAAGATCGAGGAATACTAGCAGAAGTTCTTTGATCTGCTACCCTTTTGTCCTCATATTGCTGATAGTTCTATGGCAAAGTTTGATAATTTCCTTCAGGGTTTGAACCCTGACATTCATCGTATGGTTGCTGTGTGGGGAGATGGGACTTACGAGGATTTGGTGGACCATTGTCGCCAGGCCGAGGACAGTATTCGGAGGAACAGGGGACTTTATTCTTCTTCTTCCAGGCCAGCGAGCTCTAGTCCTTTGGGTCCGAGAGGACAGTCCTTCAAGAAGCCAGGAGGTACTTCTTCTTCTTCCTCTGGATCTGGTGGAGTGCATCGTTTTGGTGGACAGAGATCGAACCGGTGTATTCAGTGTCGACGCAGACATCCGCCAAGGCAGTGTGGTCGATCGTCCACTGCATGTTTCCAGTGTGGCCAGGAAGGTCACATGAAGAGAGATTGTCCTATGCTGATTGGGGCAGCGAGTGGTTTTGTAGGTTCTCAGGCATCTGTTCAGCTACCTCAGTACCAGCAGCCACCTTTTCAGCAGCAGTTTTCGCAGCAGCGCCAGCATCCACAGCAGTCTTAGAGACAGCCTACTCGGACTCCTTCTCGGGGTCATTCTTCTTTGAGGCCACGTGCCCAGGGTCAGGTCTTTGCGCTTAACCAGGAGCAGGCAGAGGCTGACAGCGATCGGATGATTGCAGGTATTTGTAGTTTATGTGGTTTTCCTGCATATGTTTTAATTGATACCGGTGCATTGCATTCTTTTGTCTCAGCATGTTTTGCTAAGAAGTATAAGTTGCCATATATTCCTCTAGACGTGTTATTAATGGTTTCTACTCCTATGGGTAGCGAGGTTTTATCCAAGCGTCTAGTTGTGGGTTGTGTTTTGGATTTTGAGGGACATCAGCTTAGTGCTAACCTAATGATTCTAGCGATGGAGGATTTCGATTGCATCATTGGGATAGATCTATTGACTACCTACCGAGCGATAGTGGATTGCTATCAGAGGTTTGTTCAGTTTCGTCCAGAGGATGACGTGTCATGGTATTTCTATGGTGAGGGAGCGTGACCCCCGATTCCAGTGGTTTCAGCTTTGAAGGCCCGGCGTGCGTTAGAGTTTGGCGGGGAAGGCTACCTTATCTACGCCATTGACGCATCCTTAGGAGAGCCAGATATCCAAGAGATACCAGTGGTTCGAGACTTTCCAGATGTATTTTCGGAGGAGATTCCAGGCTTGCCACCAGTAAGGGAGATTGAGTTTGGCATTGAGTTAGTGCCAGGGACTGCACCGATTTCCAGAACTCCTTACCGATTGGCACCGTCAGAAATGAAAGAGCTGCAGAAGCAATTGCAAGATCTTCTTGATAAGGGTTATATTCGACCTAGTGTTTCGCCATGGGGAGCCCCAGTACTGTTTGTCAAGAAGAAGGATGGTTCGATGCGGTTGTGTATCGACTACCATCAATTGAATCAAGCGACAGTGAAGAATAAGTATCCTCTTCCGCGAATAGATGATCTCTTTGATCAGTTGCAGGGTACATCTGTCTATTCGAAGATTGATCTTTGGTCTGGGTATCATCAGTTGCGAGTTCGACAAGAGGACGTTCCTAAGACGGCATTTCGTACGCGGTATGGACACTATGAGTTTCTAGTGATGCCGTTTGGTTTGACGAATGCTCCAGCTATTTTTATGGATCTGATGAACAGAGTTTTCCGCGACTTTCTGGATAGGTTCGTGGTGGTGTTCATCGATGACATTTTGGTGTATTCTCGCAGCATGGATGAGCATGCCTACCATCTCTATACTGTATTGCAGGTCTTGAGGGAGAGACAGTTGTACGCGAAGCTGAGTAAGTGTGACTTCTGGATTGACCGAGTTGTGTTCCTTGGTCATGTCATTTCTCAAGATGGCATATCTGTTGATCCTAGCAAGACAGAAACTATTTTGAATTGGTCACGACCGACTACAGCTTCTGATATTCGTAGTTTCCTTGGTTTAGCAGGATACTATCGTCGTTTTGTGGAGAATTTCTCTCAGATAGCTAAGCCTTTGACTCAGTTGACGAAGAAAGACGTTTCTTTCGTTTGGTCTGATGCTTGTGAAGATAGTTTTTGTGAGTTAAGACGTCGTCTGACGACAGCTCCAGTTCTTTCTTTACCGTCTGGATCAGGTGGTTTTGTAGTCTTCACTGATGCTTCTCTCTAGGGTTTGGGTTGTGTGTTGACTCAGAATGGCCACGTGATTGCGTATGCTTCCAGACAGCTGAAGACTCACGAGGAGAACTATCCCGTACATGATTTAGAGCTTGCAGCCATTGTCTTTTCTCTTAAGATACGGCGTCACTATTTGTACGAAGAACGATTTGAGATCTTCACCGATCATAAGAGTTTGAAGTATCTGTTCACTCAGGCTGAGTTGAACATGCGGCAGCATTGTTGGATGGATCTGTTGAAGGATTATGACTGTGAGATCAATTACCATCCAGGTTCTTCAAATCCTGTTGCTGATGCGCTTAGTCGCAAAGTTTATGTGAGTTCCCTTCGTACCAGTTCGATTTCGAAGGCAGTGGAGGAGTGTTGTTCTTTAGGATTCACATTCCATCATAAGAAAGAACAACAAGGGATTCGTGTCTATTCTGTGCTTGCAGAGCCAGCGCTATACAGACGAATCCGGGAAGCTCAGAATTCTGATCAGAAGACTCAGAAGTTGGCCCGGCTGGCTGAAGGTGATAATACTTCTGGTTTTCATCTGCAAGGAGATGGTCTGTTGTGTCTTTCTGGTCGAGTTGTGGTACCCGAGGATTCTACTTTGAGGGATGAGATCTTATCGCAAGCTCACCGCAGTCGATTCTCTGTACATCCCGGCAGCATGAAGATGTATAAGGATCTTCGCACTCGATTTTGGTGGAAAGGGATGAAGCGCAGCGTTTATCAGTTCGTATCCCGATGCCTTGTGTGTCAACAATTCAAGGCAGAGTTTAGACGATCCGGAGGGTTACTTCACAGCTTAGAGATTCCTGAATGGAAGTGGGAGTATGTGATGATGGACTTTTTCACCCACTTACCTATGTCTTCCAGGAATTGTGATGCTATTTGGGTTGTCGTGGATCGGTTGTCGAAGTCAGCGCATTTTCTTCCCTATAACCGCGATTACACCTTTGATAGGATGGCGCAATTGTATGTGCGAGAGATTGTGCGATTGCATGGGATTCCGTTGAGAATTGTCAGCGATAGAGATCCGAGATTCACCTCGAGATTTTGGGGTAGTTTCCAGCGATCCCTTGGTACTACTTTGAGCTTGAGTACGGCTTATCATCCAGAGACGGACGGACAATCGGAGAGGACTATCCGTACTCTAGAGGATATGCTTCGCGCGGCGATGATGGATTTTGGTCCAGCGTGGCATGATCATTTACCCTTGGTGGAGTTCGCCTACAACAATAGTTTTCATCGCAGCATTGTCATGGCACCATTTGAGGCTCTTTATGGACGTCGTTGTCGTACACCTTTGTTTTGGGACGAGGTTGGTGAGCGGTAGGTGGAGGGTCCTCAGATGATTCAGCAGATGACTGATGCAGTAGAATTGATCCGACGCAAGGTTAAGGCAGCCCAGGATCGACAGGCTAGCTACGCGAACACTCACCGCAGGCCACTTCATTTTGAGGTAGGGGAATATGTTTTCTTGTGTGTGTCACCTTTTCGGAAGGTGATGAGGTTTGGTCGCAAGGGTAAGCTGACACCTAGATTTATTGGTCCTTTCGAGATTCTCGAGAAGGTTGGGGATGTTGCCTATTGTCTGGCCTTGCCACCCGATCTTTCGGAGATCCACGATGTGTTCCACGTATCCTTGTTAAGGCAGTATGTGGCAGACGAGTCGCATATTTTGCATCCGACCGAGGTAAAGGTGGATCGAGATTTATCGTATGTGGAGAAACCCCTACGGATTCTTGACAGGAAGGACAAGGTACTTCGTAACAAGCGTATACCGTTGGTGATGGTACAGTGGCAACGCAGAGGTACAGAGGAAGCTACTTGGGAGTTGGAGAGTCGGATGTTAGCCGAGCACCCCGAGTTATTTTGAGATTTTGTACTTCTTTGTATCAAGTTTGTACTTGTTCAATTGTAATAAAGAACATTTGGTTGGCTATTTATGTTTTCCTCTAAGGCTTAAATTTCGAGGACGAAATTTCTTAAGTGGGGGAGAATGTAGTAACCCGCATTTCTGATTAGTGATTAAATGAGTAATTAATCACGTGATCATGTTTAAATTAAGTAAAACATGATTAAGTAAGTTCCTGTTGGGATAACGGACTTCAGAAATGGATTTAGAGCACTCGAACTAGTTGAAATTGGTTCAGCAGGACCGGATGGTCCGATGAGGAGTTCGGACGATCCAAAGTGGATCGGAAGCTCCGTGCCAGGATCGGAGGATCCGATCGGACTCAGTGTACACGTCATCGGTTACATCAGCAAGGTGACGTCATGGCTGACGTAATATCGGGCGATCGGAAGTTCCGATCGAGTTCGGACATTCCGAACCAGGTTCGGAGGCTCCGATCGCCGTCTATAAATAAGGGGTCCGAGCCCTCATTCTGTGCACCGATTTCCCCTCCTTTTCTCTGGTTTTCGAACCTTCTTACTTAGATCTACGGAGTTCTAGGCATCCTATTGGGAATCCGGAAGTTTCCTAGCGATCTCGGTGTCGTAGCGGAGGTGTGCCTAAAGTTTTGAGGCGATTCTACACCAGTGGGCTAACGACGGACGAAGGTATAATTTGGCTTCCTAAAAATATTTAGGAGTATGCAATAGCTTAGTTAAGGCTTTTAGAGCTTAATTGTTGATGCATGGATATTTGCATTGTAGTAGCTAGTAGACTGGACTAGTAGGCTTGGAGTCTAGACCAGCAGAGCTAGGTTTGACCAGCAGTGTTAGAGGTACGTAAGTACTGACCGAGATAGCCGGCATGATATATTTGTTTATATGTTGCATGAGTATGTGCTATATGTTTTATCATATTTTAGCATGTTTTATCGCCTTAGCACATACATGATTTTACGTGTGACTGCATCCGGAGATATGTGAGTCATTGACAGTCTCCATAGGGAACGATGATCTCATTTTGGACTCGAGTCAGGTATGACAGTTTCCATATGGGACTTGTATCTTGTTTTGGATTCGGGTCAGGATGGGGTTGGCTCAGCCCTGATATGGAATATACAAGTACCCCGCGGAGTAGCTCTCTAGCCGGTAATGTATATTCTCGGCGCCATGAGCAAGTGTTTTCACTTGAGTTTTAAATCATCTGTGTGCGCATATTTGTATTTATATCATTGCTTCGTATTGAGCGTTCTAGCTCACGCCCCTATGGTTGGGTATTGTGTACCTTGTGGCGGGGCAGGTTTGAGGCTGGACGGTCCAGGCGGCTGTCAGCAGGATTGAGCTTGGGGAGTGCGAGGTTGTAGAGGGTAGGGATTTATTTATCCTGAACCTTCGATTTGGTTGTATAACAGTATTTATACAATTGTGATAACGTCGGTTGTATTCTGCCGATTGGATTTGTTGTATTTTAATTATCCGCACTTTACGCTTTAAGCTTTTATTGCGTGCGCTTTCACTATAACTCTGATTTGTTAGTGGATCCGGGTTGGGTCACTACAGGCTAGGCAGTGGATCGCCAGCTGGAGCTTCGCCTAGGGTTTTATTCTGTTATATTGGGTTGATACAACTTTCGATTTGGTTGTATAATATTTGGGTATTTGCAAATTCCTTTCCTTGGAATTGTTTTATTGATTATTGTTTCCGCAGCTTTATTCTGGTTTACTGTCTGATTAAGTTAAATGCATGCCTAAGTTCTGTTTAGTAGGTGATCTCGGTAAGGGTCACTACATTTATGGTATCAGAGCATGCATAGTATTCTTGGGATTTAGATTCTGCATAAGATAACCGTGAGGTAATTTTGTAGATGGCGGATCGCGATGATTAGAGTATTCATGGCAGTTTTGGTGGACGTTGGGGCGATGGCGATCGAGAGCGTCGTCGGGAACGCCATCATCGTTGCCATGATGATCAGCATTTTACTGTGTGTAGATTCTTATCTATGGGTCCTAAGCCCTTGATTGGAGGCGAGTCTCCGGAGGATGCAGAGAACTGGCTAGATTGTATGGAGACGACTTTTCAGACGTTTCACTGTACTGAGGAGCAGAATATGGAGACGCTTGGCTATCTTCTGGATGGGCGAGCCCGGAAGTGATGGAGATTCACTTCTGCACCCTTTGTTGCGGCGAGAGGAGTTACCACTTGGGCCGAGTTCCGCACAGCTTTTCAGAAGCTGTATTTTCCTCCTGCACTCCGTCAGATGAAGGCGGGTGAGTTACTGAGCTTACGTCAGGGAGCCATGTCTATTGATGAATATCAGCAGAAGTTTTTCGATCTGTTATCCTATTGCCCCGAGATTGCTGACAGCTCTGAGATGAAGTATAATCTGTTCCTTCAGGGTCTTAACCCGGAGATTCATGACCATGTGGCGGTCGGTGATGATATGACCTACGAGAGTTTGGTGAGCCGTTGTCACCAAGCGGAGGATAGCATTCGGCGTAACAGGTCTTTCTCTCAGTCTAGGCCTGCGAGTTCTTTGGGTCCTCGTGCTCAATCTTTCAAGAAGTCCGGATCTACTTCTTCTTCCTCTGGTTCCGCTGGTGTTGTTCGTTTTGGGAAGAAGGACAAGTGCGACCATTGCGGGAAGAACCATCCGACCGACAGATGCCGTAAAGCTTCTGGAGCTTGTTTCCGTTGTGGAGAGGTTGGTCATCTCCGGAGGGATTTTCCACTATCCGGGGGAGGCGGTTCTGGTTCTGGTTCAAGATCGGGTTCTCAGGTAACCGTTCAGCAGAGGTCGCAGGGACAGTCTGCTGGGAGTTCTCACTTGAAGCCGCGGGCTTCTGGCCAAGTATTTTCCTTGAGGCATGATCAGGCAGTGGAGGAGAATGAGAAGGTCATCACAGGTACATTTCTGTTATATGGTATAACTGCTCTTGTACTTATTGAAATCTAGTGCATATCATTCCTTCATTTCTGCACATTTTGTTAAGAGGCATAAGTTACCATGCATTGCACTAGACATAGTAGTTTCTGTTTCTACTCCGACGGGTCAATCTGCTTTGGCTAAGCGTCTAGTGATGGGTTGCCTTTTAGAGTTCAAAGGGAACATTCTGATAGTGAATCTCATGGTTCTTGCGATGGATGACTTCGATTGTATTCTGGGGATAGACATGTTGACTACCTATCGAGCTTCAGTGGACTGCTATCAGAGATTAGTACGCTTTCATCCAGATGGGAGTGATAGCTAGTTTTTCTATGGTGAGGGAGCGCGACCCCAGATGCCGTTGGTATCAGCTTTGAGTGTCTGTCGAGCTCTAGAGTCTAGCGGGGAAGGTTACCTCATCTATGCAGTTGATTTGACCACTGAGAGCGTTGGTATAGAGAGTATTCCGGTTGTGGATGAATTTCCCGATGTATTTCCAGATGAGATCCCAGGTTTACTTCTAGATTCTGGGAGAGTGTTCAGCGTGCGATGGGCACTACTCTCAGTTTGAGTACTGCTTATCATCCGAAGACAGATGGTCAGTCAGATCGCACTATCCGTAATTTTGAGGATATGCTTCGAGCGTGCGTTATGGATTTTGGTTTACCCTGGCAGGATCATTTGCTATTGATTGAGTTTGCGTACAACAACAGCTATCACCGTAGCATTGGGATGGCACCTATTGAGGCGTTGTACGGATGACGTTGTCGCACTCCACTCTTTTGGGAAGAAGTGGGGGAGTGATAGGCTGAAGGACTGGAGTTAATCTAGCAGGCAGCAGATATTGTTGATCAGATCAAGAAACGGATTAAGATTGCACAGGATCGTCAGGCCAGCTATGCTAATACTAAGCGTAGGCCTTTGCAGTTCGATGTTGGGGAGAAAGTGTTTTTGAGAGTTTCACCTTTCCGCAGGATTCTCAGATTTGGCCTCAAGGGCAAGCTGTCTCCCAGATTTATCGGTCCGTTTGAGATCTTGGAGAGCATTGGAGATTTAGCGTATCGGCTAGCCTTGCCACCGTATTTGTCCAGTATTCACAACGTATTCCACGTATCTCTGTTGCGATGGTATGTGGCGGATCATTCTCATATTTTTCAGCCGTCTGAAGTTCAAGTGGATACGGATTTGACTTATGTAGAGAGACCTATTCGTATTCTGGATCATAAGGATAAGGTGTTGCGGAATAAAGTCATTCCTCTGGTTTTAGTTCAGTGGCAGTGCCGAGGCACCGAGGAAGCTACTTGGGAGCTTGAGAGCAGGATGCGTTCAGAACATCCTGAGTTATTTTGATTTTGTGTATTCAGTTTTATCTTGTAAGATATTCAGTTGAATAATGGAACACGTGTACCTTGTTTTACAATAAGGACTTAAGATCTTATTTCGAGTACGAAATATCTTAAGTGGGGGAGAATGCAGTAGCCCAGTTCCATTTTACAAGATTAAATGGTTAATTATGTTTAGATCTAATAAATATTTTATTAACAAGAGCACAAGACAAGATCAAAGAATACATGGCATGAGAATGAGCAAGGGTTGATGGATTTGACCATGAGTAGCTCTGGTCAGTCGTGAGTAGCTCGGGTCGGTCATGATGGAAACCAAGGTAGTGTTCGGTCATGGGAAGAGCACATGGTGTTCAGGTCGGGAATGAACACGTGGCTGGAGCTAAGGCATGATTAGTGTCCTGCCAGATGTCATGCATTCGGTTGAAACCTGTCCCGGATCATCTTCTATAAATAAGAGTCGAGTTTTTGGATATTTTCACACCATTTCATCTCACTTCATAGTTCTACTCGGACCGAGGAGTATTTCGGGATTTCGGGAAGGAAGAGGACGGGCTTAACAAAGAGCAGTTCAGGTCGGGCTTGACAAGGAGCAGTTCATCTTGGGACTTGACCAAGAGCAGTTCAGGTCGGGCTTGACCAGTAGCAGTTCAGGTCGGGCTTGACAAAGAGCAGTTCAGGTCGGGCTTGACAAGGAGCAGTTCAGCTCGGGGCTTGACCAGGAGCAGTTCAGGTCGGGCTTGACAGGAGAAGCCAGGTCGGGTCATGCTTGAGACCAGGTCAGGTCGGGCTTGGACCTAAGGCAGCTATGGGTTGTCTTCTTCCAGCTTAGTTCAGACTTCGGTGTGAGGTACGAAAGTACTGTTTAAGATATCCTGACTGAGTATTCATGTATTATGTGATTGCATGATTTATATGACATGATTTTATGTTCCATACATTTGCATCTTGAGCTATCTCTTTTGAGATGTCTGTTAGTAGGGTTTTACCATATCATGTTAGTGGATGGACTTCCATCGAATTGGGTCCGGCGTATCCACTGGCATTTCGGTATGTGAGCCACCTCCTGAAGCGACAGCACAGCGTGCTACATACCAGGGTCTGGTCTGTTTTTGTTATCTGATTCTTGACCTCTAGTCAGTAGGCGGTACACTTGCATTCATGTATACTCATACTCTCGTGCTGAGCGTTTTATGCTCACGTCTCGTACTTTGTGTATCTGGACACCCTATTCCATGGGGCAGGTTTGCGATTGGATTAGGCGGGTGGATCCAAGAGGGGCTAGGCAGTGGATGGCCAGCTGGAGCTTCGCCTATGGTTTTATTCTATTATATTGTGTTGATACAGCTTTCGATTTGGTTGTATAATATTTGGGTATTTGCATATTCCTTTTCCTTGGAATTGTTTTATTGATTATTTTTTCCGCAGCTTTATTCTGGTTTACTGTCTGATTAAGTTTTTTTTTTAGTACAAATTGCATCGAATATCGAAATTACATCATATTGCAACACTAAAGAGTGAAATTTTCCCACACAACCAACGAAACTTGAGAATGGACTCGAGACGTGCTTGTTTCAAGCTAAGAAAGTACCTAAATCTACCTAAATAAATTAGGAAATCTACCCGCAGTCAGCGTGAATCGAACCTGAGACCTCATGGTCTCAGGGCCTCAGTCTTGACCACTAGGCCAAGACCTCATTGGCACTCTCTGATTAAGTTAAATGCATGTCTAAGTTCTGTTTAGTAGATGATCTCGGTAAGGGTCACTACAGATCTATGGAATAAGCAATAACTAAAGCCATTTTGAAGTGCAAGAGAGAATCAGAGATTGCAGCAGCCTTATGAATCATTTAAACCTTTCAAAAACTAATAACAAAAAATATATGAAAAAGCTCAAATTATTTATTTTACTGTGTTTCTCGTACAATAATTGATGATGATCGGTCCTTATCAATCCTTTAAGCCTTGAAAAAAATTATAGCAAAAAAATATATTGGGATCTTTTATATATACCACAAATACTCCAAGATTTTTTTTTCAAGATCACCATGAATGTTCTCCCCAAAACTTCAGGAAAAAAAATAAAAAAAATAAAAAGAGAAATGAGTTGTTTAGTAATTGTTTTCATATGAATGTGATTTTTTAAAAAACCATGAAAAAATAATGGCAAAATATATCGGGATCTTTTAAACCACAAATCCTCAAAGAATTTTATTTCCCCCAAATTAATTTAGCACCAATGTTGATGCCCCTAAAAATATATGAATTTGGTTCAACCCGAACCCAATAACCCATATAGAGGAAAAGTACCTCGAAATCCACCAAGACCTATTTTATGGAGACCCCATGTTAAACAAAAGCCCATATATTACAAAAGGTCAATTTTTAATAATATATATTGCAACATGAAAATATCTAATGCTCACAGGTGTCAGGTTGGCAATACAAGAAGACAGAAGCGGTACCTATAGCAGATCAAATTTAGCACATGATGGTCCAGTTTGAATCAAATGCTGATAGCATAATCTGCATTAGAATGGCATGCTTCAGTCAGACTAATTAATTATATTTAATCAAATGCACGCACGATGGACGAACAATCATGAGCACGGTGTATTTGTTTATTTTTTACAGTTCAAGAAGGTTATGCTATTGCAAAAAATAATGTTATTGTGAGGGAATTTTTTTGAATGCATGTTACGGGAAATCTAGTGTATTAGATTTAAGCCTACTCGAAATTTCAAGACTATTATGATAGAAGTTTTAGGAATTTTTTCACAATCAAGACCTGTTTACTATCCATTGTCATCAGATATTTGAAGCGGACAAGGATTACTAGAAATCCATAGCGGACGAAGGAATTCCCCGAGGAAGGATAAAAAGGAACAGAAAAAGAAGCCTTGAATTAAAAAAACAGAGATTTAAGTTTATTTTTAAAACAGATAATGCCACTATACCTTTTCACGTTAGATTCTATGGCAGAAGCTCGACCCGATTAATTCTTAGAGTCGATTACAGCGAAGGGGAAAACATAAAATCGAAAGTGCCATAATCGATTCAAGAAAATGAGGGAAGATTAGAATCAATTATAGGGAGATAGAAGATGATGTATGCGTCGATGAGTTTCTCTATGAGTTTACCGATTAGGGCATCGATCTGTGATTTTCCATCGATCAGTAATACAAGTGCCTTCACGCCCGCCCTAGCTTAGAGAAAAAGGCCCATATATATCACGGTACAAAAATGGCCAGCCTTATAAAAAATATTAAAAAAGCTTCATAGACTATGGTAAATAACAACCGTAGTCTATTTATTAAAAAAAATATTCATAGACTACGGTATACAATAACCGTAGTCTATTTATTAAAAACAATGCTCATAGACTACGGTATAAAATAACCGTAGTCTATTTATTTAAAACAATACTCATAGACTACGGTCCAAAATAACCGTAGTCTATTTATTAAAAAAAATCGCTCATAGACTACGGTCCAGAATAACCGTAGTCTATTTATTAAAAAAAACGCTCATAGACTATGGTTTATAAAAACCGATGTTATAGAGCACAAACCACTACGGTTTTTACAAAACCGTAGTCTTAAATTTCAAAAAAAATGCTCATTAACTATGGTTTTTGTAAAAACCGTAGTTAAATGTAAAAAAACTACGGTTTTAAACAAAATCATAGTCTTTTTAGTGTAGTTTATTACCAAAATTCTTGTAGTGGATCTATAAGTGATTCTTGTAATTTTTTTTTTTTTTGGGGTCGCTACAAGTAAAAGAAACATAATTTTTTTATTTCAATCTTCATTGGATGTAGCTTGATGGATATTTTTGCGAGCCTGAGAACAATGTGCTGAAATTTCATTAGAAACCATGATTATTCGATACGTATCTCCACGATCATTTGAGAAGTATTCTACTTTCATATCAATGCACTCTACTTGACGAGTTCACTTTTTCTCGGACAGACATCCTGTTATTATCAAGGCAGTTGAACGACTATTAATGGGGAGTCATCATGTTATTGTTTGTAAAATTTAGTAGATAATTTTGTGAAGCTAATACTACTAAATTATTTATTATTCTCTAATTTTATTAAACTTTTCATAAACAATTTTATCTTTCTAACCTCAATATAAATTATTTTGTTTTTATTTAGGTGTTGAGAAGTTACCGTCGACATAACAAAAAATATTGAGCTTCCATAATCAAGAAATCAATGTATGCTCCATCTTTACACTTGCACAGGAGAAAGCGGTTATGGAATTTGGATCGAGCACAGACCTTCGAGGATATATACATGTTAAAATGGAAGTATTGTTGGTTTATAATTGATTTCATGATTATGTGGAACACACAGTTGTTTTATATTAATTTGAGTTCTGGTTGTAGTGTACTCTTATGTATTGTGTTCTCTTGTGTTGCACCAAATATATTTGAAATTATCTCAAATCGAAGAAAATTGAAACTAATTTACTATTACTTGGGAAGGTCGGTCATAGTGACCCAAAATTTTATCCTGAGAAGTAGAACGTTATGTGCGTAATTGAGACACATTTATACTTTTCTAGCTCATATATTGTGTCGCAAAGACATTGTGGTGCAATATTTAATTTCATTCTGTAAAATAATTTTTTTTACAAGGTAGAACTTGAAGAAACTGGTGAATGATAGATGTATTATATCAACAGACTCAATAATAAGAGGTAGATTGTAGTAAAATCCTTTGGTTGGTCACTTTTTACTGTGAGGATCAAAAGAGTAATTTAAAGCATATTGGTCACTGTCGTCTTGTGCCAGAAATCAAGCATATTATCCCTAATATTTCTGATAGTGATACCTCTCATTTAGAGTCGAAATCTTAGCCGTTATGAAAGAGTAATCTTGATGGCCCAAATGATTTTCCTTGAAGTTGGAACAATTTATGGTCGATTAAGGCTAATGTATTATATTATTGTGTACGTGTTGTTTCGGATCTCGTAGTCACATTTCTTCTAGATTAGTGGAGTTGAAATACATGAGTCGTCTTACAAATTAATGTAATAGATGATAAAAAATCGGATTCAACAACTTATGAGTTTGAAATTTTGAATTATTACCCAATTGTAGTCATTTGGAGACAATTGATATCAACAAATGTGATCTCATTGAGTAATATTGATCATTGTGTTTCTTCTATACCTTAGATAAAGTAGTGCACAAGACATTACGTGACAAACATTTGGGTAATTGTTCTACCAATCTCAAGGTATTTAAAACTCCTCATAAACGTTTGTTATGAGAAATATAGTAGCATCTTGGTGCATGTGCAAACGATGAATTCAAGTTCACAATGACATGTTCTATTGTGCCGAAAATCAAGAGTATTATCCCTAATATTTCTGAAAGTTTTCCAAATACCTGACATTTAGAGCAGAAATCTTGGACACTAGGAAAGAATGATCTTAATGGCCCAAATGATTGTCCTTCAAGTTGGAACAATTTGTGCTCAATTAAGGCTAATGAATTCTATTAATGTGTATGTGTTGTGTCGGATCTCGTAGTCTCATATTTTTTGGGATTAGTGGAGTTGAAATACATGTGTCGTCTTACAAATTGATGTAATAGATAATAAAAACTCGGATTCAACAACTTATGAGTTTCAAAGTTTGAATTATTATCCAACTGTAGTCATTGAGAGACAATTAACATCAACAAATTTGATCTCATTGAGTAATACTCATTGTATTCTTCTTATACCTTAGACAAAGTAGTGTACAAAACATTACATGACAAACACTTGGGTAATTGTTCTATCGATCTTGAGGTATTGAAAATTTATCATAATGTTTGTTATGAGACATATTGTAGCATCTTGCTGCATTTGCAAACGATGAATCTCAAGTTCAATGATATGTCCTATTGTGCAGGAAATCAAGAGTATTATCCCTGATATTGCTGAGATTGTTTCAAATACCTGACCTTTAGAGCCGAAATATTGGACGCTAGGAAAGAGTGATCTTGATGGCCCAAATGATTTTCCTTCAAGTTGGAACCATTTATGCTCAATTAAGGCTAATGTATTTGTTGGAGTACCGTGTTGTCGTGCCCAAGACGCAGCGGAAGTTTAAAATTTTTCATCTTGACATTCAAAACATGCTTGGACACTCGTATGGTTTAATTGACATTCATAGGATATTTACGAAATTATACCTTTAGTGAATATCTCACTTGGCACCAACTATCCCGAGATTAGCGGATATAGCTCTTGTTGTAATTCACTACGAACGATCAACTGGAGTATCTCCTTCTTCAATCTTCGAATCAAGTACACGACCAATTTGCCTATTCCTCTTCTAACTCGCACTAGAGAAAAAAGAAGAAATTTGCGTTGAGATTGAATTAAGAAGAAGAAATCAATTCCAACCTTATTGATTAAGGTGGCCGAATTCTTCAAGCACAAGGGAGAGAGCAATTTCGAAAATTGCCTGAATGATAGATATTAGGTTTCGAACGATCCTTTTCTAGTATATATGTCTATATGTTAATATATATAAATATATCTTAATTATATATGTAAATATAATTTAAACACGTTTAATTATTGCATATATATAATTAAGATTTTCGAGAATTTCATTTGAAAATTGTGAATGTTATTTTCGAAACACTATATATATATATATATTATATATATTCTACATTATATTTTCCTTTGTGTGCAAGTTATATATTATGGTATCAAAAATATTTCCTTAAACAAATTAATACCATGTATTAATACAACTTAATGGGCTTTATTAATCTAGTCTAACTAGAATATTATTAATTTATTAAAGTCCACTACTTTAATAATTTATCATGATGGGCTTGTACTCCTACTAGCCCATGATTCATGCACCCATTGTATTAATATTATCATAATCCCGATCGATGATCCAATATCATCGATGTGATAATTTTAACTTAATCGTTATTATGATGCACACTTTAAATTTTTTAAACCAATAAAGCATAAATAAGACAGCTGCTAATTTTAGAACACTTCCACTCAAATTAAGCAGGTGCACTCCCTTAACTATTTTTAGCAGTTGTGCTCTCAAAAAATTCTATAAGTCATTATAAACTCATTTATAAGCTTATCATTTGATTCAATAAAATTTGTTCATTATAAATTCAACTCTTTGAATTTATTATCTCAACGGGAACAGGGAAACTAGTGCTTGTGTGACCCTCAATGGTTCAGGGATACAGCTAGCCGTGGGTTTACAACACTTTGTGATTCAGGACATTGTCCTTTATACGAGCTTACCCTTATTAGCCCCATTCTATGAATCAACTCCTTGATCATAAGAATGTCAGAATTCATTTCTGATTGGAGCATCGAATCATGGTAAGAGCGTTTAGTAGCATCGCCCCATGATTCCCTAGGTATCACTGATAGTGCCTATAAGAACCAATCGATTATGGTTATCGTACAGTACGGTCCCTTCATCTCATATATCCCGATCAAATCTGCAACCATTGGTTCATCGAGGGTTGCATGTGAAGTTCGATAACGATGTGATACATCTAAGAGAATACATAGTGGCATCGCATGTGCAACTAGGGAACCACTTTACCCTAATGTGCATTTCATACTCTGGCCATAGATTCCATGCACTACTATCTCATAAGATCACATAGGATATCTACACCCGTAGGTGAGTGGTGAATTCTCGACTACAATGCACTGGCTCCTACATGTGTCGTAACTGTATCCAATATCGCCACCTGATGACCCTCTTGGAGTCGGTAAACGAGTCAAAGCACAATCCTAGCATGTAGAGCCTCAGTGTTGTCTTGGGTCGTAAGGACTAATGGTGTACAACCATAACCATGGATTTATCCATTCGATGAATAATAACCACTTGGGAAATCCGAGGGGGGGTAGTTCAGTGAACTCATCGTATGAGCACCAATCTGTATGATTGAACATCTCTATGTCCATACCAATGAAACGTGGTACACAACATCACAGATTCTAGTCTCGAGCTCGAGCGATCCTTATCCTTATTTTGGACGGCCCAATCGACTAGGAACTTAATTTAGAATATACAGTAATTAAAATATGTGTTTCATGATTGTCATCACATGTACAACCTCATATTTATTTACTATAGTATGGGTATGAAGATAAAGTAAATGCCATAATTGAATAAAAGAGTAATTATATTAAAATAAAGATTGTTTATTACACGTGAGTCGATAAAATCCCTAGCCAACAGTTGGCTTGCAGGGCATCTACTCTAACAATCTCCCACTTGCCCTAGTGCCAACTATTCATGAATTTCAATCTCATTGCTTCGCGATGCTTCTCGAACAATGGTCTTGGCAAGGGCTTTGTAAGTGGATCATCAATGTTATCTTTAGAGGTGACTCGCTCACTGATATGTCTCCTCTTGCCACTATCTCTCGCATGATGTGGAATTTTCTCAGTATGTGTTTGGATCGCTGATGAGACCTTGGTTTCTTTGCTTGTGCAACGGCACCAGTGTTGTCGCAGTACACCGGGACTGAATCAACTCCATTTGGAATAACGCCCAACTATTGGACAAAATTCCTCATCCAAACTGCCTCTTTGGCTGCAGTAGACGCTGCAATGTATTTGGCTTCAGTGGTGGAATCCGCAACCGTGTCTTGCTTGGAACTCTTCCAAGAGACAGCAGCACCATTAAGCACGAATACAAAACAAGAAGTCGATTTTGAATCATCCACATTGCATTGGAAGCCAGAGTCAGTATAGTCTTCCAATTTCAATTCTCCGCCCCCAAAAACCATGAACAAATTCTTAGTCCTTCTCAAGTACTTAAGAATATCTTTCACGGTTTTCCAATGCAATGGACTAGGATTTGCCTGATATCTTCTTGCAACACTTAGAGCATACGCTACATCAAGACGTGTTGATATCATACAGTACATTATACTACCAATCGCTGACGCGTAGGGAACGCGTGCCATCATCTCTATCTCTTCATCAGTCTTGGGGCACATTGCTTTAGATAGAGTAACACCATGACACATTGGTAAGTATCATCTCTTGGACTCTTCCATAGAGAATCTCTTTAGTAAGGTATCAATATAAGTGGATTGGGTGAGCCCCAACATCCTCTTCGATCTATCTCTATAGATTTGTATTCCCAATACATAGGATGCTTCACCCATGTCCTTCATGGAGAATTTACTTGCTAACCATACTTTAGTCGATTGCAATAGTCCTACATCATTTCCAATGAGGAGGATATCATCGACATAAAACACTAGGAATGTTATTGCACTTCCACTAACCTTTTTGTACACACATGGTTCCTCAAGATTCTTAACAAAACCAAACTCTTTGATAGTGCTATCAAATCTGAGATTCCAACTCCTAGATGCCTGCTTGAGACCATAGATCGATCTCTGAAGTTTGCATACCTTATGCTCACTTCCCACTGATGTGAAACCCTCAGGTTAAGACATGTAGATTTCCTCTTTAATGTCTCCATTGAAGAATTTTGTTTTCACATCCATTTGCCATATTTCATAGTCATACCATGCAGCTATGGCTAATAAAATTCTAATGGACTTGAACATAGCAACTGGTAAAAAAGTTTTCTCATAGTCAACTCCTTGTCTTTGAGTATAACCTTTAGCCACTAGTCTCGCTTTGAAGGTCAATACCTTCCTATCTGCCCCAAGTTTTCTCTTGTAAATCCATTTGCATCCTATGGGAACAATTCCCTCAGGTGTATCTACTAGAGTCCATACTTGGTTTGAATACATGGAATCCATCTTCGACTACATGGCTTCAAGCCATTTTGATGATTCAGCATCAGATATCGCTTCTTTGAAATTTCTTGGATCACATCCATCATTAGGCTCATCATGGCCTTGCCCATGAAGTAGTGTATATCTTGCAGGCGGTCTGATCACTCTATCAGACCTTCTAGGTGCATGTGATTCAACTACTGGCTGTTGGGATTAGGTTCGACCTCTACAGTAGTGGGTGTGTCTCAAATTTCCTCGAGTTCTATCATCTCACCCTTTCTATCTAATAAAAACTCCTTCTCTAAGAAGATGGCATTTCTTGAAACAAACAATTTTGTTTCTTTGGAATGATAGAAATAATATCCAACGGATTTCTTTGGATATCCCACAATTTAACGCCCCGATTTTATCTTAATTGACTTTATTTGAGATAATCGGAGATTGTAGAGTTCAAGAGCCGACTTGATTTTGATCAGGGTCCTTTTTGCAAATTTCGGAAATTTCAGGGACTAAAATGCAATTTTGAACTTTGTTAGATATTTAAGCATGAGTTGACCCATTCTTTCACTTCCTCCTCCTCCTCCTCCTACTTCACGTCTCCCTCCATTGAAGACGCCTCCAATGTCTCCCAAGCTTTCCAGATTTTACCCCGAGCTCGATCTGTCCGTTAGAAATTATTTCTGAAGGCAGATTAGCGATCACGGCTGCGAGAGCTTCGTTCTATCGTAAGTTTTTCTACGATCAGGTTCTTTCTAGTTTTTGGATGTTGTTAGAATCGTTCGAGATTCGAGTATGTTGATCTTGGCAGAGTTCTGATCGTTTTTTATCTGTCGGTTTTGAAATAGAGCAACGTTCGGAATTGTTATGAATTTTTGAAGGGATTTTCGAAAGTTGAGTTTTATGATTTGTTAGAATTGGTTTGTTTTGAGGGATTGTTGGTTGATTTGAGTCTATTGGATTGATATTATGCTGTCTGCAATTCCGGTTTGATCAGATTATAGTCGTTATGTCGTTGGTTTGAGTTTTGGATTGTCTATCGGTTCGAATTGTTTGAGACAAGCCTTCGATTGAGTTGTATGTTAATCTCGAGCCTTATTACTTATTGTACAGATTGATTTGAGGCCAGTGGAGTTGCGAGATTGCAGCTTTGTGCAACTTGGAGATTGTAGCCGGTATAGTATCGATTTCTTGTTACCGATTGAGGTAGTTTGATTGAATCTTGATTGAGGAATCATTGTTGTTTCCAGGTTTGGAGCATCGACATTGTTGAAAAGAGGTATAAGATGACTTAGACTGGAATGGAACATGTGACTTGAATCCGACTTGATTCGAGTGTTCCGAAGAATCACATACTTGCATGTTATTTGCTTTTACTTGAATTTAGTTGATTGAGTTATGTTTGCATTGCATTCATCTTGAGCCAAAATCCTTGATTTGAACAGCGGGCAGGACGGCCCTTATATGATAGACATTTTGGGGATTATATTGTTAGTGGCCTGGGTGTAGCCGTTTCACCTAGTGCTAGCATACTCCTTATAGTCGCACCAAAGTCTAGAGGATGGAGATACGTAGCACCACCTCGATCGGGAGAGTCGGTGAGTTGTTTACGTGATCTCATCCTCGGGATCCCAAAAGCAAAAGCAGCAATGTTTTGATTATCCGACTTGATAATCCCAGAGTTTTAAAGACATGCATATTTCATTTGGATTTGTTTTTGAATTGCATGGTTGATATATGAATATTTGGAAGTTGATGTATTTCGTTTTGAGATACTTATTTGATATTGCATGTTTGTCTCTTTTACTGGGAATATTATTCTCACCGGATTATCCGGCTGTTGTCTTTGTTTGTATGTGTAGTACCCCGTAACCGAAATTGGTAATTAAAAGATTAATTATGTTAATTAAACCAATTTGGTATCTGAATGATCGGAAGCTCTGAAGGTGAGATCGGAAGCTCCGATGCAGGATCGGAAGCTCCGATCGATATTACGTCATGCATGACGTGTGGCGGGATCGGAAGCTCCGATTGCCCTATCCGAAGTCAACCAGTGAGATTTTGACATGTGGCAGATAAGGATGTTTGGAAGCTCTGATGGCAGGATCGGACGTTCCGATCAAGGATCGGAAGTTCCGATCGAGGATCGGAGGTTCCGATCGATGCCTATAAATATAAGGTCCGAGGCATTCATTTCTTGCCAATTCCGAGTTCCTTTCCTTCGCCCTCGTGGCTCTATTTTAGGGCTTTGGGTACTCTTATTTTAGAGTTGGAGTAGGGAACATATTTTAGTATAGTCAGACAGTGTCTGACATAGTAGCGGAGCAGCGCTCGTATTGTAGAGCCGTGTTCGAGGCTGTGGATGCGCAGCAGGGGAGTGCCCTAGTTACGGGATAGTCGCCATCAGTGGGCTGACGACGGACGCAGGTATAGCTATGGTCTCCTTAAATTATTTAGGAGTATGCAATAGCTTAGTTAAGGCTTTTAGCGCTTATTGAATGATGCATGGGTATTTGCATTGTAGACTTGATGATAGGCTTGGAACCTAGAGTGGGACTACTAGGATTGCCTTAGAAAGGTACGTAAGTACTGACTGAGATTGCCAGCGGATATGCATGATTATATGTTGCATTTATGTGTTTGCATGTTATTATTGTTATGCGGCATGTGCATATCATCTTGTGTCTGTACATCTGTATATCTTTCGAGATGAGCCAGTTAGGGTTGCTCAACCCTGTTAGGATGTTTGATATTGAGTACCCTTAGGTACTGATACCTCGAGGACTCCGCGGTCCGCGTCCGGGATTCGGGAATGAGTGGTTGCACACAGTGGTTAGCTACCCCGATGTGACGAGCTTATATCCCAAGTGCCAGTTTGAGCATTTTGTATACAGTTATCCCAGATATGGATACCCGGTCATTTGCGTGCATCATATTTGTATGTTTATCCGTGCTTTCGTATTGAGCTTAGAGATCACGTCCAGTATTTTCTGTGTATCTGGATACCCTATTCGATGGGGCAGGTATAGGTGCAGGATTGAGCACTAGGAGCCTGGAGTAGCCAGTGACCTTGAAGACAGCAGGATTAGCTGTAGGTTTTATTTAAAGTAATTTGATTGGGTTGTATAAATCGAGTTTGATCAGCCGGTTGTATTCTGCCGGTCTACTTGTATTTAGTCTTCCGTAGCAATTTGATTTAATGCATGCTTAATTATGCTCTTAACTCTGATTAGGTAGTCGATCCGGGTCGGGTCGATACATTTATGGTATCAAAGCACTGCATGCAAGGGACTTAGGAAATTGATAATAAGACTTCTTGATTATCCTTGTAGGATTGATTGAGGCTAGTGAAAGAAAATTTGGTTCTTCATTGCCAAGGTTTGCGGCAGAAGTTTTTACTATAAGGAATGCAACAGTGATGAGAACACTAGTAGTAGCATATCGATAGATAGACTGACTACTGTGGACGGTTCATCATTCGATGCATTGGGATGTTGATCGAAGAACATATGGATTCCAGCCAGGGAAGACTGGAAGAGAAGATCGGTTATATTGCGTCAGATACCTCTGAGGGCTTTTTGGAACGAATGGTGTTTAGTAATCCATTTGGTTCCAGTCCTTGAAGATTCTCCACTCGTAATTGGAGAGATTGTCAGATAGACCTTCACCAGAGAATGCCTCGAGTGCCTAAAACATGACAGGTTTCGAGAGTGAGGTCTTTAACCTCGTGCAGAACATGGTTTTGCCGGTATGCTTGTATCGATGCTTTTGGTAGGCATACGGAAAACTTCATGTTCAAAAGCATGATTTAGATACAAGAAGAACACTGATGGTAGATCGTGAGCAGAAGAAATCGACTGACATGCACTGACGCAGAGCATAGCTGGTTAGCTATCACGTGCCATTTCTCCGGAGTTCTTCGCTGGAGGACATGTAGAGAGACTTGGACGGAAGTATGCTTGTATCGATGCGTGTGTCGATTGGAAGCTTCATGCTCAAGGAGTGAAGACAAGTTCGACGATTTTAAATACTGTATTGATGTATTTGTAAACAGTATTTCAGTTGTAATGAATCATCAGAATTTGGTTGTAATCGGTTCAAGTTATTGGATGTACATTTTGTTGTATTTTGAATACTGTGTGTATTACATGGGATTGTAATAAAGGAAATTGTACATAACTTGAAGTAATGATACATGTTTTACTTATTCAAAGATTCGTGTTTGATTACAAGTAATTTTACTAAGTTTGACTTGGAATTAGTTGACTAATCAACTAGGATAGCTCATGGATTTTGAGTAAGTCAATGGTAACGGATTGACATGGGGTTAGTCTAGGTGTCTTCCTAGGGCTGACCTAATTAGTCGTTTGACTGAGTTAGTGCCATTGATGAGGTAATTCATCTGGGAGCATGGAAATATCGATCTTGTTTGGAATTTTGAGTTTTTGTTCTAAGTTGTTTCCTTAGGACGGTAGTCTAATTGACCTGCATAGGTTGAGACTTTGTGATGATGGGATTTCATCGGGATACCAAGTCGGGTATATGCCGAGAGTTGTGGACTAGGACCATGACTAGACATGATGGAGCGCGACCCTATGCCAGTGTTACTCTGGGAGTCTTTCATACTTCGGAGAATGCCTGGAAGCCTTCGTGCTTCATGATTTGGCGGTGGGAAGGCTACTTAGTCTAGACTTTTGGTAACAGTCACGACGGGGTATGACATTGGATTGGATGCCTGGTTAGGTGTCAGCGGTTTAGATATCGTCTGACTGTCGTCAGAGATATTGGTTTGCAGTTTTTTCACAAGGACCAGTCTTGGAGGGATTTTCCTTGACGAGTACGTACTCTGAACATATAGTTTTAGTCTATTGGATACTGCTAGACTAGTGGATCTAGTCGGGGTTTGGATGCTCTTGTGATAGGGGCTATCCAGGAGTTTTGGTTTGTAAAATTCCTGAAACATTTGACTCGGAGATGAGTAGTTTTCAGCATTAATGGTTTTCTTCAGTGATAGATTATATTCGATGCTAAGGATTGTACATGACTATTTGAGGCATGAGGATAGCGTGATTTATGCCAGTGTACACTTGGTGGTGATTTCAGGTGGAACACCGCGGCAAGTAACCTCAGTCTCGATTTGTTGCAGTCTTAGCAAGAGATATAGTTATCAGGAGCAAGTTTAGCGACAGTTGGTAGTGAGTCAGTATCGATGCGAGATTGGTACTGGTGACTACTAATAGTTATTGTCTGACTTTGTCAGAGATAGGTGAGTTGAATCAGCTGTGATTCTTTTGATTCCAAATATTTGGGATATGCGGACGTATGGCCGTGAGATCATGATTATTGATCGAGCCATTTGAGATTTCAAATGACCAAGACCTGGCGGATGGTTGCCATAATTTGGTTGGTACTGACAAGTTGTGTGATAGTCACAACTTATCGATGAGGTCGATTGGTTGAGCAGATCAGTAATTAAGATATCATGAACCGAGAGATACTTGGGATGATACTATAAGTCGTCGTGCTTATGAGTTTGGATCCTTTAAGTAAATGTCTCGCAACAGTAAGAGAATTATTTGCATTCAGGATTCTCGGGTGGTTGATATTTTCGGAGTGCAGTCGTTTGGACTTTCAAGTTCGATAGATCACGGGAGGTGATTGCATGTTTTGACTTTCGTAAGTCATGGCTAGTTCGATAACTCGGGTAAAAGCTATCAGTGGTAAGCAGAGACATTCGGACTTAGTGACATTTCAGGAAGAGTATCTTCTCGATAAGAGAAGACATAATTGATCTGAACATTGCTTGGTATTAGCAATGGTTGACCCAGTTTTGGAAATAGAATTGTTCCATGCTATTGGATTACAGTTTTGGGAACTGTTAGCCGAATACTTGTTTAGGCATTTCCAGCAGTTTTCTCGGAGGATTTTCGTTAAATTGTGATTCGACGAGTGTTGCGGAATTCAATGAGCATTAGCAGGCCGATATCAGTTGTTTGTTCGTGGGATGATACGACAGCTGAGACTGTGTTCAGAGTCTAGCGAGATTGTTGTCGGTGATTTCCCAGTACGTTCTGATGTGCTATGACATTGAGGTGTTGGGATCGACCGAGATCTATCGGGTAAATTCGTTGGTTTACCGCATGTGTCATGGATTGCGCGAAGGGTTGAGGTGAACTAGTTTTGTTCATCTTGGTAGCAAGTCAAGTGTGACTTGGGATTGTTATCTATGATTGGATAACCAGTGTTGCGAATTCAATTGATATCTCGAGTGACGAGATAGTGGTGATCTCTAATCTAGACTACTAATGTTTTAGATGTTGCGGTCCCATCTATGTGTTCAGCATTATAGCGGTGACATTCTTTGAGAATATTAGTCAGCATCGAAGAAAATAAGTACGGAATGTAAGTCTGTCGATGCTAGGAACTTTCGGGATTGGTTGTTATCTGTGGCAGGACGTCAAGTGGGAATCGATTGGTTAACACTTGCGATTACCTCTGGGATTTGATGTCAGTGTTAGTCCAGTGGAGATACAGGTTGGTTTTATCTGGTCTTCTCGTTAGTACGAACTGATTCTAGCAAGAGGGATAGTCGGTATCAAGTGGTATACTTGACGAGGAACTATCACTGCTAAGGTTCGTAGGAACAGTAGGTATTCGAAGAGCAGTCGAGAGCACTCTATTGTCAGCGATCGAAAAGGCTTTGTCAGCCGGTTATACATCCAAAAGATCGTTCTACTTCATGGATGCCGGTGGGCATTGTCAGCGATCGAGACCCAGGTTTACTTTCATATTCTGGGGGAGTGTCCAACGTGCTACGAGCACTGCTTTCAGTTTAAATACTGAATATCATCCAGAGACAGATGGTCAGATGGAGAGCGCTATCCATGCCTTGGGAGGACACCTGTTGAGGCATTGTACGGGCGACTTGTCATACTCCATTCTTCTAGAAAGAAGTGGGGGAGACAGTATTTCTGAGAATGTCACTTTTTCGTAAGATTCTCAGATTTAGTCTTAAAGGCAAGTTGTCTCCCAGGTTTATCGGTCCGTTTGAGATCTTGGAGAACATTGGCGATTTCGCTTATCGACTAGCTTTGCCACCGCATCTTTCCAGTATTCACAACGTGTTCCACATATCACTGTTGCGACGGTATGTGGCGGATGAGTCTCATATTCTGCAGCCGTCTGAGGTTCAAGTGAGCAAGGATTTGACCTATGCTGAGAAACCTATTCGTATCCTGGATTATAAGGATAAGGTTTTACGGAACAAAGTCATTCCTTTGGTTTTAGTTCAGTGGCAGTGCCGAGGAACTGAGGAAGCTACTTGGGAGCTTGAAGAAAGGATGCGTGAAGACCATCCTGAGTTGTTTTGATTTCAGTTTAGAGTTGTATTCGGTTGTAACGTTTGATTTGAATAAGGAATGTTTCTGTACCTTGTATTGCATTCGGTACTTAAGATCTATTTTCGAGGACGAAATATCTTAAGTGGGGGAGAATGTAGTACCCCGTAACCGAAATTGGTAATTAAGAGATTAATTATGTTAATTAAACCAATTTGGTATCTGAAGGATCGGAAGCTCCAATGCAGGATCGGAAGCTCCGATGCATGATCGGAAGCTCCGATCGATATTACGTCATGCATGACGTGTGGCAGGATCGGAAACTCCGATCGCCCTATCCGAAGTCAACCAGTGAGATTTTGACATGTGGCAGATAAGGATGTTCGGAAGCTACGATGGCAGGATCGGACGTTCCGATCAAGGATCGGAAGTTCCGATCGATGCCTATAAATATAAGGTCCGAGGCATTCATTTCTTGCCAATTCCGAGTTCCTTTCCTTCGCCCTCGTGGCTCTATTTTAGGGATTTGGTTACTCTTATTTTAGAGTTGGAGTAGGGAACATATTTTAGTATAGTCAGACAGTGTCTGACATAGTAGCGGAGCAGCGCTCGTATTGTAGAGCCGTGTTTGAGGCTGTGGATGCGCAGCAGGGGAGTGCCCTAGTTACGGGATAGTCGTCATCAGTGGGCTGACGATGGATGCAGGTATAGCTATGGTCTCCTTAAATTATTTAGGAGTATGCAATAGCTTAGTTAAGGCTTTTAGCGCTTATTGAATGATGCATAGGTATTTGTATTGTAGACTTGATGATAGGCTTGGAACCTAGAGTGGGATTACTAGGGCTGCCTTAGAAAGGTACGTAAGTACTGACTGAGATTGCCAGCGGATATGCATGCTTATATGTTGCATTTATGTGTTTGCATGTTATTATTGTTATGCGGCATGTGCATATCATCTTGTGTCTGTACATCTGTATATCTTTCGAGATGAGCCAGTTAGGATTGCTCAACCCTGTTAGGACGTTTGATATCAAGTACCCTTAGGTACTGATACCTCGAGGACTCCGCGGTCCACGTCCGGGATTCGGGAATGAGTGGTCGCACACAGTGGTTAGCTACCCCGATGTGATGAGCTTATATCCCAGGCGCCAGTTTGAGCAGTTTGTATACAGTTATCCCAGATATGGATACCCGGTCATTTGCATGCATCATATTTGTATGTTTATCCGTGCTTTCGTATTGAGCTTAGAGCTCACGTCCAGTATTTTCTGTGTATCTGGATACCCTATTCGATGGGGCAGGTATAGGTGCAGGATTGAGCACTAGGAGCCTGGAGTAGCCAGTGACCTTGAAGACAGCAGGATTAGCTGTAGGTTTTATTTAAAGTAATTCGATTGGGTTGTATAAATCGAGTTTGATCAGCCGGTTGTATTCTGCCGGTCTACTTGTATTTAGTCTTCCGCAGCAATTTGATTTAATGCATGCTTAATTATGCTCTTAACTCTGATTAGGTAGTGGATCTGGGTCGGGTCGCTACAGTATGTGTACTTGGCAACAGGTGGGGCAGGACCGAGTCAGAGATCGCATGGCTAGGTGGACGAGTTGATAGAGTAAGGCCTTGTTGTTGTAGAAGTCGAATATGTAATCGAACTTAGATCATATTCGAACTTGTATTGTATTGCATTGAATAAGCTAGACTGAAGCATGTTCTACTAGTTTGAGATTGTATAACTTTAGAACTACCTTGTATTGGATTATGCATGTTGATCGGATGGATTTATGCATTGTTGGTATGTTTTGGAAATGGATTTTTGAACTAGATTTTCCTTCTGATTTTTCTGGGCAGAAGTGGCCGCTCGATCGGTAGAAGTTGACCGATCGAGCGGTGGAGTTGCAACCCGGTTACTGTTTTTGAAACTGAGTGCCCGCTCGATTGGTAAGATCTTACCGATCAAGCGGTGATGGTTTTACCCGGACAGTAGTTGAAGAATTTTTGGCTCGCTCGATCGGTAAGATCTTACCGATCGAGCGGAGCACTGTTCCTTTTTAAAAAAAAAATTCTTACTTTTTTAATTCTTGCATGATTATTTATTGTTTTATCCCGAGATTAGATGATTAGAATCAAGGTCTCACACACAAAGTAGCATAAAATAGATCTACTATCCAATTTGTCTTCCACTATCTGCTTCACGTAAGCAGTACATCCCCATATTTTTAGGTAAGAATATTTGGGAGGTTTTCCCATCCATATCTCATATGATGTTTTATCCACTTCTTTTGTATGGACATTATTCAACAACATTGCTGCAGTTTCAAGCGCAAATCCCCAAAACGATGCAGGTAATTCAGTGAATCCCATCATTGATCGAACCATGTCCATCAAAGTTCGATTGCGAAGTTCAGAAACACCATTCAATTGTGGCGTTGCTGGCGGAGTCCACTGTGAGAGAATTCCATTCTCCTTTAGATAGTTCAAAAATTCAGTACTCAAGTATTCTCCAGCTCGATCAGATCGAAGTGTTTTAATATTTTTTTCCTAATTGTTTCTCTACTGTGAGAGAACTTTTCAAATGCTTCAGACTTGTGTTTCATCAAATACACATACTCATACCTCGAGTAGTCATCAGTAAAGGTAATGAAGTAGGATTGCCCATATTTAGTGCTAACACTTAGTGGGCCAAATACGTCCGTGTGGATCAAATCCAAAAGATCATGTGCACGTTCCACATTCCCTTTAAAGGGAGTTTTGGTCATTTTTTCCTTTTAGACAGGATTTACAAGTAGGTAGAGAGTTTATATTCGGCAAGTCAAACATTTCCTCTCCCACTAGTTTGTGCATTCTTCTTTGGAAAATATGACCTAGTTTAGCGTGTCATATGTGTGCATGATTTTGACCATATTGTTTTATTTTGTTTGTTGTTTTTATTGTTTGGACATTGTTTAATGGAATATCCTTTAATTTTAAGTTGTAGAGATCGTTTTGTAATTCGTCAGTTCCAATCAAACATTCATTCTTGTAAATATTGCAAACTCATTTAGCAAAAATACAAGAATAATTATCTCTATCAAGCATAGAAATAGAAATAATGTTTTTAACCAAATCAGGAACATATAAAACGTCTCTCAAAAGTAACTTAAAATCATTGTCTAATATTAAAGTAATATCTCTTATGGCTTTGGCAGCAACCCTTGCTCCATTTCCAAGTCTTAGAAAAGTCTCTCCTTCTCTAAGTCTATTGCTTCTTGCCATCACCTGTAAATCATTGCATAGATGAGAACCACATCCGGTATCCAATACCCAAGAAGAATAATTGACTGAGATATTAACTTCAATATAAAACATACCATGGCCAGAACGTTTCTGGGCTAGATATTCAGTGCAGTTACGCCTCCAATGTCCAGGCTTGTTGCAGTGGAAACAGACTTGTTCTTTCTTGTCGGGCTTTGCGGGCCCTTGAGAAGGCTTCTTGTATGGATTCTTATTGGGATTGTTCCTTTTTGGCGGGTCAGAACGCTTCTTCCCCTTGCTTTGGGCTCCCTCTTGCGTCCCGGACGATGAGCCCACAAGTAGAACAGGCTTTTCTTTCTTGATTGTGGCTTCATAAGTAGTAAGCATATTGATCAGCTCTTCAAGGGTGGCCTCTAGCTTGTTCATATTGAAATTTACCACAAATCCATCGAATGAGAAAGGGAGTGACAACAAGAGAATGTCAGTCGAGAGCTCAGCAGGCATAACCATGTCGAGTCCCACCAATTTCTCAATGAGCCCAATCATCCTAACACCATGCTCATGGACCGAGGCCCCTTCTCGCAAGCGTGTAGTCATGAGTTCCTTAACAGTAGCATGTCTCTCAGATCGATTTTGAACACCATACAACTCTTTCAGATGATAGTGAATGTCAGCAGCATTCGCAGCATCCTCGTACCGCCTTTGCAGTTCATTCGACATAGAAGCAAGGATGTAGCTTTTAGCTTGAAGATCATGGTCCCACCATTTTTTAAGCTTGTCTAGCTCAGTCTCACTGATGTTAGCAGCTGCCTCCTTCGGGGGCTTCTTTTCAAGCACATACGCGATCCTCTCCGAATTTAGAACAATCTTTAAATTCCTCAGCCAGTCATTATAGTTAGGTCCGGTTAACTTGTGTTTGATCAAGAATGATAGAAAGTGGATTACGTGTCGACATTTTGAGCATACTGAAAATGAAAAACAGATAACAGTTACTAATTATTTTAAAATAATTTGTAGATATAAAATATGGACTTTTATTTTATAAATTTTCCTCCCACTATTTTTACATTTTCACCACCCTCTGGTGAAAAACGAGAATTCGCATTTCCTTAGTGAGCACGTAGAGTCCAATCTAGACAATCATGATCCCGAATAATATCAGCAAATCATAATTTCTAAAAGGTAGAGTCCAATTGCATCCCCATGCAACCTCCACGTGTTTTGCCTCACTCTTGATAAGGACCCAATAATATGACGTTGTTTATCTTCGAGTGTCAAGCCGTCCCATCAATATTGAATTGTAGTAGACGGTTGTCATGAGTTCCCTCAATAATATGAGCCGAAGTCATGGGAGTTCCACCCAATTCACATCATCTATGTCAGTGGAAGTCACAGCTTTCCGACGTCTAGACCTCCCCAATAATATGAGCCAGGCACTGACCGTGGGTAGCGTTCATCATGCAACCACCGTTGATGGAAGGCAAGAATAAATTAAACTCTTTTAATTTTTACTTTTGTGGCTTGATATAAATTTTGAATCTCATTCAAAATGATGGATTTTAATTTTGAAATGGTCTCATCATTTTATTTTAAAAAATTGTGTGTCATAATTTTGTATGTTTGTCGAATTCATGCAACTATATTATCTAATAATATACATACATGCATATTATTATATATCACATATATCATAATATGATAATTAAATAAACAAGGATGATCGATTCCCAATACTATTTGATCCATGTAAGCCAAACATGGATCAAAGTCCAAATCCTAGGTAAATGCAGGGATGCAAATGCAACTTATTACATAAGCTTCCAATATTTTACATGTCTTCATCTTTTTCATTGGGTCCACCATCTTCCAATCTTGATCTCCCACTAATTCTAATAATTACATTTGAATATTCATGACACATAAGGGATACATCTTATGGAGTGAGAACAGGCCATAAACCAAACCCACTTTTATTCAAAATAAAAGAAATAATAAAAACAATAAAATATCCTAACATACACCTAGCATATTGGTCATGGCTCTCGATCATCCTTCATGCATATAATATCAAATATTATAAAAAAAACCAACAAATCATGTATCTTGTAATTTTATTACTAACCGCCATAATTATTAAATGAATTAATAAATTAAATAAACTCTTTTATTTAATTTCCAATTAATTCAATAATAATTAATTTCTTGTAAAACTCCTTTTACTATAAATAATTAAAATCACATTCTAATTATTTATTTTATAAGAAAATATTTATAATTTTACTAAAAATTAATTGTAATGATAAATTAGTCAAATTTTCATAAAATTTCAATATGACCCAAATTAATTCAAAAATTATAAAATCGCATCGGGTCCATTGTCGGGACTACCCAAACACTTTTTGGGCAGCCCAATTTCATTCCAAGGGCTGCCCGAACGATTTGGGCAGCCTGCCCGTTGGGGCTGCCCGACCCGTTGGGGCAGCCCGTTACTGTTCACACGTGAACAGTAACAACGCGTGTTACTGTTCACGTGAACAGTAACATAAATTTTTTTTAAAAAAAAAATATTTGGAAAAAAAAAATTTTAAGGTGTTGCGATTTTTCAGAATTTTCTTATGCGGTTAGAAATAAAAAAAAACTCAACATGAAATTTAACCATACGATATAGAGAACTTGGCTCTGATACCACTGTTGGAGTACCGTGTTCTTGTGCCCAAGACGCACCGGAAGTTTAAAATTTTTCGTCTTGACATTCAAAACATGTTTGGACACTCGTATAGTTTAATTGGCATTCATAGGATGTTTACGAAATTATACCTTTAGTGAATATCTCAATTGGCACCAACTATCCCAGGATTAGCGGATATAGCTCTTGTTGTAATTCCCTACGAACGATCAACTGAAGTATCTCCTTCTTCAATCTTCGAATCAAGTCCACGACCAATTTGCCTATTCCTCTTCTAACTCGCACTAGAAAGAAAAGAAGAAATTTGCGTTGAGTAAGAAGAAGAAATCAATTCCAACCTTATTGATTAAGGTGGCCGAATTCTTCAAGCACAAGGGAGAGAGCAATTTCGAAAATTGCCTGAATGATAGATATTAGGTTTCGAACGATCCTTTTCTAGTATATATGTCTATATGTTAATATATATAAATATATCTTAATTATATATGTAAATATAATTTAAACACGTTTAATTATTGCATATATATATAATTAAGATTTTCGAGAATTTCATTTGAAAATTGTGAATGTTATTCTTGAAACACTATATATATATTATATATATATTCTACATTATATTTTTCTTTGTGTGCAAGTTATATATTATGGTATCAAAAATATTTCCTTAAACAAATTAATACCATGTATTAATACAAATTAATGGGCTTTATTAATCTACTCTAACTAGAATATTATTAATTTATTAAAGTCCACTACTTTAATAATTTATCATGATGGGCTTGTACTCCTACTAGCCCATGATTCATGCACCAATTGTATTAATATTATCATAATCCCGATCGATAATCCAATATCATCGATGTGACGATTTTAACTTAATCGTTATTATGATGCACACTTTAAATTTTCGAAACCAATAAAGCATAAATAAGACAGCTGCTAATTTTAGAACACTTTCACTCAAATTAAGCAGGTGCACTCTCTTAACTGTTTTTAGCAGTTGTGCTCTCAAAAAATTCTATAAGCCATTATAAACTCATTTATAAGCTTATCATTTGATCCAATCAAATTTGTTTATTATAAATTCAACTCTTTGAATTTATTATCTCAACGAAAATAGGGAAACTAGTGCTTGTGTGACCCTCAATGGTTCAGGGATACAGCTAGCCGTGGGTTCACAACTCTTTGTGATTCAGGACATTGTCCTTTATATGAGCTTACCCTTATTAGCCTCATTCTATGCATCAACTCCTTGATCATAAGAATGTCAGAATTCATTTCTGATTGGACCCATCGAATCATGATAAGAGCGTCTAGTAGCATCGCCCCATGATTCCCTAGGTATCACTGATAGTGCCTATAAGAACCAATCGATTATGGTTATCGTACAGTACGGTCCCTTCATCTCATATATCCTGATCGAATCTGCAACCATTGGTTCATCGAGGGTTGCATGTGAAGTTCGATAACGATGTGATACATCTAAGAGAATACATAGTGGCATCGCATGTGCAACTAGGGAACCACTTTACCCTAATTTACATTTCATACTCTGTCTAGAGATTTCATGCACTACAATCTCATAAGATCACATAGGATATCCACACCCGTAGGTGAGCAGTGAATTTTCGACTACAATGCACTGGATCCTACATGTGTCGTAACTATACCCAATCTCGCCACCTGATGACCCTCTTGGATTCGGTAAACGAGTCAAAGCACAATCCTAGCATGTAGAGCCTCAGTGTTGTCTCGGGTCGTAAGGACTAATGGTGTACAACCATAACCACGGATTTATCCATTCAATGAATAATAACCACTTGGGAAATCCGAGGGAGGGTAGTTAAGTGAACTCATTGTATGAGCACCAATCTGTATGATTGAACATCTCTATGTCCATACCAATGAAACGTGGTACACAACATCACAGATTCTAGTCTCGAGCTCGAGCGATCCTTATCCTTATTTTGGACGGCCCAATCGACTAGGAACTTAATTTAGAATATAAAGTAATTAAAATATGTGTTTCATGATTGTCATCACATGTACAACCTCATATTTATTTACTATAGTATATTCAAGGTCTTTATTTATACAGCTTGCATGGGTATGAAGATAAAGTAAATGTCATAATTGAAAAAAAAAAGTAATTATATTAAAATAAAGATTGTTTATTACACGTGAGTCAATAAAATCCCTAGCCAATATTTGGGTTGCAGGGCATCTACTCTAACAGTATTCTATTAATGCGTACATGTTTTTCCAGATCTCATAGTCTCATATTCTTTGGGATTACTAGAGTTGGAATACATGCGTCGTCTTACAAATTGATGTAATAGATGATAAAAACTCAGATTCAACAACTTATGAGTTTGAAGTTTGAATTATTATCCAATTTTAGTCATTGTGAGAATTGACATCAACAAATGTGATCATCGAGTAATGATCATTGTGTTCTTCCTATACCTTAGACAAAGTAGTGCACAAGACATTACGTGACAAACATTTGGGTAATTTTTTTACCGATCTTGAGGTATTGAAAACTCATCATAAAGTTTGTTATGAGACATATTGTATCATCTTGGTGCATGTGCAAATGATGAATCTCAAGTTCACAATGACATGTCCTATTGTGTCGAAAATTAAGAGTATTATCCCTGATATTGCTGGGATTATTCCAAATACCTGACATTTAGAGCCGAAATCTTGGACGCTAGGAAATAGTGATCATGATGGCCCAAATGAGTGTCCTTCAATTTGAAACAATTTATGCTCGATTAAGGCTAATGTATCCTATTAATGCATACGCGTTGTGCCGGATCTCGTAGTCTCATGGTCTTTAAGATTAGTAGAGTTGGAATACATGTTTCGTCTTACAAATTGATGTAATAGATGATAAAAACTCAGATTCAATAACTTATGAGTTTAAAAGTTTGAATTATTCACTACTTTCAAATAGAAGATGCATGCATTGTTCATTATTGAAGAGATCACACGCAATGATATCATTCATTGACCAATATTTACAATTGTGTACTAGATGTAATTATAAACTTCAAAATTTGTTAAATATGATATGTAGACATTGATTAGCCTAACTAGTAAGACGACTCTTGTATTTGAATTTCACTATTAAAAGAACATGCGTGATCATGGGATATGACACAACACATGAACAACAAGAGTACATATGCGGTCTAATTTAGCATAAATTTTCTAATTATCGGGATAAAATTTCAGGTCACTAAGATCAACATTTCCAAGTGAAAATAATTAGGTTCAAATTGTTTGGGATTCGGAACCATTCCATATTAATATGGAACAATCTCTAACATCTGCAACAGAAATAGAGAAGCAATTTAGTATAAGAGAGACTCATTATCTGCACGCACACACACACACACAAAGATGTTATGATTTAGTGCATAACATACATTATTATACTTATGATGAGTTTCAATGTCGTATAAATTGTCTCCCTATTACTTTAATGTTGGTCATCAAATATCATGTGCACTATTTTGACAAATGTAGGAGAGGAATGTTGTGGGGACCTCGGGTGCTAATCTCATCTTATAGGGCGATTAATAACAAGAAATATTCAATCAGAATATTAATCTGCTTAAAAAAATCAAATAAATAATACAGGACATTTGGCGACCCAAAACCATACATTTGGCGACGCAAAAACACGTCGCAAAAGATCAACAAATTTTTATTATTTTTTTTTTAGTAGACCTTGACGCGCGGGCGCGCCTCATGTGGCGCGGGCGCGCATAGGGCTCGGTCCAAGGCACCCAAGGTGCCTTGGTTAGGCGCGGCCGTGCCTCTGGGCTGGGCGGGCGCGCTTGGCCCTCTGATTTGCCTTCCAAACAGCTGAAAAATGATGTCTTTGTCCCTGTTTTGATCCTCAAACATTGACAAACATATATAGCATGAATTTAACATCAAAATCTAGATGAAAACATGCAAATCCATGAACTAACCAAGTAACTAAACAAGGAACTTGACATACAACCATAAGATCTTACATACTCTTGTTCTTGACAACATACATATCTATATGCTCAAATGTTCTTATTCTTGCCATTCATACAAGTCTTTATATGCAAGTGTTTATAACAAAACATAAACAAGATCTAAATACAAAGGTTGACATCAACTCTACTGCATAAACCCGAGTTCATCACATGCTACTCTTTCTCTCGTTCTTCTTACAATCTTCTTTGTCCTGTGCTCGCCCCATCTATTCCCATGCACACATACAAACATAGAAATAGCCGGATATCTCCGGTGAGAATTGAATCCCAGTATAAAAAAACTAGATCATGCATAACATATAGTTCAAAGAAATACTCATATAAACATCTCAACAAGCATTAAACCAATCTATTGCAATGCATGATTTTAAAAATCTGCTATCAAGTTCTATATCAGTTCTTGGGATCCCGAGGAAGAAGAACACAACAAATCTCCCACCTACTCTCCCTTTCGGGGTGGCGTTGAGCTCTTTTCCCGGACTTTGGCATACTATATCAAGTTTCTAACCATAGGAGTTGATCTATCTCCTAGGTTCCTTTATATATATCCAAACATCCGTATTCTTTTGGCGAATCTGCCATTTCAAATCTCAAAGGGTTGTTGGCTCAAGATGAATGCATCAAAATCTAGAAGCATAAGAGTAAAAGCCAACTAATAACAAGCTAAGTCAAACAAGCAAGTAAATGTGCAAATACAACACATATAAGCACATAGTATGTGGTTTTGAAAAGGGCATTCAAGGAAACCTCTTGAATATTCAAAGCCCTTATTCTAAGGTTGTCTTATACCTTTCAAACTTGGTTTCAAAGCTCTTCAAATCTGATATAGCTGCACAACAAGAACACAATCAAAATCTGCTCATTCTCTTCCCAATCTTCAAGGCTAACAAGTCACAAACCTTGTTCTTCCGTCGATTGGTTTTGAAGTCGTGATTCTTAACTTGAAGTCCCCTGTTTTCAATCTGAAAATACATCAAACATGTCTAAGAACATCAGCAAGAACTCACATAATACTCAGCTCAAACAATCTAGACTCAAACTTGATCATTTTTCAAACCGACGGCGTAACGGTACGAAATCGGTAACCGAAACTGAAATCCAACCAATCTATCATTCATATCTACTTCAAATACATGATATAACAGCCAAAATACATCAATATACCAGCATATCAGCAGCTACCATTTCGACATGCTGAAAAATTCATAAGAAATAGAAACGGCATTCAATCTTCGACCCGATTGCGATAATACAACACATAGAATCTCAAGAACATAAATCCATACTCAAATTCTGAGTTCTTCACACACACAATTTCGAAATATCCTGAATCATAAAGATACTTACACCAAATTGAAGCTCTTCTTTCAAGGATCACGGAACTATGCCCGAAATTTAATTCGGATGCACGGATCTTGAAATATTTAACTTGGAAGACAAAATTCCAAGGTAGAAGATGATGTTCTCGATTTTGGGCTGAAGGAATTGATAATTCTGATTCAAAATGCTTACAATACACATTCATATTCATGTGCATACAAGTGTCCTCCACTAGCTATAAAAATTGCACTTTGACCCCTCATTTCTTCACTATTTGCAAATTGGCCCTTGAAACTTCTTTTTAATTCAATTTCAATCCTAAATAATTTAAGAATATTAGAATTTAAATCTAAACTCCAAAAATTCTCCAATTAAATATTCTCGGAGTAAAATTAAATAATCTCGGGCCTTACAATTCTCCCCCTCTAAGATATGATTTCGTCCTCGAAATCGCATGCAGTCTATACGCATATAAGATAAGGAAATAACAGAAATACTGAATAAGAACTCACATCAGTGAAATAGCTCTGGAAAGCATTGTCTCATAACTGATTCGACTTTCCAAGTTGCTTTTTCAACTCCATGTCTACTCCACTGAACTTTCACAAGGAAAATAGTCTTGTTTCTGAGTTGTTTTTCTTTCTGATCAAGTATCTGTATCGGCTTCTCAAAGTAACTCAGAGTCTCATCTAATTCTGCTTCATTTGGCTGGAGAACATGAGAAATATCAGGCTGATACTTCCGCAGCATAGAAACATGAAAGACATCATGTATTCCAAAAAGAGCTGAAGGAAGAGCAAGTCTATAGGCAAGATTGCCTATCTTCTCGAGAATTTCGTAAGGACCGATAAATCGTGGAGATAACTTCCCTCTCTTGCCGAATCTGACAGTGCCTCTGAAAGGTGAGATCTTCAAGAACACTCTGTCCCCCTGTTCAAAACACAAAGGCCTGCGTCTGACATTTGCATATTTGGCTTGTCGATCTTGTGTTGTTTTCATTATTTTCTGAATCAGTCTTACTTTCTCGGTCATCTCTCGGATCATAGCTGGCCCAATATCAGGTGTCTCTGAAATATCATCCCAATAAAGAGGAGATCTGCATTTCTTTCCGTACAATGCTTCAAATGGAGCCATCTCAATACTAGTCTGGTAGCTGTTATTGTACGAGAACTCCACAAGTGGTAATGAATCTTGCCAACTAGTGCCAAAATCTAGCACTACAGCTCTAAGCATATCCTCGAGTGTCTGGATAGTCCGCTCTGACTGTCCGTCAGTCTGAGGATGATATGCAGTACTCAAGTGCAATCGAGTACCAAGAGCTTGTTGCAAGTTGTGCCAAAAGTGCGATGTAAATCTAGGGTCTCGATCTGAAACGATAGATTTAGGCACACCATGTAATCTTACCACTTCTCTGACATAAATCTCTGCCATCTGATCGTGTCTGTATGTCATTCTGTACGGAATAAAACAGGCTGATTTCGTCAATCTGTCGATAACTACCCAAACAGCATCACAACCTCTGGATGATCGCGGTAGCTTCGTTACAAAATCCATAGAAATATGATCCCACTTCCATTCTGGAATAGGTAAGCTATGCAATAAACCACCTGGTTTCTTTCTTTCAGCCTTTACCTGCTGGCAATTCAGACAACGAGATACAAACTCTGTAACATCAGATTTCATCTGTTTCCACCAATACTGAATTTTCAAATCATTGTACATTTTTCTGCCACCAGGATGAACACTGTATCTGCTACAATGAGCCTCTTTTAATATCTGCTGTTTCAAATCTGAAATATCTGGAACAACAAGTCTGTTATTCACATATAAAACACCATCTACACTAACCTTGTATTCAGACTGATGCCCTGATCCGACCATGTCAACGGACTTTTGAATACTCTGATCATTTCTCTGTGCTTCTTTGATTCTAACCAACAATTCTGGCTCAGCTTGAAGTGCACAAATTCTGATAGACTTCATATCTGTTTCAAATATCAATCCAGAAACACAAAAATCTTCTACCAATTTAGTAATACCCATCGTAGATAAGGATAAGGCACATACCTTTCTACTCAAAGCATCTGCAGCTGCATTGGACTTTCCCGGATAATATTTAATCTCACAGTCAAAATCTTTCAGTAAATCTAACCATCTTCGTTGCCTCATATTCAGTTCAGACTGTGAAAATAGATATTTTAAACTTTTATGGTCAGAATAAATCTCAAATTTCTCACCGTATAAATAATGTCGCCATATCTTCAATGCAAATACGATGGCTGCAAGTTCCAGATCATGGATAGGATATCTGGTTTCGTGTGGTTTCAGCTGTCTCGAGGCATAAGCAATGACATGTCCTCGCTGCATAAGTACACAACCTAATCCCCTGTGAGAAGCATCACAATATACAGTAAAATCACCAGTACCTGAAGGAATAGTCAAAACTGGTGCACTCGTCAATCTCTTCTTCAACTCAAGGAAACTGGCTTCACATGCTTCAGTCCAGATATACGGTGCATTCTTCTGAGTCAACTGAGTAATAGGCTTGGAAATACTGGAGAAATCTTTAATAAATCTGCGATAATAACCTGCTAAGCCCATAAAACTCCGTATCTCTGGTACAGATGTCGGTCTAGGCCAACTGATCACCGCTTCAACTTTGCTAGGATCAACAGAAATCCCATCTCCGGATATAATATGCCCAAGGAAGATCACTTTCTTCAACCAAAATTCACACTTTGACAGTTTGGCATACAACTTTTCTGTTCTCAAAGTCTTTAAAATAATTCTGAGATGCTCGGCATGATCACACAGATTCTTAAAATAAATCAGAATATCGTCAATAAAGATAATAACAAAGTCATCGAGATATTTCTGAAATACTCTATTCATAAGACCCATAAATACTGCTGGAGCATTCGTCAGCCCAAACGGCATAATGATAAACTCAAAATGACCATACCTCGTTCTAAATGCGGTCTTTGGTATATCTTCATCCCAAACTCTCAACTGATGATATCCAGATCGTAAATCAATCTTGGAATACACTGAGGAACCCTGCAACTGGTCAAACAAATCATCTATTCTAGGCAATGGATATTTATTCTTTACCGTCGCCTTGTTCAATTGCCGGTAGTCAATGCAAAGTCTCATTGAGCCGTCTTTCTTTCGTACAAATAGAATCGGAGCGCCCCAGGGTGAAACACTCGGTCTAATGTACCCTTTTGCTAAAAGATCTTCAAGTTGTTCTTTTAATTCTTTCAACTCTATTGGTGTCATTCTGTAAGGTGCTTTAGAAATCGGTAACGTACCTGGCATCAATTCAATACTGAAGTCTATCTCCCGAGCTGGAGGTAATCCTGGAATTTCATCTGGAAAGACATCAGCAAACTCACTAACCACTGGCAGATCTGCCAATTCTGGGCTAGTTTTCAACACATCCACCGCATAAACAAGGAATCCCTCTGCCCCTTTCTGCAATAAACGAGTCAGAGATAGAACGGATATCAAAGGTATTCGAGATCTCGAACCTTTACCGTAAAATTTCCATTCACCTGCCATTTCTGTTCTGACTCTCACAACCTTCTGAAAACAGTCTATGGTAGCCCTGTACTTGGTTAACATATCGATTCCGATAATGCAATCAAAGTCTGACAACCCAAGCACAATACAGTCTATCTCTATCACATTATCTTCAAACTGTAGTATACAATTTCTGACAGATTTCACTGATATTATACCGCTCCCCAAAGGTGAAGATATAGATACTACAGCAGATAATGACTCAACAGGCAATGTATGTAATATAGCAAATTGTTCAGATATAAACGTATGATATGAACTTGTATCTATGAGCACATAAGCAGGATAACCACAGAGAGTACAGTTACCTGCTATAGGTGCTGCCTGAGCCTGCTCTTCAGTCAAGGCAAAGACTCGAGCTTGTTGTCTTGGAGGTTGATTCGTTGTTTGGCTACCTCCTGCTCTATTATGTTGCTGAGGCTGTGGCTGGAAGGAGTGTACAGTAGATGCTTGCCTTTCAGGCTGAGCCACTGATCGTGATGACCCCGCACCTTGAGACCTCACTGAACCACGCTGTGGACACACCTTGGCAAAATGTCCTGGCTGATGGCATATGTTGCAATTCCCAGACACACCTCTGCACTGATCACTAGGATGTCTTCCTCCACATTTGTTGCAATACATTCCTGTATAGCCTGAACCCTGTCCAGCACTGCTCTGTCTTGGCCCACTAGAGCTGGATGAACCATTTCCTGACTTCTTAAACTGCTTCCCTTTTGCTTTCAGATAATCTTTCTTACCACCGCTGCTGCTACCTCCCTCAAATCTAGGAGATGATTGCTGAAACTGAGCTGGGGGTTGTGATTGTCGTTGAGACTGTGCAACAAATGATGCTCCTCGCTGTTTAATCAAACCAGCCTCCGCTCCCTTTGCCCTATCAAGTGCATCAGCAAAGTTATTCGGCCTCCCAGAGTTCACAAGGGTAAAGACATCTGGATTCAGTCCATTGATGAACTGATCAGCTTTGGTCTCCTCACTTCCAGCTACATGTGGAGCAAACTTTAGTAATGTAGAGAACTTGGCAACGTACTCTTCTATATTCAGATTCCCCTGTTTCAGATTTGCAAACTCTGCACCCTTGTCTTTTCTGTACAACACTGGAAAGAAACGTTGATAAAATTCTTTTGTAAATACTTTCCAAGTGATAGGTGTACCTCGATTTTCAAGAGCTCTCTTGGTTGTTATCCACCAACTCTTGGCAACCTCGTGTAGTTGGTGCCCAATCAGTCTGACTCTTCTGTCATCTGCATAATCTAGGGAATCAAACAACATTTCCATATCCTCTAACCAGCCTTCACATTCAACTGAGTTCTCGGTTCCTTTCAAAGTAGGCGGCTTGAAGGATTGAAACCTTTTCAGTAAAGTCTCCATAGGTGTTGCTGTAACATCCATTGGATCATTGGATGTACTACCCTGTTCTGGTATAGGAGCTTCTGCGGCCTGTGGTACATCTGCCTGTTCTGGCGGAGGAACGACCAATGTCTGTCTAGTAACCGGCGCTTGACGAGGAGGCATATCTGATATTCAAAAGGATTAGCACACAAAAGTATCAATATATCAGACTCACCCATTCTGTTTCAGCCCCCTCTGATTAGCATTTTCATGCCTTCTCTAGAGATCAAGTTCTGATCCAAAACCGTTTCTAATTCATTCTCAAATAATACATACTTGATAAAGCAATAAATAATGCTTATAAAATCAATACACATAATCATGTGATCAATTTAATCTGAAACATTAAATCATGCAAGCAAAATCAATCAATCAAGAGGACTCGATCTACCCCGCTCGCTTCTCTCTAATCAGTCCAGAACTTACGCTCTGATACCACCTGTTGTGGGGACCTCGGGTGCTAATCTCAAACATTGACTAACATATATAGCATGAATTTAACATCAAAATCTAGATAAAAACATGCAAATCCATGAACTAACCAAGTAACTAAACAAGGAACTTGACATACAACCATAAGATCTTACATACTCTTGTTCTTGACAACATACATATCTATATGCTCAAATGTTCTTATTCTTGCCATTCATACAAGTCTTTATATGCAAGTGTTTATAACAAAACATAGACAAGATCTAAATACAAAGGTTGACATCAACTCTACTGCATAAACCCGAGTTCATCACATGCTACTCTTTCTCTCGTTCTTCTTACAATCTTCTTTGTCCTGTGCTCGCCCCATCTATTCCCATGCACACATACAAACATAGAAATAGCCGGATATCTCCAGTGAGAATTGAATCCCAGTATAAAACAACTAGATCATGCATAACATATAGTTCAAAGAAATACTCATATAAACATCTCAACAAGTATTAAACCAATCTATTGCAATGCATGATTTTAAAAATCTGCTATCAAGTTCTATATCAGTTCTTGGGATCCCAGGGAAGAAGAACACAACAAATCTCCCACCTACTCTCCCTTTCGGGGTGGCGTTGAGCTCTTTTCCCGGACTTTGGCATACTATATCAAGTTTCTAACCATAGGAGTTGATCTATCTCCTAGGTTCCTTTATATATATCCAAACATCCGTATTCTTTTGGCGAATCTGTCATTTCAAATCTCAAAGGGTTGTTGGCTCAAGATGAATGCATCAAAATCTAGAAGCATAAGAGTAAAAGCCAACTAATAATAAGCTAAGTCAAACAAGCAAGTAAATGTGCAAATACAACACATATAAGCACATAGTATGTGGTTTTGAAAAGGGCATTCAAGGAAACCTCTTGAATATTCAAAGCCCTTATTCTAAGGTTGTCTTATACCTTTCAAACTTGGTTTCAAAGCTCTTCAAATCTGATATAGCTGCACATCAAGAACACAATCAAAATCTGCTCATTCTCTTCCCAATCTTCAAGGCTAACAAGTCACAAACCTTGTTCTTCCGTCGATTGGTTTCGAAGTCGTGATTCTTAACTTGAAGTCCCCTGTTTTCAATCTGAAAATACATCAAACATGTCTAAGAACATCAGAAAGAACTCACATAATACTCAGCTCAAACAATCTAGACTCAAACTTGATCATTTTTCAAACCGACGGCGTAACGGTACGAAATCGGTAACCGAAACTGAAATCCAACCAATCTATCATTCATATCTACTTCAAATACATGATATAACAGCCAAAATACATCAATATACCAGCATATCAGCAGCTACCATTTCGACATGCTGAAAAATTCATAAGAAATAGAAACGGCATCCAATCTTCGACCCGATTGCGATAATACAACATATAGAATCTCAAGAACATAAATCCATACTCAAATTCTGAGTTCTTCACACACACAATTTCGAATTATCCTGAATCATAAAGATACTTACACCAAATTGAAGCTCTTCTTTCAAGGATCACGGAACTATGCCCGAAATTTAATTCGGATGCACGGATCTTGAAATATTTAACTTGGAAGACAAAATTCCAAGGTAGAAGACGATGTTCTCGATTTTGGGCTGAAGGAATTGATAATTCTGATTCAAAATGCTTACAATACACATTCATATTCATGTGCAGACAAGTGTCCTCCACTAGCTATAAAAATTGCACTTTGACCCCTCATTTCTTCACTATTTGCAAATCGGCCCTTGAAACTTCTTTTTAATTCAATTTCAATCCTAAATAATTTAAGAATATTAGAATTTAAATCTAAACTCCAAAAATTCTCCAATTAAATATTCTCGAAGTAAAATTAAATAATCTCGGGCCTTACAAATGCATTGCTCATTGTTGAATAAAATCATATATTGTGATATCATTAATTGTCAAATGTCTATAATTGTGTAATTAAATGTAATTAAAAACTTAGAAAATTATTGAATATGATATTTAGGCATCAATTAGCCCAATTTGTAATAAGATACTTACATTTGAACTCTATTATTAAAAGTGTATACATGATCATGGAATTTAGTACAATACATCAACAATAAAAGTACATATACGGTCTAATTCAGCATAAATTATTTTATTTATCGGGATAAAAAATACTACCAATTAGTGCTTATCATCAGTTAGTACCAAATTAATACAAATTAGTACCAACTTAATATCAAACAGTACATAATTTTTTTAAAAAAATTTATAATAAATCCTCTATTCGAATAATAGTATGATAATGTATATTCATGCATATCAATTTGTTTTTCATAAATGAAGCAATAAAAATATTTTTTGAAACAAATTAAAATATTTCATACACGTTTTACACTCAAACCCATTCTATAAATCAACATTACAACATCAATTGAAAAAAGAACATGTACAAAATTCACATAATATATTACTTCAGCATCTGATATCATTTTTAACTACACAATAACTTCTAACCACAAAAGGTCTAATAAATCAGAATTAAAAATAACTGCACATGATACATAAAAATGATTCACCACAAATAGTTGCTTGTTGTCTTGATAGTCTCAGAGTGTTCGACAGTATCATCTTAATTTATCATAACATTCTTCATTTGTGTCATCATGAATATCATGCATGCGTCATCGACTCCTTGCCCTTCCACTATTTGTGGTAGTATAACTCTACGATATAATTTCTCTACAAATATTTTTGAATAGTAGAAGAACCATAAGATAATTCTCATGTCAGTTTTTCTGTCACCATATTCGCGATAATTTATGCATTGGCTCTAGAATATCATTTGTTATGTAGCTTGTTTTCGCCGCATGTATCTATTTCTCTATCATTGATTGTATGTCTTCCTCACGGACCTTTATCAATTTAATATATAAATAAAATTAAAAATATATATATAAGGAACAATAACTAAAAAATTTTGTGTATATATATATATACAAGGTACATAATTTAAGTAATATTATTAGTACTAAAACATTGATCAAATATACAAAATAATATCAAAATACAATTTTAATATTAATATATGTAACATAAAACATTGGAAAAATTGATTTTTTGGTCCTGTATATATGGCACTTTGCGATTTCAGTCTTTTATATTTTTATATTTCAGTTTTAGTCCACTATCTTTATTTTTTTGGCAATTTTAGTCTTTTTTCCGACGTAGCGTTGACGTGGCACCAATTTAGTGCTGATGTGGAGCTGACGTGTACAGTGCCACGTAAGAATTTTCGATTAAAAATAACCGAAATTGCCAAAAATCGGAACATGCAGGACTAAAACTGAAATATGAAAATATTGTGAGATCCCTGTCCCACATGAAAAAAAATGAAAGCTTTAAAATGAGTTTAAAATGGACTACAATGGACTTCTATAGAAACTTGGATTAATCATTTTCGTAAAGCGAGGACGAATACGAAGTAGTTGCTATAGGGGCCCATTGTGCAGTCGCGCAAGCTCGGGCGAGGGCCCGGGGCGTGACAGAATGGTATCAGAGACGGTCACCGGCCTACATACCCCGAAAAATAAGTGCTATGCAGTACAAAGTGCTACGTGCATGGGAGCCACCTCTTGAACCTGCGGGGCAAAATGCTACATGACGGGAGCCATCTCTTGAACCTGTAGGAGCCACCTCTAGATTCCCGGTGCTGGTGGATCGAAAGTTCAGGTCGCGACGAGAACGTCGCGTTCTGAAGGAGGGGTGATTGTGAGACCCCTGTCCCACATGAGAAAAATGAAAGCTTTAAAATGAGTTTAAAATGGGCTACAATGGAATTCTATAGCAACTTGGATTAATCCTTTTCGTAAAGCGATGACGAATACGAATTAGTTGCTATAGGGGCCCATTGTGCAGTCGCGCAGGCTCGGGCGAGGGCTTGGGGCATGACAAACATAGAGGACCAAAATCGCAAAGTGACAAATATACATGACAAATTTGATGTTTTCCCTAAAACATTATCAAAACTGCAATATGAAGACATATCCAATATATGTGTTTTACCTCCCAAAATTAAAATTGTTCAGATCTCCATGTTTGCTCTTTTCTCTCGATTTAATCATTGTGAGCTTCATATACATGTAAAGTTGAATTATATTAAGGACATCATTATCATCGTGTAGAGACATCGACATCTTACATTGTGGTGCTATGAATTGCAAAATCATGGATTCAACAAAAAATTATATATGTTTGTCGAACCTAATATCCATCAACATATACCCATTATGATTGAGATCACATTTTGTTTCTTGTACTTAAACAACAACAAAAAAACGCAAGATTGCAAGAACCATTTTCAGATTTCATTCTTAACCCTATCAATAAAAGCATAAAATTTAATACAATAAGATAAACAATGAAGATCGTGACTTCATTCATAACATATTCCACAACAACAAAAATCACAAAATTACACTTTTAGGAAGCAGATTTGAATACTATAAAGATCATTCATATAATATTTATAATCTAGTACTAAACAATAAAAATTGACAATAATATCTTTATAATCGAGAACAATTACGAATTTCAAATAATCAATCTACAATTGGTTGAAATGAACACAGACCCACTCAAATACATAAAACTTAAATATTGTCCATCAAATCTGTATAATTCATGTGATGTATGGAACTTCAACATAACCACAACACAGCATACACAAGTAGACAACTCTAAAAGAATAACTCAATTGGAAAAGGAAAAAAAAAACCCAATCATCAAGACTGAATTTGATATAAAAAATTCCTTAATTTTTCAGAAAAAAATTATACCTTAAACTTGTTGGTTCGATGCTGTTTTTTCGCAAAGAATTTGAAATCTAATGTTTCTTGGCTTTAAATTCATTTCGCCTCAATTTGTTGCACCAAATGTCGACACAAATGTGTAGATCGTCGTTGATTTATCCATAAGGGTTCAAGGAAAAAGAAGATTTGGAAACGTTGGATTGGAAAGAGAAAAGAACTATTATTAAATATAGATTTATTGTTCAAATGGGTATTATTGAATTTTATTTAAAGTTGAGGGCAATTTCGTAATTTTTCCTCAATTAGGGAGTTCAAAAACATGTCAGACTTTTGTCAGGCAGTGAAAACATATAAACTCTGAAACAGGGACTGAGGAAAAATTTGAGTTTGCTAATGAGGATTTAACAACAATTTCCCCAATGTAAGACCACAAATATAATTTTTCCAAATATTTATATATTCATTTATTTGGTATAATACATGTAATACTGGTAAATGAATTAAATATATTCCACATAAACATGATAATTACATAAAATATAATATCAGTAAGTATATTATGAGTAACACTCCTGTGAGACGGTTTTGTCCGTGAGACAGGTTAATTCTACCATATTTATAATAATAAGTAATATTTTTAGCATAAAATGTAATACTTTTTAATAGATAACTCATATAAGAGACTCGTGTCAAAAAAATGACGCTGAAGACCGTCTCATAGGAATTTTTGTCATTCCTGAGATTGTCGATCCGATCTATATCTAAAATAAAAAGTAATATTTTGACATAAAAAATAATACATTTCTTTAGTTGAGTCGAGTCGAAAATTCGTCTCACAAGCGATCGAACAGACAGTTTTGTATATTTAAATATTCTCAAAAGTAGACTATAAAATATGTTTTATAATTTAAAAATATATATATTATACATAAATAGGGACTTAGCGTGCACATTATATGCGTTTTAACTTTTAATACTAGCATATATATATTTGTAAAGATGTGCGTGTTTAAATTATTTTCACGTTTTGCAAGAACAAATTATTTACTTTTGTAATCAGTTTATTAAACTTTTGAATTTTTAAATTTTGGGTAAAACACGTTTAGCACCGTGAAAACCTTAAAAAAAACATAAGATTTATGTAAATTTATTGGTATTTTTAGAATTTTATGTTTTAAAAATTAGGTATAAACCCCCTTACAAAGTAGAAACATGATAAATTGGATTTTTGAAATCAAAAAATTAAAACATAATTTATTTTATTTTTTAAGGGAAAAATATTACAATCGGTGTTAAGTTCCCATTTCCCCCAAAATATGGGCTTGATTTGATAGCTCGGGATTCTAATTAATAAAACCATAGCACTGATAAAGGATGGGATCGTAAAATCATAGTAAGTTTAGGTATTTTTCAATAATTAGCCCTCAGAAATCAGATTGATTGATTGATTTTTTTTAATCATTATTATTATTATTATTATTATTATTATTATTATTGTTGTGATTTAGATTTTAGACATGTAAACATACAACGATGTTCAAAATTGTTAAATTTCTTTGTACATTATACACAATGCATGCAACAATTAAACATATGGATTTGAAAAAAAAAAAAACAAAAAAATCAAGCAAAACTTGTAAATATTATTAAATTATTCAATACAAATTCTACCAACCAACGAGAAAACTCATCATTCACCCAAATGAAATGACGAATGTGAGAAAGAAGCAAAAGAGGCTATATTATGAGCTACGCTATTAGCTAGTCTATTTTCATGCACAAATACTGTAAAAATGGGATATTTCAAAAAATCTCTAATTTCTGAAATGGGATATTTCAAAAAATCTCTATTGAATTTGTCGCCACAAGAACATCATGATAATCTCGTTGATAAATAATTTCATGAATTCTTTTTTTTTTTTTCGATTTCTTACATCCTCAATCTTTTTTGTAAAGAGCCTCATATTTATTTAAGACAAAAACTCCAATAAGACGGGTCTTAATGATCATTTTATTGAGACGGATCTATTGTATGGGTTATCAATTAAAAAGTATTATAATTTATACCAAAAGTATTACTTATTATTATAAATATGTGTAAGATTGACCCATCTCACGAATGAAACCGTCTCATATGAGTGTTACTCTTTATTCAAGCATATTAGGGTTACTTAGGAAAATAAATAATGAATTATTAGAGGTAATGATTGCTGGGCATTAAATTGAGGGGATAGGTCTGTAACCATAGACTTTTTTTAGGAAGCTGCTGATTAATGCAACACAATGCTGATTTGACTCAATCATTAATATTATATTATATTATATTATATTATATTATACTATACATACATACATAAATACGTCAATCTCTTCCTCTCCTTTTCTTTTTTTGCTTTCTTTATTTACTTCGATTGCAACATAACTTGCAATACACGGTCTCTTGCAAAAGATCTCAACCATTTATATATATGACACCGATTCGATAAATATTTCAATGATAAATAATATTTTCATGTAAAAATAGTATTTTTTTAGTGAGATTTGTATTGTAAAAGCGACCGTCTTATACAAAAAATTTTTTATTACAATTGCCGAATGCAAATGATTTTAAAAAATTTCAGTATTGTGATTATATATTTGTTTGTATAGATACAATTTTACCACGACGATATAATGTATTTGATGTTGAGAAAATCTCTATTATAATGAACTTACTATAAAAATCATTCAGTCTTACCTAAATTTAACTAGCTCGAAGAAAATTTGTTTGAATTTTATCAAATGTTAACTTTTTTTTTTCTTTTTTGAAAACTTTCAAATGTTAACTAGAAAACGTTATATCTCTCACTTTAGAAACTTCTTTTTCCTTCTTTGTTTTTTAATTCTCAACATTTTTACAAGACTTTCAATTTCAAACGGATGAGCATTTTTCTCCATTGTCCTTGGTCATTGATTCGCATAAATTAAGGAAAAAAATTAAGGATGCTATATTACCAAATGAGGATTGTTATTCAAATTCTAAATATTTTTATCTCACTACATTTGTATTATTTACTTTCTCAATTTACAAATTTGCCGGATTGTCCCCACCCATTTACCATCATAATTATAATATAATTGACTTTTCTTAATTTTCAAGATTTTAGTTACACGGTTTTTAATTCTTCTCACTTTCTCTCACTTTTTTTTTTTAATTAATAATTTGGGTAAAAAAAATACTGCTTCCGCCTTTAAACATTTAAAGGGTGTTTGGCTAAAAGTTTATTAAAATAGTTTATGAGTTCTTAGAAATTGAAAGTCGTTTTAAAAGCTTATAAATTGTTAGTACTTATTTTAAAAATAATTTGTTTAAAGTGTTTGTGTAAACTTATTTTAATTAACTTAAAGATGTTGATATGTTTGATATTATAAGATTTTTTTATTGTTAAAATTATGAAAAAGAGTATAATTCTATGAAGATAATGCAATGAGTTATACATATATGAAAAAAAATGAAAAAATATTTAATATTTCAATTTAGAAAAAAATTATGTTATTGGAAAAAAATTTTAAAACAATATTTAATATTTAACGGGGAAATGATGAGGATTTATAAAAATATGCAAGGATATTTTGGAAAGATGAAATGTTAAAATAAGATATTTTTTAAAAAAAAAAACAACTTATAAGATGTCAAACAACTTGTTTTGACAGCTTATTTGCTGTTTCAAAAAAATTTTACAAAACTAATTTTAAGAACTTAAAGGTTGTTTTGTAAAGCCTATAAACTCAGCCAAAAACTATCTTAGAGATTATTGATAACATTATATCAAACAATTATATATGATAGACTTAAACTAAAATTAGGAATACTCGTATGCCAAAAAAATTTAATAATTAATCCAATTTTATTTTTTTAAAAAAAATTTCTGAAGGAATCCAATTTATGAGCAATAAGTATATTTATTTTTAAAATTGTAAGTAAAGATTAAAAAAAATATTAATAATATAGTGGAAGAAATAATTTTTGGGGTGAAAATAACACTTATCTTACCAAATTGCTACAATTATTAATTATTAATTTATAAAATGAATGGAAAATTCTGGTTATGCACTTTAAGTTACACTCAAAATTTACACAATAAATTATAGACGTACTCTTGGATATAATTATCTCTCTTTTATTTTATTGTTATATAAATATTCCGACATATAATATATTTAGGAGATTTATTTATTTTAATTTCCCATTCATATAATCGATCAGTCTTCCAAAGTGCATAAAATATTTGAAATCTCATTAAAATATTTTATAGCCAGAAAATTTTTTTTGAAATCATAATAATCTAATTTTACTAATTATATATATATATATATATATATATATATATATATATAATCCATGTTGTAACTCTATGTACATATTTATTGGTGTCTATAGATCTTCATATAATATTTTTAAAAAAAAAAACTCTACATTTAGCAGATTTGTTAAAATTTAAGATCATAATTACGAATTTCACGGTGGTCGAGAAAATAATTTATTTTCTTGGGTAATAATAATTTCCAGGTGCGGATATAAATCCCCGAAGGACTAACAAACCAAACGTGCCATTTTCTTGTTGCTTGTGCCCATCATCAAACTACAAACGACCCAATAAGGTCGCAGATTTTATTTCTTTTTTAAAAAAACATGGCAGAAAAAATTGCGGAATCAAGATTCAAGAGGGTCTGTGTATTCTGCGGCAGTAGTCCTGGGAAGCGGGAGTGTTACAGAGAAGCGGCACTGGAGCTAGGGCAAGAGCTGGTACCGTCGTTTAAACTTGGGGTGGGGGGGCATTTTTCGAGAGTCCCCAGCCTTCTTTACACATTTCTTACGCACCCACAAACTCATATTTTTCTGGGTTCGATTAATAAGTTCCGCTCGTGTCGAAAGTTTTCATCTTTCTTGGTTTTTTGCATGAAGGTGGCAAAAAGGTTGGATCTTGTGTATGGTGGAGGAAGTATAGGGCTGATGGGCTTGATTTCTCAGGCTGTTCATCGAGGCGGAGGACACGTGCTTGGGTATTTTTGGTCTTATGGTCTTCCTATACATTTTAATTTAGTCACTTTGAATCTTGACGCTTCGCATGTCTCTGTGTTCATTCGTGGTCGCAGGATCATTCCAAGACCTTTGGCTGGCAAAGAGGTGAGCTATCTTATAATCTTCTTTTTTTAGTGTGTAAAGATTGGGTTTTTTTTTTTTTTTTTCAAAATAAGTGTGAGATGATATATCATTGTTGCATGATGTTTCAGAAAACTGGTGAGACAGTGGGGGAGGTGAGAATGGTGGCCGATATGCACCAGAGGAAAGCTGAGATGGCCCGCCATTCTGATTGCTTTATAGCTTTGCCGGGTACGTACGTACACAATCACGCAGGCATACAACAGATCATTTAATTTAGTATGAATTTGAACTTTTTGTTGCTGGTGTTTGAACTGCGAAGAGAGGGGGTACTAATTTAGTCCCTCTAGCTATAGGCATGCACCATTTTACATTTGATGATATTTGAGAATGTGTGTGTGTGAACAAATTAACCATCAGGTGGATATGGCACCCTGGAGGAATTGTTGGAAGTAATATCATGGGCTCAGCTAGGCATTCATGACAAGCCTGTAAGAAAATGTCGTCTTTTTTTTTTTTTTTTATCTCAGTATTCTTGCACCAACTTGTACCAATTGAAATGTGTGTGCCCCTTTTTGATCTTCTCTTTGTTTGTTTGTTTTTTATTACTTTTTCAAAGTGTCAAGGGTTGCATGATTCAGTGACTGATCAAATAAGTTTGAATATGTTGATTGGAATTTTGTTTAAAAAAAAAAAGAAAATGGGTTTTGTATTGTCAGGTTGGTTTACTGAATGTTGATGGGTACTACAACAACCTGCTGACCTTCATTGATAAAGCAGTGGATGATGGCTTCATAAAGCCTTCTCAGCGTCACATCTTTGTGTCCGCCACAAACGCCAAGGAGCTTGTCCAGAAACTGGAGGTTGGCCTCTGTCTCAACATTGATTTCCCCAGTTGTCTCAAGTTTCACTAAAATGGCAAAGACATTATGGTGCATAAATGAAAGCATTTTCAAACTGTTGCCTTGTTATTAGTCCCATTATACATTATTTCATCAACTTAATTAATTCTGTATGGGGTTCTGTGACTTTAAAAAAAAAAATCTACATTGTCTTAATTTGTCCTTTTGTGATGGATATATATATATAGGCTTACGTGCCTGTTCAAGATGGAGTGGTCGCCATGCTAAATTGGGAGGTCCAAGTAGAACTTGATCAAAGTACTCCACCCGCTGCAAACAAACAACTCAACTTCACCGCCTTGCAGCCGCCCCCGCCGCTGCTGCCACAGCCGGAAATCGCTCTATAAACAAGCTAAACTTATAATAAACTCTAGCAAAGTTTGGTAGTGTTTAAATATCTTGTTTTGGTTAAATATGCAATATTCTCTAATCACTGGCCCTACAATGATGAGTCGATGACCGACCAAGATACATATAGTCAGAAGTATCTAGCTTGTTGGTAGTTTTGGGGAGTGAAAAATATGCTTTTGTATTTCATGAAACATATATATATTTAAATGGTATTTGACAATTAGGACTACCATTAATTAATATTTTGTTGTTGGTAGAAGAAACAAATAGAATAGAACAAAAGATTGGCAGCTTTAATTTAATTTATTGTGCATTGGATGATTAATAATAGTCTCAAATTAATTAATTAATCCAGGCCACGTCTGAGTGTGGGTGTGCATGCATGGCGACACCGCTGCGAGTAAAGGACACGAAAGGCGCAGCAGGGTGTTAACTTTTATCAGTGCTACTTGCACTGAAATGGTCGCCAACCAAACATTAATTCCCCACAGTTTCTGTGGAGAAGATGATAGCTGGGAAATTAGGGGACATGCCGATTTTCCTTCACCTGGTTTTTGATCCTGCTGCTTTCTTTCAATTTTATTTTTTTTTTTATTTTTTTTCATTAATTTGTTGCTATACACATATGGAGCATAACAAATGGTAGGTTTTCTTGAGACGGTCCCACGATTTATGTAGAACTGAAAAGTAATACTTTTGGAGCGTGTAACTTTTGAGTTATTCAAACTTATTTTTTGATTAATTAATTGTATTAAATTCACAATTAGAATTTTATTTTACGCTATTCTGTGAGTATAATGAAGAGTATTGTGTGAGATTATTTGATGAGAATGTACTATTGATTAAACAAAATTCAAAAAAAATGTCAAGGATTTTCTAATTAGTTATGTTTTAGTTATTAATTAGTTTATTGGTATTAACTAGAAACCGAGGGTATATTAATTGATTAATTATGTATAAAATGATTCCTTTTTTTTTGTGTGAAATAAAATGGAACATAAAAATTAATTAAATAATAATTTGAAATTTTAATTAGCCATTTGGCCACAATTTGATCATGTTTATTAATGATGATTTGATATGCAGTCAACGAAAAATGGAATGTTTCATTACAAAAATTTATAATGTTGTTTGTGAAATAAAGTATAATAAAAGCAATAATGATATTGCATACCTTTTGAGTAATTGGAACTTATTTCTAAATAATACATTTAATGAGTTAAATATTAAGTATGAAAAATATTTTATCATATTTAATTTTAATAATTAGAATGAATTATTTAAGAAAATGTATTAATGACAAATGATATAATTAATGCATTATTAATTGAGAAAGTTTGCAATTTGAACTGTTCATAAACTCCAAAAAAAATTATTTTTAGCCAATAAAAATGAGCAATAAGGTGATATATATATATTATGTTGATTTAATTTTATTGATTATGCAAGTATTGTCGGAGACATAAAACTAAATTGTTATGAAATCACTCGTTAAAAACATGGCATCGCTTTTTTTTTTTTTTTTGGTGTGTGTTTATGTATCAATTGCTATTTTTATGACCATGAGCGTTTCTTAGGATGACAATAGGTCGAGTTTGGGTTACCTCCATACTCATTCTCGTCTCCGTCGGGTATTCAACATTCATCATATTTCTCATGTCTATCGGATGACTGGATAGTCATTTCCTACCCATTTTCATTTATTGTATCCACCCTAGCGATTGTATTTTTCAAATTTGAATTATTTTGATAAATTATGTTTATTTACCAAATTTTTAAGAGAACAATAAGAAAAAATGAAAGATAAAAAAAATATGCAAACTAAAAATCATATAAGAAATATATATATATATATTTAATCGGATATCGAGTCGTGTATGGATAGGATGTTACTACATCCGCCTTTATCTTCAAATACGTGATTCTCTATCCTCCATTCGAGTCTAGTATCGGATTCTCCATCAAGTTCGGTGAGAATTGTCATCCCTGCGTGTTTCTAGGTCAAGTAAATGTATATTGCTATTATTAACTCACTTTTAAGGATAATGATTAATTATGGGAAGTGAAGACATATTTTCTTATATTGTTTTTCTTTATAAATGAAATATAATGATACAAGTAAGCGTATTTACCATAAATGATTATAGTTAATTTAGCTAATTATATATTTTTTAATATTTAAGTAATTCACAACAGTTTCTTTTTCAAAAAAAATTCTCCATCAATATATAGACAATTTGGTCAATTGAGGTTTGTTGGCTACATATCGTTCGAGTATATCAAACTCCAAAATTAATTATTGTTCAAATACTTTAATTTTCCAATTAATTATACTTTTTATCTAATAATTTTTAACCTAATATAATACAATAGTCAATAGTACCTGTATCTGAAATGCCTTAAATTCATATATTTTTGTTCATTAGCAAAATTCCTATATTTGCTTTTCACATTTTAACATGGGATTGATTATTGATCATGTATTTTCTATTAGTTTCTATTCGGTAATTTAACTCAAATACTCTTTCATATATATGTCTCTTATTTTTTTTCAAAAAAAAAAACATTTCATGGTTTAAGACGAGATTTTGGTTTTAAATAATATATTAGTACAATGTTAAAGGAGGTCGACTTATTTTTTTTTTTTTTTTAATTCAAGATAAAGACGATTATAAATATATTTTTTTAATTCAAGATAAAGACGATGTACGTGCCTATTACTAATTTTTGTGAAAAAAAAGCCAAACTAATCTGATCAGTTTTCAAAATATCTACAAAAACAAGAAAATGCATGCAAGGTGTTCACGTTATTTCCTCGTACGCATCATAACAAGAAAAAATACATCGGTGACGGTATTTGGTTAAAGAAAACATAGACTTTGGTGGAAGGAACAAAAACATGTAAAGTGAATACTTATAAAGTTATATTATAAGTTGTACATCAATTGCTCAAGTACCCGTCACATGGAATATCGAGTGCTTGATGATATAACATCAGTTCAAATCCACGTTAGAACAAAAACATAACCCTACCCGGGATGTCGTGCAAGAATTTGTTCTAACATACCCCACCCGGGATGTCATGCAAGAATAGTGACGAGTCGAGGAGGCAAGTGAGCGAATAGCATACCGACCCCGGGTGGAGCGTTTCGGTGAACCTCGATTTATGTCCACCTAAAATAGAGACATGAACTAATAGATGAATGATGCTAACCTCAAACTACAAAAATAAGATCAATGCAAGGAATCATGTTGAACAATCCCATCAATGGTAAAAAATTTCAAGGGAAAAAAACCTACTTTAAGTAGCTTCTCATTTTTCGTTTTAACTTTCATATACATCAAAATATCCTCATTTATGACAACTTACACTTGGAAAAAAACACAGGAAGAATGATGGACGAAGAAGCAAAATTGAATACATACGGCTTCCCCTCCTTCCCGTATTTGAACCAGAAGAGCAACCCATGATGATCTGAGGTGTCTCAAACGTTCTTGTGTCTTTTTCAGGAGATAAATACCCACGACTGTATTTTGCTATAGATTCAAGGTAGATGCAAGGATCTTAATAAATCAAAGTGGCCCGGAATAGACATCAATTTGCAGTTTGCACATAAAACTTACATCCGTTACCCAGGTCCGTACGCTCTTAAGCTGCCTCCTCCATTAACCTTTCCCCGCATTGGCGACGACAAAAAATAGTCAAGAGTGCAGGTGTCCCATCGAAACGAAACTTTAAGATTGCAAATTTTAATGACAAAATCTCGCCAAGATATCTGACCTCATTTTTACCTCAACAGAGCAAACCACTAAGAAACTCTCTCATGCTCCCGGGAAAGATGGTCCTCTTCGATTCGTTGTAACAACTCCTCATAAACTTTCAATGAGTTGGACGTAAAACCCTCCATGGCCTCGAGGACATGCTGCAAACTTGCCTGCAGGCTTCCGCCTTTAGTGGTCTCACTCTGATAAACAGCATGCCCAGTCGATGGCATGCCATTTTCATTTGTGGAATTTAATAAAACCATCCTTTTGTCCAAAGCCAAAATCTCCTTCTGTATTTTCAGGTCTTCTTTGTCCAGGTTCTTAATCTTTCTATCATCCTTGTTCACCAACATCCTTTGGCGCATTTCTGCCTTATCCCTGTCCCATAGCTGAAGAACATTTGAGGCGAAGTCTCGCATGGACCCAACCACTTCTTTCTCCGAAATCCTTTCCATGGATTGCCACCACTGATTGCAAACAACAAACACTGGGGGGGCACCAATCCTACCTGGAGAAAATGGGACTATCCCATCAGCTGTTTCTTCGGGAACATAGAGGAGACAATTCCTGAGCCAGCTATTTAATGCTCGGACAAAGCCCTTTTGTGCATCAACCCAATACGAGAACCTCAAAGTCCAATTAACTAGGTCACGCTCAAATTGACGAGTTGCTTCAAAATGAGCATCACTAAAGTGTTTGCGGAATGCAATGGCATCTAACCGTTTGGCATCTCCAATTGCTTGGCATTGATTACGATGGCATTCCAGCATGGACTTCCACATAGTCGTTAACCTAGGATAACAAAATATTTAAAAGATGCATCATGAAAAAGGCATTAACTTAAAGCAGTACTGTTGAAGCATGCCAGAAAAGCACTTCAAAAGTATAATGGCAAAAACAAGAGAAATGGGCAAAAGAAAAAAATAAACACAGCCAGAAGTACTGCTGCTTTCTGCGATAAATTATGGAACAAGATTGGAAGGTCCTAACTGTCTTCATTCAATATATTCCAGGTGATGGCCATTATATCCTTGAGCTAAAATAATATATTCTCCTCTCCTAGTTCAACCAGCGAATCAATCAGAAGTCCTCTCTCCTGTTATGGTTCAATCGACTTTGCAATACTCAAATAAAGAAAAATCTGTAGTCAATTAAGGATCTCAAAACCACCACAGTTTGAGATGTTGAACAACATACCCAGTAATAACAGTCTACTAAGTTTTAAATGCTCTTCCTCTGAAAAGTGCGTAGATGTGGCTAGAAACTATGTCGTCCCCATTTCTAATTGGTAAAGACACTTTCTGCATCACAATATCTGTAATAAACAAGCAAGCTTCAGATATTTCCAGTCTAAAGCTTTCAAAATATGTCATCTCCCAGAATAAAGGAAAACATAAATCACATAGCCGCGATCCTCGACTTTATATTGGAACTAGTGCAGTCTCTGTGTAAGTGCCTCAAACAATAAAAACAAACCAGACTGCTTCATTTTTATTACAAATGCCATAACTTCCAATCCAACTCATGCAAATTGGTGTCATCTGCGCTGATGCCCTTGGCATTTCTCGCTGATCCCCTAATCATACAACATAAACTCACTAACATGGACCATCAAGCTATGAAAGTGTAGCCCTGAAGTTTATTCTGGCTGCTAATTGTGTATCCACCAATTCTTTTTTACCCAATTTAGATTAGCTAAGTATATGATCGAATAAAAAAATGAAGGGCTGACAGCCTGCTAAAAATGATGTAATGCAAAAAAGAAAATGACAGGCAAATTTAGAGCAGTATAATTCATCATAACCAGTGCGTAAAAATTAGTTAAGATCGACCATACATACCCTTGAATGAAGTCATTTAGCTGCGGCCACAATTCTTCATCCCTCAAGTTATTTATCTTCACTGAGATTTTATCCACCACTTGAATAGCTATTTTAATCTTTGTGGAAAGACTCCTGACCAAAGTTCTTGTTGCATCAACTTTAGAAGCCTCGGCACCTCTTTCATCCAAATGCTTAAGTTTTCTGGACTTGCGATCATGGAGCACCCTCATTTTCTCCTCAGCCTGTAAAAATAGGCTTATAAAAATGGCTACCAAAACTCATTTGGCAAATATTTTGGCCTTTCTTTATATGCGATTTTATTCAGAGATGGCCAAATGGGCACACACAAAGAACGGGATGCAGAAGAACCACAGGAATTCCTCTAAAGGGTCCTACATGCTTTACAATGTACTGCGGCTTAATATCCCTTTAAAATGCACCTCGTGAAAAAATAAAAGAATAAATCTAATGAAGCACAGCGCCTTAATAATATAGGCTGGGCGTTGGTGGGTTGCTGCTAGTTTCAACAAAAAATTGAAGCATACTATGATTGTATTAAAAAGGCAATGCAACAACCACGGATTGTCTAATAAAACTCCAAAGGTCATTAACTCAAATGCTCTCGTGTAGCCAAAAATTATGGAGTGAAGTTAAAAGTAAATGACAGCAGCACAAAATGCCATCACATTTAATTCTTGAATGATTTCATAGAAAATAGAGCCAAGTTGGGGGACCACGAACCATATCAGTCAGCACACATGCACAATCGAACAACAACAAGTGTCCAAAACAGATTAAATTCAGAGAGGTAGGCAAAGGGGAACACAAAAAGATAAAGAAGAAAGAAAGACCACAAGAGTTTATCTAAACGATTAACTATGTACCTTCACTTCTTCGTACAGTTTCTTCTCCCAGAGGTACAGCTTATGTAAAGTAGAAGAAAGATTTCTGGACCTCGTCTCAACTTCTTGATCAGCATCTAAGAAGGCCGGATCGGTCATATTAGACGTTGAAGGTTGTGAGGACACCATAGGCAGATGCAACATCTTGGAAGACACTGCCACATAAATATCCATCAAATTGAACATCAGAAAAGCAGAAAATTTTACCTCAAATAAGCATATATGCATATCCCAACTTAACATTTTGCCAGAAAATGGGTTAATGTCATAACTCAGCTTTCAAACCAATCAACAAAATCAAGTGCAAGTTAAGTACTAATTCCATAAATGACAGACATGCCTACAGAGAAATGCTTCCCAAGTAACAATAAACCATGTTAAAAATCGAAGTTTGAAACTAAAATACTAAAACAAAAACAAAAAAATCAGATCTTTTACCATGATTGACACCGTGCCTTCGTTTATACGGGAGCTTGCCAACCTCCAGAAACTTAGAAAGCTCACTTCCAGACTCTGAAGCACGCTCAAACTGAAGTTGAATCTCTCTCACAACTTCCAAATCTCCTTTGAGCCCACCTCGTGGCTTGAATCCCGAAGCACTTCCCTGATCTTTTGACCTGTCGTCAGCACCAACTACCTTCTTATCCACCATATGCACCTCATATTCAACTGGATCTGCCTCCATTTCAACTTTCGGCCTCGACCTGTACTGTAATTGGGCATCATTCGCCTCCTGCACGTTGGCTTCGGATATCCCTGGCTTTGAGTGACTGCTTCTTCCGCTATCAACAAACTTCTGATGGCCATGAACTTCCTTGACCACCTCATCCTCCTCATCTTCCAAATCTGGAATCCCCTCTTCCTCCCTCACATCCCTCGAGTCGCGGCTCGAAGAGGTGGCCGGATAAAATTTTTCGAATCCATCAAAAGGGTTCAAGAAATCCCAACCGGAGCTCCTCGGTGGTGATGGAGGTGCTTTAGAACTTGAAGCCACCGCCTGCTGAGAAGAAAGCCCGCCACCATACACCGCCGGTGCGGCAGAAGTAACACCGTAAAACCCGCCTCCAGCTCCGTAATTGGGATAACCACCATAATTATAATTAGCATAAGAAGAAGGGTTGGGATTTCGATTGCTATCATCCTGATAACCGGAATAAGGATAGTAAGAAGAAGCGGAAACAGAAGAAGATTCATCCATGTGCCAAGTTTTTGGAGTCATGGGCCGTTGGGTATAGACAACAGATGGCGTCGCTTGATTTTTCATATAATTGATATGCATAAAACCCCCTCCCCCACCCCCGCCGGCAGCTGCTCCGGGGAAATTGAAATTGAGATTCTCGTAGCCCGGCATGTAACCAGCGTACGACTGCTGGTTCCGGACCGGCGAACCGACTTGATTATTATGCAAGGAGTCAGCATCCTCATCGTCAGAGTCGGAGTGGAAGTGCAGGTGGGAGCCGGAGTCGGAGTGCGAGTGTGAGTGGAGGTGGTGAATATTCTCAGAAGAAGACGAAGAGTGCCCATGAGGGTCCCCTTTCCTCTGCGTCGGAAGATTCAGCACCGGAGACGGCGGACGGTTCGCAGAAGCATCAAGATCTTGAATGAAAAAGGTGTGCAGAGACACACCCACCGCCTTAAGCGACAAAAGGTAAGCTGCGTGCGCATCAGCAAGTGCGAAGCGGAGGCGCAGCGCCTCATCAAGAAACGCGCATCGCTCCCGGCACAGAGCCACGGCGGGCAAATCATCAAGCTTGGAGGTGGCGCAGCCCATCTGAAAACCGCTCAATCCCACATAAATAAACGAAACCCACTACAAAAAAATAATAATAATAAAGAGAGATGAAAAACGGGAAACGGCGGTGGAGGAGAGAAGTGGTTTGGAGCAAAGAATTTTGGGAAGCAAAAAAAAAAATAAAAAAAAAAAGGGAATCTTCTTTGATAAATTGGTGGCAGGTGGGAGAGAGAATTGGTGATGGGAGATGTATGTATGTATGTATGTATGTTGGACCGTCGATGACCTGTTGAAGATAAGCAATTGAAACACGCACAAACTCCACTCACTACTTTTCCAATTTTGAGATTACTCGCTCAACCAAATGCAAAAATGCTTGCTTGCTTCCTATATTGTATTGCCAAGAGTATCATATTCATGGCATCAATGACGTAGGTGTGGGCGATGTTTCTAAATTAGACGTTTTTTTTTTAAAATTTTACCATCCACTCGTTTTGGTTATTTTTCTAACGTTTTTCTAGTTTTAACGTCACAAAAAACTATGATTCTACACGAGTTTAGTTTTTTTATTGATCTCAATGCGGATCAAACAATTAATTGATTGAGTTTGAAACCGGAGTTTGGAAACATTGGAGGTGGTTCTGATTTTTTTTTTTTTTAATTTAAAAGGGTTGACCCCGAAGGGGACCCCATTCCACATGAGTCAGAGGCTCATTGGCTTATACGGAGAGAAAACGAGGGATGTGCACGAGCGGCAGGGACCTGAAGCAGGGAGCACATAGCCCAATCCCCAGAGCATACCCCACAATATTTCAGCAGAGAATATGCTCCACACAAGGATCGAACCTGCGGAGACGGTTCTGATTTCGAATCGAGTATCGTGGTCGGTTTGTCCGTATGCGTTGGAATCTCGCCTTTTTTTTGAAACTCTTTTTTTATTTGTATTTTTCTTGAAATTAAATAAAATTAGGAAATTATATTAGGTTTTGTTTGGACAAATATTTATAAATTACAAAATTTTTATAAAATGTATTAAAATCCTAGTATAATGTTTTTAACACGATGAACAAATTTCACGAATTTGAAACATCTGTACGGTCCCCCACACAACACACATGTTTTTATGTTACAATTTCAACTTGGATTTATTCGAACCCATAGTGTGTTTTGAAACACAGAAACAGATTAGCGCTCCATTTTTTGGTAATCACAAATGGAATTGCATTTTGAGTGGTAAAATTACAATTTAAAATAATATTTATCATAAAAATTAATATTTTTTATAATTCAGATGAATCCGAATCTATCTAACAAAATTAATCCTTAATCAGTGAAACAAAATCGTCAGAATTTTTGTTCCTCAAACTATCCATTTTGTTTTCGTTTAAAATTTTTAATTGTATTTGTACTTTTTACCGTTGAATTAAATATTAATGTGTATGTGTACCTATATGTGTCTAGTAAAATGCGTGGACCGGTTGTGGACTAGACGACTAGTAAGAAGTGTGGCGGTGGCGGGTCGTATTTTGGTGTTTGACTCGGCGTAACAATTCTGAAATATGGTGGTAATATTTTTTCTGAAGTTAGGCATAATATACTGCAATCTTTGAACCAAATATCGCAATCAAATTTATTTGTTGACTTTTTTTGAAAAAAAAAAAAACGATTTTACAAACCAGTTCTTGGAACTAGGTTTCGTTTTTATATTATGTTATGTTTGTGTATAAATAAGAATCTTGTTATGTAAGTGCCGATAAATATTATATTTTGGATTCGGACAAGCATCCATTATCTAATACTGATGTTGGAAAAAGAGATGGTAGATTGCACCTGACTCAATCAAAGTCACATTAATGTTTCGAAGAAACTAGCAACACACATGTTTTTTATGAGATTGTTTTCAACCGTAATTTTGTAAGATATATTTCTAATTTTATTTGAATAATAAAAAATATTAATTATATTTCAAAAATATTATTTTTCATTTTAAATATATATTATATCGACCAAAGTGTGTTAGACGTGGTTTTGAACCTCTTCAATGAGTGATATCCATTAATGATATGGTTACGTACCAATATCACTACAAAACAATTATTGTCATCTTTTGTGAAAGTTATATGAGCGGTCTAAGACTCTAAATAATTTCGATGTGTGTGAACTACATGTACGATGAAATTTGTACATTAAATATCGTTGTACGTGATATTTATAGTATTTTTAGCATTATTCATGAAAAAATATGGCAAATCCAAAGCATCGAAATTTGAGGTGTCGGTCGAAATACATGTGAAATAATGTGGAAAAAAATGGTAAATCCGAAGCATTGCAATTTGAGGAGCTGGTTATCGATAATTGAGTGTAAAATTGAGAAGATGTGATGGTTTAATTTGAACGGAAAATTGCCGTGTAATTGTTGACATAGAATGCATGTAATTATATTAAAACAATATTTGCATTCTAAAAAAATGGTGAAAATAATATTTTTTTTGTCAAAAAAAATTAATTATGATACGAAAGTTATACATTAGATGCAAATTTATAAGATGTTTAAATTTTGAGATAAAATATAAATAAGTCGGATAAAAGTACGAAAATTATTAATTAATAACTCCACATCATCAAAATTACATAACAAATATTATGCGATGATAAAAATCGAAATAATAATCACAATACACAAAAAAAATAAAAATTCATATATATGAGACGGTCTCAACTCTCATTAATCAATTTTATGAAACGATTCTTCGATCAAATTGATTCATAAAATAATAATATTTTATAAACCAAAAATATTATTTTTTAATATAATGATCGAATTTATTTGTAAAACCTACTATCACGGTAATAAATTAATAATCAGCCAATCGGAGCCACATGTCATGAAGATAAACAATAATTGAATGAATGTGACAAAAAGGAAAAATAAATTCATTAAATAGGGCAACACTTTTAATGAATGCATGATAAGTGTATATTCTACTTTTTGGTGAAAATTGAGTATTGAGTAGACCCCCACTCACTCGTCCTCTTCAAATAAAAATAATACAAAATCACTCGCATTTTCAACTCAGTAATTTAAATGTTACTTCACCTAAACACAGTACTAGGCTACTAGCTAGCTATTTTAGGCTGGATTCGACAATATTCTTTAATTACCTCGTAAATTTGTTTATTCTTACTCCTTGTGTTTTTGGTACAATGATGCATGAATTATATTTGAAATTATACTGGACTGGACAAGTAAATATATAGATGCACATGGGAAAAAACTACTCAAAAATTACTATGAGATCATCTCGTGAGTCAATTTTTTGAAATGATATTTGATCTCTTCCAATCCATAAAAACTATTATTTTTATGTCAAAAGTAAAATATTTAGTATATTTTTATTCGAGTGAAAAATATTTTTTTTTGTTATTTACGGTATGGTAAATATTGTATTATTAATTTTGTGCAATATTATTTTTTATGGACAAAATATTATATATATGTTGATTTGAGTGTGAAACCCACTCTCTCCTATTTTAAATAATATTGTACTATTTGTCTCTTCAACTGAATCGGACTTCAAAAGTTCTAAAAATATTCTCTCATAAGTTGATATTATATTCTTTATTTTTCTTGAAAAGCTTTCAAGCAATAATATCTCGTATTATTTATTAATGTTCATGCAAAAAGGTGCCTAAATAATAAAATGAACGAGAAATTCACAATAAATATTTTATCATATACTTTAAAACTACAATTAGCTGGAATTATTACTAATTACTATATACATGCTTCATAAGAATTGGATTTGGAATTTACTATGTATAGATGTCATTCCAAATTCAAATATATAAATATAAAGAATCTAAATCCAGGCAAGAGGCGCACGTGAGATCCAGGTTGTATTTAGGGAGGGTGAAGAATTTGGATGAAAAGTATATAATATATTCATAGATCATGTGGTTTAGTACTGTCAAAAAATATTAAACCCCCAAAGTTTAGGTTCTTATCGGAAATGGTATTTTTTATCTTGGAATTTCGTTATTTTACTGTTTTTATATATTACAAAAATTCAGTCATATTCGTGTATTTTTCAATTTTTGATAATATTAGTTATTTTATATCAAAAGTGATAATATGACACCATATAATATACACGTTAGTGTCACTTGAACACACTATTGATATCATATCATCGTCACATTGGGAGAGAAAAAAAATTTACAAAAGTAAAAATAAAAACAAAAAAACAAAAAAAACAAACTAAAATTGAAATTTGATAATATAAAATATCAAAATTGCAAAAAAAAACAAACGCACACGTGTATATATATATATAAAGCAATCTTGACTCCTTATCATGCTTTGTTGATGTTTTAGGGAAGCTTCGGTTTGGTGAATGATCCAATATCACACATTACTTCGCTTACACACCTTTTATTTTTAAAAATTTCTTAGCACTTTAATTTAATCCATTCAATATCTAAGAAAATTGCAAAAATCTTAATATATATTGATCTAGATATATAGAATTTTGATCATGAATTTTAGTCGTAGCTTTGTATTAATGTAATAAAAACTTTAATTCGTACATTGTCGATATCTGACTTATTATTTATATATCCGACGTAATATCAGGTAAAATCATCATATATAGTTATTGAAATATTAGCCCTGTGGGATGTAATTTTTATTTATTGAAGTATAAAAAAATATTCACATATTTAAACATGTACATAACATTGTATTTTATTTTTACTTTAGGATCCATCCATCCATCCATCAATCAACTCAACATATGCATGGCAGCATGGCATCCTCGCTGGGCGGTGGATTTGTCTGCCTCCTTTTCGGTCCACCATATAAATTATGATTTTTTAAATACTTTATAATATATATTTTTAAGTTTGATACATTTAATCTTTTTTTTATTCTGTAAATTTAATCTTTTGAGTTTACTCTTGGTCGTTCAAGTGAACCATTTTTAAAACTCGCGATTTCAATTTTAGCTCGAAGATTGATAAAAGATTAAACCGAACCAAAGCATTTAAATACAATTTAAATTTTGAGTTTTCATATATTTACTTATGGCGAACATTATATCTAATTAAAATAATTATTTAATAAGGGTATGTTCAGAACTTATAAAACGTTTTTATGTAAGTATTTTCTAAAAAATATACAAAATATTTTAAAAAATTTTATAAAAATAAATGTGTTTTAACAATTATTCTACAAAAACGTTTTTACAATTAAAAATTAGTATTTTTTCCATCATTTTTTTCAATTCCAAAAACATGAGAAAACACATTTGTTCTTTAAAAATTACACTTGAAAAATACTTTTTTAAAAATCAAAAATATTTTTACAAAAAATCTTAACCAAACACATGCTTTATATAAGTTTTAAACTTATAAAACACTAAAAATATATTTAAATTACTTGTTCAAACTAATCCCAATGTTGTTATAAAATTTTTTAAAAAGATTTACCTTTTTATTAACTTACAATGTTGATAGATTTTGTACAAGAGCACTATATCGTCTTACTGGTTAATCTTGTGAAACTATATTTGATCTGATCTATAATAAAAATATTATTTTTTGTTGGTTTGAGTCAATATTATACCATCTCATAAAATTGAATCCGTGATATCGTGCCGCATGCACACTTACTCTGAGTTTTGTATATATACGTACTTAACTACACTTGAAAATGCATTAATCTGCACATTTACTTTATTGAAATTATTTTCTGACAGATAATTTATATTTCAATTCGTATTTTTGTTGTACTCTGATTTAGATTGTAATTGTAGTCTCTAAAAAAAATCGTATTAATTTGAAATATTTTAATTATAAAAATTAAGCAAAAATAAAAAAAAAGAAAGAAAAAAAAAAAGCAGCTAATTAATATGTATGTGTGTGTGTGACAAGTATAACTGATAGTTTTACTCAAAAAAAAAAAAGTATAACGCATAGTACGTGTTGTGTGTCTCTTTGATTATCATATACTAAAAAAACATCAAATTTTCATTTGAATATTTCTCTAAATACAAAATTTAAAACGAATTGCTCAATCTTGATCTCAAAAATAAAATATTTACGATAATTTCAAAAATCTACCCAAAAAATCTATTTTTTAAAAATGAAAAATTTAGTTTTTAAAATTTATTTGGGCAAAGAATTAATGGAAAACAAGTTGGGACTCCATAGTCAAGCTCAATTAAAATCAATATTTTCAAAAGTCATTAATATTTTAAAATTTTAATATAATATTAATAAAATAGTATACCGTACTATATTGTACCCAAAATCATATGCCGTATTGAAAATTACGTATAATAAATTTATACCGATATCGTACCAAAACTTTCGGTATATCTAAATTTTCGGTATATCGAAATTTTCGGTATATATAACTAAAATACCGATTATATCAAAAGTTTACGGTATACCAAGATTTCGGTACGATATCGTTATATACCGTTTACGCCGAAAAATAATCTTATATATATTTTTAATTTATAAATTTATTATTTTAAAATATTATATATTTTAAAATTTTATATATTTTTTCAATATTCCGATATATACCGAAATTTTCAAATTTCATGCCATTAACGTAACGAAAAATTCGATATTGTTACCGTACCATAATATACCAAAAATTCGGTATTTTTCGATAGAGAAACTTCAATATACCTAAAAGTAGGTATTTTTTCCCATCTTTATTTATGATTAGTATACGTGGATTGTGTGTTTTTTTTTTTTAAATAAAAAAACACAATACAATCCACGGACCACGTATACGTGGATTTGTGTATCCTTTTAATAAAATCATTTAAACATTTTATTTATTTATTATTTTCCCTTTCTCGCACGCATTACGTGAGATATTTGCCAATTGCCAGTGTCTTTGTTAAGTGGGAGAATGTCATGGCTAATGTAAGCAAATTTGGATTCGTTCGATTCTTTATAGAAACTTGAAAGCTGAATCAAACCAACTTCATCGGTTTTACTAAACAATAAACCAAATAAAACTATTTATAATTGAAAACCGAACTAAACCAACCCTATATTTTCGATTTTGGTTTGGTTTAAATAATCAATTTTATATATTTTTTTTCCATGAAATATTTTGATTATTTTTAAACATAATTTTCTAAATTAGTTACTATAAATACACAAATATCAATTCACATACAAATATCAAAATGAATTTAAGAAAAAAAATAAAATACAGCAAATTAATTAAATTCCTATAGTTACAAAATAAAAATAATAAAAAAAGTTCTAACAAAGTCTATTGTAAAATTTAATATTTACAAAAATAATTTTGATTCGATGTAGTTTGCTTTTCTTCATCTAAAATAATAACCGAACCAGTTTTTTTTTTTGGTCGATTTTATGACATATCCACAACATTATTGAGTATTAAAAATCAATCCAAACAGACCGTCTAGCTTAATCCTGCAGTTTGGTTCAATTCGATTTGGACAAATTTCTCCTGACCCTAACACCAATTAAATTGAATACACAATCCAAAAAAAAAAATTGCAAAATTGCAAAATCAACACATGGAAAGAGATTTTTTTAAAAAAGGAAAAAAACATGATTAGACAGTTTTGTGAGAGATCTAGATAAAAACTGTATTGCAGTCCGGAAGAATGGGGTAAGATTAGAAAGTGAAAAGTTTTTTTGTTACCATTTTGCACCTTAAATATGTGAATCTAATGACGTTGTTTGAGATATTTTTGTTAAAATTACATAGACGTAACTATATTGGATCATAAAAGTTAGTAAGAGACTATATATATCCCTTTATATAATAATGATACCTTGGTAAGTTAGAGGTATCAGGCCTATGGAAAGGCAGAGGCGTCAGGGAGGCTAGTTAGGACAGCGAGTAGGGCTCTAGCCCGACTATTTTAGGAAGGAAAGGTGATATCCCGAGAAGTCAGAGGTATCAGGGCTACGGAGAAGCAGGAACATCAGGGCTGGATAAAGTCGAACTAATAGCTCAGATACAAGGGAGTAGCTCACCCCGGAGAGAGGCGTGAGACCGAGAAGACCAAGTCTTTAGGACTTGAGCAAGACCCATTTTTCAGGGGCATGATCCCCACGATTGCCATAATTCCGAGCCTTCCAGCTTCATCGTGTGTGACAGGTAAACGTGGGCAATTTCTGCACCCACGACCCTAGATCGTGGCCACTACCCTGGAAATACGGAGTGACTCTCTTACTCTAAACTCTATAAATACCTTACATCAGGTATCAGTAAAGGTATGTTCTTATGAATCTCAAAAACACTATATTCATTCTTCCTAAAAGCCCACTCTATTTCTAAGTCTGACTTAAGCATCGGAGTGGCCCCACCGGAAAACCTTCCGATGCCCCACTAACGTGCTTTTATTTCCTTTTCGCGTGTGCAGATCACCTTGGTTGTGGAAGGACCAACTTTATATCATTCTCATTAGCCCGGTCATCTCGTCAGACCCACTTTACTACCATGATAACCCGGGCACTCATTTTTATCAAACATCATCATTGGCGCCGTCTGTGGAAAGCTTGTTCTATAGACGTAGATATGGCTTCTCGTGAACAAACACCACTAGAAGGGCCCCAGCAGGGCCGAAATATTGTTATTCCTATTGAGCAGCTCGAATCATATGTTCAGGATATGATACAAAAATCGTTAGCAGCTACAAGGCAGCCACAGTCAAAGGAAATAACAATGGAGGGAGAAGGGAACCAGGGTAATCCGAACCCTAATCCCCGAACCAGAGAAGGCAAAGAGGAGAAAAGTTCTTGGATGCACTCAATACAGCCTTCTGTGGCGGATGAGGTGCATGAACTCAGGAAGAAGATACAGAAGTTAGAAGAAGAGGGTCCCAAAATGGCCTGGTCTATCAAGATCCCAAGTTGCCCTTTTTCACAGGAGGTGATAGAGGAATCCTTGCCATCCCATTACAAGTCGGCCAAAATCCGAGAATATGATGGGAGCATTGACCCAGAAGAGCACTTGGCTCGGTTTGAGAATGTGGCCATGTTACATTGCTATGGAGACAAGATTAAGTGCAAAGTCTTCTTAACCACTTTGGTGGATTCTGCCCAAAGGTGGTTTGAGAAGTTGGAGCCGCAGAGCATTCGATCGTTTGCAGATTTCAAGCAAGTGTTCTTGCAGCACTTTAGCAGTAGCAAGAGGTATAAGAAAATGGCTTATAGCCTATTTGAAGCAAAGCAAGCAGGAGAAGAGTCTTTGAGAGCCTACATTAAAAGGTTCAATAAGACTGCTTTGGAAGTCCCGACCTGTGCCTAGGAGACTAAGATCACTGCCTTTACTCAAGGTCTTCGGGAGGGGGAATTTTTCAAGTCATTAGTGAAAAAAGCACCCCAGACTTTCAAGGACTTGCTGGCCCGGGCCGAGAAATACATTAAAATGGAGGAGGCCCGGAGGCAAAAGAAGGAGGTAGCCCTGAGAGATGGAGGTCGGGAACAGGGAAGAAACAGAGAAAGTCAGGACCGCATGGGGCGATTGTCCCGGTATGCACCACACAGCATAGTCCGGGACAGAGCTGTGCATGTATGTGAAGTAGGGGCTGAGGCTCAGACCCCTGTTTCTAGGGAAAAATCTTTGAAGTATTGTGCTTTTCATCAGGAAGACACACATGACACCAATGAATGCCGGACGCTATAGCAAAGACAGCAACAACCCTATATCAGGGATGGTAAGCTGGTTCAAAAAAGGCCCCGGGGTCCGCCTTGGATTCAGGGGTCACAGGCGCTGGTTTCTTCTGGGACTGGCATTGTTTCCCGAGAGGGAGGGAAACAAGAGGCAGGTCCCCGAAAGGAGGATAGAAAATCAGGAGAGGGGCCGGCTAAAGGGGTTATCAACATGATATCAAGGGGATCTACTGACGGAGATTCGAACCGAGCCAGAAAGTCTTGGAGCCGAAGGGAGAGTTTGGGGGTGGAGGAAGGGAGACGGGGTTCAGGGCCAGTCATCACATTTGGACCCCGAGACCTGGAAGGGGTAAACCTGCCACATAATGATGCCTTGCTTATACAAGCCCGGATTGCTAACTACGATGTACGAAGAGTGTTAATAGACTCGGGAAGCTCGGTGAATATCATTTTTCAAGAAGCATTTGAGCAGATGGATTTGCAGGGGTATGAGTTGAGCCCGGTAAAAACAGCCTTGTATGGATTTTCCCGGCACACCATACAGCCTCAAGGGGAAATGTTACTGCCCATAACCTTGGGGTCGGGAGATGTGAAAAAGACGGTCATGACAAGGTTCACGTTGGTTGAAGCACCATCTTCTTACAACGTCATCTTGGGGAGGCCGGCTATAAATGCCTTCAGAGCTGTGGCCTCAGCTTATCATCAGAAGATTAAGTTCCCCGTGGGGGAAGTCAGGGGAGATCAGCCCTCTTCTAGAAAATGTTATGCCGAGATGGTCAAAGTAGATTACAAGAGGTCAAGACAAACCGGAAAGGAGGGAGGACAGGGAGGAAGGGAAGTTTGTTCGGTGGAAGAAGATAAAGGCGAGTATGACGAAGTGGAGCTGGTACTCGGGCAAAAAGGGAAATCTGTCAAGATTGCCCGGGGCTTGGAGACAAATTTGGCTGAGCAATTGAAAAGCTGCCTCATCTGGAATAAGGATGTGTTCGCCTGGGCTCAAAACGATTTGATGGGAGTTTCATCTCATATTGCAGAGCATAAACTCAATATCACCCCTGGGTCCAGGCCTGTGCTACAAAAGAAAAGACATTTCGGGTCTGAGAAGGATAAAGTGATCGCGGAGCAGGTTCAGAAGCTATTACGGGCCGGGCACATTAAGGAGCACAATTTCCTACCTGGCTGTCTAATGTAGTGCTGGTACCGAAGGCTACAGGGAAATGGCGGATGTGTGTGGATTTTAGGGATCTAAATAAGGCCTGTCCCAAGGACTGTTACCCTTTGCCTCGGATTGACCAGTTGGTGGACTCCACATCTGGGTGTGAATTGCTCTGCTTTATGGACGCATACCAGGGGTATCATCAAATACCTTTATCCTCAGAGGATCAGGACAAAGTTAGCTTCATCACGTCGGGAGATACTTTTTGTTACATGATTATGCCATTTGGTTTGAAAAATGCAGGAGCCACGTATCAAAGGATGATGGACAAAGTGTTTCGGGAGCAGATGGGTCGGAACGTGGAGGTATACGTGGATGAAATACTGGTGAAATCCAAGACCCGGGATTGTTTTGTGTCTGACCTGGAGGAAACTTTTGCCATAGTTCGGCAGTATGGGATCAGGTTAAACCCAGCCAAGTGCATATTTGGAGTGAAAAGTGAGAAATTTCTGGGGTTCATAGTGACTGAGCGAGGGATAGAAGTAAACCCGGAAAAGGTGAAAATATTGCTCGAGATTCCTTCGCCAACATCAATAAAGGAGGTTCAACGGTTGACCGGGCGAATTACAGCCCTGTCTAGGTTCATAGCCCGGTCAACTCATCGAAGTTATCACTTTTTCCAAGTGTTGCATAAGGCCCAGAGGTTTGGTTGGAATGAGCAATGTGAACAGGCCTTTCAGGAATTGGAGCATTTGGCCAGCTTGCCTGTCTTGGTTAAACCAAAGCCGGGGGAAAGGCTGTGGATATATTTGTCCACTACGGAGCAGGCGGTCAGCACTGTTTGGATAAAAGAGGAAAAGGGAGATCAGAGGCCTGTGTACTATGTCAGTCATGCTTTGAAAGGGTCGGAAGTCAGAAATACGAAGATTGAGAAAATGGCCCTGGCTTTGGTAATAACAGCCCAGAAATTGAGACCCTATTTTCTGTCTCACCCGATAACTGTCCTTACTAACAGCCTCCTAGGGCGAGTCATGACTCATCCAGATGCCTCGGGGAGGCTTGTGAAATGGACAGTGGAATTAGGATAATATGATATTGAATACCCAGCCTCGTAAGGCCATCAATGCCCAGGCCTTATCCGATTTTTTGACATAGGTGACCACTTTTGGTCAGGAAGAAGTATGGAGAGTATTTGTAGATGGAGCCAGTAGTGTCGGAGGAAGTGGTGTGGGGGTCATCTTGGTTTCACCCACCCATGAGAAAATCAAAATAGCTGTGAAATTGGATTTTCAGGCCTCCAACAACGAGGCTAAATATGAAGCCGTGATAGCCGGGATGAAACAGGCTCGGGAAGTCGGGGAAAGTCATATCATAATATACTCAGACTCACAATTTGTGGTCCAGCAGGTAAGGAAAACCTTCTGTACCCGAGAGGAAAAATTGATGAAGTACTTAAAGGTAATTGGGGAGCTCGGGGCAGGTTTTCTTACTTGGAGCATTGAGCAAATACCTCGGGAGAAAAATATGGAAGCCGATGCTTTGGCTAAGAGAGCTGTAGCTTGGGAAAATGATGATACGGAGGCTCTGATGCAAAGGGAATTGGTGGCTGCCATAAAAGCCTTGGAGCCGGTCTTCCAAGAAGATACATGGATGACCCCGATAGTAAAATACCTTACCAGTGGGGATCTTTCGGCAGATAAAGGGCGAGCTCGGGTAATGCGGAGACAGGCACCCCGATTTGCTCTCATCGGTAGTAGGCTATATAGGCGTTCTTATCAGGGTCCTTTGCTCAGATGCTTGAAGGAGGGGGACACAAATTATGTCTTACGGGAAGTACACAAAGGATGTTGTGGGAACCATGGAGGGTCTATGAGTCTGGCTCGAAGGGTACTGTTTGTCAGGATACTGGTGGCCCACTTTACAGGCTGAAGCATCTAAAATGGCTCGGTCTTGTGAAGGATGTCAGAGGTTTGGCAATGTGCAGCATAGCCCGACAAGTAATCTTAATCTGATATGGGCCTCGTGCCCCTTTGATCAATGGGGTCTGGACATAGTGGGACCTTTCCCACAAGCCCGGGCACAGAAGAAATTCTTGCTCGTGGCCATGGATTATTTTTCTAAGTGGGTGGAGCGGAGCCTTTGTCAAGAATAACAGAAGGAGAGGTGATGAAGTTCTTGTGGAAAAATATAGTATGTCGGTTCGGGCTTCCGAGGAAGTTGGTCTCGAATAATGGCAGACAATTTCAGGGGTAGAAGTTGGCAGATTGGTGTGCAGAGATGGGCATTAGGCAGGCCTTCACCTCGGTCGCCTACCCTCAAAGTAACGGACAAACGGAGGTAACCAACCGTACTATTGTTCGATCTTTGCAGGCTCGGTTGCATGGAATGGGGAGAGACTGGGTAGAGGATATCCCGAGTGTGCTGTGGGCCTATCGCACCACTCCTCATACTGCCATGCAAGAATCACCTTTTAGCCTGGTCTACGGCTCCGAGGCTATTCTGCCAGTAGATATTGGACAGCCCTCAGCTCGGGTTATGGCATATGAAGGTACGAAAACAGGGGCCTGGACACAAGAATTGGATCTGATTGAAGAACAAAGGGAGAAAGCAGCTCGCAAAATGGAGGCCTATAGAGCCCGGGTGATGCAAGCTTACAATCAGAAAGTCAAACCCCGGGAATTTCAATAAAGGTATTCATTCATGCAAGAAAATTTTCCATTACGAAGCCCGGGGGGTTCCATGCCCCGGCACCCATTCAAGCCCAAGGCATATATAAGCCCTTGGAATTATATAAGCCCGGGAGGGTCCTTGCCCCGGCACTCATTCAAGCCCAAGGCAGATATAAGCCCTTGGCATTATATAAGCCCGGGAGGGTTCATGCCCCGGCACTCATTTAAGCCCAAGACATATATAAGCCCTTGGCATTATGTAAGCCCGGGAGGTCCCAGGCCCCGACACCCATTCAAGCCCAAGGCATATATAAGCCCGGGAGGTTCCATGCACCGGCACCCATTTAAGCCCAAGGCATATATAAGTCTTTGGCATTATGTAAGCCCGGGAGGTTCCATGCCCCGACACCCATTTAAGCGCAAGGCATATATAAGCCCTTGGCCTTATGTAAGCCTGGGAGGTTCCAGGCCCCGGCACCCATTTAAGCCCAAGGCATATATAAGCCCTTGACATTATGTAAGCCCGGGAGGTTCCAGGACCCGGCATCCATTTAAGCCCAAGGCATATATAAGCCCTTGGCATTATGTAAGCCCGGGAGGTTTCAGGCCCCGGCACCCATTCAAGCCCAAGGCATATATAAGCCCTTGACATTATGTAAGCCCGGGAGGTTCCAGACCCCGGCACCCATTCAAGCCCAAGACATATATAAGCCCTTGACATTATGTAAGCCCGGGAGGTTCCAGGCCCCGACACCCATTCAAGCCCAAGGCATATATAAGCCCTTGGCATTATGTAAGCCCGTGAGGTTCCAGGCCCCGGCACCCATTCAAGCCCAAGGAATATATAAGCCCTTGGCATTATATATGTAACACCAAGAACTTTTAAAATTTGAATATCATGCCTAAAATTATTTTCAGTATTTATATTTTTAATTTCTTGAAGTTAATTGTTTAAGTTTCAGTTAAAGATAGCATTGCTTGACTTATTTGAATTAAATGCCTTGAATTATTTAGTTAGTGAGTTTCTATCCCGGCAGGCGACGATGGTGGGCTTCGGTGGTATATTTTCAAGACTTTCGTTTTTAAGATTTTAAGTTAGAGGAAAAAGGGGATTTTGGCCAAAAATGTGAATTTTGAACTTTTAAGGGGTCAAAAAGCAATTTTATCATTTTCTTGGATTATTTCCTAAACTTTTCATAAAATAGGATTTTATTAAATCCGGGCTAGTGTAATTTCAATTAAAATATTGAGAGTTGAAATTTTAAACTTAGAAGTTTTAAAGGTGCAAAAGTTTTGAGGTAAAGAGTTGTAATAGTGCTAGTAGCACTTTTACAAGTACAAAAGCAACTTTAAAACACTACACACAATACACTCTCATTTATTTCCCTCTAAAATACACATTTACAACCTAAATTAAAAACCCTAGCCCTTTCCCCTTCAAGTAGCCGCCCCCCCCCCCCTCCTTCCTTGGAGATCCCTCACGGCCGCCTCTACCGCCGCCCCTAGCCGCCGTCCACCACCGTTTCCACCATCGGAAAAGCTTCACAAGGAGCTTAGCTTGGAGTTTAGCTAGTGTTCAGCCCTCCATCTTCTTTTATTTTCGAATTTTTGTGGTAAAAAGTGGGAAGGCAAGTATAAATTGTTCTTGGGCTTTCATTCAAGCAATATCTATCCCCACCCTTAAGTTTCTTTTGCAAAATTTCGAAATGCATGATGTATATGTATGTAGGGTTCGGTTTTTGCATGATTTAGTGGAGGTAGGGCTGTTTTTTTTAAGTATTGCATTTGAGTTGTGTTTATGTGATTAAATGATGAATTTAGAAGCTATGGCATGGATTTTTATGATTGAGTTTGCATAATTTCGAAAATTCAGAAGTGAGGTGCCCTAAATTTTGAAGTTTTGCATGTGTAAGGGCTGGAATTGAAATGATGTTGATGCATTTAATTGATTTGCATGAGTCTTGATTGATTACCCAATATTTTGAGGCTTTTGATGCTAAAAATTTGAAGTTTTCGAAATGTGAGGTGAAAGTGTGGTTGGGTATTGTCCAAGTGCTTGGGAAAAGTCCTAAGTGATGTTATTTGAGGTGTATTGATGTTTGGTATGGGGAAAAATTGAGGAAAGAGGGTTATGGGGTTGAATTTTTGAGTTAGAGGTAAGTTGGGTGTTGTTGAGTGTGCAGGGCAGTGCTGTTCACGGGGCAGGGCAGGTCTTGGCTGAGGTCTGGGCAGTGTTAGGGCTGTACCATAGTAAAGTTCATGATGTTGTGGTCGTGTCGGTATAAAATGGGCTTATTTCGGATAAGTTTGGACCAAGTTATGAGTCTTTTAAGTTTGAGGTGTAGGTGCAGATTTTTCTTTGAAAAAAGGGGCTGTCCAATTTTCTTGTCTTGTCAATTAGCTCGTTTGATCATTTGATGTTACAACCTATTCCTAGGGGTAATTTGAAGTGTTTGTTAAGTGTCGGTTCAAGCGGGACAGGTTTTGGTTAAGGCATGACAAAGTTTAGGGTCTTACGGTTCTCTTGCTCGGGCTAAGTCAAGTTTGAGGGAAATTGTTGAGTGAAGTGTTTCTTTTGTCTTAGAGGCAGCCACTCATCCACCTTACACCCACATTTTTGAGTTGAGTCTCATGTCTTAAAGGTTGCCTATTCGTGTGCATATGACATGTTCTTGAGTTTCATAAAGTGAAAGGAAGTTTTCTTGTTTTGCATGCTATAAAGAGGTGTGAGTCGAGTCTTAATGAATGAAAAGGAAAAGAAAGTAAATGTTTTTGAATGAAGTGATTTGTTTGTGACAAAGAAGGGTGTTGCTAGGCCGGGGGATGCCTCGGTCTACTCACCAAGAGGTTATAGAGGTTTAGGTAGGGAGCAAGAGACATCTTGTTTAACCTTGCCACAGAGGGCAATGTGGGATCGGGAGTAATCTCGGTCTCCTTGCCACAGAGGGGCAATGTGAGTTCGGGAGTTATCTCGGTCTCCTTGCCACAGAGGGGTTAAGTTCGTCGGGAGAAATCTCGTCGTCTTGCCGGCATAGTGCACTGCAGCCATGATCATGATCGAAACAGAGGGTCACAAATCAAGGAACTGATTTCTATGAGGAAAAAGAAAAGGAAAAGAAAAGTTTAAAAGTTAAAGTTTCATTATTTCAGTTGACTCGTCTTACGTTGATGTCAGTCAGTCATGCATGAGATTAAGTAAAGTATGAGGTTGATGTTAAGAAAGTTGAAAGTCTTTTATAGCATGAGTTCATCAGTGCATGTTTTCTATACCTTCTAGTTTCATGCATATTACAGTTAAAGTTGAGCTATTGCATCACGTATTTTAAACCCTTGTTATTACACTGTTTATACTTGTTGAGTCTTTAGACTCACTATGCTTGAATGTTTGCAGGTGAGGAGACTGTTGTTGAGATGGAGGGGCATGATCTACTGGGATGAGGCCATCGGCGGTGCAAGGCCCAGTGACCGTTTTTTCTTTATATTTACGTTTTTCCGCACATTACTCTGTTATGTAATAATGAAGAGTTATTTGAGTACTTTCAGTATTTATAGCCAGGATGTGCATTCCCTGTGCTACAGTTGATGAATTTGTAGTATGTCTACACCTATGCATGTTTATGATTATTGCGAACTTTTAAATACCTTAGTTTACTTTATGCTGTAACCGGGAGGTGGTTACTAGGATTGCATGTTTATGATTAGCGCACTTGAGTTTTTAAGTCAGTTTTTCTTTCCTTATTTGAATTGTTGACTGGGTTAAGATGGCTTGTTTGCTTTGCAAACAAGTCATGGCAAAAATTTTTAAAAATCCGCAAATTTTCATTTAAATTATTTTTAGTCTAGTAGTTAGGGTCGTTTCAATATAAGCCCGGGAGGTTCCATGCCCCGGCACCCATTTAAGCCCATGGTATTATGTAAGCCCGGGAGGTTCCATGCCCCGTCATCCATTTAAGCCCAAGGCATATATAAGCCCTTGGCATTATGTAAGCCCGGGAGGTTCCATGCCCCGGCACCCATTTAAGCACAAGACATATATAAGCCCTTGGCATTATCTACTCTTTATTTATATAGAAAATTAAGGCATTAAAAAATTGACAAAGAGAAACGGCGAATAACATTGATGATAAAGGGTTACAAGAGGAGGGGCATCTATGGCCCAAATTACAAAAAAATGTGCTTAAACTACTGGATTCGTCAGGGCATCCTCGCCTTCAGTAGCTGGAGTTCCACTAGGCTGAGATGTTTCTGCCCCATTAGGTCCTTTCGAACCAGGGAGGGAGTTAATGGCCTTGTACAAATTTGGAAAATCTTTTTTGTCAATGGACCAAAGACCCACCTCCTCAAATTGATCACGACACTTGTAAAAGCCGGTTTGGAAAAAGGAGTACGACTTGTTCACCACTGCTTCTTGGAATTCGACGGAAGAGAGGACATAAGCCTTAAGATCTTCTTTTGACTTCAAGCGGGTCTCTAGGGCCGATACTGCCTTCTCAGCCTTATCCTTGGAACTGGCCGCCTCAGCCTGAGCCTCCATAGCCCGATTCTCAGCCGCCCTTAATTCAGCAGTAGCAGTGATTAGGGCATCTCAAGTTTGCCCCAGTTCCATCTCCGAGCGGGCGAGATCCTGTTGGGCAGATTTAAGAGCTTGATCAGCTGTCTCCAGGGAAGAGCGAAGACTGGACGCCACTTGATCATGAGTCTACTTCATCATCACCAAATCTTGCTCCAGCTTTTTGTTTAGCTCAGTAGCCCCGGGACCTTTCCGCCTCTATGCATATGCAGCCCCTGCAAACACAGGTGTTAGAAAGGAAAATCGGAATACCATTAAAGCCAGGAAAAGTATACTTACGGATATAATCCGATTGGTGCCCTTGAAGTATTTGACATTCGGGCCTTGATGATAGAGATGGTGTTGCTCCGCAGGGGTTAGGAGGTCCTTCAACATCCGTACCCCCCGACCGGATACTCCGGCCTGGAATATATTCTCCCTGGCACCCAGGGGACTAGAGCCCTGTGCAGCTTGGTAAAATGGTGCCAGGGGTCGGAAAAAAAGAGAAAGGGGAGCCGCCTCTTCGGGGTCACTTAGAATGACCATGTCTGGTTCCTCCACAGCTTTCCTTTTACGGACCAGGAAGGAGGAGGGTTCAGCATCAGGGGACACAGACTCATCCGTTGCCCCGATTTCCAGCAAAGAAAGCACGGGAGGCACAACAAAAGTCGGTCGGGCGGCAGGCGCAGGATTAGTTGTGGAGCAGGGATGCTCTTGGGCCTGGCTCTCTTGTGCCCGGCGTTCCTCAGCCAGTTGGAGGACTCTCGCTTTCCTGGCCGCCTCCACAGCCCTGGCTTCCTCTTTTTGTTGATCAGCCACCTTATCGGTTGCCCGTTTCTCAACAAAAGCTTGCTTCATTAGTCGGGATTTTGTCTTCTTCTTCTTCGGGGCTGGTCCTTCTGCATAAAATAAAATGAGGGTTACACATTAACAAGGATATATAAAGAAAACCAATTACGTAGGGGCGAGGCGGCAACGCATACCAGGGGCTGGGCCCGGGACCTCATACTCATCAATTATTCGGTCCACCAGATCGACTACTCGGGCGCCCATCCCATAAGTAATCAAGCTTTTATACTCCAGGAGAGGGGCTGAAGGAAACTTCTGGTTTTCAACCAGTTCTTGGGAACGAAGATATGGTTCTTTCAGCTTATAATTATTCGGGAGTTCGGGCTGGGGAGGAAGGCCTGTGAAAAACTTGGTGGGTCTTGTCCGGGTCGAAGGAAGTTGAATGAAAAAGAACCTCTCTTTCCATCCCTTCCAGGAGGAGGGGGTGTCATCTAGAAAACGAGAGTTTTGCCGAGCATTCAATGAGAAGGCCATCTCGGTAAAACGACAAGCATAATAGTAGTGGAAAATAAGAGGGGTGATGGCCAAGTTGTGTGTTTTGAAAAGAACGTAGGTGGCGGCCATCATCCGGAAAGCATTGGGATGGAATTGATTCAAGGGTACCTTATAAAAAGCAGCAACCTTATAATAAAAAGGATGGATCGGGAAACGGAGTCCATTTCGAAGCTGCTCCCGGAAGAAAGTATTAAATCCCTCGGGGGGTTGGTCAGCCCTGCCTAGGAGGCCAGGGATAATAATGGATTGGGCGGGGGGGGGGGGGGATGTTACCCATGGCACGGAGCTCCTCTATAGCTTCCGGCCGAAGGGTGCTGGTACTACAAGAAAACCAAGGGCCATCTGGGTTAGGACGGAGGTTGGGAGTAAGGAGGGCAGTTTCAGTAGCCTTAGCTTTCCCCTTGCCCTTAGAAGGGCCAGTTTGGGTTTTCTTGGGGCGAGATGCGGAGGGGGCCCCTACTATGGCGGAAGAAGACACAGGAGGGGGAGAATCGTGACGTAAAGCATCAGATTCAATGCTTTGAGAACCTCGTGATTCGCACCGGAGGTGGAAGAGGCAGATTCGGACATAATGAAGGTTAAGAGAAAAATGAGGAGAAGAGTTTTATAGGGAAATTACGAAGGAGCGACGAAGCACGATAGAAAGCAATACGGGGGAGAGAATCGCCAGAGTTGCACGATCGCCGGGAAGCAGGAGAAAGAGGAGAAAAGTGTGAGACGAAGACGACCAGGAATTATATATAAACGCAGGAGGGTTAATCTGAGCCGTGTGTTTATGGATAATCGAGAGGTTAGGGATAACTTGGGGAATTGGGCCGGACAAACAATGATGGCCTGGGCACTTGACAAGACATAAGGCGTGATCCATTAAGGTGACCCGTCACTTCGCATCCTAGGGCTTACATCACATTTGACGTCAACACTGGTTTTCAAATTTTGAATTTCAAGAGTTTGCCGCCTAATATCGGGATCATAGTATCTTTGGAGCTATACCTCGGATCAGCGAGTAGGGCTCTAGCCCGACAATTTTAAGCAGGAGTGGTGATACCTCGATAAGTTAGAGGTATCAGGCCTATGGAAAGGCAGAGGCGTCAGGGAGGCTAGTTAGGACAGCGAGTAGGGCTCTAGCTCGAATATTTTAGGAAGGAGTGGTGATACCCCGGGAAGTCAAGGGTATCAGGGCTACGGAGGAGCAAGAACATCAGGGCTGGATAAAGTCGGACTAATAGCTCAGATACAAGGGAGTAGCTCACCCCGGAGGGAGGCGTGAAACCGAGAAGACCAACTCTTCATGACTTGAGCAAGACCCATTTCTCAGGGGCATGATCCCCACGATTGCCATAATTCCGAGCCTGCCGGCTTCATCGTGAGTGACAGGTAAACGTGGGCAGCTTTTGCACCCTTGACCCAGATCGTGGCCACTATCCTGGAAATGCGGAGTGACTCTCTCACTCTAAACTCTATAAATACCTTACATCAGGTATCAGTAAAGGTATGTTCTTCTGAATCTCAAAAACACTATATTCATTCTTTCAAAAAGCCCACTCTATTTCTAAGTCTGACTTAAGCATCGGAGTGGCCCCGCCGAAAAACCTTCCGGTGCCCCACTAACGTGCTTCTATTTCCTTTCCGCGTGTGCAGATCACCTTGGTTGTGGAAGGACCGACTGTATATCATTCTCATCAGCCCGGTCATCTCGTCAAACCCACTTCACTACCCTGATAGCCCGGGCACTCATTTTTATCAAACATCATCAAATAGTAAAGGTTTTCATTTTCAAAAAATTAAAATTAAAAAAAAAAAAGAAGAAGAAGATTTATATTTTTGAAAAAAATTGAAAGAAAAGAGGAAAAGAAAACCCTGATATCTTACCGCTATGAGTTCATAGTGGCAAAGTGAGATTGAAAGTGGAGTCAAAAAAGCAAGATCCCTCAATCCCTATCAAACAATTAAGACGCCACATCTCACATGCATATATATACGCTTTGCTTTCCACTTCTTTTCTTTCCCTTCTATTTACATATTTCATTTTGGCAAACTTTCATTTCTACTTTCCCAAACTTTAATGCCTGTTCCATAAAACTAAGCCCTGCTAGCTGCTCACTACCAGCTAGCTACCACGTACTTCATCTTGTCCATATATATAATATCCCTTGCGTCCTTTATAAATCCAATAAATACTTTTTAAGTACTTCAATCCATCGATTCTATGCTACACCGAGAAGTAGAACTAATTTTCACATATTGCGCGTATATCCTGTACTAGACAATGGGGTGATTAAAAAATATTTTCACAATGATTTGCTTTTCATTCAGATGTTCACGCTAACATATTCCGATATATTGCGCGTATATCTTGTACTAGACAAATGGGTGATTAAAAAATATTTTCACATGATTTGCTTTTCATTCAGATATTCACGCTAACATATCGTATGAATTAAAAAGTACAAAGAGTTTTAGAATCACACTAACAAAAGTGGAGTCGAGTTTGACATATTTGTTGACATGTACACAAATTCCCATCCACTCACACCACTCCCATTTTCAACTTGTTTCTACTCTCCCATACGTCTTGTGGTGTCAAATTAAAGGCATGGGTACGTAGCTTTTCACACCAAAAGTCGTAAAAGAAAAGGTATATTACACAGATGTGACACAAATTTTATTCCCAAAGTAATCACCGCATGATTCGTGAAGATCCATTAAAGAAACCGAACCGAACCGAACCGTAAACCCTTATTGGTTTTGGAAGGCCTTGACTTGTAAACAAATATTTTTGGGTTGCGTTTGGACGTAAAAATTTCAAATTTATAGATTTCAAATATATATTTGTTATCTAGAGAAACAAGACATAAACTTCATATAGTTATGTCATTCATTCATGATAATTCTCATGGATTTCAAGTTCACCTAACAACAATGTAGTCTTTTGAAACGATCATTCTATTATATATAATATAAATCATGTATGAATAAATAAGATATAAATTTAAGATTTCATCTATTGCTTCAATTGTTAACAATAAAATCACAATCGAAATCCTTAATTCTTACCAAGCACAATATTTTTTTGGTTTAATTAATTTTGATTCTTGAGAGAATATACGACCTGATTTTCAGTTATTTATAGTCGAGACGGATTGATTATACGTCAAAGCTAAGCAAAGGAATATATATAATTTATATTATTAAGAAGAGTAATCAAATATGCATGGATCCTGCAGACTTGGTAATGACCTTTATGACCAGAAAAGTGCATATTATTGTGAAACTTTGTATCAGTATTTTGTTGACCAATCTGAAAGAAAGTCATAATTAACCTCACCCCCACCACCCGGCTCCTTACATTTGTGAAACTTTTAATTATGATATATGCTTTCATAGGAACGTGGGAAAGTTGATTCAAAAGGACACACACCCTAGATACCCTAAAATTTATGAATTCATTTTTAATAGTTACAACACACTTCTTACCAATAATATTTCATTCATTGCTTCATGTTTTTTTTAATTGAGGAGATCCAACATAAAAGACGAGAAAGGATGGCCATTCACCTCTTATATGCAAATAAATAATTTCATTGTATTTTGATTATTCAAAATTATATATATATAAACATTGATATCGTGAACACAATTGTGTGTAGGTAATTAAGGTGACGTTAATTTTGAACATTCAATATGCAGATATCATCTCAACCGATATTTGCACAGACGTTCACAATGGACGTTCGCATCACTTGAACCGATGCTGCTAACACAGATTTGTAGCAGATTTCTGGAAATGACTATGTCACTCCGACCACATAGATATACGGTGGTTGACAAGTCATCATCCCTTCCTTCACCTCTAGCAGCATTTTCTGGACCCCGGGTCAAAATAAAATCATCCACAAATGTTGAATTTATTGTCAAGCATATGCACACTCCACCCTTTTCTTTTATTTTTCAAGACAATTTTAGAATTACTTTCTAATCCAGTTGGCTTACATAGACATTTGATATTAAATTAATGTTTTTCAACAAATATTTTTTAAACAACAAGATACTGACATGATGCCGAACATATATATAACCAACATCTGACATTAACAATGTAATTTCGATACTTTTCAAATTTTCTCGGTTCTTAGTCATGAGATGACAACCAACAAATAACAATTAGAAAGTTGATAAAATATTCTATTGACCGATATATAGTAGATGAACATCGCATGTTGTTGCTTTGAATGTGTGTGTGTGTGTGTGTTTTTTTTTTTTTTGCCATTTTTTCACGCAGTTCCAAATTTACAATTACGTGCTACTGTGTGTACATATTTATATAAAACGATTATTTAGGAATAAGTTTGTTGTCACAGTATAGTGTAGTACGTACGACGAAATTATTGGTATTGTGAACAAAAGAAATGCATGTGAAAATATTCATTATGTAGTGTACCATCTATCATTTATTGATTGGCCTTTCTGCGCACTTGTACGGATCCATCGATATCTTCTTTAAATCCTCATACTAGTCGCCCAACAAAACGGGTGGTATACAGAGCAAATTAAAACAAGCCTTGTAAAAACATGTCACGGGTCAAGTATTAATTTCGTGAGATGAGTATCTGATTTGATATATTCACGAAAAATATTTTTTTTTTAATATAAAAAAACATTATCTTTCAGTGTAGGGATGATTGATGAATCGGTCGATCCGTGAAATCGTGTCATAGAAGACCTGCTCCCAAAATTATTTTCTTTCTTCTAATTCATATGATGAAGCACTTTTTTTTTTTTTCCTACGTACCGAGTTAGATTTATTTATAATTTTAAATTTTAATTAACCGATCCCTGGGCATGATCATAAATAATTCTTGTTTTATTGGAACTTTGAATTTTGTGTTCTGTAGAGTATACTATATAATAGTTTGCAAGGTATATAATGGGTACATATATCAAATAAAAAATTCACCCTTTTTTTAATAATGTCTTTCACTCTTTATCAAGTCAAACAAACGTTAGCCATGTTGTAGGTTATTTTGTTGGAAATATAACTCTTGGGATAGGTTTCGAGCCACTAAAATTTTTCTAATATCAGATTCACATCGTCTCATAAAATGGAGCAGTTTGTTCCATCTTCTTACTTACTTCAAAATATAAAAACACATGAGCTTACACTTTCTTATACATGATATGGATCAAGAAATTGTAGTGGTTGGGCAACTCTAGAATGGGGAATATATTTCCCCAATTAAGTGTACGTGACAATCGACTGAATGATAATAAATTTTCAGAAGTGTAATCTCTTTTTTTTTTCTTTTTTTTTTTTTCAAAAACTAAGTTAAGGTAGGGACGATTCTCAGCTCTTAAGATGTAATGAAATGACGTGTAATAAAAAAATTAGGGGTAATTGCATACATTATTCTTGTGAATATCGAGATTGCTAAAAATTTTTTATAAAAAAAGAATAATCTATTACCTCTTCGTATTTTTTAATCTTGAACACATACATCCCTATGTTTTCAGGGGTATTTGTGCTCAAAATTTGAAAACACGATAGTTTATTATAGCCAGAGGGGATTTTCAGCAATCTCATGATTTTACATGGGTAGTACATGCAATTATCCCAAAGAATTAATTAACATGTTTCACACAGAAAAAGTCACGATAATCTTGAAAATAATAGCAAAACAAACACTCCATGTATTTTCTTTGATCTGATAAACAATTATGCCCCAAAACGGACTAAAATCGTAAAATATTTCCAAAATGGAAAAAAAATACAATTCACATAACTAAAGATACTATCTTGCCTAATGAATAAGGAAATCAAATGGGAATCGGATTTGATCTTTCTAGGAAAATTTATTGACAAAACAAAACTTAGCAAGTACGAAAAAAAAAAACGCGAAATTGAAAGCCTAAAAGAAGGAATTTCGATTTTCCTAGTGCTTGATGAGTCGTATTCGTTGGTCTGTTTACAACCAAAGTAGCTTATTTTTCATATATATACTAGTAACTGTAGCACACGCGTTGCATGTGTAACGAAAAAATGTGACAATACGTTCAGGTGTAACTTAAGTCTTAATATATGTTCCCAAAATAAATTTAATGCAATTAAATAAGATAATTAAAATATTTAAAACACATATACACACATCATGTACCTTTCAAAAAGGTGTTGAATTCAAAAAATTTGAAAATACAATCCTAATATATACATGTTCCACAAAATAAGCAATCTCTTTAGTTACACTTGAAAGAGATTCCTGTATTTCAACTTATGAAATTAAAATACTGAATATGTACCGATCGATTTTTATTCTATCTTCCTTCTTTATGAAATAGTAAGATATAGTAAGAAATATAGTGAACTTTTAAATTTTTAAAATGAAATTTAAATTTAAAAACAAAAAATAAATAAATATTCCAACCTATTGATGTGGTTGACAACAAAAATTGAATACCTACTAACAAATTTGATCTTCAACAATGTAGTCAATGAATATTGTATGGAAAAAAAAAAGTTATCTATCTATATCTATATAAAAACAAATAAGTGATTTAAATAGAAATAAAACAAATTTTTCCGTTCAAAAGATATTTTCAAAAATAGTAAAGATATCATAAAATTAAAAATTAAAAATAATATATTATTTAATTTAAAATTATTGATTGAAAAAATATTGAAAATATTCAAAAAATAAGATGATAGTATAAATGATAAAATATTTGATCTAAAAATTTTAAAATATATAGTTAAAAATACAACTTAATTTTTAAAAAATAAAATATATTTTATCGTGATCAAACAAAATTTAATTTTTTTTGTGACGTGAGAACCCGCAGCCGCTACTTTTGGTGCGCACTGGATAAACCCCCGAACTAACGTAATATCCTGCAAACTACGTTAGCCAGGTAAACCATACTGGACAAGCCCTGTGTGACAGACTAGTCCAAGAAGATGTTGGTAGGGGGAATCGAACTCCTGACATCTGGCCAAAAGTTCAGTGTTCACCTACTCCACCAACTTGGACACCTCCTTAGGGGCAACAAAATTTAATTTTACTTTTAGCGTTGATTGTTTTGCCCAATACAACGAAATTTGTACACCAAATTTTACAAAACAACAAATTCAATACATAAATTTAATATATAAAAATATAATGATAAATTAACGGAAAAATCAGGAAAAATCCCCAAAGCAATATTTCATTTGTTGTTCAGTCCCTACGTCATAATTTGTTATTTTTCAGTCCCTACTGCACCTAATTTGTTAGTTTGAGCTTCCTTTTGGACACTAGATTACTATGTTACCCTTAAATATATCTTAAAAGTCAATAATACCCTTATATATTTATTATTAAATAAAAAATCATTAATTCCCTCAATTTCAAATGACTTCCAGGTGACGAGAGCGATATTTAATTTTAAATAACGGTGCAATAGTTTTCTACAATTTTTTGGATTTGATTATTTATTTAAACAAACTGTTTTTATTTGTTGTTTAACGCTTAGTTGCATTTTAAACCCAAATTTAAATTTTGTTGAGATATTCGAGAATTTAAATTTTAATATTAGATTTAGAGGTGATCAAATTTTTATTTATTTATTTATTATTATTATCATTATTTATCTACGTAATATTTCGTGAGATATTAATTATAATTGTAAATAAAGGATCACTAATTTACAGGTTATATAAGAATTTCAAATAAAATAAAATTTTTAATCGAGTTATAATATTTTGATCAAAATAATGCTTCTATTTTTATATGGAAACAACCATTTTTATCTTACTACACATGGCAATTCAGTTTCAATTCTTTTAGAAAAACAGACCAAACAACACCGTGATCTGGTGTAAACTGCAATTTGAGCACAGATCGGTTACATTTTATAAGAAATTACGTTATTTTCAAACATTATTTATAAACAATTGAGTGACATAAACACAAGTAGGATAAGTATTTGACAAGTAAAATTAAACACTAGTCGGATATAAATTTTAAATAATAATCACCATTTCCCAATTCATGATTAAACATTATTTTTCAAAAATTGATACCGAGAAATGATAAAGTGGTGGATTCGTGGAACTGAAATTAGAAAAATAAATTGGTGATAATTTATAACAAATTTATCACAATTAATCAATATTTAATTATTATTATTTTTAAATAATTTAGTATCATGAACACAATCCTTAAAACTGTAACCACCATGAAATACAAATTTTAAATAATACTATTTATTTCCAAGTATGAATGTACATTTTAATTGTCAAATTGACTTGTTATTTGCTTATATAGTTAGGTTGTACTAATTCAAAATTAAGTAATATTAGATTAAAATCAGATACTTTTTTCTCATAATCACCAACAATTGCACATTTGCCTGTATGGATTTACATTGTCAATTGCTAATTAGATTTCTATTTGGGTCATATTACATGATATTACACAATTGAATAAAAATTAGCTAGGTTGTATTGGACATTATCAGACAATGATTAAGTACTTTGTATGTCAACTATAATTGAGTAATGTTCGACAATAATTTTAGATTATTTGACAACATATGGCATTACTAGACAATATTTAGGCATTATTATACAATATTTAGATACCTTGAATCAAGATAAAAATTGGTTAATTTTACATGATATAATGCATACATTATTTGACAACTATTGAGCATTAATAAAAAAAAATATTGAGATATTATTGAACTATAATTGAGTACTCTGAAACCAAGTTAGTATATATAGTTGTTTGGCTACTAAATTTAAACACAAATTGAATACAATTATATAATATTTGTTAATTATTTCATATCAATTAGGCATTACAAGGAAGATATTAGGTACTCTCAAATTAATAGGGAGTTGATATAACAAACTTTTGTTAATGACTTTTAATAACTTTTTAAAATAACAAACTTTTGTGGAGTTGATATATTTCTAATGATTTTTACATAATCTCATAAAATTTTAAAAAGAAAGATTTATGGATTCTTTTTAGAAAGAAAGATTTATGGATTCTTTTTCAATTAGAAATCCATTCAAATCTTTGGTATGAGTGGTGAAAATTTTTTAACTTTTTATAGTTGCATCTAATGTTTGAATATTTGTACTAAAGAATTCTATAAAAATCTGTGGACATTTATTGATATTTTGGATACTCATAGACTTGCATAGAGTTTTAAAAAGTCAAGTTTGAATACCACTATATTTTTTTGTAGTCTATGGAATTCTAGTTTTAATACCACTAGATTTTTATATAATCTACAAAAGTCTAGATTGAATATATCTAGACTTTTCAACTCTACAAAAGTCATTCAAAGTAAATGAATGTCATGAGTTAAATATACTTACCTAAGTAATGATGTAATTTGACTACTGAGTTTAAACACCAATTGAGTATACAAATTTTTTGTATGATGTGACAATCCACAGCCGCTATATATCGGTACACACCAGGTAAACCTTTGAGCTAACAAAATAGTTTGCAAATCACGTTAGTTGATTGAACAACACTGGACAAGCTTTGTGTGTCATGCTCGCACTTGAAGGCGCTAGTAGAGAGAATCAAATTTTTGACCATATTTCGAGAGCTTACCTACTCCACCAACTCAGACAGTTCCTAGCTCGAGACCCAATTGAGTACAATTTTAACATAATTAATCATTATTTATCATAAATTAATCATTCTCAAATATAAATTGGATATTATAAACTAAGTAAGATGTGATACGTAGACGTTGAATTCTAAAAATATTATCATATCAATATATATTAGGACAGATGGAGGTGTTGATAATCATCAAATTGTTAGATTAAGAACAATCAATATTGAATAATTGAACCAGAACACTCTACATAAGTCATTATCATGTCAATCAAATAAAAAATAACATTGAACCTTTTTATAATGTCTCCTGAGCTATATCGATGAATAAGATCAGATATTATATCTGAAGATCAATCAAAGTATATAACAACAATACTCTACGACGTTCTCAAATCAATTAAGTAAACAATCATACTATAAAACCTCAATTGAAATATCTCTTTAGCTAATAATTGATGAAAAATATCATGTGTGTTTGTAGTGACCCGTATCCGAAATTAACGATTAATGAGTAATTAATAATGTAATCATGTTTGGATTAAGTTAAACATGATTAAGAAAATTCCAAATGGATTAACGGAGTCCAAAAATGGATCCAGGACACTTGAAAATGGCCGGGAAAGTTCCGAGGGTTCAGAGGGTTTGGAGGATCCGAACCAGGTTAGGAGGCTCTGAACTGGATCGGAGGATCCGAACCTGAGATCGGAGGCTCCGAACTGCATGGCCAGCTGTCTGAGAATAATACGTCATTGATGATGTCACTGATGGGACTTCGAAGGGTCCGCATTCAGGATCGGAGGCTCCGAACTTCGCCTATAAATAGGGGTCCGAGATTTCATTTTCAACTCGCACCTCTCCTTTTTCTCTCTCGATTCCTTAGCCTTCTAGCTTAGATCTAGGGAATTCTAGGCGTCATTTTGGGATTCCAAAAATGGCATAGCGATCCAGGCGTCGTAGCGGAGCTGTGGCCTAATTTTGAGGCCAGCGACAGCAAAGGGCTGACGACGGACGCAGAGTTGATGATAGGCTTGGAACCTAGAGTGGGACTTCTAGGACTGCCTGTAGTAAGGTACGTAAGTACTGACTGAGATAGTCAGCGAGTATGCATGCTTATGTGTTGCATTTATGTGTCATATTTTCATGGATTATTATGCGGCATTTTCATATCATATTGTGTATGTACATCTTTTGAGATGAGCTATGGAGGGCCGCTCATCCTTGTTTGGACGGTTGATGTCTAGTGCCCAATGACCGACGAGTTATGGGTTACTAGCATCTGGGTGACATGGTCCACGTCCTGTAGGAATAAGCAGTGTACGCAAGGTTTGCTCCCCGGGTTGTACCACTCATGTCCTAGGCACCAGTCTAAGCAATTATATACAGTTATCCAAGATACGGATACCCAGTCATATTCATTTGCATGCATCATGTTTGTATGTTTTACCCGTGCTTTCGTATTGAGCTTAGATCTCACGTCCAGTATTTTTTGTGTATCTGAAAACCCCATTCGACGAGGCAGGTATAGGTACAGGATTGAGCACCAGGAGCTTGGAGTGGCCAGTGACCTTGGAGACAGCGGGATTAGCTGTAGGTCTTTGCCCTTAGAGATTATTTATTCGATTGGGTTGTATAATCGAATTTGGTTTATTTTAACCGGTTGTATTCTGCCGGTCTGCTTTTATTTTAAGTCTTTCGCATTAATTTATTCTAATGCATGCTTAATTATGCTCTTAACTCTGATTAGGTAGTGGATCCGAGTTGGGTCGCTACATTTATTGGTATCAGAGCATGCATGCAAGAGACTTGAGATATAGTATTAAGACTTTGGGTTATCCTGGTAGGATTGATGTGACCTTGGAAGAAGTGATGATGCGGCGATTAGGTTGCCCGAAGACTATCATCATCTGCAGGATTTCTAAAGATTTGGCTTATGGGATTCCAGCAAGTGCGGACAGGAGCGATGGATCGTGTCCGAGCTTTTGAGATTTCTACTTATGTGGATCCTAGCTTTGGATCGAGTACCGGATGCCAGAGGCAGTGGCAGAGGATTGGTGGGGACTTACTTGATGTTTGGATTTGTACAGTCATTACCATGATGACACTACTTTAAAGATTCTCCAGTCGTCGTTGGAGAGATTGTCATATAGTTCTTCACCAAGGAATGCCTCGAGTGGCTAAGACATGAATGGTTTCGAGCGTAAGGTCATTAAACTCATGCGAAACATGGTTTTTCCGGTATGCTTGTATCGATACGTTCAGTAGGCACACGAGAAACTTCATGTTCGAAAGCATGATTTGGTTACAAGAAGAAAACTGACGGTAGATCGTGAGCAGAAGAGGTCGGCTGACATGCACTGATGTAGAGCATAGCTGGTTAGCTATCACGTGTCATTTCTCCGGAGTTCTTCTCAAGAGGACATGTAGAGAGACTTGTACGAGAGTATGCTTGCATTGATGCGTGTGTCGATTAGAAGCTTCATGCTCAATAAACGAAGACTAGTACAATGATTTAAATACTGTATTGATGTAGTTGTAAACAGTATTTCAATTGTAATGAATCATCATACTCTGGTTGTATCATTTCAAGTTGTTGGTTGTACATTTCATTGTATTTTGAATACTGTAATTGTATTACATGGGATTGTAATAAAGAAATTGTACATAACTTGAAGCAATTATACATGTTTTATTTATCCAGCAATTCGTGGATGATTGCATGATTCTGCTGAGTTTTGGCACGACGTTAGTTGATTAGTGTTCAACTGTGGTAACTCATGGGGTTTGAGTGGGCCGATTGTAACCGTGTGACTTGTGGTTAGTCTAGGCGTTTTTCTAGGATTGACCTAATGAGTCAGTTGACTAAGATAGTGCCAGCGACGAGTGGACTCATCTAGAGGCATAAGATTATTGTTTGGTTTAGAACATTGGGCTTTGTTCTAGGTTGTTTCCTTAGAATAGTAGGTTGTCTGACCTTCGTTAGGTTGAGGCTTGTGATGATAGGTTTTTCATCATGGAACCAGGTCGAGTATATGCCTAGAGTTGTGGACTTGACCATGACTAGACATGAGGGGGCGACCCTATGCCGGTGCACTCAAGAGTTTTTGGCGCTTCAGGAGGCGGCGGTGGGCAAGCTACTCAGTCTAGGGATTTGGTAGCAGTCACGACAGGGTATGACCGTGGTTTGGATATCGAGTTAGGTATCAGTGGTTTAGATATCATGTGGCTGTCGTCAGAGATATTGGTTTGGATTTCTGCCGTGAGGACCAGTCTTTGAGGGATTTCCTTGACAAGTGTATACTCTGAGCAAATAGGTTTTGACCTATGAGATACTGCTAGACTAGTGGATCTAGTAGGTAATCGAGTTTCTATCAATGATGATTGGGGATATCATCTGACTAATATCATATTAGATGATATGATTGGATTCTCTTGTGATAAGGCTTATCCAGGAGGTAAGAGTGTAGACTGTCTGGGACGTTGACTCGGAGGTGAGTATTTTCCAGCGATGTTAGTCTTTCCTCAGTAATGAATTATATCAGATGCTAAGGATTGCACAAGATTATTTGAGGCGCGAGGGAAGCGTGACTTATGCCAGTGTACACTTGTTGGTGATTCCAAGTGGGACATTGTGGTAAGCTACCTCAGTTTTAAATTGTTGCACAATCTTAGCAAGAGATATAATCAAGAGCGTGTTTGGAGATTGTGGAATCTTTGGGACTCATTAGTAGTAATTTTTGAACTTGACGAGCCGTGGAGTTCATCCTGAATGAACGAGGTAAGGATAGTGAGTCCAGTGATTGCGCTAAGTATTGTCTGATGTTTTCAGAATTAAGCGTAGGATTTTCCATGGGATGGAAATGATCTAAGTTGATAGATCACGAGTATTTTCTTTGGCTTAGTTCGTCTTGATGTTCGCCTTGAATGAACAAGACAATGATTAGTAGTTCTAAGGTGGCACGGGAATTGTGCTAATGACTACTAGTAGCTATTGGCTAACTCTGTAAGAGTTAGGAAGATTAAGTCCAGTGTATAAGATTACTGTCAGTAGTAAGGTTCGAGATTGTGCCGATAGACTGCTAATAGCTATTGTTTGGCTATCGAGTATAAATGTATTGGAACCAGAGCGATTTGGTTATTCCAAGTGTTGGGAATAGTTCGTTGTGGCAGCGGAGCCAAGATTGATCTAGCCATTTAGGATGGATGTGGGGACCTCGGGTTGCTAATCTCATCTTAAGGCAATTAATGCTTAATTAACACTTAATCAAACAATAAGGAATATTAAAACCAAGAGCTAATTTATTTTTTTTAAAAAACAGCACCTCGCTCGATCGGGCAAACTCAGCCGATCGAGCGAGATAGAAATCCGAGCTCTCGGGTTGGGAAAATCTTTGGCCGCGCTCGATCCCACGAACTCACCCGATCGAGCGGGCCTCAAAATCAAATTCTCTGTTTGAGAAAATCACATGTCGCGCTCGATCCGACGAATTCAACCGATCGAGCGGGCACTCTGCTTCAAAAAATTCTGCAGACTTAATATTTCTTTCAAAGGCTGGAAACTCAATCTCAAACATCCAAAAATCAACTTGAATCATGATTAATAATTCTCAAACATGCATATATACATATAAAGTCTCGAGCATCAATACATGCATTTAGTGTATCAAACAGATCGTTAACAAAGCGATAAACGACACAACTATAACGATTCGCAAAAGTGTACTTCAAACCACAATATTCTAATTTCTAACGTGTTTGATGCTTTGAAAACTTCTAAATTCAGCTAAAAACCGAGTCCTCACGTGCTTAACTCTCTCTCGAGCTATCCTTGTCACTTCTGACCAGCTCCTGCTCCTCCTATTGCCATGCACACATACAAAACAAAGCAATAGACGGATAAATCCGGTGAGAATAAAATCCCAGTATAAATAAAAAAACAAGCAATATAATAAACATGAATGCAATGCATGTTTCAATGGCAGGCTATCAATTCTGATATCAAACAAATATCGGTTCTTGGGATCCCGAGAAAATAAAATCTCAAACTAACACCAACTCACCCAATCGAGGTGAATTCAAGTATTTTATTTTCTCTGACTTTGGTGCAACTATAGTGAGTCTTCTGGCTCTGGAAGTAACTCTACATTTCGTGCCACTCAACTACAACCCTCCAAACGTCATATGCACTCTAGGCCAATTAGCCCTCTATGCTTTTCAGGTTTGAGTTCAAGATGAATGCAACATATTCTATATGCATTAAATGCTATAAAACACCTTGAACACTTAATCAGATAAGCAAACAAAGCAACAAAAATAATCTAATCACATAAAGCATATAATCAAACAAGTATGTGATTGACAAGGGAATACTCGAGAATCATATCTATCTCGAGTGTTCTATCCCATCTAGATATGCCGTCATTTATACCTTTCAATATCGCGTCTGAAAGTACTTCAAATCTGAAAATACAATCAACAACAACCTATATAAAAATCTGCTCAACTTCTCAACTCAATCTCAAGTGCAAATGCTAGCAAGCCTTGCTTCAAATCCTTCACGGTTCGAATCGGAGATCTCGAGTTTGGAAAACTTTGATATAAAGCTGAAATGACATGTATAATAACTAACAAGATCAGAATGCAACTCAAACCATGCTTCTTTCATGCAACAATATCAAAGTCTTGACATTTTGCGAATCGACGGCGTAACGACTACAAATCGACAACCGAAACGATAACCAAACAAATCTCACAATCATATACAACATAATTCTTCCCCAAATCAGCAACAAACATACACGACCAGCATAATTCAGAAAAAGAAGAAATCAAATTTTGATTCTAAAAATTAGAATAAATCCAAACGACAGTCTTTTTCCAAACCGTCTGCGAATACGTAACTGGTACTAGCTCAATCACATATAGAATCCAAAATAATAACAACCCATCTTCAACATAAAAATAAAATCTGAGAAAAGTGAATGAAACTTGTACCAAAACTAAGGTTTCGGAGCGGTGATCGCAGATATATATTTATTTTGAATTTCTGACGACCGAATCAAAAGATATCGGAGCTTAACCGGATGAAAATGGCGTGAGAAAGAGGTTCCACCATCTCTGCCCTTTCTTTTATTTTATTCTGATCTTTTTCACGTGAAGATGATATATTACAAGTGGTTGAATTGATATATATTAGCATATTTGCACTTTAGTCCCTGAACTTTTGACTAATTGCAATTCAGTCCCCGAAAAAGCGATTTAATTCAATTTCAATCCTTATTCATTTAATAATATTAGAATTTAATTCTAAACTCTAAATATTTTCAAATTAAATATTCTCAGATTAAAATTAAATAATCCCGGGCCTTACATTTCTCCCCCACTAAGGCATGCGTTCGCCCTCGAATTCATAAGAAATTTGTACATGCAGTCTGTATACACATAAGATAATGAAATAACAAAAAACAGAATAAGAACTCACATCAATGAAACAACTATGGAAATCTTTGTCTCATATCTGACTCAGTATCCCAAGTCGCTTCTTCGGTGCCATATCGACTCCACTGAACTTTGACTAGCTGAATTGTTTTGTTTCTAAGTTGTTTATATTTGCGATCAAGAATCTGAATAGGTTGCTCAAAATAACTGAGAGTCTCGTCAGTTTCAGCTTCATCAGGCTGAAGAATATGGGAAGGATCAGGCTGATACTTCCGCAGCATAGAGACGTGAAATACATCATGAATACCAGACAAAGATGGATGAAGAGCGAGTCGATAAGCAAGATCGCTTATCTTCTCGATAATCTCATATGAACCAGTAAAACGTGGAGATAATTTTTCTCTCTTTCCAAATCTGACTGTACCTCAAAACGGAGAAATCTTCAAAAAAACTCTGTCTCCCTGATCAAAAGATAAAGGTCGTCGTCTGATATTCGCATACTTTGCTTGTCTGTCCTGAGCTGTTTTCATTATTTTCTGTATAAGCTTCACCTTTTCAGTCATTTCTCAGATCATATCCGGCCCAACATCTGGTACGTCTGAGATATCATCCCAATATAACGGTGATCTGCATTTTTTTTCCGTACAGTACTTCAAATGGAGCCATCTCAATGCTTGTCTGATAGCTGTTATTATAAGAAAATTCTGCAAGTGGTAATGAATCTTGCCAATTAGTACCAAAGTATAGTACTACAGCTCTCAGCATATCCTCAAGTGTCTGAATAGTCCGCTCTGACTGTCTGTCTGTTTGAGGATGATATGCAGTACTCAGATGTAATTGAGTACCAAGAGCTTGTTGCAAGCTATGCCAAAAGTGTGATGTAAATCTAGGGTCTCGATCTGAAACGATAGATTTAGGCACACCATGTAATCTTACCACTTCTTTGACGTAGATCTCTGCCATCTGATCATGTCTGTACGTCATTTTGTACGAAATAAAGCATGTTGATTTCGTCAATCTGTCAATAATCACCCAAATGACATCGCACCCTCTGGATGAACGTGGTAGCTGTGTAACAAAATCCCTGAAAATGTAATCTCATTTCCATTCTGAAACTGATAAACTCTGCAAGAGACCACCCGGCTTCTTTCTTTCCGCTTTCACCTGTTGGCAATTCAAACATTTGGATACAAATTCAGTCATATCTGACTTCAATTGTTTCCACCAATACTGCATTTTCAGACCATTATACATTTTTCTGCCACCAGGATGAATACTGAATCTACTGATGTGAGCCTCTTTCAATATCTGTTGTTTCAAGTCTGCAACATCTGGAACAACCAATCTGTTATTCACATATAACACAGCATCAGCACTGACCTGATATTCATATTGATGTCCAGATCTGACCATCGTAATCGATTTCTGAATATTCGGATCTACTTTCTGTGCTTCTTTAATCCTCATCAAAAGTTCTGGCTCAGATTTCATAGCACAAACATGGATATGCTGTATATTTGTTTCAAATACTAATCCGGAAATACAACAATCTTCCACCAATTGAGATACACCTATCGTAGATAAGGATAATGAACATACCTTTCTACTTAAGGCATCTCCAGCTGCATTGGATTTTCCTGGATAATATTTGATCTCGCAATCGAAATATTTTAGTAAATCAAGTCATCTACGCTGTCTCATATTCAATTTTTATTGCTAAAACAGATATTTTAAGCTTTTATGATCAGAAAAGATTTCAAACTTCTCACTATAAAGATAATGTCGTCATATCTTCAATGCAAAGACGATAGCGACAAGCTCCAAATCATGGATAGGATACCGAGTCTCGTGTGGCTTTAACTGTCTCGAAGCATAAGCGATAACATGACCTCGCTGCATAAGCACACAACCCAGACCCTTGTGAGAAGCATCACAATATACAACAAAATCACCCGTACCTGATGGAATCATCAAGACAGGTGCACTTATAAGCCTCTTTTTCAACTCTAATAAAATATCTTCACAAGCTTCAGTCCATACATACGGTTTATTCTTCTGAGTCAATTGCGTAATAGGTTTGGCAATGCTGGAAAAATCTCTGATAAATCAACGATAGTATCCTGCTAAGCCCATAAAACTACATATTTATGGCACTGATGTAGGTCTAGGCCAATTAAGTACAGCCTCTACATTGCTTGGATCCACTGAAATACCATCACCTGAAATGGTATGCCCAAAAAACACAACTTTTTGCAACCAAAACTCACATTTCGATAACTTGACATATAATTTTTCAGTTCTCAAAGTCTGTAAGATGATTCTGAGATGTTCAACATGATCATGCACATTCTTGGAATATATCAAGATATCATCAATAAAAATAATGACAAAGTCATCCAAGTATTTCTGAAATATTCTATTCATCAATCCCATAAATACTGCAGGAGCATTGGTTAAACTGTTGGTGATCAGCGAAAATTTTAAATTTTTTAACAAAAGAGATCTGAGCACTTGTGTAGCATTCAAAATCAAACAACCATAAGGTGTTTAGAAGTTTTAACTATCAATCTCAAAGATTGATTTATGGCTCCAACCAAGTTGATAAACAACTAGGCTCTTGAAGTGGTAGACACTATCTACAAGCTTCCAAGAGCACACCTTGCTCAAAATGGATTCAACACTTCAAACCTTCGAATTAGGTCCACGACTAGACGATCTAGATTGTAACGCTCGGAATTATTTAATTTTAATTCGAGAATATTTAATTTGGGAATATTTAGAGTTTTTATTTAAATTCTAATATTTTTAAATTATTTAGGATTGAAATTGAATTAAATTAAAGACCGAGGACCAAATTGCAATTATTGAAGAATTAAGGGGCTAAATTGCAAATATAAATGAAGTTATCAGATTTCTAATTAATTATCATCATGTATACGTGTATGTATTAGAAGACATTCAGAAAAATTGAGCAGGGAGCCGAGTTCTTCTCCTCTTTTTTTGAAATTGTGATTTTCAAATCGCCGTATCTTTTGATCCGGTTATTTGATTTCGATTCCGAAAAGTATTTTGGAATCATCGCAAGAAGGGCTTCGAATTGATGTAAGAATATTTTTGTTTCCAGATATTTTTGAAATTATGTTTGGATAATTCAGAATGGATCATGGTTTGTGTTCTTGACGTTATATATACCGTATATTCGAAGACGGGTTAAGAAACGATGATTGTATGCAATTGTGATGATTTGAAAACTTTAATTCGAAATGCTTAGCATCTGATATGCTGGGTTTTGATTGATATACAGCTGATAGATGATGTATATGATTGTTAGACTTGATATAGTTGAGTTTCGGTTGCCGAAATTATGTCGTTACTCCGTCGGTTTTGGATTTGAAACTGTTTTGATCTCTTATGCTTGAGCTGCCATTGACATGAGTTAAAGCTGATGTTTCCTTGGTAAACATGCTGTGATTTCAGTTCAGAAACAGGGGACGTCAACTCGAGAATCCCGATTTCGAAACCGGTAGAAGAAAGAACAAGGTTTATAGCCTTTTTGCCTTGAAGTTGGGTTGAAGCTTGAGCAGATTTTTAACACAAGGTGATGTTGTTATTTGTTCAGATTTGGATAGATAGAAGACATCTTGAAACCATAATTGAAAGGTAAAAGTGGACTTTTACTTGAATGGGATTAATACTCGAGATGGTTTGTATCGAGTTTCCTAAATCATATACGTGTTTGATTACTTGCTCTTATGTGAATTGTTGAATGAGTCTATGACGTTAATGAATGCTATATTGATGTTAATGTTGCATTCATCTACTGAGACTTATTCCTTGATTTTGAAATGAACTGAAGCGTTCGATTAGACGATTTGAGGAACTATAATGCTTTGTCTTATACAACTCACTCCAATCTTAGGTTTTATCCACTGTCTAGATTGGAACTCCCGATAACCAACTGGTTAAGATAATATGTCTCATAACCAACACAAATACATAAATACATTGAGTGAATGAATCCTTGGATGCAAACTAGTGAGCAACTCTTTCAACGGCTTAAGATGAAAGGTTGAACTGTTGACTCAAAGTTTTTGGTGATCCTTGATGATCTGATAGATATTCTTGATAAGAGTGGGAAGTCTGAGCAAATATGATGTGAAAATTTTGATAGTGCTATTGAGAATGCAAGCTTTTGGTTTTCAATGTGTGTAAGTTCTATGTATTCTGAAATATCACTTGACATCCTCTATTTAGATAACTTGGCAAACGTTTGACTAAATCCTTCATTAAATGCAAGGAATAAAGACGTCTTAACTTATCTTTATTTTTTGTATATTCTCATAAATGCTTGAAATGATTCTTTCTTGAAATATATGAGAGCAGTTGCTGCATATAGTCAAAGTAGATATCTCACAATTACTACTTTTGCAAAGATTTGAATATCTGTGTTGGAGTCCAATAATTGTTCTTACTGGGTAGAGCGATCAAATCATGATGCTTGAGCTGCTATATGGTTTAAAAAGATTGGAGTTATACAATTACCACTAGCTATATCTTTTGATAAAGCGACAAGCGCTCGGTCCCATAATTGATATCAGGGTCAAGGTCATGGGTTTGATTCACATTGATTGCAGGGAATACAATTATTGGGAGAGAGATTGTTGGTATGCAATAATTTTCCCTGCTGGGTTGATCGATTGAACCATGATGCTTGAGCTACTAAACTTTTAAAAAGATTTGAGTTACACCATTACCACTAGTCATAGCTTTTGGTAAAACGACAATCGTTCGATCCTACAATCTGTTTCTTTCTGATTACTTACCAACGATCTTGTCTTCTCTCTTGAAGTGCATGAAGAGCGACTTCCCTTTGCATGATATTTGAAGTGGATTGAGCAGTTCAACGACAATATATTCAACTGTCGTTTGTTTGATATTGTTGAGCTGTTGTGACCATTTGACTATTTATCAGCGATTAATACCTTTTGAACTATCTTGAGCGGTTGACTGATCTGAACTGTTCACACCTTCTAAAAAGGTTTGGCAAGCTTGAATTGTTGAAGAACGGTTCTGAACTGGCTTGAACTATCTTAAGCTGTTCATTCCTATGATAATACAATATAGACATTTTGAACCTAAAGCAACAAGTTATTGTTTATTATCACCAAAACTAAAGTATCTGAAACAAACCAAATCAAACCATGAATTTCAGTTTGGTCCACTTTAATTTGGTTTGGTTTGGATGATTGATTTTAAATTTTGAGTTTCCTAGTGAATTAATTAATGAGATATTTTAATTGTAATTTGGAAAAAGTAGCAATGACACTTGATAGAAGTTAATGTGAAAATTTTATTTATTATGAACTAAAATGATTTGAGTAAAATATGGTAAAATGAAATAGCTACGCATGTTATAAAAGTTAGAAAATTTTATTTAACAAAAAAACCACACTTGTGTTGTTGAGGTCATGTTTATATGGTCTAAAGACCGCAAAAAATAAATTTTTGATGTAATTATATTATTCACAAAGCTCACTCACAATAGAACACAAAATAAAAAGCAAAAAACAAAATCAAAGAAAAATTACTCTAAATTAACAAAAAAATATTACATATTTTATATATGAAAAATAATTGATTGGTTTGATTTAATTTTATCCAAAATTTGAATCAAACAAATTATTTCGGTTCTGTTAATTATAAATCAATTCAGCTCGTGACTGACTAAAAACAAATGCAAACCATACGATTTGGTTTAGTTTTACAGTTTGGTTCAATTTCTGAACCCCTATTACAAATATATATATATATATATATATATATATATATTATATATATATATATATATATATATATATATATATATATATGCATGTGTCTTTTTCTCAATTGAGTCAAATTCTTATAATTAACTTACTAAGTTAAAATATCAAGAAACTTGGGACGCAAAGGGTGCATGTCCAATTCACTTATATTTTCACCATATATAATTATTTGCTAGCCTTCTGCTTGATTGATAAGGCACTGATGAATCAAGTCTTTTAAGCTTTGCTAAACGTTACCATGTATATATAAGTAATCAAGGGGTTGGTCAGCTGCTCTTCAGATAAAAATTCCAAACAAGAGAATAATGATTTTAAAAATATGTTCAATGCACCAATGGGGTCCTTCGACCCTACAGAGGGGGTATTACCCCCACGGTATTGGATGGCTCGGATTGGCCAATTTCCATCCGAGGCCCAAATTTTCATGTGGGCCCTGGATGGAAATTGTGTTTTGGCCAATCCGGGCCATCCAATCTGCAGAGGGGGTAATACCCCCTCCGTAGGATCGAATGACCCGCACCAAAGATCATTCTTTCAACGGCACTGGCACTGGCACTGGCAATTTTACTCAAGTAAATAAATAATAATATATAGCCTTCTTCTTTATTTAGCACTCACGATACTTTAAATTTTTTTTAGCGCTACGAAAATTGTAATTTTCGATCTTGTGTGGGGATAATGACATTTTCGATCTCGTATGGGAATAATGACATTTTTGATTTTGTTATTTTTTTATTAATAATGTTGGGTTTTGGAACACAAACAATCCTGATTTTGATGATAACAAAACTTGTTATTATATTTCTAACATATTTACTCTAAGTTTGAAGTTGATAACTCAAGATGGAAGCCAAAACTCAAAGTTAGCAAAACTGAATCTCTAACGAGCCCTACTGTTTTGATGATATCTCATAGATCATAGATACAAATGATTATCCGCCAAATCAACTGCAAAGAAACCTCAATTTGGAACATACTGTATTTCACATCGGTTGAGCAAAAACGGAAGTTATCTTGGTCAAACAGACGGCGCAATACCAAACTGAATCCGATCAGTTAAACAAAAAATACACCATCAGTTTACCTTGAGCAGTTCTTGTATTTTGGCCATATCTTGCCGCTTGATTATCCAAATGGAACGATTCACCATGCGTTGGACAAATCATATTCACAAGTCAAAGACTGAATTGGATCCTAAGGAGATGCTAAACTACGTTGAAGTCACTGGTTCAGAACAGAAATTCTGCAGAGCATAATTTCTGAAATAGTCTGGTGTATTAAGCATAACTTTTGCATATAAACTCCGAATTGAGTAATTCTTGATTCTGTGGAAATATAAGAGAAATGGCTACAACTTTTATGTTTATCACTTTGCCCAAAAATCAACGAATCAAGAGATATAATACTAAACTACTCATATGCACTCAACTAATTTTGTGCCAAACTGATTTTGAGCAACTCTGATATTTCGAGCATAACTTTTGCATATGAACTCTGAATGTACTGATTCTTGTGGTGTTGGAAATCCAAGATCAAGGGCTACAACTTTTGTATTCATCACATTTCCCATATATCAACGGATCATGCCAAAAATGCATCCAGTTTAGCAATTCAGTTTACCTCACCAAATTTCTACGAAACTGAAGCTTGCTCAACTATTGCGAAACTGAGTTTGCTCAACTGCTACAGCACCCAAACTACTCCAAGTTCAGTTTTGCACCAAATTTCAGTTTTGCAAGATCAGTTTCGATTATGATCGGTTTAGTGAAATTCAGTTTAGCTCCAAAAAAAGTACAAAAACAGTACAAAAGTATTTTAACGGCTATATTTCTGTGTCTAATGGCTATATCACTCTTGGAGCCTATAAATACAATATCTTGGAGTTCAAACACAAGATTTTGAAGGAGATTCAAAACATGGACATTGAAACCAGATTTACCAGCTAGTTGAGAGAAAACCCAAGGTGTGAAGAACACATCAACAGATTTCTTGAGCTTCTCCAGTCAAGTTCTTCACACCCCACCCAACTCACTCACATATTCGAGAGATATACTTTGATGATTAGTTGAGTGAGAGTCTTAACACAAAGACGTTAAAGATTGTGTTTGTAATCTTGGCATAAAGACGTTAAACATTATGTGAATTGTGAGGTTGCGGCCTACAATCATTTGAGTGACTAGGAGTTCTTGTTTAGGCAGTAGGTAAGTCCTAAACCGGATTAGGTTTGTACAAATGGGTTGTATAAATCAAATTCTTCTAGTGGATCCTTCCGAGGAGAAAGAAGGGGTGACGTAGGAGTTGTTGAAATCTTCGAACATCCATAAACAAATTCGAGTCTATTTATCGCATTTATTTTACTTACGCTACTGATTTATAAGATCCATTGTTGAAGCATTTTATGTGTTCTTCATAACATACTAAGTGTTTGATAAAATGCTTCAACCAAACCATTTTCATTATTTCAACTTGCATCCTTTTAAAATTATTTATTAAATGTTAAATTAGTTTCTACGAAGGATTATTTTGAGTGTCTTCTATTTGGTTTGAAAATCAAACTCGATTTAACTCATCGGTGCTCAATATTTTAAGAACCGAGCAATTGTAGCTCAAGAAATATTTTTAAGTATGTATTCACCCCCCTATACACATCGTATTCGATCCTATCAAATGGTTTATTTATTGATGATTTGTATTTTCATTTATGTAACTTGCATGTTTTTTAGGGATGTTATTGCGAGAACATGAATTTCAATCAAGGAATAAATTTAATTGATGTTCGAATTTCAGTTGAGGACTGACTTCAGTTGATGAACAAATTCAGTTGTCGAAGTTCAGTTGAGCTCAAATTCAGTTGAACTAATTTCAACAACATAATTCGGTCAAGCTCAGCTGCAGCTCCAAATTTGCAATTGATGCATTAACTCGAATTCATGACAAATAATGACATTAAATGAGGAGCCTAACTGTCAGATTTTTCTCTATAAATAACAATCAGATTTTTAATTGAGCGCTACAACTATTATGAGAAAATACACACAAAATTTTGAGTGAAATAGTTCAGTTGGGTGACCAATTGAACGTCCAACCGAGCTGTAGTCGAGCAAGAACAAGACAATTTCAGGCACAATCGAAATCTGTTTTAGAAATCTACTGTAAGTGGGTTTTTGGTTTTAAATCTAATAATATGTTTTAAATATGTTCCAGCATGTATGTTATGTTTTCAAAGAATGAATTTCCAAATTCTGTAATTTTGATGCACTGATACTTGTGAACTAGTGATAGAAATATATATTATTTGCTCTATTTCTGCTTTGTTATCATTCCTCACCCTTTAGAGGATAAACATATGAAAGATTGATATCAGTTAGCCACACAAATCATAATTATTTTGGTGCATAAACTGATTATGTATTTCTGAATAATATAATACTTCACATATGTTTTGGATTTTGTACATGTATAAGATTTCTGTTAAAAACTTATTTTAAAAGCTGAGATAATTTTTTCTATTTAATGAGTGACAATCATATCACTCACCCACCCAAAACAATCTCAGATAAGAATGAAGAAAAGCTAGAGGAAGATGAGAAAAACCTGTTTTGGGGCTGGTGAAGATTGAAGTGATGACTTATTTTTAGTTTCAATTGTTATAAATTTTTAGCCGCTGCATTTAGACTCTGTATTTTTCGATTTGAATTGCAAAAGTAATTTGATTCCAATTTATTGAAATATATTGTAATTTAAGTTTGAATTAAAAATACTGGTTTTTAGAATTTCTGAAATCTGAGACTTGTTGTATAATGTGAAAATATTAAATAACGCTGATGTCAACTGATAAGTGTATTTTTGTGAAACCCCTATCCCACATGGGAAAAATCAAGGATTCAAAATGGATTTAAAATGGGCTACAATGGACTTCTATAGTAACTTGGGTTAATCATTTTCGTAAAGCGAGGACGAATACGAAGTAGTTTCTATAGGGGCCCATTGTGCAGTCGCGCAGGCGCGGGCCTGGGCCCGGGGCGTGACAAAATGGTATCAAAGATGGTCACCAGCCGGCAGACCCCGGGAAATAAGTGCTATGCGGGACAAAGTGCTACGTGCGTGGGAGCCACCTCTTGAACCTGCGGGGCAAAGTACTATATGACGGGAGCCACCTCTTGAACCCATAGGAGCCACCTCTAGATTCCCGGTGCTGGTGGATCGAGAGGTTAGGTCGCGATGAGGACGTCGGTTCTGAAGGAGGGGTGATTGTGAAACCCCTATCCCACACGGGAAAAATCAAGGATTTAAAATGGATTTAAAATAGGCTACAATGGACTTCTATAACAACTTGGGTTAATCATTTTCGTACAACAAGGACGAATACGAAGTAGTTGCTATAGGGGCCCATTTAGCAGTCGCGCAGGCACGGGCCTGGGCCCGGGGCGTGACAATTTTGTGTGCATTATTTTATGTTATTTTTATATCTATTTTAAACGCATTCGTATGGTTTAATGTGTGTTTTATATATTTTATTTATAATTTATTTCATATGTGTGCATTTCACTCTTCGGGTTGATTTTTGTAGAAATTGGTGAAGAAATAATGATTTTGGGGCAAGAGAAGAGCCGCAACAACGAATTACGGAGCAGCAATGGTCAAAAGTTTATTTTTGATTATAGAAACTTCCAAATCAGATCTTCACCGTTCACAATCAAGTTCAAGATGTTTTAAAGCTGCTGTGCAAATTTTGGCTTGATTCGACGACTATAACTTGATATATGATTTTTTCAAAAACCTGCGCGCTAGAAATGATACATGAACAAACCCAGGCACGGACCTGGCACGGGGTCCGTGCATATCGCAGAAAATTAAGATTTGGGGCAGAAAATTGCTCGCTCGAGCGCACCTTTACGCGCTAGAGCGAGAAATCGCGCAGAAAATATAATTATAATTTTCGGGAATTAAAACCCTGGACTTTTCGGGCTTTATTTCGTGGGCTTTCCAAGCCATATAAATAGAAGATAGAAGAGTAGATTTGTGGAGAGGGATCGCACGACACCAGAGAGAGAGAGGCGGCTAGGCGGAGGCTTGGAGATCGGAGATCGCTCCATCTTCTTCAGAGTTTTTTCTTCTTTTCTTATTTATTTTTATTTTTGAATTATTGTTTTCAATTATTGATTAGTTTTTCTTCAACCAAGACGACGAGATTGGGCCGAACAATTTTATGTCGAACATGTGGATTTTGATTTGAGATTTTTAGATTTTTCTTCAAATTATTGATTGTTGGATTTATATTTTGTTCATGTGAATAATCCGATCAATTGTTTGCTTGCTTGTTAATTGATTCTGAGTCGACAGAGGAGGAATTGATTTTGATCACTCCAATAATTGACATATGGTAAAACCGACTAGAAATAATATTCGGTTTCAGTTGAAAGAGTGGGTGCCCAGTGAGCCAACTTGTGGCTATGGGCTTTGATGACTTTTTGTACAAACGATCTTTTGTTTAATGTAATTTACACTTTTATTAATGGCAATGACTTTATCTTTCTTCATATTGTTATATTGTGATATACTATTGTTGTTTTGATAAAGACCTTGAATATACTATAGTGTATGTAAGATGTGGTAGAACATGGGGATGTCTATCATGAAATACATCTTATAGTCACTGTATATTCTAAACTGTTCCTAGTCGATTGAGCCGTCCGAGAATAAGGATAAGGATCGCTCGAGTTTGAGACTAGCATTTGCGATGCGGAGTACCACGTTTCATTGGTAGGGAACATGGAGATGTTCGAAGCATGCAAATGGATATTCATAGGATGAATAATCGAACTACCCTATCCGGACTTTCCAAGTGGTTATCACTTATCGAGTGGATAAAGTCCGCGGTTTTGTTTGTACACCATTAGTCCTTACTACTTGAAACATCATGGAGACTCTATATGCTAGTACTGTGCTTTGACTCGTTTACCGACTCTATGGGGGTCATCAGGTGTCGGGATTGGGTACAGTTACAACACATATAGGAGTCGATGCATTGTTGTCAAGGATTCACCACATACTTGCGAGTGTGGATATCCTATGCGATCTGAGGAGATATTAGTGTGACAAATCTCTGGCCAGAGTACTTGATGTGATTTAAGAAATGGTTTCTTAGTAGCACATGCGATGTCACTAATTTTATCTTCAAGATGTATTGCATAGTTATCGAATCTTGAGCGACTCTCGATATACCAATGGTTGTTGATTCGATCGGGATATATGGATGAAGGGACCGTACTGTACGCTAACCAAAATCTACTGGTTCTTGTAGGCACTATCAGTGATACCTAGGGAATCATGGGGCGATGTTGCTAGGCGCTTTACCATGATTCGTTGGGCAAGTCGGAAATCGTTGTTCCGAGTCACAAGGAGTTGTGAGCCCACGGCTAGCTGTATCCCTGAACCATTGAGGGTCACACAGTGTAATGAAGTTTTAATCCCCGTTGAGATAGTTAAATTTAAAGAGTTAAATTTAATGAATAAAGAAGTTGGACTTCTTAAATAAGAGTAAGGGAGTAGGATTTCCTAAAATGACATAGGGATGTACATTTTTGGAAACCACTGAATTCGGATTCAGGAAAATTTATCTTGACTTTAAAATGTGCAGAAATGGTTTCTGTGCACATTGGTGAAATCGGTTCATCAATTGGAGTCACGATGAATTTTATATTAATTTCTGAACATGCGGGCTTTGCTTGTCGGGCCTCAACTTATGACTAATGGGCCCTAAGGTGTTAGTGGCCTGCATTATAAATAAGTTATTGCAGTACAGAAATCACAACACAACAGGTCATAATTTGAGACAGGTTTTTCGAAAACCCTAGCCTCCTCTCTCTCAAATTCGGCCGCCCCCTCCCTTCTCTGCGTGAGAAATTCCGGTCTGTGATTTTGAATTGCAGTCTGGAATAGCGAATCAAATTCGTTTATTCTCTTCGTAGAAAACTTCTGATAGATTTTCTAGTGCAATCTATCAGAGGGATTAAACCTCCATTCGTGGACCTGATTGAAGGAAAGCTTTTTCATCAGTTCCAGGGAGATACAAGAAGCGCAGAGAAATCTGTGTGGTGTCCAATAATCTCGCTTCGAGATTGAAGGTAAAAATTACATAACAGTTATTTAATTTTTACACACACAAATAATTTAATCGTAAACGGTTGATACCCACACTATGGAATTGTTCCATAATAAAATTTTTAAACTTCCGCTGCACCGGGTATCAATCGTGATTGATCTGAACGCCAGTTTTTCCAACAGTGGTATCAGAGCCAGGTTGCTCAGATCAAACGATTAAATTAATCGATTGTACAAAAATTTTTGAGTCTTGGTTTTTTAAAACAAAATAAATATTTTAAATAAAAAAAAAAAATTTTTCCGGGCAAAACCCGGGCAGCGATTGGATCGCTGCCCCGTGCGCCGCCCAAAGGGGGCGCACAGCGCCGCCCACGGCGGCGCACGTCGCCGCCCAGGGGCGGCGCTCAGCGCCGCCAGGGCAGCGCTCGGCGCAGCCCTGGGCGGCGCACGGCGCCGCCCAGGGGCGGCGCCAGGCGCCAGATCGCTGCCCTAAAGGGGCAGCCGGGCTGCCCCGGCCCGCGCCCACGGGTGCGGGCCGGCCCGAGAGTGTCCCGGGCGGCCCGCGGGAAAAATTAATTTTTTATTTAAATTAATTTTAATGTGTTAAAATTTTATTTTTGGTCCGGTCAAAAATTGTTTTTGATTGGTTCACGAGGCATCGGATCGAATTGTTCGAGTCCGAAAATTTTAAAATTGATTTTTGGATAAATTTGAATTTTTGGAAAATTTTAATATTTTATCCTTAAATTGAATTTTGAAATCAATTATTTTTGGTACAATTGATGATATGATTTGATCTTATGTATATATTAAGTAAAATATGATTTTATCTATAAAATTAGATTCTGTAGATAAAATATGATTTTATTTAATAAAAGGTAAAATATGATTTTATATGTAAATTATGATTTTATATATAAAATATGATTTTATCCTGTTTAAATTTAAATTGCCATATGCATGATATCCAATAAATTAATTTTGAATTAAATGTTATTGGATAAGGATGATCGATTGCCATGACCAATTTTGTAGGTGTATGTTAGGAATTTACATTTGTTTTATTGTTGTTGGTTTTATTAATGGGCCTGGTTTATGGCCCAATATGAATGTCATATGTAATAAAAGTGGGCTTGGTTTATGGCCCGTTCCCACCCCTAAAATGTATCCCCTACTTGTCATTGCTATTTATTGTAAATACATTAGATTTAGTGGGAGATCAAGATTTGAAGATGGTGGGCCCAGCAGACAATAAAGACGAAGAAATGTAAATTGGAAGCTAATGTAATAGGATTGCATTGCATACTGCATATTACCTAGGATTGGACTAAGACTCGTGATTGGCAACCACGAGTCAATTAGAAATGGAATCGATCATCCTATATATAATATATGATATTATGATTGTATGCATGTTTTGGACATAATTGCGTGAATCCGGCAAGAATGCAATAATTTGAAATTGATGAGACAAATTTTTATAATTAAAAATCCCTCATTTTAAATATGATTTAAAATTGATATCAAGATAAATAAAGGAAATTTAAATTTGTTTAAATATTCCTACCTTCCATCAACGGTCAATGTATGAGATGCTACCCGCGGATACGGTCCGGCTCATATTATTGGGGGGGCCCGTTCGTCGGAAAGCTGTACATTGGATCGACAAATGTTGTAAGTTGGGTGGAACTCCCATGGGATCGGCTCATATTATTGGGGATCCACATGGCGACCGTCCATCACAACTTAATATTGATGGGTCATCTTGACATGTCACTTTAAACGGCGTCATATTATTGGGCCCTTATTGGACATGAGGTAAACACATGGGGGTTGCTTTGGAAGCAATTGGGCTCTACCTTTTGAGAATTATGGTTGGCTGATATTATTCGGGACCATAAGTTTGTCAATTGGACTCCATGTTCTCACTAAGGAAAAAGTTTCCCGTTTTCACTAGAGGGTAGTGAAATCGTTAAAATAGTGGGAGTGAGATTCATAAAATTAAATTCGCCTATTTTACGTCTTAGTAAATTGCTTAAACAATCATTGATATATGTCTGTTTTTCTTTTCAGTATTTCATACAATGAATTCGCGTAATCCATTATTCTCGATCCTCGAACAAAACAAGTTAACTGGCGCAAACTATACGGAATGGTTCCGGAAGTTGAAGATTGTCTTGACTTCGGAGAAGATGCTCTACGTGTTAGAGAAATCACCTCCGAAAAAGCACCAGCTGACGTAAGTCCGGAGGAATTGGCCAAACTTGATGCATGGTGGGACCATGACATCAAGACCAAATTCTATATGCAAGCCTCGATGTCTGATGAACTCCAGAGGCGATTTGAGGACACCGTGAATGCTGCTGACATTCACGCTCAACTCAAGGAACTTTTTGGGGCTCAATCGAGGGCTGAAAGGTTCGCAACTGTTAAGGAGCTGATGACGTGTCGCATGCGTGAAGGGACTTCGGTCCGTGATGATGGGGTACGAGTGATTTGGCTCATACAAAAGTTAGCGACCCTTGATTTGGTGTTGGAGCATGAACTCAACGTGGATTTACTGCTTCTGTCTCTTCCTTCTTCGTTTGACGGATTTGTGGTAAATTTTAATATGAACAAGATAGAGGCCACCCTTGAAGAGATGGTCAATATGCTTGTGACATATGAATCCACACTTAAGAAGGATAAGCCAGCTTTCTTGGTGGGCTCCTCATCTTCTGCTAAGAAGGGGCCAAGTATGAAGGGCAAGAAACGTTCTGCCCCACCCAAGAAAGTCGAGCCCGAGAAGAAGCACAAGACAAAGGCTTCAAACAATGGAAAATCCAAGGATGTTTGCCATTACTGCAAGAAGCCCGGTCATTGGAAGCGCAACTGCAAGGAATATCTAGAGCAGTTGGGAACTGCAAAGGGTATGTTCTATATTGAAATAAACATTTCACTTAATACTACTTCTTGGGTATTGGATACCGGATGTGGATCTCACATTTGCAATGATTTGCAGGTGATGACAAGAAGTCGCAGGCTTAGAATGGGTGAGACCCAGCTGAGGCTCGGGAATGGTTCCAGAGTTGAAGCTACAGCCATTGGAGATGTTTGTTTAATTTTGCAGAACGGTTTTAAGTTATTTTTAAGAGATGTTTTATTTGTTCCGGATTTAATTAAAAACATTATTTCTGTTTCTATGCTAGATAGAGATGGTTATTCTTGCAATTTTGTGAATGGGATTTGCAATATTTACAAGAATGAATGTTTGATTGGAAATGGACAACTTGAAAACGATCTATACAACTTAAAACTGAAAGACGTTCCAATAAATTATATTGATAAACCGGCAACAACAAACAAAAGGAAAATCGATAGTCAAAACCCGGCGAACCTTTGGCATGCTAGGCTAGGTCATATTTCCTCAAGGAGGATGAACAAGCTAGTGGGAGAGGGCATGTTTGATATGTCTGATATTAACTCTCTACCTACTTGTGAATCCTGTCTAAAAGGGAAAATGACTAAATCTCCTTTTAAGGGGAAGCCTGAGCGTAGTCAAAATCTGTTGGATTTGATCCATACAGATGTTTGTGGACCATTTAGAGTTGGGACTCAATATGGCCACACCTACTTCATTACCTTTACTGACGATTATTCAAGGTATGGGTATTTATATTTAATGAAATATAAGTCTGAAGCATTTGAAAAGTTCAAAGAATTCAAGGCTGAAGTAGAAAACAAGCTAGGTAAAAGTATTAAAGCACTTCGATCGGATCGAGGTGGAGAATACTTAAGTACCGAGTTTTTGGACTTTCTAAAAGAGAATGGGATTCTCTCTCAGTGGACTCCTCCTATGACACCACAGCTTAATGGTGTATCGGAGCGTCGTAATCGAACTTTGTTGGACATGGTTCGATCCATGATGAGCTTCACTGAGCTTCCACCTTCGTTTTGGGGCTATGCGCTTGAAACGGCGGTATTGTTGTTGAACAACGTCCACACTAAAGCAGTGGACAAAACACCATACGAGTTATGGAATGGCAAAGCTCCTAAGTATTCGTACTTAAGGATTTGGGGATGTCCTGCTTACGTGAAGCAGACAGTGGGAGATAAGTTGGATAGTCGATCCAGCTTATGTTATTTTGTAGGGTATCCGAAGAATTCAATCGGATATTATTTCTATTATCCTGCTGAAACAAAGGTGTTTGTTTCTAGGAATGCCACCTTCTTGGAGAAGGAGTTCTTATTGGATAAGAAAGGCGAGATGATGGAACTCGAAGAAGTTCGAGAAGAACCCGAAATACAAAATAACGATCCTACACCTCAGGAACCATTGCTGGACACGCCTGCACCTAGAAGATCCGAGAGGACTTCTAGACCTCCTATTCGATATGGTCTTCTTCTTGAAGGGGATCAAGATGAACCCGACATTGGATGTGATCCAAGAAACTTCAAGGAAGCAATTTCTGATGCGGATTCAAATTTATGGCTTGAAGCTATGCAGTCGGAAATTGATTCGATGCATACAAATCAAGTTTGGTCTTTAGTAGATCCTCCCGATGGAATTGTTCCAATAGGGTGTAAATGGATCTACAAGAGAAAGATTGGGCCTGATGGTAAGGTATTGACCTACAAGGCGCGATTGGTGGCGAAAGGTTATACTCAAAGACAAGGAGTTGACTATGATGAAACCTTTTCACCAGTTGCGATGTTCAAGTCCATAAGAATCCTTATTGCTATAGCTGCATGGTATGACTATGAGATATGGCAAATGGATGTGAAGACTGCTTTTCTTAATGGAGACATTAAGGAAGAAATCTATATGAAGCAGCCTGAGGGGTTCACATCCATGGGAAGCGAGCATAAGGTATGCAAGCTTCAGAGATCAATTTATGGTCTAAAACAAGCATCAAGAAGTTGGAACCAGAAATTTGATGAAACAATAAAAGATTTTGGTTTCATCAAGAACCCGGAGGAACCGTGCGTGTACAAGAAAGTAGTTAAGGATGCTGTGACATTCTTAGTACTTTATGTTGATGACATCCTACTCATTGGGAATGATGTAGGGATGTTGCAGTCAACAAAGATATGGTTATCAGGTAGATTCTCGATGAAGGATTTGGGTGAGGCATCCTACATTCTTGGGATACAGATCTATAGAGATAGATCTAAGAGAATGATAGGACTCACTCAATCAACCTACATCGACACCATATTGAAACGGTTTTCAATGGATGGGTCCAAGAGAGGACATCTACCCATGTGTCATGGAGTTTCTATATCCAAGTCTATGTGTCCCAAGACTGATGCAGAGATAGAGAATATGACACATGTACCATATGCGTCAGCTATAGGTAGTATCATGTATGGGATGATATCTACCAGACCGGATGTAGCATTTGCTCTGAGTGTCACGAGCAGATATCAGGCTAATCCTGGTCAAATGCATTGGAAAGCCGTGAAGGACATTCTTAAGTACTTACGAAGGACTAAGAATATGTTCATGGTATATGGAGGACGAGAAATGAAATTGGAAGGCTATACCGACTCTAGCTTCCAAAGTGACGTGGATGACTCAAAGTCAACCTCTGGATTTGTGTTCATGCTCAATGGCGGTGCTGTCTCTTGGAAGAGTTCCAAGCAGGACACCACAGCGGATTCCACCACTGAGGCTGAATACATTGCAGCATCAGCTGCTGCTAAAGAGGCCGTTTGGATGAGGAAATTCGTCCAAGAGTTGGGCGTAATTCCTGAATTTGTTGGTCCAGTCCCGGTGTACTGTGACAACACGGGTGCCGTTGCTCAAGCAAAGGAACCAAGGTCTCATCAAAGATCCAAACACGTACTGAGGAAATACCACATCATCCGGGAGATTGTGGAAAGAGGAGACATCACTGTCGAACGAGTGGCCTTTGCAGACAATATCGCTGATCCGCTTACTAAGCCCTTGCCAGGACCATTGTTTGACAAACATCGCGAAGCAATGGGTCTACGTAGTATGACTAGTTGGCTATAGGGCAAGTGGGAGATTGAAAGAGTGGGTGCCCAGTGAGCCAACTTGTGGCTATGGGCTTTGATGACTCTTTGTACAAACGATCTTTTGTTTAATGTAATTTACACTTTTATTAATGGCAATGACTTTATCTTTCTTCATATTGTTATATTGTGATATACTATTGTTGTTTTGATAAAGACCTTGAATATACTATAGTGTATGTAAGATGTGGTAGAACATGGGGATGTCTATCATGAAATACATCTTATAGTCACTGTATATTCTAAACTGTTCCTAGTCGATTGAGCCGTCCGAGAATAAGGATAAGGATTGCTCGAGTTTGAGACTAGCATTTGTGATGCAGAGTACCACGTTTCATTGGTAGGGAACATGGAGATGTTCGAAGCATGCAAATGAATATTCATAGGATGAATAATCGAACTACCCTATCCGGACTTTCCAAGTGGTTATCACTTATCGAGTGGATAAAGTCCGCGATTTTGGTTGTACACCATTAGTCCTTACTACTTGAAACATCATGGAGACTCTATATGCTAGTACTGTGCTTTGACTCGTTTACCGACTCTATGGGGGTCATCAGGTGTCGGGATTGGGTACAGTTACAACACATATAGGAGTCGATGCATTGTTGTCAAGGATTCACCACATACTTGCGAGTGTGGATATCCTATGCGATCTGAGGAGATATTAGTGTGACAAATCTCTGGCCAGAGTACTTGATGTGATTTAAGAAATGGTTTCTTAGTAGCACATGCGATGTCACTAATTTTATCTTCAAGATGTATTGCATAGTTATCGAATCTTGAGCGACTCTCGATATACCAATGGTTGTTGATTCGATCGGGATATATGGATGAAGGGACCGTACTGTACGCTAACCAAAATCTACTGGTTCTTGTAGGCACTATCAGTGATACCTAGGGAATCATGGGGCGATGTTGCTAGGCGCTTTACCATGATTCGTTGGGCAAGTTGGAAATCGTTGTTCCGAGTCACAAGGAGTTGTGAGCCCACGGCTAGCTGTATCCCTGAACCATTGAGGGTCACACAGTGTAATGGAGTTTTAATCCCCATTGAGATAGTTAAATTTAAAGAGTTAAATTTAATGAATAAAGAAGTTGGACTTCTTAAATAAGAGTAGGGGAGTAGGATTTCCTAAAATGACATAGGGATGTACATTTTTGGAAACCACTGAATTCGGATTCAGGAAAATTTATCTTGACTTTAAAATGTGCAGAAATGGTTTCTGTGCACATTGGTGAAATCGGTTCATCAATTGGAGTCACGATGAATTTTATATTAATTTCTGAACATGCGGGCTTTGCTTGTCGGGCCTCAACTTATGACTAATGGGCCCTAAGGTGTTAGTGGCCTGCATTATAAATAAGTTATTGGAGTACAGAAATCACAACACAACAGGTCATAATTTGAGACAGGTTTTTCGAAAACCCTAGCCTCCTCTCTCTCAAATTCGGCCGCCCCCTCCCTTCTCTGCGTGAGAAATTCCGGTCTGTGATTTTGAATTGCAGTCTGGAATAGCGAATCAAATTCGTTTATTCTCTTCGTAGAAAACTTCTGATAGATTTTCTAGTGCAATCTATCAGAGGGATTAAACCTCCATTCGTGGACCTGATTGAAGGAAAGCTTGTTCATCAGTTCCAGGGAGATACAAGAAGCGCAGAGAAATCTGTGTGGTGTCCAATAATCTCGCTTCGAGATTGAAGGTAAAAATTACATAACAGTTATTTAATTTTTACACACACAAATAATTTAATCGTAAACGGTTGATACCCACACTATGGAATTGTTCCATAATAAAATTTTTAAACTTCCGCTGCACCGGGTATCAATCGTGATTGATCTGAACGCCAGTTTTTCCAACATCAGTATGCTGCTTTAGGTGAAAACTGAATTCTCATAATTCCTAATGCATTTGAATTTGATTAGAATTATGAAAATTAATCCGTCAATATTTGAATAGGTTTAACTGTTCTAGAAATAGACTTTTAAATAAATTAGAAGAATTCTCTGTGATTTAAGATTAAATCTGGATCCTAGATTTGCCACTTTTTTGCATAATTTGTTTGGTACCTTCGTGTGTCTTGGTTGTCTCATTTTAATTAAATTTTCCTTTCAGCTATTTTAATTCATATTTCTTAAGCAGTTTTTATTTTAAATTCTTATTTTATTTAAGTCAAATCTCTCTTTATGATTTTGTCTAGATTAAGTAAAATAATTCATTCTTGAAAATTAAATACAGTCCCTGTGGGGTCGATACTTGGACTATCTGTCCACTTACTATTACTTGACCTAGTGCACTTGCTAGTTGATACAGAATTAAGCGGTCATAAACTAGGCTCAGTTTCAGGACATGACAGTTACATGAATTTTCATTTGTTCTATAGGCTCGTACCTCTATGTCCTTGAGTTTTAAGGAGACAGAAAATCATGTCTGGTAGATGAATCATGACTGCAGGACTAGAGCGTGATTAACAGCACCATGGGTAGGGCCATCCGGTTTGGTAGAGGATCGTTCCCATTATATCGGATGTTTCTTCGGGTACATACGACAAAATTTAGTCTTGTATTTACTTTTATTTTCGTTCTTTTTATGACCGAAAAACATGATAGACTCTATAAAAAATATCAAAAATGAAAATAACATACAAGTTAAATGGAAAAAAAAATGAAAATAAGATGCAAGCTACATGAATACAAATGAAATTCTGAAAGAGTGGGTGCCCTGTTAGCCAACTTGTGGCTAAGGGTCTTTATGACTCTATTTGTAAACAATCTTTGTTTAATATAATTTACACTCTTCATTGCCTTTTGCTTTATCTTTTATCATATTATTATGTTGTGACGTACTATACGATGTTTAGATAAAGACCTTGAATATACTAGAGTGCATGTAAGATATGATAGTAGATTTGAATGACTATCATGAAACACATCTTATAATCACTGTATATTCTAAACAGTTACTAGTCAATTGAGCCGTCCGCAAATAAGGATAAGGATCGCTCGAGATTGAGACTAGCATTTGCGATGCCAAGTACCACGTTTCATTGGTATGGAACATAGAGATGTTTGAAGCATGCAAATGGATATTCATTTGATGGATGATCAAACTACCCTATTCGGACTTTCCAAGTGGTTTTCACTAATTGAGTGGATAAGTCCGCGGTTTTGGTTGTACATCATTAGTCCTTACTACTTGAAACATCATGATGAGACTATATATGCTAGTACTGTACTTTGACTCGTTTACCGACTCTATGGGGGTCAACAGGTGTCGAGATTGGGTACAGTTACGACACATATAGGAGTCGATGCTTTGTTGTCAAAGATTCACCACACGCTTGCGAGTGTGGATATCCTATGCGATCTGAGGAGATATTAGTATGACAAATCTCTGGCCAGAGTACATGATGTGCTTTAGGTTACTTGGTTTCCTAGTTTCACATGCGATGTCACTATTTGATCTTCAAGATGTATTGCATAGTTATCGAATCTCGAACGACTCTCAATATATCAATGGTTGTTGATTCGATCGAGATATATGGATGAAGGGACCGCACTGTACGCTAACCAAAACCTACTGGTTCTTGCAGGCACTATCAGTGATACCTAGGGAATCATGGGGCGATGTTGCTAGGCGCTCTTACCATGATTTGATGGGTAAGTCGGAAATTGTTGTTCCGAGTCACAAGGAATTGTGGGCCCACGGCTAGCTGTATCTCTGAACCATTGAGGGTTACACAAGTAATAGATTTCTAATCTCCGTTGAGATAATTAAATTTAATGAGTTAAATTTAGCAAATGAGAATTAGGACTTCTTATTAAAGAGTAGAGGGAGTGAGATTTTCTAAAATGACATAGGGATGCCATTTTTGGAAATCACTGAATTCAGATTCAGAAAATTTATCTTGACTTTAAAATATGCAGAAAAGGTTTCTGTACACATTGGTGAAATTGGTTTATCAATTTGAGTCACGATGAATTTTATATTAATTTCTGAACATGCGGGCTTTGTTTGTCAGGCTTGAAATTATGACTAATGGGCCCTAAGCTGTTAGCAACCCACATTATAAATAAGTTATTGCAGTACAGAAATTAGACACAACAGTTCATAAATTTCAAAACCTAGAGAGATCTCTCCCTAAGGTTTCGGCCGCCCCTCTCCCCTCTGTGTTCGAAAATCCAGTCTGCAATTTTCGAAAATTGCAGTCTGGTTTAACAGATAAAATCTGTTAAATTCTCTTCGTAGAAACTTCTGATAGTCTTTCTAGTGCAGTCAATCAGAGGGATTTAGAATTCTGTTCGTGGACCTGATTCAGGAGTTGATCGAGCGAGTTATCAGTTCCTGGGATTTACAAGAAGAGCAGAGAAATCTGTTGGAGTCCATAACCTCAAGTTGAGACTTGAGAGGTAAAATTTAATTGCATTTTATTTTACTTATTTGTTTTAATCGTTAGGATTTGATACTCATGATCTGGAATCGTTCCATATCAGAAAAATAAAAATTTTTAAACTTCCACTGCTACGGGTATCACATCTGACAGCGGATCAAACGATTAAAATTTATCGATTGTACAAAGCCTCGATTTTTCAAAAAAATAAAACAAAAAAAATATTTTTCGGGAGGCTGCCCGCTGCCCTGCGCACAGATTGTCTGCGCGCAGCTAGGCCGCGGGCGCGGCCCAGCAGCCCAGCGTGCTGGGCTAGGGCAAACGTTGCCCTAGCCCGGCGCGCAGCTGGGCCGCACTCGGCGGCCCAGCAACTGGGCTGGGCTCCCAGCCCGAAAGTCGGGGGGGGGGGGGGGGTGCTGCCCGGGATTGTCCCGGGCAGCCCAGAAAAATTAAAAATATTATTTTTGAAATTTTGAATTTTGGCCCGTTAATTGTTATCGGGCCCGGTTTTTGGCCCGATTAAAAATTGTTTAGTTGGGTCAAAATTGTTCGAGCCCAAAATTTTAAGAAAATTAATTTTTGGATAAATTTTGGAAATTTATAAATTTAATCCAATAAATTAAAATTTTTAAAATTAATTATTTTGGTACAATTGATTATAAAATATGATTTTATATATGAAATTAGATTTTATATATAAAATATGATTTTATGGATAAACTAGATAAAATATGATTTTATATATAAAATAAGATTTTATGTATGAAATATGATTTTATCTATTTACTATTATTGCCACTTTGAATTGCATGTTATCCAATCATTTAATTGAATTAAATAATTGGATAAAAGGATGATCGATTGCCATGACCAAATTTTTAGGTGCATTTTAGGTTGTTTACATTTGGTTTTTATTATTACTGTTGGATTTTATTAATGGGCTTGGTTTATGGCCCAATTTGATTTGTCATTTGTAATAAAAGTGGGGCCTGGTTAATGGCTCGTTCCCACCCTTAAATATGTATCCCCTACTTGTCATCGAAATTTATTGTAAATTTATTAGACTTAGTGGGAGATAAAGATTTGAAGACAATGGTGGGCCCAGCAGACAATAAAAACCGAAGAAATGTAAATTGGAAGATCAATGTAATAGGATTGCATTGCATACTTGCATATCACCTAGGATTGGACTTAGACTCGTGATTGGCAACCACGGGTCGAGTAGATCTAGGCATCGATCATCCTTTATATAATATTTGATATTATTGTTGTATGCATGTTTAGAAGAAATTGCATGAATCCCGCAAGCATACAAAATTTTAAATGATGAGACAAATTTTTCAAAATTAAAATCCCTCATTTTAAATATGATTTAAAATTGATATCAAGATTAACAAAAGAGAATTTAAATATTGTTTAAATGTTCCTACCTTCCATCAAGATGCTACCCGCGGGCATGGTCCGTCTCATATTATTGGGGGGCCCGTTCATCGGAAAGTTGTACATTGGATCGACACATATTGTAAGTTGGGTGGAACTCCCGTGGGATTGGCTCATATTATTGGGGATCCATACGGCGATCTTCCATCACAACTTAATATCGGTGGGTCATCTTGACATGTCACAATAAACGGCGTCATATTATTGGGCTCTTATTGGACATGAGGTAAAAACATGGGGGTTGTTTTGGAAGCAATTGAGCTCTACCTTTTGAAAAATTATGGTTGGCTGATATTATTCGTGACTATAATTTGTCAATTAGACTCCATGTTCCTACTAAGGAAACCAGTTTCTCGTTTTCATTAGAGGGTGGTGAAATCGTTAAAATAGTGGGAGTGTAATTCATAAAATTAATCTCGCCTTATTTTATGTCTTAGTAAATGAATTAAACAATCACCGATTATTTTCTGTTTCTTTTCAGTATTTCATTATGATGAATTCGCGCAATCCACATGTTCCAATTCTCAAACAAAATAAAATGACTGGCGCAAACTATACGGATTGGTTCCGTAAATTAAAATTGTCCTGAGTTCGGAGAAGATTTTCTACGTGCTAGAAAAGGCTCCTCCGAAAATAGCCCCGGCTGATGTAACTTCGGAAATGTTGGCCGAACTATAGAAATGGTGGGACCATGATCTCAAGGCTAAATGTTCATGCAAAGCTGGAAAAGTCTAAAGAAGTTTGCCATCACTTCAAGAAACTCGGTTACTGGAAGCACAACAGCAAAGAATATATCGAGCAGTTACGAACTGCAAAGGATATATTTTATATTGAAATAAATGTTTTACTTAATACTACTTCTTGGGTATTGGATACCAGATGTGGTTATCACATTTGCAATGAGTTACAGATGATGACAAGAAGTCGTAGGCTAAGGATGGGTAAGACCCAGTTAAGGCTCGGGAATGGTTCCAGAGTTAAAGCCAAAGCTGTGGGAAACGTTTGTTAATTTTTCAAAACAATTTTAAGCTATTTTTTAGAGATGTTTTATTTGTGCCAGATTTTATTAAAAACATTATTTCTATGCTTGATAGAGATGGTTTTTCTTGCAATTTTGTGAATGAGATTTGCAATATTTACAAGAATGAATGTTTGATTGGAACTGGACAACTTGAAACGATCTATATAACTTAAAATTAAAATACGTACCAGTTAATTATGTTGATAAATCGGCAACAACAATTAAAAGGAAAAACGATAGTCAAAACCCGGCAAACCTTTGGCATGCTAGGCTTGGTCATATTTCCTCACGAAGAAGGAATAAGCTAGTGGGAAAAGGAATGTTTGATTCGTCAGATATAAACTCTCTACCTACTTGTGAGTCCTGTCTGAAAGGAAAAATGACTAAAACACTTTTTAAGGGAAAACCAGAGCGTAGTTAAAATCTATTGGATTTGATTCATACAGATGTTTGTGGCCCATTTAGTATTGGTACTAAATATGGTCACACCTACTTCATTACCTTTACTGACGATTATTCTAGGTATGGGTATTTATAATTGATGAAATATAAATCTGAATCGTTTGAAAGGTTCAAAGAATTCAAGAATGAAGTAGAAAACCAGCTAGGTAAAAGTATTAAAGCACTTCAATCTGATCGAGGTGGTGAATACTTAAGTACCGAGTTTTTGGACTATCTGAAAGAAAATTGAATTCTTTCTCAGTGGACTCCTCCTGCCACACCTCAGCTTAATGGTGTAGCAGAGCATCGTAATAGAACTCTGTTGGACATGGTTTGATCTATGATGAGCTTCACTGAGCTCCCACCCTCTTTTTGGGGCTATGCACTTGAAACGGCGGTATTGTTGTTGAACAATGTCCACACTAAAGAAGTGAACAAAACACCATATGAATTATGGACTGGAAAAACTCCTAAGTATTCGTACTTGAGGATTTGGGGATGTCCTGCTTACGTGAAGCAGACACTGGGAGATAAGTTGGATAATCGATCCACTTTATGTTATTTTGTAGGGTATCCGAAGAATTCGATCAGATATTATTTCTATCATCCTAATGAAACAAAAGTGTTTGTTTCTAGGAATGCCACCTTTCTTGAGAAGGAATTCTTACTTGATAAAAAAGGCAAAATGATGGAACTCGAAGAAGTTCGAGAAGCACCCGATATACAAAATAGCAACCTCACACCTCAGGAACCAATAATTGACACGCCACCTCTTAGAAGATCCGAAAGGACTTCTAGACCTCTTGATCGACTTAATCTCCTACTTGAAGGGGATCAAAATGAGCCCATCGTTGGATGTGATCCAACAAACTTCAAGGAGGCAATTTTTTATGACGATTCGAATTTATGCCTTGAAGCCATGTAGTCTGAAAATAGACTCCATGCATGCAAACCAAGTTTGGTCTTTAGTAGATCCTCCCGATGGAATTGTTCCTATAGGGTGTAAATGGATCTACAAGAGAAAACTTGGGCCTGATGGTAAAGTGCTGACCTACAAGGCACGATTGGTCGCAAAAGTTTATACACAAAGACAAGGTGTTGACTATGATGAAACTTTTTCACCAGTCGCAATGTTCAAGTCCATAAGAATCTTAATTTCCATAGCAGCATGGTATGACTATGAGATATGGCACATGGATGTGAAGACTGCATTTCTTAATGAAAACATTAAGGAAGAGATCTATATGACGCAGCCCGAGGGATTCACATCCATGGGAAGCGAGCATAAAGTATGCAAGCTTCAGAGATCAATTTATGGTCTCAAACATGCATCAAGAAGTTGGAACCAGAAATTTGATGAAACAATAAAGGAATTTGGTTTCATCAAGAACCCGGAGGAACCGTGCGTGTACAAGAAAGTGGTTAAGGTTGTTGTTACATTCTTAGTACTTTATGTTAAAGACATCCTACTCATTGGGAATGATGTAGGGATGTTGCAGTCAACAAAGATATGGTTGTTAGGTAGATTATCAATGAAGGACTTGGGTGAGGCGTCCAATATTCTAGGAATACAGATCTATAGAAATAGATCTAAGAGAATGATAGGACTCACTCAAGCACCCTACATCGACACCATATTGAAAAGGTTTTCTATGGATGAGTCCAAGAGAGGACATCTACCTATGTGCCATGGAGCTTATCTATCCAAGTCAATGTCTCCAAAGACTGACGAAGAAATAGAGAAAATGACACACGTACCATATGCGTCAGCCATAGGTAGTATCATGTATGGGATGATATTTACCAGACCGGATGTAGCCTTTGATCTGAGTGTCACGAGCAGATATCAGGCCAACCCCGGTCAAATGCATTGGAAAGCTGTGAAGGATATTCTTAAGTACTTAAGAAGGACTAAGAATATTTTCATGGTTTATGGGGGAAGAGAATTGAAATTGGAAGACTATACCGACTCTAGCTTCCAAAGTGACGTGGAAGACTTGAAATCAACCTCTGGATTTGTATTCATGCTCAATGGCGGTTCTGTCTCTTGGAAGAGTTCCAAGCAGGACACCACAGCGGATTCCACCACTAAGGCATAATACATTGCAGCATCAACTGCTGCTAAAGAAGCCGTTTGGATGAGGAATTTCGTCCAAGAGTTGGGGGTCATTCCTGAAGCTGTTGGTCCAGTCCCGGTGTACTGTGACAACACTGGTGCCGTTGCTCAGGCAAAGGAACCAAGGTCTCATCAAAGATCCAAACACATACTGAGAAAATACCACATCGTCCGGGAGATCGTGGAAAGAGGAGACATCACTGTCGAGAGAGTGGCCTCTGCAGACAATATCGCTGATCCATTTACTAAGCCCTTGCCAGAACCATTATTTGACAAACATCGCGAAGCAATGGGACTACGTAGTATGACTAGTTGGTTTTAGGGCAAGTGGAAGATTGAAAGAGTGGGTGCCCTGTTAGCCAACTTGTGGCTAAGGGCCTTTATGACTCTATTTGTAAACAATCTTTGTTTAATATAATTTACACTCTTCATTAACTTTTGCTTTATATTTTATCATATTATTATGTTGTGACTTAATATACGATGTTTAGATAAAGACCTTGAATATACTAGAGTGCATGTAAGATATGATAGTAGATTTGAATGAGTATCATGAAACACATCTTATAATCACTGTATATTCTAAACAGTTCCTAGTCAATTGAGCCGTCCGCAAATAAGGATAAGGATCGCTCGAGATTGAGACTAGCATTTGCGATTCCAAGTACCACGTTTCATTGGTATGAAACATAGAGATGTTCGAAGCATGCAAATGGATATTAATTTGATGGATGATCGAACTACCCTATTCGGACTTTCCAAGTGGTTTTCACTAATTGAGTGGATAAGTCCGCGGTTTTGGTTGTACACCATTAGTCCTTACTACTTGAAACATCATGGAGACTATATATGCTAGTACTGTACTTTGACTCATTTACCGACTCTATGAGGGTCAACAGGTGTCTAGATTGGGTACAGTTATGACACATATAGGAGTCGATGCTTTGTTGTCAAGGATTCACCACACGCTTGCGAGTGTGGATATCCTATGCGATCTGAGGAGATATTAGTGTGACAAATCTCTGGCCAAAGTACATGATGTGTTTTAGGTTACTTGGTTTCTTAGTTGCACATGCGATGTCACTATTTGATCTTCAAGATGTATTACATAGTTATCGAATCTCGAACGACTCTCAATATACCAATGGTTGTTGATTCGATCGGGATATATGGATGAAGGGACCGTACTGTACGCTAACCAAAACCTACTGGTTCTTGCAGGCACTATCAGTGATACCTAGGGAATCATGGGGCGATGTTGCTAGGCGCTCTTACCATGATTCGATGGGTAAGTCGGAAATTGTTGTTCCGAGTCACAAGGAGTTGTGGGCCCACGGCTAGCTGTATCCCTGAACCATTGAGGGTTACACAAGTAATAAATTTTTAATCCCCATTGAGATAATTAAATTTAATGAGTTAAATTTAGCAAATGAGAATTAGGACTTCTTATTAAAGAGTAGAGGGAGTGAGATTTTCTAAAATCACATAGGGATGCCATTTTTGGAAATCACTGGATTCGGATTCAGAAAATTTATCTTGACTTTAAAATATGCAGAAAAGGTTTTTGTACACATTGGTGAAATTGGTTTATCAATTTGAGTCACGGTGAATTTTATATTAATTTCTGAACATGTGGGCTTTGCTTGTCAGGCTTGAACTTATGACTAATGGGCCCTAAGCTGTTTGCAGCCCACATTATAAATAAGTTATTGCAGTACAGAAATTAGACACAACAGTTCATAAATTTCAAAACCTAGAGAGCTCTCTCCCTAGGGTTTCGGCCGCCCCTCTCCCCTCTGTGTTCGAAAATCCAGTCTGCAATTTTTGAAAATTGCAGTCTGGTTTAACAGATCAGATCTGTTAAATTCTCTTCGTAGATACTTTTAATAGACTTTCTAGTTCATTCTATCAGAGGAATTAAGAATTCTTTTCGTGGACCTGGTTCAGGAGTTGATCGAGCGAGTCATCAGTTCCTGGGATTTACAAGAAGAGCAGAAAAATCTGTTGGAGTCCATAACCTCAAGTTGAGACTTGAGAGGTAAAATTTAATTGCGTTTTATTTTACTTATTTGTTTTAATCGTTAGGATTTGATACCCATGATCTGGAATCGTTCCAGATCAGAAAAATAAAAATTTTTAAACTTTCGCTGCTACGGGTATCACATCTGACAGATCCAAGAACGTGTTCTAACAAATTCACCATAACATAAGCAAAAATAAAAAAATACATGCAAGTTACATGTCATGCACTGAGTCCAAGATGCATCATCGACATTATTTAACAATTTAAAAATCGTGAAAATACAAGCCATGTAGTATGTAAAATAGCCAAAATACAGTCTATAACATAAATCCTAACTGTTTTTACAATGAAAACCAAGTGCGGAAGTAATACCATAATAGAAATTAAAACCAAATTTGATGCTTGAGTCTTCATGTCTCGTATTTGATCTCCAACCCCTAAACATGTGTTGTTCATCATCTTCCAATTGATCCTATCCATTATCTGAGAGGAAAGTAAGAGGTGTGAGTGTCTGGGAAACACTCATCAAATGGGAGCCAATCGTACATACGAATATCAAGACATACATATAATAAGAGTTGAAAGGTGACATGTCGCAGAACATGTCGGGAAATGAATCAAGATAGAGATCAGACATAATTCAAAACATTGCATTAGAACATATTATAGCTGAAGCATAAACTTATACATGGCACACTTATTAATTTTCTTTATCCATGATATATTGATCAGTCTTTAATTGTAACTCCTTTAAGGAACAATGTCTTATATTCGTTATTATAATCAATCGTATCAGGGTCTTATCATATCTTATCATGTTTTCGGAAATTTTCTTATCTTTTCTCAATTCAAATCCTAACAGTGCATTTCCAAATTTCACAGCATATCAAGGAATCATGCAGAACGAAACCAATAGCGGAGCTAGAAATTTCAATCTACCCGGGCTATAATTTTTACCTCTTGAATCATTCAATATTTTGAATTTAATTACCCGGGATAATATCAAATTATTTCAAAAAGTTTTGAAATTAATATATATAAAATTTTTTAAAAAAATTGTGCCACCCGTGCTTTGTGTGGCTCCGCCATTGAACGAAACATATATGAAATTGACGTGCATGAAACGAGTATTGTACGATCAAGTTTTTAGAAAATAGGAACATCATTATTTTAAAACATACATATACAAGCCCACTTACCTTGATTTATTGGATTAAAATGTGAGTGAAACTTGCCGGAAGGATCTAACACAAAGGCTTTCGAATCCTTGAAATTGTGCAGAATTCGGTGCTTCAGGTTTGTATTATCTACTCTGTCTTGGGCATGCGCAACTCCTTGCTTGAATCTTGGGGTAGAATTTTGGCTACTGCAATGGATTGAAAGTGGTAGAATAGGGACACAAAATTCTGATGTCCTTCTTACTCGAAAATGCTAGTGTTTTTGTGCTTAATAGTGTGATTTTCCTCTCAATTATTGGTGTATTTATAGGGAACTTGAATCATATGAATGACCATGATTTTAAGGACATTATAGTCTATTTTTAATGTCATTATCAGCCATTAATTGGTTGTTAAAAATTTGATCAGTGACTCTTCAAATTCAAAATTGAATGAGGATGAAATGCTTGGTCCAAGATGGGGTTACATTGAGCTTAATTCAGCTGAATAATCCCTCAACAAATTCAAATTTGTGGCTGTTGATGGGTGCATGAATTTTGAATTTTGTAGTGTCAAGTTGTGGTGCACTATCTTGCTACATGCTTGGCCTTTTATATCTCCTTATGCTAGTTTGAGTCTTCACATTACAATTTACAGGACTAAAAATACAAATTTATCGTTAACATGTTCAAAAGTGAAAAAAATACAAATAACATGATAGCAGTTGCAGTTCTCCTATCTTATGTATACACACACAATTATTCATTGTAATTTTGGTTCTCAAAGAAGTCAGAATTTTATTTTGAGTTGGTGATCATCTTTGTTTTATTTCAATTTTAATCTATCATTTTACTATGTTAGCCCTTCTGTCGTGGGAATATTTGGGGGTGGAGTGCTCGACACCACATTGACATTTACTATTAAAATTATACAAAATAAAAGACTGAACAAATTGTTAAAAAATATTTGAATCAAGATCGAATTAGGACAATATCGAGATACAAAAAGTTCATAAAACCGTCTCATAAGTCAATTGTGTGATACATATATTGTTAGATATAAGTTCTTAAGATTTTATTTTATCTTATATTCTTGTTTATATTTTTACCTTGTATATAGGTATTTATCTTGGGATGTGATTTGCATCCATCTAGACTGATAGTATTACTCTTGTATAAATACACTTATTGTGAGATCAATAAAATTATCATTCTCTCAATCTCTACATGGTATCAAAGCCATTAGACCAACACCATTAAACCCTAAATTTTTTTCTTTTTACATGGTCGATGGCTTGCCCCAAGTCACCATCGTGACCAACACTACCTCCTCCTCACCGTTCGCCTCTCTCATTGCCATCAATGTGGCGGCTCAAGTTCCTTTGAAACTCACCTCTACAAAATACCCAGCATGGCGACTTCAATTCCAGTCTCTGCTCATCGGTTATGATCTCTTTGGATATGTCAATGGCTCGACGCCTTGCCCTTTGTCGACCATCACAAGTGCCGGTGTTACGGTCTTCAATCCTGCTCACACCTTCTGGGTTCACCAGGATCAATTGTTTCTCAATGGTATTATTGGTGCTCTCTCCCCCACCTTAATTTCGTTTATTGCCGCCTCTCTCACGTCTCATGATGCATGGCACACCTTAGCCAAAACCTATGCGGCTCCAAGTCGTGGTCTATCTTACAACTCAAGACTCAGATTTCTAACCCGATAAAAGGCTCCAAGTCTATCACATACTATATGCACGACATCAAGGCAACTGTTGATGCCCTTGCTGTGATGAATGTCCCCATCGACATTGAAGACCTCATGCTGAAAGTGCTCCATGGTCTTGATGACAATTATAAAGATCTCTCTCATGCTCTACAGGCTCGTGGCGTTCCTGTCTCCTTCGATGAATGCACAAAAAGCTCATTCACTTCAAGGCCCAGCTTTCTGCCAAAGCACCACCTTCTGGCCATTCAACTACGGCCTTTGCTGCATCTCGCTCTGGCCACCAGCAGCCCTACAACTCCTCCCTTGGTCAAACTCGTTCACCGGGTGGTCCACGGGGTCGCGATTATCGTCCACCAAGCACTTTGCAGTCACGCCCCTCCAGCTCCAGCCACACCCCTCGCCCCTACCTCGGCCGCTGCCAACTCTGTGGCACCCAAGGACACTCCGCCAGGTGTTGTACCATATACCAACATCTACCATGAAACCCGCAAACCCAACCTCCAACTTCTCAAACATGCCCTGCCTATACTCCACCCCAAGCCCATACCGCCTCCCACTCCTATCCTCCTCCGAGTCCTGCCGAGTGGCTTCTAAATTTTGGGGCCTCTCATCATGTCCCCACAGACTTATTCAATCTGTCTTTGCACTCGCCCTACCATGGCCCTGACAACATTGTTGTGGGCAATGGTTCTGGTTTGTCCATCTCACACACTGAAACTCTTACTTTACGTACATTTTTGTCATTCTTATCCTTGTTTGATACATTATATGTTCCTTCAATGCAAAAAAATCTTATTTCTGTTGCCTATTTATGTAATACTAACAATGTTTCTGTTACATTCCTTCCCTCCTCTTTTCAGGTGACGAATCTTCACACGGGAGCTCTGCTGCAAACGGGTCATGTAAGAATGGTGTTTATGTTTGACCATCCCCTACCACTTCCTCTACTACCCCTGTCGCACTCACCTCTGCTGCTGAGTCTCTGTCTCTCTGGCACTCCCGTTTGGATCATCCCACCTCGGCTGTTGTCAGTTATCTAGTTTCTAATAAGGCCATTCCGGTCAAGTCTCGCTCTTTTTCAAATTTTCATTGTAACTCATGCAATATTAATAAAAGTCATAAACTTTATTTTTCTGATTCGACTCTTACTTCCTCGTCCTTTCTTGACTTATTGTTTTCGGATGTCTGTACCTCTCCGGTCCTCTTTTCCGATGGGTACAAATATTACTTAATAATTGTCGATCACTACTCTAAATATATTTGGTATTATACCCTGCATCGTAAATCTGATATTTTGTTTTCTTCGTCTATAAAAGTCTGGTTGAAAATTACTTTAATCGTAAAATCAAATGTCTTTACACTGATAATGGTGGTGATTTTCTTGCTCTCAAACCCCTGCTAACTCAGTATGGCATCACCCATCTCACCACTCCACCCCATACACCTAAACACAATGGCTTCGCTGAACGCCGCCATCTGTATATTGTTGAAACGGGTCTCACCCTTCTTCATCAAGCATACATACCCTCTAATCTCTGGCCCTTTTCCTTCACCACTATTGTCTATCTAATCAATCGCATGCCCAAGTCTAATCTGTCCATTGTCTCTTTCTATGGAAAGCTTTACCTTTGTCGCCCCAATCTCAACAAGCTTCAAGTTTTTGGCTGTCTATGCTATCCTTGGTTGCATCCGTATACCAAACACAAGTTAGATCCTCGCTCCTCTCCGTGCGTCTTTCTTGGCTACTCGCTCACTCAAAGTTTCTATCTATGTCTTGATCTCAATTCCTCTAAAATGTTTGTCTCCCGTCATGTCCGCTTCATTGAGTCAGTCTTTCCTTATGTACCGTCCCTAAACAGCCCCTTACCCAAAACATCTTCGTCCCCTAACCTCTCGGCCATTCCAATCCACAACCATGTCTGCCCCGTACCTGCGCCACCTTGCATGGACCCACAAAAGCTCTCCCGTCCGGATTCTTCATCTGCTTCCCCGCCACCCACTCCATGCCATACGCCCTCAACCACCCCTTCATCCTGTTCGCAAAGCTGCCACCCCATGCTCACACGGGCTAAAAATCATATCACCAAAACCAAATAAAAAGTACTCCCTTGTTTCCACCTCTGGTGCCGATGATAGCGACCTCACCTGTGTCACTTCAGCTCTTCGTGATCCCAGATGGCGTTCTGCAATGTCTTTAGAATTTGATGCACTACTCCAGAATGGTACATGGGATCTTGTTCCACCTAATCCTTCCTATAACCTGGTTGGCTGCAAATGGGTTTTCCGTACCAAACGTCTTGCTGACGGGTCTGTTGAACGGTATAAGGCTCGACTTATTGCAAAAGGATTTCATCAACGTCCTGGTCTTGATTTCCATAACACATTTAGTCATGTGGTTAAACCAGTCACTGTTCGCACTGTTCTCAGTTTGGCTGTGCACCGTGGCTGGCCTCTGCGTCAGCTCAACGTCAACAATGCATTCCTTAATGGTTCTCTTGATGAAGAAGTTTATATGGCTCAGCCTTCAGGGTTCACAAACAGTAACTTTTCATCTTATGTTTGCAAACTCAACAAGGCTATCTATGGTCTGAAGCAAGCTCCCCGTGCCTGGTTTCATGAGCTCCGACGATTTCTTCTTCATCTTGGGTTTTTGAATTCTCGCTCCGATAGCTCGCTGTTTATTCTTCGGAGTTCAGGCCACTTATTATATCTTTTTGTCTATGTTGATGATCTGATTCTAACAGGCAGTCCCGACCATCTGGTTGATGATATTGTTACCCATCTGGCCTCTCGTTTCTCACTGAAAGATTTAGGCCCTCTGTCTTACTTTCTGGGTGTTGAAGATGGTTCTCATTCTGGTGGTCTCACTTTATCCAAATCCGTTATACGCTTGACATCCTTGAACGGTTTAACATGCAGCACTGTAAGCTCGTCAGCACTCCTCTTGCTGTTGGTAGTTGCTTGCAACTTAATGATGGTGCTTCTCCCACTGATGCTACGTGTTATCATCAAGCGGTTGGTAGTCTTCAATATCTTCTCATGACTCGTCCTGACATTGCCTTTTTTGTCAATCATCTTTCTCAGTTCATGCACTCTTCCTCTGAGACATATTGGAGTGCTCTCAAGTGTCTGCTTCCCTATTTGCATGGTACTATTAACATGGGCCTTCACATTCGCCCGAATTCCTCCTCATCCCTTCATGGCTTCACTGATGCGGATTGGGGTGGTAATCCTGACGATCGCTACTCCGCAGCGGCATATGTCATCTTTCTTGGTGCCAATCCTATTTCCTGGAGCTCCAAGAAACAGAAAACTGTTGCTAGGTCATCTACTGAGGCCGAATACAGGGCGTTAGCTTCGGGTGCTGCTGAAATCTCTTGGATTTGTTCTTTACTCGATGAACTTGGTGTCTCTCTCCCTTCCGCGCCTGTTATCTACAGTGACAATATTGGTGCTACATATTTGTGATAATCATGTGTTTCATTCTTGTATGAAACATATAGCATTGGACTATCATTTCGTTCGTGAGCTTGTTCAAGCTGGCGAGTTGCGTGTTTCCCATGTTTCGTCTGCCGATCAGCTTGCCGATGCCCTTACCAAACTTTTGTCTAGCCAACGTCTTCGGCACTTATTATTCAAGATTGGTGTTTCTTGGAACCTCCATCTTAAGGGGGCATGTTGGATATAAGTTGTTAAGATTTTATTTTATCTTCTATTCTTGTTTATATCTTTACCTTGTATATAGGTATTTATCTTGGGATGTGATTTGCATCCATCTAGACTGATAGTATTTCTCTTGTATAAATACACTTACTGTGAGATCAATAAAATTATCATTCTCTCAATTTCTACATATATCCTATCCGATACGACCTATAAAAATATTAAATATTATTTTAAGACCGAATTTTACTTTAAATGAATCAAATCGTTCAATCTCACCACACGACAAGAGACCCGCTCTACATGGATGAAAAGAACGTGGCAATAGTATACTGTATACATGGGGTGTGTGTGAATTGTGATGAGACAATAATTGAAGGATTGATGAGGCAGTGGGGCATGTTGTTTCACTGGGCCCGTCAGGCCCACCATCCAGAGCCCACAAGTATTTTCCACCAAATTCTAATCATCCTATGCCACAAATTTCATTTGCGTCAAGTCCTTTGTTTGTTTTTTTTTTTATAATTGCCTATTGTCAAATCAATTCTCAACTTTTGGTCATTTCTCTCTACACTTTACAGTTTGTTAGCAACATGGGATCCATCCTATTTTTTTTCCTCAAGTTTTGATGCGATCATGCAATCACCGAAAGTGAAATAACATGTATATTTGTTTTTTTTTTTTTTTAATTTCTGGGTTTTTCGAATTTGGACACAAAAATCAGTATTTTTTTTTTTGACAATTTTAACGTCCCATTTTTTTAATGTTTTATTCCCAAATATCTCATATTGTGGCTGCTTTTTGGTGTTACACATAGATATGAATGCAATTTTGGTTAATGAAATTGGTCGAATTCAAATAAAAAATATTTCAGTTTTTCATTTTCTTCGCGATTATGTTTGAATCAATAGGTCCGCTACATAAATTAAAGTTCCCACCTCTGTGATTTCCTTTTTTTGAACGAAAAAACATTCATTAAAACCACAAAATTAAGTCATTAGTTACAAGAACAGAACGTAGAACACTACTATTAATTCACCCTATATTCGATGGAGAAAGAAAGAATTTAGGTTGTGTAGGATCATCAATTCATTCAATATTACAATATAATGTTGAATTGAGAGGGGTGAAATTTGTTCTCAAGAGTCAGTATACCAACTCCTTGTGATTTGATTTGTGCTTGAGCACTATAAACATGTAAAAATTGTTGCCTAGTAGTAACAGATACGAAGAATGGAATGCCTTCAAGAAATTTACAACTTCTACAAGAAAAAAAAAAAAAAAAAAAAATATAGCTAGCCCTGTACAGCAGTTCATCCATCATCTTTCCTCAAAACCGTGCCGCTGTGTTACTATATTATAAGATCGAGCACGCGCCACCGCGTGCTGGAGTGAGTTATCTCCATTTAGCTGTCAGGAAATGCATCATCCAAACGTGCATGCTCCTAAGAATTTAAGGGAGGACCCGGAAGATTTTGCATGATTTAGGCCACACTTGGGATCAAATTAAAGTCCACTCGAATATTCATTAAAACTTGTGTCCGTTGAAACTTGCTCAATATCTTCCAACAGTGATTCATCTCTAACGTTGTTAACGTTGTCCCTTGCTTCATGAGAGTACTTTTCACAGATGCAAGGCTGCGGGTTTTCGTGGAACACAGTACCCTTTCCTGGCTTCACCTCATCAGGTTCTCCCATGAAACCAACTTGGGATTTTCGCACCTCTGAGGCGAATTCTTCCCACGCCATTCTGTGTCGATCATGAAATGATCGATACAGCTTCCTTGCGTTGGGGCGAATCGTAGGCTTGTGTCCGAAATATCTCCTGCAACAAGTAAAGAAGACGATTTTAATCGGAGTATGTACTACTAATTGAATATGCATAAAAAAAAATAAAAATAAAGAGCAGTGACCAATTATTAGTTACCTCCTCCCAGCTAGTATTCTTGCCATGTTTCCATTGTTATTTGCCACGAAAACATCGCTTTTGTCACAGACGATGAAGTCCAATGCAGCCATGCGAGAGGAATACGGCGAAAACTCTGCTAGCTCTTCCTTGCTAGCAAGGCTCTCTTTAGTGTGGAGATTTGGGAAGAGGGCTTTCAGAGGTGCCAGTGTTTCATCACCTCCGTATACTTCCCCTGACGCTACGTATATATGAACGTCGCTCCCGAATCCTAACGCTCTCAACATCAGCCCAACTTCCTCAGGACTAAGAGGGCACTTTCCATTCCTCCGTTCCTTGTCTGGATTTTTAGTCTGCAATATATATTTCAAGCATGCCAATGGTAAACATATATACTATGATCAAAACTTTTGATGGGGTATATACTCATGTTACTGTCTGGACTTACATGTAAAGTAGGCCATCTCTTTCGTATCGCTCCAAGTTCTTTTATTTCTTTCTCTCCACCACCATAATAGCATCCAGAGAATGCCAGCATATCGGGTTCGTATCTGCCATGTTAGAAGCTTGGCATGAATATTGGTCCTTGTGTATGAATATTAATCCTACATTGCAAATAATGCACAAGTTTCATGTATATATAGTACCTTAAATGCAGAGCAACAAAATGTTTGCTTTTCATCCTCATTCTCTCTGTCAGTTTCCCACCCATCTCAAGAATAGGATCGGTATACCTCAAAGCATGGTAGTTAACCCTACATCTCAGTTTCTGTAAATCCACGTCCAGCCGATTCGACAGCCTGTAATCAAACTTTGTAAGCTGGACTGCCTGCACCTAAAGAGAGACACGAGATGTCGATCGCTTTAGTGCTTGTATTGTATCTCAATGAATCAAAGAAGGAAGGACATTTAATTAGCATATACCCACATGCTTTTTGTTGAACTTGGGCAGGACACGAGTCCGGTAGCACTCTGGATCGCATTTCCTTGGAACACGCATGGTTACGACGTTTCCTGCATCACGTGGAAGCTCTTGTATAATTTTGACATCTTCTGACAGAGATGTCTTGAACCAGGCTACGTCAAAGATCTCAGAGAAGTTACTGCAGGACAAAAAAATCTGAGACTTTGCAATATAATGCCCCTTAATTTTCGCGAATCAACACGTTGAAAGATTGAAACAATCAATCAATCTACCTGGTATCCTTCCAGAAAGATTTTTGGTCCAACATAGGAACAACCAGGTGGGCATTCAATATATAGGCTGCAACCACAGCATCTGTTATCTGTGAACACAAGATCAGGTCATATTTGAATCATCAAACATATATAAAACCAAGAGCTAATGCGTGTGATTGGTTACACTTACCCCTGTTCTTTGTTGATTTAAACCTCCGCTCGTTTCGATCAACAAGTACCTATTAGGTTCCGTGTTCGTTTCAGCCGCTGCAGTAGGTAATATACAGCTGAAATCAGAATCAGTGGACATAACATTTTGGATTCTATAGAATCTGAGCTATATATATTCGATTGCAATCTAGCTATCTATATATATATCATCCATTCATGAATATTTTACGATTTTATGGTGTGATCACTCTTCAATCCTGATGAATCTGGTTCTTTTCAATTGCAATATGGCTGTCCAAATTTCATACCTTCGCATAGGGGAACATTATTACTCTTCTCCGGATGAATCCGCTTGCAATCAAATGATTCTAATTATAACTATTTATTATGACTCATTATGAATGTTCATGTATTCATGATAAATCCCAGACAGATCGCAAAGTGCACCAATGCGACCTTCGCGATGTGCATGGGTGCGGCTCCTTGACCTTCCCTGTCTCAAGTGCTGTCTCTGATGGTGCTATGCCTCATCATGACCACTTGTCAAATTGGCAAGTTAGTGAATCTTATGTTTTATATGATATAGTGGGACAAGAGGCTTGTTCACCCTCCCAATGAAACGTCCCACTCAAAATATATATAGGGGAAAATTGGGCCAAACCAAATTTCATAGCTACTTCTTTTTCTTATTGTTTTGTTCATGCTGTATATATATCGATATCTCTATGTTATATTCTCTAATACATAAATTAAACTAGTACTGTAGCTTACTCATAAAGTCATGGCTGGCATTGCTGCATCCGTAGAACGAACCGGATTGTTTCGAACTCCATAACTCACGGCCTATGCTTCCTCCATTCATCTACAAATTCACAAACCAAAACAAACGATCGATCACTCCATGGTCGCCAATACATTTCTAAAGCATCAAATATTGTCTAAGTCGATCTTTAGATATTCACCGGAACTTGAAACACATTTTCGCCCTCCACGTTATTGATACTATCATAAATCTTCACAAACAATGAATAAACGAATAACACGGCCATCATCCATGTACAGAAAGTGAATAACCAAAAAAATTAAAGAAAGAAAAATATTATATATGTCAACATGCATACAGAGGAGTTGTTCATCAGGCTCAGATGGAGAAGAGGAGGACCGTGGTCCGTGAACAGGGACGGAGACGGAGACAGAAACGAAACAAGTGTGAAAAGAAGCAGCAGACATCCGGTGGCGGCGGAGAGTAGAGGGAAAAGGCGGTCATGGCGGCGGTGGTGCCGCCGGCAGATGATGAAGGCGTGCACAACTTGGAGTCCGATCAATGGTTCCTTATGCTTCTTCTTCATCTTCTAGCTAGCTAACTACTATTGGCGGAGAAATTAGAGAACATGATCAAGCTGCTAAAAAATGTCGAGGATTTTTGTCGATACATCGACGTTGAAAGATATCATATATCGTAGTATATATGAAATATTGTATGTGTTATACGTGCGCCCAACGACAACTTTACAGAGTAATTGTTCAAACAGGGTAGAGGAATTTGTCTTTATAGTTTTATATATATGTTCGTAGATATCGAGGAAGCAAGGAAAATTAACTTTTCTTAAATATTCAGAAAAATATTGGCGCATTTGTGATAGCATGAAATCTTGAGTTTCAGATGTTGAAGTAATATAATTTCATCTTATCTCGAAATTATTTGTAAATTTATTTATAAATGATAATTAAAATACAAGTTGATTAGGAATATAATATAATGATGGAGAAACTTGGGTTATAAGGCAAAAGATGGCATGCCGTCCGTTGGACAGATAAAATTATTTAAATTCTATATATTTTGTAATATAATATATAAAATAATAATACTTGTATTTATAAAATATTATTTGTATAGTAAAAAAAAAAAATACTTAGGAGAGTTGCAGCTGAACAAACTGCTGGTGGGTTGATCAACCCATCTCATCTTACATACGACGTAGTCCTATTACGCATCTTATCAATTTATCTGATGTTACATAGGTTTTTACAACGTCCGCAAAAATTCTTATAAAATCGTATCATAAATTAATTTTATACGTGATACAGAAATCAAAATTATTGCTCGACTCATAAATTTTTTTACATTTATGACAAAAAAACATTAATTTTCACCGAAAGTATATATGGACCAGATCAACAAGTCTCAAAAATTTTTTTTAATAATAATAATAATAATAATAATAATAACTATACTTATCATTACTCATTCAAAGTACATACAAACCAATTTGTTTTAGTTTATTATTAATCATTTTGACCATTAATGAATAAGACGTGCAACCCTATAAGTTGACATTACAAAAACAAGACTACCAACATTCTTGTTTATCTTTAAAACAAAGAAAAGAAAGAGAAACATGTTCCTACATTTTTGTTTTGTTTTATCTTGTTTTGTTTTATTTGGAGTAACAATATGGTTGTTTCGTGCATGAATAAATCTAATGTTGAGATAGTTACTCTATATATATTTCCCATCCTTTTTTTTTCGATGAAATTTCCCCTCTTAATTTTACTGCCAGTATCATGTGTTTTTGTACATTTTCTAAAATATTACGTGGATTATAATCATTTTTTTTTGTAATTATTTGATATTATAGTTGTGAAACTTTGATTTCATAAAGAGTATAATAGTAATTTTATTTTGATGTAATTTGATTATACAAATAAGGATTGTGACATAACATATAACTAGTGTCCATTGCAAGCGATATGAGGCATACACATGCCTAAAATTATTTGAATAGATAATGTTTTTATATTAAATAATTTTCATGTTATTTTTCAGGATTGACATGATGATTAAATATTCAAAAAATTAGATTAATATTAAAATATTTATTAATTTAAAATTTCTAGAAAATATATAATATACGATAAACAAAATTTTGAGTAAAGGTTAAAATAAAATAAAGATTTAAGAATATTTCTATAAAATTAATTAAATTTCACCAAATTGATTAGAAATTAATCAATAAAATGATATATTTTTAATAAAATAGTAAGATAATAAATTCAGACAATGTGCGGTCAGATACACCAATGCGTTTATAAAATATTGAATGACTGTTATGTACATTTTAATTTTAAAATATGTGCAATGATTAATGTGTATAGTTGTGAAACTTGTGATGATAAATTATAAAACATGATTATTAATTTAGAGAGAAGATATAACATGATTCTAAATGTGATGATATCATGTAATTTATTGCAAAATATGAAAACCATATATTGAGTAATGTTTTTTTTTTTTTGAAAACATATTGATCACTAATGTTATTATTATATGTTAAATGTGAAAACCAATTAAAGAAACATGTCAATGCCCCTTGGTTACGTACAATAAAAATAAAATATTACTTTGTACTATATTCAATAATTCAATTTTAATTTGGTCATGAATGTCTATATATTTTTATGAATTCCACATTTTCAAATCAATTTTAAAACCTTGAATTTAGTGTTATACTACTCTTATCATGTTACATCAATCTCGACCAAGTTGAGACTTTGCAATAGAAGTTTACATGTCATTTCCTTTCATCAATAACCCAAAAAATTCCGTGAGACGATTTTACTGGTCAGTTTTGAAAGACATATATCTTACTTGAATCATCCATGAAAAAAATTATTTTTATGTCAAAAATATTATTTTATATTGTAAATATTTATAGGATTCATTCGTCTCTTATATATAGAGATATGAGAGTGTCTTATGTGATACCAATTCATAATAAAACTTTTTTTAGTTTAAGAAGTTGGAAAATCTTAAGGAATAACTCTAATTATTTTTCTTTCTGTTTTGCAAAATTATAAGATCGAAAATTTTTTAACCAGGGCTGTTTTGCTAAATCATGCAAAGAAGTTTCATTTATGCTAAGATCACGCTTGATTTTAAATATTGTCATTATTGAATGATTAATAAATAAATAATTTAAAAAATATAGATAATTAAGAAATATAAGATATGATGATAAAATAGTATTATATTTGATATGATTTTTGTAGAAATATCCTACAATTATATATAAAACCCTAAGGACATGATTGGTAGGAGAGAATGAGATAGGAATGGAATGAGCATTCCCATCTCATTCTCTACAACTAGAGCTGTCAAACGGGCCAACCCACGACGGGGCGGGCCGGCCCACCAATAACCCGCCTTTTGGCGGGTCGATGGCGGGCTGAAAATCCTCAACCCACCTCAATCCAAGATGGGTTGCGGGTTAGGCGGGCCGGCCCGCGGGTTGGATCACGACAAATAAAAAATATTATAATTAATTATAAATATCATTTCATAAATAAATATTAATAGAAACATATTAATAAAAATTTTAATTATTGATTTCATGTGTGTAAATTTTATATAAAATAATTAATACAAAAAAAATCACAACTTTTATTAAAAAATACATATATAACAATAAAAATAAAAATAAATTATTAATTTTTCAGGCCCGCGGGCCAACCTAGGCCCGCGGCGGGCCAACCCGCGCGGGTTGCGAGCCTAGGCGGGTTGGCCCATCTAGGCCCATCTTTTGTTGGGTTGAAAAAATTTCAACCCAACCCACTTAAATTGTGTGGCGGGCCGGGCCAACCCAGCGGGCCTAATCCAAATTGACGGCTCAACCTACAACCATGTTTGGTTTGGATTTGGAATGAGAATGTTCATTCCCATTGAAATGACTATTTCCATATTCATGTGAATAATCATTCCATCCATTTTAGATAGGAATGGTCATTCCCACTCCTAATTTTATTCCATTTATAAAATTCTTTCCTTATTTAGTTTAATAAAGTACCTAAAATAATAATCATAATAATAATATTATTATCAAATTAATATACTACCATTTATAAATATAGAATTATTAATGAATAATGATAATATATTAATAAATAAACAAACAAATAAAACGTTCACTAAATAATAATGTATATTATAAAATATATAACTATCATTATATTTTATTAAAAAAATAATTATTTTTTAATAAATAAAATTATAATAATAATAATAAATACTAAATTCAGATTAATAATTATATTAGTTTTATTATAAAGATAATTTTATAATGATTAATAGGCTATAAATAGTTATATTTTTTTATTGTTTTTAAATAATAATTATAATAATATTTTTTAACTTATAATAAATATTTTTGAATAGCTACTATTTTGGATTTTAATGAAAACATTATTTGATAATTAAAAATAATCCGATTCCATTCCAATTTTATGGTACCAATCATTTGAATGGAATAAACTTATCATTTCATTCCTATTCTATTTCAAAGTTTATTCCATTTCAACTCTATTCCATTCAAGCATATCAATCATGCCCTAAGTCTTTATTAACCAATAGGAAAGAGAATGTTGAAAGTTCTTTCTGGCTAGGGCAAAAGGGCATTTGTTGAACAAAACATATATATAGTTTAAAATATAGATCGTTAATATAAGAAGTGGAGATGAGTTTATTTTCCCAATTTTAATACCACATACTCGTAGAGATGGTTGATTCACTAAGCTTGTTAACAAAACGTATCAAAACAAGACTTTAGTCCCAAAACCTACTCATAATCTCACATTATCACTTGTATCAAATACAACTTAAGATAGAAACTAGACTCTATGTTATTCTTAAAAGATGATGAAATCATAAGATATAGATATTTTATCTTTTTTTTTTTTTAATTTTTAACGAGAAGATAAATCTATCTACCTAAATCCACACAAGTGAAACTCTTGACAAAAAATTATTTGCGTCTTAGGCTACGCATCCTCGGCAATATTATTTGCTCTTACACCTTTTTTCCAAAATAATTTTTTTTTTAAAAAAAGGAAAGAAAGAAGAAGAAGCAAAACACCGCAAGTTAATGATTGCGTTTATACTTTATACGCGTTTCTAACGAGTATTATTGTTAAAAAAATTATTTAAAAAATTATTAATGGCTTTTGGCAGCGAACAAATAAAAGTTGACGATTGAAAAAAGTCAGATCATATTAAAATTTTTTTTTATCGCGAATGTTGGACTGGATCTGGATGGTTTTAGCCCACGACAAAGCTCTATCGTGGACCAAACATATGGTTTGGGCTTATCAATATGGGCTCATATGAATCGGGCTTTAACCCAGTTATATTTATTATTATTATTATTTCGATAATATATATTATAATGGGGAAATGAGGAGCAGCGGTAGCAGACTGAAGGAGAGGGGAGCAGTGCTAATCTCCGCATATATTATTATCAGTATCATTAATTATGCTGTGAAGATTGGGAAAATGAGCAAGCTTCGAGCATCGGCTTCCGAATTGGATTTGGATCGCCCCAATATCGAAGATTACCTTCCATCTGGATCCATTCAAGAGCCCCACGGCAAACTGCGACTGTGATTTTCCCCCCTTTTGAATTTCCTTTATCATCTCTCGTCTCTGTGTGCATCTGATATTGTTATATGTGTTTTTGGTTGTGTAGGCGTGATTTGTTGGATATTTCGCCGACATTGTCTGAGGCAGCTGGTGCGATTGTTGATGTGAGTGTTTTCCCTCGAATTGATTGGTGGATTTCATGTTTACCCTCTTTTTAATTTATCATAATCAGTTTAGAGGAGATGTAGGTGGGCTTAGGGTTTAGATTACTAGCGTTTTGTTTTGATTTTAATTGCATCCGATGAAAGGATGCTAGCTGCTCCAGTCGTTTCCCCATTCCCATAGCTCACTTCTGGAAGTTTACGCGCTGAACTTGTTCCTGCTCACTGCAAGCTTCTTGATTTGTTTTATTTAGTACTTTGTTTTAGCTGGACATAAATATTGGACAAACTTGCTGCGATTAGACTTGTGTCGAAGCTATTTTTCTTGCACACACGACATATTCACTGTTTCCTTTATTCCTTTCTGTTATTTAGTTCCCTGTCTCAGTGTTGAGTCCCCCCAGTGTATTTATGTTTTTCCTCTGATTTTACTCCTGGTTAGGATTCTTTCACAAGATGCTTCAAGTCAAATCCACCAGAACCTTGGAATTGGAACATATATTTGTTTCCTTTGTGGTGCTTGGGGGTTGTAGTCAGATATGGGTTGCTTTTCCCAGTAAGGTGAGTTTGTTCCCCATGCAAATAATACTTGTTTAACTGAAGACTTTTACCTTTGTTCAGCATCAATATGTAATGGAGTGCCGTCATCTTTCACTCAGGATCAATCACCACTTTTCATTTTCAGGGCATTTATCATCATCATCATCATTATTTATTAGTTATTTTAATTTTTTTATGTTCTATCTGAAAACCCTTTCCTTTGAGCATATTACGTGGCCAATAAGATTCTAAATTTTTAATCACTAATTGGGGTTCAAATGAGAATTAGGCCATACTTTATGGATGATTTTCGGGACCAAGCTTATTATAAAGCTTATGTTTACCCTTAAAAGTTGTGCATTGTGACGTTTCAGATTATAACAGAATGTGTTGCATCCGTGTGTTGATATTTCTGTTGTGTATGGTAAAACCTTATTTGGTGTATCCTCTGGTTTGCAGAGCTTCATATGCCGAATCATTGATTAAAATGTGCACATCTGAAACACATAATCATCAAGTGTTTTTATTCTTTGTTTGGTGGATGGTGTGGTTCATTTTTATGAATTGCAACCAGTCACACTGTCAAATCTTTTGTTTCAGCCTTTCAGGATATAATGATAGGAATTTGGGTCTATTTTATGGTCCACTAGTTCTAGTGATCCTAATGCATCGCGAGGCTTCATGAATTTCATATTAAATGCAGGGTTATTGTATTGGCAGCTGGATGGATAGTATTTCTATCATGCTATTTTCCTGTCCATTTCCTGTTGAAAGGGCATGACAAGCTAAGGAAAAAGTTAGAGGTGTGGCTGATTAATTTTCCTTTTTGGTTCATCTTGTTATAGTAATAATGTTATTAATATACTGGACATAAACCTAAGATGTTCATAATTTTAAAAATCTGGATTTAGATTTTTGTCATCGTTCTCTTTGAGATTAAAGAATGACTGGGTAAAAGAAATGAATGTTTTATCCAATTTGGATCTGCTCAAATCATAATATCTGGAGTTGGGTAATAGGTAGCAACACTAGAATTCATTTCTCAGGGAAACCAGAGAAAACAAAGAACAAGTAAAGAAAAAAAGAAAGGAAGAAGGAAATAGATGACCACCTTGGAAATAAAGAATGCCCCCTTGGCAAACATAATTTTTGCTATTTGTGAATTTGTCATTATTTAGTTTCTTTTGTGCAGAAGATATTGCATATTCCTAGATTGGACTTCTGTAACTCACTAGTTGGTTATTTTCTGCTCAGAGAGGTCTAGTGGAGCTCATTTGCAGCTTTTTTGTTGCATCGTGGACTGGGGTTGTCAAGTATCACGGTCCTCGCCCCAGTATTCGGCCTAAGCAGGTATAAGTTTGAGTACTAGTTTAAATTATCTTATTGTTTATGGTTCATGAAATTTGTTCTCATATGTATGCATGAAAATTTAAGTTCTTTTTTCACACAAGCGTTTCAGGTGTTTGTGGCAAACCATACGTCAATGATTGATTTCATTGTTTTGGAACAAATGACCGCATTTGCAGTGATCATGCAGAAGCATCCTGGTTGGGTCGGTAAGTATTAGCATTTAGCATTTTTGATCTCTAATCTTTTGATTGTGTAACCTTCTGGATTATTTTGTGCGTGAAAAGCCAGAAAAAAAATCCAGATAATTATTTTAGGAATTCCAAATGTTCATTATCTTACTCCTGACTTCTCAAAATTGACCGTTTCATGTTCTTTGTCCAATTTATGCCATAAAAGCTATTGGATGTGTGTGTGTGTGTGTGTAGTGGAATTCCAAATGTTCATTATCTTACTCCCTGACTTCTCAAAATTGACCGTTTCATGTTCTTTGTCCAATTTATGCCATAAAGGCTATTGGATATGTGTGTGTGTGTGTGTGTGTGTGTGGACTATTTCATAGTAATGTTGCTATGGAGTTAGGAGTTTTTGAATCTTGGATCGGGATTCGGGAGTCTGAAAATTGATGATGATTGCTTTAGGCAGCTCAATTTTTGAACCTCAATGAATTTTAGAAAAGATTGTGAGTTTTTCTTTGGAAATGTTTACCATCTTGTTTAGTTAACTGGTGGAGGTACATAAGAATCAAGACATTTGTTTGCTAGGGTTAGATACTGGCAATGTAGTGTGTTCTTTTGCTTGATTGTTCTTTCTTACATTATCGTGGTTGCTCCTGTATAGGATTGTTGCAGAGCACTATTTTGGAAAGTTTAGGATGCATCTGGTTCAACCGCTCAGAGTCCAAGGATCGTGAAATAGTGGCAAGAAAGTATGTGTTCATAATGGGGGGTCAATATATGCCAAAAACATCATTTTGCTGCTTGTATTTTGTCCCAGGTTAAGAGAACATGTCAACGGGGCTGACAGCAATCCTCTTCTCATATTCCCCGAAGGAACTTGTGTGAATAACCACTATACTGTGATGTTTAAGAAGGTGACAACGTTTTATCCTTCAAAGTCGAGTTTATTATATAAGCTTGGAACCCATAAATGTCTGTTGTCTTGCTTTCCGTATCTCGACCAACATTACAATTATTTTGCCGGTGCATGTTCTCATTTCCCCACACTTTTAGCGTACTGTTCTCTCCCCAAACATTATTTGGCTTACTGTTCAATGTGGATTTTCTTCTGGTGAAATATAGATGATCATGTAGAATATAAGTTGGTGATACAAGCACAAGTTGCATGCTGTTAAATTATAGTTCAAGTGTATGTAGGAGATTAAAACAATTTGTGTAAAAGATTTTTGTTAATGGCGTTTAGGGTGCATTTGAACTTGGCTGCACTGTCTGTCCAGTCGCAATCAAGTATAACAAGATTTTTGTTGATGCCTTCTGGAACAGTCGAAAGTAAGTGTTTCATTTCTCGTTTCCTTATGCATATGATTCTTTTTTAATTGACATACTGTTGATATTTTCTGAAATATATATTATTTAGGTATTAATTCATGTGTTGATAAACATAGTTTTAGGAGTTAATTAGGTTGCAGGAAATGGGAAAAGACAACGATCATCTTTCAGTGTCTTCAATCGTTTATTTCTACAGTTTGTTCGGCGGAAAATTGTGACTGCGTGATATTTGTTAATGATGGCTAGTGATCTCTCCTTTTGATGTGGTTCTACAAAACTATTACTTCACTAGCTAGAAGGTTTTCTAAGATGTGTTCTAATCTCTTTTACAGGCAATCGTTCACAACGCATTTGCTGCAGCTTATGACATCATGGGCAGTTGTTTGTGATGTATGGTACCTGGAGCCTCAAAATCTGAGATCTGGGGAAACACCTATCGAATTTGCTGAGAGGTAGATATTGGTATCATATGATCAATTCATAAAACTAGTACGTAGGTACATGCACAGTGTGTGCGTAACGAATTACTGAAATAATGCCTTTTGTTACGAAACTATTTAAGTATTTATTTTGAAATCAATTTAAGAGATCCTAAATAAATAAATTTAACTTCTTAGATTTCTTGATAATTATATAACAGCAAGATGAAAGAAGATAATAATTCATTAGCACGAATGTATTAGATTAGAACTTTGACTTTTTTATGCGTATTTTTGTAAATTAACTCCACATTATCAAGATAAAAAATAAAACACGATCAGTCTCCTCAGGCCTAACACGAGAAAAATACTTTCTGTAGTTTAAATTTTTCGCAGTTGAAGTTTACATCTTTTGATTATTTACTTTTATTAATAGTTCACTTTGGATGTGTGAAAGTAGTTTGTCTAGTCTCTAACAGTTAATATATTAATATATGCTAGATGAATGTTTGATTATATTGTATTCCCAAAATTACCATTCTCTTGTCCTTTTTCTTTGAGAGTTATTTTGGCTAGATTTATTTTGAGTCCCAAATAAATCCTCAATTCCTCATTAGGCTCTCCCTATCACTATATAGAGAGACGTGAGCAAATTTGAATTCCCAAGCCCTTCTGACTAAGTTAACTTTTGCCAAATTCTTTTCGTGTTTATTTCAGGGTGAGGGACATCATTTCTCTTCGAGCAGGTCTCAAAAAGGTGCCGTGGGATGGATACTTGAAATACTCTCGCCCCAGCCCCAAGCATCGAGAGCGCAAGTAAGTTTTGATTAACCTGATCCTTCCTTCAACAGCATTGTTCCGTTGTACAAATGTTATTATATGCATTAAGAATTTTTGGGAAAATTAGTGGATTGCCAATGTCAGGCGGCTGATGTATAATATTTTCAAATGTACAACGTTACTCATTTGTATCTGTACGTTTGCAGGCAACAGAGCTTTGCAGAATCACTGTTACATCGGCTTGAAGATAAATAGTGTGTGATTTTGACGTCGCTGTGTCAATGTGTTACATTTGTTGCTGGATAGCGTTTGTAGCTAGTATGTAAGTACATAAATCGTAGCTTTTGTCAGGTGTTCTTGTGAACATGGACTTTTTAATAAATAAAAAAACAGAAATCGAGTTATATGGGTGTACCCAGGTGATCATAATTTCTAAAGCGTATGATATTCATGCATCTGAAAAATTGTAACTTTAATCTTTATATGGCTGGCCATGTACCATAAATTACACAAAATATTGCGAAAACCTTCGTTTTCAAGATTCTTGTTTTACTCCGAACTGTCTTCCTAGTTTTTAATTTCGTCTTGGAAAATATGGTGCCATGCCTACGTCTAAGCTTGTCCCATAAATTTCCGCAAAATCATCAACCAAATGATCAATTGATTTGTCGGCAATTTGACGCAATGCCCAGGCCTTATACACAGTAAATGGAAGCCTATCCTTGCGGGAAATGCGCCTTGAGCTCCTTGCCAAAGAGTGTACATATTTCAGGAGAATGCTGCAAAAATCGTAGCATCTTCCTTTTCTTTTCTCCAGCACATGCTCTAGTGTAAACTACTGTTGCTGGCCTTGCGGAAACCAAAAGTATATTCAGCAGGCGTTTGTTTCACCCAAATATACTCGAGACGCGACCGAAGTTCATTTAAACTTCAATAGCTCATTGCTGGGAGAGGGATCCGAGTAAAGTAACTTAGGATTGTAATCATATTGTTTGGCTGAAAATGATACATAGCCAATTAGCCTTTGAGGAGAAACCCCTTCAAATTTACAAGAGTACAAGCAACAAGACTTCTATAAATGGAACCAATCCAAACTTCTTTGGACATTAAAAATGTGGATCATCAGTCAACAACCCAAAAACATACAATGGCTTTAAATTTTTCTTGTTTCTTATTGTGATGTGTGCTTTACTGAAGAAGATTCATAATCATTATTCGACTCTGGATATGTGGTGAATGCATATCATAAAATCATTACAAGACTTGCAACAACGATCAAGGAAAATGGTGAGAGGAATCAAGAAAACCATATTCAGTCCAGAAACCATATTCAGTCCAGATTTGCAATGACAGCGTCCACAACTTCTTGGGTCGTACTGTCTCCACCAAGATCTTTTGTCCTGTACTTACCTTCTGATATAACACGCTTCACCGCAGTCTCTAACCGATCAGCAAATGAAGGAAACTGTAGGTGTCTCAGCAACATAGCTGATGAAAGAAGCAGAGCCACTGGATTTGCCTTCTTTTGCTCGGCTAATTTCTCATTTCCCACATTTCCTGCTGAAGCACCTTGCTCAAAGACCGCATGATCAGCCCCCACATTCCCTGAAAATCATTAGACCTAGATCCGTGACTAAAGAAAATCTGCAAGATGCAGCACCCATGTCCCCAACCAAGGATTTTTTTTTTTTTTTTTTTTTTTTTTGAGATATCCCCAAGCAAGTTAATGACATCAACTGTAGGCATGAAGGCGAATGAAAAGCACCACCATGTTTTTAATTTCAGAAAATGTGATTTGCTCAGTGAAGAAACCACCACCATTTAAATTGTAACTCGAAATAGGGCAATTCATAATCTTCCAGTTTTGAAGAGGGAAATAACCAACTTACCGCCAGGCATGACACCGGTACCTCCAGCTATACCAGCAGCCGTATTTGCAACAAGATTCCCATACAGATTAGGAGTCACCTACAAAATGTATATTTGCTAGTCGAAAAGCTATGAAACCAAAACAGGGACCATAAAGATAACCAGATTAAGGGGTGACCATAAGCTCTATGTCATTCATCACGTCTATTATGCATAGCATCTGTCAACACAAAAATTGGCCCTTTTAGTTGAACTCAAAGGCTACAGCATATGATATGGTCAAAACATGTTTTGTTCGTGTTTGCATTCACCACCACCAGGACCTTATTCCATTTACAACGTGATAGAATAGTAGCACATTTTATATTTTAAAATTAAAATTCCAAATCAAGTTTCGATTATTTGATAGCTCAACCAAAACAACCATGAATCATGATATGCTTGCAATTCAAGGTCCCATTCCATAAAGAAGACCAAAATAAAACTTTTCACATAGTGATTTATACCAACAATCAATCACAAATCAATGAGCTATTCCTGAAGTCCACTTTTTCTATAAAAGTATACTTTAGCATTTACGCAGAAGTGCTACAAGGGAATGCACTTGTGTACATCCAACAAACATCTTTCTATACTAGGTACATCATGATATTACAACTTGTTGACAAAATGGAGAAATTAAAACTCTCATCAGTTAGTTCTATACACGAAAATATAAAGAAAAGGATCAGAAGAAAAGGATAAAAATGCAAGCATCACACGAGAAAAAAAAGGCATAGTCAAATAGGTAGCATAAGAACGATATGCGTGCAAACGAAAACACATATATTGTCACTTACCATGACATCAAATTGCTCTGGTTTAGAAACAAGCTGCATGGAGCAATTATCCACTATCATCTCAGCGTATTGTATACTAGGGTAATCGCTAGCAACTTCACGGCAGGATTCTAGAAAAAGACCATCCGCAAGTTTCATTATGTTTGCTTTATGCACAGCGGTCACTTTCTTCCTGTTGTTGAGATAGGCATACTCAAAGGCGTATTTTGCTATTCGTTCTGAGCAGAACTTTGTGATCACCTAGCAATTTGACTAAATGAGAAACAGGGGGAAGAAGAGAGAATCTCCAGAGAAAATCTAAGAAAAATTGTACTCGAAACATGCACACCTGTAGCTGTTATTGTGCTAGATTAGAATCAAATGTTGACTTTCATTTCTTCATGTTTTAGTATCAATCTAAAGGATTCCTTCTAATTCCATTCTGTTTGGAGATTAGAAGACTACAAGAGATCTCCACTGAACAAGAAACTCAATGCACGTACATATCGAGTACTTGTATTTCTTAGTTCAGGACATATTCACAAGAAGGTTAGGATTTGGAATAAAGGACTTCGATACATTTTCTTTGAAGATCAATTCTTCCTCTTCACATGTTAAATGGCAGACAAAAACTGTAAAGCATAAAGTGCGAGCAATCCATGTTCAAAACAGAAAAGACCAATCTGTGACCGGACAATTTGCAACTACTTGATGCAACAGATGCACAAACATGAACATAAAAATGAATCTCAATATCACCTTAAGGCTTTCTACAACTCCAGGAACAACCTCATGCTCGAGCCCCGAGTACTCTCCCTCCGTATTCTCCCGGATCACGACAATATCTACATTCTCATGACGCGTAGGCAGTCCCTTGAGATTAAAGCAGTGAACGAGGGAAGCGTAGAGATCGAGTTCCTTCCTCAAGATGACATTGAGAGAATTTACACCCCCGCCAACAGGAGTTTTCAGCCCTCCCTTGAGACACACCTTGTTCTTCTTGATCGAATCGATCACCTCGGGAGGGACAGTCTTCATGTCCCCGTGTATGTCATATTTCTCAAAGTAGACGGGGGCGTGCATGGCCTCCATAACCTGCTCCACCGCGCCGGTGACGAGGGGCCCAACTCCGTCGCCGGGAATGAGGGTGACGGCGCGTGGCGACCCATCTCCGGGTCGGGGCATATACGTAACGGATCGGGTGTGGGACCCAAATCTAGATGAAAGATGGTGCTTTAGAATGGGCAAGACTCTCCGTGACATAATTCGAGGCTTCGGGTAACTGCTTCTGCTTCTGTTTATGGAAATGGAGCTATCTGGCTATGGCGATGCTGCGTTCTGTTTCTGTTTCAGCTAAATCCATCAATGTCTGTGCACAGAGAAGAGAAGAGAAGAAGGGAATTGGAAACGATGACTTCGTCGTAATTGGGCCAATCGTTGACTTATATTTGGGCTTAATACTAGATGGGTTCAATAGAAAAAACAATCATAGGTGAGCAAATGTGTGGGCCTGGACTCCGAGTCCGGTCCAATTTGGCAAGGTGATTAAGCTTTTTTAATTTGGCTTCTGATATCAATTATTGGGCGTGCATGTGGCATTATCTACAGGTGTCTTTTTAATATTTTATATCATTGGATGCTTTTTTACTTTTTGAATAATCTATAACTAATTGCAAATGGTGGCCACCCCCTAGGATTTCTTTTCTTTTATATGTGGTTCGAGTGGAAACGCGTAACATGGTGGGAGAGTGGTGGAATCGCGGGAATTTTATATAATTACTTTTTTTGAATAGTAAAAAATAATATTTTTGATATACAAATTAATATTTTTTTATATATCAGATTAGATGAGATATCTATCTCGTGAAATTAAATTATGAGATCGGAATTTTTATAAACATTTATTTGTTAGGCACCGTTCTGTTCACCATATTACTAATATACGTATAACTCATCTCATCTCATTTCACGTTCTTATCATCATATTATTTATTCATATATTAACTATTTATTTTACATCAATCAAATCATTAATTATTTATATCACATCAATCAAATCATTGAACTCAAATTACTATATTACCTCTTATAAATAATATAATTTATTTTATTTATTATTAAAAGAACAAAATAGTCATTTAACATTTTTATATAAAATTTAATCAATCAAATCAAATAAATCATAATCTATCAATCAAATCCAATATTATTTTAACTATCATTTATTATTTATTTTTTATTACATTATATTATTTATCTATATATTACTTATACCATACCTCAAACCAAACTGTGCATTAGTGTACAGAAAGAAGGAACCAAGAAATACCACAACCAATAATTAAATTCCTTCCAAGTACAAAACTGATGTAGTCTGAGTCAGACAATGAGTTCTTTCCAAACAAAAAAATTATTCAAAAAAGCAAATAGCATCCCATGTAACATGCTGCATTATATGTTTCTTGGCCTTGACGTATATATGTATTTGTATATATCTATTATTGTAAATCGTCCTGATAAGTACTACGAAAAACTTACTTCACATTTATGATTTTAAATGAAATTTTGTTACAATTAAAGATACCTTGGCACACACATTTATTGTGTCTGTGCTCTGATCATTTGGCATTAGTGTACTATGTGTAGCAGCTAAGACATGGGTCCTCATTTTCTCCATTTTATTCACTTTACAATCCAAATAATTGACGCCGGTAATAGTAGCTAGTGGGTTTTGTGACATTGTCTATTACGAGTATTCATAAGACGTGTCGATCAGATGCATATTCATAAGAAAAAACTAATGTTTTTAACATTAATATTTTCTGATGAGTAAAAGATCAATCTCACAAAACTTAACCCCGTTAGATTTAACATTATCTTGCCAAATTGACGATGTAACAGATGATGTGCCATTAATATTGGAACAACTTTAATCTAGCGGTTAAATGATGCAGAAAGAAAAGAAGGGTCCACGCATAGATTTTCTTGTCCATGAAAATCTAAAGAAAAGAGGATAAAAGAAATCAGAAGAAACGAGAAAATGAATAAATAGTGGGCTTCCCTTGCCCTGGTCCGCTGCCGTGCATGCATGTGAAGACGCGTCGAATATGTCCATACCGAAACCGCGTGGCCCAGCCGCTTTCATTTCACCACCTCATGCACATTAGCCCACCAAAAATCCAAGTACACTCTGCCCGAATTCTTTATCCTTAAATTCCGTTAACACCCAGCGAAAGAATAGGAAACAACCCACAGTTAAAAAAAAAGTGAGCAGATTAAAGAAAAGATCATGGCTTTTTTAGAATCTAGAAGTTGAGTGGCATTCCCTTGGCTCCAACCACCACATATATTGGAGTTGGTTTTGCAGTGATCTGCCATACTTAGATGGAATTCGAAGGGAGTGGGCTTGAAGATAAGGGCATCGGTGTATTGGGTTGTTCGAGGGGGGAGGGGAATCTGGTGAAGCAAATGGTACAGATGATTGAGAATGTGGGATCGTTTGGGGGTTTCAGAAAAACACAGAGGAAGGAGTGTTTAAACTTGGTGAGGAGGCTGAGGCTTCTGATCCCTCTTTTGGAAGAGCTCGATTCCGATGAGGCATTGTGTTATTTGGATGGTTTGAATAAAGCATTGTTGGCTGCTAAGAAATTGCTCAAGACTTGTATCACTGGGAGCAAGATTTTTCTTGTTAGAATCCTCTTAGACTCTCTGCTCCTGATCATCATAATCTTTGGATTACACTAATTGCCCCTTGTGATAATAATTAGTTTTGTTTTCTTGATTTGATCCAATAATCTTTGGATTACACTAATTGCCCCTTGTGATAATAATTAGTTTTGTTTTCTTGATTTGATCCAATATCAGGCCATGGAGAGTGAGGCAGTCTTGAGCAGATTTCATGGTGTTTATGATAAGATATCCCATGCACTGACTGATATGCCTTATGAGAATCTTGGGATCTCCGATGAAGTCAGAGAACAAGTAACTTAATTCTACTTTGCTTCATGGTGATTTGGTATTGTTTGGTTGAATGAAGTTATTTTTAGCTTGTTATGTTGATGTATTTTCAGAAATCTGAGGTATCATGTCTTATCATTACTTGATTTGGTGGGTTTTTCCGCCAGGTTGAGCTGATGCATATGCAACTGAAACGAGCTAAAAGGAGGGCAGAAACTCAAGATATTGAGCTTGCAATGGACTTGATGATTGTATTTTCAAGAAATGAAGACGACCGGAACGCAGATGGTGCGGTAATAGAGAGGCTAGCCAAGAAGTTGGAGTTGCATACTGCAGAAGATCTCAAGGCCGAAACCACGGCTGTGAGAAAACTTGTCAAGGCCAAAGGGTCACTTCATTCAGAGAACTTCCAACAGGTAGTGGATTTGCTGCAAAAAATTAAGCAAACAGCTGGAGTTGATGAAGACAAGTGTGTTCTTGATGGACCTCTGGCGATAAGACGTTTAGAGAAGTGTAAATCTTTGCTGATCCCTCATGAATTCCTCTGCCCGATCAGTCTCGAGATTATGGCAGATCCTGTTATCATTGCAACTGGCCAGGTGATTCCTAAGCTATATTCATCACCCACCATGAAATGTGGAGTGTTGGTGTTTATGTATGTAATCATTTGCTTCCCTTGTTTTCTCAGACTTATGAGCGGGAAAGCATTCGGAAGTGGTTGAGTTCAGGACACAGAACATGCCCGAAAACGGGACAGAAGTTGAATTACTTGACACTGGCTCCTAATCTAGCCCTCCGCAATCTTATCCTCCAATGGTGCGAAAAGAACAGCTACGACCTCCCCAAGACAGAGGTATGCGATGAACCGGACATAGCCTCTTCGCCACTTGCCGAGGAAATCTCTTCCTTGGTCCAAAACTTGTATTCCCCGCAGGCTAACGTGCAGCGGGACGCTGTTTTCAGGATTCGTGTCCTGTCCAAAGAGAGTCCCGACAGTAGAATCTTGTTTGCAAACAGTGGAGGCATCCCTCCCTTGATCTCACTCCTATCATCGTCATCTTACGCAGATGATTCCGCGACCCAACAGCACATTGTCACTGCTCTATTGAACTTGTCACTGGATGAGTCAAACAAGAGGCTCATAGCTAGAGAAGGAGCCATTCCTGCTATAGTTAGAGTTCTGATGTGTGGAACACAAGAGGCTAAAGAAAACTCGGCCGCAGCCTTGTTCAGTTTATCGGTTCTTGATGAGAACAAAGTTGTTGTGGGATGCTCGAATGGGATCCCACCTCTCGTCGATCTCTTGAGAAGTGGGACAAACAGAGGGAAGAAGGATGCAGCCACCGCGCTTTTTAGCCTGGTGCTCGACCAGTCGAACCGAACAAGAGCCATAAAGGCTGGAATAATCCCACCATTGCTTCATATACTTGAGGATAAGAGCTTGGACATGGTGGACGAATCTCTCTCCATTCTGTTGCTCATCGCATCTCATCCGGAAGGACGGAACGGGATCGGGAAGCTACCGTTTATCCGAACTCTGGTCGAAATAGTCAGACATGGGACACCTAAGAACAAAGAATGTGCTGCAGCTGTGATACTAGAGCTAGGTTCGAATAGTTCATCGTGTTTGCTAGGAGCATTGCAGTATGGGGTGTACGAGCATTTGCTAGAGATGACCAGATGTGGCACCAACCGAGCTCGACGAAAGGCGCATTCGCTGTTGCATCTCATAAGCAAGAACGAACACATACCCTTTGTTCCAATACCAAAACCAAAACTTTATGTATGATTAATTCTTTATCAAAATTCACTGTTTTATGGATTATATATATGATATGATGATACCATGTACTATTGATATGGTGGTTTGGTATCTTCATAATTGAAGGCAAAGGACTACACACTCACCTTTGTATCATGCCATTAAATACCAGAGTGAGAATATTTTGTGTCCCTTGATTTTGGCTGGAAGAATTTAACATGCCTCTAAAGTCAAGTTGTAGGATCCCGCATGGTAAATATACCATTTTTAGCATTTTCCATGTAAAAATAATACATTTTTATTTTATAAAATAAAATTTGGTTTTATAAGTTGAAATAATCATAATGACAAATCCAAATAAAATATTTAAAATTCAAGAAATCGGATGATGTTGATTGTAGATAAGCCGGTTTACAAACCACTATGGATAAAGGATTGAATATCACTGGAGATAATTTTGGGAAGAGTTTAAGATAAAACAAAATTTTAAAATCGTTAAGTACTAGAAAAAAAATATGGGACGAAACATATTTTAAATCGTATGTATCCAATCAATTAAAAGTGGCAGATGATATCTAGGACGGAATGTGCATCACAAATTGTTGGAGCAAAAAGTAAACAAAACATGTGTAAATTCTTTTCGTTGTCTTGTGCATAATTGTATGGTTGTGTGTTTCACACCAAGATTCTTTCCCTCCTGACTCCTACAAACCTAAATTCTCCTTAAAAAAAAAGGAAAAAAAATCGAAATTAAAAGAAAATGAATTATCAATTTGCATTTAATATGAATAAAATAACAACAATAATAACAATAACAATAATCCCTTCAAAGGTTACATGTATGTATTTTTGAAATGGATACGTGGTTTGTACGTTGTTTATCGAAAAAAAAAATAACAATAATAATAATAATAATAATAATAATAATAATAATAATAATAATAAATGATTCAAAATATCGCCTTATCGCTGTTTTAGGAAATGACGCTTTTACCCTCCACACCACGCAAACGCAACAACTTCCAGGAATATTCCGACCGAAGGTCAACCAAACTAACCTTCTTCTCTCTACTCTGATCAAATTCACCTCTGCGGTATGCGTTCCTCTCTCTCTCTCTCTCTCTCTCTCTCTCTCTCTGTATATATATATGTTTGTATATGTATGGATAATATATATGATTCAGGTTGATTAATTTGATCTCCAATCGCAATCTGATTTGCTAAAATTGAAGTTGTTGCTATCAATTTAACATCTCGCATTTTAGGGTTTTTAATTAGGGATCGAGCTTGTTGATAAAAAAAAAACCCAATGGGTACAGAGGGAGAGACAGGCGTCGGTGTCGTGGTAGGGGACGAGGTGAATATCAGCATCCGATGCTCCAACGGCTCTAAGTTTTCGGTGCGAGCGTCTCTGCAATCCACGGTGGGGGAGTTCAAAGGTCTTTTGGGGCAGAATTGCGATGTCCCCGCTGAACAGCAACGGTTGATTTACAAAGGTCGGATCTTGAAGGACGACCAAACCCTCCTCAGCTATGGTATGCTATTTCCTAAACTGCTACCTTTTTATTTGGTGTTGAAGCTTCCTGTTTTTTTTTTTTTTGGCTGTAAACGAATTTTGATGTTGTGTGGCCATGTGGTTTGTACCTCGTTTCGCTAATTATCGAAATCATTGTTTTTCGAGAATTTCATTTGTTTAATGCTTGTTAAGTTTTGGTGTTTTGAGGGTTTAGGTTGCGGGGGTTCGCGTGCGCTTGGATTAATTATCCTTTGTCGGTTGATACGCCTGCATGCATTGGGATTGATGACTAGATTGCTGACATTAGTTTTTTGCGATTGTTTGCATATTCAGCTGAATAAATAGATGTGTGAATATGATTTCAAATTAGTCGTTCCTGTTATCCCTGCAGTTTAGGTTGGAATAAATGATGAACTTGCCCCAAGCACAAACTTGATGACAGGAATATTTAACAAAATGACCTTTGTTTGACAAATGAATTTGAAATCTAACTTTCTCAATTTTTAACCTTTGTTTGGTCTTTGAACGAATGAGATTAATATGTGCTTAACGAATTCATGATGCATGCTAAGAGATGTATTCAGTTACTGGAATCACATTGGGGTGGTCAAATTAGGGCATTTTAGTTGACAATTGGTATAGCATTGCCGGAAAATGGTAATTATTTTGTGTCACCTTTCCCATGATGGTTGAGTTGAACCATTTGATTTTCAATTTCGTGTATTGTTCATTGAAGTTTTTCAAGATGTACATAACTGCTCACTTGTAATAGCTACCTATAGAGATCCTCATTAAAAAAGTGTAAGAGCTTTGTTGGCTGAAAGACAAAGGAGATGTTCCTTATATTGAAATTTGGAAGCAATATGCTTGTTTGGTGTATGTCCTCACTTTTCTCCTTGTTAATGACAAAAAAAAAAAGAAAAAGAAAAAGGGGAAACTAAAAACTTTTGCCTTCCTCGAATTTTTTTGGCTAAAATCTTTAAGCCACATATCATTTTACTTGTCAATAATGATATATATTGCTCAATCCTTTTTCCTTTACTGTTTTTCATGCAAAATCATATTTAATTCATCGAGTTGTGTAATGTATATCTGTATTCCGACGAAATTATATCTTTTCCAATCACCTCATTTATCTCTTGTTGTCCTAAAAAATTGAGTTGAACAAGGTTTGTTCAACCAAGCACTGTCAAAGTGTTTCCCTCTCATATTGCCAATTATTTTTTATTAATATTTATGCTGCTAATATTTGTCCTTGCATGTAGCATAAAGGGTTCATTCTTTTCTTAAATAGGTTTGCAGGCAGATCACACTGTCCATATGGTTCGTGGTTCTGCACCCGCTGCATCACCGCCCTCTGCTGTTCCTCCCAGTGCTGCCCCCAATAATGGGGGTGCTGGGCTTACTGATGGCGGTGCTTCATTGTTTCCTGGGCTTGGTTTAGGGACAATTGGTGGCACGGGGGCATCTGGATTATTTGGAAGTGGGCTTCCTGAGTTTGAACGATTGCAGGAACAGCTAACTTCGAACCCTAACATGATGAGGGAGATGATGAACACCCCTGTGATCCAAAGCCTAATGAACAACCCTGACGTTATGCGCAACTTAATAATGAGTAACCCTCAAATGCGTGAGATCATGGACCGGAATCCTGAACTTTCTCACATTCTTAATGATCCCAGTATCCTTAGGCAAACACTTGAAGCTGCACGGAATCCGGAATTAATGCGTGAGATGATGCGGAACACTGACAGGGCCATGAGTAATATTGAATCTTCTCCCGAGGGATTTAATATGCTCAGGCGCATGTACGAAAATGTCCAAGAACCCTTATTAAATGCAACAACAATGGGTGGTGGCACTGGAACTGACGTGGCATCAAATCCATTTGCTGCTCTATTGAGGAATCAAGGTGCTACGCAAAACCGAGTGGGTTCTGATTCTTCAGCCACTGGTCCAGAAATGACCACAGGAACCACAATTCCAAACAGCAACCCACTTCCCAACCCATGGGGTAATTCTGGTGAGATACGAATCGATTAAATCTTAAAAGCTTATGCTTGCAATTTTACTTCATCTTGTAAAATTCTCGACTTTAATCTCATTGGTGGAAAGTTATATATAGGTAATAGCAACACTTGTTTCCAATTCTACAAGTTGATACTCTCTTTACTGTTTTTGTTTAACTGCTGTGCTCTTTATCTATTTCTCGAGTTTTAGTTAGCTTTTCATGTTCATTTTCTTAAGTTTCCTGTTACTGATAATCTGATTTGGAAAATGTGACGTCTCCGTGTCTCTCCTTTCCCTATTTGATGCAATTGTCTGTTTTCTGATCTAGTTGAAGCAGCGATCATCCTGCACCTCATGTCGTATCCTCAGATTGTGGTTTGTGTATTCATTTAGTTTTGGTTATGTTTTTTCTGTCTCTTATTTCTCCGAGCATTACACCCTTCTCCAGTTGAAGAAGGGAAGCTTATAGAGCCTTCCTACTTGGTTGTGTAGGAACTGTTCAATAAACATAGTAGATTCTTATTTTGGTCCAATAGATTCTTTCCCCTCTTTAGTTTGCACGATGTTTCTTTCTCTGCTTTTAAAGAGCTCTCTAACTGAGCTTCCAATGCAATATTTTAGGCATTTCCCAGTCAAATAATGCCAATCCAACTGGTGATGCGAGACCACCCTCTGCTGCTGGGGTAAGGGGGCTTGGCATACCTGGATTGGAGCAAATGGGCATGCCAGATCCCTCTTTATTCAATCAAGTGTTGCAGAACCCGGCCATGACGCATATGATGCAAAATTTGCTTTCTAATCCCCGGTACATGGATCAAGTACAACCATTTATACTGTAATAATTTGATTTAGTAATTTTACGTGGCGCTACTTTTCCATGAGCTACAACTTGATTGCAGATCCTAGGCTTAAATCCTCAACTTCGCAGCATGCTTGATATGAACCCTCAGTTGAGAGAAATGATGCAAAACCCTGAGATTGTTCGTGAGTTGAGCTCTCCTGAAATGATGCAGGTGTACCTCTATGAGTACTTTTACTCTTTTCTCTGCAAACAGATATTTTTTCTTTTTACTTGAGATAACCAAAGTTATTAAGGGCACAACGTGTGCCAAAGGATCTCAGAGCCCGAGGCTCAAGGCATAAGCCGGCCAAAGATTTTATACTTAAATGATTGGTTAATTGGTTAGTTATTAAACTGGTAGTTTGTCAGTTGATAAAATGAATGTAAATTAGTTAGTCGGTTATGCATGCAAATAACTCAGGTGAAATACTGTTCATAGATAGATTTTTTGACTCATTATTTGCTGTGGAATGTTGAAGATGAAGGTCTTCTTCTTTTCATTCTTTTATAGTATTATGTTTGTTAATAAAATATGGGGCACATAACAGTTCTGAATCAACTTCTAACATAAGGCATAACCATTAAACTTTAGCGGTAAGCTAATATTCAGTTATAAACTATGAGGTATAGCCCAATTTAGGAATTTAAGCTACCAAATTAAGATTATTAGATTTAGTAATAAATATTCGATCTAAAATCAAAATTTCAGCCAGTACAACACAAATATTGCAAACAGCTATAATAAAATATGAAGCCAATAATTTTTGTCAATAGAGTAGTAAGAATTTTTTCTAAATATCCTGGGCTCGCTATATACGCAGGTGCAAAGAGGCGCTTGCCCCGCTGTATTTTCCTGGCGCAGAGGGGTCAACTGGTGACACCTCTGGCCTTATTGGCGAGCTCCTCTCGCCTTTACCAACTCAATACTCTCAAATTATTGTGATGTTGTCGCATGATACTATTTAATGACTAATATGCTATATACAACTAAATCATAGTGTTCATTATTTACAGTTGTCTAAAATTTACAGAAAATGCTAAAACTGTTGGATGGAGACTCCTCCCTCACTCCTTATCCACAGTTTAGTGTATAAATCTACCATTTTTCAGTTATTTTAAGACTATATTTATCACTTTGTCAAAACTAAATTTAGTATTGTTGCATTAGTGATGTTGATAATTTCCACGATAAGCATCAATTAATCTCTATAAGATATTAGGTCAATCACGGTCACTTAACCAGTTGTTTCTTCATGTCAAATGATCTGTTATAAATGGTTCGTTTTACAGCTGGAGAATAAGTATCTAGGGTGTGAGTTTCAATGTAGGTTAGAAGACTTTTTTTGCTCATTTTTTCACTGTCCCTTTTTTTTTTTCTCGTCTCAGCAAATGATGGCTTTGCAGCAGCAACTCTCTCAACTTAGTCGGCAGCAATCCACCCCGTGAGTGAGAAACTTCTGTTTTCACTTATTTGTTTTTATTTTATGTTATTTCAATTTCAGATGTTGACGACGTGGATCTAGTTGTCTGCGTAAAACGTTTATCAATGCAGCTATCCTTGCATATGAGTAATTATTGAATGTTTTTTTGCTGTTTATGACTATGGCCTTACATTCAGTCGAATGGTAATTTTTTTTCTCTTTGCTCCTGCTCAGTCATATAGTACTTGCAACAGATAATGTAGTACTTTGTTGTTGGTTACATATTTCCATTTGCCTTGCAATTAGTAGTAGATCGTGTTTTCATTTGCTGTCAGAAACCAACTTTAAGTATCTGTGTTTGAGTTCTTTAAAAATGATGCCAGAAGGTTAATTCTTCATTGGATCGCCATTAAATTTAATACAAACGCAGTTAATTGTAACATTGCCTGTCTATATTTCAGGGAAGGAGCTCAGACCAATCAGGGTACAGGTATGAATGTGAACCAAATTTAGAATATTTGTGTAGATATTCTTACTATAATGTTTAGCTGGTGTCTGCAAAATGCAGGAAACCAAAACAATATGGGTCTTGATGCTCTGATGAACATGCTTGGTGGATTCGGAGCTGGTGGTCTGAATGTTCCAAGCACAAACAATCCTAATGGTTTAACTCTCTTTCCGACTTTGGTCCGTTATTATTTGAGGGTTTTCGTTCGAACTCACGATTTTCTCTTTTGTTATTGTAGTGCCCCCAGAGGAGCTGTACGCGACGCAGCTATCACAGCTTCAAGATATGGGTTTCTATGACAGGGAGGAAAATATCAGAGCTCTCCGTGCTACATCAGGAAACGTTCACGCCGCTGTTGAACGGCTTTTGGGGAACACAGCTCGTTAGTGTTGTAACATTGCTTGCCTGCATTTGTTTGTTTGAGACCTGGGGATTATTATGCATATAGTACTTGTTATGGACCATCTTCTTTTTCCACAGCTATTAATATTATTTCACACCAGGCCACTTTCGGGACATTTGATCATTATTGGTTATATTAAATTCAAAATTAGACCATTCTTTTTCTTTTTTCCCTTCCCCCACATATTTAATCTGGTATTTAATTGTAGATTATTATCTCATCTTGATGAGATTATTAATGTTTTAATTGCGTTTTACAACTGTAATCTATATCTAATCTCACAACAATTTAACTATTTAAATGCTTTTAATTTGTATAACGACAACAACTGCAATATTATTTATTTCTAATATGTTAGAAGTGTTATAAAAATATTCATTGATGTAGTGTTTGAGAGAACTTTTAGAAAGTATTTTTCGGCTTTTTTTTCATAAAATTTATCAAAAGTTATTTCATAAATTTTATCAAGAAAAAGATAAATGTTTTCTAAAAACTCTTCAAAACATTGTCTGAGTTTGATGTTGTCTTGTAGATTTCCCTAAGTTTTTTTCCATGGTTACATTCGTCATTGTAAAACATATTATAAGTTCACATAGATAAATGTATGGTAAAAGTCTTCCCACAACTCTAACTTTGGAAAAATAATTATTTGGATTGTTTTGCAGTATTATATTATTTAACCACGATAATACAAAAGACTTAATACCATATATATTAATTGACCTTTATCAATCTATTTTATTTGGATATATCTTGTAGGTTCTATTTGAATAAGTACTTATGCAAATGTTTTTTAAAAAATCTGTATAAAATATTTTAAAGTTTTTGAAAAATTAGTCAACTATTCTATAAAAACTTTTTTAGTGTTAAGAAATAATATGTTTTTATTTTTTTCATTGCATTCAATTCTAAAAACAACAAAAAACCAATGTTATAAATGATGGTAGACAATGGCGGGGCGGTTAGTGACCGCCTACCGCCTCGACTGCCTAGGCGGTTAAATTTTTATGTATTGTTTTTTACGTCTAATTACACATAATCATGCAATACATGCATAAATTAAATGATCGTTATATATAAAACTGACCGCCCCGCTTCGACTGCCTAGACGGTTACATTTTTATGTAATGTTTTTACATCTAATTACACATAATCATGCAATAACATGCATAAATTAATGATCGTTATACATAAATAATCTGCTTACAATATAATATAATTCGTCACCATATTCATTTCTACTATAGAAGTATGAATAGTGAGTAAAGTTTTTGCATTGTGTATTTACTACATTGCCTAAAAAATATGAATGGTTGACATTAATTGCATGGGCATGGGTGGAAAAATGGTGTAAAATTTAAGGTCAATTTTGGGATATTGAATTTGTTGAAATCAATGTGTTGCTTATTCATTTAATTGGTACATTTATTTAATTTAATGATTGTCATCATATTCCTAAATTCATTCTTTAAAAAATAAGAAGAAAATTATAAGCATAAAACATTCCAAATACCATATCGCATTTATAAAATTAACATCATAGACTATTATAATATAAGTGCAATCAAGGAATAAATTATTTTCATATAGTTTTTTTATTATTAAAATTAAATACGACATGTCAATTCGTCTCTTATTTAAATGAAAATAAGTGATTATGGATTATATATCAATGTTAAAACTTAGGAATAAATGTAAAATATTTTAAGATTAAAATAAAAAATTTTGTGATTTAATATAAATATTTTTAGCAATATTAACAGTACTTCTACAAATGTTGTTTTTAATATAATATATATGGATAGAGAACATGAGAAGAAAAATTATAATGGTTGTCATCATATTCCTAAATTCATTCTTAAAAAAAATGAGAAGAAAAATTATAAACATAAAACATTTCTACTCTCTCTTTGAATCATTCTTATTTTTATTAATTATGAGTATTATTGATGATGATTTTTCGTCTTGAAATCTATTTCTACTATAGAAGTATGAATAGTGGGTAACGTTTTTGCATTGTCTATTTACTACATTGCCCAAAAAATATGAATGGTTGGCATTAATTGCATGGGCATGGGTGAAAAATGGTGTAAAATTTAGGGTCAATTTTGGGATATTGAATTTGTTGAAATCAATGTGTTGCTTATTCTTTTAATTGGTGTATTTATTTAATTTAATTATTGTCATCATATTCCTAAATTCATTCTTTAAAAAATGAGAAGAAAAATTATAAGCATAAAACATTCCAAATACCATATCGCATTTATAAAGTTAACATCATATACTATTATAATATAAGTGCAATCAAGGAATAAATTATTTTCATATAGTTTTTTTATTATTAAAATTAAATACAATGTGTCAATTCGTCTCTTATTTAAATGAAAAATAAGTGATTATGGATTATATATCAATGTTAAAACTTAGGAATAAATGTAAAATATTTTAAGATTAAAATAAAATTTTTTGTGATTTAATATAAATATTTTTAGTGATATTAACACTTCTACAAATGTTGTTTTTAATATAATATATATGTATAGAGAACATGAGAAAAAAAAATTATAATGGTTGTCATCATATTCCTAAATTCATTATTAAAAAAAAATGAGAAGAAAAATTATAAACATAAAACATTTCTACTATCTCTTTTTTCTTATGGACTATTTTTGAATTCTCTAAATGAATCTCTTTTTTCTTATAGACTATTTTTGAATTTTTTAAATGAATCATTCTTATTTTTATTAATTATTAGTATTATTGATGATGATTTTTCGTCTTGAAAAATGTAAAAAATGAGGTATATATATTAAAGTAGTCTTTGAAACCTCTAAAAAATAAGTGATTATAGATTATATATCCATGCTAAAACTTAGGAATAAATGTAAAATATTTTAAGACTAACATAAAAAATTTGTGATATAATATAAATATTTTTTTGCAATATTAACACTTTAAATATAATATATATGGATAGAGAACATTATCATAAATGCTATGAAGAATAAGTTTCATATAATTTAATATACTTTTAAAAACATGCTATATTAGAAATAAAATACAAATTAATATAATATTTTTTGAACTCATTAAACACAAAAATTTAATTGGTTTTCCAAATATAATATCTTATTTATAAAATTAACATCATATACTATTATACTATAAGTGCAATCAAGGAATAAATTATTTTTATATAATTTTTTTATTATTAAAATTAAATACAATGAGTCAATTCGTCTCTTATTTAAATGAAAAATAAGTGATTATGGATTATATATCAATGCTAAAACTTAGGAATAAATGTAAATATTTTAAGATTAAAATAAAAATTTTGTGATTTAATATAAATATTTTTTAGCAATATTAACACTTCTACAAATGTTATTTTTAATATAATATATATGGGGTGAGGACCTAGATCATGCTAGGTTCGAACAATAATCAGCTTTTGGAAAAAAAAAAATATATGGATAGAGAACATTACCATAAATGTTATGAATAATAAGTTTCATAATTTAATAAATATATATATATATATATATATACACTAATAAAAGCATGCTATATTAGAAATAAAATAAAAATTAATATAATATTTTTTGAACTCATTAAACACAACATTTTAATTGTTTTCCAAATACCATATGGAATTTATAAAGTTAACATCATATACTATTACAATATAAGTGCAATCAAGGAATAAATTATTTTCATATAGTTTTTTTATTATTAAAAATACAATGTGTCAATTCGTCTCGTATTTAATTATAAAAATTCACCTTCAATGAATTGGTTCGACTTATTTCCTATGAGTATCAAGTGGTGTTTTTTAAAAATTTCTAATAGAAAAATAAAATTTAATTACACCATAATTATAAGAAAATTTGAAACAATGATACTTAAAAATTGAATAGATATTGATAATAAAAATACATTAGGGATATAATTTTTTGTCGAAACATAATTCTTAGGAAAATATAAAAACAATGAACAGAAAAATGATTAGATATTGAAAAATAAAAATATAAATTCGATTAATTATTAAAAGATAATATAAATTTATTTTTAGAACCTAAGAGAGGGGGGGGAGGGGGGTATTTAGGTTCTATTGGACCCTTTAACAATTTATAGTGATTTTGCAAATACGCAGGCGGAAGACTTAAAGCAATCAAAATAATAAAATCAATAATAAGTAAATAAATGAAGTAAGTAAATAAAGCGGTAAATAATCTTGACCTTGATGGCTCCAAGGATAGCCGTACAACAACAACACGATCACTGCATCAACAACTTTACAACTCGATACAACTTGGCCTTAAGAGCTCCAAGAATAGCCTCACAACAACTAGATGAACTCGGCTTCACACTCGAGTATTCAACAATGATTTTTCTCAAGCACTATACAACTCGATAACAAAATATATTTGAAACACTTGAAATATGCTTAAAAGATTTGATGGATCGCTCAATATATGCTTGAATAGATGAGAGAATTGTTGGATGAGTTGATGCTTGAAATTACCTCGGAATGACTCTATTTATAGTGCTGATTCGAGTGAATTCGGATTGTTCGATCTGGCTTCGGAACGTCCGAACCGTGCTAGTTCAAATTCAAAAATGTGCGGTTGAGAACTGTTCGGATCATCCGAACTGGGCTTCAGATCGTTCGATCGGCTGCAATAAATTCACTATCTGGAAAAATTCTTCTGACAAAATCTTTCAATCGCCGTAAAGAGATCGGATCGTCCGATTGTGTCTTCGGATCCCCCGAACTTCATGCTTCGTGCCCTCCAAACTATCCTCCATTCTTTATAAAATTCTTGAAATACTTCAGACCGTCCGAACTCCCTTCGGATCGTCCGAACTCCTGCCTTCGCAGCATCCGAACTTGCTTCCGAACTATAAAAAATTCCTGGAAATTCTTCTGAGGTTCCGAACCACCTTCGGACCGTCCGAACCCTGGCAATTCCGAACACTTGAATTTTTTCTTCAATATTTTGCTATCGATTCTTGCTTCCAAAATTTTTCTTAGTCAAGAAATTTTAATATCTGCAAATTTCTAACTTAAAAATATTAGTAACAATTAACCTAGTTTTGTAATCATCAAAACATAATATTTAGAGACTTGTTAATGCATTAAAAACATTAATTTTACAACACGAGATTTGTATGCGTTTAAGGCGTAACAATCTCCTATTTTTTGATGATCACAAAATTTGGTTAAATAGAAAAAATAAAAAATATGCATAAATAATTAAATAACAATTAATCATTTAATGAACATAACATTTTTAAATAACTCTTTAAATAACTCCCCCTCAATTTAACAACTTAATTTATTATTTAACCAACTTAATCCTCCCCTTTTTGCGATAATCAAAAAGTAATAAACAATAGAGAGAAATAAAACACAATAATTTCATTAATTATAAATTTAAAATATTACAACTTAAAGTACAAAAATAAAATTTAAATATCATCTTCGTGACGCGGCGGAGGATGAGCCGTGAAGTGGTCAAATCGAGTCTCCAAACTAGAAACTCTAGCAGTCAGAGAATCGATAGACGTGGTAGAAGTGGCGAAGTGGCTGGCTAAACTCCCCTCAATACGACCTACATTCGTCTCTAGACGATGAAGAGTCTCGAAAAGGCGATCAGAAGAGAATTGGTTCAAAGGGGTTGGAGGAACTTCAAGAGTCTAAAAAGGAAGTTCTCCGATATTCTCCGCAAAGGACTGAAAACCGAAAGAAGAAGGAACTTCTTCGGTAGGAAGATTTGAATAAAGAATGAAAAAATATTTAACCGGATAAAATTTTGAAAAAATACGAGTTGGGTCGTCAACCCAACGAGAAAGGACAGGGTTCCAAGATAAATATAATTTGGTGATAGTTGAATGGTTAAAAATATGAGTTTCCAGAATAGGAAAATATTCCACACCATCTAAAGAGATATCAAAATGAGTTAAAATACAATTAATGAAGCGAGCAAAAGGAAGAGTTACTCGCTTCGAATATTTAGCTATGTTATGCATTACCTGTATAACAAAGCGAGGGAGGTTGAAAGGACAAGAGGAAATAATATGAAAAAGAACATATAAGTCAAGATATTTGCAAGTGGAGGTGTCTTCACTGCGAGGAACGATATACGTAGTAATTAATTTTTGAACAATTTGAAAATCAGGAGAGAGTTGTTTGAGAAAAACACGATCGTTTACGTCAGTAGCTGGACGATCGAGAATAGTAGATAAGACCTCGTTACGATCAAAAGTAGGATTTTCTTGAGGCCATCGCTGAGAGAAGAAAAAACTAGGTCTGACCCGGGGAAGGCCAAACCACTCAGCGAGATCAGCTGTAGAAAATCGAATATGCCTACCCTGAAAAACTATGACAATGTGGAGATCACTGCCCAATTCGAGTTCAAGGTTGGCGTAGAACTCAAAAATAAGCGAAGGGAAAAACAAATTGGGAATGAAAGGTAGGAAAAAAGATTCCCAATGTTGAGTGGTGATAAACGCCAGTAGTAAGAGGTGAGAAGTGGCAAGGTAGGCCGTATCGAGAGTGCGGCCAGGTAAGATAGGACAGTAATGGTAGTCATCGGGGATAGGTCGAGAGACGGCTGGCAGGGAAGGATCGAAGGGCTGAGATTTGAGTCGTGGGCGAATAATACGACTCGACCCACCAACTTCGAAATTGCGACGAGGCATTTTTAGTAGGCTATTTTCGAGTAAAAACAAGAAGAGAGAAAAGTATTTGGTGTGAAAAATTCGGAGGATCCAAGGCCTTTATATAGGAGAGGGATCGGACGTCCGATCCTAATTACCGAGACGATAAGATTTTAACTTATCGGATAAGTTTTGACGAAGATCGGACGGTCCGAAGGTGTTTGGAACTGTTCAGAAACCCAAGAGAATTAAATGAAATTTTGACTGAATCGGATAAATTAAGGGAACGCATCGTTCGAAGGGGTTCGGACAGTCCGAAGACTGGGCGGTGAAATTTTTAAATTTTGAATAATTACCGCGCTGGGATCGGACGGTCCGAAGGCTGTTCGGACGCTCCGATCTAGAGTTTTTGGAGGTAATTTGAAAACAAATTTGAACAAATTTGGTGCTAAACATTTCGGACGATATTGAAGTTCTCAAATAATTAATTCACATAAAATGTGAGCTTATAATTATGAATAAATACAATTAATTTGTATTATCTAAGATTAAATTTCTCAAAATTAATATTAAGCTCTCCTTTAATATGACATTAATTTTAAAATGTGTCTAAATGTGATTACAACTCAATAATGCCAAGTTCATAACGCAAACAAATAAAATTATTTTCATCTAGTGGTTTTGTAAAAATATCGGCAATTTGATTTTTCGTGTCAACATATTGAAGTTCAACTTCATTTTGTTCAATGTGGTCACGAATAAAATGATGTCGAATGTCAATATGTTTTGTGCGAGAGTGTTGAATAGAATTCTTTGTAAGACATATGACGCTAGTGTTATCACAAAAAATAGAGATTTTTGAAAAAAAAACACCATAGTCAAGCAATTGATGCTTCATCCAAAGGATTTGCGCACAACAACTACCGGCAGCCATATATTCGGCTTCGGTTGTTGGCAACACAACACAATTTTGTTTCTTTGAAAACCAAAAAACTAAAAAGTTTCCTAAAAAGAAACAGGTTCCATTAGTGCTTTTTCTATCAACTTTATATCCACCAAAGTCGGCATCACAGTAAGCTTTTAAATCAAAGAAAGAATTTTTGGAATACCATAATCCGAGATTTGGGGTATTTGAAAGATATTTAAAAATGCGTTTTAAGGCGAATAAATGTGACTCCTTTGGACATGATTGGAATCGTGCACACAAGCAAACACTAAACATAATTTCAGGTCTACTAGCAGTTGCATAAAGTAGGGAGCCAATCATGTTACAAAAATAAGATTGATCTACTGTTTTACCACTTTCATCTTTGTCGAGTCTGATTGATGTGCTCATTGGTGTGGATGATGATTTTGAGTTCTCCATTCCAAACCTTTTGAGAATCTCCTTGATGTATTTGCCTTGGTTTATAAAAAAACCATCTTTGCACTGTTTGATTTGCAATCCGAGGAAATAATTAAGTTTCCCCATCATGCTCATCTCAAAATGATCCTACATAAGCTTGGAGAATTCTTGGCAAAGAATTTCGTTAGTAGAACCAAAAATTATGTCATCAACATAAATTTGCACAATAAATAGATCATCTTTAAAATTTTTGGTAAACAATGTAATATCAATTTTTCCTCTCGAAAAACCCTTTGAAATAAGAAAGGTAGACAATTTTTCATACCAAGCTTTATGAGCTTGTTTCAAACCATACAAAGCTTTATTGAGTCTATAAACATGATCAGACAAGAAAAAATCAACAAAGCCAGAAGGTTTTTCAATGTATACTTCTTCCTTTAGATCACCATTTAAGAAAGAACTTTTGACATCCATTTGAAACAATTTAAAATTTCTAGAGTAGGCAAAAGCAAGCAGCATGCGAATAGATTCTAGTCTAGCAACAGGCGCTTATGTTTCATCATAATCAATTCCTTTTTCTTGACTATATCCTTTTGTTACAAGCCTAGTTTTATTTCTAGTAATTGTTCCATGTTCATCAAGTTTGTTTCTAAAAACCCATTTAGTGCCAATGATTGATCTATCATGCGGTCTAGGAACAAGAAACCAAACATCATTACGTTTAAACTCATTCAATTCATCTTGCATTGATATAATCCAAGAATCATCAAATAATGCATCATCAACACATTTTGGTTCAACATGAGAAACAAAAACAAGATGATTGCAAATATTATTGAGAGATGAACGAGTAGATACTCCCTTTGAAGGACTTCCGATGATAGGATCCATTGGATGATCTTTGTGAAGCGTCCAATCCTTTGGTAGTGGAGTTTCCTCAATTATAGCTTCTTTTTCATTTAAGCTTGAGGAAGCCATCTCTTCTTCAAGTAGGCCTACATCATCAATGTTAGTGCAAGAAATAGTAGACACAGATTCATCAAAGATTACGTGGATGGATTTTTCTACTAATAGAGTGCGTTTGTTAAACACTCGATAGGCTTTACTAGAAGCAGAATACCCAAGAAAAATACCTTTATCGGACTTGGAATCAAAATTACCAAGGTTGTCCTTACCATTATTGTGGATGTAGAATTTTGATCCGAATGCTAAAAAATACGAAATGTTAGGCTTTATCCCTCTCCATAATTCATATGGAGTTTTCTTGAGAATGAGCCTTATTGATACACGATTGATAATGTAACAGACAATGTTCATTGTTTCAGCCCAAAAATATTTTGGTAGAGAGTGCTCACATATCATGATCCTCGCAATCTCTACAAGTGTCCTATTTTTTCTCTCAACGACACCGTTTCGTTGAGCAGTCCTAAGACAAGAAAAATTGTGACCGATGTCTTTTTCTTCACAAAAATTTGTAAAATTTTCATTTTTAAATTCAGTTCCGTGGTCACTACAGATCTGTTTTATTGAAAGATTTTTCTCATTTTCAACACTTTTGACAAAGGTTTTAAAATAATCGAAGACATCAGTTTTGTGGGCTACAAACAATGTCCACGTGAAACGTGAGAAATCATCCACAATGATAAAAGCATAATGCTTGCCTCCTAGGCTAGCGTTCCTTGAGGGACCACATAGATCAAGGTGAAGAAGTTCAAGGGGCATAGAAGTTTATACAAATTTTTTACTTTTAAAAGATTCTTTTGTGTGTTTGCCAAGCTGAAAATCATCACAAACAAAATCTAATTTTAAATCAAGTTTTGGCATATCAACAACTAGATCAAGTTTAAAATCTTTTCAATGGTATTAGTACCAACATGATCTAGTCGTCTATGCCAAATAATGTTGTCATCAACATTCAAGGATACCAGACTTTTTATATTTGACAAAGATAAATTATTTAAAAAAATCTTGTAAACATTTTCACTTTTATATCCTTTGAAATTTATGGATTTGTCAGTTGTGAGTGATATAGTGCAGTGTTGGGGAGTGAATTTGACTTCATAAACTCTATCGCACAATTTACTTATGCTAAGTAGATTAGGATTAAGTCCTTTCACTAGGAGTACATAATCAATCAAGCAGGATTTAGATATACCTATTGAGCCGATTCCTTCAATAACTCCTTTGCTGTTGTCTTCAAAGGTGACAGTTCCATTCTCCTTTGGTTTGACCGATTGGAGTAGCTCTTTTTTCCCCATCATATGTCTAGAACATCCACTGTCTAGATACCAAATACTAGGGAGAACATTTTTACCTATTTTCCTGCAAAAAAATTTTTTGGTACCCTTTAGTTCTTGTGAGTCCACAAATGTTAGAAAAGAGAAATATAAAATAGATTTTTAAGAGTTCAGTCTCTCATAGCGACAACATCGACACTTTCCAAGAGTGCTCCCAGTAGTAGGTAGGGCTAAGACCACTTTAAAAACCTATTTTCTGGACAGAGCAACGTTCATCAGGGAGACTAGTCGCAAGTCAAGGCAGTTTAAACCGGTCTATGAAGAACTCCCTTAGATCATGTTCCCATAACGCCGACTGATGAGTTGCTAAGAACTCTTAGGCCTCCATTTCATATAGCACTTTTTATCATTTTGAAATTTAAGAGATCTACATTTATTTCTACCATGGACAATTTTACAGCAGTAAGTGCATGTAGGGGGTGATCTCATTTTAGCTTTAGCAATAAGGCTAGTGAAGTCTATAGATTTCTTACCATACCCTATTCCTCCTTTATCAAAGCTACATTTTTGCATACTTAGAAGATTGTTCAATTTATTACTACTAAAGTTAAATTTATCAAATGATTTTTTTAATTGAGCTACATCATCCCTTAGTCTAAGGTTTTCACGCTCCTTAATATCTAATTCATTTTTCATATTTTTATTTTCTATTCTAAGTAATTTAGCCATATCAAACAAATTTGTATAGACAGAAAGTAATTCATCGTAAGAAGGTACCTCATCATCATCGTCGGAGATGATGCCATCATCCTTTGCCATGAGGCAGATGTTGGCTTCCTCCTCCTCATCATTACTGTCGCTCCACGTTTCTATGAGAGCTTTCTTCTTCCTTTTGTCAACCTTCTTCTTGAGAGAGAATTAATTTGCATAGTGCCCTTGTTGTTGACAGTTGTAGCATGTCACTTCTTTCTCCGGCTTCTTTTCATTTTTGAATTTGTTTACTCGCATAAATCTTTTGAATTTCCTTGCGAATAGCGCCATGTCATCATCATCATCTTCTTCAACTTGGCTTGATAAGGCAATCCCCTTTGCCTTGATTTTTTCATCCTCCTTCACTTCCTTCCTTGTAGATAATTATAACTCATGGGGTTTTAAGGTCCCATGGAGTTGATCAAGATCGTAGGAAGCGGTGTGGCCTTTGTTGGACTCAATGATGGTTGTTCTCTTTGCATCCCACTCCTTGGGTAGGGGTCGAAGAGCTCTCATCCAAACTTTCTTGGGAGGATATTGCTCTCCAAGTTGGGCTAGCTCGTTGATGATTTGGGTGAGCCTCCGGAACATTGTATCCACATCTTCTTTGGAATCCATCTCAAATGTTTCGTATTTTAGTTGTAGTAGATCAATATTTGTTTCTTTGACTTGGTTGGTTCCTTCGTGGCATATCTTCAGTTTGTCCCAAATTTCTTTTGCGGAGGAGCACATCGAGATCCAGTTGTATTCGTTCATATATAAAGAACAATGCAAAATATTCATATCTTTAGCATTTTGAGAAATTAACCGCATGCCCTCTTTCGAAAAATCATCAATTCCCTTAGGAACTTCAATCCCATCAACTATTTTCATAAGTGTATAGGGACCTTTCACCGTCACTTTCCAAAGATCATAATCTGCGGATTGGATATAAAGACATTCTATTTTTCCAATACCCATAGTTTATGCCGTTGAAAAGAGGAGAATGATTGGTTGATTGCACTTTTGCATAATCACTCGCTAGATTGTTCATTAGAACCTTTTGAATTTTTTTTCAAAAGTGTCTCTGATACCATTTGTTAGAACCTAAAGGGGGGATTTAGGTTCTATTGGCCCCTTTAGCAATTTATAGTGATTTTGTAAATACGCAGATGGAAGACTTAAAGCAATCAAAATAATCAAAGCAATAATAAGTAAATAAATGCAGTAAGTAAATAAAGCGGTAAATAAGATAGGATATGTTTATGGAAGTTAGACGATAAATCGTCTACGTCTCCTCTTTTTGGTTAAGGTCGATTAACCAAGGATCCATTAGCACCGCAACATCTTGGTCTTGATGGCTCCATGGATAGCCGTACAACAACAACACAATCACCACGTCAACAACTTTACAACTCGATAAAACTTGGCATTAAGGACTCCAAGGATAGCCTCACAACAACTCGATGAAATCGGCTTCACACTCGAGTATTCAACAATGATTTTTCTCAAGAATATACAACTCGATAACAAAATGTATTTGAGACACTTGAAATATGCTTAAAATCTTTGATGGATTGCTCAATATATGCTTGAATAGATGAGAGAATTGTTGGATGAGTTGATGCTTGAAATGGCCTCAGAATGGCTCTATTTATAGTGCTGATTCGAGTGAATTCGGAGCGTTCGATCTGGCTTCGGAGCGTCCGAACCGTGCTAGTTCAAATTCAAAAATGTGCGGATGAGGAACTGTTCGGATCGTCCGATCGGCTGCAATAAATTCACCGTCTGGAAAAATTCTTCTGACACAATCTTTCAACCGTCGTAAAGAAATCGGATCGTCTGATCGTATCTTCGGATCCTCCGAACTTATGCTTCGTGCCCTCCGAACTATCCTCCTTTCTTTATAAAATTCTTGAAATACTTCGGACCGTCCGAACTCCCTTTGGATCATCCGAACTCCTGCCTTCGCAGCATCCAAACTATCTTCCGAACTATTAAAAATTCCTGGAAATTCTTCGGAGGTCCGAACCACCTTCGGACCGTCCGAACCCTGGCAATTCCGAACACTTGAATTTTTTCTTCAATATTTTGCTATCGGTTCTTGCTTCCAATATTTTTCTTAGTCAAGAAATTTTAATATATGCAAATTTCTCACTTTAAAATATTAGTAACAATTAACCTAGTTTTGTAATCATCAAAACATAATATTTTGAGACTTGTTAATGCATTAAAAACATTAATATCTCAACACGAGATTTGTATGCGTTTAAGATGTAACATTTATTTTATTATTTTAAACTATAAAAGTGTGAATATAATGATAAATATTTTTACGGTAGATTTTCTATTTTGACCTTAGATTGTGTATTCTTTCGATTAATTGTATGAAGATTTTTTACATAATGCTTTGAAAATCTAAAAATTGATATGTAAAGTAAATATATGTGACAAATAAAATAATAGTTTCACTGAAATTAGTAAAATAAAATCATGTATATTGAATATATTATATTATATATATTATATATATTTATAAAAGTGTGAAGAGAAAGAAAGAAAAATTCATTAAAGAAGTAACTTTTTTTCAATAAATAATTTAATGATTATTTGATGGAAAATGGGTGTAAAAAATTAAAGAAAAATATTTATAATATTTATGGATATTTAGAATTTTAAAAAAATTAAATATTATAAAGTAAATTCATCATAAATAAGTCAAATATAATTATTGAAAAATAAATAAAAATTTGCAATTTTGGTCTGTTAATTTTGACATTGTGATTTTGCGCCCTATATTTTGATATGAGATAATTTCATACACTATCCCTGTGAAATATTAAGATTGCTAAAACCCCATATGAAAAATGAATTATCTATACTCTCATTGTTTTCAAATCTTGAACACATACATCCTCATGTTTTCAAATTTGAGCATTCATCCACTTATTTGTAAGTTTTTTCATGGTTGTTTGTGCTCAAAATTTGAAAACACAAGACAGTTATAGAGGTTTTCAGCAATTTCGTAATTTCAGTTTATTCTTGCATGTTTCGATTTTTGGCAATTTTAGTTATTTTTCATAGAAAATACTGATGGAGCACTGTACACGTCAGCTCTGCAAATGTGTTACATCAGCGTCACATCGAAAAAATGACTAAAATTTTAAAATAGAAAAACAAAAAGTAAAAAATAAAAATAACGGACTAAAATTGAAATCAGATAACCTATAGTATCGAAATTGCAAATAGAGAAACTTATAAAATCAAAAAATCAATTTTCCCTAAAATAAATGTCAAATTGTAATCCTTATTTATCTAAATAAATTTAGACTCAAACAAAAGACCTTATCGACTATTAGAAATTTAATAGATCTTAAAAAAAAATAAAACAAATAGATTATTCGAAATTCTAATCATTGCTTATTTTAAGTTTATTAATGTGAGTAAATTTAAATTTATTATTTTATTTTATATTATATCTAATATATTTTTCACGTGCGAGACACGTGCTTATTACTAGTTAGTACTAAACAGCGTAGCATACTAATGTAATAATAGTTCTAACTTCTAACCTAGTGGGCTGACGCGGAGGTTTGAGGCGGAAGATTATAGAGCTTGTAGCACTTCTGCACTTGTAGTGATTGGTTGACTATTATGTTTTGAAGAATAATGTATTAATAAATTAGGATTTTAAATTTTGTTGACTTTTTGACCCTCTAAACCCATCTCACCTTCAACCGCCTACATAACTTCCTCGAGCAAAAGCGGTGTAGTCGATGGCCGTCTCGACCACAATCTTGAACACTGCGAAAATAAAACATCAAATTTCAATCTTTTTTTAATAAATATATTTAGAGAAACTTTTAAAATAGTTTTATAAAAATCTTTTCCAAACGTATATTTAAATTTTTTTCAATTATAATCAATGTTCTAAAAGTAAAAAGCGGTAGGCGGACAGTCACCCCGTCTAGGTGGGTTTTTTTAGCCTAAATATTATTGGAATATATTCTATATCTTGGAATATATTCTATATTATCTTTTGTATATTTTTTATATTATATTTCCTTTTATTCTCATTAATTTTAGTTGTATATAAACATGTATTGTATTAATTCTTTGGAATATATTGACATTATATTTTCCATCAGTCTCTACATGATATCAGAAGTTTCTGTCATACGCTACTAAAAACCCTAACCCTACTATACTATCCGTCGCCGCCCCTTTCTTTCACCGAGCAGTCGCCGTCGCCGCCGTTTCTATGGCCGCCACCACCACTCCCGCTGCTGCTCCAGCTACACCAATCTCTTTCAATGTTGTTGCTCATGCGCCCTTGAAGCTCACTTCCTCCACCTTTCTCTCATGGCATCTACAGTTCACGACCCTCCTTACTGGTCATGATCTACTTGGATTTGTTGATGGTACTCATCCATGTCCAGCAAAATTTATCACGACCGCCACAACTCAAGTGTTGAATCCTGCGTACACCGCCAGGATCAACTGATTTTGAATATTCTCATCGGCTCGTTGTCTCTATATTTGATTCTATTTATTGTTACTGCCACCACATCTGCAGATACTTGGAACACCCTTGCTCTCACCTATGGCAAGCCTTTTCATGGCCGAATCACTCAGTTAAAGATGCAACTGCGCAATTCAGTCAAGGTCTCTCAGTCCATCACTGAATTCATGCAGCTCATCAAATTCAAAGCTGATGAACTGACTCTCATGAACGTTCCTATGGATATTGAGGATCTCACTAACAAAGTTCTTCATGGTTTGGATGATGAATATAAAGAACTCGCCCATGTCATTCAAGCCCGAGATAGTGTCATCTCGTTTGAGGAATTACATGATAAGCTCCTCAATCATGAAGCACACTTTGCTGCCAGTCGAGATTCACAGATAACTCTTCCGATCACCGCTAATATGTCTACTCGCTCGGATGGAAATGGCTGCCATCCGTCGCCTACTGCCCACCACCATCCCGTTCGTTCAGCAGTCCCATAGCCCTCACAACCTTCGTACCTGCCGTCTCCTTTGGTGCCGGGGCAGCGTGTTCCGCGCCCCTAATTGGGCGCTTCTAGCTTTGCGGTCATTAGGGCACTCTGCCAAACGCTGCCTGGATTTTCAGTATATGCTAGCCCCTACTCCTGCGGATCCTTCTGGGCACCCTTATTCCACCACCGGTCCATCTGCCTCTCCTATGGATGCTTAATATCTTGCGTCATCTTCTCCAATTGTCTGGATTCTTGACTCCGACCCCACTCATCACGTGGAATCTGACTTTGCCAATATCTCTCTGCATGCACCGTATGTTGGTTCATATGGTGTAATTTTTGGTGATGACACTAGTCTTCCAATCACTCACAAAGTTTGTCTCAAACCACCTATTAATCCTGCTAACCTTCACTTTCCTCATACCCTGTGCGTGCCCTCCATTAATAAGAATATTTTATCGATTTTCCAACTCTGTAAATATAATGACGTTCTATTTGTTTTCTCTTCCTCTGTTTTCAAGGTGAAGGACCGTCATATCGGGGCAATTCTCCATCAGGGTCAACTTAAGGATGGTGTCTACTCCTGGTCTGCGTCCGCATCATATTCACCACTGGCGCTTTCTTCCTCTATCATGTCTCTGCCCATCTGGCATCATCGTCTAGTTCATTCGTCTGATTGAGTCCTACGTCAGTTAGTCGTGACTAAGTCATTGTCGTCCTTTAATTCTCCGTTGCGTCGTTTTAATTTTAACTCTTGTCAATGCAATAAAAGTCATAAATTACTTTTTCACGACTCTTTGCTTTCCTCGCAATTTCCCCTTGATCTTATTTTCTCAAATGTCTCGACCTCCCCTGTTATCTCTAGTGATGTCTATAAATATTATGTTATCTTTGTTGATCACTACAACAATATATTTGGCTTTATCCCTTAAAAAATAAGTCGGACGTTCTTGCTGTGTTTCGTTGTTTCAAGTCCCTTGTACAAAAGTGGTTTGGTCGTCCCATTCTCATTCTGTACACTGATAATGGTGTTGAATTCCTTGATGTCAGAGACTTTCTCCGTCTGCATGGGATTTTCCATCCCACCACGCCTCCCCATACTCCTGAACACAATGGCTTCTCTGAACATTGTCATCATCATGTTGTCGAGTATGGTTTGGCACTTCTACATCATGCCTCTGTTCTCACCTCGTTTTGGCCCTTTGCCTTTGCCACAACAATTTACCTTATCAATAGACTGGCTAAACGCAATATGTCCTACAAGTCGTCCTTCTACTGTTTGTTTGAAAACCCACCTAATCTCTCTAAACTTCGTATCTTTGGTTGTCTTTGCTATCCCTGGCTCCGCCCTTACTCTTCTCACAAGCTCACCCACCGCTCCTCAACTTGTGTCTTCATTGGTTACTCTCTTACACAAAGTGTCTACCTTTGTTATGAGTCTTCGTCTGGAAAAATCTTTGTTTCCCGTCATGTTGTTTTTGTTGAGTCTTAATTTCCAATTTCCAGTGGTGGTTCTGGTGCTGGTTCCTCTCTAGGAGTTCCGTATGGTGTGACGATGGAGGATTCCCTAGCTGCTGATCCTTCACCCTTCTGTTCACCTGAGCCGTGTCTTGTGCCAAACACCTGCACACCCGAACCCACCCCCAAACCCCCCACCTGTCGAGCTCGAACCACCATCCTCACCTCATCCCGAATCCGAACATCCCACTCCATCATCCAGCACTCAACCTATGGTTACCCGCTCCTGAAATAATATTTCAAACCCAACCCTCGCTTTGGCCTCATTGCTGTCACTGACTCCACTTCATCTGAACCGACCACCCATAATTTTGCTCTCAAGGATCCTCGCTGGCGTGCAGCAATGTCCGAGGAATTTGATGCTCTTCTCCGGAATCACGCCTGGGATCTTGTTCCCTCTGATGTCTCTCAAAATTTCGTTGGGTGTAAATGGGTGTTTCTCATTAAACGGAAACTGGATGAATCAGTTGATAGCTACAACACTAGCCTTGTTGCGAAGGGTTTTCATCAACATCCGGATCTTGATTACTCTGACACCTTCAGTCCTGTGGCGAAGCCTACTACTGTTCGTATCTTGTTGTCTCTAGCAGTTTCTAATGGGTAGTCTCTTCGAAAAATGGATGTGAATAATGTCTTTCTGCAGGGTCAATTAGATGATTGTGTTTATATGGCTCAACCATTTGGTTTCGTTGATGACTCGCTTCCTTAATATGTATGTAAGCTGAACAAGGCGATCTATGGCCTTAAACAGGCCCCACACGCCTAGTACACCGTTCTTCGCTAGTTTGTACTCAGTGTTGGCTTTACTTGATCTCTCGCTGACACGTCTCTATTTATTTATCGTTTTGGCAGCACTACTATGTATCTAATTGTTTATGTTGATGATCTGATTCTCACAGGGAATGATTCTGGTGCTCTCCAGGACTTCATAGATCGCTTAAGCGACAGTTTTTCTGTCAAGGATATGGGTTCCTTGTCTTATTTTCTAGGTGTTGAGGTTGATTTCTGTGCAGAGGGCCTTTGTATGTCGCATAAAAAGTATCTTCTTGATATTCTCACCAAGACGAACATGGTTGACTCCAAGCCAGTTCAATCTCCTATGACATCATCTTCAGCTCTACATCTGTTGTATGGCTCTCCACCGGCCGATGCCACCTTGTATCATCACACAGTGGGGAGTCTACAATATCTATCGTTTATTCGCCCTGATATTGCATTTGCTGTTAACAAACTATCTCATTTGATGCAATCTCCTTCTCTCCACTGGGGTGCTGTCAAACGTCTCCTGCGTTACTTAAATGGTACACAATCCTATGGACTTCTCATTCGGCGGCATAGTTCTCCGTCTCTGCATGACTATTGTGATGTGGATTGGGCTGGTGATCTTGATGATCGTACTTCCACTAGTGCCTAAAAAATAGGGGTCTGTTGCTCGCTCGTCTACTGAGGAAGAATATCAATGGGTTCGATCACTGCTTGCTGAACTTGGAGTTCCTGTTGGGTCTTCCCCAGTTTCTATCTACTGTGACAACATTGGAGCCACTTATCTATGTGCAAATCCTGTCTTTCATTCTCGCATGAAACATATTGCCTTGGATTATCACTTTGTTCGTGAGCTGGTTCAGAGTAATCAAATTCGTGACTCTCATGTCTCGTCCTCTGACCAGCTGGTAGATGCTTTGTCAAAACCAATCCCCAGTGCTCGCTTGCGTCTACTTTGTTCCAAGATTGGTGTCTCTACGAGTTCACCATCTTGAAGGGGCCTATTGGAATACATTATATATCTTGAAATATATTCTATATTATCTTTTATATATTTTGTATATTGTATTTCTTTTTATTCTCATTAGTTCTAGTTGTATGTAAACATGTATTGTATTCATTCTTTGGAATATGTTGAAATCATATTTTCCATCAATCTCTACAAATATCTCATTCTTCTTATTTATCTTAATATATCTTCAATAGTTCATATTTATCGAATTCAAACTCAAAATTCATCGTATATTTCTCATCTTCATCTGATACAAATTGATCGAAAAATATATAAAATAATCTTCTTTAAAAGTTTAATTTTTTTTAAAAAATAAATAATATATTATATATTAATCTAGGTGATCACCTAGGGGGATTTTGAGTCGCCTAAGCGGTAATTAGACGGTATAGGCGGTCGATTAATGAAACAATACCTAGAGACATCAACTGTCTAAAATCGAGGCGGTGAACAAAATCCTAGCGCCTAGACACCGCTTAAAAGGTCCTAGACGTCGCCTTTTAAAACATTGATTATAATACATCAAAAACATTTTAAAAATATTTGTCCAGTTAGAGCCGCAGTCTATACACTTAGGGTGCGTTTAGTTGGTGTGATGGGATAACTGAGGGATTGATAATTTGGTGGATAATGAATGAATAATTTAAATATAAATTTAAAAGTGTGTTGTTTGGTATTAATGATTAATATAAATAGATAATATGTATATCTTGTTTGTTTCTCATGATAAACGGTTGGACAGATATTACTCAATGTTAATTTACCAAAACACCCTCCACTAACTTTTAGACCATTTCAACCGCAAATCTCGGAGCGGCCCATTAATTCACGTGTATTGTTCCTCATCTTCTCTTTCATCTCATATCAACACAAATCCTGCGCATCTCGGATCAATATGCGTCTTTGACATTCTCTCATCGGCAATCTCATCATTTTTCCATATATTGGCTGGAAAAAAATTGATTTCATACTCTATTCTGATGCAATCTGAAACGATCTTCCCACGGTATTTATTTTTCTCTCGAATATATGAGAATCAGACCTATAGATGTAATCGATGGCAAATAATTTAATTTCATAGTTGATATTGACTTCAGTTCCTGTTAATTAAAGGTCGACATGCTATTCAGATGGATTGTTGAGTGATATTTGTTTGGCTTCACAACTTTGATGACCTAATCCCCAATAAATGAGTTTGAGGTTATTTGTAGAAATCCACTAATTTCCTTTTGACGTGAGAATGTGTGGTCACTTGACTTCATTATTGCTCTTCTACATTATTGTTCTTGTGGAAAATTGAATATACTATGTCATGCCACCATTTAACGGCTCCATTCATCAAAATTTGGAAGAAAATTATTACAATTGTGGATAAAAAAATATATATAGAGGCAACTCTTGTAAATGTTTATAGAACAAAATCAATGATATGAAAAGTAATGTTTTGTTCAGACATTGAAACCAATAGTTTGGATGCAGGATTGTTGTGAAAGTTTTGTAATCTTCTGCCTTTCAGTTTAGAATAAACTCAAGTGCAGCGGTTATCTGAAATGGTATCGTTTTCAACATCCACTTGCATGCAATTTCCTTAGAAATTTAGATTGTATACGCTAGGTAAATTTGCCTAATTTCTTTACTCCATTGACAGGGCAAGACATATGTTGTGTTCAAGGGACGGAACCCTGGAATATATAGTACTTGGGAGGAGACAAACGTACAAGTTACCGGATTTAGTCGTGTGGTGCACAAGTCTTATCGGACTAGAGATGAAGCATTTAAGGCTTATACCAAGTACATGGAGAAGATACACTCAACACAAGCCCCCTGTGCACCCAAAAACGAGGTATCGTTTTCAATTCCTATCTGTGTGCAATTTCCCCTACGCTATGACTTTATTGCCTATTTTTTTTACTCCCCTGGCAGGGCAATACATATGTTGTTTTCAAGGGATTGAACCCTAGAATCTATAATACTTGGAAGGAGGCAGACGTACAAGTTATCGGATTTAGTGGCACGGTGCACAAGTCCTAGCATACTAGATATAAAACATATAAGACTTATACCAAGTACATGGAGAAGAGGCACTCCACACAAGCCCCTTGTGCACCCAAAAAAATGAGGGATCGGGTTCAACGAAAAGCTCAAGTTCAATTGAACTCACTGAATCTCTCAACTTGAGCCAACTTATAGATGTCGAGTTATAGTTGGAACACGAGCAACGCAAACATTCATTAATTGTTGCAAAGATATATGAGGGAATCGAGAAAAATTTGCGGTCATTTAGTTTGAAAGACGATGCTAAGTAGATTTCTATTCCCATGTCTTAGCTGTGTGGCGCAAAAAATGTAGTTTTTTGCTTTTGATTTCTGGCAACAAGCTGAAGCGGTACTTGTGTTCTTTCCTGTTGGAAAATTTGTATGCCCAAGAGATTATTGCAAATTTGGTACCATTTGTAAATGAAGTGGAAATTGTTTTATGTTGTATCTTACTGATTTATTGATGTTTAATTTCCATAAACCGTGTTACCTACTGATTTAGAGACTCAACTCTAAATCTGTAATTTAAAAGCTGAAGCATTGAAGGCTTATTTTATTGCCTTCAACTACAATCTGCAGACGTAAGATACAACTGTCTTACTTATGTCTTTCAGTACTGATGATGACTTCAGAACTTAACATGAAAACTTGTGAGATTTTCCACAACACTATATTTATTTGATTGATTGTGGAAGTGATGCACCACCACCTACTTGTATGGATAATTATTTAATCAACGACAGTGTTAAAATATTTGTTTGCAAAAGTCTTTTATGTATTGGTGGTTGAGCTCATTAACTAATGTTCCCATTTGTAAAATATATATATATATATATATATATATATATATATATATATATATATATATATATATATATATATATATCGTCAATTTAATTGTTCCACACAAAAAATGGCTGACTCTCCAAATTCCTCTTCCTCCAAGCCAGCTGCAACCAAAGACACTGATGACTTCTTGATAAGTGTATTTATGCACTTATATTTCATATGATTTAATGAGAATTTTGTGATGTATCGAGCATAATTATGCATTTTTGTTGTTTTTTGTGTGCTTGTAGGAATATTCATAAGTTATTGAAAAAGAGAAGAAAATAAGATTGAAAGAAAGAAAAAAATTTACAGAGGAAAAGAGCATAAAACAAGAGTTGTGCAATGGGGAATTCTGTGAAGAGTAAGCTCTATAGCCTTGAAGAAGTGCAGCAGTGCTAGATGAAGATTGTTGAAGATGCGAATCTTATGCGTAGCAGCGCTTCATGATAGGAGCAATAGCACAAGGTGAAGAATTTGATATGCGAAATTGAAAAGCAATAGCGCCTAATCTTAAGAGCAATAGCGCTGTTAGAACCTAATTGGGGGGGGGGGGGTGGCAACTTTAGCAATTTAAAGCGATTATGCTAGTACACAAGCGGAAGACTTAAAACAATCAAATATAAGCGCAGTAAATAAATGCGTAATGTAAATAAAGAAGTAAAAGGTATAAGAGATGTTTATGGAAGTTCGACGATAAATCGTCTACGTCTCCCCTTCTTGGTTAAGATCGATTAACCAAGGATCCACTAGCACTTCAACGTCTTGGTCTTGATGGCTCCAAGGATAGCCGTACAACTCAACACGATCCCGCGCCGATACAACTCAAACACTTGGCCTTAAGGGCTCCAAGGATAGCCACAACACTCGTATAATACACTTGGCTTCACACACAAGTGTTTACAACAACCGAGCAACCAACTCACGGATGAACTTATACAAACAACCCTCGATTTTAAATATAACACACAAATATTTCTTGAACTTTTTAAGGAGAGGATCTTGCTTGCAAAGAGAGATGAGAGTGAATTGGTGAGTTCAAATGACTTCAAATGACATGTATTTATAGCTGAAAATTCGGGCAGGTTCGTTGCGTCCGTTCGGGCCATCGTTGCGTCCGTTCGATGCACATTAAATTCTTTCGGCGTTGGTGACGAACGTTGCATCCGTTCATAGGTTCGTTGTGTCCGTTCGGCGCATTGCGGCTTTTTTCGGATGACTTTTTTCCTTAAAAATTGGATCTTGTTCTTGACAAGGAACGTTGCGTCCGTTCCTAGGTTCGTTGCGTCCGTTCGGCATAATTCAGACTGCGCGCCAAACTTCAAAAATTCATATCTCACAATCCGTCTGTTGGATCGACTTGAAATTTGGACAGTAGCTTTAGAACATCCTGAATTTCATTGTGAATGATGAATATTGGATTTGGAAGTTTCAAACGATTCCAGTATTTTTCTGAAGTTACTTCGTCGTATTTTTGCTTCATGTTCTTCGTGGCACTTTTGAAAAATTCATAACTCCACATCCGTCCGTTGGATAGACTTGAATTTTGGACCGTAGCTTTTGAGCATCCTAAAATTTAATATGATAGGTGGATATCAGAATTGGATGACTCGAAAAAGCTCAGTAAATTTCACAATGTTTTTCACTATAACAATGTTTTTCATAATTTAATCTGCAAAGTCTCACTTTAAACGATTAGAAATAATAACCTAGTTTTGTAATTATCAAAACAAGATAAGTTATCGCATTAAAAATATTAATCTCATTTAAGAGATTTGTATGTGTTTAAGGCGTAACAATCTCTCCCTTTTTGATAATCACAAAACTTGGTTAAACAGGAGATATAAAGTGTAATTGAAATACATATAAAAGCTCCCCCTTAATGTAACAAAAAAAATTTAAACAAATTTTTTATTATATAATCAATTTTTATTTAGCCAATTTGAATATTTAACCATATTAATTCTTCCCCTTTTTGTGATAATTAAAAAGGCAACAAATATGATAAATTAATAACACAATAAATAAAAGCATATTTCATTAATAGAGAATTTACAAAATACATCAAAATATAAAACTAAGAGTCATCATCCGAAGGTTGTTCAAGAAGTTTTTCTTCCATCAAATTGAGTCGGTCATGGACAGATTCAAAAGATCCTCGCATCTCTAAGGTCAAGCCCGTGATCTATGTCTGGATAGACTGAATAGCGGAGTAGTTGCGATCCATGTTGATCTCAAGCCGCTGAAGATACTCAAGGAGTCGATCGAAAGATGGAGCCGGAGTAGGTGGAGGCTGAGGCATCAAAGGAGGGGAAAAAGGTAGATCACCGTAATCAAACGTAGAAGAAGATGGAGGAATCGTAGAAGAGGAAGGAATATCTGTGTCAGTGAAACCAACAGGAAATCCTTGATCTTGAATGGAAGGAGGAATAAGAGAAAAAGGAATATGAAAGTGGGTTACAGGATGATAGCGGGTGAAAATATGAGCTGGATCATGCACCCATCGAGATAATACAGGATTCCATGACAACTCCATTTTAGTGATGGAGGCATGGTCAAGAGTATAAGTTTCAGTGATAGGAATCTTCTCCAAATCATCGAAGATAATGTCAAAGTGAGTAAGAATTAGGTTAATAAACCGAGCAAAAGGAAGAATGACTTTCTTTGAGTTTTTGGCAGTGTGATGCATGACCTGAATGATAAACCTGGGAAGGTTAAAAGGTCGCTGAGTAATAATGTGAAAAAGGACATAGAGGTCCAGATATTTGCAATTGGAGTGGTCTCCAGCGCGCGGAATGATGGAAGAAGTGATCAGCTTTTGGATAATTTGAAAATCAGGACAAAGCATCTTAAGAGATGGTCGATCATCACCAGCGTGAGGTGGTCGACCGAGAATAGCAGAAAGGGCCTCAAAGCGATTAAACTCGGGACTATCATCAGGCCATTTAAATGCAAAGAACTCGCTGGGTTCATTTCTAGGAAGAGAGAACCAAGCAGTGAGATCCCCTGAAGGGAAACGAATGTACCGATTTTGAACAATTGTAAAAGCATATATATCATCGCTGTAAAATTCGAGTTCAAAATTGGCATAGAACTCATGGATAAGGGAAGAATAAATGAAATCTGGATCAGAGGGTTGGAAAAATGCACCCCATTGTTGGAAGTCAATAAGATCCAACAAACGAAGATGAGAGGTCGCCAAGTAAGAGCAATCAAGAATACGGCCTGGAAAAATCTGCCTATCCCTATAGTCGGCAGGAATAGGTTGTGAGATAGTAGGTTGGTTAAGGTTGTGGACAAAAGGTTGGGTACGAGCATGAGTGTGTTGCCTCGGATTGGAGGGATCAACTTGGCGTCTAGAATATATTTTGGAGAGATATTTTCGAGCAAAAGAAAGAAAGAAGAATGATTTTGGTGTGCAAAAATCTGAAAGTTTCGGCCTTTATATATAGGCAAGGGACGGAAGCAACGTTGACGAACGGAAGCAAAGTACGTCCTGGCGGGAAAAATTCGCGGGTAAAAGGTACGAACGGAAGCAACGTTCCACCAACGGATGCAACGTTAGGTCTTTTTGGCGGTAAGAGTTCGCAGTTAATTTTGAAATTGAGGCGGGAATTGCAACGAACGGAAGCAACGTTGGTCCATCGGATGCAACATTCGTGCTATTGGCGGTAAATTTTCGCGGTTAAAATTTTAAAATGAGGCGGGAATAGGAGGCAATGGAAGCAACGTTCTAAGAACGTTGGCAACGAAGAGTGAGCGAACGGAAGGAACGTTGCTTGGAACGGATGCAATGTTCGGAAATTTTAAAAAAAATTTGGATTTTGTCTCTTAGAGTTATATTTTAAACAAAATAATACACATAAAATGTGAGCTTTATAATTATGAATAAATACAAATAATTTGTATTATTCAACATTAATTTGCTCGAATTTTAATATTAAGCTCCCCCTTAATATGACATTAAATTTAAACTTATGTCTACAAGTGATTACAACTCAATCATGCCAAGTTCACCACGCAAACGAATAAAAGTATTTTCATCTAGTGGTTTTGTAAAAATATCGGCAATTTGATTTGACGTGTCAACATATTGAAGTTCAACTTCATTTCGTTCGATGTGGTCACGAATAAAATGATGACGAATATCAATATTTTTGGTGTGCAAATGTTAAATTGGATTCTTTGTTAGACGTATGGCTCTAGTGTTATCACAGAAAATAGGATTTTTGAAAAAGATACACCATAGTCGAGCAATTGATGCTTCATCCAAAGAATTTGCGCACAACAACTACCGGCAGCCATATATTCGGCTTCGGTCGTTGATAACGCAACACAATTTTGTTTCTTTGAAAACCGGCATCACAGTACGCTTTTAAATCAAAGAAAGAATTTTTCGAATACCACAAGCCGAGATTTGGAGTATTTGAAAGATATTTGAAAATGCGTTTTAAGGCGAACAAATGTGATTCTTTTGGACATGATTGAAATCGTGCACACAAGCAAACACTAAACATAATGTCCGGTCTACTAGCAGTAGCATAAAGTAAGGAGCCAATCATACTACGAAAGGAAGATTGATCTACAGATTTACCATTTTCATCCTTGTCGAGTCTGATTGCTGTGCTCATCGGTGTAGATGATGATTTTGTGTTCTCCATCCCAAAATTCTTTAGAATCTCCTTGATGTATTTGCTTTGGTTCACAAAGAACCCATCCTTGCACTGTTTGATTTGCAATAAGAGGAAATAGTTAAGTTCCCTCATCATGCTCATCTCAAAGTGTTCCTGCATAAGCTTGGAGAAATCTTGACAGAGAGTTTCGTTAGTGGAACCAAGAATTATGTCATCAACATAAATTTGCACAATCAATAAATCATCTTTGACATTTTTGATAAATAAAGTAATGTCAATATTTCCTCTCGAAAAACCATTTGAAAGAAGGAAAGTTGATAATTTTTCATACCAAGCTCGAGGAGCTTGTTTCAAACCATACAATGCTTTGTTTAGTCTATACACATGATCAGAAATAATGCATCAACAAAGCCATCAGGTTGTTCAATGTAAACTTCCTATTTTAGTTCACCATTCAAGAATGCACTCTTAACATCCATTTGAAATAACTTAAAATTTCTAGAGTAAGCAAAAGCAAGTAGCATGCGAATAGATTCTAGTCTAGCAACAGGCGCATAAGTTTCATCATAATCTATGCCTTCTTTTTGAATATATCCTTTCGCTACAAGTCTAGCTTTATTTCTAGTGATAATACCATGCTCGTCAAGTTTATTCATAAAGACCCATTTATTACCAATAATAGATCTATCATGCGGCCTAGGAACAAGATACCAAACATCATTACGCTTGAATTCATTTAATTCATCTTGCATAGCAATTATCCATGAATCATCTAATAAAGCATCATCAATTCACTTAGGTTCAACATGAAAAACAAAAGCAAGATGATTGCAGATATTATTAAGTGAAGAGCGAGTGGTTACTCCCTTCGAAGGACTTCCAATGATAAGATCTATAAGATGATCTTTGTGAAGAGTCCAATCCTTCGGAAGTGGTGTTTCTTCAACAGAAACATCTATATCATTTAAGCTTGATGAAGCCATCTCTTCTTCGAGTAATTCTACATCATCATTGTTAGTGCGAGAAACTATAGACATAGATTCATCAAATACAACATGCATTGATTCAGTAACAAGTAAGGTGCGTTTATTAAATACTCTAAAAGCCTTACTCGTAGTAGAATACCCAAGAAAAATACCTTTGTCGGATTTGGCATAAAATTTGCCAAGGTTGTCCTTACCATTATTATGAATGAAGCATTTTGATCCAAAAGCCCGAAAGTATAAAATGTTAGGCTTTCTCCCTCTCCATAATTCATATGGAGTTTTCTTGAGAATTGACCTTATTGATACACGATTAATGATGTAACAGACAGTGTTCATTGCTTCAGCCCAAAAATATTTTGGTAGAGAATGCTCACATATCATGGTCCTCACAATCTCCACAAGTGTCCGATTTTTCCTCTCAAAGACCCCGTTTTGTTGAGGAGTCCTAGGACAAGAAAAATTGTGATCGATGCCTTTCTCTTCACAAAAATTTGTAAAACTCTCATTTTGAAATTCAGTTCCATGGTCACTATGGATTTGTTTGATAGAAAGATTTTTTTCATTCTCAACACGTTTGACAAAAGTTTTAAAATAATCAAAGACATCATTTTTGTGGGCTAAAAACAATGTCCATGTGTAACGTGAGAAATCATCCACAATAACAAATGCATAAAGCTTCCCTCCTAGGCTAGCGTTCCTCGAGGGACCACATAGATTTAGGTGAAGAAGTTCAAGGGGCATAGAATTTGATACAAAATTTTTGCTTTTAAAAGATTCCCTTGTGTGTTAGCCAAGTTGACACGCATCACAAACAGAATCTAATTTTAAATTTAGTTTTGGCATACCAACAACTAAGTCAAGTTTAAAAAGTTTTTCTATGGTACTAGGACCAACATGACCTAGTCGTTTATGCCAAAGAATGTTGTCATCAACATTCAAGGATAAAAGGCTTTTGATATTTGATAAAGATAAATTATTTAAGGAAACCTTGTATACATTTTCACTTCTATATCCTTTGAAATTTATGGATTTGTCGGATGTGAGTGATATAGTGCAGTGTTGGGGAGTGAACTTGACTTCATAACCTCTATCGCACAATTGACTTATGCTTAGTAGATTATGCTTAAGTCCTTTCAATTGGAGTACATCATCAATCAAGCAGGATTTAGAAATACCTATTGAGCCGATTCCTTCGATAACTCCTTTGTTGTTGTCTCCAAAGGTGACAGATCCCTTTTCCTTTGGTTTGATCGATTGGAGTAGCTCCTTGTTCCCCGTCATATGTCTAGAACATCCACTGTCTAGATACCATATGCTAGGAAGAACAGTTTTCCTATTTCCCTACAAGAATTTGATTTTGGTACCCTTTAGTTCTTTTGGGTCCACAGTGTTAGAAAAGAGAGATACAAAATAGAATTCTAAGAGTTCAGTCTCTCAAAGCAACACCATCGCCACTTTCTAAGAGTGCTCCCAGTAGTAGGTAGGGCTATGGCCTCTTTAAAAACCTATTTTATTGGACAGAGCAGTGTTCATCAGGAAGACCAGTAACAAGTCAAGGCAGTTTAAACCGGTCTATGATGAACTCCCTTAGATCATGATCTCATAATGCCAACTGATGAGTTGTTAAGTACTCTTAGGCCTCCATTTCATATAGCTCTTTTGATCATATTGAAATCTTAAAGATCTACATTTATGTCTAGCATGACCTATTTTACAACAATAAGAGCATGTAGGGGGTGATCTCATTTTTGCTTTAGCAATGAGGCTAGTAAAGTCTATTGATTTCTTACCGTACCCTATTCCAACCTTATCAAAACTACATTTCTGCATGCTAAGTAGATTATTCAATTTATTACTACTAACATTGAACTTATCAAAAGATTTTTCTAAGTGAGCTATGTCATCTTTTAATCTTAGGTTTTCATGCTCCTTAGTTTCTAATTCAAGTTTGAGGTTTCTATTTTTCTTTCTAAGTGATTAGCCATATCAAACATATGTTTATATGCATGCAATAATTCATCATAGGAAGATACCTCATCATCGTTGTCAGAGACGATGTCATCACTCCTAGCCATGAGGCAGATGTTGGGTTCCTCCTCGTCATCATCGCTATCGCTCCAAGTGGCTATGAGTGCTTTCTTCTTTCCCTTGTCAACTTTCTTCTTGAGAGGACACTCATTTGCATAGTGGCCCTTTTGTTGACAGTTGTAGCATGTTACTTCTTTTTCAGTCTTCTTTTTGAAGTTGTTTCCTCGCATAAATATTTTGAATTTTCTTGCGAAGAGTGTCATATCATCATCTTCTTCTTCTTCTTTGGATTGGCTAGATAAAGCAATCCCCTTTGCCTTGATATCTTCTTTCTTTATTTCCTTCCTTGTAGACAATTCCAGCTCATGGGTTTTTAGAGTCCCATGGAGTTGATCAAGGTCATAGGAAGCGGTGTCGCCTTTGTTGGATTCTATGATGGCCGTCCTCTTTGCATCCCACTCCTTGGGTAAGGCGCGTAGAGATCTCCTCCACACTTGCTTGATTGGATATTGTTCTCCAAGTTGGGCTAGCTCATTGATGATTTGAGAGAGCCTTTGAAACATGGTATCAACATCCTCACTAGCCTCCATCTCAAATGTCTCGTATTTGAGTTGAAGTAGATCGATCTTTGTCTCATTGACTTGATTGGTCCCTTCGTGGCATATCTCCAATTTGTCCCAAATCTCTTTTGTGGATGAGCACATTGAGATCCGGTTGTACTCGTTCATATCTAAGGAACAATGAAGAATATTCATATCTTTAACATTTTGAGATATCAATTTCATATCCTCCTTTGAAAAGTCGTCCATTCCCTTAGGAAATTTGACTCCCTCAACCTTTTTCGTAGGTATGTAGGGACCTTTCACAGTTACTTTCCAAAGGTCATAATCTATGGATTGGATATATAGGGACATTTGATTTTTCCAGTATCCATAGTTTATGCCGTTGAAAAGAGGAGGACGATTGGTTGATTTCCATTGAGCATAATCGCTAGCTAGATTTGACATAGAGCCTTTTTTTGAAAATATTTTGTAAAAAGGTGGCTCTGATACCACTTGTTAGAACCTAATGGGGGGAGGGAGGATTTAGGTTCTATTGACAACTTTAGCAATTTAAAGCGATTATGCTAGTACGCAAGCGGAAGACTTAAAGCAATCAAATATAAGCGCAGTAAATAAATGCGTAATGTAAATAAAGAAGTAAAAGAGATAAGAGATGTTTATGAAAGTTTGACGATAAATAGTCTACGTCTCCCCTTCTTGGTTAAGATCGATTAACCAAGGATCCACTAGCACTTCAACGTCTTGGCCTTGATGGCTCCAAGGATAGCCGTACAACTCAACACTATCACCGCGCCGATACAACTCAAAAACTTGGCCTTAAGGGCTCTAAGGATAGCCACAACACTCGTGTAATACACTTGGCTTCACACACAAGTATTTACAACAACCGAGCAACCAACTCACGAATGAACTTATACAAACAACCCTTGATTTTAAATATAACACACAAATATTTTTTGAACTTTTGAAGGAGAGGATCTTGCTTGCAAAGAGAGATGAGAGTGAATTGGTGAGTTCAAATGACTTCAAATGGCATGTATTTATAGCTGAAAATTCGGGCAGGTTCGTTGCGTCCGTTCGGGCCATCGTTGCATCCGTTTGGCGCACATTAAATTCTTTCGGCGTTGGAGACGAACGTTGCGTCCGTTCATAGGTTCGTTGTGTCCGTTCGGCGCATTGCGGCTTTTGTCGGATGACTTTTTTCCTTAAAAATTGGATTGTGTTCTTGACAAGGAACGTTGCGTCCGTTCCTAGGTTCGTTGCGTCCGTTTGGCATAATTCAGACTGCGCGCCAAACTTCAAAAATTCATATCTCACAATCCGTCTGTCGGATCAAGTTGAAATTTGGACAGTAGCTTTAGAACATCATGAATGTCATTGTGAATGGTGAGATCTAATTTGGAAATCTAAAACGATTGCAGTATTTTTCTGAAGTTATTTCGTCGTATTTTTGCTTCATGTTCTTCGTGGCACTTTTGAAAAATTCATAACTCCACATCCGTCTGTTGGATCGACTTGAATTTTGGACAGTAGCTTTTGAGCATCCTAAACTTTAATATGACTTGTGGAGATCGGAATTGGATGAATCGAAAAAGCTCAGTAAATTTCACAATGTTCTTTACTATAACAATGTTTGTAATAATCTAATCTGCAAAGTCTCACTTTAAACGATTAGAAATAATAACCTAGTTTTGTAATTATCAAAATAAGATAAGTTATCGCATTAAAAACATTAATATCATTTAAGAGATTTGTATGCGTTTAAGGCGTAACAAGCACTAAGTCTGGGAAAGAATGAAAGAAAGTGAAGCGCAACAGTGTGAAAATAAGAGCAGAAGTGCATCAATAAGCGTGAGTTAAGCGCAATAGCATAAGAATTAAGAGCAGCAGAGCTTCTGTTATTTTTGGAAAAATCTGAGTTTTGGAAATTTGAAACTCTTGATTTTTGGGCTTTCGTTTGTCGAGCTTTGGAGAAGATATAAAAGAGATTTTCAAGAGAACATGAGGGGTAGAAGCAGCCACACAAAATAGGAGAAATCACATGCACAGAAGACGATCAAGAGAGAAACAAAGGTGTGAAAAATCTGAGCAGATTTCTGAAGAAAAAGCTGGAACAGAGTTTGAAGATTGCATCATCCGGATACGGAATCGCATATTCGGCTTTGTTATCTTTCTTTTAAAATTATAAAATTCTGAATTATGTTTAGTTTTAAGAATATGAGTTTTTGTTTTCAATATTTTGATCATGAACTAAAATTTTCTAGTCTAGATGATGATGTAGCTTGGTAGATACAAATTCTATGACTTTTTTATTTTATGTGATTGAATTCCTTTAATTTAATTGTGTTTTATAGAATTTATTGTCTTTTTAATTTACTGGCCATAAATTGAATTGTTATGTTTATTTGATATCATTGCTCGGGAGAGGGGATTTTGAATAGAATAGAAATACACTGTTAATTATTATATAGCTCGGGAAAGTGTATAACTTTAACAGAGCTTTTAGAAGAACACGGTTTTTCATATATCATTAAGCCTAGATTTTTAATAGGGATATTGAAATCGAATCTTAATTGATACATTTTATTTGTTGCTCGGGAGAGGGAAATAAAAACAATTAAGTGTTCTTGGCTATTAAATAAAATTAATTCATGAGTTTTAATTAGTTAGAAGTAGTTGTTGTTGAAACCAAGTGAAATAAAATCCTCTAGGAGTTTTTTCTCTCATTGATAATCCTATAAATTGCGTGATTGGATTGCTATTTTCTGTTATTTATTTTAAGTTTGAAGAAAAATTCTCTATTTAATTTTTTAAATAAAGTTTGGACTATTTTAATTACAAGTAGTGATCATATAGATTTCAAGTATAGTTCTCGTGGAAACAATACTCTACTAACTTTTTATTAAAACTTGACAATCGTGTGCTTGCGAGCATAAAAAAAATACGCGACACTTCCCTATCGAAATTTTTCTTCTGTCCAATGACTCAGAAGATGAATATGTCAGAATTGTCCAGATTTCCTCCAAAGATGACGAGAATGATACATGATGCGAATCTTGGATGCATGAAAATCAAACACGATTATAAACGAATTGTACCCTCAATTCAATAGCAAAAATATTCTTTAATGTTGTCCCAATCTTTTGAACAACTAAGTTTCGGATATCCACCTCTAGTTTACAACGAAACTAGCAACAGATAATAACGAGAAGAAAATAATCAACAATTCAATTAGACCTTCAAAGGAACCTGTATTTGACAATCCAAGTGAAAAATCAATTGACAAACGACACAAAGTTTATGAAACTTTGATAAGTTTGATTTGATAAAAACAAAACAAAGCTTTGGTAAAATTCTAAAGAGAATTTTAAGAATTGATAAAAATCAATAATTCAATTACTTCAATAATCTATTCAATAATGAATGTAGAGTTTACAATATATAGAAGAAAACTAACTAAGAATCCTAATAGAATTATACTATAGATTTTCTAGTTGGATTATAATTACAAAATCCTAAAGATAATGCAAAATATATCTAAATATATCTCAGAAAAGTTTTATAATAAACTTATAAGACTCAAAATAACACAATATATCAAAATATATCAAAAATACTCAAAATTCCCGAACATACACAAACATGCTCAGTGTGTGTAAAAGTTCGTCGTGCGGGCGCGCAACTCAGGCTGCGCGGGCGCGCATCAGCATCGTATTCCTGAGCTTCAACATTCCTCGTATGGCGCAGGTGCACAAGGCAGCAGACGCGGGCGCGCATTCATTTCGCGAATGACTTCAAACCCAGAAATTCAATTTCGTGTTTTCTTAAATATTTTCATTACTTCCTTGATCTTTTGGACTTCAATATCACCATAACACCCTTCAAAATGATCTTTAATCTTTCCAACTTGATTCCCATGAATTTCAAACCCTTCAACTCTCGATTGTAAATAATGGAGCAAATCTTAGAACAATATGAATCTTCAAGCATCTCTCAGATTCATATCAGACTCTCCTTCTTCAAAAAGATTTGTTCTCAAATCTTGCCACTTGTCTACAAAAACCAAAAAATAATTAGAAACTTTAAAATTATTTTCCACATGTACTAATGTTCCTTGCACAATTATAAACACATCAAGACTCACAAAATCATTCATGTTTAAACTAAACACCTTATAACCTTTTGCACGCATAATTAAAATTCCATTAAGCAAAACATTGTGCTCTAGGAATAAGAACCAATTTGCATGAAATATGTCACTCACAACTCTACTCAATATATCTATTCATATGCAACCATAACAAATATTCATCCAACAGATTCATTCTTTTGGACTTCTCAACATACACTTTAAACTCAACACACATGTCCTCTCATCAAACAAATCATACAATGACGAACATATAGAGAGAAACTTATTTTCTTTAAACAAATACATGCTCACATAAAATTTATCATGAACAATGCACAAGTATTTTTCAAACACATGCTCAAAATCATTAACCCATTCATGCAATTTATTAGCATTTTCAGACCATAAGAACCATGTAACCAAAAGAGATAAGAACTCATACCTTTGTGATAGTGTAGTAACTATCACATTTTTCTTACCTCGTTGGTACTTGATCAACTCTTCACCAACAACTCTAAATCCTTGAAAACTCTTACCATCCACAAGTAAAGCAAATTTTCTTGTACACAACAAATTATCTTTCAAACTTTCACACAAACTCTCATCTCTTTGTGTTGACACCACAAGTATCAAATATTCGACATGCCCATTCAAAATTTTGATATATACTAAGATATAATCAAAGTATAACACAATAAATTTACCTCGAGATGCATGCAAAACATAACACATCAATCTCATGAAAGTTTTACGCATGTTAGCTAGCCCAAAAGTCATTACTAGCCACTCAAGCAAATAAGACTTGCCACCTATACTATTCATGCACAATTCACTCAAATCAACACAATTCAAATAATTCACAACAACACACACCAACTTACTTACTCTTGTATCACACCAAGATTCCAACACATTAAGATCAACAAAGGATTTAAACATTACCATATTATCTAAATTATTCAATTCCTCAACATACCTAGAGTCCAATAACTTAAGATCAAGATTTGAATTCAATCCATATTTCATAAATAACACATTCACAAAACTCTCAACAAAGAAATTTAATCCAAGAAATTTAAAATTTAGACCATAACTTTGAAAGTAGACATTTGATTGGTATTCAACATTTAAAGTTAAATCATGCCTCTCGAATGAAACAACTCTCAAATCTCTAACCTCACTTTGTTTGTGACCAACTTCACATGGATCCAACATGTTAGGCCTTTTAGTATTGTAGATCCTTTGCTTCTTCATCAATGCATCTCCAAAATCCTGCAAAGAATAATAAACGATGCTCGGGATTGAACCAGATAAATCATGACAATGAGATAAAACCTCATTGTACAAAAGTACTTTAGGGATTTATTCATTTGAACAAATTTTTCATCCTCACAATTTTGGACGATAATATTTTCTTTTTTTATTGGTCTCTTTCCTCTCTTTTTTTCTCTCAAAGACCATCTCACTTTTTTGTACACTCTTTCCTTTGGCCTCTAATATTTCTTTTTCTTTCTCTTCAATGACTATCTCACTTTTTTATCACTCTTTTTTTCAGCCATATCACTCAAATTTTCAAATTTCAATTGATTCTCAAGAACTTGTTTTGGACTCAATTGAAAAGGAACAATACATGGTTCATCAACTATCTCATCAATAGACTCACAAGTGATACCAACAACATTATCATCCACAACATGCACAATAGAAGAATTATCATCCATCAATGATTCAGCCTCCACCGCACATATTTCAACACTCACATCATCAATAGTTGAAGTATCATCAACCTCAATTTTCTAAACTTCTTCAACTTCAACTTTTGCCTCCACATCCATTAAAATATTGGATTCAATATCTACTTGAGAATCCACCACTTTCATCATAAAATCCTTAAAAAATTGTCTCATATCATGCTCACCATTTTTATGACACCACAAGAATTTAATATCACAAGTACTAGAATTTAAAAATTTAGATGTACCTTGATAATCATGCTTTGGAACTCCACTTTTCCTCTCATAGTGATTAGGAGTAAAATGTTTCCGCATAGCTCTTTTCATCTCATCCCATGTAGAAATAAAACTCATTCTACGTCTCTTCCTATTCTCCTCCAATATATCCCACCAATTGCAAGCATAGTCGGTAAACTCTTTTACAACAAGTTTAACCTTCTTAGCTTCAAATAGATCACGACCGTGATGTGACAATCGGACGCAACGATGGTGGAACGAACACAACGTTCGCTAACGGATGCAACGAACCCCGAACGGACGTTCCGTTCACTGTCTATAAATAGAGGTGCCAAGGCTCATTTGAAACTCGCCTCTCTCCTCTCTTCTCTATCTTTTCTTAGCCTTCTAAATCAGATCTAAGGATTTTTAGGCATCCTATTGGGAATTCGGAAGTATCGGAGCGATCCCGGCATCGTAGAGGAGCTGCGCCTAAGTTTTGCGATAGTCGCCATCAGTGGGCTGAAGACAGACGCAAGTATGCTTTGACTTCCTAAAATTATTTGGGAGCATGCAATAACTTATTTAAGGCTTTAGAGCTTAATGAATGATGCATGGATATTTGCATTGTAGAGCTGATGATAGACTTGGAACCTAAAATGAGACTGCTAGGAACTGCTTGTAGTAAGGTACGTAAGTAGTGACTGAGATGACCAACATGATATATATTATATGTGTTGCATGAGTATGTGCTACTTGTTTTATATGTTTTACGATTTTAGCACATGCATGTTTTTACGGTAGACTGCATCTACTATGATGTGAGTCACTGATAGTTTCCATAGAGAGCTTGTAACTCATCATGAACTCGAGGAAGGGATTTCCAGTTTCCATATGAACCAAGTGTCCTGTTTTGGATTTGAGTCAGGATTGGGGAGACTCAGCCCCTAGTTTTGCTATCACTAGGAGCGACCACGACGATGGAGTAGACGCTATAGTCGGTAGGGGAATATGAGAGCGGAACAGCGGATTAGCTATCCGGCACAACCCTGCATATTATTGGCGCCCTGAGTATACTATTTTACCTTGGTTTTAAATACATCTATGTGCTGCATATATTTTATATATCATTGCTTCCGTATTGAGCGTAGTCGCTCACGTCCAGTATTTTCTGTATGTCTGGACACCCCATTCGACGGGTCAGGTGTAGGTGCAGGATTGAGCACTAGGAGCTTGGAGAGGTCAGTGACCCTCGAAGACTGCAGGATTAGCTGTAGGTCTTAACCCTTAGGATTATTTGTAATTCGATTGGGTTGTATTTTGGTTATTTAACTGATTGTATTCTGCCGGTCTGCTTTTATTTAAGTCTTCCGCAGCTATTTATTTTAAATGCATGCTTAATTATTGCTCTAAAATCTGATTAGGTAGTGGATCCGGGTTGGGTCGCTACATTTATTGGTATCAGAGCGACATGCAAAAAGACTTGGAAGATAGTAATGAAACTTTTTGGGTTATCCTTGTAGGATTGATGAGACCTTTAAAGAGACGATGATGAGGAGATTAGGTTGCCCAAAGACTATCATCATCAGCATGATTTCTAAAGATTTGGCTTATGGAATTCCAGCAAGTGCGGACAGGAGCGATGGATCGTGTCCGAGCTTTTGAGACTTCTACTCATGTGGATCCTAGCTTTGGATCGAGTACCGGATGCCAAAGGCAGTGGCAGAGGATTGGTTGGGACATACTTGATGTTTGCATCTGTATAGTCCATGTAGTGACCCAACCTGGATCCACTACCTAATCAGAGTTATAGTAAAAGCGCACACAAAAAAAAGCTTAAAGCGTAAAGAGCGGATAATTAAAATACAACAAATCCAATCGGCAGAATACAACCGACGCTATCACAAGTGTATAAGTACTGTTATACAACCAAATCGAAGGTTCAGGGTAAATAAATCCCTACCCTCTACAACCTCGCACTCCCCAAAGGTCAATCCTGCTGAGAGCCGCCTGGACCGTCCAGCCTCAAACCTACCCCGCCACAAGGTACACAATACCCAAACACAGGGGCGTGAGCTAAAACGCTCAATACGAAGCAATGATATAAATACAAGTATGCGCACACAGATGGTTTAAAACTCAAGTGAAACTTGCTCATGGCGCCGAGAATATACAGTACCGGCTAAAGAGCTACTCCGCGGGGTACTCGTATATTCCATATCAGGGCTGAGCCAACCCCATCCTGACCCGAATCCAAAACAGGATACAAGCCTCATATGAAAACTGTCATACCTGACTCGAGTCCAAAATGAGATCATCGTTCCTATGGAGACTGTCAATGACTCACATCTCTCTGGATGCAGTCACACGTAAAATCATGTATGTGCTAAGGCGGTAAAACATGCTAAAACATGATAAAACATATAGCACATACTCATGCAACATATAAGCAAATATATCATGCCGGCTATCTCGGTCAGTACTTACGTACCTGTAACACTGCTGGTCAAACCTAGCTCTGCTGGTCTAGACTCCAAGCCTACTAGTCCAGTCTACTAGTTACTACAATGCAAATATCCATGCATCAACAATTAAGCTCTAAAAGCCTTAATTAAGCTATTGCATACTCCTAAATATTTTTAGGATGCCAAAGCTATACCTGCGTCCGTCGTTAGCCCTTTGCTGACGATAGCCTCAAAACTAGGCCGTAGTTCCGCGACGACGTCTAGATCACTAAGCCACTTCCGGATTCCCCATAGGACGCCTAGATCTCCCTAGATCTGAGTTAGAAGGCTTAGGAATCAGAGAGAAAAGAGGAAAAAGGTGCGAGAAAATGAATTCTCGGACCCTCTATTTATAGCCAACTTTCTGAACCTCCGAACCTGGTTCGGAACATCTGAACTCGATCGGAACCTCCGATCGCACCTTCGGAGCGTTTGATCACTCAATATTACGTCAGCCATGATGTCATCTTGCTGACGTAAACGATGACGTGTGCCCTGGTCCAGATCGGAGCCTCCGAACTTGCCGACGGAGCGTCCGAACTCGATCGGAGCCTCCGATCCTGGCATGGAGCTTCCGATCCACTTCGGATCGTCCGAACTTCCTCTTCGAACCGTCCGATCCTGCGGAACCAATTCAACTAATTCGAGTGCTCTGAATCCATTTCTGAAGTTCGTTATCCCAACAGGAACTTACTTAATCTCATTTACTTAACCTAAACATGATCACGTGATTAATTACTCATTTAATCACTAATCAGAAATGCGGGTTACTACATTCTCCCCCATTTAAGAAATTTCGTCCTCGAAATTATAGTCAGAGGAAAAATACAAAATTCCACACGAATGTTCTTTATTACAATTGAACAAGTACAAACTTGATACAAGAAAGTACAAAATCTCAAAACAACTCGGGATGCTAGGCTAACATCCGACTTTCCAACTCCCAAGTAGCTTCCTCTGTACCTCTGCACTGCCACTGTACCATTACCAACGGTATGCACTTGTTACGAAGCACCTTGTCCTTCCTGTCAAGAATCCGCAGGGGTTTCTCCACATACGATAGATCCCGATCCACCTTTACCTCAGTCGGATGCAAAATATGCAACTCGTCTGCCACATACTATCTCAACAAGGACACGTGGAACACATCGTGGATCTCCGAAAGATCGGGTGGCAAGGCCAGACGATAAGCCACATCCCCAACCTTCTCGAGAATCTCGAAAGGACCAATAAATCTAGGTGTCAGCTTACCCTTGCGACCAAACCTCATCACCTTCCGAAAAGGTGACACACGCAAGAAAACATACTCTCCTACCTCAAAATGAAGTGGTTTGCGGTGAGTGTTCGCGTAGCTAGCCTGTCGATCCTGGGCTACCTTAACCCTGCGTCGGATCAACTCTACTGCATCAATCATCTGCTGAATCATCTGAGGACCCTCAACCTGACACTCGCCAACCTCGTCCCAAAACAAAGGTGTACGACAACGGCGTCCATAAAGAGCCTCAAATGGTGCCATGCCAATGCTGCGATGAAAACTATTGTTGTAGGAGAACTCCACCAAGGGTAAATGATTATGCCACGCTGGACCAAAATCCATCACTGCCACACGAAGCATATCCTCTAGAGTGCGAATAGTACGCTCCGAATGTCCGTCCGTATCTGGATGATAAGCCGTACTTAAGCTCAAAGTAGTACCAAGGGCTCGTTGGAAACTACCCCAAAATCTCGAGGTGAATCTTGGATCTCTATCACTGACAATGCTCAACGGAATCCCATGCAATCGCACAATCTCCCGCACATACAATTGCGCCATCCTATCAAAGGTGTAATCGCGGTTATAGGGAAGAAAATGCGCTAACTTCGACAACCGATCCACGACAACCCAAATAGCATCACAATTCCTGGAAGACATAGACAAGTGGGTGACAAAGTCCATCGTCACATGCTCCCACTTCCATTCAAGAATCTCTAAGCTGTGAAGTAACCCTCCGGGTCGTCTAAACTCTGCCTTGACTTGTTGACACACAAGGCATCGGGACACAAACTGATAAACGCTGCGCTTCATCCCTTTACACCAAAATCGAGTGCGAAGATCCTTATACATCTTCATGCTGCCTGGGTGTACAGAGAATCGACTGCGGTGAGCTTGCGATAAGATCTCCTCCCTCAAAGTAGAATCCTCGGGTACCACAACTCGACCAGAAAGACACAACAGACCATCTCCTTGCAGATGAAAACCAGAAGTATTATCACCCTCAGCCAGGCGGGCCAACTTCTGAGTCTTCAGATCAGAATTCTGAACTTCCCGAATTCGTCTGTATAGCGCTGGCTCTGCAAGCACAGAAGAAACACGAATCCCTTGCTGTTCTTTCTTATGGCGGAATGTGAATCCCAAAGAACAACACTTCTCCACTGCCTTCGAAACTGAACTGGTATGAAGGGAACTCACATAAACCTTGCAACTAAGCGCATCAGCAACGAGATTTGAAGAACCTGGATGGTACTTGATCTCACAATCGTAATCCTTCAACAGATCCATCCAACGACGCTGCAGCATGTTCAACTCAGCCTGAGTGAACAGATATTTCAAACTCTTATGATTGGTAAAGATCTCAAATCGTTCTCCGTACAAATAGTGAGGCCATATCTTAAGAGCAAAGACAATGGCTGCAAGCTCTAAATCATGTACGGGATAGTTCTCCTCGTAAGTCTTCAGCTGTCTGGAGGCATAAGCGATCACGTGGCCATTCTGAGTCAACACACCCCCCAAACCCTGGAGAGAAGCATCAGTGAAGACTACAAAACCACCTGATCCAGACGGTAAAGCAAGAACTGGAGCTGTCAACAGACGACGTCTCAACTCACAAAAACTGTCTTCACAAGTATCAGACCAAACGAAAGAAATGTCTTTCTTCGTCAACTGAGTCAAAGGCTTAGCTATCTGAGAGAAATTCTCCACAAAACGACGATAGTATTCTGCTAAACCAAGGAAACTGCGAATCTCAGAAGCTGTAGTCGGACGTGACCAATTCAAAATAGCCTCTGTCTTGCTAGGATCCATAGATACGCCCTCCTGAGAAATGACATGACCAAGGAACACAACTCGGTCAATCCAGAAGTCACACTTACTCAGCTTCGCGTACAACTGTCTCTCCCTCAAGACCTGCAGTACAGTATAGAGATGGTAGGCATGCTCATCCATGCTGCGAGAATACACCAAAATGTCATCGATGAACACCACCACAAACTTATCCAGAAAGTCAAAAACTCGGTTCATCAGATCCATAAAAATAGCTGGAGCATTCGTCAAACCAAACGGCATCACTAGAAACTCATAGTGTCCATACCGCGTATGAAATGCTATCTTAGGAACATCCTCCTGTCGAACTCGCAACTGATGATACCCAGACCGAAGATCAATCTTTGAATAGATAGAAGTACTCTGCAACTGATCAAAGAGATCATCTATCCACGGAAGAGGATACTTATTCTGCACTGTCGCTTGATTCAATTGGCGGTAGTCGATACACAACCGCATTGAACCATCCTTCTTCTTGACAAACAGTACTGGGGCTCCCCATGGCGAAACACTAGGTCGAATATAACCCTTATCAAGAAGATCTTGCAATTGCTTCTGCAGCTCTTTAATTTCTGAAGATGCCAATCGGTAAGGAGTTCTGGAAATCGGTGCAGTCCCTGGCACTAACTCAATGCCAAACTCAATCTCCCTAACTGGTGGCAAACCTGGAATTTCCTTCGGAAACACATCTGGAAAGTCACGAACCACTGGTATCTCTTGGATATCTGGCTCTCCTAAGGATGCGTCAATGGCGTAGATAAGGTAGCCTTCCCCACCAGACTCTAACGCATGTCGGGCCTTCAGAGCTGAAACCACTGGCATCGGGGGTCGCGCTCCCTTACCATAGAAATACCATGAGTCGTTATTCTCTGGACGAAACTGAACAAACCTCTGATAGAAATCCACTATCGCTCGGTAGGTAGTCAATAGATCTATCCCAATGATGCAATCAAAATCCTCCATCGCTAGAATCATTAGGTTTGCACTAAGCTGATGTCCCTCGAAATCCAAAACACAACCCAAAACTAGACGCTTGGCTAAAACCTTGCTACCCATAGGAGTAGAAACCACTAATAACACGTCTAGAGGAATATATGGCAACTTATACTTCTTAGCAAAACGTGCTGAGACAAAAGAATGTGATTCACCGGTATCAATTAAAACGTATGCAGGAAAACCACATAAACTACAGATACCTGCTATCATCCGATCACTGTCAGCCTCTGCCTGCTCCTGGTTAAGCGCAAAGACCTGACCCTGGGCACGTGGCCTCAACGAAGAATGACCCCGAGAAGGAGTCTGAGTAGGCTGTTTCTGAGACTGCTGCGGCTGCTGGCGCTGCTGCGAATATTATTGCTGAAAAGGTGGCTGCTGGTACTGGGGTGGCTGGACAGATGCCTGAGAACCTCCGGAACCACTCGCTGCCCCCGTCAGCATAGGACAATCTCTCTTCATGTGACCCTCCTGGCCATACTGGAAACATGCAGTGGTCGATCGGCCACACTGCCCTGGCGGATGTCTGCGTCGGCACTGACGACAACGGTTCGACCTTTGGCCACCAAAGTTATGCACTCCACCAGATCCAGAGGAAGAAGAAGTACCTCCTGGCTTCTTGAAGGACTGTCCTCTCGGACCCAAAGGACTAGAGCTCGCTGGCCTGAAAGAAGAAGAATAAAGTCCCCTGTTCCTCCGAATACTGTCCTCGGCCTGGCGACAACGGTCCACCAAATCCTCGTAAGTCCCATCGCCGCCCACAGCAACCATCCGATGAATGTCAGGATTCAAACCCTGAAGGAAATGATCAAACTTCGCCATAGAACTATCAGCAATATGAGGACAAAAGGGTAGCAGATCAAAGAACTTCTGCTGGTACTCCTCGATCGTCATCGTCCCCTGTCGCAAACTCAACAACTCACTGGCTTTCGCCTGATGAAGAGCTGGAGGAAAATAAAATCTCTGATAAGCAGTACGGAACTCCACCCAAGTAGCTGCACCTCTAGCTGCTATGAACGGTGCGGAAGTAGATCTCCACCACTTCCTCGCTCTGCCCTCAAGCATAAAGGCAAGAATCTCCATCCTCAGCCGTGCAACGGAACTCCTGGAAGAACTGCTCCATCCTCTCCATCCAATCCTCCGCCTCTTCAGCTGTCTCACCACCCGTCAAAGGCTTCGGGCTAACTTCTTTGAATCTACGCATGCTCACTCGCCTGCGCTCCTCGGGCTGTCCCCGACGTCTACGATCGTTCGGATCGCCCCAACGACCGCCGTCTACGCTACCGTGACTTTCGTCGTAATTTGCCATCTGTTACATAAGAACAGATAATTACTTAATCCGCTTTACGATATTCCCAGTGCAATGCGTCGCTCTGATACCAAAAATGTAGTGACCCAACCCGGATCTACTACCTAATCAGAGTTATAGTAAAAGCGCACGCAAAAAAAAGCTTAAAGCGTAAAGAGCGGATAATTAAAATACAACAAATCCAATCGGCAGAATACAACCGACGCTATCACAAGTGTATAAGTACTGTTATACAACCAAATCAAAGGTTCAGGGTAAATAAATCCCTACCCTCTACAACCTCGCACTCCCCAAAGGTCAATCCTGCTGAGAGGCGCCTGGACCATCCAGTCTCAAACCTGCCCCGCCACAAGGTACACAATACCCAAACACAGGGGCGTGAGCTAGAATGCTCAATACAAAGAAATGATATAAATACAAATATGCGCACACAGATGGTTTAAAACTCAAGTGAAAACACTTGCTCATGGCGCCGAGAATATACAGTACCGGCTAGAGAGCTACTCCGCGGGGTACTCGTATATTCCATATCAGGGCTGAGCCAACCCCATCCTGACCCAAATCTAAAATAGGATACAAGCTTCATATGGAAACTGTCATACCTGACTCGAGTCCAAAATGAGATCATCGTTCCCTATGGAGACTGTCAATGACTCACATCTCTCCGGATGCAGTCACACGTAAAATCATGTATGTGCTAAGGCGGTAAAACATGCTAAAACATGATAAAACATATAGCACATACTCATGCAACATATAAGCAAATATATCATGCCGGCTATCTCGGTCAGTACTTACGTACCTCTAACACTGCTGGTCAAACCTAGCTCTGCTGGTCTAGACTCCAAGCCTACTAGTCCAGTCTACTAGCTACTACAATGCAAATATCCATGCATCAACAGTTAAGCTCTAAAAGCCTTAATTAAGCTATTGCATACTCCTAAATATTTTTAGAATGCCAAAGCTATACCTGCGTCCGTCGTTATCCCTTTGCTGACGATAGCCTCAAAACTATGCCGTAGCTCCGCGACGACGTCTAGATCACTAAGCCACTTTCGGATTCCCCGTAGGACGCCTAGATCTCCCTAGATCTGAGTTAGAAGGCTTAGGAATCAGAGAGAAGAGAGGAAAAAGGTGCGAGAAAATGAATTCTCGGACCCTCTATTTATAGGCAACGTTCGGAGCCTCCGAACCCGGTTCGGAACGTCCGAACTCGATCAGAACCTCTGATCGCACCTTCGGAGCATCCGATCGCTCAATATTACGTTAGCCATGATGTCATCTTGCTGACGTAAACGATGACGTGTGCCCTAGTCCAGATCGGAGCCTCTGAACTTGCCGACGGAGCGTCCGAACTTGATCGGAGCCTCCGATCCTGGCACGGAGCTTCCGATCCACTTCGGATCGTCCGAACTTCCTCTTCGGACCGTCCGATCCTGCGAAACAAATTCAACTAATTCGAGTTCTCTGAATCCATTTCTGAAGTTTGTTATCCCAACAGGAACTTACTTAATCTCGTTTACTTAACCTAAACATGATCACGTGATTAATTACTCATTTAATCACTAATCAAAAATGCGGGTTACTACAGTCCATACCATGATGACACTACTTTGAAGATTCTCCACTCATAGTTGGAGAGATTGTCATAAAGACCTTCACCAGGGAATGCCTCGAGTGGCTAAGGCAGAACTGGGTCTAAGCGTAAGGTCATTAAATTCATGCAGGACATGATTTTATCTGTATGCTTGTATCGATGCATTTGGTAGACACACGGGAAACTTCATGTTCAAAATCATGAATAAGTTACAAGAAGAACGCTGACGGTAGATTGTGAGCAGAAGAGGTCGACTGACAGGAACTGATGCAAAGCATAGCTCGTTAGCGAGCACGGATCATTTCTTCGGATGTCGTTGCAGGAGGACGGGTAGAGGGATTTGGTCAGGAGTACGCTAGCATTGATGTGTGTGTCTATTAGAAGCTTCATGCTCAAGAAACGAAGACTAGTACGATGATTTTAAATACTGTATTCTTGCAAATGTAAAAAGTATTTCAGTTGTAATGAATCAACGAAATGTTGTATCATTTCAATTTATTGGATGTACATTTTCATTGTATTTTGAATACTGTAATTGTATTACTTGGGATTGTAATAAAGAAATTGTGCATAACTTGAAGTAATGGTATGTGTATTATTTATCCAGCAATTCGTGAATGATTGCAAGTGATCTTGCTAAGATTGACATGGTTCTAGTTTATTAGTGTTCAACTATTATAGCTCATGGATTTTGAGTAAGCCAGTTGTAACTGTTTGACTTGTGGTTAGTCTAGGATTTTCCTAGGATTGACCTAGTTAGTCAGTGGACTAAGTTAATGTCAGCAATGAGTTGATTTATTAGTGGACATGAGTTGTGTTCTAGGTTGTTTCCTTAGAACAATAGTCTGATGACCTTCGTAGGTTGAGACTTCGTGATGATAGGTTTCATCAGGATGTCAGGTCGAGTATATGCCGAGAGTTGTGGACTATGACCATGATTAGACGTGATGGGGTGCGACCTTATGCCAGTGTTACTCTGGGAGTCTTTGTACTTCAGAGGATTACTTGGGAGCCTTTGTGCTTCAAGGGCTGGCGGTGGGAAGGCTACTCAGTCTAGAGTTTTGGTAACAATCGCGACGTGGTATGATCTTGGAGTAGATATCAGGTTTGATATCAATGTTTAGATATCATCTGGGTTTTGTTAGAGATATTAGTTTGAATGTTCTGCTATGAGAACCAGTCCTGGAGGGATTTTCTTGACAAGTGAGCACTCTGAGCAGATAGGTTTTGGCCTAGGTAATACTGCTAGATGGATCGATCTAGTAGGTAGACGGATTTCTACCAGCAATGGCTAGGGGTTGTCATCAGAGTCACGATAAGGGTTTGTTGTAAAACGCGGCTCTCTGATCAATCACGATTGATACCCGGTGCAGCGGAAGTTTAAAATTTTTTATCATGGAACAATTCCATGGTGTGGGTATCAACCATTCAACGATTAAATTATTGTGTGTGTAAAATTCAAATAACAATTATTAAATTTTACCTTCAATCTCGCAACGAGATTACTGGACACCAACAGATTTTATCTGCTCTTGTTGTCTCTCCCTGGAACCGATGAACTCCTTCAATCAGGTCCACGAACAGAGGTTTAATCCCTCTGATAGATTGCACTAGAAAATCTATCAGAAGTTTTCTGCGAAGAGATTAAACGAATCTGATTCGTTATTCCTGACCGCGATTCAAAATCACAGACCGGAATTTTCTCGGGCAGAGGGGGAGGGTTCGGCCGATTTGTTGAGAGAGAGGCTAGGGTTCGATTTTTGCTCTGTCTCAAAAATTATGACCTGTTGTGTGTAATTTCTGTACTGAAATAACTTATTTATAATGCAGGCCACTAACACCTTAGGGCCCATTAGTCATAAGCTGGGGCCCGACAAGCAAAGCCCGCTCGTTCAGAAATTAATATAAAATTCATCGTGACTCCGATTGATGAACTGATTTCACCAATGTGCACAGAAACCATTTCTGCACATTTTAAAGTCAAAATAAATTTTCCTGAATCCGAATTCAGTGATTTCCAAAAATGTCCATCCCTATGTCATTTTAGGAAATCCTACTCCATTACTCTTATTTAAGAAGTCCAACTCCTTAGTTCATTAAATTTAACTCTTTAAATTTAACTATCTCAACGGGGATTAAAACTCCATTACACTGTGTGACCCTCAATGGTTCAGGGATACAGCTAGCCGTGGGCTCACAACTCCTTGTGACTCGGAACAACACTTTCCGACTTGCCCAACGAATCATGGTAAAGCGCCTAGCAACATCGCCCCATGATTCCCTAGGTATCACTGATAGTTCCTACAAGAACCAGTAGATTTTGGTTAGCGTACAGTACGGTCCCTTCATCCATATATCCCGATCGAATCAACAACCATTGGTATATCGAGAGTCGCTCAAGATTCGATAACTATGCAATACATCTTGAAGATCAAATTAGTGACATCGCATGTGCTACTAAGAAACCATTTCTTAAATCACATCAATTACTCTGGCCAGAGATTTATCACACTAATATCTCCTCAGATCGCATAGGATATCCACACTCGCAAGTATGTGGTGAATCCTTGACAACAATGCATTGACTCCTATATGTGTCGTAACTGTACCCAATCTCGACACCTGATGACCCCCATAGAGTCGGTAAACGAGTCAAAGCACAGCACTAGCATATAGAGTCTCCATGATGTTTCAAGTCGTAAGGACTAATGGTGTACAACCAAAACCGCGGACTTAATCCACTCGATAAGTGATAACCACTTGGAAAGTCCGGATAGGGTAGTTCGATTATTCATCCTATGAATATCCATTTGCATGCTTCGAACATCTCCATGTTCCCTACCAATGAAACGTGGTACTCCGCATCGCAAATGCTAGTCTCAAACTCGAGCGATCCTTATCCTTATTATCGGACGGCTCAATCGACTAGGAACGGTTTTTAGAATATACAGTGACTATAAGATGTATTTCATGATAGACATCTCCATGTTCTACCACATCTTACATACACTATAGTATATTCAAGGTCTTTATCAAAACAACAATAGTATATCACAATATAACAATATGAAGTAATATAAAGTCATTGCCATAAAAGTGTAAATAATATTAAACAAAAGATTGTTTATACAAAGAGTCATCAAAGCCCATAGCCACACAGTTGGCTCACTGGGCACCCACTCTTACAATCTCCCACTTGCCCTATAGCCAACTAGTCATACTACGTAGACCCATTGCTTCGCGATGTTTGTCAAACAATGGTCCTGGCAAAGGCTTAGTAAGCGGATCAGCGATATTGTCTGCAGAGGCCACTCGTTCGACAATGATGTCTCCTCTTTCCACAATCTCCCGGATTATGTGGTATTTCCTCAGTACGTGTTTGGATCTTTGATGAGACCTTGGTTCCTTTGCTTGAGCAACGGCACCCGTGTTGTCACAGTACACCGGGACTGGACCAACAAATTCAGGAATGACGCCCAACTCTTGGACGAACTTCCTCATCCAAACGGCCTCTTTAGCAGCAGCTGATGCTGCAATGTATTCAGCCTCAGTGGTGGAATCCGCTGTGGTGTCTTGCTTGGAACTCTTCCAAGAGACAGCACCGCCATTGAGCATGAACACAAATCCAGAGGTTGACTTCGAGTCATCCACATCACTTTGGAAGCTAGAGTCGGTATAGCCTTCCAATTTGAGTTCTCGTCCTCCATAAACCATGAACATATTCTTAGTCCTTCGCAAGTACTTAAGAATGTCCTTCACGGCTTTCCAATGCATTTGACCAGGATTAGACTGATATCTGCTCGTGACACTCAGAGCAAATGCTACATCCGGTCTGGTAGATATCATCCCATACATGATACTACCTATAGCTGACGCATATGGTACATGTGTCATATTCTCTATCTCTTCATCAGTCTTGGGACACATAGACTTGGATAGAGAAACTCCATGACACATGGGTAGATGTCCTCTTTTGGACCCATCCATTGAAAACCGTTTCAATATGGTATCGATGTAGGTTGATTGAGTGAGTCCTATCATTCTCTTAGACCTATCTCTATAGATCTGTATCCCAAGAATGTAGGATGCCTCTCCCAAATCCTTCATCGAAAATCTACCTGATAACCATATCTTTGTTGACTGCAACATCCCTACATCATTCCCAATGAGTAGGATGTCATCAACATAAAGTACTAAGAATGTCACAGCATCCTTAACTACTTTCTTGTACACGCACGGTTCCTCCGGGTTCTTGATGAAACCAAAATCTTTTATTGTTTCATCAAATTTCTGGTTCCAACTTCTTGATGCTTGTTTTAGACCATAAATTGATCTCTGAAGCTTGCATACCTTATGCTCGCTTCCCATGGATGTGAACCCCTCTGGCTGCTTCATATAGATTTCTTCCTTAATGTCTCCATTAAGAAAAGCAGTCTTCACATCCATTTGCCATATCTCATAGTCATACCATGCAGCTATGGCAATAAGGATTCTTATGGACTTGAACATAGCAACTGGTGAAAAGGTTTCATCATAGTCAACTCCTTGCCTTTGAGTATAACCTTTCGCCACCAATCGCGCCTTGTAGGTCAATACCTTACCATCAGGCCCAAGCTTTCTTTTGTAGATCCATTTACACCCTATTGGAACAATTCCATCGGGAGGATCTACCAAAGACCAAACTTGGTTTGTATGCATCGAATCCAATTCTGACTGCATAGCTTCAAGCCATAAATTCGAATCCGCATCAGAAATTGCTTCCTTGAAGTTTCTTGGATCACATCCAATGTCGGGTTCATCTTGATCCCCTTCAAGAAGAAGACCATATCGAACTGGAGGTCTAGAAGTTCTTTCGGATCTTCTAGGTGCAGTCGTGTCCAGCAATGGTTCCTGAGGTGTAGGATCGTTATTTTGTATTTCGGGTTCTTCTCGAACTTCTTCGAGTTCCATCATCTCGCCTTTCTTATCCAATAAGAATTCCTTCTCCAAGAAGGTGGCATTCCTAGAAACAAACACCTTTGTTTCAGCAGGATAATAGAAATAATATCCGATTGAATTCTTCGGATACCCTACAAAATAACATAAGCTGGATCGACTATCCAACTTATCTCCCACTGTCCGCTTCACGTAAGCAGGACATCCCAAAATCCTCAAGTATGAATACTTAGGAGCTTTGCCATTCCATAACTCGTATGGTGTTTTGTCCACTGCTTTAGTGTGGACGTTGTTCAACAACAATACCGCCGTTTCAAGCGCATAGCCCCAAAACGAAGGTGGAAGCTCAGTGAAGCTCATCATAGATCGAACCATGTCCAACAAAGTTCGATTACGACGCTCCGATACACCATTAAGCTGTGGTGTCATAGGAGGAGTCCACTGAGAGAGAATCCCATTCTCTTTCAGATAGTCCAAAAACTCGGTACTTAAGTATTCTCCACCTCGATCCGATCGAAGTGCTTTAATACTTTTACCTAGCTTGTTTTCTACTTCAGCCTTGAATTCGTTGAACTTTTCAAATGATTCAGACTTATATTTCATTAAATATAAATACCCATACCTTGAATAATCGTCAGTAAAGGTAATGAAGTAGGTGTGGCCATATTGAGTCCCAACTCTAAATGGTCCACAAACATCTGTATGGATCAAATCCAACAGATTTTGACTACGCTCAGGTTTCCCCTTAAAAGGAGATTTAGTCATTTTTCCTTTTAGGCAGGATTCACAAGTAGGTAGAGAGTTAATATCAGACATATCAAACATGCCCTCTCCCACTAGCTTGTTCATCCTCCTTGAGGAAATATGACCTAGTCTAGCGTGCCAAAGGTTTGCCGGGTTTTGACTATCGATTTTCCTTTTGTTTGTTGTCGCCGGTTTGTCAATACAATTCACTGGAACGTCTTTTAGTTTTAAATTGCATAGATCGTTTTCAAGTTGTCCATTTCCAATTAAACATTCATTCTTGTAAATATTGCAAATCCCATTCACAAAATTACAAGAATAACCATCTCTATCAAGCATAGAAATAGAAATAATGTTTTTAATTAAATCTGGCACAAATAAAACATCTCTCAACAATAATTTAAAACCATTCTGCAAAATCAAACAAACATCTCCAATGGCCGTAGCTTCAACTCTGGAACCATTCCCGAGCCTCAGCTGGGTCTCACCCATTCTAAGCCTGCGACTTCTTGTCATCACCTGCAAATCATTGCAAATGTGAGATCCACATCCGGTATCCAATACCCAAGAAGTTGTATTAAGTGACATGTTTATTTCGATATAGAACATACCCTTTGCAGTTCCTAACTGCTCAAGATACTCCTTGCAGTTGCGCTTCCAATGACCCGGCTTCTTGCAGTAATGGCAAACATCCTTGGATTTTCCATTGTTTGAAGCCTTTGTCTTTTGCTTCTTCTCGGGTTCCACTTTCTTGGGTGGGGCAGAACGTTTCTTGCCCTTCATACTTGGCCCCTTCTTAGCAGAAGATGAGGAGCCCACCAAGAAAGCTGGCTTATCCTTCTTAAGTGTGGATTCATATGTAACGAGCATATTGACCATCTCTTCAAGGGTGGCCTCTATCTTGTTCATATTAAAATTTATCACGAATCCATCAAATGAAGAAGGAAGAGATAGAAGCAGCAAGTCCACATTGAGTTCATGCTCCAACACCAAATCAAGGGTCGCTAACTTCTGTATGAGCCAAATCACTCGTACCCCATGATCACGGACCGAAGTCCCTTCACGCATGCGGCACGTCATCAACTCCTTAACAGTAGAGAACCTTTCAGCCCTCGACTGAGCCCCAAAAAGTTCCTTGAGTTGCACGTGAATGTCAGCAGCATTCACCGTGTCCTCAAATCGCCTCTGGAGTTCATCAGACATCGAGGCTTGCATATAGCATTTGGTCTTGATGTCATGGTCCCACCATGCATCAAGCTTGGCCAATTCCTCCGGACTAACATCAGCTGGTGCTTCCTTCGGAGGTGCTTTCTCTAACACATAGAGCATTTTCTCCGAAGTTAAGACAATCTTCAACTTCCGGAACCATTCCGTATAGTTGGCGCCAGTCAGCTTGTTTTGTTCGAGGATCGAGAATAAAGGATTTCGCGAATTCATTGTATGAAATACTGAAAAGGAAAACAGACATATATCAATGATTGTTTAACAATTTACTAAGACATAAAATAGGCGAATTTAATTTTATGAATCTCACTCCCACTATTTTAACGATTTCACCACCCTCTAGTTAAAACGGGAAACTTTTTCCTTAGTGAGAACATGGAGTCCAATTGACAAACTTATGGTCCCGAATAATATCAGCCAACCATAATTCTCAAAAGGTAGAGCCCAATTGCTTCCAAAGCAACCCCCATGTATTTACCTCATGTCCAATAAGGGCCCAATAATATGACGCCGTTTAAAGTGACATGTCAAGATGACCCATCAATATTAAGTTGTGATGGACGGTCGCCATGTGGATCCCCCAATAATATGAGCCGATCCCATGGGAGTTCCACCCAACTTACAACATTTGTCGATCCAATGTACAGCTTTCCGACGGACGGGCCCCCCAATAATATGAGCCGGACCGTATCCGCGGGTAGCATCACATACATTGACCGTTGATGGAAGGTAGGAACATTTAAACAATATTTAAATTTCCTTTATTTATCTTGATATAAATTTTAAATCATATTTAAAATGAGGGATTTTATTTATAAAAATATTTGTCTCATCATATTTAATTTATTGCATGCATTGCCGGATTCACGCAATTTATGTCTAAACATGCATACAATCATAATATCACATATTATATAGGATGATCGATTCCATTTCTAATTGACCCGTGGTTGCCAATCACGGGTCTTAGTCCAATCCTAGGTAATATGCAGTATGCAATGCAATCCTATTACATGTGCTTCCAATTTACATTTCTTCAGTCTTTATTGTCTGCTGGGCCCACCGTCTTCAAATCTTGATCTCCCACTAAATCTAATGTATTTACAATAAATAACAATGACAAGTAGGGGATACATTTTAGGGGTGGGAACGGGCCATAAACCAAGCCCACTTTTATTACATATGACATTCATATCGGGCCATAAACCAGGCCCATTAATAAAACCAACAACAATAAAAACAAAATGTAAATTCCTAACATACACCTACAAAATTGGTCATGGCAATCGATCATCCTTATCCAATAACATTTAATTCAAAATTAATTTATTGGATAACATGCAGTGGCAATTCAAATTTAAACAAGATAAAATCATATTTTATATATAAAATCTCATTTCACATATAAAATCATATTTTATCTCTATATCAAATAAAATCATATTTTATCTATAAAATCCAATTTTACAAATAAAATCATATTTTACTTAATATATCATAAGATCATATCTTATCATCAATTGTACCAAAATAATTGATTTCAAAATTCAATTTACGGATAAAATATTAAAATTTTCCAAAAATTCAAATTTATCCAAAATCAATTTTAAAATTTACGGACTCGAACAATTCGATCCGAAATCTCGTGAACCAATCAAAAACAATTTTTGACCGGACCAAAAATAAAATTTTAAATATTAAAATTAATAAAAATATAATTTTTCCCGCGGGCCGCCCGGGACACTCCCGGGCCGGCCCGCACCCGGGGCGCGGGCCGGGGGCAGCCCGGCTGCCCCCTTAGGGCAGCGCCTGGCGCCGCCCCTGGGCGGCGCCGTGCGCTGCCCTGGGCGGCGCCGAGCGCCGCCCTGGGCGGCGACGGTCGCCGCCTTGGGCGGCGCCGTGCGCCGCCCGGGGCAGCAACAATTGCTGCCCCACCGGGCAGCGATCCAATCGCTGCCCGGGTTTTGCCCCGAAAAAAAAAAAAATTTTTTTTTTTTTAAAAATATTTATTTTGTTTCAAAAACCGAGACTCAAAAATTTTGTACAATTGATTAATTTAATCGTTTGATCTGAGCAACCTGGCTTTGATACCACTGTTGTAAAACGCGGCTCTCTGATCAATCACGATTGATACCCGGTGCAGCGGAAGTTTAAAAATTTTTATCATGGAACAATTCCATGGTGTGGGTATCAACCATTCAACGATTAAATTATTGTGTGTGTAAAATTCAAATAACAATTATTAAATTTTACCTTCAATCTCGCAACGAGATTACTGGACACCAACAGATTTTATCTGCTCTTGTTGTCTCTCCCTGGAACCGATGAACTCCTTCAATCAGGTCCACGAACAGAGGTTTAATCCCTCTGATAGATTGCACTAGAAAATCTATCAGAAGTTTTCTGCGAAGAGATTAAACGAATCTGATTCGTTATTCCTGACCGCGATTCAAAATCACAGACCGGAATTTTCTCGGGCAGAGGGGGAGGGTTCGGCCGATTTGTTGAGAGAGAGGCTAGGGTTCGATTTTGCTCTGTCTCAAAAATTATGACCTGTTGTGTGTAATTTCTGTACTGAAATAACTTATTTATAATGCAGGCCACTAACACCTTAGGGCCCATTAGTCATAAGCTGGGGCCCGACAAGCAAAGCCCGCTCGTTCAGAAATTAATATAAAATTCATCGTGACTCCGATTGATGAACTGATTTCACCAATGTGCACAGAAACCATTTCTGCACATTTTAAAGTCAAAATAAATTTTCCTGAATCCGAATTCAGTGATTTCCAAAAATGTCCATCCCTATGTCATTTTAGGAAATCCTACTCCATTACTCTTATTTAAGAAGTCCAACTCCTTAGTTCATTAAATTTAACTCTTTAAATTTAACTATCTCAACGGGGATTAAAACTCCATTACACTGTGTGACCCTCAATGGTTCAGGGATACAGCTAGCCGTGGGCTCACAACTCCTTGTGACTCGGAACAACACTTTCCGACTTGCCCAACGAATCATGGTAAAGCGCCTAGCAACATCGCCCCATGATTCCCTAGGTATCACTGATAGTGCCTACAAGAACCAGTAGATTTTGGTTAGCGTACAGTACGGTCCCTTCATCCATATATCCCGATCGAATCAACAACCATTGGTATATCGAGAGTCGCTCAAGATTCGATAACTATGCAATACATCTTGAAGATCAAATTAGTGACATCGCATGTGCTACTAAGAAACCATTTCTTAAATCACATCAATTACTCTGGCCAGAGATTTATCACACTAATATCTCCTCAGATCGCATAGGATATCCACACTCGCAAGATGTGGTGAATCCTTGACAACAATGCATTGACTCCTATATGTGTCGTAACTGTACCCAATCTCGACACCTGATGACCCCCATAGAGTCGGTAAACGAGTCAAAGCACAGCACTAGCATATAGAGTCTCCATGATGTTTCAAGTCGTAAGGACTAATGGTGTACAACCAAAACCGCGGACTTAATCCACTCGATAAGTGATAACCACTTGGAAAGTCCGGATAGGGTAGTTCGATTATTCATCCTATGAATATCCATTTGCATGCTTCGAACATCTCCATGTTCCCTACCAATGAAACGTGGTACTCCGCATCGCAAATGCTAGTCTCAAACTCGAGCGATCCTTATCCTTATTATCGGACGGCTCAATCGACTAGGAACGGTTTTTAGAATATACAGTGACTATAAGATGTATTTCATGATAGACATCTCCATGTTCTACCACATCTTACATACACTATAGTATATTCAAGGTCTTTATCAAAACAACAATAGTATATCACAATATAACAATATGAAGTAATATAAAGTCATTGCCATAAAAGTGTAAATAATATTAAACAAAAGATTGTTTATACAAAGAGTCATCAAAGCCCATAGCCACACAGTTGGCTCACTGGGCACCCACTCTTACAGGGTTTCCTTGTGATAGGAGTCATCCAAGATACTGGATGGGATGCTATTTTGAGACTTCACCTCAAATAGGAGGACTACTCCATGATGATTGACTTCATCTGTGATGGATTATATCAGATGTTAAGGATTCTACAGGGTTATATGGGATGTGAGAGATGCGTTTCTTATGCCAGTGTACACTTGATGGTGATTCCAAGTGGACATCATGGTGTGCTACCTCAGACTTAAATCGTTACAAAGTCTTAGCGAGGGATATAATCAGGAGCGTGTCCGGAAATTGTGTGAATCTTTGGGATTGATTAGATATAATTCTTAGACTCGACGAGTCGTGGAGTTCAATTTGAATGAATGAGGCAAGGGATATTGAGTCCAGTGATTGTGCTAAGTACTGTCTGATATTTTCAGATGTTGAGAGTAAGTTTCCAAGGGGATGGAAATGGTCTAGTTTGATAGATCACGAGAAATTCTTGGGCTTAGTTTGTCTTGATGTTCTCCTGGGGTGAACAAGAAAGCGATTAGTAGTGATAAGGTGGCACAGGAATTGTGCTAATGACCACTAGTGGCTATTGGCTAAACTCTGTCAGAGTTAGGGAGATTAAGTCCAGTGTATGAGATAGCTGTCAGTATAAAGGCGCGAGATTGTGCTGATAGACTACTAGTAGCTATTGTTTGGTTATCGAGTATAGGTGTGTTGAAACCAGAGCGATTTAGTTATTCCAAGTGTTTGGAATAGTAAACTTGTGGCAGCTGAGTCAAGACTATTGATCGAGCCATGTAGGTAGTCTGATTTGAGTTTCACTGTTGAGCTAAGTGTGAGCCACAGTATAATCGAAGAGATCGATTAGTTGAGTTCAATCAGTGATGATTAGGACATAGCAAATCGAGAAATACTTGGGACAATATTTTGTCGTGTAGTGCTTAAGGAGATTTGTATCCGGTACAATCTCAGAGCAGTTAGCGATTTGGGTAATTTAGAATCTCTAGGGTTGCCAGAGGTGAGTCTTTCGGGATTGCTGTAATCGGGGACGATTTCAATTGGACTTGTATGACCAATTTAGGCGATAACTTGACAATAGAGACAAGCAAGGGAGTTGGTAGTTTCCCAGAATAGTGTCTTTTGCTAAGAAGAAACTGATATTGATTCCAGCAATTGCTTAGTGATAGTAATTGCATACTTGGATTGAGTAACGGAAGGGATTAAGATTTCTTCTTCGTGCGAGAGTTGTCCACTAACAAGAAATTAAGGGTGTCAACCGAACATTTCGACGGAGTGTTCTTGTGTTGAAACCGACGAGTGTTGGAAAAGCTAATGGACATTAGCAAGGGGACATCAGTTGTCTGATCGTGATATGTGACATTAGCCAGGATCTAATTCTCAAGATCTAGCAGGTTATGTCACTAGTTTCCAGCATAAGGTGCGTGATACTATTGAGATAGTCGATGATCGACTTAGTAGCCAACGAGGTTTGCCTTTGTAATTGAAGACTTCACAAGATCGGGACGGATCGAATTCGTTCTTTCCAGTCAGTGAGTCACATCCGTGCAGACCGTTTGTCAAGGATATGGCATTTCAGCAATGGACAATGGACGGATGCGTGATAGGTAGCTAGTGATGATGGTGTCATCAGAGACTCCGAGGTGAGTTATACCAGGTGTAATGACTGTCGAGTTTCGAGACAGAATAAGAAGCATTTCCATATGTCTGTGCACTGTGGAATGTCCCAGTCGAGCATATTGGTGGGAGCTTGCCTTAGTCTTGATGTGTGTACAGTGATTGCGAGTATGTATAACTATCAGGAGGATGTCCATCGATTTGAATTCATGGGTGAATAACCTATGGTCGAGATGATGAAGATCATCAGAGATGCAATGATTGCCATTGCGGCATATGCGTATAACTTCGCAGACCAATGGTTCAAGAAAGGATTTTGTGACATGATTGTCAGGTGATGAGAATTTCATCAAGGCACATTGATGAGTTATACTAAAAAACGTGAACTGCGATTTGCACTAGACATGATGGTTTGTGTAACGCCCCAAAATTATCTTAATGGACTTTATTTGAGATAATCAGAGATTTTAGAAGTCGAGGGCGGATTTGATTTTGATCAGGGACTAGAATGCAATTTTTATAATTTTCAGGGACTAAAACACAATTATTGGATTTATTAGATATTTATAAGTTTTGTTGACTTTCTAATCACTCCATCTTCATCCCCTTCAATGTGATCCTCCATGGAAACCGCCCCTTTGTGATTTCAAGCTTTGGGATTTCCATTTTAGCTCGATCCATCCGTTGGAATTTATTTCTGAAGGCAGATTAGCGATCATGACTGCGAGAGCTTCGTTCTATAGTAAGTTTTGTTGGAGAACGCGGCGATCAGATCAATCAAGATTGATATCCGGTGCAGCGGAAGTTTAAAAATTTTATATGGAACGATTTCATAATGGGTATCAACCTTACGATTAAATTGTGTGTGTAAAAATTAAATAACAATTATAAAATTTTTACCTCCAATCTCGAAGCGAGATTATGGACACCAACAGATTTCTCTGCTCTTGTTGTATATCCCTGGAACTGATGGATGAACTGTTCTTCAATCAGGTCCACGAACGGATGTTTAATCCCTCTGATAGATTGCACTAGAAAATCTATCAGAAGTTTCTACGAAGAGATTAACGAATTTGATCCGTTAAACCAGACTGTAATTCAAAATTCACAGACTGGATTTTCCGAGCAGAGGAGAGAAGGGGGGCGGCCACTACTGAGAGAAAAATAGGGTTTTTTCGAAAATTGTGACCTGTTGTGTGTAATTTCTGTACTGCAATAACTTATTTATAATGTAGGCCACTAACAGCTTAGGGCCCATTAGTCATAAGTTCAAGCCCGACAAGCAAAGCCCGCATGTTCAGAAATTAATATAAAATTCATTGTGACTCCGATTGATAAACCGATTTCACAAATGTGCACAGAAACCATTTCTGCACCTTTTAAAGTCAAGATAAATTTTTCTGAATCCGAATTCAGTGATTTCCAAAAATGCCCATCCCTATGTCATTTTAGGAAATCTTACTCCTTTACTCATAAATAAGAAGTCCAACTTCTTTGTTCATTAAATTTAACTCTTTAAATTTAACTATCTCAACGGGGATTAAAAATCCATTACTCTGTGTGACCCTCAATGGTTCAGGGATACAGCTAGCCGTGGGCTCACAACTCCTTGTGACTCGGAACAACAATTTCCGACTTGCCCATCGAATCATGGTATGAGCGCCTAGCAACATCGCCCCATGATTCCCTAGGTATCACTGATAGTGCCTGCAAGAACCAATAGATTTTGGTTAGCGTACAGTACGGTCCCTTCATCCATATATCCCGATCGAATCAACAACCATTGGTATATCGAGAGTTGTTCGAGATTCGATAACTATGCAATACATCTTGAAGATCAAATAGTGACATCGCATGTGTTACTAAGAAACCATTTCTTAAAACACATCATGTACTCTGGCCAGAGATTCGTCACACTAATATCTCCTCAGATCGCATAGGATATCCACACTCGCAAGTATGTGGTGAATCCTTGACAACAAAGCATCGACTCCTATATGTGTTGTAACTGTACCCAATCCCGACACCTGATGACCCCAATAGAGTCGGTAAACGAGTCAAAGCACAGTACTAGCATATAGAGTCTCAATGATGTTTCAAGTAGTAAAGACTAATGGTGTACAACCAAAACCGCGGACTTTATCCAATCGATAAGTGATAACCACTTGGAAAGTCCGGATAGGGTAGTTCGATAATTCATCATATGAATATCCATTTGCATGCTTCGAACATCTCTATGTTCCTTACCAATGAAACGTGGTACTCTGCATCGCAAATGCTAGTCTCAAACTCGAGCGATCCTTATCCTTATTATCGGACGGCTCAATCGACTGGAAACAGTTTAGAATATACAGTGACTATAAGATGTGTTTCATGATAGACATCTCCATGTTCTACCACATCTTACATACACTATAGTATATTCAAGGTATTTATCAAACAACAATAGTATATCACAATATAACAATATGAAGAAAGATAAAGTCATTGCCATTAATAAAAGTGTAAATTATATTAAACAAAAGATTGTTTATACAAAGAGTCATCAAAGCCCTTAGCCACAAGTTGGCTCACCGGGCACCCACTCTTTCAATCTCCCACTTGCCCTAAAGCCAACTAGTCATACTACGTAGACCCATTGCTTCGCGATGTTTGTCAAATAATGGTCCTGGCAAGGGCTTAGTAAGTGGATCAGCGATATTGTCTGCAGAGGCCACTCTTTCGACAGTGATGTCTCCTCTTTCCACAATCTCCTAGATGATGTGGTATTTCCTTAGTATGTGTTTGGATCTTTGATGAGACCTTGGTTCCTTTGCCTGAGCAACGGCACCCGTGTTGTCACAGTACACCGGGACTGGACCAACAACTTCAGGAATGACGCCCAACTCTTGGACGAAATTCCTCATCCAAACGGCCTCTTTAGCAGCAGCTGATGCTGCAATGTATTCTGCTTCAGTGGTGGAATCCGCTGTGGTGTCCTGCTTGGAACTCTTCCAAGAGACAGCACCGCCATTGAGCATGAACACAAATCCAGAGGTTGACTTCGAGTCATCCACATCACTTTGGAAGCTAGAGTCGGTATAGCCTTCCAATTTTAGTTCTCTTCCTCCATATACCATGAACATATTCTTAGTCCTTCGTAAGTACTTAAGAATGTCCTTCACGGCTTTCCAATGCATTTGACCGGGATTAGCTTGATATCTGCTCGTGACACTCAGAGCAAATGCTACATCCGATCTGGTAGATATCATCCCATACATGATACTACCTATGGCTGACGCATATGGTACATGTGTCATTTTCTCTATCTCTTCATCCGTCTTGGGACACATAGACTTGGATAGAGAAACTCCATGACACATGGGTAGATGTCCTCTCTTGGACCCATCCATTGAAAACCGTTTCAATATGGTGTCCATGTAGGTTGATTGAGTGAGTCCTATCATTCTCTTAGATCTATCTCTATAGATCTGTATCCCTAGAATATAGGATGCCTCACCCAAATCCTTCATCGAGAATCTACCTGATAACCATATCTTTGTTGACTGCAACATCCCTACGTCATTTCCAATGAGTAGGATGTCATCAACATAAAGTACTAAGAATGTCACAGCATCCTTAACTACTTTCTTGTACACGCATGGTTCCTCCGGGTTCTTGATGAAACCAAAATCCTTTATTGTTTCATCAAATTTCTGGTTCCAACTTCTTGATGCTTGTTTTAGACCATAAATTGATCTCTGAAGCTTGCATACCTTATGCTCGCTTCCCACGGATGTGTAACCCTCAGGCTGCTTCATATAGATTTCTTCCTTAATGTCTCCATTAAGAAAAGCAGTCTTCACATCCATTTGCCATATCTCATAGTCATACCAAGCAGCTATGGCAATAAGGATTCTTATGGACTTGAACATTGTAACTGGTGAAAAGGTTTCATCATAGTCAACTCCTTGTCTTTGAGTATAATCTTTTGCCACCAATCGCGCCTTGTAGGTCAATACCTTACCATCAGGCCCAAGCTTTCTCTTGTAGATCCATTTACACCCTATTGGAACAATTCCATCGGGAGGATCTACTAAAGACCAAACTTGGTTTGTATGCATCGAATCTATTTCCGACTGCATAGCTTCAAGCCATAAATTTGAATCCGCATCAGAAATTGCTTCCTTGAACTTTCTTGGATCACATCCAACATCGGGTTCATCTTGATCCCCTTCAAGAAGAAGACCATATCGAATAGGAGGTCTAGAAGTCCTCTCGGATCTTCTAGGTACAGGCGTGTCTATCAATGGTTCCTGAGGTGTAGGATCGTTATTTTGTATTTCGGGTTCTTCTGGAATTTCTTCGAGTTCCATCATCTCGCCTTTCTTATCCAATAAGAACTCCTTCTCCAAGAAATTGGCATTCCTTGAAACAAACACCTTTGTTTCTGCAGGATAATATAAATAATATCCGATTGAATTCTTTGGATACCCTACAAAATAACATAAGCTGGATCGACTATCCAACTTATCTCCCACTGTCCGCTTCACATAAGCAGGACATCCCCAAATCCTCAAGTACGAATACTTAGGAGCTTTGCCATTCCATAACTCGTATGGTGTTTTGTTCACTGCTTTAGTGTGGACGTTGTTCAACAACAATACCGCCGTTTCAAGCGCATAGACCCAAAACGAAGGTGGAAGCTCAGTGAAGCTCATCATGGATCGAACCATGTCCAACAAAGTTCGATTACGACGCTCCGATACACCATTCAGCTGTGGTGTCATAGGAGGAGTCCACTGAGAGAGAATCCCATTCTCTTTCAGATAGTCCAAAAACTCGGTACTTAAGTATTCTGCACCTCGATCCGATCGAAGTGCTTTAATACTTTTACCTAGCTTGTTTTCTACTTCAGCTTTGAATTCTTTGAACTTTTCAAATGCTTCAGACTTATATTTCATTAAATATAAATACCCATACCTTGAATAATCATCAGTAAAGGTAATGAAGTAGGTGTGGCCATATTGAGTACCAACTCTAAATGGACCACAAACATCTGTATGGATCAAATCCAACAGATTTTGACTACGCTCAGGTTTCCCCTTAAAAGGAGATTTAGTAATTTTTCCTTTTAGGCAGGATTCACAAGTAGGTAGAGAGTTAATATCAGACATATCAAACATGCCCTCTCCCACTAGCTTGTTCATTCTCCTTGAGGAAATATGACCTAGCCTAGCGTGCCAAAGGTTTGCCGGGTTTTGACTATCGATTTTCCTTTTGTTTGTTGTTGCCGGTTTATCAACATAATTTATTGGAACGTCTTTTAGTTTTAAGTTATATAGATCGTTTTCAAGTTGTCCATTTCCAATCAAACATTCATTCTTGTAAATATTGCAAATCCCATTCACAAAATTGCAAGAATAACCATCTCTATCAAGCATAGAAACATAAATAATGTTTTTAATCAAATCTGGAACAAATAAAACATCTCTCAAAAGTAACTTAAAACCGTTCTGCAAAATTAAATAAATATCTCCCACAGCTTTAGCTTCAACTCTGGAACCATTTCCGAGCCTCAGCTGGGTCTCACCCATTCTAAGCCTGCGACTTCTTGTCATCACCTGCAAATCATTGCAAATGTGAGATCCATATCCGGTATCCAATACCCAAGAAGTAGTATTAAGTGAAACATTTATTTCAATATAGAACATACCCTTCGCAGTTCGCAACTGCTCTAGATATTCCTTGCAGTTACGCTTCCAATGACCGGGCTTCTTGCAGTAATGGCAAACATCCTTGGATTTTTCCATGTTTGAAGCCTTTGTCTTGTACTTCTTCTCGGGTTCGATTTTCTTGGGTGGGGCAGAACGTTTCTTACCCTTTGTACTTGGCCCCTTCTTAGCAGAAGAAGAGGAGCCCACCAAGAAAGCCGGTTTATCCTTCTTTAATGTGGATTCATATGTCACAAGCATATTGACCATCTCTTCAAGGGAGGCCTCTATCTTGTTCATATTGAAATTCACCACAAATCCGTCAAACGAAGAAGGAAGAGATAGAAGTAGTAAGTCCACGTTGAGTTCATGCTCCAACACCAAATCAAGGGTTACCAACTTCTGTATGAGCCAAATCACTCGTACCCCATGATCACGGACCGAAGTCCCTTCACGCATGCGACACGTCATTAGCTCCTTTACAGTAGCGAACCTTTCAGCCCTCGATTGAGCCCCAAAAAGTTCCTTGAGTTGTACGTGAATGTCAGCAGCATTCACGGTATCCTCAAATCGCCTCTGGAGTTCATCAGACATCGAGGCTTGCATATAGCATTTGGCCTTGATATCATGGTCCCACCATGTATCAAGTTTGGCTAACTCTTCCGGACTTATGTCAGCTGGTGCTTCCTTCGGAGGAGATTTTTCTAACACGTAGAGCATCTTCTCCGAAGTCAAGACAATCTTCAACTTACGGAACCATTCCGTAGAGTTTGCGCCAGTCAATTTATTTTGTTCGAGGATCGAGAAAAGTGGATTACGCGAATTCATCTTTATGAAATACTGAAAAGAAACAGACAAATATCAGTGATTGTTTAAGTAATTTACTAAGACATAAAATAGGCGAAATTAATTTTATGAATCTCACTCCCACTATTTTAACGATTTCACTACCCTCTAGTGAAAACGGGAAACTGTTTTCCTTAGTGAGAACATGGAGTCCAATTGACAAACTATGGTCCCGAATAATATCAGCCAAACATAATTTTCAAAAGGTAGAGCCCAATTGCTTCCAAAGCAACCTCCACGTTTTTACCTCATGTCCAATAAGGGCCCAATAATATGACGCCATTTATTGTGACATTTCAAGATGACCCATCAATATTAAGTTGTGATGGACGGTCGCCATGTGGATCCCCCAATAATATGAGCCGATCCCATGGGAGTTCCACCCAACTTACAACATGTGTTGATCCAATGTACAGCTTTCCGACGAACGGGCCCCCCTAATAATATGAGTCGGACCGTATCCGCGGGTAGCATCTCATACATTGATCGTTGATGGAAGGTAGGAACATTTAAACAATTTTAAATTTCCTTTATTTATCTTGATATCAATTTTAAATCATATTTAAAATGAGGGATTTTAATTTTTTGAAAATTTGTCTCATCATTTTAAAATTTTGTATGCTTGCCGGATTCACACAATTTTGTCTAAAACATGCATACAACAATAATATCACATATTATATAGGATGATCGATTCCATTTCTAATCGACCCGTGGTTGCCAATCACGAGTCTTAGTCCAATCCTAGGTAATATGCAGTATGCAATGCAATCCTATTACATTGAGCTTCCAATTTACATTTCTTCTGTCTTTATTGTCTGCTGGGCCCACCTCCATCTTCAAATCTTCATCTCCCACTAAATCTAATGTATTTACAATAAATAACAATGACAAGTAGGGGATACATTTTTAAGGGGTGGGAACGGGCCATAAACCAAGCCCACTTTTATTACATATGACAATTCATATGGGGCATAAACCAGGCCCATTAATAAATCCAACAACAATAAAAACAAATGTAAATTCCTAACATACACCTACAAAATTGGTCATGGCAATCGATCATCCTTATCCAATAACATTTAATTCAAAATTAATTTATTGGATAACATGCAATGACAATTTAAATTTAAAAGGATAAAATCATATTCCATATGTAAAATCTTATTTTACATACAAAATCATATTTTATCTTTTTATCAAATAAAATCATATTTTATCTATAAAATCCAATTTTATACATAAAATCATATTTTACTCAATATATCCATAAGATCATATCTTATCATCAATTGTACCAAAAATAATTAATTTCAAAATTCAATTTAACGGATAAAATATTTAAATTTTCCAAAAATTCAAATTTATCCAAAAATCAATTTTAAAATTTTCGGACTCGAACAATTCGATCCGACGCCTCGTGGACCAATCAAAAACAATTTTCGATCGGACCAAAAATAGAATTTTAACATATTAAAATTTAATTTAAAAATTAAAAAATTAATTTTTCCCGCGGGCCGCCTGGGACATTCCCGGGCTGCCCGCGTCCTAATGGGGTCGGGCCGGGCAGCAATCCAATCGCTGCCCGGGTTTTTGCCCGAAAATTTTTTTTTTTTAAAAATATTTATTTTGTTTCAAAAACCGAGGCTCAAAAATTTTTGTACAATCGATTAATTTAATCGCTTGATCTGAGCAACCTGGCTCTGATACCATTGTTGGAGAACGCGGCGATCAGATCAATCAGGATTGATACCCGGTGCAGCGGAAGTTTAAAAATTTTATATGGAACGATTCCATAATGGGTATCAACCTTACGATTAAATTGTGTGTGTAAAAATTAAATAACAATTATAAAATTTTTACCTCCAATCTCGAAGCGAGATTATGGACACCAACAGATTTCTCTGCTCTTGTTGTATATCCCTGGAACTGATGGATGAACCGTTCTTCAATCAGGTTCACGAACGGATGTTTAATCCCTCTGATAGATTGCACTAGAAAATCTATCAGAAGTTTCTACGAAGAGATTAACGAATTTGATCCGTTAAACCAGACTGTAATTCAAAATTCACAGACTGGATTTTCCGAGCAGAGGGGAGAAGGGGGGCGACCACTACTGAGAGAAAAATAGGGTTTTTTCGAAAATTGTGACCTGTTGTGTGTAATTTATGTACTGCAATAACTTATTTATAATGTAGGCCACTAACAGCTTAGGGCCCATTAGTCATAAGTTCAAGCCCGACAAGCAAAGCCCGCATGTTCAGAAATTAATATAAAATTCATCGTGACTCCGATTGATAAACCGATTTCACCAATGTGCACAGAAACCATTTCTGCACCTTTTAATGTCAAGATAAATTTTTCTGAATCCGAATTCAGTGATTTCCAAAAATGCCCATCCCTATGTCATTTTAGGAAATCTTACTCCTCTACTCATAAATAAGAAGTCCAACTTCTTTGTTCATTAAATTTAACTATTTAAATTTAACTATCTCAACGGGGATTAAAAATCCATTACTCTGTGTGACCCTCAATGGTTCAGGGATACAGCTAGCCGTGGGCTCACAACTCCTTGTGACTCGGAACAACAATTTCCGACTTGCCCATCGAATCATGGTATGAGCGCCTAGCAACATCGCCCCATGATTCCCTAGGTATCACTGATAGTGCCTGCAAGAACCAATAGATTTTGGTTAGCGTACAGTACGGTCCCTTCATCCATATATCCCGATCGAATCAACAACCATTGGTATATCGAGAGTTGTTCGAGATTCGATAACTATGCAATACATCTTGAAGATCAAATAGTGACATCGCATGTGTTACTAAGAAACCATTTCTTAAAACACATCATGTACTCTGGCCAGAGATTCGTCACACTAATATCTCCTCAGATCGCATAGGATATCCACACTCGCAAGTATGTGGTGAATCCTTGACAACAAAGCATCGACTCCTATATGTGTTGTAACTGTACCCAATCCCGACACCTGATGACCCCAATAGAGTCGGTAAACAAGTCAAAGCACAGTACTAGCATATAGAGTCTCAATGATGTTTCAAGTAGTAAGGACTAATGGTGTACAACCAAAACCGCGGACTTTATCCACTCGATAAGTGATAACCACTTGGAAAGTCCGGATAGGGTAGTTCGATCATTCATCATATGAATATCCATTTGCATGCTTCAAACATCTCTATGTTCCTTACCAATGAAACGTGGTACTCTGCATCGCAAATGCTAGTCTCAAACTCGAGCGATCCTTATCCTTATTATCGGACGGCTCAATCGACTAGGAACAGTTTAGAATATACAGTGACTATAAGATGTGTTTCATGATAGACATCTCCATGTTCTACCACATCTTACATACACTATAGTATATTCAAGGTCTTTATCAAACAACAATAGTATATCACAATATAACAATATGAAGAAAGATAAAGTCATTGCCATTAATAAAAGTGTAAATTATATTAAACAAAAGATTGTTTATACAAAGAGTCATCAAAGCCCTTAGCCACAAGTTGGCTCACCGGGCACCCACTCTTTCAAGTTTTTCTTCGATCAACTAGACTTATATTTTTGGATGTTGTTAGAATCGATTGAGTTTGGAGTATGTTGATCTTGGCAGAGTTCTGATCGTTTATTCTCTGTTGGTTTTGAAATAGAGCGTCGTTCGGAATTGTTTTGATTTTTGGAAGATTATTTCAAAATTGGAGATTTTAGATTTGAAGGATTTGAATTGTTTTGATGATATTGAGATGATTATGAGTTTATTGAATTGATATCTTGCTGTCTGCGTTTCCGGTTTGATCAGTTTATAGTCGTTATGCCATCAGTTTGAGTTTTGGACTTCGTTCAATATTTTGATCGTATCAAGTTTGATTGAGCTTTTGGATGTCGATATTGATCCTTATGACTTCTTTTGTTAGATTGAAGTGAAGTCAACAGAGTTGCGAGATAGTAGCTTTTGTCAGTTTGGAAGATTGAAGTCGGTACAGTATCGAATTTCTTATTTTATCAATCGAAGAAGTGTGATTGTGTTTTGAATGAATTTGATTGAATATTTATTATTATCCTTATTTTTGATTTCAGATTGAAGTACTTTTGAAGCGAATAAAGTAAAAGACGACTTAGACTTGAATGGAGCGATTAACTCGAATTAGACTTTATTCGAGTGTTCCGAAGAATTCACATACTTGTATGATTGAATGCTTATTTGAAATCATGATGGAATGTTTATTTGGAATCATGATTGAATGATTATTTGAATTGATGAATGAAAGCATGATTGAATGCCTACATGAATTGATGATTGAAATGATATTAGAATGCATGAGATGACATATGCATTCATATTGAGCCTCGATTCATTTCAATTTGATTAGACGATCTAGAGATTGTAGTTGAGTGACCTGGTTGGAGATTTTATACCTTGTCAAATAAACTCTCTATAATGCTCTGGAGTCTAGAGGATTAAAATATGCCTCGTCCACCTCGAGAGGGGAGTTCGGTGTGATTGTTGGATATTTTAACCTCGGGATCCCAAACCGAAGAAAGAAAGAAGAATTCTATTGATTATCTGAGTCTGATAATCCAGATGTTTTAAAGACATGCATATCATTTTAATTCAGTACTTGAATGAAGGATTGATTATACTTGAAGTGATATATGTGAGAATTGATTCATATCATGTTTGATATGGTTGTTAATATTGCATGATAGTCTCTTTTACTGGGAATTGTATTCTCATCGGATTATCCGGCTGTTGTCTTTGTTTGTATGTGTACTTGGCAACAGGTGGGGCAGGACCGTGTCAGAGGCAGCATGGCTAGGTGATTGAGATGATAGAAGTGAGGCTTTGTTGTTTAAAAGTCGAATATGTAATCGAACTTATATTGTATTCAAACTTGTATTGTATTGATTTGAATAAGCTAGACTGAAGCATGTTCTATTAGTATGAGAATGTATGACCCTAGAACTAGCTTGTATGATGTTTAGATGAACTATGTATTGATTTATACATTGTTGGATTGATTGGAAATGGATTTTTGAACTAGAATTCCTTTTTATTTCTGGGAAAAAGTGTCCGCTCGATCGGTAAAAGTTGACCGATCGATCGGTGGAGTTGCAGCCCAGTTTATGCTTTTGAAACTGAGTGCCCACTCGATCGGTAAGATTTTACCGATCGAGCGGTGCTGTTTTATTCCCGGGCAGAGATTGCAAAGTTTTTGGCTCGCTCGATCGGTAAGATCTTACCGATCGAGTGGAGCACTGTTCTTTTTTTTTTTAAAAAAAAAATTACTTTTAATCTTGGATCTTGAATGCCCTTTTGTTCTTTAATTTCGAGATTAGTTGTTTAGAATCGAGACCTCACAGTTTGAGTTCCCGGTCTCGCCTAGGAAGCTTGTTATGCTTCAGGAGGGCATGGGAAGGGGAACCAGTCTGGAAATCGTGGGAAGCAGTTACGTCGAGGTATAACTTTGAGTCAACTGAATTCTTTGAGGAGAGATTCAGGATTTTCTATGTCAAGAGCAGTGTTAAGAAGAGCATTTCCTGACTATGGTTGTTCCACACCGAGCGAAGTTGGGGAACCATTGGATGGTTAGATCTGTTAGTGTTCAACGAAGGTCGCAAACCAGTTAGGTTTCGACGTGGGTTTTATCTGTCTAAGATTTTTCTTGGGACTATGATCTTGATCGAGCGGGTGTTTGCATCCTTCGTGATCAAGGAGATCGTGGTCAGGATAGAATATGTATCAGTGTTGTGATACATTAGTGTCAGGGAAGTTCGACTGTCAACAAGTAGCGCAGTAATCTTCAGTTGGGAGAATGCTAATATGGTTCATCATTAATGGAGCTTATAGGAAATTCGACAAGAGTCTGAGTGTGTCGGAATCTATTTCGACCAGACACTCGAGCAAGTGTCTCTAGTACGTTCTCGAGGTTCTACCCTAGATTTCGAGGAAGAAATCTTTTAAGGGGGGAGAATATAGTAACCCGTATCCGAAATTAATGATTAATGGATAATTAATCATGTGATCATGATTAGATTAATTAAAACATGATTAAGGAAATTTCAAATGGATTAACGAACTTCAGAAATGGACTCAAAATGATCGGAAATGGCCCGAAGGATGACCTAGAACGGAAGCAACGTTCGTGGAACGGACGCAACGTTCTGGCCATTTGATGTCATCAGTGACGTCATCAAGATGATGTCATTGCTTACGACCGCAATGTGACAATCGGACACAACAATGGTGGAACGGACACAACGTTCGCTAACGGATGCAACGAACCCTGAACGGACGTTCCCTTCATTGTCTATAAATAGAGTTGTCGAGGCTCATTTGCAACTCGCCTCTCTACTCTCTTCTCTCTCTTTTCTTAGCCTTCTAACTCAAATCCAAGGATTTTTAGGCTACCTATTGGGAATCTGAAAGTATCGGAGCGATCCCGGCATCTTAGCGGAGCTGCGCCTAAGTTTTGGGGTAGTTGGCATCAGTGGGCTGACGACGGACGAAGGTATAGCTTTGACTTCCTAAAATTATTTGGGAGTATGCAATAACTTATTTAAGGCTTTAAGAGCTTAATGAATGATGCATGAATATTTGCATTGTAGAGCTGATGATAGGCTTGGAACATAGAGTGGGACTGCTAGGAACTGCCTGTAGTAAGGTACGTAAGTACTGACTGAGATGGCCAACATGATATATATTATATGTTTTGCATGAGTATGTGCTACTTGTTTTATATGTTTTACGGCTTTAGCACATGCATGTTTTTACGGTAGACTGCATCTGGTATGATGTGAGTCACTGACAGTATCCATAGGGAGCTTGTAACTCATCATGGACTCGAGGCGGGGATTGCCAGTTTCCATATGAACCAAGTGTCCTGTTTTGGATTCGAGTCAGGATTGGGGAGACTCAGCCTCTGGCTTTGCTATCTCAAGGAGCGACCACGACGGTGGAGTACACGCTATAGTAGGTAGGGTAATATGGGAGCGGCACCGTGGATTAGCTATCCGGCATAGCCCTGCATATTCTTGGCGCCCTGAGTATATTGTTTTACTTTGGTTTTAAATACATCTATGTGCTGCATATATTTTATATATCATTGCTTCCGTATTGAGCGTAGTCGCTCACGCCCAGTATTTTCTATATGTCTGGACACCCCATTCGACGGGGCAGGTGTAGGTGCAGGATTGAGCACTAGGAGCTTGGAGAGGCTAGTGACCTTTGAAGACTGCAGATTAGCTGTAGGTCTTAACCCTTAGGATTATTTGTAATTCGATTGGTTTGTATTTTGGTTATTTAACCGGTTGTATTCTGCCGGTCTGCTTTTATTTAAGTCTTTCGCAGCGATTTATTTTAAATGCATGCTTAATTATGCTCTAAACTCTGATTAGGTAGTGGATCTGGGTTGGGTCGCTACATTTATGCAGAATAATATTTTTGATTTGCGGAACAAGAAGACATGCCCATGTTAACATGCACCAATATCCTATAATACACTACATGACACAAGTGGAGAGGAGTTTTCAATCCCTAGAGATTGGTAGAACCATCACCCAAGTGTTTGTCTAGTAATTTGTCTTGCCCCACTCTTGTCTAAGGTGTAGGAGGAAGACATTGATCATGACCCAATGAGAGCACCATTTGTGGATGTCCATTGCCACCCAATGTATAAAATAGGGATATATTTTCCAAAATCCAAACTCGTAACTTGTTTAATATGATGTTTTCTCATCTTTGAGGACTATCATTTACTCTAACTGTAGTAACCCAGAAACCATTTTAAGATAATAATATGTTAACTATGATTAAGGGTTAGTAATTAACCAATTTCGGGGCTTAATCGGACTTCAAAATTAAGAATTGTGCTTTCAATATTTGGGCCAGTTCGGACGGTCCAAGAGGATTTCGTACGATCCAAACTCAGCAACCCAGGGGCTCCAAAGAGGGCTTGTTGACTTCGGAGTTAAGGCACGTTCGTACGGTCCGAACAAGGATCGGACAGCCCGAACTTCCTTATGCCAAGTAGGCAGGATTACTCAGCCATGGATTTTGACAAGTGTCATGCATAGGACACTTCGGAAGACCCGAAGTGGCGATTGGACGGTCCGAACTTGACGTGTTCTGCATGTAGGCATTGAGTGGATCGGACGATCCAAACTCGAGTTCGGAGGGTCCGAACTTGACCAAAAATTTGCCTATATGGCTCATTCAAATTCATTTTGAAATACGAATTTTGAGTTTCCTTCTTCAGTTATATAGTGTGAGATATACACTTGATAGCCATATCGCTTATTATAGAAGTTCTTGAATAACCAAGGTGTGGTTATAGTAATCCGGGACTAGCGACTCCAAAGGGCTTACTACGGATGAAGGTATGGTCCAGGAATCTATTTAAGTTTTGAGAGTACTTATTAGCTTAGTTAAGGCTTATAAAACTTGTGTAGTGATACGGTGATCTCTTGAATATAGGCTTGGAACCTAGGATCCTACTAGACTTGAACTAGTCTAGAGGTACATACGCATTGACTGAGATTGCTAGTGAGTATACATGTTTGTGTGTTGCATTTATTTGGCATTATTATGTGACATGATATATGATTTACCGCTTTCGATATTCATATGTCATGTTCATATACACGTTGAGCCTATACCTTGTTATACCTGATTATAGAGCCGCTCAGCTCTATACTTGTTAGTTTGTCACTGAGGGTACCGCGATGGCGGAGACATGTATGTCTGACTACTCTGGTATACTAGACGAGTGTGGTTGTACCCAGAGATTGATCCGCGAGGTTACAGCACTCACGTGGTGCCTGTACTGAGCATGACTTATCAGATGACCCTTTACCAGTCGTCACGGTTGTATGCATCATATACATATGTTTACTCATGTTTATGTACTGGGCGTTAGCGCTCACGTTCTAGTTGTTATCTTGGACACCCTATTCCATGGGGCAGGTCGCAGGATGGATGGAGCCGGTGGTTCGAGGCAGGACTAGGGAGACGGAGCTTTTCATGGGATTTTATACAGCAGGATTTGTTTAGCTGTATAAATGTTTTAGACAGTCGTATTTTAAGCTTTTCGTTATGGTTTTATCACTACTATAATAAGCCTGAATATGTTTTACTAAGGTGATATGTAAATTATGGGTTATGTTTTCGCACGTTTTACTCTGTTAAGCAATTTTGCTTTATTAAGTTTAATGCATGCTATTAGTTTCCAGTTAGTAGGTGATTCAATGCAGGGTCACTAAATTTTTGGTATCAGAGCATGCTTAGATTTTGGGATTAGTATTTGGGATTTAGTTAGTCATGAGTAATTATTGCGCATTTGGGATTTTAATGTGCAATTATTTTCAAAAATATGGCTGATGGAGGTAACGAGAATCATGGTAGTGTTGGCCAGGAAGGTGGTCATCATCGTCACCATCGCCATCATCATGAGGATCGACATCGTTTTCATGAGGGTAGACGTCGCTATACTATCAATAAGTTTATGCAAGTAGGACCAAAACCCTTGTTAGGAGGTGAGAATCCTGAGGAAGCAAGGAACTGGATGGACATGATCGAGAGTGCTTATCATGCTTTTGAGTTTACTGAGGAGCAGAAGATGGAAGTTCTAGAGTTTGTTCTACATGGACGTGCACGTTTATGGTGGGATGCCAAGGCAGCTCAGGCACGTACTGAAAGAGGACGGGTGACTTGGAAGGATTTCCGTCAGCAGTTTCAAAAGTTATATTTTCCTCCAGCTGTCCGTCAGGCGCGATCTATGGAGTTACTTACACTGAGGCAGGGATCTATGACTGTTGATGAATATCAGCAGCGATTCATTGATCTGCTACCCTACAGTCCTCATATCAATAAAAGTGATGCTTCCAAACATGATATCTTTCTGCAAGGCTTGAATCAGGATATCTATTCATAGGTTGTTGTCTGTGATGATCTGACATCTTATGAGACTTTGGTTAATCGATGCCGTCAAGAGGAGAACAGCAACATGCAAGCACTGTTGATGATGCCAGGACAGCCTAGTGGATCTTTTGGGCCTAGAGCTCAATCTATTGTGCAGTCTGGCACTACGTATTCTTCTACTACTACTTCATCTGGATCTCGTGGTTCATGAGGTATGTTCCGGTTTGGAAAGAAGAAGAATAAAGATGTTTGCAGTCACTGTGGTGGGAAGCATTCTGCAGCTTCTTGTCGGAAGGCTTCTGGTGCATGTTTTATCTGCGGTGAGCATGGACATCTGCGAAGAGATTGTCCTCAGCAAATGGGAGCTGCGAGTGGATCGGGATCACAGATGGGATCTCAGGCTTCTACTCATCCACGTCAGCATCCAGCACCACCTAGTTCTTCTAGTTTCCGTCCACACACACAGGGGAAGGTGTTTGCTTTGTCTCAAGATCAGGCTACTGAGGGAAGCGATCGCATGTTGGCAGGTACCTTTTTGTTATTCCTTCACTTGTTTTAATTGATACTGGAGAATCGCATTCCTTTATTTCTAGTCGTTTTGTTAAGAGACATAGATTACCTTATGTATCATTAAACCTGGATTTAGTTGTATCTACTCCACTGGAGTAGGAGGTAGTAACTAAGCGTCTAGTAATGGGTTGCCTTCTAGAGTTTGAGTGTCACGTGTTGTCTGCTAATCTGATGGTCTTAGCGATGGCAGATTTTGATTGTATTTTGGGAATAGATATGCTGACTTTGTATCACGCTACTGTGTATTGTTATCAGCGACTAGTACAATTTCATTCGGATGAGGGTGATAGCTTGTAGTGACCCTGCATAGAATCACCTACTAACTGGCAACTAATAGCATGCAATAACTTAATAAAGCAAAATGCTTAACAGAGTAAAACATGCGCAAACATAATCCATAATTTACATATCAGCTTAGTAATAAATCCAAGCTTAATATTGTAGTGATACAACCATATCGAAAAACTTAAAATAAACATTTATACAACTTTATCAAATCCTGCTGTATACAAAACTCCTCAAGGCTCCTGCTCCCTAGTCATGTCTTGAACTACCAGCTCCGTCCATCCTGCGATCTGCCCCGTGGAATAGGGTGTCCAAGATAAGAACTAGGACGTGAGCGCTAACGCCCAGTACATAAACATGAGTAAACATATGTATATAATGCATGCAACATGATGACTGTAAATGGTCATCTGAAAAGTCATGCTCAGTACCGGCGCCACATGAGTGCTGCCACTGCACGGATCAACCTCTGGGTGCAACCACACTCGTCTAGTACACCAAAGTAGTCAGACATACATGTCCCCGCCGTCGCGGTACTCTCAGTGACAGACAATCAAGTATAGAACTGAGCGGCTCTATAATCAGGTATAACAAGGTATAGGCTCAGCGTGTATATGCACATGACATATGAATATAGAAAGCGGTAAATCATATATCATGCCATATAATAATGCCAAATAAATGCAACATATAAACATGTATACTCGCTGGCAATCTCAGTCAATGTGTACGTACCTCTAGGCTAGTTCAAGTATAGTAGATCCAAGGTTCCAAGCCTATATTCAAAAGTTCACCGTATCACTACATAAGTTCTATAAGCCTTAACTAAGCTAATAAGTACTCCCAAAACTTAAATAGATTCTCGGACCATACCTTCGTCCGTAGATAGCCCTTTGGAATCGCTAGTCCTGGATGACTATAACCACACCTTGGTTATTCTAGAACCTCTATTATAACCGATAGGGCCCTCAAGTGTATAACTCACACTATATAACTGATCGAAGAAGGAAACTTGGAATTCGTATTTGAAAATGAACTCCGGAGACCCCTATTTATAGCCAAAATTTCCGGACACAAACGTTGCGTCCGTTTGGGTTCGTTGCCTCCGTTCCTGCATGTTTGACACTTGTCAAAACTCGTAGCTTAGTCATCAAGCCACCTCATGCCTGCCTGTATCTCAAGGAACGTTGCGTCCGTTCTGCCCCTCCATCGTTGCGTCCGATGGCCAACGGAAGCTCCGTTCATCAAATCATCTTTTTAGTTGATTAAGCCTCAAAATTGGTTAATTACTAACCCTTAATCATGTTTGACATATTATCTTAAAATGGGTTCTGGGTTACTACATTCTCCCCACCTTTAGACATTTCGTCTGCGAAATAAAATCTAAAGACAAATTAAGATAACAATATGAAACATCAAACCATGTTTTATTACAACAACTGTAATTACATCTTTACATGGTAATCAAAAATACAAAGCAAACAACTCAGGATATTCTGCTCGTATATGGCTCTTGGTTTCCCAAGTTGCTTCCTCAACGCCTCGGCGCTGCCATTGTACCATCACAAGTGGTATAGTCTTGTTCCGAAGAACTTTCTCCTTCCTGTCTAGGATACGGAGTGGTCGTTCGACATAAGACAGATTTGGCTCTAGTTGAATATCAAAAGACTGAATCACGTGTGATTCATCATCTATGTACTGTCGAAGTAACGACACATTAAAAACATTATGTATACTGGAAAGATATGGCGGTAATGCCAAACGATAAGAAACATCTCTAATATTTTCCAGTATCTGGAAAGGCCCAATAAAACGAGGTGATAACTTGCCTTTCACACCGAATCTCATCACCTTCCTGAAAGGTGATACTCGTAGAAACACATATTCACCAGGCTCAAACTGAAGTGGCATGCGGTGAATATTAGCATAACTGGCTTGCCGATCTTGAGCAATTTTGATCCTTTTTTTGATCAAATCTACCTTTTCTACAATCTGCTGCACCAACTCAGGACCTTCGACTTGTCGTTCCCCGACTTCATCCCAGAATAACAGAGTACGACACCGTCGACTGTACAATGCCTCTAAAGGTGTCATATCAATACTACGATGATAACTGTTATTGTAAGCAAATTCGATCAAAGGTAACTGATCCTGCCAAGATAAGCCAAAGTCCATGATAGAAGAATGTAGCATATCTTCCAATGTACGAATCATCCGCTCTGACTGCCCGTCAGTCTTCGGATGATATGTAGTGCTTAAACTCAGAGTGGTACCCAACGCCTGCTGAAAACTACCCCAAAAACGTGAGGTAAATCGCGGGTCTCTATCACTAACTATGCTCACTGGAATCCCATGTAATCGCACTATCTCCTGGATGTATAAGCGTGTCATGCGATCATAAGAATACTCCCGGTTGTAAGAAATGAAATGTGCTGATTTTGTCAAACGGTCAACAACGACCCAGATAGTATCACAATGACGTGAAGTCATAGGCAAGTGGGTGACAAAATCCATAGTCACATGCTCCCACTTCCATTCGGGAATCTCAAGATTCTGCAGTAATCCACCTGGTCGTCGGTGTTTAGCCTTGACCTGTTAACAAACCAAACATCTTGAAACAAATTGATATACACTCCGCTTCATCCCTTTCCACTAGAATCTGGTTCGCAAGTCCTTATACATTTTCATACTTCCAGGGTGAATAGATAATCGACTCCTGTGAGCTTGAAAAAAAATATCGTTCCTGAGCTCCGCAACATCAGGTACAACCACTCGATTCGATAAGCACAATAAACCATCTGCCTGATAATGGAATCCAGATGTATTAACTTCATTGGCTAAACGTGCCAAATGCTGAGTCTTAACATCAGATATCTGAGCATCTCTGATCCGAGAATACAATGCTGGATCAGATAGAATAGTATACAATCGAATCTCATTTCTCCCTTTCCTGTGCTTGAGAATAAAACTCAATGAACAGCACTCTTGAATCATATGAGATACTTCACTAGTCTGAAGTGTAGAAAATCTCACCTGCCGACTCAAGGCATCAGCAGTAAGATTAGCAGAACCTGGATGATATTTGATTTCACAATCATAATCCTTCAAAAGATCCATCTAGCGTCTCTGTCGCATATTCAACTCCGCTTGAGTGAATAAATACTTCAAGCTCTTGTGATCCGTGTATATCTCAAATTTCTCGCCATAAAGATAATGCCTCCAGATCTTGAGCGCAAATACAATGGCAGCTAACTCGAGATCATGCACTGGATAATTATTCTCATGCGTCTTCAACTGTCGAGAAGCATAGGCAATAACATGTCCATGCTGTGTCAGAACACAACCTAACCCCTGACCAGAGGCACCAGTATAGACAACATAACCTCCCGCTCCAGAAGGTAGAGCAAGCACAGGTGCAGTAGTAAGACATCTACGCAGCTTGTGAAATGACTCCTCACAATCCGAGGACCATATTAAGGTAACATCTTTCCGAGTAAGCCGAGTCAAAGGCCTGGCCAACTGTGCAAAATTCTCGATAAACCGATAGTAATAACCCGCTAGACCCAAGAAACTTTGAATCTCAGCAACCATCGTCGGACGAGACCAGTTCAGCACTGCCTCTATCTTACTAGGATCAATAGATATCCCTTCACTAGAAATCACATGACCGAGAAATACTACCCGATCAAGCCAGAATTCACACTTGCTCAATTTCGCATACAGCTGCTTCTCTCGTAACGTCTGCAAAACAATTCTCAGATGTTGTGCATGCTCATCCTTGTCATGACAAATCTATCCAAATATTCTCAAAATACCTGATTCATCAGATTCATAAAGACTGCCGGTGCATTCGTCAAAACGAATGACATCACCAAAAATTCATAATGCTCGTATCTGGTCCTAAAAGCAGTCGTAGAAATATCTGAGTCGCATACCCGCATCTGATGGTATCCAGATCTCAGATATATCTTAGAGTAGACAGAAGTACCCTGTGATTGATCGAACAGGTCATCAATCCGCGGCAAAGGATACTTATTCTTGATGGTGACACGATTCAACTGCCTGTAATCAATACATAATCGCATCAATCCATCCTTCTTCTTGACGAACAAAACAGGTGCTTCCCATGGAGAAACACTCGGACGAATATATCCTTTATCAAGCAGATCTTGCAACTGCTATTTCAATTCCCTCATCTCTGACGGTGCCAGACGATAAGATGCTCGGGATATAGGCGTAGTTCCTGGTACTAGATCAATACCAAATTCAACCTCTCGAACCGTAGGAAAACCAGGAATCTCATCAGGGAATACATCAGGAAACTCGCTGACAATCAGTAGCTGATCAATACTCGAACTACTCGTGGACATATCAACTGCATAAATGAGGTAGCCCTCCCCACCTGACTCCAAAACATGACATGCATTCAGAGCCGATACAAGTGGCATTGAAGGTCGCGCACCCTCACCATAAAAGTACTAGCCATCACCCTCATCCGGATGAAACTGTACCAGACGTTGATAACAATCCACAGTAGCCTGATACAAAGTTAGCATATCTATTCCCAAAATACAATCAAAATCTGCCATCGCTAATATCATCAAATTAGCTGGTAACACATGACCCTTAAACTCTAGAAGGCAACCCATCACTAGACGCTTAGTTACTATCTCCTGCTCCAGCGGAGTAGATACAACTAAATCCATATCTAATGATACATAAGATAATCTATGTCTCTTAACAAAGAAAATATAAATAAAGGAATGCGATGCTCCAGTATCAATTAAGACAAGTGCAGGAATACCACATAACAAAAAGGTGCCTGCCAACATGCGATCGCTTCCCTCAGTAGCCTGATCCTGAGACAGAGCAAACACCTGCCCTTGAGTCTATGGACAATAACCAGAAGAACTCTGTGGTGCTGGCTGCTGACGTGGAAAAGTAGAATCCTGAGATCCAACCTGTGATCCCGATCCACTAGCAGAACCCATACGCTGAGGACAATCTCTCCGCAGATGTCCCTGCTCACCACAAATATAACAAGCACCAGTAGCTTTCCTAAATGAAGCTGCAGGATGCTTCCCACCACAGTGACTGCAAAACTCCTCCTCCTTCTTCTTCTTCCCAAAGAGGAATGTACCTCGTGAGCCACGAGAACCAGACGAAGTAGTAGGAGTAGAAGAAGACATAGGTCCAGATTGTACAACGGATTGAGCCCTAGGCCCATGAGATCCACTAGGCTGTTCTGGCATCATCAACAGTGCCCGCCTATTGCTGTTCTCCACTTGAAGGCAACGGTTCACCAAAGTCTCATAAGATGTCGGATTATCACATACGACAACTTGTGAGTAGATATCTTGATTCAGGCCTTGCAGAAAGATATCATACTTGGACGCATCACAGTCATTAATATGAGGACCGAAAGGTAGCAGATCAAGAAATCGTTGCTGATATTGATCAATAGTCATTGATCATTGCCTCAGAGTCAGCAACTCCATAGATCGTTCTTGACGAACGGCGGAAGAAAAATATAGTTTCTGAAACTGCTGACAGAAATCCCCCCAAGTCACTTGTCCTCTCTCAGTACGTGCTTGAGTAGCTTTGGCATCCCACCATAAGCGTGCTCGATCCTCTAGAACGAATTCTAAAACTTCCAGTTTCTGCTCCTCAGTGCAATCGAAAGCTCGAAACGCACTTTCGAGTTTAGACATCCAACCTTTTGCCTGTGGGGACCTCAGGTTGCTAATCTCATCTTAGGGAAATTAATAAACAATTAACATTCATTAAACATCAATTAAATAAACCAAGAGCCAAGTAAAAAAAAAATTTTTTTAAAAAAAAATCAGTTCCTCGCTCGATCGGTGAAAAACACCCGATCGAGCGAGCACAATTGCTCAACTCTCGGTTGAAACATAATTTGGCCTCGCTCGATCCGTCAACTTCTGTGGATCAAGCGAGCCAAAAACTCAAATCTCTGTTTTGAAAAATACAGGGCTCGCTCGATCCGTCAACTTCTGCGGATCGAGCGGGCACCAAATTCCAGAAATTCTGCAGAAGAGTTTTTGCTGTCAAGGCTTGGTTCCTTCCATTCTAAATCAACAAACATGGTCCAATACATGCTATATCAATTCCAAAACATGCATATACATATAAACCAAGTCACAAGCATTTATACATGCATTTTATTACATCAAACAAGTCGCTAAAGATCGATAAACGACAACAATTATCTCAAGTGTCATACATGTAATCCAAAACCAACTAGACTACGGTTTAGTGCTTCTAAAGTTCAATACATCATCTACAACCCGAGTGCTCACGTGCTAGACTCTCTCCCAGCTTTCAATGACGTCGATGACTAGCTCCTGCCCCTTTTGTTGTCATGCACACATACAAAACAAGACAACAGCCTGATAAACTCCGGTGAGAAACAATTCTCAGTATAACCAACATATAGAAAGCGTTAAATAAATCATCTTGACTCTATTTAAACTCGACTCAACAAATAGAGTACGTAAATGCTTTAAATACAAATTGATTCACATAACTTCAAGGCCATCAAGATTCATAAATGATCTTGACATGGATATCCATCTAACGAGTTCGTAACCGACTCGCAAATAAGGTTAACAGCAACCTTGGCATAGAATCAATTCAATATAGCATCATATCAACTCGAATATAAAGATCCACTACCTGTGATGGATCGACAACATCACAATCAAATCAAAAACATAAACAAGTATGTGGTTTTTGCGGGCCAACTCAAAGATAATCGTTCTTGAGTTTCAAAGTCCCTACTTCGCGATGTCGTCATTATACCTTCGTTTATCTCGGTTTTGAACTCTTCAAATCTGAAAGATACAACCAAAATACATATATCAACTTCATTCCAATCTATCATATCAAAATCGAGTCGAAAACAACATAAGATCATCGATCAAACTCATTTCAAACCTCAACTCTTTCTTTGTCGGTTTAAGTCGGCGTCTTGTGTCGTTTAGCCTTCAAACTCAACTGAAACTGAATAAAAAAAATACTATAATAACAACTTCAGCTTCAATATCAGCTATCAAACCGGTCTAAAAAACTCTATTAAACGACGTAGCAATTCAAAATCAGTAACCGGCGTAATCCCGAAACCATTTCTAACTTCAATATCATTCTACCGTGCATAAAACTCAACAAACCAGCTAACATATCATTCAATTCACCATACCAGCAGACATAAGAAGAGATATACATGCTGGAATCATGCTTCAACATAAGCAACATAAGCTCATCAATCCGATTTCGATATAGAATCGCATATGAGCGAAGAACAAGATCATAACATCAAAAAAAACTGATCTCTGCCCTATACTGATTTTGAAATCCATATAAAACATCATAAAACTTACACGAGATCGAATCCCTCATCGTAAGGATTTCAGAACACTTTACGGAATCGAAATCGGATAACCGGTTCAAAAGTTACGGCAAATTGAAACTCAAAGTTTCAAAGAAAAAAAATAAAGAGGAACGGCTCTGTTCTTGATTTCTGAATTGAGTCTATATCTGACACGTTGAAAGCTGAGTAATAACTAATAAAATCTGATAAGTTCAATCCTAATTGCAATTTAGCCCCTCAATTCTTCAATAATTGCAATTTGGTCCTCGACCCTTATTTTATTTCAATTTCAATCCTAAATAATTTAAGAATATTAGAATTTAAATCGAAACTCTAAATATTCCCAAATTAAATATACTCGGATTAAAATCAAATTAAATTCAGATTAATATAATTAATCCCGGGCCTTACATTTCTCCCCCACTAAGACATGAGTTCGTCCTCGAATTCATAAACAGTATAGATATGCAGACTGCATGCTCATAAGAATAAAGAATAACTGAAAACTGAATAAGAACTCACATCAGTGAAATAGATAAGGAAATCGTTGCTTCATATCTTCTTCGACTTCCCACGTCGCCTCTTCAACTCCGTGTCGATTCCATTGAATCTTCACCAATGGAATGGTCTTTGTTCGGAGTTGCTTCGTCTTCCTATCAAGAATCTGAATAGGTCGTTCGAAATAGCAAAGAGTATCATCCAACTCAGCTTCATCAGATCGAATCACATGAGACGCATCAGATATATACTTCCTCAACATCGATACATGAAAAACATCATGTATCCCAGATAAAGACATAGGAAGAGCGAGTCGATAAGCTAGATTTCCTATCTTCTTGAGAATCTCATACGGCCCAATATACCTCGGAGATAATTTTCCTCGTTTTCCAAATCGAACTGTAGCGACCCAGCCCGGATCCACTACCTAATCAGAGTTTAGGAGCATAATTAAACATGCATTAAATAAATCGCTGCGGAAGACTTAAATTAAAACAGACCGGCAGAATACAACCGGATAAATAAATTCGATTATACAACCCAATCGAAATAAATAACCCTAAAGGCAAAACCTACAGCTAAATCCTGCTATCTTCACTGGTCACTGGCTACTCCAAGCTCCTGGTGCCCAACTATGCACCTACAACTGCCTCGTCGAATGGGGTGTCCAGACATACAGAAACACTGGACGTGAGCTCTAAGCTCAATACGAAAGCAATGATATATATATTATATGCAACACATAAATGACTTTAAAAATCAGGGTTAAATCACTTTCTCTGGGCGCCTGGAATACACAGTACCGGGCTAGAGAGCGACTCCGCGTGGTACTCGTATATTCCCAAGACACGAATCCTCAGGAATAATCGCCTCGACTGATGGAAACTGTCATGACTCACATCATCCCGATGCAGTCTCCATAAAAACATATGCATGTGCTAAAGCCGTAAAACATGGTAAAACATATAGCACATACTCATGCAACACATATAATATATATCATGCTGGCCATCTCAGTCAGTACTTACGTACCTCACTACAGGCAAATCCTAGCAGTCCCACTCTAGGTTCCAAGCCTATCATCAACTCTACAATGCAAATATCCATGCATCATTCAATAAGCTCTAAAAGCCTTAACTAAGCTATTGCATACTCCTAAATAATTTAAGGAGACCATAGCTATACCTGCGTCCGTCGTCAGCCCACTGATGGCGACTATCCTACAACTAGGGGCACACCCCTGCTGCAGCTCCACAGCTTCGAGCACTGCTCCGCTACACGAGCACTGCCCCGCTACTATGTCAGACAATGTCTGACTATATTAAAATATATTTCCTACTCCAATTCTAAAATAAGAGTACCCAAAGCCCAAAATAGAGCTACTAGGGCGAAGGAGAGAAATTCGGAATTGGCAAGAAATGAGGAGCTCGGACCCTATATTTATAGACGTCGATCGGAAGTTCCGTTCCTTGATCGGATGTTCCGTTCCGGCAGATCGGAAGCTCCGTTCCCCGATCGGAAGCTCCGTTTGCCACGTGTCAATTCGATCCACATGCAACCACACACCTGTCACCGACAGCCATCGGAAGCTTCGTTCTTGATCGGACGTTCCGATCGTCGATCGGACGCTCCGATCCTAGATCGTTGCTTCCGATCCCACTCGAGTCTTGGAACCCTCTAAACCAATTTCGAGTGTCCTGGATCCATTTTTGGGCTCCGTTAATCATCCTAGAATTTCCTTAATCATGTTTTACTTAACCCAAACATGATTACATGATTAATTACTCATTAATCGTTAATCACGGATACGGGTCACTACATTCTCCCCCCTTAAAAGATTTCGTCCTCGAAATCTAGGGTAACACACCGAGAACGTAAATACAGACACTTGCCCGAGTGTCTAGTCGAAATAGCTTCCGACATACTCAGACTCTTGTCGAATTATATGCAAGATGCATAAATGCTAAATCACAATAGCATTCTCCGAGCTGGAAACCACTGCATTACTTGATGACAATTAACCTCGCTTGACACTAACGTACCACAGAACTGATACGTCCTTCGTCACATCACGATCTTACTGATCACGAAGGATACAACAATCCAATTGATCAAGATTATCATCCCAAGTAAAATCTAAAACTGACTAAGACCAAGTCATAACCAGACTGGCTTACGATATTCGTCGAATCACTTAAACAATTCTAACCATCCACTGGTCCCCAAAAGTTCTCAATGCCCAACACCTCTAGTTAGGAAACACTAATCCCAACACTGTGCTGACACAACAAATCTCTAATTCTCTTCAAGAGAATCTAATTGACACAGGGTCATACTGCAATATAACTGCTTAACATGATTTCATAGACTGATTATCCTTCCCATGCCTCACCGAAGCAAAATAGCTTCCCAAGGGCAACACTGGGAACTATCCAGTCTAATACCAATCACCGTTCATGTTTCTTAGTATACCTCAGCACCCTGCTATGATGAAAACATCATCACTCACCAATAATGACGCTACGTCATTTCTAGCCTCTGATGATTAACATCATCTCAATCATAGGTTATTCACCCATGAATTCCATCGATGGACATCCCCCGATAGTTATACATACTCGCAATTACTGTATACAAATCAAGACTAAGGCAAGCTCCCACCAATATGCTCGACTGGGACATTCCACAGTACACAGACATATGGAAACGCTTCCTATACCGTCTCAAAACTCGACAGTTGTAAGTTCCTGGTATAACTCAACTCGGAGTCTTTGATGATACCATCATCGCATACCAACCTCCCAAGGTTAATCACACTGATCCTGGGACTAAATCCCAACGGATTCTCAATAGTCAAATAGCTTCCCTTGCTGAACTCATCAGTCTCAGCAAATGAAAAGACTAATTCGTCGATTCCCTAGCCGATCCTGGGAAACACTTGTCCTCTAATAGCTGGTCACACAACGCTTCTGACTGTCGTCATAGCTGGAACGTAAAATCTCTGACAAACAGTCAGCACGGATGTGATTTACTGACTGGAAAGAACAAAGTTGCTGCATCGCTGTCTTGCGAAGTCTTCAATTCCCACAACAATCTTGTTGACCACTAAGTCGATCAACGACTGCTTCGATCGTCTCAATAATCTTACGCACCATATGCTAAAAATTAGTGACACCCCCTGCTGGATCTCGAGAACTAAGTCCCAGCTAATGTCACACCTCGCGATCATACAACTGATGTCCATATAAGTGTCCAATCCTCGTTGGATCCCAAACTCCAATGGTACACTTAAGACCTCATCATAAAAGCACTTAAGCGACAAAGTACTATCCCAAGCATTTCTCGATTGCTACATCCAATTCATCGCTGATTGGAATTACTCATTGACCTCGTCGATTTGCTGATTGATACTCACACTTATCAAATCAGATAACCACTGATCGTCAACACCTAAGTGGCTCGATCAATTACTCTTGACTCGACTGATCCAAGTCTACTATTCCAAACATTGGATTACACAAAAACTCTCTGGTTACAACAAACCCGCGCTTGGTAACCGAAACATAGCTATTAGTAATCCAATGACACAATCTCGTGTCTTATTACTGACAGCTATCTCGTACACTGACTTAATCAATCTAACTCTAACAAAGTTAATCATTAACCACTAGTAGTCATTAGCACAAATCCTGTGCCGTCTCAGCACTACTACTCGTTTGTCTTGTTCACTCGAGATGATCATCAAGACAAACCAAGTTCAAGATCTTCTCGCGATCTTATCAACTTAGACCATTTCCATCTCAGGGAAAATCCTACGCTCAACCTCCGAAATATCAGACAGTTCTTGGCACAATCACTGGACTCATTATTCTTGCCTCGTTCTTTCAAGATGAACATCACGATTCGTCAAGTCCAAGAAGCATAACTAACGAATACCAAATATCTTCACAATCTTCGAACATGCTCCGGATCAGATCCCTTGCTAAGACTGTACGACAATTCAAGACTTAGGGTAGCTTACCTCGATAACCCACCTGGACAACCACCAAGGCTTCACGGGTATAGGCCATGCTTCCCTCAGATCACAATAATCCTTGTACAATACTTATCATATGATCCAACACTTGATGAAATCAATCATCATGAAGTAATTCTTGTATTCGAGTCGAAGTCTCGAAACTGCATCCCATCCTGGATCTCGGATAATTCCTATCTCAAGGAAACTTTATCGACAACTCTGATGACAACCACAAGTCATTGTTGGTAGAATTTCATCCACCTACTAGATCCACACGTCTAGCAGTAATCATCGGTCAAAAATTAAATCTATCTGCTCAGAGCACACACTTGTCAAGGAAATCCCTCCAAGACTGGTTCCTATAGCAGAACACTATCACTGGTATCTCTGACACACCAGATGATATCGAACCATCAATATCAAACCTGATATCTAATCCAAGGTCATACCCTGTCGTGACTGTCACCAAATCCCTAGACTGAGTAGTCTTCCCACCGCCGTCTCCTAAAGCACAAAAGGCTCCCAGGTAATCCTCTGAAGTGCAAAGATGTAGTGACCCTTACCCGGATCACCTACTAAACAGAACTTATGCATGCAATTAACTTAACAAAACAGATATCAGAATAAAACTGCGGAAACCAATAACATTATACAATCCCAAGTAAAGGAATCTGTAATTATCCAATAATAAACAACCAAATCGAATAGCTGTATAAACCCAAACATCAGTAATAAAACCTAGACGAAGCTCCAGCTGGCCAACCACTGACTAGCCCCTCCTGGATCCACCCTCTTCGTCCAATCGCAAACCTGCCCCATGGAATAGGGTGTCCAGAAAATACAGAGTACGAGACGTGAGCATAAAACGCTCAGTGCGAGAGTATGAGTATTCATGCATGCAAAGTGAACTCCCTATAGACTCGAGGTCAAGGATCAGATAACAGAGACAGACCGGGCCCTGGTATGTAGCACGCTGTGCCGTCGCTTCAGGAGGTGGCTCCCATACCGAGATAACCGTGGAAACGCCGGACCCAAATCGATGGAAGTCCATCCACTAACAGGATAGGGTACAACCCTACTAACAGACATCTCGAAAGAGATACAGCAAGATGCAAATGAATGCAGCATAATATCATGGCATATAAATCATGCAGTCACATAATACATGCATACTCAGTCAGGATATCTCGAACAGTACTTTCGTACCTCAATACAGTGAAAGCTCTACCAACTCTAGGTCCACGCCTATAGTCTGCTCTACACTGCCAAATGATACTACTATCATTAATGTGCTCTAAAAGCCTTAACTAAGCTATTGCATACTCCTAAATATTTATAGGGAGCAAAAGCTATACCTTCGTCCGTCGTTAGCCCTTTGATGTCGATGCCTCCAGAACTTGGGCACAACTCCGCTACGACTACCGAACGTCTAGACGACTCCCAGTTCAAGCCTAGGAAGGCTAGAACAACTCGAATATGACTAGAAATAGAGAGGAAATCCGGAATTGGCAAGGAGAAATGAAGCCTCGGCCTTCTATTTATAGACAACGATCGGAGCCTCCGATCCTCGATCGGAACGTCCGAACTTCGATCGGAACGTCCGATCCTGCCATCGGAGCTTCCGAAGATCCTGATCTGCCACGTGTCAAAATATCATTTGTTGACTTCGGATAGGGGTGATCGGAGCCTCCGGTCCTGATCGGAGCTTCCGATCCAACCACACGTCATGCCTGACGTAATATCATCGGTGCCTCCGATCCTCATCGGAGCTTCCGATCCCGATCGGAGCTTCCGATCGTCCCTTCGGAGCTTCCGATCCGTCCAATCCCCAATTCAATTAATTAGCATTAATCCTTTAATTACTCAATTAGGGCACGGGCTACTACATTCTCCCCCACTTAAGATATTTCGTCCTCGAAATCAGATCTTAAGTACCGAATGCAAATACAGAAATCAGAAACATTCTTTTATTCAAATCAAACGTTTACAGAGTTTGCAACTGAATACAACTTAAAGAATGAAATCAAAACAACTCAGGATGGTCTTTACGCATCCTATCCTCAAGCTCCCAAGTAGCTTCCTCAGTGCCTCGGCGCTGCCACTGAATTAAAACCAAAGGAATGACTTTGTTCCGTAAAACCTTATCCTTATAATCAAGGATGCGAAGAGGTTTCTCAACATAAGTCAAATCCTTGTCTACCTGAACCTCAGACCGCTGCAGAATATGAGATTCATCCGCCACATACCGTCGCAACAGAGATACGTGGAACACGTCGTGAATACTGGATAGATGCGGTGGCAAAGCTAGTCGATAAGCCAAATCGCCAATGCTCTCCAAGACCTCAAACGGACCGATAAATCTGGGAGACAACTTGCCCTTAAGGCCAAATCTGAGAATCTTGCGGAAAGGTGACACTCTCAGAAACACTTTCTCCCCGACCTCGAACTGCAAAGGCCTACGCTTGATATTAGCATAACTGGCCTGACGATCCTGGGCAGTCTTAATCCGTTTCTTGATCTGATCAACAATGTCTATCGCCTGCTGGATAAACTCCGGTCCTTCAGCCTGTCTCTCCCCCACTTCTTCCCAGAAGAGTGGAGTACGACAACGTCGCCCATACAACGCTTCAAAAGGTGCCATCCTAATACTAGTGTGATAGTTGTTGTTGTAAGCGAACTCGATCAACGGCAAATGATCCTGCCAGGCTGAACCAAAATCCATGACGCACGCTCTAAGCATATCTTCTAACGTACGGATAGTGCGCTCTGACTGACCATCAGTCTCCGGATGATAGGCTGTACTCAAACTGAGAGTAGTACCCATCGCACGCTGAACACTCCCCCAGAATCTAGAAGTAAACCTGGGGTCCCGATCGCTGACAATGCTCACAGGCACTCCATGAAGTCGGACGATCTCCTGAATGTACATCCGTGCCATGCGATCCATAGAGTACTCTCGGCTATAGGCAATGAAATGCGCTGACTTGGTGAGTCGGTCCACCACAACCCAGATAGCATCACAGTTCCTCGGGGATACCGGCAAATGGGTCACAAAGTCCATAGTGATAAACTCCCATTTCCATTCAGGAATAGGCAGACTGAGAAGCAATCCTCCAGGTCGTCGGTGCTCTGCCTTGACCTGTTGACACACCAAACATCTCGAAACAAACTGATAAACACTGCGTTTCATTCCCTTCCACCAAAAACGAGTACGTAGATCCTTGTACATCTTGCTGCTCCCAGGATGAATACTCAACTTAGTGCGATGTGCCTGAGATAAAATCTCCTCTCGCAACTCTTCATCCTGTGGAATCACAAGCATACCAGACAAACACAGAAAGCCATCTGACTGATAATGAAATCCAGACGAGCTACCCTCGTTAGCTAGACGAGCTAAACGCTGGGTCTTTGAATCAGACATCTGAGCATCTAGGATCCGCGAATACAAGGCTGACTCAGATAATATCGCAAACATCTGGATACTCTGCATACCTTTCTTATGCTTGAAGGTAAAACCTGAAGTACAACAGTCACTGATCGCACTAGACATCGAACAAGTCTGAAGTGCGGATAGTCGCACCTTGCGACTCAAAGCATCAGCGGTGAGATTAGCAGCTCCCGGATGGTACTTAATCTCGCAATCATAGTCCTTAAGCAAGTCCATCCAACGTCTCTGTCTCATGTTCAATTCTGCCTGAGTGAACAAATACTTGAGACTCTTATGGTCGGTGAAGATCTCAAATTTCTCGCCATAAAGATAATGACGCCAGATCTTCAAAGCGAACACAATGGATGCTAACTCCAAATCATGGACTGGGTAATTGTCCTCGTGAAGCTTCAGCTGTCTAGAAGCGTATGCGATCACATGCCCCTTCTGAGTCAGGACACAACCTAACCCCTGAAGAGAAGCATCCGTGTAAACTACATACCCTCCAGATCCTGACGGTAATGCTAACACCGGCGCAGAAGTCAACCGCCATCGAAGCTCACGGAAATTCTCCTCACACTCGGAGGACCACTCGAAATCCACACCCTTGCGGGTAAGCTGCGTCAACGGTCGAGCTAATTGAGAGAAGTTCAGAATGAAGCGACGATAATACCCTGCTAGACCCAGAAAACTACGGATCTCAGCAACTGTCGTCGGACGCGACCAATTAAGTACCGCTTCAATCTTGCTTGGATCAACAGAAATCCCCTCCCTGGATATGATATGGCCAAGAAAGACCACTCTATCCATCCAGAACTCACACTTGCTCAGCTTGGCGTACAATTGCTCATCTCGAAGAGTCTGCAGTACCAACCGCAAGTGAGAAACATGCTCTTCCGTATTACGCGAATACACCAAGATGTCGTCAATGAAGACCACGACAAACTTGTCCAAATACTCCCTGAAGACACGGTTCATCAGATCCATGAATATAGCCGGCGCATTAGTCAAACCAAATGGCATCACTAGGAACTCGTAATGCCCATAGCGAGTACGGAATGCAGTCTTGGCTACGTCCTGATCACGGACTCTCAACTGATGATACCCAGATCTCAAGTCAATCTTGGAGTAAACTGACGTGCCCTGCAGCTGATCAAACAAGTCATCAACACGAGGCAACGGATACTTGTTCTTCACAGTCACTCGATTCAGCTGCCAATAGTCAATGCACAGCCGCATCGACCCATCCTTCTTCTTCACGAAGAGAACAGGAGCTCCCCAAGGAGATACACTAGGACGAATGTACCCCTTGTCCAAAAGATCCTGTAGCTGATTCTTTAACTCACGCATCTCTGACGGAGCCAGACGATACGGTGCTCTAGAAATAGGCGAAGTACCCGGCATCAACTCTATGCCAAACTCGACTTCCCTAGCAGGAGGAAAACCCGGAATCTCATCAGGAAACACATCTGGAAATTCATCCACAACAGGAATGCTCTCTATCCCAATACTCTCAGCGGACAAATCAACTGCATAGATAAGGTAGCCTTCCCCGCCAGACTCCAGAGCTCGACAGGCTCTCAAAGCTGATACCAAAGGCATCGGGGGTCACGCTCCCTCACCATAGAAAAACCAGCTCTCACTCCCTTCTGGATGAAAGCGTACTAATCTCTGATAGCAGTCCACTGAAGCTCGATAGGTAGTCAACACATCTATTCCCAGAATGCAATCAAAGTCGTCCATCGCCAGGACCATGAGATTTGCTAACAGAACGTTCCCTTCGAACTCTAAAGGGCAACCCATCACTAGATGCTTAGCCAAAGAAGATTGGCCCGTCGGAGTAGAAACAGACATCACTACGTCTAGTGCAATGCATGGTAACTTATGCCTCTTAACAAAACGTGCAGAAATGAAGGAATGAGATGCACCAGTGTCAATAAGTACAAGAGCAGGTATACCATAAAGCATAAATGTACCTGCGATGACTTTCTCATTCTCCTCCATAGCCTGATCATGTCTCAGGGCAAACACCTGGCCAGAAGCTCGTGGCCTCAAATGAGAACTCCCAGCAGACTGTCCCTGCGACCTCTGCTGTATGGTAGCCTGAGAACCCGATCCTGTACCAGAACCAGAACCACCTCCCCCAGACATTGGACAATCTCTCCGGATATGACCAGTCTCTCCACAACGGAAACAAGCTCCAGAAGCTCTACGACACTTGTCGGATGGATGGTTCTTCCCACAGTGATCACACTTCTCCTTCTTACCGTAACGGACAACACCTCCAGAACCAGAGGAAGAAGAAGATCCAGACTTCTTGAAAGTTTGGGCACGGGGACCCAAAGAACTAGCAGGTCTTGATTGAGAGAAAGACCTGTTCCGCCGAATGCTGTCCTTCGCCTGGTGACAACGGCTCACCAAACCCTCGTAGGACATGTCGTCACCAACCGCCACGCGGTCATGGATCTCAGGGTTAAGGCCCTGAAGGAACAGATTATACTTCATCTCTGAGCTATCAGCAATCTCGGGGCAATAGGATAGCAGATCAAAGAACCTCTGCTGATACTCATCGATAGACATGGCTCCCTGTCGCAGACTCAGTAGCTCGCCTGCCTTCGACTGTCGGAGTGCAGGAGGAAAATACCGCTTTTGGAAAGCTGTGCGGAACTCGGCCCAGGTGGCCACTCCTCTCGCCGTAACAAAAGGTGTAGAAGTAAACCTCCACCACCTGCGCGCACGCCCATCCAGAAGATAGCCAAGGGTCTCCACCTTCTGCTCCTCGGTGCATTGGAAAGTCTGAAAAGTCGTCTCCATGCGGTCTAACCAGTTCTCCGCATCCTCCGGAGACTCACCTCCAACTAAGGGCTTGGGACCCATAGCTAAGAATCGACGCACAGTGAAACGCTCGTCGTCATGGTGACGATGACGCCGTTCTCGACGAGGCTCCCGGTCGGCATCACCCCAACGCCCACCAATACTGCCATGAGAACTCTGGTCGTCACGATTTGACATCTACAAAAATACCTCAAGATGAGACTATATCCCAAGAAATCTTTTGCATGCTCTGATACCATAAATGTAGTGACCCTTACCCGGATCACCTACTAAACAGAACTTATGCATGCAATTAACTTAACAAAACAGATATCAGAATAAAACTGCGGAAACCAATAACATTATACAATCCCAAGTAAAGGAATCTGTAATTATCCAATAATAAACAACCAAATCGAATAGTTGTATAAACCCAAACATCAGTAATAAAACCTAGACGAAGCTCCAGCTGGCCAACCACTGACTAGCCCCTCCTGGATCCACCCTCTTCGTCCAATCGCAAACCTGCCCCATGGAATAGGGTGTCCAGAAAATACAGAGTACGAGACGTGAGCATAAAACGCTCAGTGCGAGAGTATGAGTATACATGCATGCAAAGTGAACTCCCTATAGACTCGAGGTCAAGGATCAGATAACAGAGACAGAACGGGCCCTGGTATGTAGCACGCTGTGCCGTCGCTTCAGGAGGTGGCTCCCATACCGAGATAACCGTGGAAACGCCGGACCCAAATCGATGGAAGTCCATCCACTAACAGGATAGGGTACAACCCTACTAACAGACATCTCGAAAGAGATACAGCAAGATGCAAATGAATGCAGCATAATATCATGGCATATAAATCATGCAGTCACATAATACATGCATACTTAGTCAGGATATCTCGAACAGTACTTTCGTACCTCAATACAGTGAAAGCTCTACCAACTCTAGGTCCACGCCTATAGTCTGCTCTACAATGCCAAATGATACTACTATCATTAAAGTGCTCTAAAAGCCTTAACTAAGCTATTGCATACTCCTAAATATTTATAGGGAGCAAAAGCTATACCTTCGTCCGTCGTTAGCCCTTTGATGTCGATGCCTCCAGAACTTGGGCCCAACTCCGCTACGACTACCGAACGTCTAGACGACTCCCAGTTCAAGCCTAGGAAGGCTAGAACAACTCGAATATGACTAGAAATAGAGAGGAAATCCGGAATTGGCAAGGAGAAATGAAGCCTCGGCCTTCTATTTATAGACAACGATCGGAGCCTCCGATCCTCGATCGGAACGTCCGAACTTCGATCGGAACGTCCGATCCTGCCATCGGAGCTTCCGAAGATCCTGATCTGCCACGTGTCAAAATATCATTTGTTGACTTCGGATAGGGGTGATCGGAGCCTCCGGTCCTGATCGGAGCTTCCGATCCAACCACACGTCATGCCTGACGTAATATCATCGGTGCCTCCGATCCCGATCAGAGCTTCCGATCGTCCCTTCGGAGCTTCCGATCCGTCCAATCCCCAATTCAATTAATTAGCATTAATCCTTTAATTACTCAATTAGGGCACGGGCTACTACAAAAGACTCCCAGAGTAACACTGGCATAGGGTCGCGCCCCATCACATCTAGTCATGATCATAGTCCACAACTCTTGGTATATACTGGACCTGGAATCCTGATGAAATCCCATCATCGCAAGTCTCAACCTAACAAAGGTCAGACAGTCTACTGTCCTAAGAAAACAAACTAGAACAAAATCCAATGTCCGAAAACAAACAATATTCCCATGCCTCTAGATGAGTCCATTCATCGCTGGCACTATCTTAGTCCACTGACTAACTAGGTCAATCCTAGGAAAACACCTAGACTAACCGCAAGTCAACAATCACCGTTGGCCCTACTCAAATCCCATGAATCACCACAGTTGAACACTTAATCAACTAGGATCAATGCTAAACTTAGCAAAAACACGCAATCATCCACGAATTGCTAGATTAATAAAACATGTATCATTGCTTCAAGTTATGTACAATTTCTTGACTACAATCCCTATGTAATACAATTACAGTATTCCGAAAATACAAAATGTACAATCAATAACTTGAATGATACAACCGAATCTGATGATTTATTGCAACTGAAACACTATTTACAACTACAACAATACAGTATTTAAATCATCGTACTAGTCTTCGTTCCTTGAGCATGAAGCTTCTAATTGACATATGCATCGATACAAGCATACTCCCGTCCAAGTCTCTCTACATGCGCAAAGAACTCCGGAGAAATGGCACGTGTTAGCTAACCAGCTATGCTCTGCGTCAGTGCATGTCAATCGACCTCTTATGCTCACGATCTACCGTCAGCTTTCTTCTTGTAACTAAATCATGCTTTTGAACATGAAGTTTCCCGTACGTGTACCAAAAGCATCGATACACGCACACCGGCAAAACCATGTTCTTCATGAGTTTAAATGACAATCTCTCCAACTACGAGTGGAGAATCTCTTCGGACTGGAACCACATGGGTTATTACACACCATTCGTTCCAAAAAGCCCTCAGAGATATCTGACGTGATATTCTCTTTCTTCTCTCCCAGTCTTTTCCTGCTGGAATCCATATGTTCTTCGATCAGCATCCCAATGCATCAAATGATGAATTTTAGTCAGCATATTCATGCTACTACCGGTGTTCTCATTGTTGGAGAACGCGGCGATCAGATCAATCAGAATTGATACCCGGTGCAGCGGAAGTTTAAAAATTTTATATGGAACGATTCCATAATGGGTATCAAAACTTTACGATTAAATTGTGTGTGTAAAAATTAAATAACAATTATAAATTTTTACCTCCAATCTCGAATCGAGATTATGGACACCAACAGATTGCTCTGCTCTTGTTGTATCTCCCAGGAACTGATGGACGTACTGTTCTTCAATCAGGTCCACGAACAGAGATTTAATCCCTCTGATAGATTGCACTAGAAAATCTATCAGAAGTTTATACGAAGAGAATTAACGAATTTGATCCGTTAAACCAGACTGTAATTCAAAATTCACAGGCTGGATTTTCCTGAGCAGAGGGGAGGGGGGCGGCCACTGTTAGAGAAAATACTTAGGGTTTTCAAAAATTTGTGACCTGTTGTGTGTAATTTCTGTACTGCAATAACTTATTTATAATGTGGGCTGCTAATAGCTTAGGGCCCATTAGTCATAAGTTCAAGCCTGACAAGCAAAGCCCGCATGTTCAGAAATTAATATAAAATTCATCGTGACTCAGATTGATAAACCGATTTTACCAATGTTCACAGAAACCATTTCTGCATCTTTTAGAGTCAAGATAAATTTTCTGAATCCGAATTCAGTGATTTCCAAAAATGCCCATCCCTATGTCATTTTAGGAAATCTTACTCCTCTACTCTTAAATAAGAAGTCCAACTTCTTTGTTCATTAAATTTAACTCTTTAAATTTAACTATCTCAACGGGGATTAAAAATCCATTACTCTGTGTGACCCTCAATGGTTCAGGGATACAGCTAGCCGTGGGCTCACAACTCCTTGTGACTCAGAACAACAATTTCCGACTTGCCCATCGAATCATGGTAAGAGCGTCTAGCAACATCGCCCCATGATTCCCTAGGTATCACTGATAGTGCCTACAAGAACCAATAGATTTTGGTTAGCGTACAGTACGGTCCCTTCATCCATATATCCCGATCGAATCAACAACCATTGGTATATCGAGAGTCGTTCGAGATTCGATAACTATGCAATACATCTTGAAGATCAAATAGTGACATCGCATGTGCTACTAAGAAACCATTTCTTAAATCACATCATGTACTCTGGCCAGAGATTCGTCACACTAATATCTCCTCAGATCGCATAGGATATCCACACTCGCAAGTATGTGGTGAATCCTTGACAACAAAGCATCGACTCCTATATGTGTTGTAACTGTACCCAATCCCGACACCTGATGACCCCAATAGAGTCGGTAAACGAGTCAAAGCACAGTACTAGCATATAGAGTCTCAATGATGTTTCAAGTAGTAAGGACTAATGGTGTACAACCAAAACCGCGGACTATATCCACTCGATAAGTGATAACCACTTGAAAAGTTCGGATAGGGTAGTTCGATCATTCATCGTATGAATATTCATTTGCATGCTTCGAACATCTCTATGTTCCTTACCAATGAAACGTGGTACTCTGCATCGCAAATGCTAGTCTCAAACTCGAGCGATCCTTATCCTTATTATCGGACGGCTCAATCGACTAGGAACAGTTTAGAATATACAATGACTATAAGATGTGTTTCATGATAGACATCCCCATGTACTACCACATCTTACATACACTATAGTATATTCAAGGTCTTTATCAAAACAACAATAGTATATCACAATATCACAATATGAAGAAAGATAAAGTCATTGCCATTAATAAAAGTGTAAATTATATTAAACAAAAGATTGTTTATACAAAGAGTCATCAAAGCCCTTAGCCACAAGTTGGCTCACCGGGCACCTACTCTTTCAATCTCCCACTTGCCCTAAAGCCAACTAGTCATACTACGTAGACCCATTGCTTCGCGATGTTTGTCAAATAATGGTCCTGGCAAGGGCTTAGTAAGTGGATCAGCGATATTGTCTGCAGAGGCCACTCTTTCGACAGTGATGTCTCCTCTTTCCACAATCTCCCGGATGATGTGGTATTTCCTCAGTACGTGTTTGGATCTTTGATGAGACCTTGGTTCCTTTGCCTGAGCAATGGCACCCGTGTTGTCACAGTACACCGGGACTAGACCAACAACTTCTGGAATGACGCCCAACTCTTGGACGAAATTCCTCATCCAAACGGCCTCTTTAGCAGCAGCTGATGCTGTAATGTATTCTGCCTTAGTGGTGGAATCCGCTGTGGTGTCCTGCTTGGAACTCTTCCAAGAGACAGCACCGCCATTGAGCATGAACACAAATCCAGAGGTTGACTTCGAGTCATCCACGTCACTTTGGAAGCTAGAGTCGGTATAGCCTTCCAATTTTAGTTCTCTTCCTCCATATACCATGAACATATTCTTAGTCCTTCGTAAGTACTTAAGAATGTCCTTCACGGCTTTCCAATGCATTTGACCGGGATTAGCTTGATATCTGCTCGTGACACTCAGAGCAAATGCTACATCCGGTCTGGTAGATATCATCCCATACATGATACTACCTATGGCTGACGCATATGGTACATGTGTCATTTTCTCTATCTCTTCATCCGTCTTGGGACACATAGACTTGGATAGAGAAACTCCATGACACATGGGTAGATGTCCTCTCTTGGACCCATCCATTGAAAACCGTTTCAATATGGTGTCGATGTAGGTTGATTGAGTGAGTCCTATCATTCTCTTAGATCTATCTCTATAGATCTGTATCCCTAGAATATAGGATGCCTCACCCAAATCCTTCATCGAGAATCTACCTGATAACCATATATTTTTTGACTGCAACATCCCTACGTCATTCCCAATGAGTAGGATGTCATCAACATAAAGTACTAAGAATGTCACAGCATCCTTAACTACTTTCTTGTACACGCATGGTTCCTCCGGGTTCTTGATGAAATCAAAATCCTTTATTGTTTCATCAAATTTTTGGTTCCAACTTCTTGATGCTTGTTTTAGACCATAAATTGATCTCTGAAGCTTGCATACCTTATGCTCGCTTCCCATGGATGTGTACCCCTCAGGCTGCTTCATATAGATTTCTTCCTTAATGTCTCCATTAAGAAAAGCAGTCTTCACATCCATTTGCTATATCTCATAGTCATACCAAGCAGCTATGGCAATAAGGATTCTTATGGACTTGAACATTGCAACTGGTGAAAAGGTTTCATCATAGTCAACTCCTTGTCTTTGAGTATAACCTTTCGCCACCAATCGCGCCTTGTAGGTCAATACCTTACCATCAGGCCCAAGCTTTCTCTTGTAGATCCATTTACACCCTATTGGAACAATTCCATCGGGAGGATCTACTAAAGACCAAACTTGGTTTGTATGCATCGAATCTATTTCCGACTGCATAGCTTCAAGCCATAAATTTGAATCCGCATCAGAAATTGCTTCCTTGAAGTTTCTTGGATCACATCCAACATCGGGTTCATCTTGATCCCCTTCAAGAAGAAGACCATATCGAATAGAAGGTCTAGAAGTCCTCTCGGATCTTCTAGGTACAGGCGTGTCTATCAATGGTTCCTGAGGTGTAGGATCGTTATTTTGTATTTCGGGTTCTTCTGGAATTTCTTCGAGTTCCATCATCTCGCCTTTCTTATCCAATAAGAACTCCTTCTCCAAGAAGGTGGCATTCCTTGAAACAAACACCTTTGTTTCAGTAGGATAATAGAAATAATATCCGATTGAATTCTTCGGATACCCTACAAAATAACATAAGGTGGATCGACTATCCAACTTATCTCCCACTGTCTGCTTCACGTAAGCAGGACATCCCCAAATCCTCAAGTACGAATACTTAGGAGCTTTGCCATTCCATAACTCGTATGGTGTTTTGTCCACTACTTTAGTGTGGACGTTGTTCAACAACAATACCGCCGTTTTGTAAGAGTGGGTGCCCAGTGAGCCAACTGTGTGGCTATGGGCTTTGATGACTCTTTGTATAAACAATCTTTTGTTTAATATTATTTACACTTTTATGGCAATGACTTTATATTACTTCATATTGTTATATTGTGATATACTATTGTTGTTTTGATAAAGACCTTGAATATACTATAGTGTATGTAAGATGTGGTAGAACATGGAGATGTCTATCATGAAATACATCTTATAGTCACTGTATGTTCTAAAACCGTTCCTAGTCGATTGAGCCGTCCGATAATAAGGATAAGGATCGCTCGAGTTTGAGACTAGCATTTGCGATGCGGAGTACCACGTTTCATTGGTAGGGAACATGGAGATGTTCGAAGCATGCAAATGGATATTCATAGGATGAATAATCGAACTACCCTATCCGGACTTTCCAAGTGGTTATCACTTATCGAGTGGATTAAGTCCGCGGTTTTGGTTGTACACCATTAGTCCTTACGACTTGAAACATCATGGAGACTCTATATGCTAGTGCTGTGCTTTGACTCGTTTACCGACTCTATGGGGGTCATCAGGTGTCGAGATTGGGTACAGTTACGACACATATAGGAGTCAATGCATTGTTGTCAAGGATTCACCACATACTTGCGAGTGTGGATATCCTATGCGATCTGAGGAGATATTAGTGTGATAAATCTCTGGCCAGAGTAATTGATGTGATTTAAGAAATGGTTTCTTAGTAGCACATGCGATGTCACTAATTTGATCTTCAAGATGTATTGCATAGTTATCGAATCTTGAGCGACTCTCGATATACCAATGGTTGTTGATTCGATCGGGATATATGGATGAAGGGACCGTACTGTACGCTAACCAAAATCTACTGGTTCTTGTAGGCACTATCAGTGATACCTAGGGAATCATGGGGCGATGTTGCTAGGCGCTTTACCATGATTCGTTGGGCAAGTCGGAAAGTGTTGTTCCGAGTCACAAGGAGTTGTGAGCCCACGGCTAGCTGTATTCCTGAACCATTGAGGGTCACACAGTGTAATGGAGTTTTAATCCCCGTTGAGATAGTTAAATTTAAAGAGTTAAATTTAATGAACTAAGGAGTTGGACTTCTTAAATAAGAGTAAGGGAGTAGGATTTCCTAAAATGACATAGGGATGGACATTTTTGGAAACCACTGAATTCGGATTCAGGAAAATTTATTTTGACTTTAAAATGTGCAGAAATGGTTTCTGTGCACATTGGTGAAATCAGTTCATCAATCGGAGTCACGATGAATTTTATATTAATTTCTGAACGAGCGGGCTTTGCTTGTCGGGCCCCAGCTTATGACTAATGGGCCCTAAGGTGTTAGTGGCCTGCATTATAAATAAGTTATTTCAGTACAGAAATTACACACAACAGGTCATAATTTTTGAGAGCAAAAATCGAAAACCCTAGTTCCTCTCAAAGATTGTTTCGGCCGAACCCTCCCCATACTCTGCCCGAGATTTTCCGGTCTGTGATTTTGAATCGCAGTAAGGAATAACGAATCAGATTCGTTTATTCTCTTCGCAGAAAACTTCTGATAGATTTTCTAGTGCAATCTATCAGAGGAATTAAACCTCTGTTCGTGGACCTGATTGAAGGAGTTCATCGGTTCCAGGGAGAGACAACAAGAGCAGATCAAATCTGTTGGTGTCCATTAATCTCGTTGCGAGATTGGAGGTAAAATTTAATAACTGTTATTTAAATTTTACACACACAATAATTTAATCGTTGAACGGTTGACACCCACACTATGGAATTGTTCCATAACAAAATTTTTAAACTTCCGCTGCACCGGGTATCAATCGTGATTGATCTGACCGCCAGTTTTTTTTTTCCATCACGTTTCAAGCGCATAGCCCCAAAACGAAGGTGGAAGCTCAGTGAAGCTCATCATGGATCGAACCAAGTCCAACAAAGTTCGATTACGACGCTTCAATACACCATTTAGTTGAGGTGTCATAGGAGGAGTCCACTGAGAGAGAATCTCATTCTCTTTCAGATAGTCCAAAAACTCGGTACTCAAGTATTCTCCACCTCGATCCGATCGAAGTGCTTTAATACTTTTACCTAGCTTGTTTTCTACTTCAGCCTTGAATTCTTTGAACTTTTCAAATGCTTCAGACTTATATTTCATTAAATATAAATACCCATACCTAGAATAATCATCAGTAAAGGTAATGAAGTAGGTGTGGCCATATTGAGTACCAACTCTAAATGGACCACAAACATCTGTATGGATCAAATCCAACAGATTTTGACTACGCTCAGGTTTCCCCTTAAAAGGAGATTTAGTCATTTTTCCTTTTAGGCAGGATTCACAAGTAGGTAGAGATTTAATATCAGACATATCAAACATGCCCTCTCCCACTAGCTTGTTCATCCTCCTTGAGGAAATATGACCTAGCCTAGCGTGCCAAAGGTTTGCCGGGTTTTGGCTATCGATTTTCCTTTTGTTTGTTGTTGCCGGTTTATCAGCATAATTTATTGGAACGTCTTTTAGTTTTAAGTTATATAGATCATTTTCAAGTTGTCCATTTCCAATCAAACATTCATTCTTGTAAATATTGCAAATCCCATTCACAAAATTGCAAGAATAACCATCTCTATCAAGCATAGAAACAGAAATAATGTTTTTAATCAAATCCGGAACAAATAAAACATCTCTCAAAAGTAACTTAAAACCGTTCTGCAAAATTAAATAAATATCTCCCACAGCTTTAGCTTCAACTCTGGAACCATTTCCGAGCCTCAGCTGGGTCTCACCCATTCTAAGCCTGCGACTTCTTGTCATCACCTGCAAATCATTGCAAATGTGAGATCCACATCCGGTATCCAATACCCAAGAAGTAGTATTAAGTGAAACATTTATTTCAATATAGAACATACCCTTCGCAGTTCGCAACTGCTCTAGATATTCCTTGCAGTTACGCTTCCAATGACCGGGCTTCTTGCAGTAATGGCAAACATCCTTGGATTTTTCCATGCTTGAAGCCTTTGTCTTGTACTTCTTCTCGGGTTCGATTTTCTTGGGTGGGGCAGAACGTTTCTTACCCTTTGTACTTGACTCCTTCTTAGCAGAAGAAGAGGAGCCCACCAAGAAAGCCGGTTTATCCTTCTTTAAAGTGGATTCATATGTCACAAGCATATTGACCATCTCTTCAAGGGAGGCCTCTATCTTGTTCATATTGAAATTCACCACAAATCCGTCAAACGAAGAAGGAAGAGATAGAAGTAGTAAGTCCACGTTGAGTTCATGCTCCAACACCAAATCAAGGGTTACCAACTTCTGTATGAGCCAAATCAATCGTACCCCATGATCACGGACCGAAGTCCCTTCACGCATGCGACACGTCATTAGCTCCTTTACAGTAGCGAACCTTTCAGCCCTCGATTGAGCCCCAAAAAGTTCCTTGAGTTGTACGTGAATGTCAGCAGCATTCACGGTGTCCTCAAATCGCCTCTGGAGTTCATCAGACATCGAGGCTTGCATATAGCATTTGGCCTTGATATCATGGTCCCACCATGTATCAAGTTTGGCTAACTCTTCCGGACTTATGTCAGCTGGTGCTTCCTTCGGAGGAGATTTTTCTAACACGTAGAGCATCTTCTCTGAAGTCAAGACAATCTTCAACTTACGGAACCATTCCGTATAGTTTGCGCCAGTCAATTTATTTTGTTCGAGGATCGAGAAAAGTGGATTACGCGAATTCATCTTTATGAAATACTGAAAAGAAACAGACAAATATCAGTGATTGTTTAAGTAATTTACTAAGACATAAAATAGGCGAAATTTATTTTATGAATCTCACTCCCACTATTTTAACGATTTCACTACCCTCTAGTGAAAACGGGAAACTGTTTTCCTTAGTGAGAACATGAAGTCCAATTGACAAACTATGGTCCCGAATAATATCAGCCAACCATAATTTTCAAAAGGTAGAGCCCAATTGCTTCCAAAGCAACCTCCACGTTTTTACCTCATGTCCAATAAGGGCCCAATAATATGACGCCGTTTATTGTGACATGTCAAGATGACCCATCAATATTAAGTTATGATGGACGGTCGCCATGTGAATCCCCCAATAATATGAGCCGATCCCATGGGAGTTCCACCCAACTTACAACATGTGTCGATCCAATGTACAGCTTTCCGACGAACGGGCCCCCCCAATAATATGAGCCGGACCGTATCCGCGGGTAGCATCTCATACATTGATCGTTGATGGAAGGTAGGAACTTTTAAACAATTTTAAATTTCCTTTATTTATCTTGATATCAATTTTAAATCATATTTAAAATGAGGGATTTTAATTTTGAAAATTTGTCTCATCATTTTTAAAATTTTGTATTTTTGCCGGATTCACACAATTTTTTCTAAAACATGCATACAACAATAATATCACATATTATATAGGATGATCGATTCCATTTCTAATCGACCCGTGGTTGCCAATCACGAGTCTTAGTCCAATCCTAGGTAATATGCAGTATGCAATGCAATCCTATTACATTGAGCTTCCAATTTACATTTTTTCTGTCTTTATTGTCTGCTGGGCCCACCTCCGTCTTCAAATCTTCATCTCCCACTAAATCTAATGTATTTACAATAAATAACAATGACAAGTAGGGGATACATTTTTAAGGGGTGGGAACGGGCCATAAACCAAGCCCACTTTTATTACATATGACAATTCATATTGGGCCATAAACCAGGCCCATTAATAAATCCAACAACAATAAAAACAAATGTAAATTCCTAACATACACCTACAAAATTGGTCATGGCAATCGATCATCCTTATCCAATAACATTTAATTCAAAATTAATTTATTGGATAACATGCAATGACAATTTAAATTTAAAAGGATAAAATCATATTCCATATATAAAATCTTATTTTATATAAAAAATCATATTTTATCTTTTTATCAAATAAAATCATATTTTATCTATAAAATCCAATTTTATACATAAAATCATATTTTACTCAATATATCCATAAGATCATATCTTATCATCAATTGTACCAAAAATAATTAATTTCAAAATTCAATTTAACGGATAAAACATTTAAATTTTCCAAAAATTCAAATTTAACCAAAAATCAATTTTAAAATTTTCGGACTTGAACAATTCGATCCGACGCCTCGTGGACCAATCAAAAACAATTTTCGATCGGACAAAAAATAGAATTTTAACATATTAAAATTTAATTTTAAAATTAAAAAATTAATTTTTCGCGGGCCGCCCGGGACATTCCCGGGCTGCCAGCGCCCCAAAGGGACTCGGGCCGGGCAGCGACGATCGCTGCCCATGGGCAGCGCCGCCCTGCGCAGCGCTGGGCAGCGCCGTGCGCTGCACGGGGCAGCGACCATCGCTGCCCGGGTTTTGCCCGAAAAAAAAAAATTATTTTAAAATATTTATTTTGTTTCAAAAACCGAGGCTTAAAAATTTTTGTACAATCGATTAATTTAATCGCTTGATCTGAGCAACCTGTCTCTGATACCACTGTTGGAGAACGCGGCGATCCGATCAATCAGAATTGATACCCGGTGCAGCCGAAGTTTAAAAATTTTATATGGAACGATTCCATAATGGGTATCAAAACTTTACGATTAAATTGTGTGTGTAAAAATTAAATAACAATTATAAATTTTTACCTCCAATCTCGAATCGAGATTATGGACACCAACAGATTGCTCTGCTCTTGTTGTATCTCCCAGGAACTGATGGACGTACTGTTCTTCAATCAGGTCCACGAACAGAGATTTAATCCCTCTGATAGATTGTACTAGAAAATCTATCAGAAGTTTCTATGAAGAGAATTAACGAATTTGATCCGTTAAACCAGACTGTAATTCAAAATTCACAGGCTGGATTTTTCTGAGCAGAGGGGAGGGGGGCGGCCACTGTTAGAGAAAATACTTAGGGTTTTCGAAAATTTGTGACCTGTTGTGTGTAATTTCTGTACTGCAATAACTTATTTATAATGTGGGCTGCTAACAGCTTAGGGCTCATTAGTCATAAGTTCAAGCCTGACAAGAAAAGCCCGCATGTTCAGAAATTAATATAAAATTCATCGTGACTCAGATTGATAAACCGATTTTACCAATGTTCACAGAAACCATTTCTGCATCTTTTAGAGTCAAGATAAATTTTTTGAATCCGAATTCAGTGATTTCCAAAAATGCCCATCCCTATGTCATTTTAGGAAATCTTACTCCTCTACTCTTAAATAAGAAGTCCAACTTCTTTGTTCATTAAATTTAACTCTTTAAATTTAACTATCTCAACGGGGATTAAAAATCTATTACTCTGTGTGACCCTCAATGGTTCAGGGATACAGCTAGCCGTGGGCTCACAACTCCTTGTGACTCGGAACAACAATTTCCGACTTGCCCATCGAATCATGGTAAGAGCGCCTAGCAACATCGCCCCATGATTCCCTAGGTATCACTGATAGTGCCTGCAAGAACCAATAGATTTTGGTTAGCGTACAGTACGGTCCCTTCATCCATATATCCCGATCGAATCAACAACCATTGGTATATCGAGAGTCGTTCGAGATTCGATAACTATGCAATACATCTTGAAGATCAAATAGTGACATCGCATGTGTTACTAATAAACCATTTCTTAAAACACATCATGTACTCTGGCCAGAGATTCATCACACTAATATCTCCTCAGATCGCATAGGATATCCACACTCGCAAGTATGTGGTGAATCCTTGACAACAAAGCATCGACTCCTATATGTGTTGTAACTGTACCCAATCCCGACACCTGATGACCCCAATAGAGTCGGTAAACGAGTCAAAGCACAGTACTAGCATATAGAGTCTCAATGATGTTTCAAGTAATAAGGACTAATGGTATACAACCAAAACCGCGGACTTTATCCACTCGATAAGTGATAACCACTTGGAAAGTCCGGATAGGGTAGTTCGATCATTCATCGTATGAATATCCATTTGCATTCTTCGAACATCTCTATGTTCCTTACCAATGAAACGTGGTACTCTGCATCGCAAATGCTTGTCTCAAACTCGAGCGATCCTTATCCTTATTATCGGACGACTCAATCGACTAGGAACAGTTTAGAATATACAGTGACTATAAGATGTGTTTCATGATAGACATCCCCATGTATTACCACATCTTACATACACTATAGTATATTCAAGGTCTTTATCAAAACAACAATAGTATATCACAATATCACAATATGAAGAAAGATAAAGTCATTGCCATTAATAAAAGTGTAAATTATATTAAACAAAAAGATTGTTTATACAAAGAGTCATCAAAGCCCTTAGCCACAAGTTGGCTCACCGGGCACCTACTCTTTCACTCATCACTGTTGCCTTCCTTATAGCGAAGACTTATGCCGCAAACCTTGGCAATGAAGAACCAAATAATCCTTAGGTCTCACCAATCCTACAAGGATAATTCAAAGTCTCAGTACTACATCCCAAGTCTCTTGCATGTATATGCTCTGATACCAATGAATGTAGCGACCCAGCCCGGATCCACTACCTAATCAGAGTTTAGGAGCATAATTAAACATGCATTAAATAAATCGCCGCGGAAGACTTAAATTAAAATAGACCGGCAGAATACAACCGGATAAATAAATTCGATTATACAACCCAATCGAAATAAATAACCCTAAAGGCAAAACCTACAGCTAAATCCTGTTGTCTTCACTGGTCACTGGCTACTCCAAGCTCCTGGTGCCCAACTATGCACCTACAACTGCCTCGTCGAATGGGGTGTCCAGACATACAGAAACACTGGATGTGAGCTCTAAGCTCAATACGAAAGCAATGATATATATATATTATATGCAACACATAAATGACTTTAAAAATCAGTGTTAAATCACTTTCTCTGGGCGCCTGGAATACACAGTACCGGGCTAGAGAGCGACTCCGCGTGGTACTCGTATATTCCCAAGACACGAATCCTCAGGAAGAATCACCTCGACTGATGGAAACTGTCATAACTCACATCATCCCGATGCAGTCTCCGTAAAAACATATGCATGTGCTAAATCCGTAAAACATGGTAAAACATATAGCACATACTCATGCAACACATATAATATATATCATGCTAGCCATCTCAGTCAGTACTTACGTACCTTCACTACAGGCAAATCCTAGCAGTCCCACTCTAGGTTCCAAGCCTATCATCAACTCTACAATGCAAATATCCATGCATCATTCAATAAGCTCTAAAAGCCTTAACTAAGCTATTGCATACTCCTAAATAATTTCAGGAGACCATAGCTATACCTGCATCCGTCGTCAGCCCACTGATGGCGACTATCCCGCAACTAGGGGAACACCCCTGCTGCAGCTCCACAGCTTCGAGCACTGCTCCGCTACACAAGCACTGCCCCGCTACTATGTCAGACACTGTCTGACTATACTAAAATATATTTCCTACTCCAACTCTAAAATAAGAGTACCCAAAGCCCAAAATAGAGCTACTAGGGCGAAGGAGAGAAATTCGGAATTGGCAAGAAATGAGGAGCTCGGACCCTATATTTATAGACGTCGATCGGAAGTTCCGTTCCTTGATCGGACGTTCTGTTCCGGCAGATCGGAAGCTCCGTTCCCCGATCGGATGCTCCGTTTTCCACGTGTCAATTCGGTCCACATGCAACCACACACCTGTCACCGACAGCCATCGGAAGCTCCGTTCTTGATCGGACGTTCCGATTGTCGATCGGACGCTCCGATCCTAGATCATTGCTTCCGATCCCACTCGAGTCTTGGAACCCTCTAAACCAATTTCGAGTGTCCTGGATCCATTTTTGGGCTCCGTTAATCCTCCTAGAATTTCCTTAATCATGTTTTACTTAACCCAAACATGATTACATGATTAATTACTCATTAATCGTTAATCACGGATATGGGTCACTACAGAACTGTGCCCCTGAACGGTGAAATCTTCAGAAACAATCTATCTCCCTGATCAAAAGATAACGGCCGTCGTCGTACATTTGCATATCTGGTCTGTCTGTGTTGTGCTGTTCTCATTCTTTGCTGTATCAGTTTCACCTTTTCAGTCATCTGTCTGATCATATTTGGCCCTAACTCAGGTACCTCAGAAACATCATCCCAATACAAAGGCGATCGACACTTCTTCCCATATAATGCTTCAAATGGTGTCATCTCTATACTCGTCTGATAACTGTTGTTATAAGAAAATTCCACGAGTGGTATAGAATTTTTCCATGTAACACCAAAATCAAGTACTGCAGCTCTAAGCATATCCTCAAGCATCTGAATAGTTCGTTCAGATTGACCGTAAGTTTGAGGATGATTAGCGGTACTCAAATGTAAATGCGTACCTAGAGCTTCCTGTAGGCTATGCCAAAAGTGCGAAGTAAACCTCGGATCTCGGTCAGATACAATCGACTTTGGCACACCGTGTAGTCTTACCACTTCTTGAATATAGAGATCCGCCATTTGATCATGACGATAAGTCATTCGGTAAGGAATAAAGCACGCAGATTTCGTCAATCTGTCGATGATCACCCAAACAGCATCGCATCCTCGAGATGATCGTGGCAACTTCGTTACAAATTCCATGGAAATGTGGTCCCATTTCCATTCAGGAATCGATAAACTCTGTAATAAGCCACCTGGTTTCTTTCTTTCAGCTTTCACCTGTTGGAAATTCAAACATTTTGACACAAATTCCGTCACATCAGACTTCATTTGTTTCCACCAGTACTGACTCTTCAAGTCTTTGTACCTCTTTCTGCCTCCAGGGTGAACACTGAAGCGACTACAATGGGCTTCTTTCAAAATATTCTGTCTTAAGTCTGCAATATCGGGGACAACTATTCGGTCATTCACATACAAGATATCATCATCACTAACCTTGTACTTAGACTGATGTCCTGATCGAATCATTTCAATCGATTTCTGCACATTCTGATCGGCTTTTTGTGCTTCTTTGATACGAATCAATAACTCTGGCTCAGCACTGATTGCATACACTCTCATCGGCCTTCTATCTATCTCAAATACATACCCCAAAATACAACAATCTTCAATCAAATTAGATACACCTATCGTAGACAAGGATAAAGCACATACCTTTCTACTTAGGGCATCCGCTGCTGCATTAGATTTTCCCGGATAGTATTTGATTTCACAATCGAAATCCTTCAACAAATCAAGCCATCGTCGTTGTCTCATATTCAACTCAGATTGTGAAAACAGATACTTCAGACTTTTGTGATCAGAAAAGATTTCAAACTTCTCGCCATATAAGTAATGTCTCCAGATTTTCAATGCAAAGACGATTGCAGCCAATTCAAGATCATGAATCGGATACCTGACTTCATGTGGTTTCAGTTGTCGAGAAGCATAAGCGACAACATGTCCTTTCTGCATTAAAATACATCCCAAACCCTGGTGAGAAGCATCACAATAAACAACAAAATCACCAGTACCTGTAGGGATTATTAGAACAGGCGCTGTAGTCAATCTCTTCTTAAGTTCGACGAAACTTCTTTCACATGCTTCAGACCAAATAAATGGTGCATTCTTCTGTGTAAGATGTGTAATAGGCTTTGCTATAGATGAAAAATCTCGAATGAATCGACGATAATAACCTGCTAAGCCATAAAACTTCGAATTTCTGGCACAGATGTCGGTCTCTGCCAACTGATCACAGCCTCAACCTTACTCGGATCCACTGAAATGCCATCTCCTGAAATTACATGACCAAGAAAAACAACTCACTGAGAATTTCCGAACAATTGGAAGCCGCTTTTCGATGACGAGGTTTTATTTTTTTATTCCTATTGCTTTCTATCGTATATAGAGTCCTGTATATTTCTATTCCTTAAATAAATTATCTCCTCTTCCAGTTCGAGTGGGAGTTGCCGGTGTTGGAACATAATGCTTGGCTGGCGAAGTCGTGGAAAAAGATTGCTTACTCTGATATATAGTTAAGGGAGAGCAGTGATCCGACGGTGTGCAACCAAAACTCACATTTGGATAACTTGGCATACAATTTCTCTTTTCTTAATATTCTCAATACAGTTCGGAGATGATCAACATGTTCACACAGATTCTTCAAATAAATCAAGATATCATCTATAACTATGATTACGAAATCATCTAGATATCTTTGAAATACCCTGTTCATCAGTCCCATAAACACTGCAGGTGCATTTGTTAAACCAAAAGGCATGACAATAAACTCATAATGTCCATACCTGTTTCTAAACGTAGTCTTTGGGATGTCCTCATCTCTAACCCTCAATTGATGATATCCGGATCGTAGATCAATCTTCGAATATACCGACGAACCCTGCAATTGATCAAACAAATCATTGATACGAGGTAAAGGATAACGATTCTTTACCGTTGCTTTGTTCAATTGCCCGTAGTCAATACATAATCTCATCGATTCGTCCTTCTTTCTGACAAACAGTACCAGAGCACCCCATGGGAAAACACTCGGTCTGATATAGCCTTTGGCCAACAAATCTTCAAGTTGGTCTTTCAGTTCTTTCAGTTCAATCGGTGCCATATGGTAAGGTGCTTTCGATATCGGCTGTGTACCTGACATCAATTCAATACTGAAGTCTACCTCTTTGAATGGTGGAAATCCTGGAATCTCGTCAGGGAATATATCTGCAAACTCATTTACCACTGGTATGTTCGTCAATTTCGGACTAGTCTTCAGTACATCCAATGAATAAATCAGAAATCCTTTTGCTCCTTTCTGTAACAAATCAGTCATAGCAAGAACAGATATCAAAGGAATTCTGGCTCGAGATCCCTTACCATACAACTTCCATTCATCTGACATCTCTGGTCTGAATCGAATAATCTTCTGAAAACAATCAACTGTTGCTCTGTATTTGGTTAGCATATCAATACCGATAATACAGTCAAAATCGAACAAACCAAGAACGATACAGTCAAGTTTGACTTCATTACCTTCATACTGTAGTATACAGTTTCTAACAGACTTCACAAATACTATACCTTTTCCCAACGGTGAAGATATAGATACTACAGTTGCTAATGGTTCCATAGGCAATGAATGTAATGCAACAAAGCGTTCAGAAATGAAGGTATGCGACGCACCAGTATCAAATAACACGTAGGCAGGATAACCATAAAGAGAACAGTTACCTGTGATCACATCGTCTGGCGATGCTTGTGCTTGCTCTTCTGTCAGTGCAAACACTCGTGCTTGTTGCCTCGGAGGTTGATTTACAGTTTGACCTCCTCCTCTTCCTTGTGCTACAGACTGTGGTTGGAAAGAGTGCACTGAAGATATCTGTCTGTCAGTCTGAGCTACTGGTCTAGACGATCCAGTACCTTGAGCACCTTCAAAACCTCTTTGGGGACAAACCCTCGCAAAGTGTCCCATCTTGTTGCAAATATGACAACTACCAAACACGCCTCGGCACTGATCATTGGTATGACGACCACCACACTTGGTGCAATACACCTCAGACCTACCAGCTCGGGATTGTCGTGATCCACTTGAACTCGAAGAACTACCACCAGATCTCTTAAACTGTTTGCTCTTGCCTTTAAAGAAACTCTTCTTTCCACCACTGCTACCTCCAGCTTCAAATCGAGGTGGCGGTGGAATTTGTGGCTGTTCTTGAGACTGTCTCACTGGCTGTGGCACAAACTGTGCTCTTCGTTGTTTCAGTATCCCTGCTTCTGCACCCTTTGCTCGATTCAGAGAATCAGCAAAGGTATTAGGTCTTCCCGAATTCATAAGTGTAAATACATCAGGATTCAAGCCATTGATAAATTGATCGGCTTGAGCTTCATCACTAACAGCGATATGTGGAGCAAACTTCAACAAGCTGGTGAATTTGGCAACATATTCTTTGATATTTAACTGCCCCTGTTGCAGACTTGCAAACTCTGCTCCTTTGTCCTTGCGATAAGACACAGGAAAGAAACGCTGATAGAAAGCAGTTCGAAATATAGACCAGGTAATAACAGTACCTTGGTTCTCCAATGCTTTCTTCCTCGCTATCCACCAACTTTTGGCAAGGCCGTGCAGTTGATGAATAATCAGTCTCACACGACGATCATCTGAATAATCAATAGACTCAAATAACTGCTCAATATCTTCCAGCCAGTTCTCGCACTCTATAGCATTCTCAGTTCCTTGCAACTTCGGTGGTTGTAATGACTGGAATCGTTTCAGAAGTTTCTCCATCGGATTAGCATCACTAAATGTTGGAGAACGCGGCGATCAGATCAATTAGGATTGATACCCAGTGCAGCGGAAGTTTAAAATTTTTTATATGGAATGATTCCATAATGGGTATCAACCTTACGATTAAATTGTGTGTGTAAAAATTAAATAACGATTATAAAATTTTTACCTTTAATCTCGAATCGAGATTTTGGACACCAACAGATTTCTCTGCTCTTGTTGTATATCCCTGGAACTGATGGACGAACTGTTCTTCAATCAGGTCCACGAACGGATATTTAATCCCTCTGATAGATTGCACTAGAAAATCTATCAGAAGTTTCTACGAAGAGATTAACGAATTTGATCCGTTAAACCAGACTGCAATTCAAAATTCACAGGCTGGATTTTTCGAGCAGAGGGAGGGAGGGGGCGGCCACTTATTAAAAACACAGCTAGGGTTTTAAAAATATTTTGTGACCTGTTGTGTGTAATTTCTGTACTGCAATAACTTATTTATAATGTAGGCCACTAACAGCTTAGGGCCCATTAGTCATAAGTTCAAGCCCGACAAGCAAAGCCCGCATGTTCAGAAATTAATATAAAATTCATCGTGACTCCGATTGATAAACCGATTTCACCAATGTGCACAGAAACCATTTCTGCACCTTTTAAAGTCAAGATAAATTTTTCTGAATCCGAATTCAGTGATTTCCAAAAATGCCCATCCCTATGTCATTTTAGGAAATCTTACTCCTCTACTCTTAAATAAGAAGTCCAACTTCTTTGTTCATTAAATTTAACTCTTTAAATTTAACTATCTCAACGGGGATTAAAAATCCATTACTCTGTGTGACCCTCAATGGTTCAGGGATACAGCTAGCCGTGGGCTCACAACTCCTTGTGACTCAGAACAACAATTTCCGACTTGCCCATCGAATCATGGTAAGAGCGTCTAGCAACATCGCCCCATGATTCCCTAGATATCACTGATAGTGCCTACAAGAACCAATAGATTTTGGTTAGCGTACAGTACGGTCCATTCATCCATATATCCCGATCGAATCAACAACCATTGGTATATCGAGAGTCGTTCGAGATTCGATAACTATGCAATACATCTTGAAGATCAAATAGTGACATCGCATGTGCTACTAAGAAACCATTTCTTAAATCACATCATGTACTCTGGCCAGAGATTCGTCACACTAATATCTCCTCAGATCGCATAGGATATCAACACTCGCAAGTATGTGGTGAATCCTTGACAACAAAGCATCGACTCCTATATGTGTTGTAACTGTACCCAATCCCGACACCTGATGACCCCAATAGAGTCGGTAAACGAGTCAAAGCACAGTACTAGCATATAGAGTCTCAATGATGTTTCAAGTAGTAAGGACTAATGGTGTACAACCAAAACCGCGGACTATATCCACTCGATAAGTGATAACCACTTGGAAAGTCCGGATAGGGTAGTTCGATCATTCATCATATGAATATCCATTTGCATGCTTCGAACATCTCCATGTTCCTTACCAATGAAACGTGGTACTCTGCATCGCAAATGCTAGTCTCAAACTCGAGCGATCCTTATCCTTATTATCGGACGACTCAATCGACTAGGAACAGTTTAGAATATACAATGACTATATGATGTGTTTCATGATAGACATCTCCATGTTCTACCACATCTTACATACACTATAGTATATTCAAGGTCTTTATCAAAACAACAATAGTATATCACAATATAACAATATGAATAAAGATAAAGTCATTGACATTAATAAAAGTGTAAATAATATTAAACAAAAGATTGTTTATACAAAGAGTCATCAAAGCCCTTAGCCACAAGTTGGCTCACCGGGCACCCACTCTTTCAATCTTCCACTTGCCCTAAAGCCAACTAGTCATACTACGTAGACCCATTGCTTCGCGATGTTTGTCAAATAATGGTCCTGGCAAGGGCTTAGTAAGTGGATCAGCGATATTGTCTGCAGAGGCCACTCTTTCGACAGTGATGTCTCCTCTTTCCACAATCTCCCGGATGATGTGGTATTTCCTCAGTACGTGTTTGGATCTTTGATGAGACCTTGGTTCCTTTGCCTGAGCAACGGCACCCTTGTTGTCACAGTACACCGGGACTGGACCAACAACTTCAGGAATGACGCCCAACTCTTGGACGAAATTCCTCATCCAAACGGCCTCTTTAGCAGCAGCTGATGCTGCAATGTATTCTGCTTCAGTGGTGGAATCCGCTGTGGTGTCCTGCTTGGAACTCTTCCAAGAGACAACACCGCCATTGAGCATGAACACAAATCCAGAGGTTGACTTCGAGTCATCCACGTCACTTTGGAAGCTAGAGTCGGTATAGCCTTCCAATTTTAGTTCTCTTCCTCCATATACCATGAACATGTTCTTAGTCCTTCGTAAGTACTTAAGAATGTCCTTCACGGCTTTCCAATGCATTTGACCGGGATTAGCTTGATATCTGCTCGTGACACTCAGAGCAAATGCTACATCCGGTCTGGTAGATATCATCCCATACATGATACTACCTATGGCTGACGCATATGGTACATGTGTCATTTTCTCTATCTCTTCATCAGTCTTGGGACACATAGACTTGGATAGAGAAACTCCATGACACATGGGTAGATGTCCTCTCTTGGACCCATCCATTGAAAACCGTTTCAATATGGTGTCGATGTAGGTTGACTGAGTGAGTCCTATCATTCTCTTAGATCTATCTCTATAGATCTGTATCCCTAGAATATAGGATGCCTCACCCAAATCCTTCATCGAGAATCTACCTGATAACCATATCTTTGTTGACAGCAACATCCCTACATCATTCCCAATGAGTAGGATGTCATCAACATAAAGTACTAAGAATGTCACAGCATCCTTAACTACTTTCTTGTACACGCATGGTTCCTCCGGATTCTTGATGAAACCAAAATCTTTTATTGTTTCATCAAATTTCTGGTTCCAACTTCTTGATGCTTGTTTTAGACCATAAATTGATCTCTGAAGCTTGCATACCTTATGCTCGCTTCCCATGGATGTGTACCCCTCAGGCTGCTTCATATAGATTTCTTCCTTAATGTCTCCATTAAGAAAAGCAGTCTTCACATCCATTTGCCATATCTCATAGTCATACCATGCAGCTATGGCAATAAGGATTCTTATGGACTTGAACATTGCAACTGGTGAAAAGGTTTCATCATATTCAACTCCTTGTCTTTGAGTATAACCTTTTGCCACCAATCGCGCCTTGTAGGTCAATACCTTACCATCAGGCCCAAGCTTTCTTTTGTAGATCCATTTACACCCTATTGGAACAATTCCATCGGGAGGATCTACTAAAGACCAAACTTGGTTTGTATGCATCGAATCTATTTCCGACTGCATAGCTTCAAGCCATAAATTTGAATCCGCATCAGAAATTGCTTCCTTGAAGTTTCTTGGATCACATCCAACATCGGGTTCATCTTGATCCCCTTCAAGAAGAAGACCATATCGAATAGGAGGTCTAGAAGTCCTCTCGGATCTTCTAGGTATAGGCGTGTCCAGCAATGGTTCCTGAGGTGTAGGATCGTTATTTTGTATTTCGGGTTCTTCTCGAATTTCTTCGAGTTCCATCATCTCGCCTTTCTTATCCAATAAGAACTCCTTCTCCAAGAAGGTGGCATTCCTTGAAACAAACACCTTTGTTTCAGCAGGATAATAGAAATAATATCCGATTGAATTCTTCTGATACCCTACAAAATAACATAAGCTGGATCGACTATCCAACTTATCTCCCACTGTCCGCTTCACGTAAGCAGGACATCCCCAAATCCTCAAGTACGAATACTTAGGAGCTTTGCCATTCCATAACTCGTATGGTATTTTGTCCACTGCTTTAGTGTGGACGTTGTTCAACAACAATACCGCCGTTTCAAGCGCATAGCCCCAAAACGAAGGTGGAAGCTCAGTGAAGCTCATCATGGACCGAACCATGTCCAACAATGTTCGATTACGACGCTCCGATACACCATTAAGCTGTGGTGTCATAGGAGGAGTCCACTGAGAGAGAATCTCATTCTCTTTTAGATAGTCCAAAAACTCGGTACTTAAGTATTCTCCACCTCGATCCGATCGAAGTGCTTTAATACTTTTACCTAGCTTGTTTTCTACTTCAGCCTTGAATTCTTTGAACTTTTCAAACGCTTCAGACTTATATTTCATTAAATATAAATACCCATACCTCGAATAATCATCAGTAAAGGTAATGAAGTAGGTGTGGCCATATTGAGTACCAACTCTAAATGGACCACAAACATCTGTATGGATCAAATCCAACAGATTTTGACTACGCTCAGGTTTCCCCTTAAAAGGAGATTTAGTCATTTTTCCTTTCAGGCAGGATTTACAAGTAGGTAGAGAGTTAATTTTAGACATATCAAACATGCCCTCTCCCACTAGCTTGTTCATCCTCTTTGAGGAAATATGACCTAGCCTAGCGTGCCAAAGGTTTGCCGGGTTTTGGCTATCGACTTTCCTTTTGTTTGTTGTTTCCGGTTTATCAACATAATTTATTGGAACGTCTTTTAGTTTTAAGTTGTATAGATCGTTTTCAAGTTGTCCATTTCCAATCAAACATTCATTCTTGTAAATATTGCAAATCCCATTCACAAAATTGCAAGAATAACCATCTCTATCAAGCATAGAAACAGAAATAATATTTTTAATCAAATCCGGAACAAATAAAACATCTCTCAAAAAACTTAAAATTGTTCTGCAAAAATAAATGTCTCCTATAGCTTTGGATTTATCTCTGGAACCATTCCCGAGCCTTGACTGGGTCTCACCCATCCTTTGCCTATTACTTCTTGTCATCATTTGCAACTCATTGCAAATATGAGATCTACATCTGGTATCCAATACCCAAGAAGTAGTATTTTAATTTAAAACATACCCTTTGCAGTTCGCAACTGCTTGAGGTATTCCTTGCAGTTACGTTTCCAATGACCGGGTTTCTTGCAGTGATGGCAAACTTGTTTAGACTTGTCCAATTTTGCATGTAACATTTGGCCTTGAGATCATGGTCTAACCATTTCTCTAGTTCGGCCAACCTTTCGGCAGTTACATCAGCCGGGGCTGTTTTCGGAGAAGCCTTTTCTAACACTTTAGAAAATCTTTTCCGAACTTAGGACAATCTTAACTTATGGAATCATTATGTATTGTTTGCGCCAGTAAGTTTGTTTTGTTGGAGAATAGAAACATGTGGATTACTGAGATGAAACAGACAATTATCGATGATTGTTTAATTAATTTACTAAGACATAAAATAGGCAAAATTTATTTTATGAATCTCACTCCCACTATTTTAACGATTTCACTACCCTCTAGTGAAAACGGGAAACTGTTTTCCTTAGTGAGAACATGGAGTCCAATTGACAAACTATGGTCCCGAATAATATCAGCCAACCATAATTTTCAAAAGGTAGAGCCCAATTGCTTCAAAAGCAACCTCCATGTTTTTACCTCATGTCCAATAAGGGCCCAATAATATGACGCCATTTAATGTGACATGTCAAGATGACCCATCAATATTAAGTTGTGATGGACGGTCGCCATGTGGATCCCCAATAATATGAGCCGATCCCATGAGAGTTCCACCCAACTTACAACATGTGTCGATCCAATGTACAACTTTCCGACGAACGGGCCCCCTCCAATAATATGAGCCGGACCGTATCCGCGGGTAGCATCTCATACATTGATCGTTGATGGAAGGTAGGAACATTTAAACAAATTTAAATTTCCTTTATTTATCTTGATATCAATTTTAAATCATATTTAAAATGAGGGATTTTTAATTATGAAAATTTGTCTCATCATTTTTAAAATTTTGTATGCTTGTCGGATTCACACAATTTTGTCTAAAACATGCATACAACTATAATATCACATATTATATAGGATGATCGATTCCATTTCTAATCGACCCGTGGTTGCCAATCACGAGTCTTAGTCCAATCCTAGGTAATATGCAGTATGCAATGCAATCCTATTACATTGAGCTTCCAATTTACATTTCTTCTGTCTTTATTGTCTGCTGGGCCCACCACCGTCTTCAAATCTTCATCTCCCACTAAATCTAATGTATTTACAATAAATAACAATGACAAGTAGGGGATACATTTTTAAGGGGTGGGAACGGGCCATAAACCAAGCCCACTTTTATTACATATGACATTCATATTGGGCCATAAACCAGGCCCATTAATAAATCCAACAACAATAAAAACAAATGTAAATTCCTAACATACACCTACAAAATTGGTCATGGCAATCGATCATCCTTATCCAATAACATTTAATTCAAAATTAATTTATTGGATAACATGCAATGACAATTTAAATTTAAAAGGATAAAATCATATTTCATATATAAATCTTATTTTACATACAAAATCATATTTTATCTTCTTATCAAATAAAATCATATTTTATCTATAAAATCCAATTTTATACATAAAATCATATTTTACTCAATATATTCATAAGATCATATCTTATCATCAATTGTACAAAAAATAATTAATTTCAAAATTCAATTTAACGGATAAAATATTTAAATTTTCCAAAAATTCAAATTTATCCAAAAATCAATTTTAAAATTTTCGGACTCGAACAATTCGATCCGACGCCTCGTGGACCAATCAAAAACAATTTTCGATCGGACCAAAAATAGAATTTTAACATATTAAAATTTAATTTAAAAATTAAAAAATAATTTTTCCCGCGGGCCGCCCGAGACATTCCCGGGCTGCCCGCGCCCTAATGGGGTCGGGCCGGGCAGCCCGGCTGCCCCTAGGGCAGCGACGATCGCTGCCCATGGGCAGCGCCGAGCGCTGCCCTGGGGAGCGCCGAGCGCTGCCCTGCGCAGCGCCCAGCGCTGCGCTGGGCAGCGCCGTGCGCTGCCCGGGGCAGCGACGATCGCTGCCCCTGCCCCGGGCAGCGATCCAATCGCTGCCCGGGTTTTTGCCCGAAAAAACAAAATTTTTTTATTTTTTAATATTTATTTTGTTTAAAAAACCGAGGCTTAAAAAATTTTTGTACAATCGATTAATTTAATCGCTTGATCTGAGCAACCTGGCTCTGATACCACTGTTGGAGAACACGGCGATCAGATCAATTAGGATTGATACCCGGTGCAGCGGAAGTTTAAAAATTTTTATATGGAACGATTCCATAATGGGTATCAACCTTACGATTAAATTGTGTGTGTAAAAATTAAATAACGATTATAAAATTTTTACCTTTAATCTCGAATCGAGATTTTGGACACCAACAGATTTCTCTGCTCTTGTTGTATATCCCTGGAACTGATGGACGAACTGTTCTTCAATCAGGTCCACGAACGGATATTTAATCCCTCTGATAGATTGCACTAGAAAATCTATCAGAAGTTTCTACGAAGAGATTAACGAATTTGATCCGTTAAACCAGACTGCAATTCAAAATTCACAGGCTGGATTTTTCGAGCAGAGGGAGGGAGGGGGCGGCCACTTATTAAAAACGCAGCTAGGGTTTTAAAAATATTTTGTGACCTGTTGTGTGTAATTTCTGTACTGCAATAACTTATTTATAATGTAGGCCACTAACAGCTTAGGGCCCATTAGTCATAAGTTCAAGCCCGACAAGCAAAGCCCGCATGTTCAGAAATTAATATAAAATTCATCGTGACTCCGATTGATAAACCGATTTCACCAATGTGCACAGAAACCATTTCTGCACCTTTTAAAGTCAAGATAAATTTTTCTGAATCCGAATTCAGTGATTTCCAAAAATGCCCATCCCTATGTCATTTTAGGAAATCTTACTCCTCTACTCTTAAATAAGAAGTCCAACTTCTTTGTTCATTAAATTTAACTCTTTAAATTTAACTATCTCAACGGGGATTAAAAATCCATTACTCTGTGTGACCCTCAATGGTTCAGGGATACAGCTAGCCGTGGGCTCACAACTCCTTGTGACTCAGAACAACAATTTCCGACTTGCCCATCGAATCATGGTAAGAGCGTCTAGCAACATCGCCCCATGATTCCCTAGATATCACTGATAGTGCCTACAAGAACCAATAGATTTTGGTTAGCGTACAGTACGGTCCATTCATCCATATATCCCGATCGAATCAACAACCATTGGTATATCGAGAGTCGTTCGAGATTCGATAACTATGCAATACATCTTGAAGATCAAATAGTGACATCGCATGTGCTACTAAGAAACCATTTCTTAAATCACATCATGTACTCTGGCCAGAGATTCGTCACACTAATATCTCCTCAGATCGCATAGGATATCCACACTCGCAAGTATGTGGTGAATCCTTGACAACAAAGCATCGACTCCTATATGTGTTGTAACTGTACCCAATCCCGACACCTGATGACCCCAATAGAGTCGGTAAACGAGTCAAAGCACAGTACTAGCATATAGAGTCTCAATGATGTTTCAAGTAGTAAGGACTAATGGTGTACAACCAAAACCGCGGACTATATCCACTCGATAAGTGATAACCACTTGGAAAGTCCGGATAGGGTAGTTCGATCATTCATCATATGAATATCCATTTGCATGCTTCGAACATCTCCATGTTCCTTACCAATGAAACGTGGTACTCTGCATCGCAAATGCTAGTCTCAAACTCGAGTGATCCTTATCCTTATTATCGGACGGCTCAATCGACTAGGAATAGTTTAGAATATACAGTGACTATAAGATGTGTTTCATGATAGACATCTCCATGTTCTACCACATCTTACATACACTATAGTATATTCAAGGTCTTTATCAAAACAACAATAGTATATCACAATATAACAATATGAAGAAAGATAACGTCATTGCCATTAATAAAAGTGTAAATAATATTAAACAAAAGATTGTTTATACAAAGAGTCATCAAAGCCCTTAGCCACAAGTTGGCTCACCGGGCACCCACTCTTTCACTAAACTCATCAGTAGACGTACTACCCTGTCCATGTTCAGACACTGTCACTGGGACCTGTGCAGCATTTGTCTGTTCAGGCTGATTCGTAGCCAATGTCTGTCTAACCCTCGGTGCTGGTCGGGGAGGCATATCTGATAATCAAACAGATTAGTGTACAGTTCAATCTCAATTACAACAAGTCTATTACAGTCCACATTGCCTTCATAAAAGATCGAGTTTCGATTCATCCTCATAATACATGCTAGTACTTCAATCAAATAACCAGATAGCATGTAATTCAAACCATTGTATAGCATATTCTTCGCAAATTATCACAGCATCATGTGACAATTTAATATCTGTAATCAATCAATCATATACCATAAAATTATAAAAGCAATAAATAAATCAGAATAGAAGACTCGATCTACCCCGCTCATCTAATCTCAGTCTAAGAAACTTATGCTCTGATACCACCTGTTGTGGGGACCTCGGGTTGCTAATCTCATCTTAGGGCAATTAATGAACAATTAACATTCATTAAACATCAATTAAATAAACCAAGAGCCAAGTAAAAAAAAAAATTTTAAAAAAAATCAGTGCCTCGCTCGATCGGTGAAAAACACCCGATCGAGCGAGCACAATTGCTCAACTCTCGGTTGGAACATAATTTGGCCTCGCTCGATCTGTCAACTTCTGCGGATCGAGTGAGCCAAAAACTCAAATCTCTGTTTTGCAAAATACAGGGCTCGCTCGATCCGTCAACTTCTGCGGATCGAGCGGGCTCCAAATTCCACAAATTCTGTAGAAGAGTTTTTGTTGTCAAGGCTTGGTTCCTTCCATTCTAAATCAACAAACATGGTCCAATACATGCTATATCAATTCCAAAACATGCATATACATATAAACCAAGTCACAAGCATTTATACATGCATTTTATTACAATAAACAAGTCGCTAAAGATCGATAAACGACAACAATTATCTCAAGTGTCATACATGTAATCCAAAACCAACTAGACTACGGTTTAGTGCTTCTAAAGTTCAATACATCATCTACAACCCGAATCCTCACGTGCTAGACTCTCTCCCAGCTGTCAATGACATCGATGACTAGCTCTTGCCCCTTCTGTTTTCATGCACACATACAAAATAAGACAACAGCCGGATAAACTCCGGTGAGAAACAATTTTCAGTATAACCAACATATAGAAAGCGTTAAATAAATCATCTTTCCTCTATTTAAACTCGACTCAACAAATAGAGTACGTAAAATCTTTAAATACGAATTGATTCACATAACTTTGAGGCCATCAAGATTCATAAATGATCTTGACATGAATATCCATCTAACGAGTTCGTAACCGACTCGCAAATAAGGTTAACAGCAACCTTGGCATAGAATCAATTCAATATAGCATCATATCAACTCGAATATAAAGATCCACTACCTGTGATGGATCGACAACATCACAATCAAATCAAAAACATAAACAAGTATGTGGTTTTTGCGGGCCAACTCAAAGATAATCGTTCTTGAGTTTCAAAGTCCCTACTTCGCGATATCGTCATTATACCTTCGTTTTTCTCGGTTTTGAACTCTTCAAATCTGAAAGATACAACCAAAATACATATAACAACTTCATTCCAATCTATCATATCAAAATCGAGTCGAAAACAACATAAGATCATCGATCAAACTCATTTCAAACCTCAACTCTTTCTTCGTCGGTTTAAGTCGGCGCCTTGTGTCGTTTAGCCTTCAAACTCAACTGAAACTGAATAAGAAAAATACCATAACATTTACAATAGCTCAATAACAACTTCAGATTCAATATCAGCTATCAAACCGGTCTAAAAAAACTCGATTAAATGACGTAGCGATTCAAAATCGGTAACCGACGTAATCCCGAAACCATTTCTAACTTCAATATCATTCAACCGTGCATAAAACTCAACAAACCAGCTAACATATCATTCAATTCACCATATTAGCAGGCATAAGAAGAGATATAAATTCTGGAATCATGCTTCAACATAAGCAACATAAGCTCATCAATCCGATTTCGATATAGAATCGCATAGGAACGAAGAACAAGATCATAACATCAAAAAAAACTGATCTCTGCCCTATACTGATTTTGAAATCCATATAAAACATCATAAAACTTACACGAGATCGAAGCCCTCATTGTAAGGATTTCAGAACACTTTACGGAATCAAAATCGGATAACCGGTTCAAAAGTTACGACAAATTGAAACTCAAAGTTTCAAAGAAAAAAAATAAAGAGGAACGGCTCTGTTCTTGATTTCTGAATTGAGTCTATATCTTACACGTTGAAAGCTGAGTAATAACTAATAAAATATGATAAGTTCAATCCTAATTGCAATTTAGCCCCTCAATTCTTCAATAATTGCAATTTGGTCCTCGGCCCTTATTTTATTTCAATTTCAATCCTAAATAATTTAAGAATATTAGAATTTAAATCGAAACTCTAAATATTCCCAAATTAAATATACTCGGATTAAAATCAAATTAAATTCGGATTAATATAATTAATCCCGGGCCTTACATTGCCTGTTCAGGATTCTCGCCTCCCACCAAGGGTTTTGGTCCTACTTGCATGAACTTATTGATAGATTAACGACGTCTACCCTCATGAGGACGATATTGATCATCATGATGGCGATGATGACGATGATGACCACCTCCCTGACCAACACTACCGTGACTTTCGTTAGCCATATCCTGAAAAGAATTGTACATTAAAATCTTAAATGAACAAAAATTACTCAAGACTAAACTAAATCCCAAGTACTAATTCCCAAAATCTATGCATGATCTGATACCAAAAATGTAGTGACCCTGCATAGAATCACGTAGTAACTGGCAACTAATAGCATGCAATAACTTAATAAAAAAAATTCTTAACTGAGTAAAACGTGCGGAAACATAATCCATAATTTACATATCAGCTTAGTAATAAATCCAGGTTTAATACTGTAGTGATACAACCATATCGAAAAACTTAAAATAAACATTTATACAGCTTTATCAAATCCTGCTGTATACAAAACTCCTCAAGGCTCCTGCTCCCTAATCCTGTCTTGAACTACCAGCTCCGTCCATCCTGCGACCTGCCCCATGGAATAGGGTGTCCAAGATAACAACTAGGACGTGAGCGCTAACGCCCAGTACATAAACATGAGTAAACATATGTATATAATGCATGCAACATGATGACTGGTAAATGGTCATCTTAAAAGTCATGCTCAGTACCGGCGCCACATGAGTGCTGCCACCGCGCGGATCAACCTCTGGGTGAAACCACACTCGTCTAGTACAACAGAGTAGTCAGACATACATGTCCCCGCCATCGCGGTACTCTCAGTGACAGACTATCGAGTATAGAGCTGAGCGGCTCTATAATCAGGTATAACAAGGTATAGGCTCAGCGTGTATATGCACATGACATATGAATATAGAAAGCGATAAATCATATATCATGCCATATAATAATGCCAAATAAATGCAACATATAAACATGTATACTCGCTGGCAATCTCAGTCAATGTGTACGTACCTCTAGGCTAGTTCAAGTATAGTAGATCCTAGGTTCCAAGCCTATATTCAAAAGTTTACCGTATCACTACACAAGTTCTATAAGCCTTAACTAAGCTAATAAGTACTCCCAAAACTTAAATAGATTCTCGGACCATACCTTCGTCCGTAGATAGCCCTTTGGAGTCGCTAGTCCCGGATGACTATAACCACACCTTGGTTATTCCAGAACCTCTATTATAACCGATAGGGCCCTCAAGTTTATAACTCACATTATATAACCGATCGAAGAAGGAAACTCGGAATTCGTATTTGAAAATAAACTCCGGAGACCCCTATTTATAGCCAAAATTTCCAGACACGAACGTTGCATCCGTTCGGGTTCGTTGCGTCCGTTCCTGCATGTTTGACACTTGTCAAAACTCGTAGCTTAGTCATCAAGCCACCTCATGTCTGCCTGTATCTCAAGGAACGTTGCGTCCGTTGAGGAACGTTGCGTCCGTTCTGCCCTCCATCGTTGCGTCTGATGGCCAACGGAAGCTCCGTTCATCAAATCATCTTTTTAGTTGATTAAGCCCCGAAATTGGTTAATTACTAACCCTTAATCATGTTTAACATATTATTATCTTAAAATGGGTTCTGGGTTACTACATAGATGGTACTTCTATGGTGAGGGAGCACGACCTCCGATGCCACTTGTATCGGCTCTGAAGGCATGTCATGTCTTAGAGTCAGGTGGGGAGGGCTACCTCATTTATGCAGTTGATATGTCCACGAGTATTTTGGCTATTTCTTCAGTTACCGGTTGTCATCGAGTTTCCTGATGTATTCCCTAATGAGATTCCTGGTTTTCCTCCGGTTCGAGAGGTTGAATTTAGTATTGATCTAGTACCAGGAAAAACGCCAATATCCCGAGCACCTTATCGTGTGGCATCGTCAGAGATGAAGGAATTGAAACAGCAGTTGCAGGATCTGCTTGATAAGGGATATATTCGTCCGAGTGTTTCTCCGTGGGGAGCACCTGTTTTGTTAGTCAAGAAGAAGGATGGATCGATGTGATTGTGTATTAACTACAGGCGGTTGAATCGTGTCACCATCAAGAATAAGTATCCTTTGCCACGAATTGATGATCTGTTTGATCAATTACAGGATAATTCTGTCTACTCCAAGATAGATCATAGATCTGGATATCACCAGATGCAGGTACGAGACTCTGATATTTCTACGTCTGCTTTTAGGACCAGATACGAGCATTATGAATTTCTGGTAATGCCATTCGGTTTGACGAATGCACCGACATTCTTTATGAATCTGATGAATCAGATATTTCGAGAATATCTGGATAGTCATCGTCTTCATTGATGATATTCTTGTCTATTCTCATGACAAGGATGAGCATGTACAACATATGAGAATTGTATTGCAGACGCTACAAGAGAAGCAACTGTATGCGAAATTGAGCAAGTGCGAATTTTGGCTTGATCGGGTAGTGTTTCTCGGTCATGTGATTTCTAGTGAAGGAATATCTGTTGATCCAATTAAGATAGAGGCAGTGCTGAATTGGTCTCGTCCAACGATGATTGCTGAGATTCAAAGTTTCTTGGGTCTAGCTGGTTATTACCGTCAGTTCATCGAGAATTTTGCACAGTTGGCCAGGCCTTTGACTCAGCTTACACGGAAAGATGTTACCTTCATATGGTTCCTCGGATTGTGAGGAGTCATTTCATGAGCTGCGTAGACGTCTTACTATTACACCTGTACTAGCTCTACCTTCTGGATTAGGAGGTTATATTGTCTGTATTGATGCCTCTGGTCAGGGGTTAAGATGTGTTTTAACACAACATGGACATGTTATCGTCTATGCTTCTAGGCAGTTGAAGACGCATGAGGTGAATTATCCAGTGCTTGATCTCGAGTTAGCCGTCATTGTATTTGCGCTCAAGATTTGGAGGCATTATCTTTATGGCGAGAAATTTGAGATATTCACGGATCACAAGAGTATGAAATATTTATTTACTCAGGCGGAGTTGAATATGAGACAGATAAGCTGGATGGATTTGCTGAAAGGTTATGACTGTAAGATCAAATATCATCCAGGTTCTACCAATCTTACTGCTGATGCCTTGAGTCGGCAGGTGAGAATTTCTTCACTTCAGACTAGTGAATTATCTCATATGATTCAGGAATTTTGTTCACTGAGTTTTATGCTCAAGCACAAGAAAGGAATAAATGGGATTCGTTTGTATACTATTTTATCTGAGCCAACTTTGTATTCTCGGATTAGGGACACTCAGATATCTGATGTTAAGACTCAGCGTTTGGCATGTCTAGACAATGGAGTTAATACATCTGGATTCCATTATCAGACAGATGGTTTATTGTGCTTATCGAATCGAGTGGTTGTACCTGATGATGCGGAGATCAGGAATGATATTCTTTCTCAAGCTCACAGGAGTCGATTGTCAGTTCATCCTAGAAGTATGAAAATATATAAGGACTTGCGAACTAGATTCTGGTGGAAGGGGATGAAGCGGAGTGTGTATCAATTGGTTTCTAGATGTCTTGTTTGTCAACAGGTCAAGGCTGAACACCGACGACCAGGTGGATTACTGCAGAATCTTGAAATTCCCAAATGGAAGTGGGAGCATGTGATTATGGATTTTGTCACCCACTTGCCTATGAATTCACGTTAGTGTGATGCTATCTGGGTCGTTGTTGACCGTTTGATGAAATTAGCACATTTCATTCCTTACAACCGGGAGTATTCTTATGATCGCATGGCACGCTTATATATCCAGGAGATAGTGCGATTGCATGGGATTTCAGTGAGCATAGTCAGTGATAGAGATCCGCGGTTTACCTCACATTTCTGGGGTATTTTTCAACAGGCGTTGGGTACCACACTGAGTTTGAGCACTGCATATCATCTGGAAACTGATGAACAGTCAGAACGGACGATTCGTACGTTGGAGGATATGCTACGTTCTTCTGTCATGGATTTTGGTTTATCTTGGCAGGATCAGTTAACTTTGATCGAGTTTGCCTACAATAATAGTTATCATCGTAGTATTGATATGGCACCTTTCGAGGTATTATATGGTCGAATATTTCGTACTCCGTTATGAAAGAGTGGGTGCCCGGTGAGCCAACTTGTGGCTAAGGGCTTTGATGACTCTATGTATAAACAATCTTTTGTTTAATATAATTTACACTTTTATAATGGCATTTACTTTATCTTTTATCATATTATTATGTTGTGACATACTATAAGATGTTTAGATGAAGACCTTGAATATACTATAGTGTATGTAAGATGTGCTGGCACATGGGGATGGCTATCATGAAACACATCTTATAGTCACTGTATATTCTAAACAGTTCCTAGTCGATTGAGCCGTCCGTTAATAAGGATAAGGATCGCTCGAGATTGAGACTAGCATTTGCGATGCCGAGTACCACGTTTTTTTGGTATGGAACATAGAGAAGTTCAAAGCATGCAAATGGATATTCATATGATGAATGATTGAACTACCCTATCCGAACTTTCCAAGTGGTTATCACTTATCGAGTGGATAAAGTCCGCGGTTTTGGTTGTACACCATTAGTCCTTACTACTTGAAACATCATTGAGACTCTATATGCTAGTACTGTACTTTGACTCGTTTACCGACTCTATTGGAGTCATCAGGTGTCGGGATTGGGTACAGTTACAACACATATAGGAGTCGATGCTTTGTTGTCAAGGATTCACCACATACTTGCGAGTGTGGATATCCTATGCGATCTGAGGAGATATTAGTGTGACGAATCTCTGGCCAGAGTACATGATGTGTTTTAAGAAATGGTTTCTTAGTAGCACATGCGATGTCACTATTTGATCTTCAAGATGTATTGCATAGTTATCGAATCTCGAACGACTCTCGATTTACCAATGGTTGTTGATTCGATCGGGATATATGGATGAAGGGACCGTACTGTACGCTAACCAAAATCTATTGGTTCTTGCAGGCACTATCAGTGATACCTAGGGAATCATGGGGCGATGTTGCTAGGCGCTCTTACCATGATTCGATGGGCAAGTCAAAAATTGTTGTTCCGAGTCACAAGGAGTTGTGAGCCCACGGCTAGCTGTATCCCTGAACCATTGAGGGTCACACAAGTAATGGATTTTTAATCCCCGTTGAGATAGTTAAATTTAAAGAGTTAAATTTAATGAACAAAGAAGTAGGACTTCTTATATCAGAGTAGAGGAGTAAGATTTTCTAAAATGACATAGGTATGGGCATTTTTGGAAATCACTGAATTCGGATTCAGAAAAATTTATCTTGACTTTAAAAGGTGCAGAAATGGTTTCTGTGCACATTGGTGAAATCGGTTTATCAATCGGAGTCATGATGAATTTTATATTAATTTCTGAACATGCGGGCTTTGCTTGTCAGGCTTGAACTTATGACAAATGGGCCCTAAGCTGTTAGCAGCCCACATTATAAATAAGTTATTGCAGTACAGAAATTAAATAACAGAAGTCACAATTTTCGAAAACCCTAGCTGTTTTTCTCTCAAGTGGCCGCCCCCCTCCCTCTCTGCTCGGAAAATTCCAGCCTGTGAATTTTGAATTTGCAGTCTGGTTTAACGGATCAAATTCGTTAATTCTCTTCGTAGAAACTTCTGATAGATTTTCTAGTGCAATCTATCAGAGGGATTAAACTTCTGTTCGTGGACCTGATTGAAGAATTGTTCGTCCATCAGTTCCTGGGATATACAACAAGAGCAGAGTAATATGTTGGTGTCCATAATCTCGTTTCGAGATTGGAGGTAAAAAATTAATTGTTATTTAATTTTTACACGCACAATTTAATCGTAAAGTTTTGATACCCATGATATGGAATTGTTCCATATAAAATTTTTAAAACTTCCGCTGCACCGGGTATCAATTCTGATTGACCTGATCACCGTTTTTCAACAGTGGTATCAGAGCCAGGTTGCTCAGATCAAGCGATTAAATTAATCGATTGTACAAAAATTTTTAAGCCCCGGTTTTTGAAACAAAATAAAATTTTTAAAATAAAAATTTTTTTTTCGGGCAAAACACGGGCAGCGCACAGCGCTGCCCAGCGCAGCGCTGGGCGCTGCCCGGCCCGAGCCCCTTTTGGGGCGCGGGCTGCCCGTGATCGTCCCGGGGGCCCGGGAAAAATTAATTTTTATTTTTTAATTAAAATTTTAATATGTTAAAATTCTATTTTTGGTCCGATCGAAAATTGTTTTTGATTGGTCCACGAGGCGTCGGATCGAATTGTTCGAGTCCGAAAATTTTAAAATTGATTTTTGGATAAATTTGAATTTTTGGAAAATTTATAAATTTTATCCGTTAAATCAGATTTTATGAAATTAATTATTTTTGGTACAATTGATGATAAGATATGATCTTATGGAAATATTGAGTAAAATATGATTTTATGTATAAAATTGGATTTTATATGTAAAATATGATTTTATTTGATAAAAAGATAAAATATGATTTTGTATGTAAAATAAGATTTTATATATGGAATATGATTTTATCCTTTTTAATTTAAATTGTCATTGCATGTTATCCAATAAATTAATTTTGAATTAAATATTATTGGATTAGGATGATCGATTGTCATGACCAATTTTGTAGGTGTATGTTAGGGAATTTACATTTATTTTTATTGTTGTTGGATTTATTAATGGGCCTGGTTTATGGCCCAATATGAATTGTCATATGTAATAAAAGTGGGTCTGGTTTATGGCCCGTTCCCACCCCTTAAAATGTATCCCCTACTTGTCATAGTTATTTATTGTAAATACATTAGACTTAGTGGGAGATGAAGATTTGAAGACGGAGGTGGGCCCAGTAGACAATAAAGATTGAAGAAATGTAAATTGGAAGCTCAATGTAATAGGATTGCATTGCATACCTGCATATTACCTAGGATTGGACTTAGACTCGTGATTGGCAACCACGGGTCGATTAGTAATGGAATCGATCATCCTAAAATATAATATATGATATTATCGTTGTATGCATGTTTAACACTAAATTGTATGAATCCCGCAAGTATACAAATTTTAAATGATGAGACAAATTTTCAAAATTAAAATCCCTCATTTTAAATATGATTTAAAATTTATATCAAGATAAATAAAGGGAATTTAAAATTGTTTAAAAGTTCCTACCTTCCATCAACGATCAATGTATGAGATGCTACCCGCGAATACGGTCCGGCTCATATTATTGGGGGAGCCCGTTCGTCGGAAAGCTATACATTGGATCGACACATGTTGTAAGTTGGGTGGAACTCCCATGGGATCGGCTCATATTATTGGGGGATCCACATGGCGACCGTCCATCACAACTTAATATTGATAGGTCATCTTGACATGTCACAATAAACGGCGTCATATTATTGGGCCCTTATTGGACATGAGGTAAAAAAAACGTGGAGGTTGCTTTGGAAGCAATTGGGCTCTACCTTTTGAAAATTATGGTTGGCTGATATTATTCGGGACCATAGTTTGTCAATTGGACTCCATGTTCCCACTAAGGAAAACAGTTTCCCGTTTTCACTAGAGGGTAGTGAAATCGTTAAAATAGTGGGAGTGACATTCATAAAATAAATTTCGCCTATTTTATGTCTTAGTAAATTAATTAAACAAATCACTGATAATTGTCTGTTTCTTTTCAGTATTTCATTAAGATGAATTCGCGCAATCCACTATTCTCTATTCTCGAACAAAATAAACTGACTGGCGCAAACTATACGGAATGGTTCCGTAAGTTGAAGATTGTCTTGACCTCGGAGAAGATGCTCTACGTGTTAGAAAAATCTCCTCCAAAGGAAGCACCAGCTGATATAAGTCCGGAAGAGTTGGCCAAACTTGATATATGGTGGGACCATGATATCAAGGCCAAATGCTATATGCAAGCTTCGATGTCTGATGAACTCCAGAGGCGATTTGAGGATACCGTGAATGCTGCTGACATTCACGTACAACTCAAGGAACTTTTTGGGGCTCAATCGAGAGCTGAAAGGTTCGCTACTGTAAAAGAGCTAATGACGTGTCGCATGCGTGAAGGGACTTCGGTCCGTGATCATGGGGTACGCGTGATTTGGCTCATACAGAAGTTGGTAACGCTTGATTTGGTGTTGGAGCATGAACTCAATGTGGACTTATTACTTCTCTCTCTTCCTTCATCGTTTGACGGTTTTGTGGTGAATTTCAATATGAACAAGATAGAGGCCTCCCTTGAAGAGATGGTCAATATGCTTGTAACATATGAAGCCACTTTAAAGAAGGATAAACCAGTTCTCTTGGTGGGCTCCTCATCTTCAGCTAAGAAGGGGCCAAGTACAAAGGGTAAGAAACGTTCTGCCCCACCCAAGAAAACCGGACCCGAGAAGAAGAACAAGACAAAGGCTTCAAACATGGAAAAGTCCAAGGATGTTTGCCATCACTGCAAGAAACCCGGTCATTGGAAACGTAACTGCAAGGAATATCTAGAGTAGTTGCGAACTGCGAAGGGTATGTTTTATATTGAAATAAATGTTTCACTTAATACTACTTCTTGGGTATTGGATACCGAATGTGGATCTCACATTTGTAATGATTTACAGGTGATGACAAGAATTCGCAAGCTTAGAATGGGTGAGACCCAGCTGAGACTCGGAAATGGTTCTAGAGTTGAAGCCAAAGCTGTGGGAGACGTTTATTTAATTTTGCAGAACGATTTTAAGTTACTTTTGAGAGATGTTTTATTTGTTTCAGATTTGATTAAAAACATTATTTCTGTTTCTATGCTTGATAGAGATGGTTTTTCTTGCAATTTTGTGAATGGGATTTGCAATATTTGCAAGAATGAATGTTTGATTGGAAATGGACAACTTGAAAACGATCTATATAACTTAAAACTAAAAGACGTTCCAATAAATTATGTTGATAAACCGGTAACAACGAACAAAAGGAAAATCGATAGTCAAAACCCGGCAAACCTTTGGCATGCTAGGCTAGGTCATATTTCCTCAAGGAGGATGAACAAGCTAGTGGGAGAGGGCATGTTTGATATGTCTGATATTAACTCTCTACGTACTTGTAAATCCTGCCTGAAAGGAAAAATGACTAAATCTCCATTCAAGGGGAAACCTGAGCGTAGTCAAAATCTGTTGGATTTTATCCATACAGATGTTTGTGGTCCATTTAGAATTGGTACTCAATTTGGCCACACCTACTTCATTACCTTTACTGATGATTATTCAAGGTATGGGTATTTATATTTAATGAAATATAAGTCTGAAGCATTTGAAAAGTTCAAAGAATTCAAGGCTGAAGTAGAAAACAAGCTAGGTAAAAGTATTAAAGCACTTCGATCGGATCGAGGTGGAGAATACTTAAGTACCGAGTTTTTGGACTATCTGAAAGCGAATGGGATTCTCTCTCAGTGGACTCCTCCTATGACACCTCAGCTGAATGGTGTATTGGAGCGTCGTAATCGAACTTTGTTGGAAATGGTTCGATCCATGATGAGCTTCACTGAGCTTCCACCTTCGTTTTGGGGCTACGCGCTTGAAACGGCGGTATTGTTGTTGAACAACGTCCACACCAAAGCAGTGGATAAAACACCATACGAGTTATGGAATGGCAAAGCTCCTAAGTATTCATACTTGAGGATTTGGGGATGTCCTTCTTACGTGAAGCAGATAGTGGGAGATAAGTTGGATAGTCGATCCACCTTATGTTATTTTGTAGGGTATCCGAAGAATTCAATCGGATATTATTTCTATCATCCTACTGAAACAAAAGTGTTTGTTTCAAGGAATGTCACCTTCTTGGAGAAGGAGTTCTTATTGGATAAGAAAGGCGAGATGATGGAACTCAAAGAAATTCGAGAAGAACCCAAGATACAAAATAATGATCCCATACCTCAAGAATCTTCAGAGGACACGCCTATACTTAGAAGATCCGAGAGGACTTCTAGACCTCCTATTCGATATGGTCTTCTTCTTGAAGGGGATCAAGATGAACCCGACGTTGGATGTGATCCAAGAAACTTCAAGGAAGCAATTTCTGATGCGGATTCAAATTTATGGCTTGAAGCTATGCAGTCGGAAATAGATTCGATGCATACAAACCAAGTTTGGTCTTTAGTAGATCCTCCCGATGGAATTGTTCCAATATGGTGTAAATGGATCTACAAGAGAAAGCTTGGGCCTGATGGTAAGGTATTGACCTACAAGGCACGATTGATGGCGAAAGGTTATACTCAAAGACAAGGAGTTGACTATGATGAAACCTTTTCACCAGTTGCAATGTTCAAGTCCATAAGAATCCTTATTGCCATAGCTGCTTGGTATGACTATGAGATATGGCAAATGGATGTGAAGACTGCATTTCTTAATGGAAACATTAAGGAAGAGATCTATATGACGCAGCCTGAGGGATACACATCCATGGAAAGCGAGCATAAGATATGCAAGCTTCAGAGATCGATCTATGGTCTCAAACAAGCATCAAGAAGTTGGAACCAGAAATTTGATGAAACAATAAAGAATTTTGGTTTCATCAAGAACCCGGAGGAACCATGCGTGTACAAGAAAGTAGTTAAGGATGTTGTGACATTCTTAGTACTTTATGTTGATGACATCCTACTCATTGGGAATGACGTAGGGATGTTGCAGTCAACAAAGATATGGTTATCAGGTAGATTCTCGATGAAGGATTTGGGTGAGGCATCCTATATTCTAGGGATACAGATCTATAGAGATAGATCTAAGAGAATGATAGGACTCACTCAATTAACTTACATCGAAACCATATTGAAAAGGTTTTCAATGGATGGGTCCAAGAGAGGACATCTACCTATGTGTCATGGAGTTTCTCTATCCAAGTTCATGTGTCCCAAGACTGATGAAGAGATAGAGAAAATGACACATGTACCATATGCGTCAGCCATAGGTAGTATCATGTATGGGATGATATCTACCAGACCAGATGTAGCATTTGCTCTGAGTGTCACGAGCAGATATCAAGCCAATCCCGGTCAAATGCATTGGAAAGCCGTGAAGGACATTCTTAAGTACTTACGAAGGACTAAGAATATGTTCATGGTATATGGAGGAAGAGAACTGAAATTGGAAGGCTATACCGACTCTAACTTCCAAAGTGACGTGGATGACTCGAAGTCAACCTCTGGATTTGTGTTCTTGCTCAATGGCGGTGCTGTCTCTTGGAAGAGTTCCAAGCAGGACACCACAGCGGATTCCACCACTGAGGCAGAATACATTGCGGCATCAGCTGCTCCTAAAGAGGCCGTTTGGATGAGGAATTTCGTCCAAGAGTTGGGCGTTATTCCTGAAGTTGTTGGTCCAGTCCCGGTGTACTGTGACAACACGGGTGCCGTTTCTCAGGCAAAGGAACCAAGGTCTCATCAAAGATCCAAACACGTACTGAGGAAATGCCACATCATCCGGGAGATCGTGGAAAGAGGAGACATCACTGTCGAGAGAGTGGCCTCTGCAGACAATATCGCTGATCCACTTACTAAGCCCTTGCCAGGACCATTATTTGACAAACATCGCGAAGCAATGGGTCTACGTAGTATGACTAGTTGGCTTTAGGGCAAGTGAGAGATTGAAAGAGTGGGTGCCCGGTGAGCCAACTTGTGGCTAAGGACTTTGATTACTCTATGTATAAACAATCTTTTGTTTAATATAATTTACACTTTTATAATGGCATTTACTTTATCTTTTATCATATTATTATGTTTTGACATACTATAAGATGTTTAGATGAAGACCTGCTATCATGAAACACATCTTATAGTCACTGTATATTCTAAACAGTTCCTAGTCGATTGAGCCGTCCGTTAATAAGGATAAGGATCGCTCGAGATTGAGACTAGCATTTGCGATGCCGAGTACCACGTTTCATTGGTATGGAAAATAGAGATGTTCAAAGCATGCAGATGGATATTCATATGATGAATGATTGAACTACCCTATCCGAACTTTCCAAGTGGTTATCACTTATCGAGTGGATAAAGTCCGCGGTTTTGGTTGTATACCATTAGTCCTTACTACTTGAAACATCATTGAGACTCTATATGCTAGTACTGTACTTTGACTCGTTTACCGACTCTATTGGGGTCATCAGGTGTCGGGATTGGGTGCAGTTACGACACATATAGGAGTCGATGCTTTGTTGTCAAGGATTCACCACATACTTGCTAGTGTGGATATCCTATGCAATCTGAGGAGATATTAGTGTGACGAATCTCTGGCCAGAGTACATGATGTGTTTTAAGAAATGGTTTCTTAGTAGCACATGCGATGTCACTATTTGATCTTCAAGATGTATTGCATAGTTATCGAATCTCGAACGACTCTCGATTTACCAATGGTTGTTGATTCGATCGGGATATATGGATGAAGGGACCGTACTGTACGCTAACCAAAATCTATTGGTTCTTGCAGGCACTATCAGTGATACCTAGGGAATCATGGGGCGATGTTGCTAGGAGCTCTTACCATGATTCGATGGGCAAGTCGAAAATTGTTGTTCCGAGTCACAAGGAGTTGTGAGCCCACGGCTAGCTGTATCCCTGAACCATTGAGGGTGACACAAGTAATGGATTTTTAATTCCCGTTGAGATAGTTAAATTTAAAGAGTTAAATTTAATGAACAAAGAAGTAGGACTTCTTATATCAGAGTAGAGGAGTAAGATTTCCTAAAATGACATAGGGATGGGCATTTTTGGAAATCACTGAATTCGGATTCAGAAAAATTTATCTTGACTTTAAGAGGTGCAGAAATGGTTTCTGTGCACATTGGTGAAATCGGTTTATCAATCGGAGTCATGATGAATTTTATATTAATTTTTGAACATGCGGGCTTTGCTTGTCAGGCTTGAACTTATGACTAATGGGCCCTAAGCTGTTAGCAGCCCACATTATAAATAAGTTATTGCAGTACAGAAATTAAATAATAGAGGTCACAATTTTCGAAAACCCTAGCTGTTTTTCTCTCAAGTGGCCGCCCCCCTCCCTCTCTGCTCGGAAAATTCCAGCCTGTGAATTTTGAATTTGCAGTCTGGTTTAACGGATCAAATTCGTTAATTCTCTTCGTAGAAACTTCTGATAGATTTTCTAGTGCAATCTATCAGAGGGATTAAACTTCTGTTCGTGGACCTGATTGAAGAATTGTTCGTCCATCAGTTCCTGGGATATACAACAAGAGCAGAGTAATCTGTTGGTGTCCATAATCTCGTTTCGAGATTGGAGGTAAATATTTAATTGTTATTTAATTTTTACACGCACAATTTAATCGTAAAGTTTTGATACCCATGATATGGAATTGTTCCATATAAAATTTTTAAAACTTTCGCTGCACCGGGTATCAATTCTGATTGATCTGATCACCGTTTTCCAACACGTTATTCTGGGATGAGATAGGAGAACGGCAAGTTGAGGGTCCCAACTTGGTGCAGCATATTGTAGACAATGTATATTTGATCAAAAAGAGAATTAAAGCTGCTCAAGATCGACAAGCTAGTTATGCTAACCGCAGGCCACTTCAGTTCGTGCCTGGTGAATATGTGTTCTTACGAGTGTCACCTTTCAGGAAGGTGATGAGGTTCGGTCTGAAAGGCAAGTTATCGCCTTGATATATTGGGCCTTTCTAGATACTGAAAAAGATCGGAGATGTTTCATATCGTTTGGCGCTACCGCCATATCTTTCCAGTATACATGATGTATTTCATGTGTCGTTACTTCAAAAGTACATAGCTGATGAATCTCATATTATCCAGCCTACTGATGTTCAGCTAGAGTCAGATCTGTCATATGTTGAACGACCACTCCGTATCTTAGACAGAAAGGAAAAAGTTCTTCGGAACAAGACTATACCACTTGTGATGGTACAGTGGCAGCGCTGTGAGACCTCGGTTCTAAACATCTAATTAAGGAGTAAACAATAATTAAGCATCCAAGATCTAAAAACTAAAAGCAAAGCAAAGGAAATTTTTTTTTTTTTTTTTAAAGAGGGCCGCGCTCGGGCGGCCGAAAACCGCCGCTCTAGCGCGCCCTGGACAGAGGCGCTACTGATCTCAGAGTGGGGTGCGCTCGGGCTGCTAAAAATTGCAGCTCGGGCGCCCCCTACAGTAGAAACAGAACATCAGAAAAACATGCTTTGCAACTCCATCTAAAACTATTCCAATGCAATCCAAATCAACACATACATTATAAATGCAGTTCCTCCGATTAATACATGAAGTTCTAGAGTTTAACAACTACTCCAAAATAGAACATGCCATGATAACAACACGGCAAAGCTTGCATGTCAATACAACATAATAACGAAGTTCGATATCTAAACATGTTCTAACAACACCAAGTAGACATGCTGACACGGCTTCTAAACCGAGTCTCACTGCTACAACTTTCTCTCGGAGCTAACCATGCCTCTTCTGACTTGATCCTGCCCCACCTGTTGCCAAGTACACATACAAAACAAAGCAACAGCCGGATAACCGGTGAGAACGACATTCCCAGTAAAAGCAACATAACAATTTATACAACAATCAACATGCTTTCAATACAACAATTAAATTAATAACAACATAATGAATGCATGTCTTTTAAACCGGGATATCAATCTGATAAATGAGGGATTGCTGCTGTGCTTTTGGGATCCCGAGGATAAGATCACGTAACAACTCACCGACTCTCCCAATCAAGGTGGTGCCACGTATCTCACTCCTCTAGACTTTGAGCAACTATAATGAGTATGCTAGCACTAGGCGAAACGACTACAACCTAGGCCACTCAATCATAGTTCCCAAACGTCCAAACAAAAAGGGCGGTTCTGCCCGCTGAAACAAGATTGGCTCAAGATGAATGCATAACATAAATATAACACATAAGTCATTTAACAAAAGCCAATACAATCAAACAAGACACAAGTTCCTCATGCTAGAACAAGTGTAAATGCAAGTATGTGATTTCAAAGGGAAAACTCGAGAACCACAGTCCCGAGTATGCTATCCCGCTACGATGACTGCTTTTACCTTTCAATGCAGTAGCTTCCAACTCTGGATACGCTACAAAAGAGACTGTATCAACAACTATACAATCTAACAACAACAAGGCAACGGTTCAAGGAAATGCTCTATACCGTTCTTTGTTCAAATCTCGGAAACGATCAAACAGCTGCTAACTCTGGGCTTGATACCTCCAAACGAATTTGTACTGAGACAAATGAATGATCAATAACCAAGATCAACTTATAAGCCAAGTTCCAACAACTCAAAAACGGTTCAAAATCCCCAAAACTCAAACCGACGGCATAACGGCTATAACTGAACAAACCGGCAACGCAGACGGCAGTTCAATACCGATAACAACTCAATTCAATGCTAATACAACAACAACAAGACAAACCCAACAAATCTCAAAACCATGATTTTCGAAAATGGATTCCAAAAATCATAACAATTCCGAACGTCGCTCTATTTCAAAACCGACAGATAATAAACGATCAGAACTCTGTCAAGAACAACATACTCGAATCTAGAACGATTCTAACAACATCCAAAAACTAGAATGTATCGGATCGAAGAAGAACTTACGATATAACAGAGCTCTCACTGCAGTGATCGATAATCTGCCTTCAGAAATAATTTCCAACGGACGGATCGAGCCCGGAATGAAATCACAAAGCTCAAAAGCTCAAAAGTGGCATCTACAATGGAGGAGGCGTGCTTGAGGAAGGAGGAGAAGGCTTCTCCAATCAAATCCAAGTGTAGATAATATATAAAAATCAATATTTGCGTTTTAGTCCCTGAAATTTCCAAAATTTGCAAAAAGGACCCTGATCTAAATCAAACCGGCTCGAGAACTCTGTAATCTCTGATTAACTCAAATAAACTCATTTAAGATAAAAACGGGGCGTTACAATTCTCCCCCACTAAGAAGAGATTTCGTCCTCGAAATCAATAAGAACCACAACTCATAAGATAGAATAAAGAACAAAAGACAGTAAGAAGAACTCACGTCATCCGAATAACTCTGGAAATCGCTGTCTCATGCCAGACTCTGTCTCCCAAGTCGCTTCCTCGACGCCGTGACGGCTCCACTGCACTTTCACTAACGGGATCGACTTGGTTCTGAGTTGCTTTTCTTTCCGATCAAGGATCTGAATCGGTCGTTCAAAGTAGCTCAGAGTCTCGTCTAACTCGGCTTCGTCAGGCTAAAGGATATGAGAAGGATCTGGATGATACTTTCGCAGCATAGAGACGTGAAAAACATCATGGATACCAGATAAAGACGGAGGAAGTGTAAGTCTGTAGGCAAGATCGCCTATCTTCTCGAGAATCTCGTACGGCCCGATGAATCTCGGAGATAACTTCCCTCTCTTACCGAATCTGACAGTGCCTCTGAAAGGAGAAATCTTAAGGAAAACACGGTCTCCCTGCTCAAAACTCAGAGGTCGACGTCTGACATTTGCATATTTCGCCTGTCTATCTTGAGCTGACTTCATTCTGGTCTGAATGATCTTAACCTGCTCTGCCATATCTCTAAGCATATCCGGTCCCAAATCTGGTGACTCGGACAAGTCATCCCAAAACAACGGAGATCGGCATTTCTTACCGTACAATGCCTCAAAAGGCGCCATACCAATACTCGCTTGGAAGCTGTTGTTGTAAGAAAACTCGACAAGAGGCAAAGAATCCTGCCAACTAGTGCCAAAGTCTAGCACTACCGCTTGCAGCATATCCTCTAACGTCTGGATAGTCCGCTCTGACTGTCCATCGGTCTGAGGATGATAAGCTGTACTCAGATGCAATCGAGTACCAAGTGCCCCCTGAAGACTGTGCCAGAAGTGCGAAGTGAATCTAGGGTCTCTGTCTGAAACGATCAACTTCGGCACCCCATGCAGTCTCACAATATTGCTAATATACAACTCAGCCATCTGATCATTACGATACGTCATCCTGTACGGAATAAAACAAGCAGACTTCGTCAATCGGTCGATCACTACCCAAATGGCATCGCATCCTCGAACGGATCGTGGTAGCTTCGTGACGAAATCCATGGAAATGTGATCCCACTTCCATTCAGGAATAGATAGACTATGCAACAGACCTCCTGGTCGCTTCCGTTCTGCTTTCACCTGTTGACAATTCAAACACCGAGATACAAACCTCGCTACGTCGCTCTTCATTCTCTTCCACCAAAACTGGTTCTTCAGATCGTTGTACATCTTACAACCTCCAGGATGAATACTAAACCGACTGCAATGAGCCTCTCGGAGAATACGCTGTTTCAACTCCGAAATATCAGGCACAACAACACGGTTATTCACGAACAAAACATCATCTATAACCTGGAATTCAGACTGATGACCCGATCTGACTTTCTCTACTGAAATCTGGATTCTCGGCTCAGATTTCTGTGCTTCTCTGATTGCAACAAACAACTCTGGCTCGGCTTGAATAGCAAACACTCTGATAGTCTCCCTATCTGTTTCAAACTCTAAACCAGAAGTGCAACAATCGTCGATCAACTGGGAAACACCCATAATAAAAAGAGATAAAGAACAAAGCTTTCGGCTCAAGGCATCTGCAACTGCATTCAACTTTCCCGGATAATACTTGATTTCACAGTCGAAATCCTTCAACAGATCTAACCATCTTCTCTGTCTCATATTTAGCTCTGCCTGTGAAAACAAGTACTTAAGGCTCTTATGGTCAGAAAAGATCTCGAAAGACTCACCATAAAGATAGTGACGCCAGATCTTCAGAGCAAAGACGATCGCAGCTAGTTCAAGATCATGAACCGGATAACGAGTCTCGTGTGGTTTTAGCTGCCTCGATGCATACGCTATCACATGCTTATGCTGCATAAGAACACAACCCAAGCCTCGGTTAGAAGCATCAAAATAGACTGTGAAACCTCCAGTACCCTTCGGAATAGAAAGAATTGGATCACTGGTCAGTCTCCTCTTCAGATCAACAAAGCTAGCCTCACAATCTGGAGTCCAAACAAAAGACGCATTCTTCTGAGTCAGCTGGGTAATTGGCTTGGCAATAGACGAGAAACCCTCGATGAAACGACGGTAATAACCAGCTAAACCCATGAAGCTTCGGATCTCCGGCACTGAAGTAGGTCTATGCCAATTCATAACCGCTTCAATCTTGCTGGGATCGACAGAAATCCCATCTTCAGAAATAATATGACCGAGAAAGACAACTCGATCTAACCAGAATTCACACTTAGACAGCTTGGCAAACAACTGCTCAACTCGCAAAATCTGCAGTACGGTCCTCAAGTGCTCTGCTGTTGGAGAACGCGGTCAGATCAGATCAATCAGAATTGATACCCGGTGCAGCGGAAGTTTAAAAATTTTATATGGAACGATTCCATAATGGGTATCAAAACTTTAAGATTAAATTGTGTGTGTAAAAATTAAATAACAATTATAAATTTTTACCTCCAATCTCGAATCGAGATTATGGACACCAACAGATTGCTCTGCTCTTGTTGTATATCCCTGGAACTGATGGACGAACTGTTCTTCAATCAGGTCCACGAACGGATATTTAATCCCTCTGATAGATTGCACTAGAAAATCTATCAGAATTTTCTACGAAGAGAATTAACGAATTTGATCCGTTAAACCAGACTGTAATTCAAAATTCACAGACTGGATTTTCCCGAGCAAAGGGGAGGGGGGCGGCCACTGTTAGAGAAAAATACTAGGTTTTTTCGAAAATTGTGACCTGTTGTGTGTAATTTCTGTACTGCAATAACTTATTTATAATGTAGGCCGCTAACAGCTTAGGGCCCATTAGTCATAAGTTCAAGCCTGACAAGCAAAGCCTGCATGTTCAGAAATTAATATAAAATTCATCGTGACTCTGATTGATAAACCAATTTTACCAATGTTCACAGAAACCATTTCTGCACCTTTTAAAGTCAAGATAAATTTTTCTGAATCCGAATTCAGTGATTTCCAAAAATGCCCATCCCTATGTCATTTTAGGAAATCTTACTCCTCTACTCTTAAATAAGAAGTCCCACTTCTTTGTTCATTAAATTTAACTCTTTAAATTTAACTATCTCAACGGGGATTAAAAATCCATTACTCTGTGTGACCCTCAATGGTTCAGGGATACAGCTAGCCGTGGGCTCACAACTCCTTGTGACTCGGAACAACAATTTCCGACTTGCCCATCGAATCATGGTAAGAGCGCCTAGCAACATCGCCCCATGATTCCCTAGGTATCACTGATAGTGCCTGCAAGAACCAATAAATTTTGGTTAGCGTACAGTACGGTCCCTTCATCCATATATCCCGATCGAATCAACAACCATTGGTAAATCGAGAGTCGTTCGAGATTCGATAACTATGCAATACATGTTGAAGATCAAATAGTGACATCGCATGTGCTACTAAGAAACCATTTCTTAAAACACATCATGTACTTTGGCCAGAGATTCGTCACACTAATATCTCCTCAGATCGCATAGGATATCCACACTCGCAAGTATGTGGTGAATCCTTGACAACAAAGCATCGACTCCTATATGTGTTGTAACTGTACCCAATCCCGACACCTGATGACCCCAATAGAGTCGGTAAACGATTCAAAGCACAGTACTAGCATATAGAGTCTCAATGATGTTTCAAGTAGTAAGGAGTAATGGTGTACAACCAAAACCGCGGACTTTATCCACTCGATAAGTGATAACCACTTGGAAAGTCCGGATAGGGTAGTTCGATCATTCATCATATGAATATCCATTTGCATGCTTCGAACATCTCTATGTTCCCTTCCAATGAAACGTGGTACTCTGCATCGCAAATGCTAGTCTCAAACTCGAGCGATCCTTATCCTTATTATCGGACGGCTCAATCGACTAGGAACATTTTAGAATATACAGTGACTATAAGATGTGTTTCATGATAGCCATCCCCATGTGCTACCACATCTTACATACACTATAGTATATTCAAGGTCTTTATCAAAACAACAATAGTATATCACAATATCACAATATGAAGAAAGATAAAGTCATTGCCATTAATAAAAGTGTAAATTATATTTAAACAAAAGATTGTTTATACAAAGAGTCATCAAAGCCCTTAGCCACAAGTTGGCACACCGGGCACCCACTCTTTCAATCTCCCACTTGCCCTAAAGCCAACTAGTCATACTACGTAGACCCATTGCTTCGCGATGCTTGTCAAATAATGGTCCTGGCAAGGGCTTAGTAAGTGGATCAGCGATATTGTCTGCAGAGGCCACTCTTTCGACAGTGATGTCTCCTCTTTCCACAATCTCCCGAATGATGTGGTATTTCCTCAGTACGTGTTTGGATCTTTGATGAGACCTTGGTTCCTTTGCCTAAGCAACGGCACCCGTGTTGTCACAGTACACCGGGACTGGACCAACAACTTCAGGAATGACGCCCAACTCTTGGACGAAATTCCTCATCCAAACGGCCTCTTTAGCAGCGGCTGATGCTGCAATGTATTCTGCCTCAGTGGTGGAATCCGCTGTGGTGTCCTGCTTGGAACTCTTCCAAGAGACAGCACCGCCATTGAGCATGAACACAAATCCAGAGGTTGACTTCGAGTCATCCACGTCACTTTGGAAGCTAGAGTCGGTGTAGCCTTCCAATTTTAGATATTCTTAGTCCTTCGTAAGTACTTAAGAATTTCCTTCACGGCTTTCCAATGCATTTGACCGGGATTAGCTTGATATCTGCTCGTGACACTCAGAGCAAATGCTACATCCGGTCTGGTAGATATCATCCCATACATGATACTATCTATGGCTGACGCATATGGTACATGTGTCATTTTCTCTATCTCTACATCAGTCTTGGGACACATAGACTTGGATAGAGAAACTCCATGACACATAGGTAGATGTCCTCTCTTGGACCCATCCATTGAAAACCGTTTCAATATGGTGTCGATGTAGGTTGCTTGAGTGAGTCCTATCATTCTCTTAGATCTATCTCTATAGATCTGTATCCCTAGAATATAGGATGCCTCACCCAAATCCTTCATCGAGAATCTACCTGATAACCATATCTTTGTTGACTGCAACATCCCTACATCATTTCCAATGAGTAGGATGTCATCAACATAAAGTACTAAGAATGTCACAGCATCCTTAACTACTTTCTTGTACACGCATGGTTCCTCCGGGTTCTTGATGAAACCAAAATCCTTTATTGTTTCATCAAATTTCTGGTTCCAATTTCTTGATGCTTGTTTTAGACCATAGATTGATCTCTGAAGCTTGCATACCTTATGCTCGCTTCCCATGGATGTGTATCCCTCAGGCTGCGTCATATAGATCTCTTCCTTAATGTTTCCATTAAGAAATGAAGTCTTCACATCCATTTGCCATATCTCATAGTCATACCAAGCAGCTATGGCAATAAGGATTCTTATGGACTTGAACATTGCAACTGGTGAAAAGGTTTCATCATAGTCAACTCCTTGTATTTGAGTATAACCTTTCGCCACCAATCGCGCCTTGTAGGTCAATACCTTACCATCAGGACCAAGCTTTCTCTTGTAGATCCATTTACACCCTATTGGAACAATTCCATCGGGAGGATCTACTAAAGGCCAAACTTGGTTTGTATGCATCGAATCTATTTCCGACTGCATAGCTTCAAGCCATAAATTTGAATCCGCATCAGAAATTGCTTCCTTGAAGTTTCTTGGATCACATCCAACATCGGGTTCATCTTGATCCCCTTCAAGAAGAAGACCATATCGAATAGGAGGTTTAGAAGTCCTCTCGGATCTTCTAAGTATAGGCGTGTCCATCAATGGTTCCTGAGGTGTAGGATCGTTATTTTGTATTTCGGGTTCTTCTCGAATTTTTTCGAGTTCCATCATCTCGCCTTTCTTATCCAATAAGAACTCCTTCTCCAAGAAGGTGGCATTCCTTGAAACAAACACCTTTGTTTCAGCAGGATGATAGAAATAATATCCGATTGAATTCTTCGGATATCCTACAAAATAACATAAGGTGGATCGACTATCCAACTTATCTCCCACTATCTGCTTCACGTAAGCAGGACATCCCCAAATCCTCAAGTACGAATACTTAGGAGCTTTGCCATTCCATAACTCGTATGGTGTTTTGTCCACTGCTTTGGTGTGGACGTTGTTCAACAACAATACCACCGTTTCAAGTGCATAGCCCCAAAACGAAGGTGGAAGCTCAGTAAAGCTCATCATGGATCGAACCATGTCCAACAAAGTTCGATTAAGACGCTCCGATACACCATTCAGCTGTGGTGTCATAGGAGGAGTCCACTGAGAGAGAATCTCATTCTCTTTCAGATAGTCCAAAAACGTGATACTTAAGTATTCTCCACCTCGATCCGATCAAAGTGTTTTAATACTTTTACCTAGCTTGTTTTCTACTTCAGCCTTGAATTCTTTGAACTTTTCAAATGCTTCAGACTTATATTTCATTAAATATAAATACCCATACCTAGAATAATCATCAGTAAAGGTAATGAAGTAGGTGTGGCCATATTGAGTACCAATTCTAAATGGACCACAAACATCTGTATGGATCAAATCCAACAGATTTTGACTACGCTCAGGTTTCCCCTTAAAAGGAGATTTAGTCATTTTTCCTTTCAAGCAGGACTCATAAGTAGGTAGAGAGTTAATATCAGACATATCAAACATGCCCTCTCCCACTAGCTTGTTCATCCTCCTTGAGGAAATATGACCTAGCCTAGCATGCCAAAGGTTTGCCGGGTTTTGACTATCGATTTTTCTTTTGTTTGTTGTTGCCGGTTTATCAACATAATTTATTGGAACGTCTTTCAATTTTAAGTTATATAGATCGTTTTCAAGTTGTCCATTTCCAATCAAACATTTATTATTGTAAATATTGCAAATCTCATTCACAAAATTGCAAGAAAAACCATCTCTATCAAGCATAGAAACAGAAATAATGTTTTTAATAAAATCTGGAACAAATAAAACATCTCTCAAAAGTAACTTAAAATCGTTCTGCAAAATTAAATAAACATCTCCCACAGCTTTAGCTTCAACTTTGGAACCATTTCCGAGCTTCAGCTGGGTCTCACCCATTCTAAGCTTGCGACTTCTTGTCATCACCTGCAAATCATTGCAAATGTGAGATCCAAATCCGGTATCCAATACCCAAGAAGTAGTATTAAGTGAAACATTTATTTCAATATAGAACATACCCTTCGCAGTTCGCAACTGCTCTAGATATTCCTTGCAGTTACGCTTCCAATGACCGGGCTTCTTGCAGTAATGGCAAACATCCTTGGACTTTTCCATGTTTGAAGCCTTTGTCTTGTACTTCTTCTCGGGTTCGATTTTCTTGGGTGGGGCAGAACGTTTCTTACCCTTTGTGCTTGGCCCCTTCTTAGCAGAAGAAGAGGAGCCCACCAAGAAAGCCGGTTTATCCTTCTTTAAAGTGGATTCATATGTTACAAGCATATTGACCATCTCTTCAAGGGAGGCCTCTATCTTGTTCATATTGAAATTCACCACAAATCCGTCAAACGAAGAAGGAAGAGACAGAAGTAATAAGTCCACGTTGAGTTCATGCTCCAACACCAAATCAAGTGTTACCAACTTCTGTATGAGCCAAATCACTCGTACCCCATGATCACGGACCGAAGTCCCTTCACGCATGCGACACGTCATTAGCTCCTTTACAGTAGCGAACCTTTCAGCTCTCGATTGAGCCCCAAAAAGTTCCTTGAGTTGTACGTGAATGTCAGCAGCATTCACGGTGTCCTCAAATCGCCTCTGGAGTTCATCAGACATCGAGGCTTGCATATAGCATTTGGCCTTGATATCATGGTCCCACCATGTATCAAGTTTGGCTAACTCTTCTGGACTTATGTCAGCTGGTGCTTCCTTCGGAGGAGATTTTTCTAACACGTAGAGCATCTTCTCCGAAGTCAAGACAATCTTCAACTTACGGAACCATTCCGTATAGTTTGCGCCAGTCAATTTATTTTGTTCGAGGATCGAGAAAAGTGGATTACGCGAATTCATCTTTATGAAATACTGAAAAGAAACAGACAAATATCAGTGATTGTTTAATTAATTTACTAAGACATAAAATAGGCGAAATTTATTTTTCTCACTCCCACTATTTTAACGATTTCACTACCCTCTAGTGAAAACGGGAAACTGTTTTCCTTAGTGAGAACATGGAGTCCAATTGACAAACTATGGTCCCGAATAATATCAGCCAACCATAATTTTCAAAAGGTAGAGCCCAATTGCTTCTAAAGCAACCTCCACGTTTTTTACCTCATGTCCAATAAGGGCCCAATAATATGACGCCATTTATTGTGACATGTCAAGATGACCCATCAATATTAAGTTGTGATGGACGGTCGCCATGTGGATCCCCCAATAATATGAGCCGATCCCATGGGAGTTCCACCCAACTTACAACATGTGTCGATCCAATGTACAGCTTTTCGACGAACGGGCCCCCCCAATAATATGAGCCGGACCGTATCCGCGGGTAGCATCTCATACATTGATCGTTGATGGAAGGTAGGAACATTTAAACAATTTTAAATTTCCTTTATTTATCTTGATATCAATTTTAAATCATATTTAAAATGAGGGATTTTAATTTTGAAAATTTGTCTCATCATTTTAAAATTTTGTATGCTTGTCGGATTCACACAATTTTGTCTAAAACATGCATACAACAATAATATCACATATTATATAGGATGATCGATTCCATTTCTAATCGACCCGTGGTTGCCAATCACGAGTCTTAGTCCAATCCTAGGTAATATGCAGTATGCAATGCAATCCTATTACATTGAGCTTCCAATTTACATTTCTTCTGTCTTTATTGTCTGCTGGGCCCACCTTCATCTTCAAATCTTCATCTCCCACTAAGTCTAGTGTATTTACAATAAATAACCATGACAAGTAGGGGATACATTTTAAGGGGTGGGAACGGGCCATAAACCAAGCCCACTTTTATTACATATGATAATTCATATTGGGCCATAAACCAGGCCCATTAATAAATCCAACAACAATAAAAACAAATGTAAATTCCTAACATACACCTACAAAATTGGTCATGGCAATCGATCATCCTTATCCAGTAACATTTAATTCAAAATTAATTTATTGGATAACATGCAATGGAAATTTAAATTTAAAAGGATAAAATCATATTCCATATATAAAATCTTATTTTACATACAAAATCATATTTTATCTTTTTATCAAATAAAATCATATTTTACATATAAAATCCAATTTTATACATAAAATCATATTTTACTCAATATATCCATAAGATCATATCTTATCATCAATTGTACCAAAAATAATTAATTTCAAAATTCAATTTAACGGATAAAATATTTAAATTTTCCAAAAATTCAAATTTATCCAAAAATCAATTTTAAAAATTTCGAACTCGAACAATTCGATCCGATGCCTCGTGGACCAATCAAAAACAATTTTCGATCGGACCAAAAATAGAATTTTAACATATTAAAATTTTAATTTTAAAAATTAAAAATTAATTTTTCCGCGGGCCGCCCAGGACGTTCCCGGGCTGCCCGCGCCCCAAAGGGGCTCGGGCCGGGCAGCCCGGCTGCCCCTAGGGCAGCGCCGTGCGCTGCCCGGGTTTTGCCCGAAAATTTTTTTTTTTTTTTTTTAAAATATTTATTTTGTTTCAAAAACCGTGGCTTAAAAATTTTTGTACAATCGATTAATTTAATCGCTTGATCTGAGCAACCTGGCTCTGATACCACTGCTGGAGAACGCGGTCAGATCAGATCAATCAGAATTGATACCCGGTGCAGCGGAAGTTTAAAAATTTTATATGGAACGATTCCATAATGGGTATCAAAACTTTACGATTAAATTGTGTGTGTAAAAATTAAATAACAATTATAAATTTTTACCTCCAATCTCGAATCGAGATTATGGACACCAACAGATTGCTCTGCTCTTGTTGTATATCCCTGGAACTGATGGACGAACTGTTCTTCAATCAGGTTCACGAACGGATATTTAATCCCTCTGATAGATTGCACTAGAAAATCTATCAGAAGTTTCTACGAAGAGAATTAACGAATTTGATCCGTTAAACCAGACTGTAATTCAAAATTCACAGACTGGATTTTCCCGAGCAGAGGGGAGGGGGGCGGCCACTGTTAGAGAAAAATACTAGGTTTTTTCAAAAATTGTGACCTGTTGTGTGTAATTTCTGTACTGCAATAACTTATTTATAATTTAGGCCGCTAACAGCTTAGGGCCCATTAGTCATAAGTTCAAGCCTGACAAGCAAAGCCCGCATGTTCAGAAATTAATATAAAATTCATCGTGACTCTGATTGATAAACCGATTTTACCAATGTTCACAGAAACCATTTCTGCACCTTTTAAAGTCAAGATAAATTTTTCTGAATCCGAATTCAGTGATTTCCAAAAATGCCCATCCCTATGTCATTTTAGGAAATCTTACTCCTCTACTCTTAAATAAGAAGTCCCTCTTCTTTGTTCATTAAATTTAACTCTTTAAATTTAACTATCTCAACGGGGATTAAAAATCCATTACTCTGTGTGACCCTCAATGGTTCAGGGATACAGCTAGCCATGGGCTCACAACTCCTTGTGACTCGGAACAACAATTTCCGACTTGCCCATCGAATCATGGTAAGAGCGCCTAGCAACATCGCCCCATGATTCCCTAGGTATCACTGATAGTGCCTGCAAGAACCAATAGATTTTGGTTAGCGTACAGTACGGTCCCTTCATCCATATATCCCGATCGAATCAACAACCATTGGTAAATCGAGAGTCGTTCGAGATTCGATAACTATGCAATACATCTTGAAGATCAAATAGTGACATCGCATGTGCTACTAAGAAACCATTTCTTAAAACACATCATGTACTCTGGCCAAAGATTCGTCACACTAATATCTCCTCAGATCGCATAGGATATCCACACTCGCAAGTATGTGGTGAATCCTTGACAACAAAGCATCGACTCCTATATGTGTTGTAACTGTACCCAATCCCGACACCTGATGACCCCAATAGAGTCGGTAAACGAGTCAAAGCACAGTACTAGCATATAGAGTCTCAATGATGTTTCAAGTAGTAAGGACTAATGGTGTACAACCAAAACCGCGGACTTTATCCACTCGATAAGTGATAACCACTTGGAAAGTCCGGATAGGGTAGTTCGATCATTCATCATATGAATATTCATTTGCATGCTTCGAACATCTCTATGTTCCCTACCAATGAAACGTGGTACTCTGCATCGCAAATGCTAGTCTCAAACTCGAGCGATCCTTATCCTTATTATCGGACGGCTCAATCGACTAGGAACAGTTTAGAATATACAGTGACTATAAGATGTGTTTCATGATAGTCATCCCCATGTGCTACCACATCTTACATACACTATAGTATATTCAAGGTCTTTATCAAAACAACAATAGTATATCACAATATCACAATATGAAGAAAGATAAAGTCATTGCCATTAATAAAAGTGTAAATTATATTTAAACAAAAGATTGTTTATACAAAGAGTCATCAAAGCCCTTAGCCACAAGTTGGCTCACCGGGCACCCACTCTTTCATCTGCATGGTCAGTACGGTTCTTCGAGTAGATAAGAATATCATCGATGAAGATAATGACGAACTCATCTAAATAACGCTGAAAGATACGGTTCATCAAACCCATAAAAAGCGCTGGAGCGTTAGTCAAACCGAACGGCATGACTATAAACTCAAAGTGACCATACCTCGTTCTGAATGCGGTCTTAGGAACATCTTCCTCTCGCACTCTCAGCTGATGGTAGCCTGACCTCAGATCAATCTTAGAGTAGACAGAGGAACCCTGCAGCTGATCAAACAAGTCATCTATTCGGGGTAAAGGATACCTGTTTTTAACTGTAGCCTGATTCAATTGACGGTAGTCGATACAGAGTCGCATAGAACCATCCTTCTTCCGAACAAAAAGCACAGGAGCACCCCAAGGCGATACACTAGGTCTGATGTATCCCTTGGCAATCAAATCCTCAAGCTGCTCCTTCAACTCTCTCAATTCAACAAGTGCCATACGATAAGGAGCTTTTGAAATCGGTTGAGTACCTGGCACTAAGTCAATACTGAATTCGACTTCTTGAATAGGCGGCAATCCAGGAACATCTTCCGGAAACACATCCGCAAAATCTCTAACCACTGGTATATCGACCAAAGCTGGGCTAGATTTCAGTACATCAACTTCATACACCAAAAATCCTTCTGCACCTTTCTGTAGCAAACGAGTCATAGATAACTGATAAGTGCATTTTGTATGCATTATTTCATGTTATTTTTATGTCTATTTTGTGTGCATTCATATTATTTTTATGTGTTTTTATGTGTTTTAGTTCATGTGTGTGTATTTCACTCCTTGGGTTAATTTTGTAGGAAAATGGATTTTTGAAGAGTGAATTACGGAGCAGCCTTGATCGAAAAATCATATTTAATTTTAGAGACATTTAAATCCAACCTCCACCATTCAGATTAAAGTTAAAGATGTTTTGAAGCTGCTGTCCAAATTTCAGCTCAATCCGACGGCTAGATCTCAAGATATGAATTTTTGAAAATTGTCGCTCGGGCGCAGATTTTTTGTACTGCGCGCGCGCGAGAATCAAGCTCGCGCGCGCGCGAGTCCGACGTACAGGCCTCTGTTTTTATGTGCTGCGCGCGCGCGCGCGTGTTCGAGGTCATATGTGTTCCAAAAAATCCTTGTTTTGAGAGGAAATTAACTGATAGGCGTTCCGGACCATATATATACAATATATAACATATTTTTGAGGGTTTGGGAAGCTCTAGAGCGCAGACAACGCAAGAGGAGGCGGCTACAAGGCTTGGGAGAGAAGATTTCTTCTTTTTTTTCTTTTTTTTATTTTTATTTTTGAATTATTGTTTTTAATTATTGAGTAGTTTATTTTCAACCAAGACGGCGTGATTGGGCCGAACAAATTCATGTAGAAAACTTGGATGTTTGTTTGGGAATTTTTAGAGTTGATTTTATTTTATTGATTGTCAGATTTATATTTGTCTTGTGAATAGTCTGATCAACTGTTTTCTTGCATGTTAATCAATTCCAAATCGACAGATGAGGTTTTGATTTTGATCACTCTGATAATTAACATATTGTAAAACCGACTAAAAATAGAATTCGGTTTCAGTGTGCGGTTTAGGTGTAAACTGAATTTTTACAAATATTTAATGCATTCAAATTTGATTAGAATTACGAAAGATTAGTTCATCAATATTTGAATAGGTTTGATTGTTCTAGAAATAGTCCTTTGAACAAATTAGGAGAATTCCCGTGAATTAAGATTAAATCTGAGTCCTGAATTGACTACATGTTACAAAATTTGTTCGGTACCTACGTGTGTCTTGGTTGTCTTTGTCTTGATTATTTTTATCTTCAGTTATTTTTATTCTTATTTCTTAATCAGTTTTTATTTTATATTCTTATTTTATTTAATTCAAAATCCTTTTATTATTTTGTCTAGATTAAGTAAAATAATTAATTCTTGAGAATTGACTGCAGTCCCTGTGGGATTGATACTTGGACTCTCAGTCCACTTTACTATTACTTGACCTGGTGTGCTTGCCAGTAGATTTTTATCAAACCGATTTAGCCGGTCAAGTTTTTGGCGCCGTTGCCGGGGACTGTTTAGTTGATATTAGGATAAATTATTTGCTTGAGGCTAGACATTTTTTTTTATTTCTATCTTTTCGTTCTTTTCGTTTTTTTTTATTTTATTTTAATTTTGATTTTTTTTCTTTTCTTTTGCTTGTGAGGTACTTGGAGATGGATCATCATCAGGTGTTCACAAGATTTGGCCAGCAATACTTGGAGCCATTCTATGCTGTTTGGGGGAGATTCAATGATTTGGCGAACAGATTTCGATGCCATAAATTTTCGAGCTACACCCTCACTCAATTTTTTTATGGTGGTTTGGATGAGATTACAAGAAGTTGGGTGGATTATGGAGCGTTGGCCACTGGCAATCAATTGTTTAGAAGAGATGAAGACAGTGCGATTCACTTGTTAAATGATATGGCAGATTTTGACTACCATTGGCATTGTGATCCTTCACTGCAGGGTTGGAGTCACCAATATCCTCCAGATATCAACTTTAAAAATTTTGCGAATCAGCCACCGGAGCATCAAGAAGAGTGCATAGGGCATTCCGAAGATTATGTGGCTCAGTTGGAAAATCTTGTGCAACAGCAGACAGAGTCAAATCAATTTTTAGAAAGCCGCATAAGTCTTTTGGATGAACAGATTGCGCTTATTAGAGAACCAGTTTTGGATATCTGCCAATTGAGTGAAGTAACTGAGCCAGAGCATGAAGAAATCATTTTTGAGGAATCTTCTTGTGAGGATGAGCCAAACAAGATAGTGGAGAAGGAAGAACCATACAAGGAGAGAGATTTTACCTCGTCAGTGGTCGTTTTATGTACACCGTTAGAAGATACTTTTTTGCCATTGACGCCACCTCCACATTATTACATCCTCTTTGAGCTTCAGCCTAGAATCAGAGTCTCTTTCCAAAGGAAAAATTTCATGCCGAGTACTGTTGGACCGACAAGCTTAAACTGCAAATATCACGCCAAGCTTGAGGGCGAAGAAATTCAAAACCCATACGTAGAATCGTATGATTCTTACTATGGGCGGCAGCCGCTCTTTGATGGTGGCTTCTGCATAGTCGGGCTATAGACTATAATTTTAGCGCTGACTGGGAGGCAACCCAATGTTTTTGCTTTTGTTTTTATTTTGTTTTTTTTTTATATTTTGTTTTTATTTGATTTTGTTTTCTTTCCCATGCCAGTTGGTCATGCCTGCCGATATATCTAGACTGATGCTACTGTCCCAGCTGATGCCGTCAAGAAGGAAGAGAATGAAACAAAAACCAGGGGAGTGTTATTTCTGTTTTCATTGTGTTTTTGTTCGTTTTGAATTCTGTTCATTGTCTGAAGCATTGAGGTCAATGCTTTGGATAAGTATGGGGGGGGGGGGGGTAGACTAGTTTATTTCATTATGTTTTGTGTTTGTGTTGCATAATGTTCGTTTCATGTCTGTTTGCATATAGTGTGTTTTTGTTGTTGTTTGTGTTGTCCTGCATGGGTAGGATAAGTCATGGTAGCCTATGATGATGAAGTTTGAAAAAATGGATTTTTGAAAAAATTTTGCTCTTGACTGGACATGAGAAACTTTAGGTTGAACCGTGAATATTTTTAAGCACTAATGTTAGACCAGTGAATTGTAGCGAAATATTTGATGAAGTTTCTGTCTGTTTGACCATTGCACGGCAATAGGTGGTTTGTGGATCTTGATTGTGTTCTATGAATTTTGAAGAGGCTCTAGTTTACACTTATGATCTTGGGCGCACCTAGAAAAATTTATATACAATTCCATCCGGGCCTTGAAAGGATTAAAATCCTAAAAAAAAAAAAATCAAATTTAAGGCTAAGTATGCGGATTCAACGGGATTGATGCTCCATCCGGGCTATAGACGAGGGGATTAGAAAGAAAAAATAGAATGATTTTTCGTATCCTAGCCAATTATAGCTAAGTCAGCGGGTAATTATTGGGGCTATTGCAATACCGGGTGCAAAATCCGGAGGTGTGTAATTCATTATCTCAAGGGAGGTGGGTTTGTCTAGAGGTCGTTGGAAGGAATGAGCACTTGAAGAGTTAAACTTGCACTAATTTGTCATAGGTCGCTAAGCAGATTTGAGACGAATTCGGTCTAAGTTGTATGAAACTGGAATGACATTTCACACACACACGTTCACGTTCAACCGAAGGTGTATTATGAAAAGTTGCGAGCATGTCTGTGTTTTATGTTTTGTGATTAAACTTCTCAGAGGCTTTGCACATTTATGAATCGTCCTCACTTATGTTTTTGTTTGCATGTTGTTTTTTCATGTCTTGCTCGAGGGCGAGCAAGGTTTAAGTATGGGGGTATTGATAAGTGCATTTTGTATGCATTATTTCATGTTATTTTTATGTCTATTTTGTGTGCATTCATATTATTTTTATGTGTTTTTATGTGTTTTAGTGCATGTGTGTGTATTTCACTCCTTGGGTTAATTTTGTAGGAAAATGGATTTTTGAAGAGTGAATTACAGAGCAGCCTTGATCGAAAAATCATATTTAATTTTAGAGACATTGAAATCCAATCTCCACCGTTCCGATTACAGTCAAAGATGTTTTGAAGCTGCTGTCCAAATTTCAGCTCAATCCGATGGCTAGATCTCGAGATATGAATTTTTGAAAATTGTCGCTCGGCGCAGCTTTTTTGTACTACGCGCGCGCGAGAATCAAGCTCGCGCGCGCGCGAGTCCGACGTACAGGCCTCTGTTTTTATGTGCTGCGCGCGCGCGCGCGTGTTTGGGGGTAATATGTGTTCCGAAAAATCCTTGTTTTGAGAGGAAATTAACTGATAGGCATTCCGGACTATATATATACAATATATAACATATTTTTGAGGGTTTGGGAAGCTCCAGAGCGCAGACAACGCAAGAGGAGGCGGCTACAAGGCTTGGGAGAGAAGATTTCTTCTTTCTTTTCTTTTTTTATTTTTATTTTTGAATTATTGTTTTTAATTATTGAGTAGTTTATTTTCAACCAAGACGGCGTGATTGGGCCGAACAAATTCATGTAGAAAACTTGGATGTTTGTTTGGGATTTTTTAGAGCTGATTTTATTTTATTGATTGTCAGATTTATATTTGTCTTGTGAATAGTCTGATCAACTGTTTTCTTGCATGTTAATCAATTCCAAATCGACAGATGAGGTTTTGATTTTGATCACTCTGATAATTAACATATTGTAAAACCGACTAAAAATAGAATTCGGTTTCAGTATGCGGTTTAGGTGTAAACTGAATTTTTACAAATATTTAATGCATTCAAATTTGATTAGAATTATGAAAGATTAGTTCATCAATATTTGAATAGTTTTGATTGTTCTAGAAATAGTCCTTTGAAAAAATTAAGAGAATTCCCGTGAATTAAGATTAAATCTGAGTCCTGAATTGACTACATGTTACAAAATTTGTTCGGTACCTACGTGTGTCTTGGTTGTCTTTGTCTTGATTATTTTTATCTTCAGTTATTTTTATTCTTATTTCTTAATCAGTTTTTATTTTATATTCTTATTTTATTTAATTCAAAATCCTTCTATTATTTTGTCTAGATTAAGTAAAATAATTAATTCTTGAGAATTGACTGCAGTCCCTGTGGGATCGATACTTGGACTCTCAGTCCACTTTACTATTACTTGACCTGGTGCGCTTGCCAGTAGATTTTTATCAAACCAATTTAGCCGGTCAATAACACTGAAATCAAAGGAATTCTAGATCGAGAACCCTTACCAAAGAATTTCCACTCGTCTGCCATTTCCGGTCTGAACCTGACAACCTTCAGAAAACAATCAACTGTTGTCATGTACTTGGTCAAAGCATCTATACCGACAATACAATCAAAATCTGACAACCCAAGCACAATACAGTCGAATTCTAACAAATTCCCCTCAAAACAAAGTTCACAGTTCCTGACTAGTCTGACAGAAACAATTCCTCCACCCAAAGGTGAAGTAACAGCTACTACTGTAGGCAACAATTCAGTTGGCAAAGCATGCAATAACACAAATTTCTCAGAGATAAAGGAATGGGAAGCACCTGTATCTATCAAAACATGAGCAGAATGACCAAAAATCAAACAGTTACCTGCTATAACATCATAAGGTGCTGCCTGAGCCTGATCCTCTGTCAAAGCAAAGACTCGTGCTTGCTGTCTCGGAGGCTGATTCACACTAGAATTACCTCCCTGTCTGTTCTGCTACTGAGGCTGGAAAGAGTGCACTGCAGACGACTGCCTCTCCGGCTGAACTACAGGTCTAGACGAACTCCCACTCTGAGCTCTGTCTCTGTTACGCGGTGGGCAAACTTTAGAAAAGTAACCCGGTTGCTGACAGGTGTTACAATTGCCGAAGACTCCCACACACTAATCCGGTGAGTGTCTTCCTCCAAACTTGCTGCAGTACAAGGATGATGACCCAGAACTCGGTCCTGAACCGAATTGCTTCGAACCACTGGAACTGGACGAACTGTTCCCTTGCCTCTTGAACTGTTTACCTCTTTCTTTGTACTGATCTTTTCTGTTTCCCCCACTGCTACCACCTTCATACCTCTGCTGCTGGTTCTGATGTTGAGGTGGCTGATTCTGGTACTGAGATAGTTGGTTTTGATACTGCCTCTGCTGCTGAGGTGCCCCCTGATTACCTCTTTGCCTCCACAAGCCCGCTTCTGCTCCCTTTGCGTGATTCATGGCATCCGCAAAGTTGCTAGGCCTGTTGGTGTTAACCAACGTGAAGACATCGGGGTTCAACCCGTTTATAAACTGATCTGCCTTTGCTTCTTCATCTCCGGCAATTAGCGGTGCAAAACGCAACAGACTATCGAACTTAGCCACGTACTCTTCAACGTTCAGATTCCCTTGCTTCAAATTTGCAAACTCTGCTCCCTTATCCTTACGATACGAGATAGGGAAAAACCGCTTATAAAACTCAGATTTTAAAAGAGTCCAAGTAACCTCTGTACCTCTACTCTCAAATGCTTTCTTTGTCATGATCCACCAGCTCTTAGCACCACCACGCAGCTGATGAATTACTAACCTGATTCGGCGGTCATCTGAGTAGTCAATGGAATCAAACAACTGATCCATATCATCCAACCAACTCTCATAGTCAACTGGATTTTCTAAACCCATCAACAATGGCGGATTGAACGACTGAAACCTCTTCAGCAAGGTTTCCATAGGAGTCGCTAAAGCATCCAACTGATCAACTTCAGTGCTAGCTTGCTCAGTCACAGGGATAACTGGCGGTGTGTTTCTGTTTATCACTCGACGAGGACCCATCTGATAATCAAAGGTTAGGACACGAGATATTTCAATCGCTACAATCAGTGCCCTTACAACCGCTTGGAATACCGGATACCAGTCGATAACAGAAACAGTTATATTTCAAGTAGATCATGCTTTATAAATTAAATCACAAAATCATGTAATTCAATAACTCTCAATAATAAAGCATGCACGCATGGAATTAAGTACACAGTTAAAATAATTCAAATACATGCGAGGAGCCAATACACGCAGACTCGATCTACCCGCTCACTCTAGTTCAACCAAGAATCTTAACGCTCTGATACCACTTAATGTGAGACCTCGGTTCTAAACATCTAATTAAGGAGTAAACAATAATTAAGCATCCAAGATCTAAGAACTAAAAGCAAAGCAAAGGAAAAAAAAAATTTTTTTTTTTTAAAGAGGGCCGCGCTCGGGCGGCTGAAACCGCCGCTCGATCGCGCCCTGGACAGAGGCGATACTGATCTCAGAGTGGGGTGCGCTCGGGCTGCTAAAAATTGCAGCTCGGGCGCCCCCTACAGCAGAAACAGAACAGCAGAAAAACATGCTTTGCAACTCCATCTAAAACTATTCCAATGCAATCCAAATCAACACATACATTATAAATGCAGTTCCTCCGATTAATACATGAAGTTCTAGAGTTTAACAACTACTCCAAAATAGAACATGCCATGATAACAACACGGCAAAGCTTGCATGTCAATACAACATAATAACGAAGTTCGATATCTAAACATGTTCTAACAACACCAAGTAGACATGCTGACACGACTTCTAAACCGAGTCTCACTGCTACAACTTTCTCTCATAGCTAACCATGCCTCTTCTGACTTGATCCTGCCCCACCTGTTGCCAAGTACACATACAAAACAAAGCAACAGCCGGATAACCAGTGAGAACGACATTCCCAGTAAAAGCAACATAACAATTTATACAACAATCAACATGCTTTCAATACAACAATTAAATTAATAACAACATAATGAATGCATGTCTTTTAAACCGGGATATCAATCTGATAAACGAGGGATTGCTGCTGTGCTTTTGGGATCCCGAGGATAAGATCACGTAACAACTCACCGACTCTCCCAATCGAGGTGGTGCCACGTATCTCACTCCTCTAGACTTTGAGCAACTATAATGAGTATGCTAGCACTAGGCGAAACGACTACGACCTAGGCCACTCAATCATAGTTCCCAAATGTCCAAACAAAAAGGGCGGTTCTGCCCGCTGAAACAAGATTGGCTCAAGATGAATTCATAACATAAATATAACACATAAGTCATTTAACAAAAGCCAATACAATCAAACAAGACACAAGTTCCTCATGCTAGAACAAGTGTAAATGTAAGTATGTGATTTCAAAGGGAAAACTCGAGAACCACAGTCCCGAGTATGCTATCCCGCTACGATGACTGCTTTTACCTTCAATGCAGTAGCTTCCAACTCTAGATACGCTACAAAAGAGACTGTATCAACAACTATACAATCTAACAACAACAAGGCAACGGTTCAAGGAAATGCTCTATACCGTTCTTTGTTCAAATCTTGGAAACGATCAAACAGCTGCTAACTCTGGGCTTGATACCTCCAAACGAATCTGTACGGAGACAAATGAATGATCAATAACCAAGATCAACTTATAAGCCAAGTTCCAACAACTCAAAAACGGTTCAAAATCCCCAAAACTCAAACCGATGGCATAACGGCTATAACTGAACAAACCGGCAACGCAGACGGCAGTTCAATACCGATAACAACTCAATTCAATGCTAATACAACAACAACAAGACAAACCCAACAAATCTCAAAACCATGATTTTCGAAAATGGCTTCCAAAAATCATAACAATTCCGAACGTCGCTCTATTTCAAAACCGACAGATAATAAACGATCAGAACTCTGTCAAGAACAACATACTCGAATCTAGAACGATTCTAACAACATCCAAAAACTAGAATGTATCGGATCGAAGAAGAACTTACGATATAACAGAGCTCTCACTGCAGTGATCGATAATCTGCCTTCAGAAATAATTTCCAACAGACGGATCGAGCCCGGAATGAAATCACAAAGCTCAAAAGCTCAAAAGTGGCGTCTACAATGGAGGAGGCGTGCTTGAGGAAGGAGGAGAAGGCTTCTCCAATCAAATCCAAGTGTAGATAATATATAAAAATCAATATTTGTGTTTTAGTCCCTGAAATTTCAAAAATTTTCAAAATGGACCCTGATCAAAATCAAACCGGCTCGAGAACTCTGTAATCTCTGATTAACTCAAATAAACTCATTTAAGATAAAAACGGGGCGTTACAAGCGCCGAGGCGTAGAAGAAGCGACTTGGGAAATCGAGAGTCGTATGCGAGCAAAATATCCTGAGTTGTTTGCTTTGTACAACTCCATATCATAACACAATTCTGTTTCAGTCCTCCTCTGATAAGCACACAATGCTTTCTCTAGAGATCGAGTTCTGATTGCAGTCTAACACGCTTCCAATCATATCAGATAACAGATAGCATGCAATTCTTAAAGCGGTAAATCATTTCAGATAATAAACATGCTTCAAGAATAAATCAATCAAAATAGAAGACTCGATCTACCCCGCTCATTCTAGTTCAGTTCAAGAACTAACAGTGCTCTGATACCACCTGTTGTGAAGCCTCGGGTTGCTAATCTCATTCTTAGGGCAATTAGTAATTAAATATCATTAATACCAAAGGAAGGAATAAGATCAAACAATTTTTTTTTTCAAAGGGGGGTGCGCGGGGTCGGTCAAAAAGAGCAGACCGTTCGCCCCCCTAACCCAACTCTCGGGTTGGGAGAAAAATATGCAGCGCTCGGTCTGCTAAAAAGAGCAGACCGAGCACAACACTGGGCAGCCTTGTGCTCTGGTTTTTTACAGCAAAATTTGATCCTTTCAACCCCTCCAATTCAACATAATGATGTCCCAAAACATGTAGATATATATAGAACAAGATCTAAACATGTTTATAACAAGCTAGTAAATAAAACTAGAGGTTTGAATCCAACTAAAATCATGAAATTATACAAAGTGTTCATCAATTCTTCAAGAACAACAACTATAGTGTTTTCTAACATGCTTTCTAGACTTAATATACATCATTTCACCAACAACAACCCGAGTCCACATATCTAGACTCTCTCATGAACTACCCTCGTCGACTTTGGACAGCTCCTGCCCCATCTGTCGTCATGCACACATACAAAATAAGACAACAGCCGAAAACGTCCGGTGAGAATACAATCTCAGTATAATCAACATATATACGCGTTAAATAACAACATATCAACTCTAAACATTTCAACTCGAGAATAGAGTAAACGCATATATAAATAATTGATACCTATCACACTCTTTGCCATCAAGATTCGTATACGATCTTGACATGGATATCCATATATCGTCGTCCCTTAGGACTAGAAAATAAGGTCGCCTCAGACCCTGGCATAAGAATCAATTCATATCTCATATCAAATAAGATCCACTACCTGAGATGGATCGACAACATCATATCATAATCAAAGCAATAAACAAGTATGTGATTTTGGCGGGACAACTCAAGAAGCTTCATTCTCGAGTTACAAATCCCTGACTTGCGATGTCGTCTTATACCTTCTCGTTCTTGTCAATTCTCTAGCTTCAAATCTGAAATATAACAATAAGGACAAATAGATCAAACTCTATTCAACATCATCGATCAAAACTTCATTCAATCTTCACAACCAAATCACTTCAAACCTCGACTTCTTCTTCTTTGGTTTGAAATCAAAGTTCTTGAGTTGTTAGCCTTACAAACTAATCTGAAATTGAAGAATATAAATACTACAACATCAAAAACATCTCGAAGTACATCTCGACTCAATCATCGGCTATCAAAACAGTCTCAAAACATAACCCAATAACGTGGCGATTGAAAATCGGGAACTGACATAATATTGAAACCATTATATCTATCATATACAACTCATCAGCAGTATATCAGAAATAAACCAACATTTCGGAGGCTATATATATTGAGCTATATGCTGGAAATCATATCGAATACAAAACAATAACCATTCGTTGTGCCGATGTCGATACGATACCACAAATCATCTCAAAACATGCATACATAAACAATTTTTGATCTGTAGCTTATACCAATCTTCAAACATGCTGAAAAAGTAATAAAACTTACGCCAAATCGAATCCTTTGTCACAAGGATTCCAGAACACTTTTCAGAATCAAAATCGGACGATCGGATCAAAAGTTATGGGAGGGGGTTTGAAAAATCAACTTCCAATAGAAAGGAAGAAGATCTCGGCTTTGTTCTGTAATTTTCTGAATACAGATGAACCTTACATGTATTCATGCTGATAAATCAATTATAATCTGATAACTTCAAATACAATTGCAGTTTAGCCCCTTAATTCTTCAATATTTGCAATTTGGTTCTCGGCCCTCTTTTTAATTCAATTTCAATCCTAAATAATTTGAGAATATTAGAATTTAAATCAAAACTCTAAATATTCCCTAATTAAATATACTCGGTTTAAAATTAAATAATCTCGGATTAAATTAAATAATCCTGGATTAAATTAAATAATCCCGAGTCTTACATTTCTTCCCCACTAAGATATGAGTTCGTCCTCGAATTCATAAACAGTATAGATATGCATTCGGTATACTCATAAGAATAAAGAAGAACAGAAAACTGAATAAGAACTCACATCAGTGGAATAGATAAGAAAATCTCTGTCTCATGTCATCTTCAACTTCCCATGTCGGTTCTTCAACTCCGTGCCGACTCCATTGAATCTTCACCAATGGAATGGTCTTCGTTCGGAGTTTCTTTTCTTTCCTATCAAGTATCTGAATCGGTTGTTCAAAGTAGCTAAGGGTTTCATCCAATTCAGCTTCATCAGATCGAATAATATGCGACGCATCAGATAGATATTTCCTCAGCATAGATACATGAAAGAAATCATGTATTTCAGATAAAGATGGAGGAAGAGCTAGTCGATAAGAAAGATTGCCTATCTTCTCGAGAATCTCATATGGACCAATAAATCGCGAAGATAACTTTCCTCTCTTGCCAAATCTTACAGTACCCCTGAAAGGTGAAATCTTCAAGAATACTCTATCTCCCTATTCAAAAGATAACGGCCGTCATCGAACATTTGCATATCTGGCTTGTCTGTGCTGCGCTGTTTTCATTCTCTGCTGAATCAACTTCACCTTCTCAGTCATCTGTCTAATCATATCCAGTCCCAATTCAGGCACCTCTGACACATCATCCCAATAAAATGACGATCGACACTTCTTCCCATACAATGCTTCAAATGGAGCCATCTCTATACTCGTCTGATAACTGTTGTTATAAGAGAATTCGACAAGTGGTATAGAATCTTGCCATGTAACACCAAAATCAAGTATCACAGCTCTAAGCATATCCTCAAGAGTCTGAATAGTTTGTTTAGATTGACCGTCAGTTTGAGGATGATAAGCGGTACTCAAATGTAAACGCGTACCTAGAGCTTCCTGTAGGCTATGCCAAAAGTGCGAAGTAAATCTAGGATCTCGATCAGATACAATTGATTTTGGCACTCCGTGTAGTCTTAACACTTCTCAAATATAGAGATCTGCCATTTGATCATGACGATAAGTCATTCGGTATGGAATAAAACATGCAGATTTCGTCAACCTGTCAATGATCACCCATATAGCATCGCATCCTCGGGATGATCGTGGTAAATACGTCACAAAATCCATGGAAATGTGATCCCCTTTTCATTCAGGAATAGCCAAACTCTATAATAAGCCACCTGGTTTCTTCCTCTCAGCCTTCACCTGTTGGCAATTCAGACATTTTGATACAAATTGAGTCACATTAGACTTCATTTGTTTCCACCAGTACTGATTTTTCAAATCATTGTACATTTTTATGCCTCCAGGGTGTATACTGAATCGACTACAATGGGCTTCTGTCAAAATATTCTGTCTCAAATCTGAAAGACCGGTAACAACAATTCGGTTATTCACATACAGAATATCATCATCACTAACCTTGTACTTAGACTGATGTCCTGATCTGATCATTTCAATCGACTTCTGTACATTCAAATCAGATTTATGTGCTTCTTTGACTCGAATCAATAATTCAGGCTCAACACTGATAGCATAAATTCTCATCGGTCTTTTATCTGTCTCAAATATATAGCCAGAAACACAGCAATCTTCAATCAAATTAGATACACCTATAGTAGACAAGGATAAAGCACATACCTTCCTACTTAGGGAATCAGCTGTTGCATTCGACTTCCCTGGATAATATTTGATTTCAAAGTCAAAATCTTTCAATAAATCAAGCCATCTTCATTGTCTCATATTCAATTCAGACTGTGAGAACAGATACTTCAAACTTTTGTGATATGAAAAGATTTCAAACTTTTCGCCATACAGAAAATGTCGCCAGATCTTCAGTGCAAAGACAATGGCTGCCAATTCAAGATCATGAATTGGATATCTAACTTTATGTGGTTTCAGTTGTCGAGAAGCATAAGCAACAACATGTCCTCTCTGCATCAAAATACATCCTAATCCTCGGTGAGAAGCATCGTAATAAACAACAAAATCACCAGTAACTGAAGGGATTGTCAAGACCGGTGATGTAGTCAATCTTTTCTTCAGTTCCAGGAAACTAGTTTCACATGCTTCAGACCACACAAACGGTGCATTCTTCTGTGTAAGCTGAGTAATAGGATTTGCAATAGACGAGAAATCTCGGATAAATCGACGATAATATCCTGTCAAGCCCATAAAACTTCTGATTTCTGGCACAGATGTTGGTCTTTGCCAGCTGATCACAACTTCAACTTTACTCGGATCGACTGCAATACCATCTCTTGAAATAATATGACCCAAAAATACCACCTGTTTCAACCAAAACTCACATTTGGATAGCTTCGCATACAGTTTCTCCTCTCTCAACGTCTTCAAAACTGTTCTCAAGTGGTCAGAATGATCACACAAATTCTTAGAGTAAATCAAAATATCATCGATAAATATGATCAAGAATTCATTTAGATACTTTTGAAATACTCTATTCATCAATCCCATAAATATTTCTGGTGCATTCGTTAAACCAAAAGGCATGACTATAAATTTGTAATGGCCATACCTGGTTCTAAATGCAGTCTTAGGGATATCTTCATCTCTTACTCTCAGTTGATGATAGCCAGATCGTAAATCAATCTTCGAATATACTGACGAACCCTGCAATTGATCAAATAAATCATCGATACGAGGTAAAGGATAGCGATTCTTTACCGTTGCTTTATTCAATTGTCGGTAGTCAATACATAGTCTCATCGTTCCGTCTGTCTTTCTAACAAACAAAAGGCTAACAAATCTTCAAGCTGCTCTTTCAGTTCTTTCAATTCAATTGGTGCCATACGATAAGGTGCTTTCGATATCGTTTGTGTACCTGGCATCAATTCTATACTGAAGTCTACCTCTCGAAACGGAGGCAATCCCGGAATCTCATCAGGGAAGACATCAGCGAACTCACTAACCACTGGCAAGTCAGCCAATTTCGGGCAAGTCTTCAGTACATCAACTGTAGTAACCCGTATCCAGAATTAGCGATTAATGAGTATATTAATCGAGTAATCATGTTTAGATTAAGTAAAATATTATTAAGGAAATTCCAAATGGGTAAACGGAGTCCAGAAATGGATTCAGGACACTCGAAAGTAGCCGGAAAGGTCCCGAAGGTCCGGAGGGTTCGGAAGCTCCGAACCAAGTTAGGAGGCTCCGAACTGGATCGAAGGATCCGAACTCAGGATCGGAGGCTCCGATCGAGATCGGAAGCTCCGTCGGCAAGATCGGACGTTCCGATTGGGACCAGGGCACACGTCATCGCTTACATCAGCAAGGTGACATCATGGCTGACGTAATATTGGGCGATCGAACGCTCCGAAGGTGGGATCGGAGGTTCCGATCGTGTTCGGACGTTCTGAACTCCGTCTATAAATAGGGGGCCAAGATTTCATTTCAAAGTGCACCTTTCCCTCTCTTCTCTCTGATTCCTAGGCCGTCTAACTCAGATCTAGGGAGTTCTAGGCATCCTATTGGGAATCCGGAAGTGGCATAGCAATCCAGGCGTCGAGGCGGAGCTGTGGCCTAGTTTTGAGGCAATTGTCATCAGTGGGCTGACGACGGACGCAGGTATAACTATGGTCTCCTTAAATTATTTAGGAGTATGCAATAGCTTAGTTAAGGCTTTTAGAGCTTAATTATTGATGCATGGGTATTTGCATTGTAGAGCTGATATAGGCTTGGAACCTAGAGCGGGACTGCTAGGAACTGCCTGTAGTAAGGTACGTAAGTACAGACTGAGATAGCCAGCGGGTTTTGCATGCTTATATGTTGCATTTTGTATGTCATTTATTATGCAGCATATGCATATCATATTGTGCCTGTCCATCTTGTGAGATGAGCCACGTAGGGCCGCACAGCCCTGTCTGGACGGTTGATGTCTAGTGCTCAGTGACTGACGGGTTATGGGTAGTTAGCATCTGGGGACACAGTCCACGTCCTGTAGGAATGAGCAGTGTACGCAGGGTTTGCTCCCCGGGTTGTACCACTCATGTCCTAGGCGCCTTTACTGAGCAGTTATATACAGTTATCCCATATATGGATACCCTATCATTTGCATGCATCATATTTGTATGTTTTACCCAGTGCTTTCGTATTGAGCTTAGAGCTCACGTCCAGTCTTTCTGTATATTTGGACACCCCATTCGACGGGGCAGGTGTAGGTGCAGGATTGAGCACCCGGAGCTTGGAGTAGCCAGTGATCAGTGAAGACAGCAGGATTAGCTGTAGGTTTTGCCTTTAGGCTATTTATTCGATTTGGTTGTATAAATCGAATTTATTTAACCGGTTGTATTCTGCCGGTATGTTTTTATTTAAGTCTTCCGCAGCGATTTATTTAATTCATGTTTAATTATGCTCTTAACTCTGATTAGGTAGCGGATCCGGGTAGGGTCGCTACATTTATTGGTATCAGAGCATATACATGCAAGAGACTTGGGAGATAGTACTGAGACTTTGGGTTATCCTTATAGGATGGATGAGACCTTGGAAGAAGTAATGATGCGGCAATTAGTTTGCCCAGATATTACCATCATCAGCAGGATTTCTGAAGATTTGACTTATGGGATTCCAGCAAGTGCGGACAGGAGTGATGAATCGTGTCCGAGTTTTCAAGATTTTTACTCATATGGATCCTAGTTTTGGATCAAGTACCGGATGCCAGAGGCAGTGGCAGAGCATTGGATGGGACGCACTTGATGCTTGCATCTGTACAGTCCATACCATGAAGACACTACTCTGAAGATTCTACACTAGTAGTTGGAGAGATTGTCAGATAGACCTTCACCAAAGAATGTCTCGAGTGCCTAAAGCATGATAGGTTTCGAGAGTGAGGTCTTTAACCTCATGCAGTACATGGTTTTGCTGGTATGCTAGTATCGATGCATTCGATGAGCACACGGGAAACTTCATGTTCAAAAGCATGATATGAATACAAGAAGAACGCTGATGGTAGATCGTGAGCAAGAGGGGTCGACTGACATGCACTGACGCAGAGCATAGCTGATTAGCTATCACGGGCCATTTTTCCGGAGTTCTTCGTAGGAGGATGTGTAGAGAGACTTGGTCGGGAGTATGCTTGTATCGATGCGTGTGTCGATTAGAAGCTTCATGCTCAAGAAACGAAGACTAGTACGATGATTTAAATATTGTATCGTTGTAGTTGTAAACAGTATTTCAGTTGTAATGAATCATCATACTTTGGTTGTATTATTTCAAGTTTGGTTGTACATTTCATTGTATTTTGAATACTGTATGTATTACATAAGATTGTAATAAAGAGAATTGTACATAACTTGAAATAAGTGATACATGTTTTATTTATCCAGCAATTCATGGATGATTGCATGATTGTGCGGAAATTTGGATTGAGTTTAGTTGATTAGCGTTCAACTATTTCAACTCATGAGATTTGAGTGGGTCAACTGTGACTGTTTGACTTGTGGTTAGTCTAGACGTTTTCCTAGGATTGACCTAGTTAGTCAGTGGACTAAGATAGTACCAACGATGAGTGGACTCATCTAGAGGCATTAAGGGTATTGTCCGGTTTAGAACATTTGGGCTTTGTTCTAGGTTGTTTCTTGGAACAGTAGGTTGTCTGACCTTTGTTAGGTTGAGGCTTGTGATGATGGGTTTTCATCGGGATACCAGGTCCAGTATATGCCAAGAGTTGTGGACTATGACCAGGACTAGACGTGATGGGGCGCGACCCTATGCCAGTGTTACTCTGGGAGTCCTTGTACTTCAGAGGTTATCTGGGAGCCTTGGTGCTTCAGGATTGGCGGTGGGAAGGCTATTCAGTCTAGGGATTTGGTGACAGTCACGACGAGGTATGACCTTGGATTAGATATCAGGTTTGATATCGATGGTTTGATATCGTCTGGTGTGCCAGAGCTATAGTTTGAGTGTTCTGCTATGGGAACCAGTCATGGAGGGATTTTCTTGACAAGTGTGTACTCTGAGCATATAGGTTTTAACCTTTGAGTTACTGCTAGACGTGTGGATCTAGTAGGTGGACGGATTTTTACCAGCGACGACTAGGGTTGTCATCAGAGTTGTGGTTAAACTTTTCCTGTGATAGGAATCATCCAAAAACTTGGATGGGATGCTGTTTTAAGACTTAGACTCGAAATATGAGAATTACTTCATGATGATGGACTTCATCTGTGATGGTTTATACCATATGCTAAGGATTGTATAAGCATTAATTGAGATGTGAGGGAAGCATGGCCTATGACTGTGAAACCTTGGTGGTTGTCCAGGTGGGTTATTGAGGTAAGCTACCTTAGTCTTGAACTATTGCACAATCTTAACAAGGGATATGATCAGGAGAGTGTCCGAAGATTGTGGAAATCTTGGAGATTCTTTAGTTATTCTTCTTGGACTTGACGAGCCGTGGTGTTCATTCTGAATGAACGAGGTAAGGATAGTGAGTCCAGTGGTTGCGCTAAGTACTGTCTGATATTTTCAGAGGTTGAGCGTAGGATTCTCCATGGGATGGAAATGGGCTTAGTTTATCTTGATGTTTGCCTTGGGTGAACAAGACAACGATTAGTAGTGCTAAGATGGCACGGGATCTGTGCTAGTGACTACTAGTGGTTATTGGGTAACTCTGTCAGAGTTAGGATGATTAAGTTTAGAATACGAAGCAGCGGTTAGTAGTGCTGAAAAGGCGCAGGACTTGTGCCAAGTAAACTACTTATGTACTGTGATCTAACACCGTTTGGAAATGATTCCTTGTGGCAGCTAAGTCATGGTTATTTGACCGAGCCATGTAAGTTGGATGATCAGTGGTGGTCTGATCTGATAAGTACGAGCTTAAGTAGATCGACGAATTCGATTGGTTGAGCCAATCAGGGTTGATCAGGATGTAACAATTAAGAAATACTTGGGATAGTATTTTGTCGAGTAAATGCTTATAGGATGAGTACTGAATATCATCTCAGAGAAATCGGAGATTTGAGTTATTTAGTCTCAATGATCAACAAAGATGAATCTTCTGGGATTGCTGTAATTGGGAATGTTTGCAATTGACTTGTATGATCAAGTTAGGTGCTAACTTGACAGTGGAGACAAGCAAGTGAGTTGGTAGTTTCCAGTATAGTGCATTCTTGTTAAGAAGGAAGCTGATATTGATTCAATCAATTGCTTAGTGATAGCAATAGGTCAAGAAAGGATCATGTTATTGTTTCATGTGAGAGTTTTCCATTCAACAACAATAGTGTAGATTGTTGACCGGACATTTCGGTTAAGTGAGGGCATCTATGTATACCGTTGTGTTTGGATTCGACGAGTAGTTGGAATGCTAATGGACATTAGCAAGGAAACATCAGTTGTCTGATCTGTGTGACATTAGCTAGAATCTGATTCTCGAGATCTAACAGGTTGTGTCACTAGTCTTCTAGCGTGAAGAATGATGCCTTTGAAATGACAGAAATAGTTAAGGATCGACTTAGTAGCCAACGAGGTTTGTCTTTTGGGTCAAAGATTTTGCAAGATCATGACGGATCGAAATTGTTCTTTCGAATTAGTGAGTCACATCTATACAGACTGTTGGTCAAAGAATATTGCGTTGTATCAATAAACGACAATCAGAGACGCATTGTGTGGCAAGTTACTTCGAGCACAAGTGTTTCTCAGGATTGACTAGGGAATCGACGAGTTAGATCATACAGTGCTGAGACTGATGCGTTCGGCAAGGGAGCGATTTGACTATTGAGAATCTGTTGGGATTTAGTTCCAGGATCAGTATGTTCAACCTTGGGAGATTGGTTTGAGCTGATGGTATTATCAGAGACTCTGAGTTGAGTTATACCAGGTGCAATGACTGTCGAATTTCGAGACGGAATAGGAAGCGTTTCCATATGGCTGTGCACTGTGGAATGTCCCAGTCGAGCATATTGGTGGGAGCTTTCCTTAGTCTTGATGTGTGTACAGTGATTGCGAGTATGTATAACTAACCAGAGGATGTTCATCGATTAAATTCATGAGGTGAATAACCTATGATCAAGATGATGTAAATCATCAGAGGCGTAATGACTTCTATTGCAATGTATGCGTGACTTCATAGGCCAATGGCTAGGAGATGATGTAGCGTCACGAATTTCAAGTGATGATAGTTATCATCAGGGCACAGTGTTGAGGTTATACTAAGAAATGTGGACAGCAGAATGTACTAGACATGACGGTTTAAGTTCCCAGTATTCCATGGAAAGCCGGTTGTGTTTCAGAGAAAGTGGGGAGGGTAACCAGTCTAGGGAACATTGCGAGCAGTTACGTTGAAGTATAGACTTGAATCCACTGGATTATCTTCAAGCGAGATTCATGTTAGAATGTGTCAGCACAATATTGGGATTAGTGTTTTCCTAACTAGAGTTGTTGAGCACCGAGAACTTTTTGAACCATTAGATGGTTAGTTTTGATTAGTGATTCTACGAATGCAGTAAAACCGGTCAGGTTATGACTTGGTCTTCGTCAGTATAAGATTTCCTTTGAGACGATGATCTTGATCAAGCGGGTATTGTATCCTTCGTGGTCAGGAAGATCGTGGTCCGAGTGAAAGAAGTGTCGGTGTTACGATACGCTAGCGCAAGGGAAGTTCGATTGTCGACCAGTAGCGCAGAAATCTTCAGCTAGGAAAATGTTAATGCAGTTCAGCATTAATGAAGCTTGCAAAGAATTCGACGGGAGTCTGAGTGTGTCGGAGGATATTTCGACCAGACACTCGAGCAAGGGTTTCTGGTACGTTCTCGAGGTATTACCTTAGATTTCGAGTACAAAATCTTTTAAGGGGAGGAGAAGGTAGTAACCCGTATCCAGAATTAGCGATTAATGAGTATATTAATCGATTAATCATGTTTAGATTAAGTAAAACATGATTAAGGAAATTCCAAATGGGTAAACGGAGTCCAAAAATGGATTCAGGACACTCGAAAGTAGCCGGAAAGGTCCCGAAGGTCCGGAGGGTTCGGAAGCTCCGAACCAAGTCAGGAGGCTCCGAACTAGATCGGAGGATCCGAACTCAGGATCGGAGGCTCCGATCGAGATCGGAAGCTCCGTCGGCAAGATCGGACGTTCCGATCGGGACCAGGGCACACGTCATCGCTTACGTCAGCAAGGTGACGTCATGGCTGACGTAATATTGGGCGATTGGATGCTCCGAAGGTGGGATCGGAGGTTCCGATCATGTTCGGACGTTCCGAACCGGGTTTGGAGGCTCCGAACTCCGTCTATAAATAGGGGGCCGAGATTTCATTTCAAAGTGCACCTTTCCCTCTCTTCTCTCTGATTCCTAGGCCTTCTAACTCAGATCTAGGGAGTTCTAGGCATCCTATTGGGAATCCGGAAGTGGCATAGCGATCCAGGCGTCGAGGCGGAGCTGTGGCCTAGTTTTGAGGAAATTTTCATCAGCGGGCTAACGACGAACGCAGGTATAGCTATGGTCTTCTTAAATTATTTAGGAGTATGCAATAGCTTAGTTAAGGCTTTTAGAGCTTAATTATTGATGCATGGGTATTTGCATTGTAGAGCTGATATAGGCTTGGAACCTAGAGCGGGACTGCTAGGAACTGCCTGTAGTAAGGTACGTAAGTACAGATTGAGATAGCCAGCGGGTTTTGCATGCTTATATGTTGCATTTTGTATGTCATTTATTATGCAGCATATGCATATCATATTGTGTCTGTCCATCTTGTGAGATGAGCCACGTAGGGCCGCTCAGCCCTGTCTGGACGGTTGATGTCTTGTGCTCAGTGACTGATGGGTCATGGGTAGTTAGCATCTGGGGACACAGTCCACGTCTTGTAGGAATGAGCAGTGTACGCAGGGTTTGCTCCCCGGGTTGTACCACTCATGTCCTAGGCGCCTTTACTGAGCAGTTATATACAGTTATCCCAGATATGGATACCCTATCATTTGCATGCATCATATTTGTATGTTTTACCCAGTGCTTTCGTATTGAGCTTAGAGCTCACGTCCAGTCTTTTTGTATATTTGGACACCCCATTCGACGGGGCAGGTGTAGGTGCAGGATTGAGCACCCGGAGCTTGGAGTAGCCAGTGATCAGTGAAGACAGCAGGATTAGCTGTAGGTTTTACCTTTAGGCTATTTATTCGATTTGATTGTATAAATCGAATTTATTTAACCGGTTGTATTCTTCCGGTCTGTTTTTGTTTAAGTCTTCCGCAGCGATTTATTTAATGCATGTTTAATTATGCTCTTAACTCTGATTAGGTAGCGGATCCGGGTAGGGTCGCTACATCAACTGCATAAATCAAAAATCCCTCTGCCCCTTTCTGCAACAAATCAGTCATAGCAAGAACAGATATCAAAGGAATTCTGGCTCGTGAACCCTTACCATAAAATTTCCATTCGTCAGCCATCTTCGGTCTAAACCTCACAATTTTCTGGAAGCAATCAATTGTGGCTCTGTACTTGGTTAGCATATCGATATCGATAATACAATCAAAATCAGATAGACCAAGAACAATACAGTCCAGCTCAATCTCACTACCTTCGTACTGTAGCACACAATTTCTGACAGACTTTACAGATACTATACCTTTTCCCAACGGTGAAGATATAGATACTACAGTAGCTAAAAGGTCAACAGGCAATTCATGTAATGCAACAAATTGCTCAGATATAAATGTGTGTGAGGCACCTGTATCGACTAACACATAAGCAGGATAACCATAAATAGAGCAGTTACCTGCAATCACATCATCAGGCGCGGCTTGTTCTTGCTCCTCAGTCAATGCAAACACTCGCGCTTTTTGCCTTGGAGGTTGATTCACTGACTGACCTCCTCCTCCTCTACCTTGTGCTTCTGGTTGTGGTTGATATGAATGCACAGAAGATCCTGATTGAGCCACTGGTCTCTATGATCCAGTACCCTATGCACCTCCAGAACCACGCTGTGGGCAAACTCGTTCAAAATGACCTGTCTGATTGCAAATGTGACAAGTACCAAAAACTCCTCGGCATTGTTCACTGGTATGACGTCCTCCACACTTGGTACAATACACATCAGATTTCTGATCAGCTTTCAACTGTCGGGATCCACTTGAACTAGAAGAACTACCACCTGGACGTTTAAACTGTTTACTTTTGCCTTTAAAGAAATTTTTTTTACCACTACTACTACCTCCAGCATCAAATCGAGGTGGTGGTGGAATCTGTGGTTGCTTTTGCGGTTGTTTCATCTGTTGTGGTACAAACTGTGCTCCTCGTTGCCTCAGTATTCCTGCTTTAGCACCCTTTTCATGATTCAGAGCATCGGCAAAGGTATTCGGTCTTCCCAAATTTACAAGAGTGAACACATCTGGATTCAAGCCATTTATAAATTGATCGGCTTGAGCTTCATCACTGGCAGCAATATGTGGAGCAAACTTCAATAGGCTAGTGAACTTTGCAACATATTCTTCGATATTTAAATGTCCATGTTGCAAACTTGCATCTGCTCCTTTGTCCTTTGGATAAGAAACAGGAAAGAACCGTTGATAGAAAGCAGTTTGAAACACCAACCAGGTAATAACAGTACCTTGATTTTCAAACGCTCTCTTCGTCTCTATCCACCAACTTTTGGCAAGACCATGTAGTTGATGAATCACCAGTCTCACACGGCGATCATCTGTATAGTCGAGAGATTCAAATAACTGCTCGATATCCTCCAGTCAATTCTCACAATCAACAGAGTTCTCAGTTCCTTGTAACGTCGTTGGTTTGAAGGATTGAAATCGTTTCAGCAGTTTTTCCATAGGATTTGCATCACCACTCATCGTATCAACAGACGTACTACCCTGTCCTAGTTCAGGTGCTGTTACTGGTACCTGTGCAGCATTAGTCTGTTCTGGCTGATTCACTGCCAATGTCTGTCTAGTAGTCGGTGCTGGTCGAGGAGGCATATCTGATAATCAAACAGATTAGTGTACACATCATCATATCATAACACAATTTTGTTTCAGTCCGCCTCTGATAAGCACACAATGCCTTCTCAAGAGATCGAGTTCTGATTGTAGTCTAACACGCTTCCAATCATATCAGATAACAGATAGCATGCAATTCTTAAAGTTGTAAATCATTTCAGATAATAAACATGCTTCAAGAATAAATCAATCAAAATAGAAGACTCGATCTACCCCGCTCATTCTAGTTCAGTTCAAGAACTAACAGTGCTCTGATACTACCTGTTGTGAAGCCTCTGGTTGCTAATCTCATTCTTAGGGCAATTAGTAATTAAACATCATTAATGCCAATGGAAGGAATAAGATCAAACAATTTTATTTTTTTTTCAAAGGGGGGTGCGCGGGGTCGGTCAAAAAGAGCAGACCGTTCGCCCCCCTAACCCAACTCTCGGGTTGGGAGAAAAATAGGCAGCGCTCGGTCTGCTAAAAAGAGCAGACCGAGCACAACACTGGGCAGCCTTGTGCTCTGGTTTTTTATAGCAAAATTTGATCCTTTCAACCCCTCCAATTCAACATAATGATGTTCCAAAACATGTAGATATATATAGAACAAGATCTAAACATGTTTATAACAAGCTAGTACATAAAACTAGAGGTTTGAATCCAACCAAAAGCATGAAATTATACAAAGTGTTCATCAATTCATCAAGAACAACAACTAGAGTGTTTTCTAACATGCTTTCTAGACTTAATATACATCATTTCACCAACAACAACCCGAGTCCACATATCTAGACTCTCTCATGAGCTACCCTCGTTGACTTTGGCCAGCTCCTGCCCCATCTGTCGTCATGCACACATACAAAATAAGACAACAGCCGGAAACGTCCGGTGAGAATACAGTCTTAGTATAATCAACATATATACGCGTTAAATAACAACATATCAACTCTAAACATTTCAACTCGAGAATAGAGTAAACGCATATATAAAGAATTGATTCCTATCACACTCTTTGCCATCAAGATTCGTATACGATCTTGACATGGATATACATCTATCGTCGTCCCTTCGGACTAGAAAATAAGGTCGCCTCAGACCCTGGCATAAGAATCAATTCATATCTCATATCAAATAAGATCCACTACCTGGGATGGATCGACAACATCATATCATAATCAAAGCAATAAACAAGTATGTGATTTTGGCGGGACAACTCAAGAAGCTTCATTCTCGAGTTACAAATCCCTGACTTGTGATGTCGTCTTATACCTTCTCATTCTTGTCAATTCTCTAGCTTCAAATCTGAAATATTACAATAAGAACAAATAGATCAAACTCTATTCAACATCATCGATCAAAACTTCATTCAATCTTCACAACCAAATCACTTCAAACCTCGACTTCTTCTTCTTTGGTTCGAAATCAAAGTTCTTGAGTTGTTAGCCTTCCAAACTAATCTGAAATGGAAGAATATAAATACTACAAATCAACAACATCTCGAAGCACATCTCGACACAATCATCGGCTATCAAAACAGTCTCAAAACATAACCCAATAACGTGGCGATTGAAAATCGGAAACCGACATAATATCGAAACCATTCTATCTATCATATACAACTCATCAGCAGTAGATCAGCAATAAACCAACATTTCGGAGGCTATATATATCGAGCTACATGCTGGAAATCATATCGAATACAAAACAATAACCATTCATTGCGCCGATGTCGATACGATACCACAAATCATCTCAAAACATGCATACATAAACAAATTCTGATCTGTAGCTTATCTCAATCTTCAAACATTCTGAAAAATTAATAAAACTTACATCAAATCTAAGCCTTTGTCACATGGATTCCAGAACACTTTTCAAAATCGAAATCGGACGATCGGATCAAAAGTTACGGGGGTTTGAAAAATCAAATTCCAATAGAAATGAAGAAGATCTCGGCTTTGTTCTGTAATTTTCTGAATACATATGAACCTTACACGTATTTATGCTTATAAATCAATTATAATCTGATAACTTCAAATATAATTGCAGTTTAGCCCCTCAATTCTTCAATATTTGCAATTTGGTTCTCGGCCCTCTTTTTAATTCAATTTCAATCCTAAATAATTTAAGAATATTAGAATTTAAATCAAAACTCTAAATATTTCAAAATTAAATATACTCGAATTAAAATTAAATAATCTCGGATTAAATTAAATAATCCTGGATTAAATTAAATAATCCCGGGTCTTATAGCTTACTACGAACGAAGGTATGGTCCGGGAATCTATTTAAGTTTTGGGAGTATTTATTAGCTTAGTTAAGGCTTATAGAACTTGTGTAGTGATACAGTGAACTCTTGAATATAGGATTGTAACCTAGGATCTTACTAGACTTGAACTAGCCTAGAGGTACGTACACATTGACTGAGATTTCCAGCAAGTATACATGTTTATTGTTGCATTTATTTGGCATTATTATATGACATGATATATGATTTACCGCTTTCCATATTCATTTATCATGTTCATACACACGTTGAGCCTATACCTTGTTATACTTGATTATAGAACCGCTCAGCTCTATACTTGTTAGTCTGTCACTGAGGGTACCGCAACGATGGGGAAATGTATGTCTGACTACTCTGGTGTACTAGACGAGTGTGGTTGTACCAAGAGATTGATCCGCGAGGTTACATCACTCATGTGGCGCCTGTACTGAGCATGACTTATCAAATGACCCTTTACCAGTCATCATGGTTGTATACATCATATACATATGTTTACTTATGTTTATGTACTAGGCGTTAGCGCTCACGTCCTAGTTGTTATCTTGGACACCCTATTCCATGGGGCAGGTCGCAGGATGGATGGAGCCGGTGGTTCGAGGCAGGACTAGGGAGCCAGAGCTTTTCATGGGATTTTATACAGCAGGATTTGTTTAGCTGTATAAATCTTTTAGACAGTCGTATTTTAAGCTTTTCCTTATGGTTGTATCACTACTATAATAAGCCTGGATATGTTTTACTAAGGTGATATGTAAATTATGGGTTATGTTTTCGCACATTTTACTCTGTTAAGCAATTTTACTTTATTAAGTTTAATGTATGTTATTAGTTGCCAGTTAGTAGGTGATTTAATGCAGTGTCACTATACTAATTCCACTCATCTTTCTAAACATGTGACTGCGAGATCGAGCACAACTAGTACGCAAAGATGACATAAATATTACTGAATCGAGAACAATGTGTTCCGATTGTAGGAAAAAAAATTGTGGGCCATGAAGATCACACTCTCCTAGTGAAACTGGCTCTGGATCAAAATGTCATGTATTAGGAAAAATCTCAGACTTATGCAGAATAATATTTTTGATTTTCGGAACAAGAAGACATGCCCATGTTAACATGCACCAATATCCTATAATACACTGCATGACACAAATGGAGAGAATTTTTCCATCCCTGGAGATTGGTAGAACCATCACCCAAGTGTTTGTCTAGTAATGTGTATTGCCCCACTCTTGTCTAAGGTGTAGGAGGAAGACATTGATCATGACCCAATGAGAGCACTATTTTTGGATGTCCATTGCCACCCAATGTATACAATAGGGGTATATTTTCCAAAATCCAAACTCGTAACTTGTTTAATATGATGCTTTCTCATCTTTGAGGACTATCATTTACTCTAATTCCACTAATCTCTTCTAAACATGTGACTACGATATCGAGCATAACTAGTACGCAGGGATGTGATAAATATTATTTAATCGAGAACAATGTGTTCCGATTGTAGAAAAACATTGTGGGTCATGAGAATCACACTCTTCTAGTAGATATTGACCAATCAAAGACTTTGACTACCACCTACCCCTCATTATTAAGCTCTGTTGGTACACTTCATCTCATCCACTCACTTGGTTCCAGTTTGGTTAGGGTATACGCTGACAGAAAGTTGTGATCACGCACAAATAATCCTATGTTCGATTTTGAGAGAACATCGGAGAAGGCTTGAGGGTTTGGAGACTTGAGGCGCATATTCAAAACAAGAAATAGTTAAAGCATGCTTCAAGGGTAATCCCTATTCTTTTGTGTGTTTAATTAACTAATTCGTATTAAATATGTAGAACAATCATGATCTTATTTTATGAGATTATTGTAATCACATAAAATTTTGGGTCACTAACATTTAGTGAAAACAAATTAGTTTCGAATTTTCTAAGATTAGAAATCATTCCATATTAATTTAGAACAATCTCGGATATTTGCGACTCAAATACACAAGAAATTGGATATAAGTGACTCATTCTTTGCATAACTAATGTAATTCTAAACTTAAAAAATTGTTGAGTGTGATATTTTGACATCGATTACCTCAATTTGCAATACGACATATGTATTTGAACTCCAATATTAAAAGAACATTTGTTATAATGGGATCTGGCACAACACATGAGCTAGAAGAGTACAAATGTGTCTCAATTGAGCATATAACGTTCTACTTCTCAGGATAAAATTTTGGGCCACTATGATCGACCTTCCCAAGAGATATTAAATTAGTTTCAATTGCCTTGATTCGGGATAATTTCAAATATATTTGGAATAATCTCAGATATTTGCGGAATAAGCAAACAGACAATCTGAAATGTGAGATATTCATTCTTTGCAAATTCACAAACTTTGTCAAATATATGAGACGCATGCATTGTCCCTGATTTGGGATAACTAAAAATATATTTGGAATAATCCAAGAATTTTGTGGAATAAACAAATAGACAATTGAGAATGAAATACTCAATTTTTAGGCAATATGACACTTTTATGACTCGTTCTTTTGAGGCAGTATGAAACTCACTTTTTTGGTAATGTATGATTCAAATTCCCGAATTTAATCGAATATATTGAATATGTCGATTTGTATTTATGTTGTAACGTGTAAAGTTCTAGGATATAAAGACAGAGATCAGTCACACAAGTGTTAATATATAGTAGTCATGGTACGTACATTTAATACAAAATGACTTTCTGATTTATGATCATAAAATTATATTTTACCCTCACAATAAAAAATAAAAAAAAAGAAACATCATTATGACCTGCCCTACTCACTGCATAGAAAATGTGCCTTAATCATAAATCAAATATTGATTGTGCCTCAAATAATAAATCAAACATTGAAATTTAAATAAAAACTAAATTAAACAAAGAACATATTTCATAAATTAATCACTCAAAGTACTCATCATTCAAGTGTCTATCATCATCTTTAAACACAAAAATAAGTTTCGACCAAACAACTTCTAAATAAACTATGACTTGCGAACCAACTTCACACGATACGACAACACAAGAGAACCCAATACATAAGAGTACACTACAACCAGAACTCAAATTAATATAAAACAATAGTGTGTTCCACAGAATCATCAAATCAAGCGTAAACCAACAATGTTTCCACTGGAACAGGCATATCTCCTCGAAGGTCCGTGCTCGAGCCAACTTCCATAGCCGCTTTTCTTCTGTGCAAGTGTAAAGATGGAGCATACGTTGCTTTCTTGATTATGGAAGCCCAATATTTTTTGTTATGTCGACGGTAACTTCTCAACACCTAAATAAAAACAAAATAATTTACATTGAGGTTAAAAAGATAAAATCGTGCATAAAAATTTTAATAAAATTAGATAATAATAAATAATTTAGTATTATTAGCTTCACAAAACTATCTACTAAATGTTACAAACAATAAACATGATTACTCCCCATAAATAGTCATTCAGCTGCCTTGATAATTTCAGGGTGTCTATCCGAAAAAAAGTGAACTCGTCGAATAGAGTGCATTGATATGAAAGTAGAATACTTCTCAAACTGTAGTGGAGATACATATCGAAGAATCATGGTTTCTAATGAAATTTCAGCACATTGTTCTCAGGCTCACAAAAATATCCATCAAGCTACATCCAATGAAGATTGAAATCACATAAATCTGTATTTTTACTTGTAGCAACCAAAAAAGAAGATATTAAAAGAATCACTTCTAGATTTCATTATCAAACTATTAAAAAAACTACATTCAATATAATAAGATCTAAATTGAAAATCATATATTCATTCATATAACACCTGGCATACAAAAAAACAGTACATAATAACAAATTCAAGCAACCCAATTTTTTTTTAATGATAAAAAATTATCAATATTTAAGTCATAATGCAACACTAAAACCATTACGGTTCGGAATTAAATCGTTATAATCGAGAACAACAAGGAATTTCAGTTACTCTATCTCAAAATTGCAATAAATGAGATTCATTCTCACCCACATAAGGGAAAACCAAAGATTGATAAAAAATATGTACAATTCACACGATAACACAAAAATTTAATACAATCACTAAAACCATAACAAATTTCAAAGAATCGTTCAATTAAAAAGGATATATAAAAACAATTACACAACATCAAACACTATAATGCAATTTTTTGGCTGCAAATTTTTAAAAACCATAGTACTTTAAAATCTTTGAAATAATGGTTCTTCAAAAATATTTTCAAGGTCCAGAAACAATTCATAATGATTAAAAACTTTTTTCAATTCGATTCGAAGCAGATCTGCAATATTGCGATCGGTGGATTGGTCGTTTACGATTGATGGATAAATTTATGGAGAATTTCAACAAGAATGAAGGAAAAAAACTCATACTGTATGTTACCTTAAAAGTAATTTTTATTTTATTTTTAAAAAGTAAGGGGTATTGTTGGGTTTCAAAAGAAAATGGAGGCATTTTCGTATTTTGTGCTCAAATAGAGAGTTGAAACAAATGACAGAACTTTGTCGGAGAGTGGGACATGAGCACTGAAGGCAAAGTTAAGTTTGATTATAGAGATTTATTGATTATTTCTCCTAGTTTCTACATGTTCTCCATTGTTATAAAATAGTAGAGATAATAATATAATAATAATAAATTTTTTTTTTTTTTAAGAAGATAATAATAATAATAATTCACAAATGTGATTAACTGACGACCGTGATGTGATATAAATGAAAATGAATACGGCGGAGTGAAGTACAAACACAGCCGTAGGAGGCGGAGGGGGAGACGAAATTAAACATGGGAAACCGGTGCTGTAATTACCGGTACCTCCTACTCTTCGCGGCCGTCCCCTTCATCTACATCCAGGTCAAATCTAGGTTTACTTTGATTTTGATTTCTGATCACCAAAGACAGGTTATAGCATGATTGTTGATTCCCATACTTTTCTGATCTGTATCTGTTATTTGGAATTATACTTACTCATATGCTGCCACCAGCTGATGTATGAAGTTATCTTTTGCTTCGGATGCTCATATGGATATTTTTGTGTCCAAACAAGGATGATTATACCTTATTCATGTTAGCCGCTTGCTTGATTTCTTTAGCAAAGGCTAGTATTTCGAATCCAAGTAATTGCTGACATGATTGACTCGGGTTCTGTACTCGCAGATGCGTCTTTTCACCGCTCAATCAGAGTATGCTGATCGTCTTGCTGATGCTGTACGGTTCTCTCTGTTTTGATTTGCTCAATTGTATTATATTTAGAATTAAGACAAGCTTATGAGTGGGGGCGAATTGAGAAACTGTGTTTGGGGTGCGAGAGCAACAATGGAATGCATTTGAGGCTGATAGTTGTTCACATTTCTAGCAAAATCACAAATAGATTTTCGATAGGTTCATTTGATGGCATCAGTGGTTCATTGACTTCGCACCTGTTTTTTTGGTTCAATGTTGAATGCCTAGTTCTCTCATACTGTAACACTTTCGTTGCATACCTTCTATTCTTGATTGGGTAGCTATTGTTACTATATGTATTTTATTGTAATTTTCTTTTACAACCTCCCCGTATGTGGTCATAAAAACTTTTGTATCAGGATCGATTAATTACAATGAACTACTCGTCATTAAGAAAAATTTAACTTTTAGGTCCGAATAGAGAAAACTTGTTCTCTTACGGCAATAACTTTATGTATATTATCATAATAAAAGTTCGGGGTGGCCTTGTTGATTCTACAGAGAGAGGGAAAGATATGGTGTTCGTTCAACATTATAGGAGTTGTAATGGAAAATGCATTTTAATTCTTTTGAAGAGATCAGAAAATTTAGACTTTTTAAATGGCTTCCCATCTCCAGCAATAATCAGATACTAGCATTTGAACTATGCTTATTTCTTTCATAATGTATATACCTTGGATTTGACATGCTTTATTAATTAAAGATTTAATGTAAGATAATTCAGTCAGTGTAAGAATTATTTGGCAGCCCTTCTGATAAAACTTCTTGGTAGAAACAAAATTAGTTTCCAAACTCTACAACCACGGGAAGGGTGTACATGTGTACTGAATAAAAAAAATAAAGTATCTTTAGAAATAATAATAAAAAAATTATATTGGTTTGTACAGGCATTTTTTTACATTTTCCTTTTAAACCAAACAATAAAACTTGTTTTACTCTGTTTCCCTGAATGGAATTCATGATTAATACAGCCTTATTATTTTACTCATGTGTCATCGAGTTACCCGCTTTAAATATGCTCAACACTTTCCGTAGTATGCCATCATACAAAAGGCCCATGTACATGTATGATGTACTGCATCTAACATGTACAGTATTGATGGCAGATTGACTCAGAAAATCAGTGTACAAGACATACACGACAGTTAATTGATCAGATCAGTCAGCAGCAAGGACAAATTCTTGCTCTTGAAGGTGCTTTATCCTTTTTGCTTCTTTCCCTGATGGCTGGTCTTAAACAAATGCGTTGCAATGTCTTGTTGTTAAATCCATAGATTTTAACGGCCTTCCTGCCATTAACTGGAAATTTTGGAAAGGATTCACTCGGTTCTGGAACATCATAAAGATCCATTAGTAAGGTTTGCCAGTTTGGGATCAATTCAATATAAAAAGCCTATACTTAACTATGCAGGATAGATTTGGCTCGTGATATGAGATAAATTGTTTATTTAATCGGGAAGAGATAAATTACTGAGCATTTTTCGTGTATAATCTTTATACTTACGCCCAGTCAAGGATGATGAAACAGCTCGTCTGATTGACTTCTTTTTTGTTCCCATGTTTTTCTCTATTTTTTCCATCGATGATGTGGTGTTATTGATGAGAAAAATTTACCGATTATCTTTTGACATGCTACAATACCAGAGGAAAGGAAGCGCCAAGATAAAGAATGTGGACAGTTGAGAGCACTTGTTCAAGATCTTGAAAGTATGTTTATACAGTTCCTTCCTTTATTTCTGTGTCACCTAGTAATCGCTTTCTTGCTTTGCACAATGCATGTAAAGGTTAGTTTTCACTCAGCAAATATCTATTATTAGTCCTTTGTATTGGCTTTTTTCCATTTTGTACTTCTGCATGGTTCTGGGGAAACTTAAGTAGGGTGATAACACAATCTCTGACTTTGGTACTACAACTTGGTTGGCTCCATAATTAGGTTCTTGTTCTTTCACCTTTAATTTTTATTTTATATTGTATTTTGGGCCTGTAGTTACCTTTTGTTGCCCATGATCAATGCCTGCCTTTGTTATTAGTGTGATCGTTTCTCTATCCAAATTCAGGGAAGGGTATCAAGAAAATGGTTGGTGATTTACAGGTTTGTAGAAAATATTTGTTTCTTTGTGTTGTTTGCTATTTTCTTGAACTCTTATATATCGAACACGCTACTTGTTTATCAGGTTCCAGTAGCAGCTGTTGTGGTTATGGCTTGTAACCGTGCCGATTACCTTGAAAGAACTATTAAATCTATTCTAACGTATGATGTGTCTCCACTCTCCACGCATCTATCACAACACTTCTAGCCGTCAGCTGACATTTTCTTTAAATCCTTTCCCCCTTTTTTCCATACTAGGTATCAAATTCCTGTGGCATCAAGATATCCTCTCTTCATATCACAGGTACTTAATAGTGAAACATCTGTTTGACATGAGTTTGGAGTTTTTCATTGAGAACAGGGGGCATGTGGCAGATGCAAATTATACTTGCATTCTTTTTTGGCAGGATGGATCAGATCCTCTCGTTAAGAAGAAGGGTTTGAGTTATGATCAGCTAACATACATGCAGGCACGTTTTTCTTTCTATCTTTTACATTCTAAAATTAGTTCTTACTCAGTTCGAGTACCTGCGTATTCATTGGATTGGATTAACTTTTAAGGTCTTAAAATTTTATTCCTGGTTCTTGTTCGACTACAACAGTTTTAATATACTTTCATGTGCCCCAGCATTTGGATTATGAACCAGTACATACCGAAAGGCCTGGGGAATTGATTGCTTACTACAAAATTGCACGTTAAGTTTTTGGTTAATTTGTTTCTTGTTATTAGCCTTCCTTTCTGTTTGAGGAGAGATTCTTTTGCTGACACAGTCTTATTGTTTGCTGTTCAGGCCATTATAAATGGGCTCTGGATAAGTTGTTCTATGAACACAAGTTTGACAAAGTAATCATTCTTGAAGGTTCCTGTTTTCTTCATTCTTTTTTTACTTTCTTTTGTTTTTCTTTTTGCCTCTGGTATTTGTTTCACTGAACATGCCATCATCTGCAGATGATATGGAAATTGCTCCCGATTTCTTTGATTATTTTGAGGCTGGAGCTGCTCTCCTTGACCATGACAAGTGAGTTGTTCTCTCCAAGATATGATGAATTACAGATCCATTGACTATTTGACATCCTATGTCGATTTTCTGATTGGGGAAGTATTTGATTGAAATGCACCAACAATAGATCTATCATGGCGATTTCTTCATGGAACGATAATGGACAAAAGCAGTTTGTACATGATTCTTGTAAGTTCCTCCGTTTTCCTATTGATCTGATAAACCTCTACAAAAATGTTTTTAGATTAATGTTAGTATGTAACTTTCACTAATAGAAATTGTTCTACATAAAGTTGTTGTTACCGTGTTTCTGGGCTTTGACTATGTTTGTCATTCTTGTTCCTTGAGAAAACTTGGTTCTGTAGGTTAGTTCTTTCTTATCACTTACCACACCACTGGTTCTGTATTGAGTATTATTCATAATGAATGGTAATTCATCTGTATGTAAAATGACTTGTACTGCTGTTGTTTCCCCTTTAACTCCCTTAACCCTTTTTTTTTTTGTGGTCATGTAATCATAATAAGCTATTCGATTTTGATTGCTTTTAGTCATTAGTGAATCTATTGGATTACGATCACTGTTGTATGAAGTAATGCAAACAATATGCCATATATTCGTTCAAGTTATTTTTTTATTTTAAAAATAATTATTGTATAGATCATAAGCCTGTGATTTTCAGCGTCAACACTAAATTATGGTTGACTGTTTGAAGGATCGTTAAATTTTTGTGAAGCAGGCTCTCTGAGTTCCTGTATGCTATACCATTAGCTTTTAACATATCACCAGATTTGTTCCGTCACAGATCCATTTATATATCTTTGTTCATGGTTCCGTCTTTGAACTTCTTGAATCCATGAGGTTCCCCTCTATCCTCATTTTTCTACTCACTGATAGATCATGCTACAAATTTATTTCTCATATTTTTTGTGCTGAGATGGGATATGCTATCATTATTTTTTTCGTCTGCTAGATTGACATTCTTCTTTATTGAACTGTTTGAAATGAGATTTTCATTATGTGTGTACAGTTCAAATTTGGGAATTTTTACAATCTGAGGATTATTAACGCAGATGCAAAGTTTCCACTATTTTTGGTCTACATCATTAAACAGCCTATTTGGTCAAATGTCAGTCGCTCTTCTGTATCTGTTTCCTATCTCTTGCAGATACTCTTTATCGCTCAGATTTTTTCCCTGGTCTTGGATGGATGCTCTCTAGATCCACATGGGATGAATTGTCTCCTAAATGGCCAAAGGCATATCCTTCAATCATCTTTATAGTCGTGATATTTGAATTCAGAATCTTAAATTGTTTTATCTGTGATCGTTCTAGATTTTTTTCTCTGTGGTACCTTTCACTTCAGTCTTGTGCATTTTCTTGACCAAACAATCACTTACTGGGATGACTGGTTGCGGCTGAAAGAGAATCATAGAGGGCGTCAATTCATTCGCCCAGAAGTGTGCAGAACATATAACTTTGGGGAGCATGTAAGAAATTTTCACATCCATGTTCTTTTTCTTCTCGAGGAGAGTATTTACTATGATATCTTCAAACCTGGTAGATATTTTGACTAAAAGTGTAAATGCCGACTGATGTTTTTTTTACAGATTTCTATCATTGAAAACAATAATTACCTTTTTTGGGTTGTTAAAGAAGGGTCGGCGGAGCATATGTTTAATGTTTGGCATGAAATTTTACTGTGATTTTTGGTTTTATCTTAAGGTCACTTAATAAATTATTGTCTGTCACATGTTTCGAAGCTATGCGTAAGAAGTGCTTGTTACATTTTTTAAGTCGAAATTGTTCTTACCAGGCTTCCTACTTTTTCTTCATAGGGTTCCAGTATGGGGCAGTTTTTCAAACAATATCTCGAACCTATCAGACTGAATGATGTCCAGGTATGCAACTAGTATGGTCCTTGTTACCTTGCTCAATTTGTGCTAGCCTTCATTTGATAACTTTTTTACTGGTCTGAAAGGTTGATTGGAAATCAATGGACCTGAGCTTCTTGGAGGAGGTAAAAGTCTTGCATTTATAAGTGAAATATATGCCATGCAACTGTGATATGACAAGGAGGAACGTAGTCTATCGAGATACTGAGATTAGATCTACTTTTATAGGGCAAGTACACGAATTACTTTGCCGACCTGCTTAAAAAAGCGACTCCAATGCATGGAGCTGATGCTGCTCTTAAGGCACATAACATCAAAGGCGATGTACGCGTCCTTTACAGAGACCAATCAGATTTCGAGTACATTGCCAGACGGTTCGGCATTTTTGAAGAATGGAAGGTAAAAGTTTGTTCCTCAAGGTTCTCTTCCATTAGTTGTCACTTTCACTTTCGTTTCTTCTACATCCCCGATGTAGAACTGTAGCTGACTTATTTTAAACCATCAGTTTACCTTAACGAGGTTTACATATATAATCAGGATGGTGTCCCAAGAACGGCATATAAAGGAGTAGTTGTTTTTCGTTATCATCCCCCGAGGCGCGTATTCCTAGTCGGCCCAGATTCTCTCCAACAGTTTGGAATCATATAAGACTTAAAGAGGCAAAGTGGTATCTGCAAGTTTTTTAGGAACTTTGAGGGACTGAATTCCTTAATGCCGGTGGCGACTTGTATTCACAAGTATCTTATCTTATTTTATTTTGTTCTTGCTATAACACAAACCCACAAATTTTCCCTATTTTTTATTATACATGTCGATAGAATTGTGGTCCAAACTTTAAGCCTAGTGGTGGTTCATTAGACTTTTGTTGACGGACTATTTGGACAGATGACTTTGTACAATAAACCGTTAATGTGTCGAATGTAAAATGACCAAATAATTTTGATGGCTTAGATTATTTCTTTGTCGCTCTCATTTACGCATTTAATGACAAAGTAAGCTTCTTTCTTTTTTAATTTAATATTTAACTAGACGAAGACGACAGTTTCCACTTTGGTTTCTATTTTATTATGATGCAAAAGTATAATTCAATTTGGTACACAATTTTAATAAAATGTCATGAAATATTGAAAATGGTTCAATTGATATATGATCAAATTATAAAGTTAAATTTACTTTTTACTTAAATTATTTTTAAGTCCGATATTATTGTTAAATTAAAATAAATACACCATTTTTCAAGATTATTTTATTGTTTACAATTGTAAGTATAAATTTACATTTATTTAAAATTCATATTATAATAAAGATATTGTACTCATTGTATAAAAAATATTAATATAAACACAAACACACACATATCCTTATTATCCATACTATCCTTACTATATTATAATAGCTAAACCCATTAGATAAACTATTTTTGATCAATTTAATAGATTTTCAAATTTATCCTTATCATTCTTTTAACATATTCAATAATTAATAGACAAAAAAATAATTTATGATTCAAAAACTTTCCACTATGTCTCCCCACTATCCCATTATTCTAATTTATAATTACCACTATCATTTTACTCATGATCCTAATTTATAAATTTATAAATAAATTTAAATTTATAAAAATTTATTTTGATGTGCTTCAGTGCACTGGTGGTGGTATATATAAACACCTGATAAATTATACTTTTAAAAATAATATATACAATAAAAAATATTTATAAATATGTAATAAAATGATATTTTTCTCTTTATCTATGTTATAATATTATCATTTATAATAATAAAACTACAATTTAATAAATCAGAATATACAGAGATAAAATAATTTATTATATTATAAAGTAAATATTTTTTTATATTTGAATATTTATTTGAAAATGCAGGTTAAAAAATCTAAACCAAGTTAAAAAAAAATTTGACAATCATAATTGTGTAAATCGAGACAATAATCCAGATATGTATATAATTGAATGTAATAACAATATTAAACTTAAAAACAATTTAAGTAAATGAAAAAAATTGATTTTTGAGTTTGATCATATATCAATTAAACTATTTTTCAACAATTCATGTATCAATTTGACATTTCATCAATAGTTAGTGTGTATCGAAATAATTTTTACCCTATTATTCAATTTATTTATTTATTTTTTTTGGTTTTCTGTCTTGATTGATTGATTATCATTTGGAGGAACAGGACAGATTACGAAAGGACAACGGTTGGTTAATGGTTACTTTTGTCATTATCTTTTTATCATTAAATTTATGTAATTAAATCTAGAAAATTTATTTAAAAAATAAGAAAATTTTAATTTTTCAATTTTGTTTTCGCAAGAGTACACGCAGACGACGTGTACACACGTATAGTAGTTGAGCCCTTATAGAATGTTTTCCGTGTGCACTTTTTTATTTTATTGATCAATTAGTAAGCATTAAAAATATTGAACACATCAACACATTTATGAGAAATCTCGTCAACCCAAAAAGAATTTCACCTCCATAATAATTAAATTCGATTTAATTACCTCCATAATGATCCAGAAAGAATCATAAAATTGTAACTTGGGAGTAAATCAAACTCCATAGTTTAATAATTAAACTCTATTCATTTACATTTATGACAAATGTAATCACACCTTGTAATTATAACATAAATATCACAGCTCAATTCTGTAAAACAAAAATAATTTGATTAATAAAAATTATTACTTTTATGTTACTTTTCGTTAAAGATATGGATTAGACTGACGGATAAATTCTAATCATAAAGGTCATTTAATTAATTTATATATCGAAAAGAAAGGCTGTAATGTGTAGAGAAGCAAAAGCGATTCATGTATTGTCCACCACTTCCTACGGACATGTATATAAATGTAAATTCAGAATGACGATTTGACTCCTACTCCTCCGGCTACTTTTTCCCTGGTACAGATTCGCTTTCATCTGATGATGATTAAGATTCCATTACGTTCTTTCTTGCTTATCTTCGTCTTTCTCTTTTCTTTTTTTTTTTTCCCTTAATAATTTAACAGTGATTATATGAATAAAGGCTTTCCCTTTTGTGGAATCTTTTTCAACTGTTTCTTTCATGCATACATGTGATCTGTGTAGGTCTTTTATGCCCTTTTTTGCATTCATTTACGGAAATGGTTTGCTTGATCTGTAACTGAAAGTTGGATTGTTGTTCATATCTTGAATTGTGTATTATTTTGCTGCTGAGGTATTGCTGGCTCTTTCGTCATCGATCCGATCTGATCCATGATGGGTTTTTTTTAACCCCTTTTAGGAGTTTCTGTCATTTTTAGTTTGCCTTTCTTCTCTTTTTAATTTTCTCTGTCTTTTGGTTCTCGAGCTCGGGGTGGAGGGCTCTTGAGCTGGTGTTGGTGCCAATATTCGTCTTATCCCTTTGTTTCAGCATTTTTCTAAGTTCTGTTTGTTGATTATGCTGAAAGGTTGGTTTTGATGCTGCAAATCTTTCGTTTCTTTGTCTGGCTGTTAAATTTTCAGAATTTGGTGAAGGTCTGATTTTATGTGAAAGATAAACGGATGCGGAAAGGGCTGCTAAGGCACTATTTGAGGTGACATAAGGGAAGGGGATTCTGTTGTTTCATGGGCAATACATGCCGTGGGTCTTTCAGAAGCAAACCATTACAGGGCTACAACCAGCCCGAAGACCAGTCAAACTCTAAACACAACAGCGCTTCTAATTCTTCTGACAGTTACTCTCCTACCGGGAACTCACAGCACATTGTTGACACACAACAAAACCACAAAAAGGATTCCAATTTGCCAGCCCTCACCAGTCCCAGGAAAGAGAGTGTCATGAACCGTGGTGCTAATAATCAAGCTTACTTCGTGTTAGGTCACAAGACTGCTAATATCCGAGATCTCTACACACTTGGGCGTAAATTAGGACAAGGCCAATTTGGCATAACGTTTTTGTGCACTGAGTTGTCAACAGGCATTGAATATGCTTGTAAATCTATATCAAAAAGGAAGCTTATTTCCAAAGAAGACGTCGAAGACGTCAGAAGGGAGATTCAGATAATGCACCATCTGGCTGGTCACAAGAACATAGTCACCATCAAAGGGGCATATGAAGACCCCCTTTACGTTCACATTGTGATGGAACTTTGTGCTGGTGGTGAATTGTTCGACCGCATAATACAAAGGGGGCATTACAGCGAAAGAAAGGCAGCCGAGCTGACTAAGATTGTTGTAGGAGTTGTGGAGGCTTGCCATTCACTTGGGGTCATGCATAGAGATCTTAAACCGGAGAACTTTTTGTTGGTCAATAAAGATGATGATTTCTCTCTTAAAGCAATTGATTTTGGTCTATCTGTTTTCTTCAAGCCAGGTATAGTGGTATACTCTACAATACTTATTTGATAGGTTTATTCTTGTGTTGTTTGCCGATCTGTGTATGGGGTGTATATCTTCAGGTCAGATTTTCACCGATGTGGTTGGGAGCCCGTACTATGTTGCACCCGAGGTTCTTTTGAAGCATTATGGCCCAGAAGCAGATGTATGGACAGCAGGGGTGATATTATACATATTACTGAGCGGGGTGCCGCCATTTTGGGCCGGTAAGTTGTCATTATTCAAGTAAGCAAATCCATATTCATGTGCAATGTATTGAAGGTTATCCCGGTTGTTCAGAAAATCAGCAGGGGATATTTGATGCGGTTTTAAAGGGACACATAGATTTCAATTCTGACCCTTGGCCATTGATATCTGAAAGTGCTAAGGATCTTATTCGAAAGATGTTATGCATGAGACCTTCAGACCGGTTAACTGCCCATGAAGTATTGTGTATGTTCTCTTCCCCTAGATGGACGGAGCTACTGTTATTTGTTTAATGTTGGATTCCTGATTCCTTCGTCTCTTCTTAATGTTTTTTCTTTCTGCAATGTTATCTGTATCTGTACATTGTCGTGGATCAATTGGGAGACCTTTTACTGATCTTATTCCAGAGCAGCTTGAATTTCTGTAAACCGAGGTTTCCATTGTGGAATATCTAATCACCCAAGCAGTTTGTTTGGGATTTAGGTATATTGGGTCAAAATGAAACGGGCCAAAGTCATTGTTCAGTTATGAAGAGAATTCTAGAAGTACTACCTTGGAAAAGGGGAAAAGGGAGAGTATAAGAAGAGGGTGTTGGGATTGAGTTTGAGGATATTCGACTATTCTTGCTTTGAGTCTTGTAACTAGCCTAGGCTAGGGTAATACTGGCAGTTGCTAGGTGTTTTATGTAGCAGAGTTTATCTCGGGGAAAAGTCCTTCATATATTTCCGTTTATATTGTCAAAGTATATTTTCAGTTTCTTTATTGTGTTCAATCGATCAATACCCCGCTAGATTACTGTGACTTTGTGGCCAAAGAATCAGCATCCTAACACAGTTGCTGTATTTTTTTCATCATTTCTACTTTTAGTGTTATATAAAAACCCGTAACTTTGTGATTCTTTGGATGTTTTTCTATCAATTGATTTTTCTTGCTATAGTGAAACAGTGATGTTAGAAAGTTCCTTTCATGTCATTGACTATGTTTTTTGCGGGATAATGATCTTATAATCCTTGTCTAATCACATATCAAATATGTAGGCCACCCCTGGATATGTGAAAATGGTGTTGCACCTGACAAATCCCTGGATTCAGCTGTACTTTCCCGCCTTAAACAGTTTTCTGCTATGAATAAATTGAAGAAAATGGCTTTGCGGGTATGCTATTCGCCTGAACATGAAATCTACAACATTGAGCTTTTAATCACTGTCAACTGAAAATGTGGTCATGTGAACACGTCTTAAGCAAATATTCATCATCCTTTTCATCTGCAGAACCATATCAATGTACATGCTACTCACATATCTGCTGAAACATGATGTTCAAAACATTTATTTATGAAGTGAATTTTTTTTCAGGTAATAGCTGAAAGTTTGTCAGAAGAGGAGATTGCTGGCTTGACAGAGATGTTTAGAGCCATGGACACCGATAACAGTGGTGCAATCACATTTGATGAGCTCAAAGTTGGTTTAAGAAAATATGGATCGACATTAAAAGATACAGAAATTCGTGATCTTATGGATGCAGTATGGTTACTTCGTCTCAGTATTATATGTTCTTTGCTTAATTTCTTTTTTCACGCAGTCATGGAATTTGCAGTTTTTCCAGATTTATAACTCCGTGTCATTTTTCTTCATGTATTATTTGGTTGATATCATGGTTAAAATGGGCAAAGATAAAAGATTCAGCAGGGTGTGCCTGGATTTTCTGCAATCATGTTGCTAAGACTTCATGCTAACCGAATCCAGTAGTTCAGGTCTTCCAAAAGCTAGAAATTTTAGTGGTGGTTACATTCGATACCAAAAAATGAAATCATTATGCACCGGATATTTTTGTTGTCTTATTCATAGTTTCATCTTCCTCCTTGATAGATTGAAGCATGCCAACCATCAGACTGAAATTGGTTTTGTGGCCATTGTTGTTTCTGAATTATTTCCGCGCTTGCAGGCTGATGTAGACAATAGTGGAACAATTGACTATGGTGAATTTATAGCAGCAACAATTCATTTGAATAAACTAGAACGCGAGGAACATCTTTTGGCAGCATTCCAATATTTTGACAAGGATGCGAGTGGTTATATTACAGTTGATGAACTTCAACAAGCTTGTGTTGAGCATGGTATGACAGATGTTTTCCTTGAAGATATCATCAAAGAAGTCGATCAAGATAACGTAAGTCCCTTAGCATCATGGCCTGTCTTGGTTCCTTTGTTGAGAATGTGGAACACTGCAAGTCAGAAATGTTGCCTGTACAGTATGTACAACTTAGCTGTATATGTATTCAGGTCATACTCTAGCTTCAAGATTTTTCAAAAGGAGTTCGATTCACCTATAATATCAATTACCATTTCATTCTTTAAACATTTCATTCTTGTACTCTAGTTTGTGTACTTGCATAGACTTGGAAGGTTTTATTTCATGGAATGGTGTCCAAACATGTTATTAATTTTAGTTTTAGAAGAAACATGATACGGTTTACTGTGGTTTACTCTTCTTTTGAACATGTTATTATGGTTTATTTTATGCAATTTATCATATTTAACAGTTAGCAGGTACTATGTTGATGTAGACTAGTTGTAAGCAGTACTCCCATGATTTGGAGATGCGTTAGAGGAGATGCGTTAGAGGTGCTTAAAACTTTGTGTTGTGAAGGGCTGGAGCCAATGTGCCTGTTAGATTGTATTTGTTCTATTCAGGAGGTTTTGACCTTCCAATTAATTTATTCAATGGGTTATGTATGGTTAACTTTTGAATACATGTCCTTGCAGGATGGAAGGATTGATTATGGGGAATTTGTTGCTATGATGACTAAAGGAAATGGCGTGGGGAGGCGAACTATGCGGAACAGCTTAAACATTAGCATGAGAGATGCCCCAGGAGCGCTTTAACTTCATAATTCAAAGCCTTTTTTACAGGTAGTTGCCTGCTTTTCTGCCATGCTACTTTCTTACTTTACGAGGACATCATGTTTAAAATATATAAATTAATGAATATAGTAAGAAACACACGTAGCAACTGAAGTAGTACATGGAAATTCTTTTCACTAATGCGATCGTTTACAGTGAAACTTGTATTGTTTTTATTATATGCATGTTCATTGGAGTCTGTTGAAAAAGTAAATAAATTATGTAATATATTGCACCCTTGGCTTGTTTTAAATGTTGAAGAGATTGCTATCCCACTGGTTAAAATGTCAGCTTGAAAGCTTAACATTCCATTTACCCTTTTGTTTATTTCCCTAACTTTTTTTACTTGAGATTCATACGATTATAATCATATCCGAGCTGCTATAGCCACATGTATACGCCTATCGTCATGTAATGATGAATCTAATGTTGTATTATACTTAGTTTCCGATCTATCTAAGGGATGTATATTATACCGTACGGAACAGGTGGTTGAGGAGGTACCAACAATCAGCAGTAGTATCTCCGGGGAATTCCGTGGTGTGCAGTTTATTTGTTGTATCAGATTGAGTTACAATTTAGTGAAAGTTGTTTTGCTGTTAGAGAGCAGGGAATACTCCCATATGTTGATGTAAAGATTCTTTGTTTGTGTTGATGATTTGATGCATTATTGGGTAGAATGCTGGGTGACTATCCCATGTATGTACAAAATTTTCCGAGACTTGTTGCGATGGAGATGGACTCAGAACTTTATAAACAACTCCATGAATGTGTGTATGAAATGTGTCAAAGATCAACAAACAAGATTTGCTTATCTTTTAAATACAAAAACTCCCGTGAGATTGTATTCCGAGTCAATCTGTGAGACGAATCTCTTATAAAAAATCCTACTTTTTTTTCGTTGTGTAATATTGATAAGATTGATTTGTTTCATGGGCACAAATCCGAAAGATCCACACCAATAAAAATTGCCACATTTGATGCCAGATGGGTTCCGGGGATTAGAGGGCGGTTGAGCACAGTACGGGATCCGAGTAACTGTGATCGAGTTAGTAACCTCATTGAAAATGGTAGATGGAATGAAGGGAAGGGTTCAACAAATTTTTCCTCTTCACATAACTCAAAACATTATGGTCATTCCACTGTCGCAGACTCAACAAGAGGATCTCCGGATATGGATGTTCGACTCTAAAGGCAAATACTTGGTCCGGGATGGATACAAGGTTGCACTTGGTTTTTTCGATCCGCCAGCGACAAGCTCTGAGCATCAGTCGAGAGGTTGGTGGCAATTCTTATGGTCACTTAATATCCCTCCGAAAGTTAGGATATTTTGGTGGAGAGTGTTGCATGATATCATTCCAACATCGAAGAACCTTTTATCTCACCATGTCCCAGTGGCTGGAACGTGCCCACTTTGTTGCTCGAGTTGTGACTCCACAACTCACGCTTTATTCTTTTGTGTCGTGGTCAAGTCATGCTGGAAGGATACCCGGTTTTGGGTCATATTGAAGCAGATGCGGCATCTGGAGATCTTTGATATATTCTTATGGATGAAAGACACATTAAGCAGGCTGGATTTTGAGGTATTTGTTATGAGATCTTGGGCAACTTGGTGTGAGAGGCTGTGTGTGGTGCATAAATCGAAGGGGTTCTCGGCTGTGTTGAATGTGGATTGGAGTGAAAGTCTTCTGGGTGATTTTCGTTCTGCTTGGTTGGCTCTCAAATTTTGCAATGAGGGCGAGGATTGCAAATCTGCGGACAAGTGGATTGCTCCGCCAATTAATTGTCTACGTATAGATGTTGATGCGGCGTACAATGAGAACCAACAGCTATGCCTTTGGTGAGGTTATTAGGGACCATAAAGGCTGTCCAATTTTGGCTTTTGGTAGGAGATTAGAGAGGCCACAATCTGTCACACTGGCCGAACTTCAGGCTATTTTGGGTGGCAGTAATACGGTATTTAAGTTCACCAAATCGCATCGGACTCTCTCCTAGTGGTGCAAGCAATCACTCGCTTGGACGATGATTTCAGTTATATAGGTGCTATTGCGGCTGACATTCGGCATTTATTGACGTCACAACATTCTATCACTATTTCACATGTTCGAAGATCGGCTAACACGGTTGCTCATGCGATCTCCTCTTTTTTTATTTCTCCTCTATCCCAATTTGTTTGGGATCCGGGAAATTTTTCTTTTTGGCTGAATAATCTTGTATTGAAAAATTACTCTTTTTCTCAATAAATTACAAGAGTTTCTCCGTAAAAAAAAAAAATTATACTTTTTAATTGGGTTTTCCTTTTCTTTTCTTTTTTCCTGTTAAATTTTTTTTTTAATGCTGTACATTTTTAGAAGCCAAGACCTTGAGATTTATTGATTTAATGATAATAATGACACCAAACACTTCAATATAACACGCCTAACAAGTGGGCATGCCAAATGGACCACATTTTCTCCTGCACGTATGCAGGTGGTGGTAGCATTTATTTGTCCCAATGTGTTGGTCCGCTCTTTCTAGTTTCTTCTATGCTAATATCGGAAGTAATTTAGATTGATATATATAAGATTTATTAGTATTTATTTTTATTTCGAATTTAGATGTTCACGCAAATATCTATTTTTATTATAAAGTATGAATGTAGGGGTAAAATTTTTTTATTGTGTATATACATATGTATCCTTTTATTCTATATAAATGAGATAATAATGAGGGTTATATGAGTAAATTTTTTTTAAAAAAGGACAAAAATGGAAAATGCACAAGACAATTAAATTAAATGTAATGATTTCACATATAACTTTCATTTTAATGAAATCTGATTTCACATATAACTTTCATTTTAATGAACTCTATTTAATTCTATGTCTTCCATTTAAATCCTTCTTACTATTAATTGTATCAAATTTTCATACATACATTTTATATGTTATTATTGTTATTATATAATTTTTTTTTTCATTTCTTCCATTGTTTGCAATATTTCAATATAAATTTTGTAATAATATATTAATAATATTCAATCAAAGAATAGATTATTGTCATCTTGCAAAATAAACAAATGCATATACTAAATTTATATAACATTTTAACAAATTCTCAAAAAATATTTAAAGTAAATAGACATAAATTAATGGACTCTATTTGATTCTATAACTTTCACTTTACTTATATCCTACTATTAATTGTGTCAAATATTTGTCATACATAAAATTATATATTTTTCTACTTTACTTCTCTTCTACTATTAATAGTGTCAAATTTTGATACATACATTTTATATGCTATTATATGATTTTTTTTTCATTTCGTCCATGTATTTGCAATATGCCAATTATAAATTTTGTAATAATATATTAGATTTTATTCAATCAAGGAATAGATTATTATTATCGATTAATATTATATTAAAATGTATTTTCAAAATAAACAAATTCATATACTAAATTTATATAGCATTTTGACAAATATATAAAGATATTTAAAGTAAATAGACAGAAATTAATGGGCTATATTTAATTCTATAACTCTCACTTTAGTTCTATGCTACTATTAATTGTGTCAAATATTTGTTATACATAAAATTTATATGTTCTTCCAATTTACTTTCTTCTTAATATTAATTGTGTAAGATTTTCATACATAAATTTTATATTTTAAAAAAATTTATATACTAAATTTATATAGCATTTTGACAAATATATAAAAATATTTAAATTAAATAGACAGAAATTAATGGACTATATTTAATTCTATAACTCTCATTTTAGTTTTATCCTACTATTAATTGTGTCAAATATTTGTTATACATAAAATTTATATGTTCTTCCACTTTACTTTCTTCTTAATATTAATTGTGTCAGATTTTCATACATAAATTTTATATCTTATTATATGCTTTTTGTTCTATTTCGTCCATGTATTTGCAATATTCCAATGTAATTTTGTAATAATTATCCGTGATATTTTTTCTCTTGAAATATGTAGATCGAGTATGAGGTAAATTAAGAGGCAAAAAAAGCTCCCATGATTATGTTTTTTTGCTTTATATACATCATATTGCATTTATAAAGTTAACCATGTATAATATTGTTAACATAAGTGCAATCAATGAATAAACTTGATATATTTTATTTATTATTTTTGAAATTATTAACGTCATTTCCCACTATCACAATAAAAATAATTAATCATTTAAATTTTTTTAGCAATATTTACACTTATACAAAATTTTTGTTTAAGATAATCTGTAGATAGAGAGAATCGTCTTACATATATATATATATGTGTGTGTTATTAAGAATAAGTTACATGATTTACTATAGTAATAAAAACACACTATATTAGTAAGAAAATAAAATTAAATTTCAAAACTACATTTATAAAGTTAACCTCTTATATTATTGTAATATAAATGCAATCAGTTAATAAACTATTTTGATATAGTGTTTTAAAAGATTTTATAATATTTAAAGTAAATAGACAGAAATTTAAATATCCAATATTTATTTCAATTATTTATTATGATGATTTATTTCAAATTTTTATGCTTTAAATAGTTGCATAGTTATACTATTTTGTTTACTATTATGGTATTAGTTTGGTTGATTTTAAAAAAATGGTAACATCATTTCAACAAAAAACATTGGTTATGTAAATTTATTATTGTGTTTCTTATAAATAAAAAATTATTAATAATTTTTTTACAAAAAATACCCTCTAATGTAAATAAAATCTAATGCATTTGGGTGATCATTTTGACAGAACAATATTATATATGAATTGATATAAAAATCAAAGATTAATAAAAACATAGCAAATTAGAATACTTTGATTGAGTTATGCTATGATGTCCATGCACCTCCCGTGCCCATCTCCATGCCCACCTATGAGGTGGCAATCATCTAATGGATGAGATGAATCATATACAAATGGTTCATCCAATGGATGAGTGCTACCTTATAGGTGGGCATGGTGGTGGGCACGAAAAGTGGGCATCATAACAAAACTATACTTTGATATATATAAATTATTATGTATACTAAAATAATTTTTTTACGATGTAACATTGCTATTATATATTCATTCAAAAATATTTTGGCAAGGATATTAATTTATTTTGATTTTTTTATATTTGGTATTTTTTGAATAAAAAACTATTTTGTTAAATAATTAATAAAAAATTTATAATTAAAGAGTGTTATAAATTATATTTTACTATACTTCAGTTGGTGAAAGAAAAAAATGAAACGTTAATTAAATATTATAAATTTAAGATGATAATTAAAATAATAACTAAAATTATTAATTAATATATAATAACACTCACTGAAAGTATCCTTTTATATATAATAACTATTACGAAAAATTTTGTTTAAAATGATTAGATGATGATATAAACTATTAATTAATGTAAAATTTTATATTTTAAAATAAAAAATACTAATTTAAATTAATAATAATAATATTAATCACAATAATAAAAGGAGGAGTGTTATTTATACTCTAATTTTTGTGAAGCACGCTTCATTCATTAATTTTGTACTATAAATTGACTATATTACCCTTTAATAATTTTAATAAATTCTTCAATATACTCTCATAAATTCCTAAAATAATATTTCTAAACTTTTAACAACTCAAAATATTATAATTATATTTGTAAATATAGAATACAAACAAATTTTAAAAAATTATTGATCAAAATAACGTTCAATATTATGTTGTATTTCAAATTTTTTAAAAAATAAAAAGATAATGTTTCATTCTTATTTTTTTATAATTTATTCTAATTTTTATTTTAACTTTAAAAATAAAAATTTTAGTTTAATCACAATATCTAATGAAAGATATATGGCTACCAATAAAAATGTTCATTTGAAGTTAATATATTTGTATAAAAAAAAATTTTGTAACAAAAAAAAAAACGAGTATAAATTTATTTGAAATGAGTTATGTCATTGTAGTTTTGCTTTTAATCACTAAAACTAAAATAAGTATTACATTATTTCAAATAAATATTCTAAAATAATTGTTGGGAAATTTAGTTTTGATATTTACAAAAGAAAGCCAAACTACTTGAGCAACTATAAAAAAGGGCTAAACTAATATTGATCAGGAAATGATGACGTCTCTATGATCAACAGATACAGTTTACGTTGCCAAACGCATCTTATCAGTTTACCCTTGCCAAACTGATTTCTTCAAGGGTACAAAGCAGTTTATCTCGCTAAACTGATTCCATCAGTTTACCCTTGCCCAACTGATTGCTTCAAGGATACAAAGCAGTTTATCTCGCTAAACTGATTCCATCAGTTTTCCCTTGCCCAACTGATTGTTCAAGGATACAAAGCAGTTTATCTCGCTAAACTGATTCCATCAGTGTCACAACAGTTTACTACCGTACTATTTCCGGATAAGATCATCCGTACTCCCTGACATCTCTGCAGAAGGTAGTGTTGCGATCCTAAGGGAATGTCGGCTTCAGAATTCGTTGATGATAGTGACAATTCCAACGGGAATAATTCAAAATCTTATCAGAAGGACAATTTGAATTTATGACCGTTGGTAATCTAAAGAGTATAAATAGAGATCTTAATCTATCACAAAAACCACGGACGTTCCAAAAACTCTGCCATTTTTGCAAGAACACAAAAAGCTTATTACGCTTAAGAATTGATCAAGGAGCTCGAAAGCACAAACACTCAAAGCAGCATACAGATCATTGAAGGATCAATTGTTGTGCTAAAAGATTTCGAGTTGTATACTTTTCTTTGTACTATCAGTCTAGGACTGAAACTAAAGTGTTATACTAGAAGTTCTTGTTTAGGCAGTGTCTAAGTCCTAAACTAGATTGGGTTTGTGCAAATCACTTGTATAAATCAAAGTCTTCTAGTGATATCCTTTCGAGGTGGAAGAAGGGGTGACGTAGGAGTATTTGAAATCTCCGAATATCCATAAACAACTTCGTGTGTCAATTCAGTTTACTCACCATATTACCACACACCTCAAACTGACATTTACTCAGTGCTTTCAAATCTTTAGTTTGACATATTTTCGCACATATTTAGTTTGTCAAACTGCATTCGACACTAAAATAATCCTCGAACTCGTTCATTAAAAAGATCAAGTTCAATATATTCTCGTAAACTCCTTGAAAGTATATTCACTCCCCCTCTAGATTTTCAACCGATCATGACAATAATAAAATATCTTTTTTTTTTTTTTTATCTTAATGTAAATATATGTAAATTTAAATACTATCTCAAACACTTTAACTTTTAGGTAAATCAAATTTTTTTAACCCGTTAGGTTCATGTATTTTATAAAAAAATATGTAATAACATTTTGTATATGATACAAAATATTGAGATATAATATAAAAAATATTAACTTTTTAAGACTTAGAAAAAATTTTTTTGTTGTTTTATAATTTTTTTGCATATGAAAAAAAAAACGATACAGTTTTTTGAGATTATTAAATTTTTTGTTGTAACAAATATAAGGATTGGATTTGGGTTTTTTTTAAGGTAAATAGAAATTTTATTGTATAGGAAAGTAATTAATTAGAGGGTAATCTTGTTCATAAAAGAATTATATTGATAAGTTGGAGAATTATTAATAATTTTTGGAGTGTAAATAACACTCCCCTAATAAAAGTTAGTGAATTTAGTATTTTGTTATTAATTCATTATTTTATCATGAAAGTCATTTATTTGTTTTACAAAAGATGATGATAATAATAATAATAATAATAATAATAATAATAATAATAATAATATTATTATTATTATTATTATTATTATTATTATTATTATTATTATCATTATTATTATTATTATTATTATTAGTGAGTTTATTGATATTTGTTAATATGTAATTAGTTTTTCATCAAAAGCTTTTGTAAAGAAGATTTTTTTTATTATCATAGATATCATATTATTAATATAGTGGATTAATTGACATTGTTTTCTAAAAATATTTTTTAACTATAAAAAATATAACATTTATTGTTTCAAAAAAAATTAACATTTATTACATATGAAATTTTAATTTGATATAATTTTGAAGGTTTTAGTGCAAATAAATCGAGTGATAAATTAGTAATCAACATATTAAATATTATATAACTTTTTAAAACTTTGACTAATTCTTATAGAAAACGACAAAGTAATAATCATATGACTTTAAGGTACCGTTTGGTAGACAATATTATTAATCTATGTATAACTTATCTAATTCAATCTCGCTTTATTCTCGTCATATTATTTATCCATCTATTAATTATTAATTTTACGTCAATCAAATCATTAATAAATCTTAAGTCAATCAAATCATTGAATTTAAATTATTATATTATCCCTTATAAATAATATTATTTATATTTTATTTTTTGTTAAAAATACAAAATTGTCATTTAACATTTTTATATAAAATTTAATCAATAAAATCAAATAAACTATAATCTATCAATCAAATCCAATACTATATACTCTATCATTTCTTATTTATTTTTTATTACATTATGTTGGGAAATTAGTTTTGGTGTTTAACAAATTACAAAGCCTAAAAGAAGGCTAAACTAATCAAGCAACTCCAAAGCGCTAAAACTGATATATGGAGCTAAACTACTTCACACTCAATCACCGCGCTCAACTGGTCAAAGATGCTAAACTGATTTCATCAGTTTACACTCGCTAAACCGACTTCATCAGTTTACCCCTCACCAGTCTACTACCGTGCCTTTTATGGATAAGTTCTTTCGTACCCTAACATACTCTGCAGAAGGTAGTGCCGCGATGCAAAGGGAAATGTCGGCTCCAGAATTTGTTGTTGATAGTGACAAATCCAACGGGAAAAATTCAAAACCCTATCTGAAGATTCAATTTGAATTTATGACTGTTAACAATACAAAGATATAAATAAAGATCTTGATCGATCAAAGGAGAACTCTCACGATCTGCAATTTTTGCCATTTTACGAGAATATTCAAAGTTCTATAGGCTCAAGATTTGATCAAGAAACTCGAAGCACAAACGCTGAAGTGTTACTCTGATCATTGAAGGATCATTTTTGTGCCAAGGATTTGAGTTATATTCATCTGTATTCTATCATCAGTCTAGGACTGAAACTGAAGTGTTGTACTAGGAGTTATTGTTTAGGCAGTGTTAAGTCCTAAACTGGATCGGGGTTTTGCAAAGTACTTGTAAAATTCAAAGTCTTCTAGTGATATCCTTCCGAGTTGGAAGAAGGGGTGACGTAGGAGTATTTGAAATCTCCGAACATCCATAAACATTTGCTTGTGTTATTTCAGTTTACCATTATCATTACTTAACCTAAACTGATAACCTTTGAAGTGTTCAAATCTGTAATTTGACATACTTCCGCACATACTCCTGTTTGTCAAATTACATCAGACATTAAGATAAGTCTAGAACTCAGTCCCTAAACCGATCGAGTTCAATTATTTCATACTAAACTGCTTGAAAGTCTATTCACCCCCCCTCTATACTTTCAACCGATCCTATCAATTGGTGTCAGAGAAAGGTTCTTATCTTACTCCTGAACACTGTATCAAAATGACTTCATTCAGCAAGATTCCGATGTTCTCTAAAGAAGATTTTGATGATTTGAAGATACACATGCAAGAGCATCTATTAGCTCTAGATGATGACATGTGGTTTGTCATCACTGATGGACCTCTCACAATCACCAAAGTTAACATTTCTGTAGCTCTTTCTGGTGGAAGTCCACAATACATTGAAAAGCCAAGAATTGAGTGGACTGCTGATGACAAAAAAAAGGCAAATCTTGACAATGTTGCAAAAGATATCTTGTACAAGACTCTGTACAAGAATACTTTTCGCAAGATCAAGACGTGCAAGACAGGGAAAGAAATTTGGGAGAAATTGATTCAACTTTGTGAAGGAAATAAGCAGACTAAAGAGAATAAACTATTTGTTGCTATTCAAAGTGAAATGACCCAAACATTCTAAAATAATATATATGCGGAAATTTTTTTTTTTTTTTTAAAAATAATAATACTAAGTAACATAGATGTACATACATGCCCATACATATATGCACAAAATAAACAGATTTAAAAATAACATAAATAAAATGCAACATTTTTACTTAAATAACCGAGTCAAACTTAAATAAAATACTGTCAAACAATCCACTTAAAAGTTTGCATGCAATAAAATTATTTAATAAAACTAGTACTAAAATTCACCACTGAAAAGACATAAAAATAAATAAGGAACAGAGTTTATAATTCATAAAATGTTCATAAAGACTCAGCCGACGGTCATGGGGGATCACTGCATGTCCGCTCATACGTCCTCACCATCGGTAGGAACTACATCTTACTTTACGTACTCACCTGCACCATATAAGTGTAGTGAGCCTAGAGCCCAACATGCTAACATAACAAGGGTTTAAAATAATTTAAATTACTGAAATACTAATACATAACATATACATGAATGAGCATGCTTAAAAATCATGAATCATAACTTAAAATCTTACTTAAACTTGATCTTAAATATAATCATATATTACATACATAAACATTGTTGAGCATAACATTTTTCTAACATCACATGGTCATATCCGTAGTGTAACCTTAAACTTAAAGGTTCGACTGATCAGTCTCTTAAAACCAACGTACGCGGCGGTGACGAATCACCTCTTACTGGTAATAAACTACCCTTAAATTGACAGTAAACTGCCCTTAACATGTGGGGACTTGTCTCCCTTAAATTGTCACACTACTTCAACTTCCAACATAAAAATTATTTTCTAGCTCAACCTTAAACATTAAATCATGCCATAAAATTATTTCATGAATGCATGTACTTAAATAAAATGTGTGTTTTTCATATATATTTAATTTAATTTTTATACTAACATATAAATACTAAAATAACATTCATGCATAAAATAATTAAATATATATTTAGGACACATGCAATTTTTCATGGTTTGTACTGAACTGCTGGCCCTAACACTCAAGCCCATTTTCTTAAATTCTGGCCCATTAACACTGAGACTGACCCAATAACATACTTAAGCCCAAAAATACATTTCTAAGCCCAACTAATTTATTCAAGCCCATTAACACACACTTGGCCCAATAACAACCTAATCTGGCCCAATGGGCCCAAAAGCCCAAAGATTGGCCCAATAACTTCCATGGGCCCCCAAGCCCATAAAAATTATTGGACTAACTTAATTAAATTTAAATAAGTCCAATAACAAATAAATTCAACCCAAAAGAATTTAAATGGAGCCCAATTAAATTTTGGGATTTAATTAGGCCCATTAAACACTTAAACTTAAATAATATCTTAAAAATAAAATACCCGAGCCCGACTAACTTAACCCGGACCCGGACCAACCCGACTTGACCCGCTACTTTCCAGACCCGACCCAGGCCCTTGACCCGACCCGGACCCAGCCCTAACACCCTAACCCGATCTCCCCTCTTCCCTATACTGCTGCGGCCGTGAGCAGCAGCCACTCCCTGGCTGCTGCCGGCCGGCTCCGGCCACCCCTGGCCGGAGCGCCGCCGCCCAGATGTAGCCCACGTCTGGGCGGTTCGAACCTAGCCCATGTCCAGACCCCATGCACCCTGAACCACATAACCCGAAGCCCCTTCCAAAAGCCCTAGCCTGCGCGACTTAGGACACCCGATCGAGCCTAGCTTGCTTCCTAGGCTCGTTTGGCTCGAACCACTCGAGCCACTCGAGTCCAGACCACCCTCTCTCGACCTAGGGACCCTTGACCAGCAGCTGGATGTTGGAAAACTGGCGAGTTCCCAGACCAATTACGATTGATACCCAGTGCAGCGGAAGTTTAAAATTTTTCTCATGGAACGATTCCATGGTGTGGGTATCAACCATACAACGATTGAATTACGTGTGTGTAAAATTTAAATAACAATTAAATAAATTTTACCTCAAATCTCGCAACGAGATTAATGGACACCAACAGAACAATTCTGCTCTTGTTGTCTCTCCCTGGAACCGATGAACGCCTTCAATCAGGTCCACGAACAGAGGTTTAATCCCTCTGATAGATTGCACTAGAAAATCTATCAGAAGTTTTCTGCGAAGAGAATAAACGAATTTGATTCGTTATTCCTGACTGCAATTCAAAATCACAGATCGGAATTTCTCGGGCAGAGTGAAGGGGGGCGGCCGAAATATGTTTGAGAGAGAGGGTAGGGTTTTCGAAAATTGCTCTCAAAATATGACCTGTTGTGTGTAATTTCTGTACTGAAATAACTTATTTATAATGCAGGCCACTAACACCTTAGGGCCCATTAGTCATAAGCTGGGGCCCGACAAGCAAAGCCCGCTCGTTCAGAAATTAATATAAAATTCATCGTGACTCCGATTGATGAAACGATTTCACCAATGTGCACAGAAACCATTTCTGCACGTTTTAAAGTCAAAATAAATTTTCCTGAATCCGAATTCAGTGGTTTCCAAAAATGTCCATCCCTATGTCATTTTAGGAAGCCCTACTCCCTTACTCTTATTTAAGAAGTCCAACTCCTTAGTTCATTAAATTTAACTCTTTAAATTTAACTATCTCAACGGGGATTAAAACTCCATTACACTGTGTGACCCTCAATGGTTCAGGGATACAGCTAGCCGTGGGCTCACAACTCCTTGTGACTCGGAACAACACTTTCCGACTTGCCCAACGAATCATGGTAAAGCGCCTAGCAACATCGCCCCATGATTCCCTAGGTATCACTGATAGTGCCTACAAGAACCAGTAGATTTTGGTTAGCGTACAGTACGGTCCCTTCATCCATATATCCCGATCGAATCAACAACCATTGGTATATCGAGAGTCGCTCAAGATTCGATAACTATGCAATGCATCTTGAAGATCAAATTAGTGACATCGCATGTGCTACTAAGAAACCATTTCTTAAATCACATCAAGTACTCTGGCCAGAGATTTGTCACACTAATATCTCCTCAGATCGCATAGGATATCCACACTCGCAAGTATGTGGTGAATCCTTGACAACAATGCATTGACTCCTATATGTGTCGTAACTGTACCCAATCTCGACACCTGATGACCCCCTCAGAGTCGGTAAACGAGTCAAAGCACAGTACTAGCATATAGAGTCTCCATGATGTTTCAAGTCGTAAGGACTAATGGTGTACAACCAAAACCGCGGACTTTATCCACTCGATAAGTGATAACCACTTGGAAAGTCCGGATAGGGTAGTTCGACTATTCATCCTATGAATATCCATTTGCATGCTTCGAACATCTCCATGTTCCCTACCAATGAAACGTGGTACTCCGCATCGCAAATGCTAGTCTCAAACTCGAGCGATCCTTATCCTTATTATCGGACGGCTCAATCGACTAGGAACGGTTTTAGAATATACAGTGACTATAAGATGTATTTCATGATAGACATCTCCATGTTCTACCACATCTTACATACACTATAGTATATTCAAGGTCTTTATCAAAACAACAATAGTATATCACAATATAACAATATGAAGTAATATAAAGTCATTGCCATAAAAGTGTAAATAATATTAAACAAAAGATTGTTTATACAAAGAGTCAACAAAGCCCATAGCCACACAGTTGGCTCACTGGGCACCCACTCTTACAATCTCCCACTTGCCCTATAGCCAACTAGTCATACTACGTAGACCCATTGCTTCGCGATGTTTGTCAAACAATGGTCCTGGCAAAGGCTTAGTAAGTGGATCAGCGATATTGTCTGCAGAGGCCACTCGTTCGACACTGATGTCTCCTCTTTCCACAATCTCCCGGATTATGTGGTATTTCCTCAGTACGTGTTTGGATCTTTGATGAGACCTTGGTTCCTTTGCTTGAGCAACGGCACCCGTGTTGTCGCAGTACACCGGGACTGGACCAACAAATTCAGGAATGACGCCCAACTCTTGGACGAAATTCCTCATCCAAACGGCCTCTTTAGCAGCAGCTGATGCTGCAATGTATTCAGCCTCAGTGGTGGAATCCGCTGTGGTGTCCTGCTTGGAACTCTTCCAAGAGACAGCACCGCCATTGAGCATGAACACAAATCCAGAGGTTGACTTCGAGTCATCCACATCACTTTGGAAGCTAGAGTCGGTATAGCCTTCCAGTTTGAGTTCTCGTCCTCCATAAACCATGAACATATTCTTAGTCCTTCGCAAGTACTTAAGAATGTCCTTCACGGCTTTCCAATGCATCTGACCAGGATTAGACTGATATCTGCTCGTGACACTCAGAGCAAATGCTACATCCGGTCTGGTAGATATCATCCCATACATGATACTACCTATAGCTGACGCATATGGTACATGTGTCATATTCTCTATCTCTGCATCAGTCTTGGGACACATAGACTTGGATAGAGAAACTCCATGACACATGGGTAGATGTCCTCTCTTGGACCCATCCATTGAAAACCGTTTCAATATGGTATCGATGTAGGTTGATTGAGTGAGTCCTATCATTCTCTTAGATCTATCCCTATAGATCTGTATCCCAAGAATGTAGGATGCCTCACCCAAATCCTTCATCGAAAATCTACCTGATAACCATATCTTTGTTGACTGCAACATCCCTACATCATTCCCAATGAGTAGGATGTCATCAACATAAAGTACTAAGAATGTCACCGCATCCTTAACTACTTTCTTGTACACGCAAGGTTCCTCCGGGTTCTTGATGAAACCAAAGTCTTTAATTGTTTCATCAAATTTCTGGTTCCAACTTCTTGATGCTTGTTTTAAACCATAAATTGATCTCTGAAGCTTGCATACCTTATGCTCGCTTCCCATGGATGTGTACCCCTCAGGCTGCTTCATATAGATTTCTTCCTTAATGTCTCCATTAAGAAAAGCAGTCTTCACATCCATTTGCCATATCTCATAGTCATACCATGCAGCTATGGCAATTAGGATTCTTATGGACTTGAACATTGCGACTGGTGAAAAGGTTTCATCATAGTCAACTCCTTGCCTTTGAGTATAACCTTTCGCCACCAATCGCGCCTTGTAGGTCAATACCTTACCATCAGGCCCAAGCTTTCTTTTGTAGATCCATTTACACCCTATTGGAACAATTCCATCGGGAGGATCCACTAAAGTCCAGACTTGGTTAGTATGCATCGAATCCAATTCTGATTGCATAGCTTCAAGCCATAAATTCGAATCCGCATCAGAAATTGCTTCCTTGAAGCTTCTTGGATCACATCCAATGTCGGGTTCATCTTGACCCTCTTCAAGAAGAAGACCATATCGAACTGGAGGTCTAGAAGTCCTCTCGGATCTTCTAGGTGCAGGCGTGTCCAGCAATGGTTCCTGAGGTGTGGGATCGTTATTTTGTATTTCGGGTTCTTCTCGAACTTCTTCGAGTTCCATCATCTCGCCTTTCTTATCCAATAAGAACTCCTTCTCCAAGAAGGTGGCATTCCGCGAAACAAACACCTTTGTTTCAGCAGGATAATAGAAATAATATCCGATTGAATTCTTCGGATACCCCACAAAATAACACAGGCTGGATCGACTATCCAACTTATCTCCCACTGTCCGCTTCACGTAAGCAGGACATCCCCAAATCCTCAAGTATGAATACTTAGGAGCTTTGCCATTCCATAACTCGTATGGTGTTTTGTCCACTGCTTTAGTGTGGACGTTATTCAACAACAATACCGCCGTTTCAAGCGCATAGCCCCAAAACGAAGGTGGAAGCTCAGTGAAGCTCATCATGGATCGAACCATGTCCAACAAAGTTCGATTACGGCGCTCCGATACACCATTAAGCTGTGGTGTCATAGGAGGAGTCCACTGAGAGAGAATCCCATTCTCTTTTAGATAGTCCAAAAACTCGGTACTCAAGTATTCTCCACCTCGATCCGATCGAAGTGCTTTAATACTTTTACCTAGCTTGTTTTCTACTTCAGCCCTGAATTCTTTGAACTTTTCAAATGCTTCAGACTTATATTTCATTAAATATAAATACCCATACCTTGAATAATCATCAGTAAAGGTAATGAAGTAGGTGTGGCCATGTTGAGTCCCTACTCTAAATGGACCACAAACATCTGTATGGATCAAATCCAACAGATTCTGACTACGTTCAGGCTTCCCCTTAAAAGGAGATTTAGTCATTTTCCCTTTTAGGCAGGATTCACAAGTAGGTAGAGAGTTAATATCAGACATATCAAACATGCCCTCTCCCACTAGCTTGTTCATCCTCCTTGAGGAAATATGACCTAGTCTAGCGTGCCAAAGGTTTGCCGGGTTTTGACTATCGATTTTCCTTTTGTTTGTTGTTGCCGGTTTGTCAATACAATTCACTGGAACGTCTTTTAGTTTTAAATTGTATAGATCGTTTTCAAGTTGTCCATTTCCAATTAAACATTCATTCTTGTAAATACTGCAAATCCCATTCACAAAATTACAAGAATAACCATCTCTATCAAGCATAGAAATAGAAATAATGTTTTTAATTAAATCTGGCACAAATAAAACATCTCTCAACAATAATTTAAAACCATTCTGCAAAATCAAACAAACATCTCCAATGGCCGTAGCTTCAACTCTGGAACCATTCCCGAGCCTCAGCTGGGTCTCACCCATTCTAAGCCTGCGACTTCTTGTCATCACCTGCAAATCATTGCAAATGTGAGAACCACATCCGGTATCCAATACCCAAGAAGTTGTATTAAGTGACATGTTTATTTCGATATAGAACATACCCTTTGCAGTTCCCAACTGCTCAAGATACTCCTTGCAGTTGCGCTTCCAATGACCCGGCTTCTTGCAGTAATGGCAAACATCCTTGGATTTTCCATCGTTTGAAGCCTTTGTCTTTTGCTTCTTCTCGGGTTCCACTTTCTTGGGTGGGGCAGAACGTTTCTTGCCCTTCATACTTGGCCCCTTCTTAGCAGAAGATGAGGAGCCCACCAAGAAAGCTGGCTTATCCTTCTTAAGTGTGGATTCATATGTAACGAGCATATTGACCATCTCTTCAAGGGTGGCCTCTATCTTGTTCATATTAAAATTTATCACGAATCCATCAAATGAAGAAGGAAGAGATAGAAGCAGCAAGTCCACATTGAGTTCATGCTCCAACACCAAATCAAGGGTCGCTAACTTCTGTATGAGCCAAATCACTCGTACCCCATGATCACGGACCGAAGTCCCTTCACGCATGCGGCACGTCATCAACTCCTTAACAGTAGAGAACCTTTCAGCCCTCGACTGAGCCCCAAAAAGTTCCTTGAGTTGCGTGTGAATGTCAGCAGCATTCACCGTGTCCTCAAATCGCCTCTGGAGTTCATCAGACATCGAGGCTTGCATATAGCATTTGGTCTTGATGTCATGGTCACACCATGCATCAAGTTTGGCCAATTCCTCCGGACTTATGTCAGCTGGTGCTTCCTTCGGAGGTGCTTTCTCTAACACGTAGAGCATTTTCTCCGAAGTTAAGACAATCTTCAACTTTCGGAACCATTCCGTATAGTTGGCGCCAGTCAGCTTGTTTTGTTCGAGGATCGAGAATAAAGGATTTCGCGAATTCATTGTATGAAATACTGAAAAGGAAAAACAGACATATATCAATGATTGTTTAACAATTTACTAAGACATAAAATAGGCGAATTTAATTTTATGAATCTCACTCCCACTATTTTAACGATTTCACCACCCTCTAGTGAAAACGGGAAACTTTTTCCTTAGTGAGAACATGGAGTCCAATTGACAAACTTATGGTCCCGAATAATATCAGCCAACCATAATTCTCAAAAGGTAGAGCCCAATTGCTTCCAAAGCAACCCCCATGTATTTACCTCATGTCCAATAAGGGCCCAATAATATGACGCCGTTTAAAGTGACATGTCAAGATGACCCATCAATATTAAGTTGTGATGGACGGTCGCCATGTGGATCCCCCAATAATATGAGCCGATCCCATGGGAGTTCCACCCAACTTACAACATTTGTCGATCCAATGTACAGCTTTCCGACGGACGGGCCCCCCCAATAATATGAGCCGGACCGTATCCGCGGGTAGCATCACATACATTGACCGTTGATGGAAGGTAGGAACATTTAAACAATATTTAAATTTCCTTTATTTATCTTGATATAAATTTTAAATCATATTTAAAATGAGGGATTTTATTTATAAAAATATTTGTCTCATCATATTTAATTTATTGCATGCATTGCCGGATTCACGCAATTTATGTCTAAACATGCATACAATCATAATATCACATATTATATAGGATGATCGATTCCATTTCTAATTGACCCGTGGTTGCCAATCACGGGTCTTAGTCCAATCCTAGGTAATATGCAGTATGCAAATGCAATCCTATTACATATGCTTCCAATTTACATTTCTTCAGTCTTCATTGTCTGCTGGGCCCACCATCTTCAAATCTTGATCTCCCACTAAATCTAATGTATTTACAATTAAATAACAATGACAAGTAGGGGATACATTTTTAGGGGGTGGGAACGGGCTATAAACCAAGCCCACTTTTATTACATATGACATTCATATCGGGCCATAAACCAGGCCCATTAATAAAACCAACAACAATAAAGACAAAATGTAAATTCCTAACATACACCTACAAAATTGGTCATGGCAATCGATCATCCTTATCCAATAACATTTAATTCAAAATTAATTTATTGGATAACATGCTGTGGCAATTCAAATTTAAACAAGATAAAATCATATTTTATATATAAAATCACATTTCACATATAAAATCATATTTTATCTCCATATCAAATAAAATCATATTTTATCTATAAAATCCAATTTTACAAATAAAATCATATTTTATCTAATATATCATAAGATCATATCTTATCATCAATTGTACCAAAATAATTGATTTCAAAATTCAATTTACGGATAAAATATTAAAATTTTCCAAAAATTCAAATTTATCCAAAATCAATTTTAAAATTTACGGACTCGAACAATTCGATCCGAAATCTCGTGAACCAATCAAAAACAATTTTTGACCGGACCAAAAATAAAATTTTAAATATTAAAATTAATAAAAAATTAAAAATTAATTTTTCCCGCGGGCCGCCCGGGACACTCCCGGGCCGGCCCGCACCCGGGGCGCGGGCCGGGGGCAGCCCGGCTGCCCCCTTAGGGCAGCGCCTGGCGCTGCCCTGGGCGGCGCCGAGCGCCGCCCTGCGCAGCGCCCAGCGCTGCGCTGGGCAGCGCACAGCGCTGCCCTGGGCGGCGCCGTGCGCCGCCCTGGGCGGCGACGGTCGCCGCCTTGGGCGGCGCTGTGCGCCCCCTTTGGGCGGCGCCGTGCGCCGCCCGGGGCAGCAACAATTGCTGCCCCACCGGGCAGCGATCCAATCGCTGCCCGGGTTTTGCCCCGAAAATTTTTTTTTTTTTTTTATTAAAAAATATTTATTTTGTTTCATAAACCGAGACTCAAAAATTTTGTACAATTGATTATTCAATCGATTGATCTGAGCAACCTGGCTCTGATACCACTGTTGGAAAACTGGCGAGTTCCCAGACCAATTACGATTGATACCCAGTGCAGCGGAAGTTTAAAATTTTTCTCATGGAACGATTCCATGGTGTGGGTATCAACCATACAACGATTGAATTACGTGTGTGTAAAATTTAAATAACAATTAAATAAATTTTACCTCAAATCTCGCAACGAGATTAATGGACACCAACAGAACAATTCTGCTCTTGTTGTCTCTCCCTGGAACCGATGAACGCCTTCAATCAGGTCCACGAACAGAGGTTTAATCCCTCTGATAGATTGCACTAGAAAATCTATCAGAAGTTTTCTGCGAAGAGAATAAACGAATTTGATTCGTTATTCCTGACTGCAATTCAAAATCACAGACCGGAATTTCTCGGGCAGAGTGAAGGGGGGCGGCCGAAATATGTTTGAGAGAGAGGGTAGGGTTTTCGAAAATTGCTCTCAAAATATGACCTGTTGTGTGTAATTTCTGTACTGAAATAACTTATTTATAATGCAGGCCACTAACACCTTAGGGCCCATTAGTCATAAGCTGGGGCCCGACAAGCAAAGCCCGCTCGTTCAGAAATTAATATAAAATTCATCGTGACTCCGATTGATGAAACGATTTCACCAATGTGCACAGAAACCATTTCTGCACGTTTTAAAGTCAAAATAAATTTTCCTGAATCCGAATTCAGTGGTTTCCAAAAATGTCCATCCCTATGTCATTTTAGGAAGCCCTACTCCCTTACTCTTATTTAAGAAGTCCAACTCCTTAGTTCATTAAATTTAACTCTTTAAATTTAACTATCTCAACGGGGATTAAAACTCCATTACACTGTGTGACCCTCAATGGTTCAGGGATACAGCTAGCCGTGGGCTCACAACTCCTTGTGACTCGGAACAACACTTTCCGACTTGCCCAACGAATCATGGTAAAGCGCCTAGCAACATCGCCCCATGATTCCCTAGGTATCACTGATAGTGCCTACAAGAACCAGTAGATTTTGGTTAGCGTACAGTACGGTCCCTTCATCCATATATCCCGATCGAATCAACAACCATTGGTATATCGAGAGTCGCTCAAGATTCGATAACTATGCAATGCATCTTGAAGATCAAATTAGTGACATCGCATGTGCTACTAAGAAACCATTTCTTAAATCACATCAAGTACTCTGGCCAGAGATTTGTCACACTAATATCTCCTCAGATCGCATAGGATATCCACACTCGCAAGTATGTGGTGAATCCTTGACAACAATGCATTGAATCCTATATGTGTCGTAACTGTACCCAATCTCGACACCTGATGACCCCCTCAGAGTCGGTAAACGAGTCAAAGCACAGTACTAGCATATAGAGTCTCCATGATGTTTCAAGTCGTAAGGACTAATGGTGTACAACCAAAACCGCGGACTTTATCCACTCGATAAGTGATAACCACTTGGAAAGTCCGGATAGGGTAGTTCGACTATTCATCCTATGAATATCCATTTGCATGCTTCGAACATCTCCATGTTCCCTACCAATGAAACGTGGTACTCCGCATCGCAAATGCTAGTCTCAAACTCGAGCGATCCTTATCCTTATTATCGGACGGCTCAATCGACTAGGAACGGTTTTAGAATATACAGTGACTATAAGATGTATTTCATGATAGACATCTCCATGTTCTACCACATCTTACATACACTATAGTATATTCAAGGTCTTTATCAAAACAACAATAGTATATCACAATATAACAATATGAAGTAATATAAAGTCATTGCCATAAAAGTGTAAATAATATTAAACAAAAGATTGTTTATACAAAGAGTCAACAAAGCCCATAGCCACACAGTTGGCTCACTGGGCACCCACTCTTACACTGGACGCACCATGGAGGAAGAAAACGTGAGAATGATGGAATAAACACTAGAACAAGTTGCAAACAACAAAAACCGATGCCACTTTCTGAAAAATCTTAAAGTTTACGATACATACACAACACACACATAATTAATACTGTCATGGTGCAAAAATAGAAAGAAAAACATGCCTAGCACCGAAGGATGAAGAGAAGAAAGCGCGTAGAACGATTCCAGGACGACGGGGCGATGACAACCAACTTGGAAGCTTAAAAAACGTGGCTATGGATTTCTTGGGGATGGCTGGTCGATGAAGAAGATGATGAAGGATGGGGGTGATGGCGGCTGAGTGGGAAACGTGGGGCTGGGTAGGTTTAGGTTTAATAATAGATTAATAACTAGTATAAAATAATTAGGTAGATAATGATCCCAATAATTAATTAGGAGATCATTATTAAAATAAAAGATTCCTAACCTTTAAAAATAATGATAACTTAAATAATATAACACAAATCCCGAAATATTAAATTAGGGGATTTTTAAAGATAATTAAAAGTCACTATTTTGCCTAAATTTGAATAAAAACGGACTCATAAAATATATATAAAATTAAATACTGATAATTTTGAGGAGATAAAACTCAAAATAATATTTTTGGGCTCTTAAAAGGCTCATGAAATAAATTGGATAGAAAGTTGTCATCTCGTCCGTCCACGGTCCCGTCTATGCGATAAAATAATTAAATTTCCATAAATCATGAAAATCACTAATTATGAATTAAATGCTTAAAAATAACTTAAAACATGCACAAATAATTTCACATAATTATTTAACCCATAATTTAAAATTCTAAATAAATAAAATCCCTAATTATGCATGCGAATTTACGTGCTAAAAATACTGGGTGTTACAATTCTCCCCCCCTTAATTTGAATTTCGTCCTCGAAATTAAAGTACTTACCCGAACAACTCCGGGTAGCGAGTCCTCATGTCTGCCTCGGTCTCCCAAGTAGCTTCCTCCTTCGAGTGATTCAACCACTGGACTCTGACCATCGGTATGACCCGCGTCCTAAGTCTCCGCTCCTCCCTAGCCAAGATCCGCACTGGCCTCTCCTCATAAACTAGATCAGGTGGCAACTGCAAGGGCTCGTAATCCAACACATGCGACGAGTTAGAGACATACCTCCGAAGCATGGATACATGGAAGACATCGTGCACTGCCGCAAGCCCTGGTGGTAAGGCCAACCGGTAGGCCAATGTGCCAACTCTCTCCAAGATCTTAAAAGGTCCAATATATCTCGGATTAAGCTTACCTCTCCGGCCAAATCGTACCACTCCCTTCATAGGTGACACTCTCAGAAACACGTGATCACCTACTGCGAACTCCAAATCTCATCGTCGAGTATCTGCATAATTCTTCTGACGACTTTGAGCAGTCCTCATACGATCCCGAATCTGAGTCACAATGTCAGCTGTCTGCTGCACGATCTCAGGACCAAGTAAAATCCTCTCACCAACCTCATTCCAATGCACAGGAGATCTGCATCTCCTCCCATACAATGCTGCATAAGGAGCCATACCTATAGACGACTGAAAACTGTTGTTATAGGTAAACTCCACTAATGGCAGTCTAGTCTCCCACGAGCCCTGAAAGTCGATGACACAAGCTCTCAGTAGATCCTCGAGAACCTGGATCACTCTCTCAGACTGACCATCTGTCTGGGGATGGAACGCTGTACTGAACAAAAGTCTAGTCCCCAATGTTGTGTGCAAACTCTTCCAAAACGCAGACGTAAATCTCGGATCTCTGTCTGATACTATCGACACTGGTATTCCATGCAGTCTAACAATATCCTTGATGTAAAGCTCTGCATACTGTGTCAACGAGTAAGTAGTCCTCACCGGCAAGAAATGAGCTGACTTGGTGAGTCTATCCACGATCACCCAAATAGCTGTGCACCCTCTGTTACTCCTCGAAAGGCCAACTACAAAATCCATCGTGATGTTCTCCCACTTCCATACCAGAATGGGTAGAGGATTAAGCAGCCCTGCTGGACGCTGATGCTCTGCCTTGAACTGCTGACAAGTCAAGCACTCTGATACGAATCGTGCGATATCACTCTTTATGCCGGGCCACCAATACAAAGTCTGCAAATCCTTATACATCTTCGTACTTCCTGGATGAATGGAATACGGAGATGTGTGAGCCTCTGTCAGGATCTCATTCCTCAGTTGATCAATGTTCGGGACACACAAACGACCACTGTACTGAATAATGCCATCACTGACAGTAAAAAGAAGATTGCCCTTAGCCTCATCCCTCTGCACCAACCGCTGTAACTCCTCATCTGTAGGCTGTCCATCCCTGATCCGATCTCGTAAAACTGGCTGCATCGTCAACACTGACAAGCTCGGTGCATGACCACTCGAGTAAAACTCCAAATAAAACCTATGAATCTCGTTCTGCAGTGGTAACTGCACTGTCAAACACGATACCACTGTCGACTTCCGACTCAAAGCATCGGCCACTACATTAGCCTTACCTGGATGGTAGCTAATGTCGCAGTCGTAATCCTTCACCAACTCCAACCATCTCCGTTGCCTCATGTTTAACTCCTTCTGAGTGAAGAAGTACTTGAGGCTCTTATGATCGTGAAAATCTTGCACTTCTCGCCATACAGATAGTGCCTCCAGATTTTCAAAGCGAAGACCACTGCTGCTAACTCCAAATCATGTGTCGGGTAGTTTTGCTCGTGAATCTTCAACTGCCTCGACGCATAAGCAATAACCTTACCACACTGCATAAGTACTGCGCCTAAACCTAGCTTAGACGCGTTGGTGTACACCACTAACTCCTCGTGTGGTACTGCCATCGCCAAAACCGGTGCGGTAGTGAGTGCTTCCTTCAGCTGATCGAAGCTCCTCTTACAGTCTGGACTCCAAATAAACTTCGCATTCTTCTTGGTTAAGGAAGTCAAGGGTACTGCAATAGAGGAAAAACCCTTGATGAACTTCCTATAGTATCCTGCCAAACCCAAAAAACTGCGAATCTTCGAAGCATTCCTCGGAATACCCCATTTCTGCACTGCCTCAACCTTCGACTGATCCACTGCAATCCCATCTCTAGAAATAAGGTGGCCAAGAAATGCCACCTGCTCAAGCCAAAACTCGCACTTTCTGAACTTGGCGTACAAACGATGCTCCCTCAAAGTCTGCAAGGCTGTCTGTAGATGCTGCCTATGCTCCTCAATGCTCCTAAAGTAGATCAAGATATCATCAATGAAGACTATGATGAACTGATCAAGATACGGCTAAAATACCCGGTTCATGAGATCCATGAAAACCGCTGGAGCATTGGTCATCCCAAATGGCATTACTAAGAACTCGTAATGCCCATAACGTGTTCGGAAAGCAGTCTTGGACACATCTGCCTCTCTAACTCGCAGCTGATGATAACCATATCGCAGATTGATCTTGGAGAACACCGAAGCTCCCTGCAACTGATCAAATAAGTCCTTTATCCTCGGCAGTGGGTACTTATTCTTCACTGTGACCCTATTGAGCTCTCGATAATCGATACACAGTCTCATACTGCCATCCTTCTTCTTCACAAATAACACTGGAGCTCCCCATGGAGAAAATCTAGGACGAACAAAGCCTTTCTCTAATAACTCCTGAATCTGCTCTTTCAACTCTTTCATCTCGGTAGGAGCAAGTCGGTACGGTGCCTTAGAGATAGGCACGGTGTCTGGCACTAAGTCGATGCTGAACTCCACATTTCTCACTGGTGGAATTCCTGCAACATCCTTCGAAAAGACGTCCGGAAAATCACAAACCACATCTATCTCTGATAGTGATCTGCTAGATGGTTCTGAGGCCGTGACAATACTTGCTAGAAAACCTTGGGAACCCCGTTTCAACAACTTCCTCGCCTGAATAAGAGATATCACCTGAGAAGTACTACTGCTCTAAGATGCATGGAAAGTAAACGGGTCGCCTTCTGACGGTTTTACTGACACTGTCCTCCGACGAAAATCAATCGAAGCTCCATTGGCTGTCAACCAGTCCATACCCAATATCAAATCAAAGCCGGTCAACGGCAAAACCACTACATTTGCGCGGATGGAGTGCCCCTGTAGCTCTAACTCCAACTCTCGGATGACACTGGTGGTAGTAATAATCTGTCCTGACGGCATAGTGACATCATAACCACTGTCGACAATCTCAGGTGTGATGCCTATCTGTTTTATAAACTCCAAGGAGATAAACGAATGCGTAGCCCCTGAATCTAGCAACGCAAACGTGGAGTTGCCTCCAACTAGAATTCTCCCTGCACGCAGAAGAACCCAACAATTTCATACCACTACTTACTTTTCCCAAAGATGAGTCACTAACAACCCTTAATTCTAATCACAAGTAAAACATGCTTCCTATTCTAACATGCAAATAGGAAATCCCAAATAACAAATTATTCCAAAAAGAAAAATCGAAATTCTTAACCAAAGGAAGAAATTATAAAATACTAGGGGTAAGATATACCCGTGATCAAGGAGGTATCTAGGTCTGCCTCCTTAGCCCACATCACGAACACTCTCCCTGTAGTGTTCTTCTTCCTCGAGCAATTGGCCATCTGGTGCCCTGGCTCTTTACAATGAAAACAGACACCCGCTCCTAGAAGACATGGTCCTGGATGCATCTTCTGGCACTTCGGGCAAGTAGGATATCCTCCCGCATTAGGGGCCCCGCCCCTAGGCTGCTGTCTCTGCTGCTGTGGCCTCTGCTGGTTCGGGCCCTTAGACGGCCCAGTATACTGCTTCTTTGCAGGAGGCTGCGAAGATGGTCGTGTTGGAAAACACGGCTCTCTGATCAATCACGATTGATACCCGGTGCAGCGGAAGTTTAAAATTTTGTTATGGAACAATTCCATAGTGTGGGTATCAACCGTTCAACGATTAAATTATTGTGTGTGTGTAAAATTTAAATAACAGTTAATTCAATTTTACCTTAAATCTCGCAACGAGATTAATGGACACCAACAGATTTTATCTGCTCTTGTTGTCTCTCCCTGGAACCGATGAACTCCTTCAATCAGGTCCACGAACAGAGGTTTAATCCCTCTGATAGATTGCACTAGAAAATCTATCAGAAGTTTTCTGCGAAGAGATTACACGAATCTGATTCGTTATTCCTGACCGCGATTCAAAATCACAGACCGGAATTTTCTCGGGCAGAGGGGGAGGGTTCGGCCGATTTGTTGAGAGAGAGGCTAGGGTTCGATTTTTGCTCTGTCTCAAAAATTATGACCTGTTGTGTGTAATTTCTGTACTGAAATAACTTATTTATAATGCAGGCCACTAACACCTTAGGGCCCATTAGTCATAAGCTGGGGCCCGACAAGCAAAGCCCGCTCGTTCAGAAATTAATATAAAATTCATCGTGACTCCGATTGATGAACTGATTTCACCAATGTGCACAGAAACCATTTCTGCACATTTTAAAGTCAAAATAAATTTTCCTGAATCCGAATTCAGTGATTTCCAAAAATGTCCATCCCTATGTCATTTTAGGAAATCCTACTCCCTTACTCTTATTTAAGAAGTCCAACTCCTTAGTTCATTAAATTTAACTCTTTAAATTTAACTATCTCAACGGGGATTAAAACTCCATTACACTGTGTGACCCTCAATGGTTCAGGGATACAGCTAGCCGTGGGCTCACAACTCCTTGTGACTCGGAACAACACTTTCCGACTTGCCCAACGAATCATGGTAAAGCGCCTAGCAACATCGCCCCATGATTCCCTAGGTATCACTGATAGTGCCTACAAGAACCAGTAGATTTTGGTTAGCGTACAGTACGGTCCCTTCATCCATATATCCCGATCGAATCAACAACCATTGGTATATCGAGAGTCGCTCAAGATTCGATAACTATGCAATACATCTTGAAGATCAAATTAGTGACATCGCATGTGCTACTAAGAAACCATTTCTTAAATCACATCAAGTACTCTGGCCAGAGATTTGTCACACTAATATCTCCTCAGATCGCATAGGATATCCATACTCGCAAGTATGTGGTGAATCCTTGACAACAATGCATTGACTCCTATATGTGTCGTAACTGTACCCAATCTCGACACCTGATGACCCCCATAGAGTCGGTAAACGAGTCAAAGCACAGCACTAGCATATAGAGTCTCCATGATGTTTCAAGTCGTAAGGACTAATGGTGTACAACCAAAACCGCGGACTTAATCCACTCGATAAGTGATAACCACTTGGAAAGTCCGGATAGGGTAGTTCGATTATTCATCCTATGAATATCCATTTGCATGCTTCGAACATCTCCATGTTCCCTACCAATGAAACGTGGTACTCCGCATCGCAAATGCTAGTCTCAAACTCGAGCGATCCTTATCCTTATTATCGGACGGCTCAATCGACTAGGAACGGTTTTAGAACATACAGTGACTATAAGATGTATTTCATGATAGACATCTCCATGTTCTACCACATCTTACATACACTATAGTATATTCAAGGTCTTTATCAAAACAACAATAGTATATCACAATATAACAATATGAAGTAATATAAAGTCATTGCCATAAAAGTGTAAATAATATTAAACAAAAGATTGTTTATACAAAGAGTCATCAAAGCCCATAGCCACACAGTTGGCTCACTGGGCACCCACTCTTACAATCTCCCACTTGCCCTATAGCCAACTAGTCATACTACGTAGACCCATTGCTTCGCGATGTTTGTCAAACAATGGTCCTGGCAAGGGCTTAGTAAGCGGATCAGCGATATTGTCTGCAGAGGCCACTCGTTCGACAATGATGTCTCCTCTTTCCACAATCTCCCGGATTATGTGGTATTTCCTCAGTACGTGTTTGGACCTTTGATGAGACCTTGGTTCCTTTGCTTGAGCAACGGCACCCGTGTTGTCGCAGTACACCGGGACTGGACCAACAAATTCAGGAATGACGCCCAACTCTTGGACGAAATTCCTCATCCAAACGGCCTCTTTAGCAGCAGCTGATGCTGCAATGTATTCAGCCTCAGTGGTGGAATCCGCTGTGGTGTCCTGCTTGGAACTCTTCCAAGAGACAGCACCGCCATTGAGCATGAACACAAATCCAGAGGTAGACTTCGAGTCATCCACATCACTTTGGAAGCTAGAGTCGGTATAGCCTTCCAGTTTGAGTTCTCGTACTCCATAAACCATGAACATATTCTTAGTCCTTCGCAAGTACTTAAGAATGTCCTTCACGGCTTTCCAATGCATTTGACCAGGATTAGACTGATATCTGCTCGTGACACTCAGAGCAAATGCTACATCCGGTCTGGTAGATATCATCCCATACATGATACTACCTATAGCTGACGCATATGGTACATGTGTCATATTCTCTATCTCTTCATCAGTCTTGGGACACATAGACTTGGATAGAGAAACTCCATGACACATGGGTAGATGTCCTCTTTTGGACCCATCCATTGAAAACCGTTTCAATATGGTATCGATGTAGGTTGATTGAGTGAGTCCTATCATTCTCTTAGACCTATCTCTATAGATCTGTATCCCAAGAATGTAGGATGCCTCTCCCAAATCCTTCATCGAAAATCTACCTGATAACCATATCTTTGTTGACTGCAACATCCCTACATCATTCCCAATGAGTAGGATGTCATCAACATAAAGTACTAAGAATGTCACAGCATCCTTAACTACTTTCTTGTACACGCAAGGTTTCTCCGGGTTCTTGATGAAACCATAATCTTTTATTGTTTCATCAAATTTCTGGTTCCAACTTCTTGATGCTTGTTTTAGACCATAAATTGATCTCTGAAGCTTGCATACCTTATGCTCGCTTCCCATGGATGTGTACCCCTCTGGCTGCTTCATATAGATTTCTTCCTTAATGTCTCCATTAAGAAAAGCAGTCTTCACATCCATTTGCCATATCTCATAGTCATACCATGCAGCTATGGCAATAAGGATTCTTATGGACTTGAACATAGCAACTGGTGAAAAGGTTTCATCATAGTCAACTCCTTGCCTTTGAGTATAACCTTTCGCCACCAATCGCGCCTTGTAGGTCAATACCTTACCATCAGGCCCAAGCTTTCTTTTGTAGATCCATTTACACCCTATTGGAACAATTCCATCGGGAGGATCTACCAAAGACCAAACTTGGTTTGTATGCATCGAATCCAATTCTGACTGCATAGCTTCAAGCCATAAATTCGAATCCGCATCAGAAATTGCTTCCTTGAAGTTTCTTGGATCACATCCAATGTCGGGTTCATCTTGATCCCCTTCAAGAAGAAGACCACATCGAATAGGAGGTCTAGAAGTCCTCTCGGATCTTCTAGGTGCAGGCGTGTCCAGCAATGGTTCCTGAGGTGTAGGATCGTTATTTTGTATTTCGGGTTCTTCTCGAACTTCTTCGAGTTCCATCATCTCGCCTTTCTTATCCAATAAGAATTCCTTCTCCAAGAAGGTGGCATTCCTAGAAACAAACACCTTTGTTTCAGCAGGATAATAGAAATAATATCCGATTGAATTCTTCGGATACCTTACAAAATAACATAAGCTGGATCGACTATCCAACTTATCTCCCACTGTCCGCTTCACGTAAGCAGGACATCCCCAAATCCTCAAGTACGAATACTTAGGAGCTTTGCCATTCCATAACTCGTATGGTGTTTTGTCCACTGCTTTAGTGTGGACGTTGTTCAACAATACCGCCGTTTCAAGCGCATAGCCCCAAAACGAAGGTGGAAGCTCAGTGAAGCTCATCATAGATCGAACCATGTCCAACAAAGTTCGATTACGACGCTCCGATATACCATTAAGTTGTGGTGTCATAGGAGGAGTCCACTGAGAGAGAATCCCATTCTCTTTCAGATAGTCCAAAAACTCGGTACTCAAGTATTCTCCACCTCGATCCGATCGAAGTGCTTTAATACTTTTACCTAGCTTGTTTTCTACTTCAGCCTTGAATTCTTTGAACTTTTCAAATGCTTCAGACTTATATTTCATTAAATATAAATACCCATACCTTGAATAATCATCAGTAAAGGTAATGAAGTAGGTGTGGCCATGGTTGAGTCCCTACTCTAAATGGTCCACAAACATCTGTGTGGATCAAATCCAACAGATTCTGACTACGCTCAGGTTTCCCCTTAAAAGGAGATTTAGTCATTTTTCCTTTTAGGCAGGATTCACAAGTAGGTAGAGAATTAATATCAGACATATCAAACATGCCCTCTCCCACTAGCTTGTTCATCCTCCTTGAGGAAATATGACCTAGCCTAGCATGCCAAAGGTTTGCCGGGTTTTGACTATCGATTTTCCTTTTGTTTGTTGTAGCCGGTTTATCAACATAATTCATTGGAACGTCTTTTAGTTTTAAGTTGTATAGATCGTTTTCAATTTGTCCATTTCCAATTAAACATTCATTCTTGTAAATATTGCAAATCTCATTCACAAAATTGCAAGAATAACCATCTCTATCTAGCATAGAAACAGAAATAATGTTTTAATTAAATCTGGAACAAATAAAACATCTATCAAAAGTAACTTAAAACCGTTCTGCAAAAATAAATATTTCCCATAGCTATGGATTTAACTCTGGAACCATTCCCGAGCCTTGACTGGGTCTCACCCATCCTTATCCTATTACTTCTTGTTATCATTTGCAACTCATTGCAAATATGAGATCTACATCTGGTATCCAATACCCAAGAAGTAGTATTAAGAAAAACATTTATTTCAATGTAAAACATACCCTTTGCAGTTCGCAACTGCTTGGGGTATTCCTTGCAGTTACGTTTCCAATTACCGGGTTTCTTGCAGTGATGGCAAACTTGTTTAGACTTGTCCAATTTTGCATGTAACATTTGGCCTTGAGATCATGGTCCAACCATTTCTCTAATTCGGCCAACCTTTCGGCAGTTACATCAGCCGGGGCTGTTTTCGGAGAAGCCTTTTCTAACACTTAGAAAATCTTTTTCCGAACTTAGGACAATCTTAACTTATGGAATCATTCTGTATTGTTTGCGTCAATAAGTTTGTTTTGTTGGAGAACAGAAACATGTGGATTACTGAGATAAAACAGACAATTATCGATGATTGTTTAAATAATTTACTAAGACATAAAATTGGCGAATTTTATTTTATGAATCTCACTCCCACTATTTTAACGATTTCACCACCCTCTAGTGAAAACGGGAAACTTTTTCCTTAGTGAGAACATGGAGTCCAATTGACAAACTTATGGTCCCGAATAATATCAGCCAACCATAATTCTCAAAAGGTAGAGCCCAATTGCTTCCAAAGCAACCCCCATGTGTTTACCTCATGTCCAATAAGGGCCCAATAATATGACGCCGTTTAAAGTGACATGTCAAGATGACCCATCAATATTAAGTTGTGATGGACGGTCGCCATGTGGATCCCCCAATAATATGAGCCGATCCCATGGGAGTTCCACCCAACTTACAACATTTGTCGATCCAATGTACAGCTTTCCGGACGGGCCCCCCCAATAATATGAGCCGGACCGTATCCGCGGGTAGCATCACATACATTGACCGTTGATGGAAGGTGGGAACATTTAAACAAATTTAAATTTCCTTTATTTATCTTGATATAAATTTTAAATCATATTTAAAATGAGGGATTTTTAATTATAAAAATATTTGTCTCATCATATTCATTTTATTGCATGCTTGCCGGATTCACGCAATTTATGTCTAAACATGCATACAATCATAATATCAAATATTATATAGGATGATCGATTCCATTTCTAATTGACCCGTGGTTGCCAATCACGGGTCTTAGTCCAATCCTAGGTAATATGCAGTATGCAATGCAATCCTATTACATGTGCTTCCAATTTACATTTCTTCAGTCTTTATTGTCTGCTGGGCCCACCGTCTTCAAATCTTGATCTCCCACTAAATCTAATGTATTTACAATAAATAACAATGACAAGTAGGGGATACATTTTTAGGGGGTGGGAACGGGCTATAAACCAAGCCCACTTTTATTACATATGACATTCATATCGGGCCATAAACCAGGCCCATTAATAAAACCAACAATAATAAAGACAAAATGTAAATTCCTAACATACACCTACAAAATTGGTCATGGCAATCGATCATCCTTATCCAATAACATTTAATTCAAAATTAATTTATTGGATAACATGCTGTGGCAATTCAAATTTAAACAAGATAAAATCATATTTTATATATAAAATCTCATTTCACATATAAAATCATATTTTATCTCTATATCAAATAAAATCATATTTTATCTATAAAATCCAATTTTACAAATAAAATCATATTTTACTTAATATATCATAAGATCATATCTTATCATCAATTGTACCAAAATAATTGATTTCAAAATTCAATTTACGGATAAAATATTAAAATTTTCCAAAAATTCAAATTTATCCAAAATCAATTTTAAAATTTACGGACTCGAACAATTCGATCCGAAATCTCGTGAACCAATCAAAAATAATTTTTGACCGGACCAAAAATAAAATTTTAAATATTAAAATTAATTTTTAAATAAAAATATAATTTTTCCCGCGGGCCGCCCGGGACACTCCCGGGCCGGCCCGCACCCGAGGCGCGGGCCGGGGGCAGCCCGGCTGCCCCCTTAGGGCAGCGACTATCGCTGCCCTGGCGGCGCCTGGTGCCGCCGCTGGGCGGCGCCGTGCGCCGCCCTGGACGGCGACGGTCGCCGTCCTGGGCGGCGCCATGCGCCCCCTTTGGGCGGCGCCGTGCGCCGCCCGGGGCAGCAACAATTGCTGCCCCACCGGGCAGCGATCCAATCGCTGCCCGGGTTTTGCCCCGAAAAAAAAAATTTTTTTATTTAAAAATATTTATTTTGTTTTCCAAAAACCGAGATTCAAAAATTTTGTACAATCGATTAATTTAATCGTTTGATCTGAGCAACCTGGCTCTGATACCACTGTTGGAAAACACGGCTCTCTGAGCAACCTGGCTCTGATACCCGGTGCAGCGGAAGTTTAAAATTTTGTTATGGAACAATTCCATAGTGTGGGTATCAACCGTTCAACGATTAAATTATTGTGTGTGTGTAAAATTTAAATAACAGTTAATTAAATTTTACCTTAAATCTCGCAACGAGATTAATGGACACCAACAGATTTTATCTGCTCTTGTTGTCTCTCCCTGGAACCGATGAACTCCTTCAATCAGGTCCACGAACAGAGGTTTAATCCCTCTGATAGATTGCACTAGAAAATCTATCAGAAGTTTTCTGCGAAGAGATTACACGAATCTGATTCGTTATTCCTGACCGCGATTCAAAATCACAGACCGGAATTTTCTCGGGCAGAGGGGGAGGGTTCGGCCGATTTGTTGAGAGAGAGGCTAGGGTTCGATTTTTGCTCTGTCTAAAAAATTATGACCTGTTGTGTGTAATTTCTGTACTGAAATAACTTATTTATAATGCAGGCCACTAACACCTTAGGGCCCATTAGTCATAAGCTGGGGCCCGACAAGCAAAGCCCGCTCGTTCAGAAATTAATATAAAATTCATCGTGACTCCGATTGATGAACTGATTTCACCAATGTGCACAGAAACCATTTCTGCACATTTTAAAGTCAAAATAAATTTTCCTGAATCCGAATTCAGTGATTTCCAAAAATGTCCATCCCTATGTCATTTTAGGAAATCCTACTCCCTTACTCTTATTTAAGAAGTCCAACTCCTTAGTTCATTAAATTTAACTCTTTAAATTTAACTATCTCAACGGGGATTAAAACTCCATTACACTGTGTGACCCTCAATGGTTCAGGGATACAGCTAGCCGTGGGCTCACAACTCCTTGTGACTCGGAACAACACTTTCCGACTTGCCCAACGAATCATGGTAAAGCGCCTAGCAACATCGCCCCATGATTCCCTAGGTATCACTGATAGTGCCTACAAGAACCAGTAGATTTTGGTTAGCGTACAGTACGGTCCCTTCATCCATATATCCCGATCGAATCAACAACCATTGGTATATCGAGAGTCGCTCAAGATTCGATAACTATGCAATACATCTTGAAGATCAAATTAGTGACATCGCATGTGCTACTAAGAAACCATTTCTTAAATCACATCAAGTACTCTGGCCAGAGATTTGTCACACTAATATCTCCTCAGATCGCATAGGATATCCATACTCGCAAGTATGTGGTGAATCCTTGACAACAATGCATTGACTCCTATATGTGTCGTAACTGTACCCAATCTCGACACCTGATGACCCCCATAGAGTCGGTAAACGAGTCAAAGCACAGCACTAGCATATAGAGTCTCCATGATGTTTCAAGTCGTAAGGACTAATGGTGTACAACCAAAACCGCGGACTTAATCCACTCGATAAGTGATAACCACTTGGAAAGTCCGGATAGGGTAGTTCGATTATTCATCCTATGAATATCCATTTGCATGCTTCGAACATCTCCATGTTCCCTACCAATGAAACGTGGTACTCCGCATCGCAAATGCTAGTCTCAAACTCGAGCGATCCTTATCCTTATTATCGGACGGCTCAATCGACTAGGAACGGTTTTAGAACATACAGTGACTATAAGATGTATTTCATGATAGACATCTCCATGTTCTACCACATCTTACATACACTATAGTATATTCAAGGTCTTTATCAAAACAACAATAGTATATCACAATATAACAATATGAAGTAATATAAAGTCATTGCCATAAAAGTGTAAATAATATTAAACAAAAGATTGTTTATACAAAGAGTCATCAAAGCCCATAGCCACACAGTTGGCTCACTGGGCACCCACTCTTACAGGTCGCTGAAATCCGGACTGAAACTGTCTCTTACCCTGCTGTTCCCTCTGAATCTCTCTCCTACCCTCCTCAGATCTCAGTGCTCTACTAACTGCCGCCTCATAAGTGGTGATGTCCATCATACGTATGTCATGCTTGATGTCCGCCTTCAGTCCCTCAACAAACTGCCTCAGCTTCTCCGGTGCACTGTCTGCAATCAGGGGCACAAAGTGACAGCCCCTCTCGAACTGTCTGATGTACTCCACAACTGTCTTGTCCCCCTGCCGGAGACTCATGAACTCCCGAATCATGCGGCTGCGCACATCCTTGGTAAAGTACTTGGAATAAAACATCCTCCTGAAGTCTGCCCATAACAAGGTCGCCAGATTCACTCCTCGTGATGTACTCTCCCACCACAAGTCTGCGTCGCCCTTCATCATGTAAACTGCACACTTTACTTTATCCGCATCAGTAAGCCCCATATATGCGAAGATTCTCTCCAAAGAACGGATCCACCCCTCAGCGACGAGTGGATCGGTGGTACCTGAAAACTCCTTCGGTCCCTTCTTCTGGAACCGCTCGGCTACATCCTCATCATGCGTAAGTCGGGGTCGTGCAGCCTGTTGCCCCAACAGAGCAGTAATCCCAGCCATCATGTTAGCATTGGCCTGCTCCAATGCTGAGAGAGGGTTCTGCGGAGGTGGAGGTCCCTCGCGTCTATTCATCGATCTCGGAGGCATTCTGCACCACCACGTATTTATTTCCGTAAATCGCAATGCATAACTAAGTGCTTAAAAATTTTTTGCTAACATAAATGCTTAAGTCTTAAACATGATACGACTAAATCAGACTAAAAGCAATTAAAACTTACAGACCGGTAGCGTGGATTTCTGAGCTCGCATAGCAGTGATGACCCCTCCAAAAACGCGGCTTTGATACCAATTGAAACGACCCAAACATTCTAAAATAATATATATGCGGAAATTTTTTTTTTTTTTTTAAAAATAATAATACTAAGTAACATAGATGTACATACATGCCCATACATATATGCACAAAATAAACAGATTTAAAAATAACATAAATAAAATGCAACATTTTTACTTAAATAACCGAGTCAAACTTAAATAAAATACTGTCAAACAATCCACTTAAAAGTTTGCATGCAATAAAATTATTTAATAAAACTAGTATTAAAATTCACCACTGAAAAGACATAAAAATAAATAAGGAACAGAGTTTATAATTCATAAAATGTTCATAAAGACTCAGCCGATGGTCATGGGGGATCACTGCATGTCCGCTCATACGTCCTCACTACCGGTAGGAACTACATCTTCCTCTACGTACTCACCTGCACCATATAAGTGCAGTGAGCCTAGAGGCCCAACATGCTAACATAACAAGGGTTTAAAATAATTTAAATTACTGAAATACTAATACATAACATATACATGAATGAGCATGCTTAAAAATCATGAATCATAACTTAAAATCTTACTTAAACTTGATCTTAAATATAATCATATATTACATACATAAACATTGTTGAGCATAACATTTTTCTAACATCGCATGGTCATATCCGTAGTGTAACCTTAAACTTAAAGGTTCGACTGATCAGTCTCTTAAAACCAACGTACGCGGCGGTGAAGAATCACCTCTTACTGGTAGTAAACTACCCTTAAATTGACAGTAAACTGCCCTTAACATGTGGGGACTTGTCCCCTTTAAATTGTCACACTACCTCAACTTCCAACATAAAAATTATTTTCTAGCTCAACCTTAAACATTAAATCATGCCATAAAATTATTTCATGAATGCATGTACTTTGTTAAAATAATTAAATATATATTTAGGACACATGCAATTTCTCATTGTTTGTACTGAACTGCTGGCCCTAACACTCAAGCCCATTTTCTTAAATTCTGGCCCATTAACACTGAGACTGGTCTAATAACATACTTAAGCCCAAAAATATATTTCTAAGCCCAATTAATTTATTCAAGCCCATTAACACATACTTGGCCCAATAACAACCTAATCTGGCCCAATGGGCCCAAAAGCCCAAAGACTGGCCCAATAACTTCCATGGGCCCCGAAGCCCATAAAAATTATTGGACTAACTTAATTAAATTTAAATAAGCACAATAACAAATAAATTCAACCCAAAAGAATTTAAATGGAGCCCAATTAAATTTTGGGATTTAATTAGGCCCATTAAACACTTAAATTTAAATAATATCTTAAAAATAAAATACCCGAGCCCGACTAACTTAACCCGGACCTGGACCAACCCGACTTGACCCACTACTTTCCAGACCCGACCCAGGCCCTTGACCCGACCTGGACCCAGCCCTAACACCCTAACCCGATCTCCCCTCTTCCCTATACTGCTGCGGCCGTGAGCAGCAGCCACTCCCTGGCTGCTGCCGACCGGCTCCGGCCGCTCCTGGCCGGAGCGCCGCCGCCCAGACGTAGCCCACGTCTAGGCGGTTCGAACCTAGCCCATGTCCAGACCCCATGCACCCTGAACCACATAACCCGAAGCCCCTTCCAAAAGCCCTAGCCTGTGCGACTTAGGACACCCGATCGAGCCTAGCTTGCTTCCTAGGCTCGTTTGGCTCGAACCACTCAAGCCACTCGAGTCCAGACCACCCTCTCTTGACCTAGGGACCCTTGACCAGCAGCTGGACGCGCCATGGAGGAAGAAAACGTGAGAATGATGGAATAAACACTAGAACAAGTTGCAAACAACAAAAACCGATGCCACTTTCTGAAAAATCTTAAAGGTTACGATACATACACAACACACACATAATTAATACTGTCATGGTGCAAAAAAAGAAAGAAAAACATGCTTAGCACCGAAGGATGAAGAGAAGAAAGCGCGTAGAACGATTTCGGGACGACGGGGCGATGACAACCAACTTGGAAGCTTCAAAAACGTGGCTATGGAGTCCTTGGGGATGGCTGGTTGATGAAGAAGATGATGAAGGATGGGGGTGATGGCGGCTGAGTGGGAAACGTGGGGTTGGGTAGGTTTAGGTTTAATAATAGGTTAATAACTAGTATAAAATAATTAGGTAGATAATGATCCCAATAATTAATTAGGAGATCATTATTAAAATAAAAGATTCCTAACCTTTAAAAATAATGATAACTTAAATAATATAACACAAATCCCGAAATATTAAATTAGGGAATTTTTAAAGATAATTAAAAGTCACTATTTTGGCTAAATTTGAATAAAAACGGACTTCTAAAATATATATAAAATTAAATACTGATAATTTTGAGGAGATAAAACTCAAAATAATATTTTTGGGCTCTTAAAAGGCTCATGAAATAAATTGGATAGAAAGTTGTCATCTCGTCCGTCCACAGTCCCGTCTATGCGATAAAATAATTAAATTTCCATAAATCATGAAAATCACTAATTATGAGTTAAATGCTTAAAAATAACTTAAAACATGCACAAATAATTTCACATAATTATTTAACCCATAATCTAAAATTCTAAATAAATAAAATCCCTAATTATGCATACGAATTTACGTGCTAAAAATACTGGGTGTTACACAAAGATTTGACAATATCAAAATGAAACCTGGAGAATCAATGTCTGAATTCGATGAAAGAGTCAGTAGCATTGTTATTGAACTCAATGCACTGGAAAAGACATATCCCAACAGAGAAGTCATTCTCAAAGTTATGCGAGGTCTTCCCAAAGAGTGGGATGTAAAGACTATGGCTATGAGAGAATTGAAAGACCTGAAAAAATTGGAACTACATGAATTGTTTGCAGATCTAAAGGCTTATGAATTTGAGCTGCAAACTCAAGAAGAAGATCAATCTACCTTTCAACTGACCAAGGCCTTGACTGCAGTTAAAATCGAATCTCCTACCCAACCAGAGAAGACGGCAGAAAATTTGAGCAGTGATGCAATGTCCTTATTTGTGAAGAAGTTTGGCAAATTCATTCGAAGAAATCAGGAGGGTTCTGAAAGAGTGGGTGCTCGGTTAGCCAACTTGTGGCTAAGGGCTTTTATGACTCTATGTATAAACAATCTTTGTTTAATATAATTTACATTCATTAATGGCATTTTCTTTGTCTTTCTTCATATTGTTATATTGTGATATACTATTGATGTTTTGATAAAGACCTTGAATATACTATAGTGCAAGTAAGATGAGATAGTGAATAAAGAGAGATCACTATTATGAAACACATCTTATAGTCACTGTATATTCTAAACAGTTCCTAGTCAATTGAGCCGTCCGCTAATAAGGATAAGGATCGCTCGAGATTGAGACTAGCATTTGTGATGCCAAGTACCACGTTTCATTGGTAATGGACATGGAGATGTTCAAAGCATGCAAATGGATATTTATATGATGAATGATCGAACTATCCTATTCGGACTTTCCAAGTGGTTATCACTTATCGAGTGGATAAAGTGCGCGGTTTTGGTTGTACACCATTAGTCCTTACTACTTGAAACATCATTGAGACTCTATATGCTAGTACTGTACTTTGACTCGTTTACCGACTCTATTGGGGTCATCAAGTGTCGGGATTGGGTACAGTTACGAAACATATAGGAGTCGATACTTTGTTGTCAAGGATTCACCACATACTTGCGAGTGTGGATATCCTATGCGATCTGAGGAGATATTAGTGTGACGAATCTCTGGCCAGAGTACATGATGTGTGTAAGGTTACTCGGTTTTCCTAGTAACACATGCGATGTCACTATTTGATCTCCAAGATATAATGCATAGTTATAGAATCTCGAACGACTCTCGATGCACCAATGGTTGTTGATTCGATCGGGATATATGGATGAAGCTACCGTACTGCACGCTAACCAAAATCTACTGGTTCTTGCAGGCACTATCAGTGATACCTAGGGAATCATGGGGAGATGTTGCTAGACGCTCTTACCATGATTCGTTGGGCAAGTCGGAAATTATTGTTCCGAGTCACAAGGAGTTTTGAGCCCACGGCTAGCTGTATCCCTGAACCATTGAGGGTCACACAAGTAATGGATTACTAAACCCCGTTGAGATAGTTAAATTTAAAGAGTTAAATTTAATGAAAGAGAAGTTGGACTTCTTAACTAAAAGGGAGTGAAATTTCCTAAAATGACATAGGGATGGGCATTTTTGGAAATCACTAAATTCTGATTCAGAAAAATTATCTTGACTTTAAAAGGTGCAGAAATGGTTTCTGTGCACATTGGTGAAATCGGTTTATCAATCGGAGTCATGATGAATTTTATATTAATTTCTATAATAACAGTCTTGGCTTGTTGGGCTTAAGTTATGGATTATGGGCCCTAAGGAGTTAGAGTACTAATATAATCATAACTTAATCTAGTCTAAAAATTATCTATAAATATATGAGTGGTGTTCGAAAATCATAAGTATTCCATCTTGCAATTTTCAAAAATTCACTCATAATATTCAAGGGGAATTTTCGAATTCCTCTGTCCCTTTTGAGAAAATTCGGTCTGTGATTTTTGTGAAAAATTACATTCTGAATTAACAGATCAAATCTGTTTATTCTCTTCGATAAACATCTGATTGATTTCTAGTGCAATCAATCAGAGAGTTTCTGTTTTCTGTTCATGGACCTTATTCCGGAGATTTATCGTGAAGCCATCGGTTCCCGGGATATACAAGAAGAGCAGATTAAATTATGTTGGTGTCCATAATCAAGCCGTTGATTGAATAGGTAAAAATTTAATTGTGATTTTATTTTTACTTGCATAATTTAATCGTAAAGTTTTGATACCCATGATATGGAATTGTTCCATATCGAAAAATAAAAATTTTTAAACTTCCGCTGCACCGGGTATCAATTCTTAATTGATCTGAACACAATTTTCCAACAATTTCGTACAAGAGAAGTTTTCCAAAGAAGGATGCAGTCGAAGAACCAAGAAGTTGTTTCAACTGTGGAAAAGTAGGACACTTCATAGCTGAATGTCCTAAACCAAAGAGAGATGAGCAAACTTTCCCAGAAAGATGGAAGAAAAAGTTTGAGCAAAGAAGAAGCTCAAGAGATTCCAAGTACAATTCACGAAAGAAGCATGAAACACTGGTTTCAAGGGATAGCAAAGCCAAATGGGCAGAATCAAACAGTGAATCAGAAGAACCCAACGACTCTTATAGCTCCAGTGACGATGATGAAGAAGTCAAGTGTCTCATGGAAAATGATCGTGAGCTTCCATCTACTAGTGAACATGTATTTGATTTCAGCTCGGAGGAATTTACCAGAGAGGAACTAATCAAAGCACTTCATGCTATGGCAAATGAGTATCATCAACTATCCATAGAATTCGATGAAGTAAGAGTCAAGCAAGAGGATCTGCAAGATGCCTCAACTGAACCCACCTGGGAACAATCAGTTGAGATAAACTGTCTTGAAACAGAGATTGCTGTGCTCCGGACTGAGAATGAACAACTCAAGATCAACATCATGAATCTTACAACAGAAAAACAAAGCATGGATGATTTAGTATGTAACAGCCAGTATTTTTAGTACGTAAATTCGCATGCATAATTAGGAAATTTATTTATTTAAAATTTTAGATTATGGGTTAAATAATTATGTGAAATTATTGGTGCATGTTTTAAGTTATTTTTAAGTATTTAACCCATAATTAGTGATTTTTCATGATTTATGGAAATTTAATTATTTTATCGCGTAGACGGGACCGTGGACGGACGAGATGACAACTTTCTATCCAATTTATTTCATGAGCATTTTTAGAGCCCAAAAATATTATTTTGAGTTTTATTTCCTCAAAATTTTCAGTATTTAATTTTATATAATTTTAGGAGTCCATTTTTATCCAAATTTAGCCAAAATAATGACTTTTTACTATCTTTAAAATTCCCTTAATTATATATTTCGGGATTTTATTAAAGTTATCAGATTTTAAATATTATTTAGAGTTTTTAAGTTATATATATTGTATATTTAAAACCCTTATTAATATTTTAATTATCCTAAACTTTATTTTATTCTAATTACCCTAAACCTACCCCAAAATCCTATGTTGAATCTTCTAGCCGCCACCCCCTCCCTTGTTCTTCATCTTCTTCATCGGCTAGCATCTCTAAGGATTCCATAGCCACGATTTTGAAGCATCCAAGTTGTGTCATCGTCGCTTCGTCGTCCCGGAATCGTTCCACGCGCCTTCTTCTCTTCAACCTACGGTGCAAGACATGATTCTTTCTCTAATTTTTGTGCCATATCAGTGCTTATGCGTGTGTGTGTGTGTATGTATCGTTTTTTTTTAATTCAAGAAACTTCAGAAAAAAAAATCGAGAAGGGTTGAATGTATGCACTTGTTCACGTTTTTGGGAATCATGTTCACGTTTTTGGTTAAGGGGCGTGCATGGCTGCTGGTCACGGCTGTCAAGGGGTTCGTCGGGGTCTTTAGGCTAGCTTGGCTCGGTCGGTCATGGGCTAGATAGAGGCTTGGGCAAGCTGGTGCAAGAAGTAGCCATGGGGTGCGCAGGTTAGGGTTTTTGGAAGGGGGGTTCGTCCTTGGGCTAGGGTGAAGGGTTGAGGCCGAGCTAGGGCAGGTTCGAACCGTCCAGACGTGGGCTACGTCTGGGCGGCGGCGCTCCAGCCAGGGGCGGCCGGAGTAGGCCGGCAGCAGCCAAGGAGTGGCTGCTGCTCACGGCCGCAGCATGAACTAGGAAGGGGCGGCGGGTTTTAGGGTTTTAGGGGTGGGTCCGGGTCGGGTTGGTGGTCCGAGTCAAGTCAGTGGGTCTTGGGTCATGTTAGTTGGGTCCGGGTCCGGGTTAAGTTAGTCAGGCTCGGGTATTTTATTTTTAAGTTAATTATTAAGTTAAAGTGTTTTAGTTGGGCTAAATAGATTAATTAAATTAATGGGCTACATTTAAATTTATTAATGGACTTGAATAATTATTTTAAGTTAGCCTAATAATTTTTATGGGCTTGGAAGCCCATGAAAATTATTGGGCCAGTCTTTGGGCTTTTGGGCCCATTGGGCCAGAATAGGTTGTTATTGAGCCATGAATGTTTTAATGGGCTTTAATTTATTAATTGGGCCTAGAAATGTATTTTTGGGTTTAAGTGTATTAATGGGCCAGTCTCAGTGTTAATGGGCCAGAATTTAAGAAAAAGGGCTTGAGTGTTAGGGCCAGCAGTTCAGTACAACCCATGAGAAATTGCATGTGTCCTGAATATATATTTAATTATTTTTTTTATGCATGGAAGTTATTTTTAATATTTATATGTTAGTATGAAATTAAAATAAATATATATGAAGGACACACATTTTATTTAAGTACATGCATTCATGAAATAATTTTTATGCATGATTTAATGTTTGAGGTTGAGCAAAAGAAAATAATTTTATGTTGGAAGTTGAAGTAGTGTGACAATTTGAGGGGGATTCGTCCCCATATGTGAACTATTGAAGGGCAGTTTACTGCCAATTTAAGAGGTGATTCGTCACCGCCACGTACGTTGGTTTACCACGCTGATCAATATTTAATGTATGTATGGTTACACTATGGAGACGCCCTTTCGATGTTAGAAAATACTTTGCTCAACAATGTTTATGTAATATTATGATATTCAAGTTTAATTTAAGTTTATGTTATGTTCATGATAATTTTTAAGCATGCTCATTCATGTATATGTTATGTATTAGTACTAAAGTGATTTAAATTATTTTTAAACCATTGTTATGTTAGCATGTTGGGCCTCTAGGCTCACTACACTGATATGGTGCAGGTGAGTACGTAGAGGAGGATGTGGTACCCACCGGCGGCGAGGACCTATGAGCGGACATGCAGTGACCCCGTGACCGTGAACGTTGTCTGAGTCTATATGCATGTTTCGAATATTTTATCATGTTATACATTTTTATTTATTTTCAGTAATTGACACTATGGGATGTTTTTATTGAAATATTTTCAGTGCATGCAAAACTTTAATTTATTTTGTTTTTGTCTGTATTTTATTAAACGCATGACTCAGATATTTAATTTATGAAATTTTAAGTTTTCAAATTGTTGCATTATTTTATTCAAGTTATTTATTTTAAATCTATTTATTCTGTGCATATATGTATGGGCATGTATGTACATATTTTTATTTAGTAAGTAATAAAAAAAAAAAAATTTCCGCATATTTATTTATATTTAGAGAGTTAGGGTCGTTTCAGTTGGTATCAGAGCACGGTCCTTGGAGGGGTCATTACTGCTGTGCAAGCTCAGAAATCCACGCTTCCGGTCTGTAAGTTTTAAGTATTTATAGCATGATTTACTTTTAAGAATTTAAGTTAGCATTAATGTTAAAACACTTAGTTATGCATGACGATTTACGTAAAGACATATGTGGTGGTGCAGAATGCCTCTGAGACCTATGAACAGACGTGGGGAATCTCCACCTCCACCTCCGCAGAACCCACTTGCAGCATTGGAGCAGGCCAATGCTAATATGATGGCAGGGATTACTGCTCTGCTGGAGCAGCAGGCTACACGTCCTAGACTGTCCCACGAGGAGGACGTAGCTGAGCGGTTCCAGAAGAAGGGGGCGAAGGAGTTCACTGGTACCACCGATACATTGGTGGCTGAGGGGTGGATTCATTCTTTGGAGTCCATCTTTGCATACATGGGGATTACTGACGCCGACAGGGTGAACTGTGCGACGTATATGATGAGGGGAGATGCAGCTCTTTGGTGGGAGGGTGCTGCCAGGGGAGTACATCTTCCTACATTGACTTGGGCGGAGTTTAGGCGTATCTTCTACGCCATGTATTTCATGGAGGATGTGCGCAGTCGCATGATCCGGGAGTTTATGAGTCTCCGACAGGGGGACAGTTCAGTGGTTGAGTATGTGAGACAGTTCGAGAGGGGCTGTCATTTTGTGCCTCTGATTGCAGACAGTCCACCGGAGAAGATGAGGCAGTTTGTGGAGGGACTGAAGGCGGATATTAAGCATGACGTACGTATGATGAACGTCGCTACATATGAGGCGGCAGTTAGTAGAGCACTGAGGTCAGAGGAGGGTAGGAGAGAGATACAGCGAGAGTTGCAGGGGAAGAGACAGAATTAGTCTGGATTTTAGCGACCATCTTCGCAGCCTCCTGCGAAGAAGCAGTATACTGGGCCGTCTAAGGTCCTGAACCAGCAGCAGAGGCCACAACAGCCTAGGGGCGGGGCCCCTAATACTGGAGGTTTTCCTACTTGCCCGAAGTGTCAGAAGATGCATTCGGGACCTTGTCTTTTGGGAGCAGGAGTTTGTTTCCACTGTAGAGAGCCAGGGAACCAGATAGCTAATTGCCCGAGGAAGAAGAACACTGCTGGTAGAGTGTTTGTTATGCAGACAGAGGAGGCAGACCCAGACACCTCCTTGATCATCGGTATATCTTACCCCTAGTATTTTATAATTTTTTCCTTTGGTTAAGAATTTCGATTTTTCTTTGTGAAATAATTTGTATTTGGGATTTTTCTATCTGCATGTTAGAATAAGAAACATGATTTAATTGTGACTAGAATTAAGGGTTATTAGTGACTTATCTTTGGGGGAAAGTTTAGTAGTTGTATGAAATTGTTGGAATTCTTCTGCGTGCAGGGAGAATTTTAGTTGGAGACAACTCTACGTTTGCGTTGCTAGATTCAGGGGCTACACATTCGTTTATCTCCCTGGAGTTTATCATACAGATAGGCATCACACCCGAGATTGTTGACAGTGGTTATGATGTCACTATGCCGTCAGGACAGATTAGTTCTACCTCTAGTATCATTCGAGAACTGGAGTTGGAGCTTCAGGGGCACTCCATTCGCGCAGATGTGGTGGTTTTGCCGTTGAGTGGATTTGATTTGATATTGGGTATGGACTGGTTGACAGTCAATGGATCTTCGATTGATTTTCGTCGGAGGACAGTGTCAGTGAAACCGCAAGGAGGCGACCCATTTACTTTTCATGCATCTCAGAGCAGTGATATCCCTCAGGTGATATCTCTTATTCAGGCGAGGAAGCTGTTGAAACGAGGTTGCCAAGGTTTTCTAGCAAGTATTTTCACGACCTCAGAACCATCTAGCAGATCATTATCTGAGATAGAGGTGGTTCGTGACTTTTCGGACGTCTTTCCGGAGGATGTTGCAGGAATTCCACCAGTGAGAGATGTGGAGTTTAGCATCGACTTAGTGCCAGACACCGTGCCTATCTCTAAGGCACCATACAGACTTGCTCCTACCGAGATGAAGGAGTTGAAGGAGCAGATACATGAGTTATTAGAGAAAGGCTTTGTTTGTCCTAGATTTTCTCCATGGGGAGCTCCAGTGTTATTTGTGAAGAAGAAGGATGGCAGTATGAGACTGTGCATCGATTATCGAGAGCTCAATAGGGTCACAGTGAAGAATAAGTACCCACTGCCGAGGATAGAGGACTTATTTGATCAGTTGCAGGGAGCTTCGGTGTTTTCCAAGATCGACCTGCGATCTGGTTATCATCAGCTGCGAGTTAGAGATGCAGATGTGTCCAAGACTGCTTTCCGGACATGTTATGGCCATTACGAGTTCTTAGTGATGCCATTTGGGATGACCAATGCTCCAGCGGTTTTCATGGATCTCATGAACCGAGTTTTTCGGCCGTATCTTGATCAGTTCATCATAGTTTTCATTGATGATATCTTGATCTACTCTAGGAGCGTTGAGGAGCATAGGCAGCATCTACAGACAGCCTTGCAGACTTTGAGGGAGCATCGTTTGTATGCCAAGTTCAGCAAGTGCGAGTTTTGGCTTGAGCAGGTGGCATTTCTTGGCCACATATTTCTAGAGATGGGATTGCAGTGGATCAGTCGAAGGTTGAGGCAGTGCAGAAATGGGGTATTTCGAAGAATGCTTCGGAGATTCGCAGTTTCTTGGGTTTGGCAGGATACTATAGGAAGTTCATCAAGGGTTTTTCCTCTATTGCAGTACCCTTGACTTCCTTAACCAAGAAGAATGCGAAGTTTGTTTGGAGTCCAGACTGTCAGAGGAGTTTCGATCAGCTGAAGGAAGCACTCACTACCGCACCGGTTTTAGCGATGACAGTACCACACGAGGAGTTAGTGGTGTACACCGACGCATCTAAGCTAGGTTTAGGCGCAGTACTTATGCAGTGTGGTAAGGTTATTGCTTATGCGTCGAGGCAGTTGAAGATTCATGAGCAGAACTACCCGACACATGATTTGGAGTTAGCGGCAGTGGTCTTCGCTTTGAAAATCTGGAGGCACTATCTGTATGGAGAGAAGTGCAAGATTTTCACTGATCACAAGAGTCTCAAGTACTTCTTCACTCAGAAGGAGTTGAACATGAGGCAACGGAGATGGTTGGAGTTGGTGAAGGATTACGACTGTGACATTAGCTATCATCCGGGTAAAGCTAATGTAGTGGCCGATGCTTTGAGTCAGAAGTCGTCAATGGTATCATGTTTTTCAGTGCAGTTACCACTGTAGAGGGAGATTCAGAGGTTTGATTTGGAGTTTTACTCGGGTGGTCATGCACCGAGCTTGTCAGTATTGACGTTGCAGCCAGTTCTGCGAGATCGGATCAGGGATGGATAGTCTACTGATGAGGAGTTGCAGCGTTGGAGACAGAGAGATGAGGCCAAGGGTGGTCTTCTGTATACAGTTGTGGATGGCATTGTTCAGTACCGTGGTAGGATGTGGGTACCGAACGTCGATCAGTTGAGAGCTGAGATTTTAGCAGAGGCTCACACATCTCCGTACTCCATTCACCCCGGAAGTACGAAGATGTACCGAGATTTGCAGGTATTGTATTGGTGGCCCGGGATGAAGAGAGACATCGGGAGAGTTGTGTCAGAGTGCTTGACTTGTCAGCAGGTCAAGGCTGAGCATCAGCGTCCATCAGGACTTCTTAGACCTCTTCCTATTCTGGAATAGAAATGGGAGAATATTACGATGGACTTTGTAGTTGGCTTACCGAGGAGTGCCAGAGGTTGCACAGCTATTTGGGTGATCGTGGATAGACTCACCAAGTCAGCTCATTTCTTGCCGGTGAGGACTACCTACTCCTTGACACAGTATGCAGAGCTTTACATCAAGGAGATTGTTAGACTGCATGGCATACCAGTGTCTATCGTATCCGATAGAGATCCGAGATTCACATCCGCGTTTTGGAAGAGTCTGCATACAGCATTGAGGACCAGATTACTGTTCAGCACAGCTTTTCATCCCCAGATAGAAGGTCAGTCTGAGAGGGTGATACAGGTTCTTGAGGATTTACTGAGAGCCTGTGTCATCGATTTTCAGGGCTCATGCCGTTAGTGGAGTTTACCTATAACAATAGCTTTCAGGCGTCTATAGGTATGGCTCCTTATGCAGCTTTGTATGGGAGGAGATGCAGATCTCCTCTTCATTGGGATGAGGTTGGAGAGAGAATCCTATTGGGTCCTGAGATAGTGCAGCAGACTGCTGATATTGTGACCCAGATTCGGGATCGCATGAGGACTGCTCAGAGTCGTCAGAAGAGTTATGCAGATACTCAACGACGAGATTTGGAGTTCGCTGTAGGTGATCACGTATTCCTGAAGGTGTCATTCGAGATCTTGGAGAGAGTTGGCACGTTGGCCTACCGTTTAGCTCTACCACCAGGGCTAGCGGCAGTGCACAATGTATTCCATGTATCCATGCTTCGGAGATACATCTCGAACCCGTCACATGTGTTGGATTTTGAGCCTCTTCAGTTGACACTGGAGTTAGCATTTGAGGAGAGGCCTATACGGATCTTGGCTAGGGAGGAGCGCAGATTGAGGACGCGGGTCATACCGATGGTTAGAGTCCAGTGGCTGAATCATTCGGAGGAGGAAGCTACTTGGGAGACCGAGGCAGACATGAGGGCTCGCTACCCGGAGTTGTTCGGGTAAGTACTTTAATTTCGAGGACGAAATTCAAATTAGGGGGGGGGGGGGGAGAATTGTAACACCCAATATTTTTAGTACGTAAATTCGCATGCATAATTAGGGAATTTATTTATTTAAAATTTTAGATTATGGGTTAAATAATTATGTGAAATTATTGGTGCATGTTTTAAGTTATTTTTAAGCATTTAACCCATAATTAGTGATTTTTCATGATTTATGGAAATTTAATTATTTTATCGCGTAGACAGGACCGTGGACGGACGAGATGACAACTTTCTATCCAATTTATTTCATGAGCATTTTTAGAGCCCAAAAATATTATTTTGAGTTTTATTTCCTCAAAATTTTCAGTATTTAATTTTATATAGTTTTAGGAGTCCATTTTTATCCAAATTTAGCCAAAATAATGACTTTTTACTATCTTTAAAATTCCCTTAATTATATATTTCGGGATTTTATTAAAGTTATCAGATTTTAAATATTATTTAGAGTTTTTCAGTTATATATATTGTATATTTAAAACCCTTATTAATATTTTAATTATCCTAAACTTTATTTTATTCTAATTACCCTAAACCTACCCCAAAATCCTACGTTGAATCTTCTAGCCGCCACCCCCTCCCTTGTTCTTCATCTTCTTCATCGGCTAGCATCTCTAAGGATTCCATAGCCACGATTTTGAAGCATCCAAGTTGTGTCATCGTCGCCTCGTCGTCCCGGAATCATTCCACGCGCCTTCTTCTCTTCAACCTACGGTGCAAGGCATGATTATTTCTCTAATTTTTGTGCCATATCAGTGCTTATGCGTGTGTGTGTGTATGTATCATTTTTTTTTAATTCAAGAAACTTCAGAAAAAAAAAATCGAGAAGGGTTGAATGTATGCACTTGTTCACATTTTTGGGAATCATGTTCACGTTTTTGGTTAAGGGGCGTGCATGGCTGCTGGTCAGGGCTGTCAAGGGGTTCATCGGGGTCCTTAGGCTAGCTTGGCTCGGTCGGTCATGGGCTAGATAGAGGCTTGGGCGAGCTTGTGCAAGAAGTAGCCATGGGGTGCGCAGGTTAGGGTTTCTGGAAGGGGGATTCGGCCTTGGGCTAGGGTGAAGGGTTGAGGCCGAGCTAGGGCAGGTTCGAACCGCCCAGACGTGGGCTACGTCTGGGCGGCGGCGCTCCGGCCAGGGGCGGCCGGAGCAGGCCGGCAGCAGCCAAGGAGTGGCTTCTGCTCACGGCCGCAACATGAACTAGGAAGGGGCGGCGGGTTTTAGGGTTTCAGGGGTGGGCCCGAGTCGGGTTGGTGGTCCGAGTCAAGTCAGTGGGTCTTGGGTCATGTTAGTTGGGTCCGGGTCCGGGTTAAGTTAGTCGGGCTTGGGTATTTTATTTTTAAGTTAATTATTAAGTTAAAGTGTTTTAGTTGGGCTAAATAGATTAATTAAATTAATGGGCTACATTTAAATTTATTAATGGGCTTGAATAATTATTTTAAGTTAGCTTAATAATTTTTATGGGCTTGGAAGACCATGAAAATTATTGAGCCAGTCTTTGGGCTTTTGGGCCCATTGGGCCAGAATAGGTTGTTATTGGGCCAGGAATGTTTTAATGGGCTTTAATTTATTAATTGGGCCTAGAAATATATTTTTGGGTTTAAGTGTATTAATGGGCCAGTCTCAGTGTTAATGGGCCAGAATTTAAGAAAAAGGGCTTGAGTGTTAGGGCCAGCAGTTCAGTACAACCCATGAGAAATTGCATGTGTCCTGAATATATATTTAATTATTTTTTTTATGCATGGAAGTTATTTTTAATATTTATATGTTAGTATGAAATTAAATTAAATATATATGAAGGACACACATTTTATTTAAGTACATGCATTCATGAAATAATTTTTATGCATGATTTAATGTTTGAGGTTGAGCAAAAGAAAATAATTTTATGTTGGAAGTTGAAGTAGTGTGACAATTTGAGGGGGATTCGTCCCCATATGTGAACTATTGAAGGGCAGTTTACTGCCAATTTAAGAGGTGATTCGTCACCGCCACGTACGTTGGTTTACCACGCTGATCAGTATTTAATGTATGTATGGTTACACTATGGAGACGACCTTTCGATGTTAGAAAATACTTTGCGCAACAATGTTTATGTAATATTATGATATTCAAGTTTAATTTAAGTTTATGTTATGTTCATGATAATTTTTAAGCATGCTCATTCATGTATATGTTATGTATTAGTACTAAAGTGATTTAAATTATTTTTAAACCCTTGTTATGTTAGCATGTTGGGCCTCTAGGCTCACTACACTGGTATGGTGCAGGTGAGTACGTAGAGAAGGATGTGGTACCCACCGCGGTGAGGACCTATGAGAGGACATGCAGTGACCCCGTGACCGTGACCGTTGTCTGAGTCTATATGCATGTTTCGAATATTTTATCATGTTATACATTTTTATTTATTTTCAGTAATTGACACTATGGGATGTTTTTATTGAAATATTTTCAGTGCATGCAAAACTTTAATTTATTTTGTTTTTGTCAGTATTTTATTAAACGCATGACTCAGATATTTAATTTATGAAATTTTAAGTTTTCAAATTGTTGCATTATTTTATTCAAGTTATTTATTTTAAATCTATTTATTCTGTGCATATATGTATGAGCATGTATGTACATATTTTTATTTAGTAAGTAATAAAAAAAAAAATTTTCCGCATATTTATTTATATTTAGAGAGTTAGGGTCGTTTCATAGTAAGTTCATGGAATAAATCTTCGAGCTTGTTGACGGAAATACATGAATTAAAGAGAACCTTGAATGACAAAATTGGTCTAGGGTTGGTAAAACAGTTGACATTGGTGAATCAAGTACTCAACCAAAACTGAATATGTGCAAAGGTAAGTTTATAAACTTTGTACGAGCAGTTATGGTAAATGAAGAAGATAAACCCACCTCATGAACTGGCAGCAAATAGAGCAGATGAATAGAAAGAGATTTGGTATTGGCTTCATTCCTCAGGAGACTAAAGTTGAAACTGCTAAAAGTCCTGAAAGGACTAACGCATATCAACCTAATCCTATGAGAGGAACCCGAGGTCAATATCATAATCAATGTCCAGTTCAGAAGCGATATCGGCGGTTAAAGGATATAGGAAAGGGAAAACAATACATGGTCTCACAAGCACATCACACTTCACAACCTAGAGGACCTAACTTAGCACGTATCTATAGGAACACTGAGACTGGTAAACTGGTCAAAGTATTCCAGGTTTAGGTTCCTAAAGGATTAATCCCTCGTGGACCCAAATAGATGTGGGTACCAAAAGTTATTCAACTTTGTGAATGAAGGTAACAGGTGCTAAAGAGCAGTTAGATGAATCTTGGTATTTAGACAGTGGATGTTCAAGGAACATGACTGGAAACGATAAAATTCTGTCGAACTCACTAAATACAATGGTCCAACCATCACATTTGGTGACAACTCGAAGGGTAAAACCATGGGTAAGGGTAAGATTATCCACGGTAATATAATTGTTCAAAATGTCTTACTTGTAGAGAATTTTAAATACAACTTAATTAGCATTAGTCAAATGTGTGACTATGGGTACTCTGTTGAATTTCAAAAACTAAATTGCACTGTTAAAGATTTTTTTGGTAAAATTATTTTGACAGGAAACAGATGTGAAAACACATACAAAGTATGTTGGAACAATCATTCTAGAAAATCAGTTTGCCTCGTAGCTTCCAATTCTAAATGCAACTGGATTTGGCACAAGAGACTGAACCACCTCAACTTCAAATCAATTGCCAGTCTGAGTAAACTTGAGCTAGTAACAGGACTAGCCAAAATTGATTTTTCTAAAGACAAATTTTGTTCAGCGTGTCAATTTGGGAAGAAAGTTAGGTCATCTTTTAAAAACAAGGGTTATAACTCTTCTTCCCGATGCTTGAAACTATTGCATATGGATCTTTTTGGTCCAATACCAGTAACAAGTTTAGGGCAAATGAATTATACTCTTGTTATTATTGATGACTACTCTCGGTTCACCTGGGTCATTTTCTTAAAATCAAAAGACCAAACTGCTTCTCAACTGATCAAGATTTTTCAAAGGCTTTTTAATGAAAAATCTTGTAAGATTGACAGAATCAGAAGTGATAGGGGAACTGAATTTTTCAATCAAACTTTATCCTCATTTTTAGAGCATTATGAAATCAAACATGAATTCTCAGCAGCTAGAACGCCACAACAAAATGTTGTTGCAGAAAGGAGAAATCGTACTCTTAAAGAAGCTGCGAGAACCATGTTAGCTGATTCCAAAATCTCTCAAAGGTTTTGGGCAGAAGCTGTGAACACTTCTTGTTATACTCAGAACAGATCGATGATATGTAAGAAATTTTTGAAAAATCCTTATGAGATCTGGAATGGCAGACAACCCAATGTATCTTATTTCAAAAATTTTGGATGCAAATGCTACATTCACAACAATGGTAAAAGTCATCTGACTGCATTTGATGCAAAGTCAAATGATGATATATTTCTTGGTTATTACTCAATTAGTAAAGCTTATAGAGTTTTCAATAAACGAACTCTAAATGTTGAAGAATCAGTTCATGTCATATTTGATGAGGATCCATCTACTGAAATCTCAACTAATGCTCATCAAATTTCAGATCTATTTCAGGAAATTCAACTGGAAAATGATAGTGAGGATGACAGTGAGGATGAATCTTCACCACTCATCCGGACACTTCAAACTCCTGAACCTGAACTAGTAGAACCAGCAGTTGAGAATCGTGATTTTGATCAATCAGTTGACACTCACCAAACTCATCCAATTGAAGAAGGCGAAGCACATCAGCTTGAGACTCAGGAACATCATTCACACAATCAAGGCACAAAATTTGACCAGGACAATGTGTCTAATCAAACCCAAGAAGAAAATGTGCACACTGAGAATAACCCTAAAGCTTGACTGAAATGGTCCAAGAAGCATCCACTCAGTTCGGTGATAGGTAATCCTATAGCACCACTAAGGACTCGAGGAAAAATGATCAAATAAATTCTCAATGCAGCCTTCATATCTCAAGTAGAGCCAAAGAAAATTGAAGATGCACTGGCTGATAGCTGTTGGATAGAAGCCATGCAAGAAGAGCTCAATCAGTTTACTAGAAATTCAGTCTGGGATCTTGTTCCAAGACCATCTCAGAAATCTATTATAGGCACTCGAAGGGTCTTCAAAAATAAGCTTAATGAAGATGATACTATCATAGGAACAAAGCTCGCCTAGTATCTCAAGGGTATAAGCAAGAGGAATGAATTGATTATGATGAGACTTATGTACCAGTAGCTAGATTGGAGGCAATAAGAATGTTCCTTGCTTATTCATCTTTCAAAGATTTCAAGGTTTATCAAAAGGATGTCAAAAGTACTTTCTTAAATGGCAACATTCAAGAGGAAGTCTTTGTTGAAAAACCACCTGGATTTGTTAACCATTTACTCCCAGATCATGTTTATCACTTAAACAAAGCTCTATATGGACTGAAACAGTCTCTTAGAGCTTGGTATGACACATTAACCCAATTTCTTCTTGAACACGAATTTACCATAGGCACAGTTGATAAGACTTTATTTAAATTCACAAAATATGATCACACATTACTGGTCCAAATATATGTTGATGATATTATCTTTGGGTCAACTAACCCCAAACTGTGCACAAGATTTTCTAAGTTAATGCAGGAAAAATTCGAGATGAGCATGATGGGTGAATTGAATTTCTTTATTGGATTGCAATTTTGGCAAATGGAGAATGGGACATTTATCAGCCAAACTAAATACACCAAGGAACTAATCAAAAAATTTGGCATGGAAAACTGCAAAATTGCAACTACTCCCATGGGTGCATCAATTAAGCTTGACAAAGACGTTGGGGAAATACCAGTTGATGCAACAATGTATCGGGGTCTCATTGGATCACTACTGTATTTAACAGCCAGTAGACCTGAAATTGTCTTTGCAGTTTGTCTTTGTGCTAGGTTCCAAGCCAGTCCGAAGCAATCACATTTCATAGCAACCAAACACATATTGAAATATCTTAAAGGAACTCAGAATGTTGGTCTGTGGTATGCTAAACATAATTCTTTCAATCTCGTTAGATACTCAAATGCTGACTATGCTGAATGTAAACTGGATAGAAAAAGTACAAGTGGATCATGTCAATTCCTTGGGGATAGACTGATCTCATGGTTTAGCAAGAAACAAACATCCATTGCTACATCAACAACTGAAGCAGAGTACCTAGCTGCAGGCAGTTGCTGTGCTCAACTACTCTGGATTCAACAACAGTTGAGGGATTATGTGATTGAAGAACATGAATCACCCATATTTTGTGATAACACCAGTACCATTGCAATCACATACAATCATATTCTTCACTCAAGAACTAAGCATATCGAAGTCAGACATCACTTTATCCGTGATCATGCTCTCAAAAAGAATATTCGACTGGAGCATATAGAAACAGAGCAACAAGCTGCAGACATCTTCACCAAACCTCTTCCCGAGACTAAGTTTTCCTACTTTCGAAATATTTTAGGACTTATTGAATTAACTTAAAATTCTTATCAACTCAATTTATACCTTGCATATTTCCAATAGTTTGTAGCGACCCGACCCGGATCCACTACCTAATCAGAGTTAAGAGCATAATTAAGCATGCATTAAATAAAATCGCTGCGGAAGACTTAAATACAAGTAGACCGGCAGAATACAACCGGCTAACAAACTCGATTTATACAACCCAATCGAATTACTTAGATAAAAACCTACAGCTAAATATCGCTGTCTTCAAGGTCGTTGGCTCCTGGTTCTCAATCCTGCACCTACACATGCCCCGTCGAAAAGGGTATCCAGATACACAGAAAATACTGGACGTGAGCTCTAAGCTTAATACGAAAGCACGGATAAACATGCAAATATGATGCATGAAAATGACAGGAAATCCATATCTGGGATAACTGTATACAAACTGCTCAGACTGGCGCCTGGAGTACGAGCTCGTCACATCGGGGTAGCTAACCACTGTGTGCGACCACTCACTCTCGAATATCGGACGCGGACCACGGAGTCCTCTAGGTATCAGTACCTAAGGGTACTCGATATCAAACATCCAAACAGGGTTGAGTAACCCTAACTGGCTCATCTCAAAAGATGTACAGACGTACAGGCACAAGATGATATGTATATGCCATATATCAATAACAATAACATGCAAACACATAAATGCAACATATAAGATGCATATCCGCTGGCAATCTTAGTCAGTACTTACGTACCTTTCTAAGGCAGTCCTAGTAGTCCCACTCTAGGTTCCAAGCCTATCATCAAGTCTACAATGCAAATACCCATGCATCATTCAATAAGCTCTAAAAGCCTTGACTAAGCTATTGCATACTCCTAAATAATTAAGTAGACCATAGCTATACCTGCGTCCGTCGTCAGCCCACTGATGGCGACTATCCCGCAACTAGGGGTACACCCCTGCTGCAGCTCCACAGCTTTGAGCACTGCTCCGCTACACGAGCACTGCTCTGTTACTGTGTCAGACACTATCTGACTATACTAAAATATGTTCCCTACTCCAAATCTAAAATAAGAGTACCCAAAGACCTAAATAGAGCCTTGCAGGTGAAGGAGAGGAACTCGGAATTGGCAAGAAATGAATGCCTCGGACCTTATATTTATAGGCATCGATCGGAACCTCCGATCCTCTATCGAAACTTCCGATCCTTGATCGGAATGTCCGATCCTGCCATCGGAGCTTCCGAACATCCTCATATGCCACGTGTCAAAATCTCACTGGTTGACTTCGGATAGGGGTGATCGGAGCTTTCGATCCTGTTCAGAGCTTCCGATCAACCACACGTCATGGATGACGTAATTCGATCAGAACTTCCGATCGTTCATCGGAGCTTCCGATCACCTTCGGAGCATCCGATCCTAACTTCGGAGCTTCCGATCTGTCTGACCCTCCGGATCATTTTTGATCATTTTGGGTCTATTTCCGGGCTCCGTTAATCCATTTAGAAGTTTCCTTAATCACGTTTTACTAAATCTAACATGATCACACGATAATTACTCATTATCGTTAATTTTGGATATGGGCCACTACATTCCCACCACCTTAAAAGGATTTTGTCCTCGAAATCTAAGGTAAACCTCGGGACTATAGTATAAACCATTCGTCCAATTAATTAGTAGTTCCGGTTCAAAACATCTGGTCAAATAACCTTCGACAATACCAAACCTCGCTAAACCTGCAGGGTCTGTTCATTCACTGAACCACATCAGAACATAAACTCGAATTATTCGCACTGATTTCAAACTCGCACGCTTTTAACGATCACTCTGGAAATCACTGCCTTCTTATCAGCAATCCTGCGAGAATCGAGTAACACTACTGACTATCGTCAGTTATCCATTGGTAACCGCAACAACACGGCACCTTCGGTCCAAATTGTCGACTGTATCAGCCATACTGCCTACAAATCTTAGCGATGACACTCCTGCTAAGATCGTACAAGCCATCAGCTATTCTCTAGACATGCACGAACTCCATCGCTGCCCACGATAAAACCAGATACAACACATTATATTTCACTGGTCTAACGGTAACATCGCATCCCTTGAAGTTATCGCAAAGTTCTAAACAAATTGATCTAGATTTGACTTTCGGTCAAATCCTAGATATCCTTCTTCCAAGAACTCATGTGAGTTACTCTTTATCACTATGGATAAAATATTTCTTCCCAAAATAGTACCTTATGCGAATAGAAATGGCAACTATCGGCCACCAGTTCGCAAAGCAATCGCATCACTGACACCACTCTAACCATCTGAAATCCTCAGACTGATTGCGATAAACCTTGATCCGAATCCCGCTATCGTAGATAGCATCTACTCGATCGCATTAGTCATCCTTCCATGGATAACAACAAAATCCTGACAATTCCTGGCGTCATAGTACGTATTTTCATTACTCACTCTGCCCGATGAATGTTTCCCAAATAACACCAACTAAGTAAACAGATGACAAAATCTTTATACATAATTTCTTGTCTAAATGCATACTTCGAGGTCGTCGCCTCGAAATTTACTACCATCCTGCTGAAACCCTCAGATGGACCACTACTACCTTCAGCATTAGTAGCTTATATCGAATGCTTACTTCTATCTCGGAACTAGAGATAGTATCGACGAAAACAATTCCGGTTATCCTGTTCCAGATAACCAAATCCTTGGCTCACTAGCGGGGATAACCAAACTAATTCACCTTGATCCCGCACATAATCTATGAATACTAGTGGCAATTACGTTATCTAATCCTTTCAATGACACAGCATATCAAAACGCACTGGGATATCAGTGACAACAATCCTGCCAGACTCAGAAACACAAGTCTCAGCTGCTGTCTCATCCCATGAAACAACTAATGCTAACCTGCTAATGTTCATTGAAATCCATGAGCACTTGTCGAATCGCCTCTCAAGAACAAATCTCGAGAAATCTGCTGGAAGCCCTCAAGCTAAACATTCTGACTAACAGTCCCCAAAATTTGTCCACTGACAATCCTGGGACAATCACTGAATCCTATTTCCGCAAACTGGATAAATCATTGCTAAAACCAAGCAATGTTCAGATCAAAATCCGTCAATGGTAATATCAGTAATGCTATTAACTATAAAATGATCACAAGAGCCATCCTATGGCTACTCTCGTGATCTGCAGAATCCAAAATCCCCGATTCTAGCATCCCTGGAGATTCCTTAGCGACTAAAGAATTCCCTAAATGCACTTGAATCGCTATATCAAAGCATACCATACTTAAGCACTATTCCCAGTACTTCTTGATTCACTATATCCCAATCAGTACCGATTGGAATAATCTGATCAATCAAATCGATATACTGTAGCTCTCGCCATGCCTGACGATATCAATTCTAATCAGACAATCATTGATCGATGAAACTCTCATGGCCGATCAATATCGATGATCTCACTGCCACACGTCCGCAGATCCCAAATACTTGGAATCAAAAGAATCACAGCTGATTCAATCACTCATCTTTGACAGAGTCAGACAATAGTTACAAGTAGTCACTAGTGCTAAACTTGCACCAGTCTATACATACTATCCACTGTCTATATTCATTCAAGATGATCATAAGGACTTGTTCAACCCAAGCCGCAATACAAGTACGAAAGATTCCAGCTATCGCTGAACATGTTCCTGATAACTATATCTCTTGCTAAGACTGCAACAAATCGAGACTGAGGTAACTTGACACGATGTCCCACCTAAAATCACCACCAAGTGTACACTGGCATAAGTCACGCTTTCCTCACACCTCAAATAGTCATGTACAATCCTTAGCATTGGATATAATCTATCACTAAAGGAAACCATCATTGCTGAAAAATACTCATCCCCGAGTCAAATGTTTCATCACTAACACATCTCCTGGATAGCCCCTATCACAAGAGCATCCAAACACTGACTAGATCCACTAGTCTAGCAGTATCCAATAGGCTAAAACTATCTGCTCAGAGTACGCACTTGCCAAGGAAATACCAACCAATATCTCTGACGACAGCCAGACGATATCTAAACCACTGATACTTAATCAGACATCTAATCCAAAGTCATACCCCGTTGTGACTGTTACCAAAATTCTAGACTAAGTAGCCTTCCCACCGCCAATCCTTAAGCACGAAGGCTCCCAGATAACCTCCGAAGTACAAAAGACTCCCAGAGTAACACTGGAATAGGGTCGCGCCCCATCATGTCTAGTCATGATCATAGTCCACAAATCTCGGTATATACTCAACTTGGTATCCCTGATGAAATCCCATCATCACGAAGTCTCAACCCACGAAGGTCAAACAGACTACTGTCCTAAGGAAACAACTTAGAACAAAATTCAAAATTTCAAACCGAACAATATTAACGTACCTCCAGATGAATCACCTCATCACTAGCATTAGCCCAGTCAAACGGCTAATTAGTTCAATCCCAGGAAACACCTAGACTAACCTCGTGTCAATCAGTTACAGCTGGCTTACTCAAAACCCATGAGGTAGCATAGTCGATCACTAATCAACTAGGACCAAGCCAAACTTAGAAAATCATCGCAGTCATTCACAAATTCCTGGGTAATTAATACATATACATTACTTCAAGTTATGTACAATTTCTTTATTACAATCCCATGTAATATACAGTATTCAAAATATAACAAAATGTACAACCAATAACTTGAAATGATACAACCGGATTCTGATGATTATTACAACTGAAATACTGTTTACAAATACAACAATACAGTATTTGAAATCATCATAATAGTCTTCGTTCCTTGAGCATGAAGCTTCTAACCGACACATGCATCGATACAAGCATACTCCTGTCCAAGTCTCTCTACATGTCCTCCAGCGAAGAACTCCGGAAAAAGGGCACGTGATAGCTAACCAGCTATGCTCTGCGTCAGTGCATGTCAGTCAACTTCTTTTGCTCGCGATCTACCATCAGCGTTCTTCTTGTATCCAAATCATGCTTTTGAACATGAAGTTTTTCGTATGCCTACCAAAAGCATCGATACAAGCATACCGGCAATACCATGTTCTGCATGAGTTTACAGACCTTACGCTAGAAACCTGTCATGCCTTAGGCACTCGAGGCATTTCCTGGTGAAGGTCTATATGACAGTCTCTCCAACTATGAGTGGAGAATCTCTTCGGACTGAAACCAAATGGGTTATTACACACCATTCGTTCCAAAAAGCCCTCAAAGGTATCTGACACGATATACTTGTTTTTCTCTTCCAGTATTTCCCGGCTGGAATCCATATGTTCTTCGATCAGCATCCCAATGCACCGAATGATGATCCGTACACAGCAGTCAATCTATCTATTGATATGCTACTACTGGTGTTCTCATCACTGTTGCATTCCTTATAGTAAAGACTTCTGCTGCAAACCTCGGCAATGAAGAACCAAATCTTCTTTCGCTATGCCTCATCAATCCTACAAGGATAATCAAAAGTCTTATTATCATTTTCTAAGTCCCTTGCATGCAGCTCTGATACCATAAATGTAGCGACCCGACCCGGATCCACTACCTAATCAGAGTTAAGAGCATAATTAAGCATGCATTAAATAAAATCGCTGCGGAAGACTTAAATACAAGCAGACCGACAGAATACAACCGGCTAACAAACTCGATTTATACAACCCAATCGAATTACTTAGATAAAAACCTACAGCTAAATACTGCTGTCTTCAAGGTCGCTGGCTCCTCCAGGCTCCTGGTGCTCAATCTTGCACCTACACCTGCCCAGTCGAAAAGGGTATCCAGATACACAGAAAATACTGGACGTGAGCGCTAAGCTCAATATGAAAGCACGGATGAACATACAAATATGATGCATGCAAATGATAGGAAATCCATATCTGGGATAACTGTATACAAACTTCTCAGACTGGCGCCTGGAGTACGAGCTCGTCACATCGGGGTAGCTAACCACTGTGTGCGACCACTCACTCCCGAATCTCGGACGCAAACCACGGAGTCCTCTAGGTATCAGTACCTAAGGGTACTCGATATCAAACGTCCAAACATGGCTGAGTAACCCTAACTGACTCATCTCAAAAGATGTACAGACGTACAGGCACAAGATGATATGTATATGCCATATATCAATAACAATAACATGCAAACACATAAATGCAACATATAAGCATGCATATCCGCTGGCAATCTCAGTCAGTACTTACGTACCTTTCTAAGGCAGTCCTAGTAGTCCCACTCTAGGTTCCAAGCCTATCATCAAGTCTACAATGCAAATATCCATGCATCATTCAATAAGCTCTAAAAGCCTTAACTAAGCTATTGCATACTCCTAAATAATTTAAGTAGACCATAGCTATACCTGCGTCCGTCGTCAGCCCACTGATGGCGACTATCCCGCAACTTGGGGTACACCCCTGCTGCAGCTCCACAACTTCGAGCACTGCTCCGCTACACGAGCACTGCTCTGATACTATGTCAGATACTGTCTGACTATACTAAAATATGTTCCCTACTCCAACTCTAAAATAAGAGTACCCAAAGCCCTAAATAGAGCCTTGCAGGCGAGGAGAGGAACTCGGAATTGGCAAGAAATGAATGCCTCGGACCTTATATTTATAGGCATCGATCGGAACCTCCGATCCTTGATCGGAACGTCCGATCCTGCCATCGGAGCTTCCGAACATCCTCATATGCCACGTGTAAAAATCTCACTAGTTGACTTCGGATAGGGGTGATCGGAGCTTCCGATCCTGTTCGGAGCTTCCGATCAACCACACGTCATGGATGATGTAATTCGATCGGAACTTCCGATCGTTCATCGGAGCTTCCGATCACCTTCGGAGCATCCGATCCTAACTTCGGAGCTTCCGATCTTTCTGACCCTCCGGACCATTTCTGATCATTTTGGGTCTATTTCCAGGCTCCGTTAATCCATTTATAAGTCTCCTTAATCACGTTTTACTAAATATAACATGATCACATGATAATTACTCATTATCGTTAATTCTGGATATGGGCCACTACAAGTTTAGCTAGACCTAAACTGAACAAATTTCAAACCACCAAACTGCTCATTCTTTAGTCTGTTTACTCAGAGTTTGGTTAATTAATTCATACGAAATACTCCATTTCATATAGTTTCCTTTATTTAAATGCTCTCTACTTATTTAGTAAAATTTGGGCATATCTTTAGGGGGAATATTATTATCTTAATATGTTTTCTTGTTGCAGTTTACCAAGAAAAAGCATCACGTCTCGACAGATATCCAAAATAAAAGCAAAATGAAAAACAGAAAGGAACATTTCTCATTTATTTAATAATGGCCTAGTAAAATGTCTATTTTCATTTCTACAGTCATTTTCCATAAGAACATATGCTCCTCCAGCGGGCCTTCCTCCAGCTCCTCTAAACCATGGAGAAGAGTCAACACTCTCAAATCCTTCATCACGAGCAGAAGCTTTATGCCCTCACGGCTAAGGACATAAGCAGGGTCGTTGACTCCCAGCACCTGCTTGTATTTCTCAAGGCGACGCCTCTCCACAGGACCAAGGGCTCCTAACTCTCGAAACTGCATCCGAATAAGCTTTACCCGTAGATGAGCCAGTTTTTCTTTTACAAAGTTCTCATGAGCTATTCTCCAATTTTCCATTACCTTCTTATTGTGGTTTCGTGGTTTCTTGATGCTTAAATGATCTAACTTCTTCTCCTTCTTATAGTGCAGAAGTTCAGACATCGAAGCGTTGCTTGCATTTAATCTATTTTTTTGGAAATATGAAGAGTCACTTATGTGTATTTCATGAAAATAAGACATCTGTTATGATAAAATCTCTGAAACTTGATTGCATGTAATAATTTCCTGATGACTTCGATATTCGTTATTTTTCTTATGTATTGTAGTTTACCTTCTAGTATACTTAATAAGATAAACTGAACTAGTTTTAGTAAGTAGTTCATACACATACTCAGTTTAGTAAAATATTTTATTTCACTCATAGGAATTTAAACTACAATTACATTTGTTTAATATTCCTCATCATTAGAAAAATTTCAAAACTCCAGTTCATTACCCATGCTCGAAGAGGGGCAACTGAAGGATCCATAAGTTCATCCGATGCAAGACGAACAAATGTGATGTAATATTTGCTGAGCATCATATAGAGAACATTTTTATCCTTAAAAATGTCTCTAGGTTCAAATGTGTCCAGTGCTATCATGTAGAACTTTTCTCGTTGAGCTATCTCCTTCGCTTATTCAAATTTTCTTGGGGGAAACTGAGCATGATGATACATGTGGAGTTTCTCTATCTTTAACCAAACCTTCATCACCTTTTCATAAACCCTCACCTCTATCTTCTTCTTCTCAGCCTCAAAGTAACTTTCTTTGCAAGCCTCACATGCCACGTAGGGGTTGTGACCAAAACCAAACAAAGAAACATTGTCACTCATTTTCTTTACTTGCGCAACTTAAATAATAAAATTTTGAAGTGTTGTTAGCCTATTATTTATGTAATGGACTGGGCCTCTGCGCTCTGCTAACCATCTCTGGGCCGGCCCAGCCATACTCATGATCTCTTCCCCCCTGGTGGGGAATTTCATGCCTTCCCCAAGACTTGAACCTTGCACTCTAGGATAAGTACAAAGTCCACTCAGTCTTGGTACCATTGAGCAATGGTACCAAGACTGAGTGGACTTTGTACTTATCCTGGAGTGCAAGGTTCAAGTCTTGGGGAAGGCATGAAATTCCCCACCAGGGGGGAAGAGACCATGAGTATGGCTGGGCCGGCCCAGAGATGGTTAGCAGAGCGCAGAGGCCCAGTCCATTACATAAAAGGGCGCCCTTTTATGTAATGGACTAGGCCTCTGCGCTCTGCTAACCCTCTCTGGGCCGGCCTAGCCATTATGCTACTCATGGCCTTCTCCCCACCTAGCTGGGGGAGTTTTTGCCCTCCCTAGGATTCGAACCTTGGACCCAGGCATATATCTTAAGTTCTTTCAATCCTGACTAGCTCAATGGTACCAGGATTGAAAGAACTTTGGATATATTCCTGGGTCCAAGGTTCGAATCCTGGGGAGGGCAAAAACTCCCCCAGCTAGGTGGGGAGAAGGCCATGAGTAGCATAATGGCTGGGCCGGCCCAGAGAGGGTTAGCAGAGCGTAGAGGCCCAGTCCATTACAATTTATAGTAGTAATTAATGGCAATTTTAGAGGGAAATATATGTACTTTCTCCCGCGTTGTTTTGTACTATTCTTTTTGAAATTTAAAATTTTATATGCCACGTCATTATCTTATCGTATTGACCAAGACACACAGTTTCACAAGATTTCAGTTTCATGCGCTCTCTAACTCTTACTAATTTCAATCACTTCTTCTCTATTGCTTTGCAGAAATCATTACAATGGCTACTCCCTCTGTATCATCAGCCGTATACATTCTCAACGCTCTCGCCGTTGATTTTGACTCACTATATGGAATGGACAACCCAGACATCATTGCGATTTGCACAGATCTTGAACAAACTGGGCTTCGATCCTTTTTGGATATCAAGGCTCTGGACTATTATCAAAAGGATTTGGTATCCTTATACCACCACTGTGCAATCCAGGACGATGGCCAACTTTTACTTACTCTCAGAGGACATTGTGTTCAAATCAATGAAGAATTCTTTGTCAACACCTTCAGTTTACCAACTTTAGGTACAACTGATTTCAATGCTATCTCAACCATTGATATCACTGAAATGCAAACTGCATTTTCTGGCCCACCGCAACCGATATCTCTGTTTGGATTCAAGAGATATTTAAAGCTTGAATATCAACTGATAGCTGATATTGTTGCCAAAATCATCTTGGAAAAAGGAGGATCATTCGCCAAGTTAACTGTCGAAAAATTCAAAGTCATGACAGCAATCATGAAAGGTGTAAAGATCAATTGGAGTAACCTTTTGTTCAACATTTTTGTTCAAATGATGACTCCAACCAAGCAATCCTCGGGATATGTATTGCAAATCAGTCGTCTACTTGAAAATTTGGGAATTTCTCTTCAAGAGGCTTTTCAACTGCACAAGCTTCGATTCATGAATGTTGAATATCTGACAAACTTTCACTCCAAGGAATCAACAGTTTTAGTCAACCCCAAGCCGCACAAACCAGCAGTCAAGAAACCGGCCAAAAAGAGAAAAAAATCTTGTTGTCCATGACAGTGAGGACACAGAAAGTGAAGAGATTGTAAAGCCTCAAACTAAGCAGACACGGACTCTACAAACAAAAGCTGTCAAATCTCCAACTAAACTGATCATCTTTGTGCCTTCCAAACCAATGGATGTGGCCTCCACTGAAGACACACACTCTTTTGATGAATCATTTGAGGAACCAGTTAATCCCACCAAAACTAATCTCAAAGGCAAACAACCAATGGTTGTTGAACCCATTCAGAGTCTACACCCATCTCAAGAAATCCCTGCACCCGAAGATTTCGAAGAAACTGTTAAAGTTCAACAAGCTTCTCTTCAATCCATCTCTCCCTTGGTAGTTTTGCCTCCTGCTAGACCTCAAGGCGGTCTTTCATCCAAACAGATAGTTGAATATACTCACTCAGGACTAGATTTGGCAACAGACAGCTCTCAAATTACCTCTTCTTCATATCCTAACAGAGCTTCAAATGCAATTCAATTGCAGATAGATCTCACCATGGACGAAGTACTTGAATATGCTGAAAAACATACTGCTGATATATTTGACACTAGGCATAAATACAGGACTTTTAATCTGGCTAGACAGCTGATAAAGAAGAATGCCCTGCATAAGTTCATCAAACTAGAAGAAATTGTGTTGAGAATCAACAAGACTACTGACATTGAAGAGGCCTTAGCAGGACGAAAGTACTTCTATGATCTCATGCGAATCAAGAAACTTAGTCAAATTTTTGCGGAGTTTCAGGTGAATTATGATCCTTTTGCCAGAACCTCTTATGAAGATAACTCTTTTTTTCCCAACTTAAACTTGACCTCATCAATATTTAAATGAGAGTTAAGTTCTGGGAAACTACTAGCACTTTGGAGATTCCAGAACCATTTGTTTGAAAGAAACACAAATCTCACTCCAAGTCTAGATCCAAACACAAGAAAAGCAAGAAGGGTCATACCACCATTGAATCTTCCAATCATTCAGTTGATCAAGCGTTCGAATAGCTTCAAAAAGAAGTTTCAGTTGCTCAAAATACAACAGACACATCCATTGAGCAGCAACTTCATACTTCAGGAACTGAAAATGCTCTACCTGAACTGCATTTAATGAACGTTGATGAAGTGATTTCTCACATTGTAGATGGAGATCAACAAACTCCTATCTTGACAGAACCATCTATGGAAGAAGTTGATCCTTCAATCACTCAACAAGAAGAACTCGAAGAACCTCAACCTCTCCTTCTGGAAGCACCACCTCCTCCAATTCATGTAAATGAAGTTGAGACACTAACCGTATCTCATATGGAATCTGCAGGACTGGAAATTACTCTAATGGAAGATTTACCTCCTCCTATCCATACTGAGCCAACAATTGCAGACTCTAAGAAAGAACCAGAATCTCTGGAGCCATTCTTGACATTCTGATTCTATCAATCTTTACTCAGGAGGAAGTAATTCAACAGTCCAGTACAAATGTTGTCTTGCCAGACATACCATCTCTTATCATTGATGACCAGCTCCAAGAACAATCAACTAAAACACCAACACCTCTTCAGACCAGCAGAAATATAACTCATGATGATACTGCAATTGAGATAGAGACTCCCTCTCCAACTCTTGCAATGATTGTTCACTCTGTTCCTGACTCTTCATCACATCAAGAAAAAGGAAAGGAGAAAATTGAGATAACCTCCTCTGCACATTTATTTCCTCCTAAAGGACAGAAACAGAATTTCTGCACACTGATATTTCCACCAGTGGAAAAGATATGTCATCCTCAAAATTAGATCAAGAATATGATTGGTTTGAGTTGCTCTCTCAAATGGAAACTTTAGTCTATAACTTGTCCAAGATTGTCACTACTCTCAAAGAAAATCAACAAGAAACTACCAGCAATGTTTCTTTTCTTAGACAGTCCATGAGTGCTGAACTGATCAAACTTCAAGAAAAAATTGCACTATTGGACAAAGTATTACTGAATTCCAGTCAACTGCAGCAGTCTCATCAGTCTCTGGAAATGAAAGTTGAAAACTTAAATGGATTTGTTCAAAATTTCCACAAATCAGTTCAATACAATTTTTAGGGGATCTCCAAGTAAATGATAAACTTGACAAATATTTCTCAGAATATCTTACAAACTCAGTTCAAAGCTCAAGCATTAGTTCGGTCTACATCGGCAGCTCATCCGCAATCTCGCAACTCTTCAATGCACAGATCATCATCCGATCGAAGATGACTCATTTTGTGTTGTTTCAATCTTCTTATGTTCTCTACACCTGTATCTTCACCTCGTGATATTTATTGTTAGTTTATCAAAAAGGGGGAAGATTTAGAAGAAATTGAAACTGAATATCCTTGACAAAGATCAGTTTATATTGAATATCAGTTTATTGCTTGCTATCTCAAAATTTTGATAAACACCAAAAAGGGGGAAATTGTTGGGAAATTTAGTTTTGGTGTTTAACAAATTACAAAGCCTAAAAGAAGGCTAAACTAATCAAGCAACTCCAAAGCGCTAAAACTGATATAGGGAGCTAAACTACTTCACGCTCAATCATCGCGCTCAACTGGTCAAAGATGCTAAACTGATTTCATCAATTTACACTCGCTAAACCGACTTCATCAGTTTACCCCTCACCAGTCTACTACCGTGCCTTTTATGGATAAGTTCTTCCATACCCTGACATACTCTAGAGAAGGTAGTGCCGCGATGCAAAGGGCAATGTCGGCTCCAGAATTTGTTGTTGATAGTGACAAATCCAACAGGAAAAATTCAAAACCCTATCTGAAGATTCAATTTGAATTTATGACCGTTAACAATCAAAGTGTATAAATAGTGTAGTAGCCCGTACCCAGAATAGATGATTAATGGATTAGTCAACGCGTAATGAACCATTAAGGGTTGAGCAGAACGAAAACTTCGTTGTAGGGAACGGAAGCTCCAATGGCGATCGGAAGCTCCGGTATGCAACGAAAGCTCCGATAGTATCACGTCATCCATGACGTGTGGGACAACGGAAGCTCCGATCGGGAACGGAGGTTTTGATATCCCCTATTCGCAGTCAGCCAATGAGATTTTGCCGCGTGGCGGATAAGCAACAACGGAAGCTCTGATGCAGCATCGGAGGTTTCGTTTGTGTCCTATAAATATAGGGTCGAGGATTCAGTTTTCATTGCCAATTTCGCGAGTTCTTTCTCCTTCTTAGCATATTTTAGTAGTTCTAGCCTTCCTAGGCTTGACCCGGGGGTCGACGAGGCGTTCGGGATTCGCAGCGGGGTTGTGCCTAAGTTCTAGGAGCATCGGCATCAAAGGGCTGACGACGAACGCAAGTATAGCTTTTGCTTCCTAAAAATATTTAGGAGTATGCAATAACCTAGTTAAGGCTTTTGGAGTAATATAATGATATTAGTATCATTTCGATGTGTAGTGCGGACTATAGGTGGACCTAGAGCCGGTAGAGCTTGCTTAGTAGTTGAGGTACGAAAGTACTGTTCGAGATCTCCTGACTGAGTATGCATGTATTATGTGACTGCAGGATTTATATGACATGATTTTATGCTGCATAGATTTGCATATTGTACTATCACTTTGAGATGTCTGGTAGTAGGGTTTTACCCTATCCTGTTAGTGGATGGACTTCCATCGATTTGGATCCGGAGTATCCACTGGTATTTGGTATGGGAGCCACCTCCTGATGCGACAGCACAGAGTGCTACATACCAGGTCCCGATCTGTCTTTGTTATCTGATCCTTGGCCTCTAGTTCAGTAGGCGGTATACTTGCATTCATGTATACTCATACTCTCGTGCTAAGCGTTTTATGCTCACGTCTCGTACTTTGTGTATCTGGACACCCTATTCCATGGGGAAGGTTTGCAATTGGTTGAGGCGGGTGGATCCAGGAAGGACTAGGCAGTGGATGGCCAGTTGGATCTTCGCCTAGGGTTTTATTTATTGTATTGGGTTGATACAGTGTTTCTGTGAGACCTCGATTCTAATCATCTAATCTCAGAATAAACAATAATTACGCATACAAGATCTAAGATTAAAAGCAAAGTTTTTTTTTTTTTTACACGCGCGTCACCCGAGGCGCGGGCACGCATACAGCCCTGCCCGGGCCTCCGAGAAAGGTAGCAGAACGCGCGGGCGCTCCTCACTAGGCGCGGGCACGCATGGCCTGCTGTTTTAGCTCAAAATAAGGCTCCAAAAGTGCAATCCAACACCCGGAAAGGCTCCGACATGATCCAACTAAAACTTTTCCAACAACGAAGTATTCAATTACAAGAAAGAGTAGAACATGCATCAATTCTAAATTCCAAAATCCAAAATACAAATCGAGTTCGAATACAATCTAAGTTCGATTTCAAATTAGACTTCTACAATAACAAGGCCTCACTCTATCGACTCATCCACCTAGCCATGCGATCTCTGACTCGGTCCTGCCCCACCTGTTGCCAAGCACACATACAAAGACAAGACAACAGCCGGATAATCCGGTGAGAATAATATTCCCAGAAAAGAGACAAACATGCAATATCAGATAAGCATTTCAAACGAAATACATCAACTTCTAGATATTAAAATATAAATCATGCAATTTCCAAGACAATTCCAAATGCAATGCATGTCTTTAAAATCTGGGATTATCTAGTCGGATAATCGAAAGAGTTGCTGCTTTGATTTTGGGATCCCGAGGACGAGATCACTTAAACGACTCACCGACTCTCCCGATCGAGATGGTGCTATGTATCTCCATCCTCTAGACTAGGTGAAATGGCCACACCCAGGCCACTCACAATATAATCCCCAAAACGTCTATCATAAAAGGGCCGTCCTGCCCGCTGCTCAAATCAAGGATTCATGGCTCAAGATGAATGCAATGCAAACATAACTCAATCAACTAAATTCAAGTAAAAGCAAATAACATGCAAGTATGTGATTCTTCGGAACACTCGAATCAAGTCGGATTCGAGTCATTCGTTCCATTCCAGTCTAAGTCATCTTATACCTCTTTCAACAACGTAGATGCTCCAAACCTGGAAATAACAACGATTCCTCAATTCAAGATTCATTCTAACATTCTAACGATAATAAGCAAGTCGATACTATACCGGCTACAATCTTCAAAGCGAGACAACTCTTGAAATCTCGAAACCCAACGGCCTGCAAACGAATCTATAAAAGAAGTAATAAAGGCTTGAGATCAATATCAACAATCCAACTCGACTGAAAACGGTTCGATTCAATTCAAACCAAACTATAGCCCAAAAATTCAAACCGGCGGCATAACGGCTATAATCTGATAAACCGGAAACGCAGACAGCATCATAACAACGATATCAACTCAATACAATGCCCAAACAAACAACGAAAGCTCAAACTCAACAAATCTAAAAATCCTCATTTTCGAAAAAAGCTTCCAAAAATCATAACAAATCCGAATGTCGCTCTATTTCAAAACCGACAGATAATAAACGATCAGAACTCTGCCAAGAATAACATACTCGAATCTCGAACGATTCTAAAGACATCCAAAAACCATAATGTATCTGATCGTAGAAAAACTTATGATAGAACGAAGCTCTCTCAGCCGTGATCGCTAATCTGCCTTCAGAAATAAATTCTAACGGACGGATCGTGCTCGGGGTGAAATCTGGGAGCTCAAGGAGACGTCCATGGCGTCTAGAGAGGGAGGAGGCGTGTTGGGGAATGGGATGAAGTAAAAAGGTAAGTCAACTCAAGCTTAAATATCTAACAATCTCAATATTTGCACTTTAGTCCCTGAAAATCCGAAATTTGCAAAAAGGACCCTGATCAAAATCAAGTCGGCTCTTGAACTTTGGAATCTCCGATTATCTCAAATAAAGTCGATTAAGATAAAATCGGGGCGTTACAATTCTCCCCCTCTAAGAAAAGATTTCGTCCTCGAAATCAAACACGGTTTCAACACGAACTGTGTCTTTCAAGTTACTCCTTCAAGTCTGTCAATCCAAAGTCGACTCCTTCTCTTCAGAAAATCCTCCTAAGCTCAGTCACAATCGAATCATCTCTGGTTTCAACTCAAGGCATAACATCCAAAGTTTGACTCGTCTAATATGGCTGTCCGTCGTTCTGAGGATATCGAACTGAAAAAGTTGAAATCAGGCAACAAAATCTCATCGAAGTCCTTGCCGAAAGAATGAGTGCATCAAGGATCTCTGTCTAAACTGACCGACTTCGGCCAAACATGACATCTGACGACCTCTGACAAGATCTCAATCCTCTAATCTTGAATGAAAGTCATTCTGTACGGAAAACGGTAGCAGATTCCAACAATCGGTCAATCAAATCAGATAGTAGATAAAATAAGAACAGCTCAAAACATCGGTTGCTGCATACAATTCCTCAGATAAAGATTCGCAGTCAGAAATCTCAAACAATCTAATCCTCTTCTCTGCCTCCAAATCAGTTCTGTCTGTAAAACAAATATTCCAACTCTTAAGATTAGAAAAGATCACGTAAATCTCCTCATAAGACAAAAGATAACAGATAATCAAATCAATAAGATCGCTGCGAGCTCGAAGTCCAGATTCAGACATTGAGTCTCGTGCGTCTTCCGCTGTCTCGATGTCTGGACTAGAGCATGATTCCTCTGAATAAGAATACATCCCAAAATCTCGATAAGAAGAAGTGCAATGCACCGTAAGGTCATCAATACAGAAGAAAATAAAGAACAATGAAGCGCTGATCAAACTCTTCTTCAATCAATAAGAACTGGTCTCATAAAATTCGGTTCAAACAAACGTGCAAACTCTGAAGATAACTGAGAAATCGGCTCCACGACGATAAGAATCTCTCGAAGAATCTCATTCCAAATCCAGTCTTCCAAACCTCTTTCTTACTAACTCTCAGCTGATGATTTCCGATCTCAAGTTGATGCTGAATCTAACCTCGTGACTCGGAGGAAATCCAAAAATCTCATCTGGAATATGTCAGCAAACTCTCGAACCACTGGTTTATCAACAAATTCGGGCTAGATTCTAGGACAACAACTGTATACATAGAGAATTTCCTCCGTACAATTCTGAAATCAAGCGGTCATACGACAGACAAGAGAAACTAAGGAAATTCAAAAAGCTAAAAGCAGACCGTGCATTCTAATAATACCCTCAGTTAAGAAGTAAGGAGCGTAATAGAACTATCAGAGTAAGAGCATAAAATCATACTCAACGGTTACCTGCTGTGTCATCATCAGGTGCAACACAATTATGAGGATCCTCGTTGAGAAAGACTTGACGTCTGTTGAATCGGAGGTTGATTCAATATCGAAGAGCCTCTAAGTCGATTCTGGTGCGGCGGCCGAAATGAGTGCACCACACGAGTTTGTCTCTCCTGTTGAACCATTGGTCTAAAAGAATTCCCCGACTGAGATCCAATGGTATAACGTTGAGGACATCTCCTAGCAAAGTGTCCTGGCTGAAGGCAGATATTGCAGCATCCAAAAATTCCCAGACAATGCTCACTGCGGTGTTGACCTCCACAATTATTGCAAGATACACCGGAAGATCCTGAGCTATGTCCGGAGCCAGACTGTTTCGATCCGCTGGAGCAAGAAGAACTACTCCCATACTTCTTGAATGACTGACCTCTGGGTTGCAAAAGACCCCTATTGGTACTTCCTTTGAACTCAGTTGATTTCTGGAACGGAATTTGCCTAAGAAATTCAGCTTTAAACAAACTCCACAAAACAACCAAACCTTGATTCTCTAATGCCTTCTTCCTAGAAATCCACCAACTTTTGGCAGTCCCTTGCAGTTGGTACATAATTAACCGAATTCTACGATCATCGTTGTATTCCAGAGAATCAAACAACTGGTCGATTTCTTCTAACCAACTTACACATTCCACCGCACTCTCTGTACTCTTCAGGATTGGGGGTTGAAAGGTCTGGAACCTCATCAACAAGGCTTTCATCGGCGTCGGGGTAACGTCCATTCTTCAGTCGCAGAAACAACCTCGTTCAATCGAATTCCGATGCGGAATGTCTCCTGTTCCAAATTCATCGAGAAACACAGATCTCAATTTCGAGAGAATTAGGACACAAACATCTCAATCTCAATCTCAATCTCAATCTCAATCTCAATCTCAATCATCTTGTGTCCGTAATCTCTATTCAACAATTTTCTTCTATCTCAAAATATTCAATTTCAATTGAGAAACAATTACAGTTTATATTCCAGATAATTCATGCTTTACAATTAAAATCACAAATCATGCAATTCAAATAATTCTCAATTAGTAAAGCATGCTCGGATGATATTTAAATAAATCAATTTAAATAACTCAATCATATGCGAGAATCCAATTCATGCGGACTCGATCTACCCCGCTCACTTCTAAATTCAGTCCAAAGAATCTTATCTCTCTGATACCACTTAATGTGAGACCTCGATTCTAATCATCTAATATCAGAATAAACAATAATTACACATACAAGATCTAAGATTAAAAGCAAAGTTTTTTTTTTTTTTAACACAGGGTGACGCGCGGGCGCGCCACCCGGGGCGCGGGCGCACATACAGCCCTGCCCGGGCCTCCGAGAAAGGGAGCAGAACGCGCGGGCACTCCTCACCAGGCGCAGGCGCGCATGGCCTGCTGTTTTAGCTCAAAATAAGGCTCCAAAAGTGCAATCCAACACCCGGAAAGGCTCCGACATGATCCAACTAAAACTTTTCCAACAACGAAGTATTCAATTACAAGAAAGAGTAGAACATGCATCAATTCTAAGTTCCAAAATCCAAAATACAAATCGAGTTTGAATACAATCTAAGTTCGATTTCAAATTCGACTTCTACAATAACAAGGCCTCACTCTATCAACTCATCCACCTAGCCATGTGATCTCTGACTCGGTCCTGCCCCACCTGTTGCCAAGCACACATACAAAGACAAGACAATAGCCGGATAATCCGGTGAGAATAATATTCCCAGAAAAGAGACAAACATGCAATATCAGATAAGCATTTCAAACGAAATACATCAACTTCTAGATATTCAAATATAAATCATGCAATTCCCAAGACAATTCCAAATGCAATGCATGTCTTTAAAATCTGGGATTATCTAGTCGGATAATCGAAAGAGTTGCTGCTTTGCTTTTGGGATCCCGAGGACGAGATCACGTAAACGACTCACCGACTCTCCCGATCGATGTGGTGCTACGTATCTCCATCCTCTAGACTTTGGTGCGACTATAAGGAGTATGCTAGCACTAGGTGAAACGGCTATACCCAGGCCACTCACAATATAATCCCCAAAACGTCTATCATAAAAGGGCCGTCCTGCCCGCTGCTCAAATCAAGGATTCACGGCTCAAGATGAATGCAATGCAAACATAACTCAATCAACTAAATTGAAGTAAAAGCAAATAACATGCAAGTATGTGATTCTTCGGAACACTCGAATCAAGTCGGATTCGAGTCATTCGTTCCATTCCAGTCTAAGTCATCTTATACCTCTTTCAACAACGTAGATGCTCCAAACCTGGAAACAACAACGATTCCTCAATTCAAGATTCATTCTAACATTCTAACGATAATAAGCAAGTCGATACTATACCGGCTACAATCTTCAAAGCGAGACAACTCTTGAAATCTCGAAACCCAACGGCCTGCAAACGAATCTGTAAAAGAAGTAATAAAGGCTCGAGATCAATATCAACAATCCAACTCGACTGAAAATGGTTCGATTCAATTCAAACCAAACTATAGCCCAAAAATTCAAACCGGCGGCATAACGGCTATAATCTGATAAACCGGAAACGCAGACAGCATCATAACAACGATATCAACTCAATACAATGCCCAAACAAACAACGAAAGCTCAAACTCAACAAATCTAAAAATCCTCATTTTCGAAAAAAGCTTCCAAAAATCATAACAAATCCGAATGTCGCTCTATTTCAAAACCGACAGATAATAAACGATCAGAACTCTGCCATGAATAACATACTCGAATCTCGAACGATTCTAAAGACATCCAAAAACCAGAATGTATCTTATCGTAGAAAAACTTACGATAGAACGAAGCTCTCTCAGCCGTGATCGCTAATCTGCCTTCAGAAATAAATTCTAACGGACGGATCGTGCTCGGGGTGAAATCTGGGAGCTCAAGGAGACGTCCATGGCGTCTAGAGAGGGAGGAGGCATGTTGGGGAAGGGGATGAAGTAAAAAGGTAAGTCAACTCAAGCTTAAATATCTAACAATCTCAATATTTGCACTTTAGTCCCTGAAAAATCCGAAATTTGCAAAAAGGACCCTGATCAAAATCAAGTCGGCTCTTGAACTTTGGAATCTCCGATTATCTCAAATAAAGTCGATTAAGATAAAATCGGGGCGTTACAGTTTCGATTTGGTTGTATAACTATTTGGGTATTTGCAGATTCCTTTCCTTGGGATTGTATATTGATTATTGCTTTCGCAGTTTAATTCTGGTTTACTGTTTGATTAAGTTAAATGCATGCTTAAGTTTTTGTTTAGTAGGTGATCTGGGTAAGGGTCACTACATTTATGGTATCAGAGCATTCATAATAATCTTGGGATTTAGATTCTGCATAAGATAACCGTGAGGTTAATTTTTGTAGATGGCAAATCGAGACGATCAGAGTAGTCATGGCAGCGTAGGAGGACGCTGGGGTGATGATGATCGTGAGCGTCGTAGGGAGCGTCATCATCGTCTTAGGGATGATCACCATCATTTCAGTATGCATCGATTTATGCAGATGGGTTCTAAGCCCTTGGTTGGAGGCGAGAGTCCTGAGGATGCTGAGAACTGGCTAGAGCGCATGGAGAGTTGTTTTCAGACATACCGTTGTACTGAGGAGCAGAAGATGGAGACACTTGGTTATCTCTTGGAGGGGCGAGCCCGTAAGTGGTGGAGGTCCACTTCTGCACATTTCATTACTGCAAGAGGAGTTGCTACTTGGGCCGAGTTCCGTGCAGTTTTTCAGAAGCTGTATTTTCCTTCTGCATTTCGTCAGATGAAGGCAAGTGAGTTGTTGAGTCTACATCAGGGAGCTATGTCGATTGACGAGTACCAGCATAAGTTCTTCGACTTGTTGTCATATTGCCCTGAGATTGCTGACAGCTCAGAGATGAAGTATAATATGTTTCTTCAAGGCCTTAATCCAGAGATTCATGACCGGGTAGCAGTTGGCGACGACATGACTTATGAGAGACTGGTGAGCCGATGTCACCAGGCGCAGGATAGCATTCGGCGTAACAGGTCTTTCTCTTAGTCCAGGCCTGCGAGTTCCTTGGGTCCCCGTGCTCAGTCTTTCAAGAAGTCTGGATCTACTTCTTCCTCTGGTTCCGATGCTGTTGTTCATTTTGGGAAGAAGGAGAAGTGCGATCATTGTGGGAAGAATCATCCGACAGACAGATGCCATAAAGCTTCTGGAGCATGTTTTAGTTGTGGAGATGTTGGTCATCTCCAGAGGGATTGTCCACTTGCTGGAGGAGGTGGTTCTGGTTCTGGTTCAGGATCGGGTTCTCATAATACCGTTCAGTAGAGATCGCAGGGACAGTCTACTGGGAGTTCTCATCTGAAGCCCCGGACATCTAGTCAGGTGTTTGCCTTGAAGCATGATCAGGCAGTGGAGGAGAATGAGAGGGTCATTGCAGGTACATTTATGTTATATGGCATGCCTGCTTTTGTACTCATTGACACTGGTGCATCTCATTCCTTCATTTCTGCACGTTTTGTTAAGAATCATAAGTTGCCATGCATTGCACTAAACGTAGTGATTTCTGTTTCTACTCCAACGGGCCAATCTGCATTGTCTAAACGTCTAGTGATGGGTTGCCCTTTAGAGTTTGAAGGGAACATTTTGGTAGTGAATCTCATGGTTCTTACGATGTAAGACTTTGATTGTATTCTGGAGATAGAAATGTTAACTACCCACCGAGCTTCAATGGACTGCTATCAGAGGTTGGTTCGCTTTCATCCGGTTGAGGGTGATAGCTGGTTTTTCTATGGTGATGGAGCGCGACCTCCAATGCCGTTGGTATCTGCTTTGAGAGCCTGTCGAGCTCTAGAGTCTAGCGGGGAAGGCTACCTCATCTATGCAGTTGATTTGTCTGCTAAGAGTATTGGTTTAGAGAGTATTCCAGTTGTGGATGAATTCCCAGATGTATTTCCCAATGAGATTCCGAGTTTTTCGCCTGTTAGGGAAGTCGAGTTTGGCATAGAGTTGATGCCGGGTACTTTGCCTATTTCTCGAGCACCGTATCTTCTGGCTCCTTCAGAGATGCGAGAGTTGAAGAATCAGTTGCAGGATCTTTCGGACAAGGGGTACATTCATCCTAGTGTATCTCCTTGGGGAGCTCCTGTTCTCTTCGTGAAGAAGAAGGATGGGTCGATGCGGCTGTGCATTGACTATCGGCAGTTGAACTGAGTTACTGTGAAGAACAAGTATCCTTTGCCTCGTATTGATGATATGTTTGATCAGTTGCAAGGTACTTCGGTTTACTCCAAGATTGACTTGAGATCTGGTTATCACCAGATGAAGGTCCGAGATCAAGATGTAGCCAAGACTGCATTCCGCACTCGTTATGGGCATTACGAGTTTCTAGTGATTCCTTTCGGATTGACAAATGCGCCGGCTAAATTTATGGATCTGATGAACCGTGTCTTCAGGGAGTTTTTGGATAAGTTTTTCGTGGTTTTCATTGACGACATTCTGGTGTATTCGCGAGATGCGGATGAGCATGTTTCTCATTTGCGGTTAGTGCTGCAGACTCTTCGAAATGAGCAGTTGTACGCCAAATTGAGTAAGTGCGAGTTCTGGATGGATCGACTGGTCTTTCTTGGCCATATCATATCCAGGGATGGAATTTCTGTTGATCCGAGAAAAATTGAGGTTGTGTTGAACTGGTCGCGTCCGACGACGGTTGCTGAGATCCGCAGTTTTTTGGGTCTAGCAGGATATTATCGTTGCTTCATTGCGAATTTCTCTCAGCTAGCTCGACCTATGACGCAGCTTACTCGCAAGGGTATTGATTTCGAGTGGTCCTCAGAGTGCGAGGAGAGATTTTGTGAGCTTCGACGATGGTTGACCTCTGCGCCTGCGTTGACATTACCGTCGGGGTCTGGAGGGTATGTGGTTTACACAGATGCTTCTCTCCAGGGGTTAGGTTGTGTCCTGACTCGAAATGGTCACGTGATTGCATACGCTTCTAGATAGTTGAAGTTACACGAAGACAATTATCCAGTTCATGATTTGGAGTTGGGAGCTATTGTGTTCGCTTTGAAGATCTGGCGTCATTATCTGTATGGCGAGAAATTTGAGATCTTCACCAACCACAAGAGTCTCAAATATTTTTTCACTCAGGCATAGTTGAACATGAGGCAGAGGCATTGGATGGACTTGCTGAAGGACTATGATTGCGAAATTAAGTACCATCCGGGAGCTGCTAATCTCACTGCTGATGCCTTGAGTCGCAAGGTGCGATTATCCGCACTTCAAACTTGTTCGATGTCTCGTGCAATCGAGGATTGTTGTTCTTCAGGGTATACCTTCAAACACAAGAAAGGTATGCAGGGTATCCAGATGTTTGTGATATTATCTGAGCCAGCTTTGTATTCGCGGATTCGGGATGCTCAGATATCTGATTCGAAGACCCAGCGTTTGGCTCGTCTAGCCAACGAGGGTAGTACGTCTGGATTTCACTACCAGTCAGATGGTTTTCTGTGTTTGTCGGGACGACTTGTGATTCCAGAGGATGAGGATCTGCGGGGGGAGATTTTGTCTCAAGCACACCGCACTAAGTTAAGTATTCATTCGGAAAGCAATAAGATGTACAAGGATCTACGTACTCGGTTTTGGTGGAAGGAAATGAAACACAGTGTATATTAGTACGTTTCAAAATGCTTGGTTTGTCAGAAGGTCAAGGCAGAGCACCGACAACCTGGAGGTTTGCTTCACAGTCTACCTATTTCGGAGTGGAAATGAGAGCTTATCACGATGGACTTTGTGACCCATTTGCCGGTATCCTCGAAGAATTGTGATGCTATCTAGGTTGTGGTGGACTGAATCACCAAGTCAGCGCATTTCATTCCCTATAGTCGAGAGTACACTATGGATCATATGGCTCGGTTGTACATCCAGGAGATCGTTCGACTTCATGGAGTGCCGATGAGCATTGTCAGCGATCGAGATCCCAGGTTTACTTCCAGATTCTGGGGGAGTGTTCAACGTGCGATGAGCACTACTCTCAATTTGAGTACTGCCTATCACCCGGAGACTGATGGACAGTCAGAGCGCACTATCCGTACCTTAGAGGATATGCTTTGGGCGTGCGCTATGGATTTTGGTTCGGTATGGCAAGATCATTTTCCATTGATTGAGTTCGCGTACAATAACAGCTATCATCGTAGCATTGGGATGACACCTTTTTAGGCGTTGTACGGATGACGTTGTCATACTCCACTCTTTTGGGAAGAAGTGGGGGAGAGGCAGGCTGAGGGACCGGAGTTAGTCCAGCAGGCAGCAGATATTGTTGATCAGATCAAGAAATGGATTAAGACTGCACAGGATCGTCAGGCCAGCTATGCTAATACCAAGCGTAGGCCCTTGCAGTGTGATGTTGGGGAGAAAGTGTTTCTGAGAGTTTCACCTTTCCACAGGATTATCAGATTTGGCCTCAAGGGCAAGTTGTCTCCCAGATTTATCGGTCCGTTTGAGATATTGGAGATCATTGGCGATCTGGATTATCATCTGGCCTTGCCACCGTATCTATCTATTATTCACAACGTGTTCCACGTATCTCTATTGCGATGGTATGTGGCGGATCAGTCTCATATTCTGCAGCCGTCTGAAGTCCAGGTGGATACTGACTTGACTTATGTATAGAGACCGATTCACATTTTGGATCATAATGATAAGGTTTTGCGGAATAAAGTTATTCATCTGGTTTTAGTTCAGTGGCAGCGCCGAGGTACCGAGGAAGCTACTAGGGAGCTTCAGAGCAGGATGCGTTCTGAACATCCTGAGTTATTTTGATTTTATTTCAGTATTGTACTAAGTTGTACTTTGTAAAAGTTTCATCTGAATAAAGAATATCTTGCGTGTTTTTTGTTTGTTCTGTACTTAAGATCTGATTTCGAGGACGAAATATCTTAAGTGGGGGAGAATATAGTAGCCCGTACCTAGAATAGATGATTAAGGGATTAATCAATGCGTAATGAAACATTAAGGGTTGAGCAGAACGAAAGCTCCGTTGTAGGGAACGGAAGCTCCGATGGCGATCGGAAGCTCCGGTATGCAACGGAAACTCCGATAGTATTATGTCATCCATGACGTGTGGGACAACGGAAGCTCCGATCGGGAACGGAGGTTCCGATATCCCCTATCCGCAGTCAGAGAATGAGATTTTGCCACATGGCGGATAAGCAACAACGGAAGCTCCGATGCAGCATCGGAGGTTCCGTTTGTGTCCTATAAATATAGGGCCGAGGATTCAGTTTTCATTGCCAATTCCGCGAGTTCTTTCTCCTTCTTAGCATATTTTAGTACTTCTAGCCTTCCTAAGCTTGACCCGGGGGTCGGCGAGGCATTCAGGAGTCGCAGCGGGGTTGTGCCTAAGTTCTAGGAGCATCAACATCAAAGGGCTGACGACGGACACAGGTATAGCTTTTGCTTCCTAAAAATATTTAGGAGTATGTAATAGCCTAGTTAAGGCTTTTGGAGTAATATAATGATATTAGTATCATTTCGATGTGTAGTGAGGACTATAGGCGTGAACCTAGAGCCGATAGAGCTTGCTTAGTAGTTGAGGTACGAAAGTACTGCTCGAGATATCCTGACTGAGTATGCATGTATTATGTGACTGCATGATTTATATGACATGATTTTATGCTGCATCCATTTGCATATTGTACTATATCTTTGAGATGTCTGATAGTAGGGTTTTACCCTATCCTGTTAGTGGATGAACTTCCATCGATTTGGGTCCGGAGTATCCACTAGTATTTGGAATGGGAGCCACCTCCTGATGCGACGACACATAGTGCTACATATCAAGGCCCGGTCTTTCTTTGTTATTTGATACTTGGCCTCTAGTTCAGTAGGCGGTACACTTGCATTCATGTATACTCATACTCTCGTGCTGAGCGTTTTATGCTCACGTCTCGTACTTTATGTATCTGGACACCCTATTTCATGGGGCAGGTTTGCGATTGGATGAGGCGGGTGGATCCAGGAGGGACTAGGCAGTGGATGGCCAGCTGGAGCTTCGCCTAGGGTATTATTTATTGTATTGGGTTGATACAGTGTTTCGATTTGGTTGTATAACTATTTGGATATTTGCAGATTCTTTTTCTTGGGATTGTATATTGATTATTGCTTCTGCAGTTTAATTCTGGTTTACTGTTTGATTAAGTTAAATGCATGCTTAAGTTTCTGTTTAGTAGGTGATCTGGGTAAGGATCACTACAAATAGAGATCTTGATCGATCAAAGGAGCACTCTCACGATCTGCGATTTTTGCCATTTTACGAGAATATTCAAAGTTCTATACGCTCAAAATTTGGTCAAGGAACTCGAAGCACAAACGCTGAAGTGTTGCTCTGATCATTGAATGATCATTTTTGTGCTAAGGATTTTGAGTTGTATTCATCTATATTCTATCATCAGTCTAGGACTGAAACTGAAGTGTTGTACTAGGAGTTCTTGTTTAGGCAGTGTTAAGTCCTAAACTGGATCGGGATTGTGCAAAGTGCTTGTAAAATTCAAAGTCTTCTAGTGATATCTTTTCGAGGTGGAAGAAGGGGTGACATAGGAGTATTTGAAATCTCCGAACATCCATAAACATTTGCTTGTGTTATTTCAGTTTACCATTATCATTACTTAACCTAAACTGATAACCTTTGAAGTGTTCAAATCTGTAATTTGACATACTTTCGCACATACTCCTGTTTGTCAAATTACATCAAACATTAAGATAAGTCTAGAACTCAGTCCCTAAATCGATCGAGTTCAATTATTTCATACTAAACTGCTTGAAAGTCTATTGACCCCCCCCTTTATACTTTCAACCGATCCTATCACATTATATTACTTATCTATGTATTATTTATCCTATCACTCAAACCAAGCGGTAAGTTAAAAAAAAATATCATAGTACTTTAAGTTTTTTTTAATTAATTTTTTATGAAGTTTTATTTTAATTGCTATATTTTTGTGTTAAATGAATCATATTATAATTTAATAAATAATTACAAAAATATTAGATAGTGAAGTATATATATATATATAACACATATCACTATATATTTCATTATTAGTATTATCTTTAATTAATTATATAACTACTTAATTATAAAATAAGTGATTTTATGTACGGAACACGTGCTTTTTACTAGTTTTGTATAAAAATATACAAAAATTAAAAAATAACACTCTCGACGTAACATGTAATTGTCTGCGCTGGCCTAGTAAACTAAAAGTGGCGGCAGCCATTCAAGACTTAACTTGCATTGGAGAAATTAACCTCCCAAAAGTCCCATGTATTAAAAAGCAGTGGCTACTAATTGACTTGTACATCATAAAATTAAATTTAATTAATTAAATAAAAAAACCAATGGATGTGCATTTGCAATTTCTATTGTCTACGTTCATTGATGACTTGATTGGCCTTCAATTTCTCAGTTTGGTACAACCTTTATATCAATTTTCGTTTTTTAATCAATTTTCGTGTTGGGGAAATTTTATAATTTCCTAATGTCGTGTTATGAACCGCTTTAAATGAGATAGAAACAAAATGGATTATTGCTGAAAATAGGAACCAAATTGACTAATACGTCCATTTCATCGCATATAGTCAATTTGTATGTTGTAACGATCTACTTGCCGAAAAACTCAATCTAATAATCTTAAAAAAACTAATATATGTAATTATGAATATATATATATATATATATATAATATTTGAATATATAAATATAATTAATAAATATTATTTTATATGCCTAATAAATATGTGTGTGTATGGTGGTTCATGCCTAAAAAATCACTTGGCACGTACATGAGTTTTTTGGTTAGGTTATTGAAGACTGAAGTTGACATGAATTAATACATATTCGAGATCAATTGTGACAAACCTTATGCTACATTGGAATCACATACTAATCAGAAACTTAGACATGTAATTAAACAATAAATAATCATAATTAGAGATAAACTGCGAAAACTAGAATAAACTTAATACCAACATGGTAAAATTTAGCGGCTGACCCTGCAATCCTAGCTTGGTCACCACCCAATCTCCGAAACCCTAAAAGAACTACATGCAACTGTCCCATCGAATGAGGTGTTAAAAAAAACAGTAAGAAGACGTGAGCATAAAACGCTCAGTACAAGAATATAAGTATAAAATATTATATGTGAATAAATGCAAGTCTACGGGTACCAAGACACGAAGTCAAGAATATCTGATCAAGAACAGACTTGGGCCCTGGGTAGGTAGCACGCTTTGTCATCGCTTCAGGAGGTGATCTACATACCCAACTGATGGTGACCTGAAACAAGTTCATGTGTCCAACCATCCACTAACAAGATAGAGTAAACACCCTACTACAGGATATCACAAGGATACAAGCTCAAGATGATCATGCATGCAGCATAATAACATGTCACAATATAAGCAGACAAAATCATGCCATATAAATCATATAAACCATGCAACACATAATAGAGGCGTACTCAGTCAGGATAACTCGAATAGTACTATCGTACCTTTCTAAGGCAGATCCTAGAAGCTTTCATCTAGGTTCCAAACCTACTATGCAGCACTACAATACATGATAACCATGCATTATCTAACATGCCAAACAACATCTATCATGCTCTAAAAGCCTTAATTAAACTATGCAATACTCCATATTTTCTATAAGGAGTCAGAGCTATACCTTCGTCCGTCGTCAGCCCACTGATTTCGAATGCCCCAGAGTTTGGGCACAACCTTGCTACGACCCCTGGACACCTCGCCAAAGCTCCGTTGCTTGGCCACTACTACGGACACTGTCCGCTGACTATAAAAATACTACTACCTACTCCAACTCTTAAAGAAAGAGTCCCAAAGCCCTTAATTTAGAGCTATTATGGGAGATGAGAGATTTCGGAATTGACAATCAAATGAGAGCCTTGGACCCCAGGGCCGGCCCTAGGGGGAGGGCACCTAGCTGCCTAGGGCCTCCCTTAAGGTGGGGCCTCAAATTTTTTTAAAAAAATTACATTATATATATGTTTATATATATTTTTCATTCAAAATTTAGATGAGAAATGAAAATCTAAATATTTTGTAAAATATTTTAAAAGCTAATTTTTGTGCTTTTGATCCTTTTTTTTCTTTGTGTACAAGAGGGGGAAAAAACTCTATTTATATGATACAAAACTCTTTTTTCGTTAAATTTCTCTATTCAAGTGAGTAAGATTATTCAAATTTGGTCAATTATCGTGTCGTCTTTTATTGAATGTGATTTATCTTGTATGTTGGTAATTTTGTTTGCTTTTTAATTATTTGATTTTGTGGACTTTTGGTCTTTGGAATTTTATTTCCTTGCATATTTTAGTATTAAAATTATAATTCATATTTGTTTTGTAGTAGCCCGTAACCAAAATCAGTAATTAAGGAATTAATCATAATTACTTGGGTAGAGTTCGGAAGCTCCGAAGGTGAGTTCGGAAGCTCCGATCAGGATCGTAAGCTCCGAACAGGATCGGAAGCTCCGATCGATATTACGTTAGGCATGACGTGTGGCGAGATCGAAAGCTCCGATCAGGACCGGAAGCTCCGATCACCCCTATCCGGAGTCAACAAGTGATATTTTGACACGTGGTAGATCAGGATCTTCGGAAGCTCCGATGGCAGGATCGGACGTTCCGATCGAGGTTCAGACGTTCCGATCAAGGATCGGAAGTTCCGATCGTTGTCTATAAATAGAAGGCCAAGGCTTCACTTTCATTTGCCAATTCCGAGTTCTCCTTTCCTTTCTAGTCCTTTTGGAGCTGTTTTAGTCTTCTTAGGCTTGGTCCGGAGGTCGGCGAGGCGTTCGATAGTCGTAGCGGAGTTGTGCCCAAGTTCTGGAGGCATCGACATCAAAGGGCTAACGACGGACGAAGGTATAGCTTTTGCTTCCTATTAATATTTAGGAGTATGCAATAGCTTAGTTAAGGCTTTTAGAGCACTTTAATGATAGTAGTATCATTTGGCAGTGTAGAGCAGACTATAGGCGTGGACCTAGAGTTGGTAGAGCTTGCTCTGTTTTGAGGTACGAAAGTACTGTTCGAGATATCCTGACTGAGTATGCATGTATTATGTGACTGCATGATTTATATGCCATGATATTATGCTGCATTCATTTGCATCTTGCTGTATCTCTTTCGAGATGTCTGTTAGTAGGGTTGTACCCTATCCTGTTAGTGGATGGACTTTCATCGATTTGGGTCCGGCGTATCCACGGTTATCTCGGTATGGGAGCCACCTCCTGAAGCGACGGCACAGCGTGCTACATACCAGGGCCCGGTCTGTCTCTGTTATCTGATCCTTGACCTCGAGTCTATAGGAAGTTCACTTTGCATGCATGTATACTCATACTCTCGCACTGAGCGTTTTATGCTCACGTATCGTACTCTGTATTTTTTGGACACCCTATTCCATGGGGCAGATTTGCGATTGGACGAGGAGGGTGGGTCCAGGAGGGGCTAGTCAGTGGTTGGCCAGCTGGAGCTTCGCTTAGGTTTTATTACTGTTGTATTGGGTTTAGACAGCTATTCGATTTGGTTGTATATTATTGGATAAATTACAGATTCCTTTATTTGGGATTGTATATTTTGTTTATGGATTCCGCAGTTTTATTCTGATATCTGTTTAATTAAGTTAATTGCATGCATAAGTTCTGTTTAGTAGGTGATCCGGGTAAGGGTCACTACATTTATGGTATCAGAGCATGCAAAAGAATTCTTGGGATTTAGTCTCATCTTGAGGTATTTTTGTAGATGTCAAATCGTGACGATCGGAGTTCTCATGGCAGTGTTGGTGGGTGTTGGGGTGATGCCGACCGGGAGCCTCGTCAAGAACGTCGTCATCGTCACCATGACGACGAGCGTTTCGCTGTGCGTCGATTCTTAGCTATGGGTCCTAAACCCTTAGTTAGAGGTGAGTCTCCGGAGAATGCGGAGAACTGGTTAGACCGCATGGAGACGACTTTTCAGACTTTCCAGTGCACCGAGGAGCAGAAGGTGGAGACCCTAGGCTACCTTCTGGATCGGCGTGCGCGCAGGTGGTGGAGGTTTACTTCTGCACCTTTTGTTGCGGCGAGAGGAGTGGCCACCTGGGCCGAGTTCCGCACAGCTTTCCAAAAGCGATATTTTCCTCCTGCACTCCGTCAGTCGAAGGCGGGCGAGCTACTGAGTCTGCGATAGGGAGCCATGTCTATCGATGAGTATCAGCAGAGGTTCTTTGATCTGTTATCCTATTGCCCCAAGATTGCTGATAGCTCAGAGATGAAGTATAATCTGTTCCTTCAGGGCCTTAACCCTGAGATCCATGACCGTGTGGCGGTTGGCGACGACATGTCCTACGAGGGTTTGGTGAGCCGTTGTCACCAGGTGGAGGACAGCATTCGGCGGAACAGGTATTTCCCTCAGTCGAGGCCTGCTAGTTCTTTGGGTCCCCGTGCCCAAACTTTCAAGAAATCTGGATCTTCTTCTTCCTCTGGTTCTGGAGTTGTTGTCCGTTACGGTAAGAAGGACAAGTGTGATCACTGTGGGAAGAACCATCCATCTGACAAGTGCCGTAGAACTTCTGGAGCTTGTTTTCGTTGTGGAGAAACTGGTCATATCCGGAGGGATTGTCCACTGTCTGGGGGAGGCGGTTCTGGTTCTGGTTCTGGTTCAGGATCGGGTTCTCAGGCCACCGTATAGCAGAGGTCGCAGGGACAGTCTGCTGGGAGTTCTCATTTGAGGCCACGAGCTTCTGGCCAGGTGTTTGCCCTGAGACATGATCAGGCTGTGGAGGAGAATGAGAAAGTCATCGCAGGTACATTTCTGCTTTATGGTATACCTGCTCTTGTACTTATTGACACTGGTGCATCTCATTCCTTCATTTCTGCATGTTTTGTTAAGAGGTATAAGTTACCATGCATTGCACTAGACGTAGTGATGTCTGTTTCTACTTCGACGGACCAATCTGCTTTGGCTAAGCGTCTATTGATGGGTTGCCCTTTAGAGTTCGAAGGGAACATTCTGTTGGCAAATCTCATGGTCCTGGCGATGGACGACTTTGATTGCATTCTGGGAATAGATATGTTGACTACCTATCGAGCTTTAGTGGACTGCTATCAGAGATTAGTACTCTTTCATCCTGAAGGGAGTGAGAGTTGGTTTTTCTATGGTGAGGGAGCGCGACCCTCGATGCCTTTGGTATCAGCTTTGAGAGCCTGTCGAGCTCTGGAGTCTGGCGGGGAAGGCTACCTTATCTATGCAGTTGATTTGTCCGCTGAGAGTATTGGGATAGAGAGCATTCCTGTTGTGGATGAATTTCCAGATGTATTTCCTGATGAGATTCCGGGTTTTCCTCCTGCTAGGGAAGTCGAGTTTGGCATAGAGTTGATGCCGGGTACTTCGCCTATTTCTAGAGCACCGTATCGTCTGGCTCCGTCAGAGATGCGTGAGTTGAAGAATCAGCTACAGGATATTTTGGACAAGGGGTACATTCGTCCTAGTGTATCTCCTTGGGGAGCTCCTGTTCTCTTCGTGAAGAAGAAGGATGGGTCGATGCGGCTATGCATTGACTATCGGCAGCTGAATCGAGTGACTGTGAAGAACAAGTATCCGTTGCCTCGTATTGATGACTTGTTTGACCAGCTGCAGGACACATCAGTTTACTCCAAGATTGACTTGAGATCTGGGTATCATCAGTTGAGAGTCCGTGATCAGGACGTAGACAAGACTGCATTCCGTACTCGCTATGGGCATGATGCCATTTGGTTTGACTAATGCGCCGGCTATATTCATAGATTTGATGAACCGTGTCTTCAGGGAGTACTTGGACAAGTTTGTCGTGGTCTTCATTGACGACATCTTGGTGTATTCACGTAATACGGAAGAGCATGTTTCTCACTTGCGGTTAGTACTGCAGACTCTTCGAGATGAGCAGTTGTACGCCAAGCTGAGCAAGTGTGAGTTCTGGATGGATACAGTGGTCTTTCTTGGCCATATCATATCCAGGGAAGGGATTTCTGTTGATCCAAGCAAGATTGAAGCGGTACTTAATTGGTCGCGTCCGACGACAGTTGCTAAGATCCGTAGTTTTCTGGGTCTAGCAGGGCATTATCGTCGCTTCATTCTGAACTTCTCTCAGTTAGCTCGACCGTTGACGCAGCTTACCCGCAAGGGTGTGGATTTTGAGTGGTCCTCCGAGTGTGAGGAGAATTTCCGTGAGCTTCGACGGCGGTTGACTTCTGCGCCGGTGTTGGCATTACCGTCAGGATTTGGGGGGTATGTGGTATACACGGATGCTTCTCTTCAGGGGTTAGGTTGTGTCCTGAATCAGAATGGGCATGTGATCGCATACGCTTCTAGACAGCTGAAGCTTCACGAGGACAACTACCCAGTCCATGATTTGGAATTGGCAGCCATTGTGTTCGCTTTGAAGATCTGGCGTCATTATCTGTATGACGAGAAATTTGAGATCTTCAACAACCATAAGAGTCTCAAGTATTTGTTCACTCAGGCAGAGTTAAACATGAGGCAGAGACGTTGGATGGATTTGCTTAAGGACTATGATTGCGAGATTAAGTACCATCCGGGAGCTGCTAATCTCACCGCTGATGCTTTGAGTCGCAAGGTGCGATTATCCGCCCTTCAGACTTGTTCGATGTCTAGTGCGATCAGTGACTGTTGTACTTCAGGTTATACCTTCAAGCATAAGAAAGGGATGAAGAGTATCCAGATGTTTGCGATATTATCTGAGCCAGCCTTGTATTCGCGGATCCGAGATGCTCAGATGTCTGACTCGAAGACCCAGCGTTTAGCTCGTCTAGCTAACGAGGGTAGCTCGTCTGGATTTCATTATCAGTCAGATGGCTTTCTGTGTTTGTCTGGTAGGCTTGTGATTCCACAGGATGAAGAGTTGTGAGAGGAGATTTTTTCTCAGGCGCATCGCACTAAGTTGAGTATTCACCCTGGGAGCAACAAGATGTACAAGGATCTACGTACTCGTTTCTGATGGAAGGGAATGAAACGCAGTGTTTATCAGTTTGTTTCGAGATGTTAGTGTCAACAGGTCAAGGCAGAGCACCGACCACCTGGAGGATTGCTTCACAGTCTGCCTATTCCTGAATGGAAATGGGAGTTTATCACAATGGACTTTGTGACCCATTTGCCGGTATCCCCGAGGAACTGTGATGCTATCTGGGTTGTGGTGGACTGACTCACCAAGTCATCACATTTCATTGCCTATAGCCGAGAGTACTCTGTGGATCGCATGGCACGGATGTACATTCAGGAGATCGTCCGACTTCATGGAGTGCCTGTGAGCATTGTCAGCGATCGGGACCCCAGGTTTACTTCTAGATTCTGGGGGAGTGTTAAGCGTGCGATGGGTACTACTCTCAGTTTGAGTACAGCCTATCATCTGGAGACTGATGGTCAGTCAGAGCGCACTATCCGTACGTTAGAGGATATACTTAGAGAGTGCGTCATGGATTTTGGTTCAGCCTGGCAGGATCATTTGCCATTGATCGAGTTCGCTTACAACAACAGCTATCACACTAGTATTGGGATGACACCTTTTGAGGCGTTGTATGGGCGACGTTGTCGTACTCCACTCTTCTGGGAAGAAGTGGGGGAGAGACAGGCTGAGGGACCGGAGTTTATCCAGCAGGCGATAGACATTGTTGATCAAATCAAGAAACGGATTAAGACTGCACAGGATCGTCAGGCCAGCTATGCTAATATCAAGCGTAGGCCTTTGCAGTTCGAGGTCGGGGAGAAAGTGTTTCTGAGAGTGTCACCTTTCCGCAAGATTCTCAGATTTGGCCTTAAGGGCAAGTTGTCTCCCAGATTTATCGGTCCGTTTGAGATCTTGGAGAGCATTGGAGATTTGGCTTATCGACTAGCTTTGCCACCGCATCTATCCAGTATTCACGACGTGTTCCACGTATCTCTGTTGCGACGGTATGTGGCGGATGAATCTCATATTCTGCAGCGGTCTGAGGTTCAGGTAGACAAGGATTTGACTTATGTTGAGAAACCTCTTCGTATCTTGGATTATAAGGATAAGGTTTTACGGAACAAAGTCATTCCTTTGGTTTTAGTTCAGTGGCAGCGCCGAGGCACTGAGGAAGCTACTTGGGAGCTCGAGGACAGGATGCGTAAAGACCATCCTGAGTTGTTTTGATTTCATTCTTTAAAGTTGTATTCAGTTGCAAACTCTGTAAACTTTTGTTTTGAATAAAAAATTTTTCTGATTTCTGTATTTGCATTCGGTACTTAAGATCTGATTTCGAGGACGAAATATCTTAAGTGGGGGAGAATGTAGTAGCCCGTAACCAAAATCAGTAATTAAAGAATTAATCATAATTACTTGGGTAGAGTTCGGAAGCTCCGAAGGTGAGTTCGGAAGCTCCGATCAGGATCGGAAGCTCCGAACAGGATCGGAAGCTCCGATCGATATTACGTCAGGCATGACGTGTGGCGAGATCGGAAGCTCCGATCAGGACCGGAAGCTCCGATCACCCCTATCCGGAGTCAACAAGTGATATTTTGACACGTGGCAGATCAGGATCTTCGGAAGCTCCGATGGCAGGATCGGACGTTCCGATCGAGGTTCGGACGTTCCGATCAAGGATCGGAAGTTCCGATCGTTGTCTATAAATAGAAGGTCGAGGCTTCACTTTCATTTGCCAATTCCGAGTTCTCCTTTCCTTTCTAGTCCTTTTGGAGCTGTTTTAGTCTTCTTAGGCTTGGTCCGGAGGTCGGCGAGGCGTTCGGTAGTCGTAGCGGAGTTGTGCCCAAGTTCTGGAGGCATCGACATCAAAGGGCTAACGACGGACGAAGGTATAGCTTTTGCTTCCTATTAATATTTAGGAGTATGCAATAGCTTAGTTAAGACTTTTAGAGCACTTTAATGATAGTAGTATCATTTGGCAGTGTAGAGCAGACTATAGGCGTGGACCTAGAGTTGGTAGAGCTTGCTCTGTTTTGAGGTACGAAAGTACTGTTCGAGATATCCTGACTGAGTATGCATGTATTATGTGACTGCATGATTTATATGCCATGATATTATGCTGCATTCATTTGCATCTTGCTGTATCTCTTTCGAGATGTCTGTTAGTAGGGTTGTACCCTATCCTGTTAGTGGATGGACTTCCATCGATTTGGGTCCGGCGTATCCACGGTTATCTCGGTATGGGAGCCACCTCCTGAAGCGACGGCACAGCGTGCTACATACCAGGGCCCGGTCTGTCTCTGTTATCTGATCCTTGACCTCGAGTCTATGGGAAGTTCACTTTGCATGCATGTATACTCATACTCTCGCACTGAGCGTTTTATGCTCACGTCTCGTACTTTGTATTTTCTGGACACCCTATTCCATTGGGCAGGTTTGCGATTGGACGAGGAGGGTGGGTCCAGGAGGGGCTAGTCAGTGGTTGGCCAGCTGGAGCTTCGCTTAGGTTTTATTACTGTTGTATTGGGTTTATACAGCTATTCGATTTGGTTGTATATTATTGGATAAATTACAGATTCCTTTATTTGAGATTGTATATTTTGTTTATGGATTCCGCAGTTTTATTCTGATATCTGTTTAATTAAGTTAATTGCATGCATAAGTTCTGTTTAGTAGGTGATCCGAGTAAGGGTCACTACATGTTTTGTTAGATTTTTTGTAACAAAAATAAATTGTTTATGTTTCCGTAGTACGATGATACTTACTATGTTTGTATTATATATTTTTTTAGTTTTAGCTTTTTTTTTTTATCTTTCAATACAATTGTTTATGTCATTATTTTTTGTTGCAAGAATTTTAAATTTTTTATTATTATAAGAAATTATTGTATTGGTTCTTTCTTGTTGGGAAATTTGACAATAAATAAAAGAAGTTTTTAATCTTTTATGACGATTTAAAATACTTTTTTTGTCGTGTTTATATTAAATATCATATCAACAATCAATCTTTGTTATTATTTAAATTATTTTGTATTTGTTTTGGTAGATTTGCATTGTGAATTATATATGATTAGTAAAAGAAAATTTGAATCTAAAAGTTCAAAGAGAGAAAAAAGCAATAGTTTATTAAATTATATATTAGTGATCATTATGTTTATTTTATTACCAGTTTGTTTGTAATATTTTTTTATTTAATAAAAAAATTATAGATACCTTAAATTAGTCTAGGATCACTAATTTTCTGGAGACGGCCTTGAGACCCCCTATTTATAGAGCACGATCGGACTCTCCGATCCCTAGGCGGACGCTCCGATTTGCGCATGCATGCCACATTCTGATTGGTCGAGATCGGACGCTTCGATTCCCACTTTGAAGGCTCCGATCTCATGCATGCAGCTACGTGTTCAAGTCTTATTGTCACGTAAATGACACTACGATCGAAGGCTCCGATCCTGGTTCGGACGCTCTGATCGTCCCCGTAACTTCCGAACTCCATCGTTGGCTCCGATCTCATCGGACCATCCGATCCCAGTTCGGATCGTCCGAACTGTCCAAGCCCATATAAGCTCATTTCCTACTTTGGATATTCTGGGTTCGATTTTTTGGTCCGTTTAATCATATATAAGAATCTCTTAACCATGTTTTATTAAATCTAAACATAATTAGCAAATTGATCTTGTAAAATGAAATCGGACTACTACACCTTATCTCTCGGCCAAAAAATATATTATACATGAAATGTGATTTGCGCCTTCACGAGTCATTGTTAAAATCGATATATTTTCATTTAATAAATTGATTGCCCAGCCAAATTGATTTTGCTGAATCGACCTTAATTTTTCATGAGACACCTATGTCCCTTTTACACCTGCTGTATTTATATGTTCAACACAGGCAAAATTTCTCTTAATTCTCACTGCAGCTACAACTATCTATAATAATTAGATTAAATATATTAATATATTTGAAAAACATAATAATGAAAATTTAAATGCCTTAAATAGATTTTGCATGACCAAGAAAAATAATAATCAACATAAATCATTTCAATTTTGTGAGAGTCGTTGTAAAATATCTAATAATTATTTAATAATCAAACTACTGATTTCGATGACAAAATACCTAATAAGTCAAAGTTGATTGCTCTGTTTTTTTTGTTTTTTGACAGGAGATTGCTCTGTTTTTCCACGTTACTTGAAAATAAATTACGAGTACTGTTTATTTTTTCAATATTTGTTAGGAGGAGTCACTTAAATGTGCTTTTTTACACATAATATAAGAAAATAGTTAAATATTTGATCAAATATAAGTTAATTGGGCGGCCCTGCCCCGGGCAGTCAGGGCACGTGTCAAGGGTGGGTCCCAAATAATTTTTGTTTAAAAAATTTATTATATATATATTTATATATCAGAATTATCACTTCCTATATATAAAGAATCTCCTCCTTAAACATCATCTTTTGTTTTACCAAAATTACCTTTATGTGATATAAATATTACACTTATGTTTTTTTTTGTTTTGTTTTTTAATTTCGATATTTCAAATTACAGATTAGTCCCTAAACAATTTTACAACTATGATATTTCTCTTACTAATATTTCACTCGTGCGATGCACGGACTATATATCATGTATAATATGGTTAAATTGGATAATATAAAAATTTTGAATATGAAATTAAAATATAAAAAAATTTAATTCTACAATAAGTAATAATAATAATGTTAAAAAATACTTTTAAAAACTTTTAAAAAAATCTTTAAAAAATGTGTCGTGCGATGCACATGATGTTATTTTATACAATTAATGATAAAAAAATAGTAAGATTAAACATTTGAACGAACATAGATATAACATAAAAATAAATCAAAAAAATTTATGTATACATCAACATCTTAAAATATGGTTTTATCGTCTGAGATCTAGTAGATCTTAACAACATACTAACTGTGTTTCAACGATCAATGCTAGTCTGAAGGGTATAGTTCACGAATAACATTAAGCAAATGTGTTATTTGGTTTGCAATTGATTGGTGACTGTTTTATTGAAGTAGTTGATCATGTTAAATAATATTTTTTGCACATAAATATATTTATACATTAAGTTTATTCAAACCAATATTGGAAATGCTCGGTCAGTTTTGTTAAATTTTAAAATTTTTAATTGTGTGCAGAAAAATCTAGGGATGCGATATCGAACCAAAATATCGACTTTTCGAGATACCGTACCAAAATTTTTTTGATATATAAACATTTTTTTAATATATCAAATTTTTTTCGTTATCTCTACGGTATTAGTATGGATTTTTTTTATACCAAAATTTTAGAATTTCGATATCTGTACCGGTATGAATTTTTTTATACAAATATTTTTATACGATATACCGAAACTGCACCCCTAGAAAAATCATGATTGTTTTTTTTAAAAAAAAAATAGAGGTGGAATTTTCAATTTTTTGGAAAGAAAATATTGTATGTGCATATAAATATATGAATGTATTAAATGTGATTTTTTTTGAATCTTAAACTATGATTTTAATTTTTTTAAAAAAGAAATCAATTATCGTATACGGAATGCTGAAATCTTGGTTAAGATGTATACATATATGATAAATAAACAACATTGTGTAATCTATATATACATGTATATTTAATATTTATCGGGTATTTTAAATGTTTTATTGATATTATGATATATATTTTATATATAAATATATTTATACATATATGATAAATATGAAACATTCTGTATTTCTTAGTATTGTTTTTTCACATTAGAATCATTATCTAATCCATATATTCATGTATATTTAACATTTATCTGGTATTTTAAATGTTTATTGATATTATGATACATATGTTTATAAATATATTCACACATACATGGTAAATTAGCAATATTATGTAATATATATTTTAAAAATGCACTTTAATTGTAATTATAAGTGTTTTCAAATTGAAATATTATATATTTATTAGAAATGTGGAATTGTAATTGTTTGTAAATATTTTTCGTATTTAAAATGAATATATATGTATATAAATAAATGTCAATAATACAAATTTTTAATTTTATACATGAATATTGTGATTAGATGAAGAATTGTTGATGTTTTAGAAAGCAAATATTACGGGATGATATTTATGTATATTAATTTATGCAAATATTAAGAAATTACATTTTTATTTAATAATAACATTTATAGATCTTAAAGGTATATGTATATAAATTATATTACCGAATTCTGTGTGTGTATATATATATATATATATCTATATATATGTCTATGTATAAATTTATATTAAATATTTTTCGAATCTTATGTTGGATTTTTAAAAAAATTTAATTGATGAATTTTATATATTTTGGAAAGTAAATATTATGAATGAAATGTTGAAATAATGAAATATTTTAAATATTTCTGTGTAATTTAAATGAATATATATGTATATAAATATATGTAAATATTATAAAATTTTTAATTACATGAATAATACGATTCAATTTAGAAAAATAATATTTTGTAAATATTTTTCCGTAATCCAAATATGCCAAATATGAAGAATTATAATTTGAAAAGATATAATTTTTTAAAACAATTTATTTTCCGATTTTCACAAAATTTTTGTTTAGAAACCAAGTTTTGGCTGGATTTTACTAAAAATGACAAAAAGAAAATTAAATAAATATTAGAAAGGGATTGCTGAAATCAAAGAATAATGAAAATAATCATGTGTAATTTTACATGTATATAAATAGTTGCAAATGTTATGGAATTTTTAATTACATGAATATTGCAATTTAATTATGAAATTTTTTATTTTCGTTTTTAGCAACACATTTTTGTCAGAATTTTGCCAAAATGACAAAAATTCTACTTATATTTATGTATGTTTAATTATATGAATATTTTGATTTAATTTCGTAATCAAGATATGAAATGCTTTATATTTTTGTTAAACCTAAGTTATTCTATATTTTTCTTAATTTTTAGATTTTGTTGTATTTAAGAATGACCGAAAAGTTAGTAGTGATTTTTTATAGTTTTAATTAAGGTAATGATTTTGTATGCTTCTAATTCGCAATTATAGATAGTGATTTTTTATAGTTTTAATTATAGTTATGATTTTGTATAGTTTTTTTATACAAAATTAAAAATTAAAATATTATGCAATTTTTCATTACGTAATATTTTGATTAAGCTTGAAATTTAAATTTTTGAAAATCCTCCATAATCAAAATATGCCAAATATAGAATAATTGATTTAATATAATTTTAAAAAGTATGATTTTTTAAAACTATTTTTTCCTATTTTTGTTCTGAAAATTTTTATTTCCGAATCTTATGTTGGATTTTATTTTAAATATTTATTTTTTATTTTTAAATTTTTTTAAAAGAAAATATTATAAAAAAGAATGCTGAAATTAGGGAATAATGTAAATAATGTTGTGTAATTTTAATTGGATATATATATATATATATATATATATATATATATATATATATATAGATGCAAATATTATGGAATGTTTAGTTATATTAATATTGTGATTTAATTTAGTAATTAAAATCTGAAATTTTTTCTATTTTTTACGGGTTTAGAAATAATTAGTGATTTTTTTATAGTTTTTATTTTATTTACAAATTATATATATAGACAAAGATTATGTAAATATACATAAATATTGTTTGGAAAAAAAATATTGTAAATATATGTATATGTATATAAAAGATGCAAAGATTATGGAAGTTTTAATTTATATATATGTATATATAAATATGCAAAGATTATGAAATTTTTAATTAACTTAATATTGCAATTTAAGTATGAAATTTTTTATTTCCGTTTTTGGCAATATAGTTTTGGCGGGAATTTGCTAAAAATGGCAAAAACTCAGTTATTATATATATATAGATTTGAATATAAATTAAATTAATTACAAAAATATTATACAAGCACGCTACGTGTGCATCAATACACTAGTTATGTATAATAGTTTCACACACAAAATTATTAATATCTTGCAAACAAAGACCATCCACACAAAAATAGGGCTTGAGTTTTTAATTTTAAAACGTTTTTTTTAACCTTTTGTCTCTTTTATGTGGCTATGTGAATTGATTGACACTAATTTGAGGAAACACAAAACTTACACAAACACACACACTCGACAAATGATTCAAGGTATGAATTAATTATGCACACACAACGACCCTTGTTAAATTTTATTTTATTTTCGATCTATTGTTAAATTTTATTTTTATTTAATGTTTTTTTAACATTATTTTGATTTAATGTTAGATGTTAATATTTATTGTTAATTTCATATAGAGTTTGAAAATTCGAGCATTAGAGGTATGGATTCCGAACCTTATTTTGAAAATTGGGGGCTTTGTTGAATTTGATTTTGAATAGCTAAATTAACTAATCATAAATTATATTAGTATCTGAATTGTGAGTTTAGATAATTCATCATGAATTTTTTTTTGGATTATTTCATAATTATGAGATATAAAGGATAATTTCGTTAGCTCAATTGTCTAGTTGTGTTTATACTTTGTGTAGTAGCACTTGTACGATGCCTAGAAAATACACATAAGACCCACAGCCTACAGGAGCATAGACGAGTTGGTAAGGCCTGAGGTGACGTGTGAAGAGATTCCCCAGCGTTGCGGGTTCGATTCTTGTGTGAAGCATATTTTCTGCTGAAATATTGTGGGGGAATGCTTTGGGGGTTGGCCATGTTGCTCCCTCCTTCAGGTCTCTGCTGCTCATGCACATCGCTCGATTTAACCTCCGCATGATCCAATGAGCCTCTGACTTATGTGGAATGGGGTCTCCTTCGGGGTCAATCCTTTTTAAAATAGAAAATACTTCTATGGATAAGTTTGTTTTAAAAGAAACGAATATAGTGCACGAAAATTTGATCGACAATTTCAATAATAACATCGCACTTGAAAATCGTTCTAAAGAACAAATAGAAGAGATGTATATTGCAAACACTATGAGTATTGATGAAGACAAAAATAATAATGAGGAAAACGAATGCATAGACCATTCTCTGATTATATTTGATCCAAGAGTTTGGGAGAACCTTGATACAAAATGAGGGATTTACATGTTGAAAAATGTCCAATTAGAAGGTTAATTTTGATTACCTTCATGATGAACTTGGTAGATATTTTTTCTCAAAGCATTATAATAGAGTTCTTCCAAACAATACACGACATGAAAGAAAATTTCTAGCTTATTCAAAAGAGTTAGATGAAGTATTTTGTTTATGTTGTAAGCTTTTCAAAACACTGCAATCACGAAGTCAATTAACAGAAGAGGGATCTAGAAACTGGAAACATCTAAGTGAGAAGCTTATAGAACATGAAAAGTATCGTGAACATCTTGCTAATTTGAGATCTATGATGGAGTTACAGGTGAGATTGAGTAAAAATTAAACAATTGAGAAATAATTACAGGAATAGATTAAAAATGAAACACATCGTTGGAGATGAGTTCTGACAAGAATTTAGCAGTGGTAAAATATTTGAGTAAAAATATTCCATCTTTGTGTGGAAAGAATGAAAATTTGGAGGATGGTTCAAAAGATAATTTCTCTGGGCTTGACTGAGATGATTGTCGAGACCTTGTCCCTTGTTTTCAATTGATCCTGAAAAAGAGAAAGAAATGGATTGACGTTGAAATACCTGAAAAAAGAGAAAGAAATGGAAACTGGGGTTCCGGAGACTGAATCAGAGCATGAGATTGAGTCTACTGAACACGAAACTGAGAAGAAGTCTGAGTCAAAAGTTGAAGCCCAGACAAAGGAGAAATGCATTTTGAAACCGATGATGTGAGACCTCTTTTCTAATCAACTAATATTAGACAACAATCGATATGTAAACAAGAACCCAAAATATTTTTTTTTTTTAAAAAGGAGGCTCGCGCGCCCGCGCTGACATCAGCGTGCCCGCGCCTACGCCCCGCAAAACCCAGCGCGCCCGCGCCTAAGGAAGCGCGCTCGCGCTTATACTGCGCAAAAACTAGCGCGCCCATGCCCATACCTCGCAAAGAGGCCGCGCGACCGCGCCAACAACCACGCGCCTGTGCCGTCCCCTCGCCCAGAGAAGTTAAGGCACTGAAATAAACTCAGCCAAAACCTAAACACTTGCATTAAGAGTATTTGACATGCCAATAACAATACAAGAAAGGTTTATGGAAGAGAAACATTCAATTCGATAGTACCTACATCGTTTCTTGCTTACAAAACAAATACGAGAAGTTCGAATGACTAAACATGATCGCAAAACATAACTAGGTTGACATGATGATTTGACTTCTAAACGAGTCTCACTTCTATCTCTTGCTCTGGATGCTAACCAGGTCTATGCTGACTTGATCCTGCCCTTCCTGTTGCCAAGTACACATACAAAACAACGCAACAGCCGGATAACCGGTGAGAATGATAATCCCAGTAAAAGCAACATATCAAGTAATACAACAATAAACATGCTTCCAAGACAACAACAAAATCAATAACAACGTAATGAAATGCATGTCTTTAAATCGGGATATCAAATCTGATAATTAAGGATTGCTGCTGTGCTTTTGGGATCCCGAGGATAAGATCACGTGACGACTCACCGACTCTCCCAATCGAGATGGTGCCACGTATCCCACTCCTCTAGACTTTGAGCAACTATAATGAGTATGCTAGCACTAGGCGCAACGACTACGTCCTAGGACACTCGAATATAGCTCCCAAACGTCTAACAAAAGGCTGTTCTGCCCATCGAAACAATAGTGCTGGCTCAATATGAATGCATATGGAAACAAAAAGGAACTTAGCCATATAATTCATTCAAATAATCAACAAAATACAGGTTCCATAAACTAGAACCAGTATCAATGCAATATGTGATTTTAAGGAAAACTCGAGAACCAACTGTCCCGAGTATGCTATCCCGCTACAATGACTACTTTTACCTTTCAATGTCATAGATCCAACTCCGGACAAGCTACAACAAAAGATTGTATCAACAACTATACAACCTAAACAACAAACAACGGTTCAAGGAAATCTCTTTACCGTTCTTCGTCCAACTCTCGACGAACAATGCTGCTAACACAGGGTTCGACAAACTCCAACGAATCTGTACGAATACGAGAGTTGATCAACAACCACGATCACTCACAAGCCAAGGCTTCAATCAATACAAAAACGATTCGAAAACCCAAAACTCAAACCGACGGCATAACGGCTATAAACTGAACAAATCGGAAATGCAGACAGCAGTTCAATACTGATACAACCTCATATCAATACCCAAAACAACAATAACAAAGCAAACCCATCAATCTCAAAATCCACATTTTCGAAAATGGCTTCTAAAAATCATAACAAATCCGAACGTCGCTCTAATTCAAAACCGACAGATAATAAACGATCAGAACTCTGTCTAGAACAACATACTCGAATCTAGAACGATTCTAACAACATCAAAAACTAGAATGTATCCGATCGTAGAAAAACTTACGATATAACGGAGCTCTCACTGCAGTGATCACTAATCTGCCTTCAGAAATAATTTCTAACGGACGGATCGACCGGAAACCAAGATTGGAAAAGCTTGAAAGGCATTTCCCCAAGCTTCAATGGTGCTTCACGGTTTGGGGAGGAAGATGAGACTTCCCAAATAAAAATCTAAGTGTAGATAATATATAAAATCCACAATTTGCGTTTTAGTCCCTGAAAAATCCAATTTTTGCAAAAAGGACCCTGATCAAAATCAAGTCGGCTCGAGAACTCTGAAATCTCCGATTAACTCAAATAAACTCATTTAAGATAAAAACGGGGCGTTACATGTACCAAAAATTCCAGAAATCGAAGATTTGCTAACTGAGGAAATGCGACTGATGAGGACAAAAAAACTGATGAACAAACTCAAGATCTAGGGCCTAAATAGACTGTTGAGCTAGAGAATTCAGACATATAAGTTGAGAAATTCTCTATAGAGATTGAAACCGATGAGGACATTCTTAAAAAAGGAAAATTTGTTGAGCAAGGAGATAATATTGAAGATTTAGTAAAGATCCCAGAGAATGAAACTCAAACGATTGTTACTGGTCCTAGCAGAAATTTGGTAACTTCATCTGCAACTGAAGTTCCTCATAATTCTCCTACACTATCAGAATTTGAAGATCATCTGATTGAGCACATCAATTCTAGTTTGTCTGTTATCTCCACGATAGTGACTCAACTGAAGACTGGTGTCAAACTAAATGATGAAAACATTGCTAAACTGAGAGAAATGCTTATCAATGATATTACAAGTCTTTCCAAACAAGTGCATTCCTTGTTTGGCTCATTGAAATCTTTAAGGAAGGACTCAACATCTCAACTGGCCATTTCACACAACACGTTGGCTAAGATGATTGAATCAGCTAAGACCAAGGTGGAAAAAAATTCAAACTAGTCTCTCTTTTAAGATGGAATCTCTTTCTAAACAGATGACTTCTCTCACAAATTCTCTCCAAAATCAGTAAGTTGCTTCGGCTGGTGTTACCAAAAAAAAGAAAGAGAGCTCAAGAACTAGTCAAAGCCAAATTTAGTCTGAGAGAAGAGGTCCTAGCTAGCCTGAGAAAATATATCAGGGTTATCAGGGCCAAGGAAGAGACTTAAGTAGAAGTCAGGGTATAAGATAGAAGAGTTCCAGAGTTTATTTTATCCACATTGTCTTATCTAATTTTTGTATCAGTCATTTCAGAGATTCTTAGTTATAAAATTTATCAGTTGTATCAGATATCTTCATATTCTATCAGAATTTAGTTATTATTGTCGGTGATTTAGTCAATTAAGTTTTGACAAATGAAAATATATGCATAAGTTTTGTCAGCATCATAACTGATAACAATCGAACTAAGTAATTTGTCCATGAGCTTAAATGTTATTACAAAACTGAACCAAGGCAACTGAAATGGATCCGGAACCTTAACTGGAACCAGTTGACTAAGGCCCCGTTTGGTTTCAAAAGCTAGACCAATAAAGCACTTTTTTAAGTCAAAATTAGAGCTTTTTCAAAAGCCAAAAATTATAGCTTAAAAAAGTGCTTTTTTTAAAAAATGTCTACCAAATCCAAACGGGGCCTAAAAGAGGTCCAAAACCATAATTGAAAGAAAAACCTTGACTGGACTATAACTGGACAAATACCTTGATATGAATCTTGTTGGACATAAAAAAAGAACACGAACTTGATAAATTCGCACCCTCGATTCAATGAACAAAAGATCCAAAAGTGTTGTCTCGATCTTTGAAACAAGTAATTTTGTGATATTCACCCCTAAACTATGAAGTTTAGTAACAAATAAATACAATATAAACAATTGAATTCAAAGGAACTTTCAAAGAATTTGTCTTTGACAATCCACGATGAAAATCAATCGACAAACGCCACAAAGTAAGAACTTTGATAAGTTTGATTTTGAACAAATCAAAAGCTTCAATGAATCGATAACAATCAATAATCTCAATATGAATAAACTTATTGTATCGAGTGGTTTTCTTACAACTTAAATAGTTAAAACTTAAAAGTTAAAAAAATACGCAACCAAAAGTTTCTTAATAGTTTCAAAACACTCAAACTAGGTAAAATAATATAAAATAGTAAATATATCAAATATTTACGCCACACACACAATCACGCCGAAGTGTATGTGTCGTACGATCAATGCAAGAGCGCGCTTTAGGAGGCATAGGGGCACTGAACTGGAAGGCACAAGGCGCGGGGGCTCTCTTGGATGGAACGGGGGCGCTAGGTAGGCTGGGCGCTGGGGGTCAATATCTTGATATTTTAGTACTTGAATCATGTTGAAATGATCTCCAACTTGATTTTCATGATTCTCAACTCCTTCAAGACTCGTTACCGCCCTTGCAAACATTCTTTGAAGCGCCTCTTTGAATCGCTTGATTCGACCTCTTGTTATTAGTCCTTGTGGTATCTCCAACGGATCCCTAACATGCTTAGCAATTTGATCATCTTACGATTCATATATGATCACATCGTCCTCTCATTTTTGAAAAGGATTTATCCTCAAATCTTGATCATCACCTACATCAAACAAATAAAGATCAAAAACATTAAAACTAGAACTGACATTATACTCACCTGAAAAATCCAACTTGTAGGCGTTGTCATTAATCCTTTCAAGAAATTGGAATGTTTCATCACCTCTAGGCAGAAGTTTTGACCGTATCTTCTCCGGAAATCTTTCCTTCCTCAAATGTAACCACACCCAATCTTCGGGTTCAAAAACCACCTTCTTTTTTTCATTATTGGCATGCTTTGTATATTGCAAGTTTTTTTTCTCAATGTTTGCTCGCACCTTTTCATGAAAACTCCTAACAAATTCCGTCTTTTTCTTATTATTCATATTCACCCTTCCACTCATAGGTAAAGTCAATAAATCCAAAGGTGTTAGTGGATTAAAACCATACACAATTTAAAAATGAGAAAAATTCGTAGTAGAATGCACACTATGATTATAAGCAAATTAAAAAAAATGGCAAATACTCTTCTCAACTCTTCAAATTTTTCTTCATTATAGCACGAAAACAAAGTACCTAAAGTTCTATTAACGACTTCAGTTTGACCATCCGTTTGAGGATGACAAATAGTAGAAAATAGCAATTTAGTACCAAGTTTACACCACAAATTTTTCCAAAAATAGCTCAAAAAACGAGTATCCCTATCGGAAATAATACTCCTAGACATGCCATATGTAAGGCCCGAAAATATGAAGTTATTAATTATGGAATTTGAGAATTAAATTCCGTATTTTGGGCAAATATTGATTTGAGAAGTTATGGAAATTAGAGATTTAATTTTTGAGCCAAAAATATTTAATTTGATAATTTACAAATTTTGAGAATTAAATTCCGGGAATTCTTAAATTAAAAAAATAAATATTCGATTTGAATATTTATGGAATTTAAGATTAAATTCCAAGTTTTGGGAATTAATATGATTTAATTTAAAAGTGAAACCCGATCAGGGGTTGATTTAAAAATATCAAAGTTGCAAAAGGCCGGAATTATTTAATTTAATCCGAACTTATTTAATTTGAATCCGAGTATATTTAATTTGGAAATATTTAGAGTTTTGATTTAAATTCTAATATTCTTAAATTATTTAGGATTGAAATTGAATTAAAAAGAGGGTCGAGGACTGAATTTCAATTTTTGAAGTTTCAGGGGCTAAATTTCAAATATGACAATACATATCCGATTAATAGGTGAATTATCAGCATGTTACGTGTATGTCACTTATGAAATTCAGAAACTTGAACAGAGGAAGCCGAGCTCTTCATGTTTATGTTGATTTTTGATTTTCAAAATCCCGTAACTTTTGATCCGATCTCCTGATTTTGATTTCGAAAATAGTTCTGGAATCCTTGCGACGAGGACTTCGATTTGATGTAATCTTGATTTATTTCGGCATGTTTTGAAGATTGAAATCTGGTGGAGATCAGAATTTGATTGTATATTTGTGTTCTTTAATGTTTATACTGTTGGAAAAACGTGTTAAGATCAATTAAGAATTGATACCCGGTGCAGCGGAAGTTTAAAAATTTTTATTTTTCGATATGGAACGATTCCATATCATGGGTATCAAAACTTTACGATTAAATTATGCAAGTAAAAATAAAATCACAATTAAATTTTTACCTATTCAAGCAACGGCTTGATTATGGACACCAACAGAATTTAATCTGCTCTTCTTGTATATCCCGGGAAACGATGACTTCACGATCAATCTCCGGAATAAGGTCCACGAACAGAAAACAGAAACCCTCTGATTGATTGCACTAGAAATCAATCAGATGTTTATCGAAGAGAATAAACAGATTTGATCTGTTAATTCGGAATGTAATTTTTCACAAAAATCACGGACCGAATTTTCTCAAAAGGGACAGAGGAATTCGAAAATTCCCCTTGAATATTATGAGTGATTTTCGAAAATTGCAAGATGGAATGCTTATGATTTTCGAACACTACTCATATATTTATAGATAATTTCTAGACTAGATTAAGTTATGATTATATTAGGACTCTAACTCCTTAGGGCCCACAATCCATAACTTAAGCCCAAAAAGCCAAGCCCGTTATTATAGAAATTAATATAAAATTCATCATGACTCCGATTGATAAACCGATTTAACCAATGTGCACAGAAACCATTTCTGCACCTTTTAAAGTCAAAATAATTTTTATGAATCCGAATTCAGTGATTTTTAAAAATGCCCATCCCTATGTCATTTTAGGAAATTCCACTCCCTTTTAGTTAAGAAGTCCAACTTCTCTTTCATTAAATTTAACTCTTTAAATTTAACTATCTCAACGAGGTTTAGTAATCCATTACTTGTGTGACCCTCAATGGTTCAGGGATACATCTAGCCGTGGGCTCACAACTCCTTGTGACTCGGAATAACAATTTCCGACTTGCCCAACGAATCATGGTAAGAACGTCTAGCAACATCGCCCCATGATTCCCTAGGTATCACTGATAGTGCATGCAAGAACCAGTAGATTTTGGTTAGCGTACAGTACGGTCCCTTCATCCATATATCCCGATCGAATCAACAACCATTGGTGCATCGAGAGTCGTTCGAGATTCGATAACTATGCATTACATCTTGGAGATCAAATAGTGACATCGCATGTGTTACTAGGAAACCAAGTAACCTAAAACACATGTACTCTGGCCAGAGATTCGTCACACTAATATCTCCTCAGATCGCATAGGATATCCACACTCGCAAGTATGTGTTGAATCCTTGACAACAAAGCATCGATTCCTATATGTGTCGTAACTGTACCCAATCCCGATACCTTATGACCCCAATAGAGTCGGTAAACGAGTCAAAGTACAGTACTAGCATATAGAGTCTCAATGATGTTTCAAGTAGTAAGGACTAATGGTGTACAACCAAAACCGCGGACTTTATCTACTCGATAAGTGATAACCACTTGGAAAGTCCGAATAGGGTTGCTCGATCAATAATCATATGAATATCCATTTGCATGCTTTGAACATCTCCATGTCCATTACCAATAAAACGTGGTACTTGGTATCACAAATGCTAGTCTCAATCTCGAGCGATCCTTATCCTTATTAGTGGACGGCTCAATTGACTAGGAACTGTTTAGAATATACAGTGACTATAAGATGTGTTTCATAATAGTGATCTCTCTTTATTCACTATCTCATCTTACTTATACTATAGTATATTCAAGGTCTTTATCAAAACATCAATAGTATATCACAATATAACAATATGAAGAAAGACAAAGAAAATGCCATTAATGAATGTAAATTATATTAAACAAAGATTGTTTATACATAGAGTCACAAAAGACCTTAGCCACAAGTTGGATAACCAGGCATCCACTCTTTCATACACTTCATATATTCAAAATCGAATCGACGAACGGCTATCGTTTGTGTTTGTTATGATTTCTAGCATGTGTTCGATTTGTATATTCAAAATCGAATCAACGAACGTCTATCGTTTGTTTTTGTTATGATTTTCAGCATGTGTTCGATTTGTATAGACTATGATTATGCTGGTTTCGATGGTTTATGACTGAGATTAATTGAGTAAAAGTTGCCTATGAAGTTAGAATGGTTTCGATATGTTGTCGGTTACCAATTTTCAATCGCTACGCCATAGATTCATGTTTTGAGATCATTTTGATAGCCTATGACTGAGCTGAGATCTTCTTTGAGATGTTATTAATGATATAGCAAATTTATTCCTCATTTTCAGACTATTTTTGAAGGCTAACGAATCAAGACTCTGATTTCGAACCGAAGAAGAAGAAGTTGAGGTTTGAAGTGAATTTGGTTGAAGATAAATGATGATTTTGAATCGATTATGAAATGATAAGATTGAATGAAGTTTGATATGAATGTTTTGATGTTAAGTTTCAGATTTGAAGCGTTCAAAACAGATAAAATACGAAGGTATAAGACAACATCGTAAGTCAGGGACTTGTAACTCGAGAATGAAGCTTTTTGAGTTGTCCCGCCAAAATCACATACTTGTTTATCTTTTCGATTTGATTTTGATGTTGTCGATCCATCTCAGGTGGTGGATATTTGAGTCGATATGATTACGATGATGATATGATATGATATTGAATTGATTCTATGCCAAGATCTGAGGCGATCTTATTTTCTAGTTCAGAATGACAATGATAGATGGATATCCATGTCAAGATCGTTTACGAATCTTGATGGCAACGACGATATATGAATCAATTCTTGATCGATATATGCGTTAGTTACTCTACTTTTGTGTCGATTATGATTAGAGTCGATATGATTTATTTAACGCTTTATATGTCGATTATACTTGGAATGATTTCTCACCGGAGTTTATCCGGCTGTTGCTTTGTTTTGTATGTGTGCATTGCAAGATATGGGGCAGGAGCTAGTCTGATAGGACATTGACAGCTCGGGAGCGAGACTTAGCAAGTGTGGACTCGGGTTTAAGCTAAAGAATGGTAGTTAGATAGCATCGAACTTGGCATGAAACTTTGTTTTAGAATCTCACTTTTGAGACTTGGTGTTCCTTGTAGTTTCGTGCTTTTTATGCTATTCGTTTGATGTAATAAACACATGATTTCATGCTTGAAACCTCTTACATGTATATATGAATGTTTTTAGATTGTATAACATGCTTGAAATTGGTGTTTAATGATGATTCTTACCTTTCTCCAGATTTGACAGCAAGAAATCGTTTCTGTGATTTTTCTGGACAGGGTGCACGCTCGATCCTGTGAACTCGTAGGATCGAGCGCGGCCTATAAATTTTAAAAACATAGAATGGAAAATTGGAGCTCGCTCGATCGAGTGAGTACATGGGATCGAGCGCGGCCTGAAAATCCTGAAATTCGAGAGCTGAGGAATTGGACTCGCTCGATCGGACGAGTTCATCCGATCGAGCGAGGTTCTTGAATTTTTAAATTTTTTTAGCTCTTGGTTTTAATATTCCTTTATTGTTTGATTAATTGTTTTAATTAATCATTAATTGCCCTAAGAGTAGTTTAGCAACCCGAGGTCCCCACACCATACAATCTAACAATTTAACGAAATAACAAATCAGCAACATGAGAAGCATTATCAGATTTATGACACACAATAAAATGAGCCATCTTTGAAAACCTATCAACCAACACAAACACAGAATCTCTCCCCTTATTATATCTCGGCAGTCCTAGAACAGAATCCATTGAAATATCTACACACGGTTCACTAGGAACAGAAAATGAAGTATAAAGACCATGTGGTTGTTGTCTAGACTTAGCATTTTTACATGTAATACATCTCTCACACATTCTCTCAACATCATGTTCCATGTGAGGCCAATAAAAATGTTCATGCAATGTTTGCAAAGTTTTAGCCACACCAAATTGTCCCATCAAACCTTCCCCATGTTCTTTCCTAACAAGTAATTCTCGAATAGAAGATTTAGGAATGCGCAATCTATTTTCTTTGAAAAAATATCCATCACTCACAAAGAATTTATCATGAGACCCATGCAAACATGATGCAAAAACTTCTCCAAAATCACTATCCGACACATACAAATCCTTAACATGCTCAAAACGCAAGAACTTGGAATATAAAGTGGATATAAGTGCATATCTCCGCGATAGTGCATCCGATACCATGTTTTCCTTGTCTTGTTTGTAATTGCTCACATAGGAAAAAGTCTCTACGAAAGCTACCCACTTGGCATGTCTTTTGTTCACTTTTGTTGCCCATTGATGTGCTTTAGATATTCGTGATCTGTGTGAATCAAAAATTCCTTAGGCCTAAGATAGTGTTGTCACGTCTCAAGAGTCCTCACCAATGCGTAGAACTCCTTATCATATGTCGGGTAATTCAACGATGCCCCATTAAGCTTCTAACTAAAATATACAACGGGTCGTCCTCCTTGCATCAAGACTCCTCCAATACTTACACCTGATGCATCACATTCAGTTTCAAAAGTATTAGAAAAATTCAGTAAAACAATTAAAGGGACATTAATCAATTTTTTTTAATATCATTAAAGACTTCTCTTGCTACTTTCCCCAATGAAATGTGACATTCTTCTTGATCACGGTTGTCATTGGTGCCTCCAATGTTCTAAAATCCTTTACAAACCTCCTATAGAAGCTTGCAAGTCCATAAAAACTTTGAACTTGACCAATAGTAGCAGACGTTGGCCAATCTCGAATTGCACTCACATTTTCTTCATCAACTTGCACACCTTGAGAACTAACAAGAAAACCAAGAAACACAAGTTTTCTTGTACAAAATACACATTTTTAGGTTAGCATACAATTTTTCAGCCCAAAGTGTAATTAGCACAAGCCTCAAGTGTTCAATGTGCTCATCCAAACTCTTAGTATATATTATAATATCATCAAAGTATACCACAACAAATTTATCAATATGCGCACGCAAAACATGGTTCATCAATCTCATGAAAGTACTAGGTACATTAGTTAATCCAAAAGACATGATCAACCACTCATACAATCCATATTTAGTTTTAAACGCATTTTTCCACTCATCACCTTCTCTCATCCTAATTTGATGATAACCACTTTTACGATCAATTTTGCTAAAGATACTAGAGTCATGCAATTCATCTAACATATCATCTAGTCTAGAAATGAGATTTCTATACTTGATGGTAATATTATTAATAGCTCTACAATCAACACACATGCCATGACCCATATTTCTTAGGAACTAATAAAACGAGTACCGCACATGGTGACATGGACTCACACACAAATCCTCTATCTAAAATTTCACTTACTTGCTTTTAAAGTTATTTAGTTTCCTCCGGATTGCTCCTATATGCTGGACGGTTTGGCAAAGAACTCCCGGGTACCAAATCAATTTGGAGCTCAATCCCTCTTAAAGGTGGAAGTGCTTGAGGCAAATCCTCCGGAAACAAATCTTCAAAATCCTGCAAAAGTGAAACAACAATGCTCAAAAGAGATCCGGCTATATCATTTGTGTTTGGAAGAAACTTCTTATAGGCAATTAACACAAGTGAAGCACGTGTGTGCAAGATTTCTTTAAACTAACTTTTTTGGGTCATATATGTTTTTTTCTTGGCCTCTTTCCTCTCAATTTCTTTTTCTCTTTTTTTCTCTCCAAGGCCATCTCACTATTTTATACACTCATTCTTTCGGCCTCTAAATTTTCTTTTTCTTTTTTTTCAATGGTCATCTCACTTTTTTGTTCACTCTTTCTTTCGGCCATATCACGCACTTTATGAAATTCCAAATGATTTACAAAAATCTTCAATTGAATTCAATTCAAAAGGAGAAATAGATGGTCCTTCCAATAACAAATTTCTATTCTCACTAGGAACACCAATATGACTCTCCTCTACAACATTCATATTTAAAATTTCTACATCCAATTATGATTCACCTCCAACCGTATATTGTTCAACATTCACATCCTCAATCATTGGAGTATCATCATCCTCAATTTTCTCAATTTCAATTTTACATTCAAGAACCTTGGATTCAACATCCACTTGAGAATCCACCACTTTCATCTCCTCACTTGGACATTGGATAATATCATGCACAACTTCTTGACACAAAAATCATTTAATATCAAAAGTACAAGTATTGGAAATTTTAGATGTACCTTAATATCCATGTTTGGAAACATCACGTCTTGAATTTCTCATTGGTCTAGTCACGACTTCCTCTTTTACACTCGATCTCCAATCTCTTCCTCCACGACAAACATCATCATGTCTAAACGCCTATCTACCCAAGTATAATTCTCTATACCCATAAACTCTTATCTCTCTTCTATTCTTATCCAACCCATGATCTCTTTTTTTTATCCCCCAATTCTCATTGCAACTTTTATCATCGCTACCTATGTCAAATTCATCCTCCAACTTACTCACTTTCTTATGTAATGGTTTAAAAGCATCCCTAACTGCCTTAGTCATTAATGAAACTTAAAATTTGTAATTATTTATATGTTAAAAAGTGTGTTTTAAAATTTAAGTTTAATTAAAATTATGAAGTTGTATTATTTTAGTGTTATGTGTTTATATTTAAATGTTTTACTAAAATGTTGTATTTTACGGTTTGCGCAGGTTTGGTAAAAATAAAATTACTCAAGCTACAGAGGTCATAATGGAGTAATCTCAAAACCTGTAGAATCACAAAAGAGGCATCTTCAACTTTGTAGAAGACAAGAAATTCCAAAAACTTCATTAAGATGATCAAAATAATCAAACATCAAAATGGAGATAGATTTACTTTTACTATGACCAGCTTGGAGTAAAAATATCATAAGTATTTCATATTTTATCCAAAAGGGGTGAATGAGTTGTCCAAACACATCTACACAAAATATCCTACGTGTTCTATGTTGAAAAGAAAGGCTTAATCGGTGGTCTAAGGCATCAAACATGCCAATTAAAGTTGGGTCATGGTATTGACATTCAAGGAGACAAGCACCCACCAACTTTACTATTTCACATTTAATGAGCCTTGGACTCTTGCTCTCATTTGGCCTATAAATAGATGTGTTGTATAAACTTTGTAGTGTGCAAGAGTGTAGAGAATTCTTCATTTGTAAAATAAATATTGTGTGTGTGAGAATAAAAGTTTGAGTGTGCAAGAGTGTAGAGAATTCTTCATTTGTAAAATAAATATTGTGTGTGTGAGAATAAAAGTTTGAGTGTGCAAGTTTCTCAAGTTCAAGTATGAAATTTCTTTTATCTTTATTCTTGAGTTTCATGTTCATGGAAAGCTAAATCTATTTATGTCAAGGTGAAAAAGTTTCATTGTTGGTCAAGTAAGATTGTTTATATTTTGTATATTCTTTTCTTTTCTATTTTTATTTTTACTAATTGATCTTTATTTGTAGGTATAATTTTGGATGATTTGTTGTTATCTATTTACATCAAATGCTTGGTACCTTGAATGTGGTTACCTTGATTTGTTGTCAAATATGATACAATAAAGACTACAATAATTATATACTATAAATATATGTATCTATTTATAATAAAGTCATATATATTATTTAGACGATAGCGTGACACTGTCGGTTGTTCTAAATAATATATTGTTATTTGAACTAACATTTACTTTCTCGCATCTAACTTTTACTTTATCGCAACTAACATTTACTTTTCCGCAACTAACATTTACTTTCTCGCATATAACATTTACTTTTCCGCAACTAACATTTACTTTATCGCATCTAACTTAAAGTCATATATTTTATTTTGACGATAGCGTGGCTCTGCCGGTTGTTCTAAATGAAATATTGTGATTTGATCTAACATTTACTTTTATGTCAATTTATATTTATGCATTTATATATATATTATGGGTACCATGTATTAAATATCGACTGATATTAATATAGTGGGAACTATATTATATGATATACTTTTTTAAATATTTCATTGTTCTTTTATGTTTATTCTTATTTTAGTTTCTTTTATTTATTTTTATTAAACAATCTTAAATAAACCAACAATGAACCTTTGAAACCTTGACAATTTTATAATTTGTGTATTTGAAGTTTTATAATAATATTTTCATCTATAATATATTATTGCTAAAATTAAACTTACAACATCCTCTCCGTGGATCGATCTCGTACTCACGAGTATATTACTTGCAGACAACCTACACTTGAGTGAATTACAATTTAAGTTGTAGCAGTCATACAATCAAACAATGCCTCTACTTGAACCTCGTAAATTCCTTGGTTCGAACTATCCCCTACTTTTTTATCAGATTTTCTATAAGACATTGTACCTACAAGAAAAGAATAGCAATAAAATATTTCTCACCCAAATTCTCACTAGTCACTCCAAAATAAATCACTAACACTCCATTTTTTTTCCTTCACCACAAATACTCACAATCACTCCAAAAGAAATGCCCCACTCAAATATTTTTTTCACTCAAATTGAGAAATCACATTATGGAGTACGCTTATGCTTTGTGTATCAAACTCACAAGTCCAAACTTGTAGTCACTTGTAAATTGAATCACATAGACCATACAAAAATGAGTGACTCGGAAGATTCGAATATGACACAACAATAGAAAGCAAGAAGAAAAAATTTTAATGCTAGATGAGCACCAAAATTTTGACCACTGTGTATATAAATATTTTCTCCTTTTTTAGAATTTTCGGTCCCTTGTTTTTTTGACCGATTTTCTATTTTTTTTTAATTTCGATTTTTTTATAGCTTGTAGCACAAGTAACAACGAAACTTGGTCGATAAGATGAAGAAATAAACGAACGTAGACACTCAACAAGGAATAGACTCAAATGAAAAACGAAGAATGAAGAAGAATCAAAGATATTGAGACGATAACTACTTGTCTCAAAACCTTTGCTCTTGATACCAAATGATACGAAGAACGAAGAACGAGAAATGAAGAATGAATATCAAAATATATGATACGATTTACTTGAATCAAAGGAACCGTGCTCCAATTACCAAATGATATGAATCTTGTTGGACATGAAAAGCGAACACGAACTTGATAAATTTGCACCCTCGATTCAATGAACAAAAGATCCAAAAGTGTTGTCTCGATATTTGAAACAAGTAATTTTGTGATATTCACCCCTAAACTATGAAGTTTAGTACCAAATAAACACGATAGAAACAATTGAATTCGAAGGAACCTTCAAAAAAACTTGTCTTTGACAATCCATGATGAAAATCAATCGACAAACACCATAGAGTAAGAACTTTGATAAGTTTGATTTTGAACAAAGAAAAAGTTTCAATGAATTGACAACAATCAATAATCTCAATATGAATAAACTTATTGTATCTAGTGGCTTGCGTACAACTTAAATAGTTAAAATTTAACAAAAATACGCAACCAAAAGTTTCCTAATAGTTCCAAAACACTCAAAATAGTTAAAATAATATAAAATATAAAATATATCAAATATTTACGTCGCATACACAAACATTCCAAAGTGTGTGTGTCGTACGATCAGCGCATGGGTGTTGAACTAGAAGGCACAGGGTGCGGGGGTGCTCTTGGATGGCGCGGGGATGCTGTGTAGGGCTCGGGGGCGCCCTCCTTGGGTGCAGGGGCACTAGGCTTGGCGCTGGGGCGCCTAAAACAAGGCATTGGGGCGCCTACTGGGGGGGTCAATATCTTGATCTTTTAACACTTGAATCATGTTGAAATGATCTCCAACTTGGTTTCCATGCTTCTCAAATCTTTCAAGACTCGTTACCGCCCTTGCAAACATTTCTTGAAGTACCTCCTTGAATCTCTTGCTTCGACCTCTTGTTATTGGTCCTTGTGGTAGCTCCAACGGATCCCTAAAATGATTAAAAATTTGATCATCTTGCTAGTCATCTATGATAGCATCATCTCTACTAGTCAAGAACACTCGACTAGACCCCAGAATAACCAAAAGGGACGTGAACTGATGTACTTGGAAGAATAATATTTTCCAGTCACGCTTTTAAAATGACAATCAGTTGTGCCTAAACCACTTTTAGATAAAGTTTCCCATAGAAACTCAATGGATATGTTAAAAGGATTCAGGGGCACTACCAGTGTACTATGACCAATACTGATGACATGGACTAGAGGACAGAAAAATGGCTAGCATTTTTTGGCAGCAAATCCGTTTTGAAAAATGTGACCGTTTCAGAATTTCTTCTATAAATAAAGGTTGGAATTCAGTTGTGAAGTCTCTCCAAGATTTTCTAATTTCTAACTTCTAAGCATTATCAAGCTTTCGAAAGTCAACTGAATTTTCAAAACGCGAAAGATAAAAAATATAAAAGCACACTCTTCGAGTTCTTATCCGATTAGTTTTCAAGGATCAATTTGTGCTGATATTTGAGTTGTAAATCTGTAGTAGCCTGGTTCCATTTTACAAGGTTAAGTGATTAATTATGTTCAAAATGGATAAAACATGATTAAGGAATTTTTATATGACCTAACAGACCAAGAAAGCGGATCCATAATGACCAAAAATGGTTAGTAGGCTATTTTGGTTCGGGTGGGTTCGGAAGGACCGAACCCAGTTCGAAAGGTCTGAACACTTTGGAATGTAAGTTGGAGTTTGGAAGGTGTAGGAGAGATCTGATGGCACGATCCCACAATCGGAGCTTTTGAACTCATGCATATTGGTGTCTTATGTGTTGTCAACTTTTTAGTGACACGTGCCATAGATTGGAAAGTCCGAACCCGATCGGAGCATTCGAATTGCGCATTCATGCGACATGTCCCTCATGCAGGATCAGAACTTCCGGTCTAGATATCGGAGCTTCCGATCTCTGCATATAAATATAGGGTACGAGATCACATTTTTAACACTAATTCACCAACTCTCTCTCTCTCTCTCTCTCTCTCTCTCTCTCTCTCTCTCAATTTTAAGTAGTTTTAGGGGTTTTCCAATCATCTTTGGCAAGGGGAAAGCCTTGGCGAGGTGTCCTGGAGTCGTAGCGGAGTTGTACCCAAGTTCTGAGGCATTCAACTTTAGCGGGCTGACGACGGACGAAGGTATAACTCTAGTTCCTATAAATATTTTGGGAGTATCTATTAGTTTAGTTAAGATTTTTAGATCAATTTTAGTGATATATGGTTATCCTAATTTGTAGAGATGGACTGTAGTTGCTTGCACATCTAGGACTATTATTAAGGTATGAAAGTACTGTTCGAGATATACAGACTGAATATGCATTTATTATTTTTTGCATTGTTTATATGACATGATTTTATCTGCATATTACCTGTCACGATATTATGCTTCATGCATTATCATATTGATCTTATACCCTTGAGATAGTCGATAGTAGGGCACTCACCCTACGTGTAGTTGATGGTTGGATACGTGGACTCGTGATCAGGTCACCTATATCCAAATTGTCTATATGAGCCACTTACTGGTGGGATGGCACAGAGTGCTATATACCTGGGACCCGAGCCAATGAGCAGGATTTCTTGACCTTGAGTCTTGGTACCCGCACACTTTCATTGATGATCATATAATATTTGTATACTTATACTCTCGTGTTGAGCGTAGTTCGCTCATGTCCGTATTTCTGTGTTTTTTGGGCACCCCATTCGACAGGGTAGTTGCAGGCAGTTTTCCTGAGGATATGGGGACTAGAAGGTGACCAAGGCAGGATTGTAGGGTTAGCCGCTAGGTTTTACTTCTTTTGAATTAAGTTAATTCGATTGGATTGTATTAATTGGATTTTATCGCTGGCTGTATTATGCCAATTTAGTATTTTGACTTAATTCCGCAGTTACTCTGATTATGTTTATTTATAGTTTAATTGCATGCATAATTTTTTGATTAGTAGATGATCACGGTGCGGATAACTACATTTATGGTATCAGAGCATGCAATAAAATTCTTTGGGACATAGTATTGACATTTGAGTTATCCTTTTAGAATACAAATTTGATTCGATAATGATAGCAGTGATATGAGTTGGAATATCAAGACACTTAAGCTTTTCCAAGATCTTCATCACCAAGATTTGCATCAGAGACTCGCTTTACGTGGATCCCAGCAAGATTAAACTGGAAGAGATGCTCTAGTTTTGAACTCCAGGTACTTCTCAGGGTTGGTTGGAGCACATGAAATGCTATGGTCCATCCAGCTTTGACCAAGGAAGATACCACTGAAAATTCTCCACTAGTAGTTGGAGAGATTTTCGTAGGAATTTTGTCTCATCTATCAGATAAGGAACCCAAAAATATTTGAAGGATCCGGTAGATTAGCAATATCTTTTAGATCTTGTGAGGGAGAGGGTGCAAAAGTAACCCATGGAGACCTTTGACTGAAGACGGACGGAAATCTCACGTTCAAAATTAGTATACGAAATGAAAGATTTCCGCATTTAGTCAGATTATAAGTTTTGTATCAGAATTTTTTGTAATAACTTCTGTTGTAAGAATTTGAATCATTGTATTCCAGAAATTTGATGTATTGGTAAATAATATCATTTTCACATCCTTTGGTGTGATTTGATTTGAATTTAGGCTGTTGGTTTCTGTTAAATGGATTTGTAATAAGAATTGTACAACACAAGGGTTTTTGATTTAGCATTTGATGCAATTCTAGTACTTGGTTTTGAGGTAAAAATGAATTCAGAATTGGATCATTTTCTAGTGATTGGTTGATTGGTATTCAACTTCAGTTACTTTTGTATAATCTGATTAGAGTTATACATGTTGTTGAATGATTAGTGTTTTTGGGTGTTTACCCTAGATTGTGCCAGTAAATTATTTGACTTTGAGGTTTGTGCCAAGGATGACGTGTTTTAACAAGGGCATGATTCATACCAGTGTGTTTGGTTTGAGCTGAGCAGTTTTCTTAGATCAGATGATTCAGTTTGGATTTTGCTAAGATAGTTGTCAAGTGATTATAGGTTCATTAGTATAAAATGAAGGATTATGCCAAGTACTGTGGACTGTGTGAACTATTTACTAGACGGAAAGGAAGCGCGACCCTATACCAACATTACTCTGGAAACCTTTTGTGTTTCAGGGGGAGGATGTGTTTGGGGAAGGCTACCTTAGTTTAGTGGTACTGCAACAGTCACAGAGGTGTTTTTTCAGTTGGGTTCTTTTGTAAGGAATAAGTATCATATCATCTGACTTCGTCAGAGATACAGTTTGAGATTTTCAATTGTCAGAATAGTCTGAGAATTGTTATTCCTCGACGAGTGATCGTTCTGAACAGATAAGCTATGCATTTGTCATTTAACTAGATGGATATATATATTATGTGGACGGATTGTTACCAGTGATCATTTAGATTATCGTCTAACTTTGTCAGAGATATGAAATGGAGTATTCTTGTGATTAATTGTCCAAGGTGATTAATGATTCTTTGATTATAATTAATTCAGAACTCAGTGCACGATTTAGTGTTTATTCCTATTTAGACAGGAAAAACTTTGATAGTAGATCCAGGCTGGTACAGTATTGGTTGCAGAGATTGCTATTGATTACCGTCTGACTATATCAAAAATAGGTGTAAATAACTCGATTTCGGTAATCATGTGATTCCAAGTGTTTTAAATTAGATGAATTCTGGAGAAGTTGTGATTCAGAGATTAGAATTTTTTGATCAGCAGAGTAAAGTTTTAGTGATAAAAAACCGGAAAAAGGTTGCTTTAATTGATTGATCTTTTCAAGCTAAGTGCGATGCCGCAGTGGATCAATACCAATAGATAATACTGTTTAGTATGATGAGTATCGAATTGTAGTTTGGTAATGGATATTGTGAATCCTAAGGTAAGTTGGGATAGTTCTGTAAGTCTGTTGTGCTTAGGGACTTAGTCAGATGTTGACCTCAAAAAAGGATATCTGGATTCACATAGATTGTTGACGTTCAGAAATGTAATCTATCAGAAATGTTTGTGAAATTTTTTTCATAATTGTCTTCTACCTAAGGAAAATAGTGGAGATTTAACTCTTGATATTATGGTAATGATAACCCTTATTGACTAAATTAATGACATCTGTCAGCAATTAGACGATTGGATTAGTATGACTAAATTAGTGGAGATCTCTTGATATTGTGGCTCAGTCGGAACTTGTTTTCGGAGTGTATCTGTTGCATTACAGAGTTAGTGGAACCAATAAAAGACAAAGTATGTATTATGTTTTCAAAAAACCTGACTTTTTATTATACCTATTTTGGTACTACATGATGTTAATCCAGTCATATGAGATTAGACTGGGTAATTGATATGAGTTTATCTTAAAATGTTAATTTTGAGGAATGGTATATAGAACATGGTACTTAGGAATCTTGGTAGTTTTCTGGAGAAATTTTAAAGATAGGTTTTGATTTAACAAGATAGCATCAATTGATTAGACATGAGGAAAGAACAGTAGCTGAGACCTATGGTTTTCGGGTCTGGCAGTAATATTGTCACTGATTTTCTCGGGATATCTTTTGGATGCGTTAGATCATTATTGTGACTGGATAATAGAGTCGATTCAAGTAGGGATGATAAGACTTTGAAATTATCAAGTGACTCGTTTTGTGCTTCTCAGGACCAGTTAGTCAGGAAATGATGAAGGTTTATTTTTGTCAATGAGATCATAATTGACATCATTTTTATTGAAATTTTGGTAATGTTATTTCTAGTTTTACGCTATGAGACAGATGTAATTATTCAATCCAGATTTTTAGTACCAAGAGTGGTATTAATCAACTTGATTGTTTAGTAGTATTGGAAGTTGTTCCTCAAGTATAACCCAGAATGTTTCTGGAGGACAAGTATTGTGGACAACGATGTTTTTATAGTACGGGGGAGTGGCATAGACTTGGCGATTTTCGCATTAGTGGTATGCTTTTGAGTATAAAGATTTAGCCTATGGCGATAAGAGAAATTTTGATTTTCTCTTCTGAAGTTGATTGATTTGAATTTTGGCATTGCTTGCCAATATTTTGTAGACAATTTCAATCATGATTTGTCCATTGGGATTACAGAGATCAGTGTCAAACTAGATCAGTGATACAATGGAGTTTCATCGAGTTTATCTACTTAATGAGGTTAGTTGTTGGTAGAAAAATGATTTGCTCGAGGATATTTGTGCAAACCATTGTTAACTTTTCCAAGTATGAGGGAATTGATAATGAGTAGTTTAAAGAACTACCAGTTTTATCTAAAGATATTGCTGAGGGTCAATGTCTAACACTAGTTGGTTGAGAATTAATTAGATATAAGAGGAATCTCAAATAGAAAAATAGAAACTATTGTGATAAATCAGCAGTGCTTTGAGATCTTTTAAAGTTTCAGGAAACTCATTTAATGAGTTGTCAGTGATATTCGGTGAGATTCTTGTGAATTTTAAAATTTAGTTTAATAAAGTTGAACGTAAAATTTTGTATGATTTAATTGAGATTAAGGAATGACTCCAATATTGATTATCAGCTAGATATTGGAACAACTAGATCACTATTTGAATTTAGCCAAATGAGTAGAAGATTCGATGATTGAATTTTTTGGCTTGTCTATCAGTGTTTGTAATTCTTATCATAGGAAAATGATAAAACCTGGTAAAAATTTTTGGAATACAGTAGGGTAATTCCAGATAGACCGTATTTAGTTTCGATATACAGTAGGGTAATGCCAGATAGACTGTATTCAGTTTTGGTAACAGAGTAAAGGTGGATTTTACTATTGTGGGATGAGTCACTTGTAGTAAACCATCTGCAATATAAGTAAATCAAGAATATAATGATGATTAACTGGCTAAAACAAGATTTAAGAATCAAAGAAAGGCTCAAAAAAGGGATTCTGATCTCAGGAAGTTCGGAGGATGGATCGGAGGATCGGTCCGATCGCATCCGGATAAGTGGATGAGGAATTGATTTGAAAGGAGGCTAATATCAGATGCTCCGAAGGTCGGATCGGACGGTCCGTTCATATTTCTTCAGAAGTGACGTCACAAGCCAGGACACGTGTTCAGACATGGTTGCTGGGTGAGTTTGGACGGTCCGAACTCTGTCTATAAATAGAGGGCCGAGGATTCATTTTCAAGTGCACCTTCCAAATCCTCTCTCTTGTTCTTAGCTATTTTTGGGTCAATTTAGGGGTTTTTAGGCGTCGTATTGGGAAGCGGAAGTGGCGGAGCGCTTCGGAGGCATTCGCGGAGCTGTGCCTAAGTTTTGAGGAGATCGTCATCAAAGGTCTGACTACGGACGCAGGTATAACTCCGGATCCCTAAAGAGTTTAGGGAGTATGAGATAGCTTAGTTAAGGCTTTTAGGATATTATTAGTGATATGGTAATTATTTCTTATAGGATTGGACTGTGAGTACCTAGATCGCTAGGTTGCTAGGGTGCTCGGGGTTTCTTTCTTAGAGGTACGGACGTATTATCTGAGATACCAGGTTGAATATACATGTATTGTGTTTGCATGTTTTATGTGACATTATTATGTGCATTGATATTATGCAGCATGCATATACACGTTGAACTTTATGCCTTGTTTTGCATAGCCAGTAGATGGGGTCGCTCAGCCCCGTATTTTTAGTGGATGGTTTTCAATGGACTTGGAACCATTTATATCCATGGTTTTATGGTATGGAAGCCACCTCCTGAAGCGATGACCCAGCTTGTTACATACCATGGTGTCTTGACTGAGCATTTTTCCTGGATAGGTTTTCCAGTACCCTTCATACTGCATATGCATGCATGATATATGTATATTCGTACTTCTGTACTGAGCGTTATGCTCACGTCCAAGTGATTTGTGTTGGACACCCTATTCGATGGGGCATAACTTAGGTTGGATGGGCCCGGAGGCAGTGGTCGTTGAGCTACAGTGGTCGCGTGGTGATCCTACTTTCCATTTCAGGTTGTTAGGTTGAACTTCTAGTGCTTTCCGTTCGATGGGGTTGTATAATAATTATATTTTGCCCGATTTTTCTTCCGGTGTATGTTGTATCTTTTGGATTAAGTTTCCACTGGATTATTGTAAATCTTATTTAAGTTTTATTTGCATGCTTAATCTCTGATTTGTTTAGTGATTCCTGGTTGAGTCACTACATTTATTGGTATCAGAACATGCATTGAATTTGAGATCTAGAAAAGCGGTTTTGGGAATAATTCTTGTTACCTTTTACCAGATGGCGGGCTATGACGAGAGTCAAGGTAGCGAAAGTGGACACTGGGATGGTGGAGATCATGAGCGCCATCGAGGCCGTCGGCATCCTCGCGATGATCGGCGTCGGTTCAGTATGCATAGTTTTCTGTAGATGGGTCCTAAGCCACTAGTTGGAAGAGAATCGCCGGAAGATGTTGAGATTTGGCTGCAACGTATGGAGAATTTCTTCCGTGAATTTGGGTGTAATAAAGAACAAAAGATGGAGACTCTTAATTTTCTTGTAGAGGGTCGTTCACAGAAATGGTGGAATTCCACATCAGCTTCTTTCGTAGCCGCGCTAGGCACCGCTACTTGGGCAGAATGTCGTACAACTTTTTAGATATTGTAATTTTATCCTACATTCCGTCAGGCAAAAGCCAGTGAGTTGCTGAGTTTACGTCAAGGCAAGATGTCTATTGATGATTATCAGCAGAAGTTTTTCGATCTACTTTCGTATAGCCCAGAGATCTTTTCCAGTTCCGAGATGAAGTATAATATGTTCCTCCAGGGTCTCAATCCGGAGATTCATGGTCATGTTGCGGTTGGTGACGATATGACGTACGAGGGTCTGGTGAGCTGATGTCATCAGGCGGAGGACAACATTCAGCGTAACAGGTCCTTTCTCTCTTCTTCCAGGCCAGCTAGCTCATTGGGTTCAAGGACTCAATCATTCAAGAAACAAGGCATGTCTTCTTCTTCTTCTGGTTCCAGTTCAGGCGGAGTTCACCACTTTGGAAAGAGGAAGGGCCAAGGACAGTGTGCTACTTGTGGAGGTGGTCACCCGACTGAGAAATGCCGCATGTCAAGAGCTTGTTTTCAATGTGGAGAGATTGGCCATATGAAGAGGGATTGTCCACAGGGTACCGGAGGATCAGCGCTTGGTTCTGGTTCTCATCCTTTTGTCCCACAGAGGTCGCAGGGACAGTCTATTGGGAGCACCAATCAGAGACCTCGTGTTCTCGGACAGGTGTTTGTGCTGAGTCAGGATCAGATTCAGCAGGAGAATGAGGATGTTATAGCAGGTATATTTCTTTTATGTGGCATTCCTGCATTTGTTCTCATCGACACTGGTGCATCGCATTTCTTTATTCCAGCAAGATTTCTTAAGCGCTATAGGTTTCCGCATGCCTTTAGACGTAGTGTTATCTATGTCTACTTTGACTGGTCATTCAGCTTTGGCCAAGCATTTAGTCTTGGGATGTACATTAGAGTTTGAAGTCTCTGAGTTGATAGCGAACCTTATGGTTCTAGCGATGGAGGACTTTGACTGCATTTTGGGTATTGATATCTTGACCTCTTATAGATCAACGGTGGATTATTATAAGAAGATTGTTCAGTTTCGTCTGGTTGGGGACTGTAGTTGGTTCTTCTATGGTGAGGGAGCGCGATCCCTTATGCCTCTGGTCTCAGCTTTGAGGGCCGGACATGCTTTAGAGGTTGGTGGGGAAGGCTACATTATCCATGTGGTTGATACAACCATAGGTAGAAGGTCTTTAGAGGAGTTACCCATAGTTTGTGAATACCCAGACGTTTTTCCAGAAGATATTCCTGGATTTCCTCCTATCCGAGAGGTCGAGTTTGGGATTGAACTTGTAGCAGGGATGACTTTGATTTCTCGAGCGCCTTATCGACTAGCACCAGCAGAGATGAGAGAGTTGCAACAACAGTTGCAAGATTTGTTGGATAAGGGATATATCCGATAGAGCGTGTCACCTTGGGGGGCGCCAGTTCTTTTTGTCAAAAAGAAGAATGGTTCTATGCATCTCTGTATCGACTATCGACAGTTGAACCGTGCGACGGTTAAAAATAAATAACCTCTGCCACGGATTGATCATTTTTTCCATCAGCTTCAGGATACCGCCGTGTACTCCAAGATTGATTTGCGGTCAGGGAATCATCCGTTGCGTGTTCGAGATGTGGATATCTCGAAGACAACATTTCGTACCCGATATGGTCACTATGAGTTTTTAGTGACGCCTTTTGGGCTAAGGAATGCGCCTACGGTGTTCATGGATTTGATGAACAGGGTATTCCACGATTACCTAGACAAGTTTGTCGTTGTCTTCATTGACGACATTTTGGTCTACTCGCGCAGTGTTGATGAACATGCGCAGTACTTAAGACTTGTACTGCAGATTCTCCGTGAGAATCAGTTGTATGTCAAGTTTAGCAAGTGAGTTTTGGATTGACCGAGTGATATTTATTGTTCATGTTATCTCTCTAGAAGGAGTATCTGAAAGAGTGGGTGCCCGGTGAGCCAACTTGTGGCTAAGGGCTTTTATGACTCTATGTATAAACAATCTTTTGTTTAATATAATTTACACTTATATAATGACATTTACTTTATATTTTATCATATTATTATGTTATGACATACTATAAGATGTTTAGATGAAGACCTTGAATATACTATAGTGTATGTAAGATGTGGTAGCACATGGGGATGACTATCATGAAACACATCTCAAAGTCACTGTATATTCTAAACAGTTCCTAGTCAATTGAGCCGTCCGTTAATAAGGATAAGGATCGCTCGAGATTGAGACTAGCATTTGCGATGCCGAGTACCACGTTTCATTGGTATGGAACATAGAGATGTTCAAAGCATGCAAATGGATATTCATACGATGAATGATCGAACTACCCTATCCGGACTTTCCAAGTGGTTATCACTTATCGAGTGGATAAAGTCCGCGGTTTTGGTTGTACACCATTAGTCCTTACTACTTGAAACATCATTGAGACTCTATATGCTAGTACTGTACTTTGACTTGTTTACCGACTCTATTGGGGTCATCAGGTGTCGGGATTGGGTACAGTTACGACACATATAGGAGTCGATGCTTTGTTGTCAATGATTCACCACATACTTGCGAGTGTGGATATCCTATGCAATCTGAGGAGATATTAGTGTGACGTATCTCTGGCCAGAGTACATGATGTGTTTTAAGAAATGGTTTCTTAGTAGCACATGCGATGTCACTATTTGATCTTCAAGATGCATTGCATAGTTATCGAATCTCGAATGACTCTCGATTTACCAATGGTTGTTGATACGATCGGGATATATGGATGAAGGGACCGTACTGTACGCTAACCAAAATCTATTGGTTCTTGCAGGCACAATCAGTGATACCTAGGGAATCATGGGGAGATGTTGCTAGGCGCTCTTACAATGATTCGATGGGCAAGTCGGAAATTGTTGTTCCGAGTCACAAGAAGTTGTGATCCCACGGCTAGCTGTATCCCTGAACCATTGAGGGTCACACAAGTAATGAATTTTTAATCCCCGTTGAGATAATTAAATTTAAAGAGTTAAATTTAGTGAATAAAGAAGTGGGACTTCTTATTTAAGAGTAGAGGGAGTAAGATTTCCTAAAATGACATAGTGATGGACATTTTTGGAAACCACTGAATTCGGATTCAGAAAATTTATCTTGACTTTAAAAGATGCAGAAATGGTTTCTGTGCACATTGGTGAAATTGGTTTATCAATCTGAGTTACGATGAATTTTATATTAATTTCTGAACATGCGGGCTTTGCTTGTCAGGCTTGAACTTAGGACTAATGGGCCTTAAGCTGTTAGCAGCCCACATTATAAATAAGTTATTGCAGTACAGAAATTACATACAACTTACACTCAGATTTTCGAAAACCCTAGCCTCCAGTCTAGGAATTTCGGCCGCCCCCCTCTCTCTGTCTTAGAGAATTTTCAGTTTGCGAATTTCGAATTTGCAGTCTGAATTAGAAGATCATATCTATTCTATCTCTTCGTAGAAACTTCTGATAGACTTTCTAGTGCAGTCTATTAGAGGAATTAAACTTCTGTTCGTGGACCTGATTGAAGAATTGTTCGTTCATCAGTTCCTGGGATATACAACAAGAGCAGTTTAATCTGTTGGTGTCCATAATCTCGTTTCGAGATTTTAAGGTAAAATTTATATCGTTTAAATTTTATATTATCAATTTTAATTGTAGGAATTTGATACCCATATGGAATCGTTCCATATAAAATTTTAAAACTTCCGCTGCACCAGGTATCACTTTCTTTTTCAATTCGGAGAACGACCGTGTTCCAACAGTGGTATCAGAGCCAGGCTGTTCTCGGATTTTACGATTAAAATTTTATCGATTGTACAAAGCCTCGATTTTTCAGAAAAATAAAACGGAAAAGAAGAAAAAAATATTTTCGGGCTGCCCGCTGCCCGAAGGCAGTGAGTAGCGCCGCGTGCAGCCCTGCGCGAGCTAGGGCAAGCGTTTCCCTAGCCCGCGCAGCTAGGCCGCATGGAGCGGCCCAGCGGCTGGGCTGGACGAGTCCAGCCCAGCGACGGGCGGGCAGCCCGGGATTGTCCCGGGCTGCCCAAAAAATTTTTTTTTATTAAAAATTAAATTTTTTCGTGAATTATGAATTTTAGCCCAAAATGGTTTTGGGCCCAGTTTTTGGCCCGATTGAAAATTGTTTCAGTTGGTCCACGAGGCAATGGGTCAAAATTGTTTGAGCCCAAAATTTTTAAGAAAATTAATTTTTGGATAAATTTTGAATTTTGGAAATTTATAAATTTAATCCCATAAATTAAATCTTTAATTATTAATTTTGGTACAATTGATAATAAAATATGATTTTATGTATAAAATTGGATTTTATATGTAAAATATGATTTTATGGATAAACTAGATAAAATATGATTTTATATATAAAATACGATTTTATATATGAAATATGATTTTATCTATTTATATTTATTGCCATTGCATGATATCCAATAAATTAATTTTTGAATTAAATATTATTGGATAAGGATGATCGATTGCCATGACCAATATTATAGGTGTATCTTAGGTTGTTTACATTTGACTTTATTATTGATTGTTGGGTTTTATTAATGGGCCTGGTTTATGGCCCAAATTTGATTTTATCATTTGTAATAAAAGTGGGCCTGGTTTATGGCCCGTTCCCACCCCTACAATGTATCCCTTTATTTGTCATAGTAATTTATTGTAAATTCACTAGAAATAGTGGGAGTTTTTGAAGATGGAGGTGGGACCAGCAAGCAATGATAAAGACTGAAGAAATGTAAATTGGAAGCACAATGTAATAGGATTGCATTGCATACTTGCATATCACCTAGGATTGGACTTAGACTCGTGATTGGCAACCACGGGTCAATTAGTAATGGAATCGATCATCCTAAAATATAATATATGATATTATCATTGTATGCATGTTTAGACTAAATTGTATGAATCCCGCAAGCATACAAATTTTAAAATGATGAGACAAATTTTCAAAATTAAAATCCCTCATTTTAAATATGATTTAAAATTGATATCAAGATAAATAAAGGAAATTTAAATATTGTTTAAATGTTCCTACCTTCCATCAACGATCAATGTATGAGATGCTACCCGCGAATACGGTTCGGCTCATATTATTGGGGGGGCCCGTTCGTCGGAAAGCTGTACATTGGATCGACACATGTTGTAAGTTGGATGGAACTCCCATGGGATTGGCTCATATTATTGGGGATCCACATGGCGACCGTCCATCACAACTTGATATTGATGGGCCATCTTGACATGTCACAATAAACGGCGTCATATTATTGGGCCCTTATTGGACATGAGGTAAAAACATGGAGGTTGCTTTGGAAGCAATTGGGCTCTACCTTTTGAAAATTATGGTTGACTGATATTATTTGGGACTATAGTTTGTCAATTGGACTCCATGTTCCCACTAAAGAAAATTTTTCTCGTTTTCACTAGAGGGTAGTGAAATCGTTAAAATAGTGGGAGTGAGATTCATAAAATAAATTTCGCCGATTTTATGTCTTAGTAAATTAATTAAACAATCACTGATTATTGTCTGTTTCTTTTCAGTATTTCATTAAGGTGAATTCGCGCAATCCACTATTCTCTATTCTCGAACAAAATAAACTGACTGGCGCAAACTATACGGAATGGTTCCGTAAGTTGAAGATTGTCTTGACCTCGGAGAAGATGTTCTACGTGTTAGAAAAATCTCCTCCGAAGGAAGCACCAGCTGATATAAGTCCAGAAGAGTTGGCCAAACTTGATAAATGGTGGGACCATGATATCAAGGCAAAATGCTATATGCAAGCTTCGATGTCTGATGAACTCCAGAGGCGATTTGAGGATACCGTGAATGCTGCTGACATTCACGTACAACTCAAGGAACTTTTTGGGGCTCAATCGAGAGCTGAAAGGTTCGCTACTGTAAAAGAGTTAATGACATGTCGCATGCGTGAAGGGACTTCGGTCCGTGATCATGGGGTACGCGTGATTTGGCTCATTCAGAAGTTGGTAACGCTTGAATTGGTATTGGAGCATGAACTCAATGTGGACTTATTACTTCTCTCTCTTCCTTCATCGTTTGATAGTTTTGTGGTGAATTTCAATATGAACAAGATAGAGGCCTCCCTTGAAGAGATGGTCAATATGCTTGTAACTTATGAAGCGACTTTAAAGAAGGATAAACCGGTTCTCTTGGTGGGCTCCTTTTCTTCTGCTAAGAAGGGGCCAAGTACAAAGGGTAAGAAACGTTCTACCCCATCCAAGAAAACCGGAACCGTGAAGAAGAACAAGACAAAGGCTTCAAACATGGAAAAGTCCAAGGATGTTTGCCATCACTGCAAGAAACCCGGTCACTGGAATTGTAACTGCAAGGAATATCTAGAGCAGTTGCGAACTGCGAAGGGTATGTTTTATATTGAAATAAATGTTTCACTTAATACTACTTCTTGGGTATTGGATACCGGATGTGGATCTCACATTTGCAATGATTTGCAGGTGATGACAAGAAGTCGCAAGCTTAGAATGGGTGAGACCCAGCTGAGGCTCGGAAATGGTTCTAGAGTTGAAGCCAAAGCTGTGGGAGACGTTTATTTAATTTTGCAGAACAATTTTAAGTTACTTTTGAGAGATGTTTTATTTGTTCCAGACTTGATTAAAAACATTATTTCTGTTTCTATGCTTGATAGAGATGGTTTTTCTTGCAATTTTGTGAATGAGATTTGCAATATTTACAAGAATGAATGTTTGATTGGAAATGGACAACTTGAAAACGATCTATATAACTTAAAATTAAAAGACGTTCCAATAAATTATGTTGATAAACCGGTAACAACGAACAAAAGGAAAATCGATAGTCAAAACCCGGCAAACCTTTGGAATGCTAGGCTAGGTCATATTTCATCAAGGAAGATGAACAAGCTAGTGGGAGAGGGCATGTTTGATATGTCTGATATTAACTCTCTACCTACTTGTGAGTCCTGCCTGAAAGGAAAAATGACTAAATCTCCTTTCAAAGGAAAACCTGAGCGTAGTCAAAATCTATTGGATTTGATCCATACGGATGTTTGCGGACCATTTAGTATTGGTACAAAATTTGGTCACACCTACTGCATTACCTTTACTGATGATTATTCTAGGTATGGGTACTTATATTTGATGAAATATAAGTCTGAATCATTTGAAAAGTTCAAAGAATTCAAGGCTGAAGTAGAAAACAAAATAGGTAAGAGGATTAAAGCACTTCGATCAGATCGAGGTGGAGAATACTTGAGTACCGAGTTTTTGAGCTATCTAAAAGAGAATGGGATTCTCTCTCAGTGGACTCCTCCTATGACACCTCAGCTTAATGGTGTTTCGGAGCGTCTCAATCGAACTTTGTTGGACATGGTTCGATCCATGATGAGCTTAACTGAGCTCCCACCTTCGTTTTGGGGCTATGCTCGTGAAACGGCGGTATTGTTGTTGAACAACGTTCACACTAAAGCAGTGAACAAAACACCATACGAGTTATGGAATGGAAAAGCTCCTAAGTATTCGTACTTGAGGATTTGGGGATTTCCTGCTTACGTGAAGCAGACAGTGGGAGATAAGTTGGATAGTCGATCCACCTTATGTTATTTTGTAGGGTATCCGAAGAATTCAATCGGATATTATTTCTATCATCCTACTGAAACAAAAGTGTTTGTTTCAAGGAATGCCACCTTCTTGGAGAAGGAGTTCTTATTGGATAAGAAAGGCAAGATGATGGAACTCGAAGAAATTCGAGAAGAACCCAAGATACAAAATAATGATCCTACACCTCAGGAACCATTGATTGACACGCCTATTACTAGAAGATCCGAGAGGACTTCTAGGCCTCCTATTAGATATGGTTTTCTTCTTGAAGGGGATCAAAGTGAACCCGACATTGGATGTGATCCAAGAAACTTCAAGGAAGCAATTTCTGATGCAGATTCGAATTTATGGCTTGAAGCTATGCAGTCGGAAATAGATTCGATGCATACAAACCAAGTTTGGACTTTAGTAGATCCTCCCAATGGAATTGTTCCAATAGGGTGTAAATGGATCTATAAGAGAAAACTTGGGCCTGATGGAAAGGTACTGACCTACAAGGCACGATTGGTGGCAAAAGGTTATACTCAAAGACAAGGAGTTGACTATGATGAAACTTTTTCACCAGTTGCAATGTTCAAGTCCATAAGAATTCTTATTGTCATAGCAGCATGGTATGACTATGAGATATGACAAATGGATGTGAAGACTGCATTTCTTAATGGAAACATTAAGGAAGAAATCTATATGATGCAGCCCAAGGGATTCACATCCATGGGAAGCGAACATAAGGTATGCAAGCCTCAGAGAGCGATCTATGGTCTCAAACAAGCATCGAGAAGTTGGAACCAGAAATTTGATGAAACAATAAAGGATTTTGGTTTCATCAAGAACCCGGAGGAACCGTGCGTGTACAAGAAAGTAGTTAAGGATGCTGTGACATTCTTAGTACTTTATGTTGATGACATCTTACTCATTGGGAATGATGTAGGGATGTTGTAGTCAACAAAGATATGGTTATCAGGTAGATTCTCGATGAAGGATTTGGGTGAGGCGTCCTATATTCTAGGGATAAAGATCTATAGAGATAGATCTAAGAGAATGATAGGACTTACTCAAGCTACCTACATCGACACTATATTGAAAAGGTTTTCAATGGATGAGTCCAAGAGAGGACATCTACCTATGTGTCATGGAGTCTCTCTATCCAAGTCTATGTGTCCCAAGACTGACGAAGAGATAGAGAAAATGACACACATACCATATGCGTCAGCCATAGGGAGTATCATGTATGGGATGATATCCACCAGATCGGATGTGGCATTTGCTCTGAGTGTCACGAGCAGATATCAAGCCAATCTCGGTCAAATGCATTGGATAGCCGTGAAGGATATTCTTAAGTACTTGAGAAGAACTAAGAATGTATTCATGGTTTATGGAGGAAGAGAACTGAAATTGGAAGGCTATACCGACTCTAGCTTCCAAAGTGACGTGGATGATTCGAAGTCAACCTCTGGATTTGTGTTCATGCTCAATGGCGGTGCTGTCTCTTGGAAGAGTTCCAAGCAGGACACCACAGCGGATTCCACCACTGAGGCAGAATACATTGCGGCATCAGCTGCTGCTAAAGAGGCCGTTTGGATGAGGAATTTCGTCCAAGAGTTGGGCGTTATTCCTGAAGCTGTTGGTCCAGTCCCGGTGTACTGTGACAACACGGGTGCCGTTGCTCAGGCAAAGGAACCAAGGTCTCATCAAAGATCCAAACACGTACTGAGGAAATATCACATCATCCAGCAGATCGTGGAAAGAGGAGACATCACTGTCGAGAGAGTGGCCTCTGCAGATAATATCGCTGATCCACTTACTAAGACCTTGCCAGGACCATTATTTGACAAGCATCGCGAAGCAATGGGACTACGTAGTATGACTAGTTGGCTTTAGGGCAAGTGGGAGATTGAAAGAGTGGGTGCCCGGTGAGCCAACTTGTGGCTAAGGGCTTTTATGACTCTATGTATAAACAATCTTTTGTTTAATATAATTTACACTTTTATAATGACATTTACTTTATCTTTTATCATATAATTATGTTGTGACATACTATAAGATGTTTAGATGAAGACCTTGAATATACTATAGTGTATGTAAGATGTGGTAGCACATGGGGATGGCTATCATGAAACACATCTCAAAGTCACTGTATATTCTAAACAGTTCCTAATCAATTGAGCCGTCCGTTAATAAGGATAAGGATCGCTCGAGATTGAGACTAGCATTTGCGATGCCGAGTACCACGTTTCATTGGTATGGAACATAGAGATGTTCAAAGCATGCAAATGGATATTCATACGATGAATGATCGAACTACCCTATCCGGACTTTCCAAGTGGTTATCACTTATCGAGTGGATAAAGTCCGCGGTTTTGGTTGTACACCATTAGTCCTTACTACCTAAAACATCATTGAGACTCTATATGCTAGTACTGTACTTTGACTCGTTTACCGACTCTATTGGGGTCATCAGGTGTCGGGATTGGGTACAGTTACGACACATATAGGAGTCGATGCTTTGTTGTCAAGGATTCACCACATACTTGCGAGTGTGGATATCCTATGCAATCTGAGGAGATATTAGTGTGACGAATCTCTGGCCAGAGTACATGATGTGTTTTAAGAAATGGTTTCTTAGTAGCACATGTGATGTCACTATTTGATCTTCAAGATGCATTGCATAGTTATCGAATCTCGAACGACTCTCGATTTACCAATGGTTGTTGATTCGATCGGGATATATGGATGAAGGGACCGTACTGTACGCTAACCAAAATCTATTGGTTCTTGCAGGCACTATCAGTGATACCTAGGGAATCATGGCGCGATGTTTCTAGGCGCTCTTACCATGATTCGATGGGCAAGTCGGAAATTGTTGTTCCGAGTCACAAGGAATTGTGATCCCACGGCTAGCTGTATCCCTGAACCATTGAGGGTCACACAAGTAATGGATTTTTAATCCCCGTTGAGATAATTAAATTTAAAGAGTTAAATTTAGTGAATAAAGAAGTGGGACTTCTTATTTAAGAGTAGAGGGAGTAAGATTTCCTAAAATGACATAGTGATGGACATTTTTGGTACCACTGAATTCGGATTCAGAAAATTTATCTTGACTTTAAAAGATGCAGAAATGGTTTCTGTGCACATTGGTGAAATTGGTTTATCAATCTGAGTCACGATGAATTTTATATTAATTTCTGAACATGCGGGCTTTGCTTGTCAGGCTTGAACTTAGGACTAATGGGCCCTAAGCTGTTAGCAGCCCACATTATAAATAAGTTATTGCAGTACAGAAATTACATACAACTTACACTCAGATTTTCGAAAACCCTAGCCTCCAGTCTAGGAATTTCGGCCGCCCCCCTCTCTCTGTCGTAGAGAATTTTCAGTCTGCGAATTTCGAATTTGCAGTCTGAATTAGCAGATCATATCTGTTCTATCTCTTCGTAGAAACTTCTGATAGACTTTCTAGTGCAGTCTATCAGAGGGATTAAACTTCTGTTCGTGGACTTGATTGAAGAATTGTTCGTTCATCAGTTCCTGGGATATACAACAAGAGCAGTTTAATCTGTTGGTGTCCATAATCTCGTTTCGAGATTTTAAGGTAAAATTTATATCGTTTAAATTTTATATTATCAATTTTAATCGTAGGAATTTGATACCCATATGGAATCGTTCCATATAAAAATTTAAAACTTTCGCTGCACCGGGTATCACTTTCTTTTTCAATCCTGAGAACGACCGTGTTCCAACAGTATTAGTCGATCCGAGTAAGATTGAAGCTATTTTGCATTGGTTGCGTCCGACTACAGCTTCAGAAATTTTTCTTGGCAGGGTACTATCAGTGATTTATCGAGAATTTCTCGCGAATTGCTAGACCATTGACACAGCTGACAAGGAAAGATGTTCCTTTTGTCTGGTCAAGCGAGTGCGAGCAAAGTTTCGACGAGTTGAAGGGCCGACTGACTACTGCACCTGTTCTTGCATTGCCATCAGGGTTTGGGGGTTATTTGGTTGGGCTGTGTGTTGACACAGAATGGGCATGTAATTTCCTATGCTTCTAGAAAATTGTAGACCCACAAAGAGAACTACCCAGTGCACGACTTAGAGCTTGCAACAGTCGTGTTTTCACTGAATATTTGGCGTCATTACTTGTATGGCGAGAGGTTCGAGATCTTTTCGGACCACAAGAGTTTGAAATACTTGTTCACTCAGGCGGAGCTGAACACGAGACAACGTTGATGGTTAGACCTTCTCAAAGACTATGATTGTGAGATCAAGTATCATCCCGATACTTCTAACCCAGTGGCAGACGCACTTAGTCGGAAGGTGAGTGTCAGTGCTCTCAGCATTACCGCAAGGGCTAGCACCATTCGAGAATGTTGTTCTTCGGGATTTATGTTTTGGCATAAGAAGGGACAACAAGGAATCCGAGTTTCCTCAGTACTAGCCAAGCCATCTATGTTTTCTCGAATTTGAGAAGTGCAGTTTTATGATTCAAAGACACAAAAATTAGCGAGACTTGTTTAGGGGACAACACATCTGGTTTTCATTTTCAGACAGATGGATTATTGTGCTTGTCTGGCGGGGTCGTGGTACCTGATGACTCAGCCTTGCAAGACGAAGTTTTTTCTCAGGCACATCGTATTAGATTTTCCGTGAACCCAGGCAGTGCTAAGTTGTATAAGGATCTACGTACAAGATTTTGGTGGAATGGTATGAAGAGAAGTGTGTATCAGTTTGTCTCTCATTGCCTTGTTTGCTAGAAGGTTAAGGCAGAACATCGACGACCGAGTGGTCTGATGCATATTTTAGAGATTCCTGAATGAAAGTGGGATCATGTCACGATGGATTTTGTCTCCCACTTGCCAATGACCTCCAAACAGTGTGATGCTATATGGGTTGTGGTGGACAGATTGTACAAATCTGCTCATTTCCTTCCATACAATCGAGAGTTCAGTTTTGATTGCATGTCAAGATTGTACATTTAGGAGATAGTTTGTCTGCATGGAGTTCCCTTGAGTATTGTCATTGATAGATATCCGAGGTTCACCTCAAGATTTTGGGGTAGTTTGCAGTGAACTTTGGGTACTACTTTGAGTCTCAGCACAGCGTATCATTCAGAGGCTGACGGTCAGTCCGAGAGGACCATTCGGACATTAGAGGATATGGTGAGATATTCTGTGATGGATTTTGGATTATCATAGCAGGATCACTTGCCGATGATTGAGTTTGCGTATAATAATAGCCACCATCGCAGTATTGGCATGGCTCCGTTTAAGGCTCTTTATGGTCGTCGTTGCCGAACACCCTTATTCTGGGATGAAGTAGGGGAAAGACAAGTAGAAAGACCAGAGTTGGTTCATCAAATGGTGTATAAATTTGAACTGATCAAGAAGAGGATCAAGACTGCACAAGAAAGAAGGGCCAGTTACACCAACACCAAACACAGACCTTTACATTTCGAGGCCGGGGAGCACGTATTCTTGAGAATTTAGCCTTTTCGGAAGGTGTTGATGAAAGAGTGGGTGCCCGGTGAGCCAACTTGTGGCTAAGGGCATTGATGACTCTTTGTATAAACAATCTTTTGTTTAATATAATTTACACTTTTATAATGGCAATGACTTTATCTTTCTTCATATTGTTATATTGTGATATACTATTGTTGTTTTGATAAAGACCTTGAATATACTATAGTGTATGTAAGATGTGGTAGTACATGGGGATGACTATCATGAAACACATCTTATAGTCACTGTATATTCTAAACAGTTCCTAGTCGATTGAGCCGTCCGATAATAAGGATAAGGATCGCTCGAGTTTGAGACTAGCATTTGCAATGCAGAGTACCACGTTTCATTGGTATGGAACATAGAGATGTTCAAAGCATGCAAATGGATATTCATACGATGAATGATCGAACTACCCTATCCGGACTTTCCAAGTGGTTATCACTTATCGAGTGGATAAAGTCCGCGGTTTTGGTTGTACACCATTAGTCCTTACTACTTGAAACATCATTGAGACTCTATATGCTAGTACTGTGCTTTGACTCGTTTACCGACTCTATTGGGGTCATCAGATGTCGGGATTGGGTACAGTTACAACACATATAGGAGTCGATGCTTTGTTGTCAAGGATTCACCACATACTTGCGAGTGTGGATATCCTATGCGATCTGAGGAGATATTAGTGTGACGAATCTCTGGCCAGAGTACATGATGTGTTTTAAGAAATGGTTTCTTAGTAGCACATGCGATGTCACTATTTGATCTTCAAGATGTATTGCATAGTTATCGAATCTCGAACGACTCTCGATTTACCAATGGTTGTTGATTCGATCGGGATATATGGATGAAGGAACCGTACTGTACGCTAACCAAAATCTATTGGTTCTTGTAGGCACTATTATTGATACCTAGGGAATCATGGGGCGATGTTGTTAGGCGCTCTTACCATGATTCGATGGGCAAGTCGGAAATTGTTTTTCCGAGTCACAAGGAGTTGTGAGCCCACGGCTAGCTGTATCCCTGAACCATTGCGGGTCACACAGAGTAATGGATTTTTAATCCCCGTTGAGATAGTTAAATTTAAAGAGTTAAATTTAATGAACAAAGAAGTGGGACTTCTTATTTAAGAGTAGAGGAGTAAGATTTCCTAAAATGACATAGGGATGGGCATTTTTGGAAATCACTGAATACGGATTCAGAAAATTTATCTTGACTCTAAAAGATGCAGAAATGATTTCTGTGAACATTGGTGAATTGGTTTATCAATCTGAGTCACGATGAATTTTATGTTAATTTCTAAACATGCGGGCTTTGCTTGTCAGACTTGAACTTATGACTAATGGGCCCTAAGCTGTTAGCAGCCCACATTATAAATAAGTTATTGCAGTACAAAAATTACATAACAGAGGCTCACAATTTTCGAAAACCCTAGTTTTTCTCTCTAAAAGTGGCCGCCCCCCTCCCCTCTGCTCGGGAAAATCCAGCTTGTGAATTTTGAATTTCAGTCTGGTTTAACGGATCAAATTCGTTAATTCTCTTCGTAGAAACTTCTGATAGATTTTCTAGTGCAATCTATCAGAGGGATAAAATCTCTGTTCGTGGACCTGATTGAATAACAGTTCTTCCATCAGTTCCAGGGATATACAACAAGAGCAGAGTAATCTGTTGGTGTCCATAATCTCGATTCAAGATTGGAGGTAAAAATTTATAATTGTTATTTAATTTTTACACACACAATTTAATCGTAAAGTTTTGATACCCATTATGGAATCGTTCCATATAAAAATTTTAAACTTCCGCTGCACCGGGTATCAATTCTGATTGATCTGATCCCCGATCTTCTACAGTGGTATCAGAGCCAGGTTGCTAAGATCAAGCGATTAAATTAATCGATTGTACAAAAATTTTTAAGCCTCGGTTTTTGAAACAAAATAAATATTTTTTTTAAAATAAAAATTTTTCGGGCAAAAACACGGGCAGCGAGGGTCGCTGCCCGGGGGGCAGCGATCGTCGCTGCCCTAAGGGCAGCCACGGGCTGCCCGGCCCGAGCCCCTTTGGGGCGCGGGCAGCCCGGGAGCGTACCGGGCGTCCCGAGAAAATTAATTTTTTAATTTTAAAATTAAAATTTTAATATGTTAAAATTCTATTTTTGGTCCGATCGAAAATTGTTTTTGATTGGTCCACGAGGCGTCGAATCAGATTGTTCGAGTCCGAAAATTTTAAAATTGATTTTTGGATAAATTTGAATTTTTGGAAAATTTATAGATTTTATCCGTTAAATCAGATTTTATGAAATTAATTATTTTTGGTACAATTGATGATAAGATATGATCTTATGGAAATATTGAGTAAAATATGATTTTATGTATAAAATTGGATTTTATATGTAAAATATGATTTTATTTGATAAAAAGATAAAATATGATTTTGTATGTAAAATAAGATTTTATATATGGAATATGATTTTATCCTTTTAATTTAAATTGCCATTGCATGTTATCCAATAAATTAATTTTGAATTAAATATTATTGGATAAGGATGATCGATTGCCATGACCAATTTTGTAGGTGTATGTTAGGAATTTACATTTGTTTTTATTGTTGTTGGATTTATTAATGGGCCTGGTTTATGACCCAATATGAATTGTCATATGTAATAAAAGTGGGCCTGGTTTATGGCCCGTTCCCACCCCTTGAAATGTATCCCCTACTTGTCATGGTTATTTATTGTAAATACATTAGACTTAGTGGGAGATGAAGATTTGAAGACGGAGGTGAGCCCAGCAGACAATAAAGACTGAAGAAATGTAAATTGGAAGCTCAATGTAATAGGATTGCATTGCATACCTGCATATTACCTAGGATTGGACTAAGACTCGTGATTGGCAACCACGGGTCGATTAGAAATGGAATCGATCATCCTATATAATATATGATATTATAGTTGTATGCATGTTTTAGACAAAATTGTATGAATCCCGCAAGCATACAAATTTTAAAATGATGAGACAAATTTTCAAAATTAAAATCCCTCATTTTAAATATGATTTAAAATTGATATCAAGATAAATAAAGGAAATTTAAATATTGTTTAAATGTTCCTACCTTCCATCAACGATCAATGTATGAGATGCTACCCGCGGATACGGTCCGGCTCATATTATTGGGGGGGCCGTTCGTCAGAAAGCTGTACATTGGATCGACACATGTTGTAAGTTGGGTGGAACTCCCATGGGATCAGCTCATATTATTGGGGGGATCCACATGGCGACCGTCCATCACAACTTAATATTGATGGGTCATCTTGACATGTCACAATAAACGGCGTCATATTATTGGGCCCTTATTGGACATGAGGTAAAAAAGTGGAGGTTGCTTTGGAAGCAATTGGGCTCTACCTTTTGAAAATTATGGTTGGCTGATATTATTCGGGACCATAGTTTGTCAATTGGACTCCATGTTCTCACTAAGGAAAACAGTTTCCCATTTTCACTAGAGGATAGTGAAATCGTTAAAATAGTGGGAGTGAGATTCATAAAATAAATTTCGCCTATTTTATGTCTTAGTAAATTAATTAAACAATCACTGATACTTGTATGTTTCTTTTCAGTATTTCATAAAGATGAATTCGCGTAATCCACTATTCTCTATCCTCGAACAAAATAAACTGACTGGCGCAAACTATACGGAATGGTTCCGTAAGTTGAAGATTGTCTTGACCTCGGAGAAGATGCTCTACGTGTTAGAAAAATCTCCTCCGAAGGAAGCACCAGCTGATATAAGTCCAGAAGAGTTGGCCAAACTTGATACATGGTGGGACCATGATATCAAGGCCAAATGCTATATGCAAGTCTCGATGTCTGATGAACTCCAGAGGCGATTTGAGGATACCGTGAATGCTGCTGACATTCACGTACAACTCAAGGAACTTTTTGGGGCTCAATCGAGAGCTGCAAGGTTCGCTACTGTAAAAGAGCTAATGACGTGTCGCATGCGTGAAGGGACTTCGGTCCGTGATCATGGGGTACGAGTGATTTGGCTCATACAAAAGTTGGTAACGCTTGATTTGGTGTTGGAGCATGAACTCAACGTGGACTTATTACTTCTATCTCTTCCTTCTTCGTTTGACGGATTTGAGGTGAATTTCAATATGAACAAGATAGAGGCCTCCCTTGAAGAGATGGTCAATATGCTTGTAACATATGAATCCACTTTAAAGAAGGATAAACCGGCTTTCTTGGTGGGCTCCTCTTCTTCTGCTAAGAAGGGGCCAAGTACAAAGGGTAAGAAACGTTCTGCCCCACCCAAGAAAACCGAACCCGAGAAGAAGTACAAGACAAAGGCTTCAAACATGGAAAAGTCCAAGGATGTTTGCCATTACTGCGAGAAGCCCGGTCATTGGAAACGTAACTGCAAGGAATATCTAGAGCAGTTGCGAACTGCGAAGGGTATGTTCTATATTGAAATAAATGTTTCACTTAATACTACTTCTTGGGTATTGGATACCGTATGTGGATCTCACATTTGCAATGATTTGCAGGTGATGACAAGAAGTCGCAGGCTTAGAATGGGTAAGACCCAGCTGAGGCTCGGAAATGGTTCCAGAGTTGAAGCTAAAGCTGTGGGAGATGTTTATTTAATTTTGCAGAACGGTTTTAAGTTACTTTTGAGAGATGTTTTATTTGTTCCAGATTTGATTAAAAACATTATTTCTGTTTCTATGCTTGATAGAGACGGTTATTCTTGCAATTTTGAGAATGGGATTTGCAATATTTACAAAAATGAATGTTTGATTGGAAATGGACAACTTGAAAACGATCTATATAACTTAAAATTAAAAGACGTTCCAATAAATTATGTTGATAAATCGGTAACAACAAACAAAAGGAAAATCTATAGTCAAAACCCGGCAAACCTTTGGCATGCTAGGCTAGGTCATATTTCCTCAAGGAGGATGAACAAGCTAGTGGGAGAGGGCATGTTTGATATGTCTGATATTAACTCTCTACCTACTTGTGAATCCTGCCTGAAAGGAAAAATGACTAAATCTCCTTTTAAGGGGAAACCTGAGCGTAGTCAAAATCTGTTGGATTTGATCCATACAGATGTTTGTGGTCCATTTAGAATTGGTACTCAATATGGCCACACATACTTCATTACCTTTACTGATGATTATTCTAGGTATGGGTATTTATATTTAATGAAATATAAGTCTGAAGCATTTGAAAAGTTCAAAGAATTCAAGGCTGAAGTAGAAAATAAGCTAGGTAAAAGTATTAAAGCACTTCGATCGGATCGAGGTGGAGAATACTTAAGTACCGAGTTTTTGGACTATCTGAAAGAGAATGGGATTCTCTCTCAGTGGACTCCTCCTATGACACCACAGCTGAATGGTGTATCGGAGCGTCGTAATCGAACTTTGTTGGACATGGTTCGATCCATGATGAGCTTCACTGAGCTTCCACCTTCGTTTTGGGGCTACGCGCTTGAAACGACGGTGTTGTTGTTGAACAACGTCCACACCAAAGCAGTGGACAAAACACCATACGAGTTATGGAATGGCAAAGCTCCTAAGTATTCGTACTTGAGGATTTGGGGATGTCCTGCTTACGTGAAGCAGACAGTGGGAGATAAGTTGGATAGTCGATCCATCTTATGTTATTTTGTAGGGTATTCGAAGAATTCAATCGGATATTATTTCTATCATCCTGCTGAAACAAAGGTGTTTGTTTCAAGGAATGCCACCTTCTTGGAGAAGGAGTTCTTATTGGATAAGAAAGGCAAGATGATGGAACTCGAAGAAATTCGAGAAGAACCCGAAATACAAAATAATGATCCTACACCTCAGGAACCATTGATGGACACGCCTATACTTAGAAGATCCGAGAGGACTTCTAGACCTCCTATTCGATATGGTCTTCTTCTTGAAGGGGATCATGATGAACCCGATGTTGGATGTGATCCAAGAAACTTCAAGGAAGCAATTTCTGATGCGGATTCAAATTTATGGCTTGAAGCTATGCAGTCGGAAATAGATTCGATGCATACAAACCAAGTTTGGTCTTTAGTAGATCCTCCCGATGGAATTGTTCCAATAGGGTGTAAATGGATCTACAAGAGAAAGCTTGGGCCTGATGGTAAGGTATTGACCTACAAGGCACGATTGGTGGCGAAAGGTTATACTCAAAGACAAGGAGTTGACTATGATGAAACCTTTTTACCAGTTGCAATGTTCAAGTCCATAAGAATCCTTATTGCCATAGCTGCTTGGTATGACTATGAGATATGGCAAATGGATGTGAAGACTGCATTTCTTAATGGAAACATTAAGGAAGAGATCTATATGACGCAGCCTGAGGGATACACATCCATGGTAAGCGAGCATAAGGTATGCAAGCTTCAGAGATCAATCTATGGTCTAAAATAAGCATCAAGAAGTTGGAACCAGAAATTTGATGAAACAATAAAGGATTTTGGTTTCATCAAGAACCCGGAGGAACCATGCGTGTACAAGAAAGTAGTTAAGGATGCTGTGACATTCTTAGTACTTTATGTTGATGACATCCTACTCATTGGGAATGACGTAGGGATGTTGCAGTCAACAAAGATATGGTTATCAGGTAGATTCTCGATGAAGGATTTGGGTGAGGCATCCTATATTCTTGGGATACAGATCTATAGAGATAGATCTAAGAAAATGATAGGACTCACTCAAGCAACCTACATCGACACCATATTGAAACGGTTTTCAATGGATGGGTCCAAGAGAGGACATCTACCTATGTGTCATGGAGTTTCTCTATCCAGGTCTATGTGTCCCAAGACTGATGAAGAGATAGAGAAAATGACACATGTACCATATGCGTCAGCCATTGGTAGTATCATGTATGGGATGATATCTACCAGACCAGATGTAGCATTTGCTCTGAGTGTCACGAGCAGATATCAAGCTAATCCCGGTCAAATGCATTGGAAAGCCATGAAGTCATTCTTAAGTACTTACGAAGGACTAAGAATATGTTCATGGTATATGGAGGAAGAGAACTAAAATTGGAAGGCTATACCGACTCTAGCTTCCAAAGTGACGTGGATGACTCGAAGTCAACCTCTGGATTTGTGTTCATGCTCAATGGCGGTGCTGTCTCTTGGAAGAGTTCCAAGCAGGACACCACAGCGGATTCCACCACTGAGGCAGAATACATTGCAGCATCAGCTGCTGCTAAAGAGGCCGTTTGGATGAGGAATTTCGTCCAAGAGTTGGGCTCTATTCTGGAAGTTTTTGGTCCAGTCCCGGTGTACTGTGACAACACGGGTGCCGTTGCTCAGGCAAAGGAACCAAGGTCTCATCAAATATCCAAACACGTACTGAGGAAATACCACATCATCCGGGAGATTGTGGAAAGAGGAGACATCACTGTCGAAAGAGTGGCCTCTGCAGACAATATCGCTGATCCACTTACTAAGCCCTTGCCAGGACCATTATTTGACAAACATCGCAAAGCAATGGGTCTACGTAGTATGACTAATTGGCTATAGGGCAAGTAGGAGATTGAAAGAGTGGGTGCCCGGTGAGCCAACTTGTGGCTAAGGGCTTTGATGACTCTTTGTATAAACAATCTTTTGTTTAATATAATTTACACTTTTATAATGGCAATGACTTTATCTTTCTTCATATTGTTATATTGTGATATACTATTGTTGTTTTGATAAAGACCTTGAATATACTATAGTGTATGTAAGATGTGGTAGTACATTGGGATGACTATCATGAAACACATCTTATAGTCACTGTATATTCTAAACAGTTCCTAGTCGATTGAGCCGTCCGATAATAAGGATAAGGATCGCTCGAGTTTGAGACTAGCATTTGCGATGCAGAGTACCACGTTTCATTGGTAAGGAACATAGAGATGTTCAAAACATGCAAATGGATATTCATACGATGAATGATCGAACTACCCTATCCGGACTTCCCAAGTGGTTATCACTTATCGAGTGGATAAAGTCCACGGTTTTGGTTGTACACCATTAGTCCTTACTACTTGAAACATCATTGAGACTCTATATGCTAGTACTGTGCTTTGACTCGTTTACCGACTCTATTGGGGTCATCAGGTGTCGGGATTGGGTACAGTTACAACACATATAGGAGTCGATGCTTTGTTGTCAAGGATTCACCACATACTTGCGAGTGTGGATATCCTATGCGATCTGAGGAGATATTAGTGTGACGAATCTCTGGCCAGAGTACATGATGTGTTATAAGAAATGGTTTCTTAGTAGCACATGCGATGTCACTATTTGATCTTCAAGATGTATTGCATAGTTATCGAATCTCGAACGACTCTCGATTTACCAATGGTTGTTGATTCGATTGGGATATATGGATGAAGGGACCGTACTGTACGCTAACCAAAATCTATTGGTTCTTGTAGGCACTATCAGTGATACCTAGGGAATCATGGGGCGATGTTGCTAGGCGCTCTTACCATGATTCGATGGGCAAGTCGGAAATTGTTGTTCCGAGTCACAAGGAGTTGTGAGCGCACGACTAGCTGTATCCCTGAACCATTGAGGATCACACAGAGTAATGGATTTTTAATCCCCGTTGAGATAGTTAAATTTAAAGAGTTAAATTTAATGAACAAAGAAGTGAGACTTCTTATTTAAGAGTAGAGGAGTAAGATTTCCTAAAATGACATAGGGATGGGCATTTTTGGAAATCACTGAATACGGATTCAAAAAATTTATCTTGACTCTAAAAGATGCAGAAATGGTTTCTGTGAACATTGGTGAAATTGGTTAATCAATCTGAGTCACGGTGAATTTTATGTTAATTTCTAAACATGCGGGCTTTGTTTGTCAGGCTTGAACTTATGACTAATGGGCCCTAAGCTGTTAGCAGCCCACATTATAAATAAGTTATTGCAGTACAGAAATTACATAACAGAGGCTCACAATTTTCGAAAACCCTAGTTTTTCTCTCTAAAAGTGGCCGCCCCCCTCCCCTCTGCTCGGGAAAATCCAGCCTGTGAATTTTGAATTGCAGTCTGGTTTAATGGATCAAATTCGTTAATTCTCTTCGTAGAAACTTCTGATAGATTTTCTAGTGCAATCTATCAGAGGGATAAAATCTCTGTTCGTGGACCTGATTGAAGAACAGTTTGTCCATCAGTTCCAGGGATATACAACAAGAGCAGAGTAATCTGTTGGTGTCCATAATCTCGATTCGAGATTGGAGGTAAAAATTTATAATTGTTATTTAATTTTTACACACACAATTTAATCTTAAAGTTTTGATACCCATTATGGAATCGTTCCATATAAAAATTTTAAACTTCCGCTGCACCGGGTATCAATTCTGATTGATCTGATCGCCGATCTTCTACAGTTGAGGTTCGGTCTCAAGGGAAATCTAGCACCGAGATTCATTGGTCCGTTCGAGATTTTGGAAAAGGTTGGATACGTGGCTTATCATTTGACGCTACCGCTGTATCTATCTAGTATCCATAATGTGTTTCACGTGTCACTACTTCGTCAGTACGTGGCAGATGAGTCCCATATTCTACATCCGACGAAAGTTCAGTTGGATCCTAATTTGTCCTACGTGGAGAAACCGCTCAGAATTCTTGACAAAAAATACAAAGTGCTTCGAAATAAGCGCATTCTTCTGGTCATAGTTCAGTGGCAGCAACGAGGTACTAAGGAGGCTACTTGGGAGCTCGAGAGTCGTATGCATTCTAAACATCCGAAGTTGTTTTGATTGTATCTTATTTTTGTATTTAAGTGTAATTAAAACTGCAGTTTTCTATTAAAATGTTTTAGTTTGTTTCTATTGACTTAATCTTGATTTCGAAGATGAAATCTCTTAAGTGGGGGAGAATGTAGTAACCCATCTCCAATATAAGTTAATCAAGAATATAATGATGATTAACTGGCTAAAACAAGATTAGGAATCAAAGCAGGGCTCAGAAAAGGGGTTTTGATCTTGGGAAGTTCGGACGGTCCGAACTACGTTCGGATGCTCCGAACCAGTTCGGAGGATAGATCGGAGGCTCTGTGAGGATCGGACGGTCCGAAGGGAGTTCGGACGGTCCGATCGCATCCGGATAAGTGGATGAGGATTTGATTTGACATGAGGCTAAGATCGGACGCTACGAAGGTGGGATCGAACGATCCGGTCATATTTCATCAGCAGTGACATCACAAGCCAGGACACGTGTTCGGACGTGGTTGCTGGGTGAGTTCGGATGGTCCGATCTTACGGTTTGGACGGTCCAAACTCTTTTTATAATTAGAAGGCCGAGGATTCATTTTTAAGTGCACCTTCCAAATCCTCTCTCTCATTCTTAGCTCCTTTTAGGCAAATTTAGGGGTTTCTAGGCATTGTATTGGCAAGCCGGAAGTGGCGGAGCACTTTAGAGGCATTCGCGGAGCTGTGCCTAAGTTTTGAGGTGATCGTCATCAAAGGCTGACTACGGACGCAGGTATAACTCCGGATCCCTAAAGATTTTAGGGTGTATGAGATAGTTTAGTTAAGGCTTTTAGGATATTATAAGTGATATGGTAATTATTGCTTATAGGCTTGGACTGTGAGTACCTAGACTGCTAGGTTGCTAGGGTGCTCGGGGTTTCGTTCTTAGAGGTACAGACGTATTATCCGAGATACCAGGTTGAATATACATGTATTGTGTTTGAATGTTTTATGTGACTTTATTATGTGCATTGATATTATGCGGCATGCATATACACGTTGAGCTTTATGTCTTGTTTTGCATAGCCGGTAGACGGGGTCGCTTAGCACCGTATTTTTAGTGGATGGTTTTCCATGGACTTGGAACCGGTTATATCAACGGGTTTATGGTATGGGAGCCATCTTCTGATGCGATGGCCCAGCGTGCTACATAACATGGCGCCTTGACTAGGCAGTTTTCTTGGATAGGTTTTCCAGTACCCTTCATACTGCATATGCATGCATGATATATGTATATTCATACTTCTGTACTGAGCATTATGCTCACTTCCAAGTGATTTGTGTTGAACACCCTATTCGATGGGGCATGACTTAGGTTGGACGTGCCCGGAGGCAGTGGTCGTTGGGCTGCAGTGGTCGCGTGGTGATCCTACTTTCCCTTTCAGGTTGTTAGGTTGGACTTTTAGTGCTTTTCGTTCGATGGTGTTGTATAATAATTCTATTTTGCCAGGTTGTTCTGCCGATGTATGTTGTATCTTTTGGATTAAGTTTTCGCTGGATTATTGTAAATATTATTTAAGTTTTATTTGCATGCTTAATCTCTGATTTGTTTAGTGATTTCGGGTTGGGTCACTACATCACTCCTCTTGTTCTAGTTTGGTGGCAGCACCGAGAAAATGAGAAAGTTATTTGAGAATAAAATAGCTGTAAGAAGCAGAGCATTTGGAATTGTTTTGGATTGATCTTTCGGAATGACGGAATTGTATCTTGTAATATGTTTAGTTATGAAAAAAATGTTTTATTATGTGTTTGTATACTTAATATTGATTTCGAAGACGAAATCTCTTAATTGGGGGAGAATGTAGTAGCTCGTTTCCATTTACAAGGTTAAGTGATTTAATTTTGTTAAGAATGGATAAAACATGATTAAGGAATTTTTATATGACCTAATGGACCAAGAAAGCGGATCCAGAATGACCAAAAATTATTAGTAAGCTATTTTGGTTCAGGTGGGTTCGGAAGGACCGAACACTTCGGAATGTAAGTTGGAGTTTGGAAGGTGTGATAAGAATCTTTAATGGAATGAGTAAAAAACACGATTATAGATTAAATGTGCTCTTAATTTAATAACAAAAATAGTTCTAGTTGTTGTCCCAATGTTTTGACAAAGTAAGTTTGAATATTCACCTCTAGTTTACTTGAAAGTAGCAATAAATAATCACGAGATAAACAATTGATCTCAAAGGAACCTTCAAAAAACTTGTTTCTAACAATCAAGGAAGGAGAACAATCGACAAACGCCACAAAGTTATTAAATTTTGATAAGTTTGATTTAGAACAAAGCCAAGATTTGAATAAAATTCTAGAGAATTTTAATTGATAAAAATCAATAAACTGAATAATTCTTGTATTCTATTGAATATTGAATAAACTAATTGTTTTATAGTTTATAACTCAAAAACATAAATTTTTTTTGCAAAATATTGCAAAGATTGCAAAAATCTAGTTTCCTAAAGTTCAAAAACTCTAAAAATAGAAAATAATCATCAAAATATCAAAAGCCACGAAACACACACAAAAATGCCGCATTATGTCTTTTTCGGGCGCGCTAGGGCGCATAAATTTGTGATGGAGCGCGCTATTGGTCTGTCTCGGATGTTTCAGAAATCGCCAGGTGCATTGGGGCGCATCTTTTGGCCGCTGGAGCGCGGATGGGCGCGCTAGAGCACCGGTTTTGACCGCTCGAGCACGAGTGTCCGCTGTCTCAACTTAAAAATCTCGTTTCTCTTGAACTCTTAACATTTCAATGACATTCCAATGACCTCCAAATTGAATCCCATGCTCTCCAACTAGGTTTTCATGAATTTCAAAACCTTTTAATCTTGATAGCAACTTATGAGACAGTTCTTTAAACATTACGAATCTTTGGCGCGTCTTTTTGAACGTTTTGCTTTGGCTATTTGATTTTGGACTTTCCAGCAATTCTATCAAGTTCATAGAATCCTTAGCATTTTGATCACTTCGAAGGCTTCTCAGATTCATATCAGACTCTCCTTCTTCAAAAAGATTTGTCTTCAAATATTGCCCGTTAGCCGTTACCTACACCAAACATACAAGGATTAGTAACTTCAAAAATATTATCGACGCCATATTTACCTCGTATTTTTTTTACAAGATTTAAGTCTCTACTTTATCAACTGCTCACCATCAACTATGGTACCGTGCAAACTCATAACAAGGTCAAAGAATACAAAATTTTTTATTCACAAAATGAACACCTTAGAACCATTAGCATGAAAAAATTTGACCAACATTCCATTAAACAAAAAACACACCAAATTCCTTCTCTTCTTAGACTTAGTTAACCCCAACACAAAATTCATAGATTTGCAAAATCATTGTGTTCTAGGAATAAGAAGTAATTTATTCAAATCATAAAATTGTGCTTTATGAATTCTTTGTCTACATGCAATATGCCTCTCACAATTTCACTCAACATATCTCTTCATGTGTAACCATAAAAAGTATTTATCCACAATATTCATTGTTTTGGATCTCTCATAATAACACCTCAAACTCAAAACGAATCTTCGCTCAACAAGCAACTCACCCTACGATGAACTTATAAAGAAAAAATTATTTTATTTAAACAAGTACGCATTGCTCAAATTAAAATTTTCATTATGACCACTCAAACAAAACCCAAACATATACTTAAAATCATCACCCAACACATAGAGAATTTTGACATGCTCACAATCCAAATATTTGCTATATACTAAGATATAATCAAAGCATACCACAACAATTTTACCTCTATGTGCATGCAAATCATAACTCATCAATCTCCTGAAATTATTAGGCGCATTAGTTAATCCAAAAGACACTACTAACCACTTAAAAATCTAAGAATTTCAGCCTACACCACTCATATACCATAAACACACATCAACATAACTCCAATCACTCAATTTTTGATCATGAAAAGATTCAAACAACTTAATATCAAGATTTGAATTGACAACATATCTCATAGATGGCACATTATCAAAACTTTCAACAAAGTGATTAAATCCCAACAATTTTGAAAGTTGGAATTTGATTGATATTTGACATCAGAAGTTAAATCATAGCTTTCAAATGGAACAACTCTCAAATCTCCAACCTCACCTTTTGTGGGCTCAACTTCACATGATCAAACATGTTAACCCTTTCAACATCGAGTCCCCTTCGCTTTCTCATCAATATATCTCCTCCAACCTGCAAAGAAGAAATAACAATGCTCGGGATTGAACCAGATATTTCATGACAATGAGATAAAACTTCTTTGTACAAAAATACATTAAGAGGTTTATTCAATTGCGAAAAATTTTAATCTCAATATTTTTGACCATAATATTTTTTTTTCTCTTTCCTCTCTTTTTTTTCAAAGGTCATCTCACTCGTTTGCACTTTTTTTTTCGGCCTCTACTTTCTCATTTTGTTTTTTCTTAATGGCTATCTTACTTTTTTGTTCACTCTTTATTTCATCCATATCACTCAATTCATAAAATTCCAATTGATCCTCTTGGATTTCTTTCGGAAGCAATGGAAAAGAAACAATACATGAATCCAATAACTCATTACTAGCTTCACTAGTAACACCAACATCACTATCTTCCACAACATGCACAATAGAAGAATTTTCACCAAACGATGATTCACCCTACACCATACATATTTCTACACTCTCATCATCAATCGTTGAAGTATCATCATTCTCAACTTCTTCAACTTCAACTTTTGATTCAACATCAACTAAAACTTCAAATTCACCCTCTACTGGAGAATCCACCACTTTTATCATAACTTCACTTGTACATTGGCTAAGATCATGCCAACTCCATGACACCAATTGCGTATAATATCACAAGTAATAGAATTTAAAATTTTATATATACCTTGATAATCATTCTTGGAAACTTCACTTCATGAATTCCTCATTGGCCTAGATCTCGATGTGGACGTCTCATGCAAGACACTTCTATCACTTCTCCTCTCATAGTGATTAGGAGAAAAACGTTTTCGCATCACTCTTTTCACCTCATCCCATGTGGATATAGGACTCATTCCACATATTTTCCTATTCTCCACCAATCTATCCCACCAAGTGCAAGCATAGTTGGTAAACTCGTTTGTAACAAGCTTAACCTTCTTAGATTCAGACAAATCACGACCATCAAATATATCATCTACCTTATTCTCCCACTTCAAATACGATTACGGATCTGAATATCCATGAAAATATGGAATGTTATTTTTCTTAATTCTATCCAAAGAATATTTAAAATCTCTCTAATCTCTTTCCCCACGACCAACATCATCATGTCTAAACCTATCCCTATCCAAGTATGATTCTCCATACCCATCAACTCTTCTCTCTCTAACATTCCTGTCCAACCTAGAATCTCTCCTTTATCTCCTCCAATTCTCACTACAACCTTCATCATCTCCACTAACGACATATTTTCTATCAGACATTGTACTTGCAAGAAAAATGTTGGTAATAATATTCCTCACCTAAATTCTCACAAGTCACTCCAAAGAAAATCACTCACACTTTTTTTTCACCACAAATTCTCATAATCACTCCAAGGAAAATCACTCAAGCACTCTTTTTTTTCACTCAAAATATGGAATGGCTTATGCTTTGTGGTTTAAGTTGAAAGAGTGGGTGCCCGGTGAGCCAACTTGTGGCTAAAGGGCTTTGATGACTCTTTGTATAAACAATCTTTTGTTTAATATAATTTACACTTTTATTAATGGCAATGACTTTATCTTTCTTCATATTGTTATATTGTGATATACTATTGTTGTTTTGATAAAGACCTTGAATATACTATAGTGTATGTAAGATGTGGTAGTACATGGGGATGTCTATCATGAAACACATCTTATAGTCACTATATATTCTAAATGGTTCCTAGTCGATTGAGCCGTCCGTCAATAAGGATAAGGATCGCTCGAGATTGAGACTAGCATTTGCGATGCGGAGTACCACGTTTCATTGGTATGGAACATAGAGATGTTCAAAGCATGCAAATGGATATTCATACAATGAATGATTGAACTACCCTATCCGGACTTTCCAAGTGGTTATCACTTATCGAGTGGATAAAGTCCGCGGTTTTGGTTGTACACCATTAGTCCTTACTACTTGAAACATCATTGAGACTCTACATGCTAGTACTGTGCTTTGACTCGTTTACCGACTCTATTGGGGTCATCAGGTGTCGGGATTGGGTACAGTTACGACACATATAGGAGTCGATGCTTTGTTGTCAAGGATTCACCACATACTTGCGAGTGTGGATATCCTATGCAATCTGAGGAGATATTAGTGTGACGAATCTCTGGCCAGAGTACATGATGTGTTTTAAGAAATGGTTTCTTAGTAGCACATGCGATGTCACTATTTGATCTTCAAGATGCATTGCATAGTTATCGAATCTCGAACGACTCTCGATTTACCAATGGTTGTTGATTCGATCGGGATATATGGTTGAAGGGACCGTACTGTACGCTAACCAAAATCTATTGGTTCTTGCAGGCACTATCAGTGATACCTAGGGAATCATGGGGCGATGTTGCTAGGCGCTCTTACCATGATTCGATGGGCAAGTCGGAAATTGTTGTTCCGAGTCACAAGGAGTTGTGAGCCCACGGCTAGTTGTATCCCTGAAGCATTGAGGGTCACACAGAGTAATGGATTTTTAATCCCCGTTGAGATAGTTAAATTTAAAGATTTAAATTTAATGAACAAATAAGTGGGACTTCTTATTTAAGAGTAGATGAGTAAGATTTCCTAAAATGACATAGGGATGGGCATTTTTGGAAATCACTGAATTCGGATTCAGAAAATTTATCTTGACTCTAAAAGATGCAGAAATGGTTTCTGTGAACATTGGTGAAATTGGTTTATCAATCTGAGTCACGATGAATTTTATATTAATTTCTGAACATGCGGGCTTTGCTTGTCAGGCTTGAACTTATGACTAATGGGCCCTAAGCTGTTAGCAGCCCATATTATAAATAAGTTATTGCAGTACAGAAATTACACAACAGAGGCTCACAAAATATTTTCGAAAACCCTAGCTGTGTTTTCTCTAAGTGTCCGCCCCCTCCCTCTCTGCTCGGGAAAATCCAGCCTGTGAATTTTGAATTTGCAGTCTGGTTTAACGGATCAAATTCGTTAATTCTCTTCGTAGAAACTTCTGATAGATTTTCTAGTGCAATCTATCAGAGGGATTAAATCTCTGTTCGTGGACCTGATTGAAGAATTGTTCGTCCATCAGTTCCTGGGATATACAACAAGAGCAGAGTAATCTGTTGATGTCCATAATCTCGTTTCGAGATTGGAGGTAAAAATTTAATTGTGATTTGATTTTTACACACACAATTTAATCATAAAGTTTTGATACCCATTATGGAATCGTTCTATATAAAAATTTTAAACTTCCGCTGCACCGGGTATCAATTCTGATTGATCTGATCGCCGTTTTCCGACAGTGGTATCAAAGACAGGTTGCTCAGATCAAGCGATTAAATTAATCGATTGTACAAATATTTTTAAGCCTCGGTTTTTGAAACAAAATAAATTTTTAAAATAAAATTTTATTTTTCGGGCAAAATACGGGCAGCGACGGGCTGCCCGAGGGGCGCGGGCAGCCCGGGAAAAATTAATTTTTTTTTATTTTAAATTAAAATTTTAATATGTTAAAATTCTATTTTTGGTCCGATCGAAAATTGTTTTGATTGGTCCACGAGGCGTCGGATCGAATTGTTCGAGTCCGAAAATTTTAAAATTGATTTTTGGATAAATTTGAATTTTTGGAAAATTTATAGATTTTATCCGTTAAATCAGATTTTATGAATTTAATTATTTTTGGTACAATTGATGATAAGATATGATCTTATGGAAATATTGAGTAAAATATGATTTTATGTATAAAATTGGATTTTATATGTAAAATATGATTTTATTTGATAAAAAGATAAAATATGATTTTGTATGTAAAATAAGATTTTATATATGGAATATGATTTTATCCTTTTAATTTAAATTTCCATTGCATGTTATCCAATAAATTAATTTTGAATTAAATATTATTGGATAAGGATGATCGATTGCCATGACCAATTTTGTAGGTGTATGTTAGGAATTTACATTTGTTTTTATTGTTGTTGGATTTATTAATGGGTCTGGTTTATGGTCCAATATGAATTGTCATATGTAATAAAAGTGGGCCTGGTTTATGGCCCGTTCCCACCCCTTAAAATGTATCCCCTACTTGTCATAGTTATTTATTGTAAATACATTAGACTTAGTGGGATATGAAGATTTGAAGATGGAGGTGGGCCCGGCAGACAATAAAGACAGAAGAAATGTAAATTGGAAGCTCAATGTAATAGGATTGCATTGCATACCTGCATATTACCTAGGATTGGACTTAGACTCGTGATTGGCAACCACGGGTCGATTAGAAATGGAATCGATCATCCTATATAATATATGATATTATCGTTGTATGCATGTTTTAGACTAAATTGTATGAATCCCGCAAGCATACAAATTTTAAATGATGAGACAAATTTTTCAAAATTAAAATCCCTCATTTTAAATATGATTTAAAATTGATATCAAGATAAATAAAGGAAATTTAAAATTGTTTAAATGTTCCTACCTTCCATCAACGATCAATGTATGAGATGCTACCCGCGGATACGGTCCGGCTCATATTATTGGGGGGGCCCGTTCGTCGGAGAGCTGTACATTGGATCGACACATGTTGTAAGTTGGGTGGAACTCCCATGGGATCGGCTCATATTATTGGGGGATCCACATGACGACCATCCATCACAACTTAATATTGATGGGTCATCTTGACATGTCACAATGAACGGCGTCATATTATTGGGCCCTTATTGGACATGAGGTAAAAACGTGGAGGTTGCTTTGGAAGCAATTGGGCTCTAACTTTTGAAAATTATGGTTGGCTGATATTATTCGGGACCATAGTTTGTCAATTGGACTCCATGTTCCCACTAAGGAAAACAGTTTCCCGTTTTCACTAGAGGGTAGTGAAATCGTTAAAATAGTGGGAGTGAGATTCATAAAATAAATTTCGTCTATTTTATGTCTTAGTGAATTAATTAAACAATCATTGATAATTGTCTGTTTCTTTTCAGTATTTCATAAAGATGAATTCGCGCAATCCACTATTCTCTATTCTCGAACAAAATAAACTGACTGGCGCAAACTATATGGAATGGTTCCGTAAGTTGAAGATTGTCTTGACCTCGGAGAAGATGCTCTACGTGTTAGAAAAATCTCCTCCGAAGGAAGCACCAGCTGACATAAGTCCGGAAGAGTTGGCCAAACTTGATACATGGTGGGACCATGATATCAAGGCCAAATGCTATATGCAAGCTTCGATGTCTGATGAACTCCAGAGGCGATTTGAGGACACCGTGAATGCTGCTTACATTCACGTACAACTCAAGGAACTTTTTGGGGCTCAATCGATAGCTGAAAGGTTCGCTACTGTAAAAGAGCTAATGACGTGTCGCATGCGTGAAGGGACTTCGGTCCGTGATCATGGGGTACGAGTGATTTGGCTCATACAGAAGTTGGTAACGCTTGATTTGGTGTTGGAGCATGAACTCAACGTGGACTTATTACTTCTCTCTCTTCCTTCTTCGTTTGACGGATTTGTGGTGAATTTCAATATGAACAAGATAGAGGCCTCCCTTGAAGAGATGGTCAATATGCTTGTAACATATGAAGCCACATTAAAGAAGGATAAACCGGTTCCCTTAGTGGGCTCCTCTTCCTCTGCTAAGAAGGGGCCAAGTACAAAGGGTAAGAAACGTTCTGCCCCACCCAAGAAAACCGGACCCGAGAAGAAGATCAAGACAAAGGCTTCAAACATGGAAAAGTCCAAGGATGTTTGCCATTACTGCAAGAAACCCGGTCATTGGAAACGTAACTGCAAGGAATATCTAGAGCAGTTGCGAACTGCGAAGGGTATGTTCTATATTGAAATAAATGTTTCACGTAATACAACTTCTTGGGTATTGGATACCGGATGTGGATCTCACATTTTCAATGATTTGCAGGTGATGACAAGAAGTCGCAAGCTTAGAATGGGTGAGACCCAGCTGAGGCTCGGAAATGGTTCTAGAGTTGAAGCCAAAGCTGTGGGAGACGTTTATTTAATTTTGCAGAACGATTTTAAGTTACTTTTGAGAGATGTTTTATTTTTTCCAGATTTGATTAAAAACATTATTTCTGTTTCTATGCTTGATAGAGATGGTTTTTCTTGCAATTTTGTGAATGGGATTTGCAATATTTACAAAAATGAATGTTTGATTGGAAATGGACAACTTGAAAATGATCTATATAACTTAAAATTAAAAGACGTTCCAATAAATTATGTTGATAAACCGGTAACAACAAACAAAAGGAAAATCGATAGTCAAAACCCGGCAAACCTTTGGCATGCTAGGCTAGGTCATATTTCCTCAAGGAGGATGAACAAGCTAGTGGGAGAGGGCATGTTTGATATGTCTGATATTAACTCTCTACCTACTTGTGAGTCCTGCCTGAAAGGAAAAATGACTAAATCTCCTTTTAAGGGGAAACCTGAGCGTAGTCAAAATCTGTTGAATTTGATCCATATAGATGTTTGTGGTCCATTTAGAATTGGTACTCAATATGGCCACACCTACTTCATTACCTTTACTGATGATTATTCAAGGTATGGGTATTTATATTTAATAAAATATAAGTCTGAAGCATTTGAAAAGTTCAAAAAATTCAAGGCTGAAGTAGAAAACAAGCTAGGTAAAAGTATTAAAGCACTTCGATCGGATCGAGGTGGAGAATAATTAAGTACCAATTTTTTGGACTATCTGAAAGAGAATGGGATTCTCTCTCAGTGGACTCCTCCTATGACACCAAAGCTGAATGGTGTATCGGAGCGTCGTAATCGAACTTTGTTGGACATGGTTCGATCCATGATGAGCTTCACTGAGCTTCCACCTTCGTTTTGAGGCTACGCGCTTGAAACAGCGGTGTTGTTGTTGAACAACGTCCACACCAAAGCAGTGTACAAAACACCATACAAGTTATGGAATGGCAAAGCTCCTAAGTATTCGTACTTGAGGATTTGGGGATGTCCTGCTTACGTGAAGCAGACAGTGGGAGATAAGTTGGATAGTCGATCCACCTTATGTTATTTTGTAGGGTATCCGAAGAATTCAATCGGATATTATTTCTATCATCCTATTGAAACAAAAGTGTTTGTTTCAAGGAATGCCACCTTCTTGGAGAAGAAGTTCTTATTGGATAAGAAAGGCGAGATGATGAAACTCGAAGAAATTCGAGAAGAACCCGAAATACAAAATAATGATCCTACACCTCAGGAACCATTGATGCACACGCCTATACCTAGAAGATCCTAGAGGACTTCTGGACCTCCTATTCGATATGGTCTTCTTCTTGAAGGGGATCAAGATGAACCCGACGTTGGATGTGATCCAAGAAACTTCAAGGAAGCAATTTCTGATGCGGATTCAAATTTATGGCTTGAAACTATGCAGTCGGAAATAGATTCGATGCATACAAACCAAGTTTGGACTTTAGTAGATCCTCCCGATGGAAATGTTCCAATAGGGTGTAAATGGATCTATAAGAGAAAGCTTGGGCCTGATGGTAAGGTATTGACCTACAAAGCGCGATTGGTGGCGAAAGGTTATACTCAAAGACAAGGAGTTGACTATGATGAAACCTTTTCACCAGTTGCAATGTTCAAGTCCATAAGAATCCTTATTGCCATAGCTGCTTGGTATGACTATGAGATATGGCAAATGGATGTGAAGACTGCATTTCTTAATGGAAACATTAAGGAAGAGATCTATAGGACGCAGCCTGAGGGATACACATCCATGAGAAGCGAGCATAAGGTATGCAAGCTTTAGAGATCGATCTATGGTCTCAAACAAGCATCAAGAAGTTGGAACCAGAAATTTGATGAAACAATAAAGGATTTTGGTTTCATCAAGAACCCGGAGGAACCGTGCGTGTCAAGAAAGTAGTTAAGGATGCTGTGACATTCTTAGTACTTTATGTTGATGACATCCTACTCATTGGGAATGACGTAGGGATGTTGCAGTCAACGAAGATATGGTTATCAGGTAGATTCTCGATGAAGGATTTGGGTGAGGCATCCTATATTCTAGGGATACAGATCTATAGAGATAGATCTAAGAGAATGATAGGACTTACTCAAGCTACTTACATCGAAACCATATTGAAAAGGTTTTCAATGGATGGGTCCAAGAGAGGACATCTACCTATGTGTCATGGAGTTTCTCTATCCAAGTCCATGTGTCCCAAGACTGATGAAGAGATAGAGAAAATGACACATGTACCATATGCGTCAGCCATAGGTAGTATCATGTATGGGATGATATCTACCAGACCGGATGTAGCATTTGCTCTGAGTGTCATGAGAAGATATCAAGCTAATCCCGGTCAAATGCATTGGAAATCCGTGAAGGACATTCTTAAGTACTTACGAAGGACTAAGAATATGTTCATGGTATATGGAGGAAGAGAACTGAAATTGGAAGGCTATACCGACTCTAGCTTCCAAAGTGACGTGGATGACTCGAAGTCAACCTCTGGATTTGTGTTCATGCTCAATGGCGGTGCTGTCTCTTGGAAGAGTTCCAAGCAGGACACCACAGCGGATTCCACCACTGAGGCAGAATACATTGCGGCATCAGCTGCTGCTAAAGAGGCCATTTGGATGAGGAATTTCGTCCAAGAATTGGGCGTCATTCCTGAAGTTGTTGGTCCAGTTCCGGTGTACTGTGACAACACGGGTGCCGTTGCTCAGGCAAAGGAACCAAGGTCTCATCAAAGATCCAAACATGTACTGAGGAAATACCACATCATCCGGGAGATCGTGGAAAGAGGAGACATTACTGTCGAGAGAGTGGCCTCTACAGACAATATCGCTGATCCACTTACTAAGCCCTTGCCAGGACCATTATTTGACAAACATCGCGAAGCAATAGGTCTACGTAGTATGACTAGTTGGCTTTAGGGCAAGTGGGAGATTGAAAGAGTGGGTGCCCGGTGAGCCAACTTGTGGCTAAAGGGATTTGATGACTCTTTGTATAAACAATCTTTTGTTTAATATAATTTACACTTTTATTAATGGCAATGACTTTATCTTTCTTCATATTGTTATATTGTGATATACTATTGTTGTTTTGATAAAGACCTTGAATATATTATAGTGTATGTAAGATGTGGTAGTACATGGGGATGTCTATCATGAAACACATCTTATAGTCACTGTATATTCTAAATTGTTCCTAGTCAATTGAGCCGTCCGCAAAAAGGGATAAGGATCGCTCGAGATTGAGACTAGCATTTGCGATGCGGAGTACCACGTTTCATTGGTATGGAACATAGAGATGTTCAAAGCATGCAAATGGATATTCATACGATGAATGTTCGAACTACCCTATCCGGACTTTCCAAGTGGTTATCACTTATCGAGTGGATAAAGTCCGCGGTTTTGGTTGTACACCATTAGTCCTTACTACTTGAAATATCATTGAGACTCTATATGCTAGTACTGTGCTTTGACTCGTTTACCGACTCTATTGGGGTCATCAGGTGTCGGGATTGGGTACAGTTACGACACATATAGGAGTCGATGCTTTGTTGTCAAGGATTCACCACATACTTGCAAGTGTGGATATCCTATGCAATCTGAGGAGATATTAGTGTGACGAATCTCTGGCCAGAGTACATGATGTGTTTTAAGAAATGGTTTCTTAGTAGCACATGCGATGTCACTATTTGATCTTCAAGATGCATTGCATAGTTATCGAATCTCGAACGACTCTCGATTTACCAATGGTTGTTGATTCGATCGGGATATATGGTTGAAGGGACCGTACTGTACGCTAACCAAAATCTATTGGTTCTTGCAGGCACTATCAGTGATACCTAGGGAATCATGGGGCGATGTTGCTAGGCGCTCTTACCATGATTCGATGGGCAAGTCGGAAATTGTTGTTCCGAGTCACAAGGAGTTGTGAGCCCACGGCTAGTTGTATCCCTGAAGCATTGAGGGTCACACAGAGTAATGGATTTTTAATCCCCGTTGAGATAGTTAAATTTAAAGATTTAAATTTAATGAACAAATAAGTGGGACTTCTTATTTAAGAGTAGATGAGTAAGATTTCCTAAAATGACATAGGGATGGGCATTTTTGGAAATCACTGAATTCGGATTCAGAAAATTTATCTTGACTCTAAAAGATGCAGAAATGGTTTCTGTGAACATTGGTGAAATTGGTTTATCAATCTGAGTCACGATGAATTTTATATTAATTTATGAACATGCGGGCTTTGCTTGTCAGACTTGAACTTATGACTAATGGGCCCTAAGCTGTTAGCAGCCCATATTATAAATAAGTTATTGCAGTACAGAAATTACACAACAGAGGCTCACAAAATATTTTCGAAAACCCTAGCTGTGTTTTCTCTAAGTGTCCGCCCCCTCCCTCTCTGCTCGGGAAAATCCAGCCTGTGAATTTTGAATTTGCAGTCTGGTTTAACGGATCAAATTCGTTAATTCTCTTCGTAGAAACTTCTGATAGATTTTCTAGTGCAATCTATCAGAGGGATTAAATCTCTGTTCGTGGACCTGATTGAAGAATTGTTCGTCCATCAGTTCCTGGGATATACAACAAGAGCAGAGTAATCTGTTGATGTCCATAATCTCGTTTCGAGATTGGAGGTAAAAATTTAATTGTGATTTGATTTTTACACACACAATTTAATCGTAAAGTTTTGATACCCATTATGGAATCGTTCTATATAAAAATTTTAAACTTCCGCTGCACCGGGTATCAATTCTGATTGATCTGATCGCCGTTTTCCGACAGTGGTATCAAAGACAGGTTGCTCAGATCAAGCGATTAAATTAATCGATTGTACAAATATTTTTAAGCCTCGGTTTTTGAAACAAAATAAATTTTTAAAATAAAATTTTATTTTTCGGGCAAAATACGGGCAGCGACGGGCTGCCCGAGGGGCGCGGGCAGCCCGGGAGCGTCACGGGCGGCCCGATAAAAATTAATTTTTTTTATTTTAAATTAAAATTTTAATATGTTAAAATTCTATTTTTGGTCCGATCGAAAATTGTTTTGATTGGTCCACGAGGCGTCGGATCGAATTGTTCGAGTCCGAAAATTTTAAAATTGATTTTTGGATAAATTTGAATTTTTGGAAAATTTATAGATTTTATCCGTTAAATCAGATTTTATGAATTTAATTATTTTTGGTACAATTGATGATAAGATATGATCTTATGGAAATATTGAGTAAAATATGATTTTATGTATAAAATTGGATTTTATATGTAAAATATGATTTTATTTGATAAAAAGATAAAATATGATTTTGTATGTAAAATAAGATTTTATATATGGAATATGATTTTATCCTTTTAATTTAAATTGCCATTGCATGCTATCCAATAAATTAATTTTGAATTAAATATTATTGGATAAGGATGATCGATTGCCATGACCAATTTTGTAGGTGTATGTTAGGAATTTACATTTGTTTTTATTGTTGTTGGATTTATTAATGGGTCTGGTTTATGGTCCAATATGAATTGTCATATGTAATAAAAGTGGGCCTGGTTTATGGCCCGTTCCCACCCCTTAAAATGTATCCCCTACTTGTCATAGTTATTTATTGTAAATACATTAGACTTAGTGGGAGATGAAGATTTGAAGATGGAGGTGGGCCCGGCAGACAATAAAGACAGAAGAAATGTAAATTGGAAGCTCAATGTAATAGGATTGCATTGCATACCTGCATATTACCTAGGATTGGACTTAGACTCGTGATTGGCAACCACGGGTCGATTAGAAATGGAATCGATCATCCTATATAATATATGGTATTATCGTTGTATGCATGTTTTAGACTAAATTGTATGAATCCCGCAAGCATACAAATTTTAAATAATGAGACAAATTTTTCAAAATTAAAATCCCTCATTTTAAATATGATTTAAAATTGATATCAAGATAAATAAAGGAAATTTAAAATTGTTTAAATGTTCCTACCTTCCATCAACGATCAATGTATGAGATGCTACCCGCGGATCCGGTCCGGCTCATATTATTGGGGGGGCCCGTTCGTCGGAGAGCTGTACATTGGATCGACACATGTTGTAAGTTGGGTGGAACTCCCATGGGATCGGCTCATATTATTGGGGGATCCACATGGCGACCGTCCATCACAACTTAATATTGATGGGTCATCTTGACATGTCACAATAAACGGCGTCATATTATTGGGCCCTTATTGGACATGAGGTAAAAACGTGGAGGTTGCTTTGGAAGCAATTGGGCTCTAACTTTTGAAAATTATGGTTGGCTGATATTATTCGGGACCATAGTTTGTCAATTGGACTCCATGTTCCCACTAAGGAAAACAGTTTCCCGTTTTCACTAGAGGGTAGTGAAATCGTTAAAATAGTGGGAGTGAGATTCATAAAATAAATTTCGTCTATTTTATGTCTTAGTGAATTAATTAAACAATCATTGATAATTGTCTGTTTCTTTTCAGTATTTCATAAAGATGAATTCGCGCAATCCACTATTCTCTATTCTCGAACAAAATAAACTGACTGGCGCAAACTATACGGAATGGTTCCGTAAGTTGAAGATTGTCTTGACCTCGGAGAAGATGCTCTACGTGTTAGAAAAATCTCCTCCGAAGGAAGCACCAACTGACATAAGTCCGGAAGAGTTGGCCAAACTTGATACATGGTGGGACCATGATATCAAGGCCAAATGCTATATGCAAGCCTCGATGTCTGATGAACTCCAGAGGCGATTTGAGGACACCGTGAATGCTGCTGACATTCACGTACAACTCAAGGAACTTTTTGGGGCTCAATCGATAGCTGAAAGGTTCGCTACTGTAAAAGAGCTAATGACGTGTCGCATGCGTGAAGGGACTTCGGTCCGTGATCATGGGGTACGAGTGATTTGGCTCATACAGAAGTTGGTAACGCTTGATTTGGTGTTGGAGCATGAACTCAACGTGGACTTATTACTTCTCTCTCTTCCTTCTTCGTTTGACGGATTTGTGGTGAATTTCAATATGAACAAGATAGAGGCCTCCCTTGAAGAGATGGTCAATATGCTTGTAACATATGAAGCCACATTAAAGAAGGATAAACCGGTTCTCTTGGTGGGCTCCTCTTCCTCTGCTAAGAAGGGGCCAAGTACAAAGGGTAAGAAACGTTCTGCCCCACCCAAGAAAACCGGACCCGAGAAAAAGATCAAGACAAAGGCTTCAAACATGGAAAAGTCCAAGGATGTTTGCCATTACTGCAAGAAACCCGGTCATTGGAAACGTAACTGCAAGGAATATCTAGAGCAGTTGCGAACTGCGAAGGGTATGTTCTATATTGAAATAAATGTTTCACTTAATACAACTTCTTGGGTATTGGATACCGGATGTGGATCTCAAATTTTCAATGATTTGCAGGTGATGACAAGAAGTCGCAAGCTTAGAATGGGTGAGACCCAGCTGAGGCTCGGAAATGGTTCTAGAGTTGAAGCCAAAGCTGTGGGAGACGTTTATTTAATTTTGCAGAACGATTTTAAGTTACTTTTGAGAGATGTTTTATTTTTTCCAGATTTGATTAAAAACATTATTTCTGTTTCTATGCTTGATAGAGATGGTTTTTCTTGCAATTTTGTGAATGGGATTTGCAATATTTACAAGAATGAATGTTTGATTGGAAATGGACAACTTGAAAATGATCTATATAACTTAAAATTAAAAGACGTTCCAATAAATTATGTTGATAAACCGGTAACAACAAACAAAAGGAAAATCGATAGTCAAAACCCGGCAAACCTTTGGCATGCTAGGCTAGGTCATATTTCCTCAAGGAGGATGAACAAGCTAGTGGGAGAGGGCATGTTTGATATGTCTGATATTAACTCTCTACCTACTTGTGAGTCCTGCCTGAAAGGAAAAATGACTAAATCTCCTTTTAAGGGGAAACCTGAGCGTAGTCAAAATCTGTTGAATTTGATCCATATAGATGTTTGTGGTCCATTTAGAATTGGTACTCAATATGGCCACACCTACTTCATTACCTTTACTGATGATTATTCAAGGTATGGGTATTTATATTTAATAAAATATAAGTCTGAAGCATTTGAAAAGTTCAAAGAATTCAAGGCTGAAGTAGAAAACAAGCTAGGTAAAAGTATTAAAGCACTTCGATCGGATCGAGGTGGAGAATACTTAAGTACCGATTTTTTGGACTATCTGAAAGAGAATGGGATTCTCTCTCAGTGGACTCCTCCTATGACACCAAAGCTGAATGGTGTATCGGAGCGTCGTAATCGAACTTTGTTGGACATGGTTCGATCCATGATGAGCTTCACTGAGCTTCCACCTTCGTTTTGGGGCTACGTGCTTGAAACAGCGGTGTTGTTGTTGAACAACGTCCACACCAAAGCAGTGTACAAAACACCATACGAGTTATGGAATGGCAAAGCTCCTAAGTATTCGTACTTGAGGATTTGGGGATGTCCTGCTTACGTGAAGCAGACAGTGGGAGATAAGTTGGATAGTCGATCCACCTTATGTTATTTTGTAGGGTATCCGAAGAATTCAATCGGATATTATTTCTATCATCCTATTGAAACAAAAGTGTTTGTTTCAAGGAATGCCACCTTCTTGGAGAAGGAGTTCTTATAGGATAAGAAAGGCGAGATGATGGAACTCGAAGAAATTCGAGAAGAACCCGAAATACAAAATAATGATCCTATACCTCAGGAACCATTGATGCACACGCCTATACCTAGAAGATCCTAGAGGACTTCTGGACCTCCTATTCGATATGGTCTTCTTCTTGAAGGGGATCAAGATGAACCCGACGTTGGATGTGATCCAAGAAACTTCAAGGAAGCAATTTCTGATGCGGATTCAAATTTATGGCTTGAAGCTATGCAGTCGGAAATAGATTCGATGCATACAAACCAAGTTTGGACTTTAGTAGATCCTCCCGATGGAAATGTTCCAATAGGGTGTAAATGGATCTATAAGAGAAAGCTTGGGCCTGATGGTAAGGTATTGACCTACAAGGCGCGATTGGTGGCGAAAGGTTATACTCAAAGACAAGGAGTTGACTATGATGAAACCTTTTCACCAGTTGCAATGTTCAAGTCCATAAGAATCCTTATTGCCATAGCTGCTTGGTATGACTATGAGATATGGCAAATGGATGTGAAGACTGCATTTCTTAATGGAAACATTAAGGAAGAGATCTATAGGACGCAGCCTGAGGGATACACATCCATGAGAAGCGAGCATAAGGTATGCAAGCTTTAGAGATCGATCTATGGTCTCAAACAAGCATCAAGAAGTTGGAACCAGAAATTTGATGAAACAAAAAAGGATTTTGGTTTCATCAAGAACCCGGAGGAACCGTGCGTGTCAAGAAAGTAGTTAAGGATGCTGTGACATTCTTAGTACTTTATGTTGATGACATCCTACTCATTGGGAATGACGTAGGGATGTTGCAGTCAACGAAGATATGGTTATCAGGTAGATTCTCGATGAAGGATTTGGGTGAGGCATCCTATATTCTAGGGATACAGATCTATAGAGATAGATCTAAGAGAATGATAGGACTTACTCAAGCTACTTACATCGAAACCATATTGAAAAGGTTTTCAATGGATGGGTCCAAGAGAGGACATCTACCTATGTGTCATGGAGTTTCTCTATCCAAGTCCATGTGTCCCAAGACTGATGAAGAGATAGAGAAAATGACACATGTACCATATGCGTCAGCCATAGGTAGTATCATGTATGGGATGATATCTACCAGACCGGATGTAGCATTTGCTCTGAGTGTCATGAGAAGATATCAAGCTAATCCCGGTCAAATGCATTGGAAATCCGTGAAGGACATTCTTAAGTACTTACGAAGGACTAAGAATATGTTCATGGTATATGGAGGAAGAGAACTGAAATTGGAAGGCTATACCGACTCTAGCTTCCAAAGTGACGTGGATGACTCGAAGTCAACCTCTGGATTTGTGTTCATGCTCAATGGCGGTGCTGTCTCTTGGAAGAGTTCCAAGCAGGACACCACAGCGGATTCCACCACTGAGGCAGAATACATTGCGGCATCAGCTGCTGCTAAAGAGGCCATTTGGATGAGGAATTTCGTCCAAGAATTGGGCGTCATTCCTGAAGTTGTTGGTCCAGTTCCGGTGTACTGTGACAACACGGGTGCCGTTGCTCAGGCAAAGGAACCAAGGTCTCATCAAAGATCCAAACATGTACTGAGGAAATACCACATCATCCGGGAGATCGTGGAAAGAGGAGACATTACTGTCGAGAGAGTGGCCTCTGCAGACAATATCGCTGATCCACTTACTAAGCCCTTGCCAGGACCATTATTTGACAAACATCGCGAAGCAATAGGTCTACGTAGTATGACTAGTTGGCTTTAGGGCAAGTGGGAGATTGAAAGAGTGGGTGCCCGGTGAGCCAACTTGTGGCTAAAGGGCTTTGATGACTCTTTGTATAAACAATCTTTTGTTTAATATAATTTACACTTTTATTAATGGCAATGACTTTATCTTTCTTCATATTGTTATAATGTGATATACTATTGTTGTTTTGATAAAGACCTTGAATATATTATAGTGTATGTAAGATGTGGTAGTACATGGGGATGTCTATCATGAAACACATCTTATAGTCACTGTATATTCTAAACTGTTCCTAGTCAATTGAGCCGTCCGCAAAAAGGGATAAGGATCGCTCGAGATTGAGACTAGCATTTGCGATGCGGAGTACCACGTTTCATTGGTATGGAACATAGAGATGTTCAAAGCATGCAAATGGATATTCATACGATGAATGTTCGAACTACCCTATCCGGACTTTCCAAGTGGTTATCACTTATCGAGTGGATAATGTCCGCGGTTTTGGTTGTACACCATTAGTCCTTACTACTTGAAACATCATTGAGACTCTATATGCTAGTACTGTGCTTTGACTCGTTTACCGACTCTATTGGGGTCATCAGGTGTCGGGATTGGGTACAGTTACGACACATATAGGAGTCGATGCTTTGTTGTCAAGGATTCACCACATACTTGCGAGTGTGGATATCCTATGCAATCTGAGGAGATATTAGTGTGACGAATCTCTGGCCAGAGTACATGATGTGTTTTAAGAAATGGTTTCTTAGTAGCACATGCGATGTCACTATTTGATCTTCAAGATGCATTGCATAGTTATCGAATCTCGAACGACTCTCGATTTACCAATGGTTGTTGATTCGATCGGGATATATGGTTGAAGAGACCGTACTGTACGCTAACCAAAATCTATTGGTTCTTGCAGGCACTATCAGTGATACCTAGGGAATCATGGGGCGATGTTGCTAGGCGCTCTTACCATGATTCGATGGGCAAGTCGGAAATTGTTGTTCCGAGTCACAAGGAGTTGTGAGCCCACGGCTAGCTGTATCCCTGAACCATTGAGGGTCACACAGAGTAATGTATTTTTAATCTCCGTTGAGATAGTTAAATTTAAATAGTTAAATTTAATGAACAAAGAAGTGGGACTTCTTATTTAAGAGTAGTGGAGTAAGATTTCCTAAAATGACATAGGGATGGGCATTTTTGGAAATCACTGAATTCGGATTCAGAAAATTTAACTTGACTCTAAAAGATGCAGAAATGGTTTCTGTGAACATTGGTGAAATTGGTTTATCAATCTGAGTCACGATGAATTTTATATTAATTTCTGAACATGCGGGCTTTGCTTGTCAGGCTTGAACTTATGACTAATGGGCCCTAAGCTGTTAGCAGCCCATATTATAAATAAGTTATTGCAGTACAGAAATTACACAACAAAGGCTCACAAAATATTTTCGAAAACCCTAGCTGTGTTTTCTCTAATTGGCCGCCCCCCTCCCTCTCTGCTCGGAAAAATCCATCCTGTGAATTTTGAATTTGCAGTCTGGTTTAACTGATCAAATTCGTTAATTCTCTTCGTAGAAACTTCTGATAGATTTTCTAGTGAAATCTATCAGAGGGATAAAATCTCTGTTCGTGGACCTGATTGAAGAATTGTTCGTCCATCAGATCCTGGGATATACAACAAGAGCAGAGTAATCTGTTGGTGTCCATAATCTCGTTTCGAGATTGGTGGTAAAAATTTAATTGTGATTTGATTTTTACACACACAATTTAATCGTAAAGTTTTGATACCCATTATGGAATCGTTCTATATAAAAATTTTAAACTTCCGCTGCACCGGGTATCAATTCTGATTGATCTGATCGCCGTTTTCCGACATAAATATCAAACTCACAAGTTCAAACTTGTAGACAGTTGCAAATCGACTCAGGTAGATTGTACAAAAACAAGAAATTGACTTATGATGATTGAAAAAAATTTGACACCCAAAGACTCACAAAACACAAGAAATTTGCCAGAAGTTTTTTTATATATCTTTTTTTTTTATTTCGGTCTTCACCTTTTTTTATAGATTTTTTTGATTTTTTTTAATAACTTGTAGCACAATACACGAAACTTGGGCAACAAGGTTGAAAGAAACGACACACAAAGAACAAAGAACGATGAAATAATAAGAATCAAGATATTGAAAAATTAATTTTCTCAAAAAATTTGCTCTTGATTGCGAATTATATGAAGAATGAAGAACAAGAAACGAAGAACGAATATAAAAGATGGATACAACTTACTTGAATCAAAACCTTAAGCTCTGAGTACACCAAATGATAAGAATCTTTAATGGCATGAATAGAAAACAGATTATAGATTAAACGTGCCCTCAATTCAATAACAAAAAGAGTTCTAGTTGTTGTCCCTATATTTTGACTCAAGTAAGTTTGGATATTCACCTCTAGTTTACTTGAAACTAGCAATAAATAATCACGAGATAAACAATTGATCTCAAATGAACCTTTAGAAAACTTGTTTCTAACAACCCACGAAGAAGAACAATCGACAAACGCCACAAAGTTATTAAACTTTGATAAGTTTGATTTAGAACAAAGCCAAGCTTTGAATAAAATTCTAAAAGAATTTTAATCGATAAAAATCAATAAAAATCAATAAATTGAATAATTATTGTATACTATTTAATATTGAATAAACTCATTGTTTTATAGTTTACAACTCAAAAAGATAAAAGATTTTGCAAAATATTGCAAAGATTGAAAAAATCTAAATTCCTAAATTTCAGAAACTCTTAAAAATAGAAAATAATCATCAAAATATCAAAAGCCACAAAACACACACAAACATGTCGTATTATGTGTTTTTCGAGCGTGCTAGGGCGCATAAAGTTGCATTGGAGCACGCTATTGGTCTGTCCCGAATGTTTCAAAAATCATCAGGCGCGCTGGGGCGCATATTTTGGCAGCTGGAGCGCGGGTTTTGGCCGCTCGAGCGCCCCTCGAGCGCTCCACTGTCTTAACTTCAAAAACTCGCTTTTCTTGAACTCTTAACATTTCAATGACCTCCAAATTGAATCTCATGCTCTCCAACTAGGTTTCCATTAATTCCAAATCCATTTAATCTTGATGGCAACTTATGAGACACTTTTTTAAACATTACGAATCTTTGGCGCGTATTTTTGAACATTTTGCTTTGGCTCCTTGATTTTGGACTTTCCAGCAACTCTATCAAGTTCATAGCATCCTTAGCATCTAGATCACTTCGAAAGATTCTCAGATTCATATCAAGGTGTGGGAGAGATCGAATGGTCCGATCCCATATCGGATCTTCCAAACTCATGCAGATTGGTGTCCTATGCGTTGTAAACTTTGGAGTGACACGTGCCATAGACCGGAACGTCCATACCCAATCGGAGTGTACAAACTGCGCATGCATGCGACATGTCCCTCATGCAGGATCGGAACGTCCGATCTAGAGGTCGGAGCTTCTGATCTCTGCCTATAAATGTAGGGTCCAAGATCATATTTTGAGCACCAATTCACCAAATCTCTCTCTCTCTCTCTCTCTCTTGAAAGAGTGGGTGCCCGGTTAGCCAACTTGTGGCTAAGGGCTTTTATGACTCTATGTAAAACAATCTTTTGTTTAATATAATTTACACTTTTATAATGGTATTGACTTTATCTTTCTTCATATTGTTATATTATGATATAATATTGTTGTTTTGATAAAGACCTTGAATATACTATAGTGTATGTATGATGTGGTAGCACATGGGTGTTGGAAAACTGGCGGTCAGATCAATCACGATTGATACCCGGTGCAGCGGAAGTTAAAAATTTTTATCATGGAACAATTCCATGGTGTGGGTATCAACCATTCAACGATTAAATTATTGTGTGTGTAAAATTCAAATAACAATTAATTAAATTTTACCTTCAATCTCGCAACGAGATTACTGGACACCAACAGATTTTATCTGCTCTTGTTGTCTCTCCCTGGAACCGATGAACTCCTTCAATCAGGTCCACGAACAGAGGTTTAATCCCTCTGATAGATTGCACTAGAAAATCTATCAGAAGTTTTTCTGCGAAGAGAATAAACGAATCTGATTCGTTATTCCTTACTGCGATTCAAAATCACAGACCGGAAAATCTCGGGCAGAGTATGGGGAGGGTTCGGCCGAAACAATCTTTGAGAGGAACTAGGGTTTTCGATTTTTTTTGCTCTCAAAAATTATGACCTGTTGTGTGTAATTTCTGTACTGAAATAACTTATTTATAATGCAGGCCACTAACACCTTAGGGCCCATTAATCATAAGCTGGGGCCTGACAAGCAAAGCCCGCTCGTTCAGAAATTAATATAAAATTCATCGTGACTCCGATTGATGAAACGATTTCACCAATGTGCACAGAAACCATTTCTGCACGTTTTAAAGTCAAAATAAATTTTCCTGAATCCGAATTCAGTGGTTTCCAAAAATGTCCATCCCTATGTCATTTTAGGAAACCCTACTCCCTTACTCTTAATTAAGAAGTCCAACTCCTTAGTTCATTAAATTTAACTCTTTAAATTTAACTATCTCAACGGGGATTAAAACTCCATTACACTGTGTGACCCTCAATGGTTCAGGGATACAGCTAGCCGTGGGCTCACAACTCCTTGTGACTCGGAACAACACTTTCCGACTTGCCCAACGAATCATGGTAAAGCGCCTAGCAACATCGCCCCATGATTCCCTAGGTATCACTGATAGTGCCTACAAGAACCAGTAGATTTTGGTTAGCGTACAGTACGGTCCCTTCATCCATATATCCCGATCGAATCAACAACCATTGGTATATCGAGAGTCGCTCAAGATTCGATAACTATGCAATACATCTTGAAGATCAAATTAGTGACATCGCATGTGCTACTAAGAAACCATTTCTTAAATCACATCAATTACTCTGGCCAGAGATTTATCACACTAATATCTCCTCAGATCGCATAGGATATCCACACTCGCAAGTATGTGGTGAATCCTTGACAACAATGCATTGACTCCTATATGTGTCGTGACTGTACCCAATCTCGACACCTGATGACCCCCATAGAGTCGGTAAACGAGTCAAAGCACAGCACTAGCATATAGAGTCTCCATGATGTTTCAAGTCGTAAGGACTAATGGTGTACAACCAAAACCGCGGACTTAATCCACTCGATAAGTGATAACCACTTGGAAAGTCCGGATAGGGTAGTTCGATTATTCATCATATGAATATCCATTTGCATGCTTCGAACATCTCCATGTTCCCTACCAATGAAACGTGGTACTCCGCATCGCAAATGCTAGTCTCGAACTCGAGCGATCCTTATCCTTATTATCGGACGGCTCAATCGACTAGGAACGGTTTTAGAACATACAGTGACTATAAGATGTATTTCATGATAGACATCTCCATGTTCTACCACATCTTACATACACTATAGTATATTCAAGGTCTTTATCAAAACAACAATAGTATATCACAATATAACAATATGAAGTAATATAAAGTCATTGCCATTAAAAGTGTAAATAATATTAAACAAAAGATTGTTTATACAAAGAGTCATCAAAGCCCATAGCCACACAGTTAGCTCACTGGGCACCCACTCTTACAATCTCCCACTTGCCCTATAGCCAACTAGTCATACTACGTAGACCCATTGCTTCGCGATGTTTGTCAAACAATGGTCCTGGCAAGGGCTTAATAAGCGGATCAGCGATATTGTCTGCAGAGGCCACTCGTTCGACAATGATGTCTCCTCTTTCCACAATCTCCCGGATTATGTGGTATTTCCTCAGTACGTGTTTGGACCTTTGATGAGACCTTGGTTCCTTTGCTTGAGCAACGGCACCCGTGTTGTCGCAGTACACCGGGACTGGACCAACAAATTCAGGAATGACGCCCAACTCTTGGACGAAATTCCTCATCCAAACGGCCTCTTTAGCAGCAGCTGATGCTGCAATGTATTCAGCCTCAGTGGTGGAATCCGCTGTGGTGTCCTGCTTGGAACTCTTCCAAGAGACAGCACCGCCATTGAGCATGAACACAAATCCAGAGGTAGACTTCGAGTCATCCACATCACTTTGGAAGCTAGAGTCGGTATAGCCTTCCAGTTTGAGTTCTCGTCCTCCATAAACCATGAACATATTCTTAGTCCTTCGCAAGTACTTAAGAATGTCCTTCACGGCTTTCCAATGCATTTGACCAGGATTAGACTGATATCTGCTCGTGACACTCAGAGCAAATGCTACATCCGGTCTGGTAGATATCATCCCATACATGATACTACCTATAGCTGACGCATATGGTACATGTGTCATATTCTCTATCTCTTCATCAGTCTTGGGACACATAGACTTGGATAGAGAAACTCCATGACACATGGGTAGATGTCCTCTTTTGGACCCATCCAATGAAAACCGTTTCAATATGGTATCGATGTAGGTTGATTGAGTGAGTCCTATCATTCTCTTAGACCTATCTCTATAGATCTGTATCCCAAGAATGTAGGATGCCTCTCCCAAATCCTTCATCGAAAATCTACCTGATAACCATATCTTTGTTGACTGCAACATCCCTACATCATTCCCAATGAGTAGGATGTCATCAACATAAAGTACTAAGAATGTCACCGCATCCTTAACTACTTTCTTGTACACGCAAGGTTCCTCCGGGTTCTTGATGAAACCATAATCTTTTATTGTTTCATCAAATTTCTGGTTCCAACTTCTTGATGCTTGTTTTAGACCATAAATTGATCTCTGAAGCTTGCATACCTTATGCTCGCTTCCCATGGATGTGTACCCCTCTGGCTGCTTCATATAGATTTCTTCCTTAATGTCTCCATTAAGAAAAGCAGTCTTCACATCCATTTGCCATATCTCATAGTCATACCATGCAGCTATGGCAATAAGGATTCTTATGGACTTGAACATAGCAACTGGTGAAAAGGTTTCATCATAGTCAACTCCTTGCCTTTGAGTATAACCTTTCGCCACCAATCGCGCCTTGTAGGTCAATACCTTACCATCAGGCCCAAGCTTTCTTTTGTAGATCCATTTACACCCTATTGGAACAATTCCATCGGGAGGATCTACCAAAGACCAAACTTGGTTTGTATGCATCGAATCCAATTCTGACTGCATAGCTTCAAGCCATAAATTCGAATCCGCATCAGAAATTGCTTCCTTGAAGTTTCTTGGATCACATCCAATGTCGGGTTCATCTTGATCCCCTTCAAGAAGAAGACCATATCGAATAGGAGGTCTAGAAGTCCTCTCGGATCTTCTAGGTTCAGGCGTGTCCAGCAATGGTTCCTGAGGTGTAGGATCGTTATTTTGTATTTCGGGTTCTTCTCGAACTTCTTCGAGTTCCATCATCTCGCCTTTCTTATCCAATAAGAACTCCTTCTCCAAGAAGGTGGCATTCCTAGAAACAAACACCTTTGTTTCAGCAGGATAATAGAAATAATATCCGATTGAATTCTTCGGATACCCTACAAAATAACATAAGCTGGATCGACTATCCAACTTATCTCCCACTGTCCGCTTCACGTAAGCAGGACATCCCCAAATCCTCAAGTACGAATACTTAGGAGCTTTGCCATTCCATAACTCGTATGGTGTTTTGTCCACTGCTTTAGTGTGGACGTTGTTCAACAACAATACCGCCGTTTCAAGCGCATAGCCCCAAAACGAAGGTGGAAGCTCAGTGAAGCTCATCATGGATCGAACCATGTCCAACAAGGTTCGATTACGACGCTCCGACACACCATTAAGCTGTGGTGTCATAGGAGGAGTCCACTGAGAGAGAATCCCATTCTCTTTTAGATAGTCCAAAAACTCGGTACTCAAGTATTCTCCACCTCGATCCGATCGAAGTGCTTTAATACTTTTACCTAGCTTGTTTTCTACTTCAGCCTTGAATTCTTTGAACTTTTCAAATGCTTCAGACTTATATTTCATTAAATATAAATACCCATACCTTGAATAATCATCAGTAAAGGTAATGAAGTAGGTGTGGCCATGTTGAGTCCCAACTCTAAATGGACCACAAACATCTGTATGGATCAAATATAACAGATTTTGACTACGCTCAGGCTTCCCCTTAAAATGAGATTTAGTCATTTTTCCTTTTAGGCAGGATTCACAAGTAGGTAGAGAGTTAATATCAGACATATCAAACATGCCCTCTCCCACTAGCTTGTTCATCCTCCTTGAGGAAATATGACCTAGTCTAGCGTGCCAAAGGTTTGCCGGGTTTTGACTATCGATTTTCCTTTTGTTTGTTGTCGCCGGTTTGTCAATACAATTCACTGGAACGTCTTTTAGTTTTAAATTGTATAGATCGTTTTCAAGTTGTCCATTTCCAATTAAACATTCATTCTTGTAAATATTGCAAATCCCATTCACAAAATTACAAGAATAACCATCTCTATCAAGCATAGAAATAGAAATAATGTTTTTAATTAAATCTGGCACAAATAAAACATCTCTCAACAATAATTTAAAACCGTTCTGCAAAGTCAAACAAACATCTCCAATGGCCGTAGCTTCAACTCTGGAACCATTCCCGAGCCTCAGCTGGGTCTCACCCATTCTAAGCCTGCGACTTCTTGTCATCACCTGCAAATCATTGCAAATGTGAGATCCACATCCGGTATCCAATACCCAAGAAGTTGTATTAAGTGACATGTTTATTTCGATATAGAACATACCCTTTGCAGTTCCCAACTGCTCAAGATACTCCTTGCAGTTGCGCTTCCAATGACCCGGCTTCTTGCAGTAATGGCAAACATCCTTGGATTTTCCATTGTTTGAAGCCTTTGTCTTTTGCTTCTTCTCGGGCTCGACTTTCTTGGGTGGGGTAGAACGTTTCTTGCCCTTCATACTTGGCCCCTTCTTAGCAGAAGATGAGGAGCCCACCAAGAAAGCTGGCTTATCCTTCTTAAGTGTGGATTCATATGTAACGAGCATATTGACCATCTCTTCAAGGGTGGCCTCTATCTTGTTCATATTAAAATTTATCACAAATCCATCAAATGAAGAAGGAAGAGACAGAAGCAATAAATCCACATTGAGTTCATGCTCCAACACCAAATCTAGGGTCGCCAACTTCTGTATGAGCCAAATCACTCGTACCCCATGATCACGGACCGAAGTCCCTTCACGCATGCGGCACGTCATCAACTCCTTAACAGTAGCGAACCTTTCAGCCCTCGACTGAGCCCCAAAAAGTTCCTTGAGTTGCGTGTGAATGTCAGCAGCATTCACCGTGTCCTCAAATTGCCTCTGGAGTTCATCAGACATCGAGGCTTGCATATAGCATTTGGTCTTGATGTCATGGTCACACCATGCATCAAGTTTGGCCAATTCCTCCGGACTTATGTCAGCTGGTGCTTCCTTCGGAGGTGCTTTCTCTAACACGTAGAGCATTTTCTCCGAAGTTAAGACAATCTTCAACTTCCGGAACCATTCCGTATAGTTGGCGCCAGTCAATTTGTTTTGTTCGAGGATCGAGAATAATGGATTTCGCGAATTCATTGTATGAAATACTGAAAAGGAAAACAGACATATATCAATGATTGTTTAACAATTTACTAAGACATAAAATAGGCGAATTTAATTTTATGAATCTCACTCCCACTATTTTAACGATTTCACCACCCTCTAGTGAAAACGGGAAACTTTTTCCTTAGTGAGAACATGGAGTCCAATTGACAAACTTATGGTCCCGAATAATATCAGCCAACCATAATTCTCAAAAGGTAGAGCCCAATTGCTTCCAAAGCAACCCCCATGTATTTACCTCATGTCCAATAAGGGCCCAATAATATGACGCCGTTTAAAGTGACATGTCAAGATGACCCATCAATATTAAGTTGTGATGGACGGTCGCCATGTGGATCCCCCAATAATATGAGCCGATCCCATGGGAGTTCCACCCAACTTACAACATTTGTCGATCCAATGTACAGCTTTCCGACGGACGGGCCCCCCCAATAATATGAGCCGGACCGTATCCGCGGGTAGCATCACATACATTGACCGTTGATGGAAGGTAGGAACATTTAAACAATATTTAAATTTCCTTTATTTATCTTGATATAAATTTTAAATCATATTTAAAATGAGGGATTTTATTTATAAAAATATTTGTCTCATCATATTTAATTTATTGCATGCATTGCCGGATTCACGCAATTTATGTCTAAACATGCATACAATCATAATATCACATATTATATAGGATGATCGATTCCATTTCTAATTGACCCGTGGTTGCCAATCACGGGTCTTAGTCCAATCCTAGGTAATATGCAGTATGCAAATGCAATCCTATTACATATGCTTCCAATTTACATTTCTTCAGTCTTCATTGTCTGCTGGGCCCACCATCTTCAAATCTTGATCTCCCACTAAATCTAATGTATTTACAATAAATAACAATGACAAGTAGGGGATACATTTTTAGGGGGTGGGAACGAGCTATAAACCAAGCCCCCTTTTATTACATATGACATTCATATCGGGCCATAAACCAGGCCCATTAATAAAACCAACAATAATAAAGACAAAATGTAAATTCCTAACATACACCTACAAAATTGGTCATGGCAATCGATCATCCTCATCCAATAACATTTAATTCAAAATTAATTTATTGGATAACATGCTGTGGCAATTCAAATTTAAACAAGATAAAATCATATTTTATATATAAAATCTCATTTCACATATAAAATCATATTTTATCTCTATATCAAATAAAATCATATTTTATCTATAAAATCCAATTTTACAAATAAAATCATATTTTACTTAATATATCATAAGATCATATCTTATCATCAATTGTACCAAAATAATTGATTTCAAAATTCAATTTACGGATAAAATATTAAAATTTTCCAAAAATTCAAATTTATCCAAAATCAATTTTAAAATTTACGGACTCGAACAATTCGATCCGAAATCTCGTGAACCAATCAAAAACAATTTTTGACCGGACCAAAAATAAAATTTTAAATATTAAAATTAATTTTAAATAAAAATTATAATTTTTCCCGCGGGCCGCCCGGGACACTCCCAAGCCGGCCCGCACCCGGGGCACGGGCCGGGGGCAGCCCGGCTGCCCCCTTAGGGCAGCGCCTGGCGCCGCCTTTGGGCGGCGCCGTGCGCTGCCCTGGGCGGCGCTGAGCGCCGCCCTGCGCAGCGCCCAGCGCTGCGCTGGGCAGCGCACAGCGCTGCCCTGGGCGGCGCCGTGCGCCGCCTTGGGCGGCGACGGTCGCCGCCTTGGGCGGCGCCGTGCGCCCCCTTTGGGCGGCGCCGTGCGCCGCCCGGGGCAGCAACAATTGCTGCCCCACCGGGCAGCGATCCAATCGCTGCCCGGGTTTTGCCCCGAAAAAAAAAATTTTTTTTTTTATTTAAAAATATTTATTTTGTTTCAAAAACCGAGACTCAAAAATTTTGTACAATTGATTAATTTAATCGTTTGATCTGAGCAACCTGGCTCTGATACCACTGTTGGAAAACTGGCGGTCAGATCAATCACGATTGATACCCGGTGCAGCGGAAGTTAAAAATTTTTATCATGGAACAATTCCATGGTGTGGGTATCAACCATTCAACGATTAAATTATTGTGTGTGTAAAATTCAAATAACAATTAATTAAATTTTACCTTCAATCTCGCAACGAGATTACTGGACACCAACAGATTTTATCTGCTCTTGTTGTCTCTCCCTGGAACCGATGAACTCCTTCAATCAGGTCCACGAACAGAGGTTTAATCCCTCTGATAGATTGCACTAGAAAATCTATCAGAAGTTTTTCTGCGAAGAGAATAAACGAATCTGATTCGTTATTCCTTACTGCGATTCAAAATCACAGACCGGAAAATCTCGGGCAGAGTATGGGGAGGGTTCGGCCGAAACAATCTTTGAGAGGAACTAGGGTTTTCGATTTTTTTTGCTCTCAAAAATTATGACCTGTTGTGTGTAATTTCTGTACTGAAATAACTTATTTATAATGCAGGCCACTAACACCTTAGGGCCCATTAATCATAAGCTGGGGCCTGACAAGCAAAGCCCGCTCGTTCAGAAATTAATATAAAATTCATCGTGACTCCGATTGATGAAACGATTTCACCAATGTGCACAAAAACCATTTCTGCACGTTTTAAAGTCAAAATAAATTTTCCTGAATCCGAATTCAGTGGTTTCCAAAAATGTCCATCCCTATGTCATTTTAGGAAACCCTACTCCCTTAATCTTAATTAAGAAGTCCAACTCCTTAGTTCATTAAATTTAACTCTTTAAATTTAACTATCTCAACGGGGATTAAAACTCCATTACACTGTGTGACCCTCAATGGTTCAGGGATACAGCTAGCCGTGGGCTCACAACTCCTTGTGACTCGGAACAACACTTTCCGACTTGCCCAACGAATCATGGTAAAGCGCCTAGCAACATCGCCCCATGATTCCCTAGGTATCACTGATAGTGCCTACAAGAACCAGTAGATTTTGGTTAGCGTACAGTACGGTCCCTTCATCCATATATCCCGATCGAATCAACAACCATTGGTATATCGAGAGTCGCTCAAGATTCGATAACTATGCAATACATCTTGAAGATCAAATTAGTGACATCGCATGTGCTACTAAGAAACCATTTCTTAAATCACATCAATTACTCTGGCCAGAGATTTATCACACTAATATCTCCTCAGATCGCATAGGATATCCACACTCGCAAGTATGTGGTGAATCCTTGACAACAATGCATTGACTCCTATATGTGTCGTGACTGTACCCAATCTCGACACCTGATGACCCCCATAGAGTCGGTAAACGAGTCAAAGCACAGCACTAGCATATAGAGTCTCCATGATGTTTCAAGTCGTAAGGACTAATGGTGTACAACCAAAACCGCGGACTTAATCCACTCGATAAGTGATAACCACTTGGAAAGTCCGGATAGGGTAGTTCGATTATTCATCATATGAATATCCATTTGCATGCTTCGAACATCTCCATGTTCCCTACCAATGAAACGTGGTACTCCGCATCGCAAATGCTAGTCTCGAACTCGAGCGATCCTTATCCTTATTATCGGACGGCTCAATCGACTAGGAACGGTTTTAGAACATACAGTGACTATAAGATGTATTTCATGATAGACATCTCCATGTTCTACCACATCTTACATACACTATAGTATATTCAAGGTCTTTATCAAAACAACAATAGTATATCACAATATAACAATATGAAGTAATATAAAGTCATTGCCATTAAAAGTGTAAATAATATTAAACAAAAGATTGTTTATACAAAGAGTCATCAAAGCCCATAGCCACACAGTTGGCTCACTGGGCACCCACTCTTACAATGGGGATGGCTATCATGAAACACATCTTATAGTCACTGTATGTTCTAAACTGTTCCTAGTCAATTGAGCCGTCCGCAAAAAGGGATAAGGATCGCTCGAGATTGAGACTAGCATTTGCGATGCCGAGTACCACGTTTCATTGGTATGGAACATAGAGATGTTCAAAGCATGCAAATGGATATTCATATGATGAATGATCGAACTACCCTATTCGGACTTTCCAAGTGGTTATCACTTATCGAGTGGATAAAGTCCGCGGTTTTGGTTGTACACCATTAGTCCTTATTACTTAAAACATCATTGAGACTCTATATGCTAGTACTGTACTTTGACTCGTTTACCGACTCTATTGGGGTCATCAGGTGTCGGGATTGGGTACAGTTACGACACATATAGGAGTCAATGCTTTGTTGTCAAGGATTCACCACATACTTGCGAGTGTGGATATCCTATGCGATCTGAGGAGATATTAGTGTGACGAATCTCTGGCCAGAGTACATGATGTGTTTTAGGTTAATTGGTTATCCTAGTAACACATGCGATGTCACTATTTGATCTCCAAGATGTAATGCATAGTTATCGAATCTCGAACGACTCTCGATACACCAATGGTTGTTGATTCGATCGGGATATATGGATGAAGGGACCGTACTGTACGCTAACCAAAATCTACTGGTTCTTGCAGGCACTATCAGTAATACCTAGGGAATCATGGGGCGATGTTGCTGGGCGCTCTTACCATGATTCGATGGATAAGTCGGAAATTGTTGTTCCGAGTCACAAGGATTTGTGAGCCCACGGCTAGCTGTATTCCTGAACCATTGAGGGTTACACAAGTAATGGATTAATAAAAGCCCGTAGAGATAGTTAAATTTAAAGAGTTAAATTTAATGAAAGAGAAGTTGGACTTCTTAACTAAAGGGAGTAGGATTTCCTAAAATGACATAGGGATGGGCATTTTTGGAAAACACTGAATTCGAATTCAGAAAAATTATCTTGACTTTAACTAATGCAGAATTGGTTTCTGTGCACATTGGTAAAATCAGTTTATCAATCAGAGTCACGATGAATTTTATATTAATTTTTAGAACAACGGGCTTGGCTTGTTGGGCTTAAGTTATGGATTGTGGGCTTTAAGGAGTTAGAGTCCTAACACAATTATAACTTAACCTAGTCTAGAAATTATCTATAAATATATGTAGTGGGTTCGAAAATTGTGTGTAATTCAGTCTTCAAATTTTCGAACACTGCATAATTATTTCAAGAGGATTTTCAAAAATTCCTCTGTCCCTTTCGGAGAAAATTCGGCTTGTGATTTTTATGAAAAATTACAATCTGAATTAACAGATCATATCTGTTTATTCTCTACGCAAACTTCTGATTGATTTCTAGTGCAGTCAATAAGAGGGTTTCTGTTTTCTGTTCGTGGACCTTATTCCGGTGATTGATCGTGACGCCATCAGTTCCCGGGATTTACAAGAAGAGCAGATTAAATTCTGTTGGAGTCCATAATCTCGTTTCGAGATTTAAGGTAAAACATTAATTGTGATTATTTGTTTTACTTGTGTGAATTTAATCGTAAAAGTTTTGATACCCAGATATGGAATCGTTCCATATTAATAAAATAAATTTTTAAACTTCCGCTGCACCGGGTATCAATTCTAATTGATCTGAACACAGATTTCCAACAGTGGTATCATAGACAGGTTGCTCAGATCAAACGATTAAATTAATCGATTGTACAAAATTTTTAAGCCTCATTTTTGAAACAAAACAAATTTTAAAAAAATCAAAATTTTGACGGGCAAAACACGGGCAGCGATTGTCGCTGCGTAGGGCAGCGCACGGCGCTGCCCAGTCGGAGCCCCGGTCGGGGCACGGGCTGCCCGGGATTGTCCCGGGCAGCCCGGAAAATTAAAATTTTAATTTTTTAAAATTTTGAATTTTTGAAATTCGAGTGTTTGATCCGATCGAAATTTGTTTTTGATTAGATCACGAGGCATCGGATCGAATTGTTCGAGTCCGAAATTTTTAAAATTGATTTTTGGATAAATTTGAATTTTTGGAAAATTTATAAATTTTATCCGTTAAATTAAATTTTATAAAATTAATTATTTTGGTACAATTGATGATAAGATATGATCTTATGGATGGATAAGATAAAATATGATTTTATCTTTTAATTATGATGCCATTGCATGTTTATCCAATTATTTTAATTATTGAATTAATTATTGGATAAAAGGATGATCGATTGCCATGACCAATATTTTAGGTGTATGTTAGGTGATTTACATTTGTCCTATTGTTGTTGGTGTTTATTAATGAGCTTGGTTTATAGCCCAATATGATTGTCATATGTAATAAAAGTGGGCCTGGTTTATGGCCCGTTCCCACCCCTAAAATGTATCCCATTTTTGTCATCGAAATTTATTGTAAATTTATTAGACTTCGTGGGAGATAATGTTTTGAAGAAATGGTGGGCCCAACAGACAATGAAGACGAAGAAATGTAAATTGGAAGGTCAATGTAATAGGATTGCATTGCATACTTGCATATCACCTAGGATTGGACTTAGACTCGTGATTGGCAACCACGGGTCGATTAGTAAATGGGATCGATCATCCTTAAATAATATATGATATTATTGATGTATGCATGTTTAGACATAAATTGTATGAATCCCGCAAGCATACATAAATTGCATGATGAGACAAATTTTCAAAATAAAATCCCTCATTTTAAATATGATTTAAAATTGATATCAAGATAAACAAAAGGGAATTTTAAATATTGTTTAAATATTCCTATCTTCCATCAACGATCAATGTATGTGATGCTACCCGCGGATATGGTCCGGCTCATATTATTGGGGGGGCCCGTTCATCGGAAAGTTGTACATTGGATCGACACATGTTGTAAGTTGGGTGGAACTCCCATGGGATTGGCTCATATTATTGGGGATCCACATGGAGACCGTCCATCACAACTTAATATTGATGGGTCATCTTGACATGTCACAATAAACGGCGTCATATTATTTGGCCCTTATTGGACATGAGGTAAAAACATGGAGGTTGCTTTGGAAGCAATTGGGCTCTACCTTTTGAAAATTATAGTTGGCTGATATTATTCGGGAATATAGTTTGTCAATTTGACTCCATGTTCCCACTAAAGAAAATGTTTCTCGTTTTCACTAGAGGGTAGTGAAATCGTCAAAATAGTGGGAGTGTAATTCATAAAATGAAATTCGCCATATTTTATGTCTTAGTAAATTAATTAAACAAATCACTGATTATTGTCCGTTTCCTTTTCAGTATTTCATTACTATGAATTCGCGTAATCCACTACTCTCAATTCTCGATCAAAACAAGTTGACTGGCGCTAACTATACGGAATGGTTCCGTAAGTTAAAAATCATTCTAAATTCAGAGAAGGCTTTCTACGTGTTAGAGAAGCATCCTCCGAAGGAAGCCCCAGCTAACACTAGTCCGGAAGATTTGAAAAAGCTTGACGATTGGTGGGACCATGATGTCAAGGCAAAGAGTTATATGCTAGCATCAATGTCTGATGAACTCCAGAGGCGATTTGAGGATGCGGTGAATGTTGCTGACATTCACAGCGCACTCAAGGAACTTTTTGGAGCTCAGTCAAGGGCCGAAAAATTTGCGACTGTCAAAGAGCTCATGACATGCCGCATGCGAGATGGGACTTTGGTCCGTGAGCATGGGGTACACATGATTGGGCTCATTGAAAAGTTGGTAAAACTCGAACTGACATTAGAGCATGAACTCAATGCGGACTTGTTGCTTCTTTCACTTCCTTCGTCGTTTGACGGCTTTGTGATGAACTTCAATATGAACAAGATAGAGGCCACCCTTGAAGAGATGGTCAATATGCTTGTGACTTATGAAGCCACACTAAAGAAGGATAAACCGGTACTCTTGGTTGGCTCCTCTTCTAACTCTAAGAAAGGACCAAGTGAAAAGGGTAAGAAACGTTCTGCCCCGCCCAAGAAGATTGTACCAAATAAGAAGGGAAAGGCTAAGGCTTCAATTGGAATAAAAGATGAAAACGTTTGCCATTACTGCAAGAAACCCGGTCATTGGAAACGTAACTGCAAGGAATACCTCGAACAGTTGCGAACTGCAAAGGGTATGTTTTACATTGAAATAAATGTTTCGCTTAATACTTCTTCTTGAGTATTGGATACCGGATGTGGATCTCACATTTGCAATGATTTGCAGGTGATGACAAGAAGTCGTAAGCTAAGGATGGGTGAGACCCAGCTAAGGCTTGGGAATGGTTCTAGAGTCGAAGCCAAAGCAATAGGAGACATTTATTTAGTTTTGCAGAACAATTTTAAGTTATTTTTGAGAGATGTTTTATATGTTCCGGATTTGGTCAAAAACATTATATCTATTTCTATGCTTGATAGAGATGGTTTTTCTTGCAATTTTGTAAATAGGATTTGCAATATTTACAAGAATGAATGTTTGATTGGAAATGAACAACTTGAAAATGATCTATATAGCTTAAAATTAAAAGACGTTCCAATTAATTATGTTGATAAACCGGTAACAACAATTAAAAGGAAGGACGATAGTCAAAACCCGGCAAACCTTTGGCATGCTAGACTAGGTCATATCTCCTCAAGGAGGATGAAAAAGCTAGTGGGAGAGGGAATGTTTGATATGTCTGATATTAACTCTCTACCTACTTGTGAGTCCTGCCTAAAGGGAAAAATGACTAAATCTCCTTTCAAAGGGAAACCTGAGCGTAGTCAAAATCTGTTGGATTTGATCCATACAGATGTTTGCGGTCCATTTAGGATTGGTACTAAATGTGGCAACACCTACTTCATTACCTTTACTGATGATCATTCTAGGTATGGATATTTATATTTAATGAAAATAAGTCTGAAGCATTTGAAAGGTTCAAAGAATTCAAAGCTGAAGTAGAAAACAAACTAGGTAAAAGTATTAAGGCACTTCGATCGGATCGAGGTGGAGAATATTTAAGTACCGAGTTTTTGGACTATCTAAAAGAGAATGGGATTCTCTCTCAGTGGACTCCTCCTATGACACCTCAGCTTAATGGTGTTTCGGAGCGTCGCAATCGAACCTTGTTGGACATGGTTCGATCCATGATGAGCTTCACTGAGCTCTCACCTTCGTTTTGGGGCTACGCGCTTGAAACAGCGCTATTGTTGTTAAACAACGTCCACACTAAAGCAGTAAATAAAACACCATACGAGTTATGGAATGACAAAGCTCCTAAGTATTCGTACTTGAGGATTTGGGGATGTCCTGCTTACGTGAAGCAGACAGTGGGAGATAAGTTGGATAGTCGATCCTCCTTATGTTATTTTGTGGGGTATCCGAAGAATTCAATCGGATATTATTTCTATCATCCTAATGAAACAAAAGTGTTTGTTTCAAGAAATGCCACCTTCTTGGAGAAGGAGTTCTTATTGGATAAGAAAGGCAAGATGATGGAACTCGAAGAAATTTGAGAAGAACCCGAGATACAAAATAGCGATCCTACTCCTCAAGAATCATCACAAGACATGCCTACTACTAGGAGATCCGAGAGGACTTCTAGGTCTCTTATTAGATATGGTATTCTTCTTGAAGGGGATCAAAGTGAACCCGACATTGGATGTGATTCAAGAAACTTCAAGGAAGCAATTTCTGATGCAGATTAAAATTTATGGCTTGAAGCTATGCAATCGGAAATAGATTCGATGCATTTTAACCAAGTTTGGTCTTTAGTAGATCCTCCCGATGGAATTGTTCCAATTGGGTGCAAATGGATCTACAAGAGAAAGCTTGGGCCTGATGGAAAGGTATTGACCTACAAGGCACGATTGGTGGCAAAAGGTTATACTCAAAGACAAGGAGTTGACTATGATGAAACCTTTTCACCAGTCGCAATGTTCAAGTCCATAAGAATCCTTATTGCCATAGCAGCATGGTATGACTATGAGATATGGCAAATGGATGTAAAGACTGCATTTCTTAATGGAAACATTAAGGAAGAGATCTATATGACGCAGCCTGAGGAATACACATCCATGGGAAGCGAGCATAAGGTATGCAAGCTTCAGAGATCAATCTATGGTCTCAAACAAGCATCAAGAAGTTGGAACCAGAAATTTGATGAAACAATAAAGGATTTTGGTTTCATCAAAAACCCGGAGGAACCATGCGTGTACAAGAAAGTAGTTAAGGATGCGGTAACATTCTTAGTACTTTATGTTAATGACATTCTACTCATGGGGAATGACGTAGGGATGTTGCAGTCAACAAAGATATGGTTATCAAGTAGATTCTCGATGAAGGATTTGGGTGAGGCCTCCTATATTCTTGGGATACAGATCTATAGAGATAGATTTAAGAGAATGATAGGACTTACTCAATCAACCTACATCGAAACCATATTGAAAAGGTTTTCAATGGATGGGTCCAAGAGAGGACATCTACCTATGTGTCATGGAGTTTCTTTATCCAAGTCTATGTGTCCCAAGACTGACGAAGAGATAGAAAAGATGACACACATACCATATGCGTCAGCCATTGGTAATATCATGTATGGGATGATATCTACCAGACCGGATGTGGCCTATGCTCTGAGCGTCACGAGCAGATATCAAGCCAATCCCGGTCAAATGCATTGGAAAGCCGTGAAGGATATTCTTAAGTACTTGCGAAGGACTAAGAATGTGTTCATGGTTTATGGAGGAAGAGAATTGAAGTTGGAAGGCTACACCGACTCTAGCTTCCAATGTGACGTGGATGACTCAAAATCAACCTCTGGATTTGTATTCGTGCTCAATGGAGGTGCTGTCTCTTGGAAGAGTTCCAAGCAAGACACCACAGCGGATTCCACCACTGAGGCAGAATACATTTCAGCATCAGCTGCTGCTAAAGAGGCGGTTTGGATAAGGAAATTCATCCAAGAGTTGGGTGTAATTCCTGAAGCTGTTGGTCCAGTCCCGGTGTACTGTGACAACACGGGTGCTGTTGCTCCGGCAAAGGAGCCAAGGTCTCATCAGAAGTCCAAACATGTACTGAGGAAATACCACATCATCCGGGAGATTGTGGAAAGAGGAGACATCAGTGTCGAGAGAGTGGTCTCTACAGACAATATCGCTGATCCGCTTACTAAGCCCTTGCCAGGACCATTGTTTGACAAACATCGCAAAGCAATGAGATTACGTAGTATGACTAGTTGGCTTTAGGGCAAGTGGGAGATTGAAAGAGTGGGTGCCCGGTTAGCCAACTTGTGGCTAAGGGCTTTTATGACTCTATGTAAAACAATCTTTTGTTTAATATAATTTACACTTTTATAATGGTATTGACTTTATCTTTCTTCATATTGTTATATTATGATATAATATTGTTGTTTTGATAAAGACCTTGAATATACTATAGTGTATGTACGATGTGGTAGCACATGGGGATGGCTATCATGAAACACATCTTATAGTCACTGTATATTCTAAACTGTTCCTAGTCAATTGAGCCGTCCGCAAAAAGGGATAAGGATCGCTCCAGATTGAGACTAGCATTTGCGATGCCGAGTACCACATTTCATTGGTATGGAACATAGAGATGTTCAAAGCATGCAAATGGATATTCATATGATGAATGATCAAACTACCCTATTCGGACTTTCCAAGTGGTTATCACTTATCGAGTAGATAAAGTCCGCGGTTTTGGTTGTACACCATTAGTCCTTATTACTTGAAACATCATTGAGACTCTATATGCTAGTACTGTACTTTGACTCGTTTACCGACTCTATTGGGGTCATCAGGTGTCGGGATTGGGTACAGTTACGACACATATAGGAGTCAATGCTTTGTTGTCAAGGATTCACCACATACTTGCGAGTGTGGATATCCTATGCGATCTGAGGAGATATTAGTGTGACGAATCTCTGGCCAGAGCACATGATGTGTTTTAGGTTAATTGGTTATCCTAGTAACACATGCGATGTCACTATTTGATCTCCAAGATGTAATGCATAGTTATCGAATCTCGAACGACTCTCGATATACCAATGGTTGTTGATTCGATCGGGATATATGGATGAAGGGACCGTAATGTACGCTAACCAAAATCTACTGGTTCTTGCAGGCACTATCAGTAATACCTAGGGAATCATGGGGCGATGTTGCTAGGCGCTCTTACCATGATTCGATGGGTAAGTCGGAAATTGTTTTTCCGAGTCACAAGGAGTTGTGAGCCCATGGCTAGCTGTATTCCTGAACCATTGAGGGTTACACAAGTAATGGATTACTAAAACCCCGTAGAGATAGTTAAATTTAAATAGTTAAATTTAATGAAAGAGATTTGGACTTCTTAACTAAAGGGAGTGGGATTTCCTAAAATGACATAGTGATGGGCATTTTTGAAAATCACTGAATTCGGATTCAGAAAAATTATCTTGACTTTAACTGATGCAAAAATGGTTTCTGTGCACATTGGTAAAATCAGTTTATCAATCAGAGTCATGATGAATTTTATATTAATTTTTAGAACAACGGGCTTGGCTTGTTGGGCTTAAGTTATGGATTGTGGGCTTTAAGGAGTTAGAGTCCTAACACAATTATAACTTAACCTAGTCTAGAAATTATCTATAAATATATGTAGTGGGTTCGAAAATTGTGTGTAATTCAGTCTTCAAATTTTCGAACACTACATAATTATTTCAAGAGGATTTTCGAAATTCCTCTGTCCCTTTCGGAGAAAATTCGGCTTGTGATTTTTATGAAAAATTACAATCTGAATTAACTGATCATATCTGTTTATTCTCTACGCAAATTTTTGATTGATTTCTAGTGCAGTCAATCAGAGGGTTTCTGTTTCTATTCGTGGACCTTATTCCGGTGATTGATTGTGACGCCATCAGTTCCCGGGATTTACAAGAAGAGCAGATTAAATTCTGTTGGAGTCCATAATCTCGTTTCGAGATTTAAGGTAAAACATTAATTGTGATTATTTGAACACAGATTTCCAACATTAATTGTGATTAATCGTAAAAGTTTTGATACCCAGATATGGAATCGTTCCATATTAATAAAATAAATTTTTAAACTTTCGCTGCACCGGGTATCAATTCTAATTGATCTGAACACAGATTTCCAACATCTCTATCTTTCGATTCTAAGTAGTTTTAGGGGTTTTCAAATCATCTTTGGCAAGGGGAGAGTCTTGGTGAGGTGTCTCGAAGTTGTAGCAGAGTTGTACCCAAGTTCTGGGACATTCAACATCAACGGACTTACGACGGACGAAGGTATAACTCTAGTTCCTATAAATAATTTGGGAGTATCTATTAGCTTAGTTAAGGCATTTAGATCAGTGTTAGTGATGTATGGTTATCCTAATTTGTAGAGATGGACTGTAGATGCCTGCAAATATAGAGCTATTATTAAGATACGAAAGTATTGTTCGAGATATTCAGACTGATTATGCATTTATTATGTGTTGTATTGTTTATATGTCATGATTTTATCTACATATTACCTGTCATGATATTATGCTTCATGCATTAGCATATTGAGCTTATACCCTTGAGATAGTCGATAGTAGGGTGCTTACCCTACGTGTAGTGGATGGTTGGACACGTGAAATCGTGATTAGGTCACCTATATCCACATTGGGTATATGAGCCACCTCCTGGTGCGACGACGCAGAGTGTTATATACTTGGGGCCCAAGTCAGTGAGCAGGATTTCTTGACCTTGAGTCTTGGTACCCGTATACTTGCATTCATGCTCATATAATATTTGTATACTTATACTCTCGTGCTGATCGTAGCTAGCTCACACTCATATTTCTGTGTTTTTCGGACACTTCATTTGCCAGAGCTGTTGCAGGTAGTTCTCCCAGGGATATGGGGATTAGGCCTTGACCAAGGCAGGATTGCAGGGTTAGCCGCTAGGTTTACTTCTTTTGAATTAATTTAATTCGATTGGGTTGTATTAATTGGATTTGATCGCCGGTTGTATTCTGTCGGTTTAGTATTGTAACGCCCCAAATTATCTTAATTGACTTTATTTGAGATAATCAGTGATTTTAGAATTCGAAAGCCGACTTTTTATTGATCAGGGTCTATTTTGCGATTTTTGGAAATTTCAGGGACTAAAACACAAAAATGGATTTTGTTATAAGGTTGAGAATTTGAATAAGTCTTCACTTCATCCCTTCATCACCTCCAACTGTTCCCTCCTCCATTGAAGCGACAAAAGCTTCCCCAAGCTTTTGTGATTTCATTTTTATCTCGATTCGTCCGTTGGAATTCAATCTCGAGTAGATATCTGCGATCACAGCATCGAGTGCTACGTTTGGAAGTAAGTTTCTCTTATTTCTAAGAGGTTTGAAATTTTGGATGTTGTTAGAATTGATTTAAATTCGGAGAGGATGTTCTTGAGGTAGCTGCGATAGTATATCTAAGACGGTTCGGAGAAATTTCGACGATCGAATTTGATATGATTTTTCTTATGATTTTCAAAACTTATATTTTTGAGATGTGTTGGGTTTGACTTGGAAATGATGTTAGATGATTGGTTTGAGTATTTGGAATTGATATTCTGCTGTTTGCAATTTCGGTTTGATCAGTTTATAGCCGTTATGGCGTCAGTTTGAGTTTCGGGATATCGTTTCTATTGATTTGATTATACCGAGTTTGATGAGGTTTTGCTATCGATATTGATCTTGTGACTTCTTCTGTTAGATTGATTCGAAGTCCTTGGAGTTGCGAGATTGCAGCTTTGATTAGTTTGGAAGATTGAGCCGGTATAGTATCGACTTCTTACTTATCGATCGTAGAACTTGAATAGATATTGAATTGAGATTTGTTGTTTTACAGATTGAAGATTGTGAACAAAAAGAAGGTATAAGACGACTTTGGAATGAAATAGGACGATTAACTTGAATCCGGATTGATTCGAGTGTCCTAGAAGAAATCACATATTGCATGTTTATATGCTTATTAAACTTATGATTGAATTGATATTTGAATGCATGAGATTTCATATGCATTCATATTGAACCGATTGATTATTCATTTTGAATTAGGCGATCTGGAGATTATAGTTGAGTGTCCTTGGTAGGCGATTTACTACAAGTGTCGATTAACTCACTATAATGCCCTAGAGTCTAGAGAATTAAAATATACCTCATCCACCTCGAAAGGGGAGTTCGGTGTGATTGTTGGATATTTTAACCTCGTGATCCCAAACCGAAGAAAGAAAGAAGAATTCTTTTTGATTATCTGAGTCTCATAATCCAGAAGTTTTAAAGTCATGCAAATCATTTTAATTCCGCAATTGAATGAATTACTTGAGGTATATGTGGAATTTGATTATATATCATGTTTTGATATATTATGTGATATTGTATGCTAGTCTCTTTTACTGGAAATATTATTCTCACCGGATTATCCGGTTGTTGTCTTTGTTTGTATGTGTACTTGGCAACAGGTGGGGCAGGACCGAGTCAGAGGCAGCATGGCTAGATGGTTGAGAGGATAGAGTGAGGCTTGGACGTTAGGAGTCGTTTATGTATTCGAACTCCTTTTTGTATTGAATAAGTCCGAACTAGATGGATTTTTATGCATGTTTTTTTGTGAGGATTGTATAACTCTAGACCTAATCCTTTGTATCTTGTTGATTGGGATTTTATGTTATTATGGTATGGTTTGAGTTGAGTTGGAATTGGAATTGGAGAAGAAAAACCAGAATTTTTCTGGTACAGAGCATCTCGCTCGATTGGCTGAATCTTACCGATAGAGCTAGCACACCTATACCAAGTCAGAGAACTAGACATTTTGTGTCCGCTCGATCGGTAAGATTTTACCGATCGAGTGGGGGTCCTAATATTTTGGGCAGAGACTTGGATTATTTTTGGCCGCTCGATCGGTAAGATATTACCGATCGAGCGAGCACCCCTTAAAAAAAAACTGATGTCTTAATCCTTATTGTTTAATTGTGTTGATCAATTGCTTTACCCTAAGATTATTATTAGAATCGAGGCCTCACATTAAGTGGTATCAGAGAGTTAAGATATTGGACTGAATTTAGAAGAGAGCGGGGTAGATTGAGTCTACTTGTATTGGCTTCTCGCATGTGTTTGAGTTATTTAATTGATTTATTAAATATGATGCGAGCATGCTTTATTGATTGAGAATTATTTGAATTACATGATTATGTGATTTAATTTATAAAGCATGAATTGATTGAGATATGAACTATAATCATTCATTGGATCCGAGTTCCATCTTTTGAATTGTGTTAGAAGATCAGAGGTTGTGGGACACTGGAATTTTGAGATTGAGATATCTGTGTCCTGATCCCTTGTTTTTAGATGGGTACTCGAAGAAGATTGAACTTGAATACTCCGCCAGTTTTTCCTACGACTGAAACTCCACCTGTAGTGACTCCTCAGAATGACCAGGGCGATACGGTTGAGAAACAGATGGATGCCACGGCTACCCCTATGGAAACCTTACTGAAGAGGTTTTAGTCTATCCGACCACTGATCTTGAAAGGTACGGAGAATCCCGTGGATTGCGAGGGCTGGTTGGATGATATAGATCAGCTTTTGATTCTCTCGACTATTCCGATGACCGGCAAATTAGATTGGTTATTCATCAGCTGCACGGAGTGGCTAAGAAATGGTGGACCTCAACTAAGAAAGCCATGGAGAACAGAGGTACGCTTATAAACTGGATTCTGTTCAAGACTGAGTTTTATAAACGATTCTTCCCAGTTTCTTACCGTAAGGATAAGAATGCCGAGTTAGCAAATTTGAAGCAAGGAAATTTGAGTATCGAAGATTATGTTACCAAATTTGACAGTCTATTGAGGTTTGCTCCACTCATTTCTGACAATGAGGAAGCGAAAGCTGACCACTTTATTAACTGTCTGAACCCTGATATCTTTGTTCTGGTGAATACCAGAAGGCCGAATAACTTTTCTGATGCAATGGATCATGTCAAGGGTGCGGAAGCTGGACTGATAAGGCAGAGAGGGAATCCGTTTGCCCCTCAGCAACAACAGAGGCAGTTTCAGGCCCAACCGTCCCAATACCAGAATCAACCACCGAGGACTGAAGGTGGTAGCAGTGGAGGTAATAAGAAGAATTACTTTTGTCCCAGAGGAAAGCAATTTAAGAACTCGGGTAGCAGTTCTTCAAGTTCTGGTGGCTCGAAACATAACAGTTACAGTCAAGGTTCAGGTTCCTCTGGTACTTCTTGTAACAAGTGTGGAGGTCGTCACTCCAGTGACCAGTGTAGGGGAATATTTGGGAATTGTTATATTTGTCAACAGACGGGGCATTATGCTAGACTTTGTCCTCAACAGGGCTCTAAGCAAGCACAGAGTGGAAATGCTTCTCGACAGTCATCTCAGCCTCAGAGGGCAATTGAATGCAGTTCACTCTTTCCAACCTCAACAACAGAATCGTCAAGGATGCAACCAGAATTTGAACCAACCTCCTAGACAGCAGGCGAGAGTGTATGCTCTGAATGCGGATCAGGCTCAGGCTGCACCTGATGATGTGATTGCAGGTAATTGTATGATCTTTGATTATCCTGCTAATATTTTGATAGATACAGGTGCTTCTCACTCTTTCATATTTGAGAAATTTGTGTTGATGCATGCCTTGCCTTTTGAGACATTACCTGCTGTAGTTTCTGTTACTTCACCTTTGGGTGGAGAAATTTTTTTGAGGAATTTTTTTAGGAATTGTGGATTGAGTTTTGAAGGAAATTTGATCGAGTTCGACTGTATTGTACTTGGTTTGTCTGACTTTGACTGCATAGTTGGCATAGATGTTTTGACTAAGTACAGGGCTACAGTAGATTGTTTTCAGAAGATAGTCCGTTTCAGACCAGAGATGTCAGATGAGTGGATATTCTTTGGTAAGGGTTCTCGTTCTAGAATTACTTTGATTTCTGTATTGTCTATGACTATATTGTTGCAGAAAGAAGCCGAGGGATTTGTAGTGACCCTTACCCGGATCACCTACTAACAGAGCTTAGGCATGCAATTAATTTAATAAAACAGATATCAGAATAAACTGCAGAAACCATAAACATTATACAATCCCAAGTAAAGGAATCTGTAATTTATCCAAATAATATACAACCAAATCGAACAGCTGTATCAACCTCAAAACAACAGAAATAAAACCTAGACGAAGCTCCAGCTGGTCAACCACTGACTAGCCCCTCTTGGATCCACCCGCCTCGTCCAATCGCAAACCTGCCCCATGGAATAGGGTGTCCAAAAACACATAGTACGAGACGTGAGCATAAAACGCTCAGTACGAGAGTATGAGTATACATGCATGCAAAGTGAACTCCCTATAAACTCGAGGTCAAGGATCAGATAACAGAGACAGACCGGGCCCTGGTATGTAGCACGCTGTGCCGTCGCTTTAGGAGGTGGCTCCCATACCATAATACCAGTGGATATGTCGGACCCAAATCGATGGAAGTTCAACCACTAACAGGATAGGGAAAAACCCTACTAACAGACATCTCGAAGGAGATAGCTCAGTATGCAAATGAATGGAGCATAAATCAATGACATATAAATCATGCAGTCACATAATACATGCATACTCAGTCAGGATATCTCGAACAGTACTTCCGTACCTCAAAACAGTGCAAGCTCTACCAACTCTAGGTCCATCCCTATAGTCTGCTCTACACTGCCAAATGATACTACTATCATTATAGTGCTCTAAAAGCCTTAACTAAGCTATTGCATACTCCTAAATATTTATAGGAAGCAAAAGCTATACCTTCGTCCGTCGTTAGCCCTTTGTTGTCGAGTGACTCAAAACTAAGCCACAGCTCCGCTACGACGCATGGACTGCTATGCCACTTCCGGATTCCCCACAGGACGCCTAGAATGCCCTAGATCTAAACTCGAAGGCTAAGGAATCGAGAGAGAAGAGGTGAATGGTGCACTTCGAAAATGAGCTCGGCACCCCCTATTTATAGACGGCGATCGGAGCTTCCGAACTGCGATCGAAACGTCCAAACACGATCGGAAAGTCCGATCCTGCCATCGGAGCTTCCGATATTGCATTATCCGCTACGTGTCAAAATATCACTGGTTGACTTCGGATAGGGCGATCGGAGCTTCCGATCCTGCCACATGTCATGCATGACGTAATATCGATCGGAGCTTCTGATCCTGATCGGAGCTTTCGATCTCACTTTCGGAGCTTTCGATCCGTCCGATACTTAATTGGTTTAATTAACACAATTAATCTTTTAATTACCAATTTTGGGTACGGAGTACTACATTCTCCCCCACTTAAGATATTTCGTCCTCGAAAATAGATCTTAAGTACTGAATGCAATACAAGGTACAGAAACATTCTTTATTCAAATCAAATGTTTACAGAGTTTGCAACTGAATACAACTTAAGAATGAAATCAAAATAACTCAGGATGGTCTTCACGCATCCTGTCCTCAAGCTCCCAAGTAGCTTCCTCAGTGTCTCGGCGCTGCCACTGAACTAAAACCAAAGGAATGACTTTGTTCCGCAAAACCTTATCCTTATAATCCAGGATACGAATAGGTTTCTCAACATAAGTCAAATCCTTGTTCACCTGAACCTCAGACCGCTGCAGAATATGAGATTCATCCGCCACATACCGTCGCAACAGAGATACGTGAAACACGTCGTGAATACTGGATAGATGTGGTGGCAAAGCTAGTCGATAAGCCAAATCGCCAATGCTCTCCAAGATCTCAAATGGACCGATAAACCTGGGAGACAACTTGCCCTTAAGGCCAAATATGAGAATCTTGCGGAAAGGTGACACTCTCAGAAACACTTTCTCCCCGAAATCTAACTACAAAGGCCTACGCTTGATATTAGCATAGCTGGCCTGACGATCTTGTGCAGTTTTAATCCGTTTCTTGATCTGATCGACAATGTCTACCGCCTGCTGGATAAGCTCCGGTCCCTCAGCCTGTCTCTCCCCCACTTCTTCCCAGAAGAGTGGAGTACGACAACATTGCCCGTACAACGCCTCAAAAGGTGCCATCCCAATACTAGTATGATAGCTGTTGTACGCGAACTCGATCAACGGCAAATGATCCTGCCAGGCTGAACCAAAATCCATGACGCACACTCTAAGCATATCCTCCAAAGTACGGATAGTGCGCTCTGACTGACCATCAGTCTCCGGATGATAGGCAGTACTCAAACTAAGAGTAGTACCCATCGCACGCTGAACACTCCCCCATAATCTAGAAGTGAACCTGGGGTCCCGATCGCTGACAATGCTCACAGGCACTCCATGAAGTCGAACGATCTCCTGAATGTACATCCGTGCCATGAGATCCACAGAGTACTCTTGGCTATAGGCAATGAAATGCGCTGACTTGGTGAGTCGGTCCACTACAACCCAGATAGCATCACAGTTCCTCGGGGATACCGGCAAATGGGTCACAAAGTCCATTGTGATAAACTCCCATTTCCATTCAGGAATAGGCAGACTGTGAAGCAATCCTCCAGGTCGTCGGTGCTCTGCTTTGACCTGTTGACATACCAAACATCTCGAAACAAACTGATAAACACTGCGTTTCGTACCCTTCCACCAAAAACGATTACGTAGATCCTTGTACATCTTGTTGCTCCCAGGATGAATACTCAACTTAGTGCGATGTGCCTGAGACAAAATCTCCTCTCGCAACTCTTCATCCTGCGGAATCACAAGCCTACCAGACAAACACAGAAAACCATCTGACTTATAATGAAATCCAGACGAGCTACCCTCGTTAGCTAGACGAGCTAAACGCTGGGTCTTCAAATCAGACATCTGAGCATCTCGGATCCGCGAATACAAGGCTGGCTCAGATAATATCGCAAATATCTGGATACTCTGCATACCTTTCTTATGTTGAAGGTATAACCTGAATTACAACAGTCACTGATCGCACTAGACATCGAACAAGTCTGAAGTGCGGATAGTCGCACCTTGCGACTCAAAGCATCTACGATGAGATTAGCAGCTCCCGGATGGTACTTAATTTTGCAATCATAGTCATTAAGCAAGTCCATCCAACGTCTCTGCCTCATGTTCAACTCCACCTGAGTGAACAAATATTTGAGACTCTTATGGTCGGTGAAGATCTTAAATTTCTCGTCATACAGATAATGACGCCATATCTTCAAAGCGAACACAATGGCTGCCAATTCCAAATCATGGACTGGATAGTTGTCCTCGTGAAGCTTCAGCTGTCTAGAAGCGTATGCGATCACATGCCCATTCTGAGTCAGAACACAACCTAACCCCTGAAGAGAAGCATCAGTGTATACCACATACCCTCCAGATCCTGACGGTAATGCCAATACCGGCGCAGAAGTCAACCGCCGTCGAAGCTCACAGAAATTCTCCTCACACTCAGAGGACCACTCGAAGTCCACACCCTTGCGAGTAAGCTGCGTCAACGGTCGAGCTAGTTGAGAGAAGTTCAGAATGAAGCGATGATAATACCCTGCTAGACCCAGAAAACTATGGATCTCAGCAACTGTCGTCGGACACGACCAATTAAGTACCGCTTCAATCTTGCTTGGATCAACAGAAATCCCCTCCCTGGCTATGATATGGCCAAGAAAGACCACTCTATCCATCCAGAACTCACACTTGCTCAGCTTGGCGTACAACTGCTCATCTCGAAGAGTCTGCAGTACCAACCGCAAGTGAGAAACATGCTCTTCCGTATTACGCGAATACACCAAGATGTTGTCAATGAATACCACGACAAACTTGTCCAAATACTCCCTGAAAACACGGTTCATCAGATCCATGAATATAGCCATAGCCGGTGCATTAGTCAAACCAAATGGCATTACTAGAAACTCGTAATGCCCATAGCGAGTACGGAATGCAGTCTTGGCTACGTCCAGATCACGGACTCTCAACTGATGATACCCAGATCTCAAGTCAATCTTGGAGTAAACTGACGTGCCCTGCAGCTGATCAAACAAGTCATCAATACGAGGCAACGGATACTTGTTCTTCACAGTGACTCGATTCAGCTGCCGATAGTCAATGCACAGCCGCATCGACCCATCCTTTTTCTTTACAAAAAGAATAGGAGCTCCCCAAGGAGATACACTAGGACGAATGTACCCCTTGTCCAAAAGATCCTGTAGCTGATTCTTCAACTCATGCATCTCTGACGGAGCCAGACGATACGGTGCTCTAGAAATAGACGAAGTACCCGGCATCAACTCTATGCCAAACTCGACTTCCCTAGCAGGAGGAAAACCCGGAATCTCATCAGGAAATACATCTGGAAATTCATCCACAACAGGAATGCTCTCTATCCCAATACTCTCAGCGGACAAATCAACTGCATAGATAAGGTAGCCTTACCCGCCAGACTCTAGAGCTCGACAGGCTCTCAAAGCTGATACCAAAGGCATCGGGGGTCGCGCTCCCTCACCATAGAAAAACCAGCTCTCACTCCCCTCTGGATGAAAGCGTACTAATCTCTGATAGCAGTCCACTGAAGCTCGATAGGTAGTCAATATATCTATTCCCAGAATGCAATCAAAGTCGTCCATCGCAAGGACCATGAGATTTGCTAACAGAATGTTCCCTTCGAACTCTAAAGGACAACCCATCACTAGACGCTTAGCCAAAGCAGATTGGCCCGTCGGAGTAGAAACAGACATCACTACGTCTAGTGCAATGCATGGTAACTTATGCCTCTTAACAAAACGTGCAGAAATAAAGGAATGAGATGCACCAGTGTCAATAAGTACAAGAGCAGGTATACCATAAAGCAGAAATGTACCTGCGATGACTTTCTCATTCTCCTCCACTGCCTGATCATTTCTCAGGGCAAACACCTGGCCAGAAGCTCGTGGCCTCAAATGAGAACTCCCAGCAGGCTGTCCCTGCGACCTCTGCTGTACGGTGGCCTGAGAACTAGCTCTTGAACCAGATCCAGAACCGCCTCCCCCAGATAGTGGACAATCTCTCCGGACATGACCAGTCTCTCCACAACGAAAACAAGCTCCAGAAGCTCTACGTCACTTGTCGGATGGATGGTTCTTCCCAAAGTGATCACACTTGTCCTTCTTACCGAAACGGACAACACCTCCAGAACCAGAGGAAGAAGTAGATCTAGACTTCTTGAAAGATTGGGCACGGGGACCCAAAGAACTAGCAGGCCTCGACTGAGGGAAAGACCTGTTTCGCCGAATGTTGTCCTCCGCCTGGTGACAACGGCTCACCAAACCCTCGTAGGAAATGTCGTCGCCAACCGCCACACGGTCATGGATCTCAGGGTTAAGGCCCTGAAGGAATAGATTATACTTCATCCCAGAGCTGTCAGAAATCTCGGGGCAATAGGTTAGCAGATCAAAGAACTTCTGCTGATACTCATTGATAGACATGGCTCCCAGTCGCAGACTCAGAAGCTCGCCTTCCTTCGACTGACAGAGTGCAGGGGGAAAATACAGCTTCTGAAAAGCTGTGCGGAACTCGGCCCAGGTGGCCACTCCTCTCGCCGCAACAAAAGGTGCAGAAGTAAACCTCCACCACCTGCGCGCACGTCCATCCAGAAGATAACCCAGGGTCTCCATTTTCTGCTCCTCGGTGCATTGGAAAGTCTGAAAAGTCGTCTCCATGCGGTCTAACCAGTTCTCTGCATCCTCCGGAGACTCACCTCCAACTAAGGGCTTAGGACCCATAGCTAAGAACCGACTCACAGTGAAACGTTCGTCGTCATGATGATGATGACGCCGTTCTCGACGAGGCTCCCGATCGGCATCACCCCAACGCCCACCAATACTGCCATGAGAACTCCGGTCGTCACGATCTGCCATCTACAAAAATACCTCACGGTTACCTTATGCAGAGTCTAAATCCCAAGAATACTATGCATGCTCTGATACCATAAATGTAGTGACCCATACCCAGATCACCTACTAACAGAGCTTAGGCATGCAATTAACTTAATAAAACAGATATCAGAATAAACTGCGGAAACCATAAATATTATACAATCCCAAGTAAAGGAATCTATAATTTATCCAAATAATATAGAATCAAATCGAACAGTTGTATCAACCTCAAAACAACAGAAATAAAATCTAGACGAAGCTCCAGCTGGTCAACCACTGACTAGCCCCTCTTGGATCCACCTGCCTCGTCCAATCGCAAACCTGCCCCATGGAATAGGGTGTCCAGAAACACAGAGTACGAGACGTGAGCATAAAACGCTCAGTATGAGAGTATGAGTATACATGCATGAAAAGTGAACTCCCTATAAACTCGAGGTCAAGGATCAGATAACAGAGATAGACCGGGCCCTGGTATGTAGCACGTTGTGCCGTCTCTTCAGGAGGTGGCTCCCATACCATAATACCAGTGGATATGCCGGACCCAAATCGATGGAAGTCCAACCACTAAAAGGATAGGGAAAAACCCTACTGACAGACATCTCAAAGGAGATAGCTCAGTATGCAAATGAATGCAGCATAAATCAATGACATATAAATCATGCAGTCACATAATACATGCATACTCAGTCAGGATATCTCGAACAGTAATTCCGTACCTCAAAACAGTGCAAGCTCTACCAACTCTAGGTCCACGCCTATAGTCTGCTCTACACTGCCAAATGATACTACTATCATTATAGTGCTCTAAAAGCCTTAACTAAGCTATTGCATACTCCTAAATATTTATAAGAAGCAAAAGCTATAACTTCGTCCATCATTAGCCCTTTGCTGTCGAGTGCCTCAAAACTAGGCCACAGATCCGCTACGATGCCTGGACTGCTATGCCACTTCCGTATTCCCCATGGGACGCCTAGAATGCCCTAGATCTAAACTCGAAGGCTAAGGAATCGAGAGAGAAGAGGTGAATGGTGCACTTCAAAAATGAGCTCGGCACCCCCTATTTATAGACGGCGATCGGAGCTTCCGAACTGCGATCGGAACATCCAAACACGATCGGAAAGGTCCGATCCTGCCATCGGTGATTCCGATCTTGCTTTATCTGCTACGTGTCAAAATATCACTGGTTGACTTTGGATAGGGCGATCGGAGCTTCCGATCCTGCCACACGTCATGCATGACGTAATATCGATCGGAGCTTCCGATCCTGCATCGGAGCTTCCGATCCTGATCGAAGCTTCCGATCTCACTTTTGGAGCTTTCGATCCGTCCGATACTTAATTGGTTTAATTAACACAATTAATCTTTTAATTACCAATTTCGGGTACAGTGTACTACAGGATTTTTGATTTATGTGGTCGATGTTTTGAAGTCTAGCCCTGAGTTGATTGATATACCAGTGGTTAGAGAGTTTCCTGATGTGTTCTCGGATGAGATTCCGGGATTACCGCCTATTCGTGAGATTGAATTTGGCATCGAATTGACGTCAGGTACTCAGCCGATTTCTAAAGCTCCGTATAGAATGACTCCAATTGAATTGAAGGAATTGAAGGAGCAGTTGGAAGAATTGATTGCCAAGGGATACATTCGACCTAGTGTATCGCCTTGGGGTGCTCCTGTTCTGTTTGTTAGAAAGAAAGATGGCTCTATGCGTCTCTGCATTGATTACCGCCAATTGAACCAGGCGACGGTTAATAACAGGTATCCTTTACCTCGTATAGATGATCTTTTTGACCAACTGCATGGTTCATGTATCTATTCGAAGATATTTTTGAGGTCTGGGTATCATCAACTGTGTAAGACCCCGATTCTAAACTCGAAATAATTAAACATAATCGAACACGGTAAGTCGCGGGAACAAATCAGAAATTTTTTTTTTTTTTTAAAAGACATGCCTCACGCCCGCGCGAGCTATCGCCTCGCGCGTGCGCAGGAAAAAGGGCCAATGGCCTCGAGGGAAGCTCGCGCCCGCGCGAGGAAGGGGCTCGCGCGCGCGGGGGCAAAAATACCCGAGCCACTCCAGGCAATTCGCACGCGCGCGAGGACAAGCCTCGCCCGCGCGCAGGCCAAAGGGACAGAAAACAGGGGAACCTGGAGAAAATCAAGCCAAACACGAATCAAATCAAATCCAAGCTCCAACATACAATACAACACGAAATCAGAACATACCACAAGTTCTAAATCCTTCCCGCAATACAAAACAAGTCGAGTTTGAAAGAGTGGGTGCCCGGTGAGCCAACTTGTGGCTAAGGGCTTTGATGTCTCTTTGTATAAACAATCTTTTGTTTAATATGATTTACACTTTTATTAATGGCAATGACTTTATCTTTCTTCATATTGTTATATTGTGATATACTATTGTTGTTTTGATAAAGACCTTGAATATACTATAGTGTATGTAAGATGTGGTAGAACATGGGGATGTCTATCATGAAACACATCTTATAGTCACTGTATATTCTAAACTGTTCCTAGTCGATTGAGCCGTCCGATAATACGGATAAGGATCGCTTGAGTTTGAGACTAGCATTTGCGATGCAGAGTACCACGTTTCATTGGTAAGGAACATAGAGATGTTCGAAGCATGCAAATGGATATTCATACGATGAATGATCGAACTACCCTATCCGGACTTTCCAAGTGGTTATCACTTATCGAGTGGATAAAGTCCGCGGTTTTGGTTGTACACCATTAGTCCTTACTACTTGAAACATCATTGAGACTCTATATGCTAGTACTGTGCTTTGACTCGTTTACCGACTCTATTGGGGTCATCAGGTGTCGGGATTGGGTACAGTTACAACACATATAGGAGTCGATGCTTTGTTGTCAAGGATTCACCACATACTTGCGAGTGTGGATATCCTATGCGATCTGAGGAGATATTAGTGTGACGAATCTCTGGCCAGAGTACATGATGTGATTTAAGAAATGGTTTCTTAGTAGCACATGCGATGTCACTATTTGATCTTCAAGATGTATTGCATAGTTATCGAATCTCGAGCGACTCTCGATATACCAATGGTTGTTGATTCGATCGGGATATATGGATGAAGGGACCGTACTGTACGCTAACCAAAATCTATTGGTTCATGCAGGCACTATCAGTGATACCTAGGGAATCATGGGGCGATGTTGCTAGGCGCTCATACCATGATTCGATGGGCAAGTCGGAAATTGTTGTTCCGAGTCACAAGGAGTTGTGAGCCCACGGCTAGCTGTATCCCTGAACCATTGAGGGTCACACAGAGTAATGGATTTTTAATCCCCGTTGAGATAGTTAAATTTAAAGAGTTAAATTTAATGAACAAAGAAGTTGAACTTCTTAATTATGAGTAGAGGAGTAAGATTTCCTAAAATGACATAGGGATGGGCATTTTTGGAAATCACTGAATTCGGATTCAGAAAAATTTATCTTGACTTTAAAAGGTGCAGAAATGGTTTCTGTGCACATTGGTGAAATCGGTTTATCAATCGGAGTCATGATGAATTTTATATTAATTTCTGAACATGCGGGCTTTGCTTGTCGGGCTTGAACTTATGACTAATGGCCCTAAGCTGTTAGTGGCCTACATTATAAATAAGTTATTGCAGTACAGAAATTATACACAACAGGTCACAAATTTTCGAAAACCTAGTGATTTTCTCTCAGTAGTGGCCGCCCCCCTTCCCCCTCTGCTCGGTAAAATCCAGTCTGTGAATTTTGAATTACAGTCTGGTTTAACGGATCAAATTCGTTAATCTCTTCGTAGAAACTTCTGATAGATTTTCTAGTGCAATCTATCAGAGGGATTAAATATCCGTTCGTGGACCTGATTGAAGAACAGTTCGTCCATCTGTTCCAGGGATATACAACAAGAGCAGAGCAATCTGTTGGTGTCCATAATCTCGCTTCGAGATTGGAGGTAAAAATTTATAATCGTTATTTAATTTTTACACACACAATTTAATCGTAAGGTTGATACCCATTATGGAATCGTTCCATATAAAATTTTTAAACTTCCGCTGCACCAGGTATCAATCCTAATTGATCTGATCGCCGGGTTCTCCAACAGTTGTATCAGAGCCAGGTTGCTCAGATCAAGCGATTAAATTAATCGATTGTACAAAAATTTTTAAGCCTCGGTTTTTGAAACAAAATAAATATTTTAAAAATAAAAAAAAAAAAAAATTTCGGGCAAAATTCGGGCAGCGATTGGATCGCTGCCGGGGGGGCAGCGATGGTCGCTGCCCCGAGCAGCGCACGGCGCCGTCGCTGCCTTAAGGGCAGCCGGGCTGCCCGGCCCGACCCCATTAGGGCGCGGGCAGCCCGGGAATGTCCCGGGCGGCCCGCGGGAAAAAATTAATTTTTTAATTTTTAAATTAAATTTTAATATGTTAAAATTCTATTTTTGGTCCGATCGAAAATTGTTTTTGATTGGTCCACGAGGCATCGGATCGAATTGTTCGAGTCCGAAAATTTTAAAATTGTTTTTTGGATAAATTTGAATTTTTGGAAAATTTAAATATTTTATCCGTTAAATTGAATTTTAAAATTTATTATTTTTGGTACAATTGATGATAAGATATGATCTTATGGAAATATTGAGTAAAATATGATTTTATGTATAAAATTGGATTTTATAGATAAAATATGATTTTATTTGATAAAAAGATAAAATATGATTTTGTATGTATAATAAGATTTTATATATGAAATATGATTTTATCCTTTTAAATTTAAATTGCCATTGCATGTTATCCAATAAATTAATTTTGAATTAAATGTTATTGGATAAGGATGATCGATTGCCATGACCAATTTTGTAGGTGTATGTTAGGAATTTACATTTGTTTTTATTGTTGTTGGATTTATTAATGGGCCTGGTTTATGGCCCAATATGAATTGTCATATGTAATAAAAGTGGGCTTGGTTTATGGCCCGTACCCACCCCTTAAAAATGTATTCCCTACTTGTCATTGTTATTTATTGTAAATACATTAGATTTAGTGGGAGATCAAGATTTGAAGATGGAGGTGGGCCCAGTAGACAATAAAGACAGAAGAAATGTAAATTGGAAGCTCAATGTAATAGGATTGCATTGCATACTGCATATTACCTAGAATTGGACTAAGACTCGTGATTGGCAACCACGGGTCAATTAGAAATGGAATCGATCATCCTATATAATATGTGATATTATTGTTGTATGCATGTTTTAGACAAAATTGTGTGAATACGACAAGCATACAAAATTTTAAAAATGATGAGACAAATTTTCATAATTAAAATCCCTCATTTTAAATATGATTTAAAATTGATATCAAGATAAATAAAGGAAATTTAAATTTGTTTAAATGTTCCTACCTTCCATCAACGATCAATGTATGAGATGCTACCCGCGGATACGGTCCGGCTCATATTATTGGGGGGGCCCGTTCGTCGGAAAGCTGTACATTGGATCGACACATGTTGTAAGTTGGGTGGAACTCCCATGGGATCGGCTCATATTATTGGGGGATCCACATGGCGACCGTCCATCACAACTTAATATTGATGGATCATCTTGACATGTCACAATAAATGGCGTCATATTATTGGGCCCTTATTGGACATGAGGTAAAAAACATGGAGGTTGCTTTGGAAGCAATTGGGCTCTACCTTTTGAAAATTATGGTTGGCTGATATTATTCGGGACCATAGATTGTCAATTGGACTCCATGTTCTCACTAAGGAAAACAGTTTCCCGTTTTCACTAGAGGGTAGTGAAATCGTTAAAATAGTGGGAGTGAGATTCATAAAATAAATTTTGCCTATTTTATGTCTTAGTAAATTGCTTAAACAATCACTGATATTTGTCTGTTTCTTTTCAGTATTTCATAAAATTAATTCGCGTAATCCACTTTTCTCGATCCTCGAACAAAATAAGTTGACTGGCGCAAACTATACGGAATGGTTCCGTAAGTTGAAGATTATCTTGACTTCGGAGAAGATGCTCTACGTGTTAGAAAAATCTCCTCCGAAGGAAGCACCGGCTGACATAAGTCCGGAAGAGTTAGCCAAACTTGATACATGGTGGGACCATGATATCAAGGCCAAATGCTATATGCAAGCCTTGATGTCTGATGAACTCCAGAGGCGATTTGAGGACACCGTGAATGCTGCTGACATTCACGTACAACTCAAGGAACTTTTTGGGGCTCAATCGAGGGCTGAAAGGTTCGCTACTGTAAAGGAGCTAATGACGTGTCGCATGCGTGAAGGGACTTCGGTCCGTGATCATGGGATACGAGTGATTTGGCTCATACAGAAGTTGGTAACCCTTGATTTGGTGTTGGAGCATGAACTCAACGTGGACTTACTACTTATGTCTCTTCCTTCTTCGTTTGACGGATTTGTGGTGAATTTCAATATGAACAAGATAGAGGTCTCCCTTGAAGAGATGGTCAATATGCTTGTGACATATGAATCCACATTAAAGAAGGATAAACCGGCTTTCTTGGTGGGCTCCTCTTCTTCTGCTAAGAAGGGGCCAAGTACAAAGGGTAAGAAACGTTCTGCCCCACCCAAGAAAATCGAACCCGAGAAGAAGTACAAGACAAAGGCTTCAAACATGGAAAAATCCAAGGATGTTTGCCATTACTGCAAGAAGCCCGGTCATTGGAAGCGTAACTGCAAGGAATATCTAGAGCAGTTGCGAACTGCGAAGGGTATGTTCTATATTGAAATAAATGTTTCACTTAATACTACTTCTTGGGTATTGGATACCGGATGTGGATCTCACATTTGCAATGATTTGCAGGTGATGACAAGAAGTCGCAGGCTTAGAATGGGTGAGACCCTGCTGAGGCTCGAAAATGGTTCCAGAGTTGAAGCTAAAGCTGTGGGAGATGTTTATTTAATTTTGCAGAACGGTTTTAAGTTACTTTTAAGAGATGTTTTATTTGTTCCGGATTTGATTAAAAACATTATTTCTGTTTCTATGCTTGATAGAGATGGTTATTCTTGCAATTTTGTGAATGGGATTTGCAATATTTACAAGAATGAATGTTTGATTGGAAATGGACAACTTGAAAACGATCTATACAACTTAAAACTAAAAGACGTTCCAATAAATTATGTTGATAAACCGGCAACAACAAACAAAAGGAAAATCGATAGCCAAAACCCGGCAAACCTTTGGCACGCTAGGCTAGGTCATATTTCCTCAAGGAGGATGAACAAGCTAGTGGGAGAGGGCATGTTTGATATGTCTGATATTAACTCTCTACCTACTTGTGAATCCTGCCTAAAAGAAAAAATGACTAAATCTCCTTTTAAGGGGAAACCTGAGTGTAGTCAAAATCTGTTGGATTTGATCCATACAGATGTTTGTGGTCCATTTAGAGTTGGTACTCAATATGGCCACACCTACTTCATTACCTTTACTGATGATTATTCGAGGTATGGGTATTTATATTTAATGAAATATAAGTCTGAAGCATTTGAAAAGTTCAAAGAATTCAAGGCTGAAGTAGAAAACAAGCTAGGTAAAAGTATTAAAGCACTTCGATCGGATCGAGGTGGAGAATACTTAAGTACCGAGTTTTTGGACTATCTGAAAGAGAATGGGATTCTCTCTCAGTGGACTCCTCCTATGACACCACAGCTGAATGGTGTATCGGAGCGTCGTAATCGAACTTTGTTGGATATGGTTCGATCCATGATGAGCTTCACTGAGCTTCCACCTTCGTTTTGGGGCTATGCGCTTGAAACGGCGGTATTGTTGTTGAACAACGTCCACACCAAAGCAGTGGACAAGACACCATACGAGTTATGGAATGGCAAATCTCCTAAGTATTCGTACTTGAGGATTTGGGGATGTCCTGCTTACGTGAAGCAGACAGTGGGAGATAAGTTGGATAGTCGATCCACCTTATGTTATTTTGTAGGGTATCCGAAGAATTCAATCGGATATTATTTCTATTATCCTGCTGAAACAAAGGTGTTTGTTTAAAGGAATGCCACCTTCTTGGAGAAGGAGTTCTTATTGGATAAGAAAGGCGAGATGATGGAACTCGAAGAAATTCGAGAAGAACCCGAAATACAAAATAACGATCCTACACCTCAGGAATCATTGATAGACACGCCTGTACCTAGAAGATCCGAGAGGACTTCTAGACCTCCTATTCGATATGGTCTTCTTCTTGAAGGGGATCAAGATGAACCCGATGTTGGATGTGATCCAAGAAACTTCAAGGAAGCAATTTCTGATGCGGATTCAAATTTATGGCTTGAAGCTATGCAGTCGAAAATAGATTCGATGCATACAAACCAAGTTTGGTCTTTAGTAGATCCTCCCGATGGAATTGTTCCAATAGGGTGTAAATGGATCTACAAGAGAAAGCTTGGGCCTGATGGTAAGGTATTGACCTACAAGGCGCGATTGGTGGCGAAAGGTTATACTCAAAGACAAGGAGTTGACTATGATGAAACCTTTTCACCAGTTGCAATGTTCAAGTCCATAAGAATCCTTATTGCCATAGCTGCTTGGTATGACTATGAGATATGGCAAATGGATGTGAAGACTGCTTTTCTTAATGGAGACATTAAGGAAGAAATCTATATGAAGCAGCCTGAGGGGTACACATCCATGGGAAGCGAGCATAAGGTATGCAAGCTTCAGAGATCAATTTATGGTCTAAAACAAGCATCAAGAAGTTGGAACCAGAAATTTGATGAAACAATAAAGGATTTTGGTTTCATCAAGAACCCGGAGGAACCATGCGTGTACAAGAAAGTAGTTAAGGATGCTGTGACATTCTTAGTACTTTATGCTAATGACATCCTACTCATTGGGAATGACGTAGGGATGTTGCAGTCAACAAAGATATGGTTATCAGGTAGATTCTCGATGAAGGATTTGGGTGAGGCATCCTATATTCTTGGGATACAGATCTATAGAGATAGATCTAAGAGAATGATAGGACTCACTCAATCAACCTACATCGACACCATATTGAAACGGTTTTCAATGGATGGGTCCAAGAGAGGACATCTACCCATGTGTCATGGAGTTTCTCTATCCAAGTCTATGTGTCCCAAGACGGATGAAGAGATAGAGAAAATGACACATGTACCATATGCGTCAGCCATAGGTAGTATCATGTATGGGATGATATCTACCAGACCGGATGTAGCATTTGCTCTGAGTGTCACGAGCAGATATCAAGCTAATCCCGGTCAAATGCATTGGAAAGCCGTGAAGGACATTCTTAAGTACTTACGAAGGACTAAGAATATGTTCATGGTATATGGAGGAAGAGAACTAAAATTGGAAGGCTATACCGACTCTAGCTTCCAAAGTGACGTGGATGACTCGAAGTCAACCTCTGGATTTGTGTTCATGCTCAATGGCGGTGCTGTCTCTTGGAAGAGTTCCAAGAAGGACACCACAGCGGATTCCACCACTGAGGCAGAATACATTGCAGCATCAGCTGCTGCTAAAGAGGCCGTTTGGATGAGGAATTTCGTCCAAGAGTTGGGCGTCATTCCTGAAGTTGTTGGTCCAGTCCCGGTGTACTGCGACAACACGGGTGCCGTTGCTCAGGCAAAGGAACCAAGGTCTCATCAAAGATCCAAACACGTACTGAGGAAATACCACATCATCCGGGAGATTGTGGAAAGAGGAGACATCACTGTCGAAAGAGTGGCCTCTGCAGACAATATCGCTGATCCACTTACTAAGCCCTTGCCAGGACCATTATTTGACAAACATCGCGAAGCAATTGGTCTACGTAGTATGACTAGTTGGCTATAGGGCAAGTGGGAGATTGAAAGAGTGGGTGCTCGGTGAGCCAACTTGTGGCTAAGGGCTTTGATGACTCTTTGTATAAACAATCTTTTGTTTAATATTATTTACACTTTTATTAATGGCAATGACTTTATCTTTCTTCATATTGTTATATTGTGATATACTATTGTTGTTTTGATAAAGACCTTGAATATACTATAGTGTATGTAAGATGTGGTAGAACATGGGGATGTCTATCATGAAACACATCTTATAGACACTGTATATTCTAAACTGTTCCTAGTCGATTGAGCCGTCCGATAATAAGGATAAGGATCGCTCGAGTTTCAGACTAGTATTTGCGATGCAGAGTACCACGTTTCATTGGTAAGGAACATAGAGACGTTCGAAGCATGCAAATGGATATTCATACGATGAATGATCGAACTACCCTATCCGGACTTTCCAAGTGGTTATCACTTATCGAGTGGATAAAGTCCGCGGTTTTGATTGTACACCATTAGTCCTTACTACTTGAAACATCATTGAGACTCTATATGCTAGTACTGTGCTTTGACTCCTTTACCGACTTTATTGGGGTCATCAGGTGTCGGGATTGGGTACAGTTACAACACATATAGGAGTCGATGCTTTGTTGTCAAGGATTCACCACATACTTGCGAGTGTGTATATCCTATGCGATCTGAGGAGATATTAGTGTGACGAATCTCTGGCCAGAGTACATGATGTGATTTAAGAAATGGTTTCTTAGTAGCACATGCGATGTCACTATTTGATCTTCAAGATGTATTGCATAGTTATCGAATCTCGAGCGACTCTCGATATACCAATGGTTGTTGATTCGATCGGGATATATGGATGAAGGGACCGTACTGTACGCTAACCAAAATCTATTGGTTCTTGCAGGCACTATCAGTGATACCTAGGGAATCATGGGGCGATGTTGCTAGGCGCTCATACCATGATTCGATGGGCAAGTCGGAAATTTTTGTTCCGAGTCACAAGGAGTTGTGAGCCCACGGCTAGCTGTATCCCTGAACCATTGAGGGTCACACAGAGTAATGGATTTTTAATCCCCGTTGAGATAGTTAAATTTAAAGAGTTAAATTTAATGAACAAAGAAGTTGGACTTCTTAATTATGAGTAGAGGAGTAAGATTTCCTAAAATGACATAGGGATGGGCATTTTTGGAAATCACTGAATTCGAATTCAGAAAAATTTATCTTGACTTTAAAAGGTGCAGAAATGGTTTCTGTGCACATTGGTGAAATCGGTTTATCAATCGGAGTCACGATGAATTTTATATTAATTTCTGAACATGCGGGCTTTGCTTGTCGGGCTTGAACTTATGACTAATGGGCCCTAAGCTGTTAGTGGCCTACATTATAAATAAGTTATTACAGTACTAAAATTATACACAACAGGTCACAAATTTTTGAAAACCTAGTAATTTTCTCTCAGTAGTGGCCGCCCCCCTTCCCCCTCTACTCGGTAAAATCCAGTCTCTGAATTTTGAATTACAGTCTGGTTTAACGGATCAAATTCGTTAATCTCTTCGTAGAAACTTCTGATAGATTTTCTAGTGCAATCTATCAGAGGGATTAAATATCCGTTCGTGAACCTGATTGAAGAACAGTTCGTCCATCAGTTCCAGGGATATACAACAAGAGCAGAGCAATCTGTTGGTGTCCATAATCTCGCTTCGAGATTGGAGGTAAAAATTTATAATCGTTATTTAATTTTTACACACACAATTTAATCGTAAGGTTGATACCCATTATGGAATCGTTCCATATAAAATTTTTAAACTTCCGCTGCACCGGGTATCAATCCTAATTGATCTGATCGCCGGGTTCTCCAACAGAGTTCTAAAATCAGAGTTCTAACGACTCAACAAAACTAATACAAGTTCAAAAGACTCGACCCTACGACGCGGAGTCTCACTTCTATCCATCTCACCCCAAGCTAACCAAGATGACTCGGTCCAGCTCCTGATCCTCCTGTTGCCAAGTTACACATACAAAACAAAGACAACAGCCAGAATAATCCGGTTAGAAATATAATTTCTAAGTAAAAGAGACAGGCATGCAATATCAAATAAACACCTCGTATCAAAATCCACAAACATCAACAACTTCAAAGAAAAGGGATGTATGCATGACTTTAAAAACTCGGGACTATCAAATCAGATAATCGAAATGTCAATCGATACTCGGTTGGGATCCCGGGGCTAAGTATTCACAACAACTCACCGACACACCCATTCGGGGTGGATGTCGCTCAACTCAACCCCTAGACTTCAGAGCAATTATAAGAAGTATTCTGGTACTTAGAAAATCTCGAAATCTAAGCCCACTTCAATATAGCTCTCTAAATCGTCTAAATTCAAACGAATTGAATAATCGGCTCAATATGAATGCAAGTGTAACAAGATACTCAAACAAGTTCACACAAGCAGATAAACATGTAGTATGTGATTTTCGGGGCTTGAGAATCAATCGAACTCGAGTATTCAACCCCATTCCATTCAAAGTCATCTTTTACCTTTCGAGTCCGTCGAAGATTCAAATCTGAAAATAATAACGAACTCAAATAAATAATCAATCGAAACATAAAACTTCATAACAAGTAAATTCAATCAATATACCGTCTTCAATTCTCGACACGACTCAACTTCCAAGTTCAATCCAATTCCAAGACTCCAATCCAATCTGAAAATGAAGAATATACGGATTCGGTAACAATCTACCAATTCAATCAAACCCGGAAGTCAAACCGAAACAAAACAACCAATAATCCAAACTCGATTCCGACGGCATAACGGCTATAATCGGTCAAACCAAAAATCTCCGATAACAACCAACAATCCCAAATCATCCAAAACAACTCCTCAATCAACAAAACAAATCAAAACCATCAAAATCCAACAAAATATCACAACCCCATTTTCGAATTTAACTCCAAAAATCATATAAAATCCAAACTTAGTTCTTTTTCCGATTCGACTTCGAATACACGATCTATGCTAGCTCAAGAACAACATACTCCAAGATTATCAAATTCTGACAACTCAACAAAATCGAAGTTCAAGAGATCGAAGTAAAACTTACGTCTAAACGAAGCCCTCGTTGTGGTGATCGTGAATCTCAACTCGGAAATGAAATCTAACGGTCGGATCGAGCGAATCGAACGGAAAGAAAAGCTTAGAAGTCGCCTCTCATGGCTTTCGGGAGAGAGAAATCAAGAGGGAGAGAGTGGGGAGGAAGGAGAGGTATGGGGTGAGGTGATGGGTATGTCAACTTGCATCTATTAATAATATATAAATCCAACTTTTGCATTTCAGTCCTTTATTTCTCCAATCTTGCAAAGTAACCCCCTGCTAAATAACAAAACAATCCTCAATCACTGAAAACCCTGATTATCTCGATTAAACTCAATTATAATAAAATCGGGGCATTACAATTCTCCCCCTCTAAGATTCGATTTCGTCCTCGAAATCTGACAGATCAAAACTGAAACAAGTAAGAACAAAGTGAAGACGGACTCACCTCAATCGAACAACTTGGGAAAACGTTGCCTCATATCGGATTCGGTCTCCCAGGTTGCTTCTTCAACTCCGTGACAACTCCACTGAATCTTCACCAACGGAATTGACTTGTTTCTGAGCTGCTTTTCTTTTCTGTCAAGGATCTGAATCGGTCTCTCGAAGTAACTCAGAGTCTCATCCAACTCGGCCTCATCTGGCTGAAGAACGTGGGACGGATCCGGATGATATTTACGAAGCATGGAAACATGAAACACGTCGTGGATTCCGGACAAAGAAGGGGGAAGAGCCAATCTATAGGCAAGATCGCCTAACTTCTCCAGAATCTCATAAGGACCAATAAAACGAGGCGACAACTTCCCTCGCTTCCCGAATCTGACAGTACCTCGAAAAGGAGAGATCTTCAAGAAAACTCGGTCTCCTACTTCAAAACTCAGAGGTCGACGTCGAACATTCGCATACTTGGCCTGCCGATCCTGGGCTGTCTTCATCCTCATCTGAATAATCTTCACCTGATCGGCCATGTCACGAATCATATCGGGACCTAACTCAGGTGACTCTGAAATCTCATCCCAGAACAACGGAGATCTGCACTTCTTCCCGTACAAAGCTTCAAACGGTGCGATCCCAATACTCTTCTGAAAACTGTTATTGTACGAAAACTCTACTAAAGGCAAAGAATCCTGCCATCCTGAGCCAAAATCAAGTACCACGGCTCAAAGCATATCCTCCAAAGTCTGGATCGTACGCTCGGACTGACCGTCGGTTTGAGGGTGGTACGCTGTGCTCAAGTGCAAACGAGTACCCAATGCCGCCTAAAGACTGTGCCAAAAGTGAGAAGTGAACCTCGGATCTCTGTCTGATACGATCGACTTCGGCACACCGTGCAATCTCACCACCTCTCTAACATACAACTCGGCCATCTGTTCGTGGCGGTACGTCATGCGGTACGGAATGAAACAAGCAGACTTCGTCAACCGGTCAACCACTACCCAAACTGCATCACAACCTCTGAATGAACGTGGTAGCTTCGTGACGAAGTTCATAGTGATGTGATTCCACTTCCATTCCGGAACAGGCAAACTGTGCAATAAACCTCCGGGCTTCTTCCTCTCGGCTTTCACCTGTTGACAATTCAGACAACGGGACACAAACCTCGTGACGGCTTCCTTCAATTGCTTCCACCAAAATTGAGTCTTCAAGTCGTTATACATCTTTCGGCCTCCAGGATGAACACTGAACCGACTGCAATGCGCCTCTCGAAGAATACGTTGTCTCAACTCAGAAACATCGGGCACAACAATACGGCTATTCACAAACAGAACATCATCCCTGACCTGAAACTCGGACTGGTGGCCTGATCGGACTCTCTCTATCGAACTCTAAATACTAGGATCTGACCTCTGTGCCTCTCTGATCAACTGAAACAACTCCGGCTCGGCCTGAATCGCAAAAACTTTGATGGATCTCCTATCGGTCTCAAACTCCAACCCAGAAGTACAACAATATTCAATCAAACGAGAGACACCAATCGTAGAAAAAGATAAAGAACAAAGCTTCCTACTAAGAGCGTCTGCAGCTGCATTCGATTTTCCAGGATAATACTTGATCTCACAGTCAAAATCCTTCAGCAGATCCATCCATCGCCTCTGTCTCATGTTCAGCTCGGACTGGGAAAACAAGTACTTGAGGCTCTTATGGTCAGAGAATATCTCAAACGACTCGCCATACAGATAATGGCGCCAAGTCTTCAAAGCAAACACGATTGCAGCTAGCTCAAGATCGTGGATTGGATAACGAGTCTCGTGAGGCTTCAGCTGCCTTGACGCATAAGCTATGACGTGCTTCCTCTACATCAGAATGCATCCAAGACCACGGTGAGAAGCATCGCAATACACGGAGAAACCTCCAGTACCTGATGGAATAGACAAGATCGGAGCGCTGGTCAATCTCTTCTTCAGCTCAATGAAACTGGCCTCACACTGCTCGGACCAAACAAACGGTGCATTCTTCTGGGTCAACTGGGTAATCGGCTTTGCAATGGAAGAGAAGCCCTCGATAAATCGACGGTAATACCCTGCTAAACCCATGAAACTGCGAATCTCTGGCACTGATGTCGGTCTCGGCCAATTCATAACTGCCTCGATCTTGCTTGGGTCAACAGATATTCCATCTCCTGATACAATGTGGCCTAGAAAGATGACTCGGTCCAACCAAAACTCGCACTTTGATAACTTCGCATACAACTGCTCGGATCTCAAAATCTGCAACACAGTCCTCAAATGCTCGGCATGATCTGAACGGTTCTTCGAATAGACCAGAATATCGTCGATAAAGACAATGACGAACTCATCTAGATACCGCTGGAAGACACGGTTCATCAAATCCATAAAAACCGCTGGAGCGTTCGTCAAACCGAAAGGCATGACTAAGAACTCAAAATTCCCATATTTGGTTCTGAAAGCTGTCTTAGGCACATCCTCGTCGCGAACTCTCAGCTGATGATACCCTGATCTCAGATCTATCTTCGAGTACACTGCAGAACCCTGTAACTGGTCAAAAAGATCATCAATTCAAGGGAGAGGATATCTGTTCTTAACGGTAGCCTGATTCAACTGGCGATAATCGATACAAAGTCGCATAGAACCGTCTTTCTTTCTCACAAAAAGGACTGGGGAACCCCAAGGCGATACGCTAGGTCGGATGTATCCCTTGGAAATCAGATCCTCCAACTGTTCCTTCAACTCTTTCAATTCTAAAGGAGCCATTCGGTAAGGTGCCTTGGAAATAGGCTGAGTACCTGATGCAAGCTCAATGCTGAATTCGATCTCTCGAATCGGCGGCAATCCGGGAATCTCTTCTAGAAAGACATCAGGAAACTCGCTAACCACTGGTATCTCTGTCAACTCAGGGCTAGACCTCATAACATCCACTGCATAGATCAAATATCCCTCTGCTCCTTTCTGTAACAAACGAGTCATGGACAAAGCAAAAATCAAAGGAATTCGGGATCGAGAACCCTTATCGAAAAACTTCCACTCGTCTGCCATAACAGGTCTGAATCGGACTACTTTCTGAAAGCAATCTACCGTTGCCCTGTACTTGGTCAGTGCGTCAATCCCAATGATACAATCAAAATCAGATAACCCAAGTACAATGCAGTCAATCTCAATCGAATTCCCCTCGGATTCTAAGACGTAGTTACGGACTAATCTCACCGAAACAATTCCTCCACCCAAAGGTGAAGTAATAGAAACAACATCATATAAAGGCTCAGCAAATAAATCATGCATCAAGACAAACCTTTCAGAAATGAAACAGTGAGAAGCTCTCGTATCAATCAACACAAACGCAGGATAACCAAAAATCGAACAGTTACCTGCTATCACGTCATTCGGGGCTGCATTGGCTTGATCCTCTGTCAATGCAAACACTCTCGCCTGTTGTCGAAGAGGTTGGTTCTGATTCTGATTACCTCCCTGACGAGTCTGCTTCTGGGGCTGAAAGGAATGAACTGCAGAAGATGACCTCTCGGGCTGAGCGGACGGTCGGGAAGAACCATTGCTCTGAGCTCTATCGGATCCCCGCTGAGGACAGACTCTAGCAAAATGACCCGATTGCTGGCAGATGTTGCAACTACCAAACACACCACGGCACTGATCCGATGGATGGCATCCTCCACACTTGCTGCATGATACTCTAGAGAACCCTGAACTCTGCCCAGAACTGAACTGTCTAGAGCCACTGGAACTCGAGGAACTATTCCCAGACTTCTTAAAAGTCGGTCGATATTGATCTCGCTGGTTTCTGCCACTGTTGCCTCCATCAACCCTCTGAGAATGATTCGGTTGCGGAGAAGGTTGGTACTGATATTGAGACTGCTGAGGCTGAAACTGAACAGGCGGATTATGAAAATATCTCTGCTGCTGCTGAGGAGCTGCCTGATTTCCTCGTTGCATCAAAATCCCAGCTTCGGCTCCCTTCGCCTGATCCATGGCATCTGCAAAGTTGTTGGGTCTCCCGGTATTGACTAAGGTAAAGATCTCCGGGTTCAAGCCATTAATGAAATGGTCGGCTTTGGCTTCCTCGTTATTGGCGACATGAGGTGCAAACCTCAAAAGGCTGTCAAACTTGCTCACATAGTCCTCGATGCTCAAATTTCCTTGCTTCAGATTCAAAAATTCGGCACCTTTCTCCTTACGATACGAGACAGGAAAGAACCGCTTGTAGAACTCAGTCTTGAATACACCCCAAGTAATCACGGTGCCTCGGTCCTCGTTCGCCCTCTTGGTCGTAGTCCACCATTTCTTGGCAACATCCTGCAACTCATGACTGACTAACCTGATTCTGCGGTCATCATTGTAGTCAAGAGAATCGAAGAGTTCATCCATGTCATCTAGCCAACTCTCACAGTCGATGGAGTTCTCGGTACCAATCAAGGTAGGCGGTCGAAACGATCGGAATCTTTTCAAAAGAGTCTCCATCGGGGTTGCAGTAGCATCAAACTCATCCACTCCTGTACTGTCCTGATCATTCGGAGGAGTTATCACTGGCGGCGGATTCTCAGTCGAAGGAGGAGTCAAAGGTGGTTGGTTCCTTCTCAAAGATCGTCGAGGTGCCATCTGATACCAAAGGGTTAGGACACAAAATCTCAAACACAATCTCAAACACATAACCTCGGTGTCCAAAACTCTGCTCTGAGTACCCAAGAATTTCAACAATATTCGGAAACGGATAATAGCACAAGGACAAATATATCTCACGAAATTCATGCTTTATAACTTAATTCACAACTCATGTAATTTTAATTAACTCAAGAATCGATAAAGCATGCTCGCACGTATTTAAAATAATCATTTAAATAAATCAAACACATGCGAGAATTCAATTCATGCGGACTCGATCTACCCCGCTCACTCTAGTTCGACTCCAAGAATCTTATGGCTCTGATACCACTTAATGTGAGACCCCGATTCTAAACTCGAAATAATTAAACATAATCGAACACGGTAAGTCGTGGGAACAAATCAGAAATTTTTTTTTTTTTTTTAAAAGACATGCCTCGCGCCCGCGCGAGCTATCGCCTCGCGCGCGCGCAGGAAAAAGGGCCAGTGGCCTCGAGGGAAGCTCGCGCCCGCGCGAGGAAGGGGCTCACGCGCGCGCGGGCAAAAATACCCGAGCCACTCCAGGAAGTTCGCGTGCGCTCGAGGACAAGCCTCGCCCGCGCGCAGGCCAAACGGACAGAAAACAGGGGAACCTGGAGAAAATCAAGCCAAACACGAATCAAATCAAATCCAAGCTTCAACATACAATACAACACGAAATCAGAACATACCACAAGTTCTAAATCCTTCCCACAATACAAAACAAGTCGAGTTCTAAAATCAGAGTTCCAACGACTCAACAAAACTAATACAAGTTCAAAAGACTCGACCCTACGACGCGGAGTCTCACTTCTATCCATCTTACCCCAAGCTAACCAAGACGACTCGGTCCAGCTCCTGATCCTCCTGTTGCCAAGTTACACATACAAAACAAAGACAACAGCCGGAATAATCCGATTAGAAATATAATTTCTAAGTAAAAGAGACAGGCATGCAATATCAAATAAACACCTCGTATCAAAATCCATAAACATCAACAACTTCAAAGAAAAGGGATGTATGCACGACTTTAAAAACTCGGGACTATCAAATCAGATAATCGAAATGTCAATCGATACTCGGTTGGGATCCCGGGGCTAAGTATTCACAACAACTCACCGACACACCCATTCGGGGTGGATGTCGCTCAACTCAACCCCTAGACTTCAGAGCAACTATAAGAAGTATTCTGGTACTTAGAAAATCTCGAAATCTAAGCCCACTTCAATATAGCTCTCTAAATCGTCTAAATTCAAACAAATTGAATAATCGGCTCAATATGAATGCAAGTGTAACAAGATACTCAAACAAGTTCACACAAGCAAATAAACATGTAGTATGTGATTTTCGGGGCTCGAGAATCAATCGAACTCGAGTATTCAACCTCATTCCATTCAAAGTCATCTTTTACCTTTCGAGTCCGTCGAAGATTCAAATCTGAAAATAATAACAAACTCAAATAAATAATCAATCGAAACACAAAACTTCATAACAAGGAAATTCAATCAATATACCATCTTCAATTCTCGACACGACTCAACTTCCAAGTTCAATCCAATTCCAAGACTCCAATCCAATCTGAAAATGAAGAATATACGGATTCGGTAACAATCTACCAATTCAATCAAACCCAGAAGTCAAACCGAAACAAACAACCAATAATCCAAACTCGATTCCGACGGCATAACGGCTATAATCGGTCAAACCAAAAATCTCCGATAACAACCAACAATCCCAAATCATCCAAAACAACTCCTCAATCAACAAAACAAATCAAAACCATCAAAATCCAACAAAATCTCACAACCCCATTTTCGAATTTAACTCCAAAAATCATATAAAATCCAAACTTCGTTCTTTTTCCGATTCAACTTCGAATACACGATCTATGCTAGCTCAAGAACAACATACTCCAAGATTATCAAATTCTGACAACTCAACAAAATCGAAGTTCAAGAGATCGAAGTAAAACTTACGTCTAAACGAAGCCCTCGTTGTGGTGATCGTGAATCTCAACTCGGAAATGAAATCTAATGGTCGGATCGAGCGAATCGAACGGAAAGAAAAGCTTAGAAGTCGCCTCTCATGGCTTCCGGGAGAGAGAAATCGAGAGGGAGAAAGTGGGGAGGAAGGAGAGGTATGGGGTGAGGTGATGGGTATGTCAACTTGCATCTATTAATAATATATAAATCCAACTTTTGCATTTTAGTCCTTTATTTCTCCAATCTTGCAAAGTAACCCCCTGCTAAATAACAAAACAATCCTCAATCACTGAAAACCCTGATTATCTCGATTAAAATCAATTATAATAAAATCGGGGCATTACAAACTGAGAGTTCGTGAAGAGGATGTTCCTAAGACTCCGTTTCGAATGACGTACGACCACTTTGAATTTTTTGTCATGCTGTTCGGTTTGACTAACGCCCCAGCAGTATTTATGGGGTTGATGAACCGAATCTTTCAGCATTTTCTAGATGAGTTTGTTATTATTTTCATTGACGATATCCTGATCTATTCGAAGAGCTGTGTGTTGGAACACGGTCGTTCTCCGGATCGAAAAAGAAAGTGATACCCGTTGCAGCGGAAGTTTTAAATTTTTATATGGAACGATTCCATATGGGTATCAAATTCCTACGATTAAAATTGATAACATAAAATTTAAACAATGTAAATTTTACCTTAAAATCTCGAAACGAGATTATGGACACCAACAGATTAAACTGCTCTTTTTGTATATCCCAGGAACTGATGAACGAACGTTTCTTCAATCAGGTCCACGAACAGAAATTTAATCCCTCTGACAGACTGCACTAGAAAGTCTATCAGAAGTTTCTACGATGAGATAGAACAGATATGATCTGTTAAATCAGTCTGCAAATTCAAAAATTCACAGACTGGATTTTCGAACACTATGAGAGAGGGGGGGGGGCGAAATCCTTGAGAGAAAGCTCTCTAGGTTTTCGAAATTATGACCTTGTGTTGTGTAATTTCTGCACTGCAATAACTTATTTATAATGTGGGATGCTAATAGCTTAGGACCCATTAGTCATAAGTTCAAACCTGACAAGCAAAGCCCGCATGTTCAGAAATTAATATAAAATTCATCGTGACTCAGATTGATAAACCAATTTCACCAATGTGCACAGAAACCATTTCTGCATCTTTTAAAGTCAAGATAAATTTTCTGAATCCAAATTCAGTGATTTCCAAAAATGTCCATCACTATGTAATTTTAGGAAATCTTACTCCCTCTACTCTTAAATAAGAAGTCCCACTTCTTTATTCACTAAATTTAACTCTTTAAATTTAATTATCTCAACGGAGATTAAAAATCCATTACTTGTGTGACCCTCAATGGTTCAGGCATACAGCTTGCCATGGGCTCACAACTCCTTGTGACTCGGAACAACAATTTCCGACTTGCCCATTGAATCATGGTAAGAGCGCCTAGCAACATCGCCCCATGATTCCCTAGGTATCACTGATAGTGCCTGCAAGAACCAATAGATTTTGGTTTGCGTACAGTATGGTCCCTTCATCCATATATCCCGATCGAATCAACAACCATTGGTAAATTGAGAGTCATTCGAGATTCGATAACTATGCAATGCATCTTGAAGATCAAATAGTGACATCGCATGTGCTACTAGGAAACCAAGTAACCTAAAACACATCATGTATTCTGGCCAGAGATTCGTCACACTAATATCTCCTCAGATTGCATAGGATATCCACACTCGCAAGTGTGCGGTGAATCCTTGACAACAAAGCATCAACTCCTATATGTGTCGTAACTGTACCCAATCCCGACACCTGATGACCCTAATAGAGTCAGTAAACTAGTCAAAGCACAGTACTAGCATATAGAGTCTCAATGATGTTTCAATTAATAAGGACTAATGGTGTACAACCAAAACCGCGGACTTTATCCACTCGATAAGTGATAACCACTTGGAAAGTTCGGATAGGGTAGTTCGATCATTCATCATATGAATATCCATTTGCATGCTTTGAACATCTCTATGTTCCATAACAATGAAACGTGGTACTCGGCATCGCAAATGCTAGTCTCAATCTCGAGCGATCCTTATCCTTATTAACAGACGGCTCAATCGACTAGGAACTGTTTAGAATATACAGTGACTATAAGATGTGTTTCATGATAGCCATCCCCATGTGCTACCACATCTTACATACACTATAGTATATTCAAGGTCTTCATCTAAACATCTTATAGTATGTCACAACATAATAATATGATAAAAGATAAAGTAAATGCCATTATAAAAGTGTAAATTATATTAAACAAAAGATTGTTTATACATAGAGTCATAAAAGCCCTTAGCCACAAGTTGGCTCATCGGGCACCCACTCTTTCAATCTCCCACTTGCCCTAAAGCCAACCAGTCATACTACGTAGTCCCATTGCTTCGCGATGTTTGTCAAATAATGGTCCTAGCAAGGGCTTAGTAAGTGGATCAGCGATATTGTCTGCAGAGGCCACTCTCTCGACAGTGATGTCTCCTCTTTCCACGATCTCCCGGATGATGTGGTATTTTCTCAGTACGTGTTTGGATCTTTGATGAGACCTTGGTTCCTTTGCCTGAGCAATGGCACCCGTGTTGTCACAGTACACCGGGACTGGACCAACAGCTTCAGGAATAACGCCCAACTCTTGGACGAAATTCCTCATCCAAACGGCCTCTTTAGCAGCAGCTGATGCCGCAATGTATTCTGCCTCAGTGGTGGAATCCGCTGTGGTGTCTTGCTTGGAACTCTTTCAAGAGACAGCACCGCCATTGAGCATGAACACAAATCCAGAGGTTGACTTCGAGTCATCCACGTCACTTTGGAAGCTAGAGTCGGTATAGCCTTCCAATTTCAGATCTCTTCCTCCATAAACCATGAATACATTCTTAGTTCTTCTCAAATACTTAAGAATATCCTTCACGGCTTTCCAATGCATTTGACCTGGATTGCCTTGATATCTGCTCGTGACACTCAGAGCAAATGCCACATCCGGTCTGGTAGATATCATCCCATACATGATACTCCCTATGGCTGACGCATATGGTATGTGTGTCATTTTCTCTATCTCTTCGTCAGTCTTGGGACACATAGACTTGGATAGAGAGACTCCATGACACATAGGTAGATATCCTCTCTTGGACTCATCCATAGAAAACCTTTTCAATATGGTGTCGATGTAGGTTGCTTGAGTGAGTCCTATCATTCTCTTAGATCTATCTCTATAGATATGTACCCCTAGAATATAGGATGCCTCACCCAAATCCTTCATCGAGAATCTACCTGACAACCATATCTTTGTTGACTGCAACATCCCTACGTCATTCCCAATGAGTAGGATGTCATCAACATAAAGCACTAAGAACGTCACCGCATCCTTAACTACTTTCTTGTACACGCACGGTTCCTCCGGGTTTTGATGAAACCAAAGTCCTTTATTGTTTCATCAAATTTCTGGTTCCAACTTCTTGATGCTTGTTTGAGACCATAAATTGATCTCTGAAGCTTGCATACCTTATGCTCGCTTCCCATGGATGTGAATCCCTCGGGCTGCATCATATAGATTTCTTCCTTAATGTTTCCATTAAGAAATGCAATCTTCACATCCATTTACCATATCTCATAGTCATACCATGCTGCTATGGCAATAAGGATTCTTATGGACTTGAACATTGCGACTGGTGAAAAGGTTTCATCATAGTCAACTCCTTGTCTTTGAGTATAACCTTTTGCTACCAATCGTGCCTTGTAGGTCAGTACTTTTCCATCAGGCCAAAGTTTTCTCTTATAGATCCATTTACACCCTATTGGAACAATTCCATCGGGAGGATCTACTAAGGACCAAACTTGGTTTGTATGCATCGAATCTATTTTCGACTGCATAGCTTCAAGCCATAAATTCGAATCCGCATCAGAAATTGCTTCTTTGAAGTTTCTTGGATCACATCCAATGTCGGGTTCACTTTGATCCCCTTCAAGAAGAAGACCATATCTAATAGGAGGCCTAGAAGTCCTCTCGGATCTTCTAGTAATAGGCGTGTCTTGTGATGATTCTTGAGGTATAGGATCGTTATTTTGTATCTCTGGTTCTTCTCGAATTTCTTCGAGTTCCATCATATTGACTTTCTTATCCAATAAGAACTCCTTTTCCAAGAAGGTGGCATTCCTTGAAACAAACACTTTTGTTTCAGTAGGATGATAGAAATAATATCCGATTGAATTCTTCGGATACCCTACAAAATAACATAAGGTGGATCGACTATCCAACTTATCTCCCACTGTCTGCTTCACGTAAGCAGGACATCCCCAAATCCTCAAGTACGAATACTTAGGAGCTTTGCCATTCCATAACTCGTATGGTGTTTTGTCCACTGCTTTAGTGTGGACGTTGTTCAACAACAATACCGCCGTTTCAAGAGCATAGCCCCAAAACGAAGGTGGGAGCTCAGTGAAGCTCATCATAGATCGAACCATGTCCAACAAGGTTCGATTGCAACGCTCCGAAACACCATTCAGCTGAGGTGTCATAGGAGGAGTCCACTGAGAGAGAATCCCATTCTCTTTTAGATAATCCAAGAACTCGATACTTAAGTATTCTCCACCTCGATCTGATCGAAGTGCTTTAATACTCTTACCTAGTTTGTTTTCTACTTCAGCCTTGAATTCTTTGAACTTTTCAAATGATTCAGACTTATATTTCATCAAATATAAGTACCCATACCTAGAATAATCATCAGTAAAGGTAATGAAGCAGGTGTGACAAAATTTTGTACCAATACTAAATGGTCCGCAAACATCTGTATGGATTAAATCCAATAGATTTTGACTACACTCAGGATTTCCTTTGAAAGGGGATTTAGTCATTTTTCCTTTCAGGCAGGACTCACAAGTAGGAAAAGAGTTAATATCAGACATATCAAACATGCCCTCTCCCACTAGCTTGTTCATCCTCCTTGAGGAAATATGACCTAGCCTAGCATGCCAAAGGTTTGCCGGGTTTTGACTATCGATTTTTCTTTTGTTCGTTGTTACCGGTTTATCAACATAATTTATTGGAACATCTTTTAATTTTAAGTTATATAGATTGTTTTCAAGTTGTCCATTTCCAATCAAACATTCATTCTTGTAAATATTGCAAATCCCATTCACAAAATTGCAAGAAAAAAACCATCTCTATCAAGCATAGAAACAGAAATAATGTTTTTAATCAAGTCTGGAACAAATAAAACATCTCTCAAAAGTAACTTAAAATCGTTCTGCAAAATTAAATAAACGTCTCCCATAGCTTTGGCTTCAACTCTAGAACCATTTCCGAGCCTCAGCTGGGTCTCACCCATCCTAAGCTTGCGACTTCTTGTCATCACCTGCAAATCATTGCATATGTGAGATCCACATCCGGTATCCAATACCCAAGAAGTAGTATTAAGTGAAACATTTATTTCAATATAAAACATACCCTTCGCAGTTCGCAACTGCTCAAGATATTCCTTGCAGTTACGTTTCCAATGACCGGGTTTCTTGCAGTGATGGCAAACATCCTTGGATTTTTCCACGTTTGAAGCCTTTGTCTTGTTCTTCTTCTCGGGTCCGGTTTTCTTGGATGGGGCAGAACGTTTCTTACCCTTTGTACTTGGCCCCTTCTTAGCAGAAGAAGAGGAGCCCACCAATAGAACCGGTTTATCCTTCTTTAAAGTGGCTTCATAAGTTACAAGCATATTGACCATCTCTTCAAGGGAGGCCTCTATCTTGTTCATATTGAAATTCACCACAAAACCGTCAAACGATGAAGGAAGAGAGAGAAGTAATAAGTCCACATTGAGTTCATGCTCCAATACCAATTCAAGCGTTACCAACTTCTGAATGAGCCAAATCACGCGTACCCATGATCACGGACCGAAGTCCCTTCACGCATGCGACACGTCATTAACTCTTTTACAGTAGCGAACCTTTCAGCTCTCGATTGAGCCCCAAAAAGTTCCTTGAGTTGTGCATGAATGTCAGCAGCATTCACGGTATCCTCAAATTGCCTCTGGAGTTCATCAGACATCGAAGCTTTCATATAGCATTTGGCCTTGATATCATGGTCCCACCATTTATCAAGTTTGGCCAACTCTTCTGGACTTATATCAGCTGGTGCTTCCTTCGGAGGAGATTTTTCTAACACGTAGAACATCTTCTCCGAGGTCACGACAATCTTCAACTTACGGAACCATTCCATATAGTTTGCGCCAGTCAGTTTGTTTTGTTCGAGAATAGAGAATAGTGGATTGCGCGAATTCATCTTAATGAAATACTGAAAAGAAACAGACAATAATCAGTGATTGTTTAATTAATTTACTAAGACATAAAATAAGGCGAAATTTATTTTATGAATCTCACTCCCACTATTTTAACGATTTCACTACCCTCTAGTGAAAACGAGAAACATTTTCTTTAGTGGGATCATGGAGTCCAATTGACAAACTATAGTCCCGAATAATATCAGCCAACCATAATTTTCAAATGGTAGAGCCCAATTGCTTCCAAAGCAACCTCCATGTTTTTACCTCATGTCCAATAAGGGCCCAATAATATGACGCCGTTTATTGTGACACGTCAAGATGACCCATCAATATTAAGTTGTGATGGACGGTCGCCATGTGGATCCCCAATAATATGAGCCAATCCCATGGGAGTTTCATCCAACTTACAACATGTGTCGATCCAATGTACAACTTTCCGACGAACGGGCCCCCCAATAATATGAGCCGGACCATATCCGCGGGTAGAATCTCATACATTGATCGTTGATGGAAGGTAGGAACATTTAAACAATATTTAAATGCCCTTTTGTTTATCTTGATATCAATTTTAAATCATATTTAAAATAAGGGATTTTAATTTCGAAAAATTTGTCTCATCATTTAAAATTTGTATGCTTGCGGGATTCATACAATTTAGTCTAAACATGCATACAACAATAATATCATATATTATTTTAGGATGATCGATTTCATTACTAATCGACCCGAGTTTGCCAATCACAAGTCTAAGTCCAATCCTAGGTAATATGCAAGTATGCAATCACAATTTACATTTCTTTGGTCTTTATTGTCTGCTGGGCCCACCTTTGTCTTCAAATCTTCATCTCCCACTAAGTCTAAAATTTACAATAAATTTCGATGACAAGCAGGGGATACATATTTAAGGGATGGGAACGGGCCATAAACCAGGCCCACTTTTATTACATATGACAATTCATATTTGGGCCATAAACCAGGCCCATTAATAAATCCAACAACAATAATTAAAACCAAATTTAAACAACCTAACATACACCTATAATATTGGTAATGGCAATCGATCATCCTTATCCAATAATATTTAATTCAAAAATTAATTTGTTGGATATCATGCAATGGCAATAAATATAAATAGATAAAATCATATTTCATACATAAAATCTTATTTTATATATAAAATCATATTTTATCTAGTTTATCCATGATACCACTGTTGAAACACGGTCGTTCTCCGGATCGAAAAAGAAAGTGATACCCGTTGCAGCGGAAGTTTTAAATTTTTATATGGAACGATTCCATATGGGTATCAAATTCCTACGATTAAAATTGATAATATAAAATTTAAACAATGTAAATTTTACCTTAAAATCTCGAAACGAGATTATGGACACCAACAGATTAAACTGCTTTTTTTGTATATCCCAGGAACTGATGAACGAACGTTTCTTCAATCAGGTCCACGAACAGAAATTTAATCCCTCTGACAGACTGCACTAGAAAGTCTATCAGAAGTTTCTACGATGAGATAGAACAGATATGATCTGTTAAATCAGTCTGCAAATTCAATAATTCACAGACTGGATTTTCGAACACTGTGAGAGAGGGGGGGGGGCCGAAATCCTTGAGAGAAAGCTCTCTAGGTTTTCGAAATTATGACCTTGTGTTGTGTAATTTTTGCACTGCAAATACTTATTTATAATGTGGGCTGCTAACAGCTTAGGGCCCATTAGTCATAAGTTCAATCTTGAAAAGCAAAGCCCGCATGTTCAGAAATTAATATAAAATTCATCGTGACTCAGATTGATAAACCAATTTCACCAATGTGCACAGAAACCATTTTTGCATCTTTTAAAGTCAAGATAAATTTTCTGAATCCAAATTCAGTGATTTCCAAAAATGTCCATCACTATGTCATTTTAGGAAATCTTACTCCCTCTACTCTTAAATAAGAAGTCCCACTTCTTTATTCACTAAATTTAACTCTTTAAATTTAATTATCTCAACGGGGATTAAAAATCCATTACTTGTGTGACCCTCAATGGTTCAGGGATACAGCTAGCCGTGGGCTCACAACTCCTTGTGACTCGGAACAACAATTTCCAACTTTCCCATTGAATCATGGTAAGAGCGCCTAGCAACATCGCCCCATGATTCCCTCGGTATCACTGATAGTGCCTGCAAGAACCAATAGATTTTGGTTAGCGTATAGTACGGTCCCTTCATCCATATATCCCGATCGAATCAACAACCATTGGTAAATCGAGAGTCGTTCGAGATTCGATAACTATGCAATGCATCTTGAAGATCAAATAGTGACATCACATGTGCTACTAGGAAACCAAGTAACCTAAAACACATCATGTACTCTGGCCAGAGATTCGTCACACTAATATCTCCTCAGATTGCATAGGATATCCACACTCCAAGTATGGGGTGAATCCTTGACAACAAAGCATCGACTCCTATATGTGTCGTAACTGTACCCAATCCCGACACCTGATGACCCTAATATAGTCAGTAAACAAGTCAAAGCACAGTACTAGCATATAGAGTCTCAATGATGTTTCAAGTAATAAGGACTAATGGTGTACAACCAAAACCGCGGACTTTATCCACTCGATAAGTGATAACCACTTGCAAAGTCCGGATAGGGTAGTTCGATCATTCATCATATGAATATCCATTTGCATGCTTTGAACATCTCTATGTTCCATACCAATGAAACGTGGTACTTGGCATCGCAAATGCTAGTCTCAATCTCGAGCGATCCTTATCCTTATTAATGGACGGCTCAATCGACTAGGAACTGTTTAGAATATACAGTGACTATAAGATGTGTTTCATGATAGCCATCCCCATGTGCTACCACATCTTACATACACTATAGTATATTCAAGGTCTTCATCTAAACATCTTATAGTATGTCACAACATAATAATATGATAAAAGATTGTTGGAAAACTGGCGAGTTCCCAGACCAATTACGATTGATACCCGGTGCAGCGGAAGTTTAAAAAATTTTTCATGGAACGTTTCCATGGTATGGGTATCAACCGTTCATCGATTGAATTACGTGTGTGTAAAATTTAAATAACAATTAAATAAATTTTACCTCAAATCTCGCAACGAGATTAATGGACACCAACAGAACAATTCTGCTCTTGTTGTCTCTCCCTGGAACCGATGAACGCCTTCAATCAGGTCCACGAACAGAGGTTTAATCCCTCTGATAGATTGCACTAGAAAATCTATCAGAAGTTTTCTGCGAAGAGAATACACGAATTTGATTCGTTATTCCTTACTGCGATTCAAAATCACAGACCGGAAAATCTCGGGCAGAGGTAGGGAGGGGCGGCCGAAATATTCTTAAGAGAGGCTAGGGTTTTTCGAAAATTAGCTCTCAAAAATTATGACCTGTTGTGTTTAATTTCTGTACTGTAATAACTTATTTATAATGCAGGCCACTAACACCTTAGGGCCCATTAATCATAAGCTGGGGCCCGACAAGCAAAGCCCGCTCGTTCAGAAATTAATATAAAATTCATCGTGACTCCGATTGATGAAACGATTTCACCAATGTGTACAGGAACCATTTCTGCACGTTTTAAAGTCAAAATAAATTTTCCTGAATCCGAATTCAGTGGTTTCCTAAAATGTCCATCCCTATGTCATTTTAGGAAATCCTACTCCCTTACTCTTATTTAAGAAGTCCAACTCCTTAGTTCATTAAATTTAACTCTTTAAATTTAACTATCTCAACGGGGATTAAAACTCCATTACACTGTGTGACCCTCAATGGTTCAGGGATACAGCTAGCCGTGGGCTCACAACTCCTTGTGACTCGGAACAACACTTTCCGACTTGCCCAACGAATCATGGTAAAAGCGCCTAGCAACATCGCCCCATGATTCCCTAGGTATCACTGATAGTGCCTACAAGAACCAGTAGATTTTGGTTAGCGTACAGTACGGTCCTTCATCCATATATCCCGATCGAATCAACAACCATTGGTATATCGAGAGTCGCTCAAGATTCGATAACTATGCAATACATCTTGAAGATCAAATTAGTGACATCGCATGTGCTACTAAGAAACCATTTCTTAAATCACATCAAGTACTCTGGCCAGAGATTTGTCACACTAATATCTCCTCAGATCGCATAGGATATCCACACTCGCAAGTATGTGGTGAATCCTTGACAACAATGCATTGACTCCTATATGTGTCGTAACTGTACCCAATCTCGACACCTGATGACCCCCTCAGAGTCGGTAAACGAGTCAAAGCACAGTACTAGCATATAGAGTCTCCATGATGTTTCAAGTCGTAAGGACTAATGGTGTACAACCAAAACCGCGGACTTTATCCACTCGATAAGTGATAACCACTTGGAAAGTCCGGATAGGGTAGTTCGATTATTCATCCTATGAATATCCATTTGCATGCTTCGAACATCTCCATGTTCCCTACCAATGAAACGTGGTACTCCGCATCGCAAATGCTAGTCTCAAACTCGAGCGATCCTTATCCTTATTATCGGACGGCTCAATCGACTAGGAACGGTTTTAGAATATACAGTGACTATAAGATGTATTTCATGATAGACATCTCCATGTTCTACCACATCTTACATACACTATAGTATATTCAAGGTCTTTATCAAAACAACAATAGTATATCACAATATAACAATATGAAGTAATATAAAGTCATTGCCATAAAAGTGTAAATAATATTAAACAAAAGATTGTTTATACAAAGAGTCAACAAAGCCCATAGCCACACAGTTGGCTCACTGGGCACCCACTCTTACAATCTCCCACTTGCCCTATAGCCAACTAGTCATACTACGTAGACCCATTGCTTCGCGATGTTTGTCAAACAATGGTCCTGGCAAAGGCTTAGTAAGTGGATCAGCGATATTGTCTGCAGAGGCCACTCGTTCGACACTGATGTCTCCTCTTTCCACAATCTCCCGGATTATGTGGTATTTCCTCAGTACGTGTTTGGATCTTTGATGAGACCTTGGTTCCTTTGCTTGAGCAACGGCACCCGTGTTGTCGCAGTACACCGGGACTGGACCAACAAATTCAGGAATGACGCCCAACTCTTGGACGAAATTCCTCATCCAAACGGCCTCTTTAGCAGCAGCTGATGCTGCAATGTATTCAGCCTCAGTGGTGGAATCCGCTGTGGTGTCCTGCTTGGAACTCTTCCAAGAGACAGCACCACCATTGAGCATGAACATAAATCCAGAGGTTGACTTCGAGTCATCCACATCACTTTGGAAGCTAGAGTCGGTATAGCCTTCCAGTTTGAGTTCTCGTCCTCCATAAACCATGAACATATTCTTAGTCCTTCGCAAGTACTTAAGAATGTCCTTCACGGCTTTCCAATGCATCTGACCAGGATTAGACTGATATCTGCTCGTGACACTCAGAGCAAATGCTACATCCGGTCTGGTAGATATCATCCCATACATGATACTACCTATAGCTGACGCATATGGTACATGTGTCATATTCTCTATCTCTGCATCAGTCTTGGGACACATAGACTTGGATAGAGAAACTCCATGACACATGGGTAGATGTCCTCTCTTGGACCCATCCATTGAAAACCGTTTCAATATGGTATCGATGTAGGTTGATTGAGTGAGTCCTATCATTCTCTTAGATCTATCCCTATAGATCTGTATCCCAAGAATGTAGGATGCCTCACCCAAATCCTTCATCGAAAATCTACCTGATAACCATATCTTTGTTGACTGCAACATCCCTACATCATTCCCAATGAGTAGGATGTCATCAACATAAAGTACTAAGAATGTCACCGCATCCTTAACTACTTTCTTGTACACGCAAGGTTCCTCCGGGTTCTTGATGAAACCAAAATCTTTTATTGTTTCATCAAATTTCTGGTTCCAACTTCTAGATGCTTGTTTTAGACCATAAATTGATCTCTGAAGCTTGCATACCTTATGCTCGCTTCCCATGGATGTGTACCCCTCAGGCTGCTTCATATAGATTTCTTCCTTAATGTCTCCATTAAGAAAAGCAGTCTTCACATCCATTTGCCATATCTCATAGTCATACCATGCAGCTATGGCAATAAGGATTCTTATGGACTTGAACATTGCAACTGGTGAAAAGGTTTCGTCATAGTCAACTCCTTGCCTTTGAGTATAACCTTTAGCCACCAATCGCGCCTTGTAGGTCAATACCTTACCATCAGGCCCAAGCTTTCTTTTGTAGATCCATTTACACCCTATTGGAACAATTCCATCGGGAGGATCCACTAAAGACCAGACTTGGTTAGTATGCATCGAATCCAATTCTGACTGCATAGCTTCAAGCCATAAATTCGAATCCGCATCAGAAATTGCTTCCTTGAAGCTTCTTGGATCACATCCAATGTCGGGTTCATCTTGACCCTCTTCAAGAAGAAGACCATATCGAACTGGAGGTCTAGAAGTCCTCTCGGATCTTCTAGGTGCAGGCGTGTCCAGCAATGGTTCCTGAGGTGTGGGATCGTTATTTTGTATTTCGGGTTCTTCTCGAACTTCTTCGAGTTCCATCATCTCGCCTTTCTTATCCAATAAGAACTCCTTCTCCAAGAAGGTGGCATTCCGTGAAACAAACACCTTTGTTTCAGCAGGATAATAGAAATAATATCCGATTGAATTCTTCGGATACCCCACAAAATAACACAAGCTGGATCGACTATCCAACTTATCTCCCACTGTCCGCTTCACGTAAGCAGGACATCCCCAAATCCTCAAGTATGAATACTTAGGAGCTTTGCCATTCCATAACTCGTATGGTGTTTTGTCCACTGCTTTAGTGTGGACGTTATTCAACAACAATACCGCCGTTTCAAGCGCATAGCCCCAAAACGAAGGTGGAAGCTCAGTGAAGCTCATCATGGATCGAACCATGTCCAACAAAGTTCGATTACGACGCTCCGATACACCATTAAGCTGTGGTGTCATAGGAGGAGTCCACTGAGAGAGAATCCCATTCTCTTTTAGATAGTCCAAAAACTCGGTACTCAAGTATTCTCCACCTCGATCCGATCGAAGTGCTTTAATACTTTTACCTAGCTTGTTTTCTACTTCAGCCTTGAATTCTTTGAACTTTTCAAATGCTTCAGACTTATATTTCATTAAATATAAATACCCATACCTAGAAAAATCATCAGTAAAGGTAATGAAGTAGGTGTGGCCATGTTGAGTCCCTACTCTAAATGGACCACAAACATCTGTATGGATCAAATCCAACAGATTTTGACTACGTTCAGGCTTCCCCTTAAAAGGAGATTTAGTCATTTTCCTTTTAGGCAGGATTCACAAGTAGGTAGAGAGTTAATATCAGACATATCAAACATGCCCTCTCCCACTAGCTTGTTCATCCTCCTTGAGGAAATATGACCTAGCCTAGCGTGCCAAAGGTTTGCCGGGTTTTGACTATCGATTTTCCTTTTGTTTGTTGTCGCCGGTTTGTCAATACAATTTACTGGAACGTCTTTTAGTTTTAAATTGTATAGATCGTTTTCAAGTTGTCCATTTCCAATTAAACATTCATTCTTGTAAATATTGCAAATCCCATTCACAAAATTACAAGAATAACCATCTCTATCAAGCATAGAAATAGAAATAATGTTTTTAATTAAATCTGGCACAAATAAAACATCTCTCAACAATAATTTAAAACCATTCTGCAAAATCAAACAAACATCTCCAATGGCCGTAGCTTCAACTCTGGAACCATTCCCGAGCCTCAGCTGGGTCTCACCCATTCTAAGCCTGCGACTTCTTGTCATCACCTGCAAATCATTGCAAATGTGAGATCCACATCCGGTATCCAATACCCAAGAAGTTGTATTAAGTGACATGTTTATTTCGATATAGAACATACCCTTTGCAGTTCCTAACTGCCCAAGATACTCCTTGCAGTTGCGCTTCCAATGACCCGGCTTCTTGCAGTAATGGCAAACATCCTTGGATTTTCCATCGTTTGAAGCCTTTGTCTTTTGCTTCTTCTCGGGTTCCACTTTCTTGGGTGGGGCAGAACGTTTCTTGCCCTTCATACTTGGCCCCTTCTTAGCAGAAGATGAGGAGCCCACCAAGAAAGCTGGCTTATCCTTCTTAAGTGTGGATTCATATGTAACGAGCATATTGACCATCTCTTCAAGGGTGGCCTCTATCTTGTTCATATTAAAATTTATCACGAATCCATCAAATGAAGAAGGAAGAGATAGAAGCATCAAGTCCACATTGAGTTCATGCTCCAACACCAAATCAAGGGTCGCTAACTTCTGTATGAGCCAAATCACTCGTACCCCATGATCACGGACCGAAGTCCCTTCACGCATGCGGCACGTCATCAACTCCTTAACAGTAGAGAACCTTTCAGCCCTCGACTGAGCCCCAAAAAGTTCCTTGAGTTGCGTGTGAATGTCAGCAGCATTCACCGTGTCCTCAAATCGCCTCTGGAGTTCATCAGACATCGAGGCTTGCATATAGCATTTGGTCTTGATGTCATGGTCACACCATGCATCAAGTTTGGCCAATTCCTCCGGACTTATGTCAGCTGGTGCTTCCTTCGGAGGTGCTTTCTCTAACACGTAGAGCATTTTCTCCGAAGTTAAGACAATCTTCAACTTCCGGAACCATTCCGTATAGTTGGCGCCAGTCAGCTTGTTTTGTTCGAGGATCGAGAATAAAGGATTTCGCGAATTCATTGTATGAAATACTGAAAAGGAAAAACAGACATATATCAATGATTGTTTAACAATTTACTAAGACATAAAATAGGCGAATTTAATTTTATGAATCTCACTCCCACTATTTTAACGATTTCACCACCCTCTAGTGAAAACGGGAAACTTTTTCCTTAGTGAGAACATGGAGTCCAATTGACAAACTTATGGTCCCGAATAATATCAGCCAACCATAATTCTCAAAAGGTAGAGCCCAATTGCTTCCAAAGCAACCCCCATGTATTTACCTCATGTCCAATAAGGGCCCAATAATATGACGCCGTTTAAAGTGACATGTCAAGATGACCCATCAATATTAAGTTGTGATGGACGGTCGCCATGTGGATCCCCCAATAATATGAGCCGATCCCATGGGAGTTCCACCCAACTTACAACATTTGTCGATCCAATGTACAGCTTTCCGACGGACGGGCCCCCCAATAATATGAGCCGGACCGTATCCGCGGGTAGCATCACATACATTGACCGTTGATGGAAGGTAGGAACATTTAAACAATATTTAAATTTCCTTTATTTATCTTGATATAAATTTTAAATCATATTTAAAATGAGGGATTTTATTTATAAAAATATTTGTCTCATCATTTTTAATTTATTGCATGCATTGCCGGATTCACGCAATTTATGTCTAAACATGCATACAATCATAATATCACATATTATATAGGATGATCGATTCCATTTCTAATTGACCCGTGGTTGCCAATCACGGGTCTTAGTCCAATCCTAGGTAATATGCAGTATGCAAATGCAATCCTATTACATATGCTTCCAATTTACATTTCTTCAGTCTTCATTGTCTGCTGGGCCCACCATCTTCAAATCTTGATCTCCCACTAAATCTAATGTATTTACAATAAATAACAATGACAAGTAGGGGATACAATTTTAGGGGGTGGGAACGGGCTATAAACCAAGCCCACTTTTATTACATATGACATTCATATCGGGCCATAAACCAGGCCCATTAATAAAACCAACAACAATAAAGACAAAATGTAAATTCCTAACATACACCTACAAAATTGGTCATGGCAATCGATCATCCTTATCCAATAACATTTAATTCAAAATTAATTTATTGGATAACATGCTGTGGCAATTCAAATTTAAACAAGATAAAATCATATTTTATATATAAAATCACATTTCACATATAAAATCATATTTTATCTCCATATCAAATAAAATCATATTTTATCTATAAAATCCAATTTTACAAATAAAATCATATTTTATCTAATATATCATAAGATCATATCTTATCATCAATTGTACCAAAATAATTGATTTCAAAATTCAATTTACGGATAAAATATTAAAATTTTCCAAAAATTCAAATTTATCCAAAATCAATTTTAAAATTTACGGACTCGAACAATTCGATCCGAAATCTCGTGAACCAATCAAAAACAATTTTTGACCGGACCAAAAATAAAATTTTAACATATTAAAATTAATTTTAATAAAAATAATAATTTTTCCCGCGGGCCGCCCGGGACACTCCCGGGTTGGCCCGCACCCGGGGCGCGGGCCGGGGCAGCCCGGCTGCCCCCTTAGGGCAGCAACACTTGCTGCCCTGGCGACGCCTGGCGCCGCCGCTGGGCGGCGCCGTGCGTCGCCCTGGGCGGCGCCGAGCGCCGCCCCTGGGCGGCGCCGAGCGCCGCCCTGGGCAGCGCCGAGCGCTGCCCTGCGCAGCGCCCAGCGCTGCGCTGGGCAGCGCACAGCGCTGCCCTGGGCAGCGCCGTGCGCCGCCCTGGGCGGCGACGGTCGCCGCCCTGGGCGGCGCCGTGCGCCCCCTTTGGGCGGCGCCGTGCGCCGCCCCTGGGGGCAGCGACCATCGCTGCCCCCTCCGGGCAGCGATCCAATCGCTGCCCGGGTTTCGCCCCCGGAAAAAAAAATTTTTTTTTATTAAAAATATTTATTTTGTTTCATAAACCGAGACTCAAAAATTTTGTACAATTGATTAATTCAATCGATTGATCTGAGCAACCTGGCTCTGATACCACTGTTGGAAAACTGGCGAGTTCCCAGACCAATTACGATTGATACCCGGTGCAGCGGAAGTTTAAAAAATTTTTCATGGAACGTTTCCATGGTATGGGTATCAACCGTTCATCGATTGAATTACGTGTGTGTAAAATTTAAATAACAATTAAATAAATTTTACCTCAAATCTCGCAACGAGATTAATGGACACCAACAGAACAATTCTGCTCTTGTTGTCTCTCCCTGGAACCGATGAACGCCTTCAATCAGGTCCACGAACAGAGGTTTAATCCCTCTGATAGATTGCACTAGAAAATCTATCAGAAGTTTTCTGCGAAGAGAATACACGAATTTGATTCGTTATTCCTTACTGCGATTCAAAATCACAGACCGGAAAATCTCGGGCAGAGGTAGGGAGGGGCGGCCGAAATATTCTTAAGAGAGGCTAGGGTTTTTCGAAAATTAGCTCTCAAAAATTATGACCTGTTGTGTTTAATTTCTGTACTGTAATAACTTATTTATAATGCAGGCCACTAACACCTTAGGGCCCATTAATCATAAGCTGGGGCCCGACAAGCAAAGCCCGCTCGTTCAGAAATTAATATAAAATTCATCGTGACTCCGATTGATGAAACGATTTCACCAATGTGTACAGGAACCATTTCTGCACGTTTTAAAGTCAAAATAAATTTTCCTGAATCCGAATTCAGTGGTTTCCTAAAATGTCCATCCCTATGTCATTTTAGGAAATCCTACTCCCTTACTCTTATTTAAGAAGTCCAACTCCTTAGTTCATTAAATTTAACTCTTTAAATTTAACTATCTCAACGGGGATTAAAACTCCATTACACTGTGTGACCCTCAATGGTTCAGGGATACAGCTAGCCGTGGGCTCACAACTCCTTGTGACTCGGAACAACACTTTCCGACTTGCCCAACGAATCATGGTAAAGCGCCTAGCAACATCGCCCCATGATTCCCTAGGTATCACTGATAGTGCCTACAAGAACCAGTAGATTTTGGTTAGCGTACAGTACGGTCCCTTCATCCATATATCCCGATCGAATCAACAACCATTGGTATATCGAGAGTCGCTCAAGATTCGATAACTATGCAATACATCTTGAAGATCAAATTAGTGACATCGCATGTGCTACTAAGAAACCATTTCTTAAATCACATCAAGTACTCTGGCCAGAGATTTGTCACACTAATATCTCCTCAGATCGCATAGGATATCCACACTCGCAAGTATGTGGTGAATCCTTGACAACAATGCATTGACTCCTATATGTGTCGTAACTGTACCCAATCTCGACACCTGATGACCCCCTCAGAGTCGGTAAACGAGTCAAAGCACAGTACTAGCATATAGAGTCTCCATGATGTTTCAAGTCGTAAGGACTAATGGTGTACAACCAAAACCGCGGACTTTATCCACTCGATAAGTGATAACCACTTGGAAAGTCCGGATAGGGTAGTTCGATTATTCATCCTATGAATATCCATTTGCATGCTTCGAACATCTCCATGTTCCCTACCAATGAAACGTGGTACTCCGCATCGCAAATGCTAGTCTCAAACTCGAGCGATCCTTATCCTTATTATCGGACGGCTCAATCGACTAGGAACGGTTTTAGAATATACAGTGACTATAAGATGTATTTCATGATAGACATCTCCATGTTCTACCACATCTTACATACACTATAGTATATTCAAGGTCTTTATCAAAACAACAATAGTATATCACAATATAACAATATGAAGTAATATAAAGTCATTGCCATAAAAGTGTAAATAATATTAAACAAAAGATTGTTTATACAAAGAGTCAACAAAGCCCATAGCCACACAGTTGGCTCACTGGGCACCCACTCTTACAAAGATAAAGTAAATGCCATTATAAAAGTGTAAATTATATTAAACAAAAGATTGTTTATACATAGAGTCATAAAAGCCCTTAGCCACAAGTTGGCTCACCGGGCACCCACTCTTTCACCGTGCTGATCATGCAGAGCATCTGAGGATTGTTTTGCAGATTTTGAGAACCGAACAGTTGTTTGCCAAACTGTCGAAGTGCGAGTTTTGGTTGGACCGAGTCGTTTTTCTTGGTCACATTATCTCGGGAGATGGGATTTCTGTCGATCCCAGCAAGATCGAGGCAGTTATGAACTGGCGTAGGCCGACTTCTGTGCCTGAGATTCGAAGTTTTATGGGTTTAGCTGGTTACTATCGCCGATTTATCCAGGGTTTCTCTTCTATTGCGAAGCCGATTACCCAGCTGACTAAGAAGAACGCGCCTTTTTTTTGGACTGACGAGTGTGAGAACAGTTTCATTGAGTTGAAGAAGAGATTGACTAGTGCTCTGATACTTTCTATTCCATCAGGTTCTGAAGGTTTTATGGTGTATTGCGATGCTTCTCATTTTGGTCTTGGATGTATTCTTATGCAGAGGAAGCACGTGATAGCATATGCATCGAGGCAGTTGAAACCGCACGAGGCTCGCTATCCAGTTCACGATCTTGAACTCGCTGCTATTATTTTTGCCTTGAAGATCTGGCGTCACTATTTGTACGATGAGTCTTTTGAGATCTTTTCGATCATAAGAGTCTTAAATACTTGTTTTCACAGTCTGAGTTGAATATGAGATAGAGGAGATGGCTTGATTTATTGAAGGACTTTGACTGTGAGATTAAGTATAACCCGGGGAAGTCAAATGCAGCTGCCGATGCTTTGAGTCGCAAGCTTTGTTCTTTATCTCTTTTGACCATCGGTGTGTCTTGTTTGATTGAATACTGTTGCAATTCTGGATTGGAGTTTGAATCAGATAGGAGTCCTATCAGAGTTTGTGCTATGCAGGCCGAGCCAGAGTTGTTTGTGTCGATCAGAGAAGCACAGAAATCCGATGAGAGTATTCAGAATTCGATAGAGAAAGTGAGATCTAGACACTAGTCTGAGTTTCAGGTCAGGAATGATGTTTTATTTGTGAATAATCGTATTGTCGTGCCTGATATTGTTGAGATGAGACAAAGTATTCTGCGAGAGGCACATTGCAGTCGGTTTAGTGTTCATCTAGGAGGCCGAAAGATGTATAACGACCTGAAGAGTCGATTTTGGTGGAAGAAGATGAAGAGTGACGTTGCGAGGTTTGTATCCCGTTTTTTGAACTGTCAGCAGGTGAAAGCCGAGAGAAAGAGGCCGGGTGGTCTTCTGCACAGTTTATCTGTTCCGGAATGGAAGTGGGATCATATCTCGATGGATTTCGTCACAAAACTACCCCGATCTGTTCGAGGATGCGATGCCATTTGGGTAGTGATTGATTGTTTGACGAAGTCTGCTTGTTTTATTCCGTATCGGATGACATATCGTCACGATCAGATGGCCGAGTTGTATGTTAGAGAGATTGTCAGATTGCACGGTGTGCCGAGATCGATTGTTTCAGACCAAGATCCTCGGTTTACTTCTCATTTCTGGCATAGTCTGCAGGAGGCTCTTGGTACTCGGTTGCACTTGAGTACAGCATACCATCCTTAGACCGACGGTCAATCAGAGCGGACGATTCAGACTCTGGAGGATATGTTACGAGCAGTGGTTCTTGACTTTGGCACTACTTGGCAAGATTCATTGCCTCTCGTTGAGTTTTCGTACAACAACAGCTTCCAGATGAGTATAGAAATGGCACCATTCGAAGCGTTGTATGGAAAGAAGTGCAGATCTCCTCTGTACTGGGATGAGATGTCTGAGTCCCCAGACTTGGGACCAGATATGATTCGTGATATGGCTAAGCAGGTGAAGATTATTCGATTGAGAATGAAGACTGCTCACGATCGACAAGCGAAGTATGCGAATATCCGTCGCAGACCTCTATCTTTCGATCAGGGAGACCGAGTATTCTTGAAGATTTCTCCGTTTAGAGGTACTGTTAGATTTGGGAAGAGAGGGAAGTTGTCACCGAGATTCATCGGTCCGTATGAGATTTTGCAGAAGATAGGCGATCTAGCCTACAAATTAGCACTTCCTCCTTCTTTATCCGGTATTCACGACGTATTTCACGTCTCGATGTTGAGGAGATATCATCCAGATCCTTCTCATGTTCTTCAACCTGACGAAGCCGAACTTGATGAAACTCTGAGTTATTTTGAGAGACCGATTCAGATCCTTGACAGGAAGGAGAAACAGCTCAGACCCAAATCGATTCCTTTGGTGAAAGTTTAGTGGAGTCGTCACGGAGTTGAAGAAGCGACTTGGGAGACAGAATCTGATATAAGGCAGAGATTTCCGGATTTTTTTATCTGACGTGAGTCCTTAATTCTGTTCTTGAATTCTTTATTCTTTCATATGAGTTGATATCTTTGATTTCGAGGACGAAATCTATTCTTAGAAGGGGAGAATTGTAACGCCCCAAATTATCTTAATTGACTTTATTTGAGATAATCAGTGATTTCAGAATTCGAAAGCCGACTTTTTATTGATCAGGGTCTATTTTGCAATTTTCGTAAATTTCATGGACTAAAACACAAAAATGGATTTTGTTATAAGGTTGAGACTTTGACTAAGTCTTCACTTCATCCCTTCATCACCTCCAACCGTTCCCTCCTCCATTGAAGCGACAAAAGCTTCCCCAAGCTTTTGTGATTTCATTTTTATCTCGATCCGTCCGTTGGAATTCAATCTCGAGTAGATATCTGCGATTACAGCATCGAGTGCTCCGTTTGGAAGTAATTTTCTCTTATTTCTAAGAGGTTTGAAATTTTGGATGTTGTTAGAATTGATTTAAATTTGGAGAGGGTGTTCTTGAGGTAGCTGTGATAGTATATCTAAGACGGTTCGGATAAATTTCGACGATCGAATTTGATATGATTTTTCTTATGATTTTCGAAACTTATATTTTTTAGATGTGTTGGGTTTGACTTGGAAATGATGTTAGATGATTGGTTTGAGTATTTTGAATTGATATTCTGCTGTCTGCAATTTCGGTTTGATCAGTTTATAGCCGTTATGGCGTCAGTTTGAGTTTTGGGATATCGTTTCTATTGATTTGATTATACCGAGTTTGATGAGGTTTTGCTATCGATATTGATCTTGTGACTTCTTCTGTTAGATTGATTCGAAGTCCTTGGAGTTGCGAGATTGCATCTTCGATCAGTTTGGAAGATTGAGCCGGTATAGTATCGACTTCTTACTTATCGATCGTAGAACTTGAATAGATATTGAATTGAGATTTGTTGTTTTACAGATTGAAGATTGTGAACGACAAGAAGGTATAAGACGAATTTGAAATGAAATAGGACGATTAACTTGAATCCGGATTGATTCGAGTGTCCTAGAAGAAATCACATATTGCATGTTTATATGCTTATTAAACTTATGATTGAATTGATATTTGAATGCATGAGATTTCATATGCATTCATATTGAACCGATTGATTATTCATTTTGAATTAGACGATCTGGAGATTATAGTTGAGTGGCCTTGGTAGGCAATTTACTACAAGTGTAGATTAACTCACTATAATGCCCTAGAGTCTAGAGGATTAAAATATACCTCATCCACCTCGAAAGGGGAGTTCGGTGTGATTGTTGGATATTTTAACCTCGGGGTCCCAAATCGAAGAAAGAAAGAAGAATTCCTTTTGATTATCTGAGTCTAATAATCCAGAAGTTTTAAAGTCATGCATATCATTTTAATTCCGCAATTGAATGAATTAATTGAGGTATATATGGAATTTGATTATATATCATGTTTTGATATATTATGTGATATTGTATGCTAGTATCTTTTACTGGGAATATTATTCTCATCGGATTATCCGGCTGTTGTCTTTGTTTGTATGTGTACATGGCAACAGGTGGGGCAGGACCGAGTCAAAGGCAGCATGTCTAGATGGTTGAGAGGATAGAGTGAGGCTTGGATGTTAGGAGTCGTTTATGTATTCGAACTCCTTTTTGTATTGAATAAGTCCGAACTAGATGGATTTTTATGCATGTTTTTTTGTGAGGATTGTATAACTCTAGACCTAATCCTTTGTATCTTGTTGGTTGGGATTTTATGTTATTATGGTATGGTTTGAGTTGAGTTGGAATTGGAATTGGAGAAGAAAAACCAGAATTTTTCTGGTACAGAGCATCTCGCTCGATCGGCTGAATCTTACCGATCGAGCGAGCACCCCTGTACCGAGTCAAAGAACTGGACATTTTGTGTCCGCTCAATCGGTAAGATTTTACCGATCGAGCGGGGGTCCTAAAATTTTGGGCAGAGACTTGGATTATTTTTGGCCGCTCGATCGGTAAGATCTTACTGATCGAGCGAGCACCCCTTAAAAAAAATATTTTGATGTTTTAATCCTTATTGTTTAGTTGTGTTAATCAATTGCTTTACCCTAAGATTATGATTAGAATCGAGGCCTCACAAGTATGTTGACTTAATTCCGCAGTTACTTTGATTATGTTTATTTATAGTTTAATTTCATGCATAAGTTTCTGATTAGTATGTGATCACGGTGTGGGTCACTACATTTATGGTATCAGAGAATGCAATAGAACTCTTTGGGACATAGTATTGACATTTGAGTTATCCTTGTAGATTACAAATTGGATTTGATGACAATAGCAGTGATAGGAGTTGGAATAGCAAGACACTTAGGCTTTTCAAAGATCGACATCACCAAGATTTGCATCAGAGACTCGCCTTACGTGGATCCCAGCAAGATAAGATGGAAGAGATTCTCCAGTTTTGAATTCCAGGTACTTCTTAGGGTTGGTTGGAGCACATGAGACGCTATGGTCTATCCATATTTGACCAAGGAAGATACCCCTAAAGAATCTCCACTAGTAGTTGGAGAGATTTTTGTAGTAACCCAGATTCCATTTTAAGATAATAATATGTTAAACATGATTAAGGGTTAGTAATTTCGGAGTGTTATTGGACTTCGGAAGAGAATTTGGGCTTTTGAATTTGGGCCGGATCGGAAGCTCCGAACCCCGATCGGAAGTTCCGATCCCAGCCACTTCGGAACCTCATCGGAAGCACAGAGATCGGAAGCTCCGATCCTGGAACGAAAGTCCCGATCTCCAGCCGCCAGCAATGCTCGATGACTCAGTCACGAGTTTTGAAAAGTGTTGAACGTAGAGCAGATCGGAAGCTCTGATCGTCCGATCGGAAGTTCCGATCCCGACGTGTCACACATGTATGCAATGAGCTGGATCGGAAGCTCCGATCCTGAAATCGGAAGTTCCGATCCTGGCCGGGAATTTTGCCTATAAATAAGGCTTCGCAGATTCATTTTCAATTACGAATTTCCGAGTTTCCTTCTTCAGTAATATAGTGTGAGATATACACTTGAGGGCCCTATCGGTTATAATAGAGGTTCTGGAATAACCAAGGTATGGTTATAGTCATCCGGGACTAGCGACTCCAAAGGACTATCTACGGACGAAGGTATGGTTCGGAAATCTATTTAAGTTTTGGGAGTACTTATTAGCTTAGTTAAGGCTTATAGAATTTATGTAGTGATACGGTGAACTTTTGAATATAGGCTTGGAACCTAGGATCTTACTTTACTTGAACTAGCCTAGAGGTACGTACACATTGACTGAGATTGCCAGCGAGTATACATGTTTATATGTTGCATTTATTTGGCATTATTATATGGCATGATGTATGATTTACCGTTTTCTATACTCATATGTCATGTGCATATACACGTTGAGCCTATACCTTGTTATACCTGACTATAGAGCCTCTCAGCTCTATACTCGATAGTCTGTCACTGAGAGTACCGCGACGGCGGGGGCATTTATGTCTGTCTACTCTGGTGTACTAGACGAGTGTGGTTGCACCCAGAGGTTGATCCGTGCGGTGGCAGCACTCATTTGGCGCCGGTTCTGAGCATGATTTTTCAGATGACCCTGTACCAGTCATCATGTTGCATGCATTATATACATATTTTTACTCATGTTTATGTACTGGGCGTTAGTGCTCACGTCCTAGTTGTTATCTTGGACACCCTATTCCATGGGGTAGGTCGCAGGATGGACGGAGCTGGTAGTTCAAGGCAGGACTAGGGAGCAGGAGCCTTGAGGATTTTATTATACAGCAGGATTCGATATAGCTGTATAATGTTTACTGTTTAAGTTTTTGATTTGGTTGTATCACTACAGATTTAAGCCTGGATTATGTTACTAAGCTGATATGTAAATTATGGTTTTGTTTCCGCATGTTTTACTCTGTTAAGTTATTTTGCTGTATTAAGTTTAATGCATGCTATTAGTTGCCAGTTAGTAGGTGATTCCATGCAGGGTCACTACATTTTTGGTATCAGAGCATGCTTAGATTTTGGGATTAGTACTTGGGATTTAATTTAGTCTTGAGTAATTCTTGCGCATTTGGGATTTTAATGTGCAAATCTTTTCAGGATATGGCTGACGAGAGTCACGGTAGTGTTGGCCAGGGAGGTGGTCATCATCATCATCGTCACCGCCATCATGATGATCAACATCGTCATCATGAGGGTAGACGTCGCTACTCTATCAATAAATTCATGCAAGTAGGACCGAAACCCTTGGTGGGAGGCGAGAATCCTGAACAGGCGAGGAGTTGGATGTCTAAACTCGAGAGTACTTTTCGTGCTTTCGATTGTACTGAGGATCATAAATTAAAAGTTCTAGAATTTGTTCTAGAGGATCGAGCACGTTTTTGGTGGGATGCCAAGGCTGCTCAGGCACGTACTGAGAGAGGACAGATGACTTGGGGGAATTTCTGTCAGGAGTTCCAAAAATTGTATTTTCCTCCGCCTGTTCGCCAAGCACGATCAATGGAGTTGCTTACTCTGAGGCAAGGATCAATGACTATTGATCAATATCAGCAACGATTTCTTGATCTGCTACCTTTCAGTCCTCATATTAATGAGAGTGATGCATCGAAGTATGATATCTTTCTACAAGGTTTGAACCAAGATATCTACTCACAGGTTGTCGTATGTGATGACCCGGTATCTTTTGAGACTTTGGTGAACCGTTGCCGTCTTGTGGAGACCAGCAACAGGCAGGCAAAGTTGATGATGCCAGCACAGCCTAGTGGATCTTTTGAGCCTCAAGCTCAATCTGTTGTGCAATCTGGACCTACGTCTTCTTATACTCCTATTACGTCATCTGGATCTCGTGGTTCACGAGGTATGTTCCGTTTTGGGAAAAAGAAGAAGAAGGAGGAGTTTTGTAGTCACTGTGGAGGAAAACATCCTGCAGCTTCATGTCGGAGAGCTACTGGTGCTTGTTATATTTGTGGTCAGCAGGGTCATCTGCGGAGAGATTGTCCTCAGCGCATGGGTTCTGCTAGTGGATCGGGATCACATGTTGGATCTCAGGCTTTTACTTTTCCACGTCAGCAGCCAGCACCACAGAGTTCTTCTGGTTATCGTCCCCAGACTCAAGGGCAGGTGTTTGCTCTGTCTCAGGAGCAGGCTACAGAGGGAAGCGATCGCATGTTGGTAGGTACCTTTCTGTTATGTGGTATTCCTGCACTTGTATTAATTGATACTGGAGCATCGCATTCCTTTATTTCTAGTAACTTTTTTAAGAGACATAGATTACCTTATGTATCATTAGATATGGATTTAGTTGTATCTACTCCATTGCAGCAAGAGATAGTAACTAAGCGTCTAGTGATGGGTTGCCTTCTGAAGTTTGAGGGTAATGTGTTAGCAGCTAATTTGAAGATGTTAGCGATGGCAGATTTTGACTGTATCTTGGGAATAGATATGCTGACTTTGTATCACGCTACTGTGGATTGTTATCAGCGTCTGGTACAGTTTCATCCGGTTGAGGGTGATAGCTGGTATTTTTATGGTGAGGGTGCGCGACCTCCGATGCCACTTGTTTCGGCTCTGAAGGCATGTCATGTCTTGGAGTCAGGTGGGGAGGGCTACCTTATCTATGCAGTTGATATGTCCACGAGTAGTACGGGTATTGATCAGTTACCGGTAGTCAGTGAGTTTCCTGATGTATTCCCTGATGAGATTCCTGGTTTTCCTCCGGTGCGAGAGGTTGAATTTGATATTGATTTAGTACCAGGACTACGCCTATATCCCAAGCGCCTTATCGTCTGGCACCATCAGAGATGAGGGAATTGAAACAGTAGTTACAGGATCTGCTTGATAATGGATATATTCGTCCGAGTGTTTCTCCATGGGGAGCACCTGTTTTATTTGTCAAGAAGATGGATGGATCGATGCGATTATGTATTGATTACAGGCAGTTGAATTGTGTCACCATCAAGAATAAGTATCCTTTGCCGCGGATTGATGATCTATTTGATCAACTATAGGGTACTTCTGTTTACTCCAAGATAGATCTGAGATCTGGATACCATCAGATGCGGGTATGAGACTCAGATATATCTACGATTGCTTTCAGGACCAGATACGGGCATTATGAATTTCTGGTGATGCCATTCGGTTTGACGAATGCACCGGCAGTCTTTATGAATCTGATGAATCAGATATTTTGAGAGTATTTGGATAGATTTGTCATCGTCTTCATTGATGATATTCTTGTCTACTCTCATGACAAGGATGAGCATGCACATCATCTAAGGATTGTTTTACAGACGTTACGAGATAAGCAGTTGTATGCGAAATTGAGCAAGTGTGAATTTTGGCTTGATCGGGTAGTGTTTCTCGGTCATGTGATTTCTAATGAAGAGATATCTGTTGATCCTAGTAAGATAGAGGCAGTGCTGAACTGGTCTCGTCCGACGACGGTTGCTGAGATTCGTAGTTTCTTGGGTCTAGCTGGATATTACCGTCGGTTTATCGAGAATTTTGCACAGTTGGCAAGGCCTTTGACACAGCTTACTCGGAAAGATGTTTCCTTCATATGGTCCTCGGATTGTGAGGAGTCATTTCATGAGCTGCGTAGACGTCTTACTACTGCACCTATGCTAGCTCTACCTTCTGGATCAGGAGGTTATGTTGTCTATATTGATGCCTTTGGTCAAGGGTTAGGATGTGAATAGACACAGCATGGACATGTTATTGCCTATGCTTCTTGATAGTTGAAGACGCATGAGAGTAATTATCCAGTACATGATCTCGAGTTAGCCGCCATTGTATTTGCACTCAAGATCTGGAGGCATTATCTTTATGGCGAGAAATTTGAGATATTCACAGATCACAAGAGTTTGAAGTATTTATTCACTCAGGCGGAGTTGAATATGCGACAGAGACGTTGGATGGATCTTCTGAAAGATTATGATTGTGAAATCAAATATCATCCAGGTTCTGTTAATCTTACTGCTGATGCCTTGAGTCGGCAGGTGTGACTTTCTGCACTTCAGAATAGTGAAGTATCTCATATGATTCAAGAGTGTTGTTCATTGAGTTTTACACTCAAGCACAAGAAAGGGAGGAATGGGATTCGTTTGTATACTATCCTATCTGAGCCAGCATTGTATTATCGGATCAGAGATGCTCAGATATCTGATGTTAAGACTCAGCGTTTGGCATGTCTAGCCAATGGAGTTAATACATCTGGATTCCATTTTCAGGAAGATGGTTTATTGTGCTTATCCAATCGAGTAGTTGTACCTAATGATGCGGAGCTCAGGAATAATATTCTTTCTCAAGCTCACAGGAGTTGATTATCAGTTCATCCTGGTAGCATGAAAATGTATAAGGATTTGCGAACTAGATTCTGGTGGAAAGGGATGAAGCAAAGTGTATATCAATTTGTTTCTAGATGTTTGGTTTGTCAACAGGTCAAGGCTGAACACCGATGACCAGGTGGATTACTGCAGAATCTTGAGATTCCTGAATGGAAGTGGGAGCACGTGACTATGGACTTTGTTACCCACTTACCTATGACTTCACGTCAGTGTGATGCTATCTAGGTCGTTGTTGACCGTTTGACAAAATCCGCACACTTTATTCCTTATAACCGGGAGTATTCTTATGATCGCATGGCACGTTTATACATTCAGGAGATATTGCGATTGCATGGGATTCCAGTGAGCATAGTTAGTGATAGAGACCCGCGATTTACCTCATGTTTTTGGGGTAGTTTTCAGGAGGCGTTGGGTACCACTCTGAGTTTGAGCACTGCATATCATCCAAAGACTGACGGGCAGTCAGAGCGGACAATTCGTACGCTGGAGGATATGCTACGTTCTTCTGTCATGGATTTTGACTTATCTTGACAGGATCAGTTACCTTTGATCGAATTTGCCTACAATAACATTTATCATTGTAGTATCGATATGTGTAGTAACCCACATTTCTAATTAGTGATTAATGACTAATTAATCACGTGATCATGTCTAGATTAAGTAAAACATGAGTAAGTAAGTTCCTGTTGGGATAACGAACTTCAGAAATGGATTCAAAGCACTCGAATTAGTTGAATTGGTTCAGCAGGATCGGACGGTCCGAAGAGGAGTTCGGACGATCCGAAGTGGATCGGAAGCTCCGTGCCAGGATCGGAGGCTCCGATCAAGATCGGACGCTCCGTCGGCAAGATCGGAAGCTTCGATCTGGACCAGGGCACACATCATCGCTTACATCAGCAAGGTGACATCATGGCTGACGTAATATTGAGCGATCGGACGCTCCGAAGGTGCGATCGGAGGTTCCGATTGTGATCGGACGTTCCGATGAGGGATCGGACGTTCCGATCGCCGTCTATAAATGAGGGGTCCGAGCCCTCATTCTGTGCACCGATTTCCCCTCCTTTCCTCTGGTTTTCGAACCTTCTTACTTAGATCTACGGAGTTCTAGGCATCCTATTGGGAATCCGGAAGTTTCCTAGCGATCCCGGCATTGTAGCGGAGGTGTGCCTAAGTTTTGAGGCAATTCTACAGCGGGCTGACGACGGACGAAGGTATAATTTGGCTTCCTAAAAATATTTAGAAGTATGCAATAGCTTAGTTAAGGCTTTTAGAGCTTTATTATTGATGCATGGATATTTGCATTGTAGTAGCTAGTAGACTGGACTAGTAGGCTTGGAGTCTAGGTCAGTGGAGCTAGGTTTGACCAGCAGTGTTAGAGGTACGTGAGTACTGACCGAGATAGCCGGCACGATATATTTGCTTATATGTTGCATGAGTATGTGCTATATGTTTTATCATGTTTTAGCATGTTTTACCGTCTTAGCACATACATGATTTTACGTGTGACTGCATCCGGAGAGATGTGAGTCATTGATAGTCTTCATAGGGAACAATGATCTTATTTTGGACTCGAGTCAGGTATGACAGTTTCCATATGAGGCTTGTATCCTGTTTTGGATTCGGGTCAGGATAGGGTTGGCTCAGCCCTGATATGGAGTATACGAGTACCCCGCGGAGTAGCTCTCTAGCCAGTGCTGTATATTCTCGGCGCCATGAGCAAGTGTTTTCACTTGAGTTTTAAATCATCTGTGTGCACATATTTGTATTTATATCATTGCTTCGTATTGAGCGTTCTAGCTCACGCCCCTGTGTTTGGGTATTGTGTACCTTGTGGCGGGGCAGGTTTGAGGCTGGACAGTTCAGGCAGCTCCCAACAGGATTGAGCTTTGGAGAGTCCAAGGTTGTAGAGGGTAGGGATTTATTTACCCTGAACCTTCGATTTGGTTGTATAACAGTATTTATACACTTGTGACAGCGTCGGTTGTATTTTGCCGATTGGATTTGTTGTATTTTAATTATCCGCACTGTATGCTTAAAGCTTTTATTGCGTGCGCTTTTCTATAACTCTGATTAGATAGTGGATCCAGGTTGGGTCACTACATTTTTGGTATCAGAGCGACGCATTGCACTGGGAATATCGTAAAGCGGATTAAGTAATTATCTGTTCTTATGAAACAGATGGCAGATTACGATGAGAGTCACGGTAGCGTAGACGGCGGTCGTTGGGGCGATCCAGATGATCGTAGACGTCGGGGACAGCCCGAGGAGTGCAGGCGAGTCAGCATGCGTAGGTTTAAGGAAGTTAGCCCGAAGCCTTTGAAGGGTGGTGAGATAGCTGAAGAGGCGGAGGATTGGATGGAGAGGATGGAGCAGTGCTTCCAGGAGTTCCGTTGCACGGCTGAGGATAGGATGGAGATTCTTGCCTTTATGCTTGAGGGCAGAGCGAGGAAGTGGTGGAGATCTACTTCTGCACCGTTCATAGCAGCTAGAGGTGCAGCTACTTGGGTTGAGTTCCGTATTGCCTATCAGAGATTTTATTTTCCTCCATCTCTTCGTCAGGCGAAAGCCAGTGATTTGTTGAGTTTGTGACAGGGGACGATGATGATCGAGGAATACCAGCAGAAGTTCGTTGATCTGCTACCCTTTTGTCCTCATATTGCTGATAGTTCTATGGCAAATTTTGATCATTTCCTTCAGGGTTTGAACCCTCACATTCATCGTATGGTTGTTGTGGGCGGCGATGGGACTTACGAGGATTTGGTGGACCGTTGTCGCAAGGCCAAGGACAGTATTCGGAGGAACAGGGGACTTTTCTCTTCTTCTTCCAGGCCAGCGAGCTCTAGTCCTTTGGGTCCGAGAGGACAGTCCTTCAAGAAGCCAGGAGGTACTTCTTCTTCTTCCTCTGGATCGGGTGGAGTGCATCGTTTTGGACAGAGACCGAACCGGTGTACTCAAGTCCGACGCATACATCCGCCAGGGCAGTGTGGTCGATCGACCACTGCATGTTTCCAGTGTGGCCAGGAGGGTCACATGAAGAGAGATTGTCCTATGCTGATTGGGGCAGCGAGTGGTTTCGGAGGTTCTCAGGCATCTGTTCAGCCACCTCAGTACCAACAGCCACCTTTCCAGCAGCAGTATTCGCAGCAGCGCCAGCATCCACAACAGTCTCAGAGACAGCCTACTCAGACTCCTTCTCGGGGTCATTCTTCATTGAGGCCACGTACCCAGGGTCAGGTCTTTGCACTTAACCAGGAGCAGGCGGAGGCTGATAGCGATCGGATGATAGCAGGTATCTGTAGTGTTGGAGAACGGCGATCAGATCAATCAGAATTGATACCCGGTGCAGCGAAAGTTTAAAAATTTTATATGGAAAGATTCCATAATGGGTATGAAAACTTTACGATTAAATTGTGTGTGTAAAAATTAAATAACAATTATAAATTTTTACCTCCAATCTCGAATCGAGATTATGGACACCAACAGATTGCTCTGCTCTTGTTGTATCTCCCAGGAACTGATGGACGAACTGTTCTTCAATCAGGTCCACGAACAGAGATTTAATCCCTCTGATAGATTGCACTAGAAAATCTATCAGAAGTTTCTACGAAGAGAATTAACGAATTTGATCCGTTAAACCAGACTGTAATTCAAAATTCACAGGCTGGATTTTTACCGAGCAGAGGAGAGGGGGGCGGCCACTTTTAGAGAGAAAACTAGGGTTTTTCAAAAATTGTGACCTGTCTTGTATAATTTCTGTACTGCAATAACTTATTTATAATGTAGGCCGCTAACAGCTTAGGGCCCATTAGTCATAAGTTCAAGCCTGACAAGCAAAGCCCGCATGTTCAGAAATTAATATAAAATTCATCGTGACTCAGATTGATAAACCAATTTCACCAATGTTCACAGAAACCATTTCTGCATCTTTTAAAATCAAGATAAATTTTTCTGAATCCGAATTCAGTTATTTCCAAAAATGTCCATCCTTATGTCATTTTAGGAAATCTTACTCCTTTACTCTTAAATAAGAAGTCCCACTTCTTTGTTCATTAAATTTAACTCTTTAAATTTAACTATCTCAACGGGGATTAAAAATCCATTACTCTATGTGACCCTCAATGGTTCAGGGATACAGCTAGCCGTGGGCTCACAACTCCTTGTGACTCAGAACAACAATTTTCAACTTGCCCATCGAATCATGGTAAGAGCGCCTAGCAACATCGCCCCATGATTCCCTAGGTATCACTGATAGTGCCTGCAAGAACCAATAGATTTTGGTTAGCGTACAGTACGGTCCCTTCATCCAAATATCCCGATCGAATCAACAACCATTGGTAAATCGAGAGTCGTTCGAGATTCGATAACTATGCAATACATCTTGAAGATCAAATAGTGACATCGCATGTGCTACTAAGAAACCATTTCTTAAAACACATCATGTACTCTGGCCAGAGATTCGTCACACTAATATCTCCTCAGATCGCATAGGATATCCACACTCGCAAGTATGTGGTGAATCCTTGACAACAAAGCATCGACTCCTATATGTGTTGTAACTGTACCCAATCCCGACACCTGATGACCCCAATAGAGTCGGTAAACGAGTCAAAGCACAGTACTAGCATATAGAGTCCCAATGATGTTTCAAGTAGTAAGGACTAATGGTGTACAACCAAAACCGCGGACTTTATCCACTCGATAAGTGATAACCACTTGGAAAGTCCGGATAGGGTAGTTCGATCATTCATCGTATGAATATCCATTTGCATGCTTCGAACATCTCTATGTTCCTTACCAATGAAACGTGGTACTCTGTATCGCAAATGCTAGTCTCAAACTCGAGCGATCCTTATCCTTATTTTCGGACGGCTCAATCGACTAGGAACAATTTAGAATATACAGTGACTATAAGATGTGTTTCATGATAGACATCCCCATGTACTACCACATCTTACATACACTATAGTATATTCAATGTCTTTATCAAAACAACAATAGTATATCACAATATAACAATATGAAGAAAGATAAAGTCATTGCCATTAATAAAAGTGTAAATTATATTAAACAAAAGATTGTTTATACAAAGAGTCATCAAAGCCCTTAGCCACAAGTTGGCTCACAGGGCACCCACTCTTTCATGTAGTTTATGTGGTTTTCCTGCATATGTTTTAATTGATACCGGTGCATTGCATTCTTTTGTCTAGGCACGTTTTGCTAAGAAGTATAGATTGCCGTTTATTCCTTTAGACGTATTGCTAGTGGTTTCTACTCCTATGGGGAGCGAGGTTTTAGCCAAGCGTCTAGTTGTGGGTTGTGTTTTGGATTTGAGGAACATCAGCTTAGTGCTAACCTGATGATTCTAGCAATGGAGGATTTTGATTGCATCATTGGGATAGATCTATTGACTACCTACCGAGCGATAGTGGATTGCTATCAGAGGTTTGTCCAGTTTCGTCCAGAGGATGATGAGTCATGGTATTTCTATGGTGAGGGAGCGCGACCCCCGATGCCAGTGGTTTCAGCTCTGAAGGCCCGGCGTGCTTTAGAGTCTGGCGGGGAAGGCTACCTTATCTACGTCATTGACGTATCCTTAGGAGAGCCAGATATCCAAGAGATACCAGTGGTTCGTGACTTTCCAGATGTGTTTCCGAAGGAGATTCCAGGTTTGCCACCAGTAAGGGAAATTGAGTTTGGCATTGAGTTAGTGCCAAAGACTACATCGATTTCCAGGACTCCTTACCGATTGGCACCGTCAGAAATGAAAGAGTTGCAGAAGCAATTGCAAGATCTTCTTGATAAGGGTTATATTAGACCTAGTGTTTCTCCATGGGGAGCCCCAGTACTGTTTGTCAAGAAGAAGGATGGTTCAATGCGGTTGTGTATTGACTACCGTCAGTTGAATCAGGTGACAGTGAAGAATAAGTATCCTTTTCCGCGGATAGATGATTACTTTGATCAGTTGCAGGGTAATTCTGTCTATTCGAAGATTGATCTTCGATCTGGGTATCATCAGTTGCGAGTTCGACAAGAGGATGTTCCTAAGACAGCATTTCGTACGCGGTATGGACACTATGAGTCTCTAGTGATGCCGTTTGGTTTGACGAATGCTCCAGCTGTTTTTATGGATCTGATGAACAGAGTTTTCCGCGACTTTCTGGAAAAGTTCGTGGTGGTGTTCATCGATGATATTTTGGTGTATTCTCGCAACATGGATGAGCATGCCTACCATCTCTATACTGTACTTCAGGTCTTGAGGGAGAGACAGTTGTACGCGAAGCTGAGTAAGTGTGACTTCTGGATTGACCAAGTTGTGTTCCTTGGTCATGTCATTTCTCAAGATGGCATATCTGTTGATCCTAGAAAGACAGAGGCTATTCTAAGTTGGTCACGTCCGACTACAGCTTCTGAGATTCGTAGTTTCCTTGGTATAGCAGGATACTATCGTCGTTTTGTGGAGAATTTCTCTTAGATAGCTAAGCCTTTGACTCAGTTGACGAAGAAAGACGTTTCTTTCATTTGGTCTGATGCTTGTGAAGATAGTTTTTGTGAGTTGAGACGTCGTCTGACGACAGCTCCAGTTCTTGCTTTACCGTCTGTATCAGGTGGTTTTGTAGTCTTCACTGATGCTTCTCTCCAGGGTTTGGGGTGTGTGTTGACTCAGAATGGCCACGTGATCGCTTATGCCTCCAGACACTTGAAGACTCACGAGGAGAATTATCCCGTACATGATTTAGAGCTTGCAGCCATTGTCTTTGCTCTTAATATATGGCGTCACTATTTGTATGGAGAACGATTCGAGATCTTCACCGATCATAAGAGTTTGAAGTATCTGTTCACTCAGGCTGAGTTGAACATGCGGCAGCGTCATTGGATGGATCTATTGAAGGATTACGATTGTGAGATCAAGTACCATCCAGGTTCTTCAAATCCCGTTGTTGATGCGCTTAGTCGCAAAGTTTATGTGAGTTCCCTTCGTACCAGTTCGGTTTCGAAGGCAGTGGAGGAGTGTTGTTCTTTGGGATTCACGTTCCGTCATAAGAAAGAACAACAAGGGATTCGTGTCTCTTCTGTGCTTGCAGAGCCAGCGCTATACAGACGAATCCGGGAAGCTCAGCATTCTGAACTTAAGACTCAGAAGTTGGCCAGGCTGGCTGAGGGTGATAATACTTCTGGTTTTCATCTGCAAGGAGACGGTCTGTTGTGTCTTTCTGGTCGAGTTGTGGTACCCGAGGATTCTACCCTGAGGGATGAGATCTTATCGCAAGCTCAACACAGTCAATTCTCTGTACATCCAGGCAGCATGAAGATGTATAAGGATCTTCGCACTCGATTTTGGTTGAAAGGGATGAAGCGCAGCGTTTATCAGTTTGTATCCCGATGCCTTGTATGTCAACAAGTCAAGGCAGAGTTTAGACGACTCGGAGGGTTACTTCACAGCTTAGAGATTCCTGAATGGAAGTGGGAGCACGTGACGATGGACTTTTTCACCCACTTGCCTATGTCTTCCAGGAATTGTGATGTTATTTGGGTTGTCGTGGATCGGTTGTCGAAGTCAGTGCATTTTCTTCCCTATAACCGCGATTACACCTTTGATAGGATGGCACAATTGTATGTGCGGGAGATTGTGCGATTGCATGGGATTCCGTTGAGCATTGTCAGCGATAGAGATCTGAGATTAACTTTGAGTTTTTGGGGTAGTTTCCAGCGAGCCCTTGGTACTACTATGAGCTTGAGTACGGCCTATCACCCAGAGACGGACGGATAGTCGGAGCATACTATTCGCACTTTAGAGGATATGCTTCGCGCGGCGGTGATTGATTTTGGTCCAGCGTGGCATGATCATTTACCTTTGGTCGAGTTCGCCTACAACAATAGTTTCCATGGCAGCATTGGCATGGCACCATTTGAGGCTCTTTATGGACGCCGTTGTCGTACACCTTTGTTTTGGGACGAGGTTGGCGAGCGTCAGGTTGAGGGTCCTTAGATGATTCAGCAGATGATTGATGCAGTAGAGTTGATCCAACGCAGGATTAAGGCAGCCCAGGATCGACAGGCTAGCTACGCGAACGCTCACCGCAGGCCACTTCATTTTGAGGTAGGGAATATGTTTTCTTGCGCGTGTCACCTTCCCGGAAGGTGATGAGGTTTGGTCGCAAGGGTAAGCTAACACCTAGATTTATTGGTCCTTTCGAGATTCTCGAGAAGGTTGGGGATGTGGCTTATCGTCTGGCCATGCCACCCGATCTTTCGGAGATCCATGATGTATTCCACGTGTCCTTGTTGAGGCAGTATGTGGCGGACGAGTCGCATATTTTGCATCCGACCGAGGTAAAGGTAGATCGAGATCTATCGTATGTGGAGAAACCCCTATGGATTCTTGACAAAAAGGACAAGGTACTTTGTAACAAGCGTATACCGTTGGTGATGGTACAGTGGCAGCACAGAGGTACAGAGGAAGCTACTTGGGAGTTGGAGAGCCAGATGTTAGCCGAGCACCCCGAGTTATTTTGAGATTTTGTACTTTCTTGTATCGAGTTATACTTGTTCAGTTGTAATAAAGAACATTTGGTTGTCTATTTATGTTTTCCTCTAAGACTTAAATTTCGAGAACGAAATTTCTTAAGTGGGGGAGAATGTAGTAATAAGCATTTCTAATTAGTGATTAATGAGTAATTAATCACATGATCATGTCTAGATTAAGTAAAACATGAGTAAGTAAGTTCTTGTTGGGATAACGGACTTCAGTAATGGATTCAGAGCACTCGAATTAGTTGAATTGGTTCAGCAGGATCGGACGGTCCGAAGAGGAGTTTGGACGATCCGAAGTGGATCGGAAGCTCCGTGCCAGGATCGGAGGCTCCGATCGAGATCAGACGCTCCGTCGGCAAGATCGGAAGCTCCGATCTGGACCAGGGCACACGTCATCGCTTACGTCAGCAAGGTGGCGTCATGGCTGACGTAATATTGAGCAATCGGATGCTCCGAAGGTGCGATCGGAGGTTCCAATCGTGATCGGACGTTTCGATGAGGGATCGGACGTTCCGATCGCCGTCTATAAATAAGGGGTCCGAGCCCTCATTCTGTGCACCGATTTCCCCTCCTTTCCTCTGGTTTTCGAACCTTCTTACTTAGATCTACAGAGTTCTAGGCATCCTATTGGGAATCCAGAAGTTTCCTAGCGATCCCGGCGTCGTAGCGGAGGTGTGCCTAAGTTTTGAGGCGATTCTACACCAGCGGGCTGACGACGGACGAAGGTATAATTTGTCTTCCTAAAAATATTTAGGAGTATGCAATAGCTTAGTTAAGCCTTTTAGAGCTTTATTATTGATGCACGGATATTTGCATTGTAGTAGCTAGTAGACTGGACTAGTAGGCTTGGAGTTTAGGTCGGTGGAGCTAGGTTTGACCAGCAGTGTTAGAGGTACGTGAGTACTGACCGAGATAGCCGGCATGATATATTTGCTTATATGTTGCATGAGTATGTGCTATATGTTTTATCATGTTTTAGCATGTTTTACCGTCTTAGCACATACATGATTTTACGTGTGACTGCATCCGGAGAGATGTGAGTCATTGACAGTCTCCATAGGGAAAAATGATCTTATTTTGGACTCGAGTCAGGTATGACAGTTTCCATATGAGGCTTGTATCCTGTTTTGGATTCGGGTCAGGATAGGGTTGGCTCAGCCCTGATATGGAGTATACGAGTATCCCGCGGAGTAGCTCTCTAACCGGTGCTGTATATTCTCGGCGCCATGAGCAAGTGTTTTCACTTGAGTTTTAAATCATCTGTGTGCACATATTTGTATTTATATCATTGCTTCATATTGAGCGTTCTAGCTCACGCCCCTGTGTTTGGGTATTGTGTACCTTATGGCGGGGCAGGTTTGAGGCTGGACGGTTCAGGCGGCTCCCAGCAGGATTGAGCTTTGGAGAGTCCAAGGTTGTAGAGGGTAGGGATTTATTTACCCTGAACCTTCGATTTGGTTGTATAACAGTATTTATACACTTATGACAGCGTCGGTTGTATTCTGCCGATTGGATTTGTTGTATTTTAATTATCCGTACTTTACGCTTAAAGCTTTTATTGCGTGCGCTTTTCTATAACTTTGATTAGATAGTGGATCCGGGTTGGGTCACTACAATATGGCACCTTTTGAGGCATTGTACGGTCGACGGTGTCGTACTCCGTTATTCTGGAATGAAGTCGGAAAATGACAAGTCGAGGGTCCTAAATTGGTGCAGCAGATTGTAGACAAGGTAGATTTTATCAAGCATAGGATCAAAGTTGCTCAAGATAGACAAGCCAGTTATGCTAATATTTGTCGCAGGCCACTTCAGTTTGAGCCTGGTGAATATGTGTTTCTAAGAGTATCACCTTTCAGGAAGGTGATGTGATTCGGCATGAAAGGCAAGTTGTCTCCTCGTTACATTGGGCCTTTTCAGATACTGGAAAAGATCGGAGATGTTGCATATCGTCTGGCTTTACCGCCAAATCTTTCCAGTATACATAATGTTTTTCATGTGTCGTTACTTCAACAGTATATAGCTGATGAATCTCATGTGATTCAGTCTACTGATATTCAGCTAGAACCAGATCTGTCTTTTGTTGAACGACCAATCCGTATCCTAGATAGAAAGGAGAAAGTTCTTCGGAACAAGACTATACCACTTGTGATGGTACAGTGGCAGCGCCGAGGCGTTGAAGAAGCAACTTGGGAAACGGAGAGTCGTATGCAAGCGGAATATCCTGAGTTGTTTGCTTTATACTTTTGATTTACCATGTAAGATGTAATTACAGTTGTTGTAATAAAACATGGTTTGATGTTTCATATTGTTATCTTGATTTGTCTTTAGATGTTATTTCGCGGACGAAATATCTAAAGGTAGGGAGAATGTAGTAACCCAGATTTTATTTTAAGATAATAATATGTTAAACATGATTAAGGGTTAGTAATTTCTGAGTGTTATTGGACTTCGGAAGAGAATTTGGGCTTTTGAATTTGGGCCGGATCGGAAGCTCCAAACCCCGATCGGAAGTTCCGATCCTAGCCACTTCGGAACCTCATCGGAAGCACAGAGATCGGAAGCTCCGATCCTGGAACGAAAGTTCCGATCTCCAGCTGCCAGCAATGCTCGATGACTCAGCCACGAGTTTTGACAAGTGTTGAACGTAGAGCAGATCGGAAGCTCCGATCGTCCGATCGGAAGTTCCGATCCCGACATGTCACACATGCATGCAATGAGCTGGATCGGAAGCTCCGATCCTGAAATCGGAAGTTCCGATCCTGGCCGGGAATTTTGCCTATAAATAGGGCTTCGCAGATTCATTTTCAATTACGAATTTCCGAGTTTCCTTCTTCAGTAATATAGTGTGAGATATACACTTGAGGACCCTATCGGTTATAATAGAGGTTCTGGAATAACCAAGGTGTGGTTATAGTCATCCGAGACTAGCGACTCCAAAGGGCTATCTACGGACGAAGGTATGGTTCGGGAATCTATTTAAGTTTTGGGAGTACTTATTAGCTTAGTTAAGGCTTATAGAATTTATGTAGTGATACGGTGAACTTTTGAATATAGGCTTGGAACCTAGGATCTTACTTTACTTGGACTAGCCTAGAGGTACGTACACATTGACTGAGATTGCCAGCGAGTATACATGTTTATATGTTGCATTTATTTGGCATTATTATATGGCATGATGTATGATTTACCGTTTTCTATACTCATATATCATGTGCATATACACGTTGAGCCTATACCTTGTTATACCTGACTATAGAGTCGCTCAGCTCTATACTCGATAGTCTGTCACGGAGAGTACCGCGACGGCGGGGGCATTTATGTCTGTGTACTCTGGTGTACTAGACGAGTGTGGTTGCACCCAGAGGTTGATCCGTGCGGTGGCAGCACTCATGTGGCGCCGGTTTTGAGCATGATTTTTCAGATGACCCTGTACCAGTCATCATGTTGCATGCATTATATACATATGTTTACTCATGTCTATGTACTGGGCGTTAGTGCTCACTTCCTAGTTGTTATCTTGGACACCCTATTCCATGGGACAGGTCGCAGGATGGACTGTATTGACCCTGCATAGAATCACCTACTAACTGGCAACTAATAGCATGCATTAAACTTAATACAGCAAAATACTTAACAGAGTAAAAACGTGCGGAAACTTAACCATAATTTACATATCAGCTTAGTAATATAATCCAGGCTTAAATCTGTAATGATACAACCATATCGAAATTCTTAAACATTATACAGCTAACAAATCATGTTGTATAACAAACTCCTCAAGGCTCCTGCTCCCTAGTCCTGCCTTGAACTACCAGCTCCGTCCATCCTGCGACCTGCCCCATGGAATAGGGTGTCCAAGATAACAACTAGGACGTGAGCGCTACGCCCAGTACATAGACATGAGTAAACATATGTATATAATGCATGCAACATGATGACTGGTAAAAGATAGACATAAATCCCCCGCCGTCGCGGTACTCTCAGTGACAGACTATCGAGTATAGAGCTGAGCGGCTCTATAATCAGGTATAACAAGGAATAGGCTCAACGTGTATATGCACATGACATATGAGTATAGAAAACGGTAAATCATACATCATGCCATATAATAATGCCAAATAAATGCAACATATAAACATGTATACTCGCTGGCAATCTCAGTCAATGTGTACGTACCTCTAGGCTAGTTAAAGTAAAGTAGATCCTAGGTTCCAAGCCTATATTCAAAAGTTCACCGTATCACTACACAATTTCTATAAGCCTTAACTAAGCTAATAAGTACTCCCAAAACTTAAATCGATTCCCGGACCATACCTTCGTCCGAAGTAAGCCCTTTGAAGACGCTAGTCCCGGATGACTATAACCACAACTTGGTTATTCCAGAACTTCGATTATAACCGATAGGGCCCTCAAGTGTATATCTCACACTATATAACTGAAGAAGAAAACTCGGGAATTTGTAATTGAAAATGAACTCTGAACGGCCCTATTTATAGCAAAATTTCTCGGCCAGGATCGGAACTTCCGATTTCGGAATCGGAGCTTCCGATCCAGCTCATTGCGTGCATGTCTGCCAAGCCAGGATCGGAACTTCCGATCTACGATCGGAGCTTCCGATCTGCTCTATGATCGACACTTGTCAAAACTCGCGACTGAGTCATCGATCATTTCTGGCAGCTGGGGATCGGAACTTCCGTTCCAGGATCGGAGCTTCCGTTCCGATCGGAGCTTACTATCTGGGATCGGAGCTTACTACCTGGGATCGGAGCTTACTATCTGGCCCAAAATTAAAAAGCCCAAATTTTACTTCTGAAGTCCAATAACACTCCGAAATTGGTTAAATACCAACTCTTAATCATGTTTAACATATTATTATCTTAAAATGGTATCTGGGTTACTACATTCTCCCCACCTTTAGATATTTCGTCCGCGAAATAACATCTAAAGACAATAAAGATAACAATATGAAACATCAAACCATGGCTTATTACAACAACTGTAAGTACATCTTACATGGTAATCAAAAATACAAAGCAAACAAATCAGGATATTCTGCTCGCATACGACTCTCAGTTTCCCAAGTTGCTTCTTCAACGCCTCGGCGCTGCCACTGTACCATCACAAGTGGTATAGTCTTGTTCCGAAGAACTTTCTCCTTCCTGTCTAGGATACAGATTGGTCGTTCAACAAAAGACAGATCTGGCTCTAGCTGAATATCAGTAGACTGAATCACATGAGATTCATCAGCTATGTACTGTCGAAGCAACGACACATGAAAAACATTGTGTATACTGGAAAGAGATGGCGGTAAAGCCAAACGATAAGCAACATCTTCGATCTTCTCCAGTTTCTGGAAAGGCCCAATGTAACGAGTAGACAACTTGCCTTTCACACCGAATCTCATCACCTTCCTGAAAGGTGATACTCGCAGAAAAACATATTCACCAGGCTCAAACTGAAGTGGCCTGCGGCGAATATTCGCATAACTGGCTTGTCTATCTTGAGCAACTTTGATCCTATGCTTGATCAAATCTACCTTGTCTACAATCTGCTGCACCAATTCAGGACCCTCGACTTGCCGTTCCCCGACTTCATCCCAGAATAACGGAGTATGACACCGTCGACCATACAATGCCTCGAAAGGTGCCATATCAATACTACGATGATAACTGTTATTGTAGGCAAATTCAATCAAAGGTAGCTGATCCTGCCAAGATAAACCAAAGTCCATGACAGAAGAACGTAGCATATCCTCCAGCGTACGAATAGTGCGCTCTGACTGCCCGTCAGTCTCCGGATGATATGCCGTGCTCAAACTCAGAGTGGTACCCAACGCTTGCTGAAAACTACCCCAAAAACGTGAAGTAAATCGCGGATCTCTATCACTGACAATACTCACTAGAATCCTATGTAATCGCACAATCTCCTGGATATATAAGCGTGCCATGCGATCATAAGAATACTCCCGGTTATAAGGAATGAAATGTGCTGATTTTGTCAAACGGTCAACGACAACCCAGATAGAATACACTGACGTGAAGTCATAGGCAAGTGGGTAACAAAATCCATAGTCACGTGCTCCCACTTCCATTCGGGAATCTCAAGATTCTGCAGTAATCCACCTGGTCGTCGATGTTCAGCCTTGACCTGTTGACAAACCAAACATCTCGAAACAAATTGATACACACTTTGCTTCATCCCCTTCCACCAGAATCTAGTTCGCAAGTCCTTATACATTTTCATACTTCCAGGATGAACTGATAATCGACTCCTGTGAGCTTGAGATAGAATATCATTCCTGAGCTCCGCAACATTAGGTACAACCACTCTATTGGATAGGCACAATAAACCATCTGCCTGAAAATGGAATCCAGATGTATTAACTCCATTGGCTAGACGTGCCAATTGCTGAGTCTTAACATCAGATATCTGAGCATCTCTGATCCGAGAATACAATGCTGGCTCAGATAGAATAGTATACAAACGAATCTCATTCCTCCCTTTCTTGTGCTTGAGCGTAAAACTCAATGAACAGCACTCTTGAATCATATGAGATATTTCATTAGTCTGAAGTGCAGACAGTCTCACCTGCCGACTCAAGGCATCAGCAGTAAGATTAGCATAACCTGGATGATATTTGATTTCACAATAATAATCCTTCAGGAGATCCATCCAGCGTCTCTGTCGCATATTCAACTCTGCCTGAGTGAATAAATACTTCAAACTTTTGTGATCCGTAAATATCTCAAATTTCTCGCCATAAAGATAATGTCTCCAAATCTTGAGCGCAAATACAATGACGGCTAACTCGAGATCATGCACTGGATAGTTATTCTCATGCTTCTTCAAAAATTGAGAAGCATAGGCAATAACATGTCCATGATGTGTCAACACACATCCCAACCCCTGACCAGAGGCATCAGTATAAACAACATAACCTCCTGATCCAGAAGGTAGAGCTACCACAGGTGCAATAGTAAGACGTCTACGCAGCTCGTGAAACGACTCCTCACAATCCGAGGACCAAATGAAGGTAACATCTTTCCGTGTAAGCTGAGTCAAAGGCCTGGCCAACTGTGAAAAATTCTCGATGAACCGACGGTAATATCCCGCTAGACCCAAGAAACTACGAATCTCAGCAACCGTTGTCGGACGAGACCAGTTCAGCACTGCCTCTATCTTACTAGGATCAACAGATATCCCTTCACTCGAAATCACATGACCGAGAAATACTACCCGATCAAGCCAAAATTCACACTTGCTCAATTTCGCATATAGCTGCTTATCTCGTAACGTCTGTAGAACAATCCTCAATGTTAAGCATGCTCATCCTTGTCATGAGAATAAACAAGAATATCATCTATGAAGACGATGACAAATCTATCCAGATAATCTCAAAATACCTGATTCATCAGATTCATAAAGACTGCCGGTGCATTCGTCAAACCGAATGGCATCACCAGAAACTCATAATGCCCGTATCTGGTCCTGAAAGAAGTCGTAGATATATCTGAGTCTCGTACCCGCATCTGATGGTATCCAGATCTAAGATCTATCTTCGAATAAACAGAAGTACCCTGTAGTTGATCGAACAGATCATCAATCCGCGGCAAAGGATACTTATTCTTGATGGTGACACGATTCAACTGCCTGTAATCAATACATAATCGCATCGATCCATCCTTTTTCTTGACAAACAAAACAGGTGCTCCCCACGAAGAAACACTCGGACGAATATATCCCTTATCAAGCAGATCTTGCAACTGCTGTTTCAATTCCCTCATCTTGGATGGTGCCAGACGATAAGGTGCTCGGGATATAGGCGTAGTTCCTGGTACTAGATCAATACCAAATTCAACCTCTCGGACCGGAGGAAAACCAGGAATCTCATCAGGGAATACGTCAGGAAACTCGCTGACAATCGGTAGCTGATCAATACCCGGACTACTCGCAGACATATCAACCGCATAGATGAGGTAGCCCTCCCCACATGACTCCAAGACATGACATGCCTTCAGAGCCGAAACAAGTGGCATCGGAGGTCGCGCACCCTCACCATAAAAGTACCAGCTATCACCCTCAACGGAATGAAACTGTACCAGACGCTGATAACAATCCACAGTAGCGTGATACAAAGTCAGCATATCTATTCCCAAAATACAATCAAAATCCGTCATCGCTAATATCATCTAATTAGCCGATAACACATTACCCTCAAATTCCAGAAGGCAACCCATCACTAGACGCTTAGTTACTACCTCCTGCTCTAACGGAGTAGATACAACTAAATCCATATCTAATGATACGTAAGGTAATCTATGTCTCTTAACGAAGCGACTAGAAATAAAGGAATGCGATGCTCCAGTATCAATTAATACAAGTGCAGGAATACCACATAACAAGAAGTTACCTGCCAACATGCGATCGCTTCCCTCAATAGCCTGCTCCTGAGACAGAGCAAACACCTGCCCTTGAGTCTGGGGACGATAACCAAAAGAACTCTGTGGTGCTGGCTGCTGACGTGGAACAATAGAAGCCTGAGATCCAACCTGTGATCCCGATCCACTAGCAGAACCCATGTGCTGAGGACAATCTCTCCAAAGATGTCCCTGCTGACCGCAAATATAACAAGCACCAGTAGTTCTCCGACATGAAGCTGCAGGATGCTTCCCTCCACAATGGCTACAAAACTCCTCCTTCTTCTTCTTCTTCCCAAAACGGAACATACCTCGTGAACCACGAGATCCAGATGAAGTAGTAGGAGTAGAAGAAGACGTAGGTCCAGATTGCACAACAGATTGAGCTCGAGGCTAAACAAATCCACTAGGCTATGCTGGCATCATCAACTGTCCACGCCTGTTGCTGGTCTCCACAAGACGGCAATGGTTCACCAAAGTCTCATAAGACACCGGGTCATCACAGACGACAACCTGTGCGTAGATATCTTGGTTCAGGCCTTGCAGAAAGATATCATACTTCGACGCATCACTCGCATTAATATGAGGACTAAAAGATAGCAGATCAAGAAATCGTTGCTGATATTGATCAATAGTCATTGATCCTTGCCTCAGAGTAAGCAACTCCATAGATCGTGCTTGGCGAACAGCCGGAGAAAAATATAATTTTTGAAACTCCCGACAGAAATCCCCCCAAGTCACCTGTCCTCTCTCAGTACGTGCCTGAGCAACCTTGGAATCCCACCATAAACGTGCTCTATCCTCTAGAACGAATTCTAGAACTTCCAGTTTCTGCTCCTCAGTACACTCGAAAGCTCGGAACGTGCTCTCAAGTTTAGACATCCAGCTTCTAGCTTGTTCAGGATTCTCGCCTCCCACTAAGGGTTTCGGTCCTACCTGCATAAACTTATTAATAGTATAGCGACGTCGACCCTCATGAGGACGATGTTGATCATCCTGATGATGATGGCGACGATGATGATGACCACCTCCCTGGCCAACACTACCGTGACTCTCGTCAGCCATATCCTGAAAAGAATTGCACATTAAAATCCCAAATGCGCAAGAATTACTCAAGACTAAAATAAATCCCAAGTACTAATCCCAAAATCTATGCATGCTCTGATATCAAAAATGTAGTGACCCTGCATGGAATGACTTACTAACTGGCAACTAATAGCATGCATTAAACTTAATACAGCAAAATACTTAACAGAGTAAAAATGTGCGGAAACTTAACCATAATTTACATATCAGCTTAGTAATATAATCCAGGCTTAAATCTGTAATGATACAACCATATCGAAATTCTTAAACATTATACAGCTAACAAATCATGTTGTATAACAAACTCCTCAAGGCTCCTGCTCCCTAGTCCTGCCTTGAACTACCAGCTCCGTCCATCCTGCGACCTGCCCCATGGAATAGGGTGTCCAAGATAACAACTAGGACGTGAGCGCTACGCCCAGTACATAGACATGAGTAAACATATGTATATAATGCATGCAACATGATGACTGGTAAAAGATCATCTGAAAAGTCATGCTCAGAATCGGCACCATATGAGTGCTGCCACCGCATGGATCAACCTCTGGGTGCAACCACACTCGTCTAATACACCAGAGTAGATAGACATAAATGCCCCCGCCGTCGCGGTACTCTCAGTGACAGACTATCGAGTATAGAGCTGAGCGGCTCTATAATCAGGTATAACAAGGAATAGGCTCAACGTGTATATGCACATGACATATGAGTATAGAAAACGGTAAATCATACATCATGCCATATAATAATGCCAAATAAATGCAACATATAAACATGTATACTCGCTGGCAATCTCAGTCAATGTGTACGTACCTCTAGGCTAGTTCAAGTAAAGTAGATCCTAGGTTCCAAGCCTATATTCAAAAGTTCACCGTATCACTACACAATTTCTATAAGCCTTAACTAAGCTAATAAGTACTCCCAAAACTTAAATTGATTCCCGGACCATACCTTCGTCCGAAGTAAGCCCTTTGAAGACGCTAGTCCCGGATGACTATAACCACAACTTGGTTATTCCAGAACTTCGATTATAACCAATAGGGCCCTCAAATGTATATCTCACACTATATAACTGAAGAAGGAAACTCGGGAATTCGTAATTGAAAATGAACTCTGAACGGCCCTATTTATAGCAAAATTTCTCGGCCAGGATCGGAACTTCCGATTTCGGAATCGGAGCTTCCGATCCAGCTCATTGCGTGCATGTCTGCCACGCCAGGATCGGAACTTCCGATCTACGATCGGAGCTTCCGATCTGCTCTATGATCGACACTTGTCAAAACTCGCGACTGAGTCATCGATCATTTCTGGCAGCTGGGGATCGGAACTTCCGTTCCAGGATCGGAGCTTCCGTTCCGATCGGAGCTTACTATCCAGGATCGGAGCTTACTATCTGGGATCGGAGCTTACTATCCGGCCCAAAATTAAAAAGCCCAAATTTTACTTCTGAAGTCCAATAACACTCCGAAATTGGTTAAATACCAACCCTTAATCATGTTTAACATATTATTATCTTAAAATGGTATCTGGGTTACTACATGGACGGAGCTGGTAGTTCAAGGCAGGACTAGGGAGCAAGAGCCTTGAGGATTTTATTATACAGCAGGATTCAATATAGCTGTATAATGTTTACTGTTTAAGTTTTTGATTTGGTTGTATCACTACAGATTTAAGCCTGGATTATGTTACTAAGCTGATATGTAAATTATGGTTTTGTTTCCGCATGTTTTACTCTGTTAAGTTATTTTGCTATATTAAGTTTAATGCATGCTATTAGTTGCCAGTTAGTAGGTGATTTCATGCAGGGTCACTACAATTTTCATAGGAATATTGTCTCATATATCAGATAAGGAACCTGTAGTGACCCGCACCATGATCACCTACTAAACAAGAGCTTATGAATGCATTTAACTTAATTATATAGTAATCAGATTGAAACAGCAAAAACCATAAAACAAATTAAAATCCCAAGGAAAGGAATCTAAAAATACTTAGTTATACAACCATATCAAAAGTTTATAAACCCAAATGAAACGAATACTTGAGCCTAGACAAAATACAAGCATCACCGGCTGCTACCAAACTTGCAGTCTAAACTCTCCTGGAACCACTCACCTCATCCAAATGCAAACCTGTCCCATGGAATAGGGTGTCCCAAGTACGAGGACGTAAGCATAAAACGCTCAGTACGAGAGTATGAGTAAACAAATATTATATGTGCATGAATGCAAGTGATCTGGATACCAAGACAAGAGGGTCAAGAAAACAAGCTCACAAGCCAGGCCCAGGGTATATAGCATGCTGCGCCGTCGCATCAGGAGGTGGCTACTATACCCAGTGGATAAACGGTGACCTGATACTAGTACAAGTGTCCAACCATAATGATGACCTGACACAAGACTTATGTATCCAACCATCCACTACATGTAGGGTGAGCACCCTACTACAGTTTATCTCAATGATACAGGATCAATATGCTCATGTATGTAACATACGGTCATGACATGCTATTCAGATAAATTCATATAAAACATGGGAAAAATTGCAATTTTGGTCCTATATATTTGTCACTTTGCAATTTCGGTCCTTTATGTTTTCATATTTCAGTTTCAGTCCTGAATGTTTTGTTTTTTTTGGCAATTTCAGTCTTTTTTCTTCAAAAATTCTTACATGGCACTATACACGTCAGCTCCACATCAGCACTGCAATGGTGCCACATCAGCACCACGTTGAAAAAAGGACTAAAATTTCCCAAAAAATAAAGATAGCGGACTAAAACTGAAATCTGAAAACATAGAGGACCAAAATCGCAAAGTGACAAACTTATAAGATTAAAAAAGCAATTTTTCCTAAAACATGCAACCACATAATACATGCATATTTAGTTTAGATATCTTGAACATTACTTTCGTACCTTAATTCTAATAGGCAAGCTACACCAGCTCTATGTCCAAGCCTATAGTCCACACTACAATGCAAAATACCCATGCATCATAATATTATTCTAAAAGTCTTAACTAAGATATAGCATACTCCCTATTTTCTATAAGGATCTAGAGCTATACCTTCGTTCGTCGTCACCTGATGACGACTTCCCCAAAACTTGGGCACCACTCCGTTGCAACTCTGGAGCACCTCTCCAACTCCCGGACCAAGCCTGGGAAGGCTGGAACACCTTAAAACACCTAGAATTCTAGTGAGAAGTTTGAGAAATGGTGTGAGAAATATGAATCTCGGAGCCCCTATTTATAGGCGGAGATCGGATGCTCCGATCGGGGGTTCGGACGCTCCGATCTCTGCATGCAGACCACGTCACTGCATGTATAGTTCAAACGCACTGATCTCTACTTCGGAGGCTCAGAACTACCGCATGTTCTATCGGTAATGAAACCTCACCAGCTGCATGACCTAACAGAGTTTGGATGCTCCTATCATGGTTCGGACACTCCGAACTCAACGTAGCCTCTGATCCTAGAACAGAGCTTCCGAAAGTGTTTGGACCCTCCGAACTTGGGTTTGGACCTTCTGATTTGCCCTTAATAAAATGCATTTAATTCATCCATTTAAAATCATATTAAGCCTCTAATCCATGCTTAATCAATTTTAATCACTTAATCTTGTAAAATAGAACCGGGCTACTACAGAACCCAATAATATTTGAACAATCTGATAGATTAGCAAGATCTTTTAGATCTTGTAAGGGAGAGGGTCCGATAGCAGTCCATGGAGACCTTTGACTAAAGACGGACGAAAACCTCACGTTTAATATCAGTAGACGAAATGAAAGATTTCTGCATTTAGTCAGATTATAAGTTTTGTATCAAAATTTGTTGTAATAAATACTTCTGTTGTAAGAATTTGAATCATTGTATTCCAGAAATTTGATGTGTTGGTAAATAATATCATTTGCACATCCTTTGGTGTGATTTGACTTGAATTTAGGCTGTTGGTTTCTGTTAAATGGATTTGTAATAAGAATTATACAACACAAGAGTTTTTGATTTAGCATTTGATGCAATTCTAGTACTTGGTTTTGGGGTAAAAATGATTTCAGAATTGGATCATTTTTCAGTGATTGGTTGATTGGTATTAAACTGCAGTTACTTCTATATAATCTGATTAGAGTTATATGCGTTGTCGAATTATTATATTTTTTGGGTGTTTACCCTAGATTGTGCCAGTAAATTATTTGACTTTGAGGTTTGTGCAAAGGATGACGTGTTTTAACAAGGGCATGATTCATACCAGTGTGTTTGATTTGAGCTGAGCAGTTTTTTTAGATAAGATGATTCAGTTTGGATTTTGCTAAGATAGTTGTCAAGTGATGATAGGTTTCATCAGTATAAAATGAAGGATTATGCCAAGTACTGTGGAATGTGAGAACTATTAGCTAGACGGAAAAGAAGCGCGTCCCTATACCAGTATTACTCTTGAAACCTTTCGTGTTTCAGGGGGAGGATGTGTTTGGGGAAGGATACCTTAGTTTAGTGGTACTGCAATAGTCACATGGGTGTTTTGTCAGTTGGGTTCTTTTGTAAGGAATAAGTATCATATAATCTGAATTTGTCAGAGATACAGTTTGAGATTTTCTATTGTCAGAATAGTCTGAGAATTTTTAGTCCTCGACGAGTGATCGTTCCGAACAGATAAGCTATGAATTTGTCATTTAACTAGTTGGATATATCTATTAAGTGGACGGATTCTTACCAGTGATCATTTAGATTATTGTCTGACTTTTTTCGAGATATGAAATGAAGTATTCTTGTGATTAATTGTCCAAGGTGATTAATGATTCTTTGAATATAATTAATTCAGAACTAAGTGCACGATTTAGTGTTTATTCCTGGTTAGACAGTAAAAACTTTGATAGTAGATCCAGACTGGTACAGGATTGGTGACATAGATTACTATTGATTATTGTCTGACTATATCAAAAATAGGTGCAAAGAACTCGGTTTTAGTAATCATGTGATTCCAAGTGTTTTGAAATTAGATGAATTCTTGAGAAGTTGTGATTCAGAGATTAGAATTTTTTGATCAACAGAGTAAAGTTTTAGTGATTAAAAACCGATAAAAGGTTGCATTAATTTATTGATATTTTCAGGCTAAATGTGATGCCACAGTGGATCAATACCAATAGATAATAATATTTAGTATGATGAGTATCAAATTGTAGTTCGATAATGGATATTGTGAATCCTAAGGTAATTTGGGATAGTTCTGTAAGCCTGTTGTGCTTAGGTACTTAGTCAGATGTTGACCTCAAAAAAAGATATTTGGATTCACATAGATTGTTGACGTTCAGAAATTTAATCTATCAGAAATGTTTGTAACAAAGTTTTAAAAATTGTCTTCTACCTAAGGAAAATAGTGGAGATTTAAATCTTGATATTATGGTAATGATAACCCTGATTTACTAAAGTATTGACATATGTCACAAATTAGACGATTGGATTAGTATGATCAGAGATTGTGTGGGTTGAACAGTTGGTTTTTATTAACCATGATTGTGGCTCAGTTGGAACTTGTTTTGGAATGTATCTGTTGCATTACAATGTTAGTGGAACCAGTAAAAGACAAATTATGTATTTTGTTTTCAAAAAGACTGACTTGTTATTGTACCTAGTTTGGTACTACATGATGTTAATCCAGTAATCTGATATTAGACTGGGTAATTGAAATGAGTTTATCTTAAATTGTTAATTTCGAGGAATGGTATACAGAACATGGTACTTAGGAATCTTGGTAGTTTTTTGGAGACATTTTAACGACAGGTTTTGATTTAACAAGATAACATCAAGTGATTAGACATGGGGAACGAACAGTAGCTGAGACCTATGGTTTTTGGGTCTGGCAGAAATATTGTCACTGATTTTCCCGGGATATCTTTTGGATGTGTTAGATCATTATTGTGACTTGATAATAAAGTCGATTCGAGCAGGGATGATAAGACTTTGCAATTATCAAGTGACTCGATTTGTGCTTCTCAGGACCAGTTAGTTAAGAATTGATGAAGTTTTATTTCTGGAAATGAGATGATAATCGACATCATTTGATTGAAATTTTGGTAATGTTATTTCAAGTTGTAAGCTGTGAGACAGATGTAATTATTCAATCCAGATTTTTAGTAACAATAGTGGTATTAATCATCTTGAGTGTTTAGCAGGATTGGAAGTTGGTCCTCGAGTATAACCCGGAATGTTCTTGGAGGACAAGTATTGTGGACAACGACATTGTTACAGTAAGGGGTAATGGCCGAGACTTGGTCATTTTCACGTAAGTGGTATGATTTTGGGTATAAATATTTAGCCTATGGCAATAAGAGAAATTTTGATTTTCACTTCTGAGGTTGATTGATTTGAATTTTTGCATTGCTTGCCAATATTTTGTAGAAAATGTAAATCGTGATTTGTCCACTAGGATTACAGAGATCAGTGTCAGACTAGATCAGTGATACAATGGAGTTGTATCGAGTTTATCTACTTAATGGGGTCAGTTGTTGGTAGAACAAGGATTTTCTCAAGGATATTCGTGCAAACCAGTGTCAATTTTTCCAAGTATGAGAGAATTGATAATGAGTAGTTTAAAGAACTACTAGTTTTATCTAAAGATGTTGTTGAGGTCAATGTCTAACCCCAGTTGGTTGAGAATGAATTAGATATAAGAGGTGTAGCGACCCTATCCGGAACCGCTACCTAATCAGAGTTAAGAGCATAATTAAGCATGCATTAAATAAATCACTGTGGAAGACTTAAATAAAAACAGACCGGCAGAATACAACCGGTTAAATAAATTCGATTATACAACCAAATCGAATAAATAGCCTAAAGGCAAAACCTACAGCTAATCCTGCTGTCTTCACTGGTCACTGGCTACTCCCAGCTCCGGGTGCTCAATCCTGCAACTACACCTGCCCTGTCGAATGGGGTGTCCAAATATAAAGAAAAAGACTGGACGTGAGCTCTAAGCTCAATACGAAAGCACTGGGTAAAACATACAAATATGATGCATGCAAATGATAGGGTATCCATATCTGGGATAACTGTATATAACTGCTCAGTAATGGCGCCTAGGACATGAGTGGTACAAACCGGGGAGCAAACCCTGCGTACACTGCTCATTCCTATAGGACGTGGACTGTGTCCCCAGATAATAGCCACCCATGACCCGTCAGTCAATAGGCCCTAGACATCAACCGTCCAGACAGGGCTGAGCGACCCTACGTGGCTCATCTCACAAGATGGACAGGCACAATATGATATGCACATGCTGCATAATAATATGACACACAAATGCAACATATAAGCATGCAAAACCCGCTGGCTATCTCAGTCTGTACTTACGTACCTTACTACAGGCAGTTCCTAGCAGTCCAACTCTAGGTTCCAAGCCTATATCAGCTCTACAATGCAAATAACCATGCATCAATAATTAAGCTCTAAAAGCCTCAACTAAGCTATTGCATACTCCTAAATAATTTAAGGAGACCATAGCTATACCTGCGTCTATCGTCAGCCCGCTGATGACAATTGCCTCAAAACTAGGCCACAGCTCCGCCTCGACGCCTGGATCGCTATGCCACTTCCGAATTCCCAATAGGATGCCTAGAACTCCCTAGATCTGAGTTAGAAGGCTTAGGAATCAGAGAGAAGAGAGGAAAAGGTCCACTTTGAAATGAAATCTCGGCCCCCTATTTATATACGGAGTTTGGAGCCTCCGAACCCGGTTCGGAACGTCCGAACACGATCGGAACCTTCGATCCCACCTTCGGAGCGTCCGATCGCCCAATATTACATCAGCCATGACGTCACCTTGCTGACGTAAGCGATGACGTGTGCCCTGGTCCCGATCGGAACGTCCGATCTTGCCGACGGAGCTTCCGATCTCAATCGGAGCCTCTGATCCTGAGTTCGGATCCTCCGATCCAGTTCGGAGCCTCCTGACTTGGTTCGGAGCTTCCGAACCCTCCGGACCTTCGGGACCTTTCCGGCTACTTTCGAGTGTCCTGAATCCATTTCTGAACTCCGTTTACCCATTTGGAATTTCCTTAATCATGTTTTACTTAATCTAAACATGATTACTTGATTAATATACTCATTAATCGCTAATTCTGGATACGAGTTACTACATTCTCCCCCCCTTAAAAGATTTCGTCCTCAAAATCTAAGGTAATACCTCGAGAACGTACAAGAAACCCTTGCTCGAGTGTTTGGTCGAAATATCCTCCGACACACTCAGACTCCCGTCGAATTCTCTGCAAGCTTCATTAATGCTGAACTGCATTAACATTTTCCCAGCTAAAAATTTCTGCGCTACTGGTCGACAATCGAACTTCCCTTGCGCTAGCGTATCGTAACACCGACACTTCTTTCACTCGGACCACGATCTTCCTAACCACGAAGGATACAATACCCGCTTGATCAAGATCATCGTCTCAAAGGAAATCTTATACTGACGAAGACCAAGTCATAACCTGACCGGTTTTACTGCATTCGTCGAATCACTAATCAAAACTAACCATCTAATGGTTCCAAAAGTTCTCGGTGCTCCACACCTCTAGTTAGGAAAACACTAATCCCAATATTGTGCTGACACATTCTAACATGAATCTCGCTTGAAGATAATCCATTGGATTCAAGTCTATACTTCAACGTAACTGCTCGCAATGTTCCCTAGACTGGTTACCCTCCCCACTCTCCCTGAAACACAACCGGCTTTCCAAGGAATACTGGGAACTTAAACCATCATGTCTAGTACATTCTGATGTCCACGTTTCTTAGTATAACCTCAACACTGTGCCCTGATGATAACTATCATCACTTGAAATTCATGACACTACATCATCTCCTAGCCATTGGCCTACAAAGTCACGCATACATTGCAATAAAAGTAATTACGCCTCTGATGATTTACATCATCTCGATCATAGGTTATTCACCTCATGGATTTCAATCGATAGACATCCTCTGGTTAGTTATACATACTCGCAATCACTGTACACACATCAAGACTAAGGCAAGCTCCCACCAATATGCTCGACTGGGACATTCCACAGTGCACAGACATATGGAAATGCTTCCTATTCCGTCTCGAAACTCGACAGTAATTGCACCTGGTATAACTCAACTCAGAGTCTCTGATAATACCATCAGCTCAAACCAATCTCCCAAGGTTGAACATACTGATCCTGGAACTAAATCCTAACAGATTCAATAGTCAAATCGCTCCCTTGCCTAACGCATCAGTCTCAGCACTATATGATCTAACTCGTCGATTCCCTAGTTAATCCTGGGAAACACTTGTGCTCGAAGTAACTTTCCACACAATGCGTCTCTGATTGTCGTTTATTGATACAACGCAATATTCTTTGACCAACAATCTGTATAGATGTGACTCACTAATTCGAAAGAACAATTTCGATCCGTCACGATCTTGCGAAATCTTCGACCCCAAAGGCAAACCTTGTTGGCTACTAAGTCGATCCTTAACTATCTCTGTCATTTCAGAGGCATCATTCTTCACGCTAGAAGACTAGTGACACATCCTGCTAGATTTCGAGGATCAGATCCTAGCTAATGTCACACAGATCAGACAACTGATGTTTCCTTGCTAATGTCCATTAGCATTCCAACTACTCGTCGGATCCAAACACAACGGTATACATAGATGCCCTCACTTAACCGAAATGTCCGGTCAACAATCTTCACTATTGTTGTTCAATGGAAAACTTCTCACATGAAACAACAACATGATCCTTTCCTGACCTATTGCTATCACTAAGCAATTGATTGGATCAATATCAGCTTCCTTCTTAACAAGAACGCACTATACTGGAAACTACCAACTCCTTCGCTTGTCTCCACTGTCAAGTTAGCACCTAACTTGATCATACAAGTCCACTTGAAATCGTTCCGGATTACAATAATCCCAGAAAATTCATCTCTGGCGATCATTGAGACTAATAACTCAAATCTCCGGTTTCTCTGAGATGGTATTCAGTACTCATCTCATAAGCATTACTCGACAAAATACTATCCTAAGTATTTCTTAATTGCTACATCCTGATCAACCCTGGTTGGTTCAACCAATCGAATCCGTCGATCTACTTAAGCTCGCACTTATTAGATCAAACCACCACTGATCATCCAATCTACATGGCTCGGTCAATAACTATGACTTAGCTGCCACAAGGAACCATTTCCAAACGGTGTCAGATCACAGTACATAAGTAGTTTACTTTGCACAAGTCTTGCGCCTTTTCAGCACTACTAACCGCTGCTTCGTATTCTGAACTTAATCATCCTAACTCTGACAGAGTTACCCAATAACCACTAGTAGTCACTAGCACAGATCCCGTGCCATCTTAGCACTACTAATCGTTGTCTTGTTCGCCCAAGGCAAACATCAAGATAAACTAAGCCCATTTCCATCCCATGGAGAATCCTACGCTCAACCTTTGTAAATATCAGACAGTACTTAGCGCAATCACCGAACTCACTATCCTTGCCTCGTTCATGCAGGATGAACATTGCGATTCGTCAAGTCCAAATTTATACCTAAGGAATTCCAAAGATTCGCAACATTCCCGGTCATGCTCCTGATTATATCCCACGCAAAGATTGTGCAACAAATTAAGACTAAGGTAGCTTACCTCAATAACCCACCTGGACAATCACCAAGTTTTCACGGGTATAGGCCACGCTTCCCTCACATCTCAATTAATGCTTATACAATCCTTAGCATACGGTATAAAGCGTCACAGATGAAGTCCATCATCATGAAGTAATTCTCCTATTCGAGTTGAAGTGTTAGAACAACATCCTATCCAAGTTCTTGGATAATTCCTATCACAAGGAAATTCTAACCACAATTCTGATGACAACCCCTAGTCATTGCTGGTAGAAATCCATCCACTTACTAGATCCACACGTCTAGCAGTAACTCAAAGGTTAAAACCTATCTGCTCAGAGTACACACTTGTCAAGAAAATCCCTCCATGACTGGTTCCCATAGCAGAACATAAACAATATCTCTGGCACACCAGACGATATCAAACCATCGACATCAAACCTAATATCTAATCCAAGGTCATAACTCGTCGTGACTGTCACCAAATCCCTAGACTGAATAGCCTTCTCATCGCCAATCCTGAAGCACCAAGGCTCCCAGATAACCTCTGAAGTACAAGGACTCCCAGAGTAACACTGGTATAGGGTCGCGCCCCATCACGTCTAGTCCTGATCATAGTCCACAATTCTTGGCATATACTGGACCTGGTATCCCGATGAAAACCCATCATCACAAGCCTCAACCTAACAAAGGTCAGACAGCCTGTTCTAAGGAAACAACCTAGAACAAAGCCCAAATGTTCTAAACCGAACAATACCCTTAATGCCTCCAGATGAGTCCACTCATCGCTGGCACTAACTTAGTCCACCGACCAACTAGGTCAATCCTAAGAAAACGCCCAAACTAACCGCAAGTCACACTGTCACAGTCGGCCCACTCAAATCCCATGAGCTGCAATAGTTGAACGCTAATCAACTAAACTCAATCCAAATTTCCGCACAATCATGCAATCATCCATGAATTGCTGGATAAATAAAACATGTATCACTTATTTCAAGTTATGTACAATTCTCTTTATTACAATCTCATGTAATACATACAGTATTCAAAATACAATGAAATGTACAACCAAACTTGAAATAATACAACCAAAGTATGATGATTCATTACAACTGAAATACTGTTTACAACTACAACAATACAGTATTTAAATCATCGTACTAGTCTTCGTTTCTTGAGCATGAAGCTTCTAATCGACACACGCATCGATACAAGCATACTCCCGACCAAGTCCCTCTACATGTCCTCCTACGAAGAACTCCGGAGAAATGGCTCGTGATAGCTAATCAGCTATGCTCTGCGTCAGTGCATGTCAGTCGACCCCTCTTGCTCACGATCTACCATCAGCGTTCTTCTTGTATTCATATCATGCTTTTGAACATGAAGTTTCTCGTGTGCCCATCGAACGCATCGATATCAGCATACCGGCAAAACCATGTTCTGCATGAGGTTAAAGACCTCACTCTCGAAACCTATCATGCTTTAGGCACTCGAGACATTCTTTGGTGAAGGTCTATCTGACAATCTCTCCAACTACTAGTGGAGAATCTTCAGAGTAGTGTCTTCATGGTATGGACTGTACAGATGCAAGCATCAAGTGCGTCCCATCCAATGCTCTGCCACTGCCTCTGACATCCGATAATCGATCCAAAGCTAGGATCCACATGAGTAGAATTCTTGAAAACTCGGACATGATTCATCACTCCTGTCCGCACTTGCTGGAATCCCATAAGCCAAATCTTTAGAAATCCTGCCGATGATGATAGTCTCCGGGAAAACTAATTGCCGCATCATCACCTCTTCCAAGGTCTCATCCATCCTATAAGGATAACCCAAATTCTTATTACTATATCCCAAGTCTCTTGCATGCATATGCTCTGATACCAATAAATGTAGCAACCCTATCCGGATCCGCTACCTAATTAGAGTTAAGATCATAATTAAACATGCATTAAATAAATCACTGCGGAAGACTTAAATAAAAACAGACCGGCAGAATACAATCGGTTAAATAAATTCGATTATACAACCAAATCGAATAAATAGCCTAAAGGCAAAACCTACAGCTAATCCTGTTGTCTTCACTGGTCACTGGCTACTCCCAGCTCCGGGTGCTCAATCCTGCACCTATACCTGCCCCGTCGAATGGGGTGTCCAAATATACAGAAAAAGACTGGACGTGAGCTCTAAGCTCAATACGAAATCACTGGGTAAAACATACAAATATGATGCATGCAAATGATAAAGGTATCCATATCTGGGATAACTGTATAAAACTGCTCAGTAATGGCGCCTAGGACATGAGTGGTACAACCCGGGGAGCAAACCTTGCGTACACTACTCATTCCTACAGGACGTGGACTATGTCCCTAGATGCTAGCCACCCATGACCCGTCAATCAATAGGCCCTAGATATCAACCATCCAGACAGGGCTGAGCGACCCTACATGGCTCATCTCACAAGATGGACAGGCACAATATGATATGCACATGCTGCATAATAATATGACACACAAATGCAACATATAAGCATGCAAAACCCGCTGGATATCTCAGTCTGTACTTACGTACCTTACTACAAGCAGTTCCTAGCAGTCCAACTCTAGGTTCCAAGCCTATATCAGCTCTACAATGCAAATACCCATGCATCAATAATTAAGCTCTAAAAGCCTTAACTAAGCTATTGCATACTCCTAAATAATTTAAGGAGACCATAGCTATACCTGCGTCTGTCGTCAGCCCGCTAATGACAATTGCCTCAAAACTAGGCCACAGCTCCGCCTCGACGCCTGGATCGCTATGCCACTTTCGGATTCCCAATAGGATGCCTAGAACTCCCTAGATCTGAGTTAGAAGGCTTAGGAATCAGAGAGAAGAGAGGAAAAGGTGCACTTTGAAATGAAATCTCGGCCCCCTATTTATAGACAGTGTTCGGAGCCTCCGAACCCGGTTCGGAATGTCCGAACACGATTGGAACCTCCGATCCCACCTTCGGAGCGTCCGATCGCCCAATATTACGTCAGCCATGATGTCACCTTGCTGACGTAAGCGATGACGTGTGCCCTGGTCCCGATTGGAACGTCAGATCTTGCCGACGGAGCTTCCGATCTCGATCGGAGCCTTCGATCCTGAGTTCGGATCCTCCGATCCAGTTCGGAGCCTCCTGACTTGGTTCGGAGCTTCCGAACCCTCCGGACCTTCGGGACCTTTCCGGCTACTTTCGAGTGTCCTGAATCCATTTTTGGACTCCGTTTACCCATTTGGAATTTCCTTAATCATGTTTTACTTAATCTAAACATGATTACTCGATTAATATACTCATTAATCGCTAATTCTGGATACGGGTTACTACAAGAGGAATCTCGAATAGAAAGATGACAACTATTGTGATAAATCAACAGTGCTTTGAGATCTTTTACAGTTTCAAGAAACTCAGTTAATGAGTTATCAGTGATATTCGGTGAGATTATTGTGAATTTTCATATTTAGTTTACTAAAGTTGAACATAAACTTTTGTATGATTTAATTGAGATTCAGGAACGGCTCCAATCTTTATTATCAGCTACATAATGGAATTATTAGATCGTTATTTGAATTTAGCCAAATGAGTAGAAGATTCGATGATTGAATTTTGTGGCTTGGCCATCAGTATTTGTAATTATTATCATAGGAAAATGATAAGACCTGGTAACAATTTTTGGAATGCAGTAGGGAATGCCAGATATACTGTATTCAGTTTTGGTAACAGAGTAAATGTTGATTTTACTATTGTGGGATGAGATCACTCCTCTCGTTCTAGTTCGATGGGAGCACCGGGAAAATGAGAAAGTTATTTGAGAATCAAAGAGTTGTAAGAAGCAGAGCATCTGGAATTATTTTGGATTGTTCTTTCGGAATGACGGAATTGTATCTATTAGATTAGTTAAAGGTTTTAGATCAGTGTTAGTGATGTATGGTTATCCTAATTTTTAGAGATGGATTGTAGATTCCTGCGCATCTAGGACTATTATTAAGGTACGAAAGTACTGTTCGAGATATCTAGACTGAGTATGCATGTATTATGTGTTGCATTGTTTATATGGCATAGTTTTATCTGCATATTACATGTCACGATATTATGCTTCATGCATTAGCATATTGAGCTTATACCCTTGAGATAGTCGATAGTAGGGTGCTCACCCTACGTGTAGTAGATGGTTGGACACGTGGACTCATGATCAAGTCACCTATATCCACATTGGGTATAAGAGGCACCTCCTAGTGCGAAGGCTCGGAGTGTTATATACCTGGGGTCCGAGTCAGTGAGCAGATTTCTTGACCTTGAATCTTGGTACTCATACACTTGCATTCATGCACATATAATATGTGTATACTTATAATCTCGTGCTAAGCGTAGTTCGCTCACGTCCATATTTCTGTGTTTATTGGACATCCCATTTGACGGGGCAGTTGCAGGTAGTTATCTCAGGGATATGGGGAATAGGCGGTGACCAAGGCATTATTGCACGGTTAGCCGCAAGGTTTTATTTCTTTTGAATTAAGTTAATTCGATTGGGTTGTATTAATTTGATTTGATCATCGGTTGTGTTAGAAACTAATGGGGGGGGGGGGGGGGTTTAGGTTCTATTGGCAACTTTAACAATTTAAAGCGATTATGCAAATACGCAAGGGGAAGACTTAAAGAAATCAAATATAAATGCGATAAATAAATGTGTAATGTAAATAAAGTAGTAAAAGGGTTAAGAGATGTTTATGAATGTTCGACGACAAATCGTCTACGTCTCCCCTTCTTGGTTAAGATCGATTAACCAAGGATCCACTAGCACTTCGAACGTCTTGACCTTGATGGCTCCAAGGATAGCCGTACAACTCAACACGATCACCGCGCCGATAAAACTTAATACACTTGGCCTTAAGGGCTCCAAGGATAGCCTCAACAATCACACAACAAACTTGGCTTCACACTCGAGTGTTTACAACAACAATTTTTTAAGCACTTATTACAACTCAATATAGATTTTGGGACACAAAATAGGCTTGAATTCTTGAAGAATTGCTTTGAATATTTCTTAGAGAGGATGCGAGACTCGAATGGATGGGATACTTCAAATGGTCTCGGAATGTCTCTATTTATAGTTGCAATTCGGTTGCTATCGGAGCTTCCGGTACTGCATCGGAGCTTCCGTTGTTGAGAAGATTTGAATTCAAAAAATCTTGGCGCTAGGTTATATCGGAACTTCCGGTACTGCATCGGAGCTTCCGTTGCTGTTGCATTTAATTTTTTCGGCCAACAAATCTCAAACACATCCCTTGATTTTTGGTGCCTATCGGAGCTTCCGTTGTCACATCAGAGCTTCCGTTGTGCATGCTTCCGGTTTGCTTCCGTTCTTCAGTATAGCGGAGCTTTCGTTACAACAACGGAGCTTCCGTTGTGCTGTTGTGGAGAAACTCTAAAAATTTTTTTATCTCGAAAAATATATCCAAAGACTTGCGTAATATATCTTCAAATTAATTAATATTAACTCCTGCAAGTTTCTCACTTGAAATCGTTAGAAATATTTAGCCTAGTTTTGTAGTCATCAAAAAAGAAATAAATGGGACATGTTAATGCATTAAAAACATTAATCTCAATACACGAGATTTATATGTGTTTAAGGCGTAACAATCTCCCCCTTTTTGATGATCACAAAACTTGGTTAAATGAGATAAATAAAAATGCATTAAAAAGAATGGCATAAAAATAAACTCCCCCTTATTTAAACAATTAAGAGTTTTTAATGCATTTCAATTATCCAAATGTTTTTATTTAACCTATATAATTCTCTCCCCTTTTTGCGATAATAAAAAAAACAAATAAATAAAGAGAGAATACAAGACAATAATAATTTCATTAAACACTTGAAAATTACATTACAAATAAAAACTACAAATGAAAAAAGAAATATAAAAATCTAAGAGTCGTCGTTTGACGGCGGCGGAGGGTAATGAGACATGAAAAAGTCAAAGCGTGTCTCCAAAGACGCAACGCGAGTAGTCAAGGCATCTATAGATGAGGTGTTTGCAGCAATGTTCCCATCGATGCGATGCAGAACCTCGAAGAAACGATCAGTTGGGAATTGGTTTTGAGGTGTTTGTGGAACCTCAGGAGCAATGAAAGGTAAATCCGACATGCCAAAAGTGGAAGAGGAAGGAATATCCTAATGGGAAGAGGAAGGAACATCCCGATGAGGAGGTCCATTAGGAAATCCCCTCGACTGGATATCAAAAGGAAGGTCCTCAAAATGAAGAGAAGGCTCACGGACAGGTGTATATGAAACGAGGCCAAATCTACTTTAAATTAAACTAAATAAAAATACGGGTTTTAAAAAATTCTTAAAAAATTTTGGCATGACCTCTCTGTTTATATTACAACCCACCTGTCACAGACAGCAGTAAAAAATAAAACGACCAACAACACTAAATAATTCAGACCGAGAAAAGAACGAAGACCTGAGAAAGGGATTCGACATACAAACCTCCAAAAGTTAAACAATTATATAATTACATGCCCACAAATAAATCTGCCATTCCTTACATTTACATTGTCCAAACAATAAAATGAAATACATTAAGGTAATAATGTAAACTTTCGCGGAAGATTGGCATAGGTCGGAGGGATGTGTCGTGCCCGCATCGCAGTCCACTCGATAGTCTTACCCCTCGATCTCAATGGAATACTCCTCACCTGAAAACAATAAGTTTAGTGAGCCTAAAAGACTCAGCAAGAATATGGGGGGAATAACAAGTACTACGTAAAATACAAGCACACCCAGATTAAAAATAGCTGATACTAAAAATACCTTTGTTTTGTGCCCTTACTTTCAACAAGTAAATAAACTTCAAAATGAATGAGAGAACATGAAATGAAACATATGCATGGCTAAGTAAAATATAATTAATGAAACTGCATAAACTGTATCTGAATCTGTAACTGTAACTGTGACTGTGAACTTAGATCCTTGATTGTGACTCTGTGATTGCGATCATGATCATGGCTATAGTGCACAATGCCGCAAGGAGGTCGAGATGGAACCCAACCCAATCTTTTCCTATTGGTAAGGGAGACCAGAATAGCTCCGGCCCCACACAAACACATGCTAAGGTAATGAAACCCATAATGATTTGGTAAGGGAGGCCAAAACGTCTTTCAGCCCCACACGAACACATGAATATGTAGTCACAACCATCTCACTTCGTTCAAAATATACTTATTTCCTTTATTGAATATGAGACTTAGCATGCATATGTAATTTTGACGTACATGTAAATGTTAATCAATAATCATGCATATGACCCACACATGGATGATCGGGATGGTGATTTAGGATCTAAACCAAAGGATGGGAAAAACTAAACCAAAATGTAGCGCTTAAGGCAATGCGAGCGGTTTGACCATAAAATTAATAACTTGCTCGATTCTTAATCAAAAGGGGTTCCGCTTGAAACCACAACTCCATGACACTTAGAACTAAGTAGGAAAATCATCCTAGGAATTTATTTCCTAAGCGATCATTTTACAAAAAACACAATTCCGGGCAGCAGCCCTGTTTTTGCTTCGAAAATTCTGCACCTAGGCAATTAAAAATCTAGAACTCGGCCAAAATTTATCCGAATTGATTCCTGATTTCGCCGACATAATCCTAACATCCCAAAAAAATTCCAGACCCGAGCCCATAATCAAATTCTACTTTTAACCCTGCCTTAGTTATACATTTCCAGACAGCACCCTCTAACCAAAAAATTCTGCTCACCTTCATTCGAATGCCTAGAACTTGGCCTAATTCTAATCGAATTACTCCCCGCTTTCACCAGCAAGATCTTAACATCTAACACTAAATCCCAACCCGAGCCCTTAACCATAAACCAGAGTTTAACCTTGAATCAAAACCAGTTTTCGGACAGCCCATGCATATTCTAAAATTCTGCTCAAACCCACTCTTTGCACCTAATCGAGAACATGAAAAATTTCAAGCCACTAGACTATGATCAAGATCAACCCTTAGCCTCATGTCAAGCATCCACAAATCACCCCTCACTTACCTATTCTCAGCTCAAAGATAGGGTCCCAACCACCCTCATATCCGAGCCCCTACTCCCATTAGACACTTCGAAATTCCTACAATACCAACTCACATTCTTCTTCACACATCCAAATACTACCATGTGAACTACATATCACCCATGGTAGTTCCTAACTCACCATCCAAATCAACACAACATACAACAATAATTCAATCCATATGTAAAAGCCACGTTCTGAAATTTCGAAAATCAAAGGCACAACAATTTCTGAAAATTTTGGATACATGTATAGCATTACTGAAATCACCCTATTTGAATTTATACACAAATAATCCTCATCAAAAACGTCATAATGCCATAAAACCAAGCATGAAAATAGAGAAAAGTCTCGGCTAAACAATAGGGATCGAAATAGGGCACATTTCATACATATATATATATATTCGAAATCCCTAAAGATGCAACACACATAATGTAATAATCTTCATAGTGAAGGGAAGAAATCACATTCTTGCCTAAACAAGATAAACCAAAGTACAAGGGCTCAAAATGAGCTAAGTGTCGAGCCAAGGAAGTTGGGACAGCTCGCACAGCTCGAGCTGGAGATGGGTTGCTTCGGAGATGGTGGCTGGACGAATCATTTGGTGGTGGTCGGCAGCGGAAATTCTTGGAGGAGAATGAAGGTAGCGGCCCCTTTGGTGCCAAGAGAGGAAATGAAGAGGATCGTGTGACGTGTGTGAGTTTGAGCATGAATGAGTGGGTGAGAAATGGTGGGGGCTAGGGTTAAATCTTTAAGTCTAAGTGTGTAAGGGTGTAAAAGTGTTATACACAAAATAGCAAATTTAGGTCTTAAATTTAATTGTGCTTATAAAATGCACAAGCTTGAAAATCCAAGAATTAAACACTTAAAATATTTTGATGTCACGTCGACGAGTAAAATATTTAAATAACAAGTAGAGCGATTAAAATAATTTGAACAAACTAGACTATCGTTTAAAAGTAATTTAAATAATTACACAAGCAGAAATAAAAACCTTTAAAATGATTTGGACAATTGAAAAGAATTTAAATAAATAATCTAGACATTTAAAATAACTTAAAATAACTAACCGCTAAACGTATACTATTTAAAATAAATAAGTTGGACACTCGAAAATATTTAAACAAATAAGCTAAACAGTTAAAATGATTTGAACGAATAAACTAAACAATTAAAAATCAAAAATCATTTAAATAGGCAAAAACCTTAAACCTTTAAAATCTTTAAAATAATTAAATTGCGCAATAAAATTATTTGAATAAATAAGTAATATTTTATTAACACGTAATTCAAATAAAGAATTTAAATCAAATAAACTTAAAAAATAAAAATCCTAATATTTATTAAATTAAATGCATGCGATTTAGTAAATTGGATTTTAGGCGTCACAGTATATCTAGAGAAAATACGACTTGGGTCTGAAACCCAACGAGACAAAACATGATTCCAGGATAAGTCCATCCTGAGAATAGAAGTCTGATAAAAAATGAGATTTGTGGAGTGTTCACCTTCTACAGTGCTAAAATCAATATCAAAATGGGCTAAGATACGATTAATAAATCGTGCAAAAGGAAAACTAACATTTCTTGCCGACTTCGCTACATCACGCATAACCTTCATGATGAAACGAGGAAGGTTGAAAGGTTGACCAGAAATGATATGATAAAGAACATATAAATCTAGATATTTGCAGGTGGAGAGGTCTCCACTGCGAGGGATGATGGAAGTAGTGATTAATTTTTGAACTAACTGTTGATCAGGGGAAAGACTCTTAAGTTGAGGACGGTCGTCGGCTATAGTGATAGGACGACCAAAAATAGTAGTGAGTATGGTCTCACGACTAAAGAAAGCATCATTGTCAGGCCAACGCAGAGAGAAGAAAAGACTGGGTCCAACCGTGGGTAGATCGAACCACTGAGACAGGTCAGAGACGGAAAAAATAATATGTATGTCTTGAACTACCGTGACGATATAAGAATCATCGCACAGCACAAGTTCAATATTGGCGTAAAACTCATGGATCAAGGAAGGAAAAATAGAATCTGGGATCGAAGGCTGGAAGAAGGAACCCCAATGTTGATTATTGATATAGTTAAACAATTGATGTCGAGAAGATGAAAGGTACGATATATCTAGAGTGCGTCCGGGAAGAATAGGACGATCGGGATAGTCTAAAGGGATAGGGCGTAAGACAGGAGGTAGGTTAGGATCGAGAGGTTGGGCGTCAAGACGACGTCGATTTCGACGTCTCGGAACCTCATAAGCGTTAATACGCCTTGGAGACATTTTGGGTAGGCTTAGAATTTCGAACTTTAGAGAGAAATAAAGGTTGTGAGCGAGTAAAACAGAAGCTCCATTCGGCTTTAAATAGACGTGCACTATCGGAAGCTCCGTTACGGTAACGGAAGCTCCGTTAGTACAGACGGAAAGGATGCAGACACGTGTCAGAAGATGCACTATCGGAAGCTACGTTACATTAACGGAAGCTCCGATATATGGCGGTGAATGCATATTTACGCGACAGTAATTAATGTGATCTTACCGATATCCTACCATATCGGATGCTCCGTTATTACAACGGAAGCTCCGATAGCTCTCAGGCGGGAAAAGGTTTGGTTTTTGGCAGGGTGCATAACGGAAGCTCTGTTTCCAAAACGGAGGTTCCGATATGTTCTATGAGGAATTTTGTCGAATTTGACTCTTAAATTCCAAAGATATGCAATTAAGTCTTTAAGCAAATAATTTACATAAAATGTGAGCTTTATAATTTTTGAATAAATACAATTAATTTGTATTATCTAAAATTAAGTTGCTCGAATTTGTTATTAAGCTCCCCCTTAATATGACATTAAATTTAAAATTATGTCTACAAGAGATTACAAATCAATCATGTCAAGTTCACCACGCAAACGAATGAAAGTATTTTCATTTAGTGGTTTTGTAAAGATATCGGCAATTTGATTTTTAGTGTCAACATATTGAAATTCAACTTCATTTTTTTCGATGTGGTCACAAATAAAATGATGACGAATATCAATATGTTTGGTGTGTGAATGTTGAATCGGATTCTTTGTAAGACATATGGCGCTAGTGTTATCACAGAAAATAGGGATTTTTGAAAAAGAGACGCCATAGTCGAGCAGTTGATGCTTCATCCAAAGAATTTGCGCACAACAACTACCAGCAACCATATATTCGGCTTCGGTCGTTGATAGCGCAACACAATTTTGCTTTTTGAAAAACCAAGAGACTAAACAATTTCCTAAAAATAAACAAGTTTCACTAGTGCTTTTCCTGTCCACCTTATATCCACCAAAGTCGGCATCACAGTAAGCTTTTAAATCAAAGAAATAATTTTTCGAATACCACAAGCCGAGATTTGGAGTATTTGAAAGATATTTGAAAATGCGTTTTAAGGCGAACAAATATGATTCCTTTGGACATGATTGAAATCGTGCACACAAGCAAACACTAAACATAATGTCCGACCTACTAGCAGTAGCATATAATAAGGAGCCAATCATACTACAAAAAGAAGATTGATCTACAGATTTACCATTTTCATTCTTTTCGAGTCTGATTGTTGTGCTCATCGGTATGGATGATGATTTTGTGTTTTCCATCCCAAACTTCTTTAGAATCTCCTTTATGTACTTGCTTTGGTTGACAAAGAACCCATCATTGCACTGTTTGATTTGCAATCCGAGGAAATAGTTAAGTTCCCCCATCATGCTCATCTCGAAGTGATCCTGCATAAGCTTGGAGAATTCTTGACAGAGAGATTCGTTAGTAGAACCAAAAATTATGTCATCAACATAAATTTTCACAATCAATAAATCATCTTTGACATTTTTAGTAAATAAAGTAATGTCAATTTTTCCTCTCGAAAAAACCATTTTAGAGAAAAAAAAAAGTAGATAATTTTTCACACCAAGCTCTAGGAGCTTGTTTCAAACCATAAAAAGCTTTTTTTAGTCTATACACATACATGATCAGGCAATAAAAAATCAACAAAGCCATCAGGTTGTTCAATATAAACTTCATCTTATAAATCACCATTCAAAAAAGCACTTTTGACATTCATTTGAAATAATTTAAAATTTCTAGAGCAGGCAAACTCAAGAAACATGCGAATAGATTCAAGTCGGGCAACATGAGCAAAAGTCTCATCATAATCTATGTCTTCTTCTTGACTATAACCTTTCGCTACAAGTCTAGCTTTATTTCTAGTGATAGTACCATGCTCATCAAGTTTATTCCTAAAGACCCATTTAGTACCAATAATAGATCTATCATGCGGCCTAAGAACAAGACACCAAACATCATTGCGCATGAATTCATTTAATTCATCTTGCATAGCAATTATCCAAGAATCATCTAATAAAGCATCATCAATACATTTAGGTTCAACATGCAAAACAAAAGCAAGATGATTGCAAATATTATTAAGAGAAGATCGAGTGGTTACTCCATTCGAAGAACTTCCAATGATAAGATCCATAGGATAATCTTTGTGAAGCGTCCAATCCTTCGGAAGTGGTGTTTTCACAACAGAAACATCTATATCATTTAGGCTTCAGGAAGCCATCTCTTTTTCGAGTAATTCTACATCATCATTAATAGTACGAGAAACTACATACATAGATTCATCAAATACAACATGCATAGATTCTTTAACAAGTAAGGTGCGCCTATTGAATACTCTATAAGCCTTACTCGTAGTAAAATACCCAAGAAAAATACCTTTTTCGGATTTGGCATCAAATTTGCCGAGGTTGTCCTTACCATTATTATGGATATAGAATTTGAACCAAAAGCTCGAAAGTATGAAATGTTAGGCTTTCTCCCTCTCCATAATTCATATGGAGTTTTCTTGAGAATGAGCCTTATTGATACATGATTGATGATATAACAGGCAGTGTTCATTGCTTCAGTCCAAAAATATTTTGGTAGAGAATGCTCACATATCATGGTTCTCGCAATCTCCACGAGTGTCCTATTTTTCCTCTCAACGACCCCGTTTTGTTGAGGAGTCCTAGGACAAGAAAAATTGTGATCGATGCCTTTCTCTTCACAAAAATTTGTAAAATCTCATTTTGAAATTCAGTTCCGTGGTCACTTCGGATCTGTTTTATTGAAATATTTTTCTCATTCTCAACACGTTTGAAAAAAGTTTTAAAATAATCAAAGACATAATTTTTGTGGGCTAAAAACAATGTCCACGTGAAACGTGAGAAATCATCCACAATGACAAATGCATAAAGCTTCCCTCCTAGGCTAGCGTTCCTCGAGGGACAACATAGGTCTAGGTGGAGAAGTTCAAGGGGCATAGAAGTTGATACAAAATTTTTGCTTTTAAAAGATTTCTTTGTATGTTTTCCAAGTTGACATGTATCACAAACAGAATCTAATTTTAAATTGAGTTTTGGCATACCAACTACTAGATCAAGTTTAAAAAGTTTTTCAATGGTACTAGGACCAACATGACCTAATCGTCTATGCTAAAGAATGTTGTCATCAACATTCAAGGATACAAGGCTTTTAATTTTTGCCAAGATAAATTATTTAAAGAAACCTTGTAAACATTTTCACTTCTATATCCTTTGAAATTTATGGATTTGTCAGATGTGAGTGATATAGTGTAGTGTTGGGGAGTGAATTTGACTTCATAACCTCTATCTCATAATTGGCTTATGCTTAGTAAATTATGCTTAAGTCCTTTCACTAGGAGTACATCAACAATTAAGCAGGATTTAGATATACCTATTGAGCCGATTCCTTCAATTACTGCTTTGCTGTTGTCTCCAAAGGTGACAGTTCCCTTCTCCTTTGGTTTGACCGATTGGAGTAGCTTCTTGTTCCCCGTCATATGTCTAGAACATCCACTGTCTAGATATCATATGCTAGGGAGAACATTTTTCCTATTTTCCTGCGAAAATTGATTTTGGTAGCCTTTAGTTCTTTTGGGTCCACAGTGTTAGAAAAGAGAGATACAAAATAGATTTCTAAGAGTTCAGTCTCTCATAGCGACATCATCAACACTTTCCAAGAGTGCTCCCAATAGTAGGTAGGGCAATGGCCTCTTTAAAAACCTATTTCCTTGGACAGAGCAGCGTTCATCAAGAAGACCAGTCTCAAGTCAAGGCAGTTTAAACTGGTCTATGATGAACTTCCTTAGATCATGTTCTCATAATGCCGACTGATGAGTTGTTAAGTACTCTTAGGCCTCCATTTCATATAGCTCTTTTGATCATATTGATATTTCAAAGATCTACATTTATGTCTAGCATGACCTATTTTACAGCAGTAAGAGCATGTAGGGGGTGATTTCATTTTAGCTTTAGCAATAAGACTAGTAAAGTCTATAGATTTCTTACCATACCTTATTCCACCCTTATCAAAGATACATTTCTGCATGCTTAGTAACTTATTCAATTTATTACTGCTAACATTGAATTTATCAAATGATTTTTCTAAGTGAGTTATGTCATCCTTTAATATTAGGTTTTCATGCTCCTTAGTTTCTAATTCATTTTTGAGGTTTCTATTTTCCTTTCTAAGTGATTTAGCCATATCAAACATATGTTTATATGCATGTAGTAATTCATCATTAAAGGTACCTCGTCATCGTCGTCAAAGACGATGTCATCACTCCTAGCCATGAGGCAGATGTTAGCTACCTCCTCGTCATCATCGTTATCGCTCCAAGTGGCTATGAGTGCTTTCTTCTTGCCCTTGTCATTTTTCTTCTTGAGAGGGCATTCATTTGCATAATGTCCTTGTTGTTGACAGTTGTAGCATGTTACTTCCTTGTCCGTCTTCTTCTTGAAGTTGTTTCCTCGCATAAATCTTTTGAACTTTCTTGCGAAGAGTGCCATATCATCATCTTCTTCTTCGACTTGGGTGGATAAGGCAATCCCCTTTGCCTTGATCTTCTCATCCTCTTTCTTAGATTCTTTCCTTGTGGATACTTCCAACTCATGGATTTTTAGGGTCCCATGAATTTGATCAAGATCATAGGATGCGGTGTCACCTTTGTTGGACTCAATGATGACCGTTCTCTTGGCATCCCACTCCTTGGGTAAGGTGCGTAGAGATCTCCTCCACACTTGCTTGGTTGGATATTGTTCTCCAAGTTGGGCTAGCTCACTGATGATTTGAGAGAGCCTCCGGAACATTGTGTCTATGTCTTCATTGGATTCCATCTCAAATGTCTCGTATTTGAGTTGTAGAAGATCTATCTTTGTCTCTTTGACTTGGTTGGTTTCCTCGTGGAATATCTCCAATTTGTCCCAAATCTATTTTGCGGAGGAGCACATCGAGATCCGGTTGTACTTGTTCATATCTAGGGAACAATGCAAAATATTCATAGCTTTAGCATTTTGAGATATTAATTTCATATCCTCCTTTGAAAAGTCGTCAATTCCCTTAGGAATTTTGACTCCCTCAACCTCTTTCATAGGTATGTAGGGACCTTTCACAGTTATTTTTCAAATGTCATAATCTACGGATTAGATATATAGGGACATTCAATTTTGCCAATATCCGTAGTTTATGCCGTTGAAAAGAGAAGGACGATTGGTTGATTGCCCTTGATTATAATCGCTCGCTAGATTTGCCATAGAGCCTTTTTGAAAATATTTTGTAAAAAGGTGGCTCTGATACCACTTGTTTGACCTAATGGGGAGGATTTAGGTTCTATTGGCAACTTTAGCAATTTAAAGCGATTATGCAAATACGCAAGCGGAAGACTTAAAGCAATCAAATATAAATGCGATAAATAAATGCATAATGTAAATAAAAAAGTAAAAGGGATAAGAGATGTTTATGAAAGTTCGACGATAAATCGTCTACGTCTCCCCTTCTTGGTTAAGATCGATTAACCAATGATCCACTAGCACTTCGAACGTCTTGGCCTTGATGACTCCAAGGATAGCCGTACAACTCAACACGATCACCGCGCCGATACAACTTAATACACTTGGCCTTAAGGGCTCCAAGGATAGCCTCAACAATCACACAACAAAATCGGCTTCACACTCGAGTGTTTACAACAACAATTTTTTTAAGCACTTATTACAACTCAATATAGATTTTGGGACACAAAATATGCTTGAATGCTTGAAGAATTGCTTTGAATATTGCTTAGAGAGGATGAGAGACTCGAATGGAATGGGATACTTCAAATGGTCTCGGAATGCCTCTATTTATAGTTGCAATTCGGTTGCTATCGGAGCTTCCGGTACTGCATCGGAGCTTCCGTTGTTGAGCAGATTTGAATTCAAAAAATCTTGGCGCCAGGTTATATCGGAACTTCCGGTACTGCATCGGAGCTTCCGTTGCTGTTGCATTTAATTTTTTCGGCCAACAAATCTCGAACACATCCCTTGATTTTTGGTGCCTATCGGAGCTTCCGTTGTCACATCGGAGCTTACGTTGTGCATGCTTCCGGTCTGCTTTCGTTCTTCAGTATAGCGGAGCTTCCGTTACCGCAACGGAGCTTCCGTTGTGCTGTTGTGGAGCAACTCTAAAATTTTCTTTTATCTCGAAAAATATATCCAAAGACTTGCATAATATATCTTCAAATTAATTAATATTAATTCATGCAAGTTTCTCACTTGAATCGTTAGAAATATTTAACTTAGTTTTGTAGTCATCAAAACAGAAATAAATGGGACATGTTAATTCATTAAAAACATTAATCTCAATACACGATATTTATATGCGTTTAAGGCGTAACATGTCATATTCTGTCGGTTTAGTATTTTGACTTAATTCTGCAGTTACTTTGATTATGTTTATTTATAGTTTAATTGCATGCATAAGTGTCTGATTAGTAGGTGATCATGGTGCGGGTCACTACAAAATCTTTGTAATATCTTAAGTTGTATATTGTTATAGATCAGTCTACTAGGAGTTTCCGTTTAGGCATTGTTATAAGTCCTAATTGAATCAGGGTGTTACAAGTTGTTGTAATTCTCAAAATTCTTCTAGTGTAAACCTTTCAGTTATTGTAAGAAGTGGTGACGTTGGAGTGTTTAAATCTCCGAACATCCATAAACATTTTTGTGTTCATTTACTTTTAGTCAAGCTAGTTATTCAGTGTTCAAATCTGTCATTCGACCTCTTTCCGTACAATTTTTGTTGATTAACTGACATCGACAGTCAATGAACAAATTGTTTAATTGACACCTCAACTGAACTAATTTTTGTAGCAGAAAATTTTACAAGTGTGTATTCAACCTCTCTATATACACATTCTCGATCCTAACACTTTTCTTGGTTACAATCGGCACAACTCCAACTTTAATCTGCCTCGCCTCCACCACCTATCCTCATGGGCCGAGCTTACCCTCTAGAGCTGCACCCAAGCCTTGGTTCTTGGCTTTGAACTCAAATTGAGATTTAAGCATGTGAGAGGTTTACTCATGGAGTGTCAATATAGATCATAAAATCTACCAGTTTTTACAAAATGTTGTCGAACATATCATATATAAAAACAGATTACTGCCTATGTATTATGCCATTTTAAATTATTTCAAGGGTAAAATAATAATTCCCAATCTTACTTGATGGTCTACTCGTCTAACAATTAGACCATATAATAATTTTTGTTTGATAATTTGTAGTAACTTGTAATAAAATATTGGCTACGGCTACGAATTAAAGACAAAAATATAGAAATCGTTTTCCACGTTGAAAATGGATTGCAGCGGAGCCACGTTGGTTTAATTCCACTTCCTTCGTAGAAAAATAACTACTGACTTTATTGCCAGGCCAAGCGCATATTGCTTTCCGTGTTTCTCATTTCATCAGTCAAATTGCTTTTTTTTTTTTTTTTTTTAAAATAATAATAATATAAATTGTCATGATAAAAATATTTAAAAAAACACCAATAATAGCAGTAGTAGCACTATATGACTAGGGTGTGGTGTAGTATTACGTATGCATCGACATATTTTTTCAATATCAACATATGCACTCGATAATACGAAAGAGTTATTCATAGGGTGCAAACGAGTCGAGCCGAGTAGAGTATCGTACTATTCGAGTTCGAGCTCAACTTATATTTATTTACTCGAGCTCGATCGAGTAACTAATTTCATATTCGAACTCGAATCGTGTATATTTCGAGTTACTCGAGCTCGAGCTCGAAAAATAAATATATGTTTAAATAAATATGAATAAATAAATAATATATATAATATTATATGCATTATATTATATTATATTATATTTATATTATATTATATATATATTACTCGAACACACATATTTGATACTTGAGCTCGAGCTCGATTTATGTCCGAGCTACTCGAGCTCGAGCTCGATCTCGCTACAACCGAGCTACTTATGAGTAGCTTTACTCATTTGCATCCCTAGTCATCCATACTTGTGGTGGAGAACTCTCGTGCTAGCATGAAATTATAACAAATTTATAGAAGTGATTCAACAATAGATATTGGTGATCAAAATTATACAAATAGTGAGCCGGCGAACCTAGCTAGCTAGCTAGCATACCTGCTTTTTTTAGTGCATACAATCGCCTTTTCAACTATGGTAGCTAAAATCAAATCAAATATATATTATACATGGACACACATTTTACATAAACAGCTATTCCTTTTTTCCAAATCTTCAACAAAGGTAGCCCAACCTTAAACTCTGAAAATTCTCTAATCAACATGTTATCTAAGACGAGTTGCATCGTTCATGAGAGATTCTCTGAGTAGGTGGACCAAGTTGACCAATGACTAAAAACTCGATTCAACTTTTCGGACGTCTTATGTAGTTTATATAAACTAAATTGGTTTGAACTTACTGTGTTACTCCGAACATAAAGATTACTTTTTGAAACAAAAACAAAATCAAGAGATCCATCATGTATGTTTGCCAGGACCACCAGATTTTAATTTCCAAAAAAAAAAAACTCAAAATTGTATATTTATTTATTAATGTAATAATTAATGGTTTGTATGAATTAATTAATTAGATAAGTGAGGTGTGTTTTTTGACTAGTATGATGGATACCGAGTGGGAACAGAAAGAGGAATTCAGTGAGAATGGGATTGGGTAGGTACAAACACAGATGCGATGTGTACCCCACCAATGCCTTGTTCCACCCTATAAATACATTCTTCAGCACTTACGCTCAAATTCATCCGCCTCTCAGATCCTTTTTTGCCCTTTTCTCCATTCGCCGAGAAAAAGGGTGAAATCGGAAAATGGAGTCTCGCCGGCGGACGATCAAGGGTGGGATTCAGCAGCCTCAGGTTCTCAGAAATGATGCGGCCAAGGCCACCGATGCTCTTCCGCTGCCCATGTATCTCACCAACACTGTTTTCTTCGCCCTTTTCTTCTCCGTCGTTTATTATCTGCTTCTCCGATGGCGTGAGAAGATCAGAAACTCCACTCCGCTCCATGTCGTTACCTTGTCCGAGATCCTCGCCATCGTCACCTTCGTAGCCTCCTTCATTTACCTGCTCGGCTTCTTCGGCATCGGATTTGTGCAGTCCCTTCTCATTCCTCGTGCTTCCCACGACGACATTTTGGATGAAGACGATTTTGATCTCCGGGTGCTCAAGGAGGATTCTCGTGCCGCGCCTTGTGGGGTTGTCGATCATTTCAAGATTACCGATCCTCAATTGTCTCCTGCGGAGGACGAGGAGATCATCAAGTCTGTGGTGGAGGGCAAGACCCCGTCGTACTCTCTCGAATCCAAGCTGGGAGATTGCCGCCGAGCCGCTGCCATCCGCCGAGAAGCCCTGCAGCGCACCACAGGCAAATCCCTCGCCGGGCTGCCTCTGGAAGGCTTTGATTACGATGCCATACTCGGTCAGTGCTGCGAAATGCCTGTGGGTTACGTGCAGATCCCCGTTGGCATCGCTGGACCGCTCTTGTTGGACGGTAGGGAGCACTCGGTTCCGATGGCCACGACGGAGGGTTGCCTGGTGGCCAGCACCAACCGGGGATGCAAGGCCATCCTTGCCTCGGGTGGTGCCACCAGTGTCCTTTTGAGGGATGGCATGACTAGGGCTCCTGTCGTTAGATTCGGCACCGCGAAGCGGGCTGCTGAGCTGAAGTTCTTCCTCGAGGATTCCCACAATTTCGAGGCCTTGTCCCTTGTTTTCAATAGATCCAGCCGATTTGCTAAGCTTCAGAGCATCAAGTGTGCAATTGCTGGCAAGAATCTGTACATCAGGTTCTCCTGCAGCACGGGGGATGCCATGGGAATGAACATGGTTTCCAAGGGAGTGCAGAACGTCATAGATTTCCTAGGCAACGACTTCCCAGACATGGATGTTATTGGCATATCTGGTACTAATTTCTATCACTTATTCATCTTTCCTTTTCTTTACTCAACACTGCAAAGTGCAAACTAACTCATCATATTTACTTTACCTGAACAGGAAACTACTGTTCCGACAAGAAACCGGCTGCGGTCAATTGGATCGAAGGCCGTGGCAAGTCGGTTGTTTGTGAGGCTATTATCAAGGAAGAGGTAGTGAAGAAGGTTCTCAAGACCGACGTTGCTTCCTTGGTGGAGCTCAACATGCTCAAGAACCTCACTGGTTCCGCCATCGCTGGAGCTCTTGGTGGCTTCAATGCTCATGCCAGCAACATCGTGTCCGCTATCTACATCGCCACGGGTCAAGATCCTGCCCAAAATATCGAGAGTTCTCACTGCATCACCATGATGGAAGCAGTCAATGATGGAAGGGACCTTCATATCTCCGTCACGATGCCTTCCATTGAGGTAAACTTCACTTGTTTCCATTTCATTTTGGATGTGGTTGTTGGCTTTATTAGACATTCGTCCAAAACTGGCAATTTTAGGAGGGCCTACCGAATTTCAGACATTCATAATATCATAACATTATCGATAAACAACTCATGCCCACAATTTCCATAAACAGGATATATATTTGAATGATGACCATTGTTCTTGCATTAAATATGTTTGCCACGTTCCTATATAGGTTGGCACAGTCGGGGGTGGGACTCAACTGGGGTCGCAGTCGGCCTGCCTGAACCTGCTCGGAGTAAAGGGCGCCAGTAAGGAGGCACCAGGATCCAACTCCAGGTTGCTAGCTACCATTGTGGCTGGTGCAGTTCTCGCCGGGGAGCTGTCTCTCATGTCGGCTATCGCCGCCGGGCAACTCGTCAAGAGCCACATGAAATACAACAGGTCAAGCAAAGATGTGTCCAAGATGTAACTTCTGGTTAGCATTTCGATTCAAGCAACAACAATAATGATAATAATAATAATAATAATAATAATAATAATAATGCTAGTGTTGACCCATACTGGGATTACACTTCTTTTTTATTTGCATTTTGTTATTCTTGCAAGCAGTGCAAGGTTGTTATATATAATGGAAATCTTTGTATATACAGGGGAATACTAGTCCTAGAAAAACCAAAGGCTTCATCTACTTTTCTCTATCGTTGTTATTCTTATTTCTTCCACTGTATTTTCAATATTTTATAGAAAATTCCAAAATTTGGCTATTTGATTTGTTGTCCCTTTTAATAAACAATAATAATTTACTCCATTATTTGTTGTTTTTCCCACGCTCAACAGTATTCCGTCGTATTTGGTATTGGTACCGTGTGTGGGGTTTCTCTTTCGATTCCTGAAAATAAAAACAAGCATCGTAGTCTCATTTTATATAATTTTTTTAACACGAAAACTGTTATGAGTTCAATTTTGTGAAATAAATTTTGGATTCAACTCAACAAATGAAAAATAATTGAGACAGATTTTCGATCTTTCGACACATGAATAATATTTACAATTATTCCACATCATTAATCTTGCATATTTTTACATAAATTCACATATCTACAATAAAAACCATTTTCTTCATTAAAGAAAAGATGACATACACGAAATGGATGATGACCGCATTAAAATTCTCAATTGTGTCCAAATTTCAACATCCTGAATTTACATGCCATTTCGTAAGAATGGGGTTCGTTTCACTCGGCAAAGTGGAAAATGGATACTACAGGGAAAATAAGACACCTTAACAGGAAACTTTACAGTTTCAATAATAGGAGTAACGAAAACAAAAATAAACAAAGGGATTCTACAATATATTTAGAATCAAATATTTATTTAGATGGTTATGAAAAAATATAAATATTCATTCTGATACAGAAACCTAAAGGTCATCCACTGCAAATGTAGAACTAAAATTATCTATTAAATATTCCTTCTGGCCACAACATCGTTTCCTACGCATCTGCTTGCTCAAATGGTACTCGCACAAATAACTGCCCGTGCAAGGTCACCACGGCGGATGCCAGATGAGGATCGATTCTACTCGGTAAGGTGACAACCTGGGAATACAGACGAGAGAACCTCGTTCAAATACAAATTGCACAAGTTATGAACAATGTAAACAAGCCAAATCCACTCAAAATGATTTTTCTTCCAAGAAACAAAACAACAGGACAAGCAGATACCAAAACTATGTTATGGGCTCGGCCCACCCGGTCTTTCTGAAACCAAAATTTATGATAGGGCCGCTAAGATGAGCTTAGAGTTCACAAGTAACAAATCCTGCGTTCTTACTCTTGCAACAAACGTATGCAAGACAAACTTCACACATTCTTAGTATTCACACCACAATAGATCTAGTACAATAAACCTTGAATGAGATATCATAACCTTTTTAAATGGAGTGACACCCCATGGATTATCCTGCTCTTCTGGTTGCCCAGATATAACCAAACGCCCTGCAGGATCCGACTGTACACGCACCTGCCATAGAAAAAGAATGAGGCCATAATAACAAGTTCTTAGATCATATAAAGACGATGCCTTGAGTAGCTGCTTGGTCAAGTGATGCTCAAATATGAGCTCAAAAGAAATATGGTAAAATTTGATTTACATTAAAAAAAAAAAAAAACCAAACCAATAAAAGCACTCAGCAAAATTTGTCTACAGTCAAGTAAACTCGACGCCAGTAAATTGTTCCTTCCTATCCTCCATGATTTTTATTTATTGTGTCTAAGATAGAACGATAACAAATGACAACCAAAAGAATACAAAATGAACATAAGCCTGTTACTTGCCTCCTCACGCAAAAACCCGGGAACTAACGCATAGACTTCAAAGCAGTCTTTCTGCAAAAAAAACAATTACTTTGAGGTGTTAAATCGCAATGAAATTGCAAACACGCATCATTAATAATATGGAATGGTAAGAAAAACGCACAGTTCTTTGCACGTTGACCTTCACCCAATCAGCCGGGATACCAACATCCACAACCATCATCTCCTGTCTGTCCATAACACTAAACTTAATAAGTGGATGGAGAACAAGGCATGCAGAACTCGTGCATTCAAAACCAGCAAGTTAGTTGAACAGGGCATGTATCTAAATGATGAGGTAACCATATTGCTTTTAGTAGCCATTTAAATGTTAGTAAAGACCTACTTTGACAGAGAGAGAGAGAGAGAGAGAGAGAGAGAGAGAGAGAGAGAGAGAGAGAGAGGATAAGACATGATGATGAATCCAGGAATCGATAGTCTATGTATGATTATGATACATCTATCAACCCTATAGTTGGTTTCTACAAGATAAAAGATTGGAGCAGAAAAGCTAGTATTTTTTTTGTCAATATCATCTTCAATTTCTCATCAGAAAACATTTCCAGACATCACCTGTCAATGCCACCAAGACAGTCTCCCTACCAAGTAGGAAAATAATTGGCAGAAGGGAAACTGCGATTGATTTAAATTGGGTGTTCAATTATATCTTATATTTGTGGGGAGACTGATCTTTGGATTCAATGGAATGGCTGAAACCGTCGCAGTCATCAGTTATTATAAGTGGAAACAATATGCGACAAGGTTGGGGAGAGGATATGACTGCTTTAGCAGCAGCGGACGATATGAGTGGGTGGTGGAAATGTAGGGAAAGGGGGTCTTGGTGATTGGTACAAGCGAAAGTGGTACCATACAGATTAGGAAAGGTGGCACCAGTTCTAGGGGTAAACTTTGAAGTGGGCAAATAGGGTCTAGTAGCTGGGAGGTAGAGGTAAAGAGAGGGGTGACAGAGGTGAAGATATTAAGCCCCTTGGGACAAGAATATAAGATATTCTTCCAAAAAGAACAAGCAAAAAGTCCTGACGAACAATCCCCACAACAAAAGTATAGCTGCATGCAGGATGAAAAGGATTTTGCACAAGTTCCACATCATCCTGAACCAAAATTGAATAATGAAATCTTTTGCCAAGGCAATTCTGTCACCAGAAAGATAAAATTTGTCTAAGGTGTCAAAAGTTATATCCAGAACCCATAAGACATCAAATTACAAGATCTTAACTGTGGTTTTGATGCTAAACGTGCAACTTTGGCTGCTTGCTCAGCAGGAGATGATCCCTTACGCTTCAGAAAACCTTGGGCAATTACAAATACCAATGATGTAAAATCCAAGACATGAAGGAAAAAAATATAAATCCCTTCCCCAACTCAAAAGAAAATGAAACGCAAAACTACTTACCAATATTTCTCAAGTGTTTTTCACGCTTCACTGATGTAATTGGGTTCTTATCCTGTCGAAAAGGATATTTAACATTGGAACTATAATATAGGAACAAAAGATAGAAATCTCACTAGTGGTTAATTAAATTTGTTCCCACCAATTAATACAATCTTAATTGTTTAAGTGACCAGGCACAGATGGAGAGAACAGGCAAAAATGAAATTAACTGTGAGTTATACCTTAATGATTGGATCTCCAACCTCACCATGGCCAAGAAGGCGCTGGGAATGCCATCCCTGCATGGCACGAGCAGCGGCATCCCTTCTTGCCCTACCACCACCACCACTTGATCCTGAAGCATGGTTAAGATCCACCTGCAAGTATTGGATCACCAACTTTATAACAAATACAGTTTCTTGTCATCAGAAACTATTAAATCTTAAAAATATAACAATCCAGGAATATTACAAAACTAGTGATATAAAGAGATGTTACAGCATGGAATTTGACTTGCATCACAAGTACAGTATATGAAAAGGAGTTTGAACTACTATCACAATTAGCAAAGTCAAAAAAAGAAAAACAAAGGATCACTGACTCCCGAAACATGAGTAAAGTAGCTCACAAGTACATGTGAATATCTGCGCTACTATCACAATTAGGGGAAATCAATAAGGAAAAACATAGTGAATCACCTGATTCCCCGAAACAGGATCCGGTAAAGTAGCATCGGTGAACGGCAGCTCACCATTACGCATTTTGTGTTTTTCATACTCCAACAGCGCCTGCAAGACAAATCATCAGCTCTACATTGCAAGAAAAAAAGATTTATGACCATTGATAACCCACAATAGACATCAAACTGTCGATTATGATGGTCCATAATGCAGGCAGTGGCCAATAAGTAAAACTAATTGTACCAGTACAAAATCAAAGATTCAAAGAAAAACAAAATAAATGTTATTCACGACGACCAAATATCATAGAATATAATATGTTAAAATGTATGAAGAAAACTGTAAGGAGACTTCTTCATGGCACATCAAACATTACCAACTTCGTGCTTAGCAAGTTGCTAAAATAAGTAAATAACAGGCAAGGAATTGGGTCCAAATTTGACAGCAGAATAGCCATAAAACACTCCTAGTCCATTTCCTTATCATTGAGAGAAGAGAAAAACAACTCTGATGAGCAAAAATTTTCTCAGAAGCAGCACGAGGAGGAACATGGTATGACTGCTTCCCGATAGAGGAAAAAAGGTCGAACAAAAAAAAAGACAGTAACACACTACTTCCTAGACCTCAATAGTATTCAATGACTACCTTGTCTTACAGCTCAACCCGCTGGCAATGTTAAAAAAGAATACTCATCAGCCCTAATATGCCAGCTAAATGTGTTTAGCATTCTTTAACACTCCCTAGCATGTCAAACTCATTTTCGCAAGTAAAGTAATGACAAGACTTATCATACAGGTCACTTGTTCATTGTCACTCATATACAATCATACATAGGAAAGCTCTTGTTACAACTTCTTAAAAATGGTGTATTAGCTTCATGGAATTCATTCGGTTATTTGGATTAGGAAAAATAATCGACAAAAAAGAAGGTTCACATCTTCTGACCACATCTAGCAATAGCAATTTTGGTAAAACTCAGACGACGACACGACATGAATGAATATATTTATGAAGCTCCTTTTCATCACGAATAAATGACACTTCATTATACCATTCCAAGGGTCTGCTTGGCCCATTATACACAAACTGTTATGGACTATTATTAATAGTCCATAACAGAAACACATGTAATGCCAGAAAACAAGAAATAATAGCTCATAAACCGCCAATACATAAAAAAAACCACTTTACATTGATAAATCATGAAAGAAATTTGTTATCATAACCTTCTCATAGAAACCTCGAAACGTCCAAGAAACAGTGGTGCAGGTCCTGTTTAAAGTAGCAAACGATATTTAGATGTGTAGGTGTCCATTCCAAAGAAAGTAACTGCAGAAATGTGTAGATTATGACATGGTCCATGAGAGTGCAGTAATAAGCATACAAGTGGTCCTAAGTACACTAAAGATATCTGATTTACTCATAGAATACAAATAAAGGGTTTGTACTCACTTGGGAGGCCTAAAGGATTCTCCAACTTGACGCCACAACTTCAATGAAGTCACCTACAAATTGAGAAACAAGATGAAGGCTATAAAGGTTCGCATCATACTAATCAATTAAAACTTTTTAAAGAAAATACACGAATTAAAGCAAAAAAGAACAAGTTGGCATTCAAAAAAGTAGTATAGGTATAGCCATAAATCAATGATCCCTTAATCAAAGCCTCTAATTCTTCATATGATTGTTTTCCATACCATACACAACCAAGTATAACCGATTAACCGTTAACGTGGTTATCAACCTACAGTAATTAGCATCCCATACACATTGTGACAAATTAAAATAGAAAATAACATTGATTGCAGCTGGGAAATAAAGCAAACATCATCAGGTTGACTTTATTTCAAACAGATATAGTTTTCTTAAGTCAGTACACCACCTTTTTTCCTTGAGCAATTATCATTATGCTTCTTGTATATCCATAATATACACTTCTAACAAGTCACCAAACGAGAAGGCATTCTTTGCATCTAGTTGAAACGTGGACCACTCCTTATTCATGACAATGGAGGGATAAAGACTCAAGTTGTATTCAGTCAATCAACAGGGAAGAATCTCAAAATAACCTACATCATTCATGTGTATTTAGCAACTAAGTTGCCTTGATACCCATCACTTATATGATTGGGTTTGTATTTGACAGTAAAGACCTAAGACTGGCCAACCACGTGTATGTGTTGAGGAATGCAGGTGATGGTCGGGATCTATGCTTAATGGCTTAGTGTTGGTCAAGATCGCGGGAGCATAATACATTCATTCCTTTGTCGATGCAATTGCAATGGCATGCGCATTGGGATGAAAACTGTAAACATCCTTGGAAGAAGGATCAATTAGTGAAAGACGCGGAATGGAGAGATTGATTCAACAATATCAGTTAATTGTTAAAGTATTCAATTTTATATAGCATAAAACATAGTTCTTTAACATAATATATAAGCATTATTCTCTAAAAGAAACAATTCTCTTCTTCCGATGTGAAATAAGAGGTTTAAATGTATTTAGCAAAAGTTCAAACTAGATAGGGAACAAGAGTGTGGTAGCAGTTGAAAATGCATGGCGAGAAACAAAAAAAAGTACTCAAATTTTCAAGATATGTGATGAACTCATAGCTCAGCTTAGTTTACCAGCTTTAGCAAGGTTCAGATGAACTAGTAAACATGTTTGCCTTTCAAAAAATGTATGCTTCCTTTTGTTCGGTGGCTTATTCTAATGCAGACACAAGGCCATAGACCGACCTTGAATCCTTGACTGTAGAGTCGTATCAAAGCATTAAAATGCACATTAGCCCACTATTATAGCTCGTCTCATAGCCAACACCTTTAAATAGAATATAGAAATATAGCTTATCCTAAACAGGAAGGACCCTAACTAGGCTGACAGGTGTAAGGGTATTCCCACAAAGTACTAGCATTCTTAATAATCATATCAAGGAAACAAAAATCTGCTGGACAAGTGACGAGAAAAAATTAAGAGAATGTCATCAGCCGTTAATGTAGGGGCATGTTCAAGCTTGCGTTAAAACCTTTCGTTGTTGACTTCCCAAGCACCAATAAATGAACAGAGGATATAGTAAGTAGTAACTTCATTTTAGTCAAGTCATGGTGAAAGATGATTTCATAGAACAAACAATAAGAACAAGCAATCTCGGGCAAACCTGTTCATAGCCACCGAGTCTGATCACGGCTCTCCACAACCTGTTTCAAATGGAATGTAATAAAAAAAAACTGGATATTTAAAAATGTACACTTGCTGCAAAATGACTAAAAGTATACTTACTTGAGGCAATTCAATGGCTCTTGATAGAATTTTGGAGGCTTAAACTCCAAGCACCTTTCTCTATGGAAAGTTTCAAGCTCCTTCATAAACGCAGCCTGGTCCTCTTCTGTTCCCGATTCATTCCCTGTAACATCATTCGCATCCAATAGGAAATGTTTAGAAGGGGTTCCAAGTCCAGTTTCGCGTGTTCCATTAAGTTTGGGTTCATGCAACTCTTTCTCCATCGACCGCTGCACCTTTGTATCCGAAAATACCCCATTTAGCACACCATTCCCGTTCTTGGTCGCAACCACCTCCTCTTTCACCCCGTATACCGTTTCCTCCTCTTCTTGGACATTTCTCCTTGGATTCAAATCATCGCTCAGTTCCTCCTCCCCAGATCCATTCTCTGCAGATGACAAAATCCCCGGAACCAGCTCCGCTGATTCTTCTTCCAGCTTCACGGGTTCTGCTTCTACGGTCGTCAATCCCCTGTCCAACACTATTATATCTTTGGAATTATCATCTACAGTGAATAGAACTTTTCCCTCAGCCCCGTCTTCCAGCACTTTAGAATTCCCATTCACATGTCCGGCGGCATGGGAATCATCTTTCACGATACTTTGTCCATTTTCTCCCTCTACTTCGTTCCGAACTTCCGTATCCTTGGTTTCTTGAAACTCTTCGTTTGTAATGATTGTTGTCCGAATATTATCAGGAGCAGCGGCTGCCGCACCTCCATGTGCAGCTTCTCCTTCATCCTCCATCCCAGTTCCTTTTTTAGGGGGGAAAATCCCTAATTAACGTATTCCCGAACCCTAATTCGAACACATTTGAAAGCCAAAATTCGGTGTCCCGTAGCGGAGGCAATGCGAAAGGAAAATAATGTGGGAATCACAGCACCCACCGCTTACAATACAATACAATACAATACAATACTCGTGCCAAAGCACTAATTATTATCACGAGGTCATTTGCACTCGGCCTGTGCATTTAAGTAAAACATTTTTTAGCTTACAAATTTATTTTTTATGTTTTGAGAATTGATATTATGATTTAAAAAAAAACTCCAAATTTTGTTAATCACAATCTAACCTAACTTTTTAAATTCAGTAAGAGACCAATATATCCCTTACTACTTTTATTAATTTTTATAGCATATGCACCCAATAAAACCTCTATTAAATATTTTTTGTATTTTATTCATAAAATTTCATGACATGATTTTTATTTCTTTCATTTACTTGTTTTTTTCCAATTTACTATAATTAAAAATATTTTCTACTTTCCTAAAAAAAAAATATTTTCTACGACATGTTATTTTCATATAATACGTATAATTATTAAATGTTAATACATTCGATATTTATTCTAGTAAAATATTTTTAATTAGAATGAAGGAATGTTTTTTATTTAAATCTTTTTATTTTTTATGAGTTTTTGTGCCATAATTTCTCTAGTTTTTAATATAAATAGAATAATAGCTTTAAAATTATAAAAGTTAAATTCAATTCATGAATAATAAAAACTTCAAATAAATTCTTAACTTTATTAAGATACAGCTTTTTCAGAATAATTATATATAAATGTATAGAATTTCAATTCAAAATTTTATCTTTTAAATTAAAAAATGTTGAACTCAATAAAAAATTAATTTAATTAATTGAAAAAACTTTTGAAAATATTATTTGGTTTCCATTAAAAATTTGAAAAGTAGCGAGAGTAGTGAGAGTAGTGATCGTTCCCATGAGAAATGTGAAATTTAATTGTGTTTCTTAAAATAAAGTAAAAGAGGATTTGAGTTTTGAAATTAACTACTAAAAATTTAAAGCAATTTAAATTTAATTCTTATCACTAACATGCAATATTAAGAATAGGAAAAATCAATAGAGTAACAAGCATTGGTATCAGTCGACTACATTCTTGAAATTATTCATTCGATCATCGATTATCTAAAAATAATTAATTCCAATAGAATATTCATCATTGGAAATTAAATTCCTGTTTCACCTTATTCTTAGTTAACTACATACAAGCGTTCTAAATTAACCCTTACCAATGAATCAACACAATACAAGCGATTATAATTAAATCCAAGGCAGCATGCAAACTAGTAAAACTGATGAATCTAGACAATACATACACAAGCGTGTGTATTTAATCTAGTCAATTGTTGTTCCTACAATTTAATAAACTCACAAGAGGACGATTATTAATTGCAGTTGCTTCACAAATTAGGTGATTCAAACAATTACGGATTTGAATTTTAATTTAGCAGTAGATTGTAAAGCGAAATCCTAGGGTGATCAATCCGAAAATCTCACATACAAGCATGAAATAATCCAAAACAATTTTTGATGCTCAATAATAATTAAACACTAAAAATTTGAATCTCATAAATAAATAAATTTAAGGGCTTGCCTTCCTCTACCAAGTTCTAAAGTCTAGCCACAAAGATTCATGAAAACAAGAAAAATCAAAAGAAGAGAAAAAATGTAAGAAAAGTTGAAATAAAACCTAGCCGCCAAGGAATACTTGATGTTCACCAACCCTTCAAGTCTGATGATATCTCTAAAAATCGGAATAAAAGTCTTAAATAAAGACTAGAGTCCTCAAAAATAAAGTTTTTTAATTAACAGATTTTTTCCCGAACTGCGCGGCCCGATCGATCGGTGAAGTTCAACAGATCGATCGGCCAAAACTCTGTCCAACTTTTCCGCATTTTCTCTTCCTGTCGCTCGATCGGTTGAGTTTATCAGATCGAGCGGCCAAATCTCTGTTTTCAATTCTTCCTTGTCCATGACGCCCGCTCGATCGGTGGAATTCAACAGATCGAGTGGCCAAATCTCTGACTTCATTTTCCAGTCAAATTGTTATATCCTACACAATAAAATCGGAAGCATGTTATGCAGACACGATATATAAAATACGAACAAAATACTGAATTAAAACACATAAATGAATGCAAAACATCAACAGAATGATATTAAAATATGCAATACAAACATGACTATCAAATTCCCCCACACTTAATCCTTGCTCGCCCTCGAGCAAGTCTTGCAAAAACAAAATGAAAATATAACAAAAGCATAAGTAATGACGAATCATGACATCATAGCCTCAGAGAAGGTCCTCACACAAATAACAAGTTTACTAATACTCTCGATTTTCCATGATACACCTCCAGTCGAATGTGAACGTGTATGTGTGTCATGTTACCCCAGTTACATGCAACTTCAAAAGGCATAGTTTTAAGACTGTTTAACGACCTATAACAATTCAGTGTAAGATTCACCATCAAGAACTCTCCTCTCAACAATCCCTTAACACAACACGACTTTCTTGAGATAAAATTATGCACCGTTGGATTTTGCACCCAACATTTTTAGAGTCCCAATAATTATCTGCATACTTAGCTATAACTTTGATAAGATTCGAATTTCAATCTCATCGTCTATAGCCCGGATGGAACTACAATTCCCATTGGATCCGCAAAATTAGTTATGGAACAAGATAAATAGGATTTCAATCTTCTTGCTCATAACCCGGATGGAATTGTTATTGATTTCCAAAAAATTTCTATAAAATAAGATATTTTAACAGGTGCGCCCAAGATCGTAAATGTCATGTCAAAATGATTATCAAGATTCAAAAAACTATCAAGCTCCACAGACACTTATTGTCGTGCAATGGTCCAACAGACATCAACATCATCTAATACATCGCTACAATTCACCGGTTAAACATGCGTACTTAAAATTATTCACAATTCAACCTACGGTTTCTCATATCCAATCAATAGGAAATTTTTTTAAAAATTTTTATTCTTTTTTACTTCATCATCATAGGCTAGAAATCATCCTCAACTTATGCATACGAAACAAACATGAAACAAAAACAAGACAATGCATGAAATAAATGCAGAAATGCAAAACAAAATGCCAAACAATAAATACACCCCCCACACTTATCTAAAGCATTGTCTTCAATGCTTCAGAACACAAAAACACAAACACAACAACACAAAGAACAAAATGACAATGTGATGCAAATGTAAAACAGAACTCCCCTGGTTAAAGTATTGGCGGTGTCGTCCTCTTCGACGTCTGACAAAATAACAGAATAATCATTTTGAAACTCGGGTTGCGGAGGTGGCGGCACTCGGTTCTAAAAACAACAAAAATAAAACAAAAAAAAACTAAATGAAAGGAAAGAACACTGGGTTGCCTCCCAGCCAGCACCTCTGTTTACAGTCTTCGGACCGACTACATGCTTCAGTTCCTCATGGTGGTTCATATCTAATTCTCTTGTCCACCTTCACCCATTTGAGCACTTTCACAGTTAATTTTTGTCTTTTCTTTGAATTCCTAGAAATCCTAAGCTCTTCAGCTTTGGGTGTCTGCAGATTAGAAAGAGAAATTTTAACAGGTCTTGCCATTACTTCCTTCAACTTACCCTCGTTCACAACTTTCTTATGTTCGTGACAAGTAATCAATGATATCAAGATTATTAACAACACTTTCACAACTAGAAAAATTCAGGTTATCAAAAATATTAAACTTGATAATCTCCCCATCGAATTCCATAGTGAGAGTACCATTATTAACATCTATAACAGACTTTGAAGTTTTAAGAAATGGTCTTCCTAGCAAAATTGGGCTCTTCAAATCATTGTTTTTCATGTCAGCACATAAAAATCAGCAGGAAAAACCAAATTACCAACTTGCACAAAAACATCCTCTATCACACCCCTAGGATAAATAGTAGATCTATCAGCCATCTGGATAACAGTTGCAGTTTCATTCAAAGACCTTAGTTTTAAGGAAGCATAAACAGAGTATGGTATGACATTAATCGATGCTCCTAAGTCTAACATGGTCATATCAAGCTGAACATCTCCTATTTTACAAGGAATCGAAAACATACCTGGATCCTTGCATTTTGTGGGTATTTTTCTTTGAATCACAACAGAAATTTGTTCTCCCAATTCAACTTTCTGGCATCCCTTCAGTTTGTGTTTTCTTTTCGCAGTACAAAATTATTTTCAAAATTTAGCATAATGAGGTACTTTCTTAATAGCATCTAACAATGGAATATTTACCTCACATCTACGAAAAGTGTCATACATCCCCTTAATACATTCATCCTTCTTAGACTCTTTAAACGCAAGGGGAAAAGGGGCTACAGGTTTATACTCAGAAATGGGAGGGAACTTACCTCTTGGGGTGTCTTTTTGACTTGGCTCACTCTCTTCTACCTTATATTCCTTCACATCTTCATTGTGCACTGGTTCTTACACCACTTCTTCATGAACCTTCAACTCTCTTCCACTCCTCAAGGTGATTGCACTTACATTTTCTTTTGGATTCAGCACAGTCTGAGATGGTAAACTGTTAGAATGTTGTGCTTCCAACCTGTTAACTGCGGTTGCCAACTGCCCCACCTGAGTGTTCAAGTAATGGATACTTGCTCTCGTTTTCTGTTGGAAATTTAAAATATTAGTTGCAAGATCCTTAACAATGTTTTCTAAAAATGACCAGGAGATGGAATTTGAGGACGTTGTGGTGGAGGATGATACGTTTGCCTATATGCTTGATTATTCGGTTGCACATGAGGTGCAGGATGATTCACTGGAGGGTTTTCGTATCTAAGATTGGGATGATCCTTCCAACCTGGATTGTATGTGTTGGAATAAGGATCATACTTCTGTTGTGGAGGCCCGGGAAATCCTACAGTGACATTCACTTGTTCGACCATTTCCTCTTGAAGTGTGGGACACATGTCAGTTGAATGCCCCATCACCGCACAAATTCCACATTTTTTTCACATTCTGTCCATTTTCTACAACCATTTGACGCACAAGAGATGCCAGATCAATTAGTTGTTGTTCAAGGGAGAAACATTTACCTCATTACCCCTTCTAGGTGCAGAATCACTTCTGTTGGTGCCAAATTGCTGAGAATTGGCAGCCATATTCTCTATTAGGTTCCTTGCAGCTTGCAGTGTTTTATCAACAAACACTCCTCCACTGGCCGCATCTAGCATACTACTATCATGAGGCAACAAACCTTCATAGCAATATTGGATTAAAATATTTTCACTTATCTGATGTTGCGAACAGCTAGCACACAAATTTTTGAACCGCTCCCAATATTCGTGAATTGACTCTCTTGTATAATGTTTGATGTCATAGATCTCTTTCCTGATGTTTGCTGCTCTAGACGCTGGAAAACATTTTTCCAGAAAAATTCTCTTCATTTCTGTCCAAGTAGTGATGGATCCAGGAGGTAGGTAGTATAGCCAATCCTTCGCAGCATTCTTTAACGAAAGCGGAAAGGCTCTCAGTTGGATCTGCTCCTCTGTTACTCCATGGGGTTTCAAGCTTGTGCACACCACACAGAATTCCATCAAGTTCTTGTGGGGATCCTCACCTGCGAGACCATGAAAAGAAGACAATACATGAATTAATCCGGATTTTAACTCAAATGTAGCATTATTTTCTAGAGTAGAAAAAGTAATGCATAAAGGCATCTGGGTTAAATCAGGAGTGCTCAGTTGTCTCAAGATCAGATTCGCATTGTCAGCCATTGCTCTTGTAAGATTTTCAGCCTGTAGCTCGTCCTCTTCTTGTCTCCTACGAGCTTCTCTCCTTCGCCTATGCAAAGTTCTTTCTATCTCCGAATCGTAGAGGAATTCCTCTTCAGAAGATTCTCCTGTAAGCATTAACAAACCCGAGAAGCACTGGGGGAAAGAAAATAAACAAAATAATGAAAAGAAAAAAAAAAGAACACAATCAAATTAAACGTCTTCCCAGGCAACGACGCCAAAATTTGGTAACGCTTAGTCGTTTCGCATCCAAATTACTCGACTCAACTCAGATAAAGAAAATATGCAGTAGTGAGAGTAGAGATCGTTCCCACGAGAAAAGTGAAATTTAATTGTGTTCCTTAAAATAAAGTAAAAGGGGGTTTGAGTTTTGAAATTAACTACTAAAAATTTAAAGCAATTTAAAATTAATTCTTATCACTAACATGCAATATTAAGAATAGGAAAAATCAATAGAGTAACAAGCCTTGGTATCTGTCGACTACACCCTTGAAATTATTCATTCGATCATCGATTATCTAAAAATAATTAATTCCAATCGAATATTCATCATTATAAATTAAATTCCTGTTTCACCTTAATCTTAGTTAACTAGACACAAACGTTCTAAATTAACCATTACCAATGAATCAACCCAATACAAGCGATTAGATTTAAATCCAAGGCAGCATGCAAACTAGTAAAACTGACAAATCTAGACAACACATACACAAGCGGATGTATTTAATCTAGTCAATTGTTGTTCCTATAATTTAATAAACTCACAAGCGGACGATTATTAATTGCAGTTTCTTCACAAATTAGGTGATTCAAACAATTACGGATTTGAATTCTAATTTAGCAGTAGATTGTAAGGCGAAATCCTAGGGTGATCAATCCAAAAATCTCACATACAAGCATGAAATAATCCAAAATAATTTTTGATACTCAATAATAATTAAACACTGAAAATTTGAATCTCACAAATAAATAAATTCAAGGGCTTGTCTTCCTCAACCAAGTTCTAAAGTCTAGCCACAACGATTCATGAAATTCTCAAGAAAAATCAAAAGAAGTGAAGAAATCTAAGAAAAGTTGGAATAAAACCTAGCCGCCAAGGAATACTTGATGTTCACCAACCCTTCAAGTCTGATGATATCTCTAAAAATCGGAATAAAAGTCTTAAATAAAGACTAGAGTCCTCAAAAATAAAGTTTCCTAATTAACAGATTTTTTCCCAAACTGTGTGACCCGATCGATCGGTGAAGTTAAATAGATCGATGGGCCAAAACTCTGTCCAACTTTTCCGCATTTTCTATTCCTGCCGCTCGATCGGTTGAGTTTATCAGATCGAGCGGCAAAATCTCTGTTTTCAATTCTTCCTTGTCCATGACGCCCGCTCGATCGGTGGAATTCAGCATATCGAGCGGCCAAATCTCTGACTTTATTTTCCAGCCAAATTGTTACATCCTACACAATAAAACCGGGAGCATGTTATGCAGACACGATATATGAAATACAAACAAAATACTGAATTAAAACATATAAATGAATGCAAAACATCAATAGAATGATATTAAAATATGCAACACAAACATGACTATCATGGGCTTATAAAGAATATAGAGAACAAATATAGTGATTTTAGGATCAAAATGAACATACTTATACCAATACCTGTTGGAAGGTATTTATAGGCCTTAAAATGAGATGGGTTGTAGTGACCCGCATCGTGATCACCTACTAATCAAAAGTTTAAGCATGCATTTAACTTAATTAAATAAATCAAAAATTAAACAACGGAAAACTTAAACAACAATAAAATATTGTTTACAACCATATCGAATAAATCCAGTGTATTAACCCAAATACAACAGAAACAAAAGCCTAGACAAAGCCCTACTGGTTATCCAATGCCTAAGCCCTCCTTGAACCACCTGCATTGTGGGGATCCGGGTTGCTAATCTTATTTTGGGGAAATTTATAATTAAACAACATACGTTCAAATTAAATCAATTAATTAATACCAGATTTTTTTTATACATGTCTTGCACGCGCGCGTGAGGAGCATCTCGCGCGCGCGCGAGACGAGCTCTCGCCCGCGCGCAAGGCATCAAACCAACGAACTCTGGATGCATTTTGCTTAGGCGAAGTCTGCCCAGCCAGAAACATGGAAACCTACCTCTGATGCTTTCCATTTCATTTTGTACTATACATAAAATTATTATCTCATATAATCTTGTCAAACTAAAAATTCAAACATATATATTCATACATGAACATAGTGTTCTAGAATACACAATATGTACCAAGCTAAAAAATTACGAATATCAAACATATATACAATATCTAGTTTTCTAACATGTTTGATACAAGATCTACTACATCAACTGCTAAACCCGAATCACCACATGCTAATAGTCTATCTCAAGCTATCCCTGTTGCTTCTGACCAGCTCCTGCCCCACCTATTGCCATGCACACATACAAAACAAAGCAATAGCCGGATAACTCCAGTAAGAATAAAATCCCAGTATAAATAACAAAACATGCAATATACTAAACATTAATGCAATGCATGTTTCAATAGCAGGCTATCAATTCTGATATCAAACAAATATCGGTTCTTGGGATCCCAAGGAAATAAAATCTCAAACCAACACCAACTCACCCAATAGAGGTGAAGTCAAGTATTTTATTTCCTCTGACTTTGGTGCAACTATAGTGAGTCTTCTGGCTCTGGAAGTAACTCTACATTCCGTGTCACTCTACTACAACCCTCCAAACTTTATATGCACTCTAGGCCAATCAGCCCTCTATGATTTTCAGGTTTGAGTTCAAGATGAATGCAACATATTCTGTATACATTAAATGCTATAAAACATCTTGAACATTTAATCAAAGAATCAAACCAAACAATAACAAGTATCAAAATCACATAAAAGCATAGAAGAACACAAGTATGTGGTTTAAAAGGGAATACTCGAAAATCATAGCTATTTTGAGTATTCTATCCCATATGGATTAGCTGTCATTTATACCTTTCAATGTCGAGTCTGAAAGTACTCCAATTCTGAAAATATAAGATCAAAATTGCATATCAAAATCTGTTCGACGTCGTTGCAATTAAATCAATCAAACTACTTCAAACCTCAAGCTTTTCTATTCCTATTCGAACGTTGAATTCCCGAGTTCGAAAACTTCAAAACAAGTCTGAAAATGAAGTATCATAAGCTCAAATATCAACTAACTATTCAATCTAGAGCATAGCTAATTCAATAGGGTTGAACGTATAGCAATTCTGAAATTGACGGCGTAACGGCTAAGAAATGGCAACCGAAACAATATCCAAAGTAATATACCAAACCAACCACACCATAATCTTCAACATATAATCAATATACATACACGTTCAGAAACATATCAGAATTGTAGATTTCAAATTTTGCTTCAAAAAGTCATATAAAATCCGAATGAGAGTCTTTTTCCGAACCGTCTGCAAATACGTAACAGGTACTAGTTCAAGCACATATAGAATAAAAAATAATAACAACCCATCTTCAACATAAAATAAAATCTGAGAAAAATGAATGAAACTTGTACCAAAACGTAGCTCTCGGAGCGGTGTTCGCAGATATATATTTATCTCGAAGTTCTGACGGCCGGATCGAAAATTCTCGGAGCTTTTGTGGCTGAAAATGGAGTCTTGGGGTTTCTTCTTTTTCTGTCCTCTTCAATCTGATGTTCACGTGAATTTTAAGAAGAAAACAAGTGGGCTTTAGATATATATTAGCCAAATTGTAGTTTAGTCCCTGAACTTTTGGCTATTTGCAATTCAGTCCCCCAAAAAAGAGATTTAATTCAATTTCAATCATTATTCATTTAAGAATATTAGAATTTAATTCTAAACTCTAAATATTCCCAAATTAAATATTCTTGGATTAAAATTAAATAATCTCGGGCCTTACATTTCTTCTCCTCTAAGACATGAGTTCGTCCTCGAAATCATAAGAAATTTGTATATGCAATCTGTATACACATAAGAGAATGAAATAACAGAAAACAAAATAAGAACTCACATCAATGAAACAACTCTGGAAATCTGTGTCTCATATCTGACTCAGTCTCCCAAGTCGCTTCTTCAGTGCCATTTCGACTCCACTGAACTTTGACTAGCTGAATCATTTTGTTTCTGAGCTGTTTATCTTTGCGATCAAGAATCTGAATAGTTTGCTCAAAATAAATGAGAGTCTCGTCAATTTCAGCTTCATCAGGCTGAAGAATATGGGAAGGATCAGGCTGATACTTCCACAGCATAGTGACATGGAATACATCATGAATACCAGACAAGGATGGAAGAAGAGCGACTCGATAAGCAAGATCACCTATCTTCTTGATAATCTCATAAGGACCGATAAAACGTGGAGATAACTTTCCTCTCTTGCCAAATCTGACTGTACCTCTAAAAGGTGAAAGTTTCAAGAAAACTATGTCTCCCTGATCAAAAGATAGAGGTCGTCGTCTGATATTCGCATACTTTTCTTGTCTATCCTGAGCTATTTTCATTCTTTTCTGTATAAGCTTCACCTTTTCAGTCATTTCTCGGATCATATCAGGCCCAACATCTGGTACGTCTGAGATATCATCCCTATATAACGGTGATCTACATTTATTTTCGTACAGTGCTTCGAATGAAGCCATGTCAATACTAGTCTGATAGCTGTTATTATAAGAAAATTTTGCAAGTGGTAATGAATCTTGCCAACTAGTACCAAAGTCTAGTACTACAGCTCTCAGCATATCCTCAAGTGTCTGGATAGTCCGCTCTGACTGTCCATCTGTTTGAGGATGATATGCAGTACTCAGATGCAATTGAGTACCAAGAGCTTGTTGCAAGCTATGCCAAAAGTGTGATGTAAATCTAGGATCTCGATCTGAAACGATAGATTTAGGCACACCATGTAATATTACCACTTCTGTGACGTAGATCTCTGCCATCTGATCATGTCTGTATGTCATTTTGTATAGAATAAAGCATGCTGATTTCGTCAACCTATCAATAATCACCCAAATGGCATCGCACCCTCTGGATGAACGTGGTAGCTGTGTAACAAAATCCTTAGAAATATGATCCCATTTCCACTATGGAACTGATAAACTCTGCAATAAACCACCTGGCTTCTTTCGTTCAGCTTTTACTTGTTGGCAATTTAAACATCTGGATACAAATTCAGTCACATCCAACTTTATCTGTTTCCACCAATGCTGCATCTTCAGATCATTATACATTTTTTTGCCTCCAGGATGAATACTGAATCTACTGCTGTGAGCCTCTTTCAATATTTTCTATTTCAAGTCTGAAACATTTGGAACAACCAATCTGTTATTCACATATAACACATCATCAGCACTGACCTGATATTCAGATTGATTTCCAGATCTGACCATAACAATCGATTTCTGAATCTTCTGATCCACTTTCTGTGCTTCTTTGATTCTCATCAAAAGTTCTGGCTCAGCTTTCATAGCACAAACACGAATAGTGTTGGAAAACGGTGTTCAGATCAATCAGAATTGATACCCGGTGCAGCGGAAGTTTTAAAATTTTATATGGAACGATTCCATATCATGGGTATCAAAACTTTACGATTAAATTGTGCGTGTAAAAATTAAATAACAATTAAATTTTTACCTTGAATCTCGAAACGAGATTATGGACACCAACAGATAACTCTGCTCTTGTTGTATATCCCAGGAACTGATGGACGAACAATTCTTCAATCAGGTCCACGAACAGAAGTTTAATCCCTCTGATAGATTGCACTAGAAAATCTATCAGAAGTTTCTACGAAGAGAATTAACGAATTTTATCCGTTAAACCAGACTGCAAATTCGAAATTCACAGGCTGGAATTTTCAGAGAGAAAACACAGAGAGGGGCGGCCACTCTAGGTCTCAAAAACCCTAGTGTTCGAAATTATGAGCCTCTGTTTTCTAATTTCTGTACTGCAATAACTTATTTATAATGTGGGCTGCTAACAGCTTAGGGCCCATTAGTCATAAGTTCAAGCCTGACAAGCAAAGCCTGCATGTTCAGAAATTAATATAAAATTCATCGTGACTCAGATTGATAAACCAATTTTACCAATGTGCACAGAAACCATTTATGCATCTTTTAAAGTCAAGATAAATTTTTTGAATCCGAATTCAGTGATTTCCAAAAATGCCCATCCCTATGTCATTTTAGGAAATCTTACTCTTCTACTCTGATATAAGAAGTCCTACTTCTTTGTTTATTAAATTTAACTCTTTAAATTTAACTATCTCAACGGGGATTAAAAATCCATTACTTGTGTGACCCTCAATGGTTCAGGGATACAGCTAGCCGTGGGCTCACAACTCCTTGTGACTCGGAACAACAATTTCCGACTTGCCCATCGAATCATGGTAAGAGCGCCTAGCAACATCGCCCCATGATTCCCTAGGTATCACTGATAGTGCCTGCAAGAACCAATAGATTTTGGTTAGCGTACAGTACGGTCCCTTCATCCATATATCCCGATCGAATCAACAACCATTGGTAAATCGAGAGTCGTTCGAGATTTGATAACTATGCAATGCAACTTGAAGATCAAATAGTGACATCGCATGTGCTACTAAGAAACCATTTCTTAAAACACATCATGTACTCTGGCCAGAGATTCGTCACACTAATATCTCCTCAGATTGCATAGGATATCCACACTAGCAAGTATGTGGTGAATCCTTGACAATAAAGCATCGACTCCTATATGTGTCGTAACTGTACCCAATCCCGACACCTGATGACCCCAATAGAGTCGGTAAACGAGTCAAAGTACAGTACTAGCATATAGAGTCTCAATGATGTTTTAAGTAGTAAGGACTAATGGTGTACAATCAAAACTGCGGACTTTATCCACTCGATAAGTGATAACCACTTGGAAAGTCCGGATAGGGTAGTTCGATCATTTATCGTATGAATATCCATTTGCATGCTTTGAACATCTCTATGTTCCATACCAATGAAACGTGGTACTCGGCATCGCAAATGCTAGTCTCAATCTCGAGCGATCCTTATCCTTATTAACGGACGGCTCAATCGACTAGGAACTGTTTAGAATATACAGTGACTATAAGATGTGTTTCATGATAGCCATCCCCATGTGCCACCACATCTTACATACACTATAGTATATTCAAGGTTTTCATCTAAACATCTTATAGTATGTCACAACATAATAATATGATAAAAGATAAAGTAAACGCCATTATAAAAGTGTAAATTATATTAAACAAAAGATTGTTTATACATAGAGTCATAAAAGCCCTTAGCCACAAGTTGGCTCACCGGGCACCCACTCTTTCAATCTCCCACTTGCCCTATAGCCAACTAGTCATACTACGCAGTCCCATTGCTTCGCGATGTTTGTCAAATAATGGTCCTGACAAGGGCTTAGTAAGTGGATCAGCGATATTGTCTGCAGAGGCCACTCTCTTGACAGTGATGTCACCTCTTTCCACGATCTCCCGGATGATGTGGTATTTCCTCAGTACGTGTTTGGATCTTTGATGAGACCTTGGTTCCTTTGCCTGAGCAACGGCACCCGTGTTGTCACAGTACACCGGGACTGGACCAACAACTTCAGGAATGACGCCCAACTCTTGGACGAAATTCCTTATCCAAACGGCCTCTTTAGCAGCAGCTGATGCCGCAATGTATTCTGCCTCAGTGGTGGAATCCGCTGTGGTGTCCTGCTTGGAACTCTTCCAAGAGATAGCACCGCCATTGAGCATGAACACAAATCCAGAGGTTGACTTCGAGTCATCCACGTCACTTTGGAAGCTAGAGTCGGTATAGCCTTCCAATTTCAGTTCTCTTCCTCCATATACCATGAACATATTCTTAGTCCTTCGTAAGTACTTAAGAATGTCCTTCACGGCTTTCCAATGCATTTGACCGGGATTGGCTTGATATCTGCTCGTGACACTCAGAGCAAATGCTACATCCGATCTGGTAGATATCATCCCATACATGATACTACCTATGGCTGACGCATATGGTACATGTGTCATTTTCTCTATCTCTTCATTAGTTTTGGGACACATGGACTTGGATAGAGAAACTCCATGACACATAGGTAGATGTCCTCTCTTGGACCCATCCATTGAAAACCTTTTCAATATAGTGTCGATGTAGGTTGCTTGAGTGAGTCCTATCAATCTCTTAGATCTATCTCTATAGATCTGTATCCCTAGAATATAGGATGCCTCACCCAAATCCTTCATCGAGAATCTACCTGATAACCATATCTTTGTTGAATGAAACATCCCTACGTCATTCCCAATGAGTAGGATGTCATCAACATAAAGTACTAAGAATGTCACAGCATCCTTAACTACTTTCTTGTACACGCACGGTTACTCCGGGTTCTTGATGAAACCAAAATCCTTTATTGTTTCATCAAATTTCTGGTTCCAACTTTTTGATGCTTGTTTGAGACCATAGATTGATCTCTGAAGCTTGCATACCTTATGCTCGCTTCCCATGGATGTGTATCCCTCAGGCTGCGTCATATAGATCTCTTCCTTAATGTTTCCATTAAGAAATGCAGTCTTCACATTCATTTGCCATATCTCATAGTCATACCAAGTAGCTATGGCAATAAGGATTCTTATGGACTTGAACATTGCAACTGGTGAAAAGGTTTCATCATAGTCAACTCCTTGTCTTTGAGTATAACCTTTCGCCACCAATTGTGCCTTGTAGGTCAATACCTTACCATCAGGCCCAAGCTTTCTCTTGTAGATCCATTTACACCCTATTGGAACAATTCCATCGGGAGGATCTACTAAAGACCAAACTTGGTTTGTATGCATCGAATCTATTTCCGACTGCATAGCTTCAAGCCATAAATTTGAATCCGCATCAGAAATTGCTTCCTTGAAGTTTCTTGGATCACATCCAACATCGGGTTCATCTTGATCCCCTTCAAGAAGAAGACCATATCGAATAGGAGGTCTAGAAGTCCTCTCGGATCTTCTAGGTATAGGCGTGTCCATCAATGGTTCCTGAGGTGTAGGATCATTATTTTGTATCTTGGGTTCTTCTCGAATTTCTTCGAGTTCCATCATCTCGCCTTTCTTATCCAATAAGAACTCCTTCTCCAAGAAGGTGGCATTCCTTGAAACAAACACTTTTGTTTCAGTAGGATGATAGAAATAATATCCGATTGAATTCTTCGGATACCCTACAAAATAACATAAGGTGGATCGACTATCCAACTTATCTCCCACTGTCTGCTTCATGTAAGCAGGACATCCCCAAATCCTCAAGTACGAATACTTAGGAGCTTTGCCATTCCATAACTCGTATGGTGTTTTATCCACTGCTTTGGTGTGGACGTTGTTCAACAACAATACCGCCGTTTCAAGCGCGTAGCCCCAAAACGAAGGTGGAAGCTCAGTGAAGCTCATCATGGATCGAACCATGTCCAACAAAGTTCGATTACGACGCTCCAATACACCATTCAGCTGAGGTGTCATAGGAGGAGTCCACTGAGAGAGAATCCCATTCTCTTTCAGATAGTCCAAAAACTCGGTACTTAAGTATTCTCCACCTCGATCCGATCGAAGTGCTTTAATACTTTTACCTAGCTTGTTTTCTACTTCAGCCTTGAATTCTTTGAACTTTTCAAATGCTTCAGACTTATATTTTATTAAATATAAATACCCATACCTAGAATAATCATCAGTAAAGGTAATGAAGTAGGTGTGGCCAAATTGAGTACCAATTCTAAATGGACCACAAACATCTGTATGGATCAAATCCAACAGATTTTGACTACGCTCAGGTTTCCCCTTGAATGGAGATTTAGTCATTTTTCCTTTCAGGCAGGATTCACAAGTAGGTAGAGAGTTAATATCAGACATATCAAACATGCCCTCTCCCACTAGCTTGTTCATCCTCCTTGAGGAAATATGACCTAGCCTAGCATGCCAAAGGTTTGCCGGGTTTTGACTATCGATTTTCCTTTTGTTCGTTGTTACCGGTTTATCAACATAATTTATTGGAACGTCTTTTAATTTTAAGTTATATAGATCATTTTCAAGTTGTCCATTTCCAATCAAACATTCATTCTTATAAATATTGCAAATCCCATTCACAAAATTGCAAGAAAAACCATCTCTATCAAGCATAGAAACAGAAATAATGTTTTTAATCAAGTATGGAACAAATAAAACATCTCTCAAAAGTAACTTAAAATCGTTCTGCAAAATTAAATAAACGTCTCCCACAGCTTTGGCTTCAACTCTAGAACCATTTCCGAGCCTCAGCTGGGTCTCACCCATTCTAAGCTTGCGACTTCTTGTCATCACCTGAAAATCATTGCAAATGTGAGATCCACATCCGGTATCCAATACCCAAGAAGTAGTATTAAGTGAAACATTTATTTCAATATAAAACATACCCTTTGCAGTTCGCAACTGCTCTAGATATTCCTTGCAGTTACGTTTCCAATGACCGGGTTTCTTGCAGTGATGGCAAACATCCTTGGACTTTTCCATGTTTGAAGCCTTTTTCTTATTCTTCTTCTCGGGTCCGGTTTTCTTGGATGAGGCAGAACGTTTCTTACCCTTTGTACTTGGCCCCTTCTTAGAAGAAGAAGAGGAGCCTACCAAGAAAACCGGTTTATCCTTCTTTAAAGTGGCTTCATAAGTTACAAGCATATTGACCATCTCTTCAAGGGAGGCCTCTATCTTGTTCATATTGAAATTCACCACAAAACCGTCAAACGATGAAGGAAGAGAGAGAAGTAATAAGTCCACATTGAGTTCATGCTCCAATACCAAATCAAGCGTTACCAACTTCTGAATGAGCCAAATCACGCGTACCCCATGATCACGGACCGAAGTCCCTTCACGCATGCGACACGTCATTAACTCTTTTACAGTAGCGAACCTTTCAGCTCTCGATTGAGCCCAAAAAAGTTCCTTGAGTTGTACGTGAATATCAGCAGCATTCACGGTATCCTCAAATCGCCTCTGGAGTTCATCAGACATCGAAGCTTGCATATAGCATTTGGCCTTGATATCATGGTCCCACCATATATCAATTTTGGCCAACTCTTCCGGACTTATATCAGCTGGTGCTTCCTTCGGAGGAGATTTTTCTAACACGTAGAGCATCTTCTCCGAGGTCAAGACAATCTTCAACTTACGGAACCATTCCGTATAGTTTGCGCCAGTCAGTTTATTTTGTTCGAGAATAGAGAATAGTGGATTGCGCGAATTCATCTTTATGAAATACTGAAAAGAAACAGACAATAATCAGTGATTGTTTAATTAATTTACTAAGACATAAAATAGGCGAAATTTATTTTATGAATATCACTCCCACATAACGATTTCACTACCCTCTAGTGAAAACGAGAAACATTTTCTTTAGTGGGAACATGGAGTCCAATTGACAAACTATAGTCCCGAATAATATCAGCCAACCATAATTTTCAAAAGGTAGAGCCCAATTGCTTCCAAAGCAACCTCCACGTTTTTACCTCATGTCCAATAAGGGCCCAATAATATGACGCCGTTTATTGTGACACGTCAAGATAACCCATCAATATTAAGTTGTGATGGACGGTCGCCATGTGGATCCCCAATAATATGAGCAAATCCCATGGGAGTTCCACCCAACTTACAACATGTGTCGATCCAATGTACAACTTTCCGACGAACGGGCCCCTCCAATAATATGAGCCGGACCGTATCCGCGGGTAGCATCTCATACATTGATCGTTGATGGAAGGTAGGAACATATAAACAATATTTAAATTCCCTTTATTTATCTTGATATCAATTTTAAATCATATTTAAAATGAGGGATTTTAATTTTGAAAATTTGTCTCATCATTTAAAATTTGTATGCTTGCTGGATTCATACAATTTAGTCTAAACATGCATACAACAATAATATCATATATTATTTAGGATGATCGATTCCATTTCTAATCGACCCGTGGTTGCCAATCACGAGTCTAAGTCCAATCCTAGGTGATATGCAAGTATGCAATGCAATCCTATTACATTGTGCTTCCAATTTACATTTCTTCAGTCTTTATTGTCTGCTGGGCCCACCTCCGTCTTCAAATCTTCATCTCCCACTAAGTATAATGTATTTACAATAAATAACTATGACAAGTAGGGGATACATTTTAAGGGGTGGGAACGGGCCATAAACCAGACCCACTTTTATTACATATGAAAATTCATATTGGGCCATAAACCAGGCCCATTAATAAATCCAACAACAATAAAAACAAATGTAAATTCCCTAACATACACCTACAAAATTGTTCATGGCAATCGATCATCCTTATCCAATAATATTTAATTCAAAATTAATTTATTGGATAACATGCAATGGCAATTAAATTAAAAAGAATAAAATCATATTCCATATATAAAATCTTATTTTACATACAAAATCATATTTTATCTTTTTATCAAATAAAATCATATTTTACATATAAAATCCAATTTTATACATAAAATCATATTTTACTCAATATTTCCATAAGATCATATCTTATCATCAATTGTACCAAAAATAATTAATTTCATAAAATCTGATTTAACGGATAAAATCTATAAATTTTCCAAAAATTCAAATTTATCCAAAAATCAATTTTAAAATTTTCGAACTCGAACAATTCGATCCGACGCCTCGTGGACCAATCAAAAACAATTTTCGATCGGACCAAAAATAGAATTTTAACATATTAAAATTTTAATTTAAAAATAAAATTAATTTTCCCGGGCCGCCCGGGATGATCCCGGGCAGCCCGCGCCCCAAAAGGGGCTCGGGCCGGGCAGCGCCGTGCGCTGCCCTGGGCAGCGATCCAATCGCTGCCCGTGTTTTGCCCGTCAAAAAATTTAATTTTTAAAATTTGTTTTGTTTCAAAAACCGAGGCTTAAAAATTTTGTACAATTGATTAATTTAATCGCTTGATCTGAGCAACCTGTCTATGATACCACTGTTGGAAAACGGTGTTCAGATCAATCAGAATTGATACCCGGTGCAGCGGAAGTTTTAAAATTTTATATGGAACGATTCCATATCATGGGTATCAAAACTTTACGATTAAATTGTGCGTGTAAAAATTAAATAACAATTAAATTTTTACCTTGAATCTCGAAACGAGATTATGGACACCAACAGATAACTCTGCTCTTGTTGTATATCCCAAGAACTGATGGACGAACAATTCTTCAATCAGGTCCACGAACTGAAGTTTAATCCCTCTGATAGATTGCACTAGAAAATCTATCAGAAGTTTCTACGAAGAGAATTAACGAATTTTATCCGTTAAACCAGACTGCAAATTCGAAATTCACAGGCTGGAATTTTCAGAGAGAAAACACAGAGAGGGGCGGCCACTCTAGGTCTCAAAAACCCTAGTGTTCGAAATTATGAGCCTCTGTTCTCTAATTTCTGTACTGCAATAACTTATTTATAATGTGGGCTGCTAACAGCTTAGGGCCCATTAGTCATAAGTTCAAGCCTGACAAGCAAAGCCCGCATGTTCAGAAATTAATATAAAATTCATCGTGACTCAGATTGATAAACCAATTTCACCAATGTGCACAGAAACCATTTCTGCATCTTTTAAAGTCAAGATAAATTTTCTGAATCCAAATTCAGTGATTTCCAAAAATGTCCATCCCTATGTCATTTTAAGAAATCTTACTCTTCTACTCTGATATAAGAAGTCCTACTTCTTTGTTCATTAAATTTAACTCTTTAAATTTAATTATCTCAACGGGGATTAAAAATCCATTACTTGTGTGACCCTCAATGGTTCAAGGATACAGCTAGCCGTGGGCTCACAACTCCTTGTGACTCGGAACAACAATTTCCGACTTGCCCATAGAATCATGGTAAGAGCGCCTAGCAACATCGCCCCATGATTCCCTAGGTATCACTGATAGTGCCTGCAAGAACCAATAGATTTTGGTTAGCGTACAGTACGGTCCCTTCATCCATATATCCCGATCGAATCAACAACCATTGGTAAATCGAGAGTCGTTCGAGATTCGATAACTATGCAATGCATCTTGAAGATCAAATAGTGACATCGCATGTGATACTAAGAAACCATTTCTTAAAACACATCATGTACTCTGGCCAGAGATTCGTCACACTAATATCTCCTCAGATTGCATAGGATATCCACACTAGCAAGTATGTGGTGAATCCTTGACAACAAAGCATCGACTCCTATATGTGTCGTAACTGTACCCAATCCCGACACCTGATGACCCCAATAGAGTCGGTAAACGAGTCAAAGTACAGTACTAGCATATAGAGTCTCAATAATGTTTCAAGTAGTAAGGACTAATGGTGTACAACCAAAACCGCGGACTTTATCCACTCGATAAGTGATAACCACTTGGAAAGTCCGGATAGGGTAGTTCGATCATTCATCGTATGAATATCCATTTGCATGCTTTGAACATCTCTATGTTCCATACCAATGAAACGTGGTACTCGGCATCGCAAATGCTAGTCTCAATCTCGAGCGATCCTTATCCTTATTAACGGACGGCTCAATCGACTAGGAACTATTTAGAATATACAGTGACTATAAGATGTGTTTCATGATAGCCATCCCCATGTGCCACCACATCTTACATACACTATAGTATATTCAAGGTCTTCATCTAAACATCTTATAGTATGTCACAACATAATAATATGATAAAAGATAAAGTAAACGCCATTATAAAAGTGTAAATTATATTAAACAAAAGATTGTTTATACATAGAGTCATAAAAGCCCTTAGCCACAAGTTGGCTCACCGGGCACCCACTCTTTCAAATAGGTTGTATATATGTTTCAAATACTAATCTAGAAATACAACAATCTTCCACCAAATGAGATACACTCATCGTAGATAAGGATAATGAACATACTTTTCTACTTAAGGCATCTGCAGCTGCATTGGATTTTTCTGGATAATATTTGATCTCGCAATCGAAATCTTTCAGTAAATCTAGCCATCTACGCTGTCTCATATTCAATTATGATTGCGAAAACAGATATTTTAAGCTTTTATGATTAGAAAAGATTTCAAATTTCTCACCATAAAGATAATATCGTCATATCTTCAATGGAAAGACGATATCGGCGAGCTCTAAATCATGGATAGGATACCGAGTCTCGTGTGGCTTTAATTGTCTCGAAGAATAAGCGATAGCATGACCTCGCTGCATAAGCACACAACCCAGACCCTTGTGAGAATCATCACAATATACAAAAAAATCACCCGTACCTGATGGAATCGTCAAGACAGGTGCACTTGTAAGCCTCTTCTTCAACTCCAAGAAACTCGCTTCACAAGCTTCAGTCCAAACATACGTCTTATTTTTCTGAGTCAATTGCGTAATAGGCTTGGAAATGCTGGAAAAATCCTTGATAAATCTGCGATAGTATCCTGCTAGGCCCATAAAACTCCGTATTTCTGGCACTGATGTAGGTCTAGGCCAATTAAGTACAGCCTCTACCTTGCTTGGATCCACTGAAATACCATTACCTGAAATGATATGCCCAAGAAACACAACTTTCTGCAACCAAAACTCACATTTCGATAACATGACATATAATTTTTCAGTTCTCAAAGTCTGTAAGATGATTCTAAGATGTTCAGCATGATCATGTACATTCTTGGAATATATCAAGATATCATCAATAAAATAATAACAAAGTCATCCAAGTATTTCTGGAATACTCTATTCATCAATCCCATAAATACTGCAGGAGCATTGGTTAAACCAAAAGGCATGACAATAAATTCATAATGTCCATACCTTGTTCTAAAAGCAGTTTTAGGGATATCTTCATCTCGTACTCTCAGCTGATGATATCCGGATTGTAAATTAATCTTAGAATAGATAGCTGAACCCTGTAGTTGATCAAACAAATAATCTATTCTTGGCAGTGGATACTTATTTTTCACTTTTGCCTTGTTTAGTTGACGATAATCGATACACAACCGCATAGAACCATCTTTATTTCGTACAAATAGTACCGGAGCGCCCCAAGGTGAAATGTTCGGCCTAATGTACCCTTTGGCAAGTAAATCTTCTAACTGATCTTTCAACTCCTTCAATTCAATCGGTGCCATTCTGTAAGGAGCTTTGGATATTGGTTGCGTACCTGACATTAACTGAATGCTGAAATCTATTTCTCGAACTGGAGGTAAACCAGGAATTTCATCAGGAAATACATCAGCGAATTCATGTAACACCGGGATATCTGTCACTGCTGGACTTGATTTCAATACATCGACTGCATAAATCAGAAATTCTTCTACACCCCTCTGCAATAAACGGGTCATAAATAACACAGATATCAAAGGGATCTTGGCTCGAGAACCCTTACCATAGAATTTCCATTCAGCTGCCATTTATGGTCTAAATCTGACCACTTTCTGAAAACAATCTACAGTCGCCCTGTACTTGGTTAACATATCTATACCGATAATGTAATCAAAATCGGATAATCCAAGTACTATACAATCCAAATCAATCACATTCCCGTCATATTGTAAGGTACAATTTCGAATCATTCTAACAGATACAATACCTTCACCCAAAGGTGAAGAAATAGAAACAACAGTAGGTAATGGCTCAGACGATAGGTGAAGATAATAGAAACAACAGTAGGTAATGGCTCAGACGATAAAGAATGCATCATAACAAATTTTTCAGATATGAATGTATGTGATGCACCTTTATCTATCAAAATGTAAGCAGGATAACCAAAGATAAAGCAGTTAACATCATCAGGTGCTGCATGAGCCTGCTCCTCAGTCAATGCAAACACTCGTGCCTGTTTCCTAGGAGGTTGAGTCACAGTCTGGCTTCCTCCTGATCTGGTTTGTTGTTGAGGCTGAAATGAGTGCACTGATTGTATTTCTGTCTGAGGTACTGGTCGAGAAGAACTTGCACCAGATGTACGTTCTGTTGTTCTTTGAGGACACACCTTGGCATAGTGACCAGGTTGACGACAAATATTACAATTACCTGACACACCTCTGCACTGATCAGTAGCATGTCGTCCACCACACTTGCCACAAAACACTCCTGACTCACTAGATCTCTGACCTGCGCCATACTGCCTCTGACCACTATAACTAGATGAACTACTGCCAGACTTCTTAAACTGTTCACCTTTCGGCCTGAATCTCGAATCCTTTCTGCCACTGCTTCCTCCCTCAAATCTGGGAGATGGTTGCTGAAACGGTGGCGGATTCTGTGGCACTAATGCTGATACATGCTGTGGAGATGGCTGTGGAATAAACGGTGCTCCTCTTTGTCGCAATAAACCTGCTTCTGCTCCCTTAGCTTTATTCAATGCGTCAGCAAAGTTATTGGGTCGTCCACTGTTCACCAGGGTAAACACATCTGGATTGAGGTCATTAATAAACTGGTTTGCCATAGCTTCATCAGTCGCTGCTATATGTGGGGCAAACTTCAAAAGACTTGAAAATTTGGCCACATATTCTTCAATGTTCAAATTGTCTTGCCTCAGATTGGAAAATTCAGCACCCTTATCTTTTTTGTACGAGACTGGAAAGAAACGTTGATAGAATTCAGCTTTAAAGACAATCCAGGTGATAGTCGTACCTCGATGTTCCAACGCTCGTTTTGTAGTAATCCACCAACTCTTGGCAACTTCATGAAGTTGATGTATTACAAGTCGGATACGAAGATCATCGGAATAATCAATCGAGTCAAACAACTGTTCAAAATCTTCTAGACAATTCTTACAATCAATTGAATTTTCTGTTCCTTTCAATTTTGGCGGTTTGAACGATTGAAATTGTTTCAGCAGGGTTTCCATCGGAGTAGCAGTAACATACATATAATCAACAGATGTACTACCCTATGCATTCTGAGGCTCAGAAACTGGCGGTGGTACTGGTGCTGGTTCGGCCTGGGGAACAGCCAATGTCTGTCTAGTGACCGGTGCTTTACGGGGAGGCATATCTGATTGTCAAACAGATTAGTGCATAAACTGTGACGCCTAAAATTCAATCTACTAAATCACATGCATTAAATTTAACAAATATTAGGATTATTACTTTTAGGTTTAATTGATTTAAATTTTTTATGTGAATTATGTGTTAATAAAATATTTTATTATTTATTCAAATTATTTTTAATTGTTTAATTTTATTAGTCAAAATGATTTTTATTGTGCAACTTAATTGTTTTAATATTTTAAAAGTTTAAGCTTGCATATTTAAATTATTTTAATTGTTTAGTTTATTCATTTAAAAGATTTTAACTGTTTAGCTTATTTGTTTAAATATTTTTGAGTGTCCAACTTATTTATTTTTAATAGCCTAAGTTTAGCGGTTAGTTATTTTAAATTATTTTAAATGTCTAGCTTGTTTATTTAAATCTTTTTTAATTGTCCAAATCATTTTAAAGATTTTTATTTTCGCTTGTGTATTTATTTAAATTTTCTTTTAAACATTAGTCTAGTTTGTTTAAACTATTTTAATCGCTCTGCTTGTAATTTAAATATTTTACTCGTTGCTGTGACATCAGGATATTTAAAGTGTTTAATTCTTGAATTTTCAAACTTGAGTATTTGCGGGAATTTGGACCTAACACTTATACTCGCACCATTTAAAATATTACCAATTATATATTATACATGATATTTCTTGCCCATTTAAAATTCATGTTGCTCGGCCCAATCACTATTTTCCTCAACCCAAGTTGTCGGCCCATTTTTGGAACTCCCTCGGCCCAATCTCGGCCCATTTGTATTCCTCCTTCAAGCATTGGCCGATAGGCCCTTTCTTTCATCCCTCTTCATTTTTTTCCCTCAAGAGATCGGCCCTCTTCTCCTCCTACAACCTTCGGCCGCTGCTAGAAGCCCTCATTTCCGGTGAAGCATCACTCCAGGCAAGCTATTTGAGCTTTATCTCCCCTCTCTCGATTCCATTTCCAAACTGTCGAGCCTCATCTCTGATTCTTCCAATCCAAGGCAAGATTTATGGGTTTCTTTGGCCACCAAGTAGATTAATATGTCACGTGCTTGTATTTCTCCCCTAAATTTTGAATTTTTACTGAGATTTAAAGAAGTTGCTCGATTTTACTGATTTTCCCTGAAGACCGTTCGATTCGATGCTTCTACTTCTTTTTTTTTCTTTCAACTGTTCGTGACCTATTTCAGATTTCTTTGGAGATATATATATATATATATATATGTTCTTATGATTGTTATGCATAGCTTTCTTGTGTTGGATATATTTGAATAGAAGTCGCTTCATGTTTGCGTCTGCTATAGTTCCTAGAGTTTCTGTTTTATTTAATTTGTGTTTGATTGGAGTTTTGTTTGTTGATTTGGATGGTGAAATAGGGTCTACCATGGGTGAGAACGTAGCTCACATGGTAGCACTTTGGGTTGTGTCAAATGGTTGGCCGATATTGAGGCGAGGGGTTGTTGATCATAGGCGGAAGGAATATGGTTTCCCGGGGCTGGGCAGGGTCTTTCTCGGGCTGGGAATCTGCTCAAGAACAAGGCTGATTCGAGCTAGGTATTGACTTAGGACAGGGTTGATCAAGCGGGGTATCTGCTTAAGAATAGGGGCTGCTCGAGCTGGGGTTGCTTCGAGAAGTGGAGATCAGACTTATGGACTTGCGTGGGGATTATTAATTTCTCTTGGTCATAGGTTATTGGTCGGGAGCATAGGAATTCAAGTTTCAAGTCTCTAGAAAGAGGGATGAATAAGGACTTGGGTGAGCAGGTTTTGGGCTTGTGTCGGCTGTCCGGATATGGTTAGACTAGGCAGAGTCACACACATGCTTTGGTTAAGGGATCGAGTTTAGAAATAGCCTGGGATGATAGGAAAAATTTTGTTTCAAGTGAGAACTAGTTCGGTTAAGTTTTGGCGATGTTCTAGGCTATTGAATGTTAAGAGGCAAGAATTTAGGTGTTAAAGTGGACTGTCCGGAAACATTATTGCCAGAAATTATTGGATAGGATTTGTACCTCGTGGGTGACTCCCTAGTTAGGTATAGAGTGCATGGGAACCGTGTTTCCAAGAGGAAGTAATTTTGAATAAGAAATGAGTATGTTTTGGGTTTTTTTCAAGTGGATTGCCCGGGATACATCCTAAGTGCCAAAAGTAAAGTCTAGAATCTTAGCTATGGTTTGCCACCTAAATCACCATCCTTGTCAACGATCTTGCATCATTTATTTCATAAATCGAATAATTGAGTAAATATTTTCAAAGAGATACATTTCCATAAATGCATGCTATATCTTTGAGTCGAGTCAAGAAAAGAATGAAAGAAAACATTTTTATGAACGAAGTGAGTTGGTTGTGACTACAGTAAAATTCATGTGTTTGGACAGGCTGGGAGAAATCTTGGCTTCCCATACCACTCATAGGGCAAGACGGGTTGGGAGATATCCTGACTTCCTTGCGACATAGTGCACTGCAGCCATGATCATGATCGAAATCACAGAGTCACAATTCAAGTATTTAAGTTCACAGTTACATTTTTAGTTACAGTTACATTTTTAGTTTTAGTTACAGTTCAGACTTATTCTGACTCGGCTTATTTTATATTCAGTTTCAGTCATGCATGAGATTAAGTAAATTTTAAGAAAGATCCCATGTTTAAATGTGTGAGTTCATTGCATGCATTACATCTCATTCTCATTTACTATTCAACACTTCGAAAGTAAGTTTCAAGCTATATTGAGTACAAGTATTTTAAGTATTAAGCATGTACTTTTAAACCCTCGTTATTTCACCCCATATTCTTGTTGGGCCTCTAGGCTCACTACATCTATTTGGTGCAGGTTTATGTTATCATAGAGATTGAGGGGCAGGACTATCGAGCGGACTGCGATGCGGGCACGACACATCCCTCCGACCTATGCCAGTCTTCCGCAAAAGCTTACTTTAGAAAGTTTAAAGTCTTTCATTTTTTTGTTTGGATAAATGTAATTGTATGGATTTATTGATTGTATTTGGGCATGTAAATATCAAATTATATGATTTATGGACGTTTGGATTGTCGAATCTTTTTTGGTTCTCGTTCATTACTCAGACTAGTTTATTTAGTGTCGTTGTTTGAACTTTTAAATTTTCTATCTGTGACAGGTGGATTGTTATATAAATAAATAGGTCATGCCAAAAATTTTATATTTTTAAAATCCGTTTTTTAATTTATTTAATTATTATTTAAAATAGAGTTAGGGTCATTTCATAAACAATATCATATTCAGCAAGTTATTTCATCATTCTCTGATAAGAATTCTCATGCATTCTCATGAGAATTCAGGTTCTGACTGAGGATAATCTGGAATAATAGCTCATGCAAAGCATGCATTTATATTGAAAACACATAATCATGCAATCACATAATTCGTGGAAACAATAAAACATGTTTGCATGTAAAGCACATAATCATAGATAACAGACAATCTCATGCAATATAAAACAATCAGGCAGACTCAATCTACCTCGCTCATCAACTTCTATCTGAATCCAGAAACTTATGCTCTGATATCACCTGTTGTGGGGATCTTGGTTGCTAATCATATTTTGGGGGCAATTTATAATAAAAAAACATACGTTCAAAGTAAATCAATTAATTAATACCAGATTTTTTTTTATACCTGTTTCGCGCGGGCGCGAGGAAACATTCCAGCGAAATCGCTGGTTGCCCGTGTTCGCGCGAGATGAGCTCTCGCTCGCGCGCGAGGCAACAAACCAGCGACCTCTGGATGAATTTTTCCCAGGCAAAGTCTGCCCAGCCAGAAATATGGAAACCTACCTCTGATGCTTTCCATTTCATTTTGTACTATATATGAAATGATTATCTCATATAATCTTGTCAAACTACAAATTCAAACATATATATCTCATATAATCTTGTCAAACTACAAATCGCTGGTTGCCCGTGTTCGCGCGAGACGAGCTCTCGCTCGCGTGCGAGGCAACAAACCAGCGACCTCTGGATGAATTTTTCCCAGGCAAAGTCTGCCCAGCCAGAAATATGGAAACCTACCTCTGATGCTTTCCATTTCATTTTGTACTATACATGAAATGATTATCTCATATAATCTTGTCAAACTACAAATTCAAACATATATATTCATACATGAACATGGTGTTCTAGAATACACAATATGTACCAAGCTAAAAAATGACGAATATCAAACATATATACAATATCTAGTTTTCTAACATGTTTGATACAAGATCTACTACATCAACTGCTAAACCCGAATCACCACATGCTAATACTCTATCTCGAGCTATCCCTGTCTCTTCTGACCAGCTCCTGCCCCACCTATTGCCATGCACACATACAAAACAAAGCAATAGCCGGATAACTCCGGTGAAAATAAAATCCCAGTATAAATAACAAAACATGCAATATACTAAACATGAATGCAATGCATGTTTCAATGGCAGGCTATCAATTCTGATATCAAACAAATATCGGTTCTTTGGATCCCGAGGAAATAAAATCTCAAACTAACACCAACTCACCCAATCGAGGTGAAGTCAAGTATTTTATTTACTCTGACTTTGGTGCAACTATAGTGAGTCTTCTGGCTCTGGAAGTAACTCTACATTCCGTGCCACTCTACTACAGCCCTCCAAACTTCATATGCACTCTAGGCCAATCAGCCCTCTTTGATTTTCAGGTTTGAGTTCAAGATGAATGCAACATATTCTGTATGCATTAAATGCTATAAAACATCTTGAACATTTAATCAAAGAATCAAACCAAACAATAACAAGTATCAAAATCACATAAAAGCATAGAAGAACACAAGTATGTGATTTAATAGGAAATACTCGAAAATCATAGCTATTTTGAGTATTCTATCCCATCTGTATTAGCTGTCATTTATACCTTTCAATGTCGAGTCTGAAAGTACTTCGATTCTGAAAACATAAGATCAAAACTGCATATCAAAATCTGTTCAACGTCGTTGCAATTAAATCAATCAAACTACTTCAAACCTCAAGCTTTTTTATTCCGATTCGAACGTTGAATTCCCGAGTTTGAACACTTCAAAACAAGTCTGAAAATGAAGTATCATAAGCTCAAAGATCAACTAACTATTCAATCTAGCGCATAGCTAATTCAATAGGGTTGAACGTATAGCAATTCTGAAATTGACGACGTAACGGCTAAGAAACGGCAACCGAAACAATATCCAAAGTAATATACCAAACCAACCACACCATAATCTTCAACATATAATAATATACATACACGTTCAGCAACATATCAGAATTGTATATTTCAAATTTTGCTTCAAAAAGTCATATAAAATCCGAACGACAGTCTTTTTCCGAACCGTCTGCGAATACGTAACCGGTACTAGTTCAAGCACATATAGAATAAAAAATAATAACGACCCATCATCAACATAAAAATAAAATCTGAGAAAAGTGAAGAAACTTGTACCAAAACGTAGCTCTCGGAGCAGTGTTCGCAGATATATATTTATCTCGAAGTTCTGACGGCCAGATAAAAAATTCTCGGAGCTTTTGTGGCTGAAAATGGCGTCTTGGGGTTTCTACTTTTTCTTTCCTCTTCAATCTGATGTTCACGTGAATTTTAAGAAGAAAACAAGTGGGCTTTAGATATATATTAGCCAAATTGTAGTTTAGTCCCTGAACTTTTGGCTATTTGCAATTCAATCCCCGAAAAAACGATTTAATTCAATTTCAATCCTTAATCATTTAAGAATATTAGAATTTAATTCTAAACTCTAAATATTTCCAAATTAAATATTCTCTGATTAAAATTAAATAATCCCGGGCCTTACACGCATCGTCTAGCCGCAGACCTGCCCCAAGGAATAGGGTGTCCAGATACAACAAAGTACGGGACGTGAGCATGATAAGCTCAGTACAAGAGTATGAGTATACGGTGTTATGTGTTCATGTATGTAAATGAACTGGGTACCAAGACTTTCAGGTCAAGAAACAAGCTCATAGACTGGGCCCAGGGTATATAGCACGTTGCGCCGTCGCCTCAGGAGGTGGCTCATATACCCAGTGGATAATGGTGACCTGATACTAGTACAAGTGTCCAACCATAACGGTGACCTAACACAAGACTTATGTATCCAACCATCCATGCAAACACATAATACATGCATACTCAATCTGGATATCTCGAATAATACTTTCGTACCTTATAAACTAGGCAAGCTAGACCAGCACTATGTCCAAGCCTATAATCTGCACTACAATGCAAAGTACTCTTGCATTATAATCTTATTCTAAAAGCCTTAACTACTCTATAGCATACTCCCTATTTACTATAAGGTGCCAGAGCTATACCTACGTCCGTTGTCAGCCCGCTGATGATGACTGCCCTAGAACATGGGCACCGCCGGAGCACCTGGTCAACCTCCGGACCAAGCCTAGGAAGACTGGAATCACCCCAAAACACCTAGAAAAGCCTAAGAACCGGGAGAGGAGAGCTGAATGGTGTGAAGAAAAGTGAGCCTCGGATGGCCTATTTATAGGCGGAGTTCGGACGGTCCGAACTGGGTTCGGATGGTCCGAACTGCCACTTGTCCGATCCAAGTAGACACCTGGTGTTGGAAAACTATGTTCAGATCAATTAGAATTGATACCCGGTGCAGCGGAAGTTTAAAATTTTTATTTTATTAATATGGAACGATTCCATATCTGGGTATCAAAACTTTTACGATTAAATTCACACAAGTAAAACAAATAATCACAATTAATGTTTTACCTTAAATCTCGAAACGAGATTATGGACTCCAACAGAATTTAATCTGCTCTTCTTGTAAATCCCGGGAACTGATGGCGTCACGATCAATCACCGGAATAAGGTCCACGAACAGAAAACAGAAACCCTCTGATTGACTGCACTAGAAATCAATCAGAAGTTTGCGTAGAGAATAAACAGATATGATCTGTTAATTCAGATTGTAATTTTTATAAAAATCACAAGCCGAATTTTCTCCGAAAGGGACAGAGGAATTTTTCGAAAATCCTCTTGAAATAATTATGCAGTGTTCGAAAATTTGAAGACTGAATCACACGTAATTTTCGAACCCACTACATGTATTTATAGATAATTTCTAGACTAGGTTAAGTTATAATTGTGTTAGGACTCTAACTCCTTAAAGCCCACAATCCATAACTTAAGCCCAACAAGCCAAGCCCGTTGTTCTAAAAATTAATATAAAATTCATCGTGACTCCGATTGATAAACTGATTTTACCAATGTGCACAGAAACCATTTCTGCATCTTTTAAAGTCAAGATAATTTTTCTGAATCCGAATTCAGTGATTTCCAAAAATGCCCATCCCTATGTCATTTTAGGAAATTCCACTCCCTTTAGTTAAGAAGTCCAACTTCTCTTTCATTAAATTTAACTCTTTAAATTTAACTATCTCAACGGGGTTTTAGTAATCCATTACTTGTGTAACCCTCAATGGTTCAGGAATACAGCTAGCCGTGGGCTCACAACTCCTTGTGACTCGGAACAATAATTTCTGACTTACCCATCGAATCATGGTAAGAGCGCCTAGCAACATCGCCCCATGATTCCCTAGGTATTACTGATAGTGCCTGCAAGAACCAGTAGATTTTGGTTAGCGTACAGTACGGTCCCTTCAACCATATATCCCGATCGAATCAACAACCATTAGTATATCGAGAGTCGTTCGAGATTCGATAACTATGCATAACATCTTGGAGATCAAATAGTGACATCGCATGTGTTACTAGGAAAACCCATTAACCTAAAACACATCATGTACTCTGGCCAGAGATTCGTCACACTAATATCTCCTCAGATCACATAGGATATCCACACTCGCAAGTATGTGGTGAATCCTTGACAACAAAGCATCGACTCCTATATGTGTCGTAACTGTACCCAATCCCGATACCTGATGACCCCAATAGAGTCGGTAAACGAGTCAAAGTAAAGTACTAGCATATAGAGTCTCAATGATGTTTCAAGTAATAAGGACTAATGGTGTACAACCAAAACCGCGGACTTTATCCACTCGATAAGTGATAACCACTTGGAAAGTGCGAATAGGATAGTTCGATCATTCATCATATGAATATCCATTTGCATTCTTTGAACATCTCTATGTTCCATACCAATGAAACGTGGTACTCGGCATCGCAAATGCTAGTCTCAATCTCGAGCGATCCTTATCCCTTTTTTGCGGACGGCTCAATTGACTAGGAACAGTTTAGAATATACAGTGACTATAAGATGTGTTTCATAATAGCCATCCCCATGTGCTACCACATCGTACATACACTATAGTATATTCAAGGTCTTTATCAAAATAACAATATTATATCATAATATAACAATATGAAGAAAGATAAAGTCAATACCATTATAAAAGTGTAAATTATATTAAACAAAAGATTGTTTTACATAGAGTCATAAAAGCCCTTAGCCACAAGTTGGCTAACCGGGCACCCACTCTTTCAATCTCCCACTTGCTCTAAAGCCAACTAGTCATACTACGTAATCCCATTGCTTCGCGATGTTTGTCAAACAATGGTCCTGGCAAGGGCTTAGTAAGCGGATCAGCGATATTGTCTGTAGAGGCCACTCTCTCGACACTGATGTCTCCTCTTTCCACAATCTCCTGGATGATGTGGTATTTCCTCAGTACGTGTTTGGACTTCTGATGAGACCTTGGCTCCTTTGCCTGAGCAACGGTACCCGTGTTGTCACAGTACACCGGGACTGGACCAACAGCTTCAGGAATTACACCCAACTCTTGGATGAATTTCCTTATCCAAACCGCCTCTTTAGCAGCAGCTGATGCTGCAATGTATTCTGCCTCAGTGGTGGAATCCGCTGTGGTGTCTTGCTTGGAACTCTTCCAAGAGACAGCACCGCCATTGAGCACGAATACAAATCCAGAGGTTGATTTCGAGTCATCCACGTCACATTGGAAGCTAGAGTCGGTGTAGCCTTCCAACTTCAATTCTCTTCCTCCATAAACCATGAACACATTCTTAGTCCTTCGCAAGTACTTAAGAATATCCTTCACGACTTTCCAATGCATTTGACCGGGATTGGCTTGATATCTGCTCGTGACGCTTAGAGCATAGGCCACATCCGGTCTGGTAGATATCATCCCATACATGATACTACCAATGGCTGACGCATATGGTATGTGTGTCATCTTCTCTATCTCTTCGTCAGTCTTGGGACACATAGACTTGGATAAAGAAACTCCATGACACATAGGTAGATGTCCTCTCTTGGACCCATCCATTGAAAACCTTTTCAATATGGTTTTGATGTAGGTTGATTGAGTAAGTCCTATCATTCTCTTAGATCTATCTCTATAGGTATGTAACCCAAGAATATAGGAAGCCTCACCCAAATCCTTCATCGAGAATCTACCTGATAACCATATCTTTGTTAACTGCAACATCCCTACGTCATTCCCCATGAGTAGAATGTCATCAACATAAAGTACTAAGAATGTTACCGCATCCTTAACTACTTTCTTGTACACGCATGGTTCCTCCGGGTTTTTGATGAAACCAAAATCCTTTATTGTTTCATCAAATATTTGGTTCCAACTTCTTGATGCTTGTTTGAGACCATAGATTGATCTCTGAAGCTTGCATACCTTATGCTCGCTTCCCATGATTGTGTATCCCTCAGGCTGCGTCATATAGATCTCTTCCTTAATGTTTCCATTAAGAAATGCAGTCTTTACATCCATTTGACATATCTTATAGTCATACCATGCTGCTATGGCAATAAGGATTCTTATGGACTTGAACAATGCGACTGGTTAAAAGGTTTCATCATAGTCAACTCCTTGTCTTTGAGTATAACCTTTTGCCACCAATCGTGCCTTGTAGGTCAATACCTTTCCATCAGGCCCAAGCTTTCTCTTGTAGATCCATTTGCACCCAATTGGAACTATTCCATCGGGAGGATCTACTAAAGACCAAACTTGGTTAGAATGCATCGAATCTATTTTTGATTGCATAGCTTCAAGCCATAAATTTGAATCCGCATCAGAAATTGCTTCCTTGAAGTTTCTTGGATCACATCCAATGTCGGGTTCACTTTGATCCCCTTCAAGAAGAAGACCATATCTAATAGGAGGCCTAGAAGTCCTCTCGGATCTCCTAGTAGTAGGCGTGTCTTGTGATGATTCTTGAGGTGTAGGATCGCTATTTTGTATCTCGGGTTCTTCTCGAATTTCTTCGAGTTCCATCATCTTGCCTTTCTTATCCAATAAGAACTCTTTCTCCAAGAAGGTGGCATTCCTTGAAACAAACACGTTTGTTTCATTAGGATGATAGAAATAATATCCGATTGAATTCTTCGAATACCCCACAAAATAACATCAGGAGGATTGACTATCCAACTTATCTCCCACTGTCTGCTTCACGTAAGCAGGACATCCCCAAATCCTCAAGTACGAATACTTAGGAGCATTTCCATTCCATAACTCGTATGGTTTTTTATTTACTGCTTTAGTATGGACGTTTTTTAACAACAATAGCGCCGTTTCAAGCGCGTAGCCGCAAAACGAAGGTGGGAGCTCAGTGAAGCTCATCATGGATCGAACCATGTCCAACAAAGTTCAATTGCGACGCTCCGAAACACCATTAAGCTGAGGTGTCATAGGAGGAGTCCACTGAGAGAGAATCCCATTCTCTTTTAGATAGTCCAAAAACTCGGTACTTAAGTATTCTCCACCTCGATCCGATCGAAGTGCCTTAATACTTTTACCTAGTTTGTTTTCTACTTTAACCTTGAATTCTTTGAACCTTTCAAATGCTTCAGACTTATATTTCATTAAATATAAATACCCATACCTAGAATGTTCATCAGTAAAGGTAATGACGTAGGTGTTGCCACATTTAGTACCAATCCTAAATGGACCGCAAAAATCTGTATGGATCAAATCCAACAGATTTTGACTACGCTCAGGTTTCCCTTTGAAAGGAGATTTAGTCATTTTTCCCTTTAGGCAGGACTCACAAGTAGGTAGAGAGTTAATATCATACATATCAAACATGCCCTCTCCCACTAGCTTGTTCATCCTCCTTGAGGAAATATGACCTAGCCTAGCATGCCAAAGGTTTGCCGGGTTTTGACTATCGTCCTTCCTTTTAATTGTTGTTACCGATTTATCAACATAATTAATTGGAATGTCTTTTAATTTTAAGCTATATAGATCGTTTTCAAGTTGTCCATTTCCAATCAAACATTCATTCTTGTAAATATTGCAAATCCCATTTACAAAATTGCAAGAAAAACCATCTCTATCAAGCATAGAAATAGATATAATGTTTTTGACCAAATCCGGAACATATAAAACATCTCTCAAAAATAACTTAAAATTGTTCTGCAAAACTAAATAAATGTCTCCTATAGCTTTGGCTTCGACTCTAGAACCATTCCCGAGCCTTAGCTGGGTCTCACCCATCCTTAGCTTACGACTTCTTGTCATTACCTGCAAATCATTGCAAATGTGAGATCCACATCCGGTATCCAATACCCAAGAAGAAGTATTAAGCGAAACATTTATTTCAATGTAAAACATACCCTTTGCAGTTCGCAACTGTTCGAGGTATTCCTTTCAGTTATGTTTCCAATGACCGGGTTTCTTGCAGTAATGGCAAACGTTTTCATCTTTTATCTCAATTGAAGCCTTGGCCTTTCCCTTCTTATTTGGTACAATCTTCTTGGGCGGGGCAGAACGTTTCTTACCCTTTCCACTTGGTCCTTTCTTAGAGTTAGAAGAGGAGCCAACCAAGAGTACCGGTTTATTCTTCTTTAGTGTGACTTCATAAGTCACAAGCATATTGACCATCTCTTCAAGGGTGGCCTCTATCTTGTTCATATTGAAGTTCATCACAAAGCCGTCAAATGACGAAGGAAGTGAAAGAAGCAACAAGTCCACATTGAGTTCATGCTCTAATGTCAGTTCAAGTTTTACCAACTTTTCAATGAGCACAATCATGTGTACCCCATGCTCACGGACCGAAGTCCCATCTCGCATGCGGCATGTCATGAGCTCTTTGACAGTCGCAAATTTCTCGGCCCTTGACTGAGCTCCAAAAAGTTCCTTGAGTGCGCTGTGAATGTCAGCAGCATTCACAGCATCCTCAAATCGCCTCTGGAGTTCATCAGACATTGATGCTAGCATATAACTCTTTGCCTTGACATCATGGTCCCACCAATCGTCAAGCTTTTTCAACTCTTCCGGACTAGTGTTAGCCGGGGCTTCCTTCGGAGGACGCTTCTCTAACACGTAGAAAGACTTCTCCGAATTTAGAATGATTTTTAACTTACGGAACCATTCCGTATAGTTAGCGCCAGTCAACTTGTTTTGATCGAGAATTGAGAGTAGTGGATTACGCGAATTCATATTAATGAAATACTGAAAAAGGAAACAGACAATAATCAGTGATTTGTTTAATTAATTTACTAAGACATAAAATATGACGAATTTCATTTTATGAATTACACTCCCACTATTTTGACGATTTCACTACCCTCTAGTGAAAACGAGAAACATTTTCTTTAGTGGAAACATGGAGTCCAATTGACAAACTATGGTCCCGAATAATATCAGCCAACCATAATTTTCAAAAGGTAGAGTCCAATTGCTTTCAAAGAAACCTCCATGTTTTTACCTCATGTCCAATAAGGGCCCAATAATATGACGCCGTTTATTGTGACATGTCAAGATGACCCATCAATATTAAGTTGTGATGAACGGTCGCCATGTGGATCCCCAATAATATGAGCCAATCCCATGGGAGTTCCACCCAACTTACAACATGTGTCGATCCAATGTACAGCTTTCCGACGAACGGGCCCCCCCAATAATATGACCCGGACCGTATCCGCGGGTAGCATCACATACATTGATCGTTGATGGAAGGTAGGAATATTTAAACAATATTTAAAATTTCCTTTTGTTTATCTTGATATCAATTTTAAATCATATTTAAAATGAGGGATTTTATTTTGAAAATTTGTCTCATCATGCAAATTATGTATGCTTGCGGGATTCATACAATTTATGTCTAAACATGCATACATCAATAATATCATATATTATTAAAGGATGATCGATCCCATTAAATATTCGACCCGTGGTTGTCAATCACGAGTCTAAGTTCAATCCTAGGTGATATGCAAGTATGCAATGCAATCCTATTACATTGTGCTTCCAATTTACATTTTTTCGATCTTCATTGTCTGCTGAGCCCACCATTTCTTCAAATCTTTGTCTCCCACTAAGTATAATAAATTTACAATAAATTTCGATGACAAATATGGGATACATTTTTAGGGGTGGGAACGGGCCATAAACCAGGCCCACTTTTATTACATATGACAATCATATTGGGCTATAAACCAAGCCCATTAATAAAAACCAACAACAATAAGACAAATGTAAATCACCTAACATACACCTAAAACATTGGTCATGGCAATCGATCATCCTTTATCCATTAATTAATTCAATAATTAAATAATTGGATAAACATGCAATGGCATCATAATTAAAAGATAAAATCATATTTTATCTTATCCATCCATAAGATCATATCTTATCATCAATTGTACCAAAATAATTAATTTTATAAAATTCAATTTAACGGATAAAATTTATAAATTTTCCAAAAATTCAAATTTATCCAAAAATCAATTTTTTAAAAATTTCGGACTCGAACAATTCGATCCGATGCCTCGCGATCTAATCAAAAACAATTTTCGATCGGATCAAACACTCGAATTTCAAAAATTCAAAATTTTTTAAAAAATTAAAATTTTAATTTTTCGGGCTGCCCTGGACAATCCCGGGCAGCCCGTCGCTGCCCATTGGGCAGCGCCGTGCGCTGCCAGCGATCCAATCGCTGCCCCGGGCAGCGATCCGATCGCTGCCCGTGTTTTGCCCGTCAAAATTTTGATTTTTTTTTTTAAAATTTGTTTTGTTTCATAAACGAGGCTTAAAAATTTTGTACAATCGATTAATTTAATCGTTTGATCTGAGCAACCTGTCTCTGATACCACTGTTGGAAAACTGTGTTCAGATAAATTAGAATTGATACCCGGTGCAGCGAAAGTTTAAAAATTTTATTTTATTAATATGGAATGATTCCATATCTGGGTATCAAAATTTTTACGATTAAATTCACACAAGTAAAACAAATAATCACAATTAATGTTTTACCTTAAATATCGAAACGAGATTATGGACTCCAACAAAATTTAATCTGCTCTTCTTGTAAATCCCGGGAACTGATGGCGTCACGATCAATCACCGGAATAAGGTCCACGAACAGAAAACAGAAACCCTCTGATTGACTGCACTAGAAATCAATCAGAAGTTTGCGTAGAGAATAAACAGATATGATCTGTTAATTCAGATTGTAATTTTTATAAAAATCACAAGCCGAATTTTCTCCGAAAGGGACAGAGGAATTTTTCGAAAATCCTCTTGAAATAATTATGCAGTGTTCGAAAATTTGAAGACTGAATCACACGTAATTTTCGAACCCACTACATGTATTTATAGATAATTTCTAAACTAGGTTAAGTTATAATTGTGTTAGGACTCTAACTCCTTAAAGCTCACAATCCATAACTTAAGCCCAACAAGCCAAGCCCGTTGTTCTAAAAATTAATATAAAATTCATCGTGACTCCGATTGATAAACTGATTTTACCAATGTGCACAGAAACCATTTCTGCATCTTTTAAAGTCAAGATAATTTTTCTGAATCCGAATTCAGTGATTTCCAAAAATGTCCATCCCTATGTCATTTTAGAAAATCCCACTCCCTTTAGTTAAGAAGTCCAACTTCTCTTTCATTAAATTTAACTCTTTAAATTTAACTATCTCTACGGGGCTTTAGTAATCCATTACTTGTGTAACCCTCAATGGTTCAGGAATACAACTAGCAGTGGGCTCACAACTCCATGTGACTCTGTAACAACAATTTCCGACTTACCCATCGAATCATGGTAAGAGCGCCTAGCAACATCGCCCCATGATTCCCTAGGTATTACTGATAGTGCCTGCAAGAACCAGTAGATTTTGGTTAGCGTACAGTACGGTCCCTTCAACCATATATCCCGATCGAATCAACAACCATTGGTATATCGAGAGTCGTTCGAGATTCGATAACTATGCATAACATCTTGGAGATCAAATAGTGACATCGCATGTGTTACTAGGAAAACCCATTAACTTAAAACACATCATGTACTCTGGCCAGAGATTCATCACACTAATATCTCCTCAGATCGCATAGGATATCCACACTCGCAAGTATGTGGTGAATCCTTGACAACAAAGCATCGACTCCTATATGTGTCGTAACTGTACCCAATCCCGACACCTGATGACCCCAATAGAGTCGGTAAACGAGTCAAAGTACAGTACTAGCATATAGAGTCTCAATGATGTTTCAAGTAATAAGGACTAATGGTGTACAACCAAAACCGCGGACTTTATCCACTCGATAAGTGATAACCACTTGAAAAGTCCGAATAGGGTAGTTCGATCATTCATCATATGAATATCCATTTTCATGCTTTGAACATCTCTATGTTCCATACCAATGAAACGTGGTACTCGGCATCGCAAATGCTAGTCTCAATCTCGAGCGATCCTTATCCCTTTTTTGCGGACGTCTCAATTGACTAGGAACAGTTTAGAATATACAGTGACTATAAGATGTGTTTCATAATAGCCATCCCCATGTGCTACCACATCGTACATACACTATAGTATATTCAAGGTCTTTATCAAAACAACAATATTATATCATAATATAACAATATGAAGAAAGATAAAGTCAATACCATTATAAAAGTGTAAATTATATTAAACAAAAGATTGTTTTACATAGAGTCATAAAAGCCCTTAGCCACAAGTTGGCTAACCGGGCACCCACTCTTTCACCTGGACCCTGTTGAGTTCGGACGGTCCAAACTGTTTTTGTCATTCCGAACTCATTTTGGACCCCCTGGGACCCTCGGGACCTACCCTACCATATTCGGACGTTCCGAATCTGGTTTTCCACTTAATTTTACCAAATAAGAACTCCTTGAACATGTTTTGAAACTTTTAAAATTATATGTCATTTTCTAACAGGTTTAAAATCACTTAATCTTGTAAAATGGAACCAGGCTACTACATTCTCCCCCTACTTAAGATATTTCTTCCTCGAACAATATTAAGTACTGAATGCATTAAAATACTGAATAAACATCTTTTATTCAAACTGATTCATTTTACAAGTTACAATCTAAAAATACAACAATTCAAAATAGCTCTGGATAATCTGTACGCATACGACTCTCAAGTTCCCAAGTGGCCTCCTCAGTGTCTCGGCGTTTCCACTAAACTAGAACACAAGGAATGGTCTTTTTGCATAACATCTTATCCTTATGACCTATTATACGCAAAGGTCTCTCCACGTATGTCAAATCCGAGTCCAACTGTACCTCAGATGGCTGTAAGATATGAGACTCATCTAACACATACCGTCGCAACAGTGAAACATGGAACACGTCGTGGATACTAGACAAATACGGCGGTAAAGCCAACCTGTAAGCCAAATCTCCAACACTTTCCAGAATCTCAAATGGACCAATGTACCTAGGAGATAGCTTACCCTTGAGACCAAATCTCAAAATTCTGCGAAATGGGGAGACTTTCAGGAACACTTTCTCTCCCACTTTGAACTGCAAAGGTCTGCTCTTGACATTCGCATAGCTAGCCTATCGATCCTGCACAGTCTTAATTCTCTTCTTGATTTGTCCAACAATATCAGCAGTCTGTTGGACTAACTCTGGTCCCTCTATATGTCGCTCACCATTTCTTTCCAGAACAGTGAAGTACGACATCATCGCCCGTACAACGCCTCAAACGGATCCATCCCTATACTACTATTATAATTGTTGTTGTACGCAAACTCAATTAATGGAAACTGATCTTGCCAAGCTGGACCAAAGTCCAGAGAACATGATCGCAACATGTCTTCAAGAGTACGAATCGTGCGCTCTGACTGTCCGTCAGTCTCTGGGTGATATGATGTACTCAAGCTAAGAGTAGTACCCATAGCGCGCTGAAGACTCCCCCAAAACTTGGATGTAAACCTGGGATCTCGATCGCTGACTATGCTCACAGGCACTCCGTGCAATCGAACAATCTCCTGGATGTAAAACCGTGCATCCTATCAAAACTGAAGTCTCGGTTATAAGGAATGAAATGTGCTGACTTGGTGAGTCGGTCCACCACAACCCAGATAGCATCACAATTCCTAGAGCTCACCGGTAAATGGGTCACGAAGTCCATCGTGATCAACTCCTATTTCCACTCAGGAATAGTTAAACTGTGAAGCAACCCTCCAGGTCGTTGGTGCTCTGTCTTGACCTGCTGACACACCAAACATCTAGAAACATATAGATACACACTCCTCTTCATTCTTTCCACCAGAACCTAGTACGCAAATCCTTGTACATCTTGTTACTTCCTGGATGAATACTCAACTTAGAACGATGATCCTGGGATAAAATCTCATCCCTCAGAGTATCATCCTCTGGAACAACAATACGACCAGATAAATAGAGAAAACCATCCAAGTGATAATGGAATCCAGACAAACTATCATCCCTGGCTAAACGAGCCAAATGCTGGGTCTTCGGATCAACCATCTTAGCATCTCGAATTCGAGAATACAAAGCAGGCTCAGATAAGATCGCAAACATCTGGATACTCTGCATACCTTTCTTATGCTTCAAGGTATACCCTGAAGAACAACAATCTTCAATAATACTGGTTACAGAACCAGTTTGGAGTGCATAAACTCACACCTTGCGACTTAAAGCATCAACATTGAGATTAACAGCTCCTGGATGGTACTTAATTTAACAGTCATAATCCTTAAGCAAATCCATCCAACGTCTCTATCTCATGTTCAATTCTGCCCAAGTAAACAAATACTTGAGACTTTTGTGGTATGTGAAGATCTCAAATCTCTCGCCATAAAGATAGTGACGCTAGATCTTCAACGCAAATAAAATAGCTGCTAACTCAAGATCATGCACTGGGTAGTTATTCTCGTGAACTTTCAAATGTCTAGAGGCGTATGCATTCACATGCCCATTTTGAGTTAGGACACATCCCAGTCCCTAAAGAGAAGCATCCGTGTACACTACATACCCTCCAGATCCAGACGGCAAAGCCAACAAAGTTGCAGAAGTCAACCGTCTACGAAGTTCACAGAAATTCTCTTCACATTCTGAGGACCACTCGAAATGCACACCCTTTCGAGTAAGTTGTGTCAAAGGTCGAGCTAGCTGTGAGAAATTCACGATAAAGCGATGATAATATCCTGCTAGACCCAGAAAACTACGGATCTCAGCTACCGTCGTCGGACGCGACCAGTTCATTACTGCCTCAATCTTGCTCGGATCTACAGACAATCCATCCTTGGATATAATGTGGCCAAAAAATACCACCCGATCCTTCCAGAATTCACACTTACTCAATTTGGCTTAAAACTGTCTATCCCTTAGAGTTTGTATCACCGACCTCAAATGGTAAGCGTGTTCATTCACATCATGTGAATACTCCAAGATATCATCAAGAAATATGACGACAAACTTGTCTAAAAATTCTCAAAATACACAATTCATCAGATCCATAAATATAGCCGGTGCATTAGTCAACCCAAATGGCATTACTAGGAACTCATAATGCCCATACCTGGTCCTAAATGCTATCTTGGCTATATCTTGATCTTGGACTCTCATCTGATGATATCCAGATCTCAAATAAATCTTCTAGTAAACCGAAGTACCCTGCAACTAATCAAACATATCATATATACGAGGCAAATGATACTTATTCTTGATTGTTACCTTATTCAACTGGCGATAGTCAATGCACAGACGCATAGACCCATCCTTTTTTTTCATGAACAGAACATGCGCTCCCCAAGGAGAAACACTAGGATGAATGTAACCCTTGTCCAACAGATCCTGAAGGTTCTGCTTCAACTCATGCATCTCTGACGAAGCCAGACGATATGGTGCTCGAGAAATAGGTGAAGTCCCTGGCATCAGATCTATGCCAAACTCAACTTCACGCACTGGAGGAAATCTTGGAATCTCATCTCGAAATACATTTGGAAATTCATTCACAACAGGAATAACTTCTATACCAACACTTCCAGCAAATGTATCAACTGCATAGATGAGGTAGCATTCGGCGCCAGATTCCAAAGCTCAACAAGCTTTCAAAGCTGATACCAATGGCATCTGAGGTCGCGCTCCCTCACCGTAAAAGAACCAGCTATCATCGCCAACCAGATGAATTTTACCAATCTCTGGTAACAATCCACCGAAGCTCTGTATGTAGTTAACACATCAATTCCCAAAATGAAATCGAAATCCTACATTGATAATATCATGAGATTCACCATCAAGACATTCCCTTCGAACTCTAAAGGGCAACCCATCACTAGACGCTTAGCTGACGCAGACTGACCCGTCGGGGTAGAAACAACAACCACTGTGTATAGTGAAATGTATGACAACTTATATCTCTTAACAAAATGTGCAGATATGAAAGAATGAGATGCACCAGTGTCAATGAGTGCAAAATCAAGTATATCAAATAACAGGAACGTACCTGATATAACTTTCTCATTCTCATCCACTGCTTGATCATTCCTCAAGGAAAACACTTGGATGGAAGCACGAGGTTTCAAATTAGAACCCCCTGTCGACTGTCCCTGTGACCTCTGCTGCACTGAAGCCTGAGAACCAGAACTAGCTCCCCCGGCCTGTGGACAATCCTTATTCAGGTGGCCAATCTCTCTGCATCAAAAACACGCCCCTGAAACCTTCTGGAACCTGTTGGCAGGATGATTCCCACCACAATGCTTGCAAGGACACTGATTATTTCTTCCGAAATGCATCACCTCCCCAGATCCTGAGGAAGAAGAACTAGACTTCTTGAATGACTAAGCACGGGGAACCAAAGAACTTGCGGGTCTAGATGAGTAGAAGGATCTTTTAGGGTGGATGCTGTCCTCTGCCTGGTGACATCGGCTCACTAATTTCTCATAAGTCATGTCATCTCCCACAACAACTCGATCATGAATCTCCGGATTAAGGCCTTGGAGGAACAGATTATACTTCGCCTCCGTGCTATCAGAAATCTGGGGGCAATAGGGCAGTAACTCAAAGAACTTCAACTGCTACTCATTGATCGACATCGATCCCTTCCGCAAACCCAACAAATCACTTGTCTTCGCTTTTCAGAGAGCAGGAGAAAAATACAGCTTATGAAAAGCCGTGCGGAACTCATCCCAGGTAGCAACTCCTCGGGCTGCAATAAAAGGCGCAGAAGTAGAATTCCACCACTTCCGAGCTCGTCCTTCTACCAGGAAATCAAGAGTCTCCATCCGCTGCTCCTCAGTGCATCGGAATTCCCAGAAACAAACTTCATACGTCGTAGCCAGTTCCCCGCATCCTCCGGTGACTCTCCTTCGACTAAAGGTTTCGGACCCATCACTACAAGAAAAACGGCTAAAGACAACGCTTTTTCCGCGTTGTTAATGTCTCCAAAAAAGCGTTGTCGTAGCCAGTGTTGTAAAAGACCACGCTCAAAGACAACGCGGAAAAAGCGTTGTCGTTTCTGGAAAAGACAACTCTTAAAAAGCGTTGTCGTATCTAAAAAAGACAACACTTTTTAAGCGTTGTCTTTTATAAAAAAACGTTGTCGTTTCTGGAAAAGACAACGTTTTTTAAGAGTCGTTGTATCTGGAAAAGACAACGCTTAAAAAAGCGTTGTCTTTTCTGGTAAAGACAACGCTTAAAAAAGCGTTGTCTTTGTTCAAATAAAAAACAAAAAAAAAATTAATTCACAAATTTTCTGTAACACCCGGAAAATTTTAATACGTAAATTCGCATGCATAATTAAGGAAAATAATTATTTAAAATTTATATTTGGGTTAAATGACATTTATGTGTTATTATGTGATTTATATGCATGATTTAATTTATTTAAGCATTTAACCCGCAATATTAGGATTTTTAGATTTTTGAGCATTTTATAGGGTTGATCGCGTTGACGGGACCGTGGACGGACGAGATACCAAAATTCTTAGCCAAAAATATTTTATGAGTTTTATGAGCCTTAAAATAATATTTTAAGGTATTTTGTCATGAAAAATTTAGTATTTAATTATATATTTATTTAAGGGTTGATTTTTAGTCAAAATTAGTCCCTTTATTGACTTTTATTAAATTTTAAAATTAGCCTATATTAATATTTCGAGATTTGAGATATTTTATCAGATTGTTATTATTATTTGAGAGTTTAAAATATTATGTTTAAGGTATAATATCTTTATATTAAGTAATATCTATTATTAACCCATTATCTATTCAAATTTAAATATAAAATTAATTCTTTTAGCCGATCAAAAACCTATCAGCCGCCTCCTATCATCTTCTTCAACCTTTCTCACGCCACTTTCCAGATTTCTTATCCTCCATAGCCGATCCATCACTTCTCTTGGAAGATTTTGGCCGTTCATTGTCCCGGAGCCCCGAAAACGCATCAATCTTCATCCAATAATTAAAAGGCATGTCTTTTTCCTTCGTTTGAACACCATACAAGCTATTAATCAGACATGATGTTTTTTTTCAGATTTCATATGAATATTTCGAATTTATGCTAGTTTATTGATGTTTGATGCATATTTGAGTGTTTTCATTCCATGACTCATGTTTTCTTCAGCATGGCTCGGTCCAGGGGCTTGGGGCTTGGGTCAGAGGTGAGTTAGGGTCCTAAGGATCGAACCGTGTCCAATTTATAGGCTGGTTAGGGGCTGGCCGATCAGAAACACCATGGATAGGCAGCTAGGGCGCGCACGCTAGGGTTATGGAAGAAGGCTCGGCTGGTCCATGCATGGTCATGGACCAGCGGGGCGTGGCCCAGGTTAGGACCGGCAGGACCCTGGGAAGGTCCTGCCGGCGGCGCTCCAGCCGGCCATGGCCGGAGCAAGGCTCCAGGGCTGCTGCTCGCGATCGAGGGGAAAAGGGAAAGGGGGGGATCGGGTTGGGCTATGGGTGGGGGTTGGGTCGGGTCCGGGGGGTTTGGGTCGGGTCTAGGTCATAGTGGGTCGGGTCCGGGTTAGGTGGGCCGGGCTCGGGTATTTTAATTGTTAAGTATTTAATAGTTTAAGTGTATTTTGGGCTTTAATAATTAGTTAGAAAATTATTTGGGCCTCCAAATAATTTTATTTGGGACTTAAATAATTTATTTAAGTTAGCCCAATGATTTTTATGGGCTTGGGAGCCCATGAATATTTTTGGGCCAGTCAGTGGATTTTTGGGCTAGTCTAGAATGTTATTGGGTTTAATTAAGTTAAGGGGCTTAATATTTTATTTAGGTCCAATTAAGTTATTTGAGCTAAGATATGATTATTGAGCTTTAATTTAAGTATAATGAGCTTAGAGTGAGTGACCAGCAGCCTGGACCGAAACCATAAAAAATAATTAAGTCCGGAATATATATTTAGCTATTTTATGCATGAAGTTTATATTTTAAGTATAAGTATATTTATTATGAAAAATCAATTAAATATATATTACGGACAAATTTTCAGTGCATGCATTCATGAAATTTTATATGATATGATTATGATTATGTATGAGTTGAGCAATAAAATATTTTCTTGATGGAAATTGAAGTAGTGTGACATAAGGGTGGTTATCCACCATATGATATATGATTTATGCGGTAGTTTACTACCATAGGAGGTGATTTATCACCGCCACGTACGTTGGTTTATGAGACTGATCAGCCGGCACAGATAAGCGTCACATTTATGGATATGACCATAGACTGTTTCAAAAATACCATGCTCAATTATGTTATGTATGATGAAGAAAGATGATGTTTATGATTAAGATTTATGTTTCAGTATTTATGTTATGAAAAATATTTCCATGCATGCTCATGTATCATGTATATGTATTAGTATGATTATGTGATGCATTATTTTAAACCTTGTTATCCAAGTTTAGACATGTTGAACCCCTAGGCTCACTACGCTTATATGGTGCAGGTGAGACAGATGAATTTTTGGAGCTCCTACCGGTGGTGAGGACGTATGAGCTCATGGAACAGTGGCCCCGTGACCGTTGGATGATTTAGGATTATTTCATATACATTTTTATTATGTTATTGATTTTTTTTAAGCAAATTATATTTTTACTTTAGTATTTCCGCACTTGGTGTTTTTGGAGCATGCTAAACTTATTTTTATTTCATGCTGATATTAATTATCTTTTATTTTGAATTACATATATGTATGGGCGTATATGTATTGTTATTATTTTAAAAAAAAAAAAAATTTCCGCGTTTAAGTTTTAAGAAGGTCTAGATGTTTCAATTGGTATCAAAGCACGGTCCTTGGAGGGTGTCCATCTGCCACGTGAAGCTCAGAAATCTCACTATCGGTCTGTAAGTTTTAATTGTTTTCTTATGAATTATAAGGAGCATATGTAATGATTTAAGATTTTCATGTTAGTAAAGTTTTAGAACCCTTAAGTTATGCATTGCGATTTACGTAAAGAAAAACGTGGTGGTGCAGAATGCCTCCCAGACAGATGAATAGACGCGGAGGACCTCCACCTCCACCTCCGCAGAACCCTCTTTCAGCATTGGAGCAGGCCAATGCAAACATGATGGCTGGGATTACTGCTCTGTTGGAGCAGCAGGCGGCGCGCCCGAGGCTGTCACATGAGGAGGACGTGGCTGAGCGGTTCCAGAAGAAGGGACCGAAGGAGTTTTCGGGCACTACTGATCCACTAGTTGCTGAGGGATGGATTCGATACCTCTAGACCATCTTCGATTACATGGGGATTACTGATGCTGACCGGGTCAAGTGTGCAACCTATATGATGAAGGGAGATGCAGCTTTATGGTGGGAGGGCGCTGTCAGGGGAGTACACCTTCCTACCTTGACTTGGGCAGAGTTCAGGCGTATCTTCTACACCAAGTACTTCACGGAGGATGTGCACAGTCGCATGGTCCGAGAGTTTATGAGTCTCCGTCAGAGGGACAAGTCAATGGTGGAGTACATGTGTAATATCCAGAAAATTCATAAATCTATTCATGATTTATTAAAAGAATTTTAAATGAATTTTAAGTTATTGTATTTTATTATTCATTATTTAAAATTTATTATCAATTAAATATATTTTATGTGTTGTGTAAATAATTTTAAAGTTGATATTTTATGTGTTTAAATATATGTTTATTTATTGTGTTAAATGATTTTAATAGTTTGTGCACTTTAATTATGAAGTGTAGAGTTATGATTTAAATTATTTGATGTTAGGTATATACCTAATACATATTTATGCCTTACAAGATATTTAAATGTTTTCACGTTTGAATTAATTTTGGACAGAAGGAACGAGACTAACCTATGCACGAGATCATAAGAAATATTCTTACGAGTATTTTGAGTATAATATTTCCATAATTTTATTTTTTAACCTCGAGTAGAGAATATCTCAATAATCCGATTTTAGGCGTGTTGAACTGACTACGTTTTATGTATCCAAACACCACATGTCGTATTAATTCCTATCATTTCCATCTATCTACCCTCTACCCCACCCCATTACTCTCTTGTCTCACACACACTCTCTACCTCACGTAATTTCCCCCTTCCTCTATCATTTTCCTCATCTTCTTCTTTGGAGTCTTTTTCTCATGCGGTTCTTCATCTTCCAAGGTAATCCAAGCTTCCAAGTCCATTCGTGAAAAGGCTAGCTCGTTGCCAAGAATCCGGATAAACTCCATATACGGTTAAGGCAAGTTTTTCAACAAGTATTTTAAGGTTTTGAAATCCATTCAAGATTATAATTATTTTAATATGAAAATGTATGTTTATGTGCATGTTTTAATGGTTTATGATTTTGAAGAAGCATGAAATTACGAGTATCAAGTTATGAAGTTTTGAAATTGTGAAGCGTGGTCGTTCTTGACAAGTTTTTGATAGATGTGTAGAAAATAATGATTCTTTTGAAGATTATGATGTTATTGGAAGTTTTAAAGGTGAGAAAATGATGTTTAATTGAAAGAAAATGAATTTTTGAGATTTTGAAGAAGTTAAGCAATATTTTTTTTGGTAGTTACGGTTTAAAAGTTTTGAAGCAAAATCATTTAATATTTTAGTGTTTTGAAGTTAGTTAATCCATTTTCAATTACAAAAAAATGAGTTTTGATGATTTATGAAGTTAGGATTTTGGGTAAAAGAAGTATATGTTTGAAGTTAAAGTGTTGAAGTTGTGTCCGGTGACACCGGAATACCGATACTTGTTATGATTTTGAGGATAAAAATTAGTGTATTGATCCAAATGATATGAGGCCAATTCTATTTGAAAAATAACTTATTTATCTACAACTTTTGTGTTTTGAGTCTTATCAAAATCAGTTTGAAAGATTGGCCAAAATCGCTCCGAAGTGTGTCAAATGTTTTGAATTTTTGGCAGTGATACATCTCGGGAGAATCAGCATAACTTTTTACTGAAAACTATATTTTAGGTGAGGTTTTCGGCATTCGAAATCCAAGATCCAGATCTACAACTTTCATGTTTACCACTTTTTCAGATTCTTATTAAGAATAGAGTTTTGGAGCGAGCAAGATGAACCAGTTGCACAGGTCATGCGCGCCCGCGCCTAGAAGTTGAGCGGGCGCCCCTTTCATTCAAAATTTATGATTTTTATATTTTATTTTAGGGTCCTAAATTCATGGTTATGATCTTTTAAGGCTTCTAAAATATATTTAAGAGTTTCTATGCAAAAAGTTTCAAGTTTTAAGTCAAGAACGACAAGAACGACTTACGTGGACCGATTACGTTATGTGATGCATGTACATGTCTAAGTTCCTTTCATGAAACCTATGTTCAATATGAAAGTATGATTTTTATCATTTATTACATGCACGAAGTTAGCGAGTAAAGTTTTATGTTCATGAAACAAAAGTTAAGATGGAAATTATGATGTTTCAATGATGCTTCAGAATGGATGAAATGATATGTTGATGAAATGAAAATGATGAAGCATGAATGAATAATGCTATGTTGAATTATGAAGATATAATATGTTGATGCATGAAAATATTTTGATGTCTTATGTGTCTTTGTGGTGGCAATACGGGAACGATGCTCCGGTTTGGGCTCCGGAGTAGCCCTCCCAAATACGGCTCAATGTACGGGTTAGGTTCTCCGGGATGAGCTTCGGAGGAGCCTCCGAAAAGGAATGAACGAATGTTATGAGGCTTAGTGCCATATGCTTGTTGATCAACAGGAAAGAAAGATGAATGTGCCCATTATGACGGTTGCCACAATTTCACATAATTCATCACCCCAAAATGATAAGTTTTTATGTTATGTTCATGGTTAATGTTCACGGTTTGATGTTGTCCAAGTTGCATGATTTTATTTATTAGATGTTAAGTGCAAATGTTTATTTAAGAAGGAAATGGTAAAGTTTTGAGAATATGCATGAAGCCTATTTTCAAGATTTAAAGTTAAGTATGTTAATGTATATGTTCAAGTTCCTTGGATCTTTTAAGAGTTTTGAAGTTCATGTTCAAGATTTTAAGTTTAAAGTTCTGTGATGTTTACGTTAAAATTCTTCAAGTTCAAGGTATCATGTTATGTATGCTCAAGTCATTTTAAGTTTAAATTATTTTGAAGCTATAATGAAATCGATATGTATATTTTAATCTTGCTGAGTCCTTTAGACTCACTATACTTAAATGGTGCAGATGGTTTAGCAGTTTTGATTTAAAAAGCTTTGGCAGCATGGCTGAAGAGTCCAAGAGGCGAAGATATTGCATGACACAATAGTTCAAAAGCTCTGATGTATTTAAAAAGAAAATATTTACCTATGTTTATTTATGTTATGTTGTTACAATATTTTATTTACGATGTTAAAAAGTAATGGTTTAATTATTTTCATTGTCAGTCTTCTAAAGATGAGTTTTGAGGATCTCAAATGTTTCGTCTTTCAAATGTATTTTATATACATAGTTAATTAATTGAACTCACTTTCCCCTATCCTCTTAAAATGTTAGTAGCAGGTTTTGACGTGCCGTAATTTAGATGGACTTAAGTGTAGGATTGCATCCGTGTTTCATATAATGAATTTGTTGATTTACTAGAGCGATGCACTCCCATCATAGTTTAAAAAGTTTTGAAAAAATTTTCTCACTCTTTTTCCGCAACTCTTTTAAATAAATGTTTTAAAATACGGGACGTCACAACGTGAGTCAGTTTGAGAGGGGCTGTCATTTTGTGCCCTTGATTGCAGACAGTGCACCAGAGAAGCTGAGGCAGTTCGTTGAGGGATTGCGGGCTGAAGTCAAGCATGACATTCGGATGATGGACGTCACCACATATAAGGCAGCAGTTAGCAGAGATTTGCGTTCTGAGGAGGGCTGAAAGGAGATTCAGAGAGGAGCGGAGATTGAGGACGCGGGTCATACCGATGGTCAAAGTCCAGTGACAGAATCATTTAGAGGAGGAAGCCACTTGGGAGACCGAGGCAGACATGAGGACTCGCTACCCGGAGTTATTCGAGTATGTACTTTAATTTCGAGGACAAAATTCAATTTAAGGGGGGGAGAATTGTAACACCCGGAAAATTTTAATACGTAAATTCACATGCATAATTAAGGAAAATAATTATTTAAAATTTATATTTGGGTTAAATGACATTTATGTGTTATTATGTGATTTATATGCATGATTTAATTTATTTAAGCATTTAACCCGCAATATTAGGATTTTTAGATTTTTGAGCATTTTATAGGGTTGATCGCGTTGACGGGACCGTGGACGGACGAGATACAAAAATTCTTAGCCAAAAATATTTTATGAGTTTTATGAGCCTTAAAATAATATTTTAAGGTATTTTGTCATGAAAAATTTAGTATTTAATTATATATTTATTTAAGGGTTGATTTTTAGTCAAAATTAGTCCCTTTATTGACTTTTATTAAATTTTAAAATTAGCCTACATTAATATTTCGAGATTTGAGATATTTTATCAGATTGTTATTATTATTTGAGAGTTTAAAATATTATGTGTTAAGGTATAATATCTTTATATTAAGTAATATATATTATTAACCCATTATCTATTCAAATTTAAACCTAAAATTAATTCTTTTAGCCAATCAAAAACCTATCAGCCGCCTCCTATCATCTTCTTCAACCTTTCTCACGCCACTTTCCAGATTTCTTATCCTCCATAGCCGATCCATCACTTCTCTTGGAAGATTTTGGCCGTTCATTGTCCCGGAGCCCCGAAAACGCATCAATCTTCATCCAATAATTAAAAGGCATGTATTTTTCCTTCGTTTGAACACCATACAAGCTATTAATCAGACATGATGTTTTTTTTTAGATTTCATATGAATATTTCGAATTTATGCTAGTTTATTGATGTTTGATGCATATTTGAGTGTTTTCATTCCACGACTCATGTTTTCTTCAGCATGGCTCGGTCCAGGGGCTTGGGGCTCGGGTCAGAGGTGAGTTAGGGTCCTAAGGATCGAACCATGTACAAGTTATAGGCTGGTTAGGGGCTGGCCGATCAGAAACACCATGGACAGGCAGCAGGGCGCGCAGGCTAGGGTTATGGAAGAAGGCTCGGCTGGTCCATGCATGGTCATGGACCAGCGGGGCGTGGCCCAGGTTAGGACCGGCAGGACCCTGGGAAGGTCTTGCCGGTGGCGCTCCGGCCGGCCATGGCCGGAGCAAGGCGGCAGCAGCCCTGGAAGGGCTGCTGCTCGCGACCGAGGGGAAAAGGGAAAGGGGGGGATCGGGTTGGGCTATGGGTGGGGGCTGGGTTGGGTCTAGGTCATAGTGGGTCGGGTCAGGTGGTTCGGGTTCGGGTTAGGTAGGCCGGGCTCGGGTATTTTAATTGTTAAGTATTTAATAGTTTAAGTGTATTTTGGGCTTTAATAATTAGTTAGAAAATTATTTGGGCCTCCAAATAATTTTATTTGGGACTTAAATAATTTATTTAAGTTAGCCAATGATTTTTATGGGCTTGGGAGCCCATGAATATTTTTGGGCCAGTCAGTGGATTTTTGGGCCAGTCTAGAATTTTATTGGGTTTAATTAAGTTAAGGGGCTTAATATTTTATTTAGGTCCAGTTAAGTTTAATTAAGTTATTTGGGCTAAGATATGATTATTGGGCTTTAATTTAAGTATAATGGGCTTAGAGTGAGTGACCAGCAGCCTGGACCGAAACCATGAAAAATAATTAAGTCCGGAATATATATTTAGTTATTTTATGCATGAAGTTTATATTTTAAGTATAAGTATATTTATTATGAAAAATCAATTAAATATATATTACGGAAAAATTTTCAGTGCATGCATTCATGAAATTTTATATGATATGATTATGATTATGTATGAGTTGAGCAATAAAATATTTTCTTGATGAAAATTGAAGTAGTGTGACATAAGGGTGGTTATCCACCATATGATATATGATTTATGCGGTAGTTTACTACCATAGGAGGTGATTTATCACCGCCACGTACGCTGGTTTATGAGACTGATCAGTCGGCACAGATAAGCGTCACACTTACGGATATGACCATAGACTGTTTCAAAAATACCATGCTCAATTATGTTATGTATGATGAAGAAAGATGATGTTTATGATTAAGATTTATGTTTCAATATTTATGTTATGAAAAATATTTCCATGCATGCTCATGTATCATGTATATGTATTAGTAAGATTATGAGATGCATTATTTTAAACCTTGTTATCCAAGTTTAGACATGTTGAATCCCTAGGCTCACTACGTTTATATGGTGCAGGTGAGACAAATGACTTTTTTGTAGCTCCTACCGGTGGTGAGGACGTATGAGCTCACGGAACAGTGGCCCCGTGACTGTTGGATGATTTAGGATTATTTCATATACATTTTTATTATGTTATTGATTTTTTTTAAGCAAATTATACTTTTATTTTAGTATTTCCGCACTTGGTGTTTTTGGAGCATGCAAAACTTATTTTTATTTCATGCTGATATTATTTATCTTTTATTTTGAATTACATATATGTATGAGCGTATATGTATTGTTATTATTTTAAAAAAAAAAAAAAAATTTCCGCGTTTAAGTTTTAAGAGGTCTAGATGTTTCATTTTCAATATTATAAATCACTCAGAATTCAAAATTTTTAAAATAAAATTTAATATAGAGTATTCCAATATTAAAAATCATTCAAATATAAAAATAATCGAATTCTAAATTAATGAACACTAGTAAAAAATCAAAAAACTATGCATTAATCTCGAAAAACTTTGATTCCTTCTTTCAGCACATGTTAGCGTCCCAAGCTTTCATAAAAGCCGCAACAATCTCATTTTCTTTAATTTGTATCTCCATACTGCAAATTATTAAAAATAAAAACAAACATAAAACAAATATGAATATATTAAAATGGAAAGTACTAAACTTAAACAATTATTTATCAGTAAAAGAACATGAATTTAAAAAAATTATGTTGTTGGATTGTTCCCAGAAGTGATAATGAATCTGAAATATGATATCATGTTTATGTACTAAACTTAATCAAGTAAAAAAAATCAGAAGAAAGAATACACTGTTGAAAATGAACCTACCTAATGGAGGTAAACCCCCTGCAACTGATGATGATGATTGCCTCCTAATATTTCGAGCCTCTTGGTTGGATAATGGATCAACTTCTGGAATGGTTAATCTCCTGTTGCTACCCCTTCCCTGATATTAATCCTTCACGTACATTAATCAGAAGACTCATTGTCCCTGCTACGTGTATGATCGTAGGACGAAAAAACAAAAGAGATGGAGAAATATACTAAATTGCATGAACCATGTCCGGGTAAGATTAGTGAACCTTCTTCAACCATATACATGAAATAAAAGAGCACCCTGAAAATGGGAGAATAACTAGCACAATGTGATGTCGAGTTGACAAAAGTATCTACAACATCACAAATATTTTGAATCATATAGCATACTAGCAGAGTATCTTTTGACAGATAAACTAGAGGCAATCCAAACATTAGGTTCTTCCGAGGAACCTTTGGTACCACCCATTCCCCTCACAAGTGTCAAAGGTCCCAACAACAATAGCTTTGCAAGACATTACTCAAGATCAGCTACTCAAATGTTCAAACTTTCATGATACAGAAAACTAAGCAAGAAAACTAATTCAACTAAATGGCCAGTTTGACACCACGCTATCTTTGACAAATTCTTTAAAGACAAACATAAATTCAACCGCTGAAAGAGGGGAGCCCTGGTGGCCATGGTCGCTTCAGTCTCAGAGAAAATTGTGATAAATACATTGGGAATGTTGTTAAAGGTTCAATTTCCCACAAAGACACTCTTGGCTGCCTCTCCCCAGCAGTAGATTCGTCCCAGCCAACCTCCATTAAACAAGTTAACATTCAATTTCACGACAAGAATTAAAAATAAATAAATTATGTTCGATATCTTTGGATTCAGACCAACCAAGAAGAACAAAAAAACACAACACTCTAAACTTTTGTAATATATGAAATCAATGGGCAGGAACATTGTATGTGTTCACCTTAACTGAACGCCAGTGTGAATTTGGCCATCTGGTAGGATCTAAATCACCTATCCCGGTTATTGTGCCCATGTAACTGAATCAAGAAGAGGTCAGAAATCTCACAAAATTATGCAACTTGAAAATCTATCAACACCACAGGGAACTCACCATACACAAACAAAGGAGGATGGACAGAAAATAGAATTGAGAAAAATAAACATATCGTCGAACACTAGATTCTTCGGTTTCAAACAGCATCCGGAAACGCATGCCCACAGACACTCGAGTGTGATAAACAACTTTTACATATTTGGCCAGAGGTATGACAAATTCGGATGTACTAGCTCTGAAATTTTTTAAGTTAGTATAATCATGAGATATTGCATACTCTCCTAGGTTGGTAGAATCATGCGATAAAGGCAGCACATGCACACCTTGGTAGTGTTGGAAAGAACAAAGTTACCTGGGATTATAAAATATGGTGAAACGGCTAATTGTTGCAGCTGCATGAGCAGCAGCAGCAAGAAGGCCGAGATGCATACTATCACTTGATAAAACTGATGAAGGCATCACAGTTTGTGGTTGATTAGCACGCCTTATACCGAGAAGCAACTGATTCTTCTCATTCCTGATAAATGCCCAAAAAGCATCGCATGGTTCAGTACTGATCAGACGTAGCACTTGAGGAAAAAGAAACTCATCACTTTTTTCAATGTTTGACCAGGCCTATTCAATGAAATTTATTAGGGGACCCGCAACGATATTCCCGTTAAATAAAATTCCTACCATATAAAGAGAACCGAATCACCAGCAATCAGTCTTTTTGCACTCACAAAAACACTCCATCCTGTTGTGAGAAGATGCCTCTTGGGCTGGCCTGATATAAGAACCATATAAATCATATTAAGAATCTGTAGAAGTAGTTGCTGCAACTTGATTCCTCAAGTTAAATACATGTCTAAAATAGACCTCTAAAAATATGTCTGAACTTCCACTCATTATTATGCAGATCCCTTGCGACCAATTCTTGAGCAGGAGGTTGCAGGGAAAAGTCCTATAAATTGGGTGGTTCCAACCAAGATGCATTAGAGGCACATAATTGAAAAAAGCAGGCACATTTTTTCACTTGGGTCTTGGAAGCACCCGAAATGACATTTAACAGTGGCAAAAATACTTTTTCTGCCGCACGGCGAGGAACTAAAAATCCACCATGAGTACTGGTTTCACTGGCAGTCAAAGTTTTGCAAAAGTAATTTGTTGGCTGTTTACTAGGGTTCCTAAATCTGCCGGAAGAAATGAAATCTCTTTCTGCTCTTGCTGCAAAAACAGTAATAAAAGAATAAAAATAACCCAGAAAAAAAAAGAAAGCCGACTTAGAAAAGAGGAAGAAAAAGTGATGAAGATTTAGAGAACATACTGGGCTCAGCGGTTGCAAGGTCATTTGGGCGTAAACCTCGTCTGTCTCTAAATCAGCCTACTTGAATAAAACATTAAGATTCTACAAGAGAACTCCAATAACTGCAATAGGAACACAACAAAACTTGAAAGAAAAAAAAACGTACATGCATTGTCACGTTATGAAGCTGGCAAATGAGTTGCGGAGGCAAGCTAGGGTAATTAGGTATCTGTGCATCAACTTCCTTGTTGGTAGATACAGCAACCTGTGCAGTAGCCAGTATGTATCAAGAAACAATGACATTCAACAGAACTTTCACGTGTAGGATATATCAATCTCCTCATTACTGAACGAGAGTGCTCGAAGTGAATGATTGAATTCGAATCTCCATACAAAATACCCGTGATTTAACAATTGCAAATCATGAAGAGAGAAATTAAACGCTCTCAAAATTGGATGTGGTAAGATAAGCTGTTTCTTCTTTTGTAGATACAGTCATAAAAAAAATATACCTCCCAATTCATTTCAAAAAATAAGAAAAATAAGAAAAATAGTTTGTTATTTACACAAACTACAATTGAAATACACAAGCAAGAATCAAACCTGTTCACTGTGACCCTGAGGAAAATACACTACATGGCTTCCAATACCAGGCAAAGAAACAAGAGGACCCACACAGGCATGCCAAAGTTCAGAATTTAGGCAGTTCTTGTCTCCTGCTAATCAAATTTGAACAAAACTATTTAGTTCGTGTTAAAACAGTGCTAAAGACGTGAGAATTAACCTTAATTCCAGTTTCTCAATTGTCAGACTGAGGCCTAACCACTTTTCCAAATCACGAGGTGTATAGTCAAGAATGGCAATATAACATACTCTTTAAAGAAAATGACTTGCTGGCACTTACAAATGGTTAATATTCAACTTATACGCCCAAAAACATACTTAAATTCAAGGAAAGGAACAAAGTAAGTTTACCGTCAGGAGATTGCTGGTTTAGACCAACCGCGGAAAGTTTCATTTTGCAGATTCGATAAGAAAAAGGTTGGAGCAGAAAAATTACAGCCAACAACTACACATTTGCATCACAAAATCCCCAACCTAAGATTCCCAAAAGAAAAGCTGCTCCATTTGCCTCAATTCTACCCCCAAAATAGCACAATATCCACACCCTGTACTCTTGAGTAACCCACTAAAATCTAAAGCATGAGCTGGATTTCCATGCTATCCACATCCCTTTATCAACTCAACAACTACGGGGTTAGAAACTTGGAGAAATAATGAAAATTGAAGTACTCATAGAGGGTACCGAAGCTAAAGGACCCAAAGATTTTTACAAAAGCGTTGTTTTTAATTTTTGTGTTTGATCATATTTTTTGTAGTGTGATATCCCACACATTAATCAAATACACCGTAACAAAGAGCGCAAAGAAAGATCACACACTTGCGCAAGCGCTAGCTATGGCAGCGCACAAACTGTTGCAGCAAGTAAACCAGCAAGAATCCAGCAACCTACTAAGAAAGCATCGTCAAAGTGAATTTTTTCTTGATGCAAACAAGCTGCTCGAACACGGTGACCAGATTCTTGATGAGGCTAGCACTTAGCGGTGGCCTACAGAAAAGCAAAAGAGATCAATATGCCAATGTATCCGAGTAATAATAATACTAAATTTTAATATCAAAATTGGACATTGTGGAAAGTGTAAAAAAAATTAAAAAAGAGGTACAACTCCAAATTTCACCTATTGCGAAATCTAATTGGCAAATTAATAAGAAGTAATTGCATAAATAATTTTTATTCTTAATACTGAAATGGAAATCAATTATTATGAAAAATCTTGATTCACTGCAAGGAAAAAATCCTCTTACATTGACAAAAAAAGTCAAATTCAACACAAAACATTATATTCTTACCATAGAAGGAAGCTACATCTTTACAACAATTTGGAAAACTCAAAGTGATCGATATGGAGACTCGATCAAACCATGATGATCATTTACAACAATTTGGAAGACTCTCTCTCGTCCTCTCTAGTTTCAAGCTACAGTCAGGATACGTGGTTTCAGCAAGAGGGTGATGGTGGCGACCAGGTCCCATCCAACGAAAACTTTAAATTGTATATGTAAATTTTTCAAAGAAACTGCAAGTTTCATCCCAAATATGTAGTTGGTTGACACTCCTAGCCTTGTCTTAACCACTTTTTGGATCCACCCCTACTATGATTATACTTCAATAAAACCTGGAGCCCATTTTTTTGTTATTTAATAGTATGAAACATATTTTAGAACCTCCTATTGAACAGGGAACTGTCGAAGAAAGCCCAGAAAGAAAACAACCTTTAGTGGCATTTGAGTGGATTGCTTTGAGACAATAATCACTTATTTATTATGAAGGTAAAAATAAACGCAGCTGGATTTTTTCAGAAAATGCAAGTATACCTGACAAAGAGGCTCAAGCCAGAGAAACAAACCCAGAATAGCTTGCGCATATCGTAGCTTATTCCTGCGAAGATTTAATTGTGCTAAAATCTGAACACCAGCAGCTGTGCTAGCCCGAATCCAACATCAAAACGACTCAAAATCAGGAAATAGATGCACCAAGAACAAAGCCCAACCCCCTACAGATGATTCAAAATAGCCGCCCTGCTCCAATCATACCCTAGCAACTCACGACAGATGGGAAATCCATGAAGCAGCAAGTTGAGCGTGGAGCAGATGCGAAATCCGTGAAGCAAAAATCTATCTATGAAGCTAGGAAAATCAGCAAGAATCGAAAGATAATAGGAAAAGGCAGAGGAAGAAAGGGATTCAAAATTTTTTTAGAAAGTGTAATCCGGAAAGTATGCAAAAAACAACCAGAAATATCTCAAAGTCGAGAAAGAACAAGAACCCGCGCAGCTCCAGTCGCGAACGAGGCGTGACAGTTTGAGCTTTGGTCCAAGATTCCTCAATATTTTGGTATTAAATTGAAGCCAAGTACGAACGCTTACCTTTTCTAGCTTCAATCGATAGCTTTCCGGCGGCTAGGGCGGCGAATCGACGGCATGATGAGGCTGCTAGGGTTTGGGGAGAAAGGGGATCGCGAGAGCCGAGAATGGCTTTGGGAAGGAGAGAGAAGCGTCGTTTCCTTTTTTTTTTTTTTTTTCCTTGTAGTCATTTTAATTTTTATTTAAATTATTTTAAAAAAAAAGTTTATCTACAACCCTTTTTAAAAAGTGTTGTAGTACATATAAAAAATAACGCTCAAAGACAACGCTTTTTTAAAGCGTTGTCTTAGACCTAAAAAAACGCTTAAAGACAACGCTTTTTAAATAAAGCGTTGTATTTTATGAATTTAAAAAAAATAACGACAATGCTTTTCCTTAAAAGCGTTGTAATTTTAAAAAAGACAACGCTTTTTATCAAAAGCGTTGTCTTTTAAGTGTTGTGTTTGAGCATTTTTGTTGTAGTGCATCTGCATAAACATATACATGCTGAAACGTATGTGATCATCATGGCAATGGTGATGACGACCCCGACGATGCTCCTGATCGTCCTGATCACCCCGGCGTCCACCTATGATGCTGTGGCTACTCTCGTCACCATGACCCTCCATCTACACGATGATTAAAGCTTAATCCCAATTTCAACAATCTATATCCCAAGATTACTATGCATGCTCTGATACCATAAATGTAGTAACCAACACCGTGATCACCTACTAATCAGAAGCTTAAGCATGCATTTATCTTAATTAAATAAATCAGAAATTAAACAACGGAAAACTTAAACAACAATAAAATATTTTTTACAACCATATCGAATAAATCCAGTGTATTTACCCAAATACAACAGAAACAAAAGCCTAGACAAAGCCCTGCTGGTCATCCAACGCCTAAGCCCTCCTGGAACCACCCGCATCGTCCAGCCGCAAACCTGCCTCAAGGAATAGGGTGTCCAGATACAATAAAGTACGGGACATGAGCATGATAAGCTCAGTACGAGAGTATGAGTATACAGTGTTATGTGTGTATGTATGTAAATGAACTGGGTACCAAGACTCTCAGGAAGGGTATATAGCACGTTGCGCCGTTGCCTCAGGAGGTGGCTCATATACCCAGTGGATAATGATGACCTGATAATAGTACAAGTGTCCAATCATCACGGTGACCTAACACAAGACTTATGTATCCAACCATCCACAAACTCGTAGGGTGAGCGCCCTACTACAGGATACCTCTAAGGTAAAAGCTCAATATGCTCATGTATGCAACATACAGTCATGACATGTTGTATATAAAGGCATATAAAACATGCAATCACATAATCCATGCAAACACATAATACATGCATACTCAATCTGGATATCTCAAATAATACTTCCGTACCTCATAAACTAGGCAAGCTAGACCAGCACTATGTCCAAGCCTATAATCTGCACTACAATGCAAAGTACTCATGCATTATAATCTTATTCTAAAAGCCTTAACTACTCTATAGCATACTCCCTATTTACTATAAGGAGCCAGAGCTATACCTGCGTCCATTGTCATCCCGTTGATGACGACTGCCCCAGAACATGGGCACCACTCCGCCGCAACCCCGGAGCACCTGGCCAACCTCCGGACCAAGCCTAGGAAGGCTGAAATCACCCCAAAACACCTAGAAAAGCCTAAGAACCGAGAGAGGAGAGCTGAATGGTGTGAAGAAAAGTGAGCCTCAGATGGCCTATTTATAGGCGGAGTTCGACGGTCCGAACTGGGTTTGGATGGTCCGAACTGCCACTTGTCCGATCCAAATAGACACCTGGACCCTGCTGAGTTCGGACGGTCCGAAATGGGTTCGGATGGTCCAAACTGGTCCACACGCTCCAAACTATTTTGGTCATTCCGAACTCATTTTGGACCCCCCGGGACCCCCGGGACCTACCCTACCATTTTCGGACGTTCCAGATCTGATTTTCCACTTATTTTCACCAAATAAGGACTCCTTGAACATGTTTTGACACTTTTAAGATTATATGCCATTTTCTAACATGTTTAAAATCACTTAATCTTGTAAAATGGAACCGGGATACTACATGGTTATTCCGCAATTTTTGGGTAGTGAACACGATCTATGTCGTGGATGATTAAGTTGGGCACGTTCCCATGTTGTGGGTGACCAGGCCAGGATGTCCGAGGTCATGTTAACATGGGGAAGATGCTCCTGAAAAATAGGTGGTGACTGGGTCAATTTGACTTGGTCTGCCCACTTCCCCCTTTCTCCAAGTATCTTCCAGGGTTGATCTACAGCTCCAGCCCCGAGCTTGTGGCTTAACATCTCAGCCCTTGCCTCTTCTTCAGATCATATTTTATACCCCTAGCCTGGTGAGCCCCTAGTCCAGTAATGGTCCGACCTACCTTATTCGGGGTATCACCACTCCTTTCTAAAATAGTCGGGATAGAGCCCTGCTCGTTGTCCCGAGTAAACCTCTCGATACGTACATCTTCCTGGGGTATCACCACTCCTTCCTAAAATACTCGAGCAAGAGCCCTGCTTGCTTTCCCGAGTACTATCTTTGTGCATTGGGCGGTAAGACAATGTTTTTCAAAATTTTAGTGGGCTACGGATGACGTAATCCTGTCATCAGCCCTAGGAGTTGAAAAGACGGGCAAGTTTCAGAGTCCGTTACCTGTCCTTTCAGTTGCCAGATTCATCATTACTCTGCCCGTACTACCCGATACAATTCCCCAAGTTTAATCTCAACCATACAATGCACCCACGATGAACGACCAATATTTTTCCTATCCTCCTATAAATACATATTCACCGACTCCATTTACTACTTTTGCTACTTTTATTCTCCAGCTGCTCCGATCGCGCATACCTTGCTCCAATATTCTTCTTTAATTTCCATCGATTTCCTTCCATTTCTTGTAAGTTTCCCCTCTATTTTCTGCTGAATTTCCTTCCTTTTTCACTTTTAAAATGTCGGAATCTGCTTCGTCTACCTCTAGTGCGAATGCGCGTGGCTCCTCAAGCGTGGATTCTGCCGCCTTACGCCACAATTCCCCTTCCCCTATTTCTTCCTCTGCCCATGTTGTTTCCCTCTCTTCCAAACCAAAAAAGTGACAACCTCAAGTTGGTCCCTCTACTGCCCCTCGTGGAAACAAGAGAAAATAGAAAAGTTCCCCACACCAGTTCCAATACCCCTCCTCCAAAGACCCTCCCTGGATGGCCCTTGGTTCTCTTCTCTTTGGAGAAACCTTCACCCGAAATCTATAGAAGAACTCCGGGCCATGGGTAACATTCCCCCTTCCTACTCTATTATAATCCTGGGACCTTTAGGCCAGGCTGATCAGCCTCTCGAGGGTTTTTATACTTTTTTCAAAGACCAACTCAAGAGAGGACTTCGCTTCCTCGTCCCTCCTTTTTACTATGAAGTAGCCAAATTCTTCCGAGCTCCCTCAACCAATTCCACCCAAATTCCTTTCGGATTATGGCTTCTACATTCATATTTTTTTAAAATGAACAACTTGGCTATCACCCCTCTGATTCTTCACTATTACTATGCCTACCGCTTCCATGAAGCGGTATTCTCCTTGACTGCTCGGCAAAACTCAAGGTTTCTTGATGATATCCCTTCTTCCTTGAAGGGGTGGAGAGAACGATTTTTATATATCCACCTACCTTATAACTCTACCAAGCCACAAAATTTTTGCTCGAGCTCCCACCTCAACCCGATCTCCCTCAAAAATATAAAAGTGAGGAACCTTTCTTGCGTAGCCAAGAACTGGTTGAAAACCAAACTTTCCCTCCTTTACCCTGATCCAGGAGAAAAATTTATTTGCTTTTGGGTTAGATGCCAGACTATTAGACCCTCTGGACAGGGTGATTGATGAATTTGTAGCACCCCCTCTCCTCCCGATATGTTCTCCTATTGTACTGGTGAGTATTGACTCCATTATTTGTTGTTAACCTATTTACAGGCAATTTATTTTCACAGCCAAGTCCAAAGCAAAACAAAAGCCTAGACTCTTGATGCAGGATTTTGCTCAAAAATGTGTTGCAGAGAAAGCTACCGCCGAAGAAAAAAAATAGGCCCGAGTTGTTGAGGCTGAGAGAAAGGCCCGAGTACTGAAGCTAGCTGAGGCGTCGAGCTCAGGAAGCAGCAACTCGGGAACTCCAACTAACCGGGACTATCTCAACTCCTCCCTCCCAGCCTAATCCTGCAACTCTTATGATCCCGACCACCCATGGGACCGGGGATGTTGACTCCCAAGAAGAGAATCTGGTTAAGCCTTCCTCTGTCCTCTCCCATAAGAGGAAGGCTGTGACGGAACCTGAAATGGTCGTTCTGAGCGACCATGAAGAAGAGAGACCACTATCCCCTTCCTTCCGACCTCTAGGGCACTTTTATCAGGCTCCTCTGGGATCTAGTCCCCCTGCTGCCCGGGACAACCTATTCCAAGCGGAAGCTTTGGGTCGTGGGGTCTACCTATTGAAAGGGCTTTTATGTTGGAACACGCGTTCTCTGATCACACGGATGTGATATCCGAAGCAGCGGAAGTTTAAAAATTTTATTTTTCGATATAGAACGATTCCATATCGTGAGTATCAAATCCAAACGATTAAAATCTTGCAAGTAAAAATAAAAAATCACAATTAAATATTTTTACCTCTTCAAGCAATGTCTTGATTAGTGGACTCCAACAGATTTAATCTGCTCTTGTTGTAAATCCCAGAAACCGATGACTTGCTCGATTAATCTCCGGAATCAGGTCCACAAATAGAAAATAGAAACCCTCTGATTGATTGCACTAGAAATCAATCAGTTGTTTATCGTAGAGAATAAACAGATTTGATCTGTCAATTCAGAAAGTGACTTTTCAGAAAAATCACAGACCGAATTTTCTCAAAAAGGGAAGAGGAGAATTCGAAATTCCCCTTATAATATAAAGTGTGATTTTCGAAAATTGCTTGATGAAAAGTTGTGATTTTTGAAACCTACACACATATATATATATATATATATATAATTTCTAGACTGGATTAAGTTATAACTCTATTAGGACACTAACTCCTTAGGGCCCATAGTCCATAACTTAAGCCCAACAAGCCAAGCCTGTTATTATAGAAATTAATATAAAATTCATCATGACTCTGATTGATAAACCGATTTCATCAATGTGAACAGAAACCATTTCTGCACCTTTTAAAGTCAAGATAATTTTTCTGAATCCGAATTCAGTGATTTCCAAAAATGCCCATCCCTATGTCATTTTAGGAAATTTCACTCCCTTTAGTTAAGAAGTCCAACTTTTCTTTCATTAAATTTAACTCTTTAAATTTAACTATTTCAACGGGGTTTAGTAATCCATTACTTGTGTGACCCTCAATGGTTCAGGGATACAGCTAGCCGTGGGCTCACAACTCCTTGTGACTCGGAACAACAATTTCCGACTTACCCAACGAATCATGGTAAGAGAATCTAGAAACATCGCCCCATGATTCCCTAGATATCACTGATAGTGCCTGCAAAAACCAGTAGGTTTTGGTTAGCGTACAGTACGGTCCCTTCATCCATATATCCCGATCGAATCAACAACCATTGGTACATCGAGAGTCGTTCGAGATTCGATAACTATGCAATGCATCTTGAAGATCAAATAGTGACATCGCATGTGCTACTAGGAAACCAAGTAACCTAAATCACATCGAGTACTCTGGCCAGAGATTTGTCACACTAATATCTCCTCAGATCGCATAGGATATCCACACTCGCAAGCGTGTGGTGAATCCTTGACAACAAAGCATCGACTCCTATATGTATCGTAACTGCACCCAATCCCGACACTTGATGACCCCATAGAATCGGTAAACGAGTCAAAGTACAGTACTAGCATATAGAGTCTCAATGATGTTTCAAGTAGTAAGGACTAATGGTGTACAACCAAAACCGCGGACTTATCCACTCAAATAATAATAACCACTTGGAAAGTCCGAATAGGGTAGTTCGATCATTCATCATATGAATATCCATTTGCATGCTTTGAACATCTCCATGTTCATTACCAATGAAACATGGTACTTGGCATCACAAATGCTAGTCTCAATCTCGAGCGATCCTTATCCTTATTAGCGGACGGCTCAATGACTAGGAACTGTTTAGAATATATACAGTGACTATAAGATGTGTTTCATAATAGTGATCTCTCTTTATTCACTATCTCATCTTACTTACACTATAGTATATTCAAGGTCTTTATCAAAACAACAATAGTATATCACAATATAACAATATGAAGAAAGATAAAGAAAATGTCATTAATGAATGTAAATTATATTAAACAAAGATTGTTTATACATAGAGTCATAAAAGCCCTTAGCCACAAGTTGGCTAACCGGGCACCCACTCTTTCAATCTCTCACTTGCCCTAAAGCCAACTAGTCATACTACGTAATCCCATTTCTTCGCGATGTTTGTCAAACAATGGTCCTGGCAAGGGCTTAGTAAGTGGATCAGCGATATTGTCTGTAGAGGCCACTCTCTCGACAGTGATGTCTCCTCTTTCCACAATCTCCCGGATGATGTGGTATTTCCTCAGTACGTGTCTGGATCTTTGATGAGACCTTGGTTCCTTTGCCTGAGCAACGGCACCAGTGTTGTCGCAGTACACCGGAACTGGACCAACAGCTTCAGGAATTACGCCCAACTCTTGGACGAAATTCGTCATCCAAACGGCCTCTTTAGCAGCAGCTGATGCTACAATGTATTCTGCCTCAGTGGTGGAATCCGCTGTGGTGTCCTGCTTGGAACTCTTCCAAGAGACAGCACCGCCATTGAGCATGAATACAAATCCAGAGGTTGACTTCGAGTCATCCATGTCGCTTTGGAAGCTAGAGTCGGTATAGCCTTCCAATTTCAATTCTCTTCCTCCATAAACCATGAATATATTCTTAGTCCTTCTCAAGTACTTAAGAATATCCTTCACGGCTTTCCAATGCATTTGACCGGGGTTGGCCTGATATCTGCTCGTGACACTCAGAGCAAAGGCTACATTCGGTCTGGTAGATATCATCCCATACATAATACTACCTATGGCTGACGCATATGGTATGTGTGTCATTTTCTCTATCTCTTCGTCAGTCTTGGGACACATAGACTTGGATAGAGAAACTCCATGACACATAGGTAGATGTCCTCTCTTGGACTCATCCATTGAAAACCTTTTCAATATAGTGTCGATTTAGGTTGCTTGAGTGAGTCCTATCATTCTCTTAGATCTATCTCTATAGATCTGTATCCCTGGAATATAGGAGGCCTCACCCAAATCCTTCATCGAGAATATACCTGATAACCATATCTTTGTTGACTGCAACATCCCTACGTCATTCCCAATGAGTAGGATGTCATCAACATAAAGCACTAAGAATGTCACCGCATCCTTAACTACTTTCTTGTACAGGCACGGTTCCTCCGGGTTTTTGATGAAACTAAAGTCCTTTATTGTTTCATCAAATTTCTGGTTCCAACTTCTTGATGCTTGTTTGAGACCATATATTGATCTCTGAAGCTTGCATACCTTATGCTCGCTTCCCATAGGTGTGAATCCCTTGGGCTGCATCATATAGATCTCTTCCTTAATGTTTCCATTAAGAAATGCAGTCTTCACATCCATTTGCCATATCTCATAGTCATACCAAGCTGCTATGAAAATAAGGATTCTTATGGACTTGAACATTGCAATTGGTGAAAAAGTTTCATCATAGTCAACTCCTTGTCTTTGAGTATAACCTTTTGCGACCAACCGTGCTTTGTAGGTCAATACCTTACCATCAGGCCCAAGTTTTCTTTTGTGGATCCATTTACACCCTATTTTAACAATTCCATCGGGAGGATCTACTAAATACCAAACTTGGTTTGTATGCATCGAGTCTATTTTCGACTGCATAGCATCAAGACATAAATTCGAATCCGCATCAGAAATTGCTTCCTTGAAGTTTCTTGGATCACATCCAATGTCGGGTTCACTTTGATCCCCTTCAAGAAGAAGACCATATCGAATAGGAGGTCTAGAAGTCCTCTCGGATCTCCTAGGTGTAGGCATGTCCACTGAAGGTTCTTGAGGTGTGGGATCGTTATTTTGTATCTCGGGTTCTTCTCGAATTTCTTCGAGTTCCATCATCTTGCCTTTCTTATCTAATAAGAACTCCTTCTCCATGAAGGTGGCATTCCTCGAAACAAACACTTTTGTTTCAGTAGGATGATAGAAATAATATCCGATTGAATTCTTCGGATATCCTACAAAATAACATAAGGTGGATCGACTATCCAACTTATCTCCCACTGTCTGCTTCACGTAAACAGGGCATCCCCAAATCCTCAAGTACGAATACTTAGGAGCTTTGCCATTCCATAACTCGTATGGAGTTTTATTCACTGCTTTGGTGTGAACATTGTTCAACAACAATACCGCCGTTTCAAGTGCATAGCCCCAAAACGAAGGAGGGAGCTCAGTGAAGCTCATGATAGATCGAACCATGTCCAACAAAGTTCGATTGCGATGCTCCGAGACACCATTCAGCTGAGGTGTCATAGGAGGAGTCTACTGAGAGAGAATCCCATTCTCTTTTAGATAGCTCAAAAACTCGGTACTTAAGTATTCTCCACCTCGATCCGATCGAAGTGCTTTAATACTTCTACCTTGTTTGTTTTCTACTTCAGCGTTGAATTCTTTGAAGTTTTCAAATGATTCAGACTTATATTTCATTAAATATAAATACCCATACCTAGAATAATCATCAGTAAAGGTAATGAAGTAGGTGTGACCAAATTTTGTACCGATATTAAATGGTCCGCAAACATCTGTATGGATCAAATCCAACAGATTTTGACTATGCTCAGGCTTCCCTTTGAAAGGAGATTTAATCATTTTTCCTTTTAGGCAGGACTCACAAGTAGGTAGAGAGTTAATATCAGACATATCAAACATGCCCTCTCTCACTAGCTTGTTCATCCTCCTTGAGCAAATGTGACCTAGCCTAGCATGCCAAAGGTTTGCTGGGTTTTGACTATAGTTTTTCCTTTTATTTGTTGTTACCGGTTTATCAACATAATTAATTGGAACGTCTTTTAATTTTAAGTTATATAGATCATTTTCAAGTTGTCCATTTTCAATTAAACATTCATTCTTGTAAATATTGCAAATCCCATTAACAAAATTGCAAGAAAAACCATCTCTATCAAGCATAGAAACAGAAATAATGTTTTTAATCAAATCTGGCACAAATAAAACATCTCTTAAAAGTAACTTAAAATCGTTTTGCAAAACTAAATAAACTTCTCCCACTGCTTTGGCTTCAACTCTGGAACCATTTTCGAGCCTCAGCTGGGTCTCACCCATCCTAAGCTTACGACTTCTTGTCATCACCTGCAAATCATTACAAATGTGAGATACACATCCGGTATCCAATACCCAAGAAGTAGTATTAAGTGAAACATTTATTTCAATGTAAAACATACCCTTTGCAGTTCGCAACTGCTCGAGGTATTCCTTGCAGTTACGTTTCCAATGACCGGGTTTCTTGCAGTGATGGCAAACATCTCCAGATATGTTCACGTTTGAAGCTTTTGTCTTGCCCTTCTTCTTTGGTACAATTTTCTTTGGTGGGGCAGAACATTTTTTACCCTTTCCACTTGGCCTCTTCTTGGAGTAAGAAGTGGAGCCAACCAAGAGTACCGGTTTTTTCTTCTTTAATGTGGCCTCATAAGACACAAGCATATTAACCATCTCTTCAAGGATGGCCTCTATCTTGTTCATATTGAAGTTCACCACAAATCCGTCAAACGACGAAGGAAGTGAAAGAAGCAATAATTCCGTATTCAATTCATGCTCCAATGTCAAATCGAGTGTTACCAACTTCTCAATTAGCCCAATCATGTGTACCCCATGCTCACGGACAGAAGTCCCATCTCGCATGCGGCATGTCATGAGCTCTTTGACGGTGGCATACCTCTCCGACCTTGACTGAGCTCCAAAAAGTTCCTTGAGGTGCATGTGTATGTCAGCAGCATTCACGGCATCCTCAAATCGCCTCTGGAGTTCATCAGACATTGAAGCTTGCATATAGCATTTAGCCTTGATATCATGGTCCCACCATTGATCAAGTTTTGCCAATTCTTCCGGACTTATATTAGTCGGTGCTTCCTTTGGAGGATTCTTTTCTAACACGTAGAAAATTTTCTCCGAGTTTAGAACAATCTTTAATTTACGGAACCATTCCGTATAGTTAGCGCCAGTCAATTTGTTTTGTTCGAGAATTGAGTATAGTGGATTGCGCGAATTCATTGTAATGAAATACTGAAAAGAAACAGACAATAATCAGTGATTGTTTAATTAATTTACTAAGACATAAAATATGGCGAGATTTAATTTTATGAATTGCACTCTCACTATTTTAATGATTTTACTACCCTCTAGTGAAAATGGAAAACTTGTTTCCTTAGTGGGAACATGGAGTCCAATTGACAAACTATAATCCCGAATAATATCAGCCAACCATAATTTTCAAAAGGTAGAGCCCAATTGCTTCCAAAGCAATCCCCATGTTTTTACCTCATGTCCAATAAGGGCCCAATAATATGACGCTGTTTATTATGACATGTCAAGATAACCCATCAATATTAAGTTGTGATAGACGGTCGCCATGTGGATCCCCAATAATATGAGCCAATCCCATGGGAGTTCCACCCAACTTACAACATGTGTCGATCCAATGTACAGCTTTCCGACGAACGGGCCCCCCCAAATAATATGAGCCGGACCGTGCCCACGGGTAGCATATCATACATTGATCGTTGATGGAAGGTAGGAACATTTAAACAATATTTAAATTCTCTTTTATAAATTTTGATATCAATTTTAAATCATATTTAAAATGAGGGATTTTAATTTTGAAAATTCGTCCCATCTTTTAAAGTTTGTATGCTTGCGGGATTCATATAATTTAGTCTAAACATGCACACATCAATAATATCATATATTATTTAAAGGATGATCGATCCCAATCACTAATCGACCCGAGGTTGCCAATCACGAGTCTAAGTCCAATCCTAGGTGATATGCAAGTATGCAATGCAATCCTATTACATTGAGCTTCCAATTTACATTTTTTCGGTCTTTATTTTTTGCTGGGCCCACCTTTTTCTTCAAATTTTTATCTCCCACTAAGTCTAATAAATTTACAATAAATTTCGATGACAAGTAGGGGATACATATTTAAGAGTGGGAACGGGCCATAAACCAGGCCTACTTTTTATTACAAATGAAAATTCAAATTGGGCTATAAACCAAGCCCATTAATAAAACCTAACAACAATAAACCCAAATGTAAATAACCTAACATACACCTATCAAATTCGTCATGGCAATCGATCATCATTTTATCCAATAATTAATTCAATAATTAAATAATTGGATAACATGCAATGACATCATAATTAAAAAGATAAAATCAAATTTTATCTTATCCTTTCATAAGATAATATCTTATCATCAATTGTACCAAAATAATTAATTTTATAAAATCTAGTTTAACGGATAAAATTTATAAATTTTCAAAAAATTCAAATTTATCTAAAAATCAATTTTAAAACTTTTAGACTCAAACAATTTGACCCGACGCCTCGTGGACCAATCAAAAACAATTTTCGATCGGACCAAAAACTAAAATTTCAAAAATTTCAAATTCTTAAATATTAAAATTTTAATTTTTTTCGGACTGCCCGGGACATTCCCGGGCAGCCCCGCATCCACGTGGGATAGGGCTTCCCACGTGGAGGTGGGCAGCTCGTCGCTGCCCGTGGGCAGCGACGTGCACTGCCCCTGGGCAGCGATCAAATCGCTGCCCGTGATGCCCTGTTTCCTTCAAAATTTTAATTTAAAAATTCGTTTTGTTTTCAAAAAACCGAGGCTAAAAATTTTGTACAATCGATTAATTTTAATCGTTTGATCAAAGAACAACCTGTCTCTGACGCCACTATTGGAACACGCGTTCTCTGATCACACGGATGTGATACCCGGAGCAGTGGAAGTTTAAAAATTTTATTTTTCGATATGGAACGATTTCATATCGTGGGTATCAAATCCAAATGATTAAAATCTTGCAAGTAAAAATAAAAAATCACAATTAAATATTTTTACCTCTTCAAGCAATGGCTTGATTAGTGGACTCCAACAGATTTAATCTGCTCTTGTTGTAAATCTTGGGAACCGATGACTTGCTCGATCAATCTTCGGAATCAGTCCACGAATAAAAAACAGAAACCCTCTGATTGATTGCACTAGAAATCAATCAGATGCTCATCGTAGAGAATAAACAGATTTGATCTGTCAATTCAGAAAGTGACTTTTCAGAAAAATCACAGACCGAATTTTCTCAAAAAGGGAAGATGAGAATTCGAAATTCCCCTTATAATATAAAGTGTGATTTTCGAAAATTGCTTGATGAAAAGTTGTGGTTTTCGAAACCTACACACACATATATATATATATAATTTCTAGACTGGATTAAGTTATAACTCTATTAGGACACTAACTCCTTAGGGCCCATAGTCCATAACTTAAGCTCAACAAGCCAAGCTTGTTATTATAGAAATTAATATAAAATTCATCATGACTCTGATTGATAAACCGATTTCACCAATGTGCACATAAACCATTTCTGCACCTTTTAAAGTCAAGATAATTTTTCTGAATCCAAATTCAGTGATTTCCAAAAATGCCTATCCCTATGTCATTTTAGGAAATTTCACTCCCTTTAGTTAAGAAGTCCAACTTCTCTTTCATTAAATTTAACTCTTTAAATTTAACTATCTCAACGGGGTTTAGTAATCCATTACTTGTGTGACCCTCAATGGTTCAGGGATACAGCTAGCAGTGGGCTCACAACTCCTTGTGACTCGGAACAACGATCTCTGACTTACCCAACGAATCATGGTAAGAGCGTCTAGCAACATCGCCCCATGATTCCCTACGTATCACTGATAGTGCCTGCAAGAACCAGTAGGTTTTGGTTACCGTACAGTACGGTCCCTTCATCCATATATCTCGATCGAATCAACAACCATTGGTACATTGAGAGTCGTTCGAGATTCGATAACTATGCAATGCAACTTGAAGATCAAATAGTGACATCGCATGTGCTACTAGGAAACCAAGTAACCTAAATCACATCGAGTACTCTGGCCAGAGATTTGTCACACTAATATCTCCTCAGATCGCATAGGATATCCACACTCGCAAGCGTGTGGTGAATCCTTGACAACAAAGCATCGACTCCTATATGTATCGTAAATGTACCCAATCCCAACACCTGATGACCCCATAGAGTCGGTAAACGAGTCAAAGTACAGTACTAGCATATAGAGTCTCAATGATGTTTCAAGTAGTAAGGACTAATGGTGTACAACCAAAACCGCGGACTTATCCACTCAAATAATAATAACCACTTGGAAAGTCCGAATAGGGTAGTTCGATCATTCATCATATGAATATCCATTTGCATGCTTTGAACATCTCCATGTTCATTACCAATGTAACGTGGTACTTGGCATCAAAAATTCTAGTCTCAATCTCGAGCGATCCTTATCCTTATTAGCGGACGACTCAATGACTAGGAACTGTTTAGAATATACAGTGACTATAAGATGTGTTTCATAATAGTGATCTTTCTTTATTCACTATCTCATCTTACTTACACTATAGTATATTCAAGGTCTTTATCAAAAAAACAATAGTATATCACAATATAACAATATGAAGAAAGATAAAGAAAATGCCATTAATGAATGTAAATTATATTAAACAAAGACTGTTTATACATAGAGTCATAAAAGCCCTTAGCCACAAGTTGGCTAACTTGGGCACCCACTCTTTCAATCTCCCACTTTCCCTAAAGCTCCGATGGCAGGATCGGACGTTCCGATCGAGGTTTGAACGTTCCGATCGAGGATCGGAAGTTTTGATCGTTGTCTATAAATAGAGGGCCGAGGCTTCATTTCCAATTGCCAATTCCGAGTGTTTCCCTCTCCTTTCTAGTCTATTCAAGTTGTTCTAGCCTTCCTAGGCTTGACCCGATGGTCGACGAGGCGTTTGATAGTCGTAGCGGAGTTGTGCCCAAGTTCTGGAGGCATTGACATCAAAGGGCTAACGACGGACGAAGGTATAGCTTTTGCTTCCTATAAATATTTAGAAGTATGCAATAGCTTAGTTAAGGCAGTGTAGAGCAGACTATAGGCGTGGACCTAGAGTTGGTAGAGCTTGCACTGATTTGAGGTACGGAAGTACTGTTCGAGATATCCTGACAGAGTATGCATGTATTATGTGACTGCATGGTTTATATGTCATTGATTTATGCTGCATTCATTTGCATACTGAGCTATCTCCTTCGAGATGTCTGTTAGTAGGATTTTTCCCTATCCTGTTAGTGGTTGGACTTCCATCGATTTGGGTCCGGCATATCAACTGGTATTATGGTATGGGAGCCACCTCCTGAAGCGACGGCACATCGTGCTACATACCAGGGCCCGGTCTGTCGCTGTTATCTGATCCTTGACCTCGAGTTTATAGGGAGTTCACTTTGCATGCATGTATACTCATACTCTCGTACTGAGCGTTTTATGCTCACGTCTCGTACTCTGTGTTTCTGGACATCCTATTCCATGGGGCAGGTTTGCGATTGGACGAGGCGGGTGGATCCAAGAGGGGCTAGTCAGTGGTTGACCAGCTAGAGCTTCGTCTAGGTTTTATTTCTGTTGTTTTGAGGTTGATACAGCTATTCGATTTGGTTGTATATTATTTGGATAAATTACAGATTCCTTTACTTGGGATTGTATAACGTTATGGTTTCCGCAGTTTTATTCTGATATCTGTTTAATTAAGTTAATTGCATGCCTAAGTTCTGTTAGTAGGTGATCCGGGTAAGGGTCACTACATTTATGGTATCAGAGCATGCATAGTATTCTTGGGATTTAGACTCTGCGTAAGGTAACTGTGAGGTACTTTTGTAGATGGTAGATCGTGACGACCGGAGTTCTCATGGCAGTATTGGTGGGCGTTGGGGTGATGCTGACCGGGAGCCTCGTTGAGAACGGAGTCATCGTCATCATGACGACGAGCGTTTTACTGTGCGTCGATTCTTAGCTATGGGTCCTAAGCCCTTAGTTGGAGGTGAGTCTCCGGAGGATGCGGAGAACTGGTTAGACCGCATGGAGATGACTTTTTAGACTTTCCAATGCACCGAGGAGCAGAAGATGGAGACCCTGGGCTATCTTCTGGATGGACGTGCGCGCAGGTGGTGGAGGTTTACTTCTACACCTTTTGTGGCGGCGAGAGGAGTGGCCACCTGGGCCGAGTTCCGCACAGCTTTTCAGAAGCTGTATTTTCCTCCTGCACTCCGTCAGTCGAAGGCAGGCGAGCTTCTGAGTCTGCGACAAGGAGCGTCTATTGATGAGTATCAGCAGAAGTTCTTTGATCTGATATCCTATTGCCCCGAGATTGCTGACAGCTCTGGGATGAAGTATAATCTGTTCCTTCAGGGCCTTAACCCTGAGATCCATGACCATGTGGCGGTTGGCGACGACATGTCCTACGAGGGTTTGGTGAGCCGTTGTCACCAGGCGGAGGACAGCATTCGGCGGAACAGGTCTTTCCCTCAGTCAAGGCCTGCTAGTTCTTTGGGTCCCCGTGCCCAATCTTTCAAGAAGTCTGGATCTACTTCTTCCTCTGGTTCTGGAGGTGTTGTCCATTTTGGTAAGAAGGACAAGTGTGATCACTGTGGGAAGAACCATCCATCCGACAAGTGCCGTAGAGCTTTGGAGCTTGTTTCCGTTGTGGAGAGACTGGTCATATCCGAAGAGATTGTCCACTATCTGGGGGAGGCAGTTCTTGATCTGGTTCAGGATCTGGTTCTCAGGCCACCGTACAGCAGAGGTCGCAGGGACAGCCTGCTGGGAGTTCTCATTTGAGGCCACGAGCTTCTGGCCAGGTGTTTGCCCTGAGACATGATCAGGCATTGGAGGAGAATGAGAAAGTCATCGCAGGTACATTTCTGTTTTATGGTATACCTGCTCTTGTACTTATTGACACTGGTGCATCTCATTCCTTCATTTCTGCACGTTTTGTTAAGAGGCATAAGTTACCATGCATTGCACTAGACGTAATGATGTCTGTTTCTACTCCAACGGGCCAATCTGCTTTGGCTAAGCGTCTAGTGATGGGTTGCCCTTTAGAGTTCGAAGGAAACATTCTGTTAGCGAATCTCATGGTCCTGGCGATGGACGACTTTGATTGCATTCTGGGAATAGATATGTTGACTACCTATCGAGCTTCAGTGGACTGCTATCAGAGATTAGTATGCTTTCATCCCGAGGGGAGTGAGAGCTGGTTTTTATATGGTGAGGGAGCGCGACCCCCAATGCCTTTGGTATCAGCTTTGAGAGCCTGTCGAGCTCTAGAGTCTGGCGGGAAAGGCTACCTTATCTATGTAGTTGATTTGTCCGCTGAGAGTATTGGGATAGAAAGCATTCCTGTTGTGGATGAATTTCCAGATGTATTTCCTGATGAGATTCCGGGTTTTCCTCCTGCTAGGAAAGTCGAGTTTGGCATAGAGTTGATGCCGGGTACTTCACCTATTTCTCGAGCACCGTATCATCTGGCTCCGTCAGAGATGCATGAATTGAAGAATCAGCTACAGGATCTTTTGGACAAGGGGTACATTCGTCCTAGTGTATCTCCTTGGGGAGCTCCTGTTCTTTTTGTAAAGAAAAAGGATGGGTCGATGCGGCTGTGCATTGACTATCGGCAGCTGAATCGAGTCACTGTGAAGAACAAGTATCCGTTGCCTTGTATTGATGACTTGTTTGATCAGCTGCAGGGCACGTCAGTTTACTCCAAGATTGACTTGAGATCTGGGTATCATCAGTTGAGAGTCCGTGATCAGGACGTAGCCAAGACTGCATTCCGTACTCGCTATGGGCATTACGAGTTTCTAGTAATGCCATTTGGTTTGACTAATGCACCGGCTATATTCATGGATCTGATGAACCGTGTCTTCAGGGAGTATTTCGACAAGTTTTTCGTGGTCTTCATTGACGACATCTTGGTGTATTCGCGTAATACAGAAGAGCATGATTCTCACTTGCGGTTGGTACTACAGACTCTTCGAGATAAGCAGTTGTATGCCAAGCTGAGCAAGTGTGAGTTTTGGATGGATAGAGTGGTCTTTCTTGGCCATATCATATCCAGGGAGGGGATTTCTGTTGATCCAAGCAAGATTGAAGCGGTATTTAATTGGTCGCGTCCGACGACAGTTGCTGAGATCCATAGTTTTTTGGGTCTAGCAGGGTATTATCGTCGTTTCATTCTGAACTTCTCTCAGTTAGCTCGACCGTTGATACAGCTTACCCGCAAGGGTGTGGATTTCGAGTGGTCCTCCGAGTGTGAGGAGAATTTCTGTGAGCTTCGACGGCGGTTGACTTCTGCGCCGGTGTTGGCATTACCGTCAGGATCTGGAGGGTATGTGGTATACACTGATACTTCTCTTCAGGGGTTAGGTTGTGTTCTGACTCAGAATGGGCATGTGATCGCATACTCTTCTAGACAGCTGAAGCTTCACGAGGACAACTATCCAGTCCACGATTTGGAGTTAGCAGCCATTGTGTTCGCTTTGAAGATCTGGCGTCATTATCTGTATGGCGAGAAATTTGAGATCTTCACCGACCATAAGAGTCTCAAATATTTGTTCACTCAGAAGGAGTTGAACATGAGGCAGAGACGTTGGATGGACTTGCTTAAGGACTATGATTGCGAAATTAAGTACCATCCGGGAGCTGCTAATCTCACCGCTGATGCTTTGAGTCGCAAGGTGCGACTAACCGCACTTCAGACTTGTTCGATATCTAGTGCAATCAGTGACTATTGTACTTCAGGTTACACCTTCAAGCATAAGAAAGGTATGCAGAGTATCCAGATGTTTGCGATATTATCTGAGCCAGCCTTGTATTCGCGGATCCGAGATGCTCAGATGTCTGATTCGAAGACCCAGCGTTTAGCTCGTCTAGCTAACGAGGGTAGCTCGTCTGGATTTCATTATCAGTCAGATGGCTTTCTGTGTTTGTCTGGTAGGCTAGTGATTCCGCAGGATGAAGAGTTGCTAGAGGAGATTTTGTCTCAGGCACATCGCACTAAGTTGAGTATTCATCCTGGGAGCAACAAGATGTACAAGGATCTACGTACTCGTTTTTGGTGGAAGGGAATGAAACGCAGTGTTTATCAGTTTGTTTCGAGATGTTTGGTGTGTCAACAGGTCAAGGCAGAGCACCGACGATCTGGAGGATTGCTTCACAGTCTGCCTATTCCTGAATGGAAATGGGAGTTTATCACAATGGACTTTGTGACCCATTTGCCGGTATCCCCAAGGAACTGTGATGCTATCTGGGTTGTAGTGGACCGACTCACCAAGTCAGCGCATTTCATTGCCTATAGCCGAGAGTACTCTGTGGATCGCATGGCACGGATGTACATTCAGGAGATCGTTCGACTTCATGGAGTGCCTGTGAGCATTGTCAGCGATCGGAACCCCAGGTTCACTTCTAGATTCTGGGGGAGTGTTCAGCGTGCGATGGGTACTACTCTCAGTTTGAGTACTGCCTATCATTCGGAGACTGATGGTCAGCCAGAGCGCACTATCCGTACTTTGGAGGATATGCTTAGAGCGTGCGTCATGGATTTTGGTTCAGCCTGGCAGGATCATTTGCCGTTGATCGTGTTCGCGTACAACAACAGCTATCATACTAGTATTGGGATGACACCTTTTGAGGCGTTGTACGGGCGACGTTGTCGTACTCCACTCTTTTGGGAAGAAGTGGGGGAGAGACAGGCTGAGGGACCGGAGTTTATCCAGCAAGCGGTAGACATTGTTGATCAGATCAAGAAACGGATTAAGACTGCACAGGATCGTCAGGCCAGCTATGCTAATATCAAGCGTAGGCCTTTGCAGTTCGATGTCGGGGAGAAAGTGTTTTTGAGAGTGTCACCTTTCCGCAAGATTCTCAGATTTGGCCTTAAGGGCAAGTTGTCTCCCAGGTTTATCGGTCCGTTTGAGATCTTGGAGAGCATTGGCGATTTGGCTTACCGACTAGCTTTGCCACCGCATCTATCCAGTATTCACGACATGTTCCACGTATCTCTGTTGCGACGGTATGTGGCGGATGAATCTCATATTCTGCAGCGGTCTGAGGTTCAGGTGAACAAGGATTTGACTTATGTTGAGAAACCTATTCATATCCTGGATTATAAAGATAAGGTTTTGCGGAACAAAGTCATTCCATTGGTTTTAGTTCAGTGGCAGCGCCGAGGCACTGAGGAAGCTACTTGGGAGTTTGAGGATAGGATGCGTGAAGACCATCCTGAGTTGTTTTGATTTCATTCTTAAGTTGTATTCTGTTGCAAACTCTGTAAACGTTTGATTTGAATAAAGAATGTTCCTGATTTCTGTATTGCATTCAGTACTTAAGATCTGATTTTGAGGACGAAATATCTTAAGTGGGGGAGAATGTAGTAGCCCGAAACCAAAATCAGTAATTAAGGAATTAATCATAATTACTTGAATAGAGTTCGGAAGCTCCGAAGGTAGGTTCGGAAGTTTCGAACAGGATTGGAAGCTCCGATGCAGGATCGGAAGCTCCGATCATATTACGTCAGGCATGACGATTGGCTAGATTGGAAGCTCCGATCACCCCTATCCGAAGTCAACAAGTGATATTTTGACACGTGGCAGATCAGGATCTTCGGAAGCTCCGATGGCAGGATCGGACGTTCCGATCGAGGTTCGGACGTTCCGATCGAGGATCGGAAGTTTCGATCGTTGTCTATAAATAGAGGGCCGAGGCTTCATTTCCAATTTCCAATTCCGAGTGTTTCCCTCTCCTTTCTAGTCTATTCGAGTTGTTCTAGCCTTCCTAGGCTTGACCCGGCGGTCGACGAGGCGTTCGATAGTCGTAGCGGAGTTGTGCCCAAGTTCTGGAGGCATCGACATCAAAGGGCTAACGACGGACGAAGATATAGCTTTTGCTTCCTATAAATATTTAGGAGTATGCAATAGCTTAGTTAAGGCTTTTAGAGCACTTTAATGATAGTAGTATCATTTGGCAGTGTAGAGCAAACTATAGGCGTGGACCTAGAGTTGGTAGAGCTTGCACTGATTTGAGGTACGGAAGTACTGTTCGAGATATCCTGACTGAGTATGCATGTATTATGTGACTGCATGGTTTATATGTCATTGATTTATGCTGCATTCATTTGCATACTGAGCTATCTCCTTCGAGATGTCTGTTAGTAGTGTTTTTCCATATCCTGTTAGTGGTTGGACTTCCATCGATTTGGGTCCGGCATATCCACTAGTATTATGGTATGGGAGCCACCTCCTGAAGCGACGGCACAGCGTGCTACATACCAGGGCCCGGTCTGTCTGTGTTATCTGATCCTTGACCTCGAGTTTATAGGGAGTTCACTTTGCATGCATGTATACTCATACTCTCGTACTGAGCATTTTATGCTCACATCTCGTACTCTGTGTTTCTGGACACCCTATTCCATGGGGCAGGTTTGCGATTGGACGAGGCGGGTGGATCCAAGAGGGGCTAGTCAGTGGTTGACCAGCTGGAGCTTCGTCTAGGTTTTATTTCTGTTATTTTGAGGTTGATACAGCTATTCGATTTGGTTGTATATTATTTGGATAAATTACAGATTCCTTTACTTGGGATTGTATAACGTTATGGTTTCTGCAGTTTTATTCTGATATCTGTTTAATTAAGTTAATTGCATGCCTAAGTTCTGTTAGCAGGTGATCCGGGTAAGGGTCACTACACTTCGAGTCATCCACGTCGCTTTGGAAGCTAGAGTCGGTATAGCCTTCCAATTTCAATTCTCTTCCTCCATAAACCATGAATATATTCTTAGTCCTTCTCAAGTATTTAAGAATATCCTTCACGGCTTTCCAATGCATTTGACCGGGGTTGGCCTGATATCTGCTCGTGACACTCAGAGCAAAGGCTACATCCGGTCTGGTAGATATCATCCCATACATAATACTACCTATGGCTGACGCATATGGTATGTGTGTCATTTTCTCTATCTCTTCGTCAGTCTTGGGACACATAGACTTGGATAGAGAAACTCCATGACACATAGGTAGATGTCCTCTCTTGGACTCATCCATTGAAAACATTTTCAATATAGTGTCGATGTAGGTTGCTTGAGTGAGTCCTATCATTCTCTTAGATCTATCTCTATAGATCTGTTTCCCTAGAATATAGGAGGCCTCACCCAAATCCTTTATCGAGAATCTACCTGATAACCATATCTTTGTTGACTGCAACATCCCTACGTCATTCCCAATGAGTAGGATGTCATCAACATAAAGCACTAAGAATGTCACCGCATCCTTAACTACTTTCTTGTACACGCACGGTTCCTCCGGGTTTTTGATGAAACTAAAGTCCTTTATTGTTTCATCAAATTTCTGGTTCCAACTTCTTGATGCTTGTTTGAGACCATATATTGATCTCTGAAGCTTGCATACCTTATGCTTGCTTCCCATTGATGTGAATCCCTCGGGCTGCATCATATAGATCTCTTCCTTAATGTTTCCATTAAGAAATGCAGTCTTCACATACATTTGCCATATATCATAGTCATACCAAGCTGCTATGGCAATAAGGATCCTTATGGACTTGAACATTGCAATTGGTGAAAAAGGTTTCATCATAGTCAACTCCTTGCTTTTGAGTATAACCTTTTGCGATCAATCGTGCCTTGTAGGTCAATACCTTACCATCAGGCCCAAGTTTTCTTTTGTGGATCCATTTACATTCTATTTTAACAATTCCATCGGGAGGATCTACTAAATACCAAACTTGGTTTGTATGCATCGAGTCTATTTCCGACTGCATAGCATCAAGTCATAAATTCGAATCCACATCAGAAATTGTTTCCTTGAAGTTTCTTGGATCACATCCAATGTCGGGTTCACTTTGATCCCCTTCAAGAAGAAGACCATATCGAATAGGAGGTCTAGAAGTCCTCTCGGATCTCCTAGGTGTAGGCGTGTCCACTGAAGGTTCTTGAGGTGTGGGATCGTTATTTTGTATCTCGGGTTCTTTTCGAATTTCTTCGAGTTCCATCATCTTGCCTTTCTTATCTAATAAGAACTCCTTCTCCATGAAGGTGGCATTCCTCGAAACAAACACTTTTGTTACAGTAGGATGATAGAAATAATATCCGATTGAATTCTTCGGATATCCTACAAAATAACATAAGGTGGATCGACTATCCAACTTATCTCCCACTGTCTGCTTCACGTAAGCAGGACATCCCCAAATCCTCAAGTACGAATACTTAGGAGCTTTGCCATTCCATAAATCGTATGGAGTTTTATTCACTGCTTTGGTGTGAACATTGTTCAACAACAATACCGCCGTTTTAAGTGCATAGCCCCAAAACGAAGGAGGGAGCTCAGTGAAGCTCATCATAGATCGAACCATGTCCAACAAAATTCGATTGCGACGCTCCGAGACACCATTCAGCTGAGATGTCATAGGAGGAGTCCACTGAGAGAGAATCCCATTCTCTTTTAGATAGCTCAAAAAATCGGTACTTAAGTATTCTCCACCTTGATCCGATCGAAGTGCTTTAATACTTCTACCTTGTTTGTTTTCCACTTCAGCCTTGAATTCTTTGAAGTTTTCAAATGATTCAGACTTATATTTCATTAAATATAAATACCCATACCTAGAATAATCATCAGTAAAGATAATGAAGTAGGTGTGACCAAATTTAATACCGATACTAAATGGTCCGCAAACATCTGTATGGATCAAATCCAACAGATTTTGACTATGCTCAGGCTTCCCTTTGAAAGGAGATTTAGTCATTTTTCCTTTTAGGTAGGACTCACAAGTAGGTAGAGAGTTAGTATCAGACATATCAAACATGCCCTCACCCACTAGCTTGTTCATCCTCCTTGAGAAAATGTGACCTAGCCTAGCATGCCAAAGGTTTGCTGGGTTTTGACTATCGTTTTTCCATTTATTTGTTACCGATTTATCAACATAATTAATTGGAACGTCTTTTAATTTTAAGTTATATAGATCATTTTCAAGTTGTCCATTTCCAATTAAACATTCATTCTTGTAAATATTGCAAATCCCATTAACAAAATTGCAAGAAAAACCATCTTTATCAAGCATAGAAACAGAAATAATGTTTTTAATCAAATCTGACACAAATAAAACATCTCTTAAAAGTAACTTAAAATCGTTCTGCAAAACTAAATAAACGTCTCCCACTGCTTTGGCTTCAACTCTGGAACCATTTCCGAGTCTCAGCTGGGTCTCACCCATCCTAAGCTTACGACTTCTTGTCATCTCCTGCAAATCATTGCAAATTTGAGATCCACATCCGGTATCCAATACCCAAGAAGTAGTATTAAGTGAAACATTTATTTCAATGTAAAACATACCCTTTGCAGTTCGCAACTGCTCGAGGTATTCCTTGCAGTTACGTTTCCAATGATCGGGCTTCTTGCAGTGATGGCAAACATCTCCAGATATGTTCACGTTTGAAGCTTTTGTCTTGCCCTTCTTCTTTGGTACAATTTTCTTGGGTGGGGCAGAACGTTTCCTACCCTTTCCACTTGGCCTCTTCTTGGAGTAAGAAGAGGAGCCAACCAAGAGTACCGGTTTTTCCTTCTTTAATGTGGCCTCATAAGACACAAGCATATTGACCATCTCTTCAAGGGTGGCCTCTATCTTGTTCATATTAAAGTTCACCACAAATCCGTCAAACGACGAAGGAAGTGAAAGAAGCAATAAGTCCGTATTCAATTCATGCTCCAATGTCAAATCGAGTGTTACCAACTTCTCAATTAGCCCAATCATGTGTACCCCATGCTCACGGACAGAAGTCCCATCTCGCATGCGACATGTCATGAGCTCTTTGATGGTGGCATACCTCTCCGACCTTGACTGAGCTCCAAAAAGTTCCTTGAGGTGCATGTGTATGCCAGCAGCATTCACGGCATCCTCAAATCTCCTCTGGAGTTCATCAGACATTGAAGCTTGCATATAGCATTTAGCCTTGATATCATGGTCCCACCATTGATCAAGTTTTGCCAATTCTTCCGAAATTATATTAGCCGGTGCTTCCTTTGGAGGATTCTTTTCTAACACGTAGAAAATTTTCTCCGAGTTTAGAACAATCTTTAATTTACGGAACCATTCCGTATAGTAGCGCCAGTCAATTTGTTTTGTTCGAGAATTGAGTATAGTGGATTGCGCGAATTCATTGTAATGAAATACTGAAAAGAAACAGACAATAATCAGTGATTGTTTAATTAATTTACTAAGACATAAAATATGGCGAGATTTAATTCTATGAATTGCACTCCCACTATTTTAACGGTTTCACTTCCCTCTAGTGAAAACGGAAAACTTGTTTCCTTAGTGGGAACATGGAGTACAATTGACAAATTATAGTCACGAATAATATCAGCCAACCATAATTTTCAAAAGGTAGAGCCCAATTGCTTCTAAAGCAATCCCCATGTTTTTACCTCATGTCCAATAAGGGCCCAATAATATGATGCCGTTTATTGTGACATGTCAAGATAACCCATCAATATTAAGTTGTGATGGACGGTCGCCATGTGGATCCCAAATAATATGAGCCAATCCCATGGGAGTTCCACCCAACTTACAACATGTGTCGATCCAATGTACAGCTTTCCGACGAACGGGCCCCCCAAATAATATGAGCCGGACCATGCCCGCGGGTAGCATCTCATACATTGATCGTTGATGGAAGGTAGGAACATTTAAACAATATTTAAATTCCCTTTTATAAATCTTGATATCAATTTTAAATAATATTTAAAATGATGGATTTTAATTTTGAAAATTCGTCTCATCTTTTAAAGTTTGTATGCTTGCGGGATTCATACAATTTAGTCTAAACATGCATACATCAATAATATCATATATTATTTAAAGGATGATCGATCACAATCACTAATCGACCCGTGGTTGCCAATCACGAGTCTAAGTCCAATCCTAGGTGATATGCAAGTATGCAATGCAATCCTATTACATTGAGCTTCCAATTTACATTTCTTCGGTCTTTATTTTTCTGCTGGGCCTACCTTTGTCTTCAAATCTTTATCTCTCACTAAGTCTAATAAATTTACAATAAATTTCGATGACAAGTAGGGGATACATATTTAAGGGTGGGAACGGGCCATAAACCAGACCCACTTTTTATTACAAATGACAATTCAAATTGGGCTATAAACCAAGCCCATTAATAAAACCCAATAACAATAAAACCAAATGTAAATAACCTAACATACACCTACCAAATTGGTCATGGCAATCGATCATCCTTTTATCCAATAATTAATTCAATAATTAAATAATTGGATAACATGCAATGACATCATAATTAAAAAGATAAAATCAAATTTTATCTTATCCTTTCATAAGATCATATCTTATCATCAATTGTACCAAAATAATTAATTTTATAAAATATAATTTAACGGATAAAATTTATAAATTTTCAAAAAATTCAAATTTATCCAAAAATCAATTTTAAAAATTTCGGACTCAAACAATTTGACCCGACGCCTCGTGGACCAATCAAAAACAATTTTCGATCGGACCAAAAACTAAAATTTCAAAAATTTCAAATTCTTAAAAATTAAAATTTTAATTTTTTTCGGACTGCCTGGGACATTCCCGTGCAGCCCCGCCTCCACGTGGGATAGGGCTGCCCACGTGGAGGTGGGCAGCGATCAAATCGCTGCCCGTGATGCCCTGTTTCCTTCAAAATTTTAATTTAAAAATTCGTTTTGTTTTCAAAAAACCGAGGCTAAAAATTTTGTACAATCGATTAATTTTAATCGTTTGATCAAAGAACAACCTGTCTCTGACGCCACTATTGGAACACGCGTTCTCTGATCACACGGATGTGATACCCGAAGAAGCGGAAGTTTAAAAATTTTATTTTTCGATATGGAACGATTCCATATCATGGGTATCAAATCCAAACGATTAAAATTTTGCAAGTAAAAATAAAAAATCACAATTAAATATTTTTACCTCTTCAAGCAATGGCTTGATTAGTGGACTCCAACAGATTTAATCTGCTCTTGTTGTAAATCCCGGAAACCGATGACTTGCTCGATCAATCTCCGAAATCAGGTCCACGAATATAAAACAGAAACCCTCTGATTGATTGCACTAGAAATCAATCAGATGTTTATCGTAGAGAATAAACAGATTTGATCTGTCAATTCAGAAAGTGACTTTTCAGAAAAATCACTGACCGAATTTTCTCAAAAAGGGAAGAGGAGAATTCGAAATTCCCCTTATAATATAAAGTGTGATTTTCAAAAATTGCTTGATGAAAAGTTGTGGTTTTCGAAACCTACACATACACATATATATATAATTTCTAGATTGGATTAAGTTATAACTCTATTAGGACACTAACTCCTTAGGGCCCATAGTCCATAACTTAAGCCCAACAAGCCAAGCGTGTTATTATAGAAATTAATATAAAATTCATCATGACTCTGATTGATAAACCGATTTCACCAATGTGCACAGAAACCATTTCTGCACCTTTTAAAGTCAAGATAATTTTTCTGAATCCGAATTCAGTGATTTCCAAAAATGCCCATCCCTATGTCATTTTAGAAAATTCCACTCCCTTTAGTTAAGAAGTCCAACTTCTCTTTCATTAAATTTAACTCTTTAAATTTAAATATCTCAACGGGATTTAGTAATCCATTACTTGTGTGACCCTCAATGGTTCAGGGATACAGCTAGCCGTGGGCTCACAACTCCTTGTGACTCGGAACAACGATTTTCCGACTAACCCAACGAATCATGGTAAGAGCGTCTAGCAACATCGCCCCATGATTCCCTAGGTATCACTTATAGTGCCTGCAAGAACCAGTAGGTTTTGGTTAGCGTACAGTACGGTCCCTTCATCCATATATCCCGATCGAATCAACAACCATTGGTACATCGAGAGTCGTTCGAGATTCGATAACTATGCAATGCATCTTGAAGATCAAATAGTGACATCGCATGTGCTACTAGGAAACCAAGTAACATAAATTACATCGAGTACTCTAGCTAGAGATTTGTCACACTAATATCTCCTCAGATCGCATAGGATATCCACACTCGCAAGCGTGTGGTGAATCCTTGACAACAAAGAATCGACTCCTATATGTATCGTAACTCTACCCAATCCCGACACCTGATGACCCCATAGAGTCGGTAAACGAGTCAAAGTACAGTACTAGCATATAGAGTCTCAATGATGTTTCAAGTAGTAAGGACTAATGGTGTACAACCAAAACCGCGGACTTATCCACTCAAATAATAATAACCACTTGGAAAGTCCGAATAGGGTAGTTCGATCATTCATCATATGAATATCTATTTGCATGCATTGAACATCTCCATGTTCATTACCAATGAAACGTGGTACTTGGCATCACAAATTCTAGTCTCAATCTCGAGCGATCCTTATCCTTATTAGCGGACGGCTCAATTGACTAGGAACTGTTTAGAATATACAGTGACTATAAGATGTGTTTCATAATAGTGATCTCTCTTTATTCACTATCTCATCTTACTTACACTATAGTATATTCAAGCTCTTTATCAAAACAACAATAGTATATCACAATATAACAATATGAAGAAAGATAAAGAAAATTCCATTAATGAATGTAAATTATATTAAACAAAGATTGTTTATACATAGAGTCATAAAAGACCTTAGCCATAAGTTGGCTAACTGGGCACCCACTCTTTCATTTTAACCTCGACTAAACAGCTTCACCTATACCGCCGAGACCCAGCGAGTAAATACTTTGAGGGTACCAATCGGGTTCTATCGGTAAGACTTCTCTCTAGACACTTTGTTTCCTTATATACTTTCCCATCTTCTAACACTTTTAAATTTTAGGGATTGAAAATGTTAACGGACTCCTACAAGGAAGCATCCCGATTTGCTAAATTGGAGACTAATCGGGCTTATGTTGAGGCCGAGCGAGGCGGGGCTGCTAGTGAACTACATACGCAACTCGAACTGGATGTGGAGATGGCCAAAAAAACTCACGAACAAGCTATGGCTGGTCTGCGAGCCACCACCAAGGTAGCTTATCAACAACTGCACTCTGCTCAGGAAGACCTGTCCAAGTCCCAAGCAGGGGAAAAGGAGGCCCATGACGCTCTTTCTTCTACCACCCTTGCACTTTAGCTAGCTCAAGCTAAAACTACCCATGCCAAAACTGAGCTTCAGTCTTCAAAAGTCTTGGTCGAGAAGGCAGTAGCTGCCTTAGAAACTCGTTTGAAGACAGAGGAGGAGCTGAAGGTTTCTTTCCTTACATCCGCGGAGTTCAAAAAGGTCGTGATAGACAAGGATTATGCTTATTTTCAGACCGGATTTTTTAAATATCGTGATCAATTTGAGGAAGCCGATCTATGGTCTGAAGATAAGAAAGGTTTCCCTGATCTTGATAAGGCTATTGACTCCCTTCCAGCTTCTCTCGGGGGGCCAGAAGATGCAGAAGCTTCAATGACCAAAAAAACCCCAGAGGTTGAGGGCGAGCCTAAGACCGGGACAAAATTATCAGTAGAATAGATTTTGTATTTACTTGGGCCATTGAAGCCCCTCCTTTTGTATTTTGCCTTTAATGAAATCAACTATTTCTTTTTAACTTCCCGCTCTAGTACATATATTAATCCATAAAATCTTGTGGTAATAAACCAACTCCAGAAACCTTGGTCAAGGAAAAAACCATAAGATGTATATTAAGGCCAATCCCAAACTCCGACCTCTCGGGATCCAAGAAGGGTCAGGGTCTCCTACCTCCTAGAATTTATGGGGTTCCGGGACCTCATGTTTCCTGGGCTTTAAAGATAAATTTCAAGGCTTAGATTACCCTGGGATTTAATAGGTGTCGGGACCTTGTATCTCCCGGGCTTTAGGGTAGGTGCCAGGTTTTAGATTACCCTGGGATTTTAATAGGTGTCGGGGCCTTGTATCTCCCGGGTTTTAGGGTAGGTGCTAGGGTTTAGATTACCTGGGCTTTGAATGGGGCCTCGTATCTCCCGGTATTTATAAGGTGCCAAGAATTAGAATACCTTAGGCTTTGAATGGGTGTCGGGGCCTCGTATCTCCCTGGCTTTATAGGGTTCCAAGGCTTAGAATACCTCGGGCTTTGAATGGGTGTCGGGGCATCATATCTCCCGGGATTTATAAGGTTCCAAGGCTTAGAATACCTTGGGATTTGAATGGGTGCCGGGGCCTCATATCTCCCGGGATTTAATAGGTGCCAAGGCTTAGAATACGTTGGGTTTTGAATGGGTGCCATGGCCTCGTATCTCTCGGGCTTTATAAGGTGAAAAGGCTTAGAATACCTTGGGCTTTGAATGGGTGCCGGAGCCTCGTATCTCCTGGGCTTTATAAGGTGTCAAGGCTTAGAATACCTTGGGCTTTGAATGGAGCCGGAGCCTCGTATCTCCTGGGCTTTATAAGGTGCCGTGGCTTAGAATACCTTGGGCTTTGAATGGGTGTCGGGGCCTCGTATCTCCCGGGCTTTATAAGATGCCAAGGCTTAGAATACCTTGGGCTTTGCATGAAACACTTGCTTTGAGAAATGTAGACTTTCATTGATAAACGTAGAAATTAGTTACAACGATTTAAATAAAATACTTTTTGAGATGAACTGCATTCCATGGTCTTTTGAGTGTCCGCCCCTGGTCATCCTCCAAGTACCTAGTTTTGGTACCCATCTTCTTGATAAATTTATAAGGTCCTTCCCATCAAGCATATAATTTCCCGACCTCTCCAGCTGGATTGGTCTTTTTCAAAACCAGTTTTCCCTCTTGAAACTCTCGATGCCTGACTTTTTGATTGTAAGCCTCATTACTCGAGCTCTGTAAGCCTCCATTCTTAGAGCAGCCTTCTCCTGCCACTCCTCTACAAGATCCAGCTCCTGTGCTTGGGCTTCTACTTTTGTTTCTTCATGGTCCTGAATCCAAGATGAGGGTTATCCAATTTCCACTGGTAGGATGGCTTCGGACCCGTATACCAGACTAAAGGGTGTTTCTTTAGTGGCTGTATGAGGTGTGGTGCGATAAGCCCATAATACACTTGGGATCTCCTCCACCCACTCCTTCCCAAATCCACACAATCGATCCTGAAGCGATCGGACAATAGTACGATTAGTCACCTCGGTCTGCCCATTTCTCTAAGGGTGGTCTATTAAAGTGAAGGCCTGTTTGATGCCCATTTTTGCACACCAATCTGCCAACTTTTGCCCTTGAAATTGCCGACCATTATCTGAGACCAACTTCCTTGGGAGCCCGAACCGACATACTATATTTCTCCATAGAAATTTCATCACCTCTCTTTAGTGAAAATTCTTCGCAAGCGTACGAGTGTCAAGTTTTAATATAGTGATAAAATCAAGAATCGATCCCACGGGGAGTAAAATGAAAATATTTAGTTCTTGTAATTAAAATAGTCCAAACTTTATCTAGAAAATCAATATTTGAGAATTTTGCAGATAAATAAAATAATTAAAGAGTTTAAAAGCACGCACACAACTTTAAAATGAATATCAATCAGAAAAAAATGGTCTAGAGGTTTAAATTTCACCTGGTTTCAACAACAATCAATCCTAATTAATTAATCTTCATGAATTTCAAGGAATTAATAGCCAAAAAAACTTACGTGTATTATTCCCTCTCCCGAGTGCCGAATAAAATATATCAAATACAATTCAATTTCAATATCCCTATTAAGAATCTACTTGCAGTGATCAATTCAAAACAATGTTCTTTTTAAAAGCTCTGTTAAAATTATACACTCTCCCGAGCGATATAAATAAATAACAGTGTATTTTCTAATGGTCCATTCAAAATCTCCTCTCTCGAGTGCCAGATTTCAAATAAATATTACAAATCAATTATTGATCAGATAATTGAAAAGAAAATCAATTCTAGAAAAAACAATTAATCTAGAAGAAACTCAATTCAATAAAATCAAAAATTCATGAAAGCATCTACACCAGGTTCCATCTGGCCTCTAGACTCTAAAAAATTCTGAATAAAACAAATCATGTTAAAAAGTCCAAACATATTCAGAATAAAATAAATAAAAGATAAAGGAAACAAATCTGTAGATGCGATGCCGTGTCCGATCTATCGATATCCGTCTTCGTTCTTTAATTAAGCTCTAGAAATCCTTCAGAAATCTCACGATTAATTCTCTCTGATATGTGCGTAATGTGTTATGGCGGCTCCCCTCCTCTCATTGTCTGATAAGAATTCCCTTTTATACCGTTCACAAAATCCCACAAAATCAAGCCCAAGAAATTAGAAAAGTTTCCTTCCCCGATTAAAATTTCCAACTTCAGATTTCCGCGACGCGCGGGCGCTTCACACTCCCAGGCGGGCGCGCATAGCTCTCTGCCTTCAGTCTTCAATTATTCACCAATCTAGAGCGATAGCTCTTCCTCTCTTCCTATTTAGCGCTAAGTTAAACGCTAACCACATTGGCCCAATAAGAAAGCCCAAATACTTTTCTTCTATTGCCTGATCGTTCTTTTCTTTTCTTCTTTCTCATTTATTTTATTCTTTTAATTTCCTTATTTTCTTCTTTTTCTTTTATTTCTTCGTTTCTCCACCAAATCTTCATAATTCCCTTTGAACACAAAAACAACAAAACCCAGACATAAATCTGCTCGAAACAAATATTTAACAATTAAAATCATATAAAAATTAAGTATATAAAATACACTTATCAAATACCTCCAAACTTAGACTTTTGCTAGTCCCGAGCAAAACTATTAAAATTCAAATTCCAAAACTCAATCTCTCAAACCCACAAGAATAGTCAAGAAATATTATGGAGCAATGACCTCGGCGATAATCTCAAAAATTCAAATCCAATCCAACCTACTAACACTTGAAAGTTTTAGCCAATAACAAAACAACCGTATAAACTCACAAACTCTGCAACTCATGTTCAAAACACCATTCTCCAAGTTCAATTCACACATTCATAGATCATGAGGACTTTTTAAGGTAGCATAGGATCAAAATATAGGATATAAAATCAAAAACACTCACAATCAGGTAAATTCAAAGAATAATAGTGTGTGCGTGTTTCGATCAAAATTCATAATCATTAAAAGCATCAATCAACAGTCCATAGGCTAAATTCTCGCAACTCTTCTCCACTAGTATATTGGGCAACTGAGACTCGGTCAATAGGACTTAATTAGCTTATAATTTCAGGCCTGGCTCATGGCTACAAATGAAAGATAAGAATTCAAATAAGGAATAATTCATATTTATGCTCTAATTTCGACTCTTTTTCATTCACAATTTCACACTTATTTCTCTTCAGTGATTTTTTTTCATCTTTTTCACAACTCTTTTCAACCACAAATTTTTTCAACTCTTTTCTACCAACTCTTTTCATCTTTTCAATTCATCCACCACATCATTCCATTTTTCACAAATAAAACTAGGAGCATATAACATTTTAGCATTCAAATTACTCCCTTAAAGGTAGGGAATAGTGTTTAGGCTATTCAGGTAGTCAATGCAGGACCTTGAAAAAATGACGAATGGGGGTTTAGTCACACGTTTATACGCATGCCATTCGATTTTCAACAAAGCTCAAACAAGGTACTAGGGATAAAATAAATTAATGGGTAGCTTGAAAGGCTCAAACGAATTCAGAAAAATCGCCTAAATCATTCCTAATAACAGTTTTGCCCGTATTTCACCTCGAAGAGTGTCCAAACTTGTTCTACACAAGTCTCAATCCACAATTAAATCATACAAATATCAATCAGTGCAGAAAAAAATAATCATCAACAGTAAACGATGATTGTACCTCATAGTACTAATATATGTGTAAGCTCAAATAGGCGACTAAGATAAATTTATTCAATGAAAATCAGGCCCAAAAATCCAAACAATGCTTCAATCATATCTATGTCTGGATGTCTAAAAAATCAGATTCAAGCATTAATCACAAAGTATATAGGAAATTCTTCATCTAATTGGTTCCATTTTTTCAAAAATATTTGTCAGATAGGTAGACAGTCATGGATTTCAGTTATAGCACAAATTTTTTTTATCAGCCATGCATCCATTTCTTTCTTGACTTCTTTAAACTCAACTCAACTAACACAACAACTAAACTCAACAAAAATTTTATCTATAAAGCACACAATAAAGTCCAACTTATCAACTATCAACCAACTAAACAACTAAATCATACATTGATTCACCCCCCCCCCCCCCAAACTTAATATAATCATTGTCCCTAATGATTAAAAACAAGAAAAAGAACAAGGGACTCATACCTTCGACACCGAGCATCAGGACCCGATGTATCAACTCCATCTACATATTCATGGAAAATAATTTCGCCGCCGCAATGCCATGGTTAAAATAGTTGAGACGCACCACATGAACATCCAAATGATCCTGAAAATAATATATTCACATGATTAAAACACAAAAATGAAGAAACTGTTGGAGAACGCGGCGATCAGATCAATTAGGATTGATACCCGGTGCAGCGGAAGTTTAAAATTTTTGTATGGAACGATTCCATAATGGGTATCAACCTTACGATTAAATTGTGTGTGTGTAAAAATTAAATAACGATTATAAATTTTTACCTCAATCTCGAATCGAGATTTTGGACACCAACAGATTGCTCTGCTCTTGTTGTATATCCCTGGAACTGATGGACGAACTGTTCTTCAATCAGGTCCACGAACGGATATTTAATCCCTCTGATAGATTGCACTAGAAAATCTATCAGAAGTTTCTACGAAGAGATTAACGAATTTGATCCGTTAAACCAGACTGCAATTCAAAATTCACAGACTGGATTTTACCGAGCAGAGAGGAGAGGGGGTCGGCCACTTCAGAGAGAAAAATAGGGTTTTTTCGAAAATTGTGACCTTGTTGTGTGTAATTTCTGTACTGCAATAACTTATTTATAATGTAGGCCACTAACAGCTTAGGGCCCATTAGTCATAAGTTCAAGCCCGACAAGCAAAGACCGCATGTTCAAAAATTAATATAAAATTCATCGTGACTCCGATTGATAAACCGATTTCACCAATGTGCACAGAAACCATTTCTGCACCTTTTATAGTCAAGATAAATTTTTCTGAATCCGAATTCAGTGGTTTCCAAAAATGTCCATCCCTATGTCATTTTAGGAAATCTTACTCCTCTACTCATAATTAAGAAGTCCAACTTCTTTGTTCATTAAATTTAACTCTTTAAATTTAACTATCTCAACGGGGATTAAAAATCCATTACTCTGTGTGACCCTCAATGGTTCAGGGATACAGCTAGCCATGGGCTCACAACTCCTTGTGACTCTGAACAACAATTTCCGACTTGCCCATCGAATCATGGTATGAGCGCCTAGCAACATCGCCCCATGATTCCCTAGGTATCACTAATAGTGCCTGCAAGAACCAATAGATTTTGGTTAGCGTACAGTACGGTCCCTTCATCCATATATCCCGATCGAATCAACAACCATTGGTATATCGAGAGTCGTTCGAGATTCGATAACTATGCAATACATCTTGAAGATCAAATAGTGACATCGCATGTGTTACTAAGAAACCATTTCTTAAAACACATCATGTACTCTGGCCAGAGATTCGTCACACTAATATCTCCTCAGATCGCATAGGATATCCACACTCGCAAGTATGTGGTGAATCCTTGACAACAAAGCATCGACTCCTATATGTGTTGTAACTGTACCCAATCCCAACACCTGATGACCCCAATAGAGTCGTAAACGAGTCAAAGCACAGTACTAGCATATAGAGTCTCAATGATGTTTCAAGTAGTAAGGACTAATGGTGTACAACCAAAACCGCGGACTATATCCACTCGATAAGTGATAACCACTTGGAAAGTCCGGATAGGGTAGTTCGATCATTCATCATATGAATATCCATTTGCATGCTTCGAACATCTCTATGTTCCTTACCAATGAAACGTGGTACTCTGCATCGCAAATGCTAGTCTCAAACTCGAGCGATCCTTATCCTTATTATCGGACGGCTCAATCGACTAGGAACAGTTTAAAATATACAGTGACTATAAGATGTATTTCATGATAGACATCTCCATGTTCTACCACATCTTACATACACTATAGTATATTCAAGGTCTTTATCAAAACAACAATAGTATATCACAATATAACAATATTAAGAAAGATAAAGTCATTGCCATTATTAAAAGTGTAAATTATATTAAACAAAAGATTGTTTATACAAAGAGTCATCAAAGCCCTTAGCCACAAGTTGGCTCAACCGGGCACCCACTCTTTCAGAAATCGAGAAGCAAGCACTACGCATGGAAGTGTGAGGACTGGATTGCGCCTTTGCGCATGGTGGTGAGCAGGTGATGTAGCAGCTGGTTCGGGCATGGTCTTGGGCAATTGAGGAGCGCGATTGCTCATGGTGTGCAGCAGCGTGTTTTGATGTCATGCAAAGATTGTGGGCTTTAAGTTGCTGGGTTCAGGGTTGTGCAGATGGTAGCTGGAGGGCGCAATAGCGCATGAGGCTGTGCTAATGGTGAGTGAGTTGGACTGGTTTGCGCTAGATGGTGGATTTGCGTGATAGCGCCAGATTAAGCGCTGATGGGAAGAGGAGGGGGCGCGTTAGCGCTTTAATTAGCGCTGATGGTGAGGTAGTGAAGCGCGTTAGCGCTAGGGGGAGGGCTGATGAGGGGTGACTGTGCGATAGCGCTTAGTGAGGTGCAGTTGATGAGCGCGAGGTGTAGCGCAATTCGTGTAGCTTCAGTGCGTAGAGTGTGCGCGGGCGCCGGATGGCTAACGAGCGAGCGCGCACGAGCCTCTGTTATGAACTCCCTTGCTTAAGCGGGCGCCCTCAAATCTTGGGCGAGCGCGCATAATCCGCTGCCAGAAGACCAAAATCCTAAAAAAAATTAAAATATTTGTAAAATTAGCCCTCCCAAAATTCTCAATAATAATCTCAAAATCAAAAATCATAAATTAACTAATGAACAAGAATAAAAATTAAAGCATAAATTAAAAATAAAAATAGAAAAGAACTAAAAAAAATAAAATAAAACAAAAATTTTGGGTTGCCTCCCAAAAAGCGCTTGGTTTATAGGTGTCAGCCCGACTTTCACCGGTATTAAGTCTTCCCCTTTTCTTTCATACGCCAAATAAATTCCACGAATCGCCTTTTAAATTTCGCTCTCTTTTTCGTGGACTTATTCTTTGGTAATTTTGGCACTCTCTCCTTCGATGAATCAACCGCAAAATAAGCTCTTTGACAGCTCTCCAACTTCATAACCGGTTCAATTGAGCATATGTTTTCAATGGGTGGATTAGGTGCTTTTGTGAATATATTGAAAATTACCCGTTTGCTTTCCACACCCATCGACAACTAACCCTTCTTCACTTCAATTTTGGCATCCGCTGTGGCCAAGAATGGTCTCCCAAAGATCAATGGAGCACCATGATCCGCGTCAATGCCCAAAATTACAAAATCCGCTTGGAATATGAATTTATCCACCTTCACTAGCACATATTCAACAATTCCTAGTGGATATTTAATGGTTCTATCCACCAATTGCAATGAAATCTTAGTCGATTTCATGTCTCCCAACTCCAAAGCCCTGTAAATAGATAATGACATTAAATTAATACTGGCTCCTAAATCACAAAGTGCATTATTAAAATAAGAACCACCAATCGTGCAAGGAATAGTAAAACTCTCTGGATCCTTAAGCTTTTGTGGCATCTTCTTTTGAAGCACCGCACTGCACTCTTCAGTCAGATTGACCACCTCGTTCTCTAGCAGCCTCCTCTTCTTGGACATCATCTCCTTGATGAATTTTGCGTAGTTCGGCATTTGTTCCAAAGCATCAGCAAAGGGGATGTTGATGTGAATTTTCTTGAAAATCTCCAAGAATTTGGAGAACTGCTCATCCAACGCCTTCTTCTTGAACCTTTGCGGGTAGGGAAGGGGAGGTTTATACATCGGTTTCGAGTCAGGTTCAGGCTCCTTCTCTTTTTCCTTGACTTTTTCCTCAAATTTCTTCTCCGCAACAGTATGGATTTGGACTCCAACTTCTTTGCCACTCCTTAACTCGATGGCCTTACACTGTTCTATGGGATTCACCTCAGTATTGTTTGGGAATTGGCCGCGGTTGTTGTCTTTCAGTGCGTTCGCCAACTGCCCAATGCTAGTTTCCATGGATTGAAGTACAGCACCCATGTTGGCCATGTGCGTCTCCAAGCTGTCAAGGCAAGACTCAGTTCTCGCCATCCTCTTACCTGATTCTTGCACAAAAGTACTAACCACATCTTCCAAAGAAGGCTTACCCTCATCCTTGTTTGTATTGAAACCCGGAGGATTCAACACATTTTTGTTGTTAGCATAAGAAAAATTTTCATGATTTCGCAAGCTAGGATGGTAAGTATTAGGGACAGGATTACCTCTGTAAGCTCCATAACCTCGGTAGCCATTAGGATTGATATAATTAACTTCCTCTGGGGCATGTGATCCCTAAAATCCAGTTGAATCTGCAACATAAATCTTATTCAAAGAAGCTACCTGTGTAGTCAGTGCAGATAATTGAGCAGTGATGGATGTGAGAGGATCCAGTGCATACACTCTAGCTGGCTTCTTGACTCCCATACGCTCAGATGGCCATTGGAAACTATTGACTGTCATCTGCTCCAGCATATCATAGACCTGCACATGGTCCTTAGCAAAAATGGTGCCTCCAGCAGCAGAGTCTACATTCATCCTTGTAGGCACATTCAGTCTGTTGTAAAACCACTCGATCTGTTCCCAATCTGCAAAATTGTGGTTAGGACAACGTCTAAGTAATTCTTTGTACCTTTCCCATGCCTCGTATAGCTGTTCAGTGTCCATCTGCCGAAAAGTGCTGATCTCTATCTTCAACTGGGTGGACTTGGCAGGTGGAAAATATTTTGCGAGAAATTTTTCTGCCATCCCCTCCCAAGTAGTGATGCTTCCAAACGGTAGTGACTGCAACCAACTCCTTGCTTGATCCCTGAGAGAAAACGGAAACAAGCGTAAACTAATAATATCCTCAAACACACCATTAATTTTTACCGTATCAGTAATTTCTAAGAAGGTCCGCAGGTGTAGGTGAGGATCAGCAGTGGCGCTCCCATTAAATTGGTTCTGTTGAACCATGTTGATCAACGCCGGCTTCAGCTCAAAATTTTTGGCGTTGATAGTTCCTCGAGCGATTCCAGAATAGGGAGCCTGGATCGTCGGTCTGAAGTGGTCTCTAATTGGCACTAGAGGAGCTTGTTGTGCTTCTTCTTCAGCCATTTTTTCAATTTCTTCTCTTCTAGCTCTTCTTAAAGCACGTGCAGTACGCTCGATCTCCGGATCAAAAAGTAGAGAATTCGCACTTTGAGATTGTCGCACAGACTGCAATTAAAAATAAGAAGAAATTAATTAGTAAATTAAAATAAAATAAATAAAAACTCTAAATTAAAATCTAGACTAATTGGTAACAAGACTAAACAATAATCAAAATTTACTCCCCGACAACGGCGTCAAAAACTTGTTGTGAAAATTCTTCGCAAGCGTACGAGTGTCAAGTTTTAATATAGTGATAAAATCAAGAATCGATCCCACAGGGAGTAAAATGAAAATATTCAGTTCTTGTAATTAAAATAGTCCAAACTTTATCTAGAAAATCAATATTTGAGAATTTTGCAGATAAATAAAATAATTAAAGAGTTTAAAAGCACGCACACAACTTTCAAATGAATATCAATCAGAGAAAAATGGTGTGGAGGTTTAGATTTCACCTGGTTTCAACAACAATCAATCCTAATTAATTAATCTTCATGAATTTCAAGGAATTAATAGCCAAAAACACTTACGTGTATTATTCCCTCTCCCGAGTGCCGAATAAAATATATCAACTACAACTCAATTCCAATATCCCTATTAATAATCTACTTGCAGTGATCAATTCAAAATAATGTTCTTTTTAAAAGTTCTGTTAAAATTATACACTCTCCCGAGCGATATAAATAAATAATAGTGTATTTTACAATGGTCCTATTCAAAATCTCCTCTCCCGAGTGCCAGATTTCAAATAAATATTACAAATCAATTATTGATCAGATAATTGAAAAGACATTCAATTCTAGAAAAAACAATTAATTTAGAAGAAACTCAATTCAATAAAATCAAAAATTCATGAAAGAGTCTACACCAGGTTTCATCTGACCTCTAGACTCTAAACAATTAGTTCATAATAAAATTCTGAATAAAACAAATCATGTTAAAAAATCCAAACATATTCAGAATAAAATAAATAAAAGATAATGGAAACAAATCCGTAGATGCGATGCCATGTCCGGTCTATCGATCTCCGTCTTCGTTCTTCAATTAAGCTCCAGAAATCCTTCAGAAATCTCACGATTAATTCTCTCTGATATGTGCGTAATGTGTTATGGCGGCTCCCCTCCTCTCATTGTCTGATAAGAATTCCCTTTTATACCGTTCACAAAAGCCCACAAAATCAAGCCCAAGAAATTAGAAAAGTTTCCTTCCCCGATTAAAATTTCCAACTTCAGATTTCCGCGACGCGCGGGTGCTTCACACTCCCAGGCGGGCGCGCATAGCTCTCTGCCTTCAGTCTTCAATTCTTCACCAATCTAGCGCGATAGCTCTTCCTCTCTTCCTATTTAGCGCTAAGTTAAGCGCTAACCACATTGGCCCAATAAGAAAGCCCAAATACTTTTCTTCTATTGCCTGATCGTTCTTTTCTTTTCTTTTCTTCTTTCTCTTTTATTTTATTCTTTTAATTCCTTATTTTCTTCTTTTTCTTTTATTTCTTCGTTTCTCCACCAAATCTCCATAATTCCCTTCGAACACAAAAACAACAAAATCCAGGCATAAATCTGCTCGAAACAAATATTTAACAATTAAAATCATATAAAAATTAAGTATATAAAATACACTTATCACTCTCCCTCCGTTATCTTGGCCAAGGGCTCTGCCTCCACCCATTTGGAAAAATAATCAACAGCCACCAGCAAAAATTTCTTCTGAGCCCGGGTTATGGAAAACGGGCCTACTATATCAAGCCCCCACTGATCGAATGGGCAGGAATCCCATACCGGCTTTAAATTGTACGTCGGACTGTGTTGAAAATTTCCATACCTCTGAAATCCTTCCCAAGATCGGGCTATTTTCAGAGCATCAGCATGTATGGTAGGCCACCAGTATCCTGACAATAATACTCTCTGCACCAGACTCATAGCTCCACCATGATTCCCACAACACCCTTCATGTACCTCCCTTAGCACATACTTTGTTTCCTCCTCTGCCAAACACCTAAGCATCGGGCCCTGATAAGAGCACCTATACAATGCACCACTGAAGAGGGTAAACCGAGGTGCCCGTCGAGCCAAGTTTTGGACAAGGGTCCTTGAGATAACTCTTGTATGACAATATTTATTTTAATAATATTTGACATTATTTAAATTGGCACACCTTTATCTATATACTCATACTAGTTGCATAGATAAATCCCTTGAATATACAAATAGTAGAAAGAATACGAGATGATCATCTGATGACTATCATGAAACTCATATTTGGAATACTATATATTCTAAACTGTTCCAAGTCAATTCAGCCGCCACAAAGAAGGATAAAGGCCGCTCGAGCTTGAGACTAATATTTGCGATGTGAGTATCACGTTTCATTGGTAAGGGACATGGTGATGTCCAAGCATGCAAATAGGTGCTCCTTGTAGAGTGAACTGAACAATCCTCCCTAATGGACTTTCCAAGTGGTTCTCACTTATCGAGTGGAATAGTCCTAGTTTATGGTTGTACACCATTAGTCCTTATGACCCGGGACAACATGGAGACTCTTTATGCTAGAGCTTCACTTTGACTTGTTTACCGACTCAACTGGGGTCATCAGGTGGCAATGTTGGGTGTTGTGTTGAAACATATAGGAGTCGATGCATTGTAGTCGGGGATTCACCGCTTACCTACGGATATCCTATGTGTTCTCATGCATATGTAGCTTGAAATCTCTGATCAGAGTAGGTGGTAATTAAGATAGAGTTTCTTGAATTACACCTTCAATGAAACTACGACATGACACATAGTTATTGATTCAATGAAAACTCTCGATAAACTAATGGTTGTCGAATCGGTTGGGATATATGAGTTGAAGTGACCGTACTGTATGCTAACCATAATTGATTGGTTCTTGCAGGCACTATCATTTGATACCTAGGGAGTCATGTAAGCGATGCTTCTAGACGTTTAACATGACTAGTTGGGTACTATCAGACTTGAGTTTTCTGACGTTCTTATTATCAAAGTGTTGATTAATAAGAATGGAGCTATATGGGGTATGCTCACATAAGTGACTTGTTGATCTCGAATCACATGGAGATATGAACCCACTGCTAGTTGTATCAATGAACCATTGAGGGTCACACAAGTACTAGCTTTCTAGATCCCGTTGAGATTAAAATTAGTTCAATTTGTTGAACAACTTATAAAGGAGTTTATAAGTAAATTAAATTATAAGTATGACTTCTAATGGAGAATAAAAGGAAAAGTAAATTTTAATTTGTGAATGTGTTCCAAGATTAAAAGTTGACTTGAATAAATAATTAGTTTCTGAAAATGGTGATTTTAAAAACTATTATTTGAACTTAATTAAATTAATTCAAGTGTTGAATTAATTTTACACTAGTAGACTTTGTAAAGTCTAAATAATTAAATTAATTCAAGTGTTGGATTAATTAAAAACTATTGAGTCTAGTAGAGCTCAAAATAAAAGTAGTGTTGAATAATTATACTAGTGGGTTTGAATGAGTTCAAGTTGGATTTAATTAATTATTTAAGCTTAAATGGGTTTATGTTTAATATTTAATTAAATATTAAGTTCAAGGGTCATGTATGTATATATTTGATATATATATAAGATATGTTTGTGAGGGAATATGAAGGGTTGGAAGAATGAATGCAATTTTTCATGCAAGCTTTTAACTTTTTCATGCATGGTTTAATTGTATAATTTAATCATTGACAATGATAATATTATTATCAATATTACACACACATATAATTACAATACATGGTCGTGCACTTCAAGTCCAACAATTCTCCAATAATTTGTCTTTTGTTTTTGGGAGAAAAGGCAAGAAACATCTCAATGAAAAATGCTCTAAATATTCTAGTGCATATTTAGAGTGGATCTAGATCGGAGAATCGAGCCTGAAGAGATCGGACAATAGTACGATTAGTCACCTCGGTCTGCCCATTTCTCTGAGGGTAGACTATTGAAGTGAAGGCCTGCTTGATGCCCATTTCTGCACACCAATCTGCCAACTTTTGCCCTTGAAATTGCTGACCATTATCTGAGACCAGCTTCCTCGGGAGCCCGAACCGACATACTATATTTCTCCGTAGAAATTTCATCACCTCTCCCTCCGTTATCTAGGCCAAGGGCTCTGCCTCCACCCATTTGGAAAAATAATCAACAGCCACCAGCAAAAATTTCTTCTAAGCCCGGGCTATGGAAAACACGCCTACTATATCAAGCCCCCACTGATCGAATGGGAAGGAATCCCATACCGGCTTTAAATTGTACGTCGGACTGTGTTGAAAATTGCCATACCTCTGAAATCCTTCACAAGATCGGGATATTTTCAGAGCATAAGCCTGTATGGTAGGCCACCAGTATCCCGCCAATAATAATCTCCGCACCAGACTCATAGCTCCACCAAGATTCCCACAACACCCTTCATGTACCTCCCTTAGCACATAATCTGTTTCCTCCTCTAACAAACACCTAAGCATCGGGCCCTGATAAGAGCGCCTATACAATGCACCACTGAAGAGGGTAAACCGAGGTTCCTGCCGCTTGATCACCCGGGCTTGCCTTTCTTCCCCAGGAAGGACTCCTGTCGTAATGTACTCTATTATCGGGGCCATCCATGTATCAGCTCGAGGGCCCAGAGTTTCGGCTTCTATGGCGGCCACGAGCTTCAACTTTTTAAAAATTTCCCTATCACCTTCACCCACCAAAGTTATTGCCATTTTTGCTAAGGAATCTGCTTCGCCATTTCCCTCTTGAGGTATTTGCTCTATGCTCCAACTAGTGAAGACTACTCCGAGTTCTTTAATTAACCCGAGATATTTTAGCAATCTTTCCTCCCGTGTAGTAGACATTTCCCTGATCCGCTGGACCACCAACTGTGAATCGGAATATATCATGACTTGGATTTCCCCGAATTCCTGAGCTTGCCTCAACCCTGCCACTACTGCCTCGTACTCTGCTTCGTTATTGGAAGCCTTGAAAGCCAATTTCACAGCCATTTTGATTTTTTCTTGTGTAGGAGAAACTAAAATAACTCCCACCCCGCTCCCCTCCATGCTGCTGTCCCCATCCACAAAAATTCTCCACACTTCCTCTTGCCCAAAAGAGATTACTTCTGTTAGGAAATCTGACAAAGCCTAGGATTTAATGGCCATCCGGGGTTGGTATTCAATATCATACTCACCGAGTTCCACCGTCCACTTGACAAGCCATCCTGAGGAATCCGAGTGAGTCATGACCCGACCCAGAGAATTGTTAGTAAGAATAGTGCTCGGATGGGACAGAAAGTAGGGCCTTAACTTCCGGGTTGTCATTATTAAAGCCAGAGCCATCTTCTCAATATCATTCTACCTGGTCTCAGCCCCTTCAGGGCATGGCTAACATAATATACTGGCTTTTGATCTCCATTATCCTCCTTAATCAACATTGTATTGGCCTCCTGCTCAGTTGTGGATAGATAGATCCACAACCGTTCGCCGGGTTCTGGTTTTACCAAATTGGGAAAGTTGGCCAGGTGCTCCTTCAATTCCCGAAAGGCCTGCTCAAACTGCTCATTCTAGCCAAACTTCTGATCCTTACGCAACACCTGGAAGAAATGATAACCACGATGAGCTGACCGGGCTATGAATCGGGACAGGGCCGTAATTTGCCCGGTCAATCGTTGAACCTCTCGGATAGACATCGGCGAGGGAATTTCCCCGAGTATCTTTAATTTCTCTGGGTTCACTTCAATTCCTCTTTCTGTCACCATGAACCCGAGAAACTTGCCACTTTTGATCCCAAATATGCACTTGGCCGGGTTAAATTTGATCCCGAACTGTCACAGTGTGGAGAAAGTTCCTTCAGATCTGCTATGAAGCTGTGAGGACCTCGGTTCTAATCCTCTAATATTGAATAAATACAATCATACATCGGTAAATTAAAGGTCCAAATAAATAATAAGAACCATAATTTTTTTTTATTTTCTCAGCTACAGGCCTCGCTCGATCGGTAAAGTCTTACCGATCGAGCGAGCAAATCCCTGCCCAAGCTTTCCAGGACCTCTCGCTTGATCGGTAAAACTTCACCGATCGAGCGGACAAAATTCTGCCATAAAAAAAGCATTACAGGCATCCTCGCTCGATCGGTAAAACCCAACCGATCGAGCGAGAACAACTCCGAACAAAATTCCAAAATTTGCTCTAGTGCTCAATCTCCAATACAATATCAACTCAACATGCATAACTCACTCCAATCAACATACATAATCCAATACAAGGTAGTTCTAGAGTTATACAATCTTCAAACTAGTAGAACATGCTTCGGTCTAGTTTATTCAATACGATACATATCGAGTTCGAATTACAAATTCAACTCCTACAACCGATCCTCACTTCTATTGTCACAGCCACCTAGCCATGCGATCTCTGACTCGGTCCTGCCCCACCTGTAGCCAAGCACACATAAAAAGACAAGACAACAACCGGATAACCGGTGAGAATAAATCCCAGTAAAAAGAGACAAACATGTTATATCAAATAATCATCTCAAGTAATGATATAAAAAAACTTTCACATATTCAAATGAAATTAGAATGAATGCATGATTTCAAATCTCTAGATTATCAAACTCTGATAATCAAATGCATCTCGTCTCTTCGTTCTTCGATTGGGATTCCGAGGATAAAATATCACAACGATCGCACCGAACTCCCCTTTTGAGGTGGATGATGTATAATTCAATCCTCTAGACTCCGGAGCATTATAGAGAGTTAAATCTGCAATTGTAGTAATTCGCCTACAAAGCCACTCAACTATAATCCCCAGAACGTCTAATTTAAAATGAAAAAAAAAAATCATTGTCTCAATATGAATGCATATGAATTCTAATACATTAAATCAAATAAATTCAAGTAGTTCACATAGACATGAAAGTATGTGATTTCTCTAGGACACTCGAATCAATCTGGATTCGAGTTAATCATCCCATTCCATCCAATGTCGTCTTATACCTCTCTTTGATCGAAAGTTCCAATCCGTCTTCAATCTCTCGAGATTCAAACTCTGTAATTCTGAGTTTATCGGCCTTCAAACCAATATGTATGGAGATGTAAACGAATCAATATCATTCAACAACTCAATTCGAATACGTTTCAACAATACAATCGATCGATACTCTCAAAACTCAAACCGGCGGCATAACGGCTATAAATCGATCGACTGAAAACGCAGAAAACAAATCCGAACGACGTTCTTTTTCCGATCTGACTGAGAATAAACAATACCGAACGACGTTCTCATTCAGCTCATAACAACTTCAATATCATCAAAACAACTCAAATCCATCACATCTCTAAGCCTCATTTTCAAAAATCATAACAAAATCATAACAAATCCGAACGACGTTCTTTTTCCGATCTGACTGAGAATAAACAATACATACTAGCTCAAGAACAACTTCTCCGAATATCGTTCGATTCTAACATTTTCCAAAAAAATAAAACTTCGTAGAAATAAGAGAAACTTACTTCCAAGCAGAGCTCTCGCAGTCGTGATCGCTAAAATATCTTCAGATTGAAATTCTATCGGACGGATCAAGCAAAACCGAGAAATCCAAAGCTCAAAGACACGTTTTCTTCAACAATGGAGGAGAAGAGGCGATGGCGAAGATGATAATGGAGTGAAAAAGTAAAATCCAAGTATAAATATCTAATAAACTCCATATTTGCATTTAAGTCCATGAAAAATCCAAAAATTGAAAAATTGTCCCTGATATAAATCAAAACGGCCCTCGAATAATAAAATCTCCAGCTATCTTAAAGGAATATTGGTTTTAGGAGGAGCGAAATCCTGGGAACCCTGGATCCAAGGCAGACCTCGGGGTTTCTTCTCGGCTGGCTTAGCATCTTCCAGATAAGGTCTCTGTTGTCTCTGTTGAAGCCTTCTGCACTCACTAGTGTTGTGAGTACCTTCTTGATGAAAGACACAGTACTTCAAAGGATTTTTTCGGGAATAAGGACCCGAGCCTCCATCTCCTTTTCGCATACATTCACAACCCTATCTCGTAACCCTCGCTGAGGTGAATATTGTGACAAGCGCCCCAATGAGTCCCCCATCCCAACATGTCTTCCCCGATCTCGATTTCCTTCTTTCCGGGCTACCTCCCTCTTTCGCTTTTGGGCTTCCTCCATATTGATTTATTTTTTGTCCCGGGCTAACAAATACTCAAAGGCCTGGGGTGGCTTCTTCACTAATGACATGAAGAACTCCCCCACCCGGAGGCCTTGAGTGAATGCAGTGATTTTGGTTTCCTAGGCACATTTCGGGACTTCAAGGGCAGTGACCGCTTAAATCGGTATTAAATAAATTACTGGCAAGCGTACCGGGTCAAGTTATAGTAAGTGGACAAAAGTCCATATGTCGAACCCACAGGGACTGATTTATTGTGATTAAAAAAATATAATTATTCAAACTTAATCTAGACTAAGAAATAATAGTGATTTGTAAATTCAGCTAACAATTAAATTTTGATTAAATTGAATTAAAAGAAGAACCCAGTAAAAACGTTGGAATGAAATTCAATAATGAGAAATTTGATCAAGGACACACGTAGGTACCGAACAAATCATGCAAACAAGTGGCAGATCTAGGATTCAGATTTAATATTAACTCACAGTGAATTATCCTATCTTGTTTAACAGTTTATGTCTAGAATTTGTTGAACCTACTCAAGTATTGACAGATTAATCAATAATTCTAATCAAACGTGAATGCATTCAATATTTGTGTTAATTCAGTTTTCACCTAAAACTGCATACTGAAACCGAATACTAGGTCTTAACCATATGTCAATTATTGGGGTGATCGAAATCAATTCCTAATCGGTCGAATCAGAATAAATTAACATTCAAGCAAACAATTGTCCAGATTATTCACAAAATAAAATATAAAATCAATAATCAATAATATTAATAAAATTCTGAAAAATCCCAAATCAATATCCAAATATTCACAAACAATTTGTTCGGCCCAATCTTGTGGCCTTGATCGAAAAGAAACAAATACTCCATAATTGAAAACATAATTAAATCAAGGATTTAAGTTCACAGTTACATTCTCAGCTACAGTTACATTTTTAGTTTCAGTTACAGTTCAGTCTTATTCTGACTCGGCTTATTTTATATTTTGTTTCAGTCATGCATGAGATTAAGTAAATTTTAAGAAAGATCTCATGTTTAAATGTGTGAGTTCATTGCATGCATTACATCTCATTGCATGCATTACATCTCATTCTCATTTACCATTCAACACTTCGAAAGTAAGTTTCAAGATATATTGAGTACAAGTATTTTAAGTATTAAGCATGTACTTTTAAACCCTCGTAATTTCATCCCATATTCTTGTTGGGCCTCTAGGCTCACTACATCTACTTGGTGCAGGTTTATGTTATCATAGAGATTGAGGGGCAGGACTATCGAGCGGACTGTGATGCGGGCACGACACATCCCTCCGACCTATGCCAGTCTTCCGCAAAAGCTTACTTTAGAAAGTTTAAAGTCTTTCATTTTGTTGTTTGGATAAATGTAATTGTATGGATTTATCGATTGTATTTGAGCATGTAAATATCAAATTATATGATTTATGGACGTTTGGATTATCGAATCTTTTTTTGGTTCTTGTTCATTACTCAGACTAGTTTATTTTGTGTCGTTGTTTGAACTTTTAAATTTGCTGTCTGTTTGTTATATAAATAAATAGGTCATGCCAAAATTTTTATATTTTTAAAATCTGTTTTTTTAAATTTATTTAGTTATTATTAAAAATAGAGTTAGGGTCATTTCATAAACAATATCATATTCATCAAGTTATTTCATCCTTCTTTGATAAGCATTCTCATGAATTCTCATGAGAATTTAGGTTCTGACTGAGGATAATCTGGAATAATAGCTCATGCAAAGCATGCATTTATATTGAAAACACATAATCATACAATCACATAATTCGTGGAAACAATAAAACATGTTTGCATGTAAAGCACATAATCATAGATAACAGACAATCTCATGCAATATAAAACAATCAGGCAAACTCAATCTACCCCGCTCACCAACTTCTATCTAAATCCAGAAACTTATGCTCTGATACCACCTATTGTGGGAATCCGGGTTGCTAATCTTATTTTGGGGAAATTTATAATAAAAAAACATACGTTCAAAGTAAATCAATTAATTAATACCAGATTTTTTTATACATGTCTCGCGCACGTGCGTGAGGAGCATCTCGCGCAGGCGCAAGGCAACATTCCAGCGAAATCGCTGGTTGCCCGAGCTCGCGCGCGAGGCAATAAACCAGCAACCTCTGGATGAATTTTGCTCAGGCAAAGTCAGCCCAACCAGAAATATGGAAACCTACCTCTGATGCTTTCCATTTCATTTGGTACTATACATGAAATGATTATCTCATATAATCTTGTCAAACTACAAATTCAAACATATATATTCATACATGAACATAGTGTTCTAGAATACACAATATGTACAAAGCTAAAAAATGACGAATATCAAACATATATCAATATCTAGTTTTCTAACATGTTTGATACAAGATCTACTTCATCAAATGCTAAACCCGAATCACCACATGCTAATACTCTATCTCGAGCTATCCCTGTCGCTTCTGACCAGCTCATGCCCCACCTATTGCCATGCATACATACAAAACAAAGCAATAGCCGAATAACTCCGGTGAGAATAAAATCCCAGTATAAATAACAAAACATGCAATATACTAAACATGAATGCAATGCATGTTTCAATGGCAGGCTATCAATTCTGATATCAAACAAATATCGGTTCTTGGGATCCCGAGGAAATAAAATCTCAAACTAACACCAACACACCCAATCGAGGTGAAGTCAAGTATTTTATTTTCTCTGACTTTGGTGCAACTATAGTGAGTCTTCTGGCTCTGGAAGTAACTCTACATTTCGTGCCACTTTACTACAGCCCTCCAAACTTCATATGCACTCTAGGCCAATCAGCCCTCTATGATTTTCAGGTTTGAGTTCAAGATGAATGCAACATATTCTGTATGCATTAAATGCTGTAAAACATCTTGAACATTTAATCAAAGAATCAAACCAAACAATAACAAATATCAAATACACATAAAAGCATAGAAGAACACAAGTATGTGATTTAAAAGGGAATACTCGAAAATCATAGCTATTTTGAGTATTCTATCCCATCTGTATTAGCTGTCATTTATACCTTTCAATGTCGAGTCTGAAAGTACTTCAATTCTGAAAACATAAGTTCAAAACTGCATATCAAAATCTGTTCGACGTCGTTGCAATTAAATCAATCAAACTACTTCAAACCTCAAGCTTTTTTATTCCGATTCGAACGTTGAATTCCCGAGTTCGAACACTTCAAAACAAGTCTGAAAATGAAGTATCATAAGCTCAAAGATCAACTAACTATTCAATCTAGAGCATAGCTAATTCAATAGGGTTGAATGTATAGCAATTCTGAAATTGACGGCGTAACGACTAAGAAACGGCAACCGAAACAATATCCAAAGTAATATACCAAACCAACCACACCATAATCTTCAACATATAATCAATATACATACACTGTAACGCCCCAAAATTATCTTAATGGACTTTATTTGAGATAATTATAGATTTTGGAAGTCGAGGGCCGATTCGATTTTGATCAGGGACTAGAATGCAATTTTCGGAATTTTCAGGGACTAAAATGCAAAAATGGGTTTTGTTAGATATTTATAAGGGATTTGACTTAGTCTCCTCCATTCTATCCTCCCCCATCTCGCCTTCTTCCTCCATTGTTGAGAGAAAAGTGAGTTTCAAGCTTTGGAATTCTCCATTTTTGTCGATCCGTCCGTTGGAATTTATTTCTGAAGGCAGATTAGCGATCACGGCTGCGAGAGCTTCGTTCTATAATAAGTTTTTCTCCGATCAACTAGACTTCTATTTTTGGATGTTGTTAGAATCGATTGAGTTTGGAGTATGTTGATCTTGACAGAGTTCTGATCGTTTATTCTCTGTCGGTTTTGAAATAGAGCGTCGTTCGGAATTGTTTTGATTTTAGGAAGATTATTCGAAAATGGAGATTTTAGATTTGAAGGATTTGAATTGTTTTGATGATATTGAGATGATTATGAGTTTATTGAATTGATATCTTGCTGTCTGCGTTTCCGGTTTGATCAGTTTTTAGCCGTTATGCCGTCAGTTTGAGTTTTGGTCATCGTTCAATATTTTGATCGTATCGAGTTTGATTGAGCTTTTGGATGTCGATATTGATCCTATTGACTTCTTATGATAGATTGAATTGAAGTCAGCAGAGTTGCGAGGTAGCAGCTTTGGTAAGTTGGAAGATTGAAGTCGGTATAGTATCGATTTTCTTATTTATCGATTGAAGAAGTTGATTGAGTTTTGAATGAATTTGTTTGGATATTGATTATTATCCTTATTATTGATTTTCAGATTTCAGTACCTTCGAAGAGAATAAGGTAAAAGACGACTTAGACTTGAATGGAACGATTAACTCGAATTAGACTTTATTCGAGTGTTCCGAAGAAATCACATACTTGCTTGATTGAATGTTTATTTGAATGCATGAGATTATATATGAATTTATATTGACGAAATCATGTTTGAATGATTATTTGATGTAGTACCCCGTAACCGAAATTGGTAATTAATAGATTAATTATGTTAATTAAACAAATTTGGTATCTGAAGGATCGGAAGCTCCGATCAGAATCGGACGCTCCAATGCAGGATCGGAAGCTTCGATCGATATTACGTCATGCATGACGTGTGGCAGGATCGGAAGCTTCGATCGCCCTATCCGAAGTCAACCAGTTAGATTTTGACATGTGGCAGATAAGGATGTTCGGAAGCTCCGATGGCAGGATCGGACGTTCCGATCAAGGATCGGAGGTTCCGATCGAGGATCGGAGGTTCCGATCGATGCCTATAAATATAAGGTCTGAGGCATTCATTTCTTGCCAATTCCGAATTATCTCCTTCGCCCTCGTGGTCCTATTTTAAGACTTTGGGTACTCTTATTCTAGAGTTGGAGTAGGATATTTGTTTTAGTATAGTCAGACAGTGTCTGAAATAGTAGCGGAGCAGTGCTCGTGTTGTAGAGCCGTGTTCGAGGCTGTGGATTCGCAGCAGGGGAGTGCCCTAGTTGTGGGATAGTCGCCATCAGTAAGCTGACGACGGACGCAGGTATAGCTATGGTCTCCTTAAATTATTTAGAAGTATGCAATAGATTAGTTAAGGCTTTTAGCGCTTATTGAATGATGCATGGGTATTTGCATTGTAGACTTGATGATAGGCTTGGAACCTAGAGTGGGACTACTAGGACTGCCTTAGAGAGGTACGTAAGTACTGACTGAGATTGCCAGCGGATATGCATGCCTATATGTTGCATTTATGTGTTTGCATGTTATTATTGTTATGCGGCATGTGCATATTATCTTGTGCCTGTACATCTGTATATCTTTCGAGATGAGCTAGTTAGGGTTGCTTAGCCCTATTAGGACGTTTGATATCGAGTACTCTTAGGTACTGATACCTCGAGGACTCCGCGGTCCACGTCTGGGATTCGGGAATGAGTGGTCGCACACAGTGGTTAGCTACCCCGATGTGACGAGCTTATATCTCAGGCGCCAGTTTGAGCAGTTTGTATACAGTTATCCCAGATATGGATACCCGGTCATTTGCATGCATCATATTTGTATGTTTATCCGTGCTTTTGTATTGAGCTTAGAGCTCACGTCCAGTATTTTTTGTGTATCTGGATACCCTATTCGATGGGGCAGGTATAAGTGCAAGATTGAGCACCAGGAGCCTGGAGTAGACAGTGACCTTGAAGGCAGCAGGATTAGCTGTAGGTTTTATTTAAAGTAATTCGATTGGGTTGTATAAATCGAGTTTGATTAGCCGGTTGTATTCTGCCGATCTACTTGTATTTAGTCTTCCGCAGCAATTTGATTTAATGCATGCTTAATTATGCTCTTAACTCTGATTAGGTAGTGGATCCGGGTCGGGTCGCTACATTTATGGTATCAGAGCACTGCATGCAAGGGACTTAGGAAATTGATAATAAGACTTCTTGATTATCCTTGTAGGATTGATTGAGGCTAACGAAAGAAGATTTGGTTCTTCATTGCCAAGGTTTGCGGCAGAAGTTTTTACTATAAGGAATGCAACAGTGAACACTAGTAGTAGCATATCGATAGATAGACTGACTGCTGTGGACGGTTCATCATTCGATGCATTGGGATGTTGATCGAAGAACATATGAATTCCAACCAGGGAAGACTGGAAGAGAAGATTGGTTATATCGCGTCAGATACCTCTGAGGGCTTTTTGGAACGAATGGTGTTTAGTAATCCATGTGGTTCCAGTCCTTGAAGATTCTCCACTCGTAGTTGGAGAAATTGTCAGATAGACCTTCACCAGAGAATGCCTCGAGTGCCTAAAGCATGACAGGTTTCGAGAGTGAGGTCTTTAACCTCGTGCAGAACATGGTTTTGCCGGTATGCTTGTATCGATGCTTTTGGTAGGCATACAGAAAACTTCATGTTCAAAAGCATTATTTAGATACAAGAAGAACACTGATGGTAGATCGTGAGCAGAAGAAGTTGACTGACATGCACTGACGCAGAGCATAGCTGGTTAGCTATCACATGCCATTTCTCCGGAGTTCTTTGCTGGAGGACATGTAGAGAGACTTGGACGGAAGTATGCTTGTATCAATGCGTGTGTCGATTGGAAGCTTCATGCTCAAGGAGTGAAGACAAGTTCGACGATTTTAAATACTGTATTGATGTATTTGTAAACAGTATTTCAGTTGTAATGAATCATCAGAATTTGGTTGTATCAGTTCAAGTTATTGTATTTTGAATACTGTATGTACTACATGGGATTGTAATAAAGGAAATTGTACATAACTTGAAGTAATGATACATGTTTTACTTATTCAAAGATTCTTGTTTGATTACAAGTAATTTTACTAAGTTTGGCTTGGAATTAGTTGACTAATCAACTAGGATAGCTCATGGATTTTGAGTAAGTCAACGGTAACGGATTGACATGGGGTTAGTCTAGGTGTCTTCCTAGGGCTGACCTAATTAGTCGTTTGACTGAGTTAGTGCCATTGATGAGGTAATTCATCTGGGAGCATGGAAATATCGATCTTGTTTGGAATTTTGAGTTTTTTGTTCTAAGTTGTTTCCTTAGGACAGTAGTCTAATTGACCTGCATAGGTTGATACTTCGTGATGATGGGATTTCATCGGGATACCAAGTCGGGTATATGCCGAGAGTTGTGGACTAGGACCATGACTAGACATGATGGAGCACGACCCTATGCCAGTGTTACTCTGGGAGTCTTTCGTACTTCGGAGAATGCCTGGAAGCCTTCGTGCTTCAGGATTTGGCGGTGGGAAGGCTACTTAGTCTAGAGTTTTGGTAACAGTCACGACAGGGTATGACATTGGATTGGATTCCTGGTTAGGTGTCAGCGGTTTAGATATCGTCTGACTGTCTTCAGAGATATTGGTTTGCAGTTTTGTCACAAGGACCAGTCTTGGAGGGATTTTCCTTGACGAGTACGTACTCTGAACAGATAGTTTTAGTCTATTGGATACTGCTAGACTAGTGGATCTAGTCGGGGTTTGGATGCTCTTGTGATAGGGGCTATCCAGGAGTTTTTGGTTTGTGAAATTTCTGAAACATTTGACTCGTAGATGAGTAGTTTTCAGCATTAATGGTTTCCTTCAGTGATAGATTATATCCGATGCTAAGGATTATACATGACTATTTGAGGCGTGAGGATAGCGTGATTTATGCCAGTGTACACTTGGTGGTGATTTCAGGTGGGACACCGCGGCAAGTAACCTCAGTCTCGATTTGTTGCAGTCTTAGCAAGAGATATAGTTATCAGGAGTAAGTTTAGCGACAGTTGGTAGTGAGTCAGTATCGATGCGAGATTGGTACTGGTGACTACTAATAGCTATTGTCTGACTTTGTCAGAGATAGGTGAGTTGAATCAGCTGTGATTCTTTTGATTCCAAGTATTTGGGATATGCGGACGTATGACCGTGAGATCATGATTATTGATCGAGCCATGTGAGATTTCAAATGACCAAGACCTGGCGGATGGTTGCCGTAATTTGGTTGGTACTGACAAGTTGTGTGATAATCATAACTTATCGACGAGGTCGATTGGTTGAGCAGATCAGTAATTAAGATATCAAGAAGAGAGAGATACTTGGGACGATACTATAAGCCGTCGTGCTTATGAGTTTGGATCCTTTAAGTAAATGTCTCAGAACAGTAAGAGAATTATTTGCATTCAGGATTCTCGGGTGGTTGAGATTTTCGGAGTGCAGTAGTTTGGACTTTCAAGTTCGATAGATCACGGGAGGTGATTGCATGTTTTGACTTTGGTAAGTCATGGCTAGTTCGATAACTCGGGTAAAGTTATCAGTGGTAAGAGAAGACGTAATTGATCTGAACATTGCTTGGTATTAGCAATGGTTGACCCAGTTTTGGAAATAGAATTGTTCCATGCTATTGGATTACAGTTTTGGGAACTGTTAGCCGAATACTTGTTTAGGCATTTCCAGCAGTTTTCTCGGAGGATTTTCGTTAAATTGTGATTCGACAAGTGTTGCGGAATTCAATGAGCATTAGCAGGCCGATATCAGTTGTTTGTTCGTTGGATGATACGACAGCTGAGACTGTGTTCAGAGTCTAGTGAGATTGTTGTCGGTGATTTCCCAATACGTTCTGATGTGCTATGACATTGAGGTGTTGGGATCGACCGAGATCTATCGGGTAAATTCGTTGGTTTACCGCATGTGTCATGGATTGCGCGAAGGGTTGAGGTGAACTAGTTTTGTTCATCTTGGTAGCAAGTCAAGTGTGACTTGGAATTGTTATCTATGGTTGGATACCAAGTGTTGCAAATTCAATTGATATCTCGAGTGACGAGATAGTGGTGATCTTTAATCTAGACTACTAATGTTGTAGATGTTGCGATCCCATCTATGTGTTCAGCATTATAGCGGTGACATTCTTTGAGAATATTAGTCAGCATCGAAGAAAATAAGTACGGAATGTAAGTCTGTCGATGCTAGGAACTTTCGGGATTGGTTGTTATCTGTGGCAGGACGTCAAGTGGGAATCGATTGGTTAACACTTGCGGTTACCTCTGGGATTTGATGTCAGTGTTAGACCAGTGGAGATACAGGTTGGTTGTATCTGGTCTTCTCGTTAGTACGAACTGATTCTATCAAGAGGGATAGTCGGTATCAAGTGGTATACTTGACGAGAAACTTTCACTGCTAAGGTTTGTAGGAACAATGGGTATTCGAAGAGCAGTCGAGAGCACTCTATTGATCGTAAGGCTCGGTTATACATCCAAAAGATCGTTCTACTTCATGGATGCTGGTGGGCATTGTCAGCGATCGAGACCCAGGTTTACTTTCATATTCTGGGGGAGTGTCCAGCGTGCTATGAGCACTGCTTTCAGTTTAAATACTGAATATCATCCAGAGACAGATGGTCAGATGGAGAGCGCTATCAATACCTTGGAGGACATGTTTTGGGCGTGTACTATGGATTTTTGGTTCAGTTTAGCCAGATCAGATGTCATTGATTAAGTTCGCGTACAACAATAGGTACCATCGTAGCATTGGGAGGACACCTGTTGAGGCATTGTACGGGCGACTTGTCATACTCCATTCTTCTAGAAAGAAGTGGGGGAGACAGTATTTCTGAGAATGTCACTTTTTCGTAAGATTCTCAGATTTAGTCTTAAAGGCAAGTTGTCTCCCAGGTTTATCGGTCCGTTTGAGATCTTGGAGAACATTGGCGATTTCGCTTATCGACTAGCTTTGCCACCGCATCTTTCCAGTATTCACGACGTGTTCCACGTATCACTGTTGCGACGGTATGTGGCGGATGAGTCTCATATTCTGCAGCGGTCTGAGGTTCATGTAAGCAAGGATTTGACCTATGCTGAGAAACCTATTCGTATCCTGGATTATAAGGATAAGGTTTTACGGAACAAAGTCATTCCTTTGGTTTTAGTTCAGTGGCAGCGCCGAGGCACTGAGGAAGCTACTTGGGAGCTTGAAGAAAGGATGCGTGAAGACCATCCTAAGTTGTTTTGATTTCAGTTTTGAGTTGTATTCGGTTGTAACGTTTGATTTGAATAAGGAATGTTTCTGTACCTTGTATTGCATTCGGTACTTAAGATCTATTTTCGAGGACGAAATATCTTAAGTAGGGGAGAATGTAGTACCCCGTAACCGAAATTGGTAATTAACAGATTAATTATGTTACTTAAACAATTTTGGTATCTGAAGGATCGGAAGCTCCGAAGGTGAGATCGGAAGCTCCGATCAGAATCGGACGCTCCGATGCAGGATCGGAAGCTCCGATCGATATTACGTCATGCATGACGTGTGGCAGGATCGGAAACTCCGATCGGGATCGGAAGCTCCGATCGCCCTATCCGAAGTCAACCAGTGAGATTTTGACATGTGGCAGATAAGGATGTTCGGAAGCTCCGATGGCAGGATCGGACGTTCGATCAAGGATCGAAAGTTCCGATCGAGGATCGGAGGTTCCGATCGATGCCTATAAATATAAGGTCCGAGGCATTCATTTCTTGCCAATTCCGAATTCTCTCCTTCGCCCTCGTGGTCCTATTTTAAGACTTTGGGTACTCTTATTCTAGAGTTGGAGTAGGATATTTGTTTTTGTATAGTCAGACAGTGTCTGACATAGTAGCGGAGCAGTGCTCGTGTTGTAGAGCCATGTTCGAGGCTGTGGATTCGCAGCAGAGGAGTGCCCTAGTTGTGGGATAGTCGCCATCAGTGGGCTGACGACGGACGCAGGTATAGCTATGGTCTCCTTAAATTATTTAGGAGTATGCAATAGCTTAGTTAAGGCTTTTAGCGCTTATTGAATGATGCATGGGTATTTGCATTGTAGACTTGATGATAGGCTTGGAACCTAGAGTGGGACTACTAGGACTGCCTTAGAGAAGTACGTAAGTACTGACTGAGATTGCCAGCGGATATGCATGCTTATATGTTGCATTTATGTGTTTGCATGTTATTATTGTTATGCGGCATGTGCATATCATCTTGTGCCTGTACATCTGTATATCTTTCGAGATGAGCCAGTTAGGGTTGCTCAGCCCTGTTAGGACGTTTGATATCGAGTACCCTTAGGTACTGATACCTCGAGGACTCGGCGGTCCACGTCCGGGATTCGGGAATGAGTGGTCGCACACAGTGGTTAGCTACCCCGATGTGACGAGCTTATATCCCAGGCGCCAGTTTGATCAGTTTGTCTACAGTTATCCCAGATATGGATACCCGGTCATTTGCATGCATCATATTTGTATGTTTATCCGTTCTTTCGTACTGAGCTTAGAGCTCACGTCCAGTATTTTCTGTGTATCTGGATACCCTATTCGATGGGGCAGGTATAGGTGCAAGATTGAGCACCAGGAGCCTGGAGTAGCCAATGACCTTGAAGACAGCAGGATTAGCTGTAGGTTTTATTTAAAGTAATTCGATTGGGTTGTATAAATCGAGTTTGATTAGCCGGTTGTATTCTGCCGGTCTACTTGTATTTAGTCTTCCGCAGCAATTTGATTTAATGCATGCTTAATTATGCTCTTAACTCTGATTAGGTAGTGGATCGGGGTCGGGTTGCTACATTTGAATTGATGAATGAAAGCATGATTGAATGCTTATATGAACTGATGATTGAAATGATAGAATGCATGAGATGACATATGCATTCATATTGAGCCTCGATACATTTCAATTTGATTAGACGATCTAGAGATTGTAGTTGAGTGACTTGGTTGGAGATTTTATACCTTGTCAATTAAACTCTCTATAATGCTCTGGAGTCTAGAGGATTAAAATATTCCTCGTCCACCTCGAGAGGGGAGTTCGGTGTGATTGTTGGATATTTTAACCTTGGGATCCCAAACCGAAGAAAGAAAGAAAGAAGAATTCCTAGTGATTATCTGAGTCTGATAATCCAGAAGTTTTAAAGACATGCATATCATTTTAATTTAGTACTTGGATGAATTACTTGATTTATATTGATGCGATAGATATCTGGAAATTGACACATGTCATGTCTTGATGTGTTTTGATTGATATGCATGATAGCCTATTTTACTGGGAATTGTATTCTCACCGGATTATCCGGCTGTTGTCTTTGTTTGTATGTGTACTTGGCAACAGGTGGGGCAGGACCGAGTCAGAGTCAGCATGACTAGGTGGTTGAGATGATAGAAGTGAGGCTTTGATGTTTAGAAGTCGTTTACGTTTTCGAACACCTTTTTGTAGTTGTATAAGTTCAAACTAGATTGAAGCATGCTTGTTATATTTTGAAGAATTGTATGAACTTAGAATTGAATACTTATATATCATGTTGAATGGAATTTATCTTGTTGTCGTATCGATTGAGTTGAGATTGGATTGAAGGAAAGAAAGAAAACCAGTTATTTTTCTGGTGCAGAGTGTCTCGCTCGATCGATGGAATTATACCGATCGAGCGAGCACCCCTGTTTTGAGGCAGGAAGTTTGGATTTTTGCTTCCGCTCGATCGGTAAGTTTTGACCGATCGAGCGGCGGGCTTTTGTAAGTCTCGACAGAGACTTGGTTAAGATGGCCCGCTCGATCGGTAAAGTTCTACCGATCGAGCGAGCACTGTTTTTTTTAAAAAAAAAAAATTATTACTTTTAATCTTGGATCTTGATTGCTCTATTGTTGTTTAATTTCGAGAATAGATGTTTAGAATCGAGGCCTCACATACACGTTCAGCAACATATCAGAATTGTATATTTCGAATTTTTCTTCAAAAAGTCATATAAAATCCGAACGACAGTCTTTTTCCGAACAGTCTGCGAATACGTAACCGGTACTAGTTCAAGCACATATAGAATAAAAATAATAACAACCCATCTTCAACATAAAAATAAAATCTGTGAAAAGTGAAGAAACTTGTACCAAAACGTAGCTCTCGGAGCGGTGTTCGCAGATATATATTTATCTCAAAGTTCTGACGGCCGGATCGAAAATTCTCGGAGCTTTTGTGGCTGAAAATGGCGTCTTGGGGTTTCTTCTTTTTCTTTCCTCTTCAATCTAATGTTGACGTGAATTTTAAGAAGAAAACAAGTGGGCTTTAGATATATATTAGCCAAATTGTAGTTTAGTCCCTGAACTTTTGTCTATTTGAAATTAAATCCCCGAAAAAGCGATTTAATTCAATTTCAATCCTTATTCATTTAAGAATATTAGAATTTAATTCTAAACTCTAAATATTCCAAAATTAAACATTCTCGGATTAAAATTAAATAATCCCAGGCCTTACACGCATCGTCCAGCCGCAGACCTGCCCCAAGGAATAGGGTGTCCAGATACAACAAAGTACGGACGTGAGCATGATAAGCTCAGTACGAGAGTATGAGTATACGGTCTTATGTGTGCATGTATGTAAATGAACTGGGTACCAAGACTCTCAGGTCAAGAAACAAGCTCATAGACTGGGCCCAGGGTATATAGCACGCTGCGCCGTCGCCTCTGGAGGTGGCTCATATACCCAGTGGATAATAGTGACCTGATACTAGTACAAGTGTCCAACCATCATGGTGACCTAACACAAGACTTATGTATCCAACCATCCACAAACTCGTAGGGTGAGCGCCCTACTACAGGATACCTCTAAGGTAAAAGCTCAATATGCTCATGTATGCAACATACAGTCATGACATGCTGTATTTAAAGACATATAAAACATGCAATCACATAATCCATGCAAACACATAATACATGCATACTCAATCTGGATATCTCGAATAATACTTTCGTACCTTATAAACTAGGCAAACTAGACCAGCACTATGTCCAAGCCTATAATCTGCACTACAATGCAAAGTACTCTTGCATTATAATCTTATTCTAAAAGCCTTAACTACTCTATAGCATACACCCTATTACTATAAGGAGCCAGAGCTATACCTACGTCCGTTGTTAGCCCGCTGATGACGACTGCCCTAGAACATGGGCACCTCTCCGCCGCAACCCCGGAGCACCTGGTCAACCTCCGGACCAAGCCTAGGAAGGCTGGAATCACCCCCAAAACACCTAGAAAAGCCTAAGAACCGGGAGAGGAGAACTGAATGGTGTGAAGAAATGTGAGCCTCGTATGGCCTATTTATAGGCGGAGTTCGGACGGTCCGAACTGGGTTCGGATGGTCTGAACTACCACTTGTCCAAACCAAATAGACACCTAGACCCTGCTGAGTTCGGACGGTCCAAACTATTTTGGTCATTCCGAACTCATTTTGGACCCCCTGGGACCCTCGGGACCTACCCTACCATTTTCGGACGTTCCGGATCTTATTTTTCACTTATTTTTACCAAATAAGAACTCCTTGAACATGTTTTGACACTTTCAAAATTATATGTCATTTTCTAACAAGTTTAAAATCACTTAATCTTGTAAAATAGAACCGGTGTTGTGAAAAATCCTCGCAAGCGTACGAGTGTCAAGTTTTAATATAGTGATAAAATCAGATATCGATTCCACAGAGAGTAAAATGAAAATATCTAGTACTTGTAATTAAAATAGTCTAAACTTTATCTAGAAAATAAAAATCTCAGAATTTTGCAGAAAAATAAATAATCAAACGAGTTCTTGATAGCACGCACACAAATTTCAGATAAATATCAATCAGAGAAAAATGGTCTAGAGGTTTAGATTTCACCTGGTTTCAACAACAGTCAATCCTAATTAATTAATCTTCATGAATTTCAATCAATTAATAGACAAGAATACTTAAATGTATTATTTCCTCTCCCGAGTGCCGAATAAAATATATCAACTACAATTCAATTTCAATATCCTTATTAAGAATCTACTTGCAGTGATCAATTCAAAACAATGTTCTCTTTAAAAAGATCTGTTAAAATTATACACTCTCCTGAGCGATATAAATAATTAACAGTGTATTTTCTATTGGTCCTATTCAAAATCTCCTCTCCCGAGTGCCAGATTTCAAATAAATATAAAAAATCAATTATTGATCAGATAATTAAAAAGACAATCAATTCTAGAAAAAAACAATTAATCTAGAAGAAACTCAATTCAATAAAATCAAAAATTCATGAAAGCGTCTACACCGGATTCCATCCGACCTCTAGACTATAAAAATTTAGTTCATAATAAAATTCTGAATAAAACAATAATTCATAAATCCTGACATATTCAGAATTAAATAAAAGATAGAAAACAAATCCGTCGTCGACGCCATGTCCGGTCTATCGATCTCCGTCTTCGTTCTTCAGATAAGCTCCAGAAATTCTTCACAAATCCCACAATCACTTCCCAAAGTATTTCTGTGATATGCGTTTATGTGTGTGGCGGCTCTCCCTTCTTCAGACTAAAAATCCCTTTTATAGCGTACTCAAAAGCCCACTCAAAAGCCCATAAAATATAAAAGTTTCCTTTCGCTGAAATCTCGCGACGCGCGCCCTCTCCAGAAATCACACGCGGGCGCGCATGACTCTCTGGAATTTACTTTCCCCCGCTTTCCAAATCTTGCGCGTTAGCTCTTTCTTTTCTCTCTTCAGCGCTTATTTTAGCGCTAACAACAAAGGCCCAATAACCAAGCCCATTAACATCTCTCGATACTTTTCTTCGCGACTTCTCTTCTTTTATTCTTTTAATTACTTTTATTTTTCTTTATTATTCTTTTCTCCACTTTTTCTTCTTCTTCCACAATAATTCTTCTTTTCTCCACCAAATGTCCATAATTTCCTACGAACACAAAAACAACAAAACCCACACATAAATCTGCTCGAAACCAACAATTAACAATTAAAATCATATATAAATTAAGTGTATAAAATACACTTATCATTCGGGCTATTACATTCTCCCCCTACTTAAGATATTTCGTCCTCGAACAATCTTAAGTACTGAATGCAGTAAAATACTGAATAAACATCTTTTATTCAAACTGATTCATTTTACAAGTTACAATCTGAAAATACAACAATTCAAAATAGCTCTGGATAATCTGTACGCATACGACTCTCAAGTTCCTAAGTGGCCTCCTCAGTGTCTCGGCGTTGACACCGAACTAGAACAAGAGGAATGGTCTTTTTGCGTAACACCTTATCCTTATGACCTATTATACGCAAAGGTCTCTCCACATATGTCAAATCCGAGTCCAACTGTACGTCAGACGGCTGTAAGATATGAGAATCATCTAACACATACCGTCGCAACAGTGAAACATGGAACACATCGTGGATACTAGACAAATACGGCGGTAAAGCCAACCTGTAAGCCAAATCTCCTACACTTTCCAGAATCTCAAATGGACCAATGTACCTAGGAGATAGCTTACTCTTGAGACCAAATCTCAAAATTCTGCGAAATGGGGAGACTTTCAGGAACACTTTCTCTCCCACTTCGAACTGCAAAGGTCTGAGCTTGACATTCGCATATCTAGCCTATCGATCCTGCACAGTATTAATTCTCTTCTTGATTTGTCCAACAATATCAGCAGTCTGTTGGACTAACTCTGGTCCCTCTATCTGTCGCTCCCTACTTCTTCCCAGAACAGTGGAGTACTACATCATCGCCCGTACAAAGCCTCAAATGGAGCCATCCCTATACTGCGATGATAACTGTTTTTGTACGCAAACTCAATTAATGGAAACTGATCTTGCCAAGCTGGACCAAAGTCAAAAGAACATGCTCGCAACATGTATTCAAGAGTACGAATCGTGCGCTCTGATTGTCCGTCAGTCTCTGGGTGATATGCTGTACTCAAGCTAAGAGTAGTACCCATAGCGCGCTGAAGACTCCCCCAAAACTTGGATGTAAACCTGGGATCTCGATTGCTGACTATGCTCACAGGCACTCCGTGCAATCGAACAATCTCCTGGATGTACAACCGTGACATCCTATCAAAACTGAAGTCTCGGTTATAAGGAATGAAATGTGCTGACCTGGTGAGTCGGTCCACCACAACCTATATAGCATAAAAAATCCTCGAGCTCACCGGTAAATGGGTCACAAAGTCCATCGTGATCAACTCCCATTTCCACTCAGGAATAGTTAAACTGTGAAGAAACCCACCAAGTTGTTGGTGCTCTGCCTTGACCTGCTGACACACCAAACATCTAGAAACATATAGATACACACTCCTCTTAATTCCTTTCCACCAGAACCTAGTACGCAAATCCTTGTACATCTTGTTACTTCCTGGATGAATACTCAACTTAGAACGATGATCCTGGGATAAAATCTCCTCCCTAAGATTATCATCCTCTGGAACAACAATACGACCAGATAAATAGATAAAACCATCCAAGTGATAATGGAATCCAGACGAACTATCATCCCTGGCTAAACGAGCCAAACGCTGGGTCTTCGGATCAACCATCTGAGCGTCTCAAATTCGAGAATACAAAGCAGGCTCAGATAAGATCGCAAACATCTGGATACTCTGCATACCTTTCTTATTCTTGAGGGTATACCCTGAAGAACAACAATATTCAATAATACTGGTTACAGAACCAGTCTGGAGTGCAGAAATTCACACCTTGCGACTTAAATCATCAACATTGAGATTAGAAGCTCCTGGATGGTACTTTATTTCACAGTCATAATCCTTAAGCAAACCCATCCAACGTCTCTATCTCATGTTCAATTCTGCCAGAGTAAACAAATACATGAGACTTTTGTGGTCTGTGAAGATCTAAAATCTCTTGCCATAAAGATAGTGACGCTAGATCTTCAACGCAAATACAATAGCTGCTAACTCAAGATCATGAACTGGGTAGTTATTCTCGTGAACTTTCAACTTTCTAGAGGCGTATGCAATCACATGCCCATTCTGATTCAGGACACATCCCAGTCCCTGAAGAGAAGCATCCGTGTACACTACATACCCTCCAGATCCAGACGGCAAAGCCAACACAGGCGCAGAAGTCAACCGTCTACGAAGTTCACAGAAATTCTCTTCACATTCTGAGGACCACTCGAAATGCTCACCCTTTCGAGTAAGTTGTGTCAAAGGTCGAGCTAGCAGTGAGAAATTCGCGATAAAGTGACGATAATATCCTGCTAGTCCCAGAAAACTACGTATCTCAGCTACCGTCGTCGGACGAGACCAGTTCATTACTTCCTCAATATTGCTCGGATCTACAGACAATCCATCCTTGGATATAATGTGGCCAAGAAATACCACCCGATCCTTCCAAAATTCACACTTACTCAAATTGGCGTAAAACTATCTATCCGTTAGAGTTTGCAACACCGACCTCAAATGGTAAGCGTGTTCATTCACATAATGTGAATACTCAAAGATATCATCAAGAAATTGTTGGAAAATGGTGTTCAGATCAATCAGAATTGATACCCGGTGCAGCGGAAGTTTTAAAATTTTATATGGAACGATTCCATATCATGGTTATCAAAACTTTACGATTAAATTGTGCGAGTAAAAATTAAATAACAATTAAATTTTTACCTTGAATCTCGAAACGAGATTATGGACACCAACAGATAACTCTGCTCTTGTTGTATATCCCAGGAACTGATGGACGAACAATTCTTCAATCAGGTCCACGAACAGAAGTTTAATCCCTCTGATAGATTGCACAAGAAAATCTATCAGAAGTTTCTGTGAAGAGAATTAACGAATTTGATCCGTTAAACCAGACTGCAAATTCAAAATTCACAGGCTGGATTTCTGACAGAGAGGAGAGGGGCGGCGGCCACTAGAGAGAAAACCCTAGTCAAATTCGAAAATTATGCCTCTATTGTGTAATTTTTGTACTGTAATAACTTATTTATAATGTGGGCTACTAACAGCTTAGGGCACATTAGTCATAAGTTCAAGCCTGACAAGCAAAGCCCGCATGTTCAGAAATTAATATAAAATTCATCGTGACTCAGATTGATAAACCAATTTCACCAATGTGCACAGAAACCATTTCTGCATCTTTTAGAGTCAAGATAAATTTTCTGAATCCGAATTCAGTGATTTCCAAAAATGCCCATCCCTATGTCATTTTAGGAAATCTTACTCTTCTACTCTGATATAAGAAGTCCCACTTCTTTGTTTATTAAATTTAACTCTTTAAATTTAACTATCTCAACGGGGATTAAAAATCCATTACTTGTGTGACCCTCAATGGTTCAGGGATACAGCTAGCCGTGGGCTCACAACTCCTTGTGACTCGGAACAACAATTTTCTACTTGCCCATCGAATCATGGTAAGAGCGCCTAGCAACATCGCCCCATGATTCCCTAGGTATCACTGATAGTGCCTGCAAGAACCAATAGATTTTGGTTAGCGTACAGTACGATCCCTTCATCCATATATCCCGATCGAATCAACAACCATTGGTAAATCGAGAGTCGTTCGAGATTCGATAACTATGCAATGCATCTTGAAGATCAAATAGTGACATCGCATGTGTTACTAAGAAACCATTTCTTAAAACACATCATGTACTCTGGCCAGAGATTCGTCACACTAATATCTCCTCAGATTGCATAGGATATCCACACTCGCGAGTATGTGGTGAATCCTTGACAACAAAGCATCGACTCCTATATGTGTCGTAACTGTACCCAATCCCGACACCTGATGACCCCAATAGAGTCGGTAAACGAGTCAAAGTACAGTACTAGCATATAGAGTCTCAATGATGTTTCAAGTATTAAGGACTAATGGTGTACAACCAAAACCGCAGACTTTATCCACTCGATAAGTGATAACCACTTGGAAAGTCCGGATAGGGTAGTTCGATCATTCATCGTATGAATATCCATTTGCATGCTTTGAACATCTCTATGTTCCATACCAATGAAATGTGGTACTCGGCATCGCAAATGCTAGTCTCAATCTCAAGCGATCCTTATCCTTATTAACGGACGGCTCAATCGACTAGGAACTATTTAGAATATACAGTGACTATAAGATGTGTTTCATGATAGCCATCCCCATGTGCCACCACATCTTACATACACTATATTATATTCAAGGTCTTCATCTAAACATCTTATAATATGTCACAACATAATAATATGATAAAAGATAAAGTAAATGCCATTATAAAAGTGTAAATTATATTAAACAAAAGATTGTTTATACATAGAGTCATAAAAGCCCTTAGCCACAAGTTGGCTCACCGGGCACCCACTCTTTCAATCTCCCACTTGCCCTAAAGCCAACTAGTCATACTACGTAGACCCATTGCTTTGCGATGTTTGTCAAATAATGGTCCTGGCAAGGGCTTAGTAAGTGGATCAGCGATATTGTCTGCAGAGGCCACTCTCTCGACAGTGATGTCTCCTCTTTCCACGATCTCCCGGATGATGTGGTATTTCCTCAGTATGTGTTTGGATCTTTGATGAGACCTTGGTTCCTTTGCCTGAGCAACGGCACCCGTGTTGTCACAGTACACCGGGACTGGACCAACAACTTCAGGAATAACGCCCAACTCTTGGACGAAATTCCTCATCCAAACGGCCTCTTTAGCAGCAGCTGATGCCGCAATGTATTCTGCCTCAGTGCTGGAATCCGCTGTGGTGTCCTGCTTGGAACTCTTCCAAAAGACAGCACCGCCATTGAGCATGAACACAAATCCAGAGGTTGACTTCGAGTCATCCACATCACTTTGGAAGCTAGAGTCGGTATAGCCTTCCAATTTCAGTTCTCTTCCTCCATATACCATGAACATATTCTTAGTCCTTCGTAAGTACTGAAGAATGTCCTTCACGGCTTTCCAATGCATTTGACCGAGATTGGCTTGATATCTACTCGTGACACTCAGAGCAAATGCTACATCCGGTCTGGTAGATATCATCCCATACATGATACTACCTATGGCTGACGCATATGGTACATGTGTCATTTTCTCTATCTCTTCATCAGTCTTGGGACACATGGACTTGGATAGAGAAACTCCATGACACATAGGTAGATGTCCTCTCTTGGACCCATCCATTGAAAACCTTTTCAATATTGTGTCGATGTAGGTTGCTTGAGTGAGTCCTATCATTCTCTTAGATCTATCTCTATAGATCTGTATCCCTAGAATATAGGATGCCTCACCCAAATCCTTCATCGAGAATCTACCTGATAACCATATCTTTGTTGACTGCAACATCCCTACGTCATTCCCAATGAGTAGGATGTCATCAACATAAAGTACTAAGAATGTCACAACATCCTTAACTACTTTCTCGTACACGCACGGTTCCTCCGGATTCTTGATGAAACCAAAATCCTTTATTGTTTCATCAAATTTCTGGTTCCAACTTCTTGATGCTTGTTTGAGACCATAGATTAATCTCTGAAGCTTGCATACCTTATGCTCGCTTCCCATGGATGTGTATCTCTCAGGCTGCATCATATAGATCTCTTTCTTAATATTTCCATTAAGAAATGCAGTCTTCACATCCATTTGCCATATCTCATAGTCATACCAAGCAGCTATGGCAATAAGGATTCTTATGGACTTGAACATTGCAACTGGTGAAAAGGTTTCATCATAGTCAACTCCTTGTCTTTGAGTATAACCTTTCGCCACCAATCGTGCCTTGTAGGTCAATACCTTACCATCAGGCCCAAGCTTTATCTTGTAAATCCATTTACACCATATTGGAACAATTCCATCGGGAGGATCTACTAAAGACCAAACTTGGTTTGTATGCATCGAATCTATTTCCGACTGCATAGCTTCAAGCCATAAATTTGAATCCGCATCAGAAATTGCTTCCTTGAAGTTTCTTGGATCATATCCAACGTCGGGTTCATCTTGATCCCCTTCAAGAAGAAGACCATATCGAATAGGAGGTCTAGAAGTCCTCTCGGATCTTCTAGGTATAGGCGTGTCCTCTGAAGATTCTTGAGGTTTGGGATCATTATTTTTTATTTCGGGTTCTTCTCGAATTTTTTTCGAGTTCCATCATCTCGCCTTTCTTATCCAATAAGAACTCCTTCTCCAAAAAGGTGGCATTCCTTGAAACAAACACTTTTGTTTCAGTAGGATGATAGAAATAATATCCGATTGAATTCTTCGGATACCCTACAAAATAACATAAGGTGGATCGACTATCCAACTTATCTCCCACTGTCTGCTTCACGTAAGATGGACATCCCCAAATCCTCAAGTACGAATACTTAGGAGTTTTGCCATTCCATAACTCGTATGGTGTTTTATCCACTGCTTTGGTGTGGACGTTGTTCAACAACAACACCGCCGTTTCAAGCGCGTAGCCCCAAAACGAAGGTGGAAGCTCAGTGAAGCTCATCATGGATCGAACCATGTCCAACAAAGTTCGATTACGACGCTCCGATACACCATTCAGATGAGGTGTCATAGGAGGAGTCCACTGAGAGAGAATCCCATTCTCTTTTAGATAGCTCAAAAAACTCGGTACTCAAGTATTCTCCACCTCGATCCGATCGAAGTGCTTTAATACTTTTACCTAGCTTGTTTTCTACTTCAGCCTTGAATTCATGGAACTTTTCAAATGCTTCAGACTTATATTTCATTAAATATAAATACCCATACCATGAATAATCATCAGTAAAGGTAATGAAGTAGTTGTGGCCAAATTGAGTACCAATTCTAAATGGACCACAAACATCTGTATGGATCAAATCCAATAGATTTTGACTACGCTCAGGTTTCCCCTTGAATGGAGATTTAGTCATTTTTCCTTTCAGGCAGGATTCACAAGTAGGTAGAGAGTTAATATCAGACATATCAAACATGCCCTCTCCCACTAGCTTGTTCATCCTCCTTGAGGAAATATGACCTAGCCTAGCGTGCCAAAGGTTTGCCGGGTTTTTGACTATCGATTTTCCTTTTGTTTGTTGTTACCGGTTTATCAACATAATTTATTGGAACGTCTTTTAATTTTAAGTTATATAGATCATTTTCAAGTTGTCCATTTCCAATCAAACATTCATTCTTGTAAATATTGCAAATCCCATTCACAAAATTGCAAGAAAAACCATCTCTATCAAGCATAGAAACAGAAATAATGTTTTTAATCAAGTCTGGAACAAATAAAACATCTCTCAAAAGTAACTTAAAATCGTTCTGCAAAATTAAATAAACGTCTCCCACAGCTTTGGATTTAACTCTGGAACCATTCCCGAGCTTTGACTTGGTCTCACCCATCCTTAGCCTATTACTTCTTGTCATCATTTGCAACTCATTGCAAATGTGAGATCTACATCTGGTATCCAATACCCAAGAAGTAGTATTAAGAAAAACATTTATTTCAATGTAAAACATACCCTTTGCAGTTCGCAACTGCTCGAGGTATTCCTTGCAGTTACGTTTCCAATGACCGGGTTTCTTGCAGTGATGGCAAACTTGTTTAGAATTGTCCAATTTTGCATGTAACATTTGGCCTTGAGATCATGGTCCAACCATTTCTCTAGTTCGGCCAACCTTTCGGCAGTTACATCAGCCGGGGCTGTTTTCGGAGAAGCCTTTTCTAACACTTAGAAAATCTTTTCCGAACTTAGGACAATCTTAACTTATGGAATCATTCTGTATTGTTTGCGCCAGTAAGTTTGTTTTGTTCGAGAATTGAAACATGTGGATTACGAAGATTCATCATAATGATATACTGAGATGAAACAGACAATTATCAGTGATTGTTTAATTAATTTACTAAGACATAAAATAGGCGAAATTTATTTTATGAATCTCACTCCCACTATTTTAACGATTTCACTACCCTCTAGTGAAAACGGAAAACTGTTTTCCTTAGTGGGAACATGGAGTCCAATTGACAAACTATGGTCCCGAATAATATCAATCAACCATAATTTTCAAAAGGTAGAGCCCAATTGCTTCCAAAGCAACCTCCACGTTTTTACCTCATGTCCAATAAGGGCCCAATAATATGACGTCATTTATTGTGACACGTCAAGATGACCCATCAATATTAAGTTGTGATGGACGGTCGTCATGTGGATCCCCAATAATATGAGCAAATCCCATGGGAGTTCCACCCAACTTACAACATGTGTCGATCCATTGTACAACTTTCTGACGAACGGGCCCCCCCAATAATATGAGCCGGACCGTATCCGCGGGTAGCATCTCATACATTGATCGTTGATGGAAGGTAGGAACATTTAAACAATATTTAAATTCCCTTTATTTATCTTGATATCAATTTTAAATCATATTTAAAATGAGAAATTTTAATTTTGAAAATTTGTCTCATCATTTAAAATTTGTATGCTTGCGGGATTCATACAATTTAGTCTTAAACATGCATACAATGATAATATCATATATTATATTTTAGGATGATCGATTCCATTACTAATCGACCCGTGGTTGCCAATCACGAGTCTAAGTCCAATCCTAGGTGATATGCAAGTATGCAATGCAATCCTATTACATTGTGCTTCCAATTTACATTTCTTCAGTCTTTATTGTTTGCTGGGCCCACCTCCGTCTTTAAATCTTCATATCCCACTAAGTATAATGTATTTACAATAAATAACTATGACAAGTAGGGGATACATTTTAAGGGGTGGGAACGGGCCATAAACCAGGCCCATTAATAAATCCAACAACAATAAAAACAAATGTAAATTTCCTAACATACACCTACAAAATTGGTCATGGCAATCGATCATCCTTATCCAATAATATTTAATTCAAAATTAATTTATTGGATAACATGCAATGGAAATTCAATTAAAAATGATAAAATCATATTCCATATATAAAATCTTATTTTACATACAAAATCATATTTTATCTTTTTATCAAATAAAATCATATTTTACATATAAAATCCAATTTTATACATAAAATCATATTTTACTCAATATTTCCATAAGATCATATCTTATCATCAATTGTACCAAAAATAATTAATTTCATAAAATCTGATTTAACGGATAAAATCTATAAATTTTCCAAAAATTCAAATTTATCCAAAAATCAATTTTAAAATTTTCGGACTCGAACAATTCAATCCGACGCCTCGTGGACCAATCAAAAACAATATTCGATCGGACCAAAAATAGAATTTTAACATATTAAAATTTTAATTTAAAAATAAAATTAATTTTCCCGGGCCGCCCAGGACGATCCCGGGCAGCCCGCGCCCCCAAAAGGGGCTCGGGCCGGGCAGCCCGTCGCTGCCCCTTGGGCAGCGCCATGCGCTGCCCTGCGCACCGCCCAGCGCTGCGCTGGGCAGCGACAATCGCTGCCCGTGTTTTGCCCGTCAAAAAATTTAATTTTTAAAATTTGTTTTGTTTCAAAAACCGAGGCTTAAAAATTTTGTACAATCGATTAATTTAATCGCTTGATCTGAGCAACCTGGCTCTGATACCACTGTTGGAAAATGGTGTTCAGATCAATCAGAATTGATACCCGGTGCAGCGGAAGTTTTAAAATTTTATATGGAACGATTCCATATCATGGGTATCAAAACTTTACGATTAAATTGTGCGTGTAAAAATTAAATAATAATTAAATTTTTACCTTGAATCTCGAAACGAGATTATGGACACCAACAGATAACTCTGCTCTTGTTGTATATCCCAGGAACTGATGGACGAACAATTCTTCAATCAGGTCCACGAACAGAAGTTTAATCCCTCTGATAGATTGCACAAGAAAATCTATCAAAAGTTTCTGCGAAGAGAATTAACGAATTTGATCCGTTAAACCAGACTGCAAATTCAAAATTCACTGGCTGGATTTCTGACAGAGAGGAGAGGGGCGGCGGCCACTAGAGAGAAAACCCTAGTCAAATTCGAAAATTATGCCTCTATTGTGTAATTTCTGTACTGCAATAACTTATTTATAATGTGGGCTGCTAACAGCTTAGGGCCCATTAGTCATAAGTTCAAGCATGACAAGCAAAGCCCGCATGTTCAGAAATTAATATAAAATTCATCGTGACTCAGATTGATAAACCAATTTCACCAATGTGCACAGAAACCATTTCTGCATCTTTTAGAGTCAAGATAAATTTTCTGAATCCGAATTCAGTGATTTCCAAAAATGCCCATCCCTATGTCATTTTAGGAAATCTTACTCTTCTACTCTGATATAAGAAGTCCCACTTCTTTGTTCATTAATTTTAACTCTTTAAATTTAACTATCTCAACGGGGATTAAAAATCCATTACTTGTGTGACCCTCAATGGTTCAGGGATACAGCTAGTCGTGGGCTCACAACTCCTTGTGACTCGGAACAACAATTTCCGACTTGCCCATCGAATCATGGTAAAAGCGCCTAGCAACATCGCCCCATGATTCCCTAGGTATCACTGATAGTGCCTGCAAGAACCAATAGATTTTGGTTAGCGTACAGTACGGTCCCTTCATCCATATATCCCGATCGAATCAACAACCATTGGTAAATCGAGAGTCGTTCGAGATTCGATAACTATGCAATGCATCTTGAAGATCAAATAGTGACATCGCATGTGCTACTAAGAAACCATTTCTTAAAACACATCATGTACTCTGGCCAGAGATTCGTCACACTAATATCTCCTCAGATTGCATAGGATATCCACACTCGCAAGTATGTGGTGAATCCTTGACAACAAAGCATCGACTCCTATATGTGTCGTAACTGTACCCAATCCCGACACCTGATGACCCCAATAGAGTCGGTAAACAAGTCAAAGTACAGTACTAGCATATAGAGTCTCAATGATGTTTCAAGTATTAAGGACTAATGGTGTACAACCAAAACCGCGGACTTTATCCACTCGATAAGTGATAACCACTTGGAAAGTCCGGATAGGGTAGTTCGATCATTCATCGTATGAATATCCATTTGCATGCTTTGAACATCTCTATGTTCCATACCAATGAAACGTGGTACTCGGCATCGCAAATGCTAGTCTCAATCTCAAGCGATCCTTATCCTTATTAACGGACGGCTCAATCGACTAGGAACTGTTTAGAATATACAGTGACTATAAGATGTGTTTCATGATAGCCATCCCCATGTGCCACCACATCTTACATACACTATATTATATTCAAGGTCTTCATCTAAACATCTTATAGTATGTCACAACATAATAATATGATAAAAGATAAAGTAAATGCCATTATAAAAGTGTAAATTATATTAAACAAAAGATTGTTTATACATAGAGTCATAAAAGCCCTTAGCCACAAGTTGGCTCACCGGGCACCCACTCTTTCAGAAATATGACAAAAAACTTGTCTAAAAATTCTTGAAATACACAATTTATCAGATCCATAAATATAGCCGGTGCATTAGTCAACCCAAATGGGATTACTAGGAACTCATAATGCCCATACCTGGTCCTAAATGCTATCTTGGCTATATCCTGATCTTGGACTCTCATCTGATGATTTCCAGATCTCAAATAAATCTTCAACTAAACCGAAGTACCCTGCAACTAATCAAACATATCATATATACGAGGCAAAGGATACTTATTCTTGATTGTTACCCTATTCAACTGGCGATAGTCAATGCACAGACGCATAGACCCATCCTTTTTCTTCACAAACAAAACATGCGCTCCCCAAGGAGAAACATTAGGATGAATGTAACCCTTGTCCAACAGATCCTGAAGCTGCAGCTTCAACTCATGCATCTCTGACGAAGCCAGACGATACGGTGCTCGAGAAATAGGTGAAGACTCTGGCATCAGCTCTATGTCAAACTCAACTTCACGCACTGGAGGAAATCCTGGAATCTCATCTCGAAATACATCTGGAAATTCATTCACAACAGGAATAACTTCTATACCAACACTTCCAGCGAATGTATCAACTGCATAGATGAGGTAGCCTTCCGCGCCAGATTCCAAAGCTCAACAAGCTTTCAAATCTGATACCAATGGCATTTGAGGTCGCGCTCCCTCACCGTAAAAGAACCAGCTATCATCGCCAACCGGATGAAATTTTACCAATCTCTGGTAACTATCCACTGAAGCTCGGTGTGTAGTTAACACATCAATTCCCAAAATTCAATCAAAATCCTCCATGATAATATCATGAGATTCACCATCAAGACATTCCCTTCGAACTCTGAAGGGCAACCCATCACTAGACGCTTAGCTGACGCAGACTGACCCGTCGGGGTAGAAACAACAACCACTGTGTATAGTGAAATGTATGGCAACTTATATCTCTTAAAAAAACGTGCAGATATGAAAGAATGAGATGCACCAGTGTCAATGAGTGCAAAAGAAAGTATATCAAATAACAGTAACGTACCTGATATAACTTTCTCATTCTCATCCACTGCCTGATCATGCCTCAAGGCAAACACTTGGATGGAAGCATGAAGTTTCAAATTAGAACCCCCTGTCTACTGTCCCTATGGCCTCTACTGCACTGAAGCCTGAGAACCAAAACCTGAGCCAGAACCAGCTCCCCCGGCCTGTGGACAATCCTTCTTCAGGTGGCATATCTCTCCGCATCGAAAACACGCCCCTGAAACCTTCTGGCACCTGTTGGCAGGATGATTCCCACCACAATGCTTTCAAGGACACTGATTATTTCTGCTGAAATGCATCACCTCCCCGGATCCTGAGGAAGAAGAACTAGAACTAGACTTTTTGAATGACTGAGCACGGGGACCCAAAGAACTTGCGGGTCTAGATGAGTAGAAGGATCTTTTACGGTGGATGCTGTCCTCTGCCTGGTGAAATCGGTTCACTAATCCCTCATAAGTCATGTCATCTCCCATAGCAACTCGATCATGAATCTCCGGATTAAGGCCTTGGAGGAACAGATTATACTTCGCCTCCGTGCAATTAGAAATCTGGGGGCAATAGGGCAGTAACTCAAAGAATTTCAACTGGTACTCATCGATCGACATCGATCCCTGCCGCAAACCCAACAAATCACTTGTATTCGCTTGTCGGAGAGCAGGAGAAAAATACAGCTTATGAAAAGCCGTGCGGAACTCATCCCAGGTAGCAACTCCTCGGGCTGCAATAAAGGCGCAGAAGTAGAATCCCAGCACTTCCGAGCTCGTCCTTCTACCAGGAAATCAAGAGTCTCCATCCGCTGCTCCTCAGTGCATCGGAACTCCCAGAAACAAACTTCATACGCCATAGCCAGTCCCCCGCATCCTCCGGTGACTCTCCTTCGACTAAAGGTTTCGGACCCGTCTGCATAAACCTATACATGCTGAAACTTCTATGATCATCATGGCGATGGTGATGACGGCCCCGACGATGCTCCTGATCGTCCTAATCACCCCAGCGTCCACCTATGATGCTGTGGCTACTCTCTTCACCATGACCCTCCATCTAAACGATGATTAAATCCAGAAGCTTATATCCCAAGATTACTATGCATGCTCTGATATCATAAATGTAGTGACCCGCACCATGATCACCTACTAATCAGAAGCTTAAGCATGCATTTAACATAATTAAATAAATCAGAAATTAAACAACGGAAAACTTAAACAACAATAAAATATTTTTTACAACCATATCGAATAAATCCAGTGTATTAACCCAAATACAACAGAAACAAAAGCCTAGACAAAGCCCTGCTGGTCATCCAATGCCTAAGCCCTCCTGGAACCACCCGCATCGTCCAGCCGCAGACCTGCCCCAAGGAATAGTGTGTCCAGATACAATAAAGTACAGGACATGAGCATGATAAGCTCAGTACGAGAGTATGAGTATACGGTGTTATGTGTGTATGTATGTAAATGAACTGGGTACCAAGACTCTCAGGTCAAGAAACAAGCTCATAGATCAGGCCCAGGGTATATAGCACGCTGCGCCGTTGCCTCAGGAGGTGGCTAATATACCCAGTGGATAATGGTGACCTGATACTAGTACAAGTGTCCACACGCTCCGAACTGTTTTGGTCATTCCGGACTCATTTTGGACCCCCCCGGGAGCCCCGGGACCTACCCTACCATTTTCGAACGTTCCGGATCTGATTTTCCACCTATTTTCACCAAATAAGGACTCCTTGAACATGTTTTGACACTTTTAAAATTATATGCCATTTTCTAACATGTTTAAAATCACTTAATCTTGTAAAATGGAACCGTGATACTACATGGTTATTCCGCAATTTTTGGGTAGTGACCACGATCTATGTCATGGATGATTAAGTTGGGCACGTTCCCGTGTTGTGGGTGACCAGGCCAGGATATCCGGGGTCATGTTAACATGGGGAAGTTGCTCCTGAAAAATAGGTGTTGACTGGGTCAATTTGACTTGGTCTTCCAATTCCCCCATTCTCCAAGTATCTGTCCGGGCTGATCTACATCTCCAGCCCCGAACTTGTGGCTTAACATCTCGGCCCTTGCCTCTTCTTCAGATCGTATTTTATACCCCTAGCCCGGTGAGCCCCTAGTCCAGTAATGGTCCGACCTACCTTATTCGGGGTATCACCACTCCTTTCTAAAATAGTCGGGTTAGAGCCCTGCTCGTTGTCCCGAGTAAACCTCTCGATACGTACATATTCCCGGGGTATCACCACTCCTTCCTAAAATATTCGGGCTAGAGCCCTGATCGCTTTCTCGAGTACTAGCTTTGTGCATTGGGCGGTAAGCCAATGTTTTTCAAAATTTTAGTGGGCTACGGATGAAGTAATCCTATCATCAGCCCTAGGAGTTGAAAAGACGGACAAGTTTCAGAGTCCGTTACCTGTCCTTTCAGTTGCCCGATTCATCATTACTCTGCTCGTACTGCCTGATACAATTCCCCAAGTTTAATCTCAACCATACGATGCACCCACGATGAACGACCAATATTTCTCCTATCCTCCTATAAATACATATTCGCCGACTCCATTTACTACTTTTTCTACTTTGATTCTCCAGCTGCTCCGATCGCGCATACCTTGCTCCAGCATTCTTCTTTACTTTCCGTCGATTTCCTTCCATTTCTTGTAAGTTTCCCCTCTATTTTTTGCTAAATTTCCTTCATTTTTCACTTTTAAAATGTCGGAATCTGCTTCGTCTACCTCTAGTGCGAATGTGCGTGGCTCCTCAAGTGTGGATTCTGCCGCCTTACACCACAATTCCCCTTCACCTATTTCTTCCTCTGCCCATGCTGTTTCCCTCTCTTCCGAACCAAAAAAGTGACAACCTCAGGTTGGTCCCTCTACTGCCCCTCGTGGAAACAAGAGAAAAGAGAAAAGTTCCCCACACCAGTTCCAATACCCCTCCTCCGAAGACCCTCCCTGGATGGCCCTTGGTTCTCTTATCTTCGGTGAAACCTTCACCCGGAATCTATAAAAGAACTCCGGGCCATGGGTAACATTCCCCCTTCCTACTCTATTATAATCCTGGGACCTTTAGGCCAGGCTGATCAGCCTCTCGAGGGTTTTTATACTTTTTTCAAAGACCAACTCAAGAGAGGACTTCGCTTCCCCGTCCCTCCTTTTTACTATGAAGTAGCCAAATTCTTCCGAGCTCCCCTCAACCAATTCCACCCAAATTCCTTTCGGATTGTGGCTGCTACATTCATATTTTTTAAAATGAACAACTTGGCTATCACCCCTTTGATTCTTCACTATTACTATGCCTGCCGCTTCCATGAAGCGGTATTCTCCTTGACTGCTAGGCAAAACTCCAGGTTTCTTGATGATGTCCCTTCTTCCTTGAAGGGGTGGAGAGAACAATTTTTCTATATCCAGCTACCTTATAACTCTACCAAAGCCACCAAATTTTTGCTCGAGCTCCCACCTCAACCCAATCTCCCTCAAAAATATAAAACTAAGGAACCTTTCTTGCGTAGCCAAGAACTGGTTGAAAACCAAACTTTTCCCTCCTCTAACCTGATCCAGGAGAAAAATTTATTTGCTTTTGGGTTAGATGCCAGACTATTAGACCCTCTGGACAGGGTGATTGATGAATTTGTAGCACCCTCCTCTCCTCCCGGTATGTTCTCCTATTGTTCTGGTGAGTATTGACTCCATTATTTGTTGTTAACCTGTTTACCGGCATTTTATTTTCACAGCCAAGTCCAAAGCAAAACAAAAGCCTAGACTCATGAAGCAGGATTTTGCTCAAAAACGTGTTGCAGAGAAAGCTACCGCCGAAGAAAAAAAACAGGCCCGAGTTGTTGAGGCTGAGAGAAAGGCCCAAGTACTGAAGCTAGCTGAGGTGTCGAGCTCAGGAAGCAGCAACTCGGGAACTCCAACTAACCGGGACTATCTCAAATCCTCCCTCCCGGCCTAATCCTGCAACTCTTATGATCCCAACCACCCATGGGACCGGGGATGTTGACTCCCAAGAAGAGAATCTGGTTGAGCCTTCCTCTGTCCTCTCCCATAAGAGGAAGGTTGTGATGGAACCTGAAACGGTCGTTCTGAGCGACCATGAAGAAGAGAGACCATTAACTCCTTCCTTCCGACCTCTAGAGCACTTTTATCAGACTCCTCTGGGATCTAGTCCCCCTGCTGCCCGAGACAACCTATTCCAAGCTAAAGCTTTGGGTCGTGGGGTCTACCTATTGAAAGGGATTTTAACCCCGGCTAAACAGCTTCACCTATACCGCCGAGACCCAGCAAGTAAATACTTTGAGGGTACCAATCGGGTTCTATCGGTAAGACTTCTCTCTGGACACTTTGTTTCCTTTTATACTTTCCAATCTTCTAACACTTTTAAATTTCAGGGATTGAAAATGTTAGCGGACTCCTACGAGGAAGCATCCCAATTTGCTCAATTGGAGACTAATCGGGCTTATGTTGAGGCCGAGCGAGGCGGGGCTGCTAGTGAACTACATACGCAACTCGAACTGGATGTGGAGATGGCCAAAAAAACTCACAAACAAGCTATGGCCGGTCTGCGAGCCACCACCAAGGTAGCTTATCAACAACTTCACTCTGCTCAGGAAGAGCTGTCCAAGTCCCAAATAGGGGAAAAAGAGGCCCGAGACGCTCTTTCTTCTACCACCCTTGCACTTCACCTAGCTCAAGCTAAAACTACCCAGGCCAAAACTGAGCTTCAGTCTTCAAAAGTCTTGGCCGAGAAGGCAGTAGCTGCCTTAGAACTCGTTTGAAGACAGAGGAGGAGCTGAAGGCTTCTTTCCTTGCATCCGCGGAGTTCAAAAAGGTCGTGATAGACAAGGATTATGCTTATTTTCAGACCGGATCTCATATCTCCCGAGCTTTATAAGATGCCAAGGCTTAGAATACCTTGGGCTTTGAATGAAACTCTTGCCTTAAGAAATGTAGACTTTCATTGATAAATGTAGAAATTAATTACAATGATTTAAATAAAAAACTCTTTGAGATGAACTGCATTCCATGGTCTTTTGAGTGTCCGCCATCCTCCAATTACCTAGTGTTGGTACCCAATTATTGATAAATTTATAAGGTCCTTCCCATCGAGCATATAATTTCCCGACCTCTCCAGATAGATTGGTCTTTTTCAAAACCAGTTCTCCCTCTTGAAACTCTCGATGCCTGACTTTTTGATTGTAAGCCTCATTACTCGAGCTCTATAAGCCTCCATTCTTAGAGCAGCCTTCTCCCGCCACTCCTCTACAAGATCCAGCTCCTGTGCTCAGGCTTCTACTTCTGTTTCTTCATGGGCCTGAATCCAAGATGAGGGTTATCCAATTTCCACTGGTAGGATGGCTTCGGACCCATATACCAGACTAAAGGGTGTTTCTTTAGTGGTTGTATGAGGTGTGGTGCGATAAGCCCATAATACACTTGGGATCTCCTCCACCCACTCCTTCCCAAATCCATGCTATTGAGCCTGAAGAGATCGGACAATAGTACGATTAGACACCTCGGTCTGCCATTTCTCTGAGGGTGGGCTATTGAAGTAAAGGCTTGCTTGATGCCCATTTCTGCACACCAATCTGCCAACTTTTGCCCTTGAAATTGCCGGCCATTATCTGAGACCAACTTCCTCGGGAGCCCGAACCGACATACTATATTTCTCTATAGAAATTTCATCACCTCTCCCTCCGTTATCTTGGCCAAGGGCTCTGCCTCCACCCATTTGGAAAAATAATCAACAGCCACCAGCAAAAATTTCTTCTGAGCCCGGGCTATGGAAAACAGGCCTACTATATCAAGCCCCCACTGATCGAATGGGCAGGAATCCCATACCGGCTTTAAATTGTACGTCGGACTGTGTTGAAAATTTCCCTACCTCTGAAATCCTGCACAAGATCAGGCTATTTTCAGAGCATCAGCCTGTATGGTAGGCCACTAGTATTCCGCCAATAATACTCTCTGCACCAGACTTATAGCTCCACCAAGATTCCCACAACACCCTTCATGTACCTCCCTTAGCACATACTCTGTTTCCTCCTCTACCAAACACCTAAGCATCGGGCCCTGATAAGAGCGCCTATACAATGCACCATTGAAGAGGGTAAACCGAGGTGCCCGTCGAGCCAAGTGTTGGCCAAGGTTCCTTGAGATAACTCTTGTATGACAATCTTTATTTTAATAATGTTTGAAATTATTTAATTTGGCACACCTTTATCTATATACTCATGCTAGTTGCATAGATAAATCCTTTGAATATACAAATAGTAGAAAGAATATGAGATGGTCATCTGATGACTATCATAAAACTCATATTTGGAATACTATATATTCTAAACTGTTCCTAGTTGATTCATCCGCCACAAAAAAAGGATAAAGGCCGCTCGAGCTTGAGACTAGTATTTGTGATGTGAGTACCACGTTTCATTGGTAAGGGACATGGTGATGTCCAAGCATACAAATAGGTGCTCCTTGTAGAGTGAACTGAACATTCCTCCATAAAGGACTTTCTAAGTGGTTCTCACTTATCGAGTGGAATAGTCCTAGTTTATGGTTGTACACCATTAGTCCTTATGACCCGGGACAACATGGAGAATCTTTATGCTAGAGCTTCACTTCGACTTGTTTACCGACTCAACTGGGGTCATCAGGTGGCAATGTTGGGTGTTGTGTTGAAACATATAGGAGTCGATGCATTGTAGTCGGGGATTCACCGCTTACCTACGGGTATGGATATCCTATGTGTTCTCATGCATATGTAGCTTGAAATCTCTGATCAGAGTAGGTGGTAATTAAAAAAGTGTTTCTTGAATTACACCTTCAATGCAACTACGTCATGACATATAGTTATTGATTCAATGAAAACTCTCGATAAACTAATGGTTGTCGAATCGGTTGGGATATATGAGTTGAAGTGACCGTACTGTACGCTAACCATAATTGATTGGTTCTTGCAGGCACTATCATTTGATACCTAGGGAGTCATGTAAGTGATGCTTCTAGATGTTTAACATGACTGGTTGGGTACTATCAGACTTGAGTTTTCTGACGTTCTTATTATCAAAGTGTTGATTAATAAGAATGGAGCTATATGGGGTATGCTCACATAAGGGACTTGCTGATCTCGAATCACATAGAGATGTTGATAAGTCAATTTTATGCACTTAATTTATATATGATTTGACTTGGCTTTTGTTATTTATGGTTAATTTTATGCGTGTTAGTAGTTGTTTTTGTGAGATGCAAGGAATGACGCAAAAGTAGAGAGAAGAAGCGGAAAGCGGAATTACGGGACAGCAAACTTCAGAAAATTACTGGGACTTTTAGAGACATCCAAATCTGATCTCTAACCTTCACAATAATTTTTGGGATGTTTTAAAGCTGCAGTCAAAATTTCATCTCAATCCGACGGCTAGAACTCAAATTATGATTTTTGCAAGAATGCTGCGCGAGTTGGATGCGCTGTAGCTTACCCGCGCCCGAAACCGGCGCACCCGCGCCCTGTAGCTTTTATTTTGAAAAAATTATCGGTGATCAGTGCCCCTGCACCCTAGGACAGCGCACCCGCACCCTGGAACCCAAAAACGCGGCGCACCTGCGCCTGAGGGTGGCGCCCCCGCGTCTGACGTGTCTTATTTTCGAAAACTTTTAGTCTCAAACTTTAAAAGGAATATTTGGCATATATCAGAGGAGATCCGATGGTTTAGAGTGTTTTTTAGAGCATAGAGACGGCTATTGAGAGTTTTGAAGTGCACAAGAGCTCGAGAATTTGATATGAAGATGGAAGACGGCGGCATCCGGCGACGAAAAAGCTTAATTTTACTTCGTTCTAGTTTTACTTTAAACTCTATTTTTCTAGTTTGATGGATTATTTGAAGAACAAGTTTTGTTTGATCTTTGAATTTATTAGGAACTAATTTCTTAGTCTAGAGGTAGACGGATCTTGACTGAAAACCATGATTGAGATATTTTGATTTATATATTTGAATTCTTTCCATAGTTTATTTGTGTTTTCTTGATTTTAATGCTTTCAATTTACTGGCCATAGATTGAATGATATTTTATTTAGAATCTATCACTTGAAAGAGGAGATTTTGAATACGACATAGGAAAATACATCTTTGGTGTTTATACTATTCGAGAGACATATAATCCATAGAAGTCATTAGAAGAATTCTCGTGCCATTTATCGGATTTAATAGTTAAACTTAGTTAGACATATTGAGTTTGCTATTGAATACGAATTTCTGCTTGACACTCGAGAGAGGTAGTAGAAAATAATAGGAATTTTTGGCTAATAAACTAGAAGATTTTATAATTAAACAATAGAAATAAATTGTGGTGTACAGTCAAGTGAAGTAGAACCTCTAGCATTCATCGCTTATTGAATTTTCATCTCGCAAACTCGTGGTTATTTAATTTTATTTCTTGAAAATTTTAGTTTTATAAAAATCAGATCAATTTCGTAGCTCTACATAGGATTAGGATTTGATTAGTTACAAATATTTGATATAATATCATTTATTCATTCTCCGTGGGATCGACTTGGACTTAATTCCTATATTATAAATTGACATCGTGCGCTTGCGAGCGAAAAACACGCAACAAGTTTTTTGCGTCGTTGCTGGGGATTGAATTTTATTTGATTTATATTAAATTGTGCTAATTAGTCTTAATTTTGATTTAGAGCATTTTATTTTATTTTTTTGGTTCTAATTTAAACTTTTTTGTCTGTCTATGTAGTTTATGCGAAAAATCCAAAGTTACGACTCACTGCTCTTTGATCCAGAAATCGAGAAAACTGCTAAAGCTTTGAGAAAAGCTAGAAGAGAAGAGTTGCAACAAATGGCTGAAGAAAGGGAAAGATCTGTCAATAATGCTCCGGTGCCGATCAGAGATCACTTTCGGCCGGTGATCAATAATCATTACTCTGGGATAGCTCGGTAGAATATCACAGCAAATAATTTTGAGTTGAAGCCAGCTTTGATTAATATGGTACAGCAGAATCAGTTCAGGGGTGCAGCTACTGAAGATCCAAATTTGCATTTGCGCACTTTTCTGGAAATTGTTGACACAGTGAAGATTCATGGTGTTACTGAGAATACCATCAAACTACGATTGTTTCCGTTCTCTCTTAGGGACAATGCTCGTAGTTGGTTTCAATCACTACCTCTTGGGAGTATCATTACATGGGATGATATGGCTTCCAAATTTCTGGCTAAGTATTTTCCTCCTGCCAAGTCTGCCAAGCTGAAAATTGAGATCACTACTTTCAAACAGCAAGATTTTGAGCAGCTTTATGAAGCTTGGGAGCGGTACAAGGAGTTTCTTAGGAAGTGTCCAAACCATAATTTTCCGGATTGGGAACAGATTAAGTTATTCTACAATGGTTTGAATAGCCCAACGAGGATTTCTGTGGATGCTGCAGCTGGAGGTTAAATATTTTCTAAATTTCCTGAACAGACTTATGAGATGCTTGAGCAAATGACTGTTAACAGTTATCAGTGGCCGAGTGAGAGATCTGTAATAAGGAAGCCTTCTGGAATTCATGAGGTTGATGCATTCACTGCTTTGACTGCTCAGATGGCTACTATTTCTACACAGTTGGCTGCACTGACCAAAGGCAATCAAGTTTCTATTAAGACAGCATCGCTGGAGACTGCCGTAAATTCTGTTGATGGATTTGAGAGTGTGGAGCAAGCTCAATATGTGAACAACAGAAATTACAACAACTATCGTGGTAATCCTGTACCCAATCAATATCATCCTAGTTTGCGTAATCATGAGAATTTTTCATATGCAAATAATAATAATGTGTTGAATCCTCCTCTGGGATACAATGCAAATAAGGGTGAGGGTAAGCCTCCTTTGGAGGATGTTGTTAATGCTTTTGTGCAGGAATCGAGCAAGAGAATGTCGAGGACTGAGACTCGCCTTGACAGCTTATAGACGCATGTGGTCAACATGGGTGCTGTATTGAAATCCATGGAGACTAGCATTGGGCAGTTGACGAACGCACTGAAAGATAATAACAGAGGCCAATTCCCAAGTAATACTGAGGTGAATCACAAGGAGCAGTGTAATGCTATCACGTTGAGGAGTGGGAAGCAGGTGGATAATGAAGAGGGCAAATCTGAGAGCAAGACGTCTGAAAAAGTTGCAGTTGACGAGAAGAAGGTCGAGGAGAAAGAGTCCGAAACTAAGCAGAAACCGATGTATAGACCTCCTCTTCCATACCCCCAAAGGTTCAAGAAGAAGGCAGTGGACGAGCAGTTCTCAAAATTCTTGAAGATTTTCAAGAAGATACATATCAAAATCCCTTTTGCTGATGCTTTGGCACAAATGCCAAATTATGCGAAGTTTATTAAAGAGGTGATGTCCAAGAAAAGGATGCTGCAAGAGAATGAGATGGTGAGCTTAACTGAAGAATGTAGTGTTGTGCTCCAAAAGAAGATTCCACAAAAGCTGAAGGATCCAGGGAGTTTTACTATTCCTTGCACTATTGGTTCTTATTATTTTAATAATGCACTTTGCGATCTAGGAGCTAGCATTAATCTTATGCCTTTGTCTGTTTTCAGGAGCTTAGGACTTGGCGAGGTGAAGCCCACAATGATCGCATTGCAGCTAGCTGATAGATCTATCACATATCCTCTTGGAATCATTGAAGATGTTTTGGTAAAAATAGAAAAAAATATTTTTCCGGCGGATTTTGTTGTGCTAGATATGGAGGAGGATGCAAATATGCCACTGCTAATGCCAAGATTGAGGTGAAGAATGGTGAGTTGTCCATGGATGTGGACGGAGAAAGAGTTATTTTTAACATATTCAAGAAATCAAGTAATCCACCCATCGAGGAATTATGCATGATTGAGCGAGTTGTGAACCTGGATGGCCATCCCAAACTTGTTCATAAGGTAGATTCAAAGAAGAATGATCCGAAGGTTCCAAAGAAGAAGAAGAAAACGAAGAAGAAATCAAAGTTTAAAAAGGTTGTTGAATATATTTGGAGGGTGAAAGCGAAAGGAAAGACCCTCAACAAAGCGAAACCGGGCTAGAATTGGAATACAGTCGGGCTATGGACTATAAACTAAGCGCTTCTTGGGAGACAACCCAAGCTAATTTTATGCGTTTTTTTTATTTTCTTTTAGTTGTTTTTGTTTTTATTTTTATCATGAGGAAACTAGACATTAATAATGATTTTGAATTGTGTAGGTGAAAAATTATGGAGCCGAAAGATTTTAGGAGCCACCCCTGAAGCAGAGCTTTGATTTATCAAGATGGTGCCGAGTACTGACGCTTGGTGCCTAAGGTATGTGTCCCTTGTTTTTAATGAATACTGTACATTGAGGACAATGCACAATTTAAGTTTGGGGGGATGTTTAAAAATTGTGAAAATCTGAAATTTTTTATGAGTTAGTTGGAGTTGAAGGCATGATATTGTAATTGTGTTGGCCTATGATGAAAATAATTTTTTTTTTGCGCTGAAAAAGCTCATGTTAGCTATATTTAATCTTGATTTCTCACATTTATGCACGAATGCTATGGTTTTCGATACTCCTAGCAATTAGAAAAAAATTATGTGGATTTGTGATGTGGATTAGAGGAATTGATTCTTAACTCTTGTGATTTTTGCTTGAAAATGAAATAGATTTTTATGAACACTGAAGTGATTTAGGCGTTTTTCGAATCTATTGAGTTTTTTTTAGCCATTCTATATTCATGAAAATCCAAAACAAATTGAGTAGCTAAAAAGTTCAAAGAAAAGTAATGGTGGAGAAAGTAAGGTAAGGGGAGGCCTTGAAAAAAAAATGATTTGAAATTCTAGTCCAAATACAAGGCATAAAGATGGAGATGTATGGAGTAGAAGAAAGCCAAGACTAATGTCTGACAATGCAAATAAAATTTTTTTAGCTACTCATAATCCTGCACAAATTGAAAATATTCAATTCCCTTTGCTTTGAATTCTGAGTCCTTGTTTACATTGATATACATATGGATGCTTATCTCCTGCCGATTATACTTGAGACTAATGTTAACCGAAAAAGTCCAGTTGATTTGTGTGAGTAAAAGTTGAATTTGGTTGAGAGTATTTTGAAACTTGAGGGCGGAGTTAATGATTTTATGAAGCTTACGAATTGCATGATTTTACCGAAAGTTAGGTGGGTAGAAGAGATTGGCAAATCACACACACACGAGAACTCTTGAGAAAATTAGCTGACATGTGTATTGAATCTTGGAATATATAAATTCGAAGGTCGACTATTGTGGGGACCCGGGTTGCTAATCTTATCTTAGGGCAATTTATTGTAATTAATAATTAAACAAGTACTTAAAAGAATTAAAGAAACAAGAGCTAAAAAAAATTTTTTGTTTTAAAAAGGCAGGGTCTCGCTCGATCGGGGAATATGCTATCAAAAATCTGCTGCCAAAGAATGGATAAACAAGTCATAATCTTTTATACATGCTACAAAATCAAATACATGCTATCTTATAACCTCTTACAAGCTTCTAAACATAATAAACATAAACTAGCATATATTCAAGCCATAATATACAAAGTTCTTGTATCACTTCTAGCATGGTTCAACAACATAAAGTATAAGTCGTGCTACTTAAGCCCGTGTCCTCACTTGCTATGCCTCTATCTCGAGCTATCCTTTTCTTTTCTGACTAGCTCCTACCCCACCTATTTCCATGCACACATACAAAACAAAGCAATATCCGGATAACTCCGGTGAGAATAAAATCCCAGTATAAACAACTTTAAACGCGAGATAATAAACGTGAATGCAATGCAAATGGCAAAGGAAGGCTATCAAGCTGATATCAATAAAACTTAGTTCTTTGGGATCCCGAGGAATAAAATAACTATCAAACCACCGATACTCCCATTCGAGGCGGCATCAAGTATTTTAGTCCTCTGACTTTGGTGCAACTATAGTGAGTCTTCTGGCTCTGAACATAAATCCATATTATGTGCCATGAGTCAAGCTGACTCTAGAAATAAATTTATAGTCCATGCCACTCACTACAGCTCTCCAAACGTCATCTGCACTCTAGGCGATGGCTGCCCTCTGTGCTATTAAGGCTGGAGTTCAAGATGAATGCAACATAAGCTGTATGCATTAAAAGCTATAAAACACATCTTGAACAACTAAGCATATAAGCAAACAAAGCAGTACAAACAAATAATCACATAAGAAATATAAAGAAACAAGTATGTTATTGACATGGGAATACTTGAAATGAAAGCTATTTCAAGCGTTCTATCCCATCTGGATTTGCTGTCATTTATACCTTTCTATGTCACGTCTGAAAGTACTTCAAATCTGCAAGTACATCAATTAAAATTCATATTAAAAGGTTGCTCCACTTCTCAACTCAATCTCAAGTGCAAATGCTAGCAAACCTTGCTTCAAATCCTTCTCGGTTTGACTCGGAGATCTCGAGTTCGGCAACTTCGATAGAAAGCTGATAAATTACATATCGAATAACTAACAAGATCAGATGCCATTCAAACCATGCTTCGTTCAATCAACAATATCAAAGTCTTGACATTTTGCAAATCGACGGCATAACGGCTAAAACCGGCAATCCAAACAATATCCAAATCAATCCAACAATCCAGATAACTTATAATCTCTAACATAACATCTCATTACCATAAAAATCAGTATCAATCAAACATGGTAGTGTTCGAATTATTCTTCCCAAATTCATATTAAATCCGAACGACAGTCTTTTTCCGAACCGTCTGCGAATACACGATCGGTACAGCTGATATACGCATATATGATAAAATCATAATTTTCCATCTTTCACATAAAAATAAAATCTGAGATATGTGAATAAAACATGTACCAAATCGAAGGTCTCAAAGTTGTGATCGCAGATATATATTTATCTGGAATTTCTGATAACCGAAACGCAAGTTATCAAAGCTTGAACGGGACGAAAATGGAGTTCTTGAAGGTTTGGACGATTCCTCTGTTTCTTTTCCTTTTCAAAATCTGATATGCACGTGTATTCAGCTTAATTCAAGTGGAAATTGAGATATATATATCATATTTGCAGTTTAGTCCCTGAACTTTTGACTATTTGCAATTTAGTCCCCGGAAAAGCGATTTAATTCAATTTCAATCCTTTCCAATTTAAGAATATTAGAATTTAATTCTAAACTCTAAATATTCCCAAATTAAATATTCTCGGATTAAAATTAAATAATCCCGGGCCTTACATTTCTCCCCCACTAAGACATGAGTTCGTCCTCGAAATCACAAGCAAGCTGTATAGACAATCTGTATACACATAAGATAATGAAATAGCATAAAACAAAATAAGAAATCACATCAATGAAACAACTCTTGAAATCTCTGTCTCATGTCTATCTCAGTCTCCCAAGTCGCTTCTTCGATGCCATGTCGACTCCACTGAACTTTGACTAGCTGAATTATTTTGTTTCTGAGCTGTTTGTCTTTGCGATCAAGAATCTGAATAGGCTGCTCAAAATAACTAAGAGTCTCGTCAAGTTTAGCTTCATTAGGCTGAAGAATATGGGAAGGATCAGGCTGATACTTCCGCAGCATAGAGACATGGAATACGTCATGAATACCAGACAAAGATGGAGGAAGAGCAAGTCGATAAGAAAGATTGCCTATCTTCTCGATAATCTCATATGGACCGATAAAACGTGGAGATAACTTTCCTCTCTTTCCAAATCTGACCGTACCTCTAAACGGAGAAATCTTCAAGAAAACTTTGTCTCCCTGATCAAAAGATAGAGGTCTTCGTCTGATATTTGCATACTTTGCTTGTCTATCCTGAGCTGTTTTCATTCTTTTCTGAATAAGCTTTACTTTCTCTGTCATTTCTCGGATCATATCAGGTCCAACATCAGGAACATCTGAGATATCATCCCAGTACAACGGTGATCTGCATTTCTTTCCGTACAATGCTTCAAAAGGAGCCTTCTCAATGCTCGTCTGATAGCTGTTATTATAAGAGAATTCTGCAAGTGGTAATGAATCTTGCCAACTAGTACCAAAAGCTAGTACTACAGCTCTCAACATATCTTCAAGTGTCTGGATAGTCCGCTCTGACTGTCCGTCTGTTTGAGGATGATAAGCTGTACTTAGATGCAATTGAGTACCAAGAGCTTGTTGCAAGCTATGCCAAAAGTGTGATGTAAATCTAGGGTCTCGATCTAAAACAATAGATTTAGGCACACCATGTAATCTTATCACTTCTCTGACGTAGATTTCTGCCATCTGATCATGTCTGTACGTCATTCTGTACGGAATAAAACATGCTGATTTCGTCAAACGATCAATAATCACCCAAATGGCATCGCACCCTCTGGATGAACGTGGTAGCGGTGTAACGAAATCCATGGAAATGTGATCCCATTTCCACTCTGGAACTGATAGACTCTGCAATAGACCACCTGGTTTCTTTCTTTCTGCTTTTACCTGTTGGCAATTCAAACATCTGGCTACAAATTCAGTCACATCTGACTTCATTTGTTTCCACCAATACTGCATTTTCAAATCATTATACATTTTTCTGCCACCAGGATGAATACTGAATCGACTACTGTGAGCCTCTTTCAAGATTTGTTGTTTCAAAGCTGAAACATCTGGAACAACAAGTCTGTTATTCACATATAACACATTATCAGCACTGACTTGATATTCAGATTGATGTCCAGATCTGACCATAGCAATCGAATTCTGAATATTCTGATCCTCTTTATGTGCTTCTTTGATTCGTATCAAAAGTTCTGGCTCAGCTCGTATAGCACAAACACAGATAGGGTGCATATCTGTTGCAAATATTAATCCAGAAAGACAACAATCTTCCACCATTTGAGATACACCTATCGTAGACAAGGATAAAGAACATACCTTTCTACTTAAGGCGTCCGCAGCTGCATTAGATTTTCCTGGATAATATTTAATCTCGGAATCGAAATCTTTCAATAAATCAAGCCATCTACGCTGTCTCATATTCAATTCTGATTGCGAAAATAGATATTTCAAACTTTTGTGATCTGAAAAGATTTCAAACTTCTCACCATAAAGATAATGTCGCCATATCTTCAATGCAAAGACAATAGCGGCAAGCTCCAGATCATGGATAGGATATCGAGTCTCGTGTGGCTTTAACTGTCTCGAAGCATAAGCGATAACATGACCTCTCTGCAAAAGCACACAACCCAGACCCTTGTGAGAAGCATCACAATATACAACAAAATCACCTGTACCTAATGGAATCGTCAAGACAGGTGCACTTGTAAGCCTTTTCTTCAACTCCAAGAAACTAGTTTCACAGGCTTCAGTCCAGACATACGGCTTATTCTTCTGAGTCAGTTGCGTAATAGGCTTCGCAATGCTGGAAAAATCTCTGATAAAACGTCTATAATAACCTGCCAAGCCCATAAAACTCCGTATTTCTGGTACTGATGTAGGTCTAGGCCAATTCAATACAGCCTCGACCTTGCTTGAATCCACTGAAATCCCATCACCTGAAATAATATGCCCAAGAAACACAACTTTCTGCAACCAAAATTCACATTTCGATAACTTAGCATATAATTTCTCATTTCTCAAAGTCTGTAAAATGAGTCGGAGATGTTCAGCATGCTCATGTACATTCTTGGAATAGATCAAGATATCATCGATAAAAATAATGACAAAGTCATCCAAATATTTCTGAAATACCCGATTCATCAATCCCATAAATACTGCAGGAGCATTGGTTAAACCAAAAGGCATGACGATAAATTCATAATGTCCATACCTTGTTCTAAAAGCAGTTTTAGGAATATCTTCATCTCGTACTCTCAGTTGATGATATCCAGATCGCAAATCAATCGTCGAATAGATAGCTGAACCCTGTAGCTGATCAAACAAATCATCTATTCTAGGCAGTGGATATTTATTCTTGATGGTTACCTTGTTCAATTGACGATAATCAATGCATAAGCGCATGGAACCATCTTTCTTTCGTACAAACAGTACCGGAGCACCCCAAGGTGAAACACTCGGTCTAATGTACACCTTGGCTAACAAATCTTCCAATTGATCCTTCAACTCCTTCAATTCAATAGGTGCCATTCTGTAAGGAGCCTTGGATATTGGTTGCGTACCTGGCATGAGATCAGTACTGAAATCTATATCTCGTACTGGAGGTAAACCAGGAATTTCATCAGGAAATACATCAGCAAATTCATGCACAACTGGAATATATGTTACTGCTGGACTGGATTTCAATACATCGACTGCATAAATCAGAAATCCTTTCGCCCCTCTCTGCAATAAACGGGTCATAGATAACACAGATATCAAAGGAATCTTGGCTCGAGAACCCTTACCATAGAATTTCCATTCAGATGCCATTCCTGGTCTAAATCGAACCACTTTCTGGAAACAATCTACAGTTGCTCTGTACTTGGTTAACATGTCGATACCAACAATACAATCGAAATCTGATAATCCAAGTACTATACAATCTATATTAATCACATTCCCGTCATATTGCAATGCACAATTTCGAATCATTCGAACAGATATAATACCTTCACCCAACGGTGATGAAATAGAAACAACAGTAGGCAATGGCTCAGAAGATAAAGAATGCATCATAACAAATTTTTCAGAGATGAATGTATGAGATGCACCTGTATCTATCAAAACATAGGCAGGATAACCATAAATAAAGCAGTTACCTGCTATGACATCGTCAGGTGCCGCCTGTGCCTGTTCCTCAGTAAGTGCAAAAACTCGAGCCTGTTGTCTAGGAGGTTGAGTCACAGTCTGGCTTCCTCCTCCTCTGGTCTGTTGCTGAGGTTGCTGAGGCTGAAATGAATGCACTGATAGCCTTTCGGCCTGAGGTATTGGTCGAGAAGAACTTTCACCTATAGCTCTTTGAGGACATACCTTGGCATAGTGACCAGGTTGATGACAAATATTGCAATTACCTGTCACACCCTTGCACTGATCACTTGAATGTTTTCCACCACACTTAAAACAGAATGCTCCTGATTCACCAGTTCTCTGACCTGCCCCAAACTGTCTCTGTCCACTAGAACTTGAAGAACTACTACCTGGCTTCTTAAATTGCTTTCCCTTTGGCCTGAATCTAGAATCCTTTCTGCCACTGCTTCCTCCCTCAAATCTGGGAGATGTTTGCTAAAACTGTGGCGGATTCTATGGAATGAAAGCTGATACAGGCTGGGGAAATGGCTGTGGAATGAACGGTGTTCCTCTTTGTCGCAAAATACCTGCTTCGGCTCCCTTAGCTTTGTTCAAGGCATCAGCAAAAGTATTTGGTCGTCCACTGTTCACCAAGGTAAACACATCTGGATTAAGGCCATTGATAAACTGATCCGCCATTGCTTCATCAGTAGCTGCTATATGTGGTGCAAACTTCAAAAGACTTGAAAATTTGACCACATATTCCTCGATATTCAAATTACCTTGCCTTAGATTGGAAAATTCAGCACCCTTATCCTTCCTGTAGGAGACTGGAAAGAAACGTTGATAGAACTCAGTTTTAAATACAGTCCAGGTGATAATCGTACCTCGTTGTTCCAATGCCCGTTTGGTAGTAATCCACCAACTTTTGGCAACTTCATGAAGTTGATGTATTACCAGTCGGATACGACGATCATCTGTATAGTCAAGTGATTCAAATAGTTGTTCTATATCTTCAAGCCAATTTTCACAATCAACTGAGTTTTCTGTTCCTTTCAGTTTTGGCGGTTTGAATGACTGAAATCGCTTTAACAAAGTCTCCATTGGAGTAGCAATAGGATCCAACGGGTCAGTAGATGTACTACCCTGTGCATTCTGAGTTTCAACAATTGGCGGTGGTACTTGTACTGGTTCATCTGGAGGAACCACTAATGGCTGTCTAATGACCGGTGCTTTACGGGGAGGCATATCTGATTGTCAAACAGATTAGTGCATAAACAATATAATATGCAGAAATTTATTCCATCCTTCTCTGATAAGCATTCTCATGCATTCTCATGAGAATTCAGGTTCTGACTAAGGATATTCTGGAATACAATTGCATATATATAGCATGCAGTAGCAATAAAAGCACATAATCACGCAATCACATAATTAAGCATGCTAGCAGATAATGCACATAATCAGATATAACATGTACTCTCATGCAATATTAAACAATCAGACAGACTCAAACTACCCCGCTCATCAACTTCTATCTAAATCCAGAAACTTATGCTCTGATACCACCTATTGTGGGGACCCGGGTTGCTAATCTTATCTTAGGGTAATTTATTGTAATTAACAATTAAACAAGTACTTAAAAGAATTAAAGAAACAAGAGCTAAAAAAAAATTTTTGTTTTAAAAAGGCAGGGTCTCGCTCGATCGGGGAATATGCTATCAAAAATCTGCTGCCAAAGAATGGATAAACAAGTCATAATCTTTTATACATGCTACAAAATCAAATACATGCTATCTTATAACGTCTTACAAGCTTCTAAACATAATAAACATAAACTAGCATGTATTCAAGCCATAATATACAAAGTTCTTGTATCACTTCTAGCATGGTTCAACAACATAAAGTACAAGTCGTGCTACTTAAGCCCGTGTCCTCACTTGCTATGCCTCTATCTCGAGCTATCCTTGTCTTTTCTGACTAGCTCCTGCCCCACCTATTGCCATGCACACATACAAAACAAAGCAATAGCCGGATAACTCCGGTGAGAATAAAATCCCAGTATAAACAACTTTAAACGCGAGATAATAAACGTGAATGCAATGCAAATGGCAAAGGAAGGCTATCAAGCTGATATCAATAAAACTTAGTTTTTTGGGATCCCGAGGAATAAAATAACTATCAAACCACCGATACTCCCATTCGAGGCGGCATCAAGTATTTTAGTCCTCTGACTTTGGTACAACTATAGTGAGTCTTCTGGCTCTGAACATAAATCCATATTCTGTGCCATGAGTCAAGCTGACTCTAGAAATAAATTTACAGTCCATGCCACTCACTACAGCTCTCCAAACGTCATCTGCACTCTAGGCGATGGCTGCCCTCTGTGCTATTAAGGCTGGAGTTCAAGATGAATGCAACATAAGCTGTATACATTAAAAGCTATAAAACACATCTTGAACAACTAAGCATATAAGCAAACAAAGCATTACAAACAAATAATCACATAAGAAATATAAAGAAACAAGTATGTGATTGACATGGGAATACTTGAAATGAAAGCTATTTCAAGAGTTCTATCCCATCTGGATTTGCTGTCATTTATACCTTTCTATGTCACGTCTGAAAGTACTTCAAATCTGCAAGTACATCAATGAAAATTCATATCAAAAGGTTTCTCCACTTCTCAACTCAATCTCAAGTGCAAATGCTAGCAAACCTTGCTTCAAATCCTTCTCGGTTTGACTCGGAGATCTCGAGTTCGGCAACTTCGATAGAAAGCTGATAAATTACATATCGAATAACTAACAAGATCAGATGCCATTCAAACCATGCTTCGTTCAATCAACAATATCAAAGTCTTGACATTTTGCAAATCGACGGCATAACGGCTAAAACCGGCAATCCAAACAATATCCAAATCAATCCAACAATCCAGATAACTTATAATCTCTAACATATCATCTCATTACCATAAAAATCAGTATCAATCAAACATGGTAGTGTTCGAATTATTCTTCCCAAATTCATATTAAATCCAAACGATAGTCTTTTTCCGAACCGTCTGCGAATACACGATCGGTACAGCTGATATACGCATATATGATAAAATCATAATTTTCCATCTTTCACATAAAAAAAAATCTGAGATATGTGAATAAAACATGTACCAAATCGAAGGTCTTGAAGCTGTGATCGCAGATATATATTTATCTGGAATTTCTGATAACCGAAACGCAAGTTATCGAAGCTTGAACGGGACGAAAATGGAGTTCTTGAAGGTTTGGACGATTCCTCTGTTTCTTTTCCTTTCCAAAATCTGATATGCACGTGTATTCAGCTTAATTCAAGTGGAAATTGAGATATATATATATCATATTTGCAGTTTAGTCCCTGAACTTTTGACTATTTGCAATTCAATCCCCAGAAAAGCGATTTAATTCAATTTCAATCCTTTCCAATTTAAGAATATTAGAATTTAATTCTAAACTCTAAATATTCCCAAATTAAATATTTTCGGATTAAAATTAAATAATCTCGGGCCTTACAACTATATTGCTCATTATTATTTTGCTCGGGACTAGCAAAAGTCTAAGTTTGGGTGAATATGATAAGTGCATTTTATGCACTTAATTTATATATGATTTGACTTGGCTTTTGTTATTTATGGAGTGGATTTTATGCGTGTTAGTAGTTGTTTTTGTGAGATGCAAGGAATGACGCAAATAGAGAGAAGAAGCGGAAAGCCGAATTACGGGACAGCAAACTTCAGAAAATTACTGGGACTTATAAAGACATCCAAATCCGATTTATACCGTTCACAATGATGTTTGGGATTTTTTAAAGATGCAGTCAAAATTTCAGCTCAATCCGACGGCTAGAACTTAAGTCATGATTTTTGCAAGAATGCTGCGCGAGTTGGATGCGCTGTAGCGCACCCGCGCCCGGAACCTGCGCACCCGTGCCCTGTAGCTTTTATTTTGAGAAAAATATCGGTGATCAGAACCCCTACACCCTAGGAAAGCGCACCCGCGCCCTGGAACCCAAAAACGCGGCGCACCTGCGCCCGAGGGTGGCGCACCCGCGCCTGACGTGTCTTATTTTCTGAAACTTTTAGTCTCAAACTTTAAAAGGAATCTTTGGTATATATCAGAGGAGATACGAGGGTTTAGAGTGTTTTTGAGAGCATAGAGATGGCTATTGAGAGTTTTGAAGTGCACAAGAGCTCGAGAATTTGATACGAAGACGGAAGACGGCGGCATCCGGTGACGGAAAAACTTAATTTTAATTCGTTCTAGTTTTCGTTTAGATTCTATTTTTCAAGTTTGATGGATTATTTGAAGAATAAGTTTTGTTTGATCTTTGAATTTATTATGAACTAATTTCTTAGTCTAGAGGTAGACGGATCTTGACTGGAAACCATGATTGAGATATTTTGATTTATATATTTGAATTCTTCGCACAGTTTATTTGTGTTTTCTTGATTTTAATGCTTTCAATTTACTGGCCATAGATTGAATGATATTTTATTTATAATCTATCACTCCAGAGAGGAGATTTTGAATACGACATAGGAAAATACATCTTTGGTGTTTATATTGTTCGAGAGGCATATAACTCCATAGAAGTCATTAGAAGAATTCTTGTGCCATTTATCGGATTTAATAGTTAAAATTAGATAGACATATTGAGTTTGCTATTGAATACGAATTTCTGCTTGACACTCGAGAGAGGTAGTAGAAAATAATAGGAATTCTCGGCTAATAAACTAGAAGATTTTATAATTGAAAAATCGTTAGAAATAAGTTGTGGTGTACAGTCAAGTGAAGTCGAACCTCTAGCATTCATCGCTTATTGAATTTTCATCTCGCAAACTCATGATTATTTAATTTTATTTCTCTTAAATTTTAGTTTTACAAAAATCAGATCAATTTCGTGGCTCTACATAGGATTAGGATTTGATTAGTTACAAATATTTGATATAATATCATTTATTCATTCTCCGTTGGATCGACTTGGACTTAATTCCTATATTATAACTTGACATCGTGTGCTTGCGAGCGAAAAACTCGCAACAGATGTGAACCCACTGCTAGTTGTATCAATGAACCATTGAGGGTCACACAAGTACTAGCTTTCTAGATTCCGTTGAGATTAAAATTAGTTCAATGTGTTGAACAACTTATAAAGGAGTTTATAAGTAAATTAAATTAGAAGTATGATTTCTAATGGAGAATAAAAGGGAAAGTAACTTTTAATTTGTGAATGTGTTTCAAGATTAAAATTTGACTTGAATAAATAATTAGTTTTTGAAAATGATGATTTTAAAAACTATTATTTGAACTTAATTAAATTAATTCAAGTGTTTAATTAATTTTACACTAGTAGACTTTGTAGAGTTTAAATAATTAAATTAATTTAAGTGTTGTATTAATTAAAAACTATTGAGTCTAGTAGAGCTCAAAATAAAAGTAGTGTTGAATAATTATACTAGTGGGCTTGAATGAGTTCAAGTTAGATTTAATATATTATTTAAGCTTAAATGGGTTTAAGTTTAATATTTAATTAAATATTAAGTTCAAGGGTCATGTATGTATATATTTGATATATATATAAGATATGTTTGTGAGGGAATATGAAGGGTTGGAAGAATGGATGCAATTTTCCATGCAAGCTTTTAACTTTTTCATGCATGGTTTAATTGTATAATTTAATCCTTGACCATGATAATATTATTATCAATATTCCACACACATATAATTACAATACATGGTCGTGCACTTCAAGTCCAACAATTCTTCAATTTTGTCTTTTGTTTTTGGGAGTAAAGGCAAGAAACATCTCAATGAAAAATGCTCTAAATATTCTAGTGCATATTTAGAGTGGATCTAGATCGGAGAATCGAGCCTGAAGAGATCGGACAATAGTACGATTAGTCACCTCGGTCTTCCCATTGCTCTGAGGGTAGACTATTGAAGTGAAGGCCTTCTTGATGCCCATTTCTGCACACCAATATGCCAACTTTTGCCCTTGAAATTGCCGACCATTATCTGAGACTAACTTCCTCGGGAGCCCGAATCGACATACTATATTTCTCCATAGAAATTTCATCACCTCTCCCTCCGTTATCTTGGCCAAGGGCTCTGCCTCCACCCATTTGGAAAAATAATCAACAGCCACCAGCAAGAATTTCTTCTAAGCCCGGGCTATGGAAAAGGTGCCTACTATATCAATCCCCCACTGATCGAATGGGAATGAATCCCATACCGGCTTTAAATTGTACGTCGGACTGTGTTGAAAATTGCCATACCTCTAAAATCCTTCACAAGATCGGGATATTTTCAGAGCATCAGCCTGTATGGTAGGCCACCAGTATCCCTCCAATAATACTCTCCGCACCAGACTCATAGCTCCACCATGATTCCCACAACACCCTTCATGTACCTCCCTTAGCACATACTCTATTTCCTTCTCTGCCAAACACCTAAGCATCGGGCCCTGATAAGAGCGCCTATACAATGCACCACTGAAGAGGGTAAACCGAAGTGCCTGTCTCTTGATCACCCGGGCTTGCATTTATTCCCCAGGAAGGACTCCTGTCGTAAGGTACTCTATTATCGGGGCCATCCACGTATCAGCTCGAGGGCCAGGAGTTTCGGCTTCTATGGCAGCCACGAGCTTCAACTTCTTAAGAATTTCCCTGTCACCTTCACCCACTAAAGTTATTTCCATTTTTGCTAAGGAATCTGAAGACTGCTCCGAGTTCTTTAATTAACCTGAGATATTTTAGCAATCTTTCCTCCCGAGTAGTAAACATTTCCCTGATCCGCTGGACCACCAACTGTGAATCGGAATATATCATGACTTGGATTTCCCCAAATTCCTGAGCCTGCCTCAACCCTGCCACTACTGCCTCATACTCTACTTCGTTATTGGAAGCCTTGAAAGCCAATTCACAGCCATTTTGATTTTTTCTTGTGTAGGAGAAATTAAAATAACTCCCACCACGCTCCCCTACATGCTGTTGTCCCCATCCACAAAAATTCTCCACACTTCCTCTTGCCCAAAGGAGATTACTTCTGTTAGGAAATCTGACAAAGCCTATGATTTAATGGCTATCCGGGATTGGTATTCAATATCATACTCACCGAGTTCCATCGTACACTTGACAAGCCATCCTGAGGAATCCGAGTGAGTAATGACCCAACCCAGAGAACTGTTAGTAAGAATAGTGCTCGGATGGGACAGAAAGTAGGGCCTTAACTTCCGGGATGTCATTATTAAAGCCAGAGCCATCTTCTCAATATCATTCTACCTGGTCTCAGGCCCCTTCAGGGCATGGCTAACATAATATACTGGCTTTTGATCTCTATTATCCTCCTTAATCAACACTGTACTGACCTCCTGCTCAGTTGTGGATAGATAGATCCACAACCGTTCTCCGGGTTTTGGTTTCACCAAAATGGGCAAGTTGGCCAGGTGCTCCTTCAATTCCCGAAAGGCCTGCTCACACTGCTCATTCTAGCCAAACTTCAGATCCTTACGCAACATCTGGAAGAAATGATAACCAAGATGAGCTGACCGGGCTATGAATCGGGACAGGGCCATAATTCGCCCGGTCAATCGTTGAACCTCTCGGATAGACGTCAGCGAGGGCATTTCCCCGAGTATCTTTACTTTCTCTGGTTCACTTCAATTCCCCTTTCTGTCACCATGAACCCGAGAAACTTGCCACTTTTGATCCCAAACATGCACTTGGCCGGGTTTAATTTGATCCCAAATTGTCACAGTGTGGAGAAAGTTTCTTCCAGATCTGCTATGAAGCTGTGAGGACCTCGGTTCTAATCCTCTAATATTGAATAAATACAATCATACATCCGTAAATTAAAGGTCCAAAGAAATAAGAAGAACCATAATTTTTTTTATTTTCTCAGCTATAGGCCTCGCTAGATCGGTAAAGTCTTAGCCCAAGCTTTCCAGGACCTCTCACTCGATCGGTAAAACTTCATCGATCGAGCGGACAAAATTCTGCCATAAAAAAAAGCATTACAGGCATCCTCGCTCGATCGGTAAAACTCAACCGATCGAGCGAGAACAACTCTGAACAAAATTCCAAAATTTGCTCTAGTGCTCAATCTCCAATACAATATCAACTCAACATGCATAACTCACTCCAATCAACGTACATAATCCAATACAAGGTAGTTCTAGAGTTATACAATCTTCAAACTAGTAGAACATGCTTCGGTCTAATTTATTCAATACGATACATATCGAGTTCGAATTACAAATTCAACTCCTACAACCGATCCTCACTTCTATCGTCACAGCCACCTAGCCATGCGATCTCTGACTCAGTCCTGCCCCACCTGTAGCCAAGCACACATACAAAGACAAGACAACAACCGGATAACCGGTGAGAATAAATCCCAGTAAATACAGACAAACAAGCTATATCAAATAATCATCTCAAGTAATGATATAAAAAAACTTTCACATATTCAAATGAAAGTAGAATTAATGCATGACTTCAAATCTCTAGATTATCAAACTCTTATAATCAAATGCATCTCATCTCTTCGTTCTTCGGTTGGGATTCCGAGGATAAAATATCACAACAATCGCACCGAACTCCCCTTTCGAGGTGGAAGATGTGTACTTCAATCCTCTAGACTTCGGAGCATTGTAGAGAGTTAAATATGCAATTGTAGTAATTCGCCTACAAAGCCACTCAACTATAATCCCCAGAATGTCTAATTCAAAATGAAAACAATCATTGTCTCAATATGAATGCATATGAATTCTAATACATTCAATCAAATAAATTCAAGTAGTTCACATAGACATGCAAGTATGTGATTTCTCTAGGACACTCGAATCAATCCGGATTCGAGTTAATCGTCACATTCCATCCAATGTCATCTTATACCTCTCTTTGATCAAAATTTCCAATCCGTCTTCAATCTCTCGAGATTCAAACTCTATAATTCTGAGTTTATCAGCCTTCAAACCAATATGTATGGAAATGTAAACGAATCAATATCATTCAACAACTCAATTCGAATACGTTTCAACAATACAATCGATCGATAATCTCAAAACTCAAACCGGCGGCATAATGGCTATAAATCGATCGACTGAAAAGGCAGACAACCACACAATATCTCATTCAACTCATAACAACTTCAATATCATAAAAACAACTCAAATTCATCATATCTCTAAGCCTCATTTTCAAAAATCATAACAAAATCATAACAAATCCGAACGACGTTCTTTTTAAGATCTGACTGAGAATAAACAATACATACTAGATCAAGAACAACTTCTCCGAATATCGTTCGATTCTAACAACTTCCAAAAAAATAAAACTTCGTAGAAATAAGAGAAACTTACTTCCAAGCGGAGCTCTCGCAGTCGTGATCGCTAAAATATCTTCAGATTGAAATTCTATCGGACGGATCAAGCAAAACCGAGAAATCCAAAGCTCAAAGACATGTTTTCTTCAACAATGGAGGAGAAGAGGCGATGGCAAAGATTATAATGGAGTGAAAAAGTAAAATCCAAGTATAAATATCTAATAAACTCCATATTTGCATTTAAGTCCATGAAAAATCCAAAAAATTGAAAAATGGTCCCTGATATAAATCAAAATGGCCCTCGAATAATAAAATATCCTGCTATCTCAAATAAACTCAATTAAGATAAATTTGGGGTGTTACAATTCTCCCCCTCTAAGAATAGATTTCGTTCTCAAAATTGAATCAAATCAATCACATAAGATAGAATAAAGAATCATAAACAGAGTTAAGAACTCACATCATCAAAATAACTCTGGAAATCGCTGTCTCATATCAGACTCTGTCTCCCAAGTCGTTTCCTCGACCCCGTGTCGGCTCCACTGAACTTTCACCAACGGAATCGACTTGGTTCTGAGCTGTTTTTCCTTCCGATCAAGAATCTGAATAGGCCGCTTGAAGTAGCTCAGAGACTCGTCAAGCTCGGCCTCGTCAGGCTGAAGAATATGCGAAGGATTTGGATGATATTTCCGAAACATCGAGACGTGAAAGACGTCGTGAATACCAGATAAAAAGGAGGAAGACCTAATCTGTAGGCAAGATCGCCTATCTTCTCCATAATCTCATAGGGTCCAATGAACCTCAGAGACAGCTTTCCTTTCTTCCAGAATCTAACAGTGCCTTTGAAAGGAGAAATCTTCAGAAATACTCGGTCTCCCTGATCAAAAGGTAGAGGTCTACATCTAATATTAGCATAATTTTCCTGTCTATCTATCCTGAGCAGTCTTCATTCTCAAACGAATAACCTTCACCTGCTCAGCCATGTCACGAATCAAATCTAGTCCCAAATCAGGCGACTCAGAAATCTCATCCCAGTTCAGAGGAGATCTGCACTTCTTTCCGTACAACGCTTCGAAAGGATTTATACCAATACTCGTCTGGTAAATGTTGTGCAGTAGACCCCCCGGTATCTTCCTCTTGGCTTTCACCTACTGACAGTTCAAGCATCGGGATACAAATCTTGTGACATCACTCTTCATCTTCTTCCACCAAAAATGACCTCTTAGATCGTTATACATCTTCCGGCCACCAGGATGAACACTAAATCGACTGCTATATGCCTCTCGCATAATACGCTGCCTCAACTCAGAAACATCAGGCACAAAAAGACGATTATTCACAAACAAGATATCATTCCTAACCTGGAATTCAGACTGGTGTCCCGATCTGACTTTCTCTATCGAATTCTGGATACTCACATTGGCTCTCTATGCTTCTCTGATCGACACAAACAACTCTATCTCGGCTTCGATAGAACAAACTCTGATAGACCTCCTATCTTATTCAAACTCCAAACTAGAACTGCAACAGTCGTCAATCAAACAAGAAACACAATGGTAGAAAGAGATAAGGAACACAACTTTCGACTCAATGCATCAGCAGCTGCATTCGACTTCCAAGATAATACTTGATCTCACAGTCGAAATCTTTCAGTAGATCTAACTACCTCCTCTGTCTCATATTCAGTTCTGACTGTGAAAAAAAATATTTCAAGATCTTGTGATCAGAAAAGATTTCAAATGACTCACTATAAAGATAGTGACGTCATATCTTCAATGCAAACACGATAGCGGCAAGCTCGAGATCATGAATCGGATAACGAGTCTCGTGCGGTTTGAACTGCCTCGAAGCATAAGCTATCATGTGCTTCCTCTTCATAAGGAAACATCCAATACCTAGAAGAGAAGCATCACAATAAACAGTAAAACCTCCAGCACCTGATGGAATAGAAAGAATAGGAGCACTGGTCAATCTATTCTTCAGATCAATAAAGCTGGCCTCACACGCCTCTTTCCAGACAAAAGGTGCATTCTTCTGAGTCAGCTGGGTAATCGGCTTCGCAATAGATGAGAAACCCTCGATGAATCTGCGATAGTAACCCGCTAAACCTATAAAACTTCGAATCTCAGGCACAGAAGTTGTCCTACACCAGTTCATAACCGCTTCAATATTGATGGGATCGACAGAAATCCCATCTCCAGAGATAATATGATCGAGAAAGACGACTCGGTCCAACCAAAACTCGCACTTTGATAGCTTGGCAAAGAACTGTTCTGCTCGCCATATCTGCAATACGGTTCTCAAGTGCTTTGCATGGTCAGTACGGCTCTTTGAATAGATAAGGATACAATCAATGAAAATAATAACAAACTCATCTAAATAACGCTAAAAGATACGGTTAATCAAACCCATAAAGACTGCTGGAGCGTTTGTCAAACCGAACAACATGACAATGAACTCAAAGTGGCCATACCTCATTCTGAACGCAGTATTAGGCACATCATCTTCTTGCACCCTCAGCTGATGATATCCGGACCTCAAATCTATCTTCGAATAGACACAAGAACCCTGCAACTGATAAAAAAGGTCATCTATTCGAGGAAAAGGGTACCTATTCTTTACTGTCGCTTGATTCAATTGACGGTAGTCACTGCAGAGTCGCATCGATCCATCTTTCTTTCGAACAAACAAGACAGGCGCACACCAAGGCAACACACTAGGTCGAATGTATCCCTTGGCAATCAAATCTTCAAGTTGCTCCTTCAATTCCTTCAATTCAATCGGAGCCATTCGATATGGAGCTTTGGAAATTGGCTGAGTACCTGACAACAGTTCAATGTCGAATTCGATATCACGAATAGGCGGTAATCCAGGAATCTCATCTGGAAATACGTTAGGGAACTCTCTAACAACTGGTAAGTCACCCAACCCAGGTCTAGACTTCAAAACATTCACAACATAAATCAGAAATCCCTCTGCTCCTCTCTGTAACAATCTGGTCATCGAAAAAACAGAAATTACAGGAATTATGGATCTAGAACCCTTACCGAAGAATTTCCATTTGTCTGACATCTCAGGTCTGAATCTGACCACTTTCTAAAAACAGTCGATGGTTTCCCTGTACTTGGTTAAAGCATCTATACCAACAATGCAATTAAAGTCTGACAGCACAAGTACAACACAATCTATCTCAATCATATTCTCGTCGAAACGAAATTCATAGTTTTTGACTATACTCAAAGAAACAATTTCCACACCCAAAGGTGAAGTAATAGCTACCAGAGCAGGTAAAGGCTCAGAATGCAAATCATGCATCAAAACAAATCTTTCGGAAATAAAAGAGTGAGAAGCACCCATATCTATCAAAACAAATGCAGGATAACTTGAAATGGAACAGTTACCTGCAATAACATCATCAAGTGTTGCTCGAGACCGATCCTAATTTTGAGCAAACACTCGGGCTTGCTAACTCAGAGGCTGATTCGAAGTTTGGTTGCCTCTCTTTCGACTCTGTTGTTGTGGCTGGAAAGAATGAACAGCAGATGCTTGCCTCTCAGCCTCTGCTAACTGTTTCAAAGAATTCCCACTCTGTGCTTGCTCAGGGCCACGCTGAGGACATGATCTCGCATAATGTCCCGACTAGTGACAGATGTAGCAACTCCCAAAGATGCCTCTACACTGATCACTGGAGTGCCGACCTCCACACTTGTCACAAAATGCTCCAGAAACTCCTGAATTCTGCCCTGAACTGTACTGCTTCGAGCCACCAGAATTCAAAGAAGTGCTCCCAGACTTCTTAAACTGCTTCCCTTTTGGACGGAAATGCTATTTCTTATTGCCTCCAATGCTACCACTCTCAATCCTCGGTGGTTGATTATGATACTGAGAAGGTTGAGCCTGAAACTGTCTCTACTGCTGGTGAGGTACAAAATGATTCCTTTTATGCCTCATAAGTCTCGCCTCAGCACCCTTGGCCTGATTCATAGCATCCGCAAAGTTAACTGGCCTCCAAGTGTTTACCAAAACAAAGATGTCGGGATTCAAACCGTTGATAAATTGATCAGCTTTTGCCTCTTCATTGTCGGAAATACGCGGTGCAAATTAATCTATCAAAATTAGTAACATACTCCTCGATGTTTAAGTTCCCTTGACTCAGATTCGCAAATTCGGTTCCCTTATCCTTTCGGTACGAAACGGGGAAAAACCTCTTATAGAACTCAGTTTTGAACACACTCCAGGTAATGGCCGTACCCCGATTCTCAATGGCCCTCTTCGTCGTGATCCACTAGTTCTTAGAAAATCCCTGCAACTGATGAATAATTAACCTTGTTCGGCGGTCATCGGTAAGTCAAGTGAATCAAACAACTGATCTATGGCATCCAACCAACTCTCACAGTCAATCGTATTTTCTGTACCCTTCAAAGTTGGTGGTCGGCAAGATTGAAACATCTTCAGTAAGGTGTCCATCGGAGTTGTTGTTGAATCCATCTGATCAATGACATTACTGCCATGTTTGTTCAGAGGAGTGACTGCAGGCGGATTCTTATTCGGAGGAATTGGCGATGGATTCCTATCCATTCTCTTTCGAGGGGCCATAACTGATAATCAAAGGATTAGGACATAGATAATTCAATTTCATCAATTCTATTTGGTGCCCAAAACCTCTTTCTCGAATAATTCAACCATTTCGAGAAGATTCATACTCGATCCAGGAATCCATGCAACTGATATCTCAAGTAAATCATGCTTTAGAAATTTAAATCACATAATAATGTAATTCAAGTAATTCTCAATTAATAAAGCATGCTAGCATGGTATTTAATAAATCAATTAAATAACTCAAACACATGTGAGAAATCAATTCAAGCGGACTCGATCTACCCCGCTCACTCTATTTCATTCCAAGAAACTTGTCGCTCTAATACCACTTAATGTGAGGACCTCGTTCTAATCCTCTAATCTCGAATAAATACAATCATACATCGGTAAATTAAAGGTCCAAAGAAATAAGAAGAACCATAAAAAAATTTTATCAGCTACAGGCCTCGCTCGATCGGTAAAGTCTTACCGATCGAGCGAGCAAATCCCTGCCAAAGATTTCTAGGACCTCTCGCTCGATCACTAAAACTTCACCGATCGAGTGGACAAAATTTTGTCTTAAAAAAAGCATTACAGGCATCCTCTCTAGATCGGTAAAACTCAACCGATCGAGGGAGAACAACTCTGAACAAAATTCCAGAATTTTCTCTAGTGCTCAATCTCCAATACAATATCAACTCAACATGCATAACTCACTCCAATCAACATACATAATCCAATACAAGGTAGTTCTAGAGATATAAAATCTTCAAACTAGTAGAACATGTTTCAGTCTAGTTTATTCAATACGATACATATCGAGTTCGAATTACAAATTGAACTCCTACAACCGATCCTCACTTCTATCGTCACAACCACCTAGCCATGCGATCTCTGACTCGGTCCTGCCCCACCTGTAGCCAAGCACACATACAAAGACAAGACAACAACAGGATAACCGGTGAGAATAAATCCCAGTAAAAAGAGACAAACATGATATACCAAATAATCATCTCAAGTAATGATATAAAACAACTTTCATATATTCAAATGAAAGTAGAATGAATGCATGACTTCAAATCTCTAGATTATCAAACTTTGATAATCAAATCATCTCGTCTCTTCGTTCTTCGGTTGGGATTCCAAAGATAAAATATCACAACGATCGCACCGAACTCCCCTTTCGAGTTGGATGATGTATACTTCAATCCTCTAGACTCCAGAGCATTATAGAGAGTTAAATCTGCAATTGTAGTTATTCGCCTACAAAGCCACTCACCTATCATCCCCAGAACGTCTAATTCAAAATGAAAACAATCATTGTCTCAATATGAATGCATATGAATCTCATTCCATCCAATGTTGTCTTATACCTCTCTTTGATCGAAAGTTCCAATCCTTCTTCAATATCTCGAGATTCAAACTCTGTAATTATGAGTTTATCGGCCTTCAAACCAATCTGTTCGGAGATGTAAATGAATCAATATCATTCAACAACTCAATTCGAATATGTTTCAACAATACAATCAATCGATAATTCCAAAACTCAAATCAGCGGCATAACGACTATAAATCGATCAACTGCAAACGCAGACAGGAGTACAATATCTCATTCAACTCATAACAACTTCTGTTACGCCTTAAACACATACTAATATCGAGTTATGAGATTAATGTTTTTAATGAACTAACAAGTCTCATAATATTATGTTTTGATGATTACAAAACTCGGTTAATTGTTACTAACCATTTAAAGTGAGATTTTGCAGATTAGATTTATTGACAAATAAATTATTGGAAGTTATTTTGAAGCTATCAATGTATTTATGAAATCTCATATTGATCATATAATGAACACAATGTTATGTGGATGCCATGAAACATTGTTATGAGGATATGAAGAAAAGGACAAGAAGAAGCCAAAGTATGAAGCATCAACTTCCGAAAATTACTGGAAATTTTCGATGACTCCAAATCCAATCTCCAAAGTCATAATTTAGATGAGGATGTTTTAAAACTTTTGTTTAAATTTGAGAGCAATCCAACGGCTACATTGAGAGATATGATTTTTCACATATGCTGCACAGTACCTACTTCTGCAAGGATTGAAACCATAAAGATTAAAATTCAAAAAATAACTGGGAATGGTTGAGAAATCCAAATATAATCTCCACCAATCAGATTCCGGTTTATGATGTTATACAACTTCCGTCCAAATTTCAGGTCAATCCAACGGATGGATGGGGAGATATGAATTTTTCAAATGTGTCGCACAGAACAAGATGCGAAAACATGATGAAGCAACTTCCGAAAATTATTGGAAATGTTTGACTGGATCAAATCAAATCTACACTGTTAATAATAAATATATATCAAGATGTTTTAATTCTTCAGTCAAAATTTCAGATCCATCCAACAGTTAGATTGTGAGATATGATTTTTCCACAAAATCCGCACAGTGCTGTTTTGGAAGGGGACAGCGGCGCTGAACACTTTTTGTCTCTCCTTGACTTCCCAACACACGCTCCATGCACTCGAATCAGATTCAAATCCTTGCCAACTATAAATAGAGACTTTCCAAGGTCATTTGGAGACATACCAAATCATTTTTTCTCTTCTTTGCAAGCAATCTTCTCTCTATCAAAGTGTTTGTGTGATATATTCAAATATTTGAGAGTGTTTGTAAAAATAGTTTGTGGGTTGGTTGTTTTATTGTTGTAAACAGTTTAGTGTGAAGCCAAGTTTGTTGTGTTGAGGCTATCCTTGGAGCCCTTAAGGCCAAGTGTTCGAGTTGTATCGACGCGGTGATCGTGTTGAGTTGTACGGCTATCCTTGGAGCCATCAAGGCCAAGACAGTTGAAGTGCTAGTGGATCCTTGGTTAATCGATCATAACCAAGAAGGGGAGACGTAGACGATTTATCGTCGAACTTCCATAAACATATCCTATCTCATTTATTCTTTTATTTACTTTATGCATTTATTTACCGCATTTATTTTTTATTACTTTAAGTCTTCCGCTTGCGTATTTGCATAATCGCTTTAAATTGCTAAAGTTGCCAATAGAACCTAAATCCCCCCCCCCCCCCCTCAATTAGGTTCTAAAAACTTCAATATCATCAAAAAAACTCAAATCCAAAATATCTCTAAGCCTCATTTTCGAAAATAATAACAAAATCATAACAAATCCGAACGACGTTCTTTTTTCGATCTGACTTAGAATGAACAATACATACTAGCTCAATAACAACGTCTCCGAATATCGTTTCATTTTAACAACTTCCAAAAAAATCAAACTTCGTAGAAATAAGAGAAACTTACTTCCAAGCAGAGCTCTCGCAGTCGTGATCGCTAAAATATTTTCAGATTGAAATTCTATCAGACGGATCAAGCAAAACTAAGAAATCCAAAGCTCAAAGACAAGTTTTCTTCAACAATGGAGGAGAAGAGGCAATGGAGAAGATGATAATGGAGTAAAAAAGTCAAATCTAAGTATAAATATCTAATAAACTCCATATTTGCATTTAAGTCCCTGAAAAATCCAAAAAATACAAAATGGTCCCTGATATAAACTAAAATGGCCCTCGAGTAATAAAATCTCCGGCTATCTCAAATAAAATCAAATAAGATAAATTCGGGGCGTTACAAAGCAATCCCGGGTTTGAGATTTTATGAGTATGTCATCCATATACACATCCACATTCCGCCCGATCTGTCCCTGGAATACTTTATCCATTATCCTCTGATATATAGCTCTCGCGTTCTTCAACCCAAACGACATAACCATATAACATAAAGTACCCCCGAACCGCTGGACGTAATGAAGCTAACTTTGTTTTGATCATCGCGGGTCAGGGGAATTTGATGATACCCCTGGTATGCATCCATTAAGCAGAGCAATTCGAACCCCTATGTAGAATCTACCAGTTGGTAAATTTGGGGCATAAGATAGCAGTCCTTAGGGCAAGCTTTATTCAAATATCGAAAATCAACACACATTCTTCATTTCCCCGTAGCCTTTGGTACCGACACCACATTGGACAACCAAGTAGAAAATTGTACCTCTCTAATATGTCCGGCTCATAGAAAATCCTGGACCTTCTCGAAAATTATTTTATCTTTTTCGGCCTCAAAGTGCCTTTTTTTTTTCTTGATAGATCGGGATCCCTAGACAATGTTCAATCTATGCTCGGCTACATGAGATGCAATCCCCATAAATTCTGAAGGGGACTTGGCGAACACATCAACATTCTTGACTAGGCAAGTCTTCAACCGCTCAGCCAAACCCGACTCCAGATCCCAGAAAATCTTGGTAGATCTCCCTTCTCGCTCGGGCAACAGCTTTATTTCTTCATGTTCCTCCCTGACTTCTTCTACAGAACACATTTTGTTGGAAAAAACTGGCGGTCAGATCAATCACGATTGATACCCGGTGCAACGGAAGTTTAAAAATTTTTATCATGGAACAATTCCATGGTGTGGGTATCAACCATTCAACGATTAAATTATTGTGTGTGTAAAATTTAAATAACAATTAAATAAATTTTACCTCAAATCTCGCAACGAGATTAATGGACACCAACAGAACAATTCTGCTCTTGTTGTCTCTCCCTGGAACCGATGAACGCCTTCAATCAGGTCCACGAACAGAGGTTTAATCCCTCTGATAGATTGCACTAGAAAATCTATCAGAAGTTTTCTGCGAAGAGAATACACGAATTTGATTCGTTATTCCTTACTGCGATTCAAAATCACAAACCGGAATTTTCTCGGGCAGAGGGAGGGAGAGGCGGCCGAAAACGTTTTGAGAGGGGCTAGGGTTTCGAAAATCCTGTCTCAAAAATTATGACCTGTTGTGTGTAATTTCTGTACTGAAATAACTTATTTATAATGCAGGCCACTAACACCTTAGGGCCCATTAGTCATAAGCTGGGGCCCGACAAGCAAAGCCCGCTCGTTCAGAAATTAATATAAAATTCATCGTGACTCCGATTGATGAACTGATTTCACCAATGTGCACAGAAACCATTTCTGCACATTTTAAAGTCAAAATAAATTTTCCTGAATCCGAATTCAGTGGTTTCCAAAAAATGTCCATCCCTATGTCATTTTAGGAAATCCTACTCCCTTACTCTTATTTAAGAAGTCCAACTCCTTAGTTCATTAAATTTAACTCTTTAAATTTAACTATCTCAACGGGGATTAAAACTCCATTACACTGTGTGACCCTCAATGGTTCAGGGATACAGCTAGCCGTGGGCTCACAACTCCTTGTGACTCGGAACAACACTTTCCGACTTGCCCAACGAATCATGGTAAAGCGCCTAGCAACATCGCCCCATGATTCCCTAGGTATCACTGATAGTGCCTACAAGAACCAGTAGATTTTGGTTAGCGTACAGTACGGTCCCTTCATCCATATATCCCGATCGAATCAACAACCATTGGTATATCGAGAGTCGCTCAAGATTCGATAACTATGCAATACATCTTGAAGATCAAATTAGTGACATCGCATGTGCTACTAAGAAACCATTTCTTAAATCACATCAATTACTCTGGCCAGAGATTTATCACACTAATATCTCCTCAGATCGCATAGGATATCCACACTCGCAAGTATGTGGTGAATCCTTGACAACAATGCATTGACTCCTATATGTGTCGTAACTGTACCCAATCTCGACACCTGATGACCCCCATAGAGTCGGTAAACGAGTCAAAGCACAGCACTAGCATATAGAGTCTCCATGATGTTTCAAGTCGTAAGGACTAATGGTGTACAACCAAAACCGCGGACTTAATCCACTCGATAAGTGATAACCACTTGGAAAGTCCGGATAGGGTAGTTCGATTATTCATCCTATGAATATCCATTTGCATGCTTCGAACATCTCCATGTTCCCTACCAATGAAACGTGGTACTCCGCATCGCAAATGCTAGTCTCAAACTCGAGCGATCCTTATCCTTATTATCGGACGGCTCAATCGACTAGGAACGGTTTTAGAACATACAGTGACTATAAGATGTATTTCATGATAGACATCTCCATGTTCTACCACATCTTACATACACTATAGTATATTCAAGGTCTTTATCAAAACAACAATAGTATATCACAATATAACAATATGAAGTAATATAAAGTCATTGCCATAAAAGTGTAAATAATATTAAACAAAAGATTGTTTATACAAAGAGTCATCAAAGCCCATAGCCACACAGTTGGCTCACTGGGCACCCACTCTTACAATCTCCCACTTGCCCTATAGCCAACTAGTCATACTACGTAGACCCATTGCTTCGCGATGTTTGTCAAACAATGGTCCTGGCAAAGGCTTAGTAAGCGGATCAGCGATATTGTCTGCAGAGGCCACTCGTTCGACAATGATGTCTCCTCTTTCCACAATCTCCCGGATTATGTGGTATTTCCTCAGTACGTGTTTGGATCTTTGATGAGACCTTGGTTCCTTTGCTTGAGCAACGGCACCCGTGTTGTCACAGTACACCGGGACTGGACCAACAAATTCAGGAATGACGCCCAACTCTTGGACGAACTTCCTCATCCAAACGGCCTCTTTAGCAGCAGCTGATGCTGCAATGTATTCAGCCTCAGTGGTGGAATCCGCTGTGGTGTCCTGCTTGGAACTCTTCCAAGAGACAGCACCGCCATTGAGCATGAACACAAATCCAGAGGTTGACTTCGAGTCATCCACATCACTTTGGAAGCTAGAGTCGGTATAGCCTTCCAATTTGAGTTCTCGTCCTCCATAAACCATGAACATATTCTTAGTCCTTCGCAAGTACTTAAGAATGTCCTTCACGGCTTTCCAATGCATTTGACCAGGATTAGACTGATATCTGCTCGTGACACTCAGAGCAAATGCTACATCCGGTCTGGTAGATATCATCCCATACATGATACTACCTATAGCTGACGCATATGGTACATGTGTCATATTCTCTATCTCTTCATCAGTCTTGGGACACATAGACTTGGATAGAGAAACTCCATGACACATGGGTAGATGTCCTCTTTTGGACCCATCCATTGAAAACCGTTTCAATATGGTATCGATGTAGGTTGATTGAGTGAGTCCTATCATTCTCTTAGACCTATCTCCATAGATCTGTATCCCAAGAATGTAGGATGCCTCTCCCAAATCCTTCATCGAAAATCTACCTGATAACCATATCTTTGTTGACTGCAACATCCCTACATCATTCCCAATGAGTAGGATGTCATCAACATAAAGTACTAAGAATGTCACCGCATCCTTAACTACTTTCTTGTACTCGCAAGGTTCCTCCGGGTTCTTGATGAAACCAAAATCTTTTATTGTTTCATCAAATTTCTGGTTCCAACTTCTTGATGCTTGTTTTAGACCATAAATTGATCTCTGAAGCTTGCATACCTTATGCTCGCTTCCCATGGATGTGTACCCCTCAGGCTGCTTCATATAGATTTCCTCCTTAATGTCTCCATTAAGAAAAGCAGTCTTCACATCCATTTGCCATATCTCATAGTCATACCATGCAGCTATGGCAATTAGGATTCTTATGGACTTGAACATTGCAACTGGTGAAAAGGTTTCGTCATAGTCAACTCCTTGCCTTTGAGTATAACCTTTATCCACCAATCGCGCCTTGTAGGTCAATACCTTACCATCAGGCCCAAGCTTTCTTTTGTAGATCCATTTACACCCTATCGGAACAATTCCATCGGGAGGATCTACTAAAGACCAAACTTGGTTTGTATGCATCGAATCCAATTCTGACTGCATAGCTTCAAGCCATAAATTCGAATCCGCATCAGAAATTGCTTCCTTGAAGTTTCTTGGATCACATCCAATGTCGGGTTCATCTTGATCCCCTTCAAGAAGAAGACCATATCGAACTGGAGGTCTAGAAGTCCTTTCGGATCTTCTAGGTGCAGGCGTGTCCAGCAATGGTTCCTGAGGTGTAGGATCGTTATTTTGTATTTTGGGTTCTTCTCGAACTTCTTCGAGTTCCATCATCTCGCCTTTCTTATCCAATAAGAACTCCTTCTCCAAGAAGGTGGCATTCCTAGAAACAAACACCTTTGTTTCATCAGGATAATAGAAATAATATCCGATTGAATTCTTCGGATACCCTACAAAATAACATAACCTGGATCGACTATCCAACTTATCTCCCACTGTCCGCTTCACGTAAGCAGGACATCCCCAAATCCTCAAGTACGAATACTTAGGAGCTTTGCCATTCCATAACTCGTATGGTGTTTTGTCCACTGCTTTAGTGTGGACGTTGTTCAACAACAATACCGCCGTTTCAAGCGCATAGCCCCAAAACGAAGGTGGAAGCTCAGTGAAGCTCATCATAGATCGAACCATGTCCAACAAAGTTCGATTACGACGCTCCGATACACCATTAAGCTGTGGTGTCATAGGAGGAGTCCACTGAGAGAGAATCCCATTCTCTTTCAGATAGTCCAAAAACTCGGTACTCAAGTATTCTCCACCTCGATCCGATCGAAGTGCTTTAATACTTTTACCTAGCTTGTTTTCTACTTCAGCCTTGAATTCTTTGAACTTTTCAAATGCTTCAGACTTATATTTCATTAAATATAAATACCCATACCTTGAATAATCATCAGTAAAGGTAATGAAGTAGGTGTGGCCATGTTGAGTCCCTACTCTAAATGGACCACAAACATCTGTATGGATTAAATCCAACAGATTCTGACTACGCTCAGGTTTCCCCTTAAAAGGAGATTTAGTCATTTTTCCTTTTAGGCAGGATTCACAAGTAGGTAGAGAATTAATATCAGACATATCAAACATGCCCTCTCCCACTAGCTTGTTCATCCTCCTTGAGGAAATATGACCTAGCCTAGCATGCCAAAGGTTTGCCGGGTTTTGACTATCGATTTTCCTTTTGTTTGTTGTCGCCGGTTTATCAACATAATTCACTGGAACGTCTTTTAGTTTTAAGTTGTATAGATCGTTTTCAAGTTGTCCATTTCCAATTAAACATTCATTCTTGTAAATATTGCAAATCTCATTCACAAAATTGCAAGAATAACCATCTCTATCTAGCATAGAAACAGAAATAATGTTTTAATTAAATCTGGAACAAATAAAACATCTATCAAAAGTAACTTAAAACCGTTCTGCAAAAATAAATATTTCCCATAGCTATGGATTTAACTCTGGAACCATTCCCGAGCCTTGACTGGGTCTCACCCATCCTTATCCTATTACTTCTTGTTATCATTTGCAACTCATTGCAAATATGAGATCTACATCTGGTATCCAATACCCAAGAAGTAGTATTAAGAAAAACATTTATTTCAATGTAAAACATACCCTTTGCAGTTCGCAACTGCTTGGGGTATTCCTTGCAGTTACGTTTCCAATTACCGGGTTTCTTGCAGTGATGGCAAACTTGTTTAGACTTGTCCAATTTTGCATGTAACATTTGGCCTTGAGATCATGGTCCAACCATTTCTCTAATTCGGCCAACCTTTCGGCAGTTACATCAGCCGGGGCTGTTTTCGGAGAAGCCTTTTCTAACACTTAGAAAATCTTTTTCCGAACTTAGGACAATCTTAACTTATGGAATCATTCTGTATTGTTTGCCTCAATAAGTTTGTTTTGTTGGAGAACAGAAACATGTGGATTACTGAGATAAAACAGACAATTATCGATGATTGTTTAAATAATTTACTAAGACATAAAATTGGCGAATTTTATTTTATGAATCTCACTCCCACTATTTTAACGATTTCACCACCCTCTAGTGAAAACGGGAAACTTTTTCCTTAGTGAGAACATGGAGTCCAATTGACAAACTTATGGTCCCGAATAATATCAGCCAACCATAATTCTCAAAAGGTAGAGCCCAATTGCTTCCAAAGCAACCCCCATGTGTTTACCTCATGTCCAATAAGGGCCCAATAATATGACGCCGTTTAAAGTGACATGTCAAGATGACCCATCAATATTAAGTTGTGATGGACGGTCGCCATGTGGATCCCCCAATAATATGAGCCGATCCCATGGGAGTTCCACCCAACTTACAACATTTGTCGATCCAATGTACAGCTTTCCGACGGACGGGCCCCCCCAAATAATATGAGCCGGACCGTATCCGCGGGTAGCATCACATACATTGACCGTTGATGGAAGGTGGGAACATTTAAACAAATTTAAATTTCCTTTATTTATCTTGATATAAATTTTAAATCATATTTAAAATGAGGGATTTTTAATTATAAAAATATTTGTCTCATCATATTCATTTTATTGCATGCTTGCCGGATTCACGCAATTTATGTCTAAACATGCATACAATCATAATATCAAATATTATATAGGATGATCGATTCCATTTCTAATTGACCCGTGGTTGCCAATCACGGGTCTTAGTCCAATCCTAGGTAATATGCAGTATGCAATGCAATCCTATTACATGTGCTTCCAATTTACATTTCTTCAGTCTTTATTGTCTGCTGGGCCCACCGTCTTCAAATCTTGATCTCCCACTAAATCTAATGTATTTACAATAAATAACAATGACAAGTAGGGATACATTTTTAGGGGTGGGAACGGGCTATAAACCAAGCCCACTTTTATTACATATGACATTCATATCGGGCCATAAACCAGGCCCATTAATAAAACCAACAACAATAAAAACAAAATGTAAATTCCTAACATACACCTACAAAATTGGTCATGGCAATCGATCATCCTTATCCAATAACATTTAATTCAAAATTAATTTATTGGATAACATGCAGTGGCAATTCAAATTTAAACAAGATAAAATCATATTTTATATATAAAATCTCATTTCACATATAAAATCATATTTTATCTCTATATCAAATAAAATCATATTTTATCTATAAAATCCAATTTTACAAATAAAATCATATTTTACTCAATATATCATAAGATCATATCTTATCATCAATTGTACCAAAATAATTGATTTCAAAATTCAATTTAAGGATAAAATATTAAAATTTTCCAAAAATTCAAATTTATCCAAAAATCAATTTTAAAATTTACGAACTCGAACAATTCGATCCGAAATCTCGTGAACCAATCAAAAACAATTTTTGACCGGACCAAAAATAAAATTTCAACACATTAAAATTAATTTTTAAATAAAAATAAAATTTTTCCCGCGGGCCGCCCGGGACACTCCCGGGCCGGCCCGCACCCGGGGCGCGGGCCGGGGGCAGCCCGGCTGCCCCCTTAGGGCAGCCGGCGCCGTGCGCCCCCTTTGGGCGGCGCCGTGCGCCGCCCGGGGCAGCAACAATTGCTGCCCCACCGGGCAGCGATCCAATCGCTGCCCGGGTTTTGCCCCGAAAAAAAAAATTTTTTTTTTATTTAAAAAATATTTATTTTGTTTCAAAAACCGAGACTCAAAAATTTTGTACAATTGATTAATTTAATCGTTTGATCTGAGCAACCTGGCTCTGATACCACTGTTGGAAAAAACTGGCGGTCAGATCAATCACGATTGATACCCGGTGCAGCGGAAGTTTAAAAATTTTTATCATGGAACAATTCCATGGTGTGGGTATCAACCATTCAACGATTAAATTATTGTGTGTGTAAAATTTAAATAACAATTAAATAAATTTTACCTCAAATCTCGCAACGAGATTAATGGACACCAACAGAACAATTCTGCTCTTGTTGTCTCTCCCTGGAACCGATGAACGCCTTCAATCAGGTCCACGAACAGAGGTTTAATCCCTCTGATAGATTGCACTAGAAAATCTATCAGAAGTTTTCTGCGAAGAGAATACACGAATTTGATTCGTTATTCCTTACTGCGATTCAAAATCACAAACCGGAATTTTCTCGGGCAGAGGGAGGGAGAGGCGGCCGAAAACGTTTTGAGAGGGGCTAGGGTTTCGAAAATCCTGTCTCAAAAATTATGACCTGTTGTGTGTAATTTCTGTACTGAAATAACTTATTTATAATGCAGGCCACTAACACCTTAGGGCCCATTAGTCATAAGCTGGGGCCCGACAAGCAAAGCCCGCTCGTTCAGAAATTAATATAAAATTCATCGTGACTCCGATTGATGAACTGATTTCACCAATGTGCACAGAAACCATTTCTGCACATTTTAAAGTCAAAATAAATTTTCCTGAATCCGAATTCAGTGGTTTCCAAAAAATGTCCATCCCTATGTCATTTTAGGAAATCCTACTCCCTTACTCTTATTTAAGAAGTCCAACTCCTTAGTTCATTAAATTTAACTCTTTAAATTTAACTATCTCAACGGGGATTAAAACTCCATTACACTGTGTGACCCTCAATGGTTCAGGGATACAGCTAGCCGTGGGCTCACAACTCCTTGTGACTCGGAACAACACTTTCCGACTTGCCCAACGAATCATGGTAAAGCGCCTAGCAACATCGCCCCATGATTCCCTAGGTATCACTGATAGTGCCTACAAGAACCAGTAGATTTTGGTTAGCGTACAGTACGGTCCCTTCATCCATATATCCCGATCGAATCAACAACCATTGGTATATCGAGAGTCGCTCAAGATTCGATAACTATGCAATACATCTTGAAGATCAAATTAGTGACATCGCATGTGCTACTAAGAAACCATTTCTTAAATCACATCAATTACTCTGGCCAGAGATTTATCACACTAATATCTCCTCAGATCGCATAGGATATCCACACTCGCAAGTATGTGGTGAATCCTTGACAACAATGCATTGACTCCTATATGTGTCGTAACTGTACCCAATCTCGACACCTGATGACCCCCATAGAGTCGGTAAACAAGTCAAAGCACAGCACTAGCATATAGAGTCTCCATGATGTTTCAAGTCGTAAGGACTAATGGTGTACAACCAAAACCGCGGACTTAATCCACTCGATAAGTGATAACCACTTGGAAAGTCCGGATAGGGTAGTTCGATTATTCATCCTATGAATATCCATTTGCATGCTTCGAACATCTCCATGTTCCCTACCAATGAAACGTGGTACTCCGCATCGCAAATGCTAGTCTCAAACTCGAGCGATCCTTATCCTTATTATCGGACGGCTCAATCGACTAGGAACGGTTTTAGAACATACAGTGACTATAAGATGTATTTCATGATAGACATCTCCATGTTCTACCACATCTTACATACACTATAGTATATTCAAGGTCTTTATCAAAACAACAATAGTATATCACAATATAACAATATGAAGTAATATAAAGTCATTGCCATAAAAGTGTAAATAATATTAAACAAAAGATTGTTTATACAAAGAGTCATCAAAGCCCATAGCCACACAGTTGGCTCACTGGGCACCCACTCTTACACATTTCCCTTCCTCCCCGATGCACATCTTCTCCTTCCCGCCTTGCCCTATTATAATACACTCTGACTGTTTCTGCATAACACTTCCTTGAAAAGGGCTGGTCTCCTCTAACTTTCCCCACCCTGTCTACCACAGGGAACTTAATTTTTTGATGGTAAGCAGAGGCTATGGCCCTAAAAGCATTCAGAGTCGGACGCCCCAATATGACTTTGTAAGAGGAAGCCGCCTCCACTATTGTGAACATTGACATGACTGTTTTTTCACATCACTTGATCCCAAAGTTATGGACATCAACATCTCTCCACAGGGTTGGACAGTATGCCCTGCGAATCCATACAAGGCTATTTTTACCGGGCTCATCTCATATCCCTGCAAATCCATATGATCGAATGATTCCTGAAAGATAACATTCACCGAGCTTCCCGAGTCCACAAACACCCGTCGCACATCATAATTTGCAACCCGGGCCTATATAAGTAGAGCATCATTATGCGGTGTATTAACTCCTTCTAAATCTTGAGGTCCAAATGTGATAACTGGACCCAAATCTTGCTTCCTTATTTCCACCCCCAGACTATCCCGCCGGCTCCAAGACTTCCTAGCCCGGTTTGAATCTCCATCAGTAGATCCTCCCGATATCATATTAATGACTCCTCGGGCTGGCCCATCCTCCAGAATCTTATCTCATTTCTTAAGAGCAGGCTCTTGCTTCCCTCCTTCCCTCAAAGGAATATTTGTTTTAGGAGGAGCGAAAGCCTGGGAACCCTGGATCCAAGGCAGACCTCGGGGTTTCTTCTCGGCTGGCTTAGCATCTTCCAGATAAGGTCTCTGTTGTCTCTGTTGAAGCCTTCTGCACTCACTAGTGTTGTGAGTACCTTCTTGATCAAAGGATTTTTTCCGAAATAAGGACCCGAGCCTCCATCTCCTCTTCGCATACATTCACAACCCTATCTCGTAACCCTCACTGAGGTGAATATTGTGACAAGCGCCCCAACGAGTCCCCCAACCCAACATATATTCCCCGATCTTGATTTCCTTCTTTTCGGGCTTCCTCCCTCTTTTGCTTTTGGGCTTCCTCCATATTGATATATTTTTTGGCCCGGGCTAACACTCAAAGGCCTGGGGTGCCTTCTTCACTAATGACATGAAGAATTCCCCCTCCCGGAGGCCTTGAGTGAATGCAGTGATTTTGGTTTCCTAGGCACATGTCGGGACTTCAAGGGAATTGACCACTTAAATTGGTATTAAATAAATTACTGGCAAGCGTACCAGGTCAAGTTATAGTAAGTGGACAAAAGTCCAAATGTCGAACCCACAGGAACTGATTTCTTGTGATTAAAAAAATATAATTATTCTAACTTAATCTAGACTAAGAAATAATAGTGATTTGTAAATTCAACTTACGATTAAATTGAATTAAAAGAAGAACCCAGTAAACACGTTGGAATGAAATTCAATAATGAGAAATTTTATCAAGGACACACGTAGGTACCGAACAAATCATGCAAACAAGTGGCAGATCTAAGATTCAGATTTAATATTAACTCACGGTGAATTATCCTATCTTGTTTAACAGTCTATGTCTATAGTTTGTTAAACCTATTCAAGTATTGACGGATTAATCAATAATTCTAATCAAACGTGAATGCATTCAATATTTGTGATAATTCAGTTTTCACCTAAAACCGCATACTGAAACCGAATACTAGGTCTTAACCATATGTCAATTATTGGGGTGATCGAAATCAATTCCTAATCGGTCGACTCAGAATAAATTAACATTCAAGCAAACAATTGTCCAGATTATTCACAAAATAAAATATAAAATCAATAATCAATAATATTAATAAAAATCTGAAAAATCCCAAATCAATATCCAAATATTCACAAACAATTTGTTCGGCCCAATCTCGTGGCCTTGATCGAAACGAAACAACTACTCCATAATTGAAAACATAATTAAATCAAGGTTTTTGAACATAAACTAAAAAGTAAAAGAAGAAAAGAGAATAAAACTGATGCCGAAAGCTTAAATCTTCCCCCTAGCCGTCTCTCGCCTCCTCTGATCTCCGAAACCCCACATCTGCTATTAAATCTCTCTTTCATATGGCTTTGAAAGCCCATAAAATAAATCCCGGCAAATTAAAAATTTTAAGTTCCGAAAATATTTATTTTTCTCTGATCCGCGATCTCACGCTCGAGCGCAAGAACTTGCGCTCGAGCGAGACATGTTCTAACAAATATTTTCTTTTCAAGTTTCTTCGGGCTCGCTCGAGCGGCAAGAAGTTTCCACTCGAGCGAGACATGTTCTGCCTGAGAATTCTTCCTAGCACAACATCAAGCACAAATGCGCATCCCCTCAAGAGCATATGCACGTTCCTTCTTTTCCTCAGTTTGCGCAGCTGCGCTATTCCTCACGCAGAAGCTCTTCTTATGTCGCAGAAGCTTTCTTCTTTACGCAGAAGCGCAGAAGCGAGGCCTTCTAGTTCCCTTCACGGTGCATATGCACATCACCAATCACTTCAAGTCTTAAAAGTGCGCAGCTGCTCAATCATTCATGCGCATAGGCGCATCTTCTTGCGCAGATGTGTGAATTCAAGGCGCAACAACCCCTTACCCTTTCTTCTATGCGCAGCTGCGCATCTTTGTTTCTTCAAGGGCACATCCTCATTCTACTCATGTCATGTGTGCTGTTTTATTCTTACCAAAATGTCGAGTTTCCGTTTATTTTTCTGTAAATAAACCAAGGAGAATGACGTGAAGATAAAATGCACGAAATAACACAAAATAAAATAAAACACCTAACATATGCATGCAAAATAAACTCAAAAATAGAACAAAATGATGCATGAAAACAAAGTTATCAATTCACCCATACTTAACTCTTGCTCGCCCTCGAGCAAGAAAGACAATGCAACAAACAAACAACAAAATTTATGTAGGAAAAATTCATGGGCATTCGCCTCAGAGAAGTCACAAGCCAACCATAAAAACACCCTCTACTTTCCACAATACACCCTTGGTTTAGCGTGAACGTGTGTGTGCGATCTTATTCCAGCTAATGCAACTTAGAAAGAATCCATTTTAAGAATGCTTATCAACCTAATAACACATCAGTGCAATAGTCACTCGCATACATCCATCCCTTCCAATTACATCTAACAAACACACCTTCCTTGAGATTATTATTATGTGCCGCTGGATTTTTCACCCAGCTTTTTTTAAGCCGCAATAATGACCCGGAAACATAGCTATAACTGTGATTGGATTCGGATTTCGATCCCCTCGTCTATAGCCTGGATGGAGTATCAACCCCATTGAATCCGTAAACTTAGCCAAAAACAAGGTAATTAGGATTTCAATTCCTCGTCATGACCCGGATGGAGTTGAATTTTTTCAAAAAATCATATCAATTTCAATTTTTCAAAAATTTTGTTGCGCCCATGGTAACACTTAGTCATGTCGCGCCCAAATTTTGGCACCGTTGCCGGGGAACGGTGTTTAATTTATTTGTGTTCTTGTTTTTACTTTTATTTTTTTATTCTTTCCCCAGTGCTTCTCGGGTTTGTTCATGCTTTCAGGTGACTCTTCAGAAGAAGAATTTCCATATGACCCGGAGATAGAAATAACTTTGCATAGACAAAGGACAGAAGCTCATAAGTGACTACAAGAGGACGAGGGCGTGGTTGAAGATCTGACAATAGCAATGACTGACAACGCCAATCTGAGCTTGAGACAACTGGGCACTCCTGATTTGAACCAGCAGCCCTTATGCATTACTTTTCCTACCTTAGAAGCTAATGCTACTTTTGAATTAAAATATGGGCTAATACATTTGTTACCTTCATTCCATGGTCTTGCAGGTGAGGATCCTCATAAGCATTTGATGGAATTCCATGTGGTTTGCACGAGTATGAAACCCCATGGAGTCACAGAGGAGCAGATCCAATTGAGAGCCTTTCCTTTCTCATTGAAGAGTGCTGCTAAGGATTGGCTGTACTATTTACCCTCTGGATCCATCACCACCTGGACAGAGATGAAGAGGATCTTCTTAGAGAAATATTTCCCAGCTTCTAGAGCCGCGAACATCCGGAAGGAAATCTATGGAATCAAGCAATACTCCGGAGAATCACTGCATGAATACTAGGAGCGGTTCAAAAAGCTTGTTGCTAGCTATCCGCAACATCAGATAAGTGAAAACCTGTTAATTCAATATTGCTATGAAGGTTTGTTGCCTCATGACAGGAGTATGCTAGATGCGGCCAGTGGAGGAGTTTTTGTGGACAAAACTCCAGTACAAGCAAGGAATTTGATCGAGAACATGGCTGCTAATTCTCAGCAATTTGGCGCAAACAAAAGTGATTCTGCACCCAGACAAGTCAATGAGGTAAATGTTTCTTCCCTTGAACAACGACTGATTGATCTGACGTCTCTTGTGCGTCAAATGGTTGTAGGGAATGGACAAGATATGAAGGTTTGTGGAATTTGCACTGCAAAGGGACATGCAACTGACATGTGTCCCACGCTTCAAGAAGGATCTAGTGAGCAAGTTAATGCAGCAGAAGGATTTCCAGGGCCACCACAGAGAAGTTATGATCCTTACTCGAACACGTACAATCCGGGTTGGAAGGATCATCCAAACCTCAGATACGGAAATCCTGCAATGAATCAGCCTGCACCTTCAGTGAATCAACCAAATAATCCAGCATTCAGGCCACAGTATCCTCCACAACCACAGCGTCCTCAAATTCCAACGCAAGGTGAGTTTTTAGAAAATATAGTTAAGGATCTTTCTACTAATACTATCACTTTTCAACAGGAAACGAGAGCAAGTATCCAACACTTGAACACTCAGATGGGGCAGTTGGCTACCGCAATCAACAGGTTGGAGGCACTGAATTCTAATAGTCTGCCATCGCAGACATTCGTGAATCCAAAGAAGAATGTGAGTGCAATCACATTAAGGAGTGGAAAATAGTTGAAAATTAGTCCAGAAGTAGTGCAAGAACCAATTCAGAACAAAGATGTGGAGGAATTCAGACTGGAAGAGAATGAAATAATTCCAAAGGATGCGCCAAGAGGTAAGTTTCATCCTTTTTCTGAGTATAAATATATAGCCCCTTTTCCCTTAGCATTGAAAGAGTCTAGGAAAGATGATGGAATTAAGGGGTTGTATGAAGTGTTTCGTAGATGTGAGGTAAATATTCCTTTGTTAGATGCTATCAAACAAGTACCTCGCTATGCTAAATTTTTAAAAGAGTTGTGTACTGTGAAGAGAAAACAAAAACTGAAGGGATTTCAGAAAGTTGAACTAGGAGAACAGGTTTCTGCCGTAATTCAAAGAAAGGTACCCACAAAATGCAAGGACCCAGGTATGTTCTCGATTCCTTGTAAAATAGAAGATGTTCAGCTTGACACAGCCATGCTAGATTTAGGAGCATCGATTAATGTTATGCCATACTCTGTTTATGCTTCCTTAAATCTTGGGCCTTTGACTGAAACTGTAATTGTTATTCAAATGGCTGATAGATCTACTATTTTCCCTAGAGGAGTGATAGATGATGTTCTTGTGCAAGTTGGTAATTTGATTTTTCCTGCTGATTTCTATGTGCTTGATATGAAAAATAATGATTTGAATAGCCCAACTTTGCTCGGGAGACCATTTTTGAAAACTTCAAAGTCTATCATAGATGTTGATAATGGTACTATCACTATGGAATTTGATGGGGAAATTGTTAAGTTTAATATTTTTGATACCCTGAAAATTCCTAGTTGTGACAGTGTTGTTAATAATATTGATGTCAATGATCACTTGTCACACAAACATGAGAAATATGTGAATGAGTTATTGCACAACCTGCTAACAATTCTATTGTTGAAATTTTTATCTCTGATTTGCAGGCATCTAAAACTGAGCCGAAACTTCCTCCGGATCGATTAAAAGGAATCCCCAAGAAATCAAAGCAGAAGAAGCATGGGACGAAATTAACTGAACAATTTCTCAAGTGGGTGAAGATGGTTAGAAACACTAGATATGAACCACCACGAGAAAAAGAAACATGCAGTCGGGCCGACGACTGTAAAAAGAGGCGCTGACTGGGAGGCAACCCAGTGTTGTTTTCTTTTAATTAGTTTTTATTGTTCATTCTGTTTTTGGCATTTTATTTTTGTTGTTTTTAGTTTCCAGAATGCCGCCACCTCCGCAGACAAAGTTCCAATATGATTCTTCCGTGATGCTGTCAGACGTTGAAGAGGACAGTGCCAACACTTAAACCAGGGGAGTTTCATTTTACATTTTTTGAATTGCATTGTGTTGAGTTGTTTGTTTGTGTTTTGTGTTTTGACGCATTGAGGGCAATGCTTCATTTAAGTGTGGGGGGATGTATTCATATTGTTGCATTTGTTTTGTTTTGTTATTGCATTGAGTTTGTGATTTGTTGTGTCGTTTTTCGTTTGTGTCGTATGCATAAGTAGGATGATGATTTTTAGCCTATGATGATGGAAGTGAAAAAAAATGAAATTTTTGAAAAATTTTAACTCTTGATTGGACATGAGAAACCGTAGGTTTTTTGTTGAATATTCCAAGCACGCATGTTGAACCAGTAAAGTGTAGCGATGTATTAGATATTGTGGAGGTCTGTTGGACCATTGCACGATAATAGTGAAAGAGTGGGTGCCCGGTTAGCCAACTTGTGGCTAAGGGATTTTATAACTCTATGTATAAACAATCTTTGTTTAATATAATTTACATTCATTAATGGCATTTTTTTTATCTTTCTTCATATTGTTATATTGTGATATACTATTGTTGTTTTGATAAAGACCTTGAATATACTATAGTGTAAGTAAGATGAGATAGTGAATAAAGAGAGATCACTATTATGAAAAACATCTTATAGTCACTATATATTCTAAACAGTTCCTAGTCAATTGAGCCGTCCGCTAATAAGGATAAGGATCGCTCGAGATTGAGACTAGCATTTGTGATGCCAAGTACCACGTTTCATTGGTAATGAACATGGAGATGTTCAAATCATGCAAATGGATATTCATATGATGTATGATCGAACTACCCTATTCGGACATTCCAAGTGGTTATTATTATTTGAGTGGATAAGTCCGCGGTTTTGGTTGTACACCATTAGTCCTTACTACTTGAAACATCATTGAGACTCTATATGCTAGTACTGTACTTTGACTCGTTTACCGACTTTATGGGGTCATCAGGTGTCAGGATTGGGTACAGTTACGACACATATAGGAGTCGATGCTTTGTTGTCAAGGATTCACCACACGCTTGCGAGTGTGGATATCCTATGCGATCTAAGGAGATATTAGTGTGACAAATCTCTGGCCAGAGTACTCGATGTGATTTAGGTTACTTGGTTTCCTAGTAGCACATGCGATGTACCAATGGTTGTTGATTCGATCGGGATATATGGATGAAGGGACCGTACTGTACGCTAACCAAAACCTACTGGTTCTTGCAGGCACTATCAGTGATACCTAGGGAATCATGGGGCGATGTTGCTAGACGCTCTTACCATGATTCGATGGGTAAGTCTGAAATTGTTGTTTCGAGTCACAAGGAGTTGTGAGCCCACGGCTAGCTGTATCCTTGAACCATTGAGGGTCACACAAGTAATGGATTACTAAACCTCGTTGAGATAGTTAAATTTAAAGAGTTAAATTTAACGAAAGAGAAGTTGGACTTCTTAATTAAAGGGAGTGGAATTTCCTAAAATGACATAGGGATGGGCATTTTTGGAAATCACTGAATTCGGATTCAGAAAAATTATCTTGACTTTAAAAGGTGCAGAAATGGTTTCTGTGCACATTGGTGAAATCTATTTATCAATCGGAGTCATGATGAATTTTATATTAATTTCTATAATAACGGGCTTGGCTTGTTGGGCTTAAGTTATGGATTATGGGCCCTAAGGAGTTAGAGTCCTAATAGAGATATAACTTAATCCAGTCTAGAAATTATATATAAATACATGTGAAGTTTTCGAAAACACTACATTAATTCCTACTTGGTATTTTCGAAAATCAAATAAAATAAAAGGAGGGTTTTTCGAAAATCCTCTCTCCCTGTTGAGAAAATTCAGTCTGTGATTTTTTTGAAAAGTCATTTTCTGAATTGACAGATCAAATCTGTTTAATCTCATCGATAAACATCTGATTGATTTCTAGTGCAATCAATCAGAGGGTTTCTGTTTTCTATTCGTGGACCTGATTCCGAAGATTGATCAAGCGAGTCATCGGTTCCCGGGATTTACAACAAGAGCAGATTAAATCTGTTGGAGTCCACTAATCAAGCCATTGCTTGAAGAGGTAAAATATTTATTTGTGATTATTATTTTACTTGCATAATTTAATCATTAGGATTTGATACCCATGATATGGAATCGTTCCATATGAAAAAAAAATTTAATCTTCCGCTGCACCGGGTATCAGATCGATTTGATCATGAGAGCGACACGTGTTCCAACAAATAGGTGTTTGTGGAACATGATAGTTCTTGAATTTTGATGATTTCTTTGATGTGGCATATACTTTCTTGGGCGCACCTAAAACTTTTGGTTTTTAAGAAGAAAATTAATTTTTGGAAACCAATCAACTCCATCCGGGTTGCGAGCGAGATGTATAAAATTCTATTCATCTTGTTTGTGGCTAAGTATGCGGATTACATGGGGTTAATCTTTTGAAAAAAAATATAATGTTTTGATTCCATCCGGGCTTGAAATATGAATGAAATTCTATTCATTATTTCATAGCTAAGTTTGCGGACCTAATGGAATTGTAGTTCCATCCGGGCTATAGATGAGGGGATTGAAATTCGAATCCTATCTAGTTTTAGCTAAGTATGCGGGTAATATTGGGACTTTTAAAATGTTGGGTGCAAAATCCAACAGTGCGTAATTATTCTTAAGGAAATTGTGTTGTTGGAGGATTGTTGAGAGGAGAGTTCTGGATTGTGAGGCTTACACTGAATTGTTATAGGTCGGTGAACAGTTTTGAAGCTTTGTCTTTTGAAGTTTCATGTAACTGGGGAAACATGAAACACACACACGTTCGCATTCGAATGAGTAAAACTAATGAAGCTAGACAACACAAACATCAGCGGTTGTATTTAATCTAGTCAATTGTTGTTCCTACGATTTAATAAATTCAACAGCAGAAAATATTAATCATAGTTGCTTCACAAATTAGATGATTCAAACAATTACGGATTTGAATTCTAATTTAGCTATAAGTTGTATAATGAAATCACAGGTCTATAATCTCACATACAAGCATGGTAATCAATTCAAAACAACTCTTGATACGCAATTTGGAATTAAACAATTGAAACTTGAATCTCACAAATAAAATAACTCAAGGGTTCTTCTTCCTCAACCAAGTATGAATCTCACAAATAAAATAACTCAAGGGTTCGTCTTCCTCAACCAAGTACTAAAACTTAGCCACAACGATTCATGAATTTTCTAGAAAAATTCATGAAAGAAATTTAAAGCTATGAAAAAGAAAAAAAACCTAGCCGCCAAGATGTTTCTTCAAGCTTCTAGCTGTCCAAAGATGATTCAGAATCATTCCCCCAAACTCTAAAATTCGAGATATATCTTTTAATTAAGGCAAGAGTCCTTAAAAATAAAAATTCCTAAATTACAGATTTTTTTCCGAACAGCACCTCTCGCTCGATCGGCAAGATGTTGCAGATCGAGCGAGCAAAAATTTCCGAACCTGCTGTTTTGCAAATACAGCGGCCGCTCGATCGGCAAGATGTTGCAGATCGAGCGAGCAACTTTTCTCCTAGGGAGCAGAGATTTTTAAAAAATTCATATCTGGAGATCTAGCCATCGGATTGAGCTGAAATTTGGACAGAAGCTTTAAAACATCTTGAATTTTATTCTGAATGGTGAAGATTGGATTTGAAGCTTTCTATAATTAAAATTTATTTTTGGATCATTGCTGCTCCGTAATTATTCTCTTGCGCAATAGCTTTTCCATCTTTTCCTCTCTTGTTGCGCATCTTCTTCTTTTGTTCTTTAATTTCTCTTTTTTCCAGTAAAATGCGACGTACTACACAATAAATCCGGGAGTATGTTATGCATACATGATAAATAAAATAAGAACAAAATTCTAAATTACAACATGTAAATGCATGCAAAACAACAGCAAAATGATATTAAAATAAGCAACACAAACATGACTATCAGCCCAAGATCATAAGTACAATTGTTAGAGGATATTTAGAATTCACAGGACACAATTAAGATCACTAAACACCCAGTGTTGTGCAATGGTCAAACAGACATAAACATCATCAATGGTATCGCTACACTTCACTGGTCTAACATAAGTGCTTAAAAATATTCACGGTTCTACCTACGGTTTCTCATGTCAAGTCAAGGAAAAAAAATTTCAAAAAAAATTCATAACTTCATATTATCATTGGCTCTCATTCATTATCCTACTTAATATACATGCAAACAACTACGAAAACTAACAAGATGCAACAAACACGACACAAAATATATGTAAACAAACTAAACGATTACGATAATGCAACACAACACAACACAACACAACACATAATGAAATAAAACTAGACTACCCCCCATACTTATCCAAAGCATTGGCCTCAATGCTTTAGAAACAATGAACAAAATGTAGAAGCGAACAAACAAATGCCAGATAAGAACAACACTCCCCTGGTCTAAGAATCCTCTTATTCCTCGGCAGCATCTGGTGTACGACAGCAACAGGCTGGGCAAAGCGGGTGGTCACGACAAACTGGAATGGGAAAGGAGCAAAAATAAAAAAAAAATTTAACATAAAAGAAAAATAAAATAAAGATCAAATGAAAGAACACTGGGTTTCCTCCCAGTCAGCGCTAAATTTATAATCTATAGCTTGACTAAACTTCCCTTTTAATTTCATGGAGGATCATCCACTGTCGCGGTTGCATGCCTAGCACTATCCCGACTCCCTCCAACTCCTTTAGCAGGCGATTTTTTATCTTGTGGCTGCGAATCGGCATCATGGTTGTCGTTCCCTGCATAAATTCTCCCACACCATTATTAACAACATCAATTGCAAAGCAAGATTTTAAATTTGGGCTCTCACTAGCCGACTTAAGAATATGGAACACAACTTGCTCATCATTCATTCTTAACACTAACTATCCCTTTTGAACATCAACTAACTCTCTACTCTTGGATAAAAAGGGACGCCCTAAAATCAGAGGAACCTTGCAATCCTCGTCCATGCCAAGAATAAAAAAATCGATAAGGAAGATAAAATTATCTATCTTGACTAAGATGTAACTATCCCTCTCAGATATTTAATGGACCTATCAGCAAATTCAAGAGAGATATTTGTTGTTCAATGTTTCCTATACCCAATTTCTGAGCAAGTGAATACGACATCAAATTTATACTTGCTCCTAAGTCACAAAAAACATTCTCAAATGAAAAATTTCCAATTTGACAAGGTATAGAGAAACTCCCTTGATCTTGAAATTTTGGTGGGAGCTTATTTTGCAGCACATCCGAGCATTCCGCATTCAGTGTAACTTGCGTCAGATCATTCAGCTTCTATTTATTTTTCAGCAAGTTCTTCAGAAATTTGGCATAATTCGGCATCTGAGATAAATCATCTGCAAAAGGTATGTTAATACATAGTTTCTTGAAAATTTCAAGAAACTTTTTAAATTGATGATCAAAAAATAATTGCTTAGGGGGAAATGGAGGTTAGAAATATCCACATATTTATTAACCTCAAATTGTTTCTTACCTTTCTTACTTGCTGTCAAGGAATTTTCGGCGCTGCGCATATCCTCCTTGGATTCTGAGATTTTCGGCCTCTACAACATCTTCTCTTCTTCCCTCTTCTCAGGTCCCTCAGACTGTGATCTTGTCACTACCATGATAGAATTCACGTCTCTAGGATTTTTCTCAGTGTTTCTTGGCAAACCTCTAGTAGGACGAGTTGACAATTGTGTTGCTATTTAGGCCATCTGAGTTTCTAATTTCTACAGCATCGCTTATTGATTCTGTAGGAGAGTCTCAGTACCAGCCACAAACTTAATCATGATTTCTTCAAAACTCAGCTTCTTCACCTCTTGCTTGGGTTGATTATGCCAATTCTTATTGTAGTTGTTGTATGAGTTGTATGGTTGCCTTCCTTGATTCAAAACAAAATTTGTAGCATCAACTTCAAATATATGTTGTTCCTCTGGAATATTCCCCTGTACTTGATTAACTGACGCTGCTTTCATAAGTGTCATCTGGTGTGTCAGAGCGTCAATCTTCGCATTCAAAGCCATTAAAGCATCGACTTCAAGAACTTCAGCTTTCCTCTCCTTCTTCAAATTCGGCCATCCCACATTACTCTCTGCCATATTTCCAATGATCTCCCAAGCGTATGCAGGCGTTTTGCTGAACAAACTTCCATTAGCTGAAACATCCAACATAGAACGCACTAATGGATCGACTCCATTATAGAAAGTCTGAGTTTGCTGGCTCTGTGTCAGGTTGTGCTGAGGATGAAAGAGTGGGTGCCCGGTGAGCCAACTTGTGGCTAAGGGCTTTGATGACTCTTTGTATAAACAATCTTTTGTTTAATATTATTTACACTTTTATTAATGGCAATGACTTTATCTTTCTTCATATTGTTATATTGTGATATACTATTGTTGTTTTGATAAAGACCTTGAATATACTATAGTGTATGTAAGATGTGGTAGAACATGGGGATGTCTATCATGAAACACATCTTATAGTCACTGTATATTCTAAACTGCTCCTAGTCGATTGAGCCGTCCGATAATAAGGATAAGGATCTGTAACGACCCTCACTACTAGGCTATCAGACTATAATTAAAATAAAGGAAAATTACGGATTTTTAAAAAAAATTTTCCATGACCTATTTGTAAAACAAATAAGCCATCAAGACTCAAACAGCAATTTAAATAAGGAAAGAAAATTGACTTCAAAACTTAAGTGCGTTAAACATAAACATGCAATCCTAGTAACCACCTCCCGGTTACAGCATAAAGTAAACTAAAGCATTTAAAATTAATTCCAACGATAATCATAAACTTGCAAAAGCGGAAAACGTACTTCAAAACATAAGCTGTAGCACAGGGAATGTACATCCTGGCTATAAATACTACAAGATCTCAAATAATACTTCATTATTACAAATTTGATAACTGTGCGGAAAACATAAACTAAAAGGAAGCAACGGTCACTGGGCCTCGCACTACCGATGGCCTCATCCCAGTAGATCACGACCCTCCGTCTCCTCCACAAAATCCTCACCTGCAAACATTCAAGCATAGTGAGTCTAAAGACTCAACAAGCATAACTAGGATAATAACAAGGGTTTAAAATACGTGATGCAAAAACTCAACTTAAACTGTAATATGCATGAAACTAGAAAGATATAGAAATCATGCATTAATGAACTCACACTAAGATAAACTTTAACTTTCATAACATTCAACTTAGACTCATGCATAACTGAAAGACTGACATCAATGCAAAATGAGTCAACTAAAATTGTGAAACTTTAAATTTTAAACTTTTCTTTACTTTTTCCTCTTAGAAATCCGATCCCTGATTTGTGACCCTCTGTTTCGATCATGATCATGGCTGCAGTGCACTATGCCGGCAAGACGACGAGATTTCTCCCGACGAACTTAACCCCTCTATGGCAAGGAGACCGAGATGCCTCCCGATCCCACATTGCCCCTCTGTGGCAAGGGTAAACAAGATGTCTCTTGCTCCTTGCCTAACCTCTATAACCTCTTGGTGAGTAGACCGAGGCATCCCCCGGCCTAGCAACACCCCTCTTGTCACAAACAGATCACTTCATTCAAAAATATTTGCTTTCTTTTCCCTTTTCATTTATAAAGACTCAACTCATACATTAAATGGCATGCAAACAAGTAAGCTTCCTTTTTCTTTATTAAACTCAAGAACACGTCAAATGCACACAAATAAGCAATCTTTAAGACATGAGACTCGACTCGAAAATGTGAGTTTAAGGTGGATGAGTGGCTGCCCCTAAGTCCAAAGAAGACAACTTACCCAACAAAATTCTCAAACTTGACTTAACTCGAGCAAGTAAACCGAAAAACCCTTAACTTTGTCATATCTTAACCAAAACCCGTCCCGCTTGAACCGACACCTCATAAACACTCCAAATTACCCCTAGGACCAGAAAGTAACCTCCAAGGATCACCCGAACATTACAAACCAAAAACATTCCCGGACAGCCCCTTATACTCTAAAAATTCTGCACTTACACCACAAACTTAAAAGACTCATAACTTACTCAATACTTATCCGATTCGGGCCCATTTTATATCGACGCGACCAAAACATCATGAACTTTACCATGGAATAGCCTAACCCTGCACAGACCTCAGCCACGACACTGCCCTGCCCCGTGAACAGTGCTGCCCTGCACACTCACAACATCCAACTTACCTCTAACTCAAGAATTCAACCCCATAACTCTCCTTCCTCAACTTTTCTCCATACCAAACAACCAAACACCTCAAATAACCTCTCTTAGGACTTTTCCCAAAAACTTGGGCTACACTCAATCCACACTTACACAACACATATCAAGAACATCAATAATTAACCATCAAAACTCCAAAATGTTGAACAATCAATCAAGACCAATGCAAGACCAATAAATACTTCAACATCAATTAAATTTCAGCCCCTACACATGCAACATTTCGAAAATTAGGTCCATATACAATCTGAAATTTTGAATTTTGGCAAGAACAACCATATAATTCCATGTCAATGCACATATACTCAACATTAAATCACCTAAACTCAACTCCCTAACATATTTAGAAAAAGCTTACCAAAAAGCTCCGGATATCGAACCCTGATATCTGCTTCTGCTTCCCAAGTGGCCTCTTCATCCGAATGGTTCTGCCATCTCACCTTGATCATTGGAATCGACTTGTTACGGAGTCTTCTCTCCTGTCTATCCAAAATCCGGATGGGCTTCTCCTCATAGGTCAAGTGAGGAGATAGCTGAAGCGGTTCCGAACTAAGCACATGGGATGGGTTCGAGATGTACTTCCTCAACATCGACACATGGAAGACATTATGGATCTTATCAAGGTTAGGCGGCAAGGCCACTCTATAAGCCAGTACCCCTACCCTATCCAAAATCTCGAAGGGTCCTATAAACCTCGGTGCCAACTTCCCTTTCTTTCCAAACCTCATCATACCCTTCATGGGTGCAATACGGATAAAAACATGATCACCCACCGAGAACTCCAAGTCTCTCCTCCGGTGATCAGCATAACTCTTCTGCCTACTCTGGGCAGTCCTCATCCTATCACGGATCTTAGCCACTACCTCGGTGGTCAACTGAACAATCTCCGGACCAAAGTCTGATCTCTCACCTATCTCATCCCACAACACTGGAGATCTACACTTTCTCCCATAAAGTGCCTCGTAGGGAGCCATGCCAATAGTGGACTGAAAGCTGTTATTATACGCGAATTCCACTAGTGGTAGTCTCGACTCCCAACTAACTTGAAAATCAATAGCACATGCCCTCAAAAGATCCTCCAAAATCTGAATCACCCTCTCTGACTGGCCATCAGTCTGCGGGTGGAAGGCGGTGCTAAAATGTAGCTTCGTACCTATAGCGGAATGAAGACTCTTCCAAAAAGACGAAGTAAACCGTGGATCTCTATCAGACACTATAGAGACTGGAATACCATGTAGTCTGACTATCTCCCGGATATACAACTCCGCGAACTGAGTCATCGTGAAATTCATCTTCACCGGTAAAAAGTGAGCCGACTTAGTGAGACGGTCTACAATAACCCAAATAGCATTTGAACCTCTCACTGTCTTCGGCAATCCCACAACAAAGTCCATGGTGATATTCTCCCATTTCCACTCAGGAATAGGGAGAGGCTTAAGCAATCCGGCCGGTCTCTGATGCTCCGCCTTAACCTGCTGGCATGTCAGGCATTCTGACACGAATCGGGCAATTTCACTTTTCATGCCTGGCCACCAATAAAGCTGCTGAAGATCCCGATACATCTTCGTACTACCAGGGTGGATTGAGTACGGCGACGTATGTGCCTCTGCCATGATAGTAACTCGCAGAGAATCACCTGCGGGAACCCAAAATCTACCTCTGTACCTCACAATCCCATCTACCACAGCATACAAACCGCTGCCTTTCTCTTCGTCCCTCTGTCTCCACTTCCTGATCTGCTCATCAACTGACTGCGCTGCACGGATACGATCAAAAAGTGTAGTCTGCACGCTTAGGGAAGACAAACGGGGAGCTCTACCACTCGCATAAAACTCAAGACCGTACCTCTGAATCTCAACCTGCAACGGTCTAGACACTGACAAGGAGGTAAGCACTGCGGTCTTCCTGCTCAAAGCATCTGCAACCACATTAGCTTTACCAGGGTGGTAGCTAATATTGCAGTCATAGTCCTTCACCAACTCCAACCACCTACGCTGCCTCATATTCAACTCCTTCTGGGTGAAGAAGTACTTGAGGCTTTTGTGGTCTGTGAAGATCTGACTCTTCTCTCCGTAAAGATAGTGTCTCCAAATCTTAAGAGCAAACACTAACGCTGCCAACTCTAAGTCATGAGTAGGGTAGTTTTTCTCGTGCTCCTTCAATTGTCTAGAAGCATAGGCAATAACTCTATCTCGCTGCATCAAAACTGCTCCCAATCCCAACTTGGAAGCATCAGTATACACCACAAAATCACCTTGCCCGGATGGCATGGTCAACACTGGCGCTGTCGTAAGAGCTTCCTTCAAAGTATCAAAGCTCCTTTGACACTCGGCACTCCAAACAAACTTGGCGTTCTTCTTAGTCAACGCTGTCATAGGCACAGCAATGGAGGAAAAACCCTTAATAAATTTTCGGTAATAACCGGCTAATCCAAGAAAACTGCGGATCTCAGACGCGCTCCTCGGTATAGACCACTCCTTCACTGCTTGAACCTTTGAAGGGTCTACTTCCACACCGCTCTTAGAAATAATATGACCCAAGAAAGCAACTTTCTCCAACCAGAATTCACACTTATCAAACTTGGCCAACAACTTGTGCTCTCGAAGCACCTCAAGAACGGTCCTCAAATGCTGTTCATGCTCCACTCTATCCTTCGAATAAATGAGGATGTCATCGATGAAAACAATGACAAAGCGGTCCAAGTAAGGCTGAAACACGCGGTTCATAAGATCCATGAAAACCGCGGGCGCGTTCGTCATCCCAAACGGCATCACAAGGAACTCGTAATGACCGTAACGAGTCCTAAAAGCTGTCTTCGCCACATCTGACTCTTTCACCTTCAACTGGTGATAACCTGAACGAAGATCAATCTTCGAAAAGACGGATGCACCTTGCAATTGATCGAAGAGGTCCTCGATCCTAGGTAATGGGTACTTGTTCTTCACAGTCACTCCGTTCAAACCTCGGTAGTCTATGCACAATCTTAGACTACCGTCCTTCTTCTTAACAAAGAGAACTGGTGCGCCCCAAGGGGAGAAACTAGGGCGAATGAATCTCTTGTCAAGCAACTCTTGAATCTGCTCTTTTAACTCCTTCATTTCGGTAGGAGCCAATCTGTACGGTTCCTTGGAGATAGGCACAGTACCGGGAATCAAATCTATAGAGAACTCCACTTCTCTATCGGGCGGAATTCCCACAACATCGCTAGGGAACACATCCTCAAACTCCCTGACGATAGCCACATCAGAAATAACTGGTCGCTCCGGCAGCTCTGTCAAAGATAAACTGGCTAGAAATGACTCACACCCACTAAGTACAAGCCTCTGAGCTTGCAAAGTAGAAATGACTCGAGTCTTCCTCAAGCTCTTAGCAGCCTCAAACCAAAACGGTTCCTCGCCCTCAGGCCTGACTAGTACTGACCTCTGCTGAAAATCTATCATCACTGCATTCTTCGTCATCCAATCCATCCCAAGAATCAGGTCAAACTCTGGCAAAGGTAGCACTATGAGGTCTGCTACCACTGACTGACCCTGCAAAAGCAGTACAAGGTCTCTCACCAAGCTCCTGGTGGATAGCTCTTCTCCTGAGGGGATAGTAACTGAGAATCCAACCTCCAACTCCTCGCTCTGAATGCCCCTCTCAAGGGTAAAAGACTCCGATATAAAGGAATGGGTAGCCCCTGAATCTAATAAGGCTCTCGTGGCTACGCCTGCCACAACAATCCTACCTGCATAGCAGTAGTTACAACGACAAAAGGTTGAAGTTAAAGCCACGAGTTCTACTTAGGCTCATCCTAATTCAGCAATTCCCAAACAAAATACTATTCATGCTAAACAGTCAAAGGTCCTAAGACATGCAACAAGTTACTAGAGTAAAACCTCAAACAAGCAAAGACTTAGAGTCGCATGCATCAACGAATCTTTAACTGCTCTAACCCAAAAGTTAAGATATTACCTGTGAGAAGAGTAGTGTCTGGGTCGGCCTGCTCGGCCTCCATCACGAACACTCTGCCCTGCACGGGCCTCCTCAGCTCTGGACAATCGGTAGACATATGTCCTGGCTTCTTGCACTTGAAGCAAACTCCAGCATCCTTCAAACATTTCCCAAAATGCGGACGATGGCAAAACTGACAAATAGGCTTCTCCCCAGCCTTGGGAGGAACCTGTCTCTGGGCCTGACGCCCCTGCGGTGCCTGTTGTCCCTGCTGTCTCGGGGGTCCATGATACGGCTTCTTGCCGTGCTGCTGCTGCTGAGAGTGGCCCTGATGAGGGAAGGGCCTCTTGCCATGCGCCTCCGCGCTAATATCTCTCAGCGTCTGCTCGGACCTCAAGGCACGCCTCAGTGCTGAAGCATAATCAGGTGGCTCAGCCATCAGCACATCCCTACGGATGGTAGGTCGAAGCCCTACAAGAAAGTGCTCCAGCTTCTCTTTCTCATCATCTCCAATCAACGGCACGAAATGGCAACCTCTCTCAAACTTCACCACAAACTGTGCCACCGACAAGTCTCCCTGTCTCAAGCTCATAAACTCCGTCTTCAAACGGCCTCTCACATCAGCAGTAAAATACTTCTCAAAGAACAGCTTCTTGAACTCAGTCCAAGGTAGAGTAGCTGGGTCCACAGTCTTCTCCATACCCTCCCACCAGAGGGCGGCATCATCCTGGAGGAGAAACACAGCACACCTCACTCTATCTGGATCTCCCAGCTGCATGTAGCGAAAGATCACCTCAAGGGAGCGGATCCAACCCTCCGCTATCAACGGATCAGTGGTGCCAGCGAAGTCCTTCGGATTCATCTTCCGAAACTGCTCATAAACAGCTCCCACTCCAGCTCTAGGAGCATCCGCATGACGCTCGAGAATGCGGGCCAATCCCGCTAGCACCTGTCCTCCTACATCCTCCTGCGGCGGCGGTGGTGGCGTAACTGCACGCGGATCATGACGACGAGCCATCTAAACGCATTGAGAAAATCCAACATTCAAATTTCATGCCTTAGAAAATATTTTTTTACTTCAAATTTAAACTTCTCAATAACTCAAGAAACTAATACATCAAAACTTAAACAGATAGAGACATTAAACTTAAATCTTACAGACTTTGAGGCGAGATCCCCTGAGTTTCAGCAACCGGCAGTAGGCTCAGCCCAAACCAAGACCGTGCTCTGATACCAACTGTAACGACCCTCACTACTAGGCTATCAGACTATAATTAAAATAAAGGAAAATTACGGATTTTTAAAAAAAATTTTCCATGACCTATTTGTAAAACAAATAAGCCATCAAGACTCAAACAGCAATTTAAATAAGGAAAGAAAATTGACTTCAAAACTTAAGTGCGTTAAACATAAACATGCAATCCTAGTAACCACCTCCCGGTTACAGCATAAAGTAAACTAAAGCATTTAAAATTAATTCCAACGATAATCATAAACTTGCAAAAGCGGAAAACGTACTTCAAAACATAAGCTGTAGCACAGGGAATGCACATCCTGGCTATAAATACTACAAGATCTCAAATAATACTTCAATATTACAAATATGATAACTGTGCGGAAAACATAAACTAAAAGGAAGCAACGGTCACTGGGCCTCGCACTACCGATGGCCTCATCCCAGTAGATCACGACCCTCCGTCTCCTCCACAAAATCCTCACCTGCAAACATTCAAGCATAGTGAGTCTAAAGACTCAACAAGCATAACTAGGATAATAACAAGGGTTTAAAATACGTGATGCAAAAACTCAACTTAAACTGTAATATGCATGAAACTAGAAAGATATAGAAATCATGCATTAATGAACTCACACTAAGATAAACTTTAACTTTCATAACATTCAACTTAGACTCATGCATAACTGAAAGACTGACATCAATGCAAAATGAGTCAACTAAAATTGTGAAACTTTAAATTTTAAACTTTTCTTTACTTTTTCCTCTTAGAAATCCGATCCCTGATTTGTGACCCTCTGTTTCGATCATGATCATGGCTGCAGTGCACTATGCCGGCAAGACGACGAGATTTCTCCCGACGAACTTAACCCCTCTATGGCAAGGAGACCGAGATGCCTCCCGATCCCACATTGCCCCTCTGTGGCAAGGGTAAACAAGATGTCTCTTGCTCCTTGCCTAACCTCTATAACCTCTTGGTGAGTAGACCGAGGCATCCCCCGGCCTAGCAACACCCCTCTTGTCACAAACAGATCACTTCATTCAAAAATATTTGCTTTCTTTTCCCTTTTCATTTATAAAGACTCAACTCATACATTAAATGGCATGCAAACAAGTAAGCTTCCTTTTTCTTTATTAAACTCAAGAACACGTCAAATGCACACAAATAAGCAATCTTTAAGACATGAGACTCGACTCGAAAATGTGAGTTTAAGGTGGATGAGTGGCTGCCCCTAAGTCCAAAGAAGACAACTTACCCAACAAAATTCTCAAACTTGACTTAACTCGAGCAAGTAAACCGAAAAACCCTTAACTTTGTCATATCTTAACCAAAACCCGTCCCGCTTGAACCGACACCTCATAAACACTCCAAATTACCCCTAGGACCAGAAAGTAACCTCCAAGGATCACCCGAACATTACAAACCAAAAACATTCCCGGACAGCCCCTTATACTCTAAAAATTCTGCACTTACACCACAAACTTAAAAGACTCATAACTTACTCAATACTTATCCGATTCGGGCCCATTTTATATCGACGCGACCACAACATCATGAACTTTACCATGGAATAGCCTAACCCTGCACAGACCTCAGCCACGACACTGCCCTGCCCCGTGAACAGTGCTGCCCTGCACACTCACAACATCCAACTTACCTCTAACTCAAGAATTCAACCCCATAACTCTCCTTCCTCAACTTTTCTCCATACCAAACAACCAAACACCTCAAATAACCTCTCTTAGGACTTTTCCCAAACACTTGGGCTACACTCAATCCACACTTACACAACACATATCAAGAACATCAATAATTAACCATCAAAACTCCAAAATGTTGAACAATCAATCAAGACCAATGCAAGACCAATAAATACTTCAACATCAATTAAATTTCAGCCCCTACACATGCAACATTTCGAAAATTAGGTCCATATACAATCTGAAATTTCGAATTTTGGCAAGAACAACCATATAATACCATGTCAATGCACATATACTCAACATTAAATCACCTAAACTCAACTCCCTAACATATTTAGAAAAAAATCAGCCCCTAAACATGAAAAAATTCGAAACCCTAACCTTCTAACAACATGCATTCTCGAAAATATTGCAAGAAATCATAAGGGTGGGGGTAGATATTGCTTGAATGTGAGCCCAAAGGAGTAGCTACACTTGCCTTTCAACCTTTTACCCAAAAATTCGAAAATAAGGGGAGATGGAGGGAAGAACTCTTGGTCAAACTCCAAGCTAGGCTCCTTGTGGAGCTCCTCCGGCAGTGGGGACGGCGGCAGGCGGCGGCGGACGGCAGCTGGGCGGCGGCAGGAGGGGGGGGCGGCGGCTTCTTCAAGGGAGAGGGGAGAAGGGGCGGCTAGGGTTAGGGTTTTGATGTTAGGGTTGGGTCTTGATTTTTAAATTGAAGTGTTTTAATGATAGTGTAAATTAAAAGTGTAGTGTATTGTGTGTAGTGTTTTAAAATTTCACTTGTACTAGCAAAAGTACTACTGGTACTATTAAAACTTTTTACCTCAAACTTTTTTTGCTATTTTCAAACTTCTAAATTTAAAATTTCAACTCTCAACATTTTAATTGAAATTCCACTAACCCGGATTTAATAAAATCCTATTTTATGGAAAATTTAGGAAATAACCCAAGAAAATGATAAAATTGCTTTTTGACCCCTAAAAATTCAAAATTTGCATTTTTGGCCAAAACCCCTCTTTTACCTCTAACTTAAAATCTTAAAATTAAAAATCTTGAAAATAAACCACCGAAGCCCACCGTCGTCGCCTGCCTGGATAAAAATTACTAACTAAACAGTTCAAGGTATTTAATTCAAATAAGTCAAGCAAGGCTAACTTTAACTTAAACTTAAACAATTAAATTCAAGAAATTTAAAGATATAAATACTGAAAATAATTTTTGGCATGATTTTAGAATTTTAGAAGTTCTTGGCGTTACAGGATCGCTCGAGTTTGAGACTAGCATTTGCGATGCAGAGTACCACGTTTCATTGGTAAGGAACATAGAGATGTTCGAAGCATGCAAATGGATATTCATACGATGAATGATCGAACTACCCTATCCGGACTTTCCAAGTGGTTATCACTTATCGAGTGGATAAAGTCCGCGGTTTTGGTTGTACACCATTAGTCCTTACTACTTGAAACATCATTGAGACTCTATATGCTAGTACTGTGCTTTGACTCGTTTACCGACTCTATTGGGGTCATCAGGTGTCGGGATTGGGTACAGTTACAACACATATAGGAGTCGATGCTTTGTTGTCAAGCATTCACCACATACTTGCGAGTGTGGATATCCTATGCGATCTGAGGAGATATTAGTGTGACGAATCTCTGGCCAGAGTACATGATGTGTTTTAAGAAATGGTTTCTTAGTAACACATGCGATGTCACTATTTGATCTTCAAGATGTATTGCATAGTTATCGAATCTCGATATACCAATGGTTGTTGATTCGATCGGGATATATGGATGAAGGGACCGTACTGTACGCTAACCAAAATCTATTGGTTCTTGTAGGCACTATCAGTGATACCTAGGGAATCATGGGGCGATGTTGCTAGGCGCTCTTACCATGATTCGATGGGCAAGTCGGAAATTGTTGTTCCGAGTCACAAGGAGTTGTGAGCCCACGGCTAGCTGTATCCCTGAACCATTCAGGGTCACACAGTGTAATGGATTTTTAATCCCCGTTGAGATAGTTAAATTTAAAGAGTTAAATTTAATGAACAAAGAAGTTGGACTTCTTAATTATGAGTAGAGGAGTAAGATTTCCTAAAATGACATAGGGATGAGCATTTTTGGAAATCACTGAATTCGGATTCAGAAAAATTTATCTTGACTTTAAAAGGTGCAGAAATGTTTTCTGTGCACATTGGTGAAATCGGTTTATCAATCGGAGTCACGATGAATTTTATATTAATTTCTGAACATGCGGGCTTTGCTTGTCGGGCTTGAACTTATGACTAATGGGCCCTAAGCTGTTAGTGGCCTACATTTTAAATAAGTTATTGCAGTACAGAAATTAGACACAACAGGCATAATTTTCGAAATTAACTAGGGTTTTGAGACCTAGTGGCCGCCGCCCCCCTCTCCCCTCTCTGCTCGAAAAACCCAGCCTGTGAATTTTGAATTTGCAGTCTGGTTTAACGGATCAAATTCATTAATCTCTTCGTAGAAACTTCTGATAGATTTTCTAGTGCAATCTATCAGAGGGATTAAATATCCGTTCGTGGACCTGATTGAAGAACAGTTCGTCCATCAGTTCCAGGGATATACAACAAGAGCAGAGAAATCTATTGGTGTCCAAAATCTCTATTCGAGATTAAAGGTAAAAATTTATAATCGTTATTTAATTTTTACAAACACAATTTAATCGTAAGGTTTTGATACCCATTATGGAATCGTTCCATATAAAATTTTTAAACTTCCGCTGCACCGGGTATCAATCCTGATTGATCTGATCGCCGCGTTCTCCAACAGTGGTATCAGAGCCAGGTTGCTCAGATCAAGCGATTAAATTAATCGATTGTACAAAAAAAATTTTTAGGCCTCGGTTTTTGAAACAAAATAAATATTTTAAAAATAAATTTTTTTTTTTCGGGCAAAATCCCGGGCAGCGATTGGATCGCTGCCCGGGGGGGGGGGGGGGAGGCGATCGCTGCCCGGCCCGACCCCATTAGGGCACGGGCAGCCCGGGAATGTCCCGGGCGGCCCGCGGAAAAAATTAATTTTTTAATTTTTAAATTAAATTTTAATATGTTAAAATTCTATTTTTGGTCCGATCGAAAATTGTTTTTGATTGGTCCACGAGGCATCGGATCGAATTGTTCGAGTCCGAAAATTTTAAAATTGATTTTTGGATAAATTTGAATTTTTTGAAAATTTAAATATTTTATCCGTTAAATTGAATTTTGAAATTAATTATTTTTGGTACAATTGATGATAAGATATGATCTTATGGATATATTGAGTAAAATATGATTTTATGTATAAAATTGGATTTTATAGATAAAATATGATTTTATTTGATAAAAAGATAAAATATGATTTTGTATATAAAATATGATTTTATGTATGAAATATGATTTTATCCTTTTAAATTTAAATTGCCATTGCATGTTATCCAATAAATTAATTTTGAATTAAATGTTATTGGATAAGGATGATCGATTGTCATGACCAATTTTGTAGGTGTATGTTAGGAATTTACATTTGTTTTTATTGTTGTTGGTTTTATTAATGGGCCTGGTTTATGGCCCAATATGAATTGTCATATGTAATAAAAGTGGGCTTGGTTTTTGGCCCGTTCCCACCCCTTAAAAATGTATCCCCTACTTGTCATTGTTATTTATTGTAAATACATTAGATTTAGTGGGAGATGAAGATTTGAAGACGGTGGTGGGCCCAGCAGACAATAAAGACAGAAAAAAAGTAAATTGGAAGCTTAATGTAATAGGATTGCATTGCATACTGCATATTACCTAGGATTGGACTAAGACTCGTGATTGGCAACCACGGGTCGATTAGAAATGGAATCGATCATCCTATATAATATGTGATATTATAGTTGTATGCATGTTTTAGACAAAATTGTGTGAATCCGACAAGCATACAAAACTTTAAAAACGATGAGACAAATTTTCAAAAATAAAATCCCTCATTTTAAATATGTTTTAAAATTGATATCAAGATAAATAAAGGAAATTTAAATTTGTTTAAATGTTCCTACCTTCCATCAACGATCAATGTATGAGATGCTACCCGCGGATACGGTCCGGCTCATATTATTGGGGGGGCCCGTTCGTCGGAAAGCTGTACATTGGATCGACACATGTTGTAACTTGGGTGGAACTCCCATGGGATCGGCTCATATTATTGGGGGATCCACATGGCGACCGTCCATCACAACTTAATATTGATGGGTCATCTTGACATGTCACAATAAACGGCGTCATATTATTGGGCCCTTATTGGACATGAGGTAAAAACGTGGAGGTTTCTTTGGAAGCAATTGGGCTCTATCTTTTGAAAATTATGGTTGGCTGATATTATTCGGGATCATAGATTGTCAATTGGACTCCATGTTCTCACTAAGGAAAACAGTTTTCCGTTTTCACTAGAGGGTAGTGAAATCGTTAAAATAGTGGGAGTGAGATTCATAAAATAAATTTTTCCTATTTTATGTCTTAGTAAATTGCTTAAACAATCACTGATATTTGTCTGTTTCTTTTCAGTATTTCATAAGATGAATTCGCGTAATCCACTTTTCTCGATCCTCGAACAAAATAAGTTGACTGGCGCAAACTATACGGAATGGTTCCGTAAGTTGAAGATTGTCTTGACTTCGGAGAAGATGCTCTACGTGTTAGAAAAATCTCCTCCGAAGGAAGCACCAGCTGACGTAAGTCCGGAAGAGTTAGCCAAACTTGATACATGGTGGGACCATGATATCAAGGCCAAATGCTATATGCAAGCCTCGATGTCTGATGAACTCCAGAGGCGATTTGAGGACACCGTGAATGCTGCTGACATTCACGTACAACTCAAGGAACTTTTTGGGGCTCAATCGAGGGCTGAAAGGTTCGCTACTGTAAAGGAGCTAATGACGTGTCGCATGCGTGAAGGGACTTCGGTCCGTGATCATGGGGTACGAGTGATTTGGCTCATACAGAAGTTGGTAACCCTTGATTTGGTGTTGGAGCATGAACTCAACGTGGACTTACTACTTCTGTCTCTTCCTTCTTCGTTTGACGGATTTGTGGTGAATTTCAATATGAACAAGATAGAGGCCTCCCTTGAAGAGATGGTCAATATGCTTGTGACATATGAATCCACATTAAATAAGGATAAACCGGCTTTCTTGGTGGGCTCCTCTTCTTCTGCTAAGAAGGGGCCAAGTACAAAGGGTAAGAAACGTTCTGCCCCACCCAAGAAAATCGAACCAGAGAAGAAGTACAAGACAAAGGCTTCAAACATGGAAAAATCCAAGGATGTTTGCCATTACTACAAGAAGCCCGGTCATTGGAAGCGTAACTGCAAGGAATATCTAGAGCAGTTGCGAACTGCGAAGGGTATGTTCTATATTGAAATAAATGTTTCACTTAATACTACTTCTTGGGTATTGGATACCGGATGTGGATCTCACATTTGCAATAATTTGCAGGTGATGACAAGAAGTCACAGGCTTAGAATGGGTAAGACCCAGTTGAGGCTCGGAAATGGTTCCAGAGTTGAAGCTAAAGCTGTGGGAGATGTTTATTTATTTTTGCAGAACGGTTTTAAGTTACTTTTAAGAGATGTTTTATTTGTTCCGGATTTGATTAAAAACATTATTTCTGTTTCTATGCTTGATAGAGATGGTTATTCTTGCAATTTTGTGAATGGGATTTGCAATATTTACAAGAATGAATGTTTTATTGGAAATGGACAACTTGAAAACGATCTATACAACATAAAACTAAAAGACGTTCCAATAAATTATGTTGATAAACCGGCAACAACAAACAAAAGGAAAATCGATAGCCAAAACCCGGCAAACCTTTGGCACGCTAGGCTAGGTCATATTTCCTCAAGGAGGATGAACACGCTAGTGGGAGAGGGCATGTTTGATATGTCTGATATTAACTCTCTACCTACTTGTGAATCCTGCCTAAAAGAAAAAATGACTAAATCTCCTTTTAAGGGGAAACCTGAGCGTTGTCAAAATCTGTTGGATTTGATCCATACAGATGTTTGTGGTCCATTTAGAGTTGGTACTCAACATGGCCACACCTACTTCATTACCTTTACTGATGATTATTCAAGGTATGGGTATTTATATTTAATGAAATATAAGTCTGAAGCATTTGAAAAGTTCAAAGAATTCAAGGCTGAAGTAGAAAACAAGCTAGGTAAAAGTATTAAAGCACTTCGATCAGATCGAGGTGGAGAATACTTGAGTACCGAGTTTTTGGACTATCTGAAAGAGAATGGGATTCTCTCTCAGTGGACTCCTCCTATGACACCTCAGCTGAATGGTGTATCGGAGCGTCGTAATCAAACTTTGTTGGACATGGTTCGATCCATGATGAGCTTCACTGAGCTTCCACCTTCGTTTTGGGGCTATGCGCTTGAAACGGCGGTAATGTTGTTGAACAACGTCTACACTAAAGCAGTGGACAAAACACCATACGAGTTATGGAATGGCAAAGCTCCTAAGTATTCGTACTTGAGGATTTGGGGATGTCCTGCTTACGTGAAGCGGACAGTGGGAGATAAGTTGGATAGTCGATCCAGCTTATGTTATTTTGTAGGGTATCCGAAGAATTCAATCGGATATTATTTCTATTATCCTGCTGAAACAAAGGTGTTTGTTTCAAGGAATGCCACCTTCTTGGAGAAGGAGCTCTTATTGGATAAGAAAGGCGAGATGATGGAACTCGAAGAAATTCGAGAAGAACCCGAAATACAAAATAACGATCCTACACCTCAGGAACCATTGATAGACACGCCTGTACCTAGAAGATCCGAGAGGACTTCTAGACCTCCTATTCGATATGGTCTTCTTCTTGAAGGGGATCAAGATGAACCCGATGTTGGATGTGATCCAAGAAACTTCAAGGAAGCAATTTCTGATGCGGATTCAAATTTATGGCTTGAAGCTATGCAGTCGGAAATAGATTCGATGCATACAAACCAAGTTTGGTCTTTAGTAGATCCTCCCGATGGAATTGTTCCAATAGGGTGTAAATGGATCTACAAGAGAAAGCTTGGGCCTGATGGTAAGGTATTGACCTACAAGGCGCGATTGGTGGCAAAAGGTTATACTCAAAGACAAGGAGTTGACTATGATGAAACCTTTTCACCAGTTGCAATGTTCAAGTCCATAAGAATCCTTATTGTCATAGCTGCTTGGTATGACTATGAGATATGGCAAATGGATGTGAAGACTGCTTTTCTTAATGGAGACATTAAGGAAGAAATCTATATGAAGCAGCCTGAGGGGTACACATCCATGGGAAGCGAGCATAAGGTATGCAAGCTTCAGAGATCAATTTATGGTCTAAAACAAGCATCAAGAAGTTGGAACCAGAAATTTGATGAAACAATAAAGGATTTTGGTTTCATCAAGAACCCGAAGGAACCATGCGTGTACAAGAAAGTAGTTAAGGATGCTGTGACATTCTTAGTACTTTATGTTGATGACATCCTACTCATTGGGAATGACGTAGGGATGTTGCAGTCAACAAAGATATTGTTATCAGGTAGATTCTCGATGAAGGATTTGGGTGAGGCATCCTATATTCTTGGGATACAGATCTATAGAGATAGATCTAAGAGAATGATAGGACTCACTCAATCAATCAACCTACATCGACACCATATTGAAACGGTTTTCAATGGATGGGTCCAAGAGAGGACATCTACCCATGTGTCATGGAGTTTCTCTATCCAAGTCTATGTGTCCCAAGACGGATGAAGAGATAGAGAAAATGACACATGTACCATATGCGTCAGCCATAGGTAGTATCATGTATGGGATGATATCTACCAGACCGGATGTAGCATTTGCTCTGAGTGTCACAAGCAGATATCAAGCTAATCCCGGTCAAATGCATTGGAAAGCCGTGAAGGACATTCTTAAGTACTTACGAAGGACTAAGAATATGTTCATGGTATATGGAGGAAGAGAACTAAAATTGGAAGGCTATACCGACTCTAGCTTCCAAAGTGACGTGGATGACTCGAAGTCAACCTCTGGATTTGTGTTCATGCTCAATGGCGGTGCTGTCTCTTGGAAGAGTTCCAAGCAGGATACCACAGTGGATTCCACCACTGAGGCAGAATACATTGCAGCATCAGCTGCTACTAAAGAGGCCGTTTGGATGAGGAATTTCGTCCAAGAGTTGGGCGTCATTCGTGAAGTTGTTGGTCCAGTCCCGGTGTACTGTGAAAACACGGGTGCCATTGCTCAGGCAAAGGAACCAAGGTCTCATCAAAGATCCAAACACGTACTGAGGAAATACCACATCATCCGGGAGATTGTGGAAAGAGGAGACATCACTGTCGAAAGAGTGGCCTCTGCAGACAATATCGCTGATCCACTTACTAAGCCCTTGCCAGGACCATTATTTGACAAACATCGCGAAGCAATGGGTCTACGTAGTATGACTAGTTGGCTTTAGGGCAAGTGGGAGATTGAAAGAGTGGGTGCCCGGTGAGCCAACTTGTGGCTAAGGGCTTTGATGACTCTTTGTATAAACAATCTTTTGTTTAATATTATTTACACTTTTATTAATGGCAATGACTTTATCTTTCTTCATATTGTTATATTGTGATATACTATTGTTGTTTTGATAAAGACCTTGAATATACTATAGTGTATGTAAGATGTGGTAGAACATGGGGATGTCTATCATGAAACACATCTTATAGTCACTGTATATTCTAAACTGTTCCTAGTCGATTGAGCCGTCCGATAATAAGGATAAGGATCGCTCAAGTTTGAGACTAGCATTTGCGATGCAGAGTACCACGTTTCATTGGTAAGGAACATAGAGATGTTCGAAGCATGCAAATGGATATTCATACGATGAATGATCGAACTACCCTATCCGGACTTTCCAAGTGGTTATCACTTATCGAGTGGATAAAGTCCGCGGTTTTGGTTGTACACCATTAGTCCTTACTACTTGAAACATCATTGAGACTCTATATGCTAGTACTGTGCTTTGACTCGTTTACCGACTCTATTGGGGTCATCAGGTGTCGGGATTGGGTACAGTTACAACACATATAGGAGTCGATGCTTTGTTGTCAAGGATTCACCACATACTTACAAGTGTGGATATCCTATGCGATCTGAGGAGATATTAGTGTGACGAGTCTCTGGCCAGAGTACATGATGTGTTTTAAGAAATGGTTTCTTAGTAACACATGCGATGTCACTATTTGATCTTCAAGATGTATTGCATAGTTATCGAATCTCGATATACCAATGGTTGTTGATTCGATCGGGATATATGGATGAAGGGACCGTACTGTACGCTAACCAAAATCTATTGGTTCTTGTAGGCACTATCAGTGATACCTAGGGAATCATGGGGCGATGTTGCTAGGCGCTCTTACCATGATTCGATGGGCAAGTCGGAAATTGTTGTTCCGAGTCACAAGGAGTTGTGAGCCTACGGCTAGCTGTATCCCTGAACCATTGAGGGTCACACAGTGTAATGGATTTTTAATCCCCGTTGAGATAGTTAAATTTAAAGAGTTAAATTTAATGAACAAAGAAGTTGGACTTCTTAATTATGAGTAGAGGAGTAAGATTTCCTAAAATGACATAGGGATGAACATTTTTGGAAATCACTGAATTCGGATTCAGAAAAATTTATCTTGACTTTAAAAGGTGCAGAAATGGTTTCTGTGCACATTGGTGAAATCGGTTTATCAATCGGAGTCACGATGAATTTTATATTAATTTCTGAACATGCGGGCTTTGCTTGTCGGGCTTGAACTTATGACTAATGGGCCCTAAGCTGTTAGTGGCATACATTATAAATAAGTTATTGCAGTACAGAAATTAGACACAACAGGCATAATTTTCGAAATTAACTAGGGTTTTGAGACCTAGTGGCCGCCGCCCCCCTCTCCCCTCTCTGCTCGAAAAACCCAGCCTGTGAATTTTGAATTTGCAGTCTGGTTTAACGGATCAAATTCGTTAATCTCTTCGTAGAAACTTCTGATAGATTTTCTAGTGCAATCTATTAGAGGGATTAAATATCCGTTTGTGGACCTGATTGAAGAACAGTTCGTCCATCATTTCCAGGGATATACAACAAGAGCAGAGCAATCTGTTGGTGTCCAAAATCTCGATTCGAGATTAAAGGTAAAAATTTATAATCGTTATTTAATTTTTACACACACAATTTAATCGTAAGGTTTTGATACCCATTATGGAATCGTTCCATATAAAATTTTTAAACTTCCGCTGCACCGGGTATCAATCCTGATTGATCTGATCGCCGCATTCTCCAACAGAGGACACATCCTCAACATCTTTTTGAATCATGTAATGCAATGACTCACCATCTTTCTGTCGGAATGAGATCATTTCTGAAAATAGTTGCGCCATCTTAGTAGGTGGGTGATCGCTTAAATCGGTGTCTACTAGAAAGTATACTAGGTCAAGCAATAGTAAAGTGGATAGAGAGTCCAAGTATCGATCCTACAGGAACTGTAGTCAATTCTCAAGAATTAATTATTTAGTTTAATCTAGACAGAATAATAAAAAGGAGTATGAATTGAATAAAATAAGAATTTAAAATAATAAATAATTATGAAATTAACTAAAAACTAGAAATCAATAATAATTCTAAATTAAATAAGCCAACCAAGACACACGTAGGTACCGAACAAATCATGTAGTTAACTCAGGACTCAGATTTAAATCTTAAATTACGGTGAATTCTCCTAACTTGTTTAAAGGTTTATTTTTAGAACAATTAAACCTATTCAAATATTGATGGATTAAATTTCATAATTCTAATCAAACTCAAATGCATTAAGAACTGTGAGAATCAAGTTAACACCTAAAACCGCACGATAAAATCGAATACTGTTTCTAGTCAATTTTGCCTCGTGTTAATTATTAGAGTGATCGAAATAAATTCCTCCTCTATCAACTTAGAATCGATTAACATTGTAACGCCCCGTTTTTATATTAAATGAGTTTATTTGAGTTAATTGGAGATTATAGAGTTCACGAGCCGACTTGATTTTGATCAGGGTCCTTTTTGCAAAATTTGGTTTTTTTAGGGACTAAAACGCAATTATCAGTTTTCATAGTTATTTATAAGGGAAATGGCTTATTCTATTCACTCATCTTCTTCCCTTAGCCGCCTCCCCTCCATTGAAACACTTCCAATTTTTCTCCAAGCTCCCAGATTTCAGTCCGAGCTCGATCCGGCCGTTGGAATTTATTTCTGAAGGCATATTATCGATCACTGCAGTGAGAGCTCTGTTATATTGTAAGTTCTTCTACGATCGGATACATTCTAGTTTTTGGATGTTGTTAGAATCATTTGAGATTCGAGTATGTTGTTCTAGACAGAGTTTTGATCTTTTATTATCTGTCGGTTTTGAATTAGAGCGACGTTCGGATTTGTTATGATTTTTGGAAGCCTTTTTCGAAAATGTGGATTTTGAGATTGATGGGTTTGCTTTGTTATTGTTGTTTTGGGCATTGAAATAAGGTTATATCGGTATTCAACTGCTGTCTGCATTTCCGGTTTGTTCAGTTTATAGCCGTTATGCCGTCGGTTTGAGTTTGGAGATTTCGAACCATTTTTGTATTGATTAAAGCTTTGGCTTGTGAGTGATCATGGTTGTTGATCAACTCTTGTGTTCGTACAGATTCGTTGGAGTTTGTCGAGCCCTGTGTTAGCAGCATTGTTCGTCGGGAGTTGGACGAAGAACGGTGAAGAGATTTCCTTGAATCATTGTTTGTTGCTTAGGTTGTATAGTTGTTGATACAATCTTTTGGTTGTAGCTTATCCAGAGTTCGAGCTACTGCATTGAAAAGTAAAAGCAGTCATCGTCGCGGGATAGCATACTCGGGACAGTTGGTTCTCGAGTTTTCCCTTTCAAATCACATATTGCATCAATACTTGTTCTAGCATGTGGAACTTTTATTTGTTGGTTGATTGAGTTTCGTTATGTGACTTTTGCTTATATTTATGCTATGCATTCATCTTGAGCCTACGTTGATTCAGCGGGCAGAACCGCCCTTTTTGTTTGGACGTTTGGGAACTATGATTGAGTGGCCTAGGTCGTAGTCGTATCGCCTAGTGCTAGCATACTCATTATGGTTGCTCAAAGTCTAGAGGAGTGAGATATGTGGCACCACCTCGATTGGGAGAGTCGGTGAGTCGTCACATGATCTCATCCTCGGGATCCCAAAAGCACAGCAGAAATCCTTTGTTTATCAGATTTGATATCCCGGTTTAAAGACATGCATTTAATTACGTTGTTATTGATTGTGTTGTTGTCTCGAAAGCATGTTTATTGTTGTATTACTTGATATGTTGCTTTTACTGGGATCATCATTCTCACCGGTTATCCGGCTGTTGCTTTGTTTTGTATGTGTACTTGGAAACAAGAAGGGCAGGATCAAGTCAGCATAGACCTGGTTAGCGTCCAGAGCAAGAGATAGAATTGAGACTCGTTTAGAAGTCGAATCAGCATGTCAACCTAGTTATGTTTTGCGAACATGTTTAGTCATTCGAACTTCTCGTAATTGTTTTGTAAGCAAGAATCGATGTAGGTACTACCGTATTGAATGTTTCTCTTCCCTAAACCTTACTTGTATTGTTATTGGCATGTCAAATACTTTTAATGCAAGTGTTTAGGTTTTGATTGAGTTTATTTCAGTGCCATAACTCTTCTGGGCGAGAGGACGGCGCGGGCGCGCGGTTGTTGGCGCGGGCGCGCGGCCTCTTTGCAAGGTATGGGCGCGGGCTCTCTTGCTTAGAGCGCGGGCGCGCTAGTTTTTGCGCAGCATCAGCGCGGGTGCGCTGGTTTTAGCGGAGATTAGGCGCGGGTGCGCTGATGTCAGCGCGGGCGCGCGAGCTTTCTTTTAAAAAAAAATATTATTGGTTTCTTGTTTACTTATCGGTTTTTGTCTGATATTAGTTGATTAGAAACGAGGTCTCACATTAAGTGGTATCAGAGAGATAAGATTCTTGGTTGAACTAGAGTGAGCGGGTAGATCGAGTCTGCGTGTATTGGCTCCTCGCATGTGTTTGAATTATTTTAGCTGTATAATTAATTCCATGCGATCATGCTTTATTGTTGAGAATTATTTGAATTACATGGTTATGTGATTTACTTTTATAAAGCATGATCTACTTGAGATATAACTGCTTATGTTATCGACTGGTATCCGGTTTTTCTGAGCGGTTGTAAAGGGGCACCGGTTGTAGCGATTGAGATATCTTATGCCCTAACCTTTGTTATTCAGATGGGTCCTCGTCGAGTGATAAATAGAAACACACTGCCAGTTATACCTGCGACTGAGCAAGCTAGCACTAAAGTTGATCAGTTGGATGCTTCAGCAACGCCTATGGAAACCTTGCTGAAGAGGTTTCAGTCGTTCAATCCACCGTTATTGATGGGTTCAGAAAATCCAGTTGACTGTGAAAATTGGTTGGATGATATCGATCAGCTGTTCGATTCCATTGATTACACCGATGACCGCCGAATCAGGTTAGTCATTCATCAGCTCCGTGGGGTTGCTAAGAGCTGGTGGATCATGACAAAGAAAGCAATGGAGAGTAGAGGTATGGAAGTTACTTGGACTCTTTTTAAATCTGAATTTTATAAGCGGTTTTTCCCTATCTCGTATCGCAAAGATAAGGGAGCAGAGTTTGCCAATCTGAGGCAAGGGAATCTGAATATTGAAGAGTACGTGGCTAAGTTTGATAGTCTGTTGCATTTTGCACCGCAAATTGCCAGAGATGAAGAAGCTAAGGCAGATCAGTTCATCAATGGTTTGAACCCCGACGTCTTCACGTTGGTAAACACCAACAGGCCTAACAACTTTTCGGATGCCATGAATAACGCAAAGGGAGCAGAAGCAAACTTGTGGAGGCAAAGAGGTAACCAGGTAGCACCTCAGCAAAAGAGGCAGTATCAGAACCCACCATCTCAGTATCAGAATCAGCCACCTCAGCATCAGAACCAGCAGCAAAGGTATGAAGGTGGAAACAGTGGGGGAAACAGAAAAGATCAGTACAAAGCAAGAGGTAAACAGTTCAAGAGGCAGGGGAAAAGTTCGTCTAGTTCCAGTGGTTCTCGACAGTTTGGTTCAGGACAAAGCTCTGGATCATCATCCTTGTACTGCAGCAAGTGTGGAGGAAGACACTCACCGGATCAGTGTGTGGGAGTCTTTGGCAATTGTAACACCTGTCAGCAACCAGGACACTTCTCTAAGGTGTGCCCACAGCGTAACAGAGATAGAGCTCAGAGTGGGAGTTCGTCTAGACCTGCAGCTAAACCCGAGAGGCAGTCTTCTGCAGTGCACTCTTTCCAGCCTCAGCAGCAGAACAGACAGGGAGGTAACTCCAGTGCAAATCAGCCTCCGAGACAACAAGCATGAGTCTTTGCTCTGACAGAGGATCAGGCTCAAGCAGCACCTGACGATGTTATAGCAGGTAACTGTTCAATTTTCGGTTATTCTGCTCATGTATTGATAGATACAGGTGCTTCCCATTCCTTTATCTTTGAGAAATTTGTGTTATTGCATGCTTTGCCTACTGAGTTGTTGCCTACTATAGTAGCTGTTACTTCACCTTTGGGTGGAGGAATTGTTTCTGTCAGACTAGTCAGGAATTGTGAACTTTGTTTTGAGGGGAATTTGTTAGAATTCGACTGTATTGTGCTTGGACTGTCAGATTTTGATTGTATTGTCGGTATAGATGCTTTGACCAAGTACAGGGCAACAGTTGATTGTTTTCTAAAGGTTGTCAGGTTCAGACCTGAATTGGCAGATGAGTGGAAATTCTTTGGTAAGGGTTCTCGATCTAGAATTCCTTTGATTTCAGTGTTATCTATGACTCGTTTGTTACAGAGAGGTGCAGAAGGATTTTTGGTTTATGTAGTTGATGTACTGAAATCTAGACCAGCTTTGGTAGATTTACCAGTGGTTAGATATTTTGCTGATGTGTTTCCGGAAGATGTTCCTGGATTGCCACCTATGCGAGAGATCGAATTCAGCATCGATTTGGTGCCAGGTACTCAACCTATTTCCAAAGCTCCTTATCGTATGACACCTATTGAACTGAGAGAGTTGAAGGAGCAACTTGAAGATTTGATTGCCAAGGGATACATCAGACCTACTGTATCGCCTTGGGGTGCTCCTGTGCTGTTTGTTTGGAAGAATGATGGTTCTATGCGGCTTTGTATCGACTACCGTCAGTTGAATCAGGCTACAGTTAAGAACAGGTATCCTTTACCCCGAATAGATGACCTTTTTGATCAGCTGCAGGGTTCTTCTTTCTATTCTAAGATTGATCTGAGGTCAGGCTATCATCAGCTGAGAGTGCGAGAGGAAGATGTTCCTAAGACCGCATTCAGAACGAGGTATGGTCACTTTGAGTTTATAGTCATGCCATTTGGTTTGACTAATTCACCCTTGGTTTTTATGGGTTTGATGAACCGTATCTTTCAGCGTTATTTAGATGAGTTCGTCATTATCTTTATCAATGATATTCTTATATTTTCGAAGAACCGTACTAACCATGTAGAGCACTTGAGGACCGTACAGAAAATTTTGCGAGTTGAGCAGTTGTTTGCCAAGTTGTCTAAGTGTGAATTCTGGTTGGATCGAGTTGTCTTTCTCGGTCATATTATTTCTGGAGATGGGATTTCTGTCGATCCCAGCAAGATTGAAGAGGTTATGAATTGTCCTAGACCGACATCAGTACCTGAGATCCGAAGCTTCATGGGTTTAGCGGGTTATTATCGCAGATTCATCGAGGGTTTCTCGTCTATTGCCAAGCCAATTACCCAACTAACTCAGAAGAATGCGCCTTTTGCCTGGACTTCAGATTGTGAGGCTAGCTTTGTTGATCTGAAGAGGAGACTGACCAGTGCTCCGATTATTTCTATTCCGAAGGGTACTGGAGGTTTTACAGTCTATTGTGATGCTTCTAACCGAGGCTTGAGTTGTGTTCTTATGCAGCATAAGCATGTGATAGCGTATGCATCGAGGCAACTGAAACCGCACGAGACTCGTTATCCGGTTCATGATCTTGAACTAGCTGCGATTGTATTTGCTCTGAAGATCTGGCGTCACTATCTTTATGGTGAGTCTTTCGAGATCTTTTCTGATCATAAGAGCCTTAAGTATTTGTTTTCACAGGCAGAGCTGAATATGAGACAGAGAAGATGGTTAGATCTGTTGAAGGATTTCGACTGCGAAATCAAGTATTATCCTGGAAAGTCGAACGCAGTTGCAGATGCCTTGAGCCGAAAGCTATGTTCTTTATCTCTTTCTACTATCGGTGTTTCTCAGTTGATCGATGATTGTTGCACTTCTGTTTTAGAGTTTGAAACAGATAGGGAGACTATCAGAGTGTTTGCTATTCAAGCCAAACCAGAGTTGTTTGTTGCAATCAGAGAAGCACAGAAGTCTGAGCCGAGCATTCAGGTTTCAGTAGAGAAAGTCAGATCTGGGCATCAGTCTGAATTCCAGGTTAGAGATGATGTTTTGTTTGTGAATAACCGTATTGTTGTGCCTGATATTTCGGAGTTGAGACAGTGTATTCTTCGAGAGTCTCATTGCAGTCGGTTTAGTATTCATCCTGGAGGTCGTAAGATGTACAACGACCTGAAGAACCAGTTCTGGTGGAAGAGAATGAAGAGCGATGTTGCGAGGTTTGTATCTCGGTTTTTGAACTGTCAGCAAGTAAAAGCAGAACGGAAGCGACCAGGAGGTCTGTTGCACAGTCTATCTATTCCTGAATGGAAGTGGGATCACATTTCCATGGATTTTGTCACGAAGCTACCACGATCCGTTCGAGGATGCGATGCCATTTGGGTAGTGATCGACCGATTGACGAAGTCTGCGTGTTTTATTCCGTACAGGATGACGTATCGTCATGATCAGATGGCTGAGTTGTATGTTAGCAATGTTGTGAGATTGCATGGTGTGCCGAAGTCGATCGTTTCAGACAGAGATCCTAGATTCACTTTTCACTTTTGGCATAGTCTTCAGGGGGCACTTGGTACTCGATTGCATCTGAGTACAGCTTATCACCCTCAGACTGATGGACAGTCAGAGCGGACTATCCAGACGTTAGAGGATATGCTGCGAGCGGTAGTGCTAGACTTTGGCACTAGTTGGCAGGATTCTTTGCCTCTTGTCGAGTTTTCTTACAACAACAGCTTCCAAGCGAGTATCGGTATGGCGCCTTTTGAGGCTTTGTATGGTAAGAAGTGCCGATCTCCGTTGTTTTGGGATGATTTGTCCGAGTCACCAGATTTGGGACCGGAGATGCTTAGAGATATGGCAGAGCAGGTTAAGATCATTCAAACCAGAATGAAGTCAGCTCAAGATAGGCAGGCGAAGTATGCGAATGCCAGGCGTAGACCTCTGAGTTTTGATCAGGGAGACCGAGTCTTCCTGAAGATTTTTCCGTTCAGAGGCACTGTCAGATTCGATAAGAGAGGGAAGTTATCTCCGAGATTCATCGGGCCGTACGAGATTCTCGAGAAGATAGGCGATCTTGCCTACAGACTTGAAATTCCTCCGTCTTTATCTGGTATTCACGACGTTTTTCACGTCTCTATGCTGCGAAAGTATCATCTAGATCCTTCTCATATTCTTCAGCCTGACGAAGCCGAGTTAGACGAGACTCTGAGCTACTTTGAGCGACCGCTTCAAATCCTTGATCGGAAGGAGAAACAGCTCAGAACCAAGTTGATTCCGTTGGTGAAAGTGCAGTGGAGCCGTCACGGAGTCGAGGAAGCAACTTGGGAGACAGAATCTGACATGAGACAGCGATTTCCAGAGTTATTTGGATGAAGTGAGTTCTTCTTACTGTCTTTAGTTCTTTATTCTATCTTATGAGTTGTGATTCTAGTTGATTTCGAGGACGAAATCTCTTCTTAGTAGGGGAGAAGTGTAACGCCCCGTTTTTTTCTTAAATGAGTTTATTTGAGTTAATCGGAGATTATAGAGTTCACGAGCCGACATGATTTTGATCAGGGTACTTTTTGCAAAATTTGGATTTTTCAGGGACTAAAACGCAATTATCAGTTTTCATAGATATTTATAAGGGAAATGGCTTATTCAATTCACTCATCTCCTTCCCTTAGCCGCCTCCCCTCCATTGAAACACTTCCAACGTTTCTCCAAGCTCCCAGATTTCAGTCCGAGCTCGATCCGGCCGTTGGAATTTATTTCTAAAGGCAGATTATCTATCACTGCAGTGAGAACTCTGTTATATTGTAAGTTCTTCTACGATCGGATACATTCTAGTTTTTGGATGTTGTTAGAATCATTTGAGATTTGAGTATGTTGTTCTAGACCGAGTTCTGATCGTTTATTATTTGTCGGTTTTGAATTAGAGCGACGTTCGGATTTGTTATGATTTTTGGAAGCCTTTTTCGAAAATGTGGATTTTGAGATTGATGGGTTTGCTTTGTTATTGTTGTTTTGGGCATTGATATGAGGTTATATCGGTATTGAACTGCTGTCTGCATTTCCGGTTTGTTCAGTTTATAGCCGTTATGCCGTCGGTTTGAGTTTTGGAGATTTCGAACCATTTTTGTATTGATTGAAGCTTTGGCTTGTGAGTGATCATGGTTTTTGATCAACTCTTGTATTCTTACAGATTCGTTGGAGTTTGTCGAGCCCTGTGTTAGCATCATTGTTCGCCGGGAGTTGGATGAAGAACGGTAAAGAGATTTCCTTGAACTGTTGTTTGTTGTTTAGGTTGTATAGTTGTTGATACAATCTTTTGGTTGTAGCTTATCCAGAGTAGGAGCTACTGCATTGAAAGGTAAAAGCAGTCATCTTCGCGGGATAGCATACTCGGGACAGTTGGTTCTTGAGTTTTCCCTTTCAAATCACATATTGCATCAATACTTGTTCTAGCATGTGGAACTTGTATTTGTTGGTTGATTGAGTTTCGTTATGTGACTTTTGCTTATATTTATGTTATGCATTCATCTTGAGCCTACGTTGATTCAGGCGGGCAGAACCGCCCTTTTTGTTTGGACGTTTGGAAACTATGATTGAGTGGCCTAGGTCATAGTCGTATCTCCTAGTGCTAGCATACTCATTATGGTTGCTCAAAGTCTAGAGGAGTGAGATATGTGGCACCACCTTGATTGGGAGAGTCGGTGAGTCGTCACATGATCTCATCCTCGGGATCCCAAAAGCACAGCAGCAATCCTTTGTTTATCAGATTTGATATCCCGGTTTAAAGACATGCATTTCATTATGTTGTTATTGATTGTGTTGTTGTCTCGAAAGCATGTTTATTGTTGTATTACTTGATATGTTGTTTTTACTGGGATTATCATTCTCACCGGTTATCCGGCTGTTGCTTTGTTTTGTATGTGTACTTGGCAACAGGAATGGCAGGATCAAGTCAGCATAGACCTGGTTAGCATCTAGAGCAAGAGATAGGACTTGTTTAGAAGTCGAATCAGCATGTCAACCTAGTTATGTTTTGCGAACATGTTTAGTCATTCGAACTTCTCGTAATTGTTTTGTAAGCAAGAATCGATGTAGGTACTACCGTATTGAATGTTTCTCTTCCCTAAACCTTACTTGTATTGTTATTGGCATGTCAAATACTTTTAATGCAAGTGTTTAGGTTTTGATTGAGTTTATTTCAGTGCCTTAACTCTTCTGGGCGAGAGGACGGCGCGGGCGCGCGGCCTCTTTGCGAGGTATGGGTGCGGGCGCTCTTGCTTAAAGCGCGGGCGCGCTAGTTTTTGCACAGCATCAGCGCGGGCGCGCTGATGTCAGCGAGGGCGCGCGAGCTTTCTTTTAAAAAAAAATATATTTTATTGGGTTCTTGTTTACTTATCGATTTTTGTCTGATATTAGTTGATTAGAAACGATGTCTCACAAACATGCAAGCAAACAATTGGCCAGATCATTCACAAGACAAATATAAATCTAATAATCAATAATATAAAATCAAATCTGAAAATCCCAAACAAACATTCAAGTTTTCTACATAGATTTGTTAGGCCCAATCACGTGGCCTTGGTTGAAGAAAATCTAATCAATAATTGAAAACAAAATTCAAACAAGTTTAATAATCAAAAGAGAAGAAAGAAAGAAAAACTCGATTGGAGCGTTCTTCAATCTCCAAGCTTCCGCCTAGCCGCCTCTTCTATCGTGTGATCTCCCCCCTTTCATCTGCTGTTAAGTCCTCTTTTACATGGCTTTGAAAGCCCATAAAATAAAGCCCGCAAAATAAGACTTTTAATTGCCAAAAATTCTAATTTTCTGATCTGCGCGATATCTTACTCGAGCGGTATAAAATCCCGCTCGAGCAAGCAAATTTCTGCCCAAAAAATGTATTTTTCCAGCCCAGGTCTCGCTCGAGCGATAAACAATTCCCGCTCGAGCGAGCGAGTTTCTATCCAGCGCACAGCGTTTTTAAAAATTTCATATCTATTGTTCTAGCCGTCGGATCAATCCGAAATTTGCACAACAACTTTAAAACATCTTGAACTTTAATTTGGATGGTGGAGATAGGATTTGGTTCCCTCTAGAAATAAAAACGTAATTTTGACCATTGTTGCTCTGTAAATCATTCATGTGGCTCTTTTCTTGCTCCAAAAATCATGATTTCTTCTCAAATTCCTGAAAAAATCAACCCGGAGAGCGAAATGCACATGCATGAGATTAATTATAAATAAAAACATATAAAAAAAACAAGAAATCATATGAATGCATGCCAAATAAACCTAAAAATAACACAAAATAATGCACACAAAATGCACTTTTTAACACCCTCATACTTAAACCTTGCTCGTCCTCAAGAAAGACATATGACAAACAAACACAAAACACAAACAAAAGTAGAAACGATTTATGGCAAGTGTCAACCTCAGAGAATTTTTATTGTCAACTAAAAAACACAAATGCTCTCAAATACACCTTCGATATAGCGTGAACGTGTGTGTGTGCAATGTTAATCCAGTTACATGCAACTTAGAAAGAATCCGTTTTAAGACTGCTTAGCGACCTAAGAACACATCAATGCAAGAGTCACTCACATGCATCCATTTCTTCCAATTACCTCTAACAAACACACCTTCCTTGATATTATTTTTACGCACCGTCGGATTTTGCACCCGACATTTTTAAGCCCCAATAATTACCCGCAAAGTTAGCTATAACTGTGATAGGATTCAAATTTTAATCCCCTTGTCTATAGCCCGGATGGAGCGTCAATCCTATTTAACCCGCAAAATTAGTTTCTAACCAGTCGATTAGGATTTATCAACCCCTTGTCAGAAACTCAGATGGAATTGTTATTAATTTTCAAAAACCAAATTAATTTTTTTAAGAAAAGTAACCCCATTTAATCCGCAAACTTAGCCAAGGACAAGGTAACTAGGATTTCAATTCCTTGTTCATGACCCAGATGGAGTTTAATTTTTCAAAAAAATTTCATCGATTTCACTTTTTCAAATTTTTTGATGCGCCCAAGATCATAAGTGCAATTGTTAGAGGATCATAGAATTCAAAAGACACAGTTAAGATCGCTTAGCACCTAGTTCCATGCAATGATCAAACAAACAGAAACTTAATCAATTTTTTCGCTACAATTCACTGGTCTAAAATGAGTGCTTAAAAATATTTACGGTTCAACCTACAGTTTCTCATGTCATGTCAAGAGCAAAAACAATTTTTTTTAACTTCATATCATCATTGGCTCCCATTCATCATCCTACTTAACACACATGCAAACAATTTACGAAAACGAACGAAACACAAAAAACACGAAACAAACTATATGCAATGATCATAAGCGATTACGATAATTCAACACAAACATAACAAACACTGAAATAAACTAGTCTACCCCCCATACTTATTCAAAGCATTTCCCTCAATGCTTTAGAAACAATGAACAGACTGCAAAACAAACACACAAATGCAAGACAAAAAAAACACAATGAAAACAAAAATAACACTCCCCTGGTCTATGATTCCACATCCTCCTCCGGCTGTAGAACTCCAACAACAACTTCATTTATCAGGGCAACCTATTGAACATGAAAAGCGACGGGTAAGGCGTTGGATTAGCAAAAGATAATAAAAAATAAACATAAAAAGAACAATAAAAAAAATATAAAAGAAAGAAAACACTGGGTTGCCTCCCAACCAGCGCTAAGTTTATAGTCTATTGCCCGACTTTGCAGTAGCAGCCATCAAAGAGCGGTTGCCACCCATGGTAAGAATCATACGACTCTACGTATGGGTCTTGATTTCATGCGCCCTCAAGTTTGGCGTGATATTGACATGAGAAACTCATCGGTCCAACAAAACTCAGCATGAAATTTTTATTTTGGAAGGAGACTCCGAATCTAGGTGATAAGTGTATTTTATACACTTAATTTATATATGATTTTAATTATTAATTGCTTGTTTCGAGCAGATTTATGTTGTGTTGTGTTGTTTTTGTGCTTGCAGAGACTTATTGATTTTATTTGGAAAAGTGAAAAAATGAGAATTTAGAAAAGAAAATTAAAGGAAAAGAATTGAAGAAAGGAAAAGAAGAGAAGAAAGAAAGGAACGATCAGATCATGTGAGGAACAGTTGCTGGGCTTTCCTTTAATGGGCCACAAAAGATTAGCGCTAAAGTTTAGCGCTTGAGAAGAGCAAACGCGCGTCTATTTTGTTGAAGTGAGAGATTTCTGGCAGACCTTTATACGCGCCCGCCTGGCTTGAGAAGCGCCCGCGCGTCGCCAATTCTAAACTTGGAAATTTTTATCGGAATGAAAGTTTTTATTTTCTTGGGATTTATTCTTGGGCTTTTGCACAACGATATAAAAGAGATTTTTATCAGATGAAGGAAAAATCCGCCACACACTAAAACACTACACATCAGAGATAGGTTTTGATCATGTGATTTGCAGAAGAATTTCTGGAGCTTATCTGAAGAACAAAGACGGAGTTCGATAGACCGGACACGGCGTCGACGACGGATTTGTTTCTTATCTTTTATTTAATTCTGAATATGTTTGGATTTTTGAACATGTTTTATTTTATTCAGAATTTTATTATGAACTAAATTTTTATAGTCTAGAGGTCGGATGGAACCTGGTGTAGACACTTTCATGAATTCTGGATTTTATTGAATTGAGTTTCTTCTAGATTAGTTGTTTTTCTAGAATTGATTGTCTTTTCAATTATCTGATCAATAATTTATTTGTAATATTTATTTGAAATCTGGAACTTGGGAGAGGAGATTTTGAATATGACAAATAGAAAATACACTGTTAATTATTTATATCGCTCGGGAGAGTGTATAACTTTAACAGAGCTTTTAAAGAGAACATAGTTTTGAATTGATCATTGCAAGTAGATTCTTAATAGGGATATTGGAATTGAATTGTAGTTGATATATTTTATTCGGCACTCGGGAGAGGGAATAATACACTTAAGTGTTCTTGGCTATTAATTGATTGAATTTCATGAAGATTAATTAATTAGGATTGATTGTTGTTGAAACCAGGTGAAATCTATACCTCTAGACCATTTTTCTCTGATTGATTTTTAATCTGAAAGTTGTGTGCGTGCTTTTAAATCTCTTAATTATTTTATTTTTATTGCAAAATTCTCAAAGTTTGATTTTCTAGATAAAGTTTAGACTATTTTAATTACAAGTACTGAATATTTTCATTTTACTCCCTGTGGGATCGATATCTGATTTTATCACTATATTAAAACTTGACACTCTTACGCTTGCGAGGATTTTTCATAACAAGTTTTTGGCGCCGTTGCCGGGGAGTAAATTTTGATTAGTTTTTAGTCTTGTTACCAATTAGTCTAGATTTTAATTTATATTTTTTTTAATTTTATTTTAAGTTACTAATTAATTTTTTCTTATTTTTAATTGTAGTTTATGCGACGATCTCAAAGTGCAAATTCTCTACTTTTTGATCTGGAGATCGAGCGAACTGCACGTGCTTTGAAAAGAGAAAGAAGAGAAGAAATTAATAACATGGCTGAAGAGAATGTGAATCAAGCTCCCCTGGTGCCAATCAGAGATCACTTTAGGCTAGTAATCCAGGCTCATTATTCTGGAATCGCTCGAGGAACTTTCAATGCCAACAACTTTGAGTTGAAGCCGGCCTTAATCGACATGGTTCAGCAGAACCAATTCAATGGAACTGCCACAGCTGATCCTCACTTACACTTGCGCACTTTTCTAGAGATTACTGATACTATTAAAATAAATGGTATGTCTGAGGATACTATTCGCTTACGCTTGTTTCCGTTTTCTTTCAGGGATCAAGCCAGAAGTTGGTTGCAGTCACTGCCGCTTGGAAGCATTACTAATTGGGAGGGGATGGCCGAAAAATTTCTTGCAAAATATTTTTCACCTGCCAAAACCACCCAACTGAAGATAGAGATCAGCACATTTAGCCAGATGGACTCTGAACAGCTCTATGAGGCATGGGAAAGGTATAAAGAATTACTTAGACGTTGTTCTAACCACAATTTTGCAGATTGGGAACAGATCGAGTGGTTTTACAACGGACTGAATGCGCCTACGAGAATGAATGTGGATTTTGCGGCTGGAGGTACTATATTTGCGAAGGATCATGTTCAAGCTTATGATATGTTGGAGGAGATGACGGTCAATAGTTTTCAATGGCCATCTGAGCGTATAGGAGTAAAGAATCCAGCTGGAGTGTATGTTGTGGATCCTCTCACGTCTATCACTGCTCAATTATCTGCACTGACTACACAGGTAGCTTCTTTGAATAAGATTCATGTTGCAGATTCAACTAGAGTTGAAGGATCACATGCCATAGAGGAAGTTAATTATATTTCTCCTAATGGATACCGAGGTTATGGAGATTACAAAGTGATAAGCACGAATTTTATAGCTTACTTGGCACTTTATTTTGTCGTATTCGTGCTTATCTGGCATTTATATTCCGAGTTTTGTGCATAAATCGTCATATTTTCTATATTTGTAGGTTTGACTAAGATTTGAGAAGAACTTAATATTGAAGAAAAAGTCAAACAATTCAATGCCACGTTGGATCTTGGCCGGAGAACATGGAAAAATCTTAAGTCGCCAAGATAATTGAAGGAAGGAAATAGCACGGACCCTGTGCATACTTTGGAAGAGGGTCCGTGCATGTTCGATGCAAAAGACATTGGAAGAAAAATAATACACGGACCCCGTGCACATTCTGGAAAAGGGTTTGTGCACCATCGGCTTTTGAGATGTTCGTCATAGAAAAATGCACGGACCCCGTGCACATTCTGGAAGAGGGTCCTTGTGGCTTCGTAAAATGTTTGGGCTAGAGTTTTTAATGCACGGACCTAGGCACGGACCATGTCCGGGGTCCGTGTACATCGCAAATATGGAAAAAAATAATTCGCGCAGAATTTGGGAATTTTGGAACTCTGATTATTTTGGGCTACATTGGATATTATTTTGGACGATAAAAGAGGAGGTATAAAAGGGAATCAAGCCCTAATTAGAGAGGACTTTTGAACTTCTGATTTTTTAGACTCATAAATTTTGGAGAGATTTTCGGGATTTGATGGCTGGAGCTTGGAAGAGAAGAAACGCGCAATGCAAGCAAGATTCGGCACTATTGCTGAGAATTTTCTTTTCCTCTTTTTCTGTTTTATTTTATTATGAATTCAAACATGAAAATTTTGTTTGATTTTATTATTATGGAGTAGTCGTCTTTTGACCGGGGCCATAATAGGGCCAGACTATTGATTTTTGTTCATGGAACGGATTGATTGAATTTTGATTTATGGAATATTTATTGATTAATGTTTGTGCACAATTCTTGATTTTAATCTGGCCAATTAATTGCCTGTATGTCGTTCGATCTGGACTTGAAAAAGAAAAGATTGAAATTTAGCTTCAAAAATATTGATCAACACATGGTTAAACCGACTAGAAATAGTATTCGGTTTCAGTGTGCGATTTTCGGCGAAAGCTGAAATTCCATAACTCGTGAATGCGTTTTTGTTTAATTAAATTCATTTAGAAATAATTGGACTGTTAAATGAAAATAGGGTTATTAATTCTAGAAATAGGTTAATAATTATTCTAAGAATTTCGTCGTGAATATGAATGAGTTTTGTTTGATTAAATCCAATACGTGGCAATTATCGATGTCTGGTACCGTTGTGTGTTCTTGGTCGTTTTCCTAAAATTTGAATCAGTCTTAAAGCTTTTCTGCTCTTTTAATTTAATTTAAGTTTTTGTTTTAGAATAATTTATTTTAATTTAATTAGTTTAATAGTTCAGAAAAATCCTTCATTTTATTTAGCCTAGATTAATTTGAATAGTCTATATCTTAGTATTTAAACATTAGTCTCTATGGGATTGACTTGGACTCTGTCCAACTATATTATAACTTGACCTGGTACACTTGCCAGTAATTATTTTTAATACCGAAATAATCGGTCAAGTTTTTGGCGCCGTTGCCGGGGACTATTTGTTTAATATTAGGATTGATTATTTATTTGAGACTAGGTTTTATTTTATTTTGTTTAATTTTTATTAATTTTTATTCAAGTGGTTGATTTGTGCGCTTTATTTTATTTTTTTATTTTTTTTTCAGGAGTATATCTCATGTTATATGAGCCGTGCTCGAGTTTCTGAAAACCTCATACCACTTGATCTAGAGATTGAAAGCACTCTTCGTCGTATACGTAGAGATCGAAGGCAGCATAACTTGGCTCTAAATTTTGAATCTGAAGAGGAGCTTGAAGATATGGCTGAAGAAGAGAATAACCGCACTTTGATGGATCTTCATAGACCATTGGTTGGAGGATACAGATCCAACATTGTTCATCCTGCAGTTCAAGCAAACACTTTTGAACTTAAACCAGCCATCATCCAGATGATACATATGCAAGTCAGATTTGGAGGGGCGCCTTCTGAGGATCCGAACGCTCATTTGGAGCAATTCTTGTCAATATGTGACACCTTCAAATTTAATGGAGTGACTTCTGATGCTGTTCGGCTGAGGTTATTTCCGTTTTCACTACAAGGAGAAGCGACTGAGTGGCTTCGAGATTTGCGAGAGGGATCGATTACTTCTTGGGATGGTCTGGTTGAAGTGTTCATGCACAAGTATTTCCCACCAACCAAAGTTACACAGTTGCGGAATGAAATCATGTATTTCAGGCAAAAGGATGGGGAATCTTTGAATGCCGCATGGACAAGATTTAAAAAGATGCTGAGAGTATGTACGGTGCATGGGTTATCAGTGGGCCAAAAAGTAGAAACTTTCTACTATGGAGTTGATTCATCTGTTCGTTCTATGCTTGACGGAGCTGCCAATGGCAGCCTCTATAGAAAGACTCCTACAGCAGCACTTGAAATCATATGAAATATGGCTGAAAGCAATGTTGGTTGGCAAGACAGCAGGAGAGAAAGGAAAGTTGGATTCCTTGAGATGGATGCTCTAACAGCGATTACAGCAAAACTCGATGGACTGAACCATCAAGTGTCCCAACTGCAAGCTAATAAACCGGCACCAGTAAAACAAGTGAATCAAGTCCAAGGTAGCACTGAGGCAGTTGGAGGACCATCAAGTGGCATTCCATTCATGCCAGATGCATTTTTTGATGGGATGCCAGTTTTTGAAGGAGATTCAGTGAATTATGTGGGGAACCAAGGGCGACAACAGTTTAATCCGTACAGTTTCTCATACAATCCGGGTTGGAGAAGTCACCCAAATTTTGGGTGGAAACAGGCTGAAAATTCTATCGAGCCTCAATGTTTTAATCTACCTCAGCAGCCTGCACAACAAAGGCCTCCGCAGCAAATAGTTAGACCTCCACAAGGTGTTGGACCTTCTATGCCGCCGGGTTTCAACACATCTGAGAACAAGTCAAATCTTGAAGATATGCTTGCAAAATACATAGCTAGAAATGGGATGAGATGGCAGAGCCATGATGCCATGATGCAAAGGGTTGAAACTCAGTTGGGACAATTGGCGAACCAGTTATCTTCCCGGGCTCCAGGCTCACTACCTAGTGACACAGTGAAGAATCCTAAGTAAGTGAATGCCATCTTTGTGCAACAAGCTATGACAGTCAAGACAGAGGAGATAGAAGTCAAGGTAGAGCACACACCAGAACAAGTCATTCTCTCTCCACGCAAAGGTAAGAAAGGTAAGGAAGATGAATTAAATTCGAATGTTGATATTTCTAGTCTTCCTTTTCCCCAAAGAGCTAGACAATTAAATTTTGATCATCAATTAAAAAAATTTCTTGAAATTTTCAAGAAACTCCATGTTAACATCCCTTTTGCAGATGCCCTAGCTCAAATACCGAGTTATGCTAAGTTCTTGAAAGAAATTCTAGCAAATAAGAGGAAGTTGACCAATTTGGGTACCGTGAATTTGAATGAGGAATGTTTGGCAGTACTTCTAAACAAGCTCCCACCAAAACTTCAAGATCCAGGGAGTTTTTCTATACCTTGTGCTATCGGTAGTATGTCATTTGATAAGGCTTTATGTGATCTAGGTGCTAGTATCAATTTAATGACATATTCACTTGCAAAAAAATTGGGTATAGGAATAATGGAACCTACCACTATGTCCCTCAAGCTTGCTGATAGATCAATTAAACATCCTAAGGGAATAGTGGAGAATGTTTTGCTTAAAGTTGATAAATTTATCTTTCCTGTGGACTTTGTGGTACTTGATATGGATGATGATCGTGAAACTCCTTTGATATTAGGACGTCCATTCTTGGCAACCAGTAGAGCATTAATTGATGTTCAGAAGGGGGAATTAATACTTCGGTTGAATGAGAAGAAAGTGGTGTTTAATATGTTTAAAAGTGATTTCTCTTATCCTAAAGTCAATGATTTTTGTCTAAATGTTGATGCTCGTGGTACATGTGTAGGTAGCAATGTTGAGGTACGAAATGAAGTGAAATTGTCCTCTTTGAAGAAGAAAGAATTAACTGCAATCTCGCAAAATCCAAAATTTTCTGTCGAAGAGCCTCCTGGACTTGAATATAAAACTTTGCCCTCTTATTTGAAATATGTGACGTTGGAAGATTCAAGTATACCTGTAATTGTGTCATCTTATTTGGCAGGTAGAGAAGAATCAAAGCTTGTTAGGCTCTTACGCGATTATATTCGCACAATGGGGTGGAGCATCGATGATATAAAAAGACTTGGACCCATAGTGATGGTGGATGACAGCATAGGCAGAAATCGTGGTGACGAAGGATATAGATCCACGACATCAAATGATCCACCTTAAAATTGAAAGGGAAGCACAGTCGGGCTATAGACTATAAATTTAGCGCTTGCTGGGAGGCAACCCAGTTCCTTTTCCTTTTGTTTTTTTTTATTTTATTTTTTATTTCGTTTTGTTTTGTTTTTATTGTTTAATTTATTTTTAGTTCTTCTTTAGTTAATCTCGGTGAATTTTTGTGGGTGCAGATTTTTACTGAATCTAAGTAAATCGATGATTGAGGAGGAGAGAGCGCGCGTATTGTTGGGCGTCTTATCATTCAGGTTGTCACCTGCCCCTTGTGTTACATGGCCAACGACATTTTTCAGGAAAGTGTTTTTGGTATTACTATTTTTCTTGCTTTATGTTTTATTAGCTTAACACTGAGGACAGTGTCGCATTCTAAGTGTGGGGGTAGGTCGTTCATTACGCTCTGTTTCACATCACTTAGCAAAAACTTTCAAAATAAAAAGAGATGAGCACTTGTGGTTTACATGACATACCAATTAGTTTGCTAGATTTTTGATCGCCTGAAAAATTGTTTTGTGCCTAAAACTGAATGAGATTAGCTGTAGTTGCAAGGAGAGACTTTGATATGAACTAGTTTTGCATTGACTTTATGAGACACCTTTCATGCACTTTTGTCAGACTTATGCAAGTTAATTGTGAATTGGTAAGAGGTGATCTCATGAAAAAAAATAAAATTTGGTAAAAGAGAGAAAAATTGTAGTTGTTATCCCTAGAACTTGTCTGATTAGTCCTCGAAGCGAAAATTTGAATGATTATGACTTAGGGATGATTTAGGCAATCTTTGGACCGTTTGAGCCTTTCAAGTCTACCTGAGAAATCATTTTTTTTCCCTAGTAACCCCATTGAGCCTGATAAAAATCGAATGGTGTGTGCCAATGGCACACAATTAGACCCCATTCGTCATCTCTTATGTCCTACATTGACCACCTGATTTTTAGCCATACACTATTTTTCCTACCTAAGTTTTGAGAGAAACAAACCCTTTTGGCGCTTTTAAATATACAAAAAACTCCAAGTATTCACAGAAAAATATTTGAAGGAGTTAGTGAATTATTTTTGAATGAAAGAAAGGGTTGAGTTGAAAAGAAAAAAAAAAGAAAACAGAGAAGAAAGTACCCGAAAAAAAATTTTTTAAGGGGTATTGAAAAGAAAAGGAGGAAAAAGAAGAAGAGAATGGTTGTATTGATGAATCAAAAGAAGGTGATGAAATTCAATAATAGATGGGGAATGGAGCTTTTTAATTGCGCTAAATGGCAACTTGTTTGTTGTCTCTCATTTTTGCTTTCCTATCCTTTATTGTAGCCGTGAACCATGGCCGAACGTTATAAGCTTAAAAGACCTATTGACCAAGTCATAATTGTTCCATATTTAGTAGAGAGGGATATGAAAGATAAGCATATGGGGCGAGAAAAAAAAAATAAAAATTTTAGTTGGTGAATAAACATTAGAGATCTTTAAACCGAAAAACTTTTGAGGAGTATAAGTTCTGACACTCACACTACACACGTCTCATTCTGTTGATCTTTTCTGGGTAGTGTTCGAGTTTTAAATTGCGACGAAAGCGAGGCTTGTGATTTTCGAAGTATGAGCCTTTGATTGGGTGTGACGAGATTTGGTAGATTGAAAGGTTTTGATTGTGCCACTCTGTATCGATATTTTTCATCTCTAATTTCTTCTGATTTGTTCGAGGAAGAACAAAAGCTAAGTGTGGGGGATTTGATAAGCACGAATTTTATAGCTTATTTGGCACTTTATTTTGTCGTATTCGTGCTTATCTGGCATTTATATTCCAATTTTTGTGCATAAATCGTCATATTTTCTATGTTTGTAGGTTTGACTAAGATTTGAGAAGAACTGAATATTGAAGAAAAAGTCAAACAATTCAATGCCACGTTGGATCTTGGCCGGAGAACATGGAAAAATCTTAAGTCGCCAAGAGAATTGAAGGAAGGAAATAGCACGGACCCTGTGCATACTTTGGAAGAGGGTCCGTGCATGTTCGATGCAAAAGACATTGGAAGAAAAATAATACACGGACCCCGTGCAAATTTTGGAAAAGGGTCTATGTACCATCGGCTTTTGAGATGTTTGTCACAGAAAAATGCACGGACCCCGTGCACCTTTTGGAAGAGGGTCCGTGTGGCTTCGTAAAATGATTGGGCTGGAGTTTTTAATGCACGGACCTAGGCACGGACCATGTCTGGGGTACGTGTACATCGCAAATATGGAAAAAATTAATTCGCGCAGAATTTGGGAATTTTGGAACTCTGATTATTTTGGGCTACATTGGATATTATTTTGGACGAAAAAAAAAGAGGAGGTATAAAAGGGAATCAAGCCCTAATTAGAGAGGACTTTTGAACTTCTGATTTTTTAGACTGATAAATTTTGGAGAGATTTTCGGGATTTGACGGCTGGAGCTTGGAAGAGAAGAAACGCGCAACGCAAGCAAGATTCGGCACTATTGCTGAGAATTTTATTTTCCTCTTTTTCTGTTTTATTTTATTATGAATTCAAACATGAAACTTTTGTTTGATTTTATTATTATGGAGTGGTCGTCTTTTGACCGGGGCCACAATAGGGCCAGACTATTGATTTTTGTTCATGAAACGGATTGATTGAATTTTGATTTTTGAAATATTTATTGATTAATGTTTGTGAATAATTCTTGCTTTTAATCTGGCCAATTAATTGCCTGTATGTCGTTCGATCTGGACTTGAAAAAGAAAAGATTGAAATTTAGCTTCAAAAATATTGATCAACACATGGTTAAACCGACTAGAAATAGTATTCGGTTTCAGTGTGCGATTTTTGGCGAAAGCTGAAATTCCATAACTCGTGAATGCGTTTTTGTTTAATTAAATTCATTTAGAAATAATTGGACTGTTAAATGAAAATAGGGTTATTAATTCTAGAAATATGTTAATAATTATTCTAGGAAATTTCGTCGTGAATATGAATGAGTTTTGTTTGATTAAATCCAATACGTGGCAATTATCGATGTCTGGTACCGTTGTGTGTTTCTGGTCGTTTTCCTAAAATTTGAATCAGTCTTAAAGCTTTTATGCTCTTTTAATTTAATTTAATTTTTTGTTTTAGAATAATTTATTTTAATTTAATTAGTTTAATAGTTCAGAAAAATCCTTCATTTTATTTAGCCTAGATTAATTTGAATAGTCTATATCTTAGTATTTAAACATTAGTCTCTGTGAGATCGACTTTAACTCTGTCCAACTATATTATAACTTGACCTGGTACACTTGCCAGTAATTATTTTTAATACCGAAATAATCGGTCACAGAGGTAACCCTGTCCCAAATACCTATCATCCTAGCTTGCGTAATCATGAAAATTTTTTGTATGCTAACAATAGAAATGTGTTGAATCCTCCGGGTTTCAATGGAAACAAGGATGAGGGTATGCAGTCTTTGGAGGATGTGGTTAGTACTTTTGTGCAAGAATCAGGTAAGAGGATGGCGAGAACTGAATCTTGTCTCGACAGCTTGGAGACGCACATGGCCAACATGGGTGCTGTACTTCAATCCATGGAAACTAGCATCGGGCAGTTGGCGAACACACTGAAGGATAATAATAGAGGCCTGTTTCCAAGCAATACTGAGGTAAATCCCAAAGAGCTGTGCAATGCCATAGAGTTGAGGAGTGGAAAAGAAGCTGAAGTCCAAGCACATGCTATTGAAGAGGAGAAAGAGAAGGAGCCTAAACCTGACCCAAAACCGATGTACAAGCCGCCACTCCCCTACCCGCAGAGGTTCAAGAAGAAGGCATTGGATGAGCAGTTCTCCAAATTTTTGGAGATTTTCAAGAAAATTCACATCAACATCCCCTTTGCTGATGCTTTGGAACAAATGCCGAACTACGCAAAATTCATCAAGGAGATGATGTCCGAGAAGAGGAAGCTGCTAGAGAACGAGGTAGTGAGCTTAACTGAAGAGTGCAGTGCGGTGCTTCAAAAGAAGATGCCACAAAAGCTTAAGGATCCAGGGAGTTTTTGTAGTGACCCTTACCCGGATCACCTACTAAGCAGAACTTAGGCATGCAATTAAACTTAATTAAACAGATATCAGAATAAAACTGCGGAAACCATAAATAATTTACAACCCCAAGTAAAGGAATCTGTAATTTATCCAATAATATACAACCAAATCGAATAGCTGTATAAACCCAAACAACAATAATAAAACCTAGACAAAGCTCCAGCTGGCCAACCACTGATCGGAACGTCCGATCCTGCCATCGGAGCTTCCGAAGATCCTGATCTGCCACGTGTCAAAATATCACTTGTTGACTTCGGATAGGGGTGATCGGAGCTTCCGGTCCTGATCGTAGCTTCCGATCTTGCCACACGTCATGCCTGACGTAATATCGATCGGAGCTTCCGATCCTGTTCGGAGCTTCCGATCCTGATCGGAGCTTCCGAACTCACCTTCGGAGCTTCCGAACTCTACCCAAGTAATTATGATTAATTACTTAATTACTGATTTTGGTTACGGGCTACTACATTCTCCCCCACTTAAGATATTTCGTCATCAAAATCAGATCTTAAGTACCGAATGCAAATACAGAAATCAGAAACATTCTTTATTCAAATCAAACGTTTACAGAGTTTGCAACTGAATACAACTTAAAGAATGAAATCAAAACAACTCAGGATGGTCTTTACGCATCCTGTCCTCAAGCTCCCAAGTATCTTCCTCAGTGCCTCGGAGCTGCCACTGAACTAAAACCAAAGGAATGACTTTGTTCCGTAAAACCTTATCCTTATAATCTAGGATACGAAGAGGTTTCTCAACATAAGTCAAATCCTTGTCTACCTGAACCTCAGACCGCTGCAGAATATGAGATTCATCTGCCACATACCGTCGCAACAGAGATACGTGGAACACGTCGTGAATACTGGATAGATGCGGTGGCAAAGCTAGTCGATAAGCCAAATCACCAATGCTCTCCAAGATCTCAAACGGACCGATAAATCTGGGAGAAAACTTGCCCTTAAGGCCAGATCTGAGAATCTTGCGGAAAGGTGACACTCTCAGAAAAACTTTCTCCCCGACCTCGAACTGCAAGGGCCTACGCTTGATATTAGCATAACTGGCCTGACGATCCTGTGCAGTCTTAATCCGTTTCTTGATTTGATCAACAATATCTATCGCCTGCTGGATAAACTCCGGTCCCTCAGCCTGTCTCTCCCCCACTTCTTCCCAGAAGAGTGGAGTACGACAACGTCGCCCGTACAACGCCTCAAAAGGTGTCATCTCAATACTAGTATGATAGCTGTTGTTGTACGCGAACTCGATCAACGGCAAATGATCCTGCCAGGCTGAACCAAAATCCATGACGCACGCTCTAAGCATATCTTCCAAAGTACGGATAGTGCGCTCTAACTGACCATCAGTCTCCGGATGATAGGCAGTACTCAAACTGACAGTAGTACCCATCGCACGCTGAACACTCCCCCAGAATCTAGAAGTAAACCTGGGGTCCCGATCGCTGATAATGCTCACAGGCACTCCATGAAGTCGAATGATCTCCTGAATGTACATCCGTGCCATGCGATCCACAGAGTACTCTCGGCTATAGGCAATGAAATGCGCTGACTTGGTGAGTCGGTCCACCACAACCCAGATAGCATCACAGTTCCTCGGGGATACCGGCAAATGGGTCACAAAGTCCATTGTGATAAACTCCCATTTCCATTCAGGAATAGGAAGACTGTGAAGCAATCCTCCAGGTCGTCGGTGCTCTGCCTTGACCTGTTGACACACCAAACATCTCGAAACAAACTGATAAATATTGCTTTTCATTCCCTTTCACCAGAAACGAGTACGTAGATCCTTGTACATCTTGTTGCTCCCAGAATGAATACTCAACTTAGTGCGATGCGCCTGAGACAAAATCTCCTCTCGCAACTCTTCATCCTGCGGAATCACAAGCCTGCCAGACAAACACAGAAATCCATCTGACTGATAATGAAATCCAGACGAGCTACCCTCGTTAGCTAGATGAGCTAAACGCTGGGTCTTCGAATCAGACATCTGAGCATCTCGGATCCGCGAATACAAGGCTGGCTCAGATAATATCGCAAACATCTGGATACTCTGCATACCTTTCTTATGCTTGAAGGTATAACCTGAAGTACAACAGTCACTGATCGCACTAGACATCGAACAAGTCTGAAGTGCGGATAGTCGCACCTTGTGACTCAAAGCATCAGCGGTGAGATTAGCAGCTCCTGGATGGTACTTAATCTCGCAATCATAGTCCTTAAGCAAGTCCATACAACGTCTCTGCCTCATGTTCAACTCCGCCTGAGTGAACAAATACTTGAGACTCTTATGGTCGGTGAAGATCTCAAATTTCTCTCCATACAGATAATGACGCCAGATCTTCAAAGCGAACACAATGGCTGCAAATTCTAAATCATGGACTGGGTAGTTGTCCTCGTGAAGCTTCAGCTGTCTAGAAGCGTATGCGATCACATGCCCATTCTGAGTCAGGACATAACCCAACCCCTGAAGAGAAGCATCCGTGTAAACTACATACCCTCCAGATCCTGACGGTAATGCCAACACTGGCGCAGAAGTCAACCGCCATCGAAGCTCACAGAAATTCTCCTCACACTCGGAGGACCACTCGAAATCCACACCCTTGCGGGTAAGCTGCGTCAACGGTCGAGCTAACTGAGAGAAGTTCAGAATGAAGCGACGATAATACCCTGCTAGACCCAGAAAACTACGGATCTCAGCAACTGTCGTCGGACGCGACCAATTAAGTACCGCTTCAATCTTGATTGGATCAACAGAAATTCCCTCCCTGGATATGATATGGCCGAGAAAGATATCCATCCAGAACTCACATTTGCTCAGCTTGGCGTACAACTGCTCATCTCGAAGAGTCTGTAGTACCAACCGCAAGTGAGAAACATGCTCTTCCGTATTACGCGAATAAACCAAGATGTCGTCAATGAAGACCACGACAAACTTGTCCAAATACTCCCTGAAGACACGGTTCATCAGATCCATGAATATAGCCGGCGCATTGGTCAAACCAAATGGCATCACTAGGAACTCGTAATGCCCATAGCGAGTACGGAATGCAGTCTTGGCTACGTCCTGATCACGGACTCTCAACTGATGATACCCAGATCTCAAGTCAATCTTGGAGTAAACTGATGTGCCCTGCAGCTGGTCAAACAAGTCATCAATACGAGGCAACGGATACTTGTTCTTCACAGTGACTCGATTCAGGTGCCGATAGTCAATGCACAGCCGCATCGACCCATCCTTCTTCTTCACGAAGAGAACAGGAGCTCCCCAAGGAGATACACTAGGACGAATGTACCCCTTGTCCAAAAGATCCTGAAGCTGATTCTTCAACTCACGCATATCTGACGGAGCCAGACGATACGGTGCTCTAGAAATAGGCGAAGTACCCGGCATCAACTCTATGCCAAACTCGACTTCCCTAGCAGGAGGAAAACCCGGAATCTCATCAGGAAATACATCTGGAAATTCATCCACAACAGGAATGCTCTCTATTCCAATACTCTCAGCGGACAAATCAACTGCATAGATAAGGTAGCCTTCCCCGCCAGACTCTAGAGCTCGACAGGCTCTCAAAGCTGATACCAAGGGCATCGGGGGTCGCGCTCCCTCACCATAGAAAAACCAACTCTCACTCCCCTCTGGATGAAAGCGTACTAATCTCTGATAGCAGTCCACTGAAGCTCGATAGCTAGTCAACATATCTATTCCCAGAATGCAATCAAAGTCATCCATCGCCAGGACCATGAGATTCGCTAACAGATGTTCCCTTCGAACTCTAAAGGGAAACCCATTACTAGACGCTTAGCCAAAGCAGATTGGCCCGTCGGAGTAGAAACAGACATCACTACGTCTAGTGCAATGCATGGTAACTTATGCCTCTTAACAAAACGTGCAGAAATGAAGGAATGAGATGCACCAGTGTCAATAAGTACAAGAGCAGGTATACCATAAAGCAGAAATGTACCTGCGATGACTTTTTCATTCTTCTCCACAGCCTGATCATGTCTCAGGGCAAACACCTGGCCAGAAGCTCGTGGCCTCAAATGAGAACTCCCAGCAGACTGCCCCTGCGACCTCTGCTGAACGGTGGCCTGAGAGCCCGATCCTGAACCAGAACCAGAAACGCCTCCCCCAGACAGTGGACAATCCCTCCGGATATGACCAGTCTCTCCACAACGGAAACAAGCTCCAGAAGCTCTATGGCACTTGTCGGATGGATGGTTCTTCCCACAGTGATCACACTTGTCCTTCTTACCGAAACGGACAACACCTCCAGAGCCAGAGGAAGAAGAAGATCCAGACTTCTTGAAAGTTTGGGCACGGGGACCCAAAGAACTAGCGGGCCTCGACTGAGGGAAAGACCTGTTCCGCCGAATGCTGTCCTCTGCCTGGTGACAACGGCTCACCAAACCCTCGTAGGACATGTCGTCGCCAACTTCCACACGGTCATGGATCTCAGGGTTAAGGCCCTGAAGGAACAGATTATACTTCATCTCTGAGCTATCAGAAATCTCGGGGCAATAGGATAGCAGATCAAAGAACCTCTGCTGATACTCATCGATAGACATGGCCCCCTGTCGCAGACTCAGTAGCTCGCCTACCTTTGACTGTCAGAGTGCAGGAGGAAAATACCGCTTTTGGAAAGCTGTGCGGAACTCGGCCCAGGTGGCCACTCCTCTCGCCGCAATAAAAGGTGCAGAAGTAAACCTCCACCACCTGCGCGCATGCCCATCCAGAAGATAGCCAAGGGTCTCCACCTTCTGCTCCTCGGTGCATTGGAAAGTCTGAAAAGTTGTCTCCATGCGGTCTAACCAGTTCTCCACATCCTGCGGAGACTCACCTCCAACTAAGGGCTTAGGACCCATAGCTAAGAATCGACGCACAGTGAAACGCTTGTCGTCATGATGACGATGACGCCGTTCTCGACGAGGCTCCCGGTCGGCATCACCCCAACGCCCACCAACACTGCCATGAGAACTCCGGTCGTCACGATTTGCCATCTACAAAAATACCTCATGAAGGACTAAATCCCAAGAATTCTTTTGCATGCTCTGATACCATAAATTTAGTGACCCTTACCCGGATCACCTACTAAGCAGAACTTAGGCATGCAATTAAACTTAATTAAACAGATATCAGAATAAAACTGCGGAAACCATAAATAATTTACAACCCCAAGTAAAGGAATCTGTAATTTATCCAATAATATACAACCAAATCAAATAGCTGTATAAACCCAAACAACAATAATAAAACCTAGACAAAGCTCCAGCTGGCCAAACACTGACTAGCCCCTCCTGGATCCACCCTCCTCGTCCAATCACAAACCTGCCCCATGGAATAGGGTGTCCAGAAAAATACAGAGTACGAGACGTGAGCATAAAACGCTCAGTACGAGAGTATGAGTATACATGCATGCAAAGTGAACTCCCTATAGACTCGAGGTCAAGGATCAGATAACAGAGACAGACCGGGCCCTGGTATGTAGCACGCTGTGCCGTCGTTTCAGGAGGTGGCTCCCATACCGAGATAACCGTGGATACGCCGGACCCAAATCGATGGAAGTCCATCCACTAACAGGATAGGGTACAACCCTACTAACAGACATCTCGAAAGAGATACAACAAGATGCAAATGAATGCAGCATAATATCATGGCATATAAATCATGCAGTCACATAATACATGCATACTCAGTCAGGATATCTCGAACAGTACTTTCGTACCTCAAAACAGTGCAAGCTCTACCCACTCTAGGTCCACGCCTATAGTCTGCTCTACACTGCCAAATGATACTACTATCGTTAAATTGCTCTAAAAGCCTTAACTAAGCTATTGCATACTCCTAAATATTTATAGGAAGCAAAAGCTATACCTTCGTCTGTCGTTAGCCCTTTGATGTCGATGCCTCCAGAACTTGGGCACAACTCCGCTACGACTACCGAACACCTCGCCGACCTCCGGACCAAGCCTAAGAAGACTAGAACAGCTCCAAAAGGACTAGAAAGGAAAGGGGAACTCGGAATTGGCAAATGAAAGTGAAGCCTCGGCCTTCTATTTATAGACAACGATCGGAACTTCCGATCCTTGATCGGAACGTCCGAACCTCGATCGGAACGTCCGATCCTGCCATCGGAGCTTCCGAAGATCCTGATCTGCCACATGTCAAAATATCACTTGTTGACTCCAGATAGGGGTGATCGGAGCTTCCGATCTTGCCACACATCATGCCTGACGTAATATCGATCGGAGCTTCCGATCCTGTTCGGAGCTTCCGATCCTGATCGGAGCTTCCGAACTCACCTTCGGAGCTTCCGAACTCTACCCAAGTAATTATGATTAATTCCTTAATTACTGATTTTGGTTACGGGCTACTACAGTTTTACTATTCCTTGTTCTATTGGCTCTTCTTATTTTAATAATGCACTTTGTGATTTAGGGGCCAGTATTAAATTAATGCCATTATCTATTTACAGGGCCTTGGAGTTGGGAGACATGAAATCGACTAAGATTTCATTGTAATTGGCGGATCGGAGCATTAAATATCCAAATGGAATTGTTGAAGATGTTCTAGTCAAGATGGATAAATTCATCTTCCCAGCGGATTTTGTGGTATTGGATATAAAAGCAGATCATGGTGCTCCATTGATCCTTGGGAGACCATTCTTGGCCACAGCGGATGCCAAAATTGAAGTGAATAAGGGGGAATTGTCGATGGGTGTGGAGTGCGAAAGAGTAATTTTTAATATATTCAGGAAGACACCTAATCCATTCATCGAAGAATTGTGCTTAATTGAACCGATTGTGAAGCCGGTGGGATGTCAAAGAGCCGAAATTGAGCCGGTAGCAAAGAGTAAAGCCCCAAGTTCAACAAAGAAGACCACGAAAAAGAGAGCAAAATTTAAAAGGCGGTTCGTGGAATTTATTTGGCGCGTGAAAGAGAAAGGGAATAACACCGGTGAATGTCGGGCTGAAGACTCTAAACCAAGCGCTTTTTGGGAGGCAACCCAAAATTTTTGTTTTTTTTATTTATTTTTATTTATTTTTTAATTTTTGCTTTTATTTTTACTTTTGTTCATCAGTTAATTTTTTTGAATTTTGATATTATTTTGGAAATTTTGGAGGGCTGATATTTTAAATTTCTTGAATTTTTTTCAAGATTTTTGGGATTTTGGGCAGTAGCTTATGCGCGCTCGCGCATTCTTGGAGAGCGCCCGCTCAAGATTGGGAGTTGAAATCAGAAGGTTGTGCACGCTCGCTCATGACTCTCCCACGCCCGCTTGGCCTATTCTAATCCAGTGCGCAATACTTATGCGCTATCGCGCTCTCAAACAGCGCAAGGCCTTGCGCTATCGCTCTCTCTCTCAACCGCACAATCTCAAGCGCTATCGCGCTATCTAACAGCGCCTACTCAAGCGCTATCGCGAATCCTCAATCGCGCCACAGCAAGCGCTATCGCGCTCCTTTACAGCGCCCGCGCGTCGCCAATTCTGAACTTGGAAATTTTTATCGGAATGAAAGTTTGTATTTTCTTGGGCTTTATTCTTGGGCTTTTGCACAACGATATAAAAGGGATTTTTATCAGATGAAGGAAAAAGCCGCCACACACTAAAACACTACACATCAGAGATAGGTTTTGATTGTGTGATTTGCAGAAGAATTTCTGGAGCTTATCTGAAGAACAAAGACGGAGTTCGATAGACCGGACACGGCGTCGACGACGGATTTGTTTCTTATCTTTTATTTAATTCTGAATATGTTTGGATTTTTGAACATGTTTTATTTTATTCAGAATTTTATTATGAACTAAATTTTTATAGTCTAGAGGTCGGATGGAACCTGATGTAGACACTTTCATGAATTCTTGATTTTATTGACATGAGTTTCTTCTAGATTAATTGTTTTTCTAGAATTGATTGTCTTTTCAATTATCTGATCAATAATTGATTTGTAATATTTATTTGAAATCTGGCACTCGGGAGAGGAGGTTTTGAATAGGACAAATAGAAAATACACTGTTAATTATTTATATCGCTCAGGAGAGTGTATAACTTTAACAGAGCTTTTAAAGAGAACATAGTTTTGAAATGATCACTGCAAGTAGATTCTTAATAGGGATATTGGAATTGAATTGTAGTTGATATATTTTATTCGGCACTCGGGAGAGGGAATAATACACTTAAGTGTTCTTGGCTATTAATTGATTGAATTTCATGAAGATTAATTAATTAGGATTGATTGTTGTTGAAACCAGGTGAAATCTATACCTCTAGATCATTTTTCTCTGATTGATTTTTAATCTGAAAGTTGTGTGCGTGATTTTAAATCTCTTAATTATTTTATTTTTATTGCAAAATTCTCAAAGTTTGATTTTCTAGATAAAGTTAAGACTATTTTAATTACAAGTATTGAATATTTTTATTTTACTCCCTGTGGGATCGATATCTGATTTTATCACTATATTAAAACTTGACACTCGTACGCTTGCGAGGATTTTTCACAACACTAGGCTGAAGCTCATAGAGGATGGAATACTGTGGAGTTGGCGTTAATGGCAAGAACGGATCTTCTAATGGTATACATGTAAAGTCCATTGACGATGTCATATCTGTCTCCTTGTATGTTTTTTCCTCCTCCACTATCTGTCTCCTTGTATGTTTCTTCCTCCTCCACTGTCACTTTAGGCTCCTTGTCACATGAAGATTCTTCAAAAAATATTTCTTCTTCCTCTGGCTCAATTATTGCTGCAAGATCACATGACCATGATAAAGAGTTGATGTGACTTTCGAAGAAATTATTTATCTCAGTCTGCTTTTTCACAATGTTCTCCAACTGAGCCACATGATCTTCAAAACGCCCTATACACTCTTCTTGATGCTTAGGTGGTTGGTTCGAATGCCAATGGTAGTCAAAATCTACCATATCATTTAAAAATTGCATAGCACTGTCGCAATCTCTGTGAAACAAGTGTCTGCCAGTTGACAAAGCTCCATAATCTACCCAACTTCTGAATCTCCCCCAAGCAGCATAGAAAGGCTCCGAGTATTGTTGGTCAAACCTTGTGAACAACTGTCGATGATCCATCTCCAAGTACCTCACAAGTAAGAAAAATTAAAAATAAAATTAAGAATTAAACAATGCATGAAATAAAAATGTCTAGTTTCAAGCAAATAATATATCATAATATTAACTAAACAATCCCCGAAAGCTGCGCCAAAAACTTGATGATATGAATCTTGATGAGTATGATTAGCAAACACGATTATAAATTAAATTGCACCCTCTAACCAATAAACAAAAGAGCCAAAGAGTTTTTCCCAATATTTGAAACAAATAAAATTGATAGAATTTGGATTTTCACCTTTAATTGACGGAACAATTAACAACAGAAATCACGAACAATCGAAACCAAAAAAAACCTTCCGATAACTTGTATCTGACAATCTTCAGTGAGAAATCAATTGACAAACGTTTCCAAGTAATTAAACTGTGAAAATTTTGATTTGAATAACCAAAGTAAAGCTTTGAAGAAAATTCTTGAGAAAATTTCAATATTGATTATAAACTGAATTTGAATTATTATTAATGAAAATAAACAAAGTATGCGAGGCTTCGCCGATTGAGAATACCTCATGAATAACTCTCTATAAATGACTATAAAGGAGTGGAACTTAGTGACTGACTTCCTAGTTGGAAGGCAGGAACGTACTATAGAGAGCTTTATAGTTTACAATCAAAAATAAAAGATATAACAAAATATTTTCTAAATATATCAAAGATATCATCTAGAAAGTTTTCTAATAGGTCTAAAATACTTAAATTAGGCAAAAATTATCAAAAACCCATGCACACACACACAACACACCGAAGTATGTGTAAATTTCCGGAAATTCTCGCTCGCTCGAGCGGAAGGAAACCGCGCTCGAGCGAGAAACACTCTGTCCCGCAATTTCCTTTGAGCTCTCACGAGCGGACACAACCCATGCTTGAGCGAGAAAACCTCTGCCCGAAACTCTTCATGGAGCTCGCTCGAGCGGCAATATATGGCGCTCGGCGAGACATCTTCTGACCCAAACTTATTTTCTGCATGCTTTTCGACTTCTAACACTTCAAGAACGCATAGTGTAAGGCCCGGGATTATTTAGTTTTAATTCGAGAATATTTAATTTGGGAATATTTAGAGTTTAGAATTAAATTCTAATATTCTTAAATTATTTAGGATTTAAATTGAATTAAATTGATTTTTCTGGACTGATTTGCAATTATGCAAAAGTTCGGGGACTAAACAGCAAATAGTCTATATTTATCTCTTTTTCCACTTGCATCATCATCAATTACACGTGAATATTAGAAAAAAAGGGAGAGAAGAACAAAAATCGTCCCAACGCCATTTTTGTTTCTTTAAAGCTTGAGTTTCTCGCGATCCGACTGTCAGAATTCAGAGTTGAATATATATTCGCGATCACCGCTCTGAGAGCTACGTTTTGGTACAAATTTTATTAAGCTCTCTCGTACTTTATTTTTAAGTTGAAGATGGAATTTTATTATTCTTGATTATATATGTTCTTGAGCTAGTATCTGTTATATATTCGAAGACGGATCGGAGAAAGAACGCTGATTGAATTTGTTATGAATTTTTAGAGCTATGCTCGAACACTTCCTATTTTTGAATTCTGGAGTTGAACGTGTATATGTTGGTATGTTGGTGATATGGAATACATGTGATTGTTGAATTGATATGGATATCGTTTTGGTTATCGATTCTAAGCCATTACGCCACCAATTCGAGAATTGTAAAGAATTTGATATTGATGTTGAGCTGAGAAATTCTTGAGTATAAGCTGATCATCTTTGTTCCAAATACTTCACTTTCAGCTTGTGTTGAAGATTTTCGAGCCTGAGAATTCACCCTTTGAACCGAGAAATATTTGAAGAAGGTTTGAAGTTAGTTTTCCTTGAATGATTGTAATGCCTTGGGCAGATTTTGATAGGAGTTCTTTGATGTTGTTGTCCAGATTTGGAGCATCTAAGACTTGAGATTGAAAGGTATAAATGACAGCAAATCCAGATGGGATAGAACGCTCGAGATAGATATGATTCTCGAGTATTCCCTTTTCAAATCACATACTTACTTGTATAAGTGTTATTACTTGATTTAAATGCTTAATTTTTGTTTGATTGAGAATATGAATTGGTTGTTCAAGATGACTTATAGTATTTGTATGATTTAATGCATCAAGATTATGTTGCATTCATCTTGAACTCCAGTCTGAAAAGCATAGAGGGTCGAATGGCCTAGATTGCGAAATGATGTTTGTAGGGCTATAGTTGAGTGACACGGAATGTAGATTTACTTCAAGAGCTATATGACTCACTATAGTTGCACCAAAGTAAGGGGATTTAAGATTCTTGACGTCACCTCTATTGGGAGAGTCAATGGTTGGTTTGAGATTTTATTTCCCGGGATCCCAAGAACCGAGATTTTATTGGTATCAGATTTGATAGCCTCTTCTTGAAACATGCATTGCATTCATGCTTATATATTTTGCATGTTATGTTATTTATACTGGGATTATATTCTCATCGGAGTTGTCCAGCTATTGCTGTGTTTTGTATGTGTGCATGGCAATAGGTGGGGCAGGATCGAGTCAGAGACGACCATGAAAGCTCAAGATCGAGATTAGACGTGTGGACTCGGGTTTAGCAGATGTTTTGCTCCTTAGATGTTGGTCAAGCATGCTTAGATGTTAAGTGTACTTGATATGTTCAAGAATACTTGTTGAGTACTTGGTTACTCTAGCCTTTTCGTGTATCTAATCTACTAAATGATGTAAGAAATACATGTGATTATACTTGTCACTTGGTATATGTATATATGCAGATTTCAGATTTAAATAACATGTTTATGATTGTTTAAATGATGTGTTGGTATGCAAGATTAATGGCTTGAAGTTCTGGGCAAGATTTGATGGTTTGGTTCAAAGTTAGGACTGGAGCAGGGAGCACACAAGCGGCAAGATATTGCAGCCCGAGCGCAACCCTATGCCAAAGTTTCTGCCCGGTTATTTATGAAGGAGCTCCCGAGCGATAGTTTTTGACCGCTCGAGCGCACCCCAATTTAAAAAAAAACTTTGATCTTTCTCCTTACTTGTTTAATTAAGGATGTTTATTAAGTAATTACCCCATAAGCATAGATTAGCACCCGAGGTCCCCACAACAGGTGGTATCAGAGCATAGGTTCTGGACTGAGATAGAAGTTAATGAGCGTGGTAGATTGAGTCTGTCTGATTGCTTTATATGGCATGAGATTGAATGCTATCTATGATTATGTTCATTATATGCGAGCATGCTTTATTATTGCAAGAATTAAATGATTGCATGATTATGTGATTTCATTACCATTGCATGCTCTGTGTGCAATATTATTCCAGATTATCCTCGATCAGAACCTGAATTCTCATGAGAACGCATGAGAATGCTAATAAGTGAAGGCTGGAATAAATTGCAGAATATGATAATTTTTATGCACTAATCTGTTTTAAAATCAATATTCCTCACCGTACAGCACCAGTGACTAGACATACAATGGCTATTCCTCAGCAGAACAACCAAATGTACCGCAGAGAGTGGCAGAACCTCAGAATGCACAGGTTAGTACATCTGCTGATCCGATGGATGTTACTGCTACTCCGATGGAGACACTGTTGAAAAGATTTCAGTCGTTTAAACCGCCAACGTTGAAAGGAACGGAGAATTCAGTTGACTGTGAGAACTGGCTAGAAGATATTGACCAGTTGTTTTAATCACTTGATTATTCAGATGATCGTCGTATCAGACTGGTAGTAAATCGATTTCATGAAGTTGCCAAAAGTTGGTGGATCACTAAAGAGAAAGCAATGGAACACCGAGGTACGACTATCACCTGGTCTGTAATTAAAACTGAATTCTATCAACATTTCTTTCCAGTCTCCTACAGAAAAGAAAAATGGACGGAATTTTCTAGTTTGAAGCAGGGTCAGCTGAACCAAATTGCGGGCACACCTTAGCATAGTGACCGGTTTGATGGCAAATATTGCAACTGACTGATACTCATCTGCACTGATCGGTAGCATGTCCACCCCCACACTTACTACAATAAACTCCGGAATCACCGGACCTCTGACCTGAACCAAAATGCCTCTGGCCACTAGAACTGGATGAGCTACTCCCTGCCTTCTTGAATTGTTCCCTTTTGGCCGGAATCCAGAATCCTTTCTGCCACTGCTTCCACCCTCAAATCTGAGATATGGTTGCTGAAATGGTGACGGATTCTATGGCAATGGCAATGGTATTGGCTGTTGATATGGCTTTGGAATGAACGGTGCACCTCTCTGCCTCAATAAACCAGCCTCTGCTCCTTTTGTTCTGTTCAAAGCATCGGCAAAAGTATTGGGTCGTCCACTTTTCACCAGAGTGAAGAAATCTGGATTCAAGTCATTAATAAAATGATCCGCCATAGCTTCATCATTAGATGCTATATGTGGGGCATATTTCAACAGGCTAGAAAATTTTGCCACATATTCTTCTATATTCAGCTGACCCTGCTTCAAACTAGAAAATTCCGTCCATTTGTCTTTTCTGTAGGAGAATGGAAAGAAATGTTGATAGAATTCAGTTTTAATTACAGACCAGGTGATAGTCGTACCTCGGTGTTCCAATGCTTTCTTTTTAGTGATCCACCAACTTTTGGCAACTTCATGAAATCGATATACTACCAGTCTGATACGACGATCATCTGAATTAACTATTAAACAAATTCAAGAAAAAAAATGTATAGTCTCAAGCAAATAATCTATCCTAATATTAACTAAACAGTCCTCGGGAACGACGCTAAAAACTTGACCGGCTAAATTGGTGTGATATGAATCTACTATCAAGCGTATCAGGTCAAGTAATAGTAAAGTGGGCAGAGAGTCCAAGTATCGATCCCACAGGCACTGCAGTCAATTCTCAAGAATTAATTATTTAGCTTAATCTATACAAAATCAAAAATAGCGATTTGATTTAAATAAAATAAGAATTTAAAATAAAAACTGCTTAAGAAATAATAATTAAAATAGCTGAAAAGAAAATTTAATTATAAAGAGACAACCAAGACGCACGTAGGTACCGAACAAATCATGTAACATGTATCCGATTCAAGACTCAGATTTAACCTTAGATTACGGGAATTCTCCTAATTTGTTCAAATTTATATTTCTAGAACAATCAAACCTACTCAAATATTGACGGATTAATTTTTTGTAATTTTAATCAAATTTGAATGCATTAAATATTTGTGAAAATTCAGTTTACACCCTAGCCGCACACTGAAACCGAATTCTATTTCTACTCGGTTTTACCATGTGTTGATTATCAAAGTGATCGAAATCAATACCTCATCTATCGACTTGGAATCGATTAACATGCAAGCAAACAGTTGATCAGGCTATTCACAAGACAAATATAAATTTGACAATCAATAAAATAAAATCAAGTCTGAAAAATCCAAAACAAACATCCAAGTTTCTAAATGAATTTGTTCGGCCCAATCACGCCGTCTTAGTTGATTAAAAACTACTCCAAAATTGAAACTAGAATTCAAAAATAAAAAGAAGAAGAAAAGAAAAAATAAATATTATCTCCCAAGCCTTATAGTCGCCTCTCTTGTGTTGTCTGCGTTCTGGAACTTCGAAACCCTTGAAAAATATTAAAATCTCCTATTTATAGTGCCCAGATCCCGTACCAATTAATTCCCTATGCAACAAGTAATTTTTCGGACCATTCTGACGCCAGAACCCGCGCGCGCAGAGAACAAAAACACATAATTCTGGAAATCTAGCTCGCGCGCGGGCGAGCTCAAATCTCGCTCGCGCGCCACACAAAATTTCTACTGCGAGCGACGATTTTGAAAATTTCATATATGGAGATCTAGCCGTCGGATCGAGCTGAAATTTGGACAGCAGCTGCAAAACATCTTGCACTTCATTCTTGAATGGTGGAGATCGGATTTGAATCTCTTTAAAATTAAATTTTATTTTTCGACCAAAGCTGCTCCGTAATTCACTCTTCAACAATTCATTTTTCTACAAAATTAACCCGAGGAGTGAAATACACAAGCATGTACTAAAACACATAAAAACACATAAAAAAAATATGAATGCACACAAAATATATATAAAAATAACACAAACTAATGCATACAAAATGCACTTTTCAAGACCCCCATACTTAACTCTTGCTCGCCATCGATCAAGACATGCAAAAACAATATGCAAACAACGACATAAGTAAGAATGAATCATGAACAACATAGTCCGATAAGTTTCTACTTCAAGAACTAAAAACCACAAACTTCTGATTGTTCACAATACACTGTTAGTTTAACGTAAACGTGTGTGTGTGTCATGTCATTTCAATTTCATGCAACTTCAAAAGAATCTATCCTAAGAATGCTTAGCAACCTATGACAATTCAATGCAAGTATCACAATCTAGCACTCCTTCATCCCAACAATCCCAAACAAAAACATGCACTTTCTTGAGATTAATTACGCACCGTCGGATTTTACACCTGGTTTTTTAATAAGCCCCAATAATAACTAAGATAGGATTCGAATTTCAATCCCCTCGTCTATAGCCCGGATGGAGCAAAAATCCCATATAACCCGCAAACTTAGCTATGGAAAATTTGATTAGGATTTCAGTCATTTTCCCAAGCCCGGATGGAATTAGCTTACATTTACAACAAAAGTTTATATAAAAAATTTTATATGTACGCCCAAAATCATGCATGCAATGTCTAACAACCATCAATAATCCAAAACACTATCATGATCAACAAGCATCTATTGTCGTGCAATGGTCAAACAAATACGAACTTCATCAATTATATCGCTACACTACACAAGTACAACATGTGTGCTTAAAAAAATTCACGAGTAAACAAAAAGCTTCTCATGTTCAATAAAAAGTAACATTTTTAAAAAAAAAATTTTGACAACTCTATCATCATCGACCAACATTCATCATTCTCCTTATTCACATAACACAAACACAATAAAATAATGATATGCATGAATACGAATTAAATGCAATGAAATAAACCAAATGAATGTAAAAACACAATGATGAATGAAACAAAACTAAATAACATCCCCCATACTTATCCAAAGCATTGCCCTCAATGCTTCAGAACAATGAACAATATGCAAAGCAATCACACAAAAACAGAATGAAACTGAAAACTAAAACTCCCCTGGTTAATTCGTCGGCATCTCCATCATTCTCTTCCTCTTCACACTCTAGCAGCGACAACTTTTAAGGTGACAGTAGTAGATAGGTGGAATCAACATTCACGGCAAACTGGCATGGGAAAAAACTAAAATCAAATTGAAATAAACAAAAACCAAAAATTAAACTAAAATATCAAGGGAAAGAATACTGGGTTGCCTCCCAGTAAGCGCTAAGTTTATAGTCTACAGCCCGACTATGCAGAAGCAACCATCAAAGAGCGGTTGTCGCCCATAGTAAGAATCATACGACTCTACATATGGGTTTTGATTGTGTACGCCATCAAGCTTGGCGTGATATATGCATGGGAAGCTCGTTGGTCCAACAACACTCGGCATGAACTTTTTCTTTTGTAAGGAGACTCCGAATCTAGGCTGATGCTCATAGAGAATGCAATATGTTGGAGGTGACGTCAATGGCAAGAAAGAATCTTCTAACGGTGTACATGGAATGACCATTGATGAGGTAAAATCTGTAGCCTTGTATATTTCTTCCTCCTCCACTATCACTTCTGGCTCTTCTTCGCATGAAGATTCCTCAAAAAATATTTCCTCATGATCTGGCTCAATTACTGCTGCAGGATCACATGCCCATGATAACTGATCAGCATAAATTGCTGTAGTCACTTGGATAATCTCAGAAGATGGTTCTATAAAGAGCGCAATCTGTTCATCTAGAAGACTCAAAGAGTTGATGCGGCTTTCTAAAAACTGATTTGTCTCTGTCTTTTGTCGCATCATCTTCTCCAACTGAGCCACATGATTCTAAAAATGCCCTAGCGTATACACTCTTCTTGATTTTTGGAGTTGAATTGTGGAGGATATTGGTGACTCCAACCCTGCAGTAAAGGATCACAATGCCAATGATAGTCGAAATCCGCCATATCATTTAACAAGTGCATAGCACTGTCATAATCTCTATGAAACAAGCGACTGCCAGTGGCCAAAGCTCCATAATCTACCCAGCTTCTTGTTCTCTCATCCAATCCACCATAAAAAATATGCACTAGAATGTAATTCGAAAAATTATGGCATCGAAATCTGTTTGTCAAATCATTGAATCTCCCCCAAGCAGCATAGAATGACTCTGAGTATTGTTGGCCAAACCTTCTGAACACTTGTCGATGATCCATCTTCCAAGTACCTCACAAGTAAAAAAATTAAAATTAAAATTAAAATTAAAAATTAAACAAATGCAAGAAAAAAAATGTCTAGTCTCAAGTAAATAATCTATCTTAATATTAACTAAACAGTCCCCGGCAACGGCGCCATAAACTTGACCGGCTAAATTGGTGTGATATGAATCTACTGGCAAGCGTATCAGGTCAAGTAATAGAAAAGTGGACAGAGAGTCCAAGTATCGATCCCACAGGAACTGCAGTCAATTCTCAAGAATTAATTATTTAGCTTAATCTAGACAAAATCAAAAAAAGCGATTTGATTTAAATAAAATAAGAATTTAAAATAAAAACTGCTTAAGAAATAATAATTAAAATAGCTGAAAAGAAAATTCAATTAAAAAGTGACAACCAAGACACACGTAAATATTGAATAAATCATGTAACATGTAGTCGATTCAGGACTCGGATTTAACCTTAGATTACGGGAATTCTCCTAATTTGTTCAAAGGTCTATTTCTAGAACAATCAAACTGTGGGGACCTCGGGTTGCTAATCTCATTTAGGGCAATTACTAAACAAATAACATTCATTAAACATCAAATGAATAAAGCAAGAGTCAAGTAAAAAAAATTTTTTTTTTTTTTTAAAAATTCAGTGTCTCGCTCGATCGGTGAAAAACACCCGATCGAGCGAGCACAATTGCTCAGCTCTCAGATGGAAATATAATTTGGCCTCGCTCGATCCGTCAACTTCTGCGGATCGAGCGAGCCAAAAACTAAAATCCTCTGTTTGCAAAATTACAAGGTTCGCTCGATCCGTCAACTTCTGCGGATCGAGCGACCTCCAAATTCCAGAAAAACTGCAGAACTAGTTTTGCTGTCAAACTCGATTCCTTCCATTCTAAATCAACAAACATGGTCCAATACATGATATATTAATTCCAAAACATGCATATACATATAAACAAAGTCACAAGCATTTATACTTGCATTTTATTACATCCACAAGTCGCTAAAGATCGGTAAACGACAACAATTATCTCAAACTTTATACATGTAATCCAAACAAACTAGACCAAAGTTTCATGCTTCTAAAGTTCAAAACATCATCTAAAACCCGAGTCCTCACGTGCTAGACTCTCTCCCAGCTGTCAATGACGTTGATGACTAGCTCCTGTCCCATCTGTTGTCGTGCACACATACAAAACAAGACAACAGCCGGATAAACTCCGGTGAGAAACGATTCTCAGTATAACCAACATATAGAAAGCGTTAAATAAATCGTATCGACTCTATTTAAACTCGACTCAACAAATAGAGTAAATTAACGCTTCGCATAAGAACTGATTCATATAACTTCTAGGCCATCAAGATTCATAAATGATCTTGACATGGATATCCATCTAACGAGTTCATAAACGACTCGCAAATAAGGTTAACCGCAACCTTGGCATAGAATCAATTCAATATAGCATCATATCAACTCGAATATAAAGATCCACTACCTGAGATGGATCGACAACACACAATCAAATCAAAAACATAAACAAGTATGTGGTTTATGCGGGCCAACTCAAGGTTAGTCGTTCTTGAGTTTCAAAGTCCCTACTTTGCGATGTCGTCATTATACCTTCTTTTATTGAGGTTCTGAACTCTTCAAATCTGTAAGATATAATCAAAATACATATATCAAACTCCATATCAATCTATCATTTCAGAAATGAGTCAAAACCATCAAGAATTCATCAATCAATCGCATTTCAAACCTCAACTCTTTCTTCGTTAGTTCAAGTCGGCGTCTTGTGTCGTTTAGCCTTTAAACATAACTGAAACTGAATAAGAAAAATACTATAACATTCATAACATCTCAACAACACCTTCAACTCAGAAATCGGCTATCAAAACAGTTCCAAAACTCGATTAAACGACGTAGCGACTCAAAATCGGTAACCGACGTAAACCCCGACTTCGAAACTTGTAACTCAAATTCATATATCAGCATATATCTTATAAAACTCAGTAACAAAACATCATATCAGCAGCTATACACATCGATATACATGCTAGAAGTCATAACCAAAACATTCAGCCATCCAACTTCGATCTGGTAGCGCATATACAATCGATAGCATGTTAAGAATATAACAAGAACATAAAATCCAATCTTTGCTTAATAACTGATTCTGAAACCCATATAAAACATCATAAAACTTACACGAGATCGAAGCCCTTGTCGCAAGGATTCCAGAACTATTTACGGAATCAAAATCGGACAACCGTAGCCAAAGTTATGACAAATCAAATTCATAACTTTAAATGGCAAAATGAAGAAGAACGACTCTGCTTCAGAAATTCTGATTTCCTCTAACATATTACACGTATCACATGCTATCTAATAATAGTAATTCGGATAGCTTCATAAATATTTGCAATTTAACCCCTGGAAACATCATAATTTAAAATTCAGTCCTCGGCCTTCATTCTACTTCAATTTCAATCCAAAATAATTTAAGAATATTAGAATTTAAATAAAAACTCTAAATATTCCCAAATTAAATATAAGTGGATTAAAATTAAATAAATTCGGATTAATATTAATTAATCCCGGGCCTTACATTTCTCCCCCACTAAGACATGAGTTCGTCCTCGAATTCATAAACAGTATAGATATGCAGTCCGCATGCTCATAAGAATAAAGAATACTGAAAACTAAATAAGAACTCACATCAGTGAAATAGATAAGAAAATCATTGCTTAATATCATCTTCGACTTCCCACGTCGCTTCTTCAACTCCGTGTCGATTCCATTGAATCTTCACCAATGGAATGGTCTTCGATCGGAGTTGTTTTGTCTTCCTATCAAGAATCTGAATAGGTCGCTCGAAGTAGCAAAGAGTGTCATCCAACTCAGCTTCATCAGATCGAATTACATGAGATTCATTAGATATATACTTCCTCAACATCGATACATGAAAGACATCATGTATTCCAGATAATGACATAGGAAGAGCGAGTCGATAAGATAGATTTCCTATCTTCTCGAGAATCTCGTACGGCCCAATATACCTCGGAGATAATTTTTCTCGTTTGCCAAATCGAACGGTGCCTCTGAACGGTGAAATCTTCAGAAACACTCTATCTCCCTGATCAAAAGATAACGGCCGTCGTCGTACATTCGCATATCTAGTCTGTCTGTGCTGTGCTATTCTCATTCTCTGCTGTATCAATTTCACCTTCTCAGTCATCTGTCTGATCATATCTGGCCCTAACTCAGGTACCTCAGAAACATCATCCCAATATAAAGGCGATCGACATTTTTTTCCATATAATTCTTCGAATGGTGACATCTCTATACTCGTCTTATAACTGTTGTTATAAGAAAATTCCACAAGTGGTATTGAATTTTGCCATGTAACACCAAAATAAATTACTACAGCTCTAAGCATATCCTCAAGCGTCTGAATAGTTCGTTCAGATTGACCGTCAGTTTGAGGATGATAAGCGGTACTCAAATGTAAACGTGTACCTAGCGCTTCCTGTACACAATGCCAAAAGTGTGAAGTAAACCTCGGATCTCGATCAGATACAATCGACTTTGGCACACCGTGTAGTCTTACCACTTCACGAATATAGAGATCTGCCATTTGATCATGACGATAAGTCATTTGATAAGGAATAAAGCATGCAGATTTCGTCAATCTATCGATGATCACCCAAACAACATCGCATCCTCGAGATGATCGTGGCAACTTCGTTACAAAGTCCATGGAAATGTGGTCCCATTTCCATTCAGGAATCAATAAACTCTGTAATAAACCACCTGGTTTCTTTCTTTTCGCCTTCACCTGTTGGAAATTCAAACATTTAGATACAAATTCAGTCACATCAGACTTCATTTGTTTCCACCAGTACTGACTCTTCAAGTCGTTGTACATCTTTCTGCCTCCAGGGTGAACACTATAGCGACTGCAATGGGCTTCTTTCAAAATATTCTGTCTCAAGTCTGCAATATTGGGAACAACTATTCGGTCATTCACATACAAGATATCATCGTCACTAACCTTGTACTCAGACTGATGTCCTGATCGGATCATTTCAATCGATTTCTGTACATTGTGATCAGCTTTCTGTGCTTCTTTTATACGAATTAGCAATTCTGGCTTAGCACTGATTGCATACACTCTCATCGGCCTTTCTATCTGTCTCAAATACATACCCAGAACTACAACAATCTTCAATCAAATTAGATACACCTACCGTAGACAAAGATAAAGCACATACCTTTCTACTCAGGGCATCCGCTGCTGCGTTAGATTTTCCCGGATAGTATTTGATTTCACAATCAAAATCCTTCAATAAATCAAGCCATCGTCGTTGTCTCATATTCAGTTCGTATTGTGAGAACAAATACTTCAGACTTTTGTGATCAGAAAACATTTCAAACTTCTCGCCGTATAAGTAATGTCTCCAGATCTTTAATGCAAAGACGATTGCAGCCAATTCAAGATCATGAATCGGATACCTGACTTCATGTGGTTTCAGTTGTCGAGAAGCATAAGCAACAACATGTCCTTTATGAATTAAAATACATCCCAAACCCTGGTGAGAAGCATCACAATAAACAATAAAATCACCAGTACCTGTAGGGATTTTCAAAATCGGCGCTGTAGTCAATCTCTTCTTTAGTTCGATAAAACTCCTTTCACACGCTTCAAACCAAAGAAATTAGGCATTCTTCTGTGTAAGCTGTGTAATAGGCTTTGCTATCGATGAAAAATCTCGAATGAATCGATGATAATAACCAGCTAATCCCATAAAACTTCGAATTTCTGGCACAGATGTCGGTCTCTGCCAACTAATCACAGCTTCAACTTTACTTGAATCAACTGAAATGCCATCTCCTGAAATTATATGACCAAGAAAAACAACTCTCTGCAACCAAAATTCACATTTGGATAACTTGGCATACAATTTCTCTTCTCTTAATGTTCTCAGTACAATTCGGAGATGATCAGCATGTTCACACAGATTCTTAGAGTATATCAAAATATCATCGATAAAGATAATCACAAAGTCATCTAAATATCTTTGTAATACTCTATTCATCAATCCCATAAAAACTGTCGGTGCATTCGTTAGACCAAAAGGCATGACTATGAATTCATAATGGCCATACCTGGTTCTAAATGCAGTCTTAGGAATGTCTTCGTCTCTAACCCTCAACTGATGATATCCGGATCGGAGATCAATCTTCGAATATACCGACGAACCCTGCAATTGATCAAATAAATAATCGATACGAGGTAAATGATAACGATTCTTTACCATTTCTTTGTTCAATTGCCGGTAGTCTATACATAATCTCATTGATCCGTCTTTCTTTCGCACAAATAATACCGGAGCACCCCATGGGGATACACTCGGTCTGATATATCCTTTGGCCAACAAATCTTCAAGTTGGTCCTTCAATTCTTTCAATTCAATCGGTGCCATTCGGTAAGGTGCTTTCGATATCGGCTGTGTACCTGGCATCAATTCAATACCGAAATCTACCTCTCTGTACGGTGGCAATCCTGGAATCTCATCAGGGAATACATCTGCAAACTCACTCACCACCGGTATATCAGTCAATTTCGGACTAGACTTCAGCATATCAACTGCATAGATCAAAAATCCCTCTACTCCCTTCTGTAACAAATCAGTCATAGCAATAATAGATATCAAAGGAATTCTGGCTCGTGATCCCTTACCATAGAACTTCCATTCATCAGTCATATCAGGTCTGAACTTCACAATCTTCTGAAAACAGTCCACTATGGCTCTGTACTTGGTTAACATATCGATACCGATTATACAGTCAAAATCAGATAAACCAATAACGATACAGTCAAGCTCAACTTCATTACCTTCGTACTGTAGTACACAGTTTCTAACAGACTTCACTGACACTATACATTTTCCCAACGGTGAAGATATAGACACTACAGTAGTTAATGACTCAACAGGCAATGAATACAACGTAACAAAGTGTTCAGATATGAAGGTATGCGATGCACCCGTATCGAATAAGACATAGGCAGGATAACCATAAAGAGAAAAGTTACCTGCAATCACATCGTCTGGTGCCGCTTGTGCTTTCTCTTCAGTCAATGCAAACACTCTTGCTTGTTGCCTCGGAGGTTGATTCACTGACTGACCTCCTCCTACTCCTCCTGTTCTACCCTGTGCTGCTGGTTGTGGCTGAAATAAATGCACAGAAGATCCTGGTTGAACCACTAGTCTCGATGATCCAGCACCCTGTGCACCTCCAGAACCACGTTGTGGGCAGACTCGTGCAAAATGACCTGTCTGATTGCAAATGTGACAAGTACCAAAAACTCCTTGGCATTGTTCACTGGTATGTCGACCTCCACACTTGGTGCAATATACATCGGACCTCTGTCCAGCTCGAGACTGTCGAGATCCACTGGAACTAGAAGAGCTACCACCAGGACGTTTAAACTGTTTCCCTTTGCCCTTGAAGTAATTTTTCTTTCCACTACTACTTCCTCCAGCTTCAAATCGAGATGGTGGTGGAATCTGTGACTGTTCTTGGGACTGTCTCACTGGATGTGGCACAAACTGTGCTCCTCGTTGTTTCAGTATCCCTGCTTCTGCACCCTTTGCTCGATTCAGAGCATCAGCAAAGGTATTCGGTCTTCCCGAATTCACAAGTGTAAACACATCAGGATTCAAGCCATTGATAAATTGATCGGCTTGAGCTTCATCACTAACAGAAATATGTGGAGCAAACTTCAACAAGCTAGTGAACTTTGTAACATATTCCTCGATATTTAACTGTCCCTGTTGCAAACTCGCAAACTCTGCTCCTTTGTCCTTGCGATAAGACACAGGAAAGAAACGCTGATAGAAAGCAGTTTGAAATACAGACCAGGTAATAATAGTACCTTGGTTTTCCAATGCTCTCTTCGTCGCTATCCACCAACTCTTGGCAAGGCCATGTAGTTGATGAATCACAAGTCTAACACGACAATCATCTATATAGTCGAGGGACTCGAATAACTGCTCAATATCTTCCAACCAATTTTCACATTCAACAGCATTCTCAGTTCCTTGCAACTTCGGTGGTTTGAATGACTGTAATCGTTTCAGAAGTTTCTCCATCGGATTAGCATCACTAAACTCATCAGTAGACGTACTACCCTGTCCATGTTCTGTTGCTGTCACTGGGACCTGTGCAGCATTCGTCTGTTCAGGCTCATTCATAGCCAATGTCTGTCTAACCCTCGGTGCTAGTCTGGGAGACATATCTGATAATCAAACAGATTAGTGTACAGTTTAATCTCAGATAAAACCATTTTGTTTCAATCCACAATGCCTTCTCAAAAGATCGAATCTGATTCAGTCGTAACCATACATTCTTCGAGAATAACTAAATCAGAATAAAAGACTCGATCTACCCCCGCTCATCTATTCTCAGTCCGAGAAACTTAAGCTCTAATACCACCTGTTGTGGGGACCTCGGGTTGCTAATCTCATTTAGGGCAATTACTAAACAAATAACATTCATTAAACATCAAATGAATATAGCAAGAGCCAAGTAAAAAAAATTTTTTTTTTTTTTAAAAATTCAGTGTCTCGCTCGATCGGTGAAAAAAACCCGATCGAGCGAGCACAATTGCTCAGCTCTCGGATGGAAATATAATTTGGCCTCGATCGATCCGTCAACTTCTGCGGATCGAGCGAGCCAAAAACTAAAATCCTCTGTTTGCAAAATTACAAGGTTCGCTCGATCCGTCAACTTCTGCAGATCGAGCGGCCTCCAAATTCCAGAAAAACTGTAGAACTAGTTTTGCTGTCACACTCGATTCCTTCCATTCTAAATCAACAAACATGGTCCTATACATGATATATCAATTCCAAAACATGCATATACATATAAACAAAGTCACAAGCATTTATACATGCATTTTATTACATCCACAAGTCGCTAAAGATCGGTAAACGACAACAATTATCTCAAACTTTATACATGTAATCCAAACAAACTAGACCAAAGTTTCATGCTTCTAAAGTTCAAGACATCATCTACAACCCGAGTCCTCACGTGCTAGACTCTCTCCCAGCTGTCAATGACGTCGATGACTAGCTCCTGCCCCATCTGTTGTCGTGCACACATACAAAACAAGACAACAGCCGGATAAACTCCGGTGAGAAACGATTCTCAGTATAACCAACATATAGAAAGCGTTAAATAAATCGTATCGACTCTATTTAAACTCGACTCAACAAATAGAGTAAATTAACGCTTCGCATAAGAACTGATTCATATAACTTCGAGGCCATCAAGATTAATAATTGATCTTGACATGGATATCCATCTAACGAGTTCGTAAACGACTCGCAAATAAGGTTAACCGCAACCTTGGCATAGAATCAATTCAATATAGCATCATATCAACTCGAATATAAAGATCCACTACCTGAGATGGATTGACAACATCACAATCAAATCAAAAACATAAACAAGTATGTGGTTTATGCGGGCCAACTCAAGGTTAGTCGTTCTTGAGTTTCAAAGTCCCTACTTCGCGATGTCGTCATTGTACCTTCTTTTATTGAGCTTCTGAACTCTTAAAATCTGTAAGATATAATCAAAATACATATATCAAACTCCATATCAATCTATCATTTTAGAAATGAGTCAAAACCATCAAGAATTCATCAATCAATCGCATTTCAAACCTCAACTCTTTCTTCGTTAGTTCAAGTCGGCGTCTTGTGTCGTTTAGCCTTCAAACTTAACTGAAATTGAATAAGAAAAATACTATAACATTCATAACATCTCAACAACACCTTCAACTCAGAAATCGGCTATCAAAACAGTTCCAAAACTCGATTAAACGACATAGCGACTCAAAATCGGTAGCCGACGTAAACCTCGACTTCGAAACTTGTAACTCAAATTCATATATCAGCATATATCTTATAAAAATCAGTAACAAAACATCATATCAGCAGCTATACGCATCGATATACATGCTAGAAGTCATAACCAAAACATTCAACCATCCAACTTCGATCCGGTAGCGCATATACAATCGATAGCATGTTAAGAATATAACAAGAACATAAAATCTGATCTCTGCTCAATAACTGATTTTTAAACCCATATAAAATATCATAAAACTTACACGAGATTAAAGCCCTCGTCGTAAGGATTCCAGAACAATTTACGGAATCAAAATCGAACAACCGTAGCCAAAGTTATGACAAATCAAATTCATAACTTCAAATGGAAAAATGAAGAAGAACGACTTTGCTTCAGAAATTCTGATTTCCTCTAACATATTACACGTATCACATGCTATCTAATAATAGTAAATCGGATAGCTTCATAAATATTTGCAATTTAACCCCTGGCAACATCATAATTTACAATTCAGTCCTCGGCCTTCATTCTACTTCAATTTCAATCCAAAATAATTTAAAAATATTAGAATTTAAATCAAAACTCTAAATATTCCCAAATTAAATATACGCGGATTAAAATTAAATAAAGTCGGATTAATATTAATTAATCCCGGGCCTTACACAAACCTACTCAAATATTGACGGATTAATTTTTCGTAATTCTAATCAAATTTGAATGCATTAAATATTTGTAAAAATTCAGTTTACACCCAAACCGCACACTGAAGCAGAATTCTATTTCTACTCGGTTTTACCATGTGTTGATTATCAAAGTGATCGAAATCAATACCTCCTCTGTCGACTTGGAATCGATTAACATGCAAGCAAACAGTTGATCAGGCTATTCACAAGACAAATATAAATCTGACAATCAATAAAATAAAATTAAGTCTGAAAAATACAAAAAAAACATCCAAGTTTTCTACATGAATTTGTTCGGCTCAATCACGTCATCTTGGTTGAATAAAAACTACTCAATAATTGAAACTAGAATTCAAAAATAAAAAGAAGAAGAAAAGAAAAGATAAATCTTCTCTCCCAAGTCTTGTAGCCACCTTCCTTGTGTTGTCTGCGTTCTGGAACTTCGGAATCCTTGAAAAATATTAAAATCTCCTATTCATAGTGCCCGGATCCCGTTTTTAATAATTCCCTACGCAAGAAGTAATTTTTCGAACCATTCTGATGCAGGAACCCGCCACACAAAATTTCTGCTGCAAGCGACGATTTTGAAATATTCATAACTCGAGATCTAGCCGTCGGATCGAGCTGAAATTTAGACAACAGTTGCAAAACATCTTTCACTTAATTCTGAACAATGCAGATCGGATTTGGATCTCTCTAAAATTAAATTTGATTTTTCGACCAAAGCTGCTCCGTAATTCACTCTTCAACAATTCATTTTCCTACAAAATTAACTCGAGGAGTGAAATACACAAGCATGCACTAAAACACATAAAAACAATATGAATTCACACAAAATATATATAAAATTAAATACAAACTAATGCATACAAAATGCACTTATCAACACCCTCATACTTAACTCTTGCTCGCCCTCGAGCAAGACATGCAAAAAGAATATGCAAACAACGACATAAGTAAGAATGAATCATGAACAACATAGTCCGATAAGTTTCAACTTCAAGAACTAAAAACCACAAACTTCTGATTATTCATAATACACTGTCAGTTTAACGTAAACGTGTGTGTGTGCCATGTCATTTCAGTTTCATGCAACTTCAAGAGAATCTATCCTAAGAATGCTTAGCGACCTATGACAATTCAATGCAAGTATCACAATCTAGCACTCCTTCATCCCAACAATCCAAAACAAAAACATGCACTTTCTTAAGATTAATTACGCACCGCCGGATTTGGCACCCGGTTTTTTAATAAGCCCCAATAATTACCCGCAAACTTAGCTATAACTAAGATTGGATTTGAATTTCAATCCCCTTGTCTATAGCCCGGATGGAGCAAAAATCCTATATAACCTGCAAACTTAGCTATGGAAAATTTGATTAGGATATTAATCATTTTCCCAAGCCTGGATGGAATTAGCTTACGTTTACAACAAAAGTTTATATAAGAAAATTTATAGGTACGCCCAAAATCATGCATGCAATGTCTAACAACCATCAAGAATCAAAAACACTATCATGATCAACAAGCATCTATTGTCATGCAATGGTCAAACAAACACAAACTTCATCAATTACATCGCTACACTACACAAGTCTAACATGTGTGCTTAAAAAGATTCACGAGTCAACCAACAGCTTCTCATGTTCAATTAAAAGCAACATTTTTTTTAAAAAAAATTTGACAACTCTATCATCATCGACCAACATTCATCATTCTCCTTATTCACATAACACAAACACAATAACATAATGATATGCATGAATACGAATTATATGCAATGAACTAAACCAAATGAATGTAAAAACACAATGACGAATAAAACAAAACTAAATAACATCCCCCCATGCTTATCCAAAGCATTGCCCTCAATGCTTCATAACAATGAACAATATGCAAAATAATCAAACAAAAACAGAATGAAACTGAAAACTAAAAATCCCCTGGTTAATTCGTCGGCATCTCCATCATTCTCTTCCTCTTCACACTCTAGCAGCGACATATTTTAAGGTGACAGTAGCAGACTGGGGGAATCAACATTCACAGCAAACTGGCATGGGAAAGAACAAAAATCAAATAAAAATAAACAAAAAAAATAAATAAACTAAAAGATCAAGGGAAAGAATATTGGGTTGCCTCCCAGTAAGCGCTAAGTTTATAGTCTGCAGCCCGACTAAGCAGAAGCAACCATCAAAGAGCGGCTGCCGCCCATAGTAAGAATCATACGACTCTATATATGGGTTTTGATTGTGTACGCCATTAATTTGACGTCATATATGCATGGGAAGCTCGTCGGTCCAACAACACTCGGCATGAACTTTTTCTTTTGTAAGGAGACTCCGAATCAAGGCTGAAGCTCATAGAGAATGGAATATGTTGGAGGTGGCGTCAATGGCAAGAAAGAATCTTCTAACGGTATACATGGAACGACCCTTGACGAGGTAAAATCTGTAGCCTTGCATATTTCTTCCTCCTTCACTGTCACTTCTGGCTCTTCTTCGCATGAAGATTTCTCAAAAAATATTTCCTCATGATCTGGCTCAATTACTGCTGCAGGATCACATGCCCATGATAACTGATCAACATAAATTGTTGTAGTCTCTTGGTGAATCTCAGAATATGGTTCTATAAAGAGCGCAATCTGTTCATCTAGAAGACTCAAAGATTTGATGCGACTTTCTAAGAACTGATTTGTCTCTGTCTGCCATCGCACCATGTTCTCCAACTGAGCCACATGATTCTCAAAATGCCCTATACACTCTTTTTGATTTTTGGAGTTGAATTTTGGAGGATATTGGTGACTCCAACCCTGCAGTGAAGGATCACAATGTCAATGGTAGTCGAAATCCGCCATATAATTTAACAAGTGCATAGCACTGTCGTAATCTCTTTGAAACAAGTGACTGCCAGTGGCCAAAGCTCCATAATATACCCAGCTTCTTGTTATCTCATCCAATCTGTTGGAAAACTGGCGTTCAGATCAATCAAGATTGATACCCGGTGCAGCGGAAGTTTAAAAATTTTATTATGGAACAATTCCATATTGTGGGTATCAACCGTTCAACGATTAAATTATAAGTGTGTGTAAAATTTAAATAACAATTATTAAATTTTACCTTCAATCTCGAATCGAGATTATTGGACTCCAACAGATTTCTCTGCTCTTGTTGTCTCTCCCTGGAACCGATGAACTCCTTCAATCAGGTCCACGAATGGAGGTTTAATCCCTCTGATAGATTGCACTAGAAAATCTATCAGAAGTTTTCTGCGAAGAGAATAACGAATTTGATTCGCTTATTCCAGACTGCAATTCAAAATCACAGACCGGAATTTCTCTGACAGAGAGAGGGAGGGGTCGGCCAAAATATTCTTGAGAGGAGGCTAGGGTTTCGAAATTTTACTCTCAAAATTATGACCAGTTGTGTCTAATTTCTGTACTGCAATAACTTATTTATAATGCAGGCCACTAACACCTTAGGGCCCATTAGTCATAAGTTGAGGCCCGACAAGCAAAGCCCGCATGTTCAGAAATTAATATAAAATTCATCGTGACTCCGATTGATAAACCGATTTTACCAATGTGCACAGAAACCATTTCTGCACATTTTAAAGCCAAGATAAATTTTCCTGAATTCGAATTCAGTGGTTTCCAAAAATGTACGTCCCTATGTCATTTTAGGAAATCCTACTCCCTTACTCTTATTTAAGAAGTCCAACTTCTTTATTCATTAAATTTAACTCTTTAAATTTAACTATCTCAACGGGGATTAAAAACTCCATTACACTGTGTGACCCTCAATGGTTCAGGGATACAGCTAGCCGTGGGCTCACAACTCCTTGTGACTCGGAACAACGATTTCCGACTTGCCCAACGAATCATGGTAAAGCGCCTAGCAACATCGCCCCATGATTCCCTAGGTATCACTGATAGTGCCTACAAGAACCAGTAGATTTTGGTTCGCGTACAGTACGGTCCCTTCATCCATATATCCCGATCGAATCAACAACCATTGGTATATCGAGAGTCGCTCAAGATTCGATAACTATGCAATACATCTTGAAGATCAAATTAGTGACATCGCATGTGCTACTAAGAAACCATTTCTTAAATCACATCAAGTACTCTGGCCAGAGATTCGTCACACTAATATCTCCTCAGATCGCATAGGATATCCACACTCGCAAGTACGTGGTGAATCCTTGACAACAACGCATCGACTCCTATATGTGTTGTAACTGTACCCAATCCCGACACCTGATGACCCCCATAGAGTCGGTAAACGAGTCAAAGCACAGTACTAGCATATAGAGTCTCCATGATGTTTCAAGTAGTAAGGAATAATGGTGTACAACCAAAACCGCGGACTTTATCCACTCGATAAGTGATAACCACTTGGAAAGTCCGGATAGGGTATTTCGATTATTCATCCTATGAACATCCATTTGCATGCTTCGAACATCTCCATGTTCCCTACCAATGAAACGTGGTACTCCGCATCGCAAATGCTAGTCTCAAACTCGAGCGATCCTTATCCTTATTATCGGACGGCTCAATCGACTAGGAACAGTTTAGAATATACAGTGACTATAAGATGTATTTCATGATAGACATCCCCATGTTCTACCACATCTTACATACACTATAGTATATTCAAGGTCTTTATCAAAACAACAATAGTATATCATAATATAACAATATGAAGAAAGATAAAGTCATTGCCATTAATAAAAGTGTAAATTATATTAAACAAAAGATCGTTTGTACAAAGAGTCATCAAAGCCCATAGCCACAAGTTGGCTCACTGGGCACCCACTCTTTCAATCTCCCACTTGCCCTATAGCCAACTAGTCATACTACGTAGACCCATTGCTTCGCGATGTTTGTCAAACAATGGTCCTGGCAAGGGCTTAGTAAGCGGATCAGCGATATTGTCTGCAGAGGCCACTCGTTCGACAGTGATGTCTCCTCTTTCCACAATCTCCCGGATGAAGTGGTATTTCCTCAGTACGTGTTTGGATCTTTGATGAGACCTTGGTTCCTTTGCTTGAGCAACGGCACCCGTGTTGTCACAGTACACCGGGACTGGACCAACAAATTCAGGAATGACGCCCAACTCTTGGACGAACTTCCTCATCCAAACGGCCTCTTTAGCAGCAGCTGATGCTGCAATGTATTCAGCCTCAGTGGTGGAATCCGCTGTGGTGTCCTGCTTGGAACTCTTCCAAGAGACAGCACCGCCATTGAGCATGAACACAAATCCAGAGGTTGACTTCGAGTCATCCACGTCACTTTGGAAGCTAGAGTCGGTATAGCCTTCCAATTTCAGATCTCGTCCTCCATATACCATGAACATATTCTTAGTCCTTCGTAAGTACTTAAGAATGTCCTTCACGGCTTTCCAATGCATTTGACCGGGATTAGCTTGATATCTGCTCGTGACACTCAGAGCAAATGCTACATTCGGTCTGGTAGATATCATCCCATACATGATACTACCTATAGCTGACGCATATGGTACATGTGTCATATTCTCTATCTCTTCATCAGTCTTGGGACACATAGACTTGTATAGAGAAACTCCATGACACATGGGTAGATGTCCTCTCTTGGACCCATCCATTGAAAACCGTTTCAATATGGTGTCGATGTAGGTTGATTGAGTGAGTCCTATCATTCTCTTAGATCTATCTCTATAGATCTGTATCCCAAGAATGTAGGATGCCTCACCCAAATCCTTCATCGAGAATCTACCTGATAACCATATCTTTGTTGACTGTAACATCCCTACATCATTCCCAATGAGTAGGATGTCATCAACATAAAGTACTAAGAATGTCACAGCATCCTTAACTACTTTCTTGTACACGCACGGTTCCTCCGGGTTCTTGATGAAACCAAAATCTTTTATTGTTTCATCAAATTTCTGGTTCCAACTTCTTGATGCTTGTTTTAGACCATAAATTGATCTCTGAAGCTTGCATACCTTATGCTCGCTTCCCATGGATGTGAACCCCTCTGGCTGCTTCATATAGATTTCTTCCTTAATGTCTCCATTAAGAAAAGCAGTCTTCACATCCATTTGCCATATCTCATAGTCATACCATGCAGCTATGGCAATAAGGATTCTTATGGACTTGAACATTGCAACTGGTGAAAAGGTTTCATCATAGTCAACTCCTTGTCTTTGAGTGTAACCTTTCGCCACCAATCGCGCCTTGTAGGTCAATACCTTACCATCAGGCCCAAGATTTCTCTTGTAGATCCATTTACACCCTATTGGAACAATTCCATCAGGAGGATCTACTAAAGACCAAACTTGGTTTGTATGCATTGAATCCAATTCAGACTGCATAGCTTCAAGCCATAAATTTGAATCCGCATCAGAAATTACTTCCTTGAAGTTTCTTGGATCACATCCAATGTCGGGTTCATCTTGATCCCCTTCAAGAAGAAGACCATATCGAACAGGAGGTCTAGAAGTCCTCTCGGATCTTCTAGGTTCAGGCGTGTCCAGTAATGGTTCCTGAGGCGTAGGATCGTTATTTTGTATTTCGGGTTCTTCTCGAACTTCTTCGAGTTCCATCATCTCGCCTTTCTTATCCAATAAGAACTCCTTCTCCAAGAAGGTGGCATTCCTAGAAACAAACACCTTTGTTTCAGCAGGATAATAGAAATAATATCCGATTGAATTCTTCGGATACCCTACAAAATAACATAAGCTGGATCGACTATCCAACTTATCTCCCACTGTCCGCTTCACGTAAGCAAGACATCCCCAAATCCTCAAGTACGAATACTTAGGAGCTTTGCCATTCCATAACTCGTATGGTGTTTTGTCCACTGCTTTAGTGTGGACGTTGTTCAACAACAATACCGCCGTTTCAAGCGCATAGCCCCAAAACGAAGGTGGAAGCTCAGTGAAGCTCATCATGGATCGAACCATGTCCAACAAAGTTCGATTACGACGCTCCGATACACCATTCAGCTGTGGTGTCATAGGAGGAGTCCACTGAGAGAGAATCCCATTCTCTTTTAGATAGTCCAAAAACTCGGTACTTAAGTATTCTCCACCTCGATCCGATCGAAGTGCTTTAATACTTTTACCTAGCTTGTTTTCTACTTCAGCCTTGAATTCTTTGAACTTTTCAAATGCTTCAGACTTATATTTCATTAAATATAAATACCCATACCTTGAATAATCGTCAGTAAAGGTAATGAAGTAGGTGTGGCCATATTGAGTCCCAACTCTAAATGGTCCACAAACATCTGTATGGATCAAATCCAACAGATTTTGACTACGCTCAGGCTTCCCCTTAAAAGGAGATTTAGTCATTTTCCCTTTTAGACAGGATTCACAAGTAGGTAGAGAGTTAATATCAGACATATCAAACATGCCCTCTCCCACTAGCTTGTTCATCCTCCTTGAGGAAATATGACCTAGCCTAGCATGCCAAAGGTTCGCCGGGTTTTGACTATCGATTTTCCTTTTGTTTGTTGTCGCCGGTTTATCAATATAATTTATTGGAACGTCTTTTAGTTTTAAGTTGTATAGATCGTTTTCAAGTTGTCCATTTCCAATCAAACATTCATTCTTGTAAATATTGCAAATCCCATTCACAAAATTGCAAGAATAACCATCTCTATCTAGCATAGAAACAGAAATAATGTTTTTAATTAAATCCGGAACAAATAAAACATCTCTTAAAAATAACTTAAAACCGTTTTGCAAAATTAAACAAACATCTCCAATGGCTGTAGCTTCAACTCTGGAACCATTCCCGAGCCTCAGCTGGGTCTCACCCATTCTAAGCCTGCGACTTCTTGTCATCACCTGCAAATCATTGCAAATGTGAGATCCACATCCGGTATCCAATACCCAAGAAGTAGTATTAAGTGAAATGTTTATTTCAATATAGAACATACCCTTCGCAGTTCCCAACTGCTCTAGATATTCCTTGCAGTTGCGCTTCCAATGACCGGGCTTCTTGCAGTAATGGCAAACATCCTTGGATTTTCCATTGTTTGAATCCTTTGTCTTGTGCTTCTTCTCGGGCTCGACTTTCTTGGGTGGGGCAGAACGTTTCTTGCCCTTCATACTTGGCCCCTTCTTAGCAGAAGATGAGGAGCCCACCAAGAAAGCTGGCTTATCCTTCTTAAGTGTGGATTCATATGTCACAAGCATGTTGACCATCTCTTCAAGGGTGGCCTCTATCTTGTTCATATTAAAATTTACCACAAATCCGTCAAACGAAGAAGGAAGAGACAGAAGCAGTAAATCCACGTTGAGTTCATGCTCCAACACCAAATCAAGGGTCGCTAACTTTTGTATGAGCCAAATCACTCGTACCCCATGATCACGGACCGAAGTCCCTTCACGCATGCGACACGTCATCAGCTCCTTAACAGTAGCGAACCTTTCAGCCCTCGATTGAGCCCCAAAAAGTTCCTTGAGTTGAGCGTGAATGTCAGCAGCATTCACGGTGTCCTCAAATCGCCTCTGGAGTTCATCAGACATCGAGGCTTGCATATAGCATTTGGTCTTGATGTCATGGTCCCACCATGCATCAAGTTTGGCCAATTCCTCCGGACTTACGTCAGCTGGTGCTTCCTTCGGGGGTGATTTCTCTAACACGTAGAGCATCTTCTCCGAAGTCAAGACAATCTTAAACTTCCGGAACCATTCCGTATAGTTTGCGCCAGTTAACTTGTTTTGTTCGAGGATCGAGAATAAAGGATTACGCGAATTCATCGTATGAAATACTGAAAAGAAAAACAGACATATATCAATGATTGTTTAAGCAATTTACTAAGACATAAAATAGGCGAATTTAATTTTATGAATCTCACTCCCACTATTTTAACGATTTCACTACCCTCTAGTGAAAACGGGAAACTTTTTCCTTAGTGAGAACATGGAGTCCAATTGACAAACTTATGGTCCCGAATAATATCAGCCAAGCATAATTCTCAAAAGGTAGAGCCCAATTGCTTCCAAAGCAACCCCCATGTGTTTACCTCATGTCCAATAAGGGCCCAATAATATGACGCCGTTTAAAGTGACATGTCAAGATGACCCATCAATATTAAGTTGTGATGGACGGTCGCCATGTGGATCCCCCAATAATATGAGCCGATCCCATGGGATTCCACCCAACTTACAACATTTGTCGATCCAATGTACAGCTTTCCGACGAACGGGCCCCCCCAATAATATGAGCCGGACCGTATCCGCGGGTAGCATCTCATACATTGACCGTTGATGGAAGGTAGGAATATTTAAACAAATTTAAATTTCCTTTATTTATCTTGATATCAATTTTAAATCATATTTAAAATGAGGGATTTTTAATTATAAAAATTTGTCTCATCAATTTCAAATTATTGCATGCTTGCCGGATTCACGCAATTATGTCTAAAACATGCATACAATCATAATATCATATATTATATAGGATGATCGATTCCATTTCTAATTGACCCGTGGTTGCCAATCACGAGTCTTAGTCCAATCCTAGGTAATATGCAGTATGCAATGCAATCCTATTACATGTGCTTCCAATTTACATTTCTTCTGTCTTTATTGTCTGCTGGGCCCACCATCTTCAAATCTTGATCTCCCACTAAATCTAATGTATTTACAATAAATAACAATGACAAGTAGGGGATACATTTTCAGGGGTGGGAACGGGCCATAAACCAAGCCCACTTTTATTACATATGACATTCATACTGGGCCATAAACCAGACCCATTAATAAAACCAACAACAATAAAAACAAATGTAAATTCCTAACATACACCTACAAAATTGGTCATGGCAATCGATCATCCTTATCCAATAACATTTAATTCAAAATTAATTTATTGGATAACATGCAGTGGCAATTCAAATTTAAACAGGATAAAATCATATTTTATATATAAAATCTCATATAAAATCATATTTTATCTCTTTATCAAATAAAAACATATTTTATCTACAAAATCCAATTTTATGGATAAAATCATATTTTACTCAATATATTCATAAGATCAAATCTTATCATCAATTGTACCAAAAATAATTGATTTCAAAATTCAATTTAAGGATAAAATATTAAAATTTTCCAAAAATTCAAATTTATCCAAAAATCAATTTTAAAGTTTACGGACTCGAACAATTCGATCCGAAATCTCGTGAACCAATCAAAAACAATTTTTGACCGAACCAAAAATAAAATTTTAACACATTAAAATTAATTTTAAATAAAAATTTAATTTTTCCCGCGGGCCGCCCGGGACACTCCCGGGCCGGCCCGCACCCGTGGGCGCGGGCCGGGGCAGCCTGGCTGCCCCTTTAGGGCAGCAACAGTTGCTGCCCTGGGCAGCGCCCAGCGCTGCGCTGGGCAGCGCTGAGCGCCGCCCCTGGGCGGCGCCGTGCGCCCCCTTTGGGCGGCGCCGTGCGCCGCCCGGGGCAGCAACAATTGCTGCCCCACCGGGCAGCGATCCAATCGCTGCCCGGGTTTTGCCCCGAAAAATTTTTTTTTTTATTTAAAAATATTTATTTTGTTTCAAAAACCGAGACTCAAAAATTTTTGTACAATTGATTAATTTAATCGTTTGATCTGAGCAACCTGGCTCTGATACCACTGTTGGAAAACTGGCGTTCAGATCAATCACGATTGATACCCGGTGAAGCGGAAGTTTAAAAATTTTATTATGGAACAATTCCATATTGTGGGTATCAACCGTTCAACGATTAAATTATAAGTGTGTGTAAAATTTAAATAACAATTATTAAATTTTACCTTCAATCTCGAATCGAGATTATTGTACTCCAACAGATTTCTCTGCTCTTGTTGTCTCTCCCTGGAACCGATGAACTCCTTCAATCAGGTCCACGAATGGAGGTTTAATCCCTCTGATAGATTGCACTAGAAAATCTATCAGAAGTTTTCTGCGAAGAGAATAACGAATTTGATTCGCTTATTCCAGACTGCAATTCAAAATCACAGACCGGAATTTCTCTGACAGAGAGAGGGAGGGGTCGGCCGAAATATTCTTGAGAGGAGGCTAGGGTTTTCGAAATTTTGCTCTCAAAATTATGACCAGTTGTGTCTAATTTCTGTACTGCAATAACTTATTTATAATGCAGGCCACTAACACCTTAGGGCCCATTAGTCATAAGTTGAGGCCCGACAAGCAAAGCCCGCATGTTCAGAAATTAATATAAAATTCATCGTGACTCTGATTGATAAACCGATTTTACCAATGTGCACAGAAACCATTTCTGCACATTTTAAAGTCAAGATAAATTTTCCTGAATCCGAATTCAGTGGTTTCCAAAAATGTACATCCCTATGTCATTTTAGGAAATCCTACTCCCTTACTCTTATTTAAGAAGTCCAACTTCTTTATTCATTAAATTTAACTCTTTAAATTTAACTATCTCAACGGGGATTAAAAACTCCATTACACTGTGTGACCCTCAATGGTTCAGGGATACAGCTAGCCGTGGGCTCACAACTCCTTGTGACTCGGAACAACGATTTTCGACTTGCCCAACGAATCATGGTAAAGCGCCTAGCAACATCGCCCCATGATTCCCTAGGTATCACTGATAGTGCCTACAAGAACCAGTAGATTTTGGTTCGCGTACAGTACGGTCCTTTCATCCATATATCCCGATCGAATCAACAACCATTGGTATATCGAGAGTCGCTCAAGATTCGATAACTATGCAATACATCTTGAAGATCAAATTAGTGACATCGCATGTGCTACTAAGAAACCATTTCTTAAATCACATCAAGTACTCTGGCCAGAGATTCGTCACACTAATATCTCCTCAGATCGCATAGGATATCCACACTCGCAAGTATGTGGTGAATCCTTGACAACAATGCATCGACTCCTATATGTGTTGTAACTGTACCCAATCCCGACACCTGATGACCCCCATAGAGTCGGTAAACGAGTCAAAGCACAGTACTAGCATATAGAGTCTCCATGATGTTTCAAGTAGTAAGGACTAATGGTGTACAACCAAAACCGCGGACTTTATCCACTCGATAAGTGATAACCACTTGGAAAGTCCGGATAGGGTATTTCGATTATTCATCCTATGAACATCCATTTGCATGCTTCGAACATCTCCATGTTCCCTACCAATGAAACGTGGTACTCCGCATCGCAAATGCTAGTCTCAAACTCAAGCGATCCTTATCCTTATTATCGGACGGCTCAATCGACTAGGAACAGTTTAGAATATACAGTGACTATAAGATGTATTTCATGATAGACATCCCCATGTTCTACCACATCTTACATACACTATAGTATATTCAAGGTATTTATCAAAACAACAATAGTATATCATAATATAACAATATGAAGAAAGATAAAGTCATTGCCATTAATAAAAGTGTAAATTATATTAAACAATAGATCGTTTGTACAAAGAGTCATCAAAGCCCATAGCCACAAGTTGGCTCACTGGGCACCCACTCTTTCACAATCCACCATAAAAAATCTGCACTAGAATGTAATTCAAAAAATCATGGCATCGAAATCTGTAAGCCAAATCATTGAATCTCCCCCAAGAAGCAAAGAATGGCTCTGAGTATTATTGGCCAAACCTTGTGAACACTTGTTGCGACCCTACCCGGATCCACTACCTAATCAGAGTTAAGAGCATAATTAAGCATGCATTAAAATAAATCGCTGCGGAAGACTTAAATAAAAGCAGACCGGCAGAATACAATCGGTTAATAAAATTTGATTATACAACCCAATCGAATGAATAAGCCTAAAGGGCAAAAACCTACAGCTAATCATGTTGTCTTCACTGATCACTGGCTAGTCCAAGCTCCTAGTGCTCAATCCTGTACCTACACCTGCCCCATCGAATGCGGTGTCCAGATACACAGAAAAGACTGGACGTGAGCTCTAAGCTCAATACGAAAGCACGGGTAAAACATACAAATATGATGCATGCAAATGACAGGGTATCCATATCTGGGATAACTGTATACAACTGCTCAGTAATGGCACCTAGGACATGAGTGGTACAACCCGAGGGTAAATCCTATGTACACTGCTCATTCCTATCGGACGTAGACCGTGTCTTACAGATTCAAGTGTCGGCTAACCCGTCGGTCGCGGGCCGCTCGCATCAACTGTCCGAATAGGGCTGAGCGGCCCTACATGGCTCATCTCAAAAGATGGACAGTCACAATATGATATGCACATGCTGCATAATAACATGACACACAAATGCAACATATAAGCATGCAAAACCCGCTGGCTATCTCAGTCAGTACGTACCTTCAACAGGCAGTCCTAGCAGTCCCACTCTAGGTTCCAAGCCTACATCAGCTATACAATGCAAATACCCATGCATCATTAATTTAGCTCTAAAAGCCTTAATTAAGCTATTGCATACTCCTAAATAATTTAAGGAGACCATAGCTATACCTGCGTCCATTGTCAGCCCATTGATGACAATTGTCTCAAAATTAGGCCACAACTCTGCTATAACGCCTTGATTGCTATGCCACTTCCGGATTCCCCATAGGATGCCTAGATATCCCTAGATCTGAGTTAGAAGTCTAAGGAATCGAGAGAGAATAGGGTAAAGAGGTGTGAGAAATGAATTCTCGGACCCTCTATTTATAGACACGGAACGTTGCTTTCGTTCGGGTTCGTTGCGTTCGTTCTGCCTGACAAACGTTGCGTCCGTTCCTCTTCGTTGCTTCCGATGTCCCATCAAGTGCGTAAGAAATGACGTAATATTTTTAACATCACGTATGACATCACTGCCAGAACGTTGCTTCCATTCATGAACGTTGCTTCCGTTCTTGGTCACCCTTCGGGCCATTTCCGATTACTCTGAATCAATTTCTGAAGTCCGTTAATCCAACAGAAACTTCCTTAATCATGTATTAAAACATGATCACATGATTAATTACTCATTAATCATTAATTTTGGATACGGGTTACTACATTCTCCCCCCCTTAAAAGATTTTGTCGTCGAAATCTGGGGTAAAACCTCGAGAACGTACTAGAAAGCCTTGCTCGAGTGCCTGGTCGATATATCCTCCGACACACTCAGACTCTCGTCAAATTCCCTTCAAGCTCCATTAATGCTGAACCACATTAACATCCTCCCAACTGAAGATTACTGCTCTGATGGTTGACATTCAAACTTCCTTGGCACTAATGTATCACAACACTGATACGTCTTCCATACTGACCACGATCTCTATGATCACGAAAGATACCAATACCTACTTGATTGACATCATCGTCCCAAGGAAAAGTCTTAGACTGTCGAAGACCAAATCATAACCTGATTGGCTTATAGCATTCGTCGAATCACAAAACTAGATCTAAACATCTATTGGTTCCAAAAGTTCTCGGTGCTCAACACCTCTAGTCAAGAAACACCAATCCCAACACTGTGCTGACACAACAAAACCCGAATTTCTTCTCAAGAGAATTTAGTTGCCACAAATCTATACACCAGTAACTTCTTAACATGATTCCCTAGACTGGTCATCCTCCCCATGCTCCTACAAAGCAAAACAAGCTTCCCAAAGGCAATTACTAGGAACTCAGACCATCCAGTCTTGTACTGATCACAGTTCATGTTTCTTAGTATAACTCAACACTATGCCTTGATGAAAACTACCATCGTTCACCGATAATGACTCTAAGTCATCTCCTAGCCATTGGCCTGTGAAGCCACGCGTACTCCAATGGAATTCATCACTCCACTGATGATCTACATCATCTCGACCATAGGTTATTCACCTCATGAATTCAATCGATAGACATCCTCCTGATAGTTATACATACTCGCAATCACTGTACACACATCAAGACTAAGGCAAGCTCCCACCAATATGCTCGACTAGGACATTCCACAGTACACAGACATATGGAAACGCTTCATGTTCCGTCTCAAAACTCGACAGTTACATGTGCCTGATATAACTCAACTCGGAGTCTCTGGTGATACCATCATCTCTCGTCCCAACCTACCACGGTTGAACATAAAGATTCTGGAAACTAAATCCCCACGGATTCTCAATAGGCAAATCGTTCCTTTCGCTGAAGGCATCATCCTTAGCGCTGAAAGGACTAATTCATCTATTCCCTAGTCACTCCGGGGAAACACTTATGCTCGAAGTAACTTGTCATACAAAACGCCCCTGATTGTCGTTCATTGCTAAAACGCAATATCTTTGACAAACAGTCTGCATGGATGTGACTCACTGACTCGAAAGAACAAATTCGATCTGTCACGATCTTGCGAAATCTTCTACCCCAAAGGAAAACCTCGTTGGCTACTAAGTCGATCATTGGCTATCTTAGTCACTTCAGAGATATCGCACATCACTCGCTGAAATATTAGTGACACAACCTGCTGGATCTCGAGAATAGATCCCAGCTAATGTCACGCCTCACGATACGACAACTGATGTTTCCTTGCTAATGTCCATTAGCATTTTCAGCTACTCGTCGGATCCAAACACAACGATATACATATATGTCCTCATAGGAACACTTCATCGAAATGTTCTGTTGACATCCTCAATATCTTGTCAGTGGACAAATCTCACATTAAATAACATCATGATCCTCTCCTGACCATTGTTATCACTAAGCAATTGATTGGATCAATTTCGACTTCTCCTAAACACGAAAACAGTATCTTGGGAACTACCAATTCCCTTGCTTGTCTCTATTGTCAAGTTATCGCTTAACTTGATAATACAAGTCCAGTTGTGTAGTAGCCCGAACCCTAATTGAGTAATTAAAGGATTAATGCTAATTAAATAAATTGGGGATTGGACGGATCGGAAGCTCCGAAGGGACGATCGGAAGCTCCGATCGGGATCGGAAGCTCCGATGAGGATCAGAGGCACCGATGATATTACGTCATCCATGACGTGTGGCTGGATCGGAAGCTCCGATCAGGACCGGAGGCTCCGATCACCCCTATCTGGAGTCAACAAGTGATATTTTGACACGTGGCAGATCAGGATCTTCGGAAGCTCCGATGGCAGGATCGGACGTTCCGATCGAGGTTCGGACGTTCCGATCGAGGATCGGAGGCTCCGATCGTTGTCTATAAATAGAAGGCCGAGACTTCATTCCTCCTTGCCAATTCCGGATTTCCTCTCTATTTCTAGTCATATTCGAGCTGTTCTAGTCTTCTTAGGCTTGGTCCGGAGGTCGGAGAGGCGTTCGATAGTCGTAGCGGAGTTGTGCCCAAGTTCTGGAGGCATCGACATCAAAGGGATAACGACGGACGAAGGTATAGCTTTTGCTTCCTATAAATATTTAGGAGTATGCAATAGCTTAGTTAAGGCTTTTATAGCACTTTAATGATAGTAGTATCATTTGGCAGTGTAGAGCAGACTATAGGCGTGGACCTAGAGTTGGTAGAGCTTGCACTGTATTGAGGTACGAAAGTACTGTTCGAGATATCCTGACTGAGTATGCATGTATTATGTGACTGCATGATTTATATGCCATGATATTATGCTGCATTCATTTGCATCTTGTTGTATCTCCTTCGAGATGTCTGTAGTAGGGTTGTACCCTATCCTGTTAGTGGATGGACTTCCATCGATTTGGGTCCGGTGTTTCCACGGTTATCTCGGTATGGGAGCCACCTCCTGAAGCGACGGCACAGCGTGCTACATACCAGGGCCCGGTCTGTCTCTGTTATCTGATCCTTGACCTCGAGTCTATAGGGAGTTCACTTTGCATGCATGTATACTCATACTCTCGCACTGAGCGTTTTATGCTCACGTCTCGTACTCTGTATTTTCTGGACACCCTATTCCATGGGGCAGGTTTGCGATTGGACGAGGAGGGTGGATCCAGGAGGGGCTAGTCAGTGGTTGGCCAGCTGGAGCTTCGTCTAGGCTTTATTACTATTGTTTGGGTTTATACAGCTATTCGATCTGGTTGTATATTATTGGATAATTACAGATTCCTTTTTTGGGATTGTATAATGTTATTGGTTTCCGCAGTTTTATTCTGATATCTGTTTCATTAAGTTAATTGCATGCATAAGTTCTGTTTAGTAGGTGATACGGGTAAGGGTCACTACATTTATGGTATCAGAGCATGCAAAAGATTTCTTGGGATTTAGTCTCATCTTGAGGTATTTTTGTAGATGTCAAATCGTGACGACCAGAGTTCTCATGGCAGTATTGGTGGGCGTTGGGGTGATGCCGACCGGGAGCCTTGTCGAGAACGGCGTCATCGTCACCATGACGACGAGCGTTTCACCGTGCGTCGATTCTTAGCTATGGGTCCTAAGACCTTAGTTGGAGGTGAGTCTCCGGAGGATGTGGAGAACTGGTTAGACCGCATGGAGACGACTTTTCAGACTTTCCAATGCACCGATGAGCAGAAGGTGGAGACCCTTGGCTATCTTCTGGATGGGCGCGCGCGCAGGTGGTGAAGGTTTACTTCTGCACCTTTTTGTTGCGGCGAGAGGAGTGGCCACCTGGGCCGAGTTTCGCACAGCTTTCCAAAAGCGGTATTTTCCTCCTGCACTCCGACAGTCGAAGGCAGGCGAGCTACTGAGTCTGCGACAGGGAACTATGTCTATCGATGAGTATCAGCAGAGGTTCTTTGATCTGCTATCCTATTTCCCCGAGATTGCTGATAGCTCAGAGATGAAGTATAATCTGTTCCTTCAGGGCCTTAACCCTGAGATCCATGACCGTGTGGCGGTTGGCGACGACATGTCCTACGAGGGTTTGGTGAGCCGTTGTCACCAGGCGGAGGACAGCATTCGGCGGAACAGGTCTTTCTCTCAGTCGAGACCTGCTAGTTCTTTGGCCCCCCGTGCCCAGTCATTCAAGAAGTCCGGGTCTACTTCTTCCTCTGGTTCGGGAGGTGTTGTCCGTTTCGGTAAGAAGGACAAGTGTGATCACTGTGGGAAGAACCATCCATCCGACAAGTGCCGCAGAGCTTCTGGAGCTTGTTTCCGTTGTGGAGAGACTGGTCATATCCGGAGGGATTGTCCACTGTCTGGGGGAGGTGGTTCTGGATCTGGTTCAGGATCTGGTTCTCAGGCTACCGTACAGCAGAGGTCGCAGGGACAGTCTTCTGGGAGTTCTCATTTGAGGCCACGAGCTTCTGGCCAGGTGTTTGCCCTGAGACATGATCAGGCTGTGGAGGAGAATGAGAAAGTCATCGCAGGTACATTTATGCTTTATGGTATACCTGCTCTTGTACTTATTGACACTGGTGCATCTCATTCCTTCATTTCTGCACGTTTTGTTAAGAGGCATAAGTTACCATGCATTGCACTAGACGTAGTGATGTCTGTTTCTACTCCGACGGGCCAATCTGCTTTGGCTAAGCGTCTAGTGATGGGTTGCCCTTTAGAGTTCGAAGGGAACATTCTGTTAGCGAATCTCATGGTCCTGGCGATGGACGACTTTGATTGCATTCTGGGAATAGATGTGCTGACTACCTATCGAGCTTCAGTGGACTGCTATCAGAGATTAGTACGCTTTCATCCGAAAGGGAGTGAGAGTTGGTTTTTCTATGGTGAGGGAGCGCGACCCCCGATGCCTTTGGTATCAGCTTTGAGAGCCTGTCGAGCTCTGGAGTCTGGCGGGGAAGGCTATGTTTGGAAAAAGCTGGCGGTCAGATCAATCACGATTGATACCCGGTGCAGCGGAAGTTTAAAATTTTTATCATGGAACAATTCCATGGTGTGGGTATCAACCATTCAACGATTAAATTATTGTGTGTGTAAAATTCAAATAACAATTAATTAAATTTTACCTTCAATCTCGAATCGAGATTAATGGACACCACACAGATTTCTCTGCGCTTCTTGTATCTCCCAGGAACTGATGAACTCCTTCAATCAGGTCCACGAATGGGGTTTAAATCCCTCTGATAGATTGCACTAGAAAATCTATCAGAAGTTTTCTGCGAAGAGATTAAACGAATCTGATTCGTTATTCCTGACTGCAATTCAAAAATCACAGACCGGAATTTTCTCTGACAGAGTGAAGGGGGGCGGCCGAAAACTTGAGAGGAGGCTAGGGTTTATTTTCGAAAATCCTGTCTCTCAATAATGACCTGTTGTGTCTAATTTCTGTACTGCAATAACTTATTTATAATGCAGGCCACTAACACCTTAGGGCCCATTAGTCATAAGCTAGGGCCCGACAAGCAAAGCCCGCACGTTCAGAAATTAATATAAAATTCATCGTGACTCCGATTGATGAACCGATTTCACCAATGTGCACAGAAACCATTTCTGCACATTTTAAAGTCAAAATAAATTTTCCTGAATCCGAATTCAGTGGTTTCCAAAAATGTCCATCCCTATGTCATTTTAGGAAATCCTACTCCCTTACTCTTATTTAAGAAGTCCAACTTCTTTGTTCATTAAATTTAACTCTTTAAATTTAACTATCTCAACGGGGATTAAAACTCCATTACACTGTGTGACCCTCAATGGTTCAGGGATACAGCTAGCCGTGGGCTCACAACTCCTTGTGACTCGGAACAACACTTTCCGACTTGCCCAACGAATCATGGTAAAGCGCCTAGCAACATCGCCCCATGATTCCCTAGGTATCACTGATAGTGCCTACAAGAACCAGTAGATTTTGGTTAGCGTACAGTACGGTCCCTTCATCCATATATCCCGATCGAATCAACAACCATTGGTATATCGAGAGTCGCTCAAGATTCGATAACTATGCAATGCATCTTGAAGATCAAATTAGTGACATCGCATGTGCTACTAAGAAACCATTTCTTAAATCACATCAAGTACTCTGGCCAGAGATTTGTCACACTAATATCTCCTCAGATCGCATAGGATATCCACACTCGCAAGTATGTGGTGAATCCTTGACAACAATGCATTGACTCCTATATGTGTCGTAACTGTACCCAATCTCGACACCTGATGACCCCCATAGAGTCGGTAAACGAGTCAAAGCACAGCACTAGCATATAGAGTCTCCATGATGTTTCAAGTCGTAAGGACTAATGGTGTACAACCAAAACCGCGGACTTTATCCACTCGATAAGTGATAACCACTTGGAAAGTCCGGATAGGGTAGTTCGATTATTCATCCTATGAATATCCATTTGCATGCTTCGAACATCTCCATGTTCCCTACCAATGAAACGTGGTACTCCGCATCGCAAATGCTAGTCTCAAACTCGAGCGATTCTTATCCTTATTATCGGACGGCTCAATCGACTAGGAACGGTTTTTAGAATATACAGTGACTATAAGATGTATTTCATGATAGACATCTCCATGTTCTACCACATCTTACATACACTATAGTATATTCAAGGTCTTTATCAAAACAACAATAGTATATCACAATATAACAATATGAAGTAATATAAAGTCATTGCCATAAAAGTGTAAATAATATTAAACAAAAGATTGTTTATACAAAGAGTCATCAAAGCCCATAGCCACACAGTTGGCTCACTGGGCACCCACTCTTACAGGCTACCTTATCTATGCAGTTGATTTGTCCGCTGAGAGTATTGGGATAGAGAGCATTCCTGTTGTGGATGAATTTCCAGATGTGTTTCCTGATGAGATTCCGGGTTTTCCTCCTGCTAGGGAAGTCGAGTTTGGCATAGAGTTGATGCCGGGTACTTCGCCTATTTCTAGAGCACAGTATCGTCTGGCTCCGTCAGAGATGAGTGAGTTGAAGAATCAGCTACAGGATCTTTTGGACAAGGGGTACATTCATCCTAGTGTGTCTCCTTGGGGAGCTCCTGTTCTCTTCGTAAAGAAGAAGGATGGGTCGATGCGGCTGTGCATTGACTATCGGCAGCTGAATCGAGTCACTGTGAAGAACAAGTATCCGTTGCCTCGCATTGATGATTTGTTTGATCAGCTGCAGGGCACATCAATTTACTCCAAGATTGACTTGAGATCTGGGTATCATCAGTTGAGAGTCCGTGATCAGGACGTAGCCAAGACTGCATTCCGTACTCGCTATGGGCATTACGAGTTCCTAGTGATGCCATTTGGTTTGACCAATGCGCCGGCTATATTCATGGATCTGATGAACCGTGTATTCAGGGAGTATTTGGACAAGTTTGTCGTGGTCTTCATTGACGACATCTTGGTGTATTCGCGTAATACGGAAGAGCATGTTTCTCACTTGCGGTTGGTACTACAGACTTTTCGAGATGAGCAGTTGTACGCCAAGCTGAGCAAGTGTGAGTTCTGGATGGATAGAGTGGTTTTTCTTGGCCATATCATATCCAGGGAGGGGATTTCTGTTGATCCAAGCAAGATTGAAGCGGTACTTAATTGGTCGCGTCCGACTACGGTTGCTGAGATCCGTAGTTTTCTGGGTCTAGCAGGGTATTATCGTCGCTTCATTCTGAATTTCTCTCAGTTAGCTCGACCGTTGACGCAGCTTACCCGCAAGGGTGTGGATTTCGAGTGGTCCTCCGAGTGTGAGGAGAATTTCCGTGAGCTTCGACGGCGATTGACTTCTGCGCCGGTGTTAGCATTACCGTCAGGATCTGGAGGGTATGTAGTTTACACGGATGCTTCTCTTCAGGGGTTAGGTTGTGTCCTGACTCAGAATGGGCATGTGATCGCATACGCTTCTAGACAGCTGAAGCTTCACGAGGACAACTACCCAGTCCATGATTTGGAATTGGCAGCCATTGTGTTCGCTTTGAAGATCTGGCGTCATTATCTTTATGGCGAGAAATTTGAGATCTTCACCGACCATAAGAGTCTCAAGTATTTGTTCACTCAGGCAGAATTGAACATGAGGCAGAGACGTTGGATGGATTTGCTTAAGGACTATGATTGCGAGATTAAGTACCATCCGGGAGCTGCTAATCTCACCGCTGATGCTTTGAGTCGCAAGGTGCGACTATCCGCACTTCAGACTTGTTCGATGTCTAGTGCGATTAGTGACTGTTGTACTTCAGGTTATACCTTCAAGCATAAGAAAGGTATGCAGAGTATCCAGATGTTTGCGATATTATCTGAGCCAGCCTTGTACTCGCGGATCCGAGATGCTCAGATGTCTGATTCAAAGACCCAGCGTTTAGCTCGTCTAGCTAACGAGGGTAGCTCGTCTGGATTTCATTATCAGTCAGATGGCTTTCTGTGTTTGTCTGGTAGGCTTGTGATTCCACAGGATGAAGAGTTGCGAGAGGAGATTTTATCTCAGGCACATCGCACTAAGTTGAGTATTCATCCTGGGAGCAACAAGATGTACAAGGATCTACGTACTCGTTTCTGGTGGAAGGGAATGAAACGCAGTGTTTATCAGTTTGTTTCGAGATGTTTGGTGTGTCAACAGGTCAAGGCAGAGCACCGAAAACCTGGAGGATTGCTTCACAGTCTGCCTATTCCTGAATGGAAATGGGAGTTTATCACTATGGACTTTGTGACCCATTTGCCGGTATCCCCGAGGAACTGTGATGCTATCTGGGTTGTGGTGGACCGACTCACCAAGTCAGCGCATTTCATTGCCTATAGCCGAGAGTACTCTGTGGATCGCATGGCACGGATGTACATTCAGGAGATCGTTCGACTTCATGGAGTGCCTGTGAGCATTGTCAGCGATCGGGACCCCAGGTTTACTTCTAGATTCTGGGGGAGTGTTCAGCGTGCGATGGGTACTACTCTCAGTTTGAGTACAGCCTATCATCCAGAGACTGATGGTCAGTCAGAGCGCACTATCCGTACGTTAGAGGATATGCTTAGAGCGTGCGTCTTGGATTTTGGTTCAGCCTGGCAGGATCATTTGCCGTTGATCGAGTTCGCTTACAACAACAGCTATCACACTAGTATTGGGATGGCACCTTTTGAGGCGTTGTATGGGCGACGTTTTCGTACTCCACTCTTCTGGGAAGAAGTGGGGGAGAGACAGGCTGAGGGACCGGAGTTTATCCAGTAGGCGATAGATATTGTTGATCAAATCAAGAAACGGATTAAGACTGCACAGGATCGTCAGGCCAGCTATGCTAATATCAAGCGTAGGCCTTTGCAGTTCAAAGTCGGGGAGAAAGTGTTTCTGAGAGTGTCACCTTTCCGCAAGATTCTCAGATTTGGCCTTAAGGGCAAGTTGTCTCCCAGATTTATCGGTCCGTTTGAGATCTTGGAAAGTATTGGCGATTTGGCTTATCGACTAGCTTTGCCACCGCATCTATCCAGTATTCACGACGAGTTCCACGTATCTCTGTTGCGACGGTATGTGGCGGATGAATCTCATATTCTGCAGCGGTCTGAGGTTCAGGTAGACAAGGATTTGACTTATGTTGAGAAACCTCTTCGCATCCTTGATTTTAAGGATAAAGTTTTACGGAACAAAGTCATTCCTTTGGTTTTAGTTCAGTGGCAGCGCCGAGGCACTGAGGAAGCTACTTGGGAGCTTGAGGACAGGATGCGTAAAGACCATCCTGAGTTGTTTTGATTTCATTCTTTAAGTTGTATTCAGTTGCAAACTCTGTAAACGTTTGTTTGAATAAAGAATGTTTCTGATTTCTGTATTTGCATTCGGTACTTAAGATCTGATTTCGAGGACGAAATATCTTAAGTGGGGGAGAATGTAGTAGCCCGAACCCTAATTGAGTAATTAAAGGATTAATGCTAATTAAATAAATTGGGGATTGGACGGATCGGAAGCTCCGAAGGGACGATCGGAAGCTCCGATCGGGATCGGAAGCTCCGATGAGGATCGGAGGCACCGATGATATTACGTCATCCATGACGTGTGGCTGGATCGGAAGCTCCGATCAGGACCGGAGGCTCCGATCACCCCTATCTGGAGTCAACAAGTGATATTTTGACACGTGGCAGATCAGGATCTTCGGAAGCTCCGATGGCAGGATCGGACGTTCCGATCGAGGTTCGGACGTTCCGATCGAGGATCGGAGGTTCCGATCGTTGTCTATAAATAGAAGGCCGAGACTTCATTCCTCCTTGCCAATTCCGGATTTCCTCTCTATTTCTAATCATATTCGAGCTGTTCTAGTCTTCTTAGGCTTGGTCCGGAGGTCGGAGAGGCGTTCGATAGTCGTAGCGGAGTTGTGCCCAAGTTCTGGAGGCATCGACATCAAAGGGCTAACGACGGACGAAGGTATAGCTTTTGCTTCCTATAAATATTTAGGAGTATGCAATAGCTTAGTTAAGGCTTTTAGAGCACTTTAATGATAGTAGTATCATTTGGCAGTGTAGAGCAGACTATAGGCGTGGACCTAGAGTTGGTAGAGCTTGCACTGTATTGAGGTACGAAAGTACTGTTCGAGATATCCTGACTGAGTATGCATGTATTATGTGACTGCATGATTTATATGCCATGATATTATGCTGCATTCATTTGCATCTTGCTGTATCTCCTTCGAGATGTCTGTAGTAGGGTTGTACCCTATCCTGTTAGTGGATGGACTTCCATTGATTTGGGTCCGGTGTTTCCACGGTTATCTCGGTATGGGAGCCACCTCCTGAAGCGACGGCACAGCGTGCTACATACCAGGGCCCGGTCTGTCTCTGTTATCTGATCCTTGACCTCGAGTCTATAGGGAGTTCACTTTGCATGCATGTATACTCATACTCTCGCACTGAACGTTTTATGCTCACGTCTCGTACTCTGTATTTTTTGGACACCCTATTCCATGGGGCAGGTTTGCGATTGGACGAGGAGGGTGGATCCAGGAGGGGCTAGTCAGTGGTTGGCCAGCTGGAGCTTCGTCTAGGCTTTATTACTGTTGTTTGGGTTTATACAGCTATTCGATCTGGTTGTATATTATTGGATAATTACAGATTCCTTTTTTGGGATTGTATAATGTTATTGGTTTCCGCAGTTTTATTCTGATATCTGTTTCATTAAGTTAATTGCATGCATAAGTTCTGTTTAGTAGGTGATCCGGGTAAGGGTCACTACAAGTTGCAATCGTTCCCGATTAGCAAAAATCTCAAAATATTCATCTCTGGAAATCCTAGAGACTCTAAATCATCCAAAGTGTCGAATGCTCTGAGATTGTAGCAAGTACTCATCTCCTAAGAACTAAACGACAAAATACTATCTCAAGTATTTCTCGATTGCTACATCCAAATCATCACTGATTGGATTTACCTTATCAATCTCGTCGAACTACTGAAGCTCGCACACGTCCGATCAGACAACCACAGATCATCTAAACCTACGTGGCTCAATCAATAACCAGGACTCATCTGCCATGAAGAACTATTTCCAAACACTTGGAATACCCAAATTTCTCTGTTTCAACACACCCGTACTTGATAACAAGAAAATAGCTATTAGTAGCCTATCGACACAATCTCGTGCCTTACTAATGACAGCTGCCTCGTACACTTAACTTAATCAACCTAACTCTGACGGAGTTAACCAATAGCCCCTAGTAGTCATTAGCACAAATCCCGTGCCACCTTAGCACTACCGATCGTTGTCTTGTTCACTCAAGTCAAACATCAAGATAAACTAAGTCCATTTCCATCCCATGGAAAATCCTACGCTCAATATCTGAAAATATCAGACAATACTTAGCGCAAACATTGGACTCAGTGTCCTTGCCTCGTTCATTCATGATGAACATCACGATTTGTCAAGTCCAAGAAGAATAACTAATGAATCCCAAAGATTTCCACAATCTTCGAACACTCTCCTGATCATATTCCTTGTTAAGACTATACAACAATTTAAGACTAAGGTAGCTTACCACGATAACCCACCTGGACAATCACCAAGGTTTCACGGTCATAGGCCACGCTTCCCTCTCATCTCAAATAGTCCTGTATAATCCTTAACATCTTATATAATCCATCACAAATGAACTCATTCATCATGGAGTAGTCCTCGTGTGAGACCTCGGTTCTAATCATCTAATCTCGGGATAAACAATAATTAATCATACAAGATCTATAAATAAAAGCAAAGGATATTTTTTTTTTCGGATGAATAGTGCCGCGCTCGATCGCACGAACTCGTGGGATCGAGCGCACCAATTTCTGCAAAGTTGCTGCCTCAACAATTTAAGCGCCGCGCTCGATCCGACGAACTCGCGCGATCGAGCGCGCCCTCTGCCCAGAAAACATCATAACAGGGCAGGCTTTCAACCATTCAAACACCAATCAAAACTCCAATCTAAAACATGCATTTTACAACACAAGAAAGTTCTAAAGTAATACATCCAATCCAAACTAATAGAACATGCTTTCAATCTAAGTTTACAATCCAAAATACAAATCGAGTTCGAATTACAATTCGACTTCTAAACAACAAGGCCTCACTCTATCACTCAACCACCTAGCCATGCAGTCTCTGACTCGGTCCTGCCCCACCTGTTGCCAAGAACACATACAAAGACAAGACAACAGCCGGATAATCTGGTGAGAATAATATTCCCAGTAAAAGAGACTAACATGCAATCTCACAAAAACATATCACGACATGATATGCATCAACTTCCACATAATATATCAACTCAAGATATACATAAGAAATCCATTCAAATGCGGAATTAAAATGATATGCATGACTTTAAAAATCCTGGATTATCAAGTCTGGATAATCAAAAGGTACTCCGGTTATTATCTTCCTCTTATTGGGATCCCGAGGATAAAATATCGCACAAATCACACCGACTCTCCCTTCGAGGTGGATAGTGCATATTCCAATCCTCTAGACTCTGCAGCAACTATATAGCGTTAAGTCGGTCATTGCAGTAAATCGCCTGCCAATGCCCCCTACTATATTTCTCAGAATGTCTAACTTAAAATGAATAAAATCCATTGGCTCAATATGAATGCAATGCAAATCATAACTCATTCAATAAATTCAAGTAAATCAATTAACATGCAAGTATGTGATTTTTCTGGAACACTCGAATCAAGTCGGATTCGAGTCACTCGTTCCATTTCCAGTCTAAGTCATCTTATACCTCTTCACAAGACGTCGATGCTCCAAACCTAGAAACAACAACAATAAACTCATTCAAATACTCCCTCGAATCTACTTCATACGGTAAGAATTCGAAACTATACCGGCTCCAATCTTCAGAACGATCCAACTTCTGCACCGTCGCAACCCAACGGCCTAAAAACAATCTGTAAAAGAAGTAATAAAGGCTCTAGATTAACATAAAACTCAATCGAAGACTTGGCTCAAAAATTCAAACCGAACTAAAGTCCAAAACTCAAACCGGCGGCATAACGGCTATATTCTGATCAAACCAGAAGCACAGACAACTGTAGTATAATTATACCCCCTCATAGCAATGCTAATACAACCAAAAATGGCTCAAACCAAACAAATATCCAAAACCCAAATTACGAATAATCTTCCAAAAATCATAACAATTCCGAACGACGCTCAAGTTCAAAACCAAAAGAGAATAAACGACCAAAACTCTGCCAAGAACAACATACTCGAAACTCAGCCGATTCTAACGACATCGAAAAATCATAAAGTGTCCGATCGAAGAAAAACTTACTATAGAACAAAGCTCTCGCTGCCGGGATCGCTAATATGCCTTCAGAAATAATTTCCAACGGACGGATCGACCGGAAACTGAAATCACAAAGCTTGGAAGGGGTTTGGGGCGTCGTCAATGGAGGAGGGAGACGAAGGGGAAGAGGATGAAGTGGTGGAGAAGTCAACCAAGGGCCAAATAATATAACAAATCCCAAATTTGCATTTTAGTCCCTAAAAATCCAAAATTTGCAAAAAGAACCCTGATCAAAATCAAGTCGGCTCTCTAACTCTGTAATCTCTGATTATCTCAATTAAGATAAATTTAGGGCGTTACAATTCTCCCCCTCTAAGAAAATATTTCGTCCTCGAAATCAAACATGGTTCCAACACGAACTCTGTCTCTCTAATTACTCCTCTAAGTCCGTCCATCAAAAGTCGACTCATCTGATCTGGCTGTCCGTCGTTCTGAGGATATTGAACTGAAATAAGTTGTAAAATCAAACAACAAAATTCTCTTCGAAGTCTATGCCGAAAGAACGAGTGCATCAAGGATCTCTGTCTAAGCTGGCAGACTTTGGCAAAACAAGACATCTGACGACCTCTAACAAAATATGAATCCTCTTATCCTGACTAAAAGACATTCTGTACGAAATACAGTAGAAGATTCATCAATCAGTAAATCCTAAACAGATAGTAGATAAAATAAGATCAAATCCTACGGCTCAAGACATCCGCTGCTGCATACAATTCCTCAGATAAAGATTTGTGGTAAGAAATATCATACAATATAATCCTCTTCTCTGCCTCCAAATCAGTTCCGTCTGCAAAAAACGGATATCCCGACTCTTAAGATTAGAAAAGGTCACTGAAATCTCCTCATAAGACAATAGATAAGAGATCCTCTAATCAATAAGATCACTGCGAGCTCGAAGTCCAGATTCAGACCTTGAGTCTCGAGTGTCTTCAGCTGTCTCGATGGCTAGAATAGAGCGTGATTCCTTTGAATAAGAAGACATCCCAAAATCTAGATAAGAAGAATGCCAAGTACTGAAAGATCATCCGAACCAAATTCAATAATACTGGAGTGCTGATCAACAGAATTCCATCACTAGTTCATAAAATCGAGGAAGACAACTCGATCCAAGAAGAATTCAGACACCGAAGAATGGCATACAACTGCTCGGCACCAAAATCTACTATAAGATTCTCAAAAGCTCTGAATGATCAGTACAATTCTTATTCCAAAAGAAAATAAATCATCGATAAGAATTCCTAGTCCAACCTAATTCTTCTGAAAGATCCGGTTAATAAAAACTAACAACCCTACTGGGGCATTTGACAATTTGAACGACTCAATAAAAGTTAAGGAGCACGATAAACATTAAACAGATTCTTCAATAAGAAGGCAAGAGACTCACCAGTATCTATCAGTCAATAAGAATAAGGAACCAAAATCGAACGTTTACCTGTCATGTCATTCTCGGGTGCAGCCTGACTCTGCGGATCCTCAGACAGAGCAAAAACTTGTGCCTGCTGTCTAGGAGGCTGGTATGCATACTGATTACCTTCCTGTCCGTTCTGCTGCTGAGGCTGAGGTGACTGTCTCGAAGAACTACCACTTTGTGCTTGCTCAGAACCCCTCTGAGGACACAATCTGGCAAAGTGCCCCGCCTGCTTACAGATATAGCAGCTTCCAAAAATACCCCTACACTGATCACTGGAGTGACGACCTCCGCAATTTGCACAAGACATAACTGACTGACTCGAACTCTGTCCCGATCCATACTGCCTCGAGCCACTAGAGCTCGAAGAACTGCTTCCATGCTTCTTAAACTGTTTCACCCTCGGAAGATAGTAATCCTTCTTATTACCTCCACTGCTCCCACCCTCAGATCTCGGTGGTTGATTCAAAAACTGAACAGATTGATTCTGGTATTGGTACGGTTGGTCCTGGTATAGAGCAGGTTGTGCCTGGAACTGTCCTTGTTGCTGCTGAGGCACAAACTGACTCCCTCTCTGTCTCAACAGACCCGCTTCTGCTCCTTTAGCTTGATCCATAGCATCTGCGAAGTTATTGGGTCTCCCGATATTGACCAATGTGAAAATCTCAGGATTCAAGCCGTTGATGAAATGATCGGCCTTGGCTTCTTCGTTGTCTGCGATGTGAGGTGCGAACCTCAACAGACTGTTAAACTTACTCACATACTCCTCGATGCTCAAATTCCCTTTCTTCAAATTCGCAAATTTGGCACCTTTTTCCTTTCGGTACGAAACAGGGATAATCGCTTATAGAACTCAGTCTTGAATAGACTCCAAGTGATAGCGGTGCCTCGGTTATCATTTTATTTCTTGGTTGTGGTCCACCAATTCTTAGAAACACTCTGTAGCTGGTGAATGACTAACCTGATTCTGCGGTCATCGGTATAATCGAGGGAATCAAAGTGCTGATCAATGTCATCTAGCCAACTTTCACAATCGACGGAGTTCCCGGTACCCGTCAAGATCGACGGTCGGAACGATCGAAATCTCTTCAATAGAGTTTACATAGGGGTCGCGGTAGCATTTATCTGATCTATTCCAGTACTACCCTGATCATTCGAAGGAGTTATTACTGGCGGAGGATTCTCAGTAGAAGGAGGAACCAAGGGTGGTTGATTCCTTCGCACAGAACGTCTAGGTGCCATCTGATATCAAAGCGTTATGAAACAATATCTCAATCACAATCTCAATCTCATAACCTCGGTGTCCAAAACTCTGCTCTGATTACTCATGAATCTCAAGGATATTCGAGACAGATAATAGCACAAGGCAGATATATATCACGTAATTCATGCTTTATAAATTAAATCACAACTCATGTAATTAAATTAATTCAAGAGTCAATAAAGCATGCTCGCACGTATTTAAAATAATCATTTAAATAAATCAATCACATGCGAGAATTAAATTCATGCGGACTCGATCTACCCTGCTCACTCTAGTTCAAATCCAAGAATCTTATCGCTCTGATACCACTTAATGTGAGACCTCGGTTCTAATCATCTAATCTCGGGATAAACAAAAATTAAGCATACAAGATCTAAGAATAAAAGCAAAGGAAATTTTTTTTTCCGGATGAATAGTGTCGCGCTCGATCGCACGAACTCGTGGCATCGAGCGCACCAATTTCTGAAAAGTTGCTGCCTCAACAATTTAAGGGCCGTGCTCGATCCAACGAACTCGTGCGATCGAGCGCGCCCTCTTCCCAGAAAAACATCAAAACAGGGCAGGCTTTCAACCATTCAAACAGAGTACTTAACAACTCATTAGTCGGCATTATGAGATCATGATCCAAGGGAGTTCATCATAGACCGGTTTAAACTGCCTTGACTTGCGACTGGTCTTCCTGATGAACGCTGCTCTGTCCAAGGAAATAGGTTTTTAAAGAGGCATAGCCCTACCTACAACTGGGAGCACTCTTGGAAAGTGGCGATGATGTCGTTATGAGAGACTGAACTCTTGGAAATCTGTTTTGTATTTTTCTTTTCTAACACTGTGGACCCAAAAGAACTAAAGGGTACCAAAATCTCTTCTTGTAGGGAAATAGGAAAATTGTTCTCCCTAGCATATGGTATCTAGACAGTGGATGTTCTAGACATATGACGGGGAATAAGGAGCTACTTCAATCAATCAAAACAAAGGAGAAGGGAACTGTAACCTTTGGAGACAACATCAAAGGAATCATTGAAGGAATCGGCTCAATAGGTATATCAGAATCTTGCTTGATTGATGATGTACTCCTAGTGAAAGGGCTTAAGCATAATCTACTAAGCATAAGTCAATTGTGCGATAGAGGTTATGAAGTCAAATTCACTTCCCAACACTGCACTATATTACTCACGACTGACAAATCCATAAATTTCAAAGGATATAGAAGTGAAAATGTTTACAAGGTTTCTTTAAACAATTTATCTTTATCAAATATTAAAAGCCTTGTATCCTTGAATGTTGATGACAACATTCTTTGGCATAGACGACTAGGTCATGTTGGTCCTAGTACCATAGAAAAACTTTTTAAACTTGATTTAGTTGTTGGCATGCCAAAACTCAATTTAAAATTAGATTCTATTTGTGATGCATGTCAACTTGGGAAACATACAAGGGAATCTTTTAAAAGCAAAAATTTTGTATCTACTTCTATGCCCCTTGAACTTCTTCACCTAGATCTATGAGGTCCATCGAGGAACTCTAGCCTAGGAGGAAAGCTTTATGCATTTGTCATTGTGGATGATTTTTCACGTTACACGTGGACATTGTTTTTAGCCCACAAAAATGATGCCTTTGATTATTTTAAAACTTTTGTGAAACGTGTTGAGAATGAGAATAATCTTTCAATAAAGCAGATCCGTAGTGACCACGAAACTGAATTTCAAAATGAGAGTTTTTCAAATTTTTGTGAAGAGAAAGGCATCGGTCATAATTTTTCTTGTCCTAGGACTCCTCAACAAAACGGGGTCGTTGAGAGGAAAAATAGGACACTTGTGGAGATTGCAAGGACCATGATATGTGAGGATTCTCTACCAAAATATTTTTGGGCTGAAGCAATGAACACTGCTTGTTACATAATTAATCGTGTATCAATAAGGCCAATTCTCAAGAAAACTCCATATGAATTATGGAGATGGAGAAAGCCTAACATTTCATACATTCGAACGTTCGGATCAAAATGCTACATACACAATAATGGTAAGGACAACCTTGGCAAATTTGATGCCAAATCCGACAAAGGTATCTTTCTCGGATATTCTACCACAAGTAAGGCTTTTAGAGTTTTTAATAAATATACTTTACTTGTTGAAGAATCTATGCATTTGATTTTTGATGAATCTATGTCTACTATTGTTCGCACTAACATTGATGATGTAGAATTACTCGAAGAAGAGTTGGCCTCCTCAAGTCTAAATGATCTAAATCTTTCTGTTGAGGAAACATCACTTCCTAAGGATTGGACAATTCACAAAGATCATCCTATGGATCTTATCATTGGAAGTCCTTCGAAGGGAGTAACTACTCGATCCTCTCTTAATAATATTTGTAATCATCTTGCCTTTGTTTCGCATGTTGAACCTAAATGCATAGATGATGCTTTATTAGATGATGCATGGATAATTGCGATGCAAGATGAGTTGAATGAGTTTAAACGCAATGATGTTTGGTTTCTTGTTCCTAGGTCGCATGATAGATCTATTATTGGTACTAAATGGGTGTTTAGGAATAAACTTGACGAGCATGGCACTATCACTAGAAATAAAGCTAGGCTTGTTGCTAAAGGATATAGTCAAGAAGAAGGCATAGATTATGATGAAACTTATGCGCCTGTTGCTAGACTAGAATCTATTCGCATGCTACTTGCTTTTGCTTGCTCTAGAAATTTTAAGTTATTTTAAATGGATGCCAAAGTGCCTTTCTTAATGGTGAATTGAAAGAAGAGGTTTATATTGAGCAACCTGATGGCTTTGTTGATCTTTCTTTGCTTGATCATGTGTTTAGACTAAACAAAGCATTGTATGGTTTGAAAAAAACTCCTCGATCTTGGTATGATAAACTGTCTAATTTCTTGCTTTCAAATGGTTTTTCAAGAGGAAAGATAGACATTACCTTATTTACCAAGAATGTCAAAAATGATCTTTTGATTGTGCAAATTTATGTTGATGATATAATTTTTGGTTCTACTGACGAAACTCTTTGTCAAGATTTCTCCAAGCTTATGCAGGAACACATTGAGATGAGCATGATGTGGGAACTTAACTATTTCCTCGGATTGCAAATCAAACAGTGTAAAGATGGGTTCTTTGTGAAGCAAAGCAAATACATTAAGGAGATTCTAAAGAAGTTTGGGATGGAGAACACCAAATCATCATCCACACCGATGAGCACAGCAATCAGACTCGACAAGGATGAAAATGGTAAATCTGTAGATCAATCTTCCTTTCGTAGTATGATTGGCTCCTTATTATATGCTACTGCCAGTAGGCCGGATATTATGTTTAGTGTTTGCTTGTGTGCACGATTTCAATCATGTCCAAAGGAATCACATTTGTTCGCCTTAAAACGCATTTTCAAATATCTTTCAAATACTCCAAATCTCGGCTTGTGGTATTCGAAAAATTCTTTCTTTGATTTAAAAGCTTATTGCAATGCCGACTTTGGTGGATATAAGGTGGACCGAAAAAGCACTAGTGGAACTTGTTTCTTTTTAGGAAACTATTTAGTTTCTTGGTTTTCAAAGAAACAAAATTGTGTTGCCTTGTCAACGACCGAAGCCGAATATATGGCTGCTGGTAGTTGTTGTGCGCAAATTCTTTGGATGAAGCATCAATTGCTCGACTATAGTGTATCTTTTTCAAAAATCCCTATTTTCTGTGACAACACTAGCGCCATATGTATTACAAAGAATCCGATGCAACATTCGTGCACCAAACATATTGACATTCGACATCATTTTATTCGTGACCACATCGAACAAAATGAAGTTGAACTTCAATATGTTGACATGTCAAATCAAATTGCCGATATTTTTACAAAACCACTAGATGAAAATACTTTTATTCGTTTGCGTGGTGAACTTGGCATGATTGAAATGTAATCACTTGTAGGCATAAATTAAATTTAATGTCATATTAAGGGGGAGCTTAATATTAAATTCGAGCAAATTAATTTTGGATAATACAAATCAATTGTATTTATTCAAAATTAAGAAGCTCACATTTTTATGTGAATTATTTGCTTAAATGCTAAATAAAATAAATTTTAAAGAGTCGAAATCATGCTTTCTTCCTAAGGCCGATCGGAACCACCGATCCAGATCGGAACTTCCGATCTGTATCCCGCCACTTTTCAACTTGCGCGGTAAATTTTCCCTCCAAGATGAGGATCGGAACCACCGATCACAATCGGAAAGTCCGATCCCCATCTGATCCGTCTTTTCAAATTACTTTTCACCACCTTATCATTAATTACCGCCTCAGGATCGGAACGTCCGAAGCCTGTTCGGAGCTTCCGATCGACACGTGGCCTTACCTCAGTGGACCGCACGATCGGAATGACCGATCAGGATCGGAGCTTCCGATCGTTCCAACCCCTATAAATATCAGATCGCTCAGTCCGATTTCTTGCACCTAAATTTCTTCTCTTTTCTCTATTTCATCCGATTCCAACCTATAAAAATGCCTGTCAAACGCCGTCGCGATCAAGCGAGTTCTAGTCGCCCTATTATTATCTGTGATCCTACCCAACCAGATGTTTCTAGGCCCATTCCTGATGATTATTTGCATCGTCCTATTCATCCGGGTCGTATCTTAGATACTACCTACTTGGCCCAATCCCATCTCCTACTGTTGAACTTAATCAATGCTCAACATTGGGAATCCTTTTTTCAGCCATCTGTCCCCGACCAAATCTTTCCTCCACTGATTCACGAGTTCTATGCAAACCTTGAACTCGAATTAGGGCATGGTGATATCACCATTGCCACGATCGTTCAAGGAAGGCATATCATTTTTTCTTCTGCTGATCTGTCCTCCTGGTTTGATCATCCCAGGAATGGACCCGGTGAATACTTTTCCCAAACTTGGCCACAAAATGATCCAAACTTTGATCGTAATCTCTTTCTTACTACTATTCTCGGTCGACAAGCCACTGGTGCTGACGATCGAATCCATCTCAAGAGTCTTTGTCCTGATTTCCAAATCATTCAAAAACTCATTACCACATCCATAGTTCCCCGCAGTGGAGACCTCTCCACTTGCAAATATATGGATTTGTATATCCTTTTTCATATCATCTCCTCTCGACCTTTTAACCTTCCGCGCCTTGTTATGCAGACTATGCATCACACGGCAACGACGGCTAAAAAGGTTTCCTTTCCTTTTGCCCGGTTTATTAACCGGATTTTGAGTCGTTTTGATATTGATTTTGAGGGGATCCCTTTTCTTGAAATCCAGTCGAGTCATATCATCAACCATCAGTCTATTATCAGGATGGATTTATCTTGGAATCCTGTGTATTCTCGATGGGTTGATAATCCTAGTCGAGCTTTTTCTAGATTTTCTCCTATTACTGATTTTCATCGAGACTTTTCCTCTCTTCCTCACTCTATCCAAACCAAAGGTTTTTCGACTGGTCCGCCCAACACTGATATTCCATCATCTTCCAGTTTTGAGGCCTTTGCATCTACCATTGGTGATCTTCCTTTCCAAGCTCCTGAGGTTCCTCCTACACCAATAAACCAATTTCCTAGCGACCGACTCTTCGAGACTCTTCATCGCATTGAGACGAGTATGCACACTCATTTTACCGAGTTGACTGCTAGAGTTGCCTCTCTGGACACTCGATTTGATGACTTCGCCGCTCGCTATCCTCCTCCGCAGCATGATGATGACTCTTAGATTTTTATTTTATTTTTATTTGTATTTTTTCTCTTGCTTTGTATTAAAAATTATTATTGTAATGAAATTGTTGCGTATTTTTAATTCGATGTTTCATTACTTTTTGCTTATCACAAAGGGGGAGAATTAATGGTTAAAATATTAATTGAGATAAAATTTGTTTATCCGTTAAATTCTGTTTCTTATAAAAATTGTTTATGATTATCGTATATTTTATCTCCTGTTTTTAACCAAGTTTTGTGATCATCAAAAAGGGGGAGATTGTTACGCCTTAAACGCATATAAATCTCGAATTATGAGATTAATGTTTTTAATGCATTAACAAGTCTTATTTCTCTATGTTTTGATGATTAACAAAACTAGGTTAAAATGTTACTAATATTTACATTGAGCTTATTACAGAGTTAAAATTTTCAAGATGAATTAAGACTAAATTCATACCCAAGATCAGAAACAAAATTCGAAGAAGTATTCTGCTACGGGATCGGAAGCTCCGATTGGAGATCGGAACCTCCGATCATGATCAGAAGCGTCTTCGGAAGCTAAGGGTAGATCGGAAGCTCCGATCAGGGTTCGGAAGCTCCGATCTATTTCCAGGGAGTTTTATATTGTTCGGAATGAAGAACGGAAGCTATGAAGAACAAGTTCGGAAGCTCCGATCTATGATTGGAAGGTCCGATCATTTTCTAAGAATATTATATTGTTCGGAAGAAGATCGGAGGCAACGAAGTGAAGCCGATCGGAATCACCAAACGTGATCGGACGTTCCGATCTTGAACGGCCGCCTGATAATCTTGTCTGAAAGACTTTTGCCCGACAACACATTTATTGCGCCGATCGGAAGCTCCGAAGTGGATCGGACGTTCCGATCCAGTACACCCGCGTGTCTCAGAATTCAAATTTCGAAAGCTCCGATGCAGGGATCGGAAGTTCCGATCGATGCCGAATTTTTAGCTATAAAAGGAGGCATTCCGAGGCCATTCAACACATCCCAACATCTTCAAGTCTCTTAATCCTCTCAAGCATTATTCAAGCCATTTGTTGAGCAATTTTTAGCCCCTTTTGAGTGTTCAAAATATATTCACATATCGAGTTATATACGGGGTTGTAAAATCGAGGGTTGTTTGTTTGTGAGTTGGTTGCTCGGTTTTGTAAACACTTGTGTGTGAAGCCAAGTGTATTTTACGAGTGTTAAGGCTATTCTTGGAGCCCTTAAGGCCAAGAGTGTTGAGTTGTATCGGCGCGGTGATCGTGTCAAGTTGTAAGGCTATCCTTGGAGCCATCAAGGCCAAGACGTTCTAAGTGCTAGTGGATCCTTGGTTAATCGACTTAACCAAGAAGGGGAGACGTAGACGATTTATCGTCGAACTTCCATAAACATCTCTTATCCCTTTTACTGCTTTATTTACATTACGCATTTATTTACCGCACTTATTATTTGATTGCTTAAGTCTTCCGCTTGCGTACTTGCATAATCGCTTTAAATTGCTAAAGTTGCCAATAGAAACTAAATCCTCCCCCCCCATTAGGTTCTAACAGTCTCCGTCCTCGCCATCCTTTTAACAGATTCCTGCACAAAATTATTAACAAAATCCTCCAAAGATGGCTTTCCCTCACCCTTAATTGTGTTGTATCCCGGAGGAGGATTTAACACATTTTTATTATTAGAGTAAGAAAAATTTTCATGATTACGCATACTAGGGTGATAAGTATTTGGAACAGGATTACCTTTGTAGCCTCCATACCCTCGGTAGCCCGTAGGATTTATATAGTTCACTTCTTCTAGGGACTGAGATCCTTCATTAACAACTGAAATTCCAACTGAATCTGTAACATTAATCTTATTCAAAGAAGCTACCTGTGTAGTCAGTGCGGATAATTGGGCAGTGATAGATGTGAGAGGATCCACTGTATACACTCAAACTAGCTTCTTGACTCCCATACGCTCAGATGGACATTGAAAACTATTGATCATCATCTGTTCCAGCATATCATAGGCCTGAGTGGGATCCTATGCAAATATAGTACCTCCAGCCGCAGAATCCACATTCATCATTGTAGGTGCATTCAGTCCGTTGTAAAACCACTCGATCTGCTCCCAATCTGCAAAATTTTGGTTAGGACAATGTCTTAATAATTCTTTATACCTTTCCCACGCCTCTTAGAGCTGTTCAAAATCCATTTGCCTGAAAGTGATGATTTCAATCTTCAATTGGGTGGATTTAGCAGGTGGAAAATATTTCGCAAGAAATTTCACTGCCATATCCTCCCATGTAATTATACTCCCCAACGGCAGCGACTGCAACCAACTCCTTGCTTGATCCCTGAGAGAAAAAGGAAACAAGAGTAAACGTATAATATCCTAAAACACACCATTATTTTTACCGTATCGATTATCTCCAAGAAAGCACGTAGGTGTAGGTGAGGATCAGCAGTGGCGCTCCCATTAAATTTGTTATGTTGAACCATGTTGATCAAGGTCGGCTTCAGTTCAAAATTGTTGGCATTAATGGTCCCTCGAGCGATTCCAGAATAGTGAGCCTGGATCGTCGACCGGAAGTGATCTCTAATTGGCACCAGGGGAGCTTGATTTACAGTCTCTTCAACCATTCTATTGACTTCTTCTCTTCTAATTCTTCTTAAAGCACGTGCAGTGTGCTCGATATCCAGATCAAATAGTAAATAATTCGCACTTTGAGAACGTCGCATAGAATGCAATTAAAAATAAAAAAAAATCAATTAGTAAATTAAAAAAAATAAAAAAAACTCTAAATTAAAATCTAGACTAATTGTTAACAAGACTAAAAAAATAATCAAAATTTACACCCCGGCAACGGCGCCAAAATCTTGTTGTGAAAATTACTCGCAAGCATACGAGTGTCAAGTTTTAATATAGTGAAAAATCAAGTATCGTTCCCACAGAGAGTAAAATGAAAATATTGAATGCTTGTAATTAAAATAGTCTAAACTTTATCTAGAAAATCAATAGTTGAGAATTTTGCATAATAATAAAATAATCAATGAGTTTTTAGCAAACACGCACACAACTTTCAGATAAAAATCAATCAGAGGAAAAATGGTCTAGAGGTTTAGATTTCACCAGGTTCCATCCGACCTCTAGACTCTAAAAAATTAGTTCATAATAAAATTTTGAATAAAAAAATCATGTTCAAAAATCCAGACATATTCAGAATTTTATAAATAAAAGATAAAGAAAACAAATCCGTTGTCGACGCCGTGTCCGAACTCTCGATCTCCGTATTCTTTCTTCAAGTAAAAGCTCAGATTTTTCCAGGAAATCACACGATCACGCTCTAAATCTCTGATCTCTGATGTGTACGTGTTGTGGCAGCTTCCTCCTTCCATCTGATGCTCAAGAATCCCTTTTATACATGTCAATTAAAAGTCCAAGTAAAAGCCCAAGAAAATGTAAAATTTTCCTTCCCGATAATTTTAAAACGCTGAAATCTCCACCGGGCGCGAGCGCTCCAAAACTCCTAGGCGGGCGCGCATGAGCTTCTGTCTTCAATCTTCAAATCTTCGGCAAAGTAGCGCGGTTGCTCTTCTCTTTCTTCTCATCAGCGCTTGACTAAGCGCAAACAATAGGCCCATATAAAAAGCCCATTTCCCTTTTCTTTACTTTTCTATTTCTTTTCCTGTTCTTCTTTTCTTTAATTATTTTTATTCTTTTCTCCATTTTATTCTTTTCTTTTCTCTATTCTTATTTTCTTCTTCTTTTCTATAAAATCTCCATTATCTCCTATAATCACAAAAAAAAATAAAACTCCGCATAAATCTACTCGAAACCAATAATTAACAATTAAAATCATATATAAATTAAGTGTATAAAATACACTTATCAAGCTTCATCTTTAAGGAGGAAAAAACAATGATATTAGGTGACAAGCTTTTAATACACATGTTATCACCGATAACCAAGAGGAGAAAATGAGAAGAAAGTGATGAACGCTACAAAGGAGAAGAAATCGTTGAAAGTAAAGTCCAAAAAAGGTTCGAATCTATTTTTCAAAATACGTTTCCATCTTGGAAATTGACTAAAATTTTGTCATTTTTTCACAAGTATTTAAGGGTTTTAATTTTTATTGTTTTGGTGTTTACTTTTTGCACCTTTTTTGATTTCATGATTGTGTTATTTCTCGCAATTTTTTTGGGTTTTTTAGTTGATTTTGTTCCTATTTTTATTGTTTACATGATTTGTTTGTTTAATTTATTAATTATTCAAAATTGTTGAACAATTATGGTAATGTTCGTAAATTTTTTATATAATGCTTGACATGAATTCGATTATCTAATTTGATATGGTTTTGTTTTTTTAATTTGATTAGAATTTACTTATTTATTTATTCGGTTGTTACAGTGAAGTATTTACTAGAAATCCTTCAACAGTAACTTAAGGTTCATAAAATAGTTTTTATTCTTTTTTTATGTGTTTATCCACAATTTTATGTTGTTATTGAATTTGTACGTGGTTTCAGTTTATATTATTTTTAGTTTCAGTGGAAATGATATTATTCATTTGAAATACTTGAATGATCATGGTAAATCCATTTTTGCCAAAAATTTATTTTAGTTCTTGAATTTTTTCTGAAATTCTTGTTAATATATTTCGTTGTTGCATTTTATAAATTTTGAAATGCCTGAATTATTAGCTTAAAGGTCATAAATTTTGATATTGGGGTGACTGGTCAACTACCAAGTCCTGCTCAGAATAGACTCCAATGAGTATGTAGCACCATCTATGAATCCGAACGCGGGGTAACTCACACACTCGTCTAGACCACCGTAGTATCATTCACCACCAGTATATCAAATAGCACACTATAGCGTGCTACGTAGCGAGCACATTTTTATGGCGTAGCGCTACATAGCGCTACTATTTTAGCGTTTTGCACGAATAGCACACACTATTCTCAGGAAAAGCGCGATATAGCGCTATTTTCTGAATAGCGTGGGTTATTTGTGCAAAAACAAAAGACCCATAATTGACATATTTTGACCAAAATTAAAGGTTCAAACATGCAAGGTTGGGTCTTTTTAATGTGGAAAAGTAATATATGGATGTTGAAACTATATTTTGGCATCTAATGATCAATCATTACGATTTGATGGCTAATTATCTCACTTATTTACCTTTATATAAGTATTTTTCTATTTTTAATTAAATAAATTAAATAATTATCATGCACGAATAGCTTGCACTATGCTATGACAGGACAAAAATGTTACGGACCAACGCTACACTTTTTAAAACACTGGTCACCGCACATTGCAGTAACTCCCCATGTCAGATAGTATAAACAGGTGTGGGGCTAAGCGATCCTATGAGAAAGGTTATCTCGAATGAGATACGAATCAACGTGTATGTGCACATGCAGTATGTATGAAAAATAGTAAAACATGTATCATGACACATAAATAAAACATATAAGTATGCATACTCAGCTGACAATCTCAGTCAGTACATATGTACCTCTAATAATATATCAAGAACAATCAGGGTCTAGCTTCCAAGCCTACAGTCAAATATTTATCATATAACTAATCATGCTTCAAAAGCCTTAACTAAGCTAACAGATACTCATATAAATTTAATAAGATTCTCGGACCTTAATTTTGCCCATCGTTAGCCCATTAGAGTCGATAGCATAGTTTCTACTCACTTTTTGATGATATTCCAGAAGTAACTCACTATTATTTTCGGACCCTCAAATATAGACTGAATCAAGATGGAGAACTTGTGAATTGGTGACTGAAACTGAAGTTTGATGCCTCTATTTATAGGTGGAGATCGGAAGCTCCGAACTGGGGTTTGGACCTTCAAAACTCTGCATTCAAGCCACATATGATCTGAACCCTGGTTCGGCCTTTCAGAACTCTGCATGCAATTGCTGAGTCACAATGGATCGGACACCTAAGGGGCAGCTGGTGTGGGCAGGGATCGGACCTTCCGATCAAGGTTCGGAACTTTTGAACTTTTCCTCAACTTTTGAACCTACCATGCACACTTCGCTGCTTCCGAAGTATGGGTTCGGATCTTCTGAAGTGGGGGTTCGGATCTTTCGAACTGAGTTCGGACCTTCCGAACTCTCAAATTAATTCAAAGTCCATAATTTATATTTTAATTCCATTTAATCTCTTGATTTGTTTAATTAGTATCCATTAATCATGTTTAACATTTAATTAACTTAAAACAGGGTACGCGTTACTACAGATATTTTTATATATGTTTGAAAAAGAAGGTAATTCGAGCAGTGTCCATATTTCGTTCTATTTTTTCAATTCGGATATTATTAATGATATATTATTATATTATTGTAGTTTGTGCGACTTGTTTTGAAGCAACAATAAAGTACTTCAAATTCTTGTAAACTAGAAAAAAATTGTGAAAGAACATATGGATGAGATTAAAATGTTTAAACGAATTTGTGTTAAATTTCAACGTGAAAGTGAAAGACATTGAGCGAACATGAAGTTGTTTCTTGATAAATAAGATGTCGTATTGCAGACAGAAGTTGCATAAAACAGTAAGGGAAAGGATGTTGTTGGCGAGAATTATCCGAGTTCTGATTAGGATGTTTATGGGGTCGATGAGACCACTGAAAAAAGGACTTTAATATTATCACATGTCGTAGATGGTCATTTTGATGTTTTTGTTGATGTGTTCGTGCATAATTCTGTTGATTAATTATTGAAAGGAAAAAGAATAGGTGGTGATGAAATGGTTACGGGAAAAAGTGTCGGTGTTGATACTTTTCGAAGGAAAAGTGTTAGAGTTGATGTAAATACGACAATAATTAATTAGTACAAATATATTTTGTAAACCTAAGGTTGTTCAATATGTTATTTAAACTTTAGTAAAACCAAACTAATGTTAGATAATAATACTTTATTTGCATAATTCAGCATAATTATTTGTCTTTATGAGTTGAGAAATTGGTGTTACTAAGATTGGCTATGCCAAGTAAATTTGTACAATATTTGAAATTCATAGCGCAAACAGTTATGGTTTAAATTCTCATCATCAAAATTTATATATATATATAATCTCATCGTCAATTTTTTTATAAGTAATCTCATTATTCATTTTTAAATTATCATATTCATTTCTTAACATAAATTAATATCGAATCGTAAATAATATGAGATTGCGGTTGGATGGAATTATTTCAAATCCATAGATTTAAAATATATTTTTGTTGTTTAGAAAAGTACCATCATAAACATAAAATCTACTTCTTTTATGTTTATATAGTATCTCATGATAATTATGATGGATTTTAAGTTCATTCAATAAAGTTGTCATTTGGAATCCATTTAATCCATCTAACTAATATGTAAATAATTAAGTTATAAATTTAATATTTCTCTATGTTTCATTATTAACACTAAAATTGTAATCGAAATCCATATATTTCAAATACTTTCATCCAAGCGCAACCTGAAATAATTTTGAATTAATAAGACACACATGAACAATAAGAGTACACATGTGACCTAATTCAGCATAAATTGTTCTACTAACCAGAATAAAATTTTGGGCCACTAAGATTGACCTTGACAAGTGAAAATAAATTATGTTCGAATTAACTCAGATTCGGAATCATTATGTATTAATTTAAAACAATCACGGACATTTTCAGCACAAATTTACAAGAAATTGGGTATAAGAGACTCATTCTATTGTAAGAGTGGGTGCCCAGTGAGCCAACTGTGTGGCTATGGGCTTTGATGACTCTTTGTATAAACAATCTTTTGTTTAATATTATTTACACTTTTATGGCAATGACTTTATATTACTTCATATTGTTATATTGTGATATACTATTGTTGTTTTGATAAAGACCTTGAATATACTATAGTGTATGTAAGATGTGGTAGAACATGGAGATGTCTATCATGAAATACATCTTATAGTCACTGTATATTCTAAAAACCGTTCCTAGTCGATTGAGCCGTCCGATAATAAGGATAAGGATCGCTCGAGTTTGAGACTAGCATTTGCGATGCGGAGTACCACGTTTCATTGGTAGGGAACATGGAGATGTTCGAAGCATGCAAATGGATATTCATAGGATGAATAATCGAACTACCCTATCCGGACTTTCCAAGTGGTTATCACTTATCGAGTGGATAAAGTCCGCGGTTTTGGTTGTACACCATTAGTCCTTACGACTTGAACATCATGGAGACTCTATATGCTAGTGCTGTGCTTTGACTCGTTTACCGACTCTATGGGGGTCATCAGGTGTCGAGATTGGGTACAGTTACGACACATATAGGAGTCAATGCATTGTTGTCAAGGATTCACCACATACTTGCGAGTGTGGATATCCTATGCGATCTGAGGAGATATTAGTGTGACAAATCTCTGGCCAGAGTACTTGATGTGATTTAAGAAATGGTTTCTTAGTAGCACATGAGATGTCACTAATTTGATCTTCAAGATGCATTGCATAGTTATCGAATCTTGAGCGACTCTCGATATACCAATGGTTGTTGATTCGATCGGGATATATGGATGAAGGGACCGTACTGTACGCTAACCAAAATCTACTGGTTCTTGTAGGCACTATCAGTGATACCTAGGGAATCATGGGGCGATGTTGCTAGGCGCTTTACCATGATTCGTTGGGCAAGTCGGAAATTGTTGTTCCGAGTCACAAGGAGTTGTGAGCCCACGGCTAGCTGTATCCCTGAACCATTGAGGGTCACACAGTGTAATGGAGTTTTAATCCCCGTTGAGATAGTTAAATTTAAAGAGTTAAATTTAATGAACTAAGGAGTTGGACTTCTTAAATAAGAGTAAGGGAGTAGGATTTCCTAAAATGACATAGGGATGGGCATTTTTGGAAACCACTGAATTCGGATTCAGGAAAATTTATTTTGACTTTAAAATGTGCAGAAATGGTTTCTGTGCACATTGGTGAAATCGGTTCATCAATCGGTGTCACGATGAATTTTATATTAATTTCTGAACGTGCGGGCTTTGCTTGTCGGGCCTCAACTTATGACTAATGGGCCCTAAGGTGTTAGTGGCCTGCATTATAAATAAGTTATTGCAGTACAGAAATTTGACACAACAGGTCATAATTTTTGAGACAGGATTTTCGAAACCCTAGCCTCCTCTCAAAAGAAATCGGCCGAACCCTCCCCCTCTGCCCGAGAAATTCCGGTCTGTGATTTTTAATTGCAGTCAGGAATAACGAATCAGATTCGTTTAATCTCTTCGCAGAAAAACTTCTGATAGATTTTCTAGTGCAATCTATCAGAGGGATTTAAACCCCATTCGTGGACCTGATTGAAGGAGTTCATCAGTTCCTGGGAGATACAAGAAGCGCAGAGAAATCTGTGTGGTGTCCAATAATCTCGCTTCGAGATTGAAGGTAAAATTTAATTAATTGTTATTTGAATTTTACACACACAATAATTTAATCGTTGAATGGTTGATACCCACACCATGGAATTGTTCCATGATAAAATTTTTAAACTTCCGCTGCACCGGGTATCAATCGTGATTGATCTGACCGCCAGTTTTTTCCAACATCTTTGTACACACACAAAAATGTTATGATTTTGTGCATAACACACATTATGATTTTTATGATGAATTTTCATTGTTGTATGAATTATCACCCACTAACATTGGTGCTGGTCATCTAATGTCATGTGAACTATTTTGAAGAATGTAAAATATAAATGCATTGCTCATTATTGAATAAGATCACATGTGGTGATATCATTCATTGTCCAATATCTATAATTGCCTAACCAGATGTAATTATAAATTTCAAAATTTTCTAAATATGATATTTAGACATCGATTAACCTAACTAGTAAGAGGACGCTTGCATTTGAACTCCACTTTTGAAAAAGCATCCATGATCATGAGGTCTGGCACAACACATAAACAATAAGAGTGCATATGCGGTCTAATTCAGCATAAATTGTTCTACTTACCGGGATAAAATTTTAAGTCACTAAGATCGACCTTGTCAACTGAAAATAATTAGGCTCAAATTGTCTCGGATTCAGAATCTTTCCATATTAATTTAGAACAAAGTCGGATATTTGCGTCACAAACAAAGGAGAAATTAGTATGAAAAAGACTCATTCTTTGCACATGCATGAAGATGTTATGATTTGGTGCATAACACACCTTATGATGCTTATGATGAGTTTCGTTGTCCTATGAATTGTCATTCAATTATTTTGGTGTTGGTCATCTAATTTCTTGTGCACTACTTTGGAAAATTTAGAAGATGAATGCATTGCTCATTATTGAATAATATCACGTGTTGTGATATCATTCATTGCCCAATGTCTACAATTGTGTAAGTAGATATAATTACAAACTTCAAAATTTGTTAATATGATATTTACACATCTATTAGCCTAAATAATAGGATGATGCTTGTATTTGAACTCCATTATTAAAAGAGCATGTGTGATCATGGGTTCTGGCACAACACATAAACAATATAAGTAAAGATGCGGCCTAATTCAGAGATTTTAAGTAACCTGATTCTCATTTTAAGTAATTAAAATGTCAAGGAATGTTTAAATGATTGAAACATGATTAAGAGATTTTATTATGATTAATCTAGCTGATAAATCGACTCCAGAATGTTCGAAATTGGCCCATCGGACAAAGTTGGCTCAATCAGTTTGGAAGGTCCGAACGTGGACCATAGGCAGTTCGGAAGATCCGAACTGTTCGGAACAAGTGATGGATTTTGGAAACAGATGGAGTTTTTTGGAAGATCCAAAATGCAAATCGGAACTTTCGAAGAGTTAGATCATGCGCACTAATAAAGTGTCAAGAACATTTGGACACATAGATGCATGCATGAGATCAGAATGTCTGAAGTGGGTGTTTGGAGCTTCCGAAGTTGAGATCGGAGCTTATGATCAATGATTTTTCGAGACTTGGCGCATGCAGGTTCGGAGCTTCCGAACCTAAGATCAGGGCTTTCGTACCCTTGCCTATAAATAGGGTCCGAGTTCCGCACAATTAGTTTGTGTTTGAATGTGTTTGAGTGTGAATCGGTTTTTATTATTATGGTTTTAGCCTTATACTCGATAGTGGGTGATAGAGAGGTGATACGGGGTTTGTGACGGATCTGTGCTAGTGTGAGACCTCGGTTCTAAACAACTAATCTCGGATTAAACAACAATTAAGCATATAAGATCCAAGATTAAAAGCAAATAATATTTTTTTGAATTAGTGCCTCGCTCGATTGGTAGAATTCAACCGATCGAGCGAGCCAAAAGTTACAAACTTTCTGCCCGAATAAAAACCAGCACCGCTCGATCGGTAAGATTCAACCGATCGAGCGGGCACCCTTTTTCAAAACAGAGAACAACCACAAAGACCACCGCTCGATCGGTTGAATCTTACCGATCGAGCGATGATAGCACATGGCAAGGAAGAACAGCAGAAAATCATGTCAACGCTCAAGTCCAATACATCAAGATGCATAACAAGGTTCATAGTACATGAAACTACAACATTCAATCCATAATATTTGAATAATAGAAATTACAAACAACAACAAGTTCGAGTTCTAACATGCTTCAAATCATAACTAGATTGACATGTTAATTCGACTTCTAAACCGAGTCCCACTTCTATCTCTCACTCTTGATGCTAACCAAGTCTTCGCTGACTTGATCCTGCCCCACCTGTTGCCAAATACACATACAAAACAAAGCAACAGCCGGATAACTCCGGTGAGAATGATATTCCCAATAAATGCAACATAACATGCAATATCAAGTAAAATAGCACAACATGCTTTCGAGACAACAACATATTCAATATCAATACGAATGAAATGCATGTCTTTAAAAACAGGATATCAACTCTAATAAACAAGGGATTGCTGTTATGCTTTTGGAATCCTGAGGATGAGACTATGTAACAACTCACCGACTCTCCCAATCGAGGTGGTGCCACGTATCTCATACCCCTAGACTTTGGTGCGACTATAAGGAGTATGCTGACGCTCGGTGAACTTCTACAACCCAGGCCACTCGCAGTATAGCCCCCAAAACGTCTAAACGAAAAGGGCCGTTCTGCCCGACAAATCAAAGGTTTGGCTCAAGATGAATGCATAAGAAAACATAAAACATTAAGCCATATTATAAAGGCTCAAACAACGAAATACAGGCTCCACATTCTAGAACAAGTATTGATGCAAGTATGTGATTTAAGGGAAACTCAAGAACCAACTGTCTCGAGTATGCTATCCCGCTAAAACGATGACTGCTTGTACCTTTCGATACGATTAGCTCCGACTCTAAAAAAAAAGGTTATATCAGAAACTATACAACCTAACAACAACAACGGCTCAAGGTAATCTCTTTACCGTTCTTCGTTCAACTCTATGACGATCGACAACTGCTAACTCTGGGCTCGACAACTTCAAACGAATCTGTTCAGAGACAATAGATGATCAACAACGACGATCAAACTCAAAAGCCAAAGTTCTACGATTCAAACATTTCAAGATCTCAAAACTCAAACCGGCGGCATAACGACTATAAATTGAACAAACCGGAAACACAGACAACAGTACAGCATTGCAAACAACTCAATTCAATGCTAATACAACAATAACAATTCAAATCCTTCAAATCTCAAAACTCAATTTTTGAAATAATCTTCCAAAAATCATAACAATTCCAAACGTCGCTCTATTTCAAAACCGACTGAGAATAAACGAAAAGAACTCGTTTAAGAACAACATAACCGAAACTCAATCGATTCTAATAACATCCAAAAATAGAATTCTAGCTGATCGAAGAAAAACTTACGATAGAACGAAGCTCTCGCTGCGGTGATCGCTAAACTGCCTTCAGATTAACCTTTCTAAATATGATATTTAGACATCGATTAACCTAACTAGTAAGAGGACGCTTGCATTTGAACTCCACTTTTGAAAAAGCATCCATGATCATGAGGTCTGGCACAACACATAAACAATAAGAGTGCATATGCGGTCTAATTCAGCATAAATTGTTCTACTTACCGGGATAAAATTTTAAGTCACTAAGATCGACCTTGTCAACTGAAAATAATTAGGCTCAAATTGTCTCGGATTCAGAATCTTTCCATATTAATTTAGAACAAAGTCGGATATTTGCGTCACAAACAGAGGAGAAATTAGTATGAAAAAGACTCATTCTTTGCACATGCATGAAGATGTTATGATTTGGTGCATAACACACCTTATGATGCTTATGATGAGTTTCGTTGTCCTATGAATTGTCATTCAATTATTTTGGTGTTGGTCATCTAATTTCTTGTGCACTACTTTGGAAAATTTAGAAGATGAATGCATTGCTCATTATTGAATAATATCACATGTTGTGATATCATTCATTGCCCAATGTCTACAATTGTGTAAGTAGATATAATTACAAACTTCAAAATTTGTTAATATGATATTTACACATCTATTAGCCTAAATAATAGGATGATGCTTGTATTTGAACTCCATTATTAAAAGAGCATGTGTGATCATGGGTTCTGGCACAACACATAAACAATATAAGTAAAGATGCGGCCTAATTCAGAGATTTTAAGTAACCCGATTCTCATTTTAAGTAATTAAAATGTCAAGGAATGTTTAAATGATTGAAACATGATTAAGAGATTTTATTATGATTAATCTAGCTGATAAATCGACTCCAGAATGTTCGAAATTGGCCCATCGGACAAAGTTGGCTCAATCAGTTTGGAAGGTCCGAACGTGGACCATAGGCAGTTCGGAAGATCCGAACTGTTCGGAACAAGTGATGGATTTTGGAAACAGATGGAGTTTTTTGGAAGATCCAAAATGCAAATCGGAACTTTCGAAGAGTTAGATCATGCGCACTAATAAAGTGTCAAGAACATTTGGACACATAGATGCATGCATGAGATCAGAATGTCTAAAGTGGGTGTTTGGAGCTTCCGAAGTTGAGATCGGAGCTTATGATCAATGATTTTTCGAGACTTGGCGCATGCAGGTTCGGAGCTTCCGAACCTAAGATCAGGGCTTTCATACCCTTGCCTATAAATAGGGTCCGAGTTCCGCACAATTAGTTTGTGTTTGAATGTGTTTGAGTGTGAATCGGTTTTTATTATTATGGTTTTAGCCTTATACTCGATAGTGGGTGATAGAGAGGTGATACGGGGTTTGTGACGGATCTGTGCTAGTGTGAGACCTCGGTTCTAAACAACTAATCTCGGATTAAACAACAATTAAGCATATAAGATCCAAGATTAAAAGCAAATAATATTTTTTTGAATTAGTGCCTCGCTCGATTGGTAGAATTCAACCGATCGAGCGAGCCAAAAGTTACAAACTTTCTGCCCGAATAAAAACCAGCACCGCTCGATCGGTAAGATTCAACCGATCGAGCGGGCACCCTTTTTCAAAACAGAGAACAACAACAAAGACCACCGCTCGATCGGTTGAATCTTACAGATCGAGCGATGATAGCACATGGCAAGGAAGAACAGCAGAAAATCATGTCAACGCTCAAGTCCAATACATCAAGATGCATAACAAGGTTCATAGTACATGAAACTACAACATTCAATCCATAATATTTGAATAATAGAAATTACAAACAACAACAAGTTCGAGTTCTAACATGCTTCAAATCATAACTAGATTGACATGTTAATTCGACTTCTAAACCGAGTCCCACTTCTATCTCTCACTCTTGATGCTAACCAAGTCTTCGCTGACTTGATCCTGCCCCACCTGTTGCCAAGTACACATACAAAACAAAGCAACAGCCGGATAACTCCGGTGAGAATGATATTCCCAATAAATGCAACATAACATGCAATATCAAGTAAAATAGCACAACATGCTTTCGAGACAACAACATATTCAATATCAATACGAATGAAATGCATGTCTTTAAAAACAGGATATCAACTCTAATAAACAAGGGATTGCTGTTATGCTTTTGGAATCCTGAGGATGAGACCATGTAACAACTCACCGACTCTCCCAATCGAGGTGGTGCCACGTATCTCATGCCCCTAGACTTTGGTGCGACTATAAGGAGTATGCTGACGCTCGGTGAACTTCTACAACCCAGGCCACTCGCAGTATAGCCCCCAAAACGTCTAAACAAAAAGGGCCGTTCTGCCCGACAAATCAAAGGTTTGGCTCAAGATGAATGCATAAGAAAACATAAAACATTAAGCCATATTATAAAGGCTCAAACAACGAAATACAGGCTCCACATTCTAGAACAAGTATTGATGCAAGTATGTGATTTAAGGGAAACTCAAGAACCAACTGTCTCGAGTATGCTATCCCGCTAAAACGATGACTGCTTGTACCTTTCGATACGATTAGCTCCGACTCTACAATAAAAGGTTATATCAGAAACTATACAACCTAACAACAACAACGGCTCAAGGTAATCTCTTTACCGTTCTTCGTTCAACTCTATGACGATCGACAACTGCTAACTCTGGGCTCGACAACTTCAAACGAATCTGTTCAGAGACAATAGATGATCAACAACGACGATCAAACTCAAAAGCCAAAGTTCTACGATTCAAACATTTCAAGATCTCAAAACTCAAACCGGAGGCATAACGACTATAAATTGAACAAACCGGAAACACAGACAGCAGTACAGCATTGCAAACAACTCAATTCAATGCTAATACAACAATAAAAATTCAAATCCTTCAAATCTCAAAACTCAATTTTTGAAATAATCTTCCAAAAATCATAACAATTCCAAACGTCTCTCTATTTCAAAACCGACTGAGAATAAACGAAAAGAACTCGTTTAAGAACAACATAACCGAAACTCAATCGATTCTAATAACATCCAAAAATAGAATTCTAGCTGATCGAAGAAAAACTTACGATAGAACGAAGCTCTCGCTGCGGTGATCGCTAAACTGCCTTCAGAAATAAATTCCAACGGACGGATCGAGCTCGGAGAGAATTCTGAAATCTTGAAGAAAGCTTTGGGCGCAACAATGTTGAAGGAGACGGCTTGGAGGATATGGAGGAATGAGAAGATAGTTCAAAGGAGTTAATATAATATAAAAAACTCCAAAATTGCATTTTAGTACCTGAAAAATCCAAAATTTGCAAAATTGACCCTGATAAAAAACAAGACGGCTCTTGAACTCTGAAATATCCAATTAACTCAAATAAGCTCAATTAAGATAAAATCGGGGCGTTACAATTCTTCTCCTTTAAGAAGAGATTTCGTCCTCGAAATCAATAGAATCACAACTCACAAGATAGAATAAAGAACAAAAGACAGTAAGAAGAACTCACTTCATCCGAATAACTCTGGAAATCGCTGTCTCATGTCAGATTCTGTCTCCCAAGTCACTTCCTCGACCCCGTGACGACTCCAATGTACTTTCACCAAAGGAATCAACTTTGTTCTGAGCTTCTTCTCCTTCCAATCAAGGATCTGAATTGGTCGCTCAAAGTAGCTTAGAGTCTCGTCAAGCTCGACTTCGTCAGACTGAAGAATATGAGATGGATCTGGATGATACTTCCACAACATAGAGATGTGATAAACGTCATGAATACCAGATAAGGATGGAGGAAGTGCAAGTATGTAGGCAAGGTCGCCTAACTTCTCGAGAATCTCGTACGGTCCGATGAATCTCGGATATAACTTCCCTCTCTTACCAAATCTGACAGTGCCTCTGAAAGGAGAAATTTTAAGGAAAACTCGGTCTCCCTGCTCGAAACTCAGAGGTCTACGTCTGATATTCGCATAGTTAGCCTGTCTATCCTGAGCTGATTTAATTCTCGTCTGAATGATCTTTACTTGATCTGCCATATCTTGAAGCATATCCGGTCCCAAATCAGGTGACTCGAACACATCGTCCCAAAACAAAGGAGATCGGCACTTTTTGCCGTACAAAACCTCAAAAGGCGCCATACCGATACTCGCTTGGTAGTTGTTGTTGTAAGAAAACTCGACAAGAGGCAAAGAATCCTGCCAACTAGTGCCAAAGTCTAGCACTACTACTCGATAGTCCGCTCTGACTGTCCGTCGGTCTGAGGATGATACGTTGTACTCAGATGCAACCGAGTACCAAGTGCCTCCTGAAGACTATGCCAAAAGTGCGAAGTGAACCTAGGATCTCGGTCTGAAATGATCGCTTTCGGCACACCATGAAATCTCACAACGTTGCTAACATACAACTCAGACATCTGATCGTGATGATACGTCATCCTGTACGGAATAAAACAAGCAGACTTTGTCAATCTGTCGATCACTACCCAAATAGCATCGCATCCTCGAACAGATCGCGGTAGATTCGTAACGAAATCCATAGAAATGTGATTCCACTTCCATTTAGAAACATATAGACTGTGCAACAGACCACCTGGTCGCTTCCTTTCTGCTTTCACTTGCTGACAGATCAAACATCGAGATACAAACCTCGCAACATTGCTCTTCATTATTTTCCACCAAAACTGATTCTTCAAATTGTTGTACATCTTACGACCTCCAGGATGAACAATAAACTGACTGAAATGTGCCTATCAAAGAATACGCTGCCTCAATTCCGAAATATCAGGCACAACAATACGGTTATTCACAAAAAAAACATCATCTGTAACCTGGAATTCAGACTGATGCCCAGATCTGACTTTCTCTACTGAAATCTGAGTGCTCGGATCATACTTCTGTGATTCTTTGATAAAAATAAATAACGCTGGCTCGGCTTGAATAGCAAATACTCTGATAGTCTTCCTATCTGTTTCAAACTCTAAACCAGAAGTGCAACAATCATCGATCAACTGAGAAACACCGATAGTAGATAGAGATAAAGAACAAAGCTTTCGGCTCAAGGCATATGCAACTGCATTCGACTTTCTCGGGTAATACTTGATTTCACAGTCGAAGTCCTTCAACAGATCTAACCATCTTCTCTGTCTCATATTCAGCTCTGCCTATGAAAACAAATACTTAAGGCTCTTATGGTCAGAAAAGATCTCAAAAGACTCACCATAAAGATAGTGAAACCAGATCTTCAAAGCAAATACGATCGCAGCTAGTTCAAGATCATGAACTGGATAATGAGTCTCGTGTGGCTTCAGTTGCCTCGAAGCATAAGCTATCACATGCTTATGCTACATAAGAACACATCCCAAGCCTCGGTTAGAAGCATCATAATACACGGTAAAACCTCCAGTACCAATTGGAATAGAAAGAATCGGAGCACTGGTCAGTATCCTCTTCAGATCAACAAATCTAGCCTCACAATCTGCAGTCCAGATAAAAGGCACATTCTTCTGAGTCAGCTGGGTAATCGTCTTGGAAATATAAGAGAATCCCTCGATGAATCGGCGATAATAACCAGCTAAACCCATAAAGCTTCGGATCTCAGGCACTGATGACGGTCTAGGCCAATTCATAACCGCTTCAATCTTACTAGGATCGACAGAAATTCCATCTCCAGAAATAATATGACCAAGGAAAACAACTCGGTCCAACCAGAACCCACACTTAGATAACTTGGCAAACAACTACTCAACTCACAAAATCTGCAAAACGATCCTCAAATGCTCTACATGGTCAGTACGGTTCTTTGAATGGATAAGAATATCATTGATGAAGATAATAACAAACTCATCCAAATAGCGCTGAAAGATACGGTTCATCAAACACATAAAAACCGCTGGGGGTTAGTCAAATCGAACGGCATGACTATAAACTCGAAATGACCATACCTCATCCTGAATGCGGTCTTAGAAACATCTTCCTCACGCACTCTCAGCTGGTGATATCCCGACCTCAGATCAATCTTCGAATAGACAGAAGAACCCTGCAGTTGATCAAAAAGGTCATCTATTCTAGGTAAATGATACCTGTTCTTTACCGTCGCTTGATTCAATTGACGGTAATCAATACAGAGCCGCATAGAACCATATTTCTTTCGAACAAAGAGAACAGGAGCGCCCTAAGGCGACACACTAGGTCTGATGTATCCCTTAGCAATCAAATCCTCAAGATGTTCTTTCAACTCTCTCAATTCAACCGGTGCCATACGATACAGAGCTTTTGAAATAGGTTGAGTACCTGACACTAAATCAATGTTGAATTCGATCTCTCGAATAGGCGGCAATCCAGGAATTTCTTCCGGAAACACATCAGCAAATTCTCTAACCACGGGTATATCAACCAATTCAGGGCTAGATTTCAGTACATCAACTGCATAAACCAAAAATCCCTTTTCCCCTCTCTGCAACAAACGAATCATTGATAACACATAAATAAAAGGAATTCTAGATCGAGAACCCTTACCAAATATGTAGTGACCCAACCCGGATCCACTACCTAATCAGAGTTATAGTAAAAGTGCACGCAATAAAAGCTTAAAGCGTAAAGTGCGGATAATTAAAATACAACAAATCCAATCGGCAGAATACAACCGACGCTACCACAAGTGTATAAATACTGTTATACAACCAAATCGAAGGTTCAGGGTAAATAAATCTCTACCCTCTACAACATCGCACTCCCCAAAGCTCAATCCTACTGAGAGCTGCCTGGACCGTCCAGCCTCAAACCTGCCCCGCCACAAGGTACACAATACCCAAACACAGGGGCGTGAGCTAGAACGCTCAATACGAAGCAATGATATAAATACAAATATGCGCACACAGATGATTTAAAACTCAAGTAAAAATACTTGCTCATGGCGTCGAGAATATACAGTACCTGCTAGAGAGCTACTCCGCGGGGTACTCGTATATTCCATATCAGGGCTGAGCCAACCCCATCCTGACCAATATCCAAAACAGGATACAAGTCCCATATGGAAACTGTCATACCTGACTCAAGTCCAAAATGAGATCATCATTCCCTATGGAGACTGTCAATGACTCACATCTCTCCGAATGCAGTCACATGTAAAATCATGTATGTGATAAGACGGTAAAACATGCTAAAACATGATAAAATATATAGCACATACTCATGCAACATATAAGCAAATATATCATGCCGGCTATCTCGGTCAGTACTTACGTACCTCTAACACTACTGGTCAAACCTAGCTCCACTGACCTAGACTTCAAGCCTACAAGTCCAGTCTACTGCTACTACTATGCAAATATCCATGCATCAACAATAAAGCTCTAAAAGCCTTAACTAAGCTAAAACATACTCCTAAATATTTTTAGGATGCCAAAGCTATACCTGCGTCCGTCGTTAGCCCTTTTCTGTCGATAGCCTCAAAACTAGGTCATAGCTCCACGACGATGTCTAGATCACTAAGCCACTTTCGGATTCCCCGTAGGATGCCTAGATCTCCCTAGATCTGAGTTAGAAGGCCTAGGAATCAGAGAGAAGAGAGGGAAAGGTGCACTTGAAAATGAAATCTTGGCACCCTATTTATAGACGAAGTTCGGAGCCTCCGAACCCGATTTGGACCATCCGAACATGATCGGAACCTCCGATCGCACCTTCGGAGCTTCCGATCGCTCAATATTACGTCAGCCATGACGTCACCTTGCTGACGTAAGCGATGACGTGCGCCCTGGTCCGGATCAGAGCTTACGATCTCGCCGACGGAGCGTCCGATCTCGATTGGAGCCTCCGATCCTGGCACGGAGCTTCCGATCCACTTCGGATCGTCCGAACTCCTCATCGGACCGTCCGATCCTGCTGAACCAATTCAACTAATTCGAGTGCTCTGAATACATTTCTGAAGTCCGTTATCCCAACAGGAACTTACTTAATCATGTTTTACTTAATCTAAACATTATCACGTGATTAATTACTCATTAATCACTAATTAGAAATGCGGGTTACTACATTCTCCCCCACTTAAGAAATTTCGTCCTCGAAATTTAAGTCTTAGAGGAAAACATAAATAGCCAACCAAATGTTCTTTATTACAACTGAACAAGTATAAACTCGATACACAGAATTACAAAATCTCAAAATAACTCGGGGTGCTCGGCTAACATCCGGCTCTCCAACTCCTAAGTAGCTTCCTCTGTCCCTCTGCGTTGCCACTGTACCATCACCAACGGTATACGCTTGTTACAAAGTACCTTGTTCTTCTTGTCAAGAATCCGTAGGGGTTTCTCCACATACGATAGATCCCGATCTACCTTTACCTTGGTCAGATGCAAAATATGCGACTCGTCCGCCACATACTGCCTCAACAAGGACACGTGGAACACATCGTGGATCTCCGAAAGATCGGGTGGCAAGGCTAGACGATAAGCAACATCCCCAACCTTCTCGAGAATCTCGAAAGGACCAATAAATCTAGGTGTCAGCTTACCCTTGCGACCAAACCTCATCACCTTCCGGAAAGGTGACACACGCAAGAAAACATATTCCCCTACCTCAAAATGAAGTGGCCTGCGGTGAGTGTTCGCGTAACTAGCCTGTCGATCCTGGGCTGCCTTAACCCTACATCGGATCAACTCTACTGCATCAATCATCTGCTGAATCATCTGAGGACCCTCAACCTGACGCTCGCCAACCTCGTTCCAAAACAAAGGTGTACAACAACGGCGTCCATAAAGAGCCTCAAATGGTGCCATGCCAATGCTGCGATGAAAACTATTGTTGTAGGTGAACTCCACCAAGGGTAAATGATCATGCCACGCTGGACCAAAATCCATCACCGCCGCGCGTAGCATATCCTCTAAAGTGCGAATAGTACGCTCCGACTGTCCGTCTGTCTCTGGATGATAAGCCGTACTCAAGCTCAAAGTAGTACCAAGGGCTCGCTGGAAACTACCCCAAAACCTCGAGGTGAATCTCGGATCTCTATCGCTGACAATGCTCAATGGAATCCCATACAATCAAACAATCTCCCGCACATACAATTGCGCCATCCTATCAAAGGTGTAATCGCGGTTATAGGGAAGAAAATGCACTGACTTCAACAACCGATCCACGACAACCCAAATAGCATCACAATTCCTGGAAGAGATAGGCAAGTGGGTGACAAAGTCCATCGTCACATGCTCCCACTTCCATTCAGGAACCTCTAAGATGTGAAGTAACCCTCCGGGTCGTCTAAACTCTGCCTTGACTTGTTGACACACAAGGCATCGGGATACAAACTGATAGACACTGCGCTTCATCCCTTTCCACCAAAATCGAGAGCGAAGATCCTTATACATCTTCATGCTGCCTGGATGTACAGAGAATCGACTGCAGCGAGCTTGCGATAAGATCTCATCCCTCAAAGTAGAATCCTCGGGTACCACAACTCGACCAGAAAGACACAACAGACCATATCCTTGCAGATCAAAACCAGAAGTATTATCACCCTCAGCCAAAAGGGCTAACTTCTGAGTCTTCAGGTTAGAATTCTGAGCTTCCCGGATTCATCTGTATAGCGCTGGCTCTGCAAGCACAGAAGAGACACGAATCCCTTGTTGTTCTTTCTTATGACGGAACGTGAATCCCAAAGAACAACACTCCTCCACTGCCTTCGAAACCGAACTGGTACAAAGGGAACTCACATAAACTTTGCGACTAAGTGCATCAGCAACAGGATTTGAAGAACCTGGGTGGTACTTGATCTCACAATCATAATCTTTCAACAGATCCATCCAACGACGCTGCCGCATGTTCAACTAAGCCTGAGTGAACAGATACTTCAAACTCTTATGATCGGTGAAGATCTCAAATCGTTCTCCGTAAAAATAGTGACACCATATCTCAAGAGCAAAGACAATGGCTGCAAGCTCCAAATCATGTACGGGATAGTTCTCCTCGTGAGTCCTCAGTTGTCTGGAGGCATAAGCGATCACGTGTCTATTCTGAGTCAACACGCACCCCAAACCCTGGAGAGAAGCATTAGTGAAGACTACAAAACCACCTGATCCAGATGGTAAAGCAAGAACTGGAGCTGTCGTCAGACAACGTCTCAACTCACGAAAACTGTCTTCACAAGCATCAGACCAAATGAAAGAAACGTCTTTCTTCGTCAACTGAGTCAACGGCTTAGCTATCTGAGAGAAATTCTCCACAAAACGACGATAGTATCCTGCTAAACCAAGGAAACTACAAATCTCAGAAGCTGTAGTCGGACGTGACCAATTCAAAATAGCCTCTGTCTTGCTAGGATCAACAGATACGCCCTCCTGAGAAATGACATGACCAAGGAACACCACTCGGTCAATCCAGAAGTCACACTTACTCAGCTTTGCGTACAACTGTCTCTCCCTCAAGACCTGTAGTACAGTATAGAGATGGTAGGCATGCTCATCCATGCTGCGAGAATACACCAAAATTTCATCAATGAACACCACCACGAAATTATCCAGAAATTCGCGGAAAACTCTGTTCATCAGATCCATAAAAACAGCTGGAGCATTCGTCAAATCAAACGGCATCACTAGAAACTCATAATGTCCATATCGCGTACGAAATGATGTCTTAGGAACGTCCACTTGTCGAACTCGCAACTGATGATACCCAGACCGAAGATCATTCTTCGAATAGATAGAAGTACCCTGCAACTGATCAAAGAGATCATCTATCCGTGGAAGAGGATAATTATTCTTCACTGTCACCTGATTCAACTTATGGTAGTCAATACACAACCGCATCGAACCATCCTTCTTCTTGACAAACAGTACTGGGGCTCCCCATGGCAAAACACTAGGTCGAATATAACCCTTATCAAGAAGATCTTGCAATTGCTTCTGCAGCTCTTTCATTTCTGACGGTGCCAATCGGTAAGGAGTTTTGGAAATCGGTGCAGTCCCTGGCACTAACTCAATGCCAAACTCAATCTCCCTTACTGGTGGCAAACCTGGAATCTCCTCCGGAAACACATCTGAAAAGTCACGAACCACTGGTATCTCTCGGATATATGGCTCTCCTAAGGATGCGTCAATGGCGTAGATAAGGTAGCCTTCCCCGCCAGACTCTAAAGCAGGCCGGGCCTTCAGAGCTGAAACCACTGGCATCGGGGATCACGCTCCCTCACCATAGAAATAGCATGACTCGTCATCCTCTGGACGAAATTGAACAAACCTCTGATAGCAATCCACTATCGCTCGGTAGGTAGTCAATAGATCTATCCCAATGATGCAATCAAAATCCTCCATCGCTAGAATCATTAGGTTATCACTAAGCTGATATCCCTCGAAATCCAAAACACAACCCACAACTAGAAGCTTGGCTAAAACCTCGCTCCCAATAGGAGTAGAAACCACTAGCAACACATCTAAAGGAATAAACGGCAATCTATATTTCTTAGCAAAACGTGCTGAGACAAAAGAATGCGATGCACCGGTATCAATTAAAACATATGCAAAAAAACCACATAAATTACAGATACCTGCAATCATCCAATCACTGTCAGCCTCTGCTTGCTCCTGGTTAAGCGCAAAGACCTGAACCTGGGTATGTGGCCTCAAAGAAGAATGACCCCGAGAAGGAGTCTGAGTAGGCTGTCTCTGAGACTGCTGCGGTTGCTGGTGCTGCTGCGAATATTGCTGCTGAAAAGGTGGTTGCTGGTACTGAGGTGGCTGAACAGATGCCTGAGAACCTCCGGAACCACTCGCTGTTCCAACTAGCATCGGGCAATCTCTCTTCATGTGACCCTCCTGGCCACACTGGAAATGCGCATTGGTCGATCGACCACACTGCCCTGGCAGATGTCTGCGTTGGCACTGACTACATCGGTTCGGTCTCTGTCCACCAAAATGATGTACTCCCCCAGATCCAGAGGAAGAAGAAGAATTACCTCCTGGCTTCTTGAAGGACTGCCCCCTAGGGCCCAAAGCACTAGCACTCGATGGCCTGGAAGAAGAAGAGTAAAGTCCCCTGTTCCTCCGAATACTGTCCTTGGCCTGGCGAAAACGGTCCACCAAATCCTCGTAAGTCCCATCGCCGCCCACAGCAACCATCCGATGAATATCAGGATTCAAACCCTGAAGGAAATGATCAAACTTCGCCATAGAACTATCAGCAATATGAGGACAAAAGGGTAGCAGATCAAAGAACTTCTGCTGGTACTCCTCGATCGTCATCGTCCCCTGTCGCAAACTCAACAACTCACTGGCTTTCGCCTGACGAAGAGCTGGAGGAAAATACAGTCTCTGATAAGCAATACGAAACTCCACCCAAGTAGCTGCACCTCTAGCTGCTATGAATGGTGCGGAAGTAGATCTCCACCACTTCCTCGCTCTGCCTTCAAGCATAAAGGCAAGAATCTCCATCTTATCCTCAGCCTTGCAACGGAACTCATGGAAGCACTGCTCTATCCTCTCAAGCCAATCCTCCGCCTCTTCAGCTGTCTCATCACCTGTCAAAGGCTTCGGGCTAACCTCTTTAAACCTATGCATGCTCACTCTCTTGTGCTCCTCGGGCTGTGCCCGACGTCTATGATCATCCGGATCGCCCCAACGACCGCCGTCTACGCTACCGTGGCTCTCGTCGTAATCTGCCATCTGTTGCACAAGAACCGATAATTACTTAATCCGCTTTACAATATTCCCAGTGCAATGCGTCGCTCTGATACCAAAAATGTAGTGACCCAACCCAGATCCACTACCTAATAAGAGTTATAGTAAAAGCGCACGCAATAAAATCTTAAAGCATAAAGTGCGGATAATTAAAATACAACAAATCCAATTGGCAGAATACAAATGACGCTACCACAAGTGTATAAATACCGTTATACAACCAAATCAAAGGTTCAGGGTAAATAAATCCCTACCCTCTACAACCTCGCACTCCCCAAAGCTCAATCCTGCTGAGAGCTTCCTGGACCGTCCAGCCTCAAACCTGCCCCGCCACAAGGTACACAATACCCAAACACAGGGGCGTGAGCTAGAACGCTTAATACGAAGCAATGATATAAATACAAATATGCGCACACCGATGATTTAAAACTCAAGTGAAAATACTTGCTCATGGCGCCGAGAATATACAGTACCGGCTAGAGAGCTACTCCGCGGGTTACTCGTATATTCCATTTCAGGGCTGAGCCAACCCCATCCTGACCCGAATCCAAAACAGGATACAAGTCCCATATGGAAACTGTCATACCTGACTCGAGTCCAAAATGAGATCATCATTCCCTATGGAGACTGTCAATGACTCACATCTCTCCGGATGCAGTCACACGTAAAATCATGTATGTGCTAAGACGGTAAAACATGCTAAAACATGATAAAACATATAGCACATACTCATGCAACATATAAGCAAATATATCATGCCGGCTATCTCGGTCAGTACTTACGTACCTCTAACACTGCTGGCCAAACCTAGCTCCACTGACCTAGACTTCAAGCCTACAAGTCCAGTCTACTTCTACTACAATGCAAATATCCATGCATCAACAATAAAGCTCTAAAAGCCTTAACTAAGCTAAAGCATACCCCTAAATATTTTTAGGATTCCAAAGCTATACCTGCGTCCGTCGTTAGCCCTTTGCTGTCGATAGCCTCAAAACTAGGCCATAGCTCCGCGACGACGTCTAGATCACTAAGCCACTTCCGGATTCCCCGTAGGACGCCTAGATCTCCCTAGATATGAGTTAGAAGGCCTAGGAATCAGAGAGAAGAGAGGGAAAGGTGCACTTGAAAATGAAATCTCGGCCCTCATTTATAGACAAAGTTCGGAGCCTCCGAACCCGGTTCGGACCGTCTGAACACGATCGGAACCTCCGATCGCACCTTCGGAGCTTCCGATCGCTCAATATTACGTCAGCCATGATGTCACCTTGCTGACGTAAGTGATGACGTGCGCCCTGGTCCAGATCGGAGCTTACGATCTCGCCGACGGAGCGTCCGATCTCGATCGGAGCCTCCGATCCTGGCACGGAGCTTTCGATCCACTTCGGATCGTCCGAACTCCTCATCGGACCGTCCGATCTTGATGAACCAATTCAACTAATTCGAGTGCTCTGAATCCATTTCTGAAGTCCGTTATCCCAACAGGAACTTACTTAATCATGTTTTGCTTAATCTAAGCATGATCACGTGATTAATTACTCATTAATCACTAATTAGAAATGCGGGTTACTACAAAATAATTTCCACTCGTCAGCCATATCTGGTCTGAATCTGACAACTTTCTGAAAACAATCGACGGTTGCCATGTACTTGTGGTTAAAGCATCTATACCAACAATACAGTCAAAATATGACAGCCCAAGTACAATACAATCGAATTCTAACAAATTCTCCTCAAACTGAAGTTCACAGTTCCTGACTAATCTGACAGAAACAATTCCTCCACCCAAAGGTGAAGTAACAGCTACTACAGTAGGTAACAACTCAGTAGGAAAAGCATGCATCAACATAAATTTTTCAGAGATAAAGGAATGAGAAGCACCTGTATCTATTAAAAAATGAGTAGAATAACCAAAAATCGAACAGTTACCAGCTATTACATCATCCGGTGCTGCCTGAGCTTGTTCCTCTGTCAAAGCAAAGACTCGTGCCTGCTGTCTCGGAGGCTGGTTCGCACTCGGGTCACCTCCCTGTCTGTTCTGCTGCTGAGGCTGGAAGGAGTGAACCGCAAAAGAATGCTGAGCTGCAGGTCTAGAATAACTCCCACTCTGAGCTCAATCTCTACCTCGCTGAGGGCACACCTTAGCAAAGTGTCCAGGTTGCTGACAGATATTGCAGTTCCCAAAGACTCCTACACACTGATCCGGGGAGTGTCTACCCCCACACTTGTTGTAGAACAAAGAAGAAGATCCAGAACTCTGTCCTGAATCAAACTGCTTGGAACCACTGGAACTAGAAGAACTATTCCCTTGCTTCTTGAACTGTTTCCCTTTGACTCTGAAGTGATCCTTTCTGTTACCCCCACTGCTTCTTCCTTCATACCTCTGTGGTTGGTTCTGATACTGCGGTGGCTGATTCTGATACTGAGACAGTTGGTTCTGAGACTGTCTCTGCTGCTGAGGTACCATCTGATTTCCTTTCTATCTCCACAAGCCTGCTTCAGCTCCCTTTGCATGATTCATGGCATCCACAAAGTTATCGGGCCTAGAAGTGTTTACCAACGTGAAGATGTCGGGGTTCAAGCCATTTATGGACTGATCGACTTTGGATTCTTCATTGTCGGCAATGTGTGGTGCAAATCTCAACAAACTGTCGAAATTTGCTACATACTCCTCAATGTTCAAGTTTCCTTGCCTCAGATTAGCAAACTCGGCTCCTGTTGTGAAAAATTACTCGCAAGCGTACAAGTGTCAAGTTTTAGTAAAGTGAAAGAGAGAGTGTCGATCCCACAGGGAATAATTTGAAAATATTCAATACTTGCAATTAAAATAGTCTTAATTTTATTTAGAAAATTAAACTTTAGAGGGGTAATGACAAATTAAATAAATAGAGAAAATTGAAAAGCGCGCACAAACACAATCCTTTAAAGATTATCAATCAGAGAAAAAATAGTCTAGAGGTTTGATTTCACCTGGTCTCAACAATATTCAATCTCAATCAATCTATTTTCATGAATTCATTTAAATTAATAACCAAGAACACAGATTATACTATTTCGCTCTCCCGAGTGCCAAATAGAATGTATCAATTACAGATCGATTTCAATATCCCTATAAAAAATCTACTTGTAATGATATGTGTGAAACAATGTTCTTTTTAGATTCTATTAAAGTTATAAGCTCTCCCGAGTCATATAAACTATTAAAAGTGTGAATTCTATTGATCCTATTCTAAATCCCCTCTCCCGAGTGTCGGATTCTGAATAAATATGACAAATCAATTTATGGCCAGTAAATTGAAAAGACTATCAAACCTAGAATCACAATTAATTTAGAAGAACTCAATTCATTAAAATCAACAATTCATAAATATGTCTTGACCAGGCTACATCGACCTCTAGACTTAAAAAGTTTAGTTCATAATAAAATTCATAGCAACATAAATCATGTTCAGAAATTCAAACATAATTCAATCTCAAAAGAAATAAATAAATTAAAGATAAAAAATCCGAAGTCTTTCTTCCGTGTCCCATTGAAAAGTCTTCGTCTTCGTTCCAAGCAACTCCAAATCTCGATCGAAACTTTAACGACTTTTCTCTCAAGATTATTTTTGTGTAGTGGTTGCTTCCTCTCTCTCATTAGGTCTGAAAAACCCTTAAATACGCCCTTAAGATTCGTCCAAACACCTTCCAAAAGTATCCAAAAATTCCCAAAATTAAACACAGCAATTCGTCATGCAGACTACGACGAGCGGGCGCACCACAGGAGAGGCGGGCGCGCATAGTACACTGTCTTAGACACTTAGTAACTCGACTTCATGCGCGGGCGCACCACACCAAGCGCGGGCGCGCATAGCTTCCTGTGGAAAAATTGTTGAGTTTCACTTCAGTTAACGCACGGGCGCACCACGACAGGCGCGGGCGCGCATAGTCGTCTGTCCAGGTTTCTTCAAACTACGAACCATCTTCGCTTGCTTCGCTCTTTTCTTGACTTTTATGATTTCTTCTATCATACATTCATTATGTCCTGTAATTCCTGACATCCAACAAAAACAACAACAACTTCCACATAATACAGCTCGAAACCAAGCAATTATCCAATAATATCAACACAAATTACGTGCACAAAAGACACTTATCAAATTCCCCCAAACTTAAATGTTTGCTAGTCCCGAGCAAAAATCATTCAAGCCTCAAACACAAAACACTATTTATTCCACTCAACAAATCAAGACTAACCAAGAAATACTATGAAACAATGGCCTTAGCAAAATATTCAGAAAATTTCATCCAATCATATCAAACTATCATTTTTCAAACACAAGTTAGTGACCTCCAAAACTTACAAATCCCGCAACTCACGTGCAAAATACTCTTATCTAACTCAATTCACACATTCATAGATCAGGAGGACTTTAACAGGTGAAAGGATCAAACACAGGATAATTACTTTTGAAACCCACGCAAAAATCAGGTTATTTCACAAAAGAAACTTGTGTGCGTGTTTCGGTCAAAAATTCATATTCATTAAGAGTGTCAATCAATCATCCATAGGCTAGATTCTCGCAACCCTTCTTCACTAGTATATTGGGCAACTGAGACTCGGTCAATAGGACTTAATTAGCTTAAAATGTAAGGTCTGGCTCATGGCTACAAATGAAGGAAAAGAATTCAAAATAAGGAGTAATTCATATTCATGCTCAATCTAACTTCAACTCCTTTTTCATTCATAATTTCACATTCTTTCTTCTTCAATTCACTTCATTTTTTTTTTAAACTTTCTTCATTCTTCTTTTTCACAACTTTTTTTTTTTTTTACTACCTCTTTGCATCTTTTCAATTCATCATCACAGCATTCCATTTTTTCACAAATAAAACTAGAAGCATATCACAATTTAGCATTCAAATTACTCCCTTAAAGGTAGGAATTAGTGTATAAGCTATTGGGTAGTCAATGTAGGACCTTGAAATAATCACGAATGGGGGTATAATCACACGTTTACACGCATGTCATTCGATTTTCAGATAAAGCTAAAACAAGGTACTAGGGATAAAATTAATAAGGTAGCTTGAAAGGCTCAAACGAATTCAGAAAAAGAATGCCTAATCATCCCTAATCTCAGTATTGCCCGTATTGCGCCTCAAAGGGTGTCCGAACTAGTTCTAGACAATCTCAATTCACAAGTAAATCACACAAATTTTAACCAGTGTAGAAAAGAAATAATCATCAACAGAAAACGATGATTTTCAACTCAGATCACGTACCTAAAGTACTCATGTATATCTTGTGAAAGCTCGAAGGGCAACTAAGGATACAATACTTCCAATAAAAATCAAGCCCAAAGATCTCAAGAATTGCCTCATTCACTTCTATGTTTGTATGTTTTAATTCAGACTTAAGCAAAAGCACAGAATGTATAGGGATTCATTCATCTCAGTGGTTTACTGATAAAAATTCTTTTAGTTCAATCATGGAGTAAAGCTAAAAAAAATCATTTGCATCATTGGCCAATGTATTTTCATTTCTTTCATGGTTTCTTGGATGTAACTCACATTCACTCAACAATTCACCCTTTCACAACCTCACAAACTAATCCAATCTCGCAAATGCATCCCACCACCACACAATACAGAAGACTGAACACAATAAACAAAAACAAAATAAAACAAAACACACAAAAAGGAATAAAAACAAATTCAGCACTTTGGAATCACAAAGCAAAATCCCCCCAAACTTGGTGCAATCAGTGTCCTCAATGATTTAAACAAGAAAGAAATAGGACATGTACCGCAAACGACGACCGTCAGTGGTCATCGCTATCATCACTCATATCGTGACTATCAACAGCAGGTGTCGGGTTTGAAGTACCAAAAATAGGTGGCCACTGAGGAAAAGGGGGGAAAGGATGAGCCGAACTCGCCGCTTGAGGAAATTGGTGGCTTAATGCACCAGTGAATCCCATCATGTAATCTATGAAAATGTCATGTCTTTGCCGAAAGTGATGGAATTCTTGACGATGTTGGCGCAAACCTTCCTCAATGGATGTAACCCGCACTTCCAAAGAAGGAGGCGTCTCAGACTGTGATGCAAAAACTCGACTAGCAGCAGCTCGAGCATTGAAAGATCTTCTAGCCGCACGTTCTCTTTGTTCACTAGCATATTGGTGGCGAGAGGACGAAGAACCACCGGGTATGAGAGCCGTGGGCTTCAACAACTCTTCAGTCGGGCTCCAATCAACCCTCACTGCTTCACACAAATCAGTAATAATGGAAGGCAAAGCAAGGCCCCCACTTGATCGACCAGTAAACACATTTTGAATCGTCTCTTGACAGATACGGCCCAAATCCATAGCCATTCCTTCCACGATGCAATAAACAAGAATCGCCCTTTCACGTGTGACCTCATGATCATGGTCTGTGGGCTTCAGTTGAGCACAGACGAGAGCGTACCATCTCTTGGCATCACTTTTCAAATCAACCTTTCGCAACTTGGAAGGTTTAAAATCACTTCCCAATCTCCACACAGCTCCCTCGACACAGATAAATTAGATAATAGCATCATAATCAATGTCCCCAGATCGATATGCCACATACTCATCATTATCTATTGGTGGAATCTGAAAGAGAGTATTAATTGCAACCGAATCAAATGGCACCATGTGTCCTCTGACTAATACTTTGAAGTCAACGTGTTTAACTTTCAGATTGGCATAGAACTCTCGCACCACTGAAATAACAGCTTCTTGAGGTTGTTTAACAAATTGATGTTGGAAAACGGTGATCAGATCAATCAGAATTGATACCCGGTGCAGCGGAAGTTTAAAAATTTTATATGGAACGATTCCATAATGGGTATCAAAACTTTACGATTAAATTGTGCGTATAAAAATTAAATCAAAATTAAATTTTTACCTCCAATCTCGAATCGAGATTATAAACACCAACAGATTACTCTGCTCTTGTTGTATATCCCAGGAACTGATGGACGAACAATTCTTCAATCAGGTCCACAAACGGAAATTTAATCCCTCTGATAGATTGCACTAGAAAATCTATCAGAAGTTTCTACGAAGAGAATTAACGAATTTGATCCGTTAAACTAGACTGCAAATTCAAAATTTACAGGCTGGAATTTCTCGAGCAGAGAGGGAGAGGGGCGGCGGCCACTTAAAGAAAAACCAGGGTTTTCGAAAATATTTTGTGACCTCTGTTGTGTAATTTCTGTACTGCAATAACTTATTTATAATGTGGGCTGCTAACAGCTTAGGGCCCATTAGTCATAAGTTCAAGCCTGACAAGCAAAGCCCGCATGTTCAAAAATTAATATAAAATTCATCGTGACTCAGATTGATAAACCGATTTCACCAATGTGCACAGAAACCATTTCTGCACCTTTTAAAGTCAAGACAAATTTTCTGAATCCGAATTCAGTGATTTCCAAAAATGCCCATCCCTATGTCATTTTAGGAAATCTTACTCCTCTACTCTTAAATAAGAAGTCCCACTTCTTTGTTCATTAAATTTAACTCTTTAAATTTAACTATCTCAACGGGGATTAAAAATCCATTACTCTGTGTGACCCTCAATGGTTCAGGGATACAGCTAGCCGTGGGCTCACAACTCCTTGTGACTCGGAACAACAATTTCCGACTTGCCCATCGAATCATGGTAAGAGCGCCTAGCAACATCGCCCCATGATTCCCTAGGTATCACTGATAGTGCCTACAAGAACCAATAGATTTTGGTTAGAGTACAGTACGGTCCCTTCATCCATATATCCCGATCGAATCAACAACCATTGGTAAATCGAGAGTCGTTCAAGATTCGATAACTATGCAATACATCTTGAAGATCAAATAGTGACATCGCATGTGCTACTAAGAAACCATTTCTTAAAACACATCATGTACTCTGGCCAGAGATTCGTCACACTAATATCTCCTCAGATTGCATAGGATATCCACACTAGCAAGTATGTGGTGAATCCTTGACAACAAAGCATCGACTCCTATATGTGTCATAACTGTACCCAATCCCGACACCTGATGACCCCAATAGAGTCGGTAAACGAGTCAAAGTATAGTACTAGCATATAGAGTCTCAATGATGTTTCAAGTAGTGAGGACTAATGGTGTACAACCAAAACCGCGGACTTTATCCACTCGATAAGTGATAACCACTTGGAAAGTTCGGCTAGGGTAGTTCGATCATTCATCGTATGAATATCCATTTGCATGCTTTGAACATCTCTATGTTCCATACCAATGAAACGTGGTACTCGGCATCGCAAATGCTAGTCTCAATCTCGAGCGATCCTTATCCTTATTAACAGACGGCTCAATCGACTAGGAACTGTTTAGAATATACAGTGACTATAAGATGTGTTTCATGATAGTCATCCCCATGCACTACCACATCTTATATACACTATAGTATATTCAAGGTCTTTATCAAAACAACAATAGTATATCACAATATAACAATATGAAGAAAGATAAAGTCATTGTCATTAATAAAAGTGTAAATTATATTAAACAAAAGTTTGTTTATACAAAGAGTCATCAAAGCCCTTAGCCACAAGTTGGCTCACCGGGCACCCACTCTTTCAATCTCCCACTTGCCCTAAAGCCAACTAGTCATACTACGTAGACCCATTGCTTCGCGATGTTTGTCAAATAATGGTCCTGGCAAGGGCTTAGTAAGTGGATCAGCGATATTGTCTGCAGAGGCCACTCTCTCGACAGTGATGTCTCCTCTTTCCACGATCTCCCGGATGATGTGGTATTTCCTCAGTACGTGTTTGGATCTTTGATGAGACCTTGGTTCCTTTGCCTGAGCAACGGCACCCGTGTTTTCACAGTACACCGGGACTGGACCAACAACTTTAGGAATGACGCCCAACTCTTGGACGAAATTCCTCATCCAAACGGCCTCTTTAGCAGCAGCTGATGCCGCAATGTATTCTGCCTCAGTGGTGGAATCCGCTGTGGTGTCCTGCTTGGAAGTCTTCCAAGAGACAGCACCGCCATTGAACATGAACACAAATCCAGAGGTTGACTTCGAGTCATCCACGTCACTTTGGAAGCTAGAGTCGGTATAGCCTTCCAATTTCAGTTCTCTTCCTCCATATACCATGAACATATTCTTAGTCCTTCGTAAGTACTTAAGAATGTCCTTCACGGCTTTCCAATGCATTTGACCGGGATTAGCTTGATATCTGCTCGTGACACTCAGAGCAAATGCTACATCCGGTCTGGTAGATTCATCCCATACATGATACTACCTATGGCTGACGCATATGGTACATGTGTCATTTTCTCTATCTCTTCATCAGTATTGGGACACATGGACTTGGATAGAGAAACTCCATGACACATAGGTAGATGTCCTCTCTTGGACCCATCCATTGAAAACCTTTTCAATATGGTTTCGATGTAAGTTGATTGAGTGAGTCCTATCATTCTCTTAGATCTATCTCTATAGATCTGTATCCCTAGAATATAGGATGCCTCACCCAAATCCTTCATCGAGAATCTACCTGATAACCATATCTTTGTTGACTGCAACATCCCTACATCATTCCCAATGAGTAGGATGTCATCAACATAAAGTACTAAGAATGCCACAGCATCCTTAACTACTTTCTTGTACACGCATGGTTCCTCCGGGTTCTTGATGAAACCAAAATCCTTTATTGTTTCATCAAATTTCTGGTTCCAACTTCTTGATGCTTGTTTGAGACCATAGATCGATCTCTGAAGCTTGCATACCTTATGCTCGCTTCCCATGGATGTGTATCCCTCAGGCTGCGTCATATAGATCTCTTCCTTAATGTTTCCATTAACAAATGCAGTCTTCACATCCATTTGCCATATCTCATAGTCATACCAAGCAGCTATGGCAATAAGGATTCTTATGGACTTGAACATTGCAACTGGTGAAAAGGTTTCATCATAGTCAACTCCTTGTCTTTGAGTATAACCTTTCGCCACCAATCGTGCCTTGTAGGTCAATACCTTACCATCAGGCCCAAGCTTTCTCTTGTAGATATATTTACACCCTATTGGAACAATTCCATCGGGAGGATCTACTAAAGACCAAACTTGGTTTGTATGCATCGAATCTATTTACGACTGCATAGCTTCAAGCAATAAATTTGAATCCGCATCAGAAATTGCTTCCTTGAAGTTTCTTGGATCACATCCAACATCGGGTTCATCTTGATCCCCTTCAAGAAGAAGACCATATCGAATAGGAGGTCTAGAAGTCCTCTCGGATCTTCTAGGTATAGGCGTGTCCATCATTGGTTCCTGAGGTGTAGGATCATTATTTTGTATTTTGGGTTCTTCTCGAATTTCTTCGAGTTCCATCATCTCACCTTTCTTATCCAATAAGAACTCCTTCTCCAAGAAGGTGGCATTCCTTGAAACAAACACCTTTGTTTCAGCAGGATGATAGAAATAATATCCGATTGAATTCTTCGAATACCCTACAAAATAACATAAGGTGGATCGACTATCCAACTTATCTCCCACTGTCTGCTTCACGTAAGCAGGACATCCCAAAATCCTCAAGTACGAATACTTAGGAGCTTTGCCATTCCATAACTCGTATGGTGTTTTGTCCACTGCTTTGGTGTGGACGTTGTTCAACAACAACACCGCCGTTTCAAGCGCGTAGCCCCAAAACGAAGGTGGAAGCTCAGTGAAGCTCATCATGGATCAAACCATGTCCAAAAAAGTTCGATTACGACGCTCCGATACACCATTCAGCTGTGCTTCAGACTTATATTTCATTAAATATAAATACCCATACCTTGAATAATCATCAGTAAAGGTAATGAAGTAGGTGTGGCCAAATTGAGTACCAATTCTAAATGGACCACAAACATCTGTATGGATCAAATCCAACAGATTTTGACTACTTCAGGTTTCCCCTTAAAAGGAGATTTAGTCATTTTTCCTTTCAGGCAGGACTCACAAGTAGGTAGAGAGTTAATATCAGACATATCAAACATGCCCTCTCCCACTAGCTTGTTCATCCTCCTTGAGGAAATATGACCTAGCCTAGCATGACAAAGGTTTGCCGGGTTTTGACTATCGATTTTTCTTTTGTTTGTTGTTACCGGTTTATCAACATAATTTATTGGAACGTCTTTTAATTTGAAGTTATATAGATCGTTTTCAAGTTTTCCATTTCCAATCAAACATTCATTCTTGTAAATATTGCAAATCCCATTTACAAAATTGCAAGAAAAACCATCTCTATCAAGCATAGAAATAGATATAATGTTTTTGACCAAATCCGGAACATATAAAACATCTCTAAAAAATAACTTAAAATTGTTCTGCAAAAATTAAACAAATATTTCCCATAGCTATGGATTTAACTCTGGAACCATTCCCGAGCCTTGACTGGGTCTCACCCATCCTTAACCTATTACTTCTTGTCATCATTTGCAACTCATTGCAAATGTGAGATCTACATCTGGTATCCAATACCCAAGAAGTAGTATTAAGAAAAACATTTATTTCAATGTAAAACATACCCTTTGCAGTTCGCAACTGCTCGAGGTATTCCTTGCAGTTACGTTTCCAATGACCAGGTTTCTTGCAGTGATGGCAAACTTGTTTAGACTTGTCCAATTTTGCATGTAACATTTGGCCTTGAGATCATGGTCCAACCATTTCTCTAGTTCGGCCAACCTTTCGGCAGTTACATCAGCCGGGGCTGTTTTCGGAGAAGCCTTTTCTAACACTTAGAAAATCTTTTCCAAACTTAGGACAATCTTAACTTATGGAATCATTCTGTATTGTTTGCGTCAGTAAGTTTGTTTTGTTCGAGAATTGAAACATGTGGATTACGAAGATTCATCATAATGATATACTGAGATGAAACAGACAATTATCGATGATTGTTTAATTAATTTACTAAGACATAAAATAGGCAAAATTTATTTTATGAATCTCACTCCCACTATTTTAACGATTTCACTACCCTCTAGTGAAAACGGGAAACTGTTTTCCTTAGTGGGAACATGGAGTCCAATTGACAAACTATGGTCCCGAATAATATCAGCCAACCATAATTTTCAAAAGGTAGAGCCCAATTGCTTCCAAAGCAACCTCCACGTTTTTACCTCATGTCCAATAAGGGCCCAATAATATGACGTCGTTTATTGTGACATGTCAAGATGACCCATCAATATTAAGTTGTGATGGACGGTCGCCATGTGGATCCCCCAATAATATGAGCCGATCCCATGGGAGTTCCACCCAACTTACAACATGTGTCGATCCAATGTACAGCTTTCCGACAAACAAGCCCCCCCAATAATATGAGCCGGACCGTATCCGCGGGTAGCATCTCATTCATTGATCGTTGATGGAAGGTAGGAACATTTAAACAATATTTAAATTTCCTTTTAATCTTGATATCAATTTTAAATCATATTTAAAATGAGGGATTTTAATTTTGAAAATTTGTCTCATCATTTAAAATTTGTATGCTTGGGGGATTCATACAATTTAGTCTAAAACATGCATACAACGATAATATCATATATTATATTGGATGATCGATTCCATTTCTAATCGACCCGTGGTTGCCAATCACGAGACTAAGTCCAATCCCATGTAATATGCAGGTATGCAATGAAATCCTATTACATTGAGCTTCCAATTTACATTTCTTCTGTCTTTATTGTCTGCTGGGCCCACCTCCATCTTCAAATCTTCATCTCCCACTAAGTCTAATGTATTTACAATAAATAACTATGACAAGTAGGGGATACATTTTAAGGGGTGGGAACGGGCCATAAACCAGGCCCACTTTTATTACATATGACAATTCATATTGGGCCATAAACCAGGCCCATTAATAAATCCAACAACAATAAAAACAAATGTAAATTTCTAACATACACCTACAAAATTGGTCATGACAATCGATCATCCTTATCCAATAATATTTAATTCAAAATTAATTTATTGGATAACATGCAATGGCAATTTAAATTAAAAGGATAAAATCATATTCCATATATAAAATCTTATTTTACATACAAAATCAAATTTTATCTTTTTATCAAATAAAATCATATTTTACATATAAAATCCAATTTTATACATAAAATCATATTTTACTCAATATTTCCATAAGATCATATCTTATCATCAATTGTACCAAAAATAATTAATTTCATAAAATCTGATTTAACGGATAAAATCTATAAATTTTCCAAAAATTCTAATTTATCCAAAAATCAATTTTAAAATTTTCGGACTCGAACAATTCGATCCGACGCCTCGTGGACCAATCAAAAACAATTTTCGATCGGACCAAAAATAGAATTTTAACATATTAAAATTTTAATTTAAAAATAAAAATTAATTTTCCCGGGCCGCCCGGGACGCTCCCGGGCTGCCCGTCGCTGCCCCTAGGGCAGCGACGATCGCTGCCCTGGGCAGCGATCACGTCGCTGCCCTGCGCAGCGCCCAGCGCTGCCCGTATTTTGCCCGAAAAATAAAATTTTATTTTAAAAATTTATTTTGTTTCAAAAACCGAGGCTTAAACAATTTTTGTACAATCGATTAATTTAATCGCTTGATCTGAGCAACCTGTCTCTGATAACACTGTTGGAAAACGGTGATCAGATCAATCAGAATTGATACCCGGTGCAGCGGAAGTTTAAAAATTTTATATGGAACGATTCCATAATGTGTATCAAAACTTTACGATTAAATTGTGCGTGTAAAAATTAAATCGCAATTAAATTTTTACCTCCAATCTCGAATCGAGATTATGGACTCCAACAGATTACTCTGCTCTTGTTGTATATCCCAGGAATTGATGGACGAACAATTCTTCAATCAGGTCCACGAACGGAAATTTAATCCCTCTGATAGATTGCACTAGAAAATCTATCAGAAGTTTCTACGAAGAGAATTAACGAATTTGATCCGTTAAACCAGACTGCAAATTCAAAATTCACGGGCTGGAATTTCTCGAGCAGAGAGGGAGAGGGGCGGCGGCCACTTAAAGAAAAACCAGGGTTTTCGAAAATATTTTGTGACCTCTGTTGTGTAATTTCTGTACTGCAATAACTTATTTATAATGTGGGCTGCTAACAGCTTAGGGCCCATTAGTCATAAGTTCAAGCCTGACAAGCAAAACCCACATGTTCAGAAATTAATATAAAATTCATCGTGACTCAGATTGATAAACCGATTTCACCAATGTGCACAGAAACCATTTCTGCACCTTTTAAAGTTAAGATAAATTTTTTGAATCCGAATTCAGTGATTTCCAAAAATGCCCATCCCTATGTCATTTTAGAAAATCTTACTCCTCTACTCTTAAATAAGAAGTCCCACTTCTTTGTTCATTAAATTTAACTCTTTAAATTTAACTATCTCAACGGGGATTAAAAATCCATTACTCTGTGTGACCCTCAATGGTTCAGGGATATAGCTAGCCGTGGGCTCACAACTCCTTGTGACTCGGAACAACAATTTCCGACTTGCCCATCGAATCATGGTAAGAGCGCCTAGCAACATCGCCCCATGATTCCCTAGGTATCACTGATAGTGCCTGAAAGAACCAATAGATTTTTGTTAGCGTACAGTACGGTCCCTTCATCCATATATCCCGATCGAATCAACAACCATTGGTAAATCGAGAGTCGTTCGAGATTCGATAACTATGCAATACATCTTGAAGATCAAATAGTGACATCGCATGTGCTACTAAGAAACCATTTCTTAAAACACATCATGTACTCTGGCCAGAGATTCGTCACACTAATATCTCCTCCGATTGCATAGGATATCCACACTAGCAATTATGTGGTGAATCCTTGACAACAAAGCATCGACTCCTATATGTGTCATAACTGTACCCAATCCCGACACCTGATGACCCCAATAGAGTCGGTAAACGAGTCAAAGTATAGTACTAGCATATAGAGTCTCAATGATGTTTCAAGTAGTAAGGACTAATGGTGTACAACCAAAACCGCGGACTTTATCCACTCGATAAGTGATAACCACTTGAAAAGTTCGGATAGGGTAGTTCGATCATTCATCGTATGAATATCCATTTGCATGCTTTGAACATCTCTATGTTCCATACCAATGAAACGTGGTACTCGGCATCGCAAATGCTAGTCTCAATCTCGAGCGATCCTTATCCTTATTAACGGACGGCTCAATCGACTAGGAACTGTTTAGAATATACAGTGACTATAAGATGTGTTTCATGATAGTCATCCCCATGCACTACCACATCTTACATACACTATAGTATATTCAAGGTCTTTATCAAAACAACAATAGTATATCACAATATAACAATATGAAGAAAGATAAAGTCATTGCCATTAATAAAAGTGTAAATTATATTAAACAAAAGATTGTTTATACAAAGAGTCATCAAAGCCCTTAGCCACAAGTTGGCTCACCGGGCACCCACTCTTTCAATTGAAGCCATTGACGCTGTATCGCCTCATCCCCGACATTGCATCAAATAATTCCATTTGGCTCAAAACCAACGGTAGTGTCAAATCCTCTCTCAGGCAAAATATTCTTAGAAAGCAACTCTTGATAATTTGTTTCGGCCGTTGGATTCCAAAAACGATGATTATCAAAATCAGGGGTGGAAGATGAAGATTCCCCCAACTTTGTTTTCTTCTTAGGAGCCATAAATCAAACACTTGGTAGGCACAATATGAACTTGCAATTCACAAGAACAATTCATTAATCTTGATACCCACAACTAATAATTCCAGTCACCTCACCTCTACACTTCAATGTAACAACTACGACAATCAATTAACCCCACGAAATGACAAATCCACTCCAAAAGCTCCTTCCAGTTCAAGAACCCAATAAACAGAAAAGTGGGCACACACGTGAACAGAGAACTTACCACTGGAGCAAGAGAAAAATCCACAATAACCCAGAAAAGTATAGCCTTGCACCAAGCTTGATGCCCCACCCTTGAACAAGAAGTTAGAGATTAGAGGAAACGAAAATTTATAAGGTAAAGAGGACGAATTGAGAGAAAAGAACAAAAATATAGAGATAAAAGGGAAAAAAATTACAATAGAAGAAGAGATGGAGAAAAAATGGCATTTTGGAGAGAAAAGAGTTGGAAGAAAAGGAAATATAAGGTAAAAATAGAAAAGGGAATGAGAGAAAGAAGGGAAGAAATCGGGCAATAAGTTCAGGCAAGGCGGGCGCGCATAGTGCAATGCTCATAGTCTTTTATTCGTAAAGCGACGCGCGGGCGCGCCCTAGTGACCAGCGCCCGCGCATAGAACTCTGTAGAACTGCACATGTGTTCATTTATTTTCAGGCGCGGGCGCGCATAAAGTGAAGCGGGCGCGCATAGTGCACTTTAAATAACTTTGAGATTGACATTTCTTCACGCGTGGGCACGCCACAGGAGAGGCGGGCGCGCATAACCGTCCGGACCAGTTCTTCAGTTGTTATTTTCGGGACACGCGGGCACGCATGAAATTTTGGAAATGGTTCCTGAAAATGAAATAAAGGAAGAAAAAAAATAACTAACAAGGAAATGACAAAATGCAAAGCAGAAACCGAAAAGACAAAATTAAAACTAAAAGGACAAATGGGTTGCCTCCCATTTAGCGCTTGTTTTATAGTCCTCAGCCGGACTTTCACCAGTTTTAAGCCGGGTCTGTGAGGAGAGTACTCTCAGTATTTCGTACTTCAGTACCATAATAATGTTTCACCCTTTGCCCGTTCACTTTGAATATTCTTCCATCTGTACATCGCAGCTCAATCGCACCGTGCGGATATACCTTCTCCTCCATAAATGGTCCAGACCATTTGGACTTCAATTTTCCTGGAAACAATTTTAGACGGGAGTTAAATAACAATACATTCTGACCTGGTTCGAATTCGCGAGGTACAATGTTCTTATCATGCCACTTCTTTGTTTGCTCCTTGTAGATCTTGGCATTCTCATATGCATCATTTCGAAACTCGTCCAATTCTGTCAACTGTAATTTACGTAACTCCCCCGATGCTTCGATATCCATATTCAGCTTCTTGACTGCCCAAAATGCTTTGTGCTCTAACTCCAAGGGCAAATGACATGCCTTACCAAACACCAACCTATAATGCAGTGCGGTATGCCCATAATGCATCATCCAGCTTGAGTGCCCAATCTTTTCTATTCGTCTTCACCGTTTTCTCTAATACTTTCTTGAATTCTCGGTTAGAAATTTCCGCTTGACCATTGGTTTGCGGATGACATGCACATGCCAACTTATGCCTGACACCATACTTAGCGAGCAAGGTATTAAAAATTTTATTACAAAAGTGCGTACCTTCATCACTGATTATTGCTCGTGGTGTCCCAAACCGTGTAAAAATGTTCTTCTGCAAAAATTTTACTACAACACGAGCATCATTAGTAGAGGTGGCAATTACTTCCACCCATTTCGACACATAATCCACTGCTAATAGGATATAAGTGTAGCCAAAAGAAGGGGGAAAAGGACCCATAAAATCAATACCCCACACATCAAATAATTCAACTTCTAAAATGTTTGTGAGGGGTAATTCATGCTTTCTAAAAAAATTTCCCGTTCTCTGGCACTTATCACATGATTTCACTAAGGTATAACTATCTTTAAATAACGTAGGCCAATAAAAACCAGATTGTAATACCTTAGTGGCAGTTCGGGTGGCTCCAAAATGTTCTCCATAGGGAGAGGAATGACATTGTTCCAAAATTTCAGCTGCCTCTTGCCCCGCCACACATCGTCTAATCACTTGATCAGCACAACGTTTGAAAACATAGGGATCATCCCATAAGTAGAACTTAACGTCATGGAAAAACTTCTTCTTTTGATGTCGATTCAACTCTGGAGGCATAGCACCACAAGACAAAAAATTCGCTATATCAGCAAACCAAGGGGTATAGGAACTTACCTCAAAGATCTGTTCATCCGGAAACAGTTCCTTTATGCTTTCCTCATCCTTCACGTTCTCTAACTTCAATCTCGATAAGTGATCTGCAACTTGATTTTCACTTCCCTTCTTATCCTTGATTTCAAAGTCAAACTCTTGTAACAGTAGGATCCACCTTATCAAGTGTGGCTTAGCGTCCTTTTTGGCAAATAAGTAGCGAATCGCTGCATGGTCAGTATAAACAACTACTTTAGTACCAATTAAATATGGATGGAATTTATCAAAAGCAAAAACTACTGCAAGCATCTCTTTTTTTGTAGTAGTGTAGTTTTGCTGGGCGGCATCCATGGTGCGGCTGGCATAATATATGGCTCTGAAAATCTTATCTCTCCTCTGGCCTAATACAGCGCCCACTGCATAGTCACTAGCATCACACATAAGCTCAAAGGGCTCCTTCCAATCCGGTGCAATCATGATGGGTGCTGTGGTCAACGCCGTCTTCATCTTTTCAAAGGCCTGCAAACAATCATCATCAAAAATGAATGTAGAATCTTTTTCAAGTAAATTACACAGGGGTTTTGTGATTTTAGAAAAATCCTTGATGAAACGCCGATAAAACCCTGCATGGCCTAAAAAACTTCTGATGTCCTTTATGTTCTTCGGAGGTGGAAGCTTCTCAATTGCCACCACATTAGCTCGATCCACCTCTAATCCATTGGATGACACTTTATGTCCAAGGACAATGCCCTCTTGAATCATAAAGTGGCATTTTTCCCAATTTAGCACTAAATTCTTTTCCTGACACCTCTGCAAAACAGGAGACAAATTATGAAAGCAATGATCAAAAGAGGTACCAAATACGGAAAAGTCATCCATAGAAACTTCCATCACGTCCTCCACCATATCTGCAAAAATCGCCATCATACACCGCTGAAAAGTTGCAGGTGCATTACACAATCCAAAAGGCATCCTCCTAAAAGCAAACGTTCCATAGGGACACGTAAAAGTAGTCTTCTCCTGATCCTCTGGTGTTATAGCAATTTGATTATAACCTGAATAACCATCTAAGAAGCAGTAATAGCAATAAACAGAAAGTCTATCAAGCATTTGATCAATGAAAGGAAGTGGAAAATGATCCTTACGAGTAGCTTTGTTCAACTTCCTATAGTCTATACAAACTCGCCAGCCAGTTACTGTACGTGTGGAGATTAACTCATTATTTTCGCTTTTAACTACAGTAATCCCACCCTTCTTAGGCACCACTTGAACCGGAGATACCCAACTACTATCAGAAATAGCATAAATCACTCCCGCATTCAACAACTTTAAAACTTCTTTCTTAACTGCCTCTTTCATGGCAGGATTCAACCGCCTCTGATGATCAACATAAGGAGTATAAGAATTTTCCATCAAAATTTTATGCATGCAAATTGTTGGACTAATACCCTTAATGTCAGAAATTGACCACCCTAAAGCAGTTTTAAATTTTCTCAGAACTCGCAACAATTTATCTTTTTCTACAGCAGACAAATGAGCAGATATAATAACAGGACAAGTAGAATTTTCACCAAGGAATTCATAACATAGGTGCGCAGGCAATGCTTTCAGATCATGAGTTTCAGGAGATACCTCAGGTGCACTATTTTCCAATGCTTCAGATTCCTTAGAACTCACCATTTTTTTTTTCGGAGCGCTGTCTAGGAATTTTTTTTGTTCATGTAACTCCCAATCTTCTTCCTTATCAACCACCTCGTCCGCCACCAAACACCTTTCTAGTGGGTCAGTACTTCCTGCACATGAAAAGGAATGATGAGAATTAACAATTTCAACGCTCTTACATGTACTCACCTCGCTTGGCCCCCTCATGGTATGATAAATGTTGAAAATCACAGCTTCACCACCAACGCGAAGTGTGAGCTCTCCTTTATGGACATCGATCAGTGCATGTGCAGTAGCTAGAAAGGGTCGTCCAAAGATCAAAGGAGTTTCTTCATCTTCATCCATGTCTAAAATTACGAAATCTGCGGGAAAGATGAACTTGTCGACCTTCACCAAAACATCCTCCACAATACTTCGAGGATATGTGAGACTCCGATCAGCCAACTGTAAAGTGATGGTGGTTGCCCTGACTTCTCCAAGCTCTAAAGTCCTGTAGACAGAAAAAGGCATCAAATTAATACTTGCTCCTAAATCACATAACGCTCGATTAACTTTAGAACCACCAATAAAACAAGGGATAGTAAAACTCCCTGGATCCTTAAGCTTTTGTGGCAATTTTTTCTGCAGGATTGCACTACACTCTTCTGTCAAATTCACCACTTCATTGTCTTGCAAACTTCTCTTCTTGGACATTACATTTTTGATGAACTTTGCATAGTTAGACATTTGTTCCAAGGCATCTGAAAATGGAATATTGATGTGTATCTTCTTAAAGAGATCTAGAAACTTGGAAAATAGCTCATCAAGTGCCTTCTTCTTAAACCACTGTGGGTATGGAAGTTGTGGCTTGTACATCGGTTTAGATTCACATTCCTTCTTGGGCTTTTCAACCACAATTTATTCAGCCACTGGTTCTTCTACTTGTTTTTATCTGCGCTTCTCTTCAGCTTCTAACTTCTTCCCACTTCTTAACTCAACTGCTTTGCATTGTTCTTTTGGATTCACTTCAGTATTGCTGGGAAACTGCCCTCTGTTTTGATCCTTCAAAGCATGTGCAAGCTGTCCAATCTGTGTCTCCATGGATTTCATCATAGCTCCAAAACTGCACATGTGTGTCTCCATGCTGTCCATTCGAGTTTCAGTCCTCGACATTCTCTTGTTAGATTCAGTAACAAATGTAGACACCACATCTTCCAACGACGCTTTACCTTCCCCTTGATTTGTGTTGAATCCCGGAGGGGGTTTCAACACATTCTTGTTGTTGGCATAAGAAAAGTTTTCATGGTTACGTAAACCAGGATGATAAGTACTAGGAGGAGGGTTAGCTCGATAATTTCCATAGCCTCTGGTATTGATATATTGAGCTTCCTCAGGTGGATGAGATTCTTCCATGGCAACTGATACACCTGTAGGTTCTGCGATATTCACCTTGTTCAGAGAAGAAACTTGTGTACTCAACGCAGATAACTGTGCAGTAATGGATGTAAGAGGATCCACACTGTACACTCCCTTCTTGACTCCCGTACGTTCAGATGGCCATTGATAACTATTTATAGTCATCTGTTCCAGCATATCATAAGCCTGAACGGGGTCCTTGTCAAATATGGTACCTCCAGCAGCAGAGTCCACCGACATTCTTGTATGCGTATTTAATCCATTGTAGAAAAACTCTATTTCTTCCCAATCTGCAATATTATGATTAGGACAAAGCCTTAACAAATCTTTGTACCTTTCCCATGCCTCATATAGCTGTTCTGAATCATGCTGTTGAAAGGTACTGATCTCAATCTTCAGCTGGGTTTCTTTGGATGGTGGAAAGAATTTCTCTAAGAATTTCACAGCCATGCCTTCCCAAGTTGTTATGCGTCCTAGCGGCAATGCCTGCAGCCAACTCCGTGCCTTGTCCCTGAGAGAAAAAGGAAACAAACGTAAGCGTATTGTATCCTCAGAAACACCTTTTATTTTAACAGTATCAGTAATCTCTAAAAAAGTGCGCAAGTGTAAATGAGGATCAGCAGTGGCAGTTCCATTGAATTGGTTCTGCTGAACCATGTTAATTAATGCCGGCTTCAACTCAAAGTTGTTGGCATTTATTGTCCCTCGAGCGATTCCAGAATAGTGAGCCTGGATCGTCGGCCTGAAATGATCTCTAATTGGCACCAAGGGCAATTCATTAACATTTTCTTCAGCCATGTTAAGTTGTTCTTCTCTCCTAGCTCTTCTCAAAGCTCGTGCAGTTCGTTCAATCTCTGGATCAAAGAGCAAAGAATTCGCACTTAGAGATCTTCGCATAAACTGAAATTAAGAACAATAACAAATTATTAGTAATTAAATTAAAATAACGAAAAGCTCTAAATTAAAACTTCGACTAATTGGTAACAAGACTAAAAATTAATCAAAATTATTCCCCGGCAACGACGCCAAAAACTTGTTGTGAAAAATTACTCGCAAGCGTACGAGTGTCAAGTTTTAGTAAAGTGAAAGAGAGAGTGTTGATCCCACAGGGAATAATTTGAAAATATTCAATACTTGCAATTAAAATAGTCTTAATTTTATTTAGAAAATTAAACTTTAGAGGGGTAATGACAAATTAAATAAATAGAGAAAATTGAAAAGCGCGCACAAACACAATCCTTTAGAGATTATCAATCAGAGAAAAAATAGTCTAGAGGTTTGATTTCACCTGGTCTCAACAATATTCAATCTCAATCAATCTATTTTCATGAATTCATTTAAATTAATAACCAAGAACACATAGATTATACTATTTCCCTCTCCCGAGTGCCAAATAGAATGTATCAATTACAGATCGATTTCAATATCCCTATAAAAAATCTACTTGTAATGATATGTGTGAAACAATGTTCTTTTTAGATTCTATTAAAGTTATAAGCTCTCCCGAGTCATATAAACTATTAAAAGTGTGAATTCTATTGATCCTATTCTAAATCCCCTCTCCCGAGTGCCGGATTCTGAATAAATATGACAAATCAATTTATGGCCAGTAAATTGAAAAGACTATCAAACCTAGAATCACAATTAATTTAGAAGAACTCAATTCATTAAAATCAACAATTCATAAATATGTCTTGACCAGGCTACATCGACCTCTAGACTTAAAAAGTTTAGTTCATAATAAAATTCATAGCAACATAAATCATGTTCAGAAATTCAAACATAATTCAATCTCAAAAGAAATAAATAAAGTAAAGATAACAAATCCGAAGTCTTTCTTCCGTGTCCGGTTGAAAAGTCTTCGTCTTCGTTCCAAGCAACTCCAAATCTCGATCGAAACTTTAACGAATTTTCTCTCAAGATTATTTTTGTGTAGTGGCTGCTTCCTCTCTCTCATTAGGTCTGAAAAACCCTTAAATACGCCCTTAAGATTCGTCCAAACACCTTCCAAAGTATCCAAAAATTCCCAAAATTAAACACAACACTTCGTCATACAGACTACGACGCGCGGGCGCGCATAGTACACTGTCTCAGACACTTAGTAACTCGACTTCATGCGCGGGCGCACCACACCAAGAGCGGGCGCGCATAGCTTCCTGTGGAAAAATTGTTGAGTTTCACTTCAGTTGACGCGCGGGCACGCATAGTCGTCTGTCCAGGTTTCTTCAAACTACGAACCATCTTCGCTTGCTTTGCTCTTTTCTTGACTTCTATGATTTCTTCTATCATACATTCATTATGTCCTGTAATTCCTGACATCCAACAAAAACAACAACAACTTCCACATAATACAGCTCGAAACCAAGCAATTATCCAATAATATCAACACAAATTACGCGCACAAAAGGCACTTATCAGCTCCCTTATCCTTTCGGTACGAAATAGGGAAAACCGCTTATAAAATTCAGCTTTTAAAAGAGTCCAATTAACAACTGTACCTCGATTCTCTATGGATCTCTTAGTCGTGATCCACCAGTTCTTTGCAACACCACGAAGCTGATGAATGACTAACCTAGTTCGGCGGTCTTCAGAATAATCAAGGGAATTGAACAACTGATCAATGTCGTCCAACCAGCTTTCGCAATCAACAAGATTTTCTGTACCCAGCAACAAAGGAGGTTTAAACGACTGAAACCTCTTTAGCAAGGTTTCCATAGGCATCGCTGTGGCATCCAACTGATCGACTTCTGTACTAGCTTGCTCATTGGGAGGAGTAACTGGCGGTGGATTTCTGTTAATAACTCGACGAGGACCCATATGATAATCAAAGGTTAGGACACGAGATATCTCAATTGCTACAAATCGGAGCCCCTTTCACCAGTCGATAACGAAAACAGTTATATCTCAAGTAGTCCATGCTTTATAAATTAAATCACATAATCATGTAATTCAAATAATTCTCAAATAATAAAGCATGCTCGCATGTAATTTAAATAATCAAACGAATAACTCTATCACATGCGAGGAGCCAATACATGCGGACTCAAACTACCCCGCTCACTCTAGTTCAACCAAGAATCTTATCGCTCTGATACCACTTAATGTGAGGCCTCGATTCTAAACAACTAATCTCGGATTAACAATAATTAAGCATACAAGATCCAAGATTAAAATCAAATAAATTTTTTTTTGAATTAGTGCCTCGCTCGATCGGTAAGATTCAACCGATCGAGCGGGCACCCTTTTTCAAAACAGAGAACAGCCACAAAGACCACCGCTCAATCGGTTGAATCTTACCGATCGAGCAATGACAGCACATGGCAAGGAAGAACATCAGAAAATCATGCCAACATTCAAGTCCAATACACCAAGATGCATAACAAGGTTCATAGTACATGCAGCTACGACATTCAATCCATAATATTCGAATAATAAAAATTACAAAAAACAACAAGTTCAAGTTCTAACATGCTTCAAATCATAACTAGATTGACATGCTACTTCGACTTCTAAACCGAGTCCCACTTCTATCTCTCACTCTTGATGCTAACTAGGTCTTCGCTGACTTGATCCTGCCCCACCTATTGCCAAGTACACATACAAAACAAAGCAACAGCCGGATCACTCCGCTGAGAATGATATTCCCAGTAAAAGCAACATAACATGCAATATCAAGAAAAATAACACAACATGATTTCGAGACAACAACATATTCAATATCAATACGAATGAAATGCATGTCTTTAAAAATAGGATATCAACTCTGATAAACAAGGGATTGCTGCTATGCTTTTGGGATCCCGAGGATGAGACCACGTAACAACTCACCGACTCTCCCAATCAAGGTGGTGCCACGTATCTCATACCCCTAGACTTAGGTGCGACTATAAGGAGTATGCTGAGGCTAGTTGAACTTCTACAACCCAGGCCACTCGCAGTATAGCCCCCAAAATGTTTAAACAAAAAAGGTCATTCTGTCCGACAAATCAAAGGTTTGGCTCAAGATGAATGCATAAGAAAACATAAAACATTAAGCCATATTATAAAAGCTCAAACAATGAAATACATGCTCCACATTCTAGAACAAGTATTGATGCAAGTATGTGATTTAAGGGAAACTCAAGAACCAACTGTCTCGAGTATTCTATCCCTCTAAAACGATGACTGCTTGTACCTTTCAATACGATTAGCTCCGACTCTGGATAAGTCACAATAAAAGGTTATATCAAAAATTATACAACCTAACAACAACAATGGCTCAAGGTAATCTCTTTATCGTTCTTCGTCCAACTCTATGACGATCGAAAACTGCTAACTCTGGGCTCGACAACTTCAAACGAATCTGTTCAGAGACAATAGATGATCAACAATGACGATCAAACTCAAAAGTCAAAGCTCTACGATTCAAACGGTTCAAAATCTCAAAACTCAAACCGGCGTCATAACAGCTATAAACTGAACAAACCGGAAACGCAGACAACAGTACAGCATTGCAAAAAACTCAATTCAATGCTAATACAACAGTAAAAATTCAAATCCTTCAAATCTCAAAACTCAATTTTTGAAATAATCTTCCAAAAATCATAACAATTCCGAACGTCGTTCTATTTCAAAACCGACTGAGAATAAACGATAAGAACTCGTTTAAGAACAAAATAACCGAAATTCAATAGATTCTAACAACATATGAAAATAGAAGTCTACCTGATAGAAGAAAAACTTACGATAGATCGAAGCTCTCGCTGCGGTGATCGCTAAACTGCCTTCAGAAATAAATTCCAACAGACGGATCGAGCTCGGAGAGAATCTAAAAGCTTGAAGAAAGCTTGGGGCGCAACAATGGCGAAGGAGACGGCATGGAGGAGATGGAGGAATGCGAAGATAAGTCAAAGGAGTCAATATAATATAACAAACTCCAAAATTTCATTTTAGTCCCTGAAAAATCCAAAATTTTCAAAATAGACCCTGATCAAAAACAGGTCGGCTCTTGAAATTTGAAATATCCGATTAACTCAAATAAACTTAATTAAGATAAAATCTGGGCGTTACAGCTAGGATCAGGGCCTTCGACATCTGCGAACTAACGACGGACGCAGTGATGGACTGTAGATTCTTGTACATCTAGGCTAGTTGTTGAGGTACATAGAGTACTATCTAAGATATCCAGCGAGTATATATGCATGCTTATATGTTGTATTTTATGTGTCTTGATCCATGTTTTACTTTTTTGATACATTATGTTGCATGTGCATATTCATGTTGAGTCGTATCTCCTTCAAGATAGCCTTTTTAGTAGGGTCGCTTAGCCCTATACCTTTCTATATTGTCGGACATCGGGAGACGTCGTGTAGACGGGGACTGACGCTACGGTGATCTTGACGAGTGTGTTGATGTACCCAATGAATTTGACCCCAGATGGTATTACACGCTCATTGGCGCCTAGACTGAGCAGACCTATAAAGTTGACCAGTACCCAATCATTTTGCATGCATTATATTACATTTGTATACGGGTGTTTTTTTGTACTGAGCGAAGGTCACTCACGTCCATATTGTTATTTTCTTGGACACCCCATTCGACGGGGCAGTTTTAAGCGGCTCAGCAGATGGACCTGTGCATAGTAGGTGACCTTTGCCGGTTGTATTCTGTCGGGTCAGCTGATATTTAAGTTTCCACATTAATTTTGATTATGGTTATTTGTTTAAGTTTTATTGCATGCTTAGTGTTTAGCTAGTAGGTTATCCGGTTTGGTTCACTACAATTAGGTTCGAAGTGTCTCGGACTCTTTCCATATGAATTTAGAACAATCTCGGATATTTGCGGCACAAACAAAGAAACAATTGACTATGTAAAAGACTCATTATCTGCCATGCTTGAAGATGTTATGATTTGGTGCATATCATACTTTATGATGTTTATGATAAGTTTTCATTGTCATATGAGTTTTCATTAAATTATATTGGTGTTGGTCAACTAATTTCATGTGCACTATTTTGAAAAATATAAAATATGAATGCATTGCTTATTATCGGTGATATTATTCATTGCCTAATATTTACAATTGTGTAACTAGATGTAATTATAAACTTCAAAATTTGTTAAATATTATATTTAGACATCGATTGACCTAAATAGTAAGACGACGCTTGTATTTGAACTCTACTATTAAAAGATCATGCATGATCATGTGGTCTGACACAACACATGAACAATAAGAGTACACATGATCATGGGGTCTGACACAACACGTGAACAATAAGAGTACATATGTGTCCTAATTGAGCATATATTGATCTACTTATCGGGAAAAAATTTCAAGCCACTGATATCAACGTTGCCAAGTGAAAATAATTAGGTTCAAATTGTCTCGGATTCGGAAACATTTCATAGTAATGGAACAACCTCGGATATTTGCAACACATGCAAACAGAGAGGAAATTGAGTACGAAAGACTCATTCTCTACACACACACAAAAATGTTATGATTTGGTAGATAACACACATTATAGTGCTTATGATGAGTTTTCATTGTCGTATGAATTTTCTCCCAATTACATTGATGTTTGTCATGTGCACTATTTAGAAAAATGTAGAAGAGGAATGCATTTCTCATTGTTGAATGAACTCACATGTTGTGATTTCATCCGTTGTCCAATGTCTATAATTATGTAACTAGATGTAATTATAAACCTAAAACATTATTGAATATGATATTTAGACATCAATTAGCCCAATATGTAAGACGATGCTTATATTTGAACACCACTATTTAAAAGAGTATGTATGATCATAAGGTTTAACACAACAAATTAGCAATAAGAGCACACATGCGGTCTAATTCAGCATAAATTATTTTATTTATCAAGATAAAAAAAACTACCAATTTGTGCCAAATTTTAGTCATTTAGTACCAACTTAATACTGATTAGTAAATGAAATTTTGAAATTTATAATAAATTCTCTATCCGAATACTAGTATGACTATGTATATTCATGCATATCAATTTGTCATTCATAAATGAACAAATAAAAATATTTTTTGAAACAAATATATTCCATACACATATTACCCCCAAAATCATTCTATACATCAACTACTGCAACCTCAATGAAAATAAAATGTACCAAATTCCACAAAATATATTACTTCAGTGCCTAGCATCATTTTTAACTATAACAATAATTCTAACCACAAAAGTTATGATAAATCATAATTACAAAATAATTACACACGATACACAAAACACTACAAAAAAGAGCTTTTGAAACGGTTAATTATAGGATTTAGTAGAGGTCTTCTACCGCTCCTATATAATTACCTTCGGTTCATTTCCCGTATCTCCTGTTGGCGCAGCTAAAACTTTTAGAAGCTAAAACTTGTGTGGACGGATATATTTAAACTTCTCATTTGAATCGCTTAATAGTAACCACCCGTACAAGTGGTCAGTCGAAACGGTTATGTAAGACCACTTCTATTGTGTACAGCCTGTCGAATTGGTGATACAATGTAGTGACCCAACCCGAAATCAGTAAGTAAACAAAGCTTAAGCATGAAATTATACTTAAACAACAAAAATCAAAGAAAAACTGCGAAAACTTAAATCAAATACTAACCCGCCAGAATACAACCGGTAAAAATCACTGAAACCACCCAAAATAGTAATACAACCCAATCAAATATTCAATACAAAAAGGTTTAAACCTAACAAAAAACTGCTGGCAGCAACTGAGTTCCCAACTCTCCGTTTGCCAACTACTCACTGGTCCCCGAACCTAGGAAACCTACAAATGACCCATTGAATTGGGTGTCCAGATAAAATATACGGACATGAGCAAATAATGCTCAGCACAGAAGTACGAGTATACGCATGTTATGTAGTAACCCGTATCCAAAATTAAGTTAATCAAGTTCCTAATTATGATTATTTGGCTAAAACATGATTAAATGATTCTCAAATAGGTTTAAGGAGTTGAAAAATGGATAAAGAATAATCAAAATGGTCCGGTTTGAGCTTTGAGCTTCGAGTAGATCGAGAGCTCCGAATAGGGTTCGGAAGGTTCGAACAGATCAGATCCATAGTTCCAGTTCGGAAGCTCAGGGTAGTTTGGAAGCTCCGAAGTGGGATTGGAAGCTCCAAATGTCCCAATTCAAGTTTTTCGGAATATTATGTAAGAAATGACGTCAATGAGATCGGAAGTTCCGAAGTAGGATCGGAAGCTCCGATCTACTGTCGGTAGCCAGATTCTAGAATTAGGACACGTGGTTGGCGGAGATAGTTCGGAAGCAGAGATCAGATGTTCCGATCAGATCGGAAGCTACAATCGTGCGATCGGAGGTTCCGATCGCTATCTATATATAGGGGTGCCGAGCTCACTTTTCAAATGCACCATTTCTCTTCCTCTCTCCATTCTAACTAGTCTTTTGAGCTTTTAGGGGTTTCTAGGCATCCGACTGGAGGGTCGGGAGTGGCGGAGAGCTACAGGGATAGTAGCAGAGTTGTGCCTACATTTTGAGGCTATCACCATCAGTGGACTGACTATGGATGCAGGTATGGTCCGAGTTCCATAAAAATATTATGGATTATTTAATAGCTTAGTTAAGGCTTTTAAAACATTATTAGTGATGCATAGGTGTTTTGCATTGTAGTGCTGGACTATAGATTGTCAGTGGATATGCATTCTTATGTGTTGCATTTATGTACCATGATTGCATGTTGCTGTTTTGATATGTTATGCTTGTAGTGACCCTTACCGAAATCACCTACTAAACAGAACTTAGGCATGCAATTAACTTAATCAAACAGTAAACCAGAATAAGCTGCGGAAACAATAAACATTAAAACAATCCCAAGGAAAGGAATCTGCAAATCCCCAAATAGTTATACAACCATATCGAACGCTGTATCAACCCAATACAACATAATAAATCATAGGCGAAGCTCCAGCTGGCCAACCACTTCCTAGCCCCTCTTGGATCCACCCGCCTCATCCAATCGCAAACCTGCTCCATGGAATAGGGTGTCCAGAAACACAGAGTACGAGACGTGAGAATAAAATGCTCAGCACGAGAGTATGAGTATACATGAATGCAAGTGAACCGCCTACTGACTAGAGGTCAAGAATCAGATAACAAAGACAGATCGGGCCCTGGTATGTAGCATGTTGTGCCGTCGCTTCAGGAGGTGGCTCACATACTGATAACCAGTGGATACGCGGGACCCAAATCGATGGAAGTCCATCCACTAACAGGATAGGGTAAAACCCTACTAACAGACATCTCAAAAGAGATAGCTCAAGATGCAAATGTATGCATCATAATATCATGTCATATAAATCATGCAGTCACATAATACATGCATACTCAGTCAGGATATCTCGAACAGTACTTTCGTACCTCAAATACTAGGCAAGCTCTACCAGCTCTAGGTTCACGCCTATAATACGCACTACACTGCCAAATGATACTAATATCATTATAGTGCTCTAAAAGCCTTAACTAAGCTATTTCATACTCCTAAATATTTTTAGGAAGCACAATCTATACCTGTGTTCGTCGTTAGCCCGTTGCTGTCACTTGCCTCAAAACTAGGCCACAGCTCCGCTATGACGCCTGGATCGCCATGCCACTTTCGGATTCCCAATGGGACACCTAGAATGTCCAAGATCTAAGCTGGAAGACCAAGGAATCAAGAGAAGAGAGGAAAAAGGTGTGCCTGGAAATGAACCTCGGCACCTCTATTTATAGACATCAAACGGAACGTCCGTTCCTCCATCGTTGCGTCCGTTCCACCTTTGTTGTGTCCGTTCTGTTGGAGAAAGCGGCGATCAGATCAATCATGATTGATACCCGGAGCAGCGGAAGTTTAAAAATTTTATATGGAACGATTCCATAATGGGTATCAAAACCTTACGATTAAATTGTGTGTGTAAAATTAAATAACAATTATAAATTTTTACCTCCAATCTCGAAGCGAGATTATGGACACCAACAGATTGCTCTGCTCTTGTTGTATATCCCTGGAACTGATGGACGAACTGTTCTTCAATCAGGTCCACGAACGGATAATTAATCCCTCTGATAGATTGCACTAGAAAATCTATCAGAAGTTTCTACGAAGAGAATTAACGAATTTGATCCGTTAAACCAGACTGTAATTCAAAATTCACAGACTGGATTTTACCGAGCAGAGGGGAAAAGGGGGCGGCCACTTAAGAGGAAAAATACTAGGGTTTTTCGAAAATTTGTGACCTGTTGTGTGTAATTTATGTACTGCAATAACTTATTTATAATGTAGGCCGCTAACAGCTTAGGGCCCATTAGTCATAAGTTCAAGCCCGACAAGCAAAGCCCGCATGTTCAGAAATTAATATAAAATTTATCATGACTCCGATTGATAAACCGATTTCACCAATGTGCACAGAAACCATTTCTGCACCTTTTAAAGTCAAGATAAATTTTTTTGAATCTGAATTCAGTGGTTTCCAAAAATGCCCATCCCTATGTCATTTTAGGAAATATTACTCCTCTACTCATAATTAAGAAGTCCAACTTCTTTGTTCATTAAATTTAACTCTTTAAATTTAACTATCTCAACGGGGATTAAAAATCCATTACTCTGTGTGACCCTCAATGGTTCAGGGATACAGCTAGCCATGGGCTCACAACTCCTTGTGAATCGGAACAACAATTTCCAACTTGCCCATCGAATCATGGTAAGAGTGCCTAGCAACATCGCCCCATGATTCCCTAGGTATCACTGATAGTGCCTGCAAGAACCAATAGATTTTGGTTAGCGTACAGTACGGTCCCTTCATCCATATATCCCGATTGAATCAACAACCATTGGTATATAGAGAGTCGTTCGAGATTCGATAACTATGCAATACATCTTGAAGATCAAATAGTGACATCGCATGTGTTACTAAGAAACCATTTCTTAAAACACATCATGTACTCTGGCCAGAGATTCGTCACACTAATATCTCCTCAGATCGCATAGGATATCCACACTCGCAAGTATGTGGTGAATCCTTGACAACAAAGCATCGACTCCTATATGTGTTATAACTGTACCCAATCCCGACACCTGATGACCCCAATAGAGTCGGTAAACGAGTCAAAGCACAGTACTAGTATATAGAGTCTCAATGATGTTTCAAGTAGTAAGGACTAATGGTGTACAACCAAAACCGCGGACTTTATCCACTCGATAAGTGATAACCACTTGGAAAGTCCGGATAGGGTAGTTCGATCATTCATCATATGAATATCCATTTGCATGCTTCGAACATCTCTATGTTCCTTACCAATGAAACGTGGTACTCTGCATCGCAAATGCTAGTCTCAAACTTGAGCGATGCTTATCCTTATTATCGGACGGCTCAATTGACTAGGAACAGTTTAGAATACACAGTGACTATAAGATGTGTTTCATGATAGACATCTCCATGTTCTACCACATCTAACATACACTATAGTATATTCAAGGTCTTTATCAAAACAACAATAGTATATCACAATATAACAATATGAAGAAAGATAAAGTCATTGCCATTAATAAAAGTGTAAATTATATTAAACAAAAGATTGTTTATACACAGAGTCATCAAAGCCCTTAGCCACAAGTTGGCTCACCGGGCACCTACTCTTTCAATCTCCCACTTGCCCTAAAGCCAACTAGTCATACTACGTAGACCCATTGCTTCGCGATGTTTGTCAAATAATGGTCCTGGCAAGGGCTTAGTAAGTGGATCAGCGATATTGTCTGCAGATGCCACTCTTTCGACAGTGATGTCTCCTCTTTCCACAATCTCCTGGATGATGTGGTATTTTCTCAGTACGTGTTTGGATCTTTGATAAGACCTTGGTTCCTTTGCCTGAGCAATGGCACCCGTGTTGTCACAGTACACCGGGACTGGACCAACAACTTCAGGAATGACGCCCAAATCTTGGACGAAATTCCTCATCCAAACGGCCTCTTTAGCAGCAGCTGATGCTGCAATGTATTCTGCCTCAGTGGTGGAATCCGCTGTGGTGTCCTGCTTGGAACTCTTCCAAGAGACAGCACCGCCATTGAGCATGAACACAAATCCAGAGGTTGACTTCGAGTCATCCACGTCACTTTGGAAGCTAGAGTCGGTATAGCCTTCCAATTTTAGTTCTCTTCCTCCATATACCATGAACATATTCTTAGTCCTTCGTAAGTACTTAAGAATGTCCTTCACGGCTTTCCAATGCATTTGACCGGGATTTGCTTGATATCTGCTCGTGACACTCAGAGCAAATGCTACATCCGGTCTGGTAGATATCATCCCATACATGATACTACCTATGGCTGACGCATATGGTACATGTGTCATTTTCTCTATCTCTTCATCCGTCTTGGGACACATAAACTTGGATAGAGAAACTCCATGACACATGGGTAGATGTCCTCTCTTGGACCCATCCATTGAAAACCGTTTCAATATGGTGTCGATGTAGGTTGATTGAGTGAGTCCTATCATTCTCTTAGATCTATCTCTACAGATCTGTATCCCTAGAATATAGGATGCCTCACCCAAATCCTTCATCGAGAATCTACCTGATAACCATATCTTTGTTGACTGCAACATCCCTACGTCATTTCCAATGAGTAGGATGTCATCAACATAAAGTACTAAGAATGTCACAGCATCCTTAACTACTTTCTTGTACACGCATGGTTCCTCCGGATTCTTGATGAAACCAAAATCCTTTATTGTTTAATCAAATTTCTGGTTCCAACTTCTTGATGCTTGTTTTAGACCATAAATTGATCTATGAAGCTTGCATACCTTATGCTCGCTTCCCATGGATGTGTACCCCTCAGGCTGCTTCATATAGATTTCTTCCTTAATGTCTCCATTAAGAAAAGCAGTCTTCACATCCATTTGCCATATCTCATAGTCATACCAAGCAGCTATGGCAATAAGGATTCTTATGGACTTGAACATTGCAACTGGTGAAAAGGTTTCATCATAGTCAACTCCTTGTCTTTGAGTATAACCTTTTGCCACCAATCGCGCCTTGTAGGTCAATACCTTACCATCAGGCCCAAGCTTTCTCTTGTAGATCCATTTACACCCTATTGGAACAATTCCATCGGGAGGATCTACTAAAGACCAAACTTGGTTTGTATGCATCGAATCTATTTCCGACTGCATAGCTTCAAGCCATAAAATTGAATCCGCATCAGAAATTGCTTCCTTGAAGTTTCTTGGATCACATCCAACATCGGGTTCATCTTGATCCCCTTCAAGAAGAAGACCATATCGAATAGGAGGTCAAGAAGTCCTCTCGGATCTTCTAGGTACAGGCGTGTCTATCAATGGTTCCTGAGGTGTAGGATCGTTATTTTGTATTTCGGGTTCTTCTCGAATTTCTTCGAGTTCCATCATCTCGCCTTTCTTATCCAATAAGAACTCCTTCTCCAAGAAGGTGGCATTCCTTGAAACAAACAGCTTTGTTTCAGCAGGATAATAGAAATAATATCCGATTGAATTCTTCAGATACCCTACAAAATAACATAAGGTGGATCGACTATCCAACTTATCTCCCACTGTCTGCTTCACATAAGCAGGACATCCCCAAATCCTCAAGTACGAATACTTAGGAGCTTTGCCATTCCATAACTCGTATGGTGTTTTGTCCACTGCTTTAGTGTGGACGTTGTTCAACAACAATACCGCCGTTTCAAGCGCATAGCCCCAAAACGAAGGTGGAAGCTCAGTGAAGCTCATCATGGATCGAACCATGTCCAACAAAGTTCGATTACGACGCTCCGATACACCATTCAGCTGTGGTGTCATAGGAGGAGTCCACTGAGAGAGAATCCCATTCTCTTTTAGATAGTCCAAAAACTCGGTACTTAAGTATTCTCCACCTCGATCCGATCGAAGTGCTTTAATACTTTTACCTAGCTTGTTTTCTACTTCAGCCTTGAATTCTTTGAACTTTTCAAATGCTTCAGATTTATATTTCATTAAATATAAATACCCATACCTAGAATAATCATCAGTAAAGATAATGAAGTAGGTGTTGCCATATTGAGTACCAACTCTAAATGGACCACAAACATCTGTATGGATCAAATCCAACAGATTTTGACTACGCTCAGGTTTTCCCTTAAAAGGAGTTTTAGTCATTTTTCCTTTCAGGCAGGATTCACAAGTAGGTAGAGAGTTAATATCAGACATATCAAACATGCCCTCTCCCACTAGCTTGTTCATCCTCCTTGAGGAAATATGACCTAGCCTAGCATGCCAAAGGTTTGCCGGGTTTTGACTATCGATTTTCCTTTTGTTTGTTGTTGCCGGTTTATCAACATAATTTATTGGAACGTCTTTTAGTTTTAAGTTATATAGATCGTTTTCAAGTTGTCCATGTCCAATCAAACATTCATTCTTGTAAATATTGCAAATCCCATTCACAAAATTGCAAGAATAACCATCTCTATCAAGCATAGAAACAGAAATAATGTTTTTAATCAAATCCGGAACAAATAAAACATCTCTCAAAAGTAACTTAAAACCGTTCTGCAAAATTAAATAAATATCTCCCACAGCTTTAGCTTCAACTCTGGAACCATTTCCGAGCCTCTGCTGGGTCTCACCCATTCTAAGCCTGCGACTTCTTGTCATCACCTGCAAATCATTGCAAATGTGAGATCCACATCCGGTATCCAATACCCAAGAAGTAGTATTAAGTGAAACATTTATTTCAATATAGAACATACCCTTCGCAGTTCGCAACTGCTCTAGATATTCCTTGCAGTTACGCTTCCAATGACCGGGCTTCTTGCAGTAATGGCAAACATCCTTGGATTTTTCCATGTTTGAAGCCTTTGTCTTGTACTTCTTCTCGGGTTCGATTTTCTTGGGTGGGGCAGAACGTTTCTTACCCTTTGTACTTGGCCCCTTCTTAGCAGAAGAAGAGGAGCCCACCAAGAAAGCCGGTTTATCCTTCTTTAATGTGGATTCATATGTCACAAGCATATTGACCATCTCTTCAAGGGAGGCCTCTATCTTGTTCATATTGAAATTCGCCACAAATCCGTCAAACGAAGAAGGAAGAGACAGAAGTAGTAAGTCCACGTTGAGTTCATGCTCCAACACCAAATCAAGGGTTACCAACTTCTGTATGAGCCAAATCACTCGTACCCCATGATCACGGACCGAAGTCCCTTCACGCATGCGACATGTCATTAGCTCCTTTACAGTAGCGAACCTTTCAGCCCTCGATTGAGCCCCAAAAAGTTCCTTGAGATGTACGTGAATGTCAGCAGCATTCACGGTGTCCTCAAATCGCCTCTGGAGTTCATCAGACATCGAGGCTTGCATATAGCATTTGGCCTTGATATCATGGTCCCACCATGTATCAAGTTTGGCTAACTCTTCCGGACTTATGTCAGCTGGTGCTTCCTTCGGAGGAGATTTTTATAACACGTAGAGCATCTTCTCCGAAGTCAAGACAATCTTCAACTTACGGAATCATTCCATATAGTTTGCGCCAGTCAATTTATTTTGTTCGAGGATCGAGAAAAGTGGATTACGCGAATTCATCTTTATGAAATACTGAAAAGAAACAGACAAATATCAGTGATTGTTTAAGTAATTTACTAAGACATAAAATAGGCGAAATTTATTTTATGAATCTCACTCCCACTATTTTAACGATTTCACTACCCTCTAGTGAAAACGGGAAACTGTTTTCCTTAGTGAGAACATGGAGTCCAATTGACAAACTATGGTCCCGAATAATATCAGCCAACCATAATTTTCAAAAGGTAGAGCCCAATTGCTTCCAAAGCAACCTCCACGTTTTTACCTCATGTCCAATAAGGGCCCAATAATATGACGCCGTTTATTGTGACATGTCAAGATGACCCATCAATATTAAGTTGTGATGGACGGTCGCCATGTGGATCCCCCAATAATATGAGCCGATCCCATGGGAGTTCCACCCAACTTACAACATGTGTCGATCCAATGTACAGCTTTCCGACGAACGGGCCCCCCCAATAATATGAGCCAGACCGTATCCGCGGGTAGCATCTCATACATTGATCGTTGATGGAAGGTAGGAACATTTAAACAAATTTAAATTTCCTTTATTTGTCTTGATATCAATTTTAAATCATATTTAAAATGAGGGATTTTAATTTTAAAAATTTTTCTCATCATTTTTAAAATTTTGTATGCTTGCCGGATTCACACAATTTTGTCTAAAACATGCATACAACAATAATATCACATATTATATAGGATGATCGATTCCATTTCTAATCGACCCGTGGTTGCCAATCACGAGTCTTAGTCCAATCCTAGGTAATATGCAGTATGCAATGCAATCCTATTACATTTTGCTTCCAATTTACATTTCTTCTGTCTTTATTGTCTGCTGGGCCCACCTCCATCTTCAAATCTTCATCTCCCACTATGTCTAATGTATTTACAATAAATAACCATGACAAGTAGGGGATACATTTCAAGGGGTGGGAACGGGCCATAAACCAAGCCCACTTTTATTACATATGACAATTCATATTGGGCCATAAACCAGACCCATTAATAAATCCAACAACAATAAAAACAAATGTAAATTCCTAACATACACCTACAAAATTGGTCATGGCAATCTATCATCCTTATCCAATAACATTTAATTCAAAATTAATTTATTGGATAACATGCAATGGCAATTTAAATTTAAAAAGGATAAAATCATATTTCATATATCAAATCTTATTTTACATACAAAATCATATTTTATCTTTTTATCAAATAAAATCATATTTTATCTATAAAATCCAATTTTATACATAAAATCATATTTTACTCAATATATCCATAAGAACATATCTTATCATCAATTGCACCAAAAATAATTAATTTCAAAATTCAATTTAACGGATAAAATATTTAAATTTTCCAAAAATTCAAATTTATCCAAAAATCAATTTTAAAATTTTCGGACTCGAACAATTCGATCCGACGTCTCGTGGACCAATCAAAAACAATTTTCGATCGGACCAAAAATAGAATTTGAACATATTAAAATTTAATTTAAAATTAAAAAATTAATTTTTCCGCAGGCCGCCCGGGACATTCCCGGGCTGCCCGCGCCCCATAGGGCTCGGGCCGGGCAGCGACGATCGCTGCCCATGGGCAGCGCCGTGCGCCGCCCTGCGCAGCGCCGTGCGCTGCTCGGGGAAGCGACCATCGCTGCCCCCCAGGCAGCGATCCAATCGCTGCCCGGGTTTTGCCCTAAAAAAAAAAATTTATTTTAAAATATTTATTTTGTTTCAAAAACCGAGGCTTAAAAATTTTTGTACAATCGATTAATTTAATCGCTTGATCTGAGAAACCTGGCTTTGATACCACTGTTGGAGAACGCGGCGATCAGATCAATCAGGATTGATACCCGGTGCAGCGAAAGTTTAAAAATTTTATATGGAACGATTCTATAATGGGTATCAAAACCTTACGATTAAATTGTGTGTGTAAAATTAAATAACAATTATAAATTTTTACCTCCAATCTCGAAGCGAGATTATGGACACCAACAGAATGCTCTGCTCTTGTTGCATATCCTTGGAACTGATGGACGAACTGTTCTTCAATCAGGTCCACGAACGGATAATTAATCCCTCTGATAGATTGCACTAGAAAATCTATCAGAAGTTTCTACGAAGAGAATTAACGAATTTGATCCGTTAAACCAGACTGTAATTCAAAATTCACAGACTGGATTTTACCGAGCAGAGGGGAAAAGGGGGCGGCCACTTCAGAGGAAAAATACTAGGGTTTTTCGAAAATTTGTGACCTGTTGTGTGTAATTTCTGTACTGCAATAACTTATTTATAATGTAGGCCGCTAACAGCTTAGGGCCCATTAGTCATAAGTTCAAGCCCGACAAGCAAAGCCCGCATGTTCAGAAATTAATATAAAATTCATCATGACTCCGATTGATAAACCGATTTCACCAATGTGCACAGAAACCATTTCTGCACCTTTTAAAGTCAAGATAAATTTTTCTGAATCCGAATTCAGTGGTTTCCAAAAATGCCCATCCCTATGTCATTTTAGGAAATCTTACTCCTCTACTCATAATTAAGAAGTCCAACTTCTTTGTTCATTAAATTTAACTATCTCAACGGGGATTAAAAATCCATTACTCTGTGTGACCCTCAATGGTTCAGGGATACAGCTAGCCATGGGCTCACAACTCCTTGTGACTCGGAACAACAATTTCCAACTTGCCCATCGAATCATGGTAAGAGCGCCTAGCAACATCGCCCCATGATTCCCTAGGTATCACTGATAGTGCCTGCAAGAACCAATAGATTTTGGTTAGCGTACAGTATGGTCCCTTCATCCATATATCCCGATCGAATCAACAACCATTGGTATATCGAGAGTCGTTCGAGATTCGATAACTATGCAATACATCTTGAAGATCAAATAGTGACATCGCATGTGTTACTAAGAAACCATTTCTTAAAACACATCATGTACTCTGGCCAGAGATTCGTCACACTAATATCTCCTCAGATCGCATAGGATATCCACACTCGCAAGTATGTGGTGAATCCTTGACAACAAAGCATCGACTCCTATATGTGTTGTAACTGTACCCAATCCCGACACCTGATGACCCCAATAGAATTGGTAAACGTGTCAAAGCACAGTACTAGCATATAGAGTCTCAATGATGTTTCAAGTAGTAAGGACTAATGGTATACAACCAAAACCGCGGACTTTATCCACTCGATAAGTGATAACCACTTGGAAAGTCCGGATAGGGTAGTTCGATCATTCATCATATGAATATCCATTTGCATGCTTCGAACATCTCTATGTTCCTTACCAATGAAATGTGGTACTCTGCATCGCAAATGCTAGTCTCAAACTCGAGCGATCCTTATCCTTATTATCGGACGGCTCAATCGACTAGGAACAGTTTAGAATACACAGTGACTATAAGATGTGTTTCATGATAGACATCTCCATGTTCTACCACATATTACATACACTATAGTATATTCAAGGTCTTTATCAAAACAACAATAGTATATCACAATATAACAATATGAAGAAAGATAAAGTCATTGCCATTAATAAAAGTGTAAATTATATTAAACAAAAGATTGTTTATACAAAGAGTCATCAAAGCCCTTAGCCACAAGTTGGCTCACTGGGCACCTACTCTTTCACGTTCGCCATCGTTGCGTCCGAACGTCACATCATGTGCGTAATCAGTGACGCATTCTTGCTGACATCACTGATGACATCAGCTACCAGAATGTTGCTTCCGTTACCTGAACGTTGCTTCCATTCCGCCTGACCCTCCGGACCTTTTCTGATCATTCTGGGTCCATTTCAGGACTCCGCTAATCCATTAGAAGTCCCCTTAATCATGATAATCTAAACTAACATGATTTGTTGGTTTAATAACAATTACTCACTAATTCCGGGTACGGGCTACTACATTCTCCCCCACTTAAGATATTTCGTCCTCGAAATCAGAACTTAAGTACTGAAAGAAAATAACATGCAGAAACATCTTTTATTCAATCAGAATTTACAGAGTTCATAACTGAATACAACTCGAAAATGAAATCAAAATAACTCAGGATGTTCTGAATGCATCCTGCTCTCGAGTTCCCAAGTGGCTTCTTCAGTGCCTCGATGCTGCCACTGAACTAAAACTAGAGGAATGACTTTATTCCGCAAGACCTTGTAGTGACCCATATCCGTAATTAGCAATTAATGAGTATGTTAATCGTGTGATCATGTTCGGATTAATTAAAACATGATTTAGGAAATTTCAAATGGGTTAACGGAGTTCAAAAATGGATTCAGGACACTAAAAAATGGTGGGTAAGGTTCGGGAGGTTCGGACACTCCGAACTGAGTTCGGAGGATCCGAACATGGACGGAGCCAAGGATCGGAGGCCCGATGAGTTCGGACGATCCGAAGATCGTTCGGACAATCCGAACAATAGCCCAGCCAGCTGTCCTAAATTAATATGTCATCGGTGACGTCATGAGGGTGAGTTCGGACGATCCGAAGTCCCAAACGGACGGTCCGAAGTTCTTTAGGTGACACTTGTCACGCATGTAGAGTTCGGATGGTCCAAAGTCAAGATCGGACGGTCCGAACCCTCGCTTAAATATAGAGAGCCGAGGATCTCATTTGAGACTCGCACGACATTCCTCTCCTTTGCCCACGTGGCTCTATTTTGGGGCTTTGGGTACTCTTATTTTAGAGTTGGAGTAGGAAATATATTTTTGTATAGTCAGAAAGTGTCTGACATAGTAGCGGAGCAGTGCTCGTGTAGTGGAGCCGTGCTCAAGGCTGTGAAGCTGCAGCAGGGGTGTGCCCCTAGTTGCAGGATAGTCGCCATCAATGGGCTGACGACGGACGCAGGTATAGCTATGGTCTCCTTAAATTATTTAGGAGTATGCAATAGCTTAGTTAAGGCTTTTAGAGCTTAATTAATGATGCATGGGTATTTGCATTGTAGAGTTGATGATAGGCTTGGAACCTAGAGTGGGACTGCTAGGACTGCCTATAATAAGGTACGTAAGTACTGACTGAGATAGCCAGCGGGTTTTGCATGCTTATATGTTTCATTTGTGTGTCATATTATTATGCAGCATGTGCATATCATATTGTGTCTGCCCATCTTTTGAGATGAGTCATGTACGGCCGCTCAGCCCTGTTTGGACGGTTGATGTCTAGTGCTTTGCTACCGACGGGTATGGGCTGGTACTTGCATCTGGGGGGACACGGTCCACGTCCTGTAGGAATGAGCAGTGTACACAGGGTCTGCTCCCCGGGTTGTACCACTCATGTCCTAGGCGCCATTACTGAGCAGTTGTATACAGTTATCCCAGATATGGATACCCTGTCATGCGCATGCATCATATTTGTATGTTTTACCCGTGCTTTCGTATTGAGCTTAGAGCTCACGTCCAGTCTTTTTTGTGTATCTAGACACCCCATTCGATGGGGCAGGTGTAGGTGCAGGATCGAGCACCAGGAGCTTGGAGTAGCCAGTGACCAGTGAAGAAAGCAGAATTTGCTGAAGGTTTTGCCCTTTAGGCTTATTTATTCGATTGGGTTGTATAATCGAATTTGTTTAACCGGTTGTATTCTGACGGTCTGCTTTTATTTAAGTCTTCCGCAGCGATTTATTTTAATGCATGCTTAATTATGCTCTTAACTCTGATTAGGTAGTGGATCCGGGTTGGGTCGCTACATTTATTGGTATTAGAGCATGCATGCAAGAGACTTGTGATATAGTATTAAGACTTTGGGTTATCCTTATAGGATTGATGAGACCTTTGAAAAGGTGATGATGCGGCGATTAGGTTGCCCGAAAACTATCATCATCGGCAGTAATTCTGAAGATTTCGCTTATGGGATTCCAGCAAGTAGAGACAGGAGCGAGGAATCGTGTCCAAGTTTTCAAAACTTCTACTCATATGGGTCCTAGCTTTGGATCGAGTACCGGATTCCAGAGGCAGTTTTAAGGTCCAAAAAGTTCACTAGCTTAATCACGATTAATTGATTTAATTATATGATTTAATGCATGTTATTTATAATATTAATTGTTATGTGAATTATGTGTTATATTATTTTTTTAAAAGTTTTAGTTTGGGTTTAATTTTGGGTCGTAGGGACGAGCCTAGCCTTGAAACGAGTTAAGAAAAATATTTTAAGTAAAGTTAGTAGATGCAGAAGTATTTTATTGAGAGATTAAAAATTTTAAAGAATTTTAAGTGTAACTAATGGGTCGTGTTGGAGCCCATTATTCACAGAGGAAAAGCGTTCAGAAGTTTTCTGAACTCTCATTTGAACGCTTACTCTTCTTTCTCAAAATCTCTCTCAAACACTGCGATCTCCAAGCTAGGGTTCTTCGGCTTCTCAAGGCTAGATCGTTCCGCATTCAAGGTAAATCCCAATCAGACGATCCAGGCAAGTTTTCACTGTTTTTAAACCCATTCAAGAATATAGTTATTTTCAAGATAAAACCCTAGGTGTTTGATTGATGATCTATGAATGTTTTCTTGAAAATTTCTATGAGTATGTTGTTTGATTGTGATACGTGAAGCATTCCTGAGATGTTCGATTCATGTTTATTGAGTTTTGAAAGTTTTGAATGCACAAGATCAGATTTTTTGGGTAAAAGTAGTTTTGAAGGTTTTTAATTTCACATCTTTGAAATGATTGATGTATTGGTACAAGTTATTTTGAGATTATGATGTTGTTGAATGGTATTTTTTATGGAAAAACGTCCCAAAGCATTGTGGGTTTTGAAGAAAGTGCAGAAAAGATCAGTTTTCGGAATCAGACGCCGCGACGGCGCGCCCGCGCTGCCGAGCAGCGCGCCCGCGCCTGAGCTGCAAAATCTCTGAGCACAGACGGTGCGCCCGCGCCGCTTTGTCGCAGGAAGTCGAGTGGGCAGCGCGCCCGCGCTGCAAAAGCAGCGCGGCGGCGCCTCAGGCTCAATTTTCCCATCCCATTTTATGAGTTTTTGAGTCCTAAAAATCATGATTTTGATACTTTAATGTATTTTAATTATTTTTAAGAATGTTCATGAAGAATTTTAAAGTTTTCAAGGTCCGAAACGGATGAAATGCCTCACGTGGATCAGTCAAGTTATGTATTGCATGATTATGTGATTTTCTCATGAAAGTTAATTTCTCATGAAATGTTTTGACGGATTTTAAGCATGTAGCATCACGAGAAACTTTATGAGCATGTACGAGATTTATGAAATGATATGATAAGATGAATGATATGATGAATGGAAAATATTTTGATGATTTATGCGTCTTGTGGTGATTATATGGGGTATGCACTTCGGGATGAGCTCCGGAGCGGCTATCCAAACATGGCTCACGGGATGGTTATACGGGGTATGCACTTCGGGTTGAGCTCCGAAGCGGCTATCCAAAGAATGAAAGTTATGGGCGTAATACCATATGCTTGTTGATCAACAGGAAACTATGAATGGCTCGTTATGACGGTTACCACACTACTCATACTTCATCTCCCCAAATATTTTTATGATATGGCTATACTAATGTTATGTTTATTGCATGGGAGTTTAAGTTATTGTTTTCCTTTTTAAGTTAGAAAATCCTTTTCTGCATGCTCTTGCTGAGTCTTTCGACTCACTGTACTTGAATGGTGCAGGTAATGATGATGTGGATGCTTTTATTGATGATTATGTGGGCGGACATGAAGAAGATGCAGGGGTCGGTCAAACGGGCAATGCATGAGTATGAATGCTTTAGAATGGAAGATGTTTTAAACCTTTTTATTTGATGAGAGACAAAAAGTTTTAATTTTTTTTTAAGTTGATGGCCATGTTTTGGCAAATATTTTTAGATACTATTTTATTTTGTGCTCATTTTATATGCTATTTTAATAAATATGATGATGCTTCCGCAAAGTTTTTTTTTATTTTTACCAAAATTTTATGTAAGTATGTTTGAGTAACGTTTTGATTGAGAAATTGGGACGTTACAGCTTGGTATCAGAGCAGTTCGCTCTGGGTTTGTTTGCACGCATGCATTCTCGCCACGACCCTGTGCTTCGTCTCCATGTTTGTAAGTTCTATGTTATGGATTGTTTAAGATGCATGATAGCTTTTGCGGTTAATATTTATGCATGTTAATTAGGATGTTATGTTAAAATAACGTAATTAAGCATGTGGACTGTATGGACATTAGGATCATGGCTAACCGTAGGAATCCGAACAATGAGGACAATCAGAATAACCAGTTTTTGGCTGGGTTGGCGACTTTGTTGCAAGAGCAGAGTAGAGCCCAAGGGGAGCAGATTCAACAGTTAATCCAAGCACAAGCGGGAGGACGGAACAACAATCAGCCACTACTAACTAATCCGATCTTTAAACAGTTTAAGGATCTAGGGCCGCAGGAGTTCAGAGGAGGGGCTGATCCCCTTGTAGCCGAGGAATGGGTGCAGTCAGTGGAGACCATTTTTGACTACATGCAGCTCACTGATGCAGACCGTGTGAGGTGTGCCATCTTTATGTTTCGTGATGATGCAAGGGTTTGGTGGCAGGGAGCCCGTTCTGCTGTGGATATGACTACGTTGACTTGGAATGGATTCAAAGATGTGTTCTATGGAAAATATTTCACTATCAGCACCAGGACTAGACTTGCTAGAGAATTACTAGAGCTCCGCCAAGGGAGCATGTCCATTGCTGAGTATGTGAAGAAGTTTGAAAGGGGGAGGTATTTTGTGCCCATGATTTCGGGTAATGCTGTAGAGGAGTTGAAGAATTTCACGGAGGGACTGAATGCCACTATTCGTCGTGATGTCAGATTGAGTGGGGTACAAACGTACCGAGCAGCAGTCGATGAGGCTATGTTGTCAGAAAAAGATGGAAATGAAATTATCAAAGAATCGCAAGCAAAAAGAGCCAGTTACCAAGGGAGAGAACAACAAGGGTCTAGTCAGAAGAGGCCGTACCAAGCCCCAGCTCAGAGGAGACCGCAGCAGCAGCAGCGCCAAAACCCCAATCAGGCGCGACCTCAGGGACAGAATCAGCCGAACGCCAATGCTCCAAGGCCGGCGAATGCACCTATCTGTCAAAAGTGTGGGAAGTCACACTCAGGTCAATGCATGCTTGGGACCAATACTTGCTTTCTTTGCAAGAAGCCAGGGCATTTCGCAAAGGATTGCCCGCAGTCAAAGGATCCTATCAGGGGAAGAGTGTTTGCTATGACTCACGATCAGGTTGACCCAGATTCTGCAATTGTCACAGGTATGATCCGTATCGCTGGTTTACCTGCTTCCGTGTTGATTGATTCAGGAGCTACGCACTCTTTTATATCTGTTAATTTTATGATGAAATTGGGGGTCTTGCCGGATGAATCTATTTCGAAATTTTGTGTGTCGTTACCCTCAGGAGAAGAACTGGAAAGTAGTAGTGTGGTAAGAAATTGCAAGGTTCAGATGCAGAGTCTAGTTTTGTGTGCAGATTTTATTGTTTTGAAAATGGTGGATTTCAATGCGATTTTTGGGATGAACTGGTTGTCTCGGCATGAGGATATTATTGACTGCAAACGGAAAACTACCTCATTGAAAGATCAGAATGGGAAACCGTTTGCGTTCCGCACTACCTCTAAGAAGAGCGTACCAGGTATGATTTCTGCAGGAACAGCCTGACAATTATTGAGTAATGGGTGTACAGGCTTTCTTGCGAGTCTAATTGGTGATCTGGAGGTACAGCGACCAAAACTTGTGGAAGTGTAGGTAGTGAAGGACTTTCCAGAAGTTTTTCCCGATGATGTGGCGGCATTGCCTCCAGTCAGGGAAGTCGAATTTGGGATAGAATTGTTGCCTGGAACTAAGCCAGCTTCTAAGGCACCGCACAGATTGGCACCGACCGAGATGAAAGAATTGAAGGATCAGTTGCAGGAATTACTGGATAAGGGGTTCATCAGACCGAGTGTATCGCCTTGGGGTGCACCGGTGTTGTTCGTCAAGAAGAAAGATGGGTCAATGAGATTGTGCATTGACTACAGAGAACTGAACCGAGTTACAGTGAAGAACAGATATCCTTTGCCCAGAATAGACGACTTGTTCGACCAACTGCAAGGGGCAGAGGTGTTCTCAAAAATTGATCTGCGATCAGGTTACCATCAGCTGAAGGTAAAGGATGCAGATGTGCAGAAGACAGCATTCAGGACTCGCTATGGCCACTATGAGTTCTTGGTAATGCCGTTTGGGTTGACCAATGCACCAGCTGTGTTCATGGATTTGATGAACAGGGTGTTTCAACCTTTCTTGGATCAGTTTGTCATAGTCTTCATAGATGACATATTGATATATTCTCGCAGTAGGGAGGAGCATCGTCAGCACTTGGCTACGGTGTGGCAAATTTTGAAACAAAAGCAACTGTATGCTAAGTACAGTAAGTGTGAATTCTGGCTGGAGCAGATTTCATTTTTGGGTCATATAGTTTCAGCTAAGGGGATTGAGGTGGATCCGTCGAAGGTGGAAGCGGTTTGTAATTGGGATGCCCCGAAGAATGCTATAGAAATACGAAGTTTCTTGGGTTTAGCAGGCTACTACAGGAGATTTATTCAAGACTTCTCCAAGATAGCCCTACCACTGACTTCCTTAACTCGTAAAGGTGTGAAGTTTGTGTGGTCAGAACAATGTGAGAAGAGCTTTACAGAATTGAAGGAAAGACTGATTTCAACGCCAGTGCTAGCAATTCCCGAAGACACGGGTCGCTTTGTGGTTTATGCCGATGCTTCTAAGAGTGGATTAGGAGCTGTGATGATGAAGGATGATAAATTAATAGCATATGCATCTCGACAGCTGAAGGTCCATGAGAGGAATTACCCGACTCATGATCTTGAGTTGGCGGCAGTTGTTTTTGCTTTGAAGCTATGGAGACACTACTTGTACGGCGAAAGGTGTCAGATTTTCACTGATCACAAAAGCTTAAAATATTTCCTAACTCAGAAGGAGTTGAATATGAGGCAGAGGCGATGGCTGGAATTAGTGAAGGACTACGACTGTGACATTAGCTACCATCCTGGTAAGGCTAATGTTGTAGTAGATGCCTTGAGTCGCAAGTCTGCAACATTGAATCAATTGACAGTGCAGCAGGAGTTGATTGCTGAATTTGAACGTATGAGTTTGGAGGTATTTGAACCAATGAAGGTATGCACTCTAGCAGCCTTAACAGTAGTACCTAGTTTGCTTGAGAGAATCAGAGTAGGCCAAGCTTCTGATGAACAGTTGAAGTTTTGGAGGAACATAGATGAAGCCAAGGGTGGTACATTGTACACTTTTTGTAAGGCTCGGGATTAATTAGAGATTAATCCGAAATTTAATTTGATTTTAATCCGTGTATATTTAATTTGGGAATATTTAGAGTTTTGATTAAATTCTAATATTCTTAAATTATTTATGATTGAAATTGAATTAAAAAGAGAATCGAGGACTGAATTGCAATTTACAAAGTTGTCAGGGACTAAATTGCAATTTATCTATAGCTATCTGATTTTTGCTATTTTTAGAAGCATGGATACGTGTACTTCATTCAGAAATCAGAATTAGAATACAGAGTGCCCGACTTCTTCAAATTTCTTTGAAATTGTGATTTTCGATTTGCTATATCTTTCACTACGGTTATCCGATTTCGATTCCAAAAAGTGTTCTGGAATCCTTACGACAAGGGCTTCGATTTGGTGTAAGATTTTATATCTTTTAGCATGATTTGAATTTCGAAAATTGAAAGATATCAGATATTGAGTTGTCGATCATGTTTTACAATTTGTATTGCGTCTAGTTTCGACACCGGATCAAAGTGGAATGCTTGAAGGGATTGATTATGATTTGTAGCATGTATCTTGACAAGTATAGCTGCTGATATGTTGTTGTATGGCTGAGTTTTATAAGATATATGCTGATATATGAGTTGAGTTACAAGTTTCAAAGTCGGGAATTACGTCGGTTACCGAATTGAAATCGCTACGTTGTTTAATCGAGTTTTGGAACTGTTTTGATAGCCGAATTCTGAGTTGATGTTGTTATTGAGATGTTATCAATGTTAAAGAGTGTGTCTTGTTCAGTTTCAGTCAAGTTTAGAAGGCCAACAACACGAGACGCCGACTTTGAACGAACGAAGAAAGAGTTGAGGTTTGAAATGCGATTGATTGATGAATTCTTGATGGTTTTGACTCGTTTCTGAAATGATAGATTGGTATGAAGTTTGATATATGTATTTTGATTATATCTCGCAGATTTGAAGAGTTCCGAATCGAGATAAACGAAGGTATAATGACGACATCGCGAAGTAGGGACTTTGAAACTCAAGAACGATTATCTTTGAGTTGGCCCGCAAAAATCACATACTTGTTTATGTTTTGATTTGATTGTGATGTTGTCGATCCATCTCAGGTAGTGGATCTTTATAATTGAGTTGATATGATGCTATATCGAATTGATTCTAAGCCAAGGTTGCGGTTAACCTTATTTGCGAGTCGTTTACAAATTCGTTAGATGGATATCCATGTCAAGATCAGTTATGAATCTTGATGGCTTCGAAGTTATGTGAATCAAATCGTGTTTAAAGCGTTGAGTACTCTATTTGTTGAGTTGAGTTTTAAATAGAGTCGTTATGATTTATTTAACGCTTTCGATATGTTGGTTATACTGAGAATTATATCTCACCGGAGTTTATCCGGCTGTTGTCTTGTTTTGTATGTGTGCATGACAACAAAGATGGCAGGAGCTGATCATCGACGTCATTGACAGCTGGGAGAGAGTCTAGCATGTGAGGACTCGGGTTGTAGATGATGTTTTGAACTTTAGAAGCATAAAACTTTGGTTTAGTTGGTTTTGGAATACATGTATCAAACTTGAGATAGTTTGTGTTGTTGTCGTTTATTGTTTCTTTAGTGACTTGTGCGATGTAATAAATACATGTATAGATACTTGAGACCTTGTTTATATTAATATGCATGATTTGGATCTTTTATATCATGTTTTAGACTTGAGTTTGATGAATTGGAAGGAGTTGAAGGGATCAAATTTGCGGACAAAGAACAAGGCAAGCTTCTGCTCCAGGAGGCGCCCCCGCGGTAGTTTTTGACAGCTCGCGCGCAGCCTGGAGATTAGCCTACTGTTTTGGAAAAAAACAGGGGCGCCCCCGCGGTAGTTTTTGGCGGCGGGGGCGCACCCCTTTTTAAAAAAAAAAAAAAAATTAGATCATTTCTTTCCTTATTAGTTTAATGATGCTTATTCATTAAATGCCCTTAAGATTTGAGATTAGCAACCCGAGGCCCCACAATAGGTGGTATCAGAGCGTTAAGTTTCTCGGACTAAGAATAGATGAGCGGGGTAGATCGAGTCTTTTACTCTGATTTAAGTATTCTTGAAGCATGTTTATTATCTGATTTGATTTACAGTTTTAAGAATTGCATGCTATCCGTTATCTGATATTATTGGAAGCATGTAATAATACGACTGACTCAGATTCGATCTTTTGAGAAGGCATTGAGGAACTGAAACAGAAATGTGTTATGATATGATGAACTGTACACTAATCTGTTTGATTATCGGATATGCCTCCCCGACCAGCACCGAGAGTTAGGCAGACATTGGCTACGAATCAGCCTGAACAGACAAATGATGCACAGGTCCCAGTGACAGTGTCTGAACATGGACAGGGTAGTACGTCTACTGATGAGTTCAGTGATGCTAATCCGATGGAGAAACTTTTGAAACGATTCCAGTCATTTAAACCACCGAAGTTGCAAGGAACAGAGAATGCTATAGAGTGTGAGAACTGGCTGGAAGATATTGAGCAGTTATTTGAGTCCATTGATTATACAGATGATCATCGTGTGAGACTGATAATTCATCAATTGCATGGCCTTGCCAAGAGTTGGTGGATAGCGACGAAGAGAGCACTGGAAAACCAAGGTACTGTTATTACCTGGTCTGTATTTCGAACTGCTTTCTATCAGCGTTTCTTCGTGTGTCTTATCGCAAGGACAAAGGAGCAGAATTTGCAAGTTTGCAACAGGGACAGTTGAATATTAAAGAATATGTCGCTAAATTCACTAGCCTCTTGAAGTTTGCACCACATATCGCTGTTAGTGACGAAGCTAAAGCCGATCAATTCATCAATGGCTTGAATCCTGATGTGTTTACACTGGTGAATTCGGGAAGACCGAATACCTTTGCTGATGCTCTGAATCGAGCAAAGGGTGCAGAAGCAGGAATACTGAAACAACGAGGAGCACAGTTTGTGCCACAGCCAGTGAGACAACCACAGGGACAGCAACAAATTCCACAGCCACCTCAATTTGAAGCTGGAGGTAGTAGCAGTGGAAAGAAAAATTTCTTCAAGGGTAAGAGCAAACAATTCAAGAGATCAGGTAGTGGTAGCTCTTCTAGTTCTAGTGGATCCCGACAGTCTAGAGCTGGACAGAAGTCTGATGTATATTGCACCAAATGTGGAGGTCGCCATACTGATGAACAATGCCGAGGTGTGTTTGGAAGCTGCCACATTTGCAACAAGATGGGACACTTTGCAAGAGTGTGTCCACAACGAGGATCTGAAGGTGCACAGGGTGCAGGAGCATCGAGACCGGCGGGTCAATCTACATCTTCAGTTCACTCTTTTCAACCACAGCCTGCCGCACCGAGTAGAGGAGGAGGTCAGATGGTGAATCAACCTCCAAGGCAACAAGCAAGGGTGTTTGCATTGACTGAGGAGCAAGCACAAGCGGCACCAGATGATGTGATTGCAGGTAACTGTTCTCTTTATGGTTATCCTGCTTATGTCTTATTTGATACTGGTGCGTCGCATACTTTTATATCTGAGCAGTTTGTTGCATTGCATTCATTACCTGTTGAGCCCTTAGCTACTGTTGTATCTATTTCATCACCTCTGGGTCGAGGTATTGTATCAGTGAAGTCTGTACGAAATTGTATATTACAGTGTGAGGGGCATGAGATTGAGCTTGATTGTATTGTACTCGGTTTGTCTGATTTTGATTGCATAATTGGTATTGATATGCTAACCAAGTACAGAGCTACAGTAGACTGTTTTCAGAAGATTGTGAAGTTCATACCTGATATGACTGATGAATGGAAATTTTATGGTAAGGTATCACGAGCTAGAATTCCTTTGATATCTGTTCTTTCTATGACTGACTTGTTACAGAAAGGGGCAGAAGGATTCCTTATTTATGCAGTCGATATACTGAAGACTAGTCTGAAATTGACTGATATACCGGTGGTGAGCGAGTTTGCAGATGTATTCCCTGATGAGATTCCAGGATTGCCACCATATAGAGAGGTAGATTTCAGTATTGAATTGATGCCAGGTACACAACCGATATCAAAAACACCGTACCGAATGGCACCGATTGAATTGAAAGAATTGAAAGACCAACTTGAAGATTTGTTGGCCAAGGGTTATATCAGACCGAGCGTCTCTCCTTGTGGTGCTCCAGTATTGTTTGCTAGAAAGAAGGACGGATCGATGAGACTATGTATTGACTACCGACAATTGAACAAAGCAACGGTAAAGAATCGCTATCCTTTACCTCGTATCGATGATTTATTTGATCAATTGCAGGGATCATCAGTATATTCGAAGATTGATTTGCGATCCGGATATCATCAACGGAGGGTTAGAGACGAAGATATTCCTAAGACTGCATTTAGAACCAGGTATGGCCATTATGAATTCATAGTCATGCCTTTTGGTCTAACGAATGCACCAGCAGTTTTTATGGGATTGATGAATAGGATATTTCAAAGATATCTAGATGATTTCGTGATCATATTTATCGATGATATCTTGATTTATTCTAAGAATATGTGTGAACATGCTGATCATCTCCGAATTGTATTGAGAACGTTACGGGAAGAAAAATTATATGCCAAGTTATCCAAATGTGAGTTTTGGTTGCAGCAAGTCGTGTTTCTTGGCCATATAATTTCAGGAGATGGTATATCAGTGGATCCAAGCAAAGTAGAAGCTGTGATCAGTTGGCAAAGACCGACGTCTGTGCCAGAAATTTGAAGTTTTATGGGCTTAGCTGGTTATTATCGTCGATTCATTCGAGATTTTTCATCTATAGCGAAGCCTATTACACAGCTTACACAGAAGAATGCACCATTTGTTTGGTCTGAGGCATGTGAAAGGAGTTTTGTTGAACTGAAAAAGAGATTGATTACTGCGCCAGTGTTGACAATCCCTAAAGGTACTGGGGATTTTGTTGTTTATTGTGATGCTTCTCACCAGGGTTTGGGATGTATTTTAATGCAGAAAGGACATGTTGTTGCTTATTCTTCTCGACAACTGAAACCACATGAGGTTAGGTATCCGATTCATGATCTTGAATTGGCTGCTATCATTTTTGCATTGAAGATCTGGAGACATTATTTATACGGCGAGAAGTTTGAAATCTTTTCTGATCATAAAAGTCTGAAGTATCTATTCTCACAATCTGAATTGAACATGAGACAACGACGATGGCTTGATTTATTGAAGGATTTTGATTGTGAAATCAAATATTATCCGAGAAAATCTAACGCAGCAGCAGATGCCCTGAGTAGAAAAGTATGTGCTCTATCTTTATCTACTATAGGTGTATCTAATTTGATTGAGAATTTTTGTGTTTTTGGATATGTATTTGAGACAGATAGAAGGCCTATGAGAGTTTATGCAATCAGTGCTGAGCCAGAGTTGTTGATTCGTATCAAAGAAGCACAGAAAGCTGATCAGAATGTACAGAAATCGATTGAAATGATCAGATCAGGACATCAGTATGAGTACAAGCTTAGTGACGATGATATCTTGTATGTGAATAACCGAATATTTGTTCCCAATATTGCAGACTTGAGACAGAATATTCTGAAAGAAGCCCATTGTAGTCGCTTTAGTGTTCACCCTGGAGGCAGAAAGATGTACAACGAATTGAAGAGTCAGTACTGGTGGAAACAAATGAAGTCTGATGTGACTGAATTTGTATCCAAATGTTTAAATTGCCAACAGGTGAAGGCTGAAAGAAAGAAACCGGGTGGCTTATTACAGAGTTTATCAATTCTTGAATGGAAATGGGATCACATTTCCATGGACTTTGTAACGAAGTTGCCACGATCATCTCGAGGATGCGATGCTGTTTGGGTGATCATTGACAGATTGACAAAATCTGCGTGCTTTATTCCTTATCGAATGACTTATCGTCATGATCAAATGGCGGATCTCTATATTCAAGAAGTGGTAAGACTACATGGTGTGCCAAAGTCGATTGTATCTGACCGAGATCCGAGGTTTACTTCGCACTTTTGGCATAGCCTACAGGAAGCTCTAGGTACGCGTTTACATTTAGTACTGCTTACCATCCTCAAACCGACGGTCAATCTGAACGAACTATTCAGACGCTTGAGAATATGCTTAGAGCTGTAGTACTTGATTTTGGTGTTACATGGCAAAATTCTATACCACTCGTGGAATTTTCTTATAACAACAGTTATCAGACGAGTATAGAGATGGCACCATTCGAAGCGTTATATGGAAAGAAGTGTCGATCACCTTTTTATTGGGATGATGTTTCTGAGGTACCTGAGTTAGGGCCAGATATGATCAGACAGATGACTGAAAAGGTGAAATTGATACAGCAGAGAATGAGAACAGCACAGCACAAACAGACCAGATATGCAAATGTACGACGACGGCCGTTATCTTTTGATCAGGGAGATAGAGTGTTTCTGAAGATTTCACCGTTCAGAGGCACCGTTCGATTTGGTAAACGAGGGAAATTATATCCGAGGTATATTGGGCCGTATGAGATTCTCGAGAATATAGGCAATCTAGCTTATCGACTCGCTCTTCCTATGTCTTTATCTGGAATACATTATGTCTTTCATGTATCAATGTTGAGAAAGTACATATCTGATGCATCTCATGTGATTCACTCCGATGAAGCTGAGTTGGATGATACTCTTAGCTATTTCGAGCAACCTATTCAGATTCTTGATAGAAAGACGAAGCAACTCCGAACGAAAACCATTCCATTGGTGAAGATTCAATGGAGTAGACACGGAGTTGAAGAGGCAACTTGGGAAGTCGAAGAAGATATGAAGCAACGATTTCCTTACTTATTTCATTGATGTGAGTTCTTATTCAGTTTTCAGTTATTCTTTATTCTTATGAGCATGCGGACTGCATATCTATACTGTTTATGAATTCGAGGACGAACTCATGTCTTAGTGGGGGAGAAATGTAAGGCCCGGGATTAATTAGAGATTAATCCGAAATTTAATTTGATTTTAATCCGTGTATATTTAATTTGGGAATATTTAGAGTTTTTATTAAATTCTAATATTCTTAAATTATTTATGATTGAAATTGAATTAAAAAGAGAATCGAGGACTGAATTGCAATTTACGAAGTCGTCAGGGACTAAATTGCAATTTATCTATAGCTATCTGATTTTTGCTATTTTTAGAAGCATGGATACGTGTACTTCATTCAGAAATCAGAATTAGAATACAGAGTGCCCGACTTCTTCAAATTTCTTTGAAATTGTGATTTTCGATTTGCTATATCTTTCGCTACGGTTATCCGATTTCGATTCCAAAAAGTGTTCTGGAATCCTTACGACAAGGGCTTCGATTTGGTGTAAGATTTTATATCTTTTAGTATGATTTGAATTTCGAAAATTGACAAGTATCAGATATTGAGTTGTCGATCATCTTTTGCAATTTGTATTGCGTCTAGTTTCGACACCGGATCAAAGTGGAATGCTTGAAGGGATTGATTATGATTTGTAGCATGTATCTTGACAAGTATAGCTGCTGATATGTTGTTGTATGGCTTAGTTTTATAAGATATATGCTGATATATGAGTTGAGTTACAAGTTTCGAAGTCGGGAATTACGTCGGTTACCGAATTGAAATCGCTACGTTGTTTAATCGAGTTTTGGAACTGTTTTGATAGCCGAATTCTAAGTTGATGTTGTTATTGAGATGTTATCAATGTTAAAGAATGTGTCTTGTTCAGTTTCAGTCAAGTTTGGAAGGCCAACAACACGAGACGCCGACTTTGAACGAACGAAGAAAGAGTTGAGGTTTGAAATGCAATTGATTGATGAATTCTTGATGGTTTTGACTCGTTTCTGAAATGATAGATTGGTATGAAGTTTGATATATGTATTTCGATTATATCTCGCAGATTTGAAGAGTTCCGAACCGAGATAAACGAAGGTATAATGACGACATCGCGAAGTAGGGACTTTGAAACTCAAGAACGATTATCTTTGAGTTGGCCCGCAAAAATCACATACTTGTTTATGTTTTGATTTGATTGTGATGTTGTCGATCCATATCAGTTAGTTGATCTTTATAATTGAGTTGATATGATGCTATATCGAATTGATTCTAAGCCAAGGTTGTGGTTAACCTTATTTGCGAGTCGTTTACGAATTCGTTAGATGGATATCCATGTCAAGATCAGTTATGAATCTTGATGGCTTCGAAGTTATGTGAATCAAATCGTCTTTAAAGCGTTGAGTACTCTATTTGTTGAGTTGAGTTTTAAATAGAGTCGTTATGATTTATTTAACGCTTTCGATATGTTGGTTATACTGAGAATTATATCTCACCGGAGTTTATCTGGCTGTTGTCTTGTTTTGTATGTGTGCATGACAACAGAGAGGGAAGGAGCTGATCATCGACGTCATTGACAGCTGGGAGAGAGTCTAGCACGTGAGGACTCGGGTTGTAGATGATGTTTTGAACTTTAGAAGCATGAAACTATGGTTTAGTTGGTTTTGGAATACATGTATCAAACTTGAGATAGTTTGTGTCGTTGTCGTTTATCGTTTCTTTAGTGACTTGTGCGATGTAATAAATACATGTATAGATACTTGAGACCTTGTTTATATTAATATGCATGATTTGGATCTTTTATATCATGTTTTAGACTTGAGTTTGATGAATTGGAAGGAGTTGAAGGGATCAAATTTTCGGACAAAGAACAAGGCAAGTTTCTGCTCCAGGAGGCGCCCCCGCGGTAGTTTTTGACGGCTCGCGCGCAGCCTGGAGATTAGCCTAATATTTTGGAAAAAAACAGGGGCGCCCCCGCGGTAGTTTTTGGCGGCGGGGGCGCACCCCTTTTTGAAAAAGAAAAAAAAATTTAGATCCTTTCTTTCCTTATTAGTTTAATGATGCTTATTCATTAAATGCCCTTAAGATTTGAGATTAGCAACCCGAGGCCCCACACTTTTAAAGATTGAATTGTTCATCAACGAGGTAGAATGTGGGTGCCAGCAGTAGATTCATTGAGAGTGGAAGTGATGACTGAAGCCCATACTGTTCCATATTCCATTCATCCATGAAGTACGAAAATGTATAAGGATCTGCAATCCTTATATTGGTGGCCAGGTATGAAGAAGGATATCATAGAATTTGTGAGTGAATGTTTGACTTGTCAACAGGTAAAAATTGAGCATCAAAGGCCAGCGGGACTCCTAATACCCTTGCCAATACCTACATGGAAGTGGGAAGATGTCACTATGGATTTCGTAGTAGGATTGCCAGTCTCACCGCGAAGGATGAACTCGATTTGGGTGATAGTTGACAGGTTAACTAAGTCAGCTCATTTTATTCCAGTCAGGAATACCTTCTCGATGAATCAGTATGCAGAGCTGTACATTTGAGAAATTGTCAGATTGCATGGAGTTCCAGCGAGGATAGTATCTGACAGGTATCCTAAGTTCACTTCAAACTTTTTGGGAAGTTTACATAGAGGATTGGGAACAAAGCTAGCTTTCAGTACAGCTTTCCACCCTCAGACAGATGGTCAGTCAGAACGAGTGATCCAAATACTCGAAGACATGTTGAGAGCTTGTATGATCGACTTTGGAGGGAATTTGGAATCGAAATTACCTTTAGTGGAGTTTACTTACTACAATAGTTATCAAGCAACTATTGGCATGGCTCCTTATGAGGCATTGTATGGGAGAAGGTGTAGAACTCCCTTGCACTGGGATGAAGTTGGAGAGAGAGCTGTTTTGGGACCAGATATAGTGACTCAAACGGTGGATGTAATAGCTAAGATCAGAGACAGAATGTTGACAGCTCAAAGTCGACAGAAAAGTTACGCCGACCAGCGACGTAGAGATTTGGAATTTGAAGTAGGTGACCATGTATTTTTAAAGGTGTCACCATGGAAAGGTGTTATGAGATTTGGAAAAAAGGGTAAATTGAGTCCAAGATATATAGGACCTTTTGAGATCCTAGAAAAAGTTGGGGCTCGAGCTTACCGAGTAGGACTACCACCCAACTTGGGGGTGTCCACAATGTCTTCCATATCTCTATGCTAAGGAAATATGTGGCAAATCCTTCTCATGTTATCCGCCATGAGCCAGTGAAATGGACGCCAGACTTGTCCTACGAGGAGATGCCTGTTCAAATCTTGGACAGACAAGTTCGTAGGTTGAGAAACAGAGAGATTCCAATGGTGAAAGTCTTATGGAGCAACCAGTTGTTTGAAAAAGCTACTTGGGAAATAGAACAAGATATGCGAGCACGCTATCCTGAACTGTTTGGTAAGTCGAATTTCAAAGAAGAAATTCTTTTAAGGAGGGTAGAGTTGTAAGGTCCAAAAAGTCCACTAGCTTAATCACGATTAATTGATTTAATTATATGATTTAATGCATGTTATTTATAATATTAATTGTTATGTGAATTATGTGTTATATTATTTTTTTAAAAGTTTTAGGTTGGGTTTAATTTTGGGTCGTAGGGACGAGCCTAGCCTAGAAAAGAGTTAAGAAAAATATTTTAAGTAAAGTTAGTAGATGCAGAAGTATTTTATTGAGAGAGTAAAAATTTTAAAGAATTTTAAGTGTAACTAATGGGCCGTGTTGGAGCCCATTAGTCACAGAGGAAAAGCGTTCAGAAGTTTTCTGAACTCTCATTTGAACGCTTACTCTTCTTTCTCAAAATCTCTCTCAAACACTGCGATCTCCAAGCTAGGGTTCTTCGGCTTCTCAAGGCTAGATCGTTCCGCAGTCCAGGTTAATCCCAATCAGACGATCCAGGCAAGTTTTTACTGTTTTTAAAACCATTCAAGAATATAGTTATTTTCAAGATAAAACCCTAGGTGTTTGATTAATGATCTATGAATGTTTTCTTGAAAATTTCTATGAGTATGTTGTTTGATTGTGATACGTGAAGCACTCCTGAGATGTTCGATTCATGTTTATTGAGTTTTGAAAGTTTTGAATGCACAAGATCATATTTTTTGGGTAAAAGTAGTTTTAAAGGTTTTTAATTCAACATCTTTGAAATGATTGATGTATTGGTACAAGTTATTTTGAGATTATGATGTTGTTGAATGGTATTTTTGATGAAAAAAACGTCCCAAAGCATTGTGGGTTTTGAAGAAAGTGCAGAAAAGATCAGTTTTTGGAATCAGACGCCGCGACGGCGCGCCCGTGCTGCCGAGCAGCGCGCCCGCGCCTGAGCTGCGAAATCTCTATGCACAAACGGCGCACCCGCACTACTTAGTAGCGTGCCCGCGCCGCTTTGTCGCATGAAGTCCAACGGGCGGCGCGCCAGCGCTGTTGAGACAGCGCTGCCGCGCCTCAGGCTCGATTTTCCCATCCCATTTAATGAGTTTTTGAGTCCTAAAAATCATGATTTTGATACTTTAATGTATTTTAATTATTTTTAAGAATGTTCATGAAGAATTTTAAAGTTTTCAAGGTCCGAAACGGATGGAATGCCTCACGTGGATCAGTCAAGTTATGTATTGCATGATTATGTGATTTTCTCATGAAAGTTAATTTCTCATGAAATGTTTTGACGGATTTTAAGCATGTAGCATCACGAGAAACTTTTTGAGCATGTACGAGATTTATGAAATGACATGATAAGATGAATGATATGATGCATGGAAAATATTTTGATGATTTATGCATCTTGTGGTGATTATATGGGGTATGCACTTCGGGATGAGCTCCGGAGCGGCTATCCAAACATGGCTCATGGGATGGTTATACGGGGTATGCACTTCGGGTTGAGCTCCAAAGCGGCTATCCAAAGAATGAAAGTTACGGGCGTAATACCATATGCTTGTTGATCAACAGGAAACTATGAATGGCTCGTTATGACAGTTACCACAATACTCATACTTCATCTCCCCAAATATTTTTATGCAATGGCTATACTAAAGTTATGTTTATTGCATGGGAGTTTAAGTTATTGTTTTCTTTTTTAAGTTAGAAAATCCTTTTCTGCATGCTTTTGCTAAGTCTTTCGACTCACTATACTTGAATGGTGCAGGTAATGATGATGTGGATGCTTTTATTGATGATTATGTGGGCGGACATGAAGAAGAGGCAGGGGTCGGTCCAACGGGCAATGCATGAGTGTGAATGCTTTAGAATGGAAGATGTTTTAAACTTTTTTATTTGATGAGAGACAAACAAGTTTTAATTTTTTTTTTAAGTTGATGGCCATGTTTTAGCAAATATTTTTAGATTCTATTTTATTTTGTGCTCATTTTATACGCTATTTTAATAAATATGATGATGCTTCCGCAAAGTTTTTTTATTTATTTTTACCAAAATTTTAAGTATGTTTGAGTAACGTTTCGATTGAGAAATTGGGACGTTACAGGATTGGTCGGGCCGCACTTGATTTTTTCATCTATACAGTTCGTAACATGACGACACTACTCTGAAGATTCTCCAGTCGTAGTTGGAGAGAATTTTAGATAGACCTTTACCAGGGAATGCCTCGAGTGTCTAAGGCATGACAGGTTTTGAGCATAAGGTCATTAAACTCATGCGGAACATAGTTTTGCCGGTATGCTTGTATCGATGCGTTCGGTAGGCAAACGGGAAACTTCATGTTCAAAAGCATGATTTGGTTACAAGAAGAAAGCTGACGGTAGATCGTGAGCAGAAGAGGTCGACTGGCATGCACTGACGCAGAGCATAGCTGGTTAGCTATCATGTACCATTTCTCCGAAGTTCTTCATAGGAGGACATGTAGAGAGACTTGGACGGGAGTACGCTTGCATTGATGTGTGTGTCGATTAGAAGCTTCATGCTCAAGAAATGAAGACTAGTACGATGATTTAAATACTGTATTGTGGTAGTTGTAAACAGTATTTCTGTTGTAATGAATCATCATACTATGGTTGTATCATTTCAAGTTCGGTTGTACATTTCATTGTATTTTGAATACTGTGTGTATTACATTGGAATTGTAATAAAAAGAATTGTACATAACTTGAAACAATGATACATGTATTATTAATTAAGCAATTCGTGAATGATTGCATGATTGTGCTGAAGGTTGGCTTGGTTTTAGTTGATTAATATTCAACTATTGCAGCTCATGGGATTTGAGTGGGCCGACTGTGACTGTTTGACTTGTGGTTAGTCTAGGTGTTTTTTCAGGATTGACCTAGTTAGTCAGAAGACTAAGATAGTGCCAGCGATGAGTGGACTCATATAGGGGCATAAGATTATTGTTCGGTTTAGAACATTGGGCTTTATTCTAGGTTGTTTCCTTTAAACAGTAGGCTGTCTGACCTTCGTTAGGTTGAGACTTGTGATGATGGGCTTTCATCAAGATACCAGGTACAGAATATGCCGAGAGTTGTGGACTATGACCATGACTAGATGTGATGGGGCGCGACCCTATGCCAATGTTACTCTGGGAGTCCTTGTACTTCAGAGGTTACCTAAGAGCCTTCGTGCTTCAGGATTGGCGGTGGAAAGGCTACTCATTTTAGGGATTTGGTAGCAGTCACGATAGGGTATGACCTTGGATTAGATATCAGGTGTGATATCGATGGTTCGATATCGTCTGGTGTGCCAGAGATATAGTGGGAATACTCTGCTATGAAAACCAGTCTGGGAGGGATTTCCTTGACGAGCGTGTATTTTGAGCAGATAAGTTTTAACCTTTAAGTTACTTCTAGACGTGTGGATCTAGTAGGTGGACGGATTTCTACCAGCGATGGCTAGGGGCTGTCATTAGAGTTGTGGTTAGAGTTTCCTTGTGATAGGAGTCATCCAAAAACTTGGATGGGATGCTATTTTAAGACTTTGAATCGAATATGAGGAATACTCCATGATGAATGATTTCATCAGTGATGGATTATATCAGATGTTAAGGATTGTACAGGACTATTTGAGATGTGAGGGAAGCGTGGCCTATGACCGTGAAACCTTGGTGATTGTCCAGGTGGGTTATTGATAAGTGCATTTTGTATGCATTAGTTTGTGATATTTTTATGTCTATTTTATATGAATTCATATTGTTTTTATGTATTTTTATGTGTTTTAAATGCATGTGTGTGTATTTCACTCCTCGGGTTGATTTTGTAGGAAAATGGATTTTTGAAGAATTAATTATGGAGCAGCCTTGATCTAAAAATCATATTTAATTTTAAAAAGGTCCAAATCCAATCTCCACTGATCAGAATAAAGTTCAAGATGTTTTGAAGCTGATGTTCAAATTTCAGCTCGATCCGATGGCTAGAACTCAAGATATGAATTTTTCAAAATTGTCGCTCGGAGCAGGTTGAATGTTGCACTGATGGTGAGAGTTGTAGCGCGTTTGCACAACAAGAGGCGCAAACAAGCAAGGAATAAGCGCAAACGCGCAAGGGAGAAAGGGATCTGCGCAAGAAAGTCTGTGTGTGTTAATTTTTTGGGCAGAAACTTGCTCGCTCGAGCAAGAACTTGTTTGAACTATGGGCTTTTTAAGACATATAAATAGAGGAGATTAGACGTGAGAAAGGGTTCCAGTTCCAGATTTTCAGAGGCGGCTACAGGTTACACGCTTGGGAGAAGATTTCTTATTCTTTTCTTTTATTTTATTTTTACTTTTCATGATTAAAAACTTTGTTTGAATTATGAAATTGATTCTTGAGTAGTTTTCTTTTGATTAAGGCCACGTGATTGGGCCAGACAGTTTATGTAAAAACTTGATTTGTTTATTTGAGATTTTCAGACTTGATTGAGTTTATTGATTATCAAATTTATCTTTGTCTTACAAATTTCCTGGCCAGTTGTTTGTTTGCTCATTAATTGATTACAAGTCAACAGAGGAGGTATCGATTTTGATCATTTTGATATTCAACATAGTGTAAAACTGAGTAGAAATAGAATTCGGTTTCATTATGCGGTTTGGGTGTAAACTGAATTTTCACAGTTATTCATGCATTCAAATTTGGTTAGAATTACGAAAGATTAGTTCTTCAATATTTGAATAGGTTTGATTGTTCTAGAAATAGTCCTTCGAACAAATTAGGAAAATTCCCGTGAATTAAGAATAGGTCTGATGTCTTAGATCGACTGCTTGTTACATGAATTGTCTGGTACCTACGTGAGTCCTTGATCGAACTTTTCCCATATTTGAATTAATCCAAAGTTTTCTGCTGCGTTTTAGTTATTTAAATTTTAATTGCAATTTTTATTTTTATTTTAAAATCTGAATCATCTTTATTCATTAGTCTAGATTAGGTATAAATAAATATATTTTGGTAATTATATATATACAGTCCCTGTGGGTTCGACATCTGGACCTTTGTCCACTATATTATAATTTAACCTGGTGCGCTTGCCAGTTGATTTTTAATCATACCGATTTAGCCGGTCAGTTATCGTGGTAAGCTACCTTAGTCTTAAATTGTTGTACAGTCTTAACAAGGAATATGATCAGGAGAGTGTCCGGAGATTGTGAAAACCTATGGGATTCGTTACTTATGATTTTAGGACTTGACAACCGTGGTGTTCATCCTGAATGAACGAGGTAAGATAGCGAGTCCAGTAATAGCGCTAAGTACTGTCTGATATTTTCAGAGGTGGAGCATAGGATTTTCCATGGGATGGAAATGGGCTTAGTTTATCTTGATATTTGCCTTAGACAAACAAGACAACGATTAGAAGTGCTAAGGTGGCACGGGATGTGTGCTAATGACTACTAAGGGCTATTGGCTAACTCTGTCATAGTTAGATTGATTAAGTTCAGTATACGAGGCAACTGTCAGTAGTAAGGCACGAGATTGTGTCAATAGGCTACTAATACCTATTTTTCTGGATTATCAAGTATGTTTGTGTTGAAACCAGAGCGAACTGGTTATTCCAAGTGTTTGGAAATAGTTCTTCGTGGCAGCTGAGTCATGGTTATTGATTGAGCCACGTAGGTTTAAATGATCAGTGGTTGTCTGATCGGACGTGTGCGAGCATCAGTAGTTCGACAAGATCGATAGGGTAAATCAAATCAGTAAAGATTTGGATATAGCAATCGAAAAATACTTGGGATAGTATTTTGTCGCTTAGTGCTTAGGAGATGAGTACTTGGTACAGTCTCAGAGCATTCGGCAATTTGGAGGATTTAGAGTCTCTAGGATTACCGGAGACGAATAAATTGGGTTTGCTGTATTAGGGAACGATTGCAATTGGATGGTCAAGTTAGGTGTTAACTTGATAGGAGAAGCAAGCGAAGGAATTTATAACTTTTTGGATATTGTTCTTGTGATGATGGCTTAGTATACCATTGTGTTTGAGATCCAACGAGAATTGTGTACTCATATGGGCATCAGTTGTCTGATCATGAGTTGTGACATTAACTGGGATCTAGTTCTCGAGATCCAGCGGGTTGTGTCACTAATCCTTCAGCGAGTGATGTGCGATATCTCTGAGGTGCCTGAGATAGTCAAGGATCGACTTAGTAGCCAACGAGGTTTGCCTTTGGGATCGAAGATTTTGCAAGATCGTGACGGATCGAATTTGTTCTTTCGAGTCAGTGAGTCACATCCATGCAGATTGTTTGTCAAAGATATTGCGTTTTAGAATTGAACGAAAATCAGAGTCGTTTTGTGTGATAAGTTACTTCGAGCATAAGTGTTTCCCCGGAGTGACTAGGGAATAGATGAATTAGTCCTTTCAGCGCTAAGGCTGATGCTTTCAGCAAAGGAGCGATTTGACTGTTGGGAATCCATTGGGATTTAGTTTCCAGAATCTTTATGTTCAACCGTGGTAGGTTGGGACGAGCGATGATGGTATCACCAGAGACTCCGAGTTGAGTTATATCAGGCGCATGTAACTTTCGAGTGTCGAGACGGAACAGGAAGAGTTTCCATATGTCTGTGTACTGTGGAATGTCCCAGTTGAGCATATTGGTGGGAGCTTGCCTTAGTCTTGATGTGTGCACAGTGATTGCGAGTATGTATAACTATCAGGAGGATGTCTATCGATTAAATTCATGAGGTGAATAACCTATGGTCGAGATGATGTAGATCATCAGAGGTGTGATAACTTCTATTGCAATGTATGCGTGGCTTCATAGGCCAATGGCTATGAGATGACTTAGTGCCATTATCGGTGAGCGATGGTAGTTTTCATCAAGACATAGTGTTGAGTTATACTGAGAAACATAAACTATGATTCGCACTGGACATGGTATTGGATTCCCAGTATTTCTTGGGAAGCTCATTTGCATCGGTAGGGCATGGGAAGGATGACCAGTCTGGGAATCGAGATAAGCAGTTATGTTGAAGTGTGACTTTGTGGCATGATAATTGTATTTTATACACTTAATTTATATATGATTTTAATTGTTAAATATTTATTTCGAGCAGATTTATGCCTGAGTTTTGTTGTGTTTTGTGTTTGTAGGAGATTATGGAGAATTATTTGGAAAAGAGAAGAAAATGAGAATTTGTGGAAAAGAAGAATTAAAACAGGAGAAAAGAAAAGAAAATAAAAAGGAAAAAGAAAAGAAGAATAGGAGAAGAAAGAAACGGGTAAAGCAATAGGGCTTTCTTACTGGGCCTTAATGTTGTTAGCGCTTGATGAAGCGCTAAAGAAGAGGAGAGGAAGATCTATCGCGCATCTTTTCGGAAGATTTGAAGAATGAAGGCAGAAAGTCATACCCGCCCGCCCCGTCGCTGTATCTGATGTTTTAATTATTTCGGGAAATTATTCTATTGGGCTTTTGAGTGGGCTTTTTCCATGCCATATAAAAGGGAATTTAAGTCTGATTGTAAGAAAAAGAGCCGCCACACACCACATGCATATTAGAGAAATATTTGATCGTGTGATTTCTGAAGATTTCTGGAGGATTTTGTGCTTTAATTGAAGAACGAAGACGGAGTTCAATCAACCAGACACGGCGTCGACGACGGATTTGTTTCCTTTATCTTTTATTTAATTCTGAATTTATGTTTGGATTTTTGAACATGTTTTGTTTTATTCAGAATTTTATTATGAACTAAATTTTTAGAGTCTAGAGGTCGGATGGAACCTGGTGTAGACGCTTTCATGAATTTTTGATTTTATTGAATTGAGTTTCTTATAGATTATTTTTTTTTTCTAGAATTGATTGTCTTTTCAATTATCTGATCAATAATTGATTTGTAATATTTAATTGAAATCTGGCACTCGGGAGAGGAGATTTTGAATAGGACCAATAGAAAATACACTGTTAATTATTTAAATCGCTCGGGAGAGTGTATAATTTTAACAGAGCTTTTAAAAAGAACATTGTTTTGAATTGATCACTGCAAGTAGATTCTTAATAGGGATATTGAAATTGAATTGAATTTGATATATTTTATTCGGCACTCGGGAGAGGGAATAATACACTTGTAGTAACCCAGATTCCATTTTAAGATAATAATATGATAATCATGATTAAGGGTCCAGTCTAAACTGCTGAACTGTTGAGCTGCTGAACTGCAGCTAGGGAATATGAGAAGCTAGGGAAACATGAGCAGCTAGGGAATCTGCTGCTAGGGATTATATAGCTAGGGAATATGAGCAGCTAGGGAAACATGAGCAGCTAGGGAATCTGCTTCTAGGGATTATATAGCTAGGGAATATGAGCAGCTAGGGAAACATGAGCAGCTAGGGAATCTGCTGCTAGGGATTATATAGCTAGGGATTCTTTAGCTAGGGAATTCTCTTGCTAGGGATTCTACGGCTAGGGAATTCTGCTGTTAGCCTGTTACGGAATTTCGTTAGTAAGGAAGTTTGAAAAGCTGCTAGGGAATCACGAACTGCTATTAAGGAATCCCGACCTGCTGTTAGGGAATCCCGAACTGCTATTAGGGAAGCCCGAACCCTTCAGGACAGGCAGGCAGGTGTGTGGACGCTTGCATCAATGACAGTTGGCGCCTAAGCATGAGCTGTCAATAATGGTAGTGACTCAGCTCAAGCATCTGATACGTGGCGTGCTTATAGGAGCTCGGACGTCTCGACGTTAGCTCAAGAATCCCGATCACCCCAAATATTTGTCTATAAATAGGAGCTGGGGATTAAGTTATTTTTCACATCACTTCCATCTCACTTCATATCTTTACCCGAAAAAGAGTAGCTCGGGAGCTCGGGAAAGAGTAGCTCGGGAATTTGGGAAGGAATAGCTCGGGAAGGAAGAGCTCGAGGTCGGACCAAGAGGCCAAGTCGGGTTGGGTCGGGTCAAGCTTGAGACCAAGTCGGGTCGGGAGTTGACCTAGGACAGCTAGGGGTTGTCTTTTTTCCAGCTTAGTTCAGACTTCGGTGTTAGGTACATACACATTGACTGAGATTGCCAGCGAGTATACATGTTTATATGTTGCATTTATTTGGCATTATTATGTGGCATGATGTATGTTTTACCGCTTTCTATATTCATATATCATGTGCACATACACGTTGAGCCTATACCTTGTTATACCTGATTATAGAGCCGCTCAGCTCTATACTCGATAGTCTATCACTGAGAGTACCGCGACGGCGGGGACATGTATGTCTGACTACTCTGGTATATTAGACGAGTGTGGTTGCACCCAGAGGTTGATCCATGCGGTGGCAGCACTCATGTGGCGCCGGTACTGAGCATGACTTTTCAGATGACCATTTACCAGTCATCATGTTGCATGCATCATATACATATGTTTACTCATGTTTATGTACTGGGCGTTAGCGCTCACGTCCTAGTTGTTATCTTGGACACCCATTCCACGGGGCAGGTCGCAGGATGGACGGAGCCGGTAGCTCGAGGCAGGATTAGGAAGCCAGAGCTTTTCAGGGGATTTTATACAGCATGATTTGTTTAGCTGTATAAATGTTTTAGACAGTTTATTTTAAGCATTTCAATATGATTGTATCACTACAGATTTAAGCCTGAATATGTTTTCCTAAGCTGTTATGTAAATTATGGATTATGTTTCCGTACGTTTTTACTCTATTAAGAATTTTGCTGTATTAAGTTTAATGCATGCTATTAGTTGCCAGTTAGTAGGTGATTCCATGCAGCGTCACTACATTTTTGGTATTAGAGCATGCATGGATTTTGGGATTAGTACTTGGGATTTACTCTCATCTTAAGTAATTATTGCGCATTTGGGATTTTAATGTGCAATTCTTTTCAGGATATGGCTGACAAGAGTCATGGTAGTGTTGGCCAGGGAGGTGGTCATCATCATCGTCACCATCGCCATCAGGATGATCGACATCGTCCTCATGAGGGTAGACATCATTACTCTATTAATAAGTTCATGCAAGTAGGACCGAAACCCTTGGTGGGAGGTGAGAATCCTGAACAAGCAAGAGGTTGGATGTCTAAACTCGAGAGTGCGTTTTGAGCTTTCGATTGCACTGAGAAGCAGAAACTGGAAGTTCTAGAATTCGTTCTAGAGGATCTAGCACGCTTATGGTGGGATGCCAAAGCTACTTAGGCACGTACTGAGAGAAGTCAGGTGACTTGGGGGGATTTCTGTCAGCAGTTTCAGAAACTGTATTTTCCTCCAGCTGTTCGTCAGGCACGATCTATGGAGTTGCTGACTCTTAGGCAAGGATCAATGACTATTGATCAATATCAGCAACGATTTCTTGATCTGCTACCTTTTAGTCCTCATATCAATGACAGTGATGCGTCCAAGTATGATATCTTTCTGCAAGGCCTGAATCAAGATATCTACTCACAAGTTGTCGTATGTGATAATCTGACATCTTATGAGACTTTGGTGAACCGTTGCCGTCTAGTGGAGAACAGCAATAGGCGGGCACTGTTGATGATGCCAGGACAGCCTAGTGGATCTCTTGGGCCTAGGGCTCAATCTGTTGTGCAATCTGGACCTATGGCTTCTTCTACTACTACTACTACTTCGTCTGGTTCTCGTGGTTCACGAGGTACTTTCCGTTTCGGGAAAAAGAAGAAGAAGGAGGAATTTTGCAGCCACTGTGGTGGAAAGCATCCTGCGGCTTCGTGTCGGAAGGCTACTGGTGCTTGTTATATTTGTGGTGAGCAGGGACATCTGCGGAGAGATTGTCCTCAGCGCATGGGTTTTGCTAGTGGATCGGGATCACAGGTTGGATCTCAGGCTTCTACTTTTCCACGTTAGCAGACAGCACCACAGAGTTCTTCTAGTTACCGTCCACAGACTCAAGGGCAGGTATTCGCTCTATCTCAGGAGCAGGCTACGAAGGGAAGCGATCGCATGTTGGCAGGTACCTTTCTGTTATGTGGTATTCCTGCACTTGTCTTAATTGATACTGGAGCGTCGCATTCCTTTATTTCTAGTCGTTTTGTTAAGAGACATAGATTACCTTATGTATCATTAGATATGGATTTAGTTGTATCTACTTCGCTGGAGCAGGAGGTAGTAACTAAGCGTCTAGTGATGGGTTGCCTTCTAGAGTTTGAGGGTAATGTGTTATCGGCTAATCTGATGATATTAGCGATGGCAGATTTTGATTGTATTTTGGGAATAGATATGATGACTTTGCATCACGCTACTGTGGATTGTTATCAGCGTCTGGTACAGTTTCATCCGGATGAGGATGATAGCTGGTACTTTTATGGTGAGGGTGCGCGACCTCCGATACCACTTGTATCGGCTCTAAAGGCATGTCATGTCTTGGAGTCAGGTGGGGAGGGCTACCTCATTTATGCAGTTGATATGTCCACGAGTAGTCCGGGTATCGATCAGCTACCGGTTGTCAGCGAGTTTTCAGATGTATTCCCTATTGAGATTCCTGGTTTTCCTCCGGTTTGAGAGATTGAATTTGGTATTGATCTAGTACCAGGAACTACGCCTATATCCCGAGCACCTTATCGTCTAGCACCGTCAGAGATGAGGGAATTGAAACAGCAGTTGCAGGATCTTCTTGATAAGGGATATATTCGTCCGAGTGTTTCTCCGTGGGGAGCACCTGTTTTGTTTGTCAAGAAGAAGGATGGATCGATGCGATTATGTATTGATTACAGGCAGCTGAATCGTGTCACCATCAAGAATAAGTATCCTTTGCCACGAATTGATGATTTTTTCGATCAATTACAGGGTACTTCTGTTTACTCCAAGATAGATCTGAGATCGGGATACCAACAGATGCGGGTACGAGACTCAAATATTTCTACGACTGCTTTCAGAACCACATACGGGCATTATGAATTTCTGGTGATGCCATTCGGTTTGACGAATGCATCGGCAGTCTTTATGAATCTGATGAATCAGGTATTTCGAGAATATCTGGATAGATTTGTCATTGTCTTCATTGATGATATTCTTGTCTATTCTCATGACAAGGATGAGCATGCACAACATCTGAGGATTGTGTTGCAGACGTTACGAGATAAGCAGCTGTATGCGAAATTGAGCAAGTGTGAATTCTGGCTTGATCGGGTAGTGTTTCTCGGTCATGTGATTTCTAGTGAAGGAATATCTGTTGATCCTAGTAAGATAGAGGCAGTGCTGAACTGGTCTCGTCCGACGACGGTTGCTGAAATTCGTAGTTTCTTGGGTCTAGCGGGTTATTACCGTCGGTTCATCGAGAATTTTGCACAGTTGGCCAGGCCTTTGACTCAGCTTACTCGGAAAGATGTTTCCTTCATATGGTCCTCGGATTGTGAGGAGTCATTTCACGAGCTGCATAGACGTCTTACTACTGCACCTGTGCTAGCTCTACCTTCTGGATCGGGAGGTTATGTTGTCTATACTGATGCCTCTGGTCAGGGGTTAGGATGTGTTCTGACATAGCATGGACATGTTATTGCCTATGCTTCTCGACAGTTGAAGACACATGAGAATAATTATCCAGTACATGATCTCGAGTTAGCCACTATTGTATTTGCTCTCAAGATTTGGAGACATTATCTTTATGGCGAGAAATTTGAGATATTCACGGATCACAAGAGTTTGAAGTATTTATTCACCCAGGCAGAGTTGAATATGCGATAGAGACGCTGGATGGATCTTTTGAAGGATTATGATTGCGAAATCAAATATCATCCAGGTTCTGCTAATCTTACTGCTGATGCCTTGAGTCGGCAGGTGAGATTTTCTGCACTTCAGACTAGTGAAGTATCTCGTATGATTCAAGAGTGCTGTTCATTGAGTTTTACGCTCAAGCATAAAAAAGGGAGGAATGAGATTCGATTGTATACTATTCTATCTGAGTCAGCATTGTATTCTCGGATCAGAGATGCTCAGATATCTGATGATAAGACTCAGCGTTTGGCACGTCTAGCCAATGGAGTTAATACATCTGGATTCCATTATCAGGTAGATGGTTTATTATGCTTATCGAATCGAGTGGTTGTACCTGATGTTGCGGAGCTCAGAAACGATATTCTTTCTCAAGCTCACAGGAGTCGATTGTCTATTCATCCTGAAAGCATGAAAATGTATAAGGACTTGCGAACTAGATTTTGGTGGAAAGGGATGAAGCGGAGTGTATATCAATTTGTTTCAAGACGTTTGTTTTGTCAACGGGCCAAGGATGAACACCGACGACCAGGTGGATTACTGCAGAATCTTGAGATTCCCAAATGGAAGTGGGAGCACGTGACTATGGATTTTGTTACCCACTTGCCTATGACGTCACGTCAGTGTGATGCTATCTGGGTCATTGTTGACCATCTGACAAAATCAGCACATTTCATTCCTTACAACCGGGAGTATTCTTATGATCGCATGGCATGCTTATATGTCCAAGAGATAGTGCGATTGCATGGAATTCCAGTGAGCATAGTCAGTGATAGAGACCCGCGATTTACCTCACATTTTTGGGGTAGTTTTCAGCAGGCGTTGGGTACCACTCTAAGTTTAAGTACTGCATATCATCCGGAGACTGACGGGCAGTCAGAACGGACGATTCGTACATTGGAGGATATGCTACGTTCTTCTGTCATGGACTTTGGTTTATCTTGGCAGGATCAGTTACCTTTGATCGAATTTGCTTACAATAACAGTTATCATCGTAGTATTGATATGGCACCTTTCGAGGCATTGTATGGTCGACGGTGTCGTACTCTATTATTCTGGAATGAAGTAGGAGAACGACAAGTCGAGGGTCCTGAGTTGGTGCAGCAGATTGTAGATAAGGTAGATTTGATCAAGCGGAGAATCAAAACTGCTCAAGATAGACAAACTAGTTATGTTAATATTCATCGCAGGCCATTGCAGTTTGAGCCTGGTGAATATGTGTTCTTGCGAGTATCACCTTTCAGGAAGGTGATGAGATTCGGTGTGAAAGGCAAGTTGTCATCTCGTTTCATTGGACCTTTCCAGATACTGGAGAAGATCGAAGATGTTGCTTATCGTTTGGCGTTACCGCCATATCTTTCTAGTATACATGATGTTTTTCATGTGTCGTTACTTCGATAGTATATATCTGATGAATCTCATATTATCCAGCTTACAGATGTTCAGCTAGAGCCAGATCTGTCGTATGTTGAACGACCACTCCGTATCCTAGACAGGGAGGAGAAATTTCTTCGGAACAAGACTATACCACTTGTAATGGTACAATGGTAGCGCAGAGGAATTGAAGAAGCAACTTGGGAAACCGAGAGCCGTATGCGAGCGGAATACCCTGAGTTGTTTGCTTTATACTTTTGATTACCATGTAAAGATGTAATTACCGTTGTTGTAATAAGACATGGTTTTCTGTTTCATATTGTTATCTTAATTTGTCTTTAGATTTTATTTTGTGGACGAAATATCTAAAGGTGGGGAGAATGTAGTAACCCAGATTCCATTTTAAGATAATAATATGATAATCATGATTAAGGGTCCAGTCTAAACTGCTGAACTGTTGAGCTGCTGAACTGCAGCTGGGGAATATGAGAAGCTAGGGAAACATGAGCAGCTAGGGAATCTGCTGCTAGGGATTATATAGCTAGGGAATATGAGCAGCTAGGAAAACATGAGCAGCTAGGGAATCTGCTGCTAGGGAATATATATCTAGGGATTCTTTAGCTAGGGAATTCTCTTGCTAGGGATTCTACGGCTAGGGAATTCTGCTGTTAGCCTGTTAGGGAATTTCGTTACTAAGGAAGTTTGAAAAGCTGCTAGGGAATCCCGAACTGCTATTAAGGAATCCCGACCTGCTGTTAGGGAATCCCGAACTGCTATTAGGGAAGCCCGAACCCTCCAGGACAGGTAGGCAGGTGTGTGGACGCTTGCATGAATGACAGTTGGCGCCTAAGCATGAGCTGTCAATAATGGTAGTGAATCAGCTCAAGCATCTGATACGTGGCGTGCTTATAGGAGCTCGGACGTCTCGACGTCAGCTCAAGAATCCCGATCACCCCAAATATTTGTCTATAAATAGGAGCTGGGGATTCAGTTATTTTTCACATCACTTCCATCTCACTTCATATCTTTACCCGGAAAAGAGTAGCTCGGGAGCTCGGGAATTCGGGAAGGAATAGCTCGGGGTCGGACCAAGAGGCCAGGTCGGGTCGGGTCGGGCTTGAGACTAGGTCGGGTCGGGAGTTGACCTAGGACAGCTAGGAGTTGTCTTTTTTCCAACTTAGTTCAGACTTTGGTGTTAGGTACATACACATTGACTGAGATTGCCAGCGAGTATACATGTTTATATGTTGCATTTATTTGGCATTATTATGTGGCATGATGTATGTTTTACCGCTTTCTATATTCATCTATCATGTGCACATACACGTTGAGCCTATACCTTGTTATACCTGATTATAGAGCCGCTCAGCTCTATACTCGATAATCTGTCACTGAGAGTACCGCGACGGCGGGGACATGTATGTCTGACTACTCTGGTGTATTAGACGAGTGTGGTTGCACCCAGAGGTTGATCCGTGCGGTGGCAGCACTCATGTGGCGCCGGTACTGAGCATGACTTTTCAGATGACCATTTACCAGTCATCATGTTGCATGCATCATATACATATGTTTACTCATGTTTATGTACTGGGCATTAGCACTCACGTCCTAGTTGTTATCTTGGACGCCCATTCCACGGGGCAGGTCGCAGGATGGACGGAGCCGGTTGCTCGAGGCAGGATTAGGGAGCCAGAGCTTTTCAGGGGATTTTATACAGCATGATTTGTTTAGTTGTATAAATGTTTTAGACAGTTTATTTTAAACATTTCAATATGGTTGTATCACTACAGATTTAAGCCTGGATATGTTTTCCTAAGCTGTTATGTAAATTATGGATTATGTTTCCGTACATTTTTACTCTGTTAAGAATTTTGCTGTATTAAGTTTAATGCATACTATTAGTTGTCAGTTAGTAGGCGATTCCATGAGGGTCACTACAATACTTAAGTGTTCTTGGCTATTAATTGGCTGAAATTCATGAAGATTAATTAATTAGGATTGATTGTTGTTGAAACCAGGTGAAATCTGTACCTCTAGACCAATTTTCTCTGATTGATTATATCTGCAAGTTGTGTGCGTGCTATCAAAAACATCATGATTATTTTTATTTATTGCAAATTTCTCAAATATTGATTTTCTAGATAAAATTTAGACCATTTTAATTACAAGCACTGATTATTTTCAAATTACTCCCTGTGGGATCGATATCTGATTTTATCACTATATTAAAACTTGACACCCGTACGCTTGCGAGCATTTTTCATAACAAGTTTTTGGCGCCGTTGCCGGGGAGTAAATTTTGATTATTTTTTAGTCTTGTTACCAATTAGTCTAGATTTTAATTTAGAGTTTCTTTTATTTTATTTTAATTTACTAATTGATTTCTTCTTAATTTTTAATTGTAGTCTATGCAACGATCTCAAAGTGCGAATTCTTTACTGTTTGATCCGGAGATCGAGCGCACTGCACGTGCTTTAAGAAGAGCTAGAAGAGAAGAAATTGAGAGAATGGCTGAAGAAGAAGCACAACAAGCTCCCTTGGTTCCAATCAGAGATCACTTCAGGCCGACGATCCAGGCTCACTATTTTGAAATCGCTCGAGGAACTATCAACGCCAACAATTTTGAGCTGAAGCTGGCGTTGATTAACATGGTTCAATAGAACCAATTTAATGGGAGCGCCACTGCTGATCCTCACCTACACCTACGCACCTTCTTGGAAATAACTGATACGGTAAAAATTAATGGTGTGTCTGAGGATATTATTCGCTTACGCTTGTTTCCGTTTTCTCTCAGGGATCAAGCCAGAAGTTGGTTGCAATCGCTGCCGCTAGGAAGCATCACTACATGGGAGGGGATGGCAGAAAAATTTCTTGCAAAGTACTTTCCACCTGCCAAGTCCACCCAGTTGAAGATCAAAATCAGCACTTTCAGGCAGATGGACATTGAACAGCTATACGAGACGTGGGAAAGGTACAAAGAATTACTTAGACGTTGTCCTAACCACAATTTTGGAGATTGGGAACAAATCGAGTGGTTTTACAACGGACTGAATGTGCCTACAAGGATGAACGTGGATTCTGCTTCTGGAGGAACTATCTTTGCAAAGGACCCCGTACAGGCCTATGATATGCTGGAGCAGATGATGGTCAATAGTTTCCAATGGCCATCTGATCGTACGGGAGTCAAGAAGCCAGCTGGAGTGTATGCAATGGATCCTCTCACATCCATCACCGCTCAATTATCTGCACTGACTACACAGGTAGCTTCTTTGAATAAGATTAATGTTGCAGATTCAACGGGAGTCGAAGGATCTCAGTCCCTAGAATAAGTGAATTATATCAATCCTAATGGGTACCGAGGTTATGGAGCTTACAAAGGTAATCCTGTCCCTAATACTTATAACCCTAGTATGCGTAATCATGAAAACTTTTCTTATGCTAACAATAACAATGTGTTAAATCCTCCTCCGGGATACAACACAATTAAGGGTGAGGGTAAGCCTTCTTTGAAGGACATTGTTAGTACCTTTGTGCAGGAATCAAGTAAGAGGATGGCGAGAACTGAGTCTCACCTTGACAACTTGGAGATGCACATGGCCAACATGGGCGCAGTGTTGCAGTCCATGGAGACTAGCATTGGGCAGTTGGCGAACGCACAGAAGGATAATAACAGAGGCCAATTTCCGAGCAACACTGAGGTAAATCCCAAGGAGCAGTGCAATTCCATCGAGTTGAGGAGTGACAAAGAAGTTGGAGTCCAATAACCTGCTGTTGAAGAGGAGAAATTTGAGAAGGAAGTCGAAGAGAAGGAGCTTAAAACTGAGCCAAAACCAATGTACAAGCCTTCACTTTCCTACCCGCAGAGGTTCAAGAAGAAAGCGTTGGATGAGCAGTTCTCCAAATTCTTGGAGATTTTCAAGAAAATTCACATCAACATACCCTTTGCTGAAGCTTTGGAGCAAATGCCGAACTATGCGAAGTTCATCAAAGAGGTGATTTCCAAGAAGAGGAAGCTGCTAGAGAATGAAGTTGTCAATCTGACAGAAGAGTGCAGCCCGGTGCTTCAAAAGAAGATGCCACAAAAGCTTAAGGATCCAGGGAGTTTTACTATTCCTTGTTCTATTGGCTCTTCTTATTTTAATAATGCACTTTGTGATTTAGGGGCCAGGATTAACTTAATGCCATTATCTATTTACAGGGCCTTGGAGTTGGGCGAGATGAAATCCACTATGATTTCATTGCAGTTGGCGGATCGGAGCATTACATATCCACTAGAAATTGTTGAAGATGTTCTAGTCAAGGTGGATAAATTCATCTTCCCAGCGGATTTTGTGGTATTGGATATGGACGCAGATCATGGTGCTCCTTTGATTTTTGGGAGACCATTTTTGGCTACGGCAAATACCAAGATCGAAGTCAAAAAGGGTGAATTGTTGATGGGTGTGGAGTACGAACGAGTGATCTTCAACTTATTCACGAAAGCACCCAATCCACCCATAGAAGAATTGTGCTTAATTGAACCGATTTTGAAGTTAGAGAGCTGTCCAAGAGCCGATCTTGAGGTTGAATCCAAGAGTAAAGCGCCAAATTTATCGACGAAGAAAACCACGAAGAACAAGAAAGCAAAATTTAAAAGGCGGTTCGTAGAATTTATTTGGGGCGTGAAAGAGAAAGGGAAGATTTAACACCGGTGAAAGTCGGGCTGACGACTCTAAACCAAGCTCTTTTTGGGAGGCAACCCAAAATTTTTGTCTTATTTTTTTTATTTTTTTTAATTTTTTATTTTTTTTTTCAATTTCTACTTTAATTTTGTTTTTGTTCATTAGTTAATTTATGTTTTTTTTAAATACATTTTTGGGAATTTTGGAAGCCTTATATTATAAATTTTTTTATTTTTTTTAGGAATTCAGATCTTTTGGCAGAGGCTTGTGCGCGCTCGCACACGAATGTCACGCGCCCGCCTCATCTCTATGCATCTAACAACGCAAACCACCCGCGCAATCTCATGCGCTATCGCGCAACTCAAGCGCGCAGAATCCTGCGCTAACTCACATCTAAAGGGTGCGACTTCAAGCGCTATCGCGCTTCACATCCCTGCAATGAATAGCGCTATCACGCAGCAACTCAAAGGAAGGGCGCTACTCAACAGCGCTTTAACCATGCGCCAATGAGCTTTCCCAGCTGACCCCATCATGCGCGATAGCGCCAACAAAGGGAGCCTCCTCTTACGCTAACCTTCATCAAGGGCGCAGCAAATCAAGCGCAAACGCGCACCACACAAGCCAAGAGTGCTTCCTACAAGCAGCACTCCTAGCATAACCCCATGAACTATAGAACACCAGCGCTATCGCACAATATCCTAGCTACACAGCAGTGCACACATACACGTAAATCAGCAGCACAACTTATCAGCAATTCCATGTGCAATCACGCTGCCAAAGGGCATCCAACCCGAGCCATGCCTTGATCAATTGAGCTTCTGAAGAGCACTATATTAGCATGCTGATATTGTAGATGTTGCGACGTCTTTTCATGGTAGCATGCTGAAGTGTTAATGAAGATTCGGATGAATTTTATAACGCCGAGTACTGATGCTCGGTGTCGAAGGTGCGTGTCCCTTGTTCTTTTTTAGTTTTTAATCATTAGAGACAATGATTATATTAAGTTTGGGGGGGTGAAATCATTGTTTGATTTAGTTGTTTGGTTGAAAGTTGATTAGTTGAATTTATTGTGCTTCATAGATAAAATTTATTTTTTGTTGAGTTTAGTTGTTGTTTTTGTTGAGTTGAGTTGTGAAAATAAGTCGAGAAAGAATTGGAAGCATGGCTGATGAAAAATTTTGTGCTATAACTGAAATCCATGATTTTCTACTTATCTGACAAATATTTTTGAAAAAAATGAAACCAATTGAATGAATAATTTCTTATATACTCTGTGATTAATACTTGAATCTGATTTTTGAGACATACAGACATAGATATGATTGAGGCATTGTTTGAAATTTTTGGGCCTAATTTTTATTGATTAAAATTTATCCTTAGTTGTCCATTTGAGCCTACACGTATATGAGTACATTGAGGTATAGAAAAATCTAAAATTTTTGTTGAAAATCATCGTTTACTGCTGATGATTATTCTTTTCTGCACTGATTAAATTTGTATGATTTAATTGTTGATTGAGACTTGTCTAGAACTATTTCGGACACTCTTCGAGGCGAAATACGGGCAAAACTGTGATTAGGAATAATTTAGGCAATTTTTTTGAATTCGTTTGAGCCTTTCAAGCTACCTAATTATATATTTTATCCTTAGTACCTTGTTTGAGCTTTATTTAAAATCAAATGGCATGCGTGTAAACGTGTGATTAAACCCCCATTCGTCATTATTTCAAGGTCCTACATTGACTACCTGAATAGCCTAAACACTAATTCCTATCTTTAAGGGAGTAATTTGAATGCTAAAATTTTATATGCTCCTAGTTTTATTTGTGAAAAATGGAATGGTGTGGTGGATGAATTGAAAAGTTGAAAAGAGGTAGTAGAAAAAAGAAAAAAAAATTGTGTTGAAAAAGGTTGTGAAAGATGAAGAATGAAGAAACAAAAATGAATTAATTGAAGTTAAGAAAAAAAGTGTAAATTTGTGAATGAAAAGGAGTTGAAGTTAGAATTAAGCATAAGTATCATTTACTCCTTATTTTTGAATTCTTATCCTTCATTTGTAGCCGTGAGCCAGGCCTTACATTACAAGCCGATTAAGTCTTATTGACCGAGTCTCAGTTGCCCAATATACTAGTGGAGAAGAGTTGCGAGAATTTAGTCTATGGACTGTTGATTGATGCTTTTAATGATTATGAATTTTGATCGAAACACGCACACACCATTATTCTTTGCATTTAACTGATTGTGAGTGTTTTTTATTTTTGATATCATTTAGTTGATCCTATTCTACCTTGAAAAGTCCTCATGATCAATGAATGTGTGAATTGAAGTTGGATAAGGGTGTTTTGAACGTGAGTTGCGGAGATTGTGAGTTTATGCGGTTATTTTGGTTATGATCGAAAACTTTCAAGTGTTAGTGGGTATAATAAGATTGGATTTGAAAATTTTTTGAAATCATTGCTGAGGCCATTGCTCCATAATATTTCTTAGCTATTCTTATGGGTTTGATAGAATGAGTTTTTTTAGAATTTAGTGGTTTTTATTTGTTTTGCTCGGGACTAGCAAAAGTCTAAGTTTGGGGGTATTTGATAAGTGTATTTTATACACTTAATTTATATATGATTTTAATTGTTAAATATTTGTTTTCGAGAAGATTTATGTCTGGGTTTTGTTGTGTTTTGTGTTTGTAGGAGATTATAGAGAATTATTTGGATAAGAGAAGAAAATGAGAATTTATGGAAAAGAAGAATTAAAACAGGAGAAAAAAAAGAAAATAAAAAGGAAAAAGAAAAGAAGAACAGGAGAAGAAAGAAACGGGTAAAGCAATTGGGCTTTCTTACTGGGCCTTAATATTGTTAGCGCTTGATGAAGCGCTAAAGAATAGGAGAGGAAGAGCTATCGCGCATCTTTCTGGAAGATTTGAAGACTGAAGGCAGAAAGTCATACGCGCCCGCCTGGCTACGTGAAGCGCCCGCCCCGTCGCTGTATCTGATGTTTTAATAATTTCGGGAAATTATTCTATTGGGCTTTTGAGTGGGCTTTTTCCATGCCATATAAAAGGGAATTTATGTCTGATTGTAAAAAAAAAAGAGCCGCCACACACCACACGCATATCAGAGAAATATTTGATCGTGTGATTTCTGAAGATTTCTGGAGGATTTTGTGCTTTAATTGAAAAACGAAGATGGAGTTCGATCGACCGGACACGGCGTCGACGACGGATTTTTTTCTTTTATATTTTATTTAATTCTGAATTTATGTTTCGATTTTTGAACATGTTTTGTTTTATTCAGAATTTTATTATGAACTAAATTTTTAGAGTCTAGAGGTCGGATGGAACCCGGTGTAGACGCTTTCATGAATTTTTGATTTTATTTAATTGAGTTTCTTCTAGATTAATTTTTTTTTCTAGAATTGATTGTCTTTTCAAGTATCTGATCAATAATTGATTTGTAATATTTATTTGAAATCTGGCAATCGGGAGAGGAGATTTTGATGGAACCTGGTGTAGACGCTTTCATGAATACACTGTTAATTATTTATATCGCTCGGAAGAGTGTATAATTTTAACAGAGCTTTTAAAAAGAACATTATTTTGAATTGATCACTGCAAGTAGATTCTTAATAGGGATATTGGAATTGAATTGTAGTTGATATATTTTATTCGGCACTCGGGAGAGGGAATAATACACTTAAGTGTTCTTGGCTATTAATTGACTGGAATTCATGAAGATTAATTAATTAGGATTGATTGTTGTTGAAACCAGGTTAAATCTATACATCTAGAACAATTTTCTATGATTGATTATATCTGCAAGTTTTGTGCGTGCTATCAAAAACATCCTGATTATTTTTATTTATTGCAAATTTCTCAAATATTGATTTTCTAGATAAAGTTTAGACTATTTTAATTACAAGCACTGATTATTTTCAAATTACTCCCTGTGGGATCGATATCTGATTTTATCACCATATTAAAACTTTACACTCGTACGCTTGCGAGAATTTTTCACAACATGGCAACTAGATTCTCTTGAGGAGAAATTCGGACTTTGTTGTGTCAGCACAGTGTTGGGATTGGTGTTTCCTGACTAAAGGTGTTGAGCACCGAGAACTTTTGGAACCATTAGATGTTTAGATCTAGTTTGGTGATTCGACGAATGGAATAAACCAGTCAGGTTATGATTTGGTCTTTGTCAGTCTAAAATTTTCCTTGGGATGATGATCTCGATCGAGCGAGTGTTGGTATCCTTCGTGATTAGTGAGATCGTGGTCAGAGTGGAAGATGTATCGGTATTGTGATACATTGCTGCCAGAGGAGTTCGACTGTCGACCTTGTAGCGCAGTGATCTTCAGTAGGAAGAATGTTAATGCGGTTCAGCATTAATGGAGCTTGCAGGGAATTTGACAAGAGTGTGAGTGTGTTGGGAGCTATTTCGACCAGACACTCAAGCTAGGGTTTTCAGTACGTTCTCGAGGTTTATCCTAGATTTCAAGGACGAAATCTTCTAAGGGGGGGAGAATGTAGTGACCCGTATCCGTAATTATCGATTAATGAGTATGTTAATCATGTGATCATGTTTGGATTAAGTAAAACATGATTAAGACAATTTCAAATGGGTTAAAGGAGTTCAAAAATGGATTCAGGACACTAAAAAATGGTGGGTAAGGTTCAGGAGGTTCGTACACTCCGAACTGAGTTCGGAGGATCCGAACATGGACGGAGCCAAGGATCGGAGGCCCGATGAGTTCAGACGATCCGAAGATCGTTCGGACGATCCGAACAGTAGCCCAGCCAGCTGTCCTAAATTAATATGTCATCGGTGACATCATGAGGGTGAGTTCGGACGATCCGAAGTTCCAAACGGACGGTCCGAAGTGCTTCAGGTGACACTTGTCATGCATGCAGAGTTCGGATGGTTCGAAGTCAAGATCGGATGGTGCAAACCCTCGCTTATATATAGAGAGCCGAGGAGCTCATTTGAGACTTGCACCAACTTCCTCTCCTTTGCCCACGTGGCTCTATTTTGGGGCTTTGGGTACTCTTATTTTAGAGTTGGAGTAGGAAATATATTTTTGTATAGTCAGACAGTGTCTGACATAGTAGCGGAGCAGTGCTCGTGTAGTGGAGCCATGCTCAAGGCTGTGGAGCTGCAGCAGGGGTGTGCCCCTAGTTGCGGGATAGTCGCCATCAGTAGGCTGACGACGGACGTAGGTATAGCTATGGTCTCCTTAAATTATTTAGGAGTGTTCAATAACTTAGTTAAGGCTTTTAGAGCATAATTAATGATGCATGGGTATTTGCATTGTAGAGTTGATGATAAGCTTGGAACCTAGAGTGGGACTGCTAGGACTGCCTGTAACAAGGTACGTAAGTACTGACTGAGATAGCCAGCGGGTTTTGCATGCTTATATGTTGCATTTGTGTGTCATATTATTATGCAGCATGTGCTTATCATATTGTGTCTGCCCATCTTTTGAGATGAGTCATGTAGGGCCGCTCAGCCCTGTTTGGACCGTTGATGTCTAGTGTTTTGCTACCGAGGGGTATGGGCTGGTACAAGCATCTGGGGGACATGGTCCACATCCTGTAGGAATGAGCAGTGTACGCAGGGTTTGCTCCCCGGGTTGTACCACTCATGTCCTAGGCGCCATTACTGAGCAGTTGTATACAGTTATCCCAGATATGGATACCTTGTCATGTGCATGCATCATATTTTTATGTTTTACCAGTGCTTTTGTATTGAGCTTAGAGCTCACGTCCAGTCTTTTTTGTATATCTGGACACCCCATTCGACGGGGCAGGTGTAGGTGCAGGATCGAGCACCAGGAGCTTGGAGTAGCCAGTGACCAGTGAAGACAGCAGGATTAGCTGTAGGTTTTGCCCTTTAGGCTTATTTATTCGATTGGGTAGTATAATCGAATTTGTTTAATCGGTTGTATTCTGCCGGTCTGCTTTTATTTAAGTCTTCCGCAGTGATTTATTTTAATGCATGCTTAATTATACTCTTAACTCTGATTAGGTAGTGGATCTGGGTTGGGTCGCTACAGACCTTATCCTTATGATCCAAGATACGAATAGGTCTCTCAACATAGGTCAAATCCGTATCCACCTGAACTTCACACGGCTACAAAATATGAGAGTGATCTGTCACATACCGTCGCAACAGAGATACATTGAACATGTTGTGAATACTGGACAGATACGGTGGCAAGGCTAGCCGATACGCTAAATCGCCAATTTCTCCAAGATCTCAAACGGACCGATAAATCTGGGAGACAACTTTTCCTTAAGTCCAAATCTGAGAATCCTACGGAAAGTTGAAACTCTCAGAAACAATTTCTCCCCAACATCAAACTGCAAAGGCCTACGCTTAGTATTAGCATAGCTGGCCTGACGATCATGTGCAGTCTTAATCTGTTTCTTAATCTGATCAACAACATCTGCTGTCTGCTGGACTAACTCCGGTCCCTCAGCCTGTCTCTCCCCCCCTTCTTCCCAAAAGAGTGGAGTGCAAAAACGTCGTCCGTACGACGCCCCAAAAGGTGCCATCCCAATGCTACGATGATAGATGTTGTTGTACGCGAACTGAATCAATGGAAAATGATCCTGCCAGGCTGAACCAAAATCAATAACGCATGCTCGAAGCATATCCTCCAAAGTACGGATAGTGCGCTCTGACTGAGCATCTGTCTCCGGATGATAGGCAGTACTCAAACTGAGAGTAGTGCCCATCGCACGCTGAACACTCCCCCAGAATCTAGAAGTAAACCTGGGGTCTCGATCGCTGACAATGCTCACAGGCACTCCACGAAGTCTAACAATCTCCTGAATGTACAACCGAGCCATACGATCCACATTGTACTCTCGGCTATAGGAAATGAAATGAGCTGACTTGGTGAGTCGATTCACCACAACCCAGATAGTATCACAGTTCCTCGAGGATACCGGAAAATGGGTCACAAAATCCATCGTGATAAACTCCCATTTTCATTCAGGAATAGGCAGGCTGTGAAGCAAACCTCCAGGTCGTCGGTGCTCTGCCTTGACCTACTGATAGACCAAGCATTTTTAAACATACTGATACACATTGCGTTTCACTCCCTTCCACCAAAACCGAGTACGTAGATCTTTGTACATCTTGTTACTCCCTGGAAGAATACTCAACTTAGTGCGATGTGCCTGAGACAAGATCTTCTCTCGCAACTCTTCATCCTCCGGAATCACAAGCCTACCAGACAAACACAGAAAACCATCTGACTGATAGTGAAATCCAGACATGCTACCCTCGTTGGCTAGACGAGCCAAACGCTGGGTCTTCGGATCAGACATCTGAGCATCCCGAATCCGCGAATACAAGGCTGGCTCAGATAATATCGCAAACATCTGGATACTCTGCATACCTTTTGTAGCGACCCGACCCGGATCCACTACCTAATCAGAGTTAAGAGCATAATTAAGCATGCATTAAATAAAATCGCTGCGGAAGACTTAAATACAAGCAGACCGGCAGAATACAACCGGCTAACAAACTCGATTTATACAACCCAATCGAATTACTTAGATAAAAACCTATAGCTAAATATTGTTGTCTTCAAGGTCGTTGGTTCCTCCAGGCTCCTGGTGCTCAATCCTGCACCTACACCTGCCCCGTCGAATAGGGTATCCAGATACACAGAAAATAGTGGACGTGAGCTCTAAGCTCAATACGAAAGCACGGATAAACATACAAATATGATGCATGCAAATGACAGGGTATCCATATCTGGGATAACTGTATACAACTACTCAGACGGGCGCCTAGGATATAAGCTCGTCACATCGGGGTAGCTAACCACTGTGTGCGACCACTCATTCTCGAATCACGGACGCGGACCACGAAGTTCTCTAGGTATCAGTACCTAAGGGTACTCGATATCAAACGCCCTAACAGGGCTGAGCAACCCTAACTGGCTCATCTCAAAAGATATACAGATGTACAGGCACAAGATGATATGCACATGCCGCATAACAATAATAACATGCAAACACATAAATGCAACATATAAGCAAGCATATCCGCTGGCAATCTCAGTCAGTACTTACGTACCTTTCTAAGGCAGTCCTAGTAGTCGCACTCTAGGTTCCAGGCCTATCATCAAGTCTACAATGCAAATACCCATGCATCATTCAATAAGCTCAAAAACCTTAACTAAGCTATTGCATACTCCTAAATAATCTAAGCTAACTGCAGCTCCACAGTCTCAAGCACTACTCCGCTACACGAGCACGGCTCAGCTACTATGTCAGACACTGTCTGACTATACTAAAACAAATATTCTACTCCAACTCTAAAATAAGAGTACCCAAAGCCCTAAAATAGAGCCACGAGGGCGAAGGAGAGAATTCGAAATTGGCAAAAAATGAAGGCCTCGGACCTCATATTTATAGGCAGCGATCGGAACCTCCGATACTCGATCGGAACTTCCGATCCTTGATCGGAACGTCCGATCCTGCCATCGGAGCTTCCGAACATCCTTATCTGCCACGTGTCAAAATCTCACTGGTTGACTTCGGATAGGGGTGATCGGAACGTCCGATCCTATTTGGAGCTTCCGATCAACCACACGTCATAGATGACGTAATTCAATCGGAGCTTCCGATCGTTCATCGGAGCTTCCGATCACCTTCGGAGCTCCTGATCCTAACTTTGGAGCTTCTGATCTGCCTGACCCTCCGGACCATTTCTGATCATTTTGGGTCTATTCCCGAGCTCCGTTATTCCATTTAGAAGTCCCCTTAATCACGTTTTACTAAATCTAACATGATCACACAATAATTACTCGTTATCGTTAATTCTGGATACGGGCTACTACACCTTTCTTGTGTTTGAAGGTATACCCTGAAGAACAACAATCCTCGATTGCACTAGACATCGAACAAGTCTGCAGTGCGGATAGTCGCACCTTGTGACTTAAGGCATCAGCGGTGAGATTAGCAGCTCCCGGATGGTACTTAATCTCGCAATCATAGTCCTTAAGCAAGTCCATCCAACGTCTCTGCCTCATGTTCAAGTCCGCCTGAGTGAACAAATACTTGAGACTCTTGTGGTCGGTGAAGATCTCAAATTTCTCGCCATACAGATAATGACGCCAAATCTTCAAAGCAAACACAATGGCGGCCAACTCCAAATCATGAACTGGATAATTGTATTCGTGCAACTTCAACTGTCTAGAAGCGTATGCGATCACATGCCCATTCTGAGTAAGGACACAACCTAACCCCTGAAGAGAAGCATCTGTGTAAACCACATACCCTCCAGATCCTGACGGTAATGCTAACACCGGTGCAGAAGTCAACCGCCGTCAAAGCTCACAAAAATTCTCCTCACACTCTGAGGACCACTTGAAATCAACACCCTTGCGGGTAAGCTGCGACAAAGGTCGAGCTAGCTGAGAGAAGTTCAAAATGAAGCGACGATAATATCCTGCTAGACCCAGAAAACTACGGATCTCAGCAACCGTCGTCGGACGCGACCAATTAATCACAGCCTCAATATTGCTCGGATCGACAAAAATCCTTTCCCTGGATATGATATGGCCGAGAAAGACCACTCGATCTATCCAAAACTCACACTTGCTCAGTTTGGCGTACAACTGCTCATCCCGAAGAGTCTGCAGTATCAACCGCAAGTGAGAAACATGCTCGTCCGCATTACGCAAGTACACCATAATGTCGTCAATGAAGACCACGACAAACTTTTCCAAATACTCTCTGAAGACACGGTTCATCAGATCCATAAATATAGCTGGTGCGTTAGTCAATCCAAATGGCATCACTAAAAACTCGTAATGCCCATAGCGAGTACGGAATGCAGTCTTGGCTATGTCCTGATCTCGAACTCTCATCTGATGATATCCAGATCTCAAGTCAATCTTGGAGTAAACTAAAGTACCCTGCAACTGATCAAACAAGTCATCAATACAAGGCAAAGGATACTTGTTCTTCACAGTAACTCGGTTCAGCTGTCGGTAGTCAATGCACAACCGCATAGACCCATCCTTCTTCTTCACAAAGAGTACAGGAGCTCCCCAAGGAGATACACTAGGACAAATATACCCCTTGTTCAATAGATCATGTAACTGATTCTTCAACTCTCGCATCTCTGAAGGAGCCAGATGATACGGTGCTCGAGAAATAGGCGAAGTACCCGGCATCAACTCTATGCCAAACTCGACTTCCCTAGCAGGAGGAAAACCCGGAATCTCATCTGGAAATACACCTGGGAATTCATCCACAATAGGAATACTCTCTATCCAAACGCTCTCAGTGGACAAATCAATTGCATAGATGAGGTAACCTTCCCCGCCAGACTCTAGAGCTCGACAGGCTCTCAAAGATGATACCAAGGGCATCGGGGGTCGCGCTCCCTCACCATAGAAAAACCAGCTATCACTCCCATCCGGATGAAAGCGTACTAATCCCCGATAGTAGCCCACTGAAGCTCGATAGGTAGTCAGCATGTCTATCCCCAGAATACAATCAAAGTCATCCATCGAAAGAACAAAGAGATTCGCTATCAAAATGTTCCCTTCTAACTCTAAAGGGCAACCCATCACTAGACGCTTAGCCAAAGCAGATTGGCCCGTCGGAGTAGAAACAGAAACTACTACGTCTAGTGTAATGCATGGTAACTTATGCCTCTTAACAAAACGTGCAGAAATGAAGGAATGAGATGCACCAGTGTCAATAAGTACAAGAGCAGTTATGCCATATAACAGAAATGTACCTGCGATGACCTTCTCATTCTCCTCCACTGCCTGATCATGCCTCAAGGCAAACACCTGGCCAGAAGCCCGCGGCTTCAAGTGAGAACTCCCAGCAGACTGTCCCTGCGACCTCTGCTGAATGGTAGCCTGAGAACCCGATACTGAACTAGAACCGCCTCCCCCAGATAGTGGACAATCCCTCCGGAGATGACCCACCTCTCCACAACGGAAACAAGCTCCAGAAGCTTTAAGGCATCTGTCGGTCAGATGGTTATTCCCAAAATGATCGCACTTCTCCTTCTTCCCAAAACGAACAACACCAGCGGAACCAGAGGAAGAAGAAGTAGATCCGGACTTCTTGAAAGACTGAGCACGGGGACCCAAAGAACTCGCAGGCCTAAACTGAGAGAAAGACCTGTTACGCCAAATGTCAACGGCTCACCAAGCCCTCGTAGGTCATATCATCACCGACATCCACACGGTCATGAATCTCCGGGTTAAGACCCTGAAGGAACAGATTTTACTTCATCTCGGAACTATCAGCGATCTCGGGGAAATAGGATAACAGATCAAAGAACTTTTGCTGATACTCCTCAATAGACATGGTTCCCTGACGTAAACTCAGTAGCTCACCCGCCTTTATCTGACAGAGTGCAGGAGAAAAATACAGCTTCTGAAAAGCTGTGCGGAACTCGGCCCAAGTGGCAACTCCTCTCGCTGCAATAAAGGGTGCAGAAGTGAATCTCCACCACTTTCGGGCTCGCCCATCCAGAAGATAAACAAGAGTCTCCATCTTCTGATCCTCTGTATAGTGAAATGTCTGAAAAGTCATCTCCATACGATCTAGCCATTTCTTCGCATCCTTCGGAGACTTGCCTCCAACCAAGGGCTTAGGACCCATCTGTAAGAATCGGCGCACTCTGAAATGCTGATCATCATGGCGATGATGATGGCGTTCCCAACGATGCTCCCGGTCGGCATCGCCCCAACGTCCACCAATACTGCCATGGCTACTCTGATCATCACAATCTGCCATCTACAAAAATTACCTCACGGTTATATTTGTTGGAAAACTGGCGAGTTCCCAGACCAATTACGATTGATACCCGGTGCAGCGGAAGTTTAAAATTTTTTCATGGAACGTTTCCATGGTATGGGTATCAACCGTTCATCGATTGAATTACGTGTGTGTAAAATTTAAATAACAATTAAATAAATTTTACCTCAAATCTCGCAACGAGATTAATGGACACCAACAGAACAATTCTGCTCTTGTTGTCTCTCCCTGGAACCGATGAACGCCTTCAATCAGGTCCACGAACAGAGGTTTAATCCCTCTGATAGATTGCACTAGAAAATCTATCAGAAGTTTTCTGCGAAGAGAATCCACGAATTTGATTCGTTATTCCTTACTGCGATTCAAAATCACAGACCGGAAAATCTCGGGCAGAGGTAGGGAGGGTTCGGCCGAATTGTGAGAGAATAGGGGCTAGGGTTTTTCGAATTTTGTCTCTCAAAATAATGACCTGTTGTGTGTAATTTCTGTACTGAAATAACTTATTTATAATGCAGGCCACTAACACCTTAGGGCCCATTAGTCATAAGCTGGGGCCCGACAAGCAAAGCCCGCTCGTTCAGAAATTAATATAAAATTCATCGTGACTCCGATTGATGAAACGATTTCACCAATGTGCACAGAAACCATTTCTGCACGTTTTAAAGTCAAAATAAATTTTCCTGAATCCGAATTCAGTGGTTTCCAAAAATGTCCATCCCTATGTCATTTTAGGAAATCCTACTCCCTTACTCTTATTTTAAGAAGTCCAACTCCTTAGTTCATTAAATTTAACTCTTTAAATTTAACTATCTCAACGGGGATTAAAACTCCATTACACTGTGTGACCCTCAATGGTTCAGGGATACAGCTAGCCGTGGGCTCACAACTCCTTGTGACTCGGAACAACACTTTCCGACTTGCCCAACGAATCATGGTAAAGCGCCTAGCAACATCGCCCCATGATTCCCTAGGTATCACTGATAGTGCCTACAAGAACCAGTAGATTTTGGTTAACGTACAGTACGGTCCCTTCATCCATATATCCCGATCGAATCAACAACCATTGGTATATCGAGAGTCGCTCAAGATTCGATAACTATGCAATGCATCTTGAAGATCAAATTAGTGACATCGCATGTGCTACTAAGAAACCATTTCTTAAATCACATCAAGTACTCTGGCCAGAGATTTGTCACACTAATATCTCCTCAGATCGCATAGGATATCCACACTCGCAAGTATGTGGTGAATCCTTGACAACAATGCATTGACTCCTATATGTGTCGTAACTGTACCCAATCTCGACACCTGATGACCCCCTCAGAGTCGGTAAACGAGTCAAAGCACAGTACTAGCATATAGAGTCTCCATGATGTTTCAAGTCGTAAGGACTAATGGTGTACAACCAAAACCGCGGACTTTTTCCACTCGATAAGTGATAACCACTTGGAAAGTCCGGATAGGGTAGTTCGATTATTCATCCTATGAAAAATCCATTTGCATGCTTCGAACATCTCCATGTTCCCTACCAATGAAACGTGGTACTCCGCATCGCAAATGCTAGTCTCAAACTCGAGCGATCCTTATCCTTATTTTCGGACGGCTCAATCGACTAGGAACGGTTTTAGAATATACAGTGACTATAAGATGTATTTCATGATAGACATCTCCATGTTCTACCACATCTTACATACACTATAGTATATTCAAGGTCTTTATCAAAACAACAATAGTATATCACAATATAACAATATGAAGTAATATAAAGTCATTGCCATAAAAGTGTAAATAATATTAAACAAAAGATTGTTTATACAAAGAGTCAACAAAGCCCATAGCCACACAGTTGGCTCACTGGGCACCCACTCTTACAATCTCCCACTTGCCCTATAGCCAACTAGTCATACTACGTAGACCCATTGCTTCGCGATGTTTGTCAAACAATGGTCCTGGCAAAGGCTTAGTAAGTGGATCAGCGATATTGTCTGCAGAGGCCACTCGTTCGACACTGATGTCTCCTCTTTCCACAATCTCCCGGATTATGTGGTATTTCCTCAGTACGTGTTTGGATCTTTGATGAGACCTTGGTTCCTTTGCTTGAGCAACGGCACCCGTGTTGTCGCAGTACACCGGGACTGGACCAACAAATTCAGGAATGACGCCCAACTCTTGGACGAAATTCCTCATCCAAACGGCCTCTTTAGCAGCAGCTGATGCTGCAATGTATTCAGCCTCAGTGGTGGAATCCGCTGTGGTGTCCTGCTTGGAACTCTTCCAAGAGACAGCACCACCATTGAGCATGAACACAAATCCAGAGGTTGACTTCGAGTCATCCACATCACTTTGGAAGCTAGAGTCGGTATAGCCTTCCAGTTTGAGTTCTCGTCCTCCATAAACCATGAACATATTCTTAGTCCTTCGCAAGTACTTAAGAATGTCCTTCACGGCTTTCCAATGCATCTGACCAGGATTAGACTGATATCTGCTCGTGACACTCAGAGCAAATGCTACATCCGGTCTGGTAGATATCATCCCATACATGATACTACCTATAGCTGACGCATATGGTACATGTGTCATATTCTCTATCTCTGCATCAGTCTTGGGACACATAGACTTGGATAGAGAAACTCCATGACACATGGGTAGATGTCCTCTCTTGGACCCATCCATTGAAAACCGTTTCAATATGGTATCGATGTAGGTTGATTGAGTGAGTCCTATCATTCTCTTAGATCTATCCCTATAGATCTGTATCCCAAGAATGTAGGATGCCTCACCCAAATCCTTCATCGAAAATCTACCTGATAACCATATCTTTGTTGACTGCAACATCCCTACATCATTTCCAATGAGTAGGATGTCATCAACATAAAGTACTAAGAATGTCACCGCATCCTTAACTACTTTCTTGTACACGCAAGGTTCCTCCGGTTCTTGATGAAACCAAAATCTTTTATTGTTTCATCAAATTTCTGGTTCCAACTTCTTGATGCTTGTTTTAGACCATAAATTGATCTCTGAAGCTTGCATACCTTATGCTCGCTTCCCATGGATGTGTACCCCTCAGGCTGCTTCATATAGATTTCTTCCTTAATGTCTCCATTAAGAAAAGCAGTCTTCACATCCATTTGCCATATCTCATAGTCATACCATGCAGCTATGGCAATAAGGATTCTTATGGACTTGAACATTGCAACTGGTGAAAAGGTTTCGTCATAGTCAACTCCTTGCCTTTGAGTATAACCTTTCGCCACCAATCGCGCCTTGTAGGTCAATACCTTACCATCAGGCCCAAGCTTTCTTTTGTAGATCCATTTACACCCTATTGGAACAATTCCATCGGGAGGATCCACTAAAGACCAGACTTGGTTAGTATGCATCGAATCCAATTCTGACTGCATAGCTTCAAGCCATAAATTCGAATCCGCATCAGAAATTGCTTCCTTGAAGCTTCTTGGATCACATCCAATGTCGGGTTCATCTTGACCCTCTTCAAGAAGAAGACCATATCGAACTGGAGGTCTAGAAGTCCTTTCGGATCTTCTAGGTGCAGGCGTGTCCAGCAATGGTTCCTGAGGTGTGGGATCGTTATTTTGTATTTCGGGTTCTTCTCGAACTTCTTCGAGTTCCATCATCTCGCCTTTCTTATCCAATAAGAACTCCTTCTCCAAGAAGGTGGCATTCCGTGAAACAAACACCTTTGTTTCAGCAGGATAATAGAAATAATATCCGATTGAATTCTTCGGATACCCCACAAAATAACACAAGCTGGATCGACTATCCAACTTATCTCCCACTGTCCGCTTCACGTAAGCAGGACATCCCCAAATCCTCAAGTACGAATACTTAGGAGCTTTGCCATTCCATAACTCGTATGGTGTTTTGTCCACTGCTTTAGTGTGGACGTTATTCAACAACAATACCGCCGTTTCAAGCGCATAGCCCCAAAACGAAGGTGGAAGCTCAGTGAAGCTCATCATGGATCGAACCATGTCCAACAAAGTTCGATTACGACGCTCCGATACACCATTTAGCTGTGGTGTCATAGGAGGAGTCCACTGAGAGAGAATCCCATTCTCTTTTAGATAGTCCAAAAACTCGGTACTCAAGTATTCTCCACCTCGATCCGATCGAAGTGCTTTAATACTTTTACCTAGCTTGTTTTCTACTTCAGCCTTGAATTCTTTGAACTTTTCAAATGCTTCAGACTTATATTTCATTAAATATAAATACCCATACCTAGAATAATCATCAGTAAAGGTAATGAAGTAGGTGTGGCCATGTTGAGTCCCTACTCTAAATGGACCACAAACATCTGTATGGATCAAATCCAACAGATTTTGACTACGTTCAGGCTTCCCCTTAAAAGGAGATTTAGTCATTTTCCCTTTTAGGCAGGATTCACAAGTAGGTAGAGAGTTAATATCAGACATATCAAACATGCCCTCTCCCACTAGCTTGTTCATCCTCCTTGAGGAAATATGACCTAGTCTAGCGTGCCATAGGTTTGCCGGGTTTTGACTATCGATTTTCCTTTTGTTTGTTGTTGCCGGTTTGTCAATACAATTCACTGGAACGTCTTTTAGTTTTAAATTGTATAGATCGTTTTCAAGTTGTCCATTTCCAATTAAACATTCATTCTTGTAAATACTGCAAATCCCATTCACAAAATTACAAGAATAACCATCTCTATCAAGCATAGAAATAGAAATAATGTTTTTAATTAAATCTGGCACAAATAAAACATCTCTCAACAATAATTTAAAACCATTCTGCAAAATCAAACAAACATCTCCAATGGCCGTAGCTTCAACTCTGGAACCATTCCCGAGCCTCAGCTGGGTCTCACCCATTCTAAGCCTGCGACTTCTTGTCATCACCTGCAAATCATTGCAAATGTGAGATCCACATCCGGTATCCAATACCCAAGAAGTTGTATTAAGTGACATGTTTATTTCGATATAGAACATACCCTTTGCAGTTCCTAACTGCCCAAGATACTCCTTGCAGTTGCGCTTCCAATGACCCGGCTTCTTGCAGTAATGGCAAACATCCTTGGATTTTCCATCGTTTGAAGCCTTTGTCTTTTGCTTCTTCTCGGGTTCCACTTTCTTGGGTGGGGCAGAACGTTTCTTGCCCTTCATACTTGGCCCCTTCTTTGCAGAAGATGAGGAGCCCACCAAGAAAGCTGGCTTATCCTTCTTAAGTGTGGATTCATATGTAACGAGCATATTGACCATCTCTTCAAGGGTGGCCTCTATCTTGTTCATATTAAAATTTATCACGAATCCATCAAATGAAGAAGGAAGAGATAGAAGCAGCAAGTCCACATTGAGTTCATGCTCCAACACCAAATCAAGGGTCGCTAACTTCTGTATGAGCCAAATCACTCGTACCCCATGATCACGGACCGAAGTCCCTTCACGCATGCGGCACGTCATCAACTCCTTAACAGTAGAGAACCTTTCAGCCCTCGACTGAGCCCCAAAAAGTTCCTTGAGTTGCGTGTGAATGTCAGCAGCATTCACCGTGTCCTCAAATCGCCTCTGGAGTTCATCAGACATCGAGGCTTGCATATAGCATTTGGTCTTGATGTCATGGTCACACCATGCATCAAGTTTGGCCAATTCCTCCGGACTTATGTCAGCTGGTGCTTCCTTCGGAGGTGCTTTCTCTAACACGTAGAGCATTTTCTCCGAAGTTAAGACAATCTTCAACTTCCGGAACCATTCCGTATAGTTGGCGCCAGTCAGCTTGTTTTGTTCGAGGATCGAGAATAAAGGATTTCGCGAATTCATTGTATGAAATACTGAAAAGGAAAAACAGACATATATCAATGATTGTTTAACAATTTACTAAGACATAAAATAGGCGAATTTAATTTTATGAATCTCACTCCCACTATTTTAACGATTTCACCACCCTCTAGTGAAAACGGGAAACTTTTTCCTTAGTGAGAACATGGAGTCCAATTGACAAACTTATGGTCCCGAATAATATCAGCCAACCATAATTCTCAAAAGGTAGAGCCCAATTGCTTCCAAAGCAACCCCCATGTATTTACCTCATGTCCAATAAGGGCCCAATAATATGACGCCGTTTAAAGTGACATGTCAAGATGACCCATCAATATTAAGTTGTGATGGACGGTCGCCATGTGGATCCCCCAATAATATGAGCCGATCCCATGGGAGTTCCACCCAACTTACAACATTTGTCGATCCAATGTACAGCTTTCCGACGGACGGGCCCCCCCAATAATATGAGCCGGACCGTATCCGCGGGTAGCATCACATACATTGACCGTTGATGGAAGGTAGGAACATTTAAACAATATTTAAATTTCCTTTATTTATCTTGATATAAATTTTAAATCATATTTAAAATGAGGGATTTTATTTATAAAAATATTTGTCTCATCATTTTTAATTTATTGCATGCATTGCCGGATTCACGCAATTTATGTCTAAACATGCATACAATCATAATATCACATATTATATAGGATGATCGATTCCATTTCTAATTGATCCGTGGTTGCCAATCACGGGTCTTAGTCCAATCCTAGGTAATATGCAGTATGCAAATGCAATCCTATTACATATGCTTCCAATTTACATTTCTTCAGTCTTCATTGTCTGCTGGGCCCACCATCTTCAAATCTTGATCTCCCACTAAATCTAATGTATTTACAATTAAATAACAATGACAAGTAGGGGATACATTTTTAGGGGGTGGGAACGGGCTATAAACCAAGCCCACTTTTATTACATATGACATTCATATCGGGCCATAAACCAGGCCCATTAATAAAACCAACAACAATAAAGACAAAATGTAAATTCCTAACATACACCTACAAAATTGGTCATGGCAATCGATCATCCTTATCCAATAACATTTAATTCAAAATTAATTTATTGGATAACATGCTGTGGCAATTCAAATTTAAACAAGATAAAATCATATTTTATATATAAAATCACATTTCACATATAAAATCATATTTTATCTCCATATCAAATAAAATCATATTTTATCTATAAAATCCAATTTTACAAATAAAATCATATTTTATCTAATATATCATAAGATCATATCTTATCATCAATTGTACCAAAATAATTGATTTCAAAATTCAATTTACGGATAAAATATTAAAATTTTCCAAAAATTCAAATTTATCCAAAATCAATTTTAAAATTTACGGACTCGAACAATTCGATCCGAAATCTCGTGAACCAATCAAAAACAATTTTTGACCGGACCAAAAATAAAATTTTTAAATATTAAAATTAATAAAAAATTAAAAATTAATTTTTCCCGCGGGCCACCCGGGACACTCCCGGGTCGGCCCGCACCCGGGCGCGGGCCGGGGCAGCCCGGCTGCCCCCTTAGGGCAGCGCCTGGCGCCGCCCCTGGGCGGCGCCGTGCGCTGCCCTGGGCGGCGCCGAGCGCCGCCCTGCGCAGCGCCCAGCGCTGCGCTGGGCGGCGCCGAGCGCTGCCCTGCGCAGCGCCCAGCGCTGCGCTGGGCAGCGCACAGCGCTGCCCTGGGCGGCGCCGTGCGCCGCCCTGGGCGGCGACGGTCGCCGCCTTGGGCGGCGCTGTGCGCCCCCGTTGGGCGGCGCCGTGCGCCGCCCGGGGCAGCAACAATTGCTGCCCCACCGGGCAGCGATCCAATCGCTGCCCGGTTTTGCCCCGAAAAAAATTTTTTTTTATTAAAAATATTTATTTTGTTTCATAAACCGAGACTCAAAAATTTTGTACAATTGATTAATTCAATCGATTGATCTGAGCAACCTGGCTCTGATACCACTGTTGGAAAACTGGCGAGTTCCCAGACCAATTACGATTGATACCCGGTGCAGCGGAAGTTTAAAATTTTTTCATGGAACGTTTCCATGGTATGGGTATCAACCGTTCATCGATTGAATTACGTGTGTGTAAAATTTAAATAACAATTAAATAAATTTTACCTCAAATCTCGCAACGAGATTAATGGACACCAACAGAACAATTCTGCTCTTGTTGTCTCTCCCTGGAACCGATGAACGCCTTCAATCAGGTCCACGAACAGAGGTTTAATCCCTCTGATAGATTGCACTAGAAAATCTATCAGAAGTTTTCTGCGAAGAGAATACACGAATTTGATTCGTTATTCCTTACTGCGATTCAAAATCACAGACCGGAAAATCTCGGGCAGAGGTAGGGAGGGTTCGGCCGAATTGTGAGAGAATAGGGGCTAGGGTTTTTCGAATTTTGTCTCTCAAAATAATGACCTGTTGTGTGTAATTTCTGTACTGAAATAACTTATTTATAATGCAGGCCACTAACACCTTAGGGCCCATTAGTCATAAGCTGGGGCCCGACAAGCAAAGCCCGCTCGTTCAGAAATTAATATAAAATTCATCGTGACTCCGATTGATGAAACGATTTCACCAATGTGCACAGAAACCATTTCTGCACGTTTTAAAGTCAAAATAAATTTTCCTGAATCCGAATTCAGTGGTTTCCAAAAATGTCCATCCCTATGTCATTTTAGGAAATCCTACTCCCTTACTCTTATTTTAAGAAGTCCAACTCCTTAGTTCATTAAATTTAACTCTTTAAATTTAACTATCTCAACGGGGATTAAAACTCCATTACACTGTGTGACCCTCAATGGTTCAGGGATACAGCTAGCCGTGGGCTCACAACTCCTTGTGACTCGGAACAACACTTTCCGACTTGCCCAACGAATCATGGTAAAGCGCCTAGCAACATCGCCCCATGATTCCCTAGGTATCACTGATAGTGCCTACAAGAACCAGTAGATTTTGGTTAACGTACAGTACGGTCCCTTCATCCATATATCCCGATCGAATCAACAACCATTGGTATATCGAGAGTCGCTCAAGATTCGATAACTATGCAATGCATCTTGAAGATCAAATTAGTGACATCGCATGTGCTACTAAGAAACCATTTCTTAAATCACATCAAGTACTCTGGCCAGAGATTTGTCACACTAATATCTCCTCAGATCGCATAGGATATCCACACTCGCAAGTATGTGGTGAATCCTTGACAACAATGCATTGACTCCTATATGTGTCGTAACTGTACCCAATCTCGACACCTGATGACCCCCTCAGAGTCGGTAAACGAGTCAAAGCACAGTACTAGCATATAGAGTCTCCATGATGTTTCAAGTCGTAAGGACTAATGGTGTACAACCAAAACCGCGGACTTTTTCCACTCGATAAGTGATAACCACTTGGAAAGTCCGGATAGGGTAGTTCGATTATTCATCCTATGAAAAATCCATTTGCATGCTTCGAACATCTCCATGTTCCCTACCAATGAAACGTGGTACTCCGCATCGCAAATGCTAGTCTCAAACTCGAGCGATCCTTATCCTTATTTTCGGACGGCTCAATCGACTAGGAACGGTTTTAGAATATACAGTGACTATAAGATGTATTTCATGATAGACATCTCCATGTTCTACCACATCTTACATACACTATAGTATATTCAAGGTCTTTATCAAAACAACAATAGTATATCACAATATAACAATATGAAGTAATATAAAGTCATTGCCATAAAAGTGTAAATAATATTAAACAAAAGATTGTTTATACAAAGAGTCAACAAAGCCCATAGCCACACAGTTGGCTCACTGGGCACCCACTCTTACAATATTATGCAGAATCTGAATCCCAAGAATACTATACATGCTCTGATACCATAAATGTAGTGACCCTTACCGAGATCACCTACTAAATAGAACTTAGGCATGCAATTAACTTAATCAAACAGTAAACCAGAATAAGCTGTGGAAACAATAAACATTAAAACAATCCCAAGGAAAGGAATCTGCAAATCCCCAAATAGCTATACAACCATATCGAACTCTGTATCAATCCAATACAACAGAATAAATCCTAGGCGAAGCTCCAGCTGGCCAACCATTGCCTAGCCCCTCTTGGATCCACCCGCCATATCCAATCACAAACCTGCCCCATGGAATAGGGTGTCCAAAAACACAGAGTACGAGACGTGAGCATAAAACGCTCAGCACGAGAGTATGAGTATACATGAATGCAAGTGAACCGCCTACCGACTAGAGGTCAAGAATCAGATAACAAAGACAGATCGGGCCTTGGTATGTAGCACGATGTGCCGTCGCTTCAGGAGATGGCTCACATACCGATAACCAATGGATACGCGGGACCCAAATCGATGGAAGTCCATCCACTAACATGATAGGGTAAAACCCTACTAATAGACATCTCAAAACAGATAGCTCAAGAACCAAATGTATGCAGCATAATATCATGTCATATAAATCATGCAGTCACATAATACATGCATACTCAGTCAGGATATCTCGAACTGTACTTTCGTACCTCAAATACTAGGCAAGCTCTACCAGCTCTATGTCCACGCCTATAATCCGCACTACACTGCCAAATGATACTAATATCATTATAGTGCTCTAATAGCCTTAACTAAGCTATTGCATACTCCTAAATATTTTTAGGAAGCAAAATCTATACCTGCGTCTGTCATTAGCCCATTGTTGTCACTTGCCTCAAAACTAGGCCACAGCTCCGCTACGACGCCTGAATCGCCATGCCATTTCCAGATTCCCAATGGGACGCCTAGAATGCCCTAGATCTAAGCTGGAAGACCAAGGAATCAAGAGAAGAGAGGAAAAAGGTGTGCCTGGAAATGAATCTCGGCACCTCTATTTATAGACATCAAACGGAACGTCCGTTCCTCCATCGTTGTGTCCGTTCCACCTTCATTGCATCTGTTCGCCGTCGTTGCGTCCGAACATCACATCATGTGCGTAAGCAGTGACGCATTCTTGCTGATGTCACTGATGACATCATCTACCAGAACGTTGCTTGCGTTAACTGAACGTTGCTTCCATTCCGCCTGACCCTTTGGACCTTTCCTGATCATTCTGGGTCCATTTCAGGACTCCGCTAATCCATTAGAAGTCCCCTTAATCATGATAATCTAAACTAACATGATTTGTTGGATTAATAACAATTACTCACTAATTCCGGGTACGGGCTACTACAATGCTTCACGTGCATACATCATGATTTAGCCAGTATTATTGGCTTACCCAGTATAGGGGTCGCTCAGCCCCAATGAATGTGTGTATGGATATCATGGTTTTGGTTCGGGATATGTCCGTGTTTTATGGTATGAGAGCCACTTTCTGATGCGACGGCCCAGCGTGCTACATACCATGGCGCCCAGACTGAGAAGGATTTGATTTCCCCAGTTTGATACCCAAGCATTCATTTGTATGCATTATGTTTGTATGTTTACCCATACGAGCGTATTGAGATATAACGCTCATGTCCAGTATTTCTGTGTTTTCTGGACACCCCATTCGATGGGACAGTTGCAGGTGTTTCACCAGGACTTGGGATTAGGTGGTGACCAAGCAAGAGTTGCACGAGTAGTAACTAGATTATTTAATTATTTCAATTGGATTGTATTATTGAAATTTATTTTACCAGTTGTATTCTGTCGGTCTAGTATTTATTTATGTTTCTGCAATTTATCTCCAATTGTTTATTGCATGCTTATTTAAGCACTAAATCTCTGATTAGTAGTGTAACAGGGTTGTGATATGAATCTTGATGAGTAAGATTAGCAAACATGATTATAAATGAAATCGCACCATCTAACCAGTAATCAAAAGATCCAAAGAGTTTTTCCCAATCTTTGAAACAAGTAAAATTGATAGAATTTTTCGGAATTCCACCTTTAATCGACGGGACGATTAACAACAGAAATCACGACAATCAAAACCAAAGAAAACCTTCAGATAACTTGTATATGATAATCTTCAGTGAAAAATCAATTGACAAACGTTTCCAAGTAATTAACTGAGAAAGTTTGATTTGAAAAGCCAAAGAAAAGCTTTGAATAAAATTCTAGAGAGAATTTGAATAATTTGTGTATAAACTGAATCTGAATTATGTTATTAATGAAAATAAACAAAGTATATATAGTTTACAATAAAAATAAAATATAATGCAAAATATTTCCTAAATATATCAAAGATATCATCTAGAAAGTTTCCTAGTAGGCTTAAAATACTCAAAATAATCAAAAGTTATCAAAAACCCACTTACACACACAACATGCCGAAGTGTGTTTTTTCCCGGAAAAACTCGCTCGCTCGAGAGCACACAACCCGCGCTCGAGCAAGAGGTGCTCTGTCCCGTGGATTCACTTGAACTCGCTCGAACGGACACAACCCGCGCTAGAGCGAGAGGTACTCTGCCCGAAACTTTCAAGGGGCTCGCTCGAGCGGAAGAATAGTGCGCTCGAGCGAGAATCCTTCTGTCCGAATTTTATTTTCTTCATTCTTTTTGACTTGTAACACTTCAAGGACGCATATTCAACTCCCTAATTGATCTTCAAGTGCTCCCATTCCATCTTGATAATTTAACATCAACATTTGAAGTGATGATCGGCTAAATCGGTATGATTAAAAATCAACTGGCAAGCGCACCAGGTCAAATTATAGATAGTGAATAAAATTCGAATGTCGAACCCACAGGGACTGTATAATTATGACTACCAAAATATATTTATTTCTACTTAATCTAGACTAATCACAAATAGTGATTTCAGATTTTAAACTAATAATTAAAAATTGCAATTAAACTTAAATTACGCAAAATGCAGCTGGAAAATTTGGATTAATTCAAATATAGGAAAAGTTCGATCAAGAACTCACGTAGGTACCAGACAATTCATGTAACGAGCAGTCGATCTAAAACATCAGACTTAATCATAATTCACGGGAATTTTCCTAATTTGTTCAAAGGACTATTTCTAGAACAATCAAACCTATTCAAATTTGACGGATTAATCTTTCGTAATTCTAATCAAATTTGAATGCATTAATAACTGTGAAAATTCAGTTTACACCCAAACCGCATAATGAAACCGAATTCTATTTCTAATCAGTTTTACACTATATTGACTATCGAAGTGATCAAAATCGAAACCTCCTCTGTCGAATTGGAATCAATTAACATGCAAGCAAATAACTGGCCAGGAAATTCACAAGACAAATATAAATTCAACAATCAATAAAATAAAATCAAGTCTGAAAATCTCGAATAAACAAATCAAGTTTTATACATAAATTGTCTGGCTCAATCACATGGCCTTGATCGAATAAAAACTACTACTCACTAATAAACATGATTAAACAAACCATGTCTAAAATCATAAAATAAAAAATACTAGAGTAGAAGAAAATCTGAAGAATTGTTCCACAGCCGCCATCAGCCTTCGTGCGTAATCAAAAAGTCAAAAAGTCCTTAAAATATCATCCAACTTCAATTTATATGGTCCGCACCAATTGGAATCCTCGTTGACCTAAAATTCTCGAGCACAAGCATCTCCGAACACGCGCGCGTGCGCCTGGCACAGCTTGCGCGCGCACACCTTAAAAAAAAGTGGCCTCGTAAACGCATCGCGCGCGCGCGAGGAAGCCCTCAAATTCTCTGTCTATTCCTTCTGCGTGCGAGCGGGGTATGAACTCGCCCGCGCGCGCCTTGTCTTTGAAGGCTCTGGATTTTAACTTTGCGCACGCGCGAGGAATAGACCTCGCACGCGCGCACCTTGTCCGCACAGTTTCTTCTTAAAATCTCTAATTTTCTACAAAATTCAACCAGGAGAGTATACTACAAGCACATAAAATAAAATACTAACAAAACTCACGAAAATAAAATAAATGCGTGCGAAACAAATATAAATTGACACAAAATAATGCATACTAAACACACTTATCAACACCCTCATACTTAAACCTTGCTCGCCCTCGAGCAAGACTAAACAAACACACAAATAAAAATCAAGAAATACTCTGAAGCAATGGCCTCAGCAATAATTTTTTAAAAATTCACATCCAATCACATCAAACCTACTAACACGTAAAAGTTTATAAATAAACTAGTTCACCGCATAAACTTATAATCTCTTCAACACATGTTTCAAAGTACCTTCATCCAAATTCAATCCACACATTCATATATCATGAGAACTTTTTAATGTAACAAGGGGATCAAACAGATGGTATCAACACACTCACAATTAGTTTAATGCAGAGAGAAATTATGTGTGCGTGTTTTGATTAAAAATTCATACTCATCGACAGTGTCTATCAACAGTCCATATGCTAAATTCTCACAACTCTTCTCCACTAGTATATTGGACAACTGTGACTCGGTCAAGAGGTCTTAATAAGCTTGTAATGTTAGGCCTGGCTTATGGCTACAAATGAAGGATAACAGTTCAAAGAGAGGATTAAATGACGACTAACCATTATTATTCACCTCCTTCTTCTTGTTTCATTCCAAATCACCTCATCAAACCATTGATTCACTTGTTTTTCAGATTTTCCTTTTCAACCCATTCTATCAATTTTCTTTTTTCTATTTCACCACTTTTTTTTTTCACAGCATTCCACTCTTCAAATTCAAATTCAGGAGGATATACAATTTACATATTCAACTTACTCCTTTTAAGGTGGGAATTAGTGTTTAAGCTATTATTAAGTAGTGAGTGTAGGACCTTAAAAGATGCTGAATGGGGGTTTATCACACATTTTCACGCATGGCATTCGATTTCATTAAAGCTCAAATAAGGTAGGATAGAATGTATCAATGGGCAGCTTGAAAGGCTCAAACGATTCACAGAAAAATTGCTTAAATCATCCCTAATCACAGTTTTGCCCGTATTGCGCCTCGAAGCTCGAAGAGTGTTCGAACTAGTTCTAGACACGTTTCAATTCACCATCGAATCATACAAATTTCAACTAGTGCAAAATCAAACAATCATCAACAGTGAACGATGATTATTAACAATTTTCAGAAAATGTACCTAATGTACTCATATAAGTGTAGGCTCAAAAGGGCAACTAGAGATAATTAATTCAAAGAAAATTAGGCCCAAAAATCTCAACAACGCCTCAATCATCTCTATGTTTGCATTTTTCAAACTCGGATTCTAGCACAAGTCACAGAGTATATCAGAGATCATTCATCTAATTGGTTTCACCAGTTAAAATTGGTCAGACAGGCAGACGGTCATGGATTACAGTTTCAAAACAAAGCAAAGAAAGTATCATCATTGGTCATGCTATCCAATTCTTTCTTGACTTAACACATAAGCAACAAAATGATATGCTATGAATACGAACAACATGCAACTAACGAAACAAAATGAGTGCAAACAGAATGAACACAACACACGATAACTAAACACCCCCCCCCCCCCATGTCAGACTGGAATGGGAATGGAGGTGGATAATGAGGTGCCGGTTGAAAGCCAGATGTATCAAGTCCCAACTACGTCGCCATGCTGCGCATCATGTCTTCCACATTCTGTAGATGAGTGGAAATGGCCTGAAAATAATTCATGGCATAGTGGTCGAAAGCGGAGCTCTCAACGGCCATGTCCTGAGCGGTTCGGCGAGGAGGTGCTGGCGACGGTGGACGAATGCTAGAGGAGCTCCCAACATGAGGCTGACTGCTATAAAATTCCAAATTGCGTTTCGCTTGCTTTGAAGTGGCAAGCTTCTCATCCATGGTCTTGAAAGGCGGGAGCCACTCCTCATCGGGACTAATCTGCACACCCGCCTGGCGACAAAGGGCGGTGATGGTGTGGGGAAAGTAGAAGCCCACCATCGGAGTCCGCATCGAATAAAGAATGGAATCGTGGACAAGAGTGCCCACATCAATAGTCCACCGCTTCATGATGGCATACACAAGAATCGCCCTATATGCCTGCACGTCAACTGTGTGGAGCACTGGTAAAAGTCGCCGAGCAATGAAATCATACCACAAAGTTGGCTCAAGTTTCAGAAACCGCTCCGGAAAATGAGTGAACCGGAGAGGATCGTGCCACTGTGCACCAGCATAACACATCTCTCTCAAAAGTAAATTATAGTCCGGATTCGCCTTAAAATTCTTAAATTGACTATCATCCACCGTAGGAGTATCAAACAACCTTTTCAAGGTATCAGCATCAAACGACACAAGTTTTCCTTGGACAAAAGCTTTAGAGTCCTCTCCAGCAGGGGCATTAGCATAAAATTCCCGAACCACCGGAACAATGGCGGGTTCGGGCACTTTGCAAAATACATTCCATTTTTGCTTATTGATCCCCAAAGCCACAAAATCATTACAGTCCAAAGATAAACCACGCTCAGCAATAGGATTGCGATTGAGTTGAGCATGTTCGTACCTTTCTTGGGCTTCCCGAGAGATGAACCGATTGGAGAGTGCAGCGGGGGAGGATGAGCTAGCAGCGGCAGGGCCGGACGAACGGAATCGCTTGGCTGGCATGGTGGTTATCGACAGGAACAGAGGCGGTGGGCGGCAGTCAATGGTGGTGAGTGGCGGCGTGGCGGTTAGGAGCACGAAATATGAGGATTCCGACAGAAATTGGTAGATCCAGACTTCAAGTGCGATAATAAACTCCATAAATCTGCAAAATACGGGTAAGTATGTCAAGAATTTATGCAGAAATTGGAGAGTAGGGAATTGGGGATTTAGGGTTTATGGGAGAGAAGGAGGAAGAATGAAGAAGAGGATGGGTGAAAAGAAAGAGTCCCATTTTTTATTTTTCGGTCTGCGCCCCTCGCGCGCGCGCGAGGCTGTAATTTTGGGTCTCTGGATGTTTGTGTTGCGCGCGCGCGTGTTCTGCATTTAGATCCTCTGGATTACGAGCCTGCGCGCGCACGAGGAAGGGACCTCGCGCATTCGCAGTGCATTAAAACAACAGATTTCTTCCTGCAAAAGAAAACCAAACAAAACCCTTAAACATTAAAAAACGAAAAATACAAAAAAACAAAACAAAACCAAAATAAAAATGAAAACCATAAAAATAAACACTGGGTTGCCTCCCAGCCAGCGCTAAATTTATAGTCTATAGCCCGACTGTTCCTCCCTTTCATTAATTTGTCGGGTTATGCAATTTGACAGTGGTCTATTTGGATCCACGACACCACCTCGATAAACTTTTATCCTCTGCCCGTTGACTTTGAATGCTCCTGTTGTAGGACTATAAATTTCGATAGTACCATATGGCATCACTTGCTTGATAGTAAATGGTCCTGACCATCTCGAACGTAGCTTGACTGGCATTAGCTTCAAACGTGAGTTATATAATAAAACATTTTGGCCTACCTCGAACTCACGTGAGACAATGCGTTGATCATGCCATTTCTTGGTTTTTCCTTTGTAGATTCTGGCATTCTCATTGGCTTCCAATCTAAGCTCCTCAAGTTCATTCAACTGTAGTAAACGTTCTTCACCTGTCGCCTGCACATCAAAATTCAGAAATTTAGTAGCCCATAGTGCTTTATGCTCAAGTTCAACAGGAAGATGACACGCTTTGCCATATAACAACCTAAAGGGAGAAGTTTCTATAGGTTTTTAAAAGCAGTACGATAGGCCCATAACGCATCATCTAATTTATTCGACCACTCTTTCCTGTTTGAATTCACAGTTTTTTCCTGAATTCTTTTCAACTCCCTATTAGAAATCTCAACTTTCCCACTAGTCTGGGGATGGTAAGGTGTTGCCACCTTGTGAGTGACCCCATATTTTGTCAAAAGTGTATCAAATTGCTGATTAAAAAAGTGGGTTCATCCATCACTAATTATGGCTCTAGGGGTACCATATCTAGAAAATATGATTTTTTTCAAAAACTTCACAACTACCCTAGAGTCATTTGTCCTACATGCAAGTGCTTCAACCCACTTAGACACATAATCGACCGCAACCAAGATATATTTGTTCCCTTCAGATGCAGGAAACGGTCCCATGAAATCTATACCCCATACATCAAAAACTTCACAAACAAGAATATTATTTAGGGGCATCTCAGGTCTCCTAGAAATATTACCAACTTTCTGACAAGCATCACAAGTAATCACATAGGCATATGCATCCTTAAACAATGAAGGCCAATAAAATCCCGACTGAAGTACTTTAGCAGCGGTACGACCCGCACCGAAGTGATCTCCAGTCGGACCTATGTGACAATGGGAGAATATAGATCTTACCTCTTCCGCTGGAATACACCTACGAATGATACCATCTGCACAGATCTTAAACAAAAAAGGATTTTCCCACAAAAAATATTTCAACTCTAAGAAAAATTTCTTTTTTTGTTGATATGTTAAATGCGAGGGAAAAAACTTACTTGACAAATAGTTAACGATGTCTGCATACCATGGTAGATTCGTTACCTCGAAAAACTGCTCGTCTGGAAAATCATCATGAATTATTTGAGTTTCAGCTCCTTGATTTTCCAAGCGTGAAAGGTGGTCTGCAACTTGATTCTCCGAGCCATTCCTGTCAATAATTTTCAGATCAAACTCTTGCAACAATAAAACCCAACGAATTAACCTGGGTTTAGCATCCTTCTTGCTCATCAAATACTTCGATGCCGAATGATCCGTGTGAACGATGACTTTTCTTCCCACCAAATAAGATCTGAATTTATCCAAGGCAAACACTACTGCGAGAAGTTCTTTTTCAGTAGTTGCATAATTCAGTTGGGAGGCTGACAGGGTGATACTAGAGTAGTAAATCACATGAAGTACTTTGTTCCTATTTTGTCCAAGCACGGCTCCCAATGCAGTGTCAATGGCGTCACACATCAATTCAAATGGCAAATTCCAGTCAGGCGCTACTATCACTGGTGCAGTTATCAATTTCTGCTTCAGAATCTGAAAAGCCTGCAAACACTCAGCAGAAAAATTAAAAGGCACCTATTTGATTAACAGATTGGTGAGGGGTTTAGCTATAGAAGAAAAATCTTTAATAAATATCCTATAAAAACCCGCATGCCCAAGAAAACTCCAAATTCCTTTCAAATTCGTGGGAGGTGGAAGTTTTTCAATTAGTTCAAGTTTTGCTCTGTCCACCTCCACACCTGCCTCAGACAATTTATGTCCTAAAACAATGCCCTCTCTCACCATGAAGTGGCATTTTTCCCAATTCAACACAAGATTACTCTCCTCACATCTTTGCAACACTTTTTTCAAATTAAATAAGCATGCATCAAACGATGATCCAACCACAGAAAAGTCATCCATAAACACTTCAATAAACTTTTCAACCATGTCATTAAAAATAGCCATCATACAACGCTGAAAAGTGGCAGGGGCAATACACAAACCAAACGGCATCTGTTTATATGCAAAAGTACCATAAGGACAAGTAAAGGTGGTTTAATGTTGGTCCTCAGGTGCTATAGGAATGTGCATATATCCGTAATAACCGTCCAAAAAACAATAAAATGCATGCCCTGCAAGTATCTCAACCATCTGATCAATAAAGGGAAGGGGAAAGTGATCCTTACGGGTGGCATCATTCAATTTCCTATAATCAATACAAACCCGCCACTCCGTAACAGTTCTAGTAAGAATCAATTCATTATTTGCATTTTTTATAACAGTCATCCCTCCCTTTTTAGGCACTACTTGAATTGGACTCACCCATTCACTATCAGAAATAGGATAGATAATACCTGCATCAAGGAGTTTTATCACCTCCTTTTTCACTACCTCTTGCATAGCCGGGTTGAGTCTCCTCTGTGGTTGAGTAGATGTCTTGTGCTCCGCCTCCATCAATATTTTGTGCATGCACATGGTTGGACTAATCCCCTTGATATCGGCCAAGCTCCATCCGATGGCTCTTATGTGTTCTCGAATCACTCGCAACAGTTTTTCCTCCTCACAACCTGTCAAAGAAGATGAACAAATTACTGGCAGTTTATCATTCTTCAATAAATACAAATATTTCAAATGAGAAGGGAGTGGTTTAAGTACAAGAGTGGGGGGCTCCTCGGTAGATGGCTTCAGTGGTTTTGGAGTATGGTTAAGCTCCCCCATCTTGGTATTGATGAGTCTGTTGAAGGGTAGACTCCAATCCAAATACCGTGCTACTTCATGAACTTCCTCACTAACATGCTCTTCATCAGTTGTACCTATCAAACATATTTCTAATGGATCCATAGATAACTGTTCCTGCAGAGAACACTCAACCAAATCATCAGTAATATCAATTCTGAAACAATCAAAATTGTCTGCAGAATATCGAATGCCCTAAAAAACATTAAATATCACTTTCTCATCATTCATACGCAATATCAACTCTCCTTTATGCACATCAATCAACGTTTTTCCAGTGGCTAAGAACGGTCTACCCAAAATAAGAGATATCTCTTGATCCTCTTCCATATCAAGCACAACAAAGTCAACTAGAAATATGAACTTATCAAGCTTAACTAACACATGCTCTACAATCCCCCTTGGATATTTTATAGATCTGTCAGCTAATTGCAGGAAGATAGTAGTTGGCTTAACTTCACCAATTCCTAGCTTTTCAAAACATGAATAAGGCATAAGATTAATACTTGCACCTAAATCACATAAAGCCTTGTTAAAAAATGATTTTCCAATAGTGCATGGAATTGTAAAGCTACCGGGATCCTTAAGTTTTGGAGGGAGTTTATTTTGTAAAATAGCAGAACATTCCTCCGACAACTTCACAGTTTCAAAATCCACAAGTTTTCTTTTGTTAGACAAAATCTCTTTCAAAAATTTGGCATAACTGGGCATTTGAGCCAAAGCGTCTGCAAAGGGAATATTAATATGAAACTTTTTGAAAATCTCTAAGAATTTTGCAAATTGATTATCCAATTGCAGTTGCTTTGCTCTTTGGAGGAAGCGAAGTTTACTCAAATCAATGTTCTCATTAATAATTGGGTGAGAGGACTTACCTTTCTTGCCCATAGGCATCGAGTCTGACTGCTTTGGCGCTTCCTCCAGCCCTTTTTCCTTGATTAGCTCGCTTGTTTCCTCATCCTCAGTATTCTTCTCCGCAGTATCTTCTTGCAATCTAGTCATCGCCAGAATAGCATTGACATCCTTGGGATTCCTCTCAGTATTGCTAGGCAACGATCCTGCTGGCCTAGTTGATAGCTGTGTTGCTATCTGGCTCATCTGCGTTTCTAACTTCTGCAACATTTCCTCCTGGTTCTGTAGACGGGTCTCAGTACCAGCTACATATTTCATCATGATTTCTTCAAAGGAGGGCTTGTTCTCGACTGGCTTCGATGTATTAGCTGTAGGATCTGCAGCTTTCCATGAGAAGTTTTGATGGTTCTTCCAGCCAGGATTGTAAGTATTGCTGTAGGGATTGTACTGCTGTCTCCCTTGATTCCCCATAAAATTCATTGCATTAACTTCAAATACTTGTTGTTTGTCAGGATGTTGAACTTGCACTTGATTGGCTGAAGATGTCTGCATAACTGCCATCTGATGAGTAAGAACATCGATTTTGGCATTCAGTGCTGTCAATGTGTCGACTTCTAGTACTCCAGCCTTTTTCTCCTTTTTAGCATCTGGCCATCCAATGTTGCTTTCAGCCATATTGCCAATGATTTCCCATGCCTCCGCTGGTGTCTTCATGAATAGGCTTCCGTTAGCAGCAGCATCCAACATGGATCAAACAGACTGATCCGCCCCATTGTAGAAGGTCTGAGTCTGCTAGCTTTGAGTAAGATTATGTTGAGGACACATCGTCAACATCTTCTTGAATCGGGTCCAAGCCGCATGTAGAGATTCAGCTTCCTTCTGCCTGAATGAGATGATGTCAGAAAAAAGTTTAGCCATCTTTGTGGGAGGGAAATACTTATTCAGAAAGGTCTGAATGAGTTGATCCCATGTAGTAATTGAACCAGCAGGCAAATCATCTAGCCACTCAACAGCTTCGCCTTGTAGATAGAATGGGAATAACCGCAGTCGCACTGCATCAAATGTTACCCCATTCACCTTGAACGTGTCTTAGATCGACAGAAAACTCTCCAGATGAGCGTAGGGGTCTTCCACAGATGTACCCCCAAATCTAGCTTGCAATTGGATCAGCTGAATAATAAAGGGTTTCAGCTTAAAATTGTTCGCCTCAACCACGGGGCGAACTATGCTAGATCCATAACCTTCAACTGGCGGCCTAATAATATCCCAAACAGTACGGTTTTCCGCCATCTCTACTTCAGATTCAGATTCTCTAATTCAAGAGTGATAGATTTCTTGGCTTTTTGGATCCTGCTAAGCGTGCGTTCGATCCACAAATCAAGTGGTAATAATTTCCTTGATCGAATATGCACAACCAAAGTTACCTGAAAATCACCAAGAAATTATAGTCAGAATTTAAGAAAATAAATAATGTCTAATCTCAAGAGAAATAAAAATTCTGATATCAAACAGTCCCCGGCAACGGCGCCAAAAACTTGACCGGCTAAATCGTTATGATTAAAAATCAAGTGGCAAGCGTACCAGGTCAAATTATAGATAGTGAATAAAATTCGAATGTCGAACCCACGGGGACTGTATAATTATGACTACCAGAATATATTTATTTCTACTTAATCTAGACTAATCACAAATAGTGATTTCAGATTTTAAACTAATAATTAAAAATTGCAATTAAACTTAAATTACGCAAAACGCAGCTGGAAAATTTGGATTAATTCAAATATGGGAAAAGTTCGATCAAGGACTCACGTAGGTACCAGAAAATTCATGTAACGAGCAGTCGATCTAAAACATCAGACTTAATCTTAATTCACGGGAATTTTCCTAATTTGTTCAAATGACTATTTTTAGAACAATCAAACCTATTCAAATTTGACGGATTAATCTTTCGTAATTCTAATCAAATTTGAATGCATTAATAACTGTGAAAATTCAGTTTACACCCAAACTGCATAATGAAACCGAATTCTATTTCTAGTCAGTTTTACACTATGCTGACTATCAAAGTGATCAAAATCGAAACCTCCTCTGTCGAATTGGAATCAATTAACATGAAAGCAAATAACTGGCCAGGAAATTCACAAGACAAATATAAATTCAACAATCAATAAAATAATATCAAGTCTGAAAATCTCAAATAAACAAATCAAGTTTTATACATAAATTGTCTGTCCCAATCACATGGCCTTGATCGAAAAAAAACTACTACTCACTAATAAACATGATTAAACAAACCAAGTCTAAAATCATAAAATAAAAAATACTAGAGTAGAAGAAAATCTGAATAATTGTTCCACAGCCGCCGTCAGCCTTCGTGCGTAATCAAAAAGTCAAAAAGTCCTTAAAAATATCATCCAACTTCTATTTATATGGTCCGCACCAATTGGAATCCTCATTGACCTAAAATTCTTGAGCACAAGCATCTCCAAACACGCGCCCGCGCCTGGCACAGCTCGCGCGCGCGCACCTTAAAAAATCAGTGGCCTCGTAAACGCCTCGCGCGTGCGCGAGGAAGAAGCTCGCGCGTCAAAGTCTCTGTCGATTCCTTCTGCACGCGCGGGGTATGAACTCGCCCGTGCACGCCTTGTCTTTGAAGGCTCTGGATTTTAACTCTGCGCATGCGCGAGGATTAGACCTCGTGCGCGCGCACCTTGTCCGCACAGTTTCTTCTTAAAATCTCCAATTTCCTACAAAATTCAACCACAAGAGTATACTACAAGCACATAAAATAAAATACTAACAAAACTAACGAAAATAAAATAAATTCGTGCGAAACAAATATAAATTGACACAAAATAATGCATACTAAACACACTTATCAAGTGCATTCTTGAATTTGTTTGCTCGGCTCCTCGTTATTGGTCCACATGGAAACTCCAATGGATCTCGAACACTCCATGCCACTTGATCCACATGTGAGCTATGTATGATCGCATCATCCTCCCCTTCTTGAAAATGATTTGTCTTCAAATCTCGTTCATCTCCTATATCAAACAAAGATAAGCCATAAACATTAAATGTAGTACTCACATTATACTCACCTGGCAGATCTAGTTTGTAGGAATTGTCGTGGATTCGCTCCATGACTTGAAAAGAACCATCCCCTCGAGGTAACAACTTTGAATGCCTCTTCTCCGGAAAACGCTCTTTTCTCAGATGCAACCAAACTCAATCATCGGGTTCAAAGAGAACCTTATTTCTTCCTTTATTCGCTTGCTTAGTATACTGCAAATTCTTCCTCTCGATATTCTCACGTACTTTCTCATGCAAGCAATTCACAAATTCAGCTTTCTTCTTTCCATCCATATAAACCCTTTCACTCATAGGTAACGACATCAAATCCAACGGAGTCAATGTGTTAAAGCCATCAACAACTTCAAAAGGTGAATAATTCGTAGTAGAATGCACACTACGATTATAAGCAAATTCAATAAATGGCAAACAATCTTCCCAATTTTTCAAGTTCTTTTTAATGATAGAGCGCAACAATGTCCCTAAAGTTCTATTAACTACCTTAGTTTGTCCATCATTTTGTGGATGACAACTAGCAGAAAACAACAACTTAGTTCCAAGTTTACACCACAATCATTTGATTTTTCAAATGAAATAAAATGTGCCATCTTTGAAAATCTATCAACCACAACATATATAGAATCCCTCCCCTTCTTATACCTCGGTAACCCAAGAACAAAATCCATAGAAATATCTACCCATGGTTCATTAGTTACTGGAAGTGGAGTATATAACTCATGTGGTTGTGATCTAGAATTTTCTTTCTTACAAGTCACACACCTCTCACACATTCTCTCAACATCATGCTTCATATGCGGCCAATAAAAATGTTCAAGCAAAATTTGATATGTTTTAGCCACACCATAATGTCCCATTAAGCCACCACTATGTGATTCCCTAACAAGTAATTCTCTAATTAAAGTCTTAGGAATGCATAATTTATGATCTTTAAACAAATATCCATCATGCAAGTAAAACTTATCCCTTGGACCACGCATACACGATGTAAAGATCTCACAAAAATCATCATCACTCGCATACAACTCCTTCACATGCTCAAACCCCAAAAATTTAGAATCTAAAGTAGTTAAGAGCACGTACCTTCGGCACAATGCATCCGCCACTACATTTTCCTTACCTTTTGTACTTGATGACATAAGGAAAGGTCTCCACGAATGCTACCCATTTGCCATGTCTTTTATTCAACTTCTGTTGCCCCTTGAGATGCTTCAAGGACTTATGATCCGTATGAATCACAAACTCCTTTGGCCTCAAGTAGTGCTGCCACAGTGCCACGTCTCGAGTACCCTCACCAACGCATAAAACTCCTTGTCGTAGATAGGATAGTTCAAGGACGCTCCACTCAACTTCTCGCTGAAGTACTCCACTGGCTGTCCCCCTTGTGTCAAGACGCCTCCAATATCTACACCTGATGCATCACATTCAATTTCAAAAGTATTAGTAAAATCAGGCAAAACAAGTAAAGGAGTATTAATCAATTTTTTCTTAGTGATAATAAAAGACTTCTCTTGCTCCTCGCCCCAATGAAACGGAATGTTTTTCTTGATAACCGCAGTCATTGGCACCGCCAATGTACTAAAATCCTTCACGAACCTCCTATAAAAACTCGCAAGTCCATGAAAACTTCTAATTTGACCAATGGACATAGGTGTCGGACAATCCCGAATGACACTCACATTTTCTTCATCAACTTTCACACCTTGTGCACTCACAACAAAACCAAGAAATACGAGTTCACTTGTACAAAACACATGTTTCTTCAAGTTAGCATATAAATGTTCAGCACTCAATGTGATTAGTATAACTCTCAAATGACCCACATGATCATCCAAATTTTTACTATATACCAAAATATCATCAAAATACACCACCACAAACTTTCCAATAAATTCACGCAAAACATGATTCATGAGACGCATAAAAGTATTAGGTGCATTAGTCAAACCAAAAGGCATAACCATCCATTCATACAACTCATAATTTGTCTTAAATGCGATTTTCCACTCGTCTCCCTCTCATCCTAATTTGATGATAACCACTATTAATATCAATTTTGCTAAACACAATAGCATCATGCAGTTTATCTAACATATCATCTAGTCTAGGAATAGGATGTCTATACTTGATGGTAATGTTATTGATAGCCCTACAATCAACACACATATGCCAAGAGCCATCTTTCTTAGGTACTAACAATGCAGGTACAACACAATGTGACATCAACTCACACACAAAACCTTTATCTAGAAGTTTACTTACCTGCCGTTGCAACTCATTAGTTTCCTCCGGATTGCTTCTATAGGCTGGACGATTCGGCAATGCACTCCCGGTTACCAAGTCAATTTGGTGCTCAGTCCCCCTCAAAGGTGGTAATACTTGAGGTAGCTCCTCCGGAAATAAATTATCGAACTCCTGCAAGAGAGAAATAACATTGCTCGGAAGATCTCCGGCTATATCACTTGTGTTAAGGAGGAACTCCTTATAAAACATCAACACAAGTAAAACATGAGATTTCAAAACATCTCTCAACTCACTCTTTTGGGTCATGTATTTTTTTTTTTTCAGCCTCTTTTCTCTCAATTGTTTTTTCATCTATCTTTTTATCATTCTTTTTTTTCTAAGGCCATCTCATTTTTTTGTTCACTCTTTTTTCGGCCTCGTCTCTATTTTTCTTTTTCATTTGATCTTACAACAGTCGCTTTGGAGTCATAGGCAACATTACAATAGGTTTTTTTTTCATTACAAAAGAATATCTATTTCTAATCCCGTCATGCACCACTCTCCTATCAAACTGTCACGGTCTCCCCAATAAAATATAACACGCTTGCATAGGGACCACATCACACAAAACCTCATCAACATACTTGCCAATAGAAAATGGCACCACAACTCTCTTATTAACTCTCACCTCCGCGCAATCATTAAACCATTGCAACCTATATGGATGAGGATGCTTTACAAGAGTCAACCCTAATTTTTCCACAAGTTTGCAACTCGCAACATTCGTACAACTATCGCCATCAATAATAATACTGCACATCTTCCCATTCAAAAAACAACGAGTATGAAAAAGATTTTCCCTCTGGCTCTCTTCCTCCTCCTTATGTTGTGTATTTAAAATTCTCCTAGTTGCCAATAATTCACCAACAACAGCCCCAAACTCATCCTCATCATCAGGATCTACTAACGCAGGCATATCATCATAATTTTCCCCATCACTTTCAGACTACACATCACCACAAGCATTAATAATCATCAATTTCTTATTTGGACATTGGCTAGAAATATGGCCAATACCTTGACATCTAAAACATTTAATATCTCTAGATCGAGCATTAGAAGTTTCAGATGTACCTTTTACCACTTGCTTTGGTGCCTCCAATTTGGTGTCAGATTTTGGTTTGTACACTGGCTTGTTATCCTCCCGTTTTGCAATGTTTGGACGCCAAGACGTCGATGATCCTCTACCGGAAGGTAATCGGCCATCTCCTCTTCGCTTGAGTTGATGTTCCACCTTCATGGCCATCTGTACCATCTCATCCAAATCAATACAGTGACGAAGCTCCACTTGATCTTGTATTTCTCTATTCAAACCACACAAGAATCGAGCCATTGTAGCTTCATTATCTTCCTCAATGTTTGTCCGGATCATCGTGGTCTCCAACTCCTTGTAGTAATCCTCTACGCTCCTTGGACCCTGCCTCAAAGTCTGTAGACGCCTGTACATTTCATGATAATAATAGTTAGGTACAAAATGCTTCTTCATGACACGCTTCATCTCTTCCCACGTCTCGATAGGCGGCTCTCCACACCTCCTTCTAGTGGTCACTAATTGATCCCACCAGATTAATGCATAATCTACAAACTCAACCATTGCCAACCTCACTTTCTTAAGATCAGAATAGTTATGAAAATCAAACACAAACTCCACACGCTTCTCCCATTACAGATACGCCTCCGGATTAGATTTCCCATGAAACGCTGGAATTTTCATCTTAATGCTACTAATATTCTCATCCTCCTTACTGCCCTCCATATATTTTCCATGCACCGCTTCTCGCCTATGTCTACCCCCATGTACTCTTCTTTCCTCATCCCAATTCTCATCAAAACTCTCCTCATCATCTTCAAAATCATTCCCCTTCCCACTCTTTTTTCCACTACCACTACTCTCCTCCAATCTACTCATCCGATCATGAAGAGGTTCCAACTTCGACCTCATCACTTTAGCAAATTTCCCCATCAACGCCTCCATTTGAACCTTGGAAATTCCTTGGTTCACACTTTCAATAACATCTTTATTAGGATTCATGGTACCTGCAAAAAAATCGTTAGTAATAAATTTCCTCACACAAGTTCTCACAGTTCACTGCAAACGAATCACTCAATCACTCCTTTTTCACTCAAATTTGTGGTAAGGTCTTGCTTTGGAGAGTAAAAGATCAAACCTTCAAGTTCAAAACATTTAGACGCTTTAAAATTGACTCACGAAGATTGAACAAATACAAGTAAGGAATTTTTTGGACAATTAACTTTAACTCTCACCCAAGGATGAACAAAGACAACGGACTTGGCCACAAGTTACTTTGCTTCTTCTTTTTTTTTTTGATAAATTTTCGGCCCTCTCAATTATTTTTGACAGACTTTTATTTTTATTTTTTTTTAATTTATAACTTGTAGCACAGAAATTTGATATGAGATAGACGAAGAACGAAGAACAACGAACGATGAACGAAGAATGAAGAACAAAGAAAAAATATAGATTAAAGAAGGATACGACTTACTTGAATCAAAAACCTTCGCTTTGATACCAAATGATATAAATATTGATGAGTAAGATTAGCAAACACGATTATAAATCAAATCGCACCCTCTAACCAATAATCAAAAGATCCAAAGAGTTTTTTCCAATCTTTGAAACAAGTAAAATTGATAGAATTTTTTGGATTTTCACCTTTAATCGACGGGACGATTAACAATAGAAATCACGACAATCGAAACCAAAGAAAACCTTCAGATAACTTGTATCTGACAATCTTCAGTGAGAAATCAATTGACAAACATTTCCAAGTAATTAACTGAGAAAGTTTGATTTGAAAAGCCAAAGCAAAGCTTTGAAAAAAATTCTAGAGAGAATTTCAATAATTTGTGTATAAACTGAATTTGAATTATGTTATTAATGAAAATAAACAAAGTATTTATAGTTTACAATCAAAAATAAAATATAATGAAGAATATTGCCTAAAGATATCAAAGATATCATCTAAAAAGTTTCCTAGTAGGCTTAAAATACTCAAAATAATCAAAAGTTATCAAAAACCCATGCACACACACAACACGCAGAAGTGTATGTTTTTCCCGGAAAAACTCGCTCGCTCGAGCGGACACAACCCGCGCTCGAGCGAGAGGTACTCTGCCCGAAACTTTTAAGGGGTTCGCTCGAGCGGAAGAATAATGCGCTCGGGCGAGAATCCTTCTGTCCGAATTTTATTTTCTTCATTTTTTTTTACTTTTAACACTTCAAGGACGCATAGGCAACTCCCAAATTGATCTTCAAGTGCTCTCATTCCATCTTGATAATTTAACATCAACATTTGAAGTGCCTTCTTGAATTTGTTAGCTCAGCTCCTAGTTATTGGTCCATGTGGCAACTCCAATGGATCTCGAACACTCCTTGCCACTTTATACACATGCGAGCTTTCCATGATCGCATCAGGTTGGGTCACTACATGTTATGAATGCAAATACAAATACATATGAATGCGTACTGGAAACCTATCCAGAAAACTGTTCAGTCAAAGACGTCATGGTATGTAACACGCTGGGCCGTCGCATCAAGAGGTGACTCCCATACCATAAACACGTGGGATTATTACCGGATCCAAAATCATGAAATCCAACCACAAAGTATGATGGGGCTGAGCGACCCCTCTACATGTAGAATTAATGGAAATATGCTCGACGTGCCAATGCATGCATCATAATATCCGTGACATAATAAATGCACATATAATCAATGCCACATAAAACATGCAAACATAGAACATGCATGGTCAACCAGGGTATCTTGGATAGTATGTTCGTACCTCAAATCATGTAACTCAAGCAACCTAGCCACCCGAGTACTCAAGTCCAATCCTGCAAACCAAGATAACCATGCATCACTAATAATGCTCTAAAAACCTTAACTGAGCTAATAGATACTCCCTAATATTTTTAGGGATCTCGGACTATACCTGCATCCGTTGTTAGCCCACTGATGGTGATAGCCTCAAAAACTTGGGCACAACTCCGCTACAACTCCGGCAGCTCTCCTTCGCCTCCTAGTCTTCAAAAAGAGCACCTAAAAGCTCCTAAAACCGAGTTAGAATGGGACAGGAGAGGAAATGGTGCGAGCGGAAATGGGGGTTCTCGACCCCTATTTATAGGCATAGATCGGATGGTCTGGTCCCTAAGATCGGATCGTTCAATCTTTCCAGTTAACCCCCTCCAAACATGTGTCTCTCGTTATGACGTTACTTCTTACGAAATCAGTTCGGATCGTCCGATCCAAGTATTCGTATCATCTGATCTCCTGTTCTTGTCAAATCAAATCTATATCTACTTATCCAGACGCATTCAATCGTCCGATCCATCTTCGGATCGTCCATCTCTACGGATCCTCCGATCTTCAATCATGCTTCCAAACTCTCTATACTTCGGATGGTTTGGTCCTAGGGTTCGGATCATCCGATCCTCCCGATCACTTGAAAACCTCCGGGCCATTTTCGAATGTTCTGAATCCATTTTTCAAACCCTTAGACTCATTAGAAAATTCATTAATCATGTTTTTATCCATTCTAAACATGCTTAGTCACTATAATTACTAGAATGGAAATTGGGTTACTGCATTCTCCCCATCTTAAGAGATTTCGTCCTCGAAATCAGGTCTTGATCAACCATGATAATGTATTTTCAACAAGATTCCTGAAACCACTTATAAATCCTAGATCTAAACCATAAGAAAGTCTAGCTTTTATCAATACAAAATGTCCCGTCGGAAACAAACACGACTCATCCCTGCTGGATCACAGTTGTACTCAATAATTGAACTTAGAACTTAATCTAGTTCCATCTCAACACACTTCTTTCATAGTATTGAAACTGGTGTAGTAATCCTTCTCCAGTCAGGAATCTACTGACTGAAATTTCACGATACTCTGAAAAATGTGTAGTTCAAACTAGCGGACAAGTTACCCCAAAATCTCATGTCCGACCATAGATACAAAATCCCTCTTTCTATCGTAGAATCTACCTTATTCTACTATCGAGTAGTTGAATACAGTCTTTTTGGAATTAAACTAATGCCTCCTAACTGATATAAAACTCTAGAACCTCCCACGGTCCGAATTATAATCATCGGTGGTCGAGCCAACAAACTCAATCATCAAATTTCCTAGTCGCATGGAAGAATTCATGTGACATTCTAATCACCCAAAACCCGAGCAGATACACAAGACTAGTTTTATCCTTGAATACTCATAACTCACATGGATATTTCCATCAAATCACACTAAGCAAGACCTTGAAATCCCAATGAATCTTGTTAAAGATTCTGACAATCTCGTCGCACCATCAAGCAATACATTGCCTCCTTGCCGATCCCAACTCATCGACAGTTGATCAAGATCACTGATACCACACTATATCGAGATTCCTATGATATCTATTTTATAATTCAAGTAATTGATATGGTGGTGTTTCCTACTAGACTGTACCAAAATCATCTCATCGGTTCTTGAAAATCTTATGTCTATCAACACCGTAAATTAGTGTCATCATCCATAACACGAGTAGTTCCTCTAATCACTTACTTGGTACCAACTAGTACTGAAGGAACAATACAGGCACGCCATTCTGAGTTATTAAAACTCAACAAGCCACCGAACACCCATGCGGAATTGCGATTACTCAATTGCATTTAATCACAATTTAACTCTGAAAATACACTGCTTCCGCAAAACTCCTTTATGTAATCTATGTTCAAATATCATCTATAGATAGACCCGATACAATTCCATTGTAAATTCATGGCTTGAAATGTCTACAATCTTTCTTATTGGCTAACTTTGCAAAAACTCTTATCCCGGAGTCAAAATCTCCGAATAAACCATTTCCCAGAAAACATAGCCGAGTCGTACTTAATACTATAGGCTAAATCATTATGCCCAAAAATACTAATGTCGCGATAATGGCAAAGAATCCAGCAGGTCCTTCGCGATATGACAACGTCGTGGTCCACATCCACTTGTCTATTCAGTATAGAAACTTTTAGGCTCATCTCCTGAAAACTAAAATCTCAAAATCTGTTGGATACTCATGTTGGTATTACAACTCCTGGCACTAACCATCCACATCGAACGGTTACACCTATCTCAATACTTGAGACAGCATTCCCAGTATTCTAAACAAGAATACGGTTAATCTCCTTACTAGCAAGAGTAAGTCTTAATGAATCCTAACCCATTTGTCTATATAACCACAAACTGAAATATCCAATGGTGCTATATCCTCAAAACTTGTAGAAATTTACTTAGCACCCGAATCTACTCCTATGAAACAATCACGGCAAAAGTCTATTGCATCAAACGTACTCCGAAAAGTCAATGATGATAATCCTGCCAGACCCAAAAGACTGCAGGTCTCAGCTACTGTCATTTTCCTCGTCTGATCACTACTACTAAGAAAAAACCGATTGAAAACATTCATACTTATTTTTAATAGTAGCGCATCTCTGAATCGCACAAGAGACTGCAAAATATAATCTCAATCACCGTGTAAACCATGTCTAGAGCGGATCAATAAATCACATAGCTAGTCTTTTAAAAGACCTAGCTCTCTCTCAACAGAGCACTGATCCTAATTAATGTCAAAGCGACAGATACCACTGCAACTCGTAGAGTCCCACTCCACCATATGCAGCTTAGGTATCTCAACTAATCATACTTAGGTTACAAAATCAAGCATCTCTTTCCTCACTGGAGATATTCTCACTCTGCCAACCATCTTTGTCTTACTCGAACTCCAGAGTGTAAAGTGTAACGCCCCAAAATTATCTTAATTGATATTATTATTGATATTCTGAGATTATAAAATTCAAGGGTTGAATTGATATTTGATCAAGGACTATTTTGAATTTTTTGAGAAGTTCAGGGACTAAAGTGGAATTTTGGCTATTTTGACTTAGTCATATTATAAGCATGACAAGGAATTCTCCTTCCTTCCTAATTCTCTCCAAACGTATTCCCTCCATTGTTCTCTCAATTAACGTGATTTCAAGCTTGGAGATAAGAAGTTCAGGGACTAAAGTGGAAATTTTGGCTATTTTGACTTAGTCATATTATAAACATGACAAGGAATTCTCCTTCCTTCCTAATTCTCTCCAAACGTATTCCCTCCATTGTTCTCTCAATTAACGTGATTTCAAGCTTGGAGATTTCCGATTTTGCTTGTTCCGTCCGACAAAAATTTAATTCGAAGATATATTCGCGATCACGGCTTCGAAGGCTTCGTTCTATCGTAAGCTTTTCTTCAATCGGTTATACTTCGATTTTTGGATGTCGATGGAATTTGATTATTTTTGGATATGTTATTCTTTAACTAGCATAGATGGTTTATTCAAAGACGGATCGAAAAAAGAACGACGTTTGGAATTGTTATGATTTTATTGGTGATTTTCAAAAATAAGGGTTTGAGATTTGGTTGATATCGAGTTGAAATTGATGAATTGTTATTGACATGAGTTGGTTTGTGTAGTAGCCCGTAACCAAAATCAGTATTTAAGGAATTAATCATAATTACTTGGGGAGAGTTCGGAAGCTCCGAAGGTGAGTTCGGAAGCTCCGATCAGGATCGGAAGCTCCGAACAGGATCAGAAGCTCCGATCGATATTACGTCAGGCATGACGTGTTGCAAGATCGGAAGCTCCGATCCGGACCGGAAGCTCCGATCACCCCTATACGGAGTCAACAAGTGATATTTTGACACATGGCAGATCAGGATCTTCGGAAGCTCCGATGGCAGGATCGGACGTTCCGATCAAGGATCGGAAGTTCCGATCGTTGTCTATAAATAGAAGGCCGAGGCTTCACTTTCATTTGCCAATTCCGAGTTCTCCTTTCCATTCTAGTCCTTTTGGAGCTGTTCTAGTTTTCTTAGGCTTGGTCCGGAGGTCGGCGAGGCATTCGGTAGTCGTAGCGGAGTTGTGCCCAAGTTCTGGAGGCATCGACATCAAAGGGCTAACGACGGACGAAGGTATAGCTTTTGCTTCCTATAAATATTTGGGAGTATGCAATAGCTTAGTTAAGGCTTTTAGAGCACTTTAATGATAGTAGTATCATTTGGCAGTGTAGAGCAAACTGTAGGCGTGGACCTAGAGTTGGTAGAGCTTGCACTGTTTTGAGGTACGAAAGTACTGTTCGAGATATCCTGACTGAGTATGCATGTATTATGTGACTGCATGATTTATATGCCATGATATTATGCTGCATTCATTTGCATCTTGCTGTATCTCTTTCGAGATGTCTGTTAGTAGGGTTGTACCCTATCCTGTTAGTGGATGGACTTCCATTGATTTGGGTCCGGCGTATCCACGGTTATCTCGGTATGGGAGCCACCTCCTGAAGCGACGGCACAGCATGCTACATACCAGGGCCCGGTCTGTCTCTGTTATCTGATCCTTGACCTCGAGTCTATAGGGAGTTCACTTTGCATGCATGTATACTCATACTCTCGTACTGAGCATTTTATGCTCATGTCTCGTACTCTGTATTTTTTGGACACCCTATTCCATGGGGCAGGTTTGCGATTGGACGAGGAGGGTGGATCCAGGAGGGGCTAGTCAGTGTTTGGCCAGCTGGAGCTTCGTCTAGATTTTATTACCGTTGTTTGGGTTTATACAGCTATTCGATTTGGTTGTCTATTATTGGACAAACTACAGATTCCTTTTACTTGGGATTGTTTATTGTTTATGGTTTTTCCGCAGTTTTATTCTGATATCTGTTTTACTAAGTAAATTGCATGCATAAGTTCTGTTTAGTAGGTGATCCGGGTAAGGGTCACTACATTTATGGTATCAGAGCATGCAAAAGAATTCTTGGGATTTAGTCTCATCTTAAGGTATTTTTGTAGATGGCAAATCGTGACGACCGGAGTTCTCATGGCAGTGTTGGTGGGCGTTGGGGTGATGCCGACCGGGAGCCTCGTCCAGAACGGCGTCATCGTCATCATGACGATGAGCGTTTCACTGTGCGTCGATTCTTAGCTATGGGTCCTAAGCCCTTAGTTGGAGGTGAGTCTCTGGAGGATGCGGAGAACTGGTTAGACTGCATGGAGACGACTTTTCAGACTTTCCAATGCACCGAGGAGCAGAAGGTGGAGACCCTTGGCTATCTTCTGGATGGGCGTGCGCGTAGGTGGTGGAGGTTTACTTCTGCACCTTTTGTTGCGGCGAGAGTAGTGGCCACCTGGGCCGAGTTCCGCACAGCTTTCCAAAAGCGGTATTTTCCTCCTGCACTCCGTCAGTCGAAGGCAGGCGAGCTACTGAGTCTGCGACAAGGAGCCATGTCTATCGATGAGTATCAGCAGAGGTTCTTTGATCTGCTATCCTATTGCCCCGAGATTGCTGATAGCTTAGAGATGAAGTATAATCTGTTCCTTCAGGGCCTTAACCCTGAGATCCATGACCGTGTGGCGGTTGGCGACGACATGTCCTACGAGGGTTTGGTGAGTCGTTGTCACCAGGCGGAGGACAGTATTCGGCGGAACAGGTCTTTTCCTCAGTCGAGGCCTGCTAGTTCTTTGGGTCCCCGTGCCCAAACTTTCAAGAAGTCTGGATCTTCTTCTTCCTCTGGTTCTGGAGGTGTTGTCGTTACGGTAAGAAGGACAAGTGTGATCACTGTGGGAAGAACCATCCATCCGACAAGTGCCGTAGAGCTTCTGGAGCTTGTTTCCATTGTGGAGAGACTGGTCATATCCGGAGGGATTGTCCACTGTCTGGGGGAGGCGGTTCTGGATCGGGTTCAGGATCGGGTTCTCAGGCCACCGTACAGCAGAGGTCGCAGGGACAGTCTGCTGGGAGTTCTCATTTGAGGCCACGAGCTTCTGGCCAGGTGTTTGCCCTGAGACATGATCAGGCTGTGGAGGAGAATGAGAAAGTCATCGCAGGTACATTTCTGCTTTATAGTATACCTGCTCTTGTACTTATTGACACTGGTGCAGCTCATTCCTTCATTTCTGCACGTTTTGTTAAGAGGCATAAGTTACCATGCATTGCACTAGACGTAGTGATGTCCGTTTCTACTCCGACGGGCCAATCTGCTTTGGCTAAGCGTCTAGTGATGGGTTGCCCTTTAGAGTTCGAAGGGAACATTCTGTTAGCAAATCTCATGGTCCTGGCGATGGACGACTTTGATTGCATTCTGGGAATAGATATGTTGACTACCTATCGAGCTTCAGTGGACTGCTATCAGAGATTAGTACGCTTTCATCCAGAGGGGAGTGAGAGTTGGTTTTTCTATGGTGAGGGAGCGCGACCCCCGATGCCTTTGGTATCAGCTTTGAGAGCCTGTCGAGCTCTAGATTCTGGCGGGGGAGGCTACCTTATCTATGCAGTTGATTTGTCCGCTGAGAGTATTGGGATAGAGAGCATTCCTGTTGTGGATGAATTTCCAGATGTATTTCCTGATGAGATTTCGGGTTTTCCTCCTGCTAGGGAAGTCGAGTTTGGCATAGAGTTGATGTCGGGTACTTCGCCTATTTCTAGAGCACCGTATCGTCTGGCTCCGTCAGAGATGCGTGAGTTGAAGAATCAGCTACAGGATCTTTTGGACAAGGGGTACATTCGCCCTAGTGTATCTCCTTGGGGGGCTCCTGTTCTCTTCGTGAAGAAGAAGGATGGGTCGATGCGGCTGTGCATTGACTATCGGCAGCTGAATCGAGTCACTGTGAAGAACAAGTATCCGTTGCCTCGTATTGATGACTTGTTTGACCAGCTGCAGGGCACATCAGTTTACTCCAAGATTGATTTGAGATCTGGGTATCATCAGTTGAGAGTCCGTGATCAGGACATAGCCAAGACTGCATTCCGTACTCGCTATGGGCATTACGAGTTCCTAGTGATGCCATTTGGTTTGACTAATGCGCCGGCTATATTCATGGATCTGATGAACCGTGTCTTCAGGGAGTATTTGGACAAGTTTGTCGTGGTCTTCATTGACGACATCTTGGTGTATTCACGTAATACGGAAGAGCATGTTTCTCACTTGCGGTTGGTACTACAGACTCTTCGAGATGAGCAGTTGTACGCCAAGCTGAGCAAGTGTGAGTTCTGGATGGATAGAGTGGTCTTTCTTGGCCATATCATATCCAGGGAGGGGATTTCTGTTGATCCAAGCAAGATTAAAGCGGTACTTAATTGGTCGCGTCCGACGACAGTTGCTGAGATCCGTAGTTTTCTGGGTCTAGCAGGGTATTATCGTCGCTTCATTCTGAACTTCTCTCAGTTAGCTTGACCGTTGACGCAGCTTACCCGCAAGGGTGTGGATTTTGAGTGGTCCTCCGAGTGCGAGGAGAATTTCTGTGAGCTTCGATGGCGGTTGACTTCTGCGCCGGTGTTGGCATTACCGTCAGGATCTGGAGGGTATGTAGTTTACACGGATGCTTCTCTTCAGGGGTTAGGTTGTGTCCTGACTCAGAATGGGCATGTGATCGCATACGCTTCTAGACAGCTGAAGCTTCACGAGGACAACTACCCAGTCCATGATTTGGAATTAGCAGCCATTGTGTTCGCTTTGAAGATCTGGCGTCATTATCTGTATGGCGAAAAATTTGAGATCTTCACCGACCATAAGAGTCTCAAGTATTTGTTCACTCAGGCGGAGTTGAACATGAGGCAGAGACGTTGGATGGACTTGCTTAAGGACTATGATTGTGAGATTAAGTACCATCCGGAAGCTGCTAATCTCACCGCTGATGCTTTGAGTCGCAAGGTGCGACTATCCGCACTTCAGACTTGTTCGATGTCTAGTGCGATCAGTGATTGTTGTACTTCAGGTTATACCTTCAAGCATAAGAAAGGTATGCAGAGTATCCAGATGTTTGCGATATTATCTGAGCCAGCCTTGTATTCGCGGATCCAAGATGCTCAGATGTCTGATTCGAAGACCCAACGTTTAGCTCGTCTAGCTAACGAGAGTAGCTCGTCTGGATTTCATTATCAATCAGATGGCTTTCTGTGTTTGTCTGGTAGGCTTGTGATTCCGCAGGATGAAGAGTTGCGAGAGGAGATTTTGTCTCAGGCGCATCGCACTAAGTTGAGTATTCATCCTGGGAGCAACAAGATGTACAAGGATCTACGTACTCGTTTCTGGTGGAAGGGAATGAAACGCAATGTTTATCAGTTTGTTTCGAGATGTTTGGTGTGTCAACAGGTCAAGGCAGAGCACCGACGACCTGGAGGATTGCTTCACAGTCTGCCTATTCCTGAATGGAAATGGGAGTTTATCACAATGGACTTTGTGACCCATTTGCCGGTATCCCCGAGGAACTGTGATGCTATCTGGGTTGTGGTGGACCGACTCACCAAGTCAGCGCATTTCATTGCCTATAGCCGAGAGTACTCTGTAGATCGCATGGCACGGATGTACATTCAGGAGATCGTTCGACTTCATGGAGTGCCTGTGAGCATTGTCAGCGATCGGGACCCCAGGTTTACTTCTAGATTCTGAGGGAGTGTTCAGCGTGCGATGGGTACTACTCTCAGTTTGAGTACAGCCTATCATCCGGAGACTGATGGTCAGTCAGAGTGCACTATCCGTACGTTAGAGGATATGCTTAGAGCATGCGTCATGGATTTTGGTTCAGCCTGGCAGGATCATTTGCCGTTGATCGAGTTCGCTTACAACAATAGCTATCACACTAGTATTGGGATGGCACCTTTTGAGGCGTTGTATGGGCGACGTTGTCGTACTCCACTCTTCTGGGAAGAAGTGGGGGAGAGACAGGCTGAGGGACCGGAGTTTATCCAGCAGGCAATAGATATTGTTGATCAAATCAAGAAACGGATTAAGACTGCACAGGATCGTCAGGCCAGTTATGCTAATATCAAGCGTAGGCCCTTGCAGTTCGAGGTCGGGGAGAAAGTGTTTCTGAGAGTGTCACCTTTCCGCAAGATTCTCAGATTTGGCCTTAAGGGCAAGTTGTCTCCCAGATTTATCGGTCCGTTTGAGATCTTGGAGAGCATTGGCGATTTGGCTTATCGACTAGCTTTGCCATCGCATCTATCCAGTATTCACGACGTGTTCCACGTATCTCTGTTGCGACGGTATGTGGCGGATGAATCTCATATTCTGCAGCGGTCTGAGGTTCAGGTAGACAAGGATTTGACTTATGTTGAGAAACCTCTTCGTATCCTGGATTATAAGGATAAGGTTTTACGGAACAAAGTCATTCCTTTGGTTTTAGTTCAATGGCAGCGCCAAGGCACTGAGGAAGCTACTTGGGAGCTTGAGGACAGGATGCGTAAAGACCATCCTGAGTTGTTTTGATTTCATTCTTTAAGTTGTATTCAGTTACAAACTCTGTAAACGTTTGATTTGAATAAAAAATATTTCTGATTTCTGTATTAGCATTTGGTACTTAAGATCTGATTTCGAGGACGAAATATCTTAAGTGGGGGAGAATGTAGTAGCCCGTAACTAAAATCAGTAATTAAGGAATTAATCATAATTACTTGGGTAGAGTTCGGAAGCTCCGAAGGTGAGTTCGGAAGCTCCGATCAGGATCGGAAGCTCCGATCGATATTACGTCAGGCATGACATGTGGCAAGATCGGAAGCTCCGATCAGGACCGGAAGCTCCGATCACCCCTATCCGGATTCAACAAATGATATTTTGACACGTGGCAGATCAGGATCTTCGGAAGCTCCGATGGCAGGATCGGACGTTCCGATCGAGGTTCGGACGTTCCGATCAAGGATCGGAAGTTCCGATCGTTGTCTATAAATAGAAGGCCGAGGCTTCACTTTCATTTGCCAATTCCGAGTTCTCCTTTCCATTCTAGTCCTTTGGAGCTATTCTAGTCTTCTTAGGCTTGGTCCGGAGGTCGGCGAGGCGTTCGGTAGTCGTAGCAGAGTTGTGCCCAAGTTCTGGAGGCATCGACATCAAAGGGCTAACGACGGACGAAGGTATAGCTTTTGCTTCCTATAAATATTTGGGAGTATGCAATAGCTTAGTTAAGGCTTTTAGAGCACTTTAATGATAGTAGTATCATTTGGCAGTGTAGAGCAGACTATAGGCATGGACCTAGAGTTGGTAGAGCTTGCACTGTTTTGAGGTACGAAAGTACTGTTCGAGATATCCTGACTGAGTATGCATGTATTATGTGACTGCATGATTTATATGCCATGATATTATGCTGCATTCATTTGCATCTTGCTGTATCTCTTTCGAGATGTTTGTTAGTAGGGTTGTACCCTATCCTGTTAGTGGATGGACTTCCATCGATTTGGGTCCGGCGTATCCACGGTTATCTCGGTATGGGAGCCAACTCCTGAAGCGACGGCACAGCGTGTTACATACCAGGGCCCGGTCTGTCTCTGTTATCTGATCCTTGACCTCGAGTCTATAGGGAGTTCACTTTGCATGCATGTATACTCATACTCTCATACTGAGAATTTTATGCTCACGTCTCGTACTCTGTATTTTCTGGACACCCTATTCCATGGGGCAGGTTTGCGATTGGACGAGGAGGGTGGATCCAGGAGGGGCTAGTCAGTGGTTGGCCAGCTGGAGCTTCGTCTAGGTTTTATTACCGTTGTTTGGGTTTATACAGCTATTCGATTTGGTTGTATATTATTGGACAAACTACAGATTCCTTTTACTTGGGATTGTTTATTGTTTATGGTTTTTCCGCATTTTTATTCTGATATCTGTTTTATTAAGTAAATTGCATGCATAAGTTCTGTTTAGTAGGTGATCCGGGTAAGGGTCACTAAAGTTTGGATAGATATATTGTTGTTTGTGGTTTTTTGGTTGTCCGTTACAAGCCGTTATGTCACCGGTTTGAGTTTTGGATATCGATTGATTTGAATTGATTGAGCCATATTTCGTTGAGTTTGAATGTTGACTTCGATCCTATATTACTTCATTACAGATTGTTTTGAAGATTTTTGGGCTCGAAAGTGACAAAATTTGAATTGTCGACGAGTTGATCGTGAATTGGTAACTAGTTTAACATGTCGATTTGAATCGAGGTTGGATTAGATTATGATTGTATATTCTGCCTTTGCAGCTTATCCTGAGTTGGAGCTTCGAATCGAGAAAGGTATAAGTCGACATCGAATTAAAATGGGACGAATACTCGAATTCGAGTTGATTTTCGAGTTTCCCTGAAATCACATACTTTCATGTTTATTTGAATTACTTGGATTATGTTTGAATGTTTTAGATTTGCACTTGCATTCATCTTGAGCCAAATGATTTGATTTCATTTTGAATTAGACGTTTTGGAGACTATAATTGAGTGGCATTGGTCGTTGAGTTACTCCAATATCCCAAAAATCCTAATAGTTGCTCCAGAGTCTAGAGGATTGAGATATGCATCATCCACCTCGATCGGGAGATTTAGTGAGTTGTTGTGATATCTTGACCTCGGGATCCCAATCGAAGAACCGAGATATCTTTTGATTATCCGATTTGATAATCCCGAAACTTAAAGACATGCATTTCATTCTATTTCATAATTGGAATATGTTGTCATTATATCATGATTTTGATATATTACTTGATATTGCATGTCTTGTTGCTTTTACTTGGAATATTATTCTCACCGGATTTATCCGGCTGTTGTCTTGTTTTGTATGTGTACTTGGCAAGAGGTGGGGCAGGACCAAGTCAGAGTCAGCATGGCTAGTTCGGGTTTTGATTGATAGAAGTGAGGATTGATTTTAGAAGTCGTTAGTGTTTTGCAAACTTGATATGTATTATGTCGTTGAACTAGTTCGAACCGATTCATGTTCTACTTTGAATGTTTTGAACAGCTCTAGACCTTAAAGTATTGTATTTTGTTAGATTGATGTAATATTACATGTTGAGATTGAGATCTTGAGTTGTTAGATGGATTTTCAGAACTGCATGCCTTTGATTATTTTTCTGAGTTTTAGCAGGGCACGGACCCCGTGCATACATCCGTGTATGGGTCCATGTACCTTCGCTTGTAGAATGGATTTTTTGGCTATGCATGGACCCTGGCACTGAAGGGGCACGGAGTCCGTGCAGAAACCCGAGACTTAGATTTTTAGTATAAATGTTGTACACGGACCCTGAAATGGAGGTGGCACGGGGTCCGTGCAGAAGACAGAGAGTTTGAATTTTAGTGCATTTTTTATGCACGGAGGTGTGCACGGGGTCCGTGTATACCCTGTAGTCTCCAATCCTTTGGTTACAAGTTAATGCACGGACCCGAGCACAGATGTGTGCACGGGGTCCGTGCATGCCTTTAAAAAAAATTTCTTGCCTTTTTGTCTTGACTCTCTGTCGATGATTGCATGATTTATTCTTGATTAGATGATTAGAACAGAGGTCCTCAAAAAACACTCTAACGATGTTCATGAATGATTTCCCAATAGTAGTCTTCCCTTACCAAGTCCTATAACACAATGTCTCATCTATTGATAACAACTGATTTCGGTTCATACTCAGTCTCTAAATATCGATTAAGTTATGCTAACCACTTCTGGTGTAAGGCCCTGAAATTAATTATATCGTGATTAGCGGGATTCCTTATATTATTATTAGAACTAAATTGAAGGGATTTAATTGAGCCGGGATTGAATTGCTTGTGTTTGGAGTTTCAGGGAATTTTTTGCAATTTTGGCTTCTTGGACTAGTCAACCATGAGATATATTATTGGGTATGTCACATCTCATCTCTCACATCTCCTTTCTCCTTCCCCCATCCTCACGCCTAGAACCGAGAGCTCCATCTTCTTCTTCCATGGAGGTTTTCAAGCTCTTGTAAACTATTTCCGCTCGATCCGACCGTTGGATTTTCGTTCTGAGCCCAGATTTGGAATCCCCATTGTGAGAGCTTCAAAGTACCGTAAGTATTGCTCCGATCCCTCACGTTCTAAAATTCGGGTGTTGTTGGAATTGTATGATTTTTGGGTATATCGTTCTTGAGCTAGCATGTATCGTTGCTTTGAAGACGGTTTGGAAAAATAACGAAGTTCGGATTTATTAGAAATTTTGAAACACAAATTCGAAAATGGGGTTTGTGATTGTGGATGGATTTGGTTGTTTTTTATGGATTGGAAGATGGTTTGAGTTGTATTGATAATGATTATTGGTTTTTGATTTTTGGTTTGACCGTTTATAGCCGTTATGCCATCAAAATCAAATTTTGGATTATCGATTATATTGTTTCGGTTTGATTTCCGGGTTTTTTCGAGTTAATAGTTTGATATCGAATCCGTATTCGTATTTTTCAGATTTTGGTTGAAAAATTTGGGTTTGGAACGAACTTGGGGGCTTTAAACTGATTCAAGAGTTAAAGACGGTATAGTATTTTGTTCTTATCGACTTGTAATTTGTTTGGAAGAGATTGTGAATCGAGTTTATCCTTTCTATTCTCAGGATTTGAATTTGAAGCCTCGAGTAAGGTAAAAGACGGCATCGAATCAAATGGGGATGAATACTCGAGTCCGATTGATTCTCGAGTCCCAAAAATCACATACTGCATGTTAATTGTTGGTGTGAACTTGATTGATTTACTTTGTTTGCACTTGCATTCATATTGAGCCGAATATTTGATTCGTTTTGAAATTAGACGATTTAGGGAGCTATATTGAAGTGGCCTTGGATTTCGAGTTTTTCCAAGTGCTAGAATACTTTTTATAGTTGCTCTGAAGTCTAGGGGTTGAGTTGTGCGACATCCACCCTGAATGGGAGTGTCGGTGGGTTGTTCAAAATGACTTGACCCCGGGATCCCAATCGAGTACCGATTGATATTACGATTATCTGACTTGATAATCCCGAGTTTTGAAGTCATGCATACATCCACCCTTATTTTGAATTATTGATGATTGATGCATTTCATTATGAGATGTTTAATTGTTATTGTATGCCTGTCTATTTTACTTAGAAATTATATTTCTAACCGGAGTTATCCGGTTGTTGCCTTGCTTTTGTATGTGTGCATGGTAGCAGGTGGGGCAGTACCAAGTCAAAGATCGCATGGCTAGGTGGACGTGTTGAAGACGTGAGGCCTTGGAGTTAGGATTCGATTATATTTTCGAACTCTTTTGTATTTTGGGTATTGTATAACTCGATTCAAAGCATGCTAGAGTTCCTATTGTTCGAGACTTTATGTTGAACTTAAGTGTTTTAGGAAAGCATGTGTCGATATTGATATTTTGATTTGGTTTGTATTATCCTCATCTCGAGTTGTGTATGAATTGGTTTGGATGTCGAATCAAGCTCGGAACCTTTTGTTTTTGCGCAGACCCCTCTGCCCAGGTTGCCCGCACGCAGGCGAGACTTGATCTCGCATGTGCGTGAGAAGCCTTGAGGGGGTTATTTTGCCCACGCGCGCGCGAGACAATGATCTCGCGCGGGCGCGATGCTTTATAAAAAACAAATTGGCTTGTTTTTCTTTGGCTTTGATCGTTTAAACCCAAGATTATATTTTTAGAATTGAGGCCTCACAATAATTGGTATCAGAGCAATAAGATTCTTGACATTGAACTAGAGTGAGCGGGGTAGATCGAGTCCGCATGAATTGAATTCTCGCATGTGATTGATTTATTTAAATGATTATTTTAAATACGTGCGAGCATGCTTTATTAATTCTTGAATTAATTGAATTACATGATTGTGATTTAAATTATAAAGAATGAATTACGTGATATATAACTGTATTTGTGTTATCATCTGTTCTCAAATATCCTTGAGATTCATGAGTACTCAGAGCAGAGTTTGGACACCGAAGTTATGAGATTGAGATTGTGATTGAGATATTGTGTCCTAACCCTTTGATACCAGATGGCACCTCAACGATCTGTGCGAAAGAATCAACCACCCTTGGTTCCTCCTTCTAATGAGAATCCGCTGCCAGTAGTAATTCCACTGAACGATCAGGGTAGTACGAGAGTAGATCAGATGGATGCTACCGCGACCCCTATGGAAACTCTATTGGCGAGATTTCGGTCGTTCCGACTGCCTACCTTGACGGGTACCGAGAACTCCGTAGATTGTGAAAGTTGGCTAGATGACATTGATCAACTCTTCGATTCCCTCGACTATACCGATGACCGCAGAATTAGGTTAGTCAGTCACCAGTTACAGGGTGTTGCTATGAATTGGTGAAACAGAACCAAGAGAGCAAATGAGAATCGAGGTACAGCTGTCACTTGGAGTTTGTTCAAGACTGAGTTCTATAAGCAATTCTTCCCTGTTTCGTACCAAAAGGAAAAGGGTACTGAATTTGCGAATCTGAAGCAAGGGTACTTGAGCATCGAGGATTATGTGAGCAAGTTTGACAGTCTCTTGAGGTTCGCACCTCACATAGCAGACAACGAAGAAGCCAAGGCCGATCATTTCATCAACGGCTTGAATCCTGAGATTTTCACTTTGGTCAATACCGGGAGACCCAATAACTTCGCAGATGCTATGGATCGGGGAAAGGGAGCCGAAGCCAGATTTTTGATGCAGCGAGGAAATCAGTTAGCTCCTCAGCAGCAGCAGAGATCTTTTCAGAATCATCCTGTTCAATTTCAGACTCAGCAGTCTCAGTATCAGTACCAACCTCCTCAGAGTCGAATCAGTCTCAGAGGGTTGAGGGAGGTAATAGTGGCAGAAACAGACGAGATCAGTATAGACCGAAAGGGAAGCAGTTTAAGAAGCCAAGGAGCAGTTCATCGAGTTCCAGTGGCTCTAGACAGTTCATTTCTGGACAAAATTCAGCGTTTTCAGGAGCATCGTGCAGTAAGTGTGGAGGCCGTCACCCAAGCAATCAGTGTCCAGGCGTGTTTAGTAGATGTAATGTAATGCCCCATTTTTATCTTAAATGAGTTTATTTGAGTTAATCGGAGATTACAGAGTTCACGAGCAGACTTGATTTTGATCAGGGTCCTTTTTGCAAAAATTGGATTTTTCAGGAACTAAAACGCAATTATTGGATTTTATATATTATCTACACTTGGAATTGATTGGGAAAGTCTTCATCTTCCTCCTCCTAACCATGAGCTCCATTGAAGACGCCTCCAACGTTTTCCAAGCTTCCAGATTTCAGTCTGAGCTCGATCCGTCCGTTAGAAATTATTTCTGAAGGCAGATTATCGATCACTGCAGTGAGAGCTCTGTTATATCGTAAGTTTTTCTACGATCAGATACATTCTAGTTTTTGGATGTTGTTAGAATCGTTCTAGATTCGAGTATGTTGTTCTCTACAGAGTTCTGATCGTCTATTATCTGTCATTTTTGAATTTGAGCGACGTTCGGAATTGTTATGATTTTTGGAAGCCATTTTCGATAATTGTGATTTGAGATTTGAGATTTGTTGGGATTGCCTTGTTTTGGTTGTCTTAGAATTGTTATGAGGTTATATCGCTATTGAACTGCTGTATGCGTTGTCGGTTTGTTCAGTTATAGTCGTTATGCCGTCGGTTTGAGTTTTGGAGATTTGAACCATTTTTGAAGTTGTTGAACTTGGCTTGTAAGTCGATCATGGTAATTGATCTTTGATTGTATCTGAACAGATTCGTTTGGAGTTGTCAAGCCCTGTGTTAGCAGTATTTGGTCGTCGAGAATTGGACGAAGAACGGTAAAGAGACTACCTTGAACCGTTGCCTTTGTTGTTGGATTTTTTAGTTGTTGATTAAACCTTTTGTTGTAGCTTATCCAGAGTTGGAACTACTGCATTGAAAGGTAAAAGCAAACATCGATAGAAGGATAGCATACTCGGGATAGTTGGTTCTCGAGTTTCCCTTAAAATCACATACTTGCATCTACACTCGTTCTAGCATGAGGAACTTGTGTTTTGTTGTTTCGATTGAGCTTTTGTTATATGGCTATGTTTTATGTTTCTGTTATGCATTCATCTTGAGCCAATCTTGTTTTCAGCGGGCAGAACCGCCCTTTTTGTTTAGACGTTTAGGAACTATGATTGAGTGGCCTAGGTCGTAGTCGTTTCGCCTAGTGCTAGCATACTCATTATAGTTGCTCAAAGTCTAGAGGAGTGGGATACGTGGCACCACCTCGATTGGGTGAGTCGGTGAGTCGTTACGTAATCTCACCCTCGGGATCCCAAAAGCACAGCAGCAATCCCTCGTTATCAGAGTTGATATCCCGGTTTAAAGACATGCATTTCATTACATCGTTATTGATTTCGTTGTTGTCTTGAAAGCATGTTTATTGTTGTATTACTTGATATGTTGTTTTTAGTGGGATTATCATTCTCACCGGTTATCCGGCTATTGCTTTGTTTTGTATGTGTACTTGGCAACAGGTGGGGCAGGAACAAGTCAGAAGAGGCATGCGATCAGATACATTCTAGTTTTTGGATGTTGTTAGAATCGTTCTAGATTCGAGTATGTTGTTCTCTACAGAGTTCTGATCGTCTATTATCTGTCGTTTTTGAATTTGAGCGACGTTCAGAATTGTTATGATTTTTGGAAGCCATTTTTGAAAATTGTGATTTGAGATTTGAGATTTGTTGGGATTGCCTTGTTTTGGTTTTCTTAGAATTGTTATGAGGTTATATCGCTATTGAACTGCTGTATGCGTTGTCGGTTTGTTCAGTTATAGTCGTTATGCCGTCGGTTTGAGTTTTGGAGATTTGAACCATTTTTGAAGTTGTTGAACTTGGCTTGTAAGTCGATCATGGTAATTGATCTTTGATTGTATCTGAACAGATTCGTTTGGAGTTGTCAAGCCCTGTGTTAGCAGCATTTGGTCGTCGAGAATTGGACGAAGAACGGTAAAGAGACTACCTTGAACCGTTGCCTTTGTTGTTGGATTTTTTAGTTGTTGATTAAACCTTTTGTTGTAGCTTATCCAGAGTTGGAACTACTGCATTGAAAGGTAAAAGCAGACATCGATAGCGGGATAGCATACTCGGGATAGTTGGTTCTCGAGTTTCCCTTAAAATCACATACTTGCATCTACACTCGTTCTAGCATGAGGAACTTGTGTTTTGTTGTTTCGATTGAGCTTTTGTTATATGGCTATGTTTTATGTTTCTGTTATGCATTCATCTTGAGCCAATCTTGTTTTCAGCGGGCAGAACCGCCCTTTTTGTTTAGACGTTTAGGAACTATGATTGAGTGGCCTAGGTCGTAGTCGTTTCGCCTAGTGCTAGCATACTCATTATAGTTGCTCAAAGTCTAGAGGAGTGGGATACGTGGCACCACCTCGATTGGGTGAGTCGGTGAGTCGTTACGTAATCTCACCCTCGGGATCCCAAAAGCACAGCAGCAATCCCTCGTTATCAGAGTTGATATCCCGGTTTAAAGACATGCATTTCATTACATCGTTATTGATTTCGTTGTTGTCTTGAAAGAATGTTTATTGTTGTATTACTTGATATGTTGTTTTTAGTGGGATTATCATTCTCACCGGTTATCCGGCTATTGCTTTGTTTTGTATGTGTACTTGGCAACAGGTGGGGCAGGAACAAGTCCGAAGAGGCATGGTTAGCTCCGAGGGAAAGTTGTAGAAGTGAGACCCGATTTAGAAGTCGTGTCAATATGTTTATCTAGTTACAGTAGAACATGTTATATCTCGAACTTCATTTTTTATGTTGTATCGATTATGCGAGTCTTATGTTGCATGTTATAGACTGGTTCGTAGTTGATCAACGTTAGCATTTCATGTAATAACTGGAGAAGTTATGTTTTTAATGCATGAATTTGAGTTTGATGTATGGAATAACTTTTAGTTTGAGATGCCAAGCTTTTCTGCTCTGTTCTATTCTGCTGCAGGGGAGGCGCCCGAGCTGCAGTTTTTAGCAGCCCGAGCGCACCCTAGTTCGAGTAGTCCAGCAGCGCTGGAGTTTAGGGCGCGCTCGAGTGGCTGTTTTTGCTCGCCCGAGCGCAGCCCCCTTTTTTAAAAAAAAAAAAAATTTCTTTCTTACTTTGGTCTTGGATCTTGTATGCTTAATTGTTGTTTAAGCCGAGATTAGTTGTTTAGAACCGAGGTCTCACATTAAGTGGTATCAGAGAGATAAGATTCTTGGTCGCACTAGAGTGAGCGGGTAGATCGAGTCTGCGTGTATTGGCTCCTCGCATGTATTTGAATTATTTTAACTGTGTACTTAATTCCATGCGAGCATGCTTTATTATTGAGAATTATTGAATTACATGGTTATGTGATTTAATTTATAAAGCATGATCTACTTGAGATATAACTGTTTCTGTTATCGACTGGTATCCGGTATTCCAAGCGGTTGTAAGGGCACTGATTGTAGAGATTGAGATATCTCGTGTCCTAACCTTTGATTATCAGATGGGTCCTCGTCGAGTGATAAACAGAAACACACCGCCAGTTATCCCTGCGACTGAGCAAGCTAGCACTGAAGTTGATCAGTTGGATGCTTCAGCAACACCTATGGAAACCTTGCTGAAGAGGTTTCAGTCGTTCAATCCGCCGTTATTGATGGGTTCAGAAAATCCAGTTGACTGCGAGAGTTGGTTGGATGATATCGATCAGCTGTTCGATTCCATTGATTACACAGATGGCCGCTGAATCAGGTTAGTAATTCATCAGCTGCGTGGTGGTGCTAAGAGCTGGTGGATCATGACAAAGAAAGCATTTGAGAGTAGAGGTACAGAGGTTACTTGGACTCTTTTTAAATCTGAGTTTTATAAGCGGTTTTTCCCTATCTCGTATCGTAAGGATAAGGGAGCAGAGTTTGCAAATCTGAAGCAAGAGAATCTGAACATCGAAGAGTACGTTGCCAAGTTTGATAGTCTGTTGCATTTTGCACCGCTAATTGCCAGAGATGAAGAAGCAATGGCAGATCAGTTCATCAATGGGTTGAACCTCGACGTCTTCATGTTGGTTAACACCAACAGGCCTAACAACTTTGCGGATGCCATGAATCACGCAAATGGAGCAGAAGCAGGCTTGTGGAGGCAAAGAGGTAACCAGGTAGCACCTCAACAACAGAGGCAGTATCAGAACCCACCGTCTCAGTATCAGAATCAACCATCTCAGCATCAAAACTAGCAGCAGAGGTATGAAGGTGGTAGCAGTGGGGGAAACAGAAAGGATCAGTATAAGGCAAGGGGTAAACAGTTCAAAAGGCAGGGGAACAGTTCGTCTAGTTCCAGTGGTTCCCGACAGTTTGGTTCAGGACAGAGCTCTGGATCATCATCCTTGTACTGCAGCAAGTGTGTGGGAAGACACTCACCGGATCAGTGTGTGGGAGTCTTCGGTAATTGTAACACCTGTCAGCAACCGGGACACTTCTCTAAGGTGTGCCCTCAGCGTAACAGAGATAGAGCTCAGAGTGGGAGTTCGTCTAGACCTGCAGTTCTGCCTGAGAGGCAGTCGTCTGCAGTGCACTCTTTCCAGCCTCAGCAGCAGAACAGACGGGGAGGTAATTCTAGTGCAAACCAGCCTCCGAGACAGCAAGCAAGTGTCTTTGCTTTGACAGAGGATCAGGCTCAGGCGGCACCTGATGATGTTATAGTAGGTAACTATTCGATTTTTGGTCATTCTGCTCATGTTTTGATAGATACAGGTGCTTCCCATTTCTTTATCTCTGAGAAATTTGTATTATTGCATGCTTTGCCAACTGAATTGTTGCCTACAGTAGTAGCTGTTACTTCACCTTTGGGTGGAGGAATTGTTTCTGTCAGATTAGTCAGGAACAGTGAGCTCTGTTTTGAGGGAAATTTTCTAGAATTTGACTGTATTGTGCTTGGACTGTCAGATTTTGATTGTATTGTCGGTATAGATGCTTTAACCAAGTACAGGGAAACAGTCGATTGTTTTCTGAAAGTTGTCAGGTTCAGACGTGAAATGGCAGACGAGTGGAAATTCTTTGATAAGGGTTCTCGATCTAGAATTCCTTTGATTTCAGTGTTATCTATGACTCGTTTGCTCCAGAAAGGTGCAGAAGGATTTTTAGTGTATGAAGTTGATGTACTGAAATCTAGCCCAGCTTTGGTAGATTTACTGGTGGTTAGAGAATTTGCTGATGTGTTCCCGGAAGAGGTTCCTGGTTTGCCACCTATTCGAGAAATCGAATTCAGCATTGACTTAGTGTCAGGTACTCAACCTATTTCAAAAGCTCCGTATCGTATGGCACTTATTGAATTGAGAGAGTTGAAGGAGCATCTTGAGGATTTGATTGCCAAGGGATACATCAGACCTAGTGTATCGCCTTGGGGTGCTCCTGTTCTTTTTGTTCGGAAGAAGGATAATTCTATGCGGCTCTGTATCGACTACCGCCAATTGAATCAGGCTACAGTTAAGAACAGGTATCCTTTACCTCGAATAGATGACCTTTTTGATCAGCTGCAGGGTTCTTCTGTCTATTCTAAGATTGATTTGAGGTCAGGTTATCACCAGTTGAGAGTGCGAGAGGAAGATGTTCCTAAGACCGCATTCAGAACGAGGTATGGTCACTTTGAGTTTATAGTCATGCCATTCGGTTTGACTAACGCTCCAGCGGTTTTTATGGGATTGATGAACCATATCTTTCAGCGCTATCTAGATGAGTTCGTCATTATCTTCATCGATGATATTCTTATCTATTCAAAGAACCGTACTGACCATGCAGAGCACTTGAGTATAATCTTGCAGATCTTACGAGTGGAGCAGTTGTTTGCCAAGCTGTCGAAATGTGAATTCTGGCTAGATCGAGTTGTCTTTCTCGGTCATATTATTTCTGAAGATGGGATTTCTGTAGATCCCAGCAAGATTGAAGCGGTTTTGAATTGGCCTAGACCGACATCAGTACCTAAGATCCGAAGCTTCATGGGACTAGCTGGTTATTACCATCGTTTCATCGAGGGTTTCTCGTCTATTGCCAAGCCAATTACCCAGCTGACTCAGAAGAATGCGCCTTTTGTTTGGACTCCAGATTGTGAGGCTAGCTTTGTTGATCTGAAGAGGAGACTGACCAGTGCTCCAATTCTTTCTATTCCGAAGGGTACTGGAGGTTTCACAGTCTATTGTGATGCTTCTAACCGAGGTTTAGGTTGTGTCCTTATGCAGCATAAGCATGTGATAGCGTATGCATCGAGGCAGCTGAAACCGCACGAGACTCGTTATCCGGTTCATGACCTTGAACTAGCTGCGATTGTATTTGCTTTGAAGATCTTGCGTCACTATCTTTATGGTGAGTCTTTTGAGATCTTTTCTGATCATAAGAGTCTTAAGTACTTGTTTTTATAGGCAGAGCTGAATATGAGACAGAGAAGATGGTTAGATCTGTTGAAAGATTTTGACTGCGAAATCAAGTATTATCCCGGAAAGTCAAATGCAGTTGCAGATGCATTGAGCCAAAAGCTTTGTTCTTTATCTCTTTCTACTATCGGTGTTTCTTAGTTGATCGATGATTGTTGCACTTCTGGCTTAGAGTTTGAAACAGATAGGGAGACTATCAGGGTGTTTGCTATTCAAGCCGAGCCGGAGTTGTTTGTTGCAATCAGAGAAGCACAGAAGTCTGAGCCGAGTATTCAAGTTTCAATGGAGAAAGTCAGATCTGGGCATCAGTCTGAATTCCAGGTTAGAGATGAAGTCTTGTTTGTGAATAACCGTCTTGTTGTGCCTGATGTTGTGGAGTTGAGATAGCGTATTCTCCGAGAGGCTCATTGCAGTCGGTTCAGTATTCATCCTAGAGGTCGTAAGATGTACAAAGACCTGAAGAACCAGTTCTGGTGGAAGAGAATGAAGAGCAATATTGCGAGGTTTGTATCTCGGTGTTTGAACTGTCAGCAAGTAAAAGCAGAACGGAAGCAACCAGAAGGTCTGTTGCACAGTCTATCTATTCCTGAATGGAAGTGGGATCACATTTCCATGGATTTCGTCACGAAGCTACCACGATCCGTTCGAGGATGCGATGCCATTTGGGTAGTGATCGACCGATTGACGAAGTCTGCGTGTTTTATTCCGTACAGGATGACGTATCGTCATGATCAGATGGCTGAGTTTTATGTTAGCAATGTTGTGAGATTGCATGGTGTGCCGAAGTCGATCGTTTCAGACAGAGATCCTAGTTTCACTTCTCACTTTTGGCACAGTCTTCAGGGGGCACTTGGTACTCGATTGCATCTGAGTACAGCTTATCATCCTCAGACCGATGGACAGTCAGAGCGGACTATCCAGACGTTAGAGGATATGTTGCGAGCGGTAGTGCTAGACTTTGGCACTAGTTGGCAGGATTCTTTGCCTCTTGTCAAGTTTTCTTACAACAACAGCTTCCAAGAGAGTATCGGTATGGCGCCTTTTGAGGCTTTGTACGGCAAGAAGTGCCAATCTCCGCTGTTTTGGGATGATTTGTCCAAGTCACCAGATTTGGGACCGAAGATGCTTCGAGATATGGCAGAACAGGTTAAGGTCATTCAGTCTAGAATGAAGTCAGCTCAGGATAGACAGGCGAAGTATGCGAATGTCAGGCGTAGACCTCTGAGTTTTGATCAGGGAGACCGAGTCTTTCTGAAGATTTCACCTTTTAGAGGCACTGTCAGATTCGGTAAGAGAGGGAAGTTATCTCCGAGATTCATCGGGCCATACGAGATTCTCGAGAAGATAGGCGATCTTTCCTACAGACTTGCACTTCCTCCGTCTTTATCTGGTATTCACGACGTTTTTCACGTCTCTATGTTGCGAAAGTATCATCCAGATCCTTCTCATGTTCTTCAGTCTGACGAAGCCGAGTTAGACGAGACTCTGAGCTACTTTGAGCGACCGATTCAGATCCTTGATCGGAAGGAGAAACAGCTCAGAACCAAGTTGATTCCGTTGGTGAAAGTGCAGTGGAGCCATCACGGAGTCGAGGAAGCGACTTGGGAGACAGAATCTGACATGAGACAGTGAATTCTGGAGTTATTCGGATGACGTGAGTTCTTCTTACTGTCTTTAGTTCTTTATTCTATCTTATGAGTTGTGGTTCTTGTTGATTTCGAGGACGAAATCTCTTCTTAGTGGGGGAGAATTGTAACGCCCTGTTTTTATCTTAAATGAGTTTATTTGAGTTAATCAAAGATTACAGAGTTCACGAGCCGACTTGATTTTGATCAGGGTCTTTTTTGCAAAAATTTGATTTTTTAGGGACTAAAACGCAATTATTGGATTTTATATATTATCTACACTTGGAATTGATTGGGAAAGTCTTCATCTTCCTCCTCCTAACCGTGAGCTCCATTGAAGACGCCTCCAACCTTTTCCAAGCTTCCAGATTTCAGTCTGAGCTCGATCCGTCCGTTAGAAATTATTTCTGAAGGCAGATTATCGATCACTGCAGTGAGAGCTCTGTTATATCGTAAGTTTTTCTACGATCAGATACATTCTAGTTTTTGTATGTTGTTAGAATCGTTCTAGATTCGAGTATGTTGTTCTCTACAGAGTTCTGATCGTTTATTATCTGTCGGTTTTGAATTTGAGCGACGTTCGGAATTGTTATGATTTTTGGATGCCATTTTCAAAAATTGTGATTTGAGATTTGTTGGGATTGCCTTGTTTTGGTTGTCTTAGAATTGTTATGAGGTTATATCGCTATTGAACTACTGTCTGAGTTGTCGGTTTATTCAGTTATAGCCGTTATGCCGTCGATTTGAGTTTTGGAGATTTGAACCGTTTTTGAAGTTGTTGAACTTGGCTTGTAAGTCGATCATGGTAATTGATCTTTGATTGTATATGAACAGATTCGTTTGGAGTTGTCAAGCCCTGTGTTAGCAGCATTTGGTCGTCGAGAATTGGACGAAGAACGGTAAAGAGATTACCTTGAACCGTTGCCTTTGTTGTTGGATTGTTTAGTTGTTGATTAAACCTTTTGTTGTAGCTTATCCAGAGTTGGAACTACTGCATTGAAAGGTAAAAGCAGACATCGATAGCGGGATAGCATACTCGGGACAGTTGGTTCTCAAGTTTCCCTTAAAATCACATACTTTCATCTACACTCGTTCTAGCATGAGGAACTTGTGTTTTGTTGTTTTGATTGAGATTTTGTTATATGGCTATGTTTTATGTTTCTGTTATTCATTCATCTTGAGCCAATCTTGTTTTCAGCGGGCAGAACCGCCCTTTTTGTTTAGACGTTTGGGAACTATGATTGAGTGGCCTAGGTCGTAGTAGTTTCGCCTAGTGCTAGCATACTCATTATAGTTGCTCAAAGTCTAGAGGAGTGGGATACGTGGCACCATCTTTATTGGGTGAGTCGGTGAGTCGTTACGTAATCTCACCCTCGGGATCCCAAAAGTACAGCAGCAATCCCTCGTTATCAGAGTTGATATCCCGGTTTAAAGACATGCATTTCATTACATCATTATTGATTTCGTTGTTGTCTTGAAAGCATGTTTATTGTTGTATTACTTGATATGTTGTTTTTACTGGGATTATCATTCTCACCGGTTATCCGGCTGTTGCTTTGTTTTGTATGTGTACTTGGCAACAGGTGGGGCAGGAACAAGTCAGAAGAGGCATGGTTAGCTCCGAGGGAAAGTTTTAGAAGTGAGACCCGGTTTAGAAGTCGTGTCAATATGTTTATCTAGTTATAGTAGAACATGTTAGATCTCGAACTTCGTTGTTTATGTTGTATCGATTATGTGAGTTTTATGTTTCATGTTATAGACTGGTTCGTAGTTGATCAACGTTAGCATTTCATGTAATAACTGGAGAAGTTATGTTTTTAATGCATGAATTTGAGTTTGATGTATGGAATAACTTTTAGCTTAAGATGCCAAGCTTTTCTGCTCTGTTCTATTCTGCTGCAGGGGGGGCACCCGAGCTGCAGTTTTTAGCAGCCCGAGCGCACCCCAGTTCAAGTAGTCCAGCAGTGCTGGAGTTTAGGGCGCGCTCGAGTGGTAGTTTTTGCCCGCCCGAGCGCACCCGCTTTTTAAAAAAAAAATTCTTTCTTACTTTGGTCTTGGATCTTGTATGCTTAATTGTTGTTTAAGCCGAGATTAGTTGTTTAGAACCGATGTCTCACATGTAATATCTGCCTGCAGCCGGGTCACTTTGCTAGAGTCTGTCCTCAGCGGGGATCCGATAGAGCTCAGAGCGGCAGTTCTTCTCGACCGCCATCTCAGCCCGAGAGATCAGCTTCTGCAGTCCATTATTTTCAGCCCCAGCAGCAGTCTCTCCAAGGAGGTAATCAAAATCAGAACCAACCTCCTCGATAGCAGGCGAGGGTGTTTGCTTTGACAGAGGATCAGGCCAATGCAGCTACGAATAATGTGATAGCAGGTAAGTGTTCAATTTTTGGTTATCCTGCATATGTTTTGATTGATACGGGTGCTTCTCACTGTTTTATTTCTGAGAGATTTTTATTGATGCATGATTTATTTGCTGAGCCTTTATCTGATGTTGTTTCTATTACTTCACCTTTGGGTGGAGAAATTGGTTCGGTGAGATTGGTCCGAAATTGTGTGTTAGAATCTGAGGGGAATTCGATTGAGATAAACTGCATTGTACTGGGACTATCTGATTTTGACTGTATTGTCGGGATTAATGCTCTGACCAAGTATAGGGAGACAGTAGATTGCTTTCAGAAAGTGGTTCGATTCAGACCTGAGATGGCAGAAGAGTGGAAGTTTTTCGGTAAGGGTTCTTGATCCAGAATTCCTTTGATTTCTGTGTTATCCATGACTCGTTTATTACAGAGAGGAGTAGAGGGATTTCTGATTTATGAAGTGGATGTTCAGAGGTCTAACCCTGAGTTGACTGAGATACCAGTGGTTAGCGAGTTTCCTGATGTATTTCCAGACGAGATTCCTGGTTTGCCGCCTATTCGAGAGATCGAATTTGGCATTGAACTTGCATCAGGTACTCAGCCTATTTCGAAAGCACCTTACCGAATGGCTCCATTAGAATTGAAAGAGTTGAAGGCGCAGTTTGAATATTTGATTGCCAAGGGATACATTTGACCTAGCGTATTGCATTGGGGTGCTCCAGTGCTTTTCGTGAGGAAGAAAGACGGTTCTATGCGACTCTGCATCGACTACTGCAAGTTGAATCAAGCGACAGTCAAGAACAGGTATCCTCTACCTAGAATTGATGACCTTTTTGATCAACTGCAGGGTTCTTCAGTGTATTCGAAGATAGATCTGAGATCAGGGTATCATCAGTTGAGATTTCGCGATGAGGATGTGCCTAAGACAGCTTTCAGAACCAGATATGGGCATTTCGAGTTTATAGTCATGCCGTTCGGTTTGACCAATGCTCCAGCAGTTTTTATGAATCTGATGAATCATATCTTTCAACGTTATTTAGATGAGTTTGTCATTATTTTCATTGATGATATTCTAATCTATTCGAAGAACCGTTCTGACCATGCCGAGAATTTGAGGATTGTATTGCGGATTTTGCAAGCCGAGCATTTGTATGCTAAGCTATCAAAGTGCGAGTTATGGTTGGACCGAGTTGTTTTTCTAGGCCACATTGTATCGGGAGATGGAATTTCTGTGGACCCCAGTAAGATCGAAGCAGTTATGAATTGGCCGAGACCGACATCAGTGCCAGAAATCCGAAGCTTTATGGGTTTAGCGGAGTATTATCGCCGATTTATCGAGGGCTTCTCTTCCATTGCAAAGCTGATTACCCAGTTGACCCAGAATAATGCACCGTTTGTTTGGTCTGAGGAGTGAGAGGCCAGTTTTATTGATCTGAAAAAGAGGTTGACCAGCGCTCCGATCTTGTCTATTCCATCAGGTACGGGAGGTTTTTCCGTTTACTGCGATGCTTCTCACCGTGGTCTTGGATGCATTCTTATGCAGAGGAAGCACGTAATAGCTTGTGCATTGAGACAGCTGAAGGCGCACGAGACTCGTTATCCAATCCATGATCTTGAGCTTGCTGCGATCGTTTTTGCTTTGAAGACTTGGCGCCATTACCTTTATGGTGAGTCATTTAAAATATTTTCTGACCACAAGAGCCTGAAATACTTGTTTTCCCAGTCCGATCTGAACATGATACAGAGGAGATGGATGGATTTGCTTAAGGACTTAGACTGTGAGATCAAGTATTACCCTGGAAAGTCAAATGCAGCTGCACACGCTCTTAGTCGGAAGCTTTGTTCCTTATCTATCGCTATGATTGGTGTCTCTCAGTTGATTGAAGACTATTGTACTTCTGGTTTGGAGTTTGAGACCGATAGGAGATCCATCAGAGTTTTTGCGATTCAGGCTGAGCCAGAGCTGTTTCAGTTGATTAGAGAGGCACATAGATCTAATCCGAGCAGTCAGAGTTCGATAGAGAGGGTCAGATCAGGTCACCAGTCAGAGTTTCAGGTCAGGGATGATGTTTTATTCGTGAATAGCCGTATTGTTGTGCTCGATGTTTCTGAGTTGAGACAGCATATTCTTCGAGAGGCGCATTGCATTCGGTTCAGTGTTCATCCCGGAGGCCGGAAGATGTATAATGACTTGAAGACTCAGTTCTGGTGGAAGCAGTTAAAGGGAGACGTCACGAGGTTTGTGTCCCGTTGTCTGAATTTTCAACAGGTGAAATCCAAGAGGAAGAAACCAGGTGGCTTATTGCACAGTTTGCCTGTTCCGGAATGGTAGTGGGATCACATCTCTATGGATTTCGTCACGAAACTACCGCGTTCAGTCAGAGGTTGTGATGCGATTTGTGTAGTGATTGACCGGTTGACGAAATCTGCTTGTTTCATTCCGTACAGAATGACATACCATCACGATCAGATGGCCGAGTTGTATGTCAGGGAGGTCGTGAGATTGCACGGCGTGCCGAAGTCGATAGTATCAGACATTGATCCGAGATTCACTTCTCACTTTTAGCATAGTTTATAGGAGGCCTTGGGTACTCGTTTGCACTTGAGCACAGCGTATCACCCTCAGACCTACGGTCTGTCCGAGCATACGATCCAGACTTTGGAGGATATGCTTCGAGCTGTAGTGCTTGATTTTGGCTCAGGTTGGCAGGATTCTTTGCCTCTAGTGGAGTTTTCGTGCAATAACAGCTTTCAAGAGAGTATTGGAATGGCACCTTTTGAAGCTTTGTACGAGAAGAAGTGCAGATCTCCGTTATTTTGGGATGAGATTTCAGAATCACCTGAGTTGGGTCCAGATATGATTTGCGATATGGCAGAGCAGGTGAAGTTGATTCGAACCAGAATGAAGACAGCCCAAGACAGACAGGTTAAGTATGCAAATATCAGACGCATGCCTCTATCTTTTGATCTGGGAGACCGTGTATTCGTGAAGATTTCTCCGTTCAGAGGAACTGTCAGATTCGGGAAGCGAGGGAAGTTGTCGCCATGTTTTATCGGGCCGTATGAGATTTTGGAGAAGTTAGGCGATCTTGCCTACAGATTGGCGCTTCCTCCATCTCTTTCAAGCATTCACGATGTTTTTCATGTTTCGATGTTACGGAAATATCATTTGGATCCTTCCCATGTACTTCGACCAGACGAGGCCGAACTCGATGAGACTCTGAGCTATTTCGAGAGACCGATTCAGATTCTTGACAGGAAAGAGAAGCAGCTCAGAACCAAGTCAATTCCGTTACTGAAGATTCAGTGGAGTCGTCACGGAGTTGAAGAAGCAACTTGGGAGACCAAATCTGATATGAGGCAGCAATTTTCAGAGATATTCGATTGATGTGAGTTCTTATTCAGTTCTGATTATTATTTCTCTATCTTAGGTGTGTGATTTATCAAATTTCGAGGACGAAATCGAATCTTAGAGGGGGAGAATTGTAAGGCCCTGAAATTAATTATTTCGTGATTAGCGGGATTCCCTATATTATTATTAGAACCAAATTGAAGGGATTTAATTGAGCCGGATTGAATTGCTTGTGTTTGGAGTTTCAGGGACTTGTTTGTAATTTTGGCTTCTTGGACTAGTCAACCATGAGATATATTATTGTGTATGTCACATCTCATCTCTCACATCTCCTTTCTCCTTCCCCCATCCTCACGTCTAGAACCGAGAGCTCCATCTTCTTCTTCCATGGAGGTTTTCAAGCTCTTGTAAACTATTTCTGCTCGATCCGACAGTTGGATTTTCGTTCCGATCCCGGATTTGGAAACCCCATTGTGAGAGCTTCAAAGTACCGTAAGTATTGCTCTGATCCCTCACGTTCTAAAATTCGAGTGTTGTTGGAATCGTATGATTTTTGGGTATATCGTTCTTGAGATAGCATGTATCGTTGCTTTGAAGACGGTTTGGAAAAAGAACGAAGTTCGGATTTATTATGAATTTTGAAGCACAAATTCAAAAATGGGGTTTGTGATTGTGGTTGGATTTGGTTGTTTTTGATGGATTGGAATATGGTTTGAGTTGTATTGATAATGATTATTGGTTTGTGATTTTTGGTTTGACTGTTTATAGCCGTTATGCCGTCGAAATCAAGTTTTGGATTATCGATTATATTGTTTCGGTTTGATTTTCGGGTTTGTTCGAGTTAATATTTTGATATCGAATCCGTATTCGTATTTTTCAGATTTTGGTTGAAAGATTTGGGTTTGGAACGAACTTGGGGGCTTTAAACCGATTCAAAAGTTGAAGACGGTATAGTATTTTGTTCTTATCGACTTGGAATTTGTTTGGAAGAGATTGTGAATCGAGTTTATCCTTTCTATTTTCAGGATTTGAATTTGAAGCCTCGAGTAAGGTAAAAGACGACATCGAATCGAATGGGGATGAATACTTGAGTCCGATTGATTCTCGAGTCCTGCATGTTAATTGTTGGTGTGAACTTGATTGATTTACTTTGTTTGTACTTGCATTCATATTGAGCCGAATATTTGATTCTTTTTGAAATTAGACGATTTAGGGAGTTATATTGAAGTGGCCTTGGATTTTGAGTTTTTCCAAGTGCTAGAATACTTCTTATAGTTGCTCTGAAGTCTAGGGGTTAAGTTGTGCAACATCCACCCCGAATGCGAGTGTCGGTGGGTTGTTCGAAATGATTTGACCCCGAGATCCCAACCGAGTACCGATTGTGAAACAACTCGATCCTACTACTACTATTTTTTTTTTTACAAATAAATAACTAAGTATTTAATATAAAATATTTTTAAAAATCATGCATCTAAAATGAATAAATAAAACAATACTTAATATAATATATATATATATATAATTAAAACGTATATATATATATATATACATAATAAATAATTACTTTTTAAAATAATTATAAACATAAACAATTTTCCATAAAAATGTTCCCACTAAAATCCATAATAAGAATTTGCATGCAAACAAAATAAGTATAACTCATGCAATAAAATCATCATCATCATAAAAATTCTCACCTAAAATCCATAAACCCATAATTAAATCATAAAACTTGTGCGGAAAACATAATAATATTCAATTCACTGAAAACATGAATAGAGCGATGGTCACGGGCTAGCCAACTGTCGGGATCTCATACGTCCTCACCGCCAGTCGGGGCTATATGCTCTACATCAGTGTCTACCTGCTCACCTGCACCATTTAAGTCTAGTGAGCCTAGAGGCTCAGCACGCTCTATCTCATAATAACAACATGATTAAAAATAATGCATCACATAACACATGCACGATACATAATAAATAATTTATATACATGCATATCCTAAATACATAGCTCATGGTCATCTCATAACATAACATAACATACATACTCATAACATAGTCATCATGCATTATAATTAGGGCACATCATAATTTAAAAATCTGAAGGTTATATCCATGCTGTGTGACGTGTCATGTCGATTGATCAATCTAAAACCAACGTATGCGGCGGTGGGATCTCCACCTCTTGGCCCTTTCATCAGGAAAACATAATCATAATCGTATGGAAAGGCAATCGGGCCCCAGTATCCCGACCCACAGTCCCGTATCATATGGAAAGGTCTTCGGGTCTAGGCATCCCATCTCCAATCCCGTAGGTTGTCACACACCCACTTCAACTCCCTTAAAATATTTTTCATTGCCCAGCATCACACATATACATATAGCATCATGCACATACATAAAATTTTTCATGATCTTATTGTCATAAAATAATGCCCGTAAATATATATTTAATTATTTAATAATAAATGTAAAAACAATACTTTTTCATACTTAAAATATTCATGCAATAATTAAATATATATTTACGGACCATGCATAATTTTCATGGATTTGTTCAGGCTGCTGACTCCTTAGACTTAAGCCCATTAACTTGTAGACTGACCCAAAAATTCAAAGACTGACCCAAAATTCCCATGGGCTCCCAAGCCCATAAAAATCATTGGGCCAACTTAAATAAATTATTTAAGGTCCAAATAAAATTATTTGGAGGCCCAAATAATTTTATAAACATTAAATTGGCTCAAAAACCATTTAAACTCTTAATTACTTAAAAATTAAAAATACCCAAGCCCGCCCCACCTAACCCGGACCCGAACTCTATTGACCCAACCCACTACCTACCAGACCCAACCCGGACCACCCCAGCCCGGCCTAGCCCGAAAAGAAGCAGCCCAGCCCGAAACTCCTCCCCCTACCCCTTTCTCGGCCAGTAGCTTGAGCAGTTCCACGAGATTCGTTCGTGCCGCCTGCTCCGGCAACCTTTGGCCGTGAAACCACCGCCCAAACATAGTACAATACGTTTCCAACAAGCTAAAAACCAGACCAAACCATCGACTATGGAGTGAGAACGAAGCTCTGAAAACCCGACCATCTGCAGCTCGCGCGCAGACACGAGCAGTTGCCAAACTTTCGTTCGTGCGACTTCCTCCAACCGCCAAAGACTATGAAACCACTTTTGAGACTTAGCTAACATCCTAGAGGTTCAAACCCAACAAACCACGCATTAAATAGTGGCCTGAGGAAGGAGAAAGAACCTTCCTTCCTTGCAACCCTGAACCTACGTGACCCAGTGACATAAACACAACCGGTCCGTTTCTAACCTATTCTAGACTCTAGAGACCTAATATCTCAACCCTAGGGACCTTATTACACCCCTTAACCATGAGCCAGCAGACCCTGATTGAACCATGTCAGAAAACGTGAAGAAAACTCATGAAGGAAGCATGAAAAATGTGAATAACTTATGCATACATGCAAATTCATCACAAAAAAAATCGAACACACATGCTAGATCAATGGTTTTCATGAAAGATCAGAATATAAAACTTAAATGGTGGCCAAGAAGAGAATTCAAACGTGCCTTGATTTATTTTCGAAGTAGAAACGTGATCGTGATGCGTACGACAAACACCGGGACGAACGGACTTTAAAACTTCAAATAAATCTTCAAAGTACTTGTGTGTGTTGTGAGTTTTCTGGTGAAAATGATGGAGAAGAAGGAGATGGCGGCTAGGGTGATTAAACGTGAGTTTTGGGGAGCTAGGGTAGAATTTTTAGTTTAAATTATGCTTAGGATAATTAACCAATTAATATCCTAGTAAAAACATATATTTTCAAACTCCTTAATACACTAGAAAATCTGATAATAACTCTAAATCTCGAAATATTAAATTAAGGGATTTTTAGAAGTCCCTAAAAGTCAATAAAAGGGTTTAATTTGGAGGAAAAAGAATACTATATATATATATAATTAATTATACTAAAATTTTCCTAGAATAATACCTTAAAATAATATTTTAAGGTCCATAAAAATTTCATAAAATATTTTTGATGAAAACCAACATCTCGTACGTCTACGGTCCCGTCTACGCGGTAAAATAAATATTATTCCTAATAATTTCATAAATAAAATAAATACGGGTTAACTGAGATAAATAATATTTAAATCATGCAAATAAAATCACATAATTCACATAAGGTCATTTAACCCATTTACTAAATTCTAATTTAATTATTTCCTAGTTATGCATGCGAAATCACCTAAGAAAGTTCTGGGCGTTACAGATTGATATTACGATTATCTGACTTGATAATCCCGAGTTTTGAAGTCATGCATACATCCACCCTTATTTTGAATTATTGATGATTGATGCATTTCATTATGAGATGTTTAATTGTTATTGTATGCATGTCTCTTTTACTTAGAAATTATATTTATAACCGGAGTTATCCGGCTGTTGCCTTATTTTTGTATGTGTGCATGGTAGCAGGTGGGGCAGGACCAAGTCAAAGATTACATGGCTAGGTGGTCGTGTTGATAGACGTGAGGCCTTGGAGTTAGGAGTCGATTATGTTTTAGAACTTTTTTGTATTTTGCGTATTGTATAACTCGATTCGAAGCATGCTAGAATTCCTATTGTTCAAGACTTTATGTTTAACTTAAGCATTTTAGGAAAGCATGTGTCGATATTGATATTTTGATTTGGTTTGTATTATCCTCACCCCGAGTAGTGTATGAATTGGTTTGGATGTCGAATCGAGCTCGGAACCTTTTGTTTTTGCGCAGATCCCTCTGTCTAGGTTGCCCGCGCGCGGGCGAGACATGATCCCGCGCGTGCGCGAGAAGCCTTGAGGGCTCGGGTTATTTTGCCCGCGCGCGCGTGAGACCAGCACCTCGCGCAGGCGCGAGCCTCTTGCGAGGCCTCTGGCCTCGTAGTCCGCGCGCGCACGAGACGATGATCTCGCGCGCGCGCGAAGCTTTATAAAAAAAAAATTGGCATGTTTTTCTTTGGCTTTGATCGTTTAAACCCGAGATTAGATTTTTAGAATCGAGGCCTCACATCTGGCCTCTGATTCTTACTGGAATCTAATACTATTGATCATTATACTCTGAACTTAGAGTTCTCTTTGATCAATTCATGGAATCACAGTTCAATCAAGAATTACCAATCCCCAAAACACCGGAATTATAGAAATCTAATCCAAATATTTATCCCTCCTACAAAGTCCAATGACATCCATGAGTAACCACTGGCACAAATCCTGTACTAGTTTGAATCTAAATCTCTGACCAACTCCGACAATAAGTACACTAAATCCCTCGGTACTAACCCACTACCAAATTAAATCAAATCAATTCAGCTATCACTAAAATCCTCTTGGTAGTCATACCCCTTGTTGTGACTGCGTAAAACATCGAGACTGAGGTAGTCTTCCCTACAAGCCCATTTGGAAAATCCTCCCAAAAACACCGGCATAGGGTCGTGCCTCCTCACCCATCACAGTCCACAACACCTGGTACAAACCACCATCGTGCCTCTGTTGAAACCCATCATCCATGACAACAATCAACCAAGGTCTCAATTTAAATCAATTGTCCTAGGAAACTACCCAAGATCAAATTATATAGTAACTAGTTATAAATCATACCCCTGATGAAACACATCATCCCTGGCAACAACCTAAAAGGTCACATACTTACACCACCATTCTAGGAAAACTCCTAGAACTAACCACATGGTAAGTACTCACAATCGATTTACTCAAACAATCTATGAATCAAAATAGTTGAACACTAATCAACTAATAACAAGTAGATCACTCGAATGATCCATCACTGATAATAAACATTAAACCATTGAACCAGGTTTAACACAATTCTTATTACAAATACGTAGTTATAACCACTAAGAAATTACAAGAGTCTAGAATCAATAATACCAATGATTCAAATACTTATAACAGAAATATTTATTACAACAAATCTTAATACAGTACTTCCAATCTGATTAAACGCAGAAATCTTACATTTTGTGTAACAAACCCCATACAACTCCCTATCGTATGAATCTTGATCTTGAACGTGAGGTTTCCCGTTTGCCACATCCAAGCATCAATAAAAGCATGCTGGTAGAACTTCTTCCGCAAGAGCTCTTACTAATCTACCTAGATCCTTCCAATATTGTTGGGTCCATTATCTGGTAGATGAGACAAGATCTTTATTAAAATCTCTCCAACTACTCGTGGAGAATCTTCAGAAATGTCTTCCCAGGTCAAAGAAGAATGGAAAGTAGTATCCCATGAACTCCAACCAATCTTCTGCTACTCATGGCATCTCAGACACGATCCTTCTCTCAAGTCTCTGGCGATCATATTGATGACGAAAACCCTAAGAAAACATAGGTGCCTCTTCATCCCCACATCTGATGTCCCAACCGTCACTCTAATAGGATAACCCAATAATTCAAGCACTATGTCCCAAACACTCATATTGTATGCTTTGATACCATAATTGTAGTGACCCAATCCGAAATCACCAAGTAAACAAAGCTTAAGCATGCAATTATACTTAAACAACAAAAATCAGAGAAAAACTGCGGAAACTTAAATCAAATACTAACCGGCCAGAATACAACTGGTGAAATCACTGTAACCCAAAATAGTAATACAACGCAATTTAAAATTCAATACAAAAAGGGTTAAGCCTATCTAAAAACTGCTGGCACCAATTGAGTTCCCAACTCTCCGGTTGCCAACTACTCACTGGTCCCCGAAACTGGGAAACCTGCACCCGCCCCGTCGAATGGGGTGTCCAGATAAAATATACGGACGTGAGCAAATAATTCTTAGAACATAAGTATGAGTATACACATTCTATGAATGCAAATACAAATGCATATGAATGGGTACAGGAAACCTATGCAGAAAACTGTTCAATCAAAGGCGCCATGGTATGTAGCACGCTGGGTCGTCGTCTCAGGAGGTGGCTCTCATACCATAAACATGTGGGCTTATTACCGGATCCAAAATCATGGAATTCACCCACAAAGTATGATGGGGCTTAGCGACCCCTTTACAGGTAGTATCAATGGAAACAGGCTCGACGTGAAAATGCATGCAGATAATATCCGTGGCATAATAAATGCACATATAATCAATGCCACATAAAACATGCAAAAATAGAATATGCATGCTCAACCACGATATCTCGGATAGTATGTCCGTACCTCAAATCATGTAACTCAAGCAACCTAGTCACCCAGGTAATCAAGTTCAATACTGCAAACCAAGATAACAATGCATCACTAATAATGCTCTAAAAGTTTTAACTAAGATAATAGATATTCAATAATTTTTTTAGGGATATCGGACTATACCTGCATCTTTCGTTAGCCCACTGATGGTGATAGCCCCAAAAACTTGGGCACAACTCCGCTACAACTCCGGCAGCGCTCCGTTGCCTCCCGGTCTTCAAAAAGATCACCTAAAACCCCCTAAACCTGAGCTAGAATGGGAGAAGAGAGGAAATTGTGCGAGTGGAAACACGGTCTCTGGACCCCTATTTATAGGCATAGAGCGGATGGTCCGATCCCTGAGATCGGATCATCCGATCGCCCTAATCAACCACCTCCGAACATGTGTCGCTCGTTATGATGTCATTGTGATAATAATCTTGGATGTCATGGAAAGCAAACACGATTATAAATAATCTCACCCTCAATTCAATAACAAAAGATTCAATAATGTTGTCCCGATCTTTTGAAACAAGTAAGCTTGGATATCCACCTCTAGTTTACAACAAAACTAGCAATAGATAATCACGATAGAAAACAATCAACAATTCAATTGGACCTTTAAATGAACCTGTCTTTGACAACCTAAGTGAAAATCAATTGACAAACGCCACAAAGTTTATGAAACTTTGATAAGTTTTATTTGATAAAAACAAATCAAAGCTTTGGAAAAATTCTAAAGAGAATTTTAAGAATTGATAAAAATCAATAAACTGAATAATTCTTGTATATTCAATAATGAATGTAAACTTTACAATATATAGAATAAAACTAACTAAGAATCCTAATAGAATTAGACTATAGATTTTCTAGTTGGATTATAACTCCAAAATAATGCAAAATATATCTAAAGATGTCATATAAAAGTTTCCTAGTAGAATTATAAGACTCAAAATAGGAAAAATAATATCAAAATATCAAAAATACTCAAAAATCCAAAAACACACACTACATAACGTACTGTGTGTGAGTGCGGTCAGCGCGGGTGCACTGTGACATGGTGATCTCTCAGGAGATTTGAGCGCGGGTGCGCCCAGCTATTTCGGCAATGGGTGCGGGTGCGCCTGTCTTCAAGCGCGGGTGCGCCCTGCTGAACATCAAATTCTTTATTTTCTTGATCTTTTTCTTCATTGCCTTGGTTTTTTTGCACTTCAATAACATTATAACATCTTCCAAAATTATTTCCATGCTCTCCAACTAGATTGCCATGGATCCGAATCCATCCAATCTCGATTGAAAATTATGGAACAACTCCTTGAACAATATGAATCTTCGAGCACCTCCTAGATTCATATCACACTGCTTATGAAATCAGTTCGGATCGTCCGATCCAAGTTTTCGGATCGTCCGATCTCCTAGTTTTGTCAAATTAAATCCATATCTACTTATCCAGACGCGATCGGATTGTCCGATCCATCTTCGGATCTTTCGATCTCTACAGAGCCTCCGATCTCCAATCATGCTTCCAAACTCTCTATGCTTCGGATGGTCCGATCCTAGGGTTTGGATCATTCGATCCTCTCGATCACTTGAAACCTTTCGGGCTATTTTTGAGTATTCTAAATCCATTTTTCAACTCCTTAGACTCATTAGAAAATTACTTAATCATGTTTTTATCCATTCTAAACATACTTAGTCTTTATAATTACTAGAATGGAAATCGGGTTACTACATATAACAACTGCGAATATACCGATTCTAAAAAACCGATATATTGTAGTGAAAATGACTCCCCAAAAATAGTTGCTTGACTGCCTTTATAGTCTCGGGATTTCTGACAATAATATCTTAATCTATCGTTGCATTCTTCATATATGCCATGAATATCATGCATCACCGACTCCTTTCCCTTTCACTCTTTGTGGTAGTGTAACTCTACCCTATAATTTTTTTACCCTATAATTTCTTTGCAAGTCCTTCTAAATAGTAAAAGGGTGATAAGAAGAATCTCATCTTAGTTTTTCTTTCACCACATTCGTGATTCAATATGCATTGTGTAGTGACCCTGCATGGAATCACCTACTAACTGGCAACTAATAGCATGCATTAAACTTAATACAGCAAAATTCTTAACAGAGTAAAAACGTGCGGAAAAATAATCCATAATTTACATAACAGCTTAGGAAAACATATCCAGGCTTAAATCTGTAGTGATACAACCATATTGAAATGCTTAAAATAAACTGTCTAAAAAATTTATACAGCTAAACAAATCATGCTGTATAAAATCCCCTGAAAAGCTCTGGCTCCCTAATCCTGCCTCGAGCTACCGGCTCCGTCCATCCTGCGACCTGCCCTGTGGAATGGGTGTCCAAGATAACAACTAGGACGTGAGCACTAACGCCCAGTACATAAACATGACTAAACATATGTATATGATGCATGCAACATGATGACTGGTAAATGGTCATCTGAAAAGTCATGCTCAGTACCGGCGCCACATGAGTGCTGCCACCGCACGGATCAACCTATGGGTGCAACCACACTTGTCTAATACACCAGAGTAGTCAGACATACATGTCCCCGCCGTCGCGGTACTCTCAGTGACAGACTATCGAGTATAGAGCTGAGCGGCTCTATAATCAGGTATAACAAGGTATAGGCTCAACGTGTATGTGCACATGATATATGTATATAGAAAATGGTAAAACATACATCATGCCACATAATAATGCCAAATAAATGCAACATATAAACATGTATACTCGCTGGCAATCTCAGTCAATGTGTATTTACCTAACACCGAAGTTTGAACTAAGCTGGAAAAAGACAACCCCTAGCTGTTCTAGGTCAGCTCCCGACCCGACCTAGTCTCAAGTCCGACCCGACCCGACCTGGCCTCTTGGTCCGACCCCGAGCTCTTTCTTCCCGAGCTAATCCTTCCCGAATTCCCAAGCTACTCTTTCCCGAGCTCCCGAGCTACTCTTTTCTAGGTAAAAAAAATATGAAGTGAGATGGAAGTGATGTGAAAAATAACTGAATCCCCAGCTCCTATTTATAGACAAATATTTGGGGTGATCGGGATTCTTGAGCTGACGTCGAGACGTCCGAGCTCCTATAAGCACACCACGTATCAGATGCTTGAGCTGTGTGGGGTCTCGGGTTGCTAATCTCAAATCTTAAGGGCATTTAATGAATAAGCATCATTAAACTAATAAGGAAAGAAAGGATCTAAAAAAAAAAAATTTTTTTTTTTTTTTCAAAAAGGGGTGCGCCCCCGCTGCCAAAAACTACCGCGGGGGCGCCCCTGTTTTTTTCCAAAACAATAGGCTAATCTCCAGGCTGCGCGCGAGCCGTCAAAAACTACCGCGGGGGCACCTCCTGGAGCAGAAAATTGCCCTGTTCTTTGTCCGCAAATTTGATCCCTTCAACTCCTTCCAATTCATCAAACTCAAGTCTAAAACATGATATAAAAGATCCAAATCATGCATATTAATATAAACAAGGTCTCAAGCATCTATACATGTATTTATTACATCGTACAAGTCACTAAAGAAACGATAAACGACAACGACACAAACTATCTCAAGTTTGATACATGTATTCCAAAACCAACTAAACCAAAGTTTCATGCTTCTAAAGTTCAAGACCTCATCTACAACCCGAGCCCTCACGTGCTAGACTCTCTCCCAGCTGTCAATGACGTCGATGATCAGCTCCTGCCCTCTTTGTTGTCATGCACACATACAAAACAAGACAACAGCCGGATAAACTCCGGTGAGATATAATTCTCAGTATAACCAACATATCAAAAGCGTTAAATAAATCATATTAACTCTATTTCAAACTCGACTCAACAAATAGAGTACTCAAACGCTTTAAATACGAATTGATTCACATAACTTCGAAGCCATCAAGATTCATAAATGATCTTGACATGGATATCCATCTAACGAGTTCGTAACCGACTCGCAAATAAGGTTAACAGCAACCTTGGCAAAGAATCAATTCAATATAACATCATATCAACTCGAATATAAAGATCCACTACCTGAGATGGATCAACAACACCACAATTAATTCAAAACATAAACAAGTATGTGATTTTTGCGGGCCAACTCAAAGATAATCATTCTTGAGTTTCAAAGTCCCTACTTCGCGATGTCGTCATTATACCTTCGTTTATTGAGGTTCTGAACTCTTCAAATCTGCGAGATATAATCAAAATACATATATCAAACTTCATATCAACCTATCATTTCAGAAACGAGTCAAAACCATCAAGAATTCATCAATCAATCGCATTTCAAACCTCAACTCTTTCTTCATTCGTTCAAAGTCGGCGTCTCGTGTTGTTGGCCTTCCAAACTTGACTGAAACTGAACAATAAAAATACTATAACATTGATAACATCTCAATAACAACTTCAACTCAGAATTCGGCTATCAAAACAGTTCCAAAACTCGATTAAACGACGTAGCGATTCCAAATCGGTAACCGACGTAATCCCGACTTCGAAATCATTTCTCTTTTCAATATCATTCAAACTTATAGATATATTTCACAAACCAGCTGATATAACTCATGTAAGAGTGGGTGCCCAGTGAGCCAACTGTGTGGCTATGGGCTTTGATGACTCTTTGTATAAACAATCTTTTGTTTAATATTATTTACACTTTTATGGCAATGACTTTATATTACTTCATATTGTTATATTGTGATATACTATTGTTGTTTTGATAAAGACCTTGAATATACTATAGTGTATGTAAGATGTGGTAGAACATGGAGATGTCTATCATGAAATACATCTTATAGTCACTGTATGTTCTAAAACCGTTCCTAGTCGATTGAGCCGTCCGATAATAAGGATAAGGATCGCTCGAGTTTGAGACTAGCATTTGCGATGCGGAGTACCACGTTTCATTGGTAGGGAACATGGAGATGTTCGAAGCATGCAAATGGATATTCATAGGATGAATAATCGAACTACCCTATCCGGACTTTCCAAGTGGTTATCACTTATCGAGTGGATTAAGTCCGCGGTTTTGGTTGTACACCATTAGTCCTTACGACTTGAAACATCATGGAGACTCTATATGCTAGTGCTGTGCTTTGACTCGTTTACCGACTCTATGGGGGTCATCAGGTGTCGAGATTGGGTACAGTTACGACACATATAGGAGTCAATGCATTGTTGTCAAGGATTCACCACATACTTGCGAGTGTGGATATCCTATGCGATCTGAGGAGATATTAGTGTGATAAATCTCTGGCCAGAGTAATTGATGTGATTTAAGAAATGGTTTCTTAGTAGCACATGCGATGTCACTAATTTGATCTTCAAGATGTATTGCATAGTTATCGAATCTTGAGCGACTCTCGATATACCAATGGTTGTTGATTCGATCGGGATATATGGATGAAGGGACCGTACTGTACGCTAACCAAAATCTACTGGTTCTTGTAGGCACTATCAGTGATACCTAGGGAATCATGGGGCGATGTTGCTAGGCGCTTTACCATGATTCGTTGGGCAAGTCGGAAAGTGTTGTTCCGAGTCACAAGGAGTTGTGAGCCCACGGCTAGCTGTATCCCTGAACCATTGAGGGTCACACAGTGTAATGGAGTTTTAATCCCCGTTGAGATAGTTAAATTTAAAGAGTTAAATTTAATGAACTAAGGAGTTGGACTTCTTAATTAAGAGTAAGGGAGTAGGGTTTCCTAAAATGACATAGGGATGGACATTTTTGGAAACCACTGAATTCGGATTCAGGAAAATTTATTTTGACTTTAAAACGTGCAGAAATGGTTTCTGTGCACATTGGTGAAATCGTTTCATCAATCGGAGTCACGATGAATTTTATATTAATTTCTGAACGAGCGGGCTTTGCTTGTCGGGCCCCAGCTTATGATTAATGGGCCCTAAGGTGTTAGTGGCCTGCATTATAAATAAGTTATTTCAGTACAGAAATTACACAGAACAGGTCATAATTTTTTAGAGCAAAAATCGAAAAACCCTAGCTCTCTCAAATAATATTTCGGCCGCCCCCTTGCTCTGTCACAGAGAAATTCCGGTCTGTGATTTTGAATCACAGTAAGGAATAACGAATCAAATTCGTGTATTCTCTTCGCAGAAAACTTCTGATAGATTTTCTAGTGCAATCTATCAGAGGGATTAAACCTCTGTTCGTGGACCTGATTGAAGGCGTTCATCGGTTCCAGGGAGAGACAACAAGAGCAGAATTGTTCTGTTGGTGTCCATTAATCTCGTTGCGAGATTTGAGGTAAAATTTATTTAATTGTTATTTAAATTTTACACAAACAATAATTCAATCGTTGTATGGTTGATACCCACACCATGGAATCGTTCCATGAGAAAATTTTTAAACTTCCGCTGCACCGGGTATCAATCGTTTAATTGGTCTGGGAACTCGCCAGTTTTTTTCCAACAGTGGTATCAGAGCCAGGTTGCTCAGATCAATCGATTGAATTAATCAATTGTACAAAATTTTTGAGTCTCGGTTTTTGAAACAAAATAAATATTTTTAATAAAAAAAAAAATTTTTTTTTTCGGGGGCGAAACCCGGGCAGCGATTGGATCGCTGCCCGGAAGGGGCAGCGATGGTCGCTGCCCCCAGGGGCGGCGCACGGCGCCGCCCAAAGGGGGCGCTCGGCGCCGCCCCTGGGCGGCGCTCGGCGCCGCCCAGCGGCGGCGCCAGGCGCCGCCAGGGCAGCAAGCGTTGCTGCCCTAAGGGGGCAGCCGGGCTGCCCCGGCCCGCGCCCCGGGTGCGGGCCAACCCGGGAGTGTCCCGGGTGGCCCGCGGGAAAAATTAATATTTTATTAAAAATTAATTTTAATATGTTAAAATTTTATTTTTGGTCCGGTCAAAAATTGTTTTTGATTGGTTCACGAGATTTCGGATCGAATTGTTCGAGTCCGTAAATTTTAAAATTGATTTTGGATAAATTTGAATTTTTGGAAAATTTTAATATTTTATCCGTAAATTGAATTTTGAAATCAATTATTTTGGTACAATTGATGATAAGATATGATCTTATGATATATTGAGTAAAATATGATTTTATTTGTAAAATTGGATTTTATAGATAAAATATGATTTTATTTGATATGGAGATAAAATATGATTTTATATGTGAAATGTGATTTTATATATAAAATATTTTATCTTGTTTAAATTTGAATTGCCACAGCATGTTATCCAATAAATTAATTTTGAATTAAAAGTTATTGGATAAGGATGATCGATTGCCATGACCAATTTTGTAGGTGTATGTTAGGAATTTACATTTTGTCTTTATTGTTGTTGGTTTTATTAATGGGTCTGGTTTATGGCCCGATATGAATGTCATATGTAATAAAAGTGGGCTTGGTTTATAGCCCGTTCCCACCCCTAAAAATGTATCCCCTACTTGTCATTGTTATTTATTGTAAATACATTAGATTTAGTGGGAGATCAAGATTTGAAGATGGTGGGCCCAGCAGACAATGAAGACTGAAGAAATGTAAATTGGAAGCATATGTAATAGGATTGCATTTGCATACTGCATATTACCTAGGATTGGACTAAGACCCGTGATTGGCAACCACGGGTCAATTAGAAATGGAATCGATCATCCTATATAATATGTGATATTATGATTGTATGCATGTTTAGACATAAATTGCGTGAATCCGGCAATGCATGCAATAAATTAAATATGATGAGACAAATATTTTTATAAATAAAATCCCTCATTTTAAATATGATTTAAAATTTATATCAAGATAAATAAAGGAAATTTAAATATTGTTTAAATGTTCCTACCTTCCATCAACGGTCAATGTATGTGATGCTACCCGCGGATACGGTCCGGCTCATATTATTGGGGGGGCCGTCCGTCGGAAAGCTGTACATTGGATCGACAAATGTTGTAAGTTGGGTGGAACTCCCATGGGATCGGCTCATATTATTGGGGGATCCACATGGCGACCGTCCATCACAACTTAATATTGATGGGTCATCTTGACATGTCACTTTAAACGGCGTCATATTATTGGGCCCTTATTGGACATGAGGTAAATACATGGGGGTTGCTTTGGAAGCAATTGGGCTCTACCTTTTGAGAATTATGGTTGGCTGATATTATTCGGGACCATAAGTTTGTCAATTGGACTCCATGTTCTCACTAAGGAAAAAGTTTCCCGTTTTCACTAGAGGGTGGTGAAATCGTTAAAATAGTGGGAGTGAGATTCATAAAATTAAATTCGCCTATTTTATGTCTTAGTAAATTGTTAAACAATCATTGATATATGTCTGTTTTCCTTTTCAGTATTTCATACAATGAATTCGCGAAATCCTTTATTCTCGATCCTCGAACAAAACAAGCTGACTGGCGCCAACTATACGGAATGGTTCCGGAAGTTGAAGATTGTCTTAACTTCGGAGAAAATGCTCTATGTGTTAGAGAAAGCACCTCCGAAGGAAGCACCAGCTGATGTTAGTCCGGAGGAATTGGCCAAGCTTGATGCATGGTGGGACCATGACATCAAGACCAAATGCTATATGCAAGCCTCGATGTCTGATGAACTCCAGAGGCGATTTGAGGACACGGTGAATGCTGCTGACATTCACGCGCAACTCAAGGAACTTTTTGGGGCTCAGTCGAGGGCTGAAAGGTTCTCTACTGTTAAGGAGTTGATGACGTGCCGCATGCGTGAAGGGACTTCGGTCCGTGATCATGGGGTACGAGTGATTTGGCTCATACAGAAGTTAGCGACCCTTGATTTGGTGTTGGAGCATGAACTCAATGTGGACTTGCTGCTTCTATCTCTTCCTTCTTCATTTGATGGATTCGTGATAAATTTTAATATGAACAAGATAGAGGCCACCCTTGAAGAGATGGTCAATATGCTCGTTACATATGAATCCACACTTAAGAAGGATAAGCCAGCTTTCTTGGTGGGCTCCTCATCTTCTGCTAAGAAGGGGCCAAGTATGAAGGGCAAGAAACGTTCTGCCCCACCCAAGAAAGTGGAACCCGAGAAGAAGCAAAAGACAAAGGCTTCAAACAATGGAAAATCCAAGGATGTTTGTCATTACTGCAAGAAGCCGGGTCATTGGAAGCGCAACTGCAAGGAGTATCTTGAGCAGTTGGGAACTGCAAAGGGTATGTTCTATATCGAAATAAACATGTCACTTAATACAACTTCTTGGGTATTGGATACCGGATGTGGATCTCACATTTGCAATGATTTGCAGGTGATGACAAGAAGTCGCAGGCTTAGAATGGGTGAGACCCAGCTGAGGCTCGGGAATGGTTCCAGAGTTGAAGCTACGGCCATTGGAGATGTTTGTTTGATTTTGCAGAATGGTTTTAAATTATTGTTGAGAGATGTTTTATTTGTGCCAGATTTAATTAAAAACATTATTTCTATTTCTATGCTTGATAGAGATGGTTATTCTTGTAATTTTGTGAATGGGATTTGCAATATTTACAAGAATGAATGTTTAATTGGAAATGGACAACTTGAAAACGATCTATACAATTTAAAACTAAAAGACGTTCCAGTGAATTGTATTGACAAACCGGCGACAACAAACAAAAGGAAAATCGATAGTCAAAACCCGGCAAACCTTTGGCACGCTAGACTAGGTCATATTTCCTCAAGGAGGATGAACAAGCTAGTGGGAGAGGGCATGTTTGATATGTCTGATATTAACTCTCTACCTACTTGTGAATCCTGCCTAAAAGGAAAAATGACTAAATCTCCTTTTAAGGGGAAACCTGAGCGTAGTCAGAATCTGTTGGATTTGATCCATACAGATGTTTGTGGTCCATTTAGAGTAGGGACTCAACATGGCCACACCTACTTCATTACCTTTACTGATGATTATTCAAGGTATGGGTATTTATATTTAATGAAATATAAGTCTGAAGCATTTGAAAAGTTCAAAGAATTCAGGGCTGAAGTAGAAAACAAGCTAGGTAAAAGTATTAAAGCACTTCGATCGGATCGAGGTGGAGAATACTTGAGTACCGAGTTTTTGGACTATCTGAAAGAGAATGGGATTCTCTCTCAGTGGACTCCTCCTATGACACCACAACTTAATGGTGTATCGGAGCGTCGTAATCGAACTTTGTTGGACATGGTTCGATCTATGATGAGCTTCACTGAGCTTCCACCTTCGTTTTGGGGCTATGCGCTTGAAACGGCGGTATTGTTGTTGAACAACGTCCACACTAAAGCAGTGGACAAAACACCATACGAGTTATGGAATGGCAAAGCTCCTAAGTATTCGTACTTGAGGATTTGGGGATGTCCTGCTTACGTGAAGCGGACAGTGGGAGATAAGTTGGATAGTCGATCCAGCTTATGTTATTTTGTAGGGTATCCGAAGAATTCAATCGGATATTATTTCTATTATCCTGCTGAAACAAAGGTGTTTGTTTCTAGGAATGCCACCTTAAAGGAGAAGGAGTTCTTATTGGATAAGAAAGGCGAGATGATGGAACTCGAAGAAGTTCGAGAAGAACCCGAAATACAAAATAACGATCCTACACCTCAGAAACCATTGCTGGACACGCCTGAACCTAGAAGATCCGAGAGGACTTCTAGACCTCCTATTCGATATGGTCTTCTTCTTGAAGGGGATCAAGATGAACCCGACATTGGATGTGATCCAAGAAACTTCAAGGAAGCAATTTCTGATGCGGATTCGAATTTATGGCTTGAAGCTATGCAGTCAGAATTGGATTCGATGCATACAAACCAAGTTTGGTCTTTGGTAGATCCTCCCGATGGAATTGTTCCAATAGGGTGTAAATGGATCTACAAAAGAAAGCTTGGGCCTGATGGTAAGGTATTGACCTACAAGGCGCGATTGGTGGCGAAAGGTTATACTCAAAGGCAAGGAGTTGACTATGATGAAACCTTTTCACCAGTTGCTATGTTCAAGTCCATAAGAATCCTTATTGCCATAGCTGCATGGTATGACTATGAGATATGGCAAATGGATGTGAAGACTGCTTTTCTTAATGGAGACATTAAGGAAGAAATCTATATGAAGCAGCCAGAGGGGTACACATCCATGGGAAGCGAGCATAAGGTATGCAAGCTTCAGAGATCAATTTATGGTCTAAAACAAGCATCAAGAAGTTGGAACCAGAAATTTGATGAAACAATAAAAGATTATGGTTTCATCAAGAACCCGGAGGAACCTTGCGTGTACAAGAAAGTAGTTAAGGATGCGGTGACATTCTTAGTACTTTATGTTGATGACATCCTACTCATTGGGAATGATGTAGGGATGTTGCAGTCAACAAAGATATGGTTATCAGGTAGATTTTCGATGAAGGATTTGGGAGAGGCATCCTACATTCTTGGGATACAGATCTATAGAGATAGGTCTAAGAGAATGATAGGACTCACTCAATCAACCTACATCGATACCATATTGAAACGGTTTTCAATGGATGGGTCCAAAAGAGGACATCTACCCATGTGTCATGGAGTTTCTCTATCCAAGTCTATGTGTCCCAAGACTGATGAAGAGATAGAGAATATGACACATGTACCATATGCGTCAGCTATAGGTAGTATCATGTATGGGATGATATCTACCAGACCGGATGTAGCATTTGCTCTGAGTGTCACGAGCAGATATCAGTCTAATCCTGGTCAAATGCATTGGAAAGCCGTGAAGGACATTCTTAAGTACTTGCGAAGGACTAAGAATATGTTCATGGTTTATGGAGGACGAGAACTCAAACTGGAAGGCTATACCGACTCTAGCTTCCAAAGTGATGTGGATGACTCGAAGTCTACCTCTGGATTTGTGTTCATGCTCAATGGCGGTGCTGTCTCTTGGAAGAGTTCCAAGCAGGACACCACAGCGGATTCCACCACTGAGGCTGAATACATTGCAGCATCAGCTGCTGCTAAAGAGGCCGTTTGGATGAGGAATTTCGTCCAAGAGTTGGGCGTCATTCCTGAATTTGTTGGTCCAGTCCCGGTGTACTGCGACAACACGGGTGCCGTTGCTCAAGCAAAGGAACCAAGGTCTCATCAAAGGTCCAAACACGTACTGAGGAAATACCACATAATCCGGGAGATTGTGGAAAGAGGAGACATCATTGTCGAACGAGTGGCCTCTGCAGACAATATCGCTGATCCGCTTACTAAGCCCTTGCCAGGACCATTGTTTGACAAACATCGCGAAGCAATGGGTCTACGTAGTATGACTAGTTGGCTATAGGGCAAGTGGGAGATTGTAAGAGTGGGTGCCCAGTGAGCCAACTGTGTGGCTATGGGCTTTGATGACTCTTTGTATAAACAATCTTTTGTTTAATATTATTTACACTTTTATGGCAATGACTTTATATTACTTCATATTGTTATATTGTGATATACTATTGTTGTTTTGATAAAGACCTTGAATATACTATAGTGTATGTAAGATGTGGTAGAACATGGAGATGTCTATCATGAAATACATCTTATAGTCACTGTATGTTCTAAAACCGTTCCTAGTCGATTGAGCCGTCCGATAATAAGGATAAGGATCGCTCGAGTTTGAGACTAGCATTTGCGATGCGGAGTACCACGTTTCATTGGTAGGGAACATGGAGATGTTCGAAGCATGCAAATGGATATTCATAGGATGAATAATCGAACTACCCTATCCGGACTTTCCAAGTGGTTATCACTTATCGAGTGGATTAAGTCCGCGGTTTTGGTTGTACACCATTAGTCCTTACGACTTGAAACATCATGGAGACTCTATATGCTAGTGCTGTGCTTTGACTCGTTTACCGACTCTATGGGGGTCATCAGGTGTCGAGATTGGGTACAGTTACGACACATATAGGAGTCAATGCATTGTTGTCAAGGATTCACCACATACTTGCGAGTGTGGATATCCTATGCGATCTGAGGAGATATTAGTGTGATAAATCTCTGGCCAGAGTAATTGATGTGATTTAAGAAATGGTTTCTTAGTAGCACATGCGATGTCACTAATTTGATCTTCAAGATGTATTGCATAGTTATCGAATCTTGAGCGACTCTCGATATACCAATGGTTGTTGATTCGATCGGGATATATGGATGAAGGGACCGTACTGTACGCTAACCAAAATCTACTGGTTCTTGTAGGCACTATCAGTGATACCTAGGGAATCATGGGGCGATGTTGCTAGGCGCTTTACCATGATTCGTTGGGCAAGTCGGAAAGTGTTGTTCCGAGTCACAAGGAGTTGTGAGCCCACGGCTAGCTGTATCCCTGAACCATTGAGGGTCACACAGTGTAATGGAGTTTTAATCCCCGTTGAGATAGTTAAATTTAAAGAGTTAAATTTAATGAACTAAGGAGTTGGACTTCTTAATTAAGAGTAAGGGAGTAGGGTTTCCTAAAATGACATAGGGATGGACATTTTTGGAAACCACTGAATTCGGATTCAGGAAAATTTATTTTGACTTTAAAACGTGCAGAAATGGTTTCTGTGCACATTGGTGAAATCGTTTCATCAATCGGAGTCACGATGAATTTTATATTAATTTCTGAACGAGCGGGCTTTGCTTGTCGGGCCCCAGCTTATGATTAATGGGCCCTAAGGTGTTAGTTGCCTGCATCATAAATAAGTTATTTCAGTACAGAAATTACACAGAACAGGTCATAATTTTTGAGAGCAAAAATCGAAAAACCCTAGCTCTCTCAAATAATATTTCGGCCGCCCCCTTGCTCTGTCACAGAGAAATTCCGGTCTGTGATTTTGAATCACAGTAAGGAATAACGAATCAAATTCGTGTATTCTCTTCGCAGAAAACTTCTGATAGATTTTCTAGTGCAATCTATCAGAGGGATTAAACCTCTGTTCGTGGACCTGATTGAAGGCGTTCATCGGTTCCAGGGAGAGACAACAAGAGCAGAATTGTTCTGTTGGTGTCCATTAATCTCGTTGCGAGATTTGAGGTAAAATTTATTTAATTGTTATTTAAATTTTACACAAACAATAATTCAATCGTTGTATGGTTGATACCCACACCATGGAATCGTTCCATGAGAAAATTTTTAAACTTCCGCTGCACCGGGTATCAATCGTTTAATTGGTCTGGGAACTCGCCAGTTTTTTTCCAACAACTCATTCAAATCTTCATTGAAATAGCTATAATCTACAATCATAAGCTGGAGATCAAATTTGGACACAATAACATAAGCTCATCAATTCCGGTGTTGCATATTCAAACGATAGAACACCAAGCACAATTCCAAAATTTCAGAATCTTATCTTTGCCACATATCAATTTCGAAATCCATAAAACATAACATAAAACTTACACGAGATCGAAGCCCTCATCGTAAGGATTCCAGAACACTTTTCGTAATCAAAATCGGACAACCGGAACAAAAGTTATGGCAATTCGAAAATCAAACTTTCTAAAGAAAAGAGGAAGAAAGACGGGCTCTGCTTCAAAAACTTCTGAATTCTCAATATCATGCACGTGTACATGCTGAATCAACAAAACAAATCTGATAACTTTCAATAGATATTGCAATTTAGTCCCTAGATTCTTCAATAATTGCAATTTGGTCCTCGGCCCTTATTTTAATTCAATTTCAATCCTAAATAATTTAAGAATATTAGAATTTAAATCAAAACTCCAAATATTCCCAAATTAAATATACTCGGATTAAAATTAAATAAATTCGAATTAATCTCTAATTAATCCCGGGCCTTACATTTCTCCCCCACTAAGACATGAGTTCGTCCTCGAATTCATAAACAGTATAGATATGCAGTTCGTATGCTCATAAGAATAAAGAATAACTGAAAACTGAATAAGAACTCACATCAGTGGAATAGATAAGGAAATCGTTGCTTTATATCTTCTTCGACTTCCCAAGTTGCTTCTTCAACTCTGTGTCGACTCCATTGAATCTTCACCAATGGAATGATCTTCGTTCGGAGTTGCTTCGTCTTTCTATCAAGAACTTGAATAGGTTGCTCGAAATAGCTAAGAGTATCATCCAACTCAGCTTCATCGGAGTGAATCACATGAGATGCATCAGATATGTACTTCCTCAACATCGATACATGAAAGACATCATGTATTCCAGATAAAGACATAGGAAGAGTGAGTCGATAAGCTAGATTGCCTATCTTCTCGAGAATCTCATACGGCCCAATATACCTCGGAGATAATTTCCCTCGTTTACCAAATCGAACGGTGCCTCTGAATGGTGAAATCTTCAGAAACACTCTATCTCCCTGATCAAAAGATAACGGTCGTCTTCGTACATTCGCATATCTGGTCTGTCTGTGCTGTGCTGTTCTCATTCTCTGCTGTATCAGTTTCACCTTTTCAGTCATCTGTCTGATCATATCTGGCCCTAACTCAGGTACCTCAGAAACATCATCCCAATACAAAGGTAATCGACACTTCTTTCCATATAACGCTTCGAATGGTGCCATCTCTATACTCGTCTGATAACTGTTGTTATAAGAAAATTCCACGAGTGGTATAGAATTTTGCCATGTAACACCAAAATCAAGTACTACAGCTCTAAGCATATCCTCAAGCATCTGAATAGTTCGTTCAGATTGACCGTCGGTTTGAGGATGGTAAGCAATACTCAAATGTAAACGCGTACCTAGAGCTTCCTGTAGGCTATGCCAAAAGTGCGAAGTAAACCTCGGATCTCGGTCAGATACAATCGACTTTGGCACACCATGAAGTCTTACCACTTCTCGAATATAAAGATCCGCCATTTGATCATGACGATAAGTCAATCGATAAGGAATAAAGCACGCAGATTTCGTCAATCTGTCAATGATCACCCAAACAGCATCGCATCCTCGAGATGATCGTGGCAACTTCGTTACAAAGTCCATGGAAATGTGATCCCATTTCCATTCAGGAATTGATAAACTCTGTAATAAGCCACCCGGTTTCTTTCTTTCAGCCTTCACCTGTTGGCAATTCAAACATTTGGATACAAATTCAGTCACATCAGACTTCATTTGTTTCCACCAGTACTGACTCTTCAAGTCGTTGTACATCTTTCTGCCTCCAGGGTGAACACTAAAGCGACTACAATGGGCTTCTTTCAGAATATTCTGTCTCAAGTCTGCAATATTGGGAACAACTATTCGGTTATTCACATACAAGATATCATCGTCACTAAGCTTGTACTCAGACTGATGTCCTGATCTGATCATTTCAATCGATTTCTGTACATTCTGATCAGCTTTTTGTGCTTCTTTGATACGAATCAACAACTCTGGCTCAGCACTGATTGCATAAAATCTCATAGGACTTCTATCTGTCTCAAATACATATCCAGAAACACAACAATTCTCAATCAAATTAGATACACCTATAGTAGATAAAGATAGAGCACATACTTTTCTACTCAGGGCATCTGCTGCTGCGTTAGATTTTTCTGGATAATATTTGATTTCACAATCAAAATCCTTCAATAAATCAAGCCATCGTCGTTGTCTCATGTTCAATTCAGATTGTGAGAATAGATACTTCAGACTTTTATGATCAGAAAAGATTTCAAACTTCTCGCCGTATAAATAATGTCTCCAGATCTTCAATGCAAAAACGATAGCAGCCAATTCAAGATCATGAATCGGATACCTAACCTCATGTGATTTCAGTTGTCGAGAAGCATAAGCAACAACATGTCCTTTATGCATTAAAATACATCCCAAACCCTGGTGAGAAGCATCACAATAAACAATAAAATCACCAGTACCTTTAGGGATTGTCAACACAGGCGCAGTAGTCAATCTCTTTTTCAGTTCAACAAAACTTCTTTCACATGCCTCAGACCAAACAAATGGTGCATTCTTCTGTGTAAGCTGTGTAATAGGCTTCTCTATAGATGAAAAATCTCGAATGAATCGACGATAATAACCAGCTAAGCCCATAAAACTTCGAATTTCTGGCACAGACGTCGGTCTTTGCCAACTGATCATAGCTTCTACTTTGCTTGGATCCACTGATATACCATCTCCTGAAATTATATGGCCAAGAAACACGACTCGCTGCAACCAAAACTCACATTTGGATAACTTGGCATATAATTTTTCTTCCCATAACGTTCTCAATACAATTCGGAGATGATCAGCATGTTCACACATATTATTAGAATAAATCAAGATATCATCGATAAATATGATCACGAAATCATCTAGATATCTTTGAAATACCCTATTCATCAATCCCATAAAAACTGCTGGTGCATTCGTTAGACCAAAAGGCATGACTATGAATTCATAATGGCCATACCTGGTTCTAAATGCAGTCTTAGGAATATCTTCGTCTCTAACCCTCAGTGATGATATCCGGATCGCAAATCAATCTTTGAATATACTGACGATCCCTGCAATTGATCAAATAAATCATCGATACGAGGTAAAGGATAGCGATTCTTTACCGTTGCTTTGTTCAATTGCCAGTAGTCAATACATAGTCTCATCGATCCGTCCTTCTTTCTAGCAAACAATACCGGAGCACCCCAAGGAGAGACGCTCGGTCTGATATAACTCTTGGCCAACAAATCTTCAAGTTGGTCTTTCAATTCTTTCAATTCAATCGGTGCCATTCGGTACGGTGTTTTTGATATCGGTTGTGTACCTGGCATCAATTCAATACTGAAATCTACCTCTCTGTATGGTGGCAATCCTGGAATCTCATCAGGGAATACATCTGCAAACTCGCTCACCACCGGTATATCAGTCAATTTTGGACTAGTCTTCAGTATATCGACTGCATAAATAAGGAATCCTTCTGCCCCTTTCTGTAACAAGTCAGTCATAGAAAGAACAGATATCAAAGGAATTCTAGCTCGTGATCCCTTACCATAAAATTTCCATTCATCAGTCATATCAGGTCTGAACTTCACAATCTTCTGAAAACAGTCTACTGTAGCTCTGTACTTGGTTAGCATATCAATACCGATTATGCAATCAAAATCAGACAAACCAAGTACAATACAATCTAGCTCAATCTCATGCCCCTCACACTGTAATATACAATTTCGTACAGAATTCACTGATACAATACCTCGACCCAGAGGTGATGAAATAGATACAACAGTAGCTAAGGGCTCAACAGGTAATGAATGCAATGCAACAAACTGCTCAGACATAAAAGTATGCGACGCACCAGTATCAAATAAGACATAAGCAGGATAACCATAAAGAGAACAGTTACCTGCAATCACATCATCTGGTGTCGCTTGTTCTTGCTCCTCAGTCAATGCAAACACCCTTGCTTGTTGCCTTGGAGGTTGATTCACCGTCTGACCTCCTCCTCTACTCGGTGCTGCAGGCTGTGGTTGAAAAGAGTGAACTGAAGATGTAGATTGACCCACCGGTCTCGATGCTCCTACACCCTGTGCACCCTCAGATCCTCGTTGTGGACACACTCTTGCAAAGTGTCCCATCTTGTTGCAAATGTGGCAGCTTCCAAACACACCTCGGCATTGTTCATCAGTATGGCGACCTCCACATTTAGTGCAATATACATCAGACTTCTGTCCAGCTCTAGACTGTCGGGATCCACTAGAACTAGAAGAGCTACCACCACCTGATCTCTTGAACTGTTTGCTCTTACCCTTGAAGAAATTTTTCTTTCCACTGCTGCTACCTCCAGCTTCAAATCGAGGTGGCTGTGGAATCTGTGGCTGTTCTTGTGGTTGTCTCACTGGCTGTGGCACAAACTGTGCTCCTCGTTGTTTTAGTATCCCTGCTTCTGCACCCTTTGCTCGATTCAGAGCATCAGCAAAGGTATTCGGTCTTCCCGAATTCACCAGTGTAAACACATCAGGATTCAAGCCATTGATGAATTGATCGGCTTGAGCTTCGTCACTAACAGCGATATGTGGTGCAAACTTCAACAGGCTAGTGAATTTGGCAACATATTCTTCAATATTCAATTGTCCCTTTTGCAAACTTGCAAACTCTGCTCCTTTGTCTTTGTGATAAGACACAGGAAAGAAACGCTGATAGAAATCAGTTCGAAATACAGACCAGGTAATAACAGTACCTTGGTTTTCCAGTGCTCTCTTCGTCGCTATCCACCAACTCTTGGCAAGGCCATGCAATTGATGAATTATCAGTCTCACACGACGATCATCTGTATAATCAATGGACTCAAATAACTGCTCAATATCTTCCAGCCAGTTCTCACACTCTATAGCATTCTCTGTTCCTTGCAACTTCGGTGGTTTGAATGACTGGAATCGTTTCAAAAGTTTCTCCATCGGATTAGCATCACTGAACTCATCAGTAGACATACTACCCTGTCCATGTTCAGACACTGTCACTGGGACCTGTGCAGCATTTGTCTGTTCAGGCTGATTTGTAGCCAATGTCTGCCTAACTCTCGGTGCTGGTCGGGGAGGCATATCTGATAATCAAACAGATTAGTGTACAGTTCATCATATCATAACACATTTCTGTTTCAGTTCCTCAATGCCTTCTCAAAAGATCGAATCTGATTCAGTCGTATTATTACATGCTTCCAATAATATCAGATAACGGATAGCATGCAATTCTTAAAGCTGTAAATCAAGTCAGATAATAAACATGCTTCAAGAATACTTAAATCAGAGTAAAAGACTCGATCTACCCCGCTCATCTATTCTTAGTCCGAGAAACTTAACGCTCTGATACCACCTGTTGTGGGGCCTCGGGTTGCTAATCTCAAATCTTAAGGGCATTTAATGAATAAGCATCATTAAACTAATAAGGAAAGAAAGGATCTAAAAAAAAAAATTTTTTTTTTTTTTTCAAAAAGGGGTGCGCCCCCGCCGCCAAAAACTACCGCGGGGGCGCCCCTATTTTTGTCCAAAACAGTAGGCTAATCTCCAGGCTGCGCACGAGCCGTCAAAAACTACCGCGGGGGCGCCTCCTGGAGCAGAAAATTGCCCTGTTCTTTGTCCGCAAATTTGATCCCTTCAACTCCTTCCAATTCATCAAACTCAAGTCTAAAACATGATATAAAAGATCCAAATCATGCATATTAATATAAACAAGGTCTCAAGCATCTATACATGTATTTATTACATCGTACAAGTCACTAAAGAAACGATAAATGACAACGACACAAACTATCTCAAGTTTGATACATGTATTCCAAAACCAACTAAACCAAAGTTTCATGCTTCTAAAGTTCAAGACCTCATCTACAACCCGAGCCCTCACGTGCTAGACTCTCTCCCAGCTGTCAATGACGTCGATGATCAGCTCCTGCCCTCTCTGTTGTCATACACACATACAAAACAAGACAACAGCCGGATAAACTCCGGTGAGATATAATTCTCAGTATAACCAACATATCAAAAGCGTTAAATAAATCATATTAACTCTATTTCAAACTCGACTCAACAAATAGAGTACTCAAACGCTTTAAATACGAATTGATTCACATAACTTCGAAGCCATCAAGATTCATAAATGATCTTGACATGGATATCCATCTAACGAGTTCGTAACCGACTCGCAAATAAGGTTAACAGCAACCTTGGCATAGAATAAATTCAATATAACATCATATCAACTCGAATATAAAGATCCACTACTTGAGATGGATCAACAACACCACAATTAATTCAAAACATAAACAAGTATGTGATTTTTGCGGGCCAACTCAAAGATAATCATTCTTGAGTTTCAAAGTCCCTACTTCGCAATATCGTAATTATACCTTCGTTTATTGAGGTTCTGAACTCTTCAAATCTGCGAGATATAATCAAAATACATATATCAAACTTCATATCAACCTATCATTTCAAAAACGAGTCAAAACCATCAAGAATTCATCAATCAATCGCATTTCAAACCTCAACTCTTTCTTCGTTCGTTCAAAGTCGGCGTCTCGTGTTGTTGGCCTTCCAAACTTGACTGAAACTGAACAATAAAAATACTATAACATTGATAACATCTCAATAACAACTTCAACTTAGAATTCGGCTATCAAAACAGTTCCAAAACTCGATTAAACGACGTAGCGATTCCAAATCGGTAACCGACGTAATCCCGACTTCGAAATCATTTCTCTTTTCAATATCATTCAAACTTATAGATATATTTCACAAACCAGCTGATATAACTCATTCAAATCTTCATTGAAATAGCTATAATCTACAATCGTAAGCTGGAGATCATATTTGGACACAATAACATAAGCTCATCAATTCCGGTGTTGCATATTCAAACGATAGAACACCAAGCACAATTCCAAAATTTCAGAATCTGATCTTTGCCACATATCAATTTCGAAATCCATAAAACATAACATAAAACTTACACGAGATCGAAGCCCTTGTCTTAAGGATTCCAGAACACTTTTCGGAATCGAAATCGGACAACCGGAACAAAAGTTATGGCAATTCGAAAATCAAACTTTCTAAAGAAAAGAGGAAGAAAGACGGGCTCTGCTTCAAAAACTTCTGAATTCTCAATATCATGCACGTGTACATTCTGAATCAACAAAACAAATCTGATAACTTTCAATAGATATTGCAATTTAGTCCCTAGATTCTTCAATAATTGCAATTTGGTCCTCGGCCCTTATTTTAATTCAATTTCAATCCTAAATAATTTAAGAATATTAGAATTTAAATCAAAACTCCAAATATTCCCAAATTAAATATACTCGGATTAAAATTAAATAAATTCGGATTAATCTCTAATTAATCCCGGGCCTAACAAGCTGAGTCACTACCATTATTGACAGCTCATACTTAGGCACCAACTGTCATTCATGCAAGCGTCCACACACCTGCCTGCCTGTCCTGGAGGGTTCGGGCTTCCCTATCAGCCGTTCGGGATTCCCTAGCAGCAGGTCGGGATTCCTTAATAGCAGTTCGGGATTCCCTAGCAGCTTTTCAAACTTCCTTAGTAACGAAATTCCCTAACAGGCTAACAGCAGAATTCCATAGCCGTAGAATCCCTAGCAAGAGATTCCCTAGCTAAAGAATCCCTAGCTATATAATCCCTAGCAGCAGATTCCCTAGCTGCTCATGTTTCCCTAGCTGCTCATATTCCCTAGCTATATAATCCCTAGCAGCAGATTCCCTAGCTCCTCATGTTTCCCTAGTTGCTCATATTCCCTAGCTGCAGTTCAGCAACTCAACAGTTCAGCAGTTTAGACTGGACCCTTAATCATGATTATCATATTATTATCTTAAAATTGAATCTGGGTTACTACATTCTCCCCACCTTTAGATATTTCGTCCGCGAAATAAAATCTAAAGACAAATTAAGATAACAATATGAAACAGAAAACCATGTTTTATTACAACAACGGTAATTACACCTTTACATGGTAATTAAAAGTACAAAGCAAACAACTCAGGATATTCTGCTCGCATATGGCTCTCGGTTTCCCAAGTTGCTTCCTCAACGCCTCGGCGCTGCCACTGTACCATCACAAGTGGTATAGTCTTGTTTCGAAGAACTTTCTCCTTCCTGTCTAGAATACGGAGTGGTCGTTCAACATACGACAGATCTGGCTCTAGCTGAACTTCAGAAGACTGAATCACATGTGATTCATCAGCTATATACTGTCGAAGTAACGACACATGAAAAACATTATGTATACTGGAAAGAGATGGCGGTAACGCCAAATGATAAGCAACATCTCCGATCTTATCCAGTATCTGGAAAGGTCCAATGAAACGAGGTGACAACTTGCCTTTCACACCGAATCTTATCACCTTACTGAAAGGTGATACTCGCAAGAACACATATTCACCAGGCTCAAACTAAAATGGCCTGCGATGAATATTAGCATAACCGGCTTGTCTATCTTGAGCAGTTTTTATTCTCCGCTTGATCAAATCTACCTTGTCTACAATCTGCTGCACCAACTCAGGACCCTCAACTTGTCGTTCTCCTACTTCATTCCAGAATAACTGAGTACGACACCGTCGACCATACAATGCCTCGAAAGGTGCCATATCAATACTACGATGATAACTGTTATTGTAAGCAAATTCGATCAAAGATAACTGATCCTGCCAAGATAAACCAAAGTCCATGACAGAAGAACGTAGCATATCCTCCAACGTACGAATCGTCCGTTCTGACTGCCCGTCAGTCTCCGGATGATATGCAGTACTTAAACTCAGAGTGGTACCCAACTCCTGCTGAAAACTACCCCAAAAACGTGAGGTAAATCGCGGGTCTCTATCACTGACTATGCTCACTGGAATTCCATGCAATCGCACTATCTCCTGGACATATAAGCGTGCCATGCGATCATAAGAATACTCCTGGTTGTAAGGAATGAAATGTGCTGATTTCGTCAAACGGTCAACAATGAATCAGATAGCATCACACTGACGCGAAGTCATAGGCAAGTGGGTGACAAAATCCATAGTTACATGCTCCCACTTCCATTCGGGAATCTCAAGATTCTGCAGTAATCCACGTGGTCGTCGGTGTTCAGCCTTGACCTGTTGACAAACCAAACATCTTGAAACAAATTGATATACACTCCGCTTCATCCCTTTCCACCAGAATCTAGTTCGCAAGTCCTTATACATTTTCATGCTTCCAGGATGAATAGACAATCGACTCCTGTGAGCTTGAGAAAGAATATCATTCCTGAGCTCCGCAACATCAGGCACAACTACTCGATTCGATAAGCATAATAAACCATCTGCCTGATAATGGAATCCAGATGTATTAACTCCATTGGCTAGACGTGCCAAACGCTGAGTTTTAACATCAGATATCTGAGCATCTCTAATCCGAGAATACAATGTTGTCTCAGATAGAATAGTATACAATCGAATCCCATTTCTCCCTTTCTTGTGCTTGAGCGTAAAACTCAATGAACAGCACTCTTGAATCATATGAGATACTTCACCTGTCTGAAGTGCAGAAAATCTCACCTGCCGACTCAAGGCATCAGCAGTAAGATTAGCAGAACCTGGATGATATTTGATTTCGCAATCATAATCCTTCAAAAGATCCATCCAGCGTCTCTGTCGCATATTCAACTCTGCCTGAGTGAATAAATACTTCAAACTCTTGTGATCCGTGAATATCTCAAATTTCTCGCCATAAAGATAATGTCTCCAAATCTTGAGAGCAAATACAATGGCGGCTAACTCGAGATCATGTACTGGATAATTATTCTCATGTGTCTTCAACTGTCGAGAAGCATAGGCAATAAAATGTCCATGCTGTGTCAGAACACATCCTAACCCCTGACCAGAGGCATCAGTGTAGACAACATAACCTCCCGATCCAGAAGGTATAGCTAACACAGGTGCAGTAGTAAGACGTCTACGCAGCTCGTGAAATGACTCCTCACAATCCGAGGACCAAATGAAGGCAACATCTTTCCATGTAAGCTGTGTCAAAGGCCTGTCCAACTGTGCAAAATTCTCGATGAACCGACGGTAATAACCCGCTAGACCCAAGAAACTACGAATCTCAGCAACCATCGTCGGACAAGACCATTTCAGCACTGCCTCTATCTTACTAGGATCAACAGATATTCCTTCACTAGAAATCACATGACCGAGAAACACTACCCGATCAAGCCAGAATTCACACTTGCTCAATTTCGCATACAGCTGCTTATCTCGTAACGTCTGCAACACAATACTCAGATTCTGTGCATGCTCATCCTTGTCATGAGAATAGACAATAATATCATCAATGAAGACAATGACAAATCTATCCAGATATTCTCGAAATACCTGATTCATCAAATTCATAAAGACTGCCGGTGCATTCGTCAAACCGAATGGCATCACCAGAAATTCATAATGCCCGTATCTGGTTCTGAAAGCAGTCATAGAAATATCTGAGTCTCGTACCCGCATCTGGTGGTATCCCGATCTCAGATCTATCTTGGAGTAAACAGAAGTACCCTGTAATTGATCGAACAGATCATCAATTCGTGGCAAAGGATACTTATTCTTTACGGTGACACGATTAAGCTGTCTGTAATCAATACATAATCGCATCGATCCATCCTTCTTCTTGACAAACAAAACAGGTGCTCCCCACGGAGAAACACTCGGACGAATATATCCCTTATCAAGCAGATCCTACAACTGCTATTTCAATTCCCTCATCTCTGACGGTGCTAGACGATAAGGTGCTCGGGATATAGGCATAGTTCCTGGTACTAGATCAATACCAAATTCAACCTCTCGAACCGGAGGAAAACCAGGAATCTCATCAGGGAATACATCAGAAAACTCGCTGACAACCGGTAGCTGATCGATACCCGGACTACTCGTGGACATATCAACTGCATAAATGAGATAGCCCTCCCCACCTGACTCCAAAACAATGACATGCCTTCAGAGCCGATACAAGTGGCATCGGAGGTCACGCACCCTCACCATAAAACTACCAGCTATCACCCTCATCTGGATGAAACTGTATCAGATGCTGATAACAATCCACAGTAGAGTGATGCAAAGTCAGCATATCTATTCCCAAAATACAATCAAAATCTATCATCTCTAATATCATCAGATTAGCCGATAACACATTACCCTCAAACTCTAGAAGGCAACCCATCACTAGACGCTTAGTTACTACCTCCTGCTCCAGCGGAGTAGATACAACTAAATTCATATCTAATGATACATAAGGTAATATATGTCTCTTAACAAAATGACTAGAAATAAAGGAATGCGACGCTCCAGTATCAATTAAGACAAGTGCAGGAATACCACATAACAGAAAGGTACCTGCCAACATGCGATCGCTTCCCTCCATAGCCTGCTCCTGAGACAGATCAAATATCTGCCCTTGAGTTTGTGGACGGTAACCAGAAGAACTCTGTGGTGCTGTCTGCTGACATGGAAAAGTAGAAGCCTGAGATCCAACCTGTGATCCTGATCCACTAGCAGAACCCATGCGCTGAGGACAATCTCTCCGCAGATGTCCCTGCTCACCACAAATATAACAAGAACCAGTAGCCTTCTGACACGAAGCCGCAGGATGCTTCCCACCACAGTGGCTGCAAAATTCCTCCTTCTTCTTCTTCTTCTTCCCGAAACGGAAAGTACCTCATGAACCACGAGAACCAGACGAAGTAGTAGTAGTAGTAGAAGAAGACATAGGTCCAGATTGCACAACAGATTGAGCCCTAGGCCCAAGAGATCCACTAGGCTATCCTGGCATCATCAACAGTGCCCGCCTATTGCTGTTCTCCACTTGACGGCAACGGTTTACCAAAGTCTTATAAGATGTCGGATTATCACATACGACAACTTGTGAGTAGATATCTTGATTCAGGCCTTGCAGAAAGATATCATACTTGGACGCATCACTGTCATTGATATGAGGACTAAAAGGTAGCAGATCAAGAAATCGTTGCTGATATTGATCAATAGTCATTGATCTTTGCCTCAGAGTCAGCAACTCCATAGATCGTGCCTGACAAACAGCTGGAGGAAAATACAGTTTCTGAAACTGCTGACAGAAATCCCCCCAAGTCACCTGTCCTCTCTCAGTACGTGCCTGAGTAGCTTTGGCATCCCACCATAAGCGTGCTCGATCCTCTAGAACGAATTCTAGAACTTCCAGTTTCTGCTCCTCAGTGCAATCGAAAGCTCGAAACGCACTCTCGAGTTTAGACATCCAACCTCTTGCCTGTTCAGGATTCTCACCTCCCAACAAGGGTTTCGGTCCTACTTGCATGAACTTATTAATAGAGTAACGACGTCTACCCTCATGAGGACAATGTCGATCATCCTGATTGCGATGGTGACGATGATGATGACCACCTCCCTGGCCAACACTACCGTGACTCTCGTCAGCCATATCCTGAAAAGAATTGCACATTAAAATCCCAAATGCGCAATAATTACTTAAGATGAGAGTAAATCCCAAATACTAATCCAAAATCCATGCAGGCTCTGATACCAAAAATGTAGTGACCCTGCATGGAATCACCTACTAACTGGCAACTAATAGCATGCATTAAACTTAATACAGCAAAATTCTTAATAGAGTAAAAACGTGCGGAAAAATAATCCATAATTTACATAACAGCTTAGGAAAACATATCCAGGCTTAAATCTGTAGTGATACAACCATATTGAAATGCTTAAAATAAACTGTCTAAAACATTTATACAGCTAAAAAAACATGCTGTATAAAATCCCCTGAAAAGCTCTGGCTCCCTAATCCTGCCTCAAGCTACCGGCTCCGTCCATCCTGCGACCTGCCCCGTGGAATGGGTGTCCAAGATAACAACTAGGACGTGAGCGCTAACGCCCAGTACATAAACATGAGTAAACATATGTATATGATGCATGCAACATGATGACTGAAAAATGGTCATCTGAAAAGTCATGCTCAGTACCGGCGCCACATGAATGCTGCCACCACACGGATCAACCTCTGGGTGCAACCACACTCGTCTAATACACCAGAGTAGTCAGACATACATATCCCTGCCATCGCTGTACTCTCAGTGATAGACTATCGAGTATAGAGCTGAGCGGCTCTATAATCAGGTGTTAGAACCTAATGGGGGGGGATTTAGGTTCTATTGGCAACTTTAGCAATTTAAAGCGATTATGCAAGTACGCAAGCGAAAGACTTAAGCAATCAAATAATAAGTGCGGTAAATAAATGCGTAATGTAAATAAAGCAGTAAAAGAGATAAGAGATGTTTATGGAAGTTCGACGATAAATTGTCTACGTCTCCCCTTCTTGGTTAAGTCGATTAACCAAGGATCCACTAGCACTTCGAATGTCTTGGCCTTGATGGCTCCAAGGATAGCCTTACAACTTGACACGATCACCGCGCCGAAACAACTCAACACTCTTGGCCTTAAGGGCTCCAAGGATAGCCTCAACACTCGTAAAATACACTTGGCTTCACACACAAGTGTTTACAATGATAGAACAACACACTTGGCTTCACACTCAAGTGTTTACAACAATAGCACAACCAACTCACAAACTATTTTTACAAACACTCTCAAATATATCACACAAACACTTTGATAGTGAGAAATTGCTTGCAAAGGAGAGAAGAGATGAGTTGGGATGTCTCCAAATGAACTTGGATGGCCTCTATTTATATTTGAAAAAGTTTTAAATCTGATTTGAGTGCTTGGAGCGTGTGGTAAGAAGTCAAGGAGTGACAAAAAGTGTTCGGCGCCGCTGCCTACATTTTCCCAGCACTGAGCGGATTTTGTGGAAAAATCATATCTTCCAATCTAACCGTTGGATTGATCCGAAATTTGAACTGAGCTTTAAAACATCTGGATCTTCAATCTGAATGGTGGAGATTTGATTCTAAGGTGTCAAACATTTCCAGTAATTTTCTGAAGTCACTTCATCAAGTTTTCGAACTTGTTCTGTGCAACAAATTTGAAAAATTCATATCTCCATATCCATCCATTGGATTGATCTGAAATTTGGACAGAGGTTGTAAAACATCCTGAATTTGAATCTGATCGGAGGAGATGTGATTTGGATGTTTCAAACAATCCCAGTTAATTTCTGAAGTTGAATCTTCATAATTTGCTTCATGTTCTGCAGAAATAAGTACTGTGCAATCTTTGTAGAAAAATCATAAATACATATCTAGCCGTTGGATTGATATGAAATTTTTATATAAGTTTGAAAACATCCTGATATTGATTTTGATCGGTGGAGATTTTATTTTGATGTCTCAAGCACGTCCAGTAATTTTCAGAAGTTGATTCTTCATTCTTCACTACAAGTTCAGCAGAAATAGGTACTGCACAATTTTTGTGGAAAAATCATAACTCCATATCTAGCCGTTGGATTGCTCTCAAATTTGGACAACACATGTAAAACTTCTTCATCACGATTATGACTGGTGGAGATCGGATTTAAATGCCTAGAAAATTCCCAGTAATTTTTGGAAGTTGCTGCTCCATACTTTGGGCTTCTTCTTCTCTTTTTTTTTTTTTATATCTCTTAACAATGTTTCATCCATTCAATGAGCAATAAAAGACTTTATAAATACATGTATAGCTTCAAAATAACTTCCAACAATTTATTTGTCAATAAATTCTAATCTGCAAAATCTCACTTTAAATGGTTAGTAACAATTAACCGAGTTTTGTAATCATCAAAACATAATATTATGAGACTTGTTAATGCATTAAAAACATTAATCTCATAACACGAGATTTGTATGCGTTTAAGGCGTAACAATCTCCCCCTTTTTGATGATCACAAAACTTGGTTAAATAGGAGAAATAAATGTACAATATTAAATAAATAATTTAAATTTGCACAATATAATTGCATGAATAAAACTCCCCCTAAATTAAACAATTAGCTAAGAAGAAAATGGTTATCAAATAACCAATTTTATTCTTCATGCATTTAACCATACTAACTGTCTCCTTTAGTTAAAGTATTTAACCAAACTAATTCTCCCCCTTTTTGTGATAATCAAAAAGACTGGAAAAGTATGCAAAAACATGAGAATTGAAATATGATTTCTAAAATGCAACACATAAATTTCACATAAATAACAAAATATGAGCGTATAATATTGAATAAATACAATTAATTTGTATTATCCAAAATTAAGTTGCTCGAATTTTATATTAAGCTCCCCCTTAATATGTCATTATCTTTAGAATATGTCAACAAGTGATTACAACTCAATCATGCCAAGTTCACCACGCAAACGAATAAAAGTATTTTCATCTAGTGGTTTTGTAAAAATATCGGTAATTTGATTTGACGTGTCAACATATTGAAGTTCAACTTCATTTCGTTCGATGTGGTCACGAATAAAATGATGACGAATGTCAATATGTTTGGTGCGCGAATGTTGAATCGGATTCTTTGTTAGACATATGGCGCTAGTGTTGTCACAGAAAATAGGGATTTTTGAAAAAGAGACGCCATAGTCGAGCAATTGATGCTTCATCCAAAGAATTTGCGCACAACAACTACCGGCAGCCATATATTCGGCTTCGGTCGTTGATAACAAAACACAGTTTTGCTTTTTGGAAAACCAAGAAACTAAATAGTTTCCTAAAAAGAAACAAGTTCCACTAGTGCTTTTTCGGTCCACCTTATATCCACCAAAGTTGGCATCACAATATACTTTTAAATCAAAGAAAGAATTTTTCGAATACCACAAGCCGAGATTTGGAGTATTTGAAAGATATTTGAAAATGCGTTTTAAGGCGAACAAATGTGATTCCTTTGGACATGATTGAAATCGTGCACACAAGCAAACACTAAACATAATGTCCGGTCTACTAGCAGTAGCATATAATAAGGAGCCAATCATACTACGAAAGGAAGATTGATCTACAGATTTATCATTTTCATCCTTGTCGAGTCTGATTGCTGTGCTCATTGGTGTGGATGATGATTTTGTGTTCTCCATCCCAAACTTCTTTAGAATCTCCTTGATGTATTTGCTTTGGTTCACAAAGAACCCATCTTTGCACTGTTTGATTTGCAATCCGAGGAAATAATTAAGTTCCCCCATCATGCTCATCTCAAAGTGATCCTGCATCAACTTAGAGAAATCTTGACAAAGAGTTTCGTCAGTAGAACCAAAAATTATATCATCAACATAAATTTGCACAATCAAAAGATCATTTTTGACATTCTTGGTAAATAAGGTAATGTCGATCTTTCCTCTTGAAAAACCATTTGAAAGCAAGAAAGTAGACAGTTTATCATACCAAGCTCGAGGAGCTTGTTTCAAACCATACAAAGCTTTGTTTAGTCTAAACACATGATCAGGCAAAGAAAGATCAACAAAGCCATCAGGTTGCTCAATATAAACCTCTTCTTTCAATTCACCATTAAGAAATGCACTCTTGACATCCATTTGAAATAACTTGAAATTTCTAGAGCAAGCAAAAGCAAGTAGCATGCGAATAGATTCTAGTCTAGCAACAGGCGCATAAGTTTCATCATAATCTATGCCTTCTTCTTGACTATATCCTTTAGCAACAAGTCTAGCTTTATTTCTAGTGATAGTGGCATGCTCGTCAAGTTTATTCCTAAACACCCATTTAGTACCAATGATAGATCTATCATGCGGCCTAGGAACAAGAAACCAAACATCATTGCATTTAAACTTATTCAACTCATCTTGCATCGCAATTATCCATGCATCATCTAACAAAGCATCATCTATGCATTTAGGTTCAACATGCGAAACAAAGGCAAGATGATTACAAATATTATTAAGAGAAGAACGAGTGGCTACTCCCTTCGAAGGACTTCCGATGATAAGATCCATTGGGTGATCTTTGTGAAGCGTCCATTCTTTCGAAAGTGGTGTTTCCTCAACGGAAACATCTATATTATTTAGGCTTGAGGAAGCCAACTCTTTTTCGAGTAATTCTACATCATCAATGTTAGTGTGAACAATAGTAGACATAGATTCATCAAAAATAACATGCATAGATTCTTCAACAAGCAAAGTGCGTTTATTAAAAACTCTAAAGGCCTTACTTGAAGTAGAATATCCGAGAAAGATACCTTTGTCGGATTTGGCATCAAATTTGCCAAGGTTGTCCTTACCATTGTTATGTGTGTAGCATTTGGAACCGAAAGCTCGAAAGTAAGAAATGTTAGGCTTTCTCCCTCTCCATAATTCATATGGAGTTTTCTTGAGAATTGGCCTTATTGATACGCGATTGATAATGTAACAGGCAGTGTTCACTGCTTCAGCCCAAAAATATTTTGGTAGAGAATGCTCACATATCATGGTCCTCGCAGTCTCCACAAGTGTCCTATTTTTCCTCTCAACGACCCCGTTTTGTTGAGGAGTCCTAGGACAAGAAAAATTATGACCGATGCCTTTCTCTTCACAAAAGTTTGAAAAACTCTCATTTTGAAATTCAGTTCCGTGGTCACTACGGATCTGCTTTATTGAAAGATTTTTATCATTCTCAACTCGTTTGACAAAAGTTTTAAAATAATCAAAGACATCATTTTTGTGGGCTAAAAACAATGTCCACGTGTAACGTGAAAAATCATCCACAATGACAAATGCATAAAGCTTTTCTCCTAGGCTAGCGTTCCTCGAGGGACCACATAGATCTAGGTGAAGAAGTTCAAGGGGCATAGAAGTTGATATAAAATTTTTTCTTTTAAAATATTCCCTTGTATGTTTGCCAAGTTGACATGCATCACAAATAGAATCTAATTTTAAATTGAGTTTTGGCATACCAACAACTAAATCAAGTTTAAAAAGTTTTTCTATGGTACTAGGACCAACATGACCTAGTCGTCTATGCCAAAGAATGTTTTCATCAACATTCAAGGATACAAGGCTTTTAATATTTGATAAAGATAAATTGTTTAAAGAAACCTTGTAAACATTTTCACTTCTATATCCTTTGAAATTTATGGATTTGTCAGTCATGAGTGATATAGTGCAGTGTTGGGGAGTGAATTTGACTTCATAACCTCTATCGCACAATTGACTTATGCTTAGTAGATTATGCTTAAGCCCTTTCACTAGGAGTACATCATCAATTAGGCAAGAATTAGATATACCTATTGAGCCAATGCCTTCAATGACTCCTTTGCTGTTGTCTCCAAAGGTGACTGTTCCCTTCTCCTTAGGTTTGACTGATTGGAGTAGATCCTTGTTCCCCGTCATATGTCTAGAACATCCACTGTCTAGATACCATATGCTAGGGAGAACAGTTTTCCTAGTTCCCTGAAAAGAATTGTTTTGGTATCCTTTAGTTCTTTTGGGTCCACAATGTTAGAAAAGAGATATACAATATAGACTTCTAAGAGTTCAGTCTCTCATAGCAACATCATCGCCACTTTCTAAGAGTGCTCCCAGTAGTAGGTAGGGCATATGGCCACTTTAAAAACCTATTTCCTTGGACAGAGCAACGTTCAACAGGGAGACCAGCCGCAAGTCAAGGCATTTTTAAGCCGGTCTATATTGAACTCCCTTAGATTGTGATCTCATAATGCCGACTAATGAGTTGTTAAGTACTCTTAGGCCTCCATTTCATATAGATCTTTTGAACATATTGATATTTCAATGATCTGCATTTATGTCTAACATGACCAGATTTGCAACAATAAGAACAAGTAGGGGGTGATCTCATCTTAGCCTTAGCTATTAGACTAGCAAAGTCTATAGACTTCTTACCATAGCCTATTCCTCCCTTATCAAAGCTACATTTCTGCATGCTAAGTAGGTTGTTCAATTTATTGCTACTCACATTGAATTTATCGAATGATTTTTCTAAGTGATCTAGGTCATCCTTAAGTCTAAGATTATCATGCTCCTTAGTTTCTAATTCCTTTTTAAGATTTCTATTCTCTTTTCTAAGAACCTTAGCCATATCAAACATATCTTTATAAGCATGTAAGAGTCCATCGTAAGTAGGTACCTCGTCATCGTCGTCAGAGATGATGTCATCACTCTTAGCCATGAAGCAGAGGTTTGCTTCCTCGTCGTCGTCGTCGTCGCTATCACTCCAGGTAGCTAGTAGGGCTTTCTTCTTTCCTTTGTCCACTTTCTTCTTGAGTGGGCATTCATTGGCGTAGTGACCTTGTTGTTGACAGTTGTAGCAGGTCACTTCTCTCTCAGGTTTCTTGTCTTTCTTGAATTTGTTTCCTCACATGAATTTCTTGAATTTTCTTGCGAGGAGAGCCATGTCATCATTGTCATCTTCTTCGACTTGTGTAGTCAAAGCTATCCCTTTGTGCTTGACATCTTCTTTATTTGATTCTTTTCTCGTGGAAATTTCTAACTCATGGGTTTTTAGGGTCCCATGTAGTTGATCAAGATCATAGGCGGCAGTGTCCCCTTTGTTGGATTCGATGATGGCGGTTCTCTTTGCATCCCATTCTTTTGGTAGGGCACGAAGAGCTCTCCTCCAAACTTGCTTGGTAGGATATTGTTCTCCCAATTGTGCTAACTCATTGATGATTTGAGTAAGCCTTCGGAACATGGTGTCAACATCTTCATTGGATTCCATCTCAAATGTTTCGTATTTGAGTTGGAGTAAGTCGATCTTTATCTCTTTCACTTGGTTGGTGCCTTCGTGACATATCTCTAGCTTGTCCCATATCTCTTTAGCGGATGAGCACATCGATATCCGGTTGTACTCGTTCATATCTAAGGAACAATGCAAGATATTCATAGCTTTAGCATTTTGCGAAATTAATTTCATGTCCTCTTTTGAAAAGTCATCCATTTCCTTAGGAATTTCAACCCCATCAACTATTTTCATAGGTGTATAGGGACCTTTCACCGTCACTTTCCATAGGTCATAGTCTACGGATTGGATATATAGGGACATACGATTTTTCCAATACCTGTAGTTTATGCCATTAAAAATAGGAGGACGATTAGTAGATTGCCCTTGAGCATAATCACTCGCTAGGTTTGCCATAAAAAGGATTTGAAAAGTATTTTCAAATGGCTCTGATACCACTTGTTAGAACCTAATGGGGGGGGGATTTAGGTTCTATTGGCAACTTTAGCAATTTAAAGCGATTATGCAAGTACGCAAGCGGAAGACTTAAGCAATCAAATAATAAGTGCGGTAAATAAATGCGTAATGTAAATAAAGCAGTAAAAGGGATAAGAGATGTTTATGGAAGTTCGACGATAAATTGTCTACGTCTCCCCTTCTTGGTTAAGTCGATTAACCAAGGATCCACTAGCACTTCGAATGTCTTGGCCTTGATGGCTCCAAGGATAGCCTTACAACTTGACACGATCACCGCGCCGAAACAACTCAACACTCTTGGCCTTAAGGGCTCCAAGGATAGCCTCAAAACTCGTAAAATACACTTGGCTTCACACACAAGTGTTTACAATGATAGCACAATACACTTGGCTTCACACTCAAGTGTTTACAACAATAGCACAACCAACTCACAAACTATTTTTACAAACACTCTCAAATATATCACACAAACACTTTGATAGTGAGAAATTGCTTGCAAAGGAGAGAAGAGATGAGTTGGGATGTCTCCAAATGAACTTGGATGGCCTCTATTTATAGTTGGCAAAGTTTTAAATCTGATTTGAGTGCTTGGAGCGTGTGGTAAGAAATCAAGGAGTGACAAAAAGTGTTCGGCGCCGCTGCCTACATTTTCCCAGCACTGAGCGGATTTTGTAGAAAACTCATATCATTCAATCTAACCGTTGGATTGATCTGAAATTGGAACTGAAGCTTTAAAACATCTGGATCTTCAATCTGAACGGTGAAGATTTGATTCTAAAGAGTCAAACATTTCCAGTAATTTTCGGAAGTCACTTCATAAATTTTTCGAACTTGTTCTGTGCAACAAATTTGAAAAATTCATATCTCCATATCCATCCATTGGATTGATCTAAAATTTGGACAGAGGTTGTAAAACATCCTGAATTGGAATCTGATCGGTGGAGATGTTATTTGGATGTCTCAACCAATCCCAGTTAATTTCTGAAGTTGAATATTCATAATTTGCTTCATGTTCTGCAGAAATAAGTACTGTGCAATCTTTGTAGAAAAATCATAATTTCATATCTAGCCGTTGGATTGATATGAAATTTTGATATAAGTTTGAAAACATCCTGATATTGATTTTGATCGGTGGAGATTTGATTTGGATGTCTCAAGCACGTCCAGTAATTTTCAGAAGTTTATTATTCATTCTTCACTACAAGTTCTGCAGAAATAGGTACTGCACAATTTTTGTGGAAAAATCATAACTCCATATCTAGCCGTTGGATTGCTCTCAAATTTGGACAACACATGTAAAACTTATTCATCACGATTATGACTGGTGGAGATCGGATTTAAATGCCTAGAAAATTCCCAGTAATTTTCGGAAGTTGCTGCTCCATACTTTGGCTTCTTCTTCTCTTTTTTTTTTTTAATATCTCTTAACAATGTTCCATCCATTCAATGAGCAATAAAAGACTTTATAAATACATGTATAGCTTCAAAATAACTTCCAACAATTTATTTGTCAATAAATTCTAATCTGCAAAATCTCACTTTAAATGGTTAGTAACAATTAACCGAGTTTTGTAATCATCAAAACATAATATTATGAGACTTATTAATGCATTAAAAACATTAATCTCATAACACGAGATTTGTATGCGTTTAAGGCGTAACATCAGGTATAACAAGGTATAGGCTCAACGTGTATGTGCATATGATATATGAATATAGAAAACGGTAAAACATACATCATGCCACATAATAATGCCAAATAAATGCAACATATAAACATGTATACTCGCTGACAATCTCAGTCAATGTTTATGTACCTAACACCAAAGTCTGAACTAAGCTGGAAAAAGACAACCCCTAGCTGTCCTAGGTCAACTCCCGACCCGACCTGGTCTCAAGTCCGACCCAACCCGACCTGGCCTCTTGGTCCGACCCCGAGCTCTTCCTTCCCGAGCTAATCCTTCCCGAATTCTCGAGCTACTCTTGTAGTGACCCATATCCGTGATTAACGATTAATGAGTAATTAATCATGTAATCATGTTTGGGTTAAGTAAAACATGATTAAGAAAATTCTAGGAGGATTAACGGAGCCCAAAAAAATGGATCCAGGACACTCGAAATTAGTTTAGAGGGTTCCAAGACTCGAGTGGGATCGGAAGCAACGATCTAGGATCGGAGCGTCCGATCGATGATCGGAACGTCCGATCAAGAACGGAGCTTCTGATGGCTGTCGGTGATAGGTGTGTGGTTGCATGTGGACCGAATTGACACGTGGAAAACGGAGCGTTCGATCGGGGAACGGAGCTTCCGATCTGCCGGAACGGAACGTCCGATCGAGGAACGGAGCTTCCGATCGACGTCTATAAATATAGGGTCTGAGCTCCTCATTTCTTGCCAATTCCGAATTCCTCTCCTTCGCCCTAGTAGCTCTATTTTGGGCTTTGGGTACTCTTATTTTAGAGTTGGAGTAGGAAATATATTTTAGTATAGTCAGACAGTGTCTGACATAGTGGCGGGGCAGTGCTCATGTAGCGAAGCAGTGCTCGAAGTTGTGGAGCTGCAGTAGGGGTGTACCCCTAGTTGCGGGATAGTCGCCATCAGTGGGCTGACGATGGACGCAGGTATAGCTATGGTCTCCTTAAATTATTTAGGAGTATGCAATAGCTTAGTTAAGGCTTTTAGAGCTTATTGAATGATGCATAGATATTTGCATTGTAGAGTTGATGTTAGGCTTGGAACCTATAGTGGGACTGCTAGGATTTGCCTGTAGTAAGGTACGTAAGTACTGACTGAGATGGCCAGCATGATATATATTATATGTGTTGCATGAGTATGTGCTATATGTTTTACCATGTTTTACGGCTTTAGCACATGCATATGTTTTTACGGAGACTGCATCGGGATGATGTGAGTCATGACAGTTTCCATCAGTCGAGGCGATTCTTCCTGAGGATTCGTGTCTTGGGAATATACGAGTACCACGCAGAGTCGCTCTCTAGCCCGGTACTGTGTATTCCAGGCGCCCAGAGAAAGTGATTTAACCCTGATTTTTAAAGTCATGTGCATGCTCATATTTATATATATCATTGCTTTCGTATTGAGCTTAGAGCTCACGTCCAGTGTTTCTGTATGTCTGGACACCTCATTCGACGGGGCAGTTGTAGGTGCATGGTTGGGCACCAGGAGCTTGGAGTAGCCAGTGACCAGTGAAGACAGCAGGATTTAGCTGTAGGTTTTTCCTTTAGGGTTATTTATTTCGATTGGGTTGTATAATCGAATTTATTTATCCGGTTGTATTCTACCGGTCTGTTTTAATTTAAGTCTTCCGCAGCGATTTATTTAATGCATGTTTAATTATGCTCCTAAACTCTGATTAGGTAGTGGATCCGGGTTGGGTCGCTACATTCATTGGTATCAGAGAATATACATGCAAGAGACTTGGGATATAGCACTGAGACTTTGGATTATCCTTGTAGGATTGGTGAGACCTAAGGGTTATTTGGTTCTTCATTGCCAAGATTTGCGACATAAGTCTTCGCTATAAGGAAGGAAACAGTGATGAGAACACTGGTAGTAGCATGAATATGATGACTACAGTTCATCATTTGATGCATTGGGATGCTGATCGAAGAACATATGGATTCCAGCAGGAAAAGACTGGGAGAGAAGAAAGAGAATATCACGTCAGATATCTCTGAGGGCTTTTTGGAACGAATGGTGTGTAATAACCCATGTTTTTCCAGTCCAAAGAGATTCTCCACTCGTAGTTGGAGAGATTGTCATGCAGAACATGGTTTTGCCGGTATGCGTGTATTGATGCTTTTGGTACGCATACGGGAAACTTCATGTTCAAAAGCATGATTTAGTTACAAGAAGAAAGCTGACGGTAGATCGTGAGCATAAGAGATCGATTGACATGCACTGACGCAGAGCATAGCTGGTTATCTAACACGTGCCATTTCTCCGGAGTTCTTTGCGGGAGGACATGTAGAGAGACTTGGACGGGAGTATGATTGTATCGATGCGTGTGTCGATTAGAAGCTTCATGCTCAAGGAACGAAGACTAGTACGATGATTTAAATATTGTATTGTTGTAGTTGTAAACAGTGTTTCAGTTGTAATAAATCATCAGACTCGGTTGTATCATTCAAGTTATTGATTGTACATTTTGTATTTTCGGAATACTGTAATTATATTACATAGGGATTGTAATCAAGAAATTGCACATAACTTGAAGCAATGATACATGTTTTATTAATCTAGCAATTCGTGGATGATTGCGTGTTTTTGCTAAGTTTAGCATTGATCCTAGTTGATTAGTGTTCAACTGTGGTGACTCATGGGATTTGATTAGGGCCAACGGTGATTGTTGACTTGCGATTAGTCTAGGTGTTTTCCTAGGATTGACCTAGTTAGTCAGTGGACTAAGATAGTGCCAGCGATGGGTGGACTCATCTAGAGGCATTAGGCATATTGTTCGGTTTAGAATATTTGGGCTTTGTTCTAGATTGTTTCTTGGAACATTAGGTTGTCTGACCTTCGTTAGATTGAGACTTGTGATGATGGGTTTTCATCAGGATGACAGGTCCAGTATATACCAAGAGTTGTGGACTATGATCATGACTAGACGTGATGGGGCGCGACCCTATGCCAGTGTTACTCTGGGAGTCTTTGCACTTCAGAGGATTACCTGGGAGCCTTTTGTGCTTCAGGAGATGGCGGTGGGAAGGCTACTCAGTCTAGGAATTTGGCAGTAGTCACAACAGGATATGACCTTGGATTAGATATCACAGGTTTGATATTGATGGTTCGATATCGTCTGATGTGTCAGAGATATTAGTGATAGTGTTCTGCTATGGGAACCAGTCTTGGAGGGATTTCCTTGACAAGTGTGTGCTCTGAGCAGATAGATTTAATTTTTGACCGATGATTACTGCTAAACGTGTGGATCTAGTAGGTGGATGGAATTCTACCAACAATGACTTGTGGTTGTCATCAGAGTTGTGGATAAAGTTTCCTTGAGATAGGAATTATCCGAGATCCAGGATGGGATGCAGTTTCGAGACTTCGACTCGAATACAAGAATTACTTCATGATGATTGATTTCACCAAAGTGTTGGATCATATGATAAGTATTGTACAAGGATTATTGAGATCTGAGGGAAGCATGGCCTATACCCGTGAAGCCTTGGTGGTTGTCCAGGTGGGTTATCGAGGTAAGCTACCCTAAGTCTTGAATTGTCGTACAGTCTTAGCAAGGGATCTGATCCGGAGAATGTTCGAAGATTGTGAAGATATTTGGTATTCGTTAGTTATGCTTCTTGGACTTGACGAATCGTGATGTTCATCTTGAAAGAACGAGGCAAGAATAATGAGTCCAGTGATTGCGCCAAGAACTGTCTGATATTTCAGAGGTTGAGCGTAGGATTTTCCCTGAGATGAAAATGGTCTAAGTTGATAAGATCGCGAGAAGATCTTGAACTTGGTTTGTCTTGATGATCATCTCGAGTGAACAAGACAAACGAGTAGTAGTGCTGAGACGGCACAGGATTTGTGCCAATGACTACTAGTGGTTAATGATTAACTTTGTCAGAGTTAGATTGATTAAGTCAGTGTACGAGATAGCTGTCAGTAATAAGACACGAGATTGTGTCATTAGGGCATGCTTGGTATGTGTGATGGGATTGTTTAAATAAAAATTGTACGAGGGATTATTATTTACATGAGATAAAAAAAATATTGTTTGGTTGGTTTTTTTGTCTTTGGGATAAATAATTGACCACATAATTTGTTCCCAAAAATACCCCTGCAATACTGGAAATTTACGTTGGATCAAACCTATGTACGCCTAATATTGCAAGCATCTATTTTCAAAAAAAAAAATATTGCAAGCATCTGACCCGTTCGTTCCTGAGAGAGACCATTTCCTCTTCGAAACCTAAAAATTTTAGATCTATTGGCCTAACTCGACAGATCTTCGATTTCAACATACCTGGTTTGTTCTTCTTGATCTTTCAATGGTTGCTAATCTTTGACCTCTTCGATTTCTTTGGAAAACAGATATCTTATGCTTGTTCTTTTTTTGTCAATTGTTTGTCAGGTCCTTCAATCATTATCTCCGGAAGCCTCTGCCGAGTTGAAGCCTCTATCATACTATTTTGATGTAGAAAGTAGTGCTAGATATATTGTTGTAATTTTGTTTGGTTGAGTGAATGGCTGCTTAAAAGGAAAATGGTGATGTGTTCAATTCTTACTTAATCACTTTTATTTTTTTGCTATTTTGCCGTAGAAAGTAGTGCTTAATCTGGATTGTTGTTTAATATTGTTTGAGTGAATGACAGCTTAATTTGTGTTGAGTTATTAACTTATGTTCCTCCATATATTATTGTCGGTGTTTTAAATCAATTGTATGAAATGCAGGGTAAAACTTATGTAGTTTTCGTTGGAAGAAAAGCTGGGGTGTACGACAAATGGTGCGAAGCACACACAAGTTAACCGATTTCCTGGAGCTTGTTATCGAGGTTACAACATTAGGAAAGAAGCAGAGGAGGCATTTGAATCTTTTATGCAAAAACCGTTGGGTGATCCACCAATCCGTCCAACAGATGGCTCTACTTCGGCAACGACTGCAAGTAGTTCTTCGGAATTACTACAAGCAGTTGCAGATTTAGCTACTAAAATTAACAACCTCAACATGAAATTCGAAAGATTATCTGAGGATGTAGGAGAGATTTCCCAGTATATGGGAATTAAATCAGAGTAGTAGAAGTGTTATTCCTACTCAGAATTCGGTCTTCACTTTCGTATTTGGACGTAATTATTAGTCTGTAATGTTATGCTGCTATGTACAAACTTTGTATTTGTGACTGATGTTTGTGTTTGTATAATCTGAAATCATGTTTGTGGCATTAATTTCTAATTTGAGGAGATGATTCCTTCGTTAGGAAGTATATATTACTTACTTTTCTCCATGTTCCAGTATGTGTGTCCATTATCTATTTGGTTTTCGTAATAGAGGTTTTTACTTTTCATATAATAATCTGGTACTTGTATATGGTGTTGAAGTTCTCATTACCATTCTTCATACAATATGTAAGTTTTTATATCAAGATTTATTTCCATGATGTATAATCGTTTGTGAACATCTCACTGTTCGGGTTCATTGTCAGTGTGATGATTGTACCAACTTTTGAGATAAGGATTTTATTATTCTTTTTGGCTTCATTAATGGCAATTACCTGTCCACACATTCTACGAAACGATCCCCCAAATCTTTCTACAGTACTTGCTATAGAAATCTGTAACATCAATGGTAATTAAGTTGAAAGACATGTTTTAAATACAAGTGGTTGAGGAGGTTAAATTTCTAACTTTTTTTTGACTATTTAAGACCTCACGTACTCAAAGCTTGAACATAGTAGCAAATTTCCAACTTTATTTGTTTCTTTTGTTTGCAGGTTCATATAAAAGATGTCTGTAACTTCTAAGATTGGGTCTGAAGATACTGTGAGCAGCAAATATGTGGTACCTGTGATTGACCTATGCTCTGATGATGAGATCAAAGTGATTGAAGTATCTGCTGAAGGTTCAAGCATAGGCAAGTGTTCTCCTTTACGAGAACACACTTGTGTTGGAGAACCATCTTGGAAGAAAATGAAGTTAACTAAATCCGTGGACTATAAGGTGATTACCGTCGTGCAGCCTACTTCTGTGATGAAAGACAAACGTAAGAACATTCGTTCCTTGGCGAAGCCCACAAAATTTGTACCTGTGATCGACCTCACAGATGGCTCTACTGGATGATTTCAATTTCACTTGCCTATTTCTCATGGTTGCCACACTTTATTTTGGTTTTGTTAGATTCCTGTAATGTGGAATAGTATTGGAGTACGATGTGTGTGCTCGTGTTTTGTATAGTATGGGTAACATATGGTGTTGTGATGTATGTAATGTTTTATTACCATGTTTTGGAAGTTAATCTAAAAGGTTTATCGGGTTAACAATAGCCCATTCAATCAATTGTTATATATGCATACAAACGTACCTACATACAGAAACATACATGTATACATAATTGTAACTATAGCTTAAAATGGGTATCTACCAGAGAACATTTGCACTTCTCTCCCATAGAAGTGAAACTTACAAACGAGAAGATGCATTGACATATTGAGATGACAAGTGAAAATTATAAAATACATTGATCTAATCCAAGTACAATACAGAAATTGTGTCCCTCCCACAGATTCAAAGAGAATGCACTGATCTACTCCAATTACAAGTTAACATTAGAAAATATGAAGTGCCACCAAGTGCATAATTTCAATACGATGTCGTAATGTGCAGAATACACCTTAATACACATTACAACAAAACATGTTTGTAACCAAACACCTCCTTGGTTAACAACCAACTTCCATCACTACAAGTAGTGAAGCGAGTGACGAGCACAAAACAATACTAACCAAGTCCTATAGTAGTGTTCCGAGTCTACAGGACCATCTACACAATATATACTACAAAATACTTCAACATCATAAAACATTCAAAGACGGTTCTGCTACGCAGACAGTACAAAAAAAAAACATTACATGTAACCATTATTCCAAACGCCTACTCGCCACCTAACATGCGTTTCACCAGACATATCCTCCCTTTCTCACCTAGACGCTTGAATAGCGCCAAGTCATCGTGACTGTGGAACAAAAGTTGTGCAGCCCGCACTTGCTCGTCCTCCGATAGTTCTGAAATCTGTTGAATAGCTTCCAAGACCGTGTCTTGTGCATCCGATATCTTATCCTCGGCTGCCATTTGCTTCACCAAGTCTGTCATTGTGATCTTGGTAACATGAGCAAAGTTGTTGATTGCTACAACAATAGAGTCTTCAAATTCATCTATTCTCTTCCTTTTTTTGGTCTTAGAGGATGCACCTGAAAATGTTCTAAATGATGGAGAATGAGTATCGGAGATCGATTCAGATGCAGCTTGTACATGCGGAAAAGTAGGAGTTTGGACTTCACAATTGAACGAATCCAAAGGAGTGTCGTTGTCAAGGTTGAGGACATCTTGCAGCACGTCTCTAAAATTATTTGTCTTCTCCCCGGCTGCCCGATCATTACCAAATATCTCACACCAGTCGTTGTAATGCGTCCATTGTTTGTGTCTCATGGACCGTACAATTGCATCACCCTACAATTATAAGTACATGTCCAAAGTTAATTCATTTTCAAGATCTCTATATGAATTATTCATAATAAAAATGCCTGGAAAAAAACAATTAAACCGGAAACAATATTTATTGTTATGATTTTATTTGATTCACAAGCACGAACGTGGTAATACCTTAATGAGTGCCTCCCATGTCTCATCTGTTGCCTCGATAGTCTTGTTAGTGTCATTCCAACCAGTACCACTTTTGCTCAAAATAGAAACTAAAGTGCTATAAGTTTTCTTCCACACATGTACCTTTGAGTTGATATGGGGATTCCCACGTAAATCACAACCTGGAAGTGCCTCCTTCAATGCAGATTCCAACAAATTCAAATACCCAGATTTGAATCCATTTTCACTTCTCCATCCCTTTGTAATCACGTCTTTCAGCGAGTGGATTAGAACTTCCTCCTCACGTGCGGTCCAACTTCTTCTAGTTTTATCTGCCTTCTTTGACTTCCCAATAAAACTTCCAGAAGTTGCTCCGCTTTCCATGATATGTAACACCTTTCGGTACTACACCTGCACTCATTATCATGAATTAGAATAACCTACTATCATTAATTGGATATGAACTGAAAATATGGTTTACGTGGAATGAATTACTTGAAAAGAGAACATTCGCATAAAAGTACGCATCAGTAACATTCAAGGTCAGAAATACAAACAGAAACGAATAATACGAATCAAAGTGTCAAAAAAAGAAAGCAAACAAACAAATTTAACCATACAAGATTGAAAAACTGAAATATAAATAAAGCCTATTTAATGGTTTGTGTTCCACATGTTCAAGGCAAACTCGTCTCTCCAAGCATCCCATACGTTGGACGACTCGAAACTACTTATGAAATCAATTTCCTGGTTCTCCCCCGGGCTGCCCACATCTTGTTCTATGTCTTCAACTGGATCGTCTTGCATTTGCGACAGAATAAAATTATGAAGTAGGATACAACCTAGTATGATCCTGTTCTGGACTTCTATCGGGTAAAACGAGGGACTTCGAAGGATTGCCCATCTCTTTTTTAGCAATCCAAAGGCTCTTTCGATGATGTTTCGAGCTTGAGAGTGCCTCCAATTGAATAGCTCCTTGTAATTTTCAGGATGTGTAGCACGGTTTCCCCAGGCATCCCTATGGTACCTTACTCTGCGATAAGGGGTCAAGAAACCTTCTATATTTGCATATCCATTGTCGCATATGTAATAACAGCCTGAAAATATATAGAAAATGTTATTGCACAATCTGATGATGCATTTATGAGATAAAGACAATGAAAATAAATGACCGAACAAGAAGCTAACCTCTAGGAACCCTGAAAGAGTCATCTCGAGTCAATGCATCCCTTAACACGCGTGCATCTGCTGCTGATCCCTCCCACCCAGTCAGAGCATATATGAAGTTCATTTCCCGGTCACATACAGCCAATACGTTAACATCAATAGTACCCTTTCTAGATCGGTATCTCGCCCTGTCTCGAGCAGGGACATGTACTGAGATATGTGTTCCATCTAACGCCCCCAGACAGCCCTGATATGCTCGTAAAAATATGTCAGTTAATTATGATCAAGAAATAGTAAATTTTAAACATATTACGTGATGAAGAAATTCAATTCTGCTTATGTTCCAATAACATTACAGTACCTTGAACCATTTCCAGTTCTCATTTGTGCAACTCTCATCAACAGGGGAAGGTTTAACTAGTAGTAACGGATGTAACTTCAAAAGTGCTCGCATGACTTGATGGAAATGTGCGCTAATAGTCTGCCCACTACGAATATAGTCATGTCCAGCGACACGGTTCTTTTTATGATGAGCCAAAATTGACAAGAACATAGCTACTTTCTCTTCTACCCGCACATATCTCGAATCAACTAGACCTCCTACGTTAATTAGCAGATAACACAACCGTCCAAATGCATTGCGGTTCATTCGTAAGTTAACCACACATTGAACATCTCCTGCGTCAATTATCCTATGCAGGTGGTTGAGTTGGGCATTTAATCTCCCGGTCATGGTGTACGCTGAAGCTGCTCTACGAGGGAAGCGTCGCGACTTCTCGAGTAATCTCAAACGTTGTCGTACTAAAAGACTTAGCATCAAAAAATTTCGACATAACATTTGGTACACCACGAGAACGAGGATAATGTTTCTACGTTTTTTGTCCATCTTTCTAAAAGAATATTATAAGAAATAAATTAAAGTACACTGTAGAATAAGAATTAGAAAATATTGAAAAGTTACTTTGCCTAATTACTACAGTAAACACGAAGGTGGCTAGTCATTACTGTGTAAATAAATTGAGAACTCAATAACATACGGGGATGGGTGTAGAACACCACAAAGTACCATATCCATATTGAACATTAAACTGGACAGTAGCTTTGCATAAATTATGTGCAAAGGTTTCAATCATCGTCTTTCATTTATCCCACAAAAAGGTAATAAAATGTGAATTTTGGACGAATCGAGTGTTAGAGCATGAATCGTTTAAATACGAGGGAAAAAATGAAACACCATCATCCCAGAAATTTTTTGAATTTTCATTCCAAAAAAAATTGAATGATAATTGAGTGCATAGAAAATCAGGGACAAAGGAAAAATCAACGCATCTGTATTGTGAAGTGCAGCAATTTTTTCGAAATTAGAACAATCGTCGTACATCAGCCTAAGAAACACTCGACTTACCTGACAAAAGATGAATAACTCAGACCAGATCTGTAGTATGATAGCACGTACTCAGTTCTTCGTTCGTCGCGACACAAGTTTTCTTCTCGTGTTTTGGTGGTGAGATGAGAATAGAAAATGAGTTGTGGTCTATTAGGGCAAGGGACAAATCGGTAAAAACTCTTCTTCTTCCACCTACTGTAGCAATTAGGATTCATAATACCTGGCTTCACGTGGGTTATTTACTCCGCCCTTTTCCAGCGAAGACACCAAAATATTCCCGGGCCCGTTGGTATCCACCCATATGCAAAAAACGAGACAAACAAAGGACTACTGCGTAATCCTTACACTATCCGGCACACCAAACGTAACCTTAGATTACTAATAGCTATGTTTCGGTTACCAAGCGCGGGTTTGTTGTAACCAGAGAGTTTTTGTGTAATCCAATGTTTGGAATAGTAGACTTGGATCAGTCGAGTCAAGAGTAATTGATCGAGCCACTTAGGTGTTGACGATCAGTGGTTATCTGATTTGATAAGTGTGAGTATCAATCAGCAAATCGACGAGGTCGATGAGTATGTCCAATCAGCGATGAATTGGATGTAGCAATCGAGAAATGCTTAAAAGATGAGTACTTGGTACAGTCTCGGAGCAGGTGGTGCTTTGAAATCTCTAGGTGGTCGGAGATGAATTCACCAAAGAGTTTCAATTGACTTGAAGGGTCAAGTTAAGGGTTAACTTGACAGGAGACACAAGTGAAGGAATTGGTAACTTCCAGGATAGTGCTTTTGTGATGATGTCTTAAGTGTACCATTGGAGTTTGGGATCCAACGAGGATTGGATACTCATATGGACATCAGTTGTATGATCGCGAGGTGTGACATTAGCTGGGACTTAGTTCTCGAGATCCAGCAGGGGGTGTCACTAATTTTATCATATGGTGCGTAAGATTATTGAGACGATCGAAGCAGTCGTTTATCGACTTAGTGGTCAACAAGATTGTTGTGGGAATTGAAGACTTCGCAAGACAGCGATGCAGCGACTTTTGTTCTTTCAAGTTAGTAAGTCACATCCGTGCAGACTGTTTGTCGAAGATATTACGTTGTAGCAGTAGACAATAGTCGGAGGTGTTATATATGACACACTACTCTAAGCACAAGTGTTTCCCAGGATCGGCTAGGGAATCGACGAATTAGTTTTTTCATTTGCTGAGACTGATTAGTTTAGTAAGGGAAGCTATTTGACTATTGAGAAACCGTTGGGATTTAGTCCCAGGATTAGTGTGATTAAACTTGGGAGGTTGGTATGTGATGATGGTATCATCAAAGACTCCGAGTTGAGTTATACCAGGCACTTACAACTGTCGAGTTTCGAGACGGTATAGAAAGCGTTTCCATATGTCTGTGTACTGTGGAATGTCCCAGTCGAGCATATTGGTGGGAGCTTGCCTTAGTCTTGATTTGTATACAGTGATTGCGAGTATGTATAACTATCAAGGGATGTCCATCGATGGAATTCATGGGTGAATAACCTATGATTGAGATGATGTTAATCATCAGAGGCTAGAAATGACGTAGCGTCATTATTGGTGAGTGATGATGTTTTCATCATAGCAGGGTGCTGAGGTATACTAAGAAACATGAACGGTGATTGGTATTAGACTGGATAGTCCCCAGTGTTGCCCTTGGGAAGCTGTTTTGCTTCGGTGAGGCATGGGGAGGATAATCAGTCTATGAAATCATGTTAAGCAGTTATATTGCAGTATGACCCTGTGTCAATTAGATTCTCTTGAAGAGAATTAGAGATTTGTTGTGTCAGCACAGTGTTGGGATTAGTGTTTCCTAACTAGAGGTGTTGGGCACTGAGGACTTTTGGTGACCAGTGGATTGTTGTATGCTTCGTGATCAGTAAGATCGTGATTGTGACGAAGGACGTATCAGTGCTGTGGTACGATAGTGTCAAGCGAGGTTAATTGCCATCAAGTAATGCAGTGGTTTCCAGCTCGGAGAATGCTATTGTGATTTAGCATTTATGCAGCTTGCATATAATTCGACAAGAGTCTGAGTATGTCGGAAGCTATTTCGACTAGACACTCGGGCAAGTGTCTGTATTTACGTTCTCGAGGTGTTACCCTAGATTTCGAGGACGAAATCTTGTAAGGGGGGGAGAATGTAGTGACCCGTATCCGTGATTAACGATTAATGAGTAATTAATCATGTAATCATGTTTGGGTTAAGTAAAACATGATTAAGAAAATTCTAGGAGGATTAACGGAGCCCAAAAAAATGGATCCAGGACACTCGAAATTAGTTTAGAGGGTTCCAAGACTCGAGTGGGATCGGAAGCAACGATCTAGGATCGGAGCGTTCGATCGACGATCGGAACGTCCGATCAAAAACGGAGCTTCCGATGGATGTCGGTGACAGGTGTGTGGTTACATGTGGACCGAATTGACACGTGGCAAACGGAGCGTCCGATCGGGGAACGGAGCTTCCGATCTGCCGGAACGGAACGTCCGATCGAGAAACGGAGCTTCCGATCGACGTCTATAAATATAGGGTCCGAGCTCCTCATTTCTTGCCAATTCCGAATTCCTCTCCTTCGCCCTAGTAGCTCTATTTTGGGCTTTGGGTACTCTTATTTTAGAGTTGGAGTAGGAAATATATTTTAGTATAGTCAAACAGTGTCTGACATAGTGGCGGGGCAGTGCTCGTGTAGCGGAGCAGTGCTCGAAGCTGTGGAGCTGCAGCAGGGGTGTGCCCCTAGTTGCGGGATAGTCGCCATCAGTGGGCTGACGACGGACGCAGGTATAGCTATGGTCTCCTTAAATTATTTAGGAGTATGCAATAGCTTAGTTAAGGCTTTTAGAGCTTATTGAATGATGCATGGATATTTGCATTGTAGAGTTGATGTTAGGCTTGGAACCTAGAGTGGGACTGCTAGGATTTGCCTGTAGTAAGGTACGTAAGTACTGACTGAGATGGCCAGCATGATATATATTATATGTGTTGCATGAGTATGTGCTATATGTTTTACCATGTTTTACGGCTTTAGCACATGCATATGTTTTTACGGAGACTGCATCGGGATGATGTGAGTCATGACTGTTTCCATCAGTCGAGGCGATTCTTCCTGAGGATTCGTGTCTTGGGAATATACGAGTACCACGCGGAGTCGCTCTCTAGCCCGGTACTGTGTATTCCAGGCGCCCAGAGAAAGTGATTTAACCCTGATTTTTAAAGTCATGTGCATGCTCATATTTATATATATATCATTACTTTCGTATTGAGCTTAGAGCTCACGTCCAGTGTTTCGGTATGTCTGGACACCCCATTCGACGGGGCAGTTGTAGGTGCATGGTTGGGCACCAGGAGCTTGGAGTAGCCAGTGACCAGTGAAGACAGCAGGATTTAGCGGTAGGTTTTGCCTTTAGGGTTATTTATTTTGATTGGGTTGTATAATCGAATTTATTTATCCGGTTGTATTCTGCCGGTCTGTTTTAATTTAAGTCTTCCGCAGTGATTTATTTAATGCATGTTTAATTATGCTCCTAAACTCTGATTAGGTAGTGGATCCGGGCTGGGTCGCTACAACTCTTTCCCGAGCTCCCGAGCTACTCTTTTTCGGGTAAAGATATGAAGAGAGATGGAAGTGATGTGAAAAATAACTGAATCCCCAGCTCCTATTTATAGACAAATATTTGGGGTGATCGGGATTCTTGAGCTGACGTCGAGACGTCCGAGCTCCTATAAGCACGCCACGTATCAGATGCTTGAACTGAGTCACTACCATTATTGACAGCTCATGCTTAGGCTCCAACTGTCATTCATGCAAGCGTCCACACACCTGCATGCCTGTCCTGGAGGGTTCGGGCTTCCCTATCAGCAGTTCGGGATTCCCTAGCAGCAGGTCGGGATTCCTTAATAGCAGTTCGGGATTCCCTAGCAGCTTTTCAAACTTCCTTAGTAACGAAATTCCCTAACAGGATAACAGCAGAATTCCCTAGCCGTAGAATCCCTAGCAAGAGATTCCCTAGCTAAAGAATCCCTAGCTATATAATCCCTAGCAGCAGATTTCTTAGCTGCTCATGTTTCCCTAGCTGCTCATATTCCCTAGCTATATAATCCCTAGCAGCAGATTCTCTAGCTTCTCATGTTTCCCTAGCTGCTCATATTCCCTAGCTGCAGTTCAGCAGCTCAATAGTTCAGCAGTTTAGACTTGACCTTTAATCATGGTTATCATATTATTATCTTAAAATGGAATCTGGGTTACTACACATTGGCTTTAAGATATCATATGCTATGCATCTTGTTTTCGCCGCATGTATCAAATTCGCTATCCTTGATTTTTTGTCTTCCTCACGAACCCTAATTTAATATAAAATTTATATATATATACATATATATATATATAGGGTACAATAAATATAAAAACTTATATACAAAGTATAAAATGTAAATAATATTAGTACATTGATCAAATATACAAAATAATATCAAAATACAATTTTAATCTTAATAGATGTAACATTAAACATTATCAAAACTCCAATATGATGAAATATCCAATATATATATATATATATATATATATATATATATACACGTATTTTACCTCCCAAAATTAAAATTGTTCAGATGTCAATGTTAGATCTTTTCTCTCAATTCAATCATTGTGAGATTCATACACATATATAGATGAACTATATTATGAGCATCATCATTTAGAGACATGCACATCTTATATTGTGGTGTTATGCATTGCAGAATCATGGATTCAGGAAAATTTCTGTACATATTTTGTCGAGACTCAAAAATATATCCATCAAGATACACCCACTATAGATTAAAATCACAGACATCTGCTTCTTGTACTTACAACAACCAAAAAATGCAATATTGCAATTGCCATCTCCATATTCTATTCTCAACCCAATCAATAAAAGTATAACATTCAATATAATAAAATAAAAAATGAAGATCATGACTTTATTTATAACACATTTAAAAAAAAAATCACAAAATCACACTTTTAGGTTGCATGTTCGAATACTATAAGGGCTACCCAGATGATCTTTACAATTTAAACTATAAAAATTGGCAATTGCATCATTATAATCGAGAACAATTACGAATTTCAGATAATCAATCCAAAATTAGTTGAGATGAATCACAGATCTGCTCATATACGTAAAACTTAAATATCGTCCATCAAATCTGTATAATACACACGATGTGCGGAACTTCAACATAACAACTATACAACATACACAACCATCAAAGAATCACTCAATTGAAAAAAGAAAAATAAAAACAATCATCAAGATGAAATTGCATCTAAAAAATTTCTTAATTTTTCAGCAAAAAAAAAAAGTTCATACTTTAAACTTGTTGTTTTGATTAAAACTTCTTCTCTTTAAACTCCTTTTGCCTCAGTTTGTTGCACCAAACGTAGACGCAAATGTATAGATCATCGTTGATTTAGCTGTTAAGGATTCAAGTAGAAGGCAGATTGAGAAATGTTGGATTGGGAGTGGAGAAGAATTGTTATTAAATAAATATTGTTCAATTGAATATTAATGGGTTTATATGTTATTTGAGGTCCATTTCATAATTTTACCTCAATGAAGGAACCCAAACAAATGAAAAACTTTTGTTAGATAGTTGGAACAAATAAACACTAATTTAGGGACTGACAAAACATAAATACTTGTTATTCGCAGACCTAGCCAAGGACCGGGTCAAATCGGCCCGTGGTCAACGGTCCGGTTAAATGGGTCAAAGGGTTTGACCCAGAACCGTGACCGCAACGGCCATTAGACGGTTCGGTTGGTTATGGTTTACGGGTTTGAAACCCGTTGATCCGCCGGTTTGGACGGTTCGACCCAGCGGGTCAAACATTTTTTTTAAAAAAAAATTATATTTTAAAAAATTTAGATATACATGCATATAAATAGCACTTAGATTATAAATTGCTCAAAATCAATTTCTAAATTAGATTGCCAAAAAGTATTCAAAATCATCATTAAAAATGTTAATTTCCATAAATATAAATAAATAAAAAGTGAAACTATTTTAAACTACATTGATTTCTATTTTTATTGGATCTTAATAATATATGAATTATTATTTCTAACCGTGTTCAAATTAAAAGGTATTTCATTACCGTCACAATAACTTATATATATAATCAGAGATGATTAAATTTTTAAATATGATTTTTTTAACATACAAATATATTATATTAAAAAAAATTTACATCAATATTTTATAACAAATGAAAGTAATGAATATATGAATAAAGAAAAAAAAAAGAAAGTAATGGATGTGGGTAATTTTTTCCAAAAAAATTTAAAAATTCAAATTTAGTTCATTTAACAAAATATGAAATGTACATCTAAAAAACAAATTATGAAATGTAAATCATTTTTTATTGAGATAATGAAATATTGATAGAATTTTTATAAATTTAATTATGCAAACTTCATTTTTTATTTATTTTTAATTATTTAAATATTGATTAAAAAAATTTTACAAAAAATTAAAAGGGTCGTCCTGGACCCGAAACGGACGAGTAACTTGTCCGGACTCGGAATCCAGATCCAGGATCCGGACCCGAACCGTAACCGGCCATGAACGGACTAGTTAAAGGTCGGTTTTTTGTTAACCCGGACCGAAACCGAACGCGCCCATGTCTAGGTGCAGTTGTTGGAGATTTATCATTTCCCCAATTATCAACCAAAAAAAAATTAATTTGTTATGCATCTCGTGGCTTAAGGCATTCATAATAAAAATAGTTTTTATTTGAATTTTGATTAAAAGACGATATTGGGCATTAAAGACAACTTTCCCAAATTTCGACACTAGGAAGTTGAAAGGACCTAAACATGGAGGAAGAGTCTCAGTTCCCGTTGTTTCTACGGGCCCTGAAACTCTAAACCAGAGCAACAATGGCGATCATAACCGAAGAACCTGATTCTCCGAAGCCTCTGCTTAAGCAGAAGCTTGAGCCTCAGCCAGAGCCGCCGCCACCATCACGGCCACCGTCTACACACATCTCTTCCAGGAACCCATTTCAGTTCTGGTTCTATTTCACACTTTTCACCTCCATCTGTACTCTAGTCTGCGTCCTTCTCTCTTCCCTGTCCGCTCAAGATCCCAAGACTTGGTATCTCAATCTTCCCGCCGATCTTCGTCTCCATTATTCCAGTGGTCGCAGCATCAAGGTACAGACAGCCCCTAATCACCCCCAAGTTGATGTCTTTTCCCTTCAGCAGGGACCCACTAACTCGGATAGTCATGTTTTGATTGTACATGGCATAGGCTGCAGCTCTTTTGCTTTTCGCGATGTTGTTAAGTTTTTAGGTCTTAGAAACGTCCACGCCTTGGCTCTTGATCTTCCGGGATCAGGGTTCTCGGATAAATCTTATGTTGTGGTTGAGGAGAATGTGGGAGGGAATGGCTTTTTCGGTAGAATGTGGGAGGTTTATGCGGAAATAAAGGAGAAGGGTCTGTTCTGGGGATTTGATCAGCTTGTTGAACAAGGATATGTGAACTTTGAGGAGAATGAGATTCGTGTTTCTAAAAAAGAGATCATTAAGTCTATTGAATTCGGTAGTGAAGAAATGGGTAGGGTGTTAGGCCAGGTGGTGGATTCGATTGGATCGGTCCCTGTGGACTTGGTCCTGCATGATTCTGCATTCGGGTTGAGTGCCAATTGGATTGCGGAAAATCGAGGATTAATTAGAAGTGTCGTGGTCCTTGATGGTATCCCAAGTGGAACAACATGGCCACTCTGGACTTTGGAGGTGCCTGTGGTGAGGCAAGTAGTGTTGGGTTTTAGGTTCGTGTTTGAGAGAGTTGTTGCAAGGTGTTGTATAAAGTCGGTTGGCACACCAGAGGTTGAGGCACATAGGATTCTATTGAAGGGGATGGATGGGGGAAGAGCAGTTGGTGGTGGTGTGGGGAAGAAGCTGAATTTTAGCTTTGCTTTGTCTGAATGGAGCAGCCTAGATGGAGTTAAAGATATGCCCATCCGAGTGATTTGGTCCCGTGGGTGGTCTGACTCATGGACGGCTGAGGGACGCCATATTGCTGATTCCATTCCTCAGGCTACACTTTTCACACATTCTGGAGGACGGTGGACACAGGTGAGAATCCAGTGTACATGCGTTAATTTATTTCACTGCTTAAAATGCCTCGAATGGTTTGTTTTCTTGTGAATCTATGGGGTTTAGGGCATTGACAGGTTTGTTGGCTCACTAATTTATGATATGAAATATTTTCAAATAAGCTGGAGTAAAAAGCAAAATGGAACAGATTCAGGTTGTTGGTTGAGCTTGTTGCTATGACCTATCTTTTCAGGAGATTGTAGCCTAAATTCTTGTTGATTGATCGAATCAACCTTGCACTTGTCCATTTGCCTGTTATCTCGTTAAGTCGAAAAAGCCATTAGCCATACTTATCGGAATCTAGCCCAAGATTAGGACCTTCAGTCCTTTTTCCTTTACAAGCTCGTCTCTTGAATGTGGTTTGAGTAAAATTCTCTGTCATGGGAGATGATTACTTCTCCTTCCTCAATTGTTTCATCCTCAGTGCCACCTCGTGTTTGCTCCCCATCTGATTCCACAACCAGCAGATAAACTGATTAGGTATGCACCGACCTTATGCGTTAGCATCAATATGATGCTACACCTTCATCTCCCTGGATCAGAATTCTTCACCAGCGGCAAACCTTGGATTTACATGCTTCAATTTTTTTATAGGATTGCGTAGTGTATTACTGGTGTTTGATGGAAACCCATTTTTTTCCTTTTGTTTTCTTTTGTGGTGTGATATAACATTGGTCTTTGACCAATGCTGCATTCTTTTAATCCTTCGAACGGCTCTTAGGCTTAGTAATCTGCAAACAGTAATTGCAATATTTGTTGTGGTGAACTGGAAATTAACAAGTATTAAACCTCAAGATTGAGCACAGCGGTTGATGAACAAATTTTGACTGTGTTTGTGGTCTTGGCTGTTAGCTTGTGGGTACTCTTATTTAAGCCTAGCCACAGGAGCCTGAAAAATTGGACGGTAATTAAACTTATCCTGCTTAAATTCAGAGTGAGAAAGAGGCCATTGCTGATGTTTGTTTTTGACATACTTGCTGATGCTTGTTTTTGACATATTTGGTGGTGTAGGAACAATACGCAGAAGAGGTAGCTGAAAATATTTTCGAATTCGTTTCTTCTCTACCAAAATCGACTAAACAACCCATGGAAGAGCCAACATCGGAACACACACACATACAACAGATGGTTAATGAAGCTGAAAGCACTGATCACCACCATGGCCACGGCGGATATATGGATAATGCATATGGTCTTCATCATGGATGGGGCATGTGATTTCGTTTCATCGATTCTGTGAAAATGGAAGGATGGATTACAGACCGGATCTCATCGGTTCTCCTTCGAAAGGTCAAGTCTTTCTTGAGTAGTTACAGAAAAGAGAAATTGGTCATTATTTGTTTGCTCTTATTGCGTTTTTTGGAAGAAGATTTGCCCGTTTGCTTCAGAGCTCAATGTTTGTAAAATTATTCCTGCTGCTGTATCACTTTGCACTGTCTTCATTAGATACGTATTTGCCTTATTTCATATATTATTATATGGTTTTCTGATAATTTTGAGCATCATCTAAAGAACCCATTATTTCTCTTTAATTTTCAGTCCAATTAAAAGGTTAGTTTTTAAGGTAGAATTATTATAAATTCCTTTATTTCGACCTTAATTTCAAATCAAAATGCAAAATAAAGTAAACAAATAAACCAGTCAAATAATTTTTTTTAAAAAAAACACTGTACACAAGGAGATCGCATACCTTTAATAATACCTCATTAGAATTATTTGAAACCTAGGAAATTAATACATAGGAGAAAGTAAAATGGAAGAAAAGGAAAGGGCATTCCGACTGAATCTAGAAGTCACCCATATCACCCATGGCGTCATCGTATCCATCGGCGTACGCCCCCGCGTCCCCAATGTCCGACACCATTTCTCCGACGAGCAATCCTCCGAGCAATCCAGCGCCTAATCCCATCCCCATTCCCCCCATCCCCATCTTATTCTTCTTCGGCTTCTGTCCCGGCGGATACGCACCGTATCCCCCAGGGTACCCGTACCCCGGCGGCGGAGCTTGGTAGCCATAGGGACCCGGCGGCGGAGCTTGGTAGCCATACGCACCTTGCTGTGGGTACCCAGGATAGCCGCCGGCAGGAGGGTACTGCTGAGGATACCCCATTCCTGGATAAGGCTGCGAGGGATAGCTCGACCCAGCACCATGCTGCGGCGGCGGCGCGGCGGGATACGCCGTCATGGGCTCCTCCGTGTGTTTCTTCGCCTCCTGTTGGTGCGTGAATTTCTCCCCGAAACGGTAGGAGATCTTGAGCGAGCCTTTGGGTTTTCCCGACGGAGTCCGAACCTGGTACTCAACAACCTTGTCCCCGGATGGATTGTTCTTGTACAGATCATCGAGTGGGATCGTAACGGAACCGATCTCCTTATCGCTGCCGAGCGTGCTCTCCGCCTTGATCTCGAAGAGAATGGAGAGGCCCGGCTTCGTGAGATAGGGGTCGTCGACGATTATCTCCATGCGGTGATTCCATTTGGGATGGGTTCCGCAATCCTTGTCCACAAACGTCTTCTTCTTGGATTGGGTATACCCTTGGATCGACACCACGGCATAAACGTCCATCTTGGAGAACAGATTCATATCCTTCAATCCTTCCGCCGATATCACGGTGATGTTCAATGGCCGATACTCCATCTCCATTCTTCGACTTTGATCGAAATGGGAAACTGATGAAATCCACAAAAATTGTGAGTTTGATTTTGTTGTGGAACACGAGAGGTAGAGATGAGATGATTGTTGCGAAGATTATGGTTTGATTATGGGATCGAAAATCTTGCGGTGCGTATATATAGTAGAGATGGTTCGATCAACCGACTCTGGAAGAAACGAAGAAACAGGATATTATTATTATTATATAATTAATTGTAGAATATTCTAAAGATTGTTTTTTTTTTTAATTTTATATTTACTTTTAAAAAGAAAAATGGATGGATGGGATATAATTACACATAATGAATGGATTCTCCACTCCGTGTGCAAAACGAGTGGATACACATATTTGCGGTTCAATTAATTAATTAATCAAATCCTTGGAGCAATTTACAATTTGTTTAATATTTGGTTTCTTCTTTGATTAGTGTTACGATAGGTAGAATATAAAACAGATGTGGGAATGAAATATACGTTCTCAACTCGGTTCCTGTCGTACATTTGATGTGATTGTAGGGGTGCAAACGAGTCGAGTTACTCGTGAGCAGCTCGGTCAAAGCTCGACTCGAGCTCGGTCGCACCAAATAACTGTAGAGGTGTAAACGAGCCGAGTTACTCGTAAGCAGCTCGGACATAACTCGATTCGAGATCGTTTTGACCGAGCTCGAACTCGAGCTTCAAATATATGTATTCGAATAGCTCGCGAGCTACTCGATAACACACATATATATATATATATATATATATATATATATAATTTTCGAGCTCGAGCTATAGACGAGCTCGAGTAGTCAAGTACAAGTCGAGCTCGAGCAGTATGGTACTCGAACTCGGCTCGGCTCGGTTCGATTGCACCCCTACCTATGAGATTGAGAATAATATCAATGATAAAAATTTAAATGTTATATATTATGATGTATCAATTTTCGGTCCAAAATTTAAAATTTGATCGAATAATATCGTTACTTTTTATTTCACTTATTGTTCCCATATATATGTGAAAGTTTTTATAAATGTTATATATTATGATATATCAATTGTTGGTTCAAAATTTAAAATTTGATAGGATATTATCACTTCTTTTTAATTTCAATTATATATATATATATATAAATTATTTTATATATATATATATATATATATAATATATATATAATGTGACAATTTTTTGTTTAAATTTTGAAATTTGATCGGACGTTAAATATTTTTTTTATTTTAGTTAATTTTTTTTTGTATCCATATGTAACACCCGATATTTTAAATACGTAAATCCGCATGCATAATTAGGATATTTAATTATTTAAATTTTAGATTTATGGGTTAAATAATTATGTGAATTATTTGTGCATTATTTAATTTATTTTTAAGCATTTAACCCATAATTAGTGATTTTTATGATTTTTAGTATTTTAATTATTTTATCGCGTAGACGGGACCGTGGACGGACGAGATGACAACTTTCTAGCCAATTAATTTTATGAGCCTTTTTAGAGCCCTAAAATATTATTTTGAGTTTTATTATCTCAAAATTTTTAGTATTTAATTTTATATAATTTTAGGAGTCCATTTTTATTCAAAATAAGCCAAAATATTGACTTTTTAGTATTTTTAAAATTCCCTAAATTTATAATTTCTGGATTTTCATGTGTTTAACTTAAATTATCATATTTTAACTTTTATTTAGAGTTTTAAAATTTTATGTTTATTTTATTTAAAACTTTTAATTATCCTAAAACCTATTTTAATTAAAAACCTAAACCTAATCTCCCCAAACCCCACGTTATTTTTCCACTCAGCCGACACCCCTCCTCCATCTTCATCTTCTTCCTCGAACCAAAGCCAAGGAGACTCCATAGCTCGATTTTCTGTAAGTTTTGAAGGGTTGTTCATCGTTCGTCGTCCCGGGAATCGTTCTACGCGCTTCTAAACTCAAACATCGGTGAAAGGCATGATTTTCTTCCCTATTTTTCGTACCTATCAGTTATTATTGCGTGAGTATTGTTTGTGCATCGAATCTTCAAGTTTTCAAGGAAAATATTTCGGTTTTGAGGTTTGAGACTTGTCCATGCATTTTGCTTGATCATTCTCACGATTTTCCTTGGCATGGATCGTTCTAGCTGCTGGTCAAGGTTGATAGGATGTCTAAGGTGGGTCTAGGCTCAAGTGGCTCGAGGGGCTCGAGCCAAATGAGCCTAGAATCAAGCCAAGAGGTGATCGGCTCCATGGTAGACGCAGGCTAGGGTTTCGGATTAAGGGGCTTCGGGTTCCTTGGCTAGGGTGCATGGGGACCGGGGCTGGGCTAGGTTCAATCCGCCCAGGCGTGGGCTACGTCTGGGCGGCGGCGCTCCGGCCAGGGGCAGCCGAAGCGAGGCGGCAGCAGTCCCTAAAGGACTGCTGCACGCGGCGGGCGAGAAGGGGAGGGAAGGGGGAGTTTCGGGTTTAGGGTTAGGGGGTGGTCCGGGTCGGGTCTGTGGTCCGGGTCGGGTCTGTAGGTTAGTGGGTCGGGTTAAGTTGGTCCGGGTCCGGGTTTGGTGGGCCGGGCTCGAGTCTTTTTATTTTTAAAGTAATTTATGAATTAATTGGTTTTTGGGCCAATTAATTAGAAATAAAATTATTTGGACTCCCAAATAATTTTATTTGGGCTTTTAAAATTTTAATTAAGTTAGTCCATTAATTTTATGGGCTTTTGAGCCCATAAAAGTTATTGGGCCAGTCTTTGGGCTTTTGGGCCCATTGGGCCAGTTTAAGTTGTTATTGGGCCTAAAATGTTTTATGGGCTTTAAATTATTTTAATTGGGCTTAAAACAATTTTATTGGGTTTAAGTATGTTATTGGGCCAGATTTAAGTAATTGGACTTGATTGTAAGGGCCAGCAGTCCAGGACCATCCATGAGAAATTTGCATGTGTCCTGATTATATATTTAATTATTTTTATGCATTGAAGTTATTTTAATATTTATATGTTAGTAAGAAATTAAATTAAATATATATGAAGGACACGCATTTTATTTAAGTACATGCATTCATGAAATAATTTTATGCATGATTAAATGTTTAAGGTTGAGCAATAATAAAATATTTTATGTTGGAAGTTGAAGTAGTGTGACAATTTAAGGGGGATTCGTCCCCATATGTGAACTATTGAAGGGCAGTTTACTGTCAATTTAAGAGGTGATTCGTCACCGCCACGTACGTTGGTTTCCACGCTGATCAGTATTTAATGTATGATTTAAGGTTACACTACGGATACAACCATGCGATGTTAGAAATTTAACTGCTCAACAATATGTATGTATTATTTTATTTAAGTTAATTTAAGTTATGTTTATGCCATGATATTTTTAAGCATGCTCATTCATGTATATGTTATGTATTAATATTTAATTGTTTTAAATTATTTTAAACCCTTGTTATGTTAGCATGTTGGGCCTCTAGGCTCACTACACTGGTATGGTGCAGGTGAGTTCGTAGAGGAGGCTGTAGCTCCTACCGGCGGCGAGGACCTATGAGCGGACATGCAGTGACCCCGTGACCGTGATAGATGTCTGAGTCATATTGCATGTTTTAGTTATGTCAGCATGTTACACTTTTTAATTATTTTTCAGTGGTTGTGGTTTTGAATATTTTCAGTGCATGCAAATTTTACATTATTTTTCTTATGCAGTATTTTTTTAATTAAATGTTTGACTCAGATATTTATTTTATTTAAAGAATGAAATTTTTATTTAAGTTATTTAATTATTTATTTATTTTAAATCTTTTTATTCTGTGCATGTATGTATGGGCATATATGTGCATATTTTATTTAGTAAGTATATAAAAAAAAAAATTCGCATATTTATTTATTTAATAATTATAGAGTTAGGGTCGTTTCATCATATGTATGTAAAAAGTTTGATAAATGTTATATATATGATGTATCATTTTTTTGGTTCAAATTTAAAATTTCATGTGGTGTTATCATTATTTTTAAATTTCAGTTACTTTTTTTGTATTTATCTATATCTGAAAATTTTCATAAAAGCTATATATATGATTTTTTGTTTAAATTTTGAAATTTGATTGGATGTTATCATTACTTTTTTTAAATTCATTTTTTTGTTCATATTAATGTGACTATAAATCTATACATGATAATTGTATCAATTTTTAGTTTCAAAATTTGATTCGATCGAATATTATCATTATTTTTTAATTTTATTTAATTTTTGTGTGTACATATATATGTATATGATTATATAAGTTCTAACCGATATAACCGATGTTATGATTCGACCAACTTAAAAATATAAAATACTTTTAAACATCTACATTCATTATATTATTTCATTTAAATTCAGTCATGGTTTTGAGTTTTTGTATTGATTTTATATATTTACTTCTTACTACTCTATGATATCAGACAAATAAGTTTTAAAAAAATCATAATAAAGAAATCTGATATTTATTTATTTATTTATTTATTTTAAATTGAAAGAAATCAGATGATGTTGATTAAGGATTGGGTTGTTTATAAACCACCATGAACAAAATTAATGGAATATTATTGGAGATAATTCTATCTCCGTGTTTAAAAGAACGTGATTTAACCTTTTTTTAAAAAAAAGAACGTGATTTAAGAATATTTTTGTAAAATTATATAAATTTTTATTGAATTGATCGTGAATTAGGTAGTAAAAAATATTTAATTTTTGTTATAAATTTATTTAATGTGAAAAGAGAGTGGAGAAGAAAGTATAGAAAAAATTGAGTTTCGAGAATAACTCAGAATTATTTATTCATTGCTGAAAACTCTTATTTATAGGATACAACTATAAGAAATAGATAAAAATGGGGCTGAAATACAAAACAGAGAACAAAATGGCCAGGTATTTACGGGCGGGGGCGAATGGTCCAGAAAATAAAGTATTAGAAAAAACATGTTCAAGCTGATCAAGCACATGAAAAATCTTGGGCCCAATCCTCTACAAAATCCGGCCACACCACCGTCAGCAAACAAATTTTTTACCACTTCTCTAACTGTTGGTTTTTTCTCATGCCCCATCACCTGGAGTACATCGAGTCAATGTTATAAAATTGAAAGACCTACTGGAATGTGGTCCCAAATTTATAAATAAATCTTTTAAAATAACAGAATACCAACAGCCGAAAAATTTGAATATACTTGAAACCATGGGATTTTTCAGTGTAAGTTTAGGCATCAAAAAAAAATTTGTTACAAACAGATAAATGACTATTAATGCCAATGCATATATGAAATGACTTCAGAGTTATTCTGTAATGGCCAATAAAAAGTGCACAAAAAATTAGGAAACATTCAGAATCAGCAGAAGAAAAATGAATAATAATCTGAATACCTGTAACCGAGTTTTAATAGTGTCCAGTGGGGTTGTGATGCATGATGCAGTAGAACCAGCAAAAATACCCCCAGCAGCTTGAACCATTACTATTTTTCCTTCACTTGGAGCAGCTCCAGCAGGTTCATCGATGTGGCCTAAAAGCCTGGCAGGAACAAAATAAAAAAGGTAACCTAACAACCGGAAAAAATATCAAATATTTGGTGACCAAGACTTCCAAGGAGGAGAAGAACATACGGAAAATGCTTATTCATACCGAAAGAAATATATTTACCACTCAGTTGGACCTTAATATGTCATACAATGTAAAAGTAAACAGCCGCAAAAATGGCATGATAACTAAAAAAATCATAAGACAACAGTGACGTAGGAAGAACAAAAAATTAAAGAGAACACTTTTACATGGTTTGGCTCAATTGAAGCACACTACTAGGAGAAGTTAATGATAAAAGTATTGACAACAAGATGTGACAGATTTTGGTATCCCAATCAAATGCCATCACTTACTAACACTCTATCCAAATTCAATCACTTACTAACACTCTCATTCCTGTATCTCTGGACATTCATTTGTAAAGCCACAAGCAATGTCTAAGCCATGGCAGAGAAATATTGATACGATGTTATACAAATTACTATGGAAAAAATATAAATACGTTATTTGGCTCAACTAAAGATGCATCTCGATGTAAACATTGACAAATGTACAGGTTTAAGGGGCCAAATTTTTGTGTTAAGTAATGACAAAAAGACATGTTTTTGCTGAACCTTTTGTGTAATGTGAAGGTCGTTAGATATTCATTGATCTTAACATTTTTCCAACTTGGGTAGGATACAAATTCCTTGATTTCATTCCAGTTGATTCAATATAAATGTGCCAATGGGAGTTCACGCACACAGTGATCCAAATCAAAACATGAATTCCCTCACATTAGTAGGGAAGGAAATATGGTGGCAGAAGCATTGGCGAATTGGGTATTTGATGTTTCTTTGTAGAAGTTTCTAGGTCAGACATTTGTGCCCTTTTAAAACTAAATACAATTGATTTTCCCTTCTTTCAACAAATGCTAATCCTTCTTGTTTTTTCTCTTCAATGAGAGGTTTTGGTCTAGTCTCTTCGTGCATTTTTCATTTTGTTATTGTTATTTCTTGTTAGGGGTCAATCTCAAACTTTCGGTCTAGTGGTAAGTGGTGTTTCTTTAAAAAGAAAAAGCTATTATTATATCAGCAGAAATGCTCTATATCATTTTATAAGCAGTGGTTAGTAAAAACCCGTACATATATTTACGAGTATTCAGAAAGAACTTGCGCTCACTATTGACATTTGATGAAATGTCAGCTCTGTGCACTAAAATGATACCCTTAGCAAACTTTTGCAAACTTGTTTCATATAATAACTAGTAGCAGGAGAGATAAGCAATTCCTTATCTTTTCCTCATCTTTCGGAACAGTACTTGGAAATAAATCGAGAGAAATTATGTTCATACATTTATAAGTTGACATGGAACTATACATGCAGTTTAAGTGCAATAAGGAATTGAACATTACTTTTTCATCCTCCATAGAAAACAATAGGCAGCTCAACTAAGAATTATGTACTTTAAATGTTACAAAATCACATAAAACACCATAAAACCTACAGATGAAGCATTCCCAAGAAGAAAACATTTGACGAAAATAAAGAATGAAGCTCGTTCATTATTGATTCCGATAGATAGCAGTAAATGCTGAAATTCAAAGGCATACCTCCAGAGTACGCGTTGGATTGTACCATAACTTGCCCACCAGACAACGCTAGATGGCGAACAAGTCATAACAAAAAGACCAAATCCTCTATATAATCCTCGAATACCATCGGTTTTAATAACCTGACGAGTAACATCCAGGACTCCCGTATATGTCGCATGGCCAGAATATCCTTGCACCATTAACCTTTGACTAACCTTCTCAGAAGATAACATTCATTTAATTTATGTTTCTTAATTGAAAATCTTGCAAGGAAAAAACATACCTTTTAAGTAAAATTAGTATGATTGGGACAAGAAATATGCTGCCCCAGAAAATGTGTAAACAGATTTGTTTATGTTTCATTCCGATTTATACGATGTCAGTAACAATAGAAAGAGAGCAAAAGAGATAGAAGAGAGACAAAAAAGAAAGATGTCAAAAAACTTTTTTAAAAAAGGTACATAGTTTATTTTTTGGTGTATTTCCAACGGATCCATATAATCAAAATACAAACATTTCAGGTAATTAAGAATTGCTCCAAATATTTACCCCCACTGAAGTATAGATAGAAATATGATAGTAAAGAAAAAATCCCAGAAGAAGCATTCACAGCATACCACGTCAATTGGAACAAATACAACTTGTGAACAGAGAGATGCCTTTTCCATTTCACAACCAAATTTATTAATGTTGATTATTCATTCACCAATTAAGGATAAATGACATACAAAGTATAATTGAAAACAACATAACCATGGCATCAAAATCTAAGTAAGTACGGACGGTATCTATGCCTCGTGCCAATCGTAAAACACCGGTACCACCAACTATAGACAACTCACGATCACCAACAGCAGATAGAGGGTTTCTTCCAAACATGGAGAGCGTATTCCCGTTGTATTTTCCGGTCGTGAAAACGAAATTCATGCTCGTAGCTACCGCCCCTTCGTTCAAGTCCGAATAACCGATCAACCCCTGACCTCGGCCTATTGGGGCAGAGTTTAAATCGGTTTCGACTGTTAGTAAGCTATCTGCCATTATGAGTCTTTCGAAATTGGTTCGCACAACATCAAAACCAGGTCAACACATAGAAAAATAAAATGGGAAAAATCGCATGCACCAATTTAGTTCTTAATTAATAAGATAAATTAACTTCAATTTCAGTACATGAACTCGCAATAGCTCAAAGATTCAATAAATCAAAGCAAGCCTCGATCTTTTCCCCTAGCACGAAAAGAGAATTAGACCGGCGAGATAATAACCTTCTCACCCCTTTCAAGCTTCTCGCATCTTTAAACTACTACACGGAGCTCATCATCGGAAAAATAAAGGACACTCTTTTGTCGCAAAGGGAAAACATCAAAGATCCATTAAAAAATAACCTTATAATCGAAGTTACACAGACACCCTTACGGCACACCCAATTAATCAACAATGCACCTCGTTCCTGCAATCAAAATCTGGAAAAGAATTTAAAAAAATAAAGGAAGAAAACAACAGAATTAAACCGATTGACGAATAATAAAACAACAATCGAAACATGTAACACTCAAAACCACGAAAAGGGGAATCAAAATGCTCCGTTTCTCACAGAGAACACGACCGTACCTGTTGATTCAACACTGCAAAGATGAAATTGCGCAAAAAATAAAGCTTAGGTCACGATTTCTTGCTAGATTGGCATCAAAACGAAGCTTAGGATGAGCTCTAACCGAATTCTAGCTCCAATAACAGATTTTCGATGCCCATGGCAGCGAATCGACGACAAGAAATGGGTGGCTAGGCTTGGGTCTTGGTGGAATCGTCATGAGAGCACGAGAGAGGATGATTTTTCTTATCTTAAGATGGGCTTATTGGAGCTCACTTGAAAATCGTCTGATGAATCGAGCAAGACCAGCAAAAATCGACATGGAAAAGCAGATTTTGATTTGAAAGAGAGAAAAAGGAGAAAGGGATCGGAGAAGGTGATCGAGAAGGGGTTTGGGGATTTTCGGTATATTTTCTCACGTTATGGGGGGTTTAATAATATTTATTTTAAGTTTTATTTTAAATAAAAATAATAGTTCTTCTACAACACTTATTAAAAAATGTTGTCATACATGGGAAATAAAACGCTCATAGACAACACTTTTAAAAGCGTTATCTTTGACCTAAAAAAATGCTAATAGAAAACGCTTTTCTAAAAAAAACGTTGTCTTTGATGAAAAAAAAATATATAACGACAACGTTTTTCACTAAAAGTGTTGTCTTTTAAAAAAATACAACACTTTTCACTAAAAGCGTTGTCTTTTTAAGTGTTGTCTTTGTGCATTTTTGTTGTAGTGTCAAATCAAAAATCAAATACAATTCATATCTCAAGTAATTCATGTTTTACCATTTAAATCACAAAATTATGTAATTCCAATAATTCTTGAAATAATAAAGCATGCTCGAATGGAATTCAAGAAATCAAATAATTCAATCACATGCGAGAAAAATTAAATCAAGCGGACTCGATTTACCCCGCTCACTTCTAATTCAATCCAAGATCTTATCGCTCTGATAACACTTAATGTGAGGACCTCGGTTCTAATCATCTAATCGAGAATAAATCATTCAAGCATCAATAGAGAGTCAAAACAAAAAGTAAAGAAATTTTTTTTAAAGCATGCACAGCCCCCTTTCACACCTCCGTGCTCGGGTTCGTGCATTAATCTGTAGCCTAGGATCGAAGACTACAGGGTACAGGAACCCCGTGCACACCTCCGTGCTCAGGTCTGTGCCCAAAAATGCACTAAAACTCAACTCTCTGTTTTCTGCACGAACTCCGTGCCTCTTCTGTGCTGGAGTCCATGCACAACATATCAAAATTCCCAACTTACTGCCTCAACAGTAAACTCACACGGACCCATGCACGGATGCATGTCCGGGGTCTGTGCATGAACAAAATCAGAACAATATCAAATGCGAGGGTACACGGACCCAGGCACGGATGTAGGAACGGGGTCCGTGCCCTGCTAAAAATCAAAAAAATTCTAAGGCATTCAGATCAGAAAATTTACATAACAACTCCAAATAATAACCACAACATGCATAATATGTCCATATCAAAATCTACAATACATGAAGTACTTAAAGAAGTAAAAAGGAAGAAAAATGGGTCGATTCATAGTTGCTACATTTCAAAATAAAAATCAAGTTCAAAATACAAATTCAACTTCTAAACCAAGTCCTCACTTCTATAAATCACAACCCGAACTAGTCATGTCGCCTCTGACTCGATCATGCCCCACCTATTGCCAAGTACACATACAAAAACAAGACAACATCCGGATAACTCCGGTGAGAATAATATTCCCAGTAAAAGCAATATAACATGCAATATCAAGTAACATATCAAAATCATGATATAATTTCAACATAGTTCAAAGATAGATAAAATGAAATGCATGTCTTTAAAATTCGAAATTATCTAATCGAATAATCAAAGAAAAACTCCGTTCTTTGGTTGGGATCCGGAGGACAAGATATCACAACAACTCACCGACTCTCCCGATCGAGGTGGATGATGCATATATCAATCTTCTAGACTCTGGAGCAACTATAAGGAGCATTCTAGCTCTTGGAAGAACTCAACAACCAAGGTCACTCAATTATAGTCCCCAAAACGTATAATTCAAAATGAAATTAAATAATTTGGCTCAAGATAAATGCATATGTAAATCGTAATACATTTAAACATAATTCAAGTAATTCAAATAAACATGCAAGTATGTGATTTCAAGAAACTCGAAAATGAAGTATAATAGGATCAATATCAACATTCAAACTCAATCGAAACACGGCTTAATCAATTCAAACTAATCGGTATCAAAACTTGAACCGACGGCATAACGGCTAAACAAAAATCAACAGACCTCCTCATAACCTTCCAATTCAACTCATATCATCAAAAAATCATCAAAATCAACTCAATATCAACAAAATCCCAAACCCTCATTTTCAAATTTCACTCAAAAGTTCATAACAAATCAAAACGTGGTTTTTTTCCGACCCGTCTTGGAATAAACAATCTATGCTAGCTCAAGAACAACATATCCAATCGAAATCAGATTCTAACAACGTCTCAAAATCAAAACATGATGGATCATAATAAAACTTACGATAGAACGAATCTCTCGCAGCTGTGAAATATATACTCAGATCGAAATTCTATCGGACGGATCGTGAAAACTGAAGAAATTAAAATCTTGGAGAAGCGTCCATGGAGGATTAGGTCTTGGAGAGAAAAAGGAAGAGGATGCCATGCCTAGTCATAAAGAAAGAGACCAAGTGTAATAAAAAATCCAATTTTTGCACTTTAGACCCTGAGTTCTTCAAAAATTGCAAATCCATCCCTGATCAAATATCAAATCCACCCTCAAATTTCATAATCTCGGAATATCAATAATAATCTCAATTAATTTCAAATTAAGATAATTTTGGGGCTTTACAAGTGAGCTGTGTCAGGGTTCGAACTAGCTGGAAGAAATTCGCTATGAAGCGAGGATAATAACCTGCCAGACCCAAGAAACTACAAATCTCGGCAACTGACGTCGAACGCAGCCAGTTCAACATAGTCTCAATCTTGCTCGGATCAACTGAAACTCCCTGACTGGATATGATATGGCCAAGAAACACCACACGATATATCCAGAACTCACACTTACTCAGTTTCGCGTAGAACTGCCTTTCTTGAAGAGTCTGCATGTAACGCCCCAAAAAATTAATTATCGAATTAATTAGCAATTAAAATAATTATTGAGTTGATGAAATAATTATTATTGCAAATGAGATTATATAGTGTATTTATAAAATACATATACCAGTTAATCAATGAATTTATCTATTTCTGGATATCTGGTATTATTTGGCATTTTGAAATAATTATTGAGATATCGAAATAAAAATAATTATTTATGCCAAATAAATTTAATTTGGGAAAATATTGACTGAGATGACTGGTCCGAGTCTAAGTTGGACTTAGAAATTAAATTGGAAATTTATGAGTTCAATTGACTGGTCAAAGTGTATAATTTCAGAAAAATGATGTTATTGATGTTGGGTGCGTGTACCGGAAAATATCAGATTTAGGACTAATTTTTACCAGTTGGGTATCAAATAAATTAGTTCGAGACCCGAAAATATCGGGTTACTATAAATAGAAAACTCACACTGAGAAAACACGGATCAAGATTTTTTTCCAATTTTTCCCATTTTCTCGACTTTGCTGTAGCAGCCGTAGTCTTTTTAATTTTCCGGCCATTCACCAGTGGCCCGATCGAAGATCCGAATGGTCAGATTGTAGCCAAGATCAAGATGAATCTATTGGTATAAAGAAATAAAAAATCCAACGGTTGGATCGCCGGGAAAATGAGAAATAACAGACGAGTTCTGCACAGAATTTTCGTGGGTATTGTAGCAGTCAACGTTTTTTTTTATTTTTCTGGACGTTCACCGGAGATCCAAGCAAAGATCCGATCGGTCACTTTGTAGCCAACATCAAGACGAAGCTATTGGTGTAAATAAATCAAAGATCGGACGGTTGGATCGCCGGGAAAGTGAGAATGAACGGATGCAATCTGCACAGAATTTTCTCGGTATTGTTCATCGTCTTCTTCGATTTGATTTCGCGATTTCGAGCTCGTTTTTGTTAGTTTTCGAGTTGCTAAATGATAGTAGATGATGGTTAGAACATTTACCTAGATTTTGGTAGATTATTTCGGCATATTTGGTGCAGATCGGAGTTTTTAAACCGCCACCGCCACCGCCTTGTTTTTCTTCGATCGCCGCCGCGTTAGACCTCCGTTCCGGTCATGGCTTTTATGGTTGGAATCGTCACGTTGAGATCTACAACCATACCAAAATTCAGAATTTTTGGAGTTGATTTGCTCATCTCCGCCTCCCCCAAATTTTCCCGCGACCATCGATGTGTTACCCAATTTTGATCGTCTCGACGAGATGAATTCAAATATCCAAGTTTCGAGTCGAGATTCAAAATCGTTAAGTGGTGAGAGCGCATTAAAGTTCGGAATTTTTGGTCAAAGTTTGACCACAGTTGACTAAGGTTGACTTTTGACCATTATATGATTTTTCGCAGATTGAAAGCTAGTCGATGATAATTAGAGGCAGAAATCAGCATTATAAGGATTTGAGCTTTTTCAGATTGGAAAATTGAGGTATGAGCTGATGTGGATTTAGAAGGGAATGAATACTCGAGCGAGATTGAGGTTCTCGACTTCCCGATTAAAATCACATACTTGCATGTTTATTTGATTATTTGATATTGACTGAGAATTTGACTGATTAATTGATTTTGATATTACTTAAAAGACATGATTTTGTCTATATGAAATTGTTTGAATTAATTGATGCATATATTCGAATTGAAAAACATGAGTTTGCTTATTTGGAATTATTTCAATGATTTTTGATATTATATTCATGATTTTGAATAAATGAATTAATGAGATGACATCTACGATATTTTGATGTCTGAATAAATAGAATTGTCTTTTTAATTTGATTTAATTGCATCTGTTTCATGTGCATTCATCTTGAGCCTAAATCCATTGATTTTGAAATGGACTGAGTTGCCCCGATAGGATTTAGACGATTCGGAAGCTATATTTGAGTGGCCTAGGTTGTTGAGTTACGCCTAGCGACCCGAATATTCATTATAGTTGCTCGAAGTCTAGAGGATTGAGATACGTATTGCCACCCCGATCGGGAGCGTAGGTGAGTTGATACGATATCTTGTTCTCGGGATCCCAACCGAAGTATCGAGTCTCCCTTGATTATCCAATTTGATAATCCCGATTTTTAAGCACATGCATTTCATATTTATTTATCATCGAAGAATGTTTATGTTATAACATGATTTTGACATATTTATTTGATATTGCATGTTACGTCGCTTTTATTGGGATTTTATTCTCACCGAAGTTATCCGACTGTTGTCTTGTTTTGTATGTGTACTTTACAACAGGTGGGGCAGGAGCTAGTCAGAGTCGACATGGTTAGCTTGGGATCGAATGATAGATGTGAGGCGTCGATTTAGAGTCGAATAATTTTGAGAACTCGGTTATTTATTGAAGCATGCTTTTATTGTTGATTTATAATACTGCATGTATTTTTATACCCCGATTATTCTTAGAATTGATGTATGTCGAAGAACGAGTTTAAAATTGATTTTTATAGTTGAGCCCGAGATGGTCTCGCTCGAGTCAAATATTTTTCTACCGCTCGAGCGAGGCACTGTTCCTTTAAAAAAAATAAAAAATTGGCTCATTTATTTGTCGATGATTGTTTTACTATTTGAAATTAGTTGATTAGAATCGAGGTCCTCACATTAAGTGGTATCAAAGCGATAAGATTCTTGGACTGGAATAGAAGTGAGTGAGTGGGGTAGATCGAGTCTGCTTGAATTATTTTATTTCGCATGTGATTAATTTCATTGTTTGATTACTTGAATTACATGCGAGCATGCTTTACTGATTCAGAATTATGTGCCTCTTTGATTATGTGAATTGATTTTAAAAGCATGCATTATATGAAAGAGTATCAGAACTGAGTTCGAGATGAGAATTTAAACACTCATGCGATTACATGAGTATGATGATTAGAGGATGATCGAAACAGAGTTGATGCTTTTGATATTTCGAGATTTGTGCTTGTGATTATTTGAGATTATAATTTTTAAGCCGATATGGTTCAGATAGCTAGCAAACCAGATTTGAATTGTGATGATTAGATTGCTCGCTATGAGAATTGACGTTTTGGAAAGGGTTTTATGTTCATGAATTTGTTGAGGAGAGTATGATGGCAAGTGAGATTTTATTATGATATTCTGAATTGTTATATCTCTGCCGTTATCAACTAAATCTCCTTGTTGAGCGAAGAATTGTATACTCTAGAAATTGAGAAATGGTATTGATGAAAGATGAGATGATCTAGAATATGAATAGATGATGTTCCTTCTTGAGGAAATTGAATTAAAAACCACTCGAAGTTTATTGTGGCTTAGATTGATCGAGGTAAGAGTTTATATTTTAATCTTTAGCAATGATTAAATTGATTTGCGTCAGATGAACCTTTAGACAGAACAGAGATAGAACTTCGATATTAAGGATTTCAGAAAATTTCAAAACGAGATCAGATTTGATCATCCATTGTAATGAACCTGTAAGAATTCTCGAGGTAAGAATTTTATTGATCATGACTCGTTGATTTGAATAATGTGGTGTAAGTTTTGAGTGAGTGTTTTATAATACTCTGAGATCAAAACTAGATGTTTCAAAACGCCCATTCGGAATAGACGATAGATTTATCAGGAATGATAAACTTGATTGTGTTCGTTAATAAGAGATTGAGTAGAAATGAATTGAGATCCCGATGTACTCAGTAAGGACATTAAGTTGATTATGTATTTTGAGTTGATGTTTATAATTATAGCATTATGAGATTGATATATATGAATGAACAGACTGTGTCCGATTGCTTGGATCTATTGTGATTAGATGTTGATAAATGATTGAATTATTGAGAATTGATCTAAGTTTGCGATATTTTTGAAAGTTATTTGTGAATGTAAGAATATCAGCACTTTTATGTTAAACTTTTGGGAAGATTAGGATTAATTGAATATTTTGAAAATTCGATTAGGTCCCAATCGATGATATCAAGAATTCATTGATGTAACCAATATTGTTCTTTGGGAAAATGATGTTTTATTGGGTCTTAAGAAAACTTGTATGAATTTATAGTATTGAATTGGTTTGAGGAGTTATTATGATTGATATTTTGGAAAGACATGAATTTGAGAAATGTTGAGGAGAAAATATTTTTCCTATAGAATAAGAGGATGAAATTAGTGTTTTTGGGATGACACCGAATTCAGTTACAGTTGAGCCTTCCTTCGATTAATCTGAAGATTCTTGAATCCTATTTTAGTTATGCAACTTTGATTCGCATGACATTGACTTTGATAATTATTGTCATTTGACATCGATTGAAATTCCGAGTCTGAATTTCAGAAATTCGTAATTCTTGAGAAATTGAAATTTCTTTCTGGACATTAATATTGATTCGGGTGAATTTTGATTATCAGATTTCTTGGTGATCTAGATTTATTTGTTGCGACATTCGAATATGCCTTAGGACTGAGTCCTAATCGATGAGTGCGTGCGGACTCCTCGTGATTGAGGCCACGTTGGCAACCATGATTTTGGTTTGTCTTGATGATGGGCATTATGTCGTACCTGTTGATGAGTGATCACTTGATTTTATATTGATTGATTGGCTCATTTTCCTTATTCTTCGAGCCTGATCTGAAGTATTCACCCACAATTTTGAAATGCAAGTGAGTTGTTTTCACTTAGCAGAGTTTGTTGTCCAGAATTCTTTCTATTGATAATCATGACTTTAGCGATTTTCGTTGATATTGATTTGATTCTGACTCTGAGAGTCATTGATGATTTGAGTTATATCTTCAGTATATACGATTTTGTTGGCTCGTATCTGATAGAGATTGATAGCACTATTTGAATTTAGTGTTTGACCGATCCGGATAAAGATTATGTCTGAAGATCGTTCAATTTTAGGTATTTTGAGAAATTTTGAAACAAATTGCAGTGGATTCGACTAGGATTTAAGAATATTTCAGATGATTCAGAAGAATTGATATGATTCACTCAATGAATCAGTGATAACGGATTTATCTTTTGATCTTTGGATTTTGTGATGATTTTTCGGGAATTTATGGAACTTTGCGGTAAATTTTTATTGGTGGACTAAGAGCAGAATTTTGAATTTAGAAATAAGACTGAAATTGCAGTGTTAGTAGAGATGTTGCATCTTCTTTTTAGCATTCGAACTCAATTGCGAGAATTACTAACACTTGAGATCAGAAAGAGCGAATTAGAAGAAGAAGAAATTTGAATTAGTGTAACTAGTACCAAATAAGTTCCAGAGCATATAGATGAATATTTGAGTGTTGTTCTTCCAATTGGTGAGATTAATATGATGTTGTTTGAGATTTATGATCGAATGAGAAATTTTGGGATTTAAACTTGCCTTACTGATCGATTATTTGATGGTTATTGGGAAGAATTTGATGAGAATTTTTGAGTTTTGATTTGTGATTGCTCCATGATTGCGAGAACATATTGTGACTCGCAGATGAATATGTGATCCTACTGTTGGAAAACAGTGTTCAGATCAATCAGAATTGATACCCGGTGCAGCGGAAGTTTTAAAATTTTATATGGAACGATTCCATATCATGGGTATCAAAACTTTACGATTAAATTGTGCGTGTAAAAATTAAATAACAATTAAATTTTTACCTTGAATCTCGAAACGAGATTATGGACACCAACAGATAACTCTGCTCTTGTTGTATATCCCAGGAACTGATGGACGAACAATTCTTCAATCAGGTCCACGAACAGAATTCGAATCCCTCTGATAGATTGCACTAGAAAATCTATCAGAAGTTTCTACGAAGAGAATTAACGAATTTGATCCGTTAAACCAGACTGCAAATTCGAAATTCACAGACTGGATTTCAGAGAGAAAAACACAGAGAGGGGGGCGGCCACTCTAGGTCTCAAAACCCTAGTGTTCGAAAATTATGACCTCTGTTGTGTGTAATTTCTGTACTGCAATAACTTATTTATAATGTGGGCTGCTAACAGCTTAGGGCCCATTAGTCATAAGTTCAAGCCTGAAAAGCAAAGCCCGCATGTTCAGAAATTAATATAAAATTCATCGTGACTCAGATTGATAAACCAATTTCACCAATGTGCACAGAAACCATTTCTGCATCTTTTAAAGTCAAGATAAATTTTCTGAATCCGAATTCAGTGATTTCCAAAAATGTCCATCACTATGTCATTTTAGGAAATCTTACTCTTCTACTCTGATATAAGAAGTCTTACTTCTTTGTTCATTAAATTTAACTCTTTAAATTTAATTATCTCAACGGGAATTAGAAATCCATTACTTGTGTGACCCTCAATAGTTCAGGGATACAGCTAGCCGTGGGCTCACAACTCCTTGTGACTCGGAACAACAATTTCCGACTTGCCCATCGAATCATGGTAAGAGCTCCTAGCAACATCGCCCCATGATTCCCTAGGTATCACTGATAGTGCCTGCAAGAACCAATAGATTTTGGTTAGCGTACAGTACGGTCCCTTCATCCATATATCCCGATCGAATCAACAACTATTGGTAAATCGAGAGTCGTTCGAGATTCGATAACTATGCAATGCATCTTGAAGATCAAATAGTGACATCGCATGTGCTACTAAGAAACCATTTCTTAAAACACATCATGTACTCTGGCCAGAGATTCGTCACACTAATATCTCCTCAGATTGCATAGGATATCCACACTAGCAAGTATGTGGTGAATCCTTGACAACAAAGCATCGACTCCTATATGTGTCGTAACTGTACCCAATCCCGACACCTGATGACCCCAATAGAGTCGATAAACGAGTCAAAGTACAGTACTAGCATATAGAGTCTCAATGATGTTTCAAGTAGTAAGGACTAATGGTGTACAACCAAAACCACGGACTTTATCCACTCGATAAGTGATAACCACTTGGAAAGTCCGGATAGGGTAGTTCGATCATTCATCGTATGAATATCCATTTGCATGCTTTGAACATCTCTATGTTCCATACCAATGAAACGTGGTACTCGACATCGCAAATGCTAGTCTCAATCTCGAGTGATCCTTATCCTTATTAACGGACGGCTCAATCGACTAGGAACTGTTTAGAATATACAGTGACTATAAGATGTGTTTCATGATAGCCATCCCCATGTGCCACCACATCTTACATACACTATAGTATATTCAAGGTCTTCATCTAAACATCTTATAGTATGTCACAACATAATAATATGATAAAAGATAAAGTAAATGCCATTATAAAAGTGTAAATTATATTAAACAAAAGATTGTTTATACATAGAGTCATAAAAGCCCTTAGCCACAAGTTGGCTCACCGGGCACCCACTCTTTCAATCTCCCACTTGCCCTAAAGCCAACTAGTCATACTACGCAGTCCCATTGCTTCGCGATGTTTGTCAAATAATGGTCCTGGCAAGGCTTAGTAAGTGGATCAGCGATATTGTCTGCAGAGGCCACTCTCCCGACAGTGATGTCTCCTCTTTCCACGATCTCCCGGATGATGTGGTATTTCCTCAGTACGTGTTTGGATCTTTGATGAGACCTTGGTTCCTTTGCCTGAGCAACGGCACCCGTGTTGTCACAGTACACCGGGACTGGACCAACAACTTCAGGAATGACGCCCAACTCTTGGACGAAATTCCTCATCCAAACGGCCTCTTTAGCAGCAGCTGATGCCGCAATGTATTCTGCCTCAGTGGTGGAATCCGCTGTGGTGTCCTGCTTGGAACTCTTCCAAGAGACAGCACCGCCATTGAGCATGAACACAAATCCAGAGGTTGACTTCGAGTCATCCACGTCACTTTGAAAGCTAGAGTCGGTGTAGCCTTCCAATCTCAATTCTCTTCCTCCATATACCATGAACATATTTTTAGTCCTTCGTAAGTACTTAAGAATGTCCTTCACGGCTTTCCAATGCATTTGACCGGGATTGTCTTGATATCTGCTCGTGACACTCAGAGCAAATACTACATCCGGTCTGGTAGATATCATCCCATACATGATACTACCTATGGCTGATGCATATGGTACATGTGTCATTTTCTCTATCTGTTCATCAGTCTTGGGACACATGGACTTGGATAGAGAAACTCCATGACACATAGGTAGATGTCTTCTCTTGGACCCATCCATTGAAAACCTTTTCAATATGGTTTCGATGTAAGTTGATTGAGTGAGTCCTATCATTCTTTTAGATCTATCTCTATAGATCTGTATCCCTAGAATATAGGATGCCTCACCCAAATCCTTCATCGAGAATCTACCTGATAACCATATCTTTGTTGACTGCAACATCCCTACGTCATTTCCAATGAGTAGGATGTCATCAATATAAAGTACTAAGAATGTTACCGCATCCTTAACTACTTTCTTGTACACGCATGGTTCCTCCGGGTTCTTGATGAAACCAAAATCCTTTATTTTTTCATCAAATTTCTGGTTCCAACTTCTTGATGCTTGTTTGAGACCATAGATCCATCTCTGAAGCTTGCATACCTTATGCTCGCTTCCCATGGATGTGAATCCCTCGGGCTACATCATATAGATTTCTTCCTTAATGTTTCCATTAAGAAATGCAGTCTTCACATCCATTTGTCATATCTCATAGTCATACCAAGCAGCTATGACAATAAGGATTCTTATGGACTTGAACATTGCAACTGGTGAAAAGGTTTCATCATAGTCAACTCCTTGTCTTTGAGTATAACCTTTCGCCACCAATCGTGCCTTGTAGGTCAATACCTTACCATTAGGCCCAAGCTTTCTCTTGTAGATCCATTTACACCCTATTGGAACAATTCCATCGGGAGGATCTACTAAAGAGCAAACTTGGTTTGTATGCATCGAATCTATTTCCGACTGCATAGCTTCAAGCCATAAATTTGAATCCGCATCAGAAATTGCTTCCTTGAAGTTTCTTGGATCACATCCAACGTCGGGTTCATCTTGATCCCCTTCAAGAAGAAGACCATATCGAATAGGAGGTCTAGAAGTCCTCTCGGATCTTCTAGGTATAGGCGTGTCCTCTGAAGATTCTTGAGGTATGAGATCATTATTTTGTATTTCGGGTTCTTCTCGAATTTCTTCGAGTTCCATCATCTCGCCTTTCTTATCCAATAAGAACTCCTTCTCCAAGAAGGTGGCATTCCTTGAAACAAACACTTTTGTTTCAGTAGGATGATAGAAATAATATCCGATTGAATTCTTCGGATACCCTACAAAATAACATAAGGTGGATCGACTATCCAACTTATCTCCCACTGTCTGCTTCACGTAAGCAGGACATCCCCAAATCCTCAAGTACGAATACTTAGGAGCTTTGCCATTCCATAACTCGTATGGTGTTTTGTTCACTGCTTTAGTGTGAACGTTGTTCAACAACAATACCACCGTTTCAAGAGCATAGCCCCAAAACGAAGGTGGGAGCTCAGTGAAGCTCATCATGGATCGAACCATGTCCAACAAAGTTCGATTACGACGCTCCGATACACCATTCAGCTGAGGTGTCATAGGAGGAGTCCACTGAGAGAGAATCCCATTCTCTTTCAGATAGTCCAAAAACTCGGTACTTAAGTATTCTCCACTTCGATCCGATCGAAGTGCTTTAATACTTTTACCTAGCTTGTTTTCTACTTCAGCCTTGAATTCTTTGAACTTTTCAAATGCTTCAGACTTATATTTCATTAAATATAAATACCCATACCTTGAATAATCATCAGTAAAGGTAATGAAGTAGGTGTGGCCAAATTGAGTACCAATTCTAAATGGACCACAAACATCTGTATGGATCAAATCCAACAGATTTTGACTACGCTCAGGTTTCCCCTTGAATGGAGATTTAGTCATTTTTCCTTTCAGGCAGGATTCACAAGTAGGTAGAGAGTTAATATCAGACATATCAAACATGCCCTCTCCCACTAGCTTGTTCATCCTCCTTGAGGAAATATGACCTAGCCTAGCATGCCAAAGATTTGCCGGGTTTTGACTATCATTTTTCCTTTTGTTCGTTGTTACCGGTTTATCAACATAATTTATTGGAACGTATTTTAATTTTAAGTTATATAGATCGTTTTCAAGTTGTCCATTTCCAATCAAACATTCATTCTTGTAAATATTGCAAATCCCATTCACAAAATTGCAAGAAAAACCATCTCTATCAAGCATAGAAACAGAAATAATGTTTTTAATCAAGTCTGGAACAAATAAAACATCTCTCAAAAGTAACTTAAAATCGTTCTGCAATATTAAATAAACGTCTCCCACAGCTTTGGCTTCAACTCTAGAACCATTTCCGAGCCTCAGCTGGGTCTCACCCATTCTAAGCTTGCGACTTCTTGTCATCACCTGCAAATCATTGCAAATGTGAGATCCACATCCGATATCCAATACCCAAGAAGTAGTATTAAGTGAAACATTTATTTCAATATAAAACATACCCTTCGCAGTTCGTAACTGCTCTAGATATTCCTTGCAGTTACGTTTCCAATGATCGGGTTTCTTGCAGTGATGGCAAATATCCTTGGACTTTTCCATGTTTGAAGCCTTTGTCTTGTTCTTATTCTCGGGTCCGGTTTTCTTGGATGGGGCAGAACGTTTCTTACCCTTTGTACTTGGCCCCTTCTTAGCAGAAGAAGAGGAGCCCACCAAGAGAACCGGTTTATCCTTCTTTAAAGTGGCTTCATAAGTTACAAGCATATTGACCATCTCTTCAAGGGAGGCCTCTATCTTGTTCATGTTGAAATTCACCACAAAACCGTCAAACGATGAAGGAAGAGAGAGAAGTAATAAGTCCACATTGAGTTCATGCTCCAATACCAAATCAAGCGTTACCAACTTTTGAATGAGCCAAATCACGCGTACCCCATGATCACGGACCGAAGTCCCTTCACGCATGCGACACGTCATTAACTCTTTTACAGTAGCGAACCTTTCAGCTCTCGATTGAGCCCCAAAAAGTTCCTTGAGTTGTACGTGAATGTCAGCAGCATTCACGGTATCCTCAAATCGCCTCTGGAGTTCATCAGACATCGAAGCTTGCATATAGCATTTGGCCTTGATATCATGGTCCCACCATTTATCAAGTTTGGCCAACTCTTCCGGACTTATATCAGCTGGTGCTTCCTTCGGAGGAGATTTTTCTAACACGTAGAACATCTTCTCCGAGGTCAAGAAAATCTTCAACTTACGGAACCATTCCGTATAGTTTGCGCCAGTCAGTTTATTTTGTTCGAGAATAGAGAATAGTGGATTGCGCGAATTCATCTTAATGAAATACTGAAAAGAAACAAACAATAATCAGTGATTGTTTAATTAATTTACTAAGACATAAAATAGGCAAAATTTATTTTATGAATCTCACTCCCACTATTTTAACGATTTCACTACCCTCTAGTGAAAACGGAAAACTGTTTTCCTTAGTGGGAACATGGAGTCCAATTGACAAACTATGGTCCCGAATAATATCAGCCAACCATAATTTTCAAAAGATAGAGCCCAATTGCTTCCAAAGCAACCTCCACGTTTTTACCTCATGTCCAATAAGGGCTCAATAATATGACGCCGTTTATTGTGACACGTCAAGATGACCCATCAATATTAAGTTGTGATGGACGGTCGCCATGTGTATCCCCAATAATATGAGCAAATCCCATGGGAGTTCCACCCAACTTACAACATGTGTCGATCCAATGTACAGTTTTCCGACGAACGGGCCCCCCTAATAATATGAGCCGGACCGTATCCACGGGTAGCATCTCATACATTGATCGTTGATGGAAGGTAGGAACATTTAAACAATATTTAAATTCCCTTTTAATCTTGATATCAATTTTAAATCATATTTAAAATGAGGGATTTTAATTTTGAAAATTTGTCTCATCATTTAAAATTTGTATGCTTGCGGGATTCATACAATTTAGTCTAAACATGCATACAACGATAATATCATATATTATATTTTAGGATGATCGATTCCATTACTAATCGGCCCGTGGTTGCCAATCACGAGTCTAAGTCCAATCCTAGGTGATATGCAAGTATGCAATGCAATCCTATTACATTGTTCTTCCAATTTACATTTCTTCAGTCTTTATTGTCTGATGGGCCCACCTCCGTCTTCAAATCTTCATCTCCCACTAAGTATAATGTATTTACAATAAATAACTATGACAAGTAGGGGATACATTTTAAGGGGTGGGAACGGGCCATAAACCAGGCCCACTTTTATTACATATGATAATTCATATTGGGCCATAAACCAGGCCCATTAATAAATCCAACAACAATAAAAACAAATGTAAATTCCCTAACATACACCTACAAAATTGGTCATGGTAATCGATCATCCTTATCCAATAATATTTAATTCAAAATTAATTTATTGGATAACATGCAATGGCAATTAAATTAAAAAGGATAAAATCATATTCCATATATAAAATCTTATTTTACATATAAAATCATATTTTACCTTTTTATCAAATAAAATCATATTTTACATATAAAATCCAATTTTATACATAAAATAATATTTTACTCAATATTTCCATAAATCATATCTTATCATCAATTGTACCAAAAATAATTAATCTCATAAAATCTGATTTAACGGATAAAATCTATAAATTTTCCAAAAATTCAAATTTATCCAAAAATCAATTTTAAAATTTTCGGACTCGAACAATTCGATCCGACGCCTCGTGGACCAATCAAAAATAATTTTCGATCGGACCAAAAATAGAATTTTAACATATTAAAATTTTAATTAAAAAATAAAAATTAATTTTCCCGGGCCGCCCGGGACGATCCCGGGCAGCCCGCGCCCCAAAAGGGGCTCGGGCCGGGCAGCCCGTCGCTGCCCTTGGGCAGCGATCCAATCGCTGCACTAGGCAGCGATTGGGGTTTGCCCATTAATTTTAAATTTTTAAAATTCTTTTGTTTCAAAAACCAAGGCTTAAAAATTTTTGTACAATCGATTAATTTAATCGCTTGATCTGAGCAACCTGGCTCTGATACCACTGTTGGAAAACAGTGTTTAGATCAATCAGAATTGATACCCAGTGCAGCGGAAGTTTTAAAATTTTATATGGAACGATTCCATATCATGGGTATCAAAACTTTACGATTAAATTGTGCGTGTAAAAATTAAATAACAATTAAATTTTTACCTTGAATCTCGAAACGAGATTATGGACACCAACAGATAACTCTGCTCTTGTTGTATATATCCAGGAACTGATGGACGAACAATTCTTCAATCAGGTCCACGAACAGAATTCGAATCCCTCTGATAGATTGCACTAGAAAATCTATCAGAAGTTTCTACGAAGAGAATTAACGAATTTGATCCGTTAAACCAGACTGCAAATTCGAAATTCACAGACTGGATTTCAGAGAGAAAAACACAGAGAGAGGGGCGGCCACTCTAGGTCTCAAAACCCTAGTGTTCGAAAATTATGACCTCTGTTGTGTGTAATTTCTGTACTGCAATAAATTATTTATAATGTGGGCTGCTAACAGCTTAGGGCCCATTAGTCATAAGTTCAAGCCTGACAAGCAAAGCCCGCATGTTCAGAAATTAATATAAAATTCATCGTGACTCAGATTGATAAACCAATTTCACCAATGTGCACAGAAACCATTTCTGCATCTTTTAAAGTCAAGATAAATTTTCTGAATCCGAATTCAGTGATTTCCAAAAATGTCCATCACTATGTCATTTTAGGAAATCTTACTCTTCTACTCTGATATAAGAAGTCCTACTTCTTTGTTCATTAAATTTAACTCTTTAAATTTAACTATCTCAACGGGAATTAGAAATCCATTACTTGTGTGACCCTCAATGGTTCAGGGATACAGCTAGCCGTGGGCTCACAACTCCTTGTGACTCGGAACAACAATTTCCGACTTGCCCATCGAATCATGGTAAGAGCGCCTAGCAACATCGCCCCATGATTCCCTAGGTATCACTGATAGTGCCTGCAAGAACCAATAGATTTTGGTTAGCGTACAGTACGGTCCCTTCATCCATATATCCCGATCGAATCAACAACTATTGGTAAATCGAGAGTCGTTCGAGATTCGATAACTATGCAATGCATCTTGAAGATCAAATAGTGACATCGCATGTGCTACTAAGAAACCATTTCTTAAAACACATCATGTACTCTGGCCAGAGATTCGTCACACTAATATCTCCTCAGATTGCATAGGATATCCACACTAGAAAGTATGTGGTGAATCCTTGACAACAAAGCATCGACTCCTATATGTGTCGTAACTGTACCCAATCCCGACACCTGATGACCCCAATAGAGTCGGTAAACAAGTCAAAGTACAGTACTAGCATATAGAGTCTCAATGATGTTTCAAGTAGTAAGGACTAATGGTGTACAACCAAAACCGCGGACTTTATCCACTCGATAAGTGATAACCACTTGGAAAGTCCGGATAGGGTAGTTCGATCATTCATCGTATGAATATCTATTTGCATGCTTTGAACATCTCTATGTTCCATACCAATGAAACGTGGTACTCGACATCGCAAATGCTAGTCTCAATCTCGAGCGATCCTTATCCTTATTAACGGACGGCTCAATCGACTAGGAACTGTTTAGAATATACAGTGACTATAAGATGTGTTTCATGATAGCCATCCCCATGTGCCACCACATCTTACATACACTATAGTATATTCAAGGTCTTCATCTAAACATCTTATAGTATGTCACAACATAATAATATGATAAAAGATAAAGTAAATGCCATTATAAAAGTGTATATTATATTAAACAAAAGATTGTTTATACATAGAGTCATAAAAGCCCTTAGCCACAAGTTGGCTCACCGGGCACCCACTATTTCAATCTCCCACTTGCCCTAAAGCCAACTAGTCATACTACGCAGTCCCATTGCTTCGCGATGTTTGTCAAATAATGGTCCTGGCAAGGGCTTAGTAAGTGGATCAGCGATATTGTCTGCAGAGGCCACTCTCTCGACAGTGATGTCTCCTCTTTCCACGATCTCCCGGATGATGTGGTATTTCTTCAGTACGTGTTTGGATCTTTGATGAGACCTTGGTTCCTTTGCCTGAGCAACGGCACCCGTGTTGTCACAGTACACCGGGACTGGACCAACAACTTCAGGAATGACGCCCAACTCTTGGACGAAATTCCTCATCCAAACGGCCTCTTTAGCAGCAGCTGATGCCGCAATGTATTCTGCCTCAGTGGTGGAATCCGCTGTGGTGTCCTGCTTGAAACTCTTCCAAGAGACAGCACCGCCATTGAGCATGAACACAAATCCAGAGGTTGACTTCGAGTCATCCACGTCACTTTGAAAGCTAGAGTCGGTGTAGCCTTCCAATCTCAATTCTCTTCCTCCATATACCATGAACATATTTTTAGTCCTTCGTAAGTACTTAAGAATGTCATTCACGGCTTTCCAATGCATTTGACCGGGATTGTCTTGATATCTGCTCATGACACTCAGAGCAAATACTACATCCGGTCTGGTAGATATCATCCCATACATGATACTACCTATGGCTGATGCATATGGTACATGTGTCATTTTCTCTATCTCTTCATCAGTCTTGAGACACATGGACTTGGATAGAGAAACTCCATGACACATAGGTAGATGTCCTCTCTTGGACCCATCCATTGAAAACCTTTTCAATATGGTTTCGATGTAAGTTGATTGAGTGAGTCCTATCATTCTTTTAGATCTATCTCTATAGATCTGTATCCCTAGAATATAGGATGCCTCACCCAAATCCTTTATCGAGAATCTACCTGATAACCATATCTTTGTTGACTGCAACATCCCTACGTCATTCCCAATGAGTAGGATGTCACCAATATAAAGTACTAAGAATGTTACCGCATCCTTAACTACTTTCTTGTACACGCATGGTTCCTCCGGGTTCTTGATGAAACCAAAATCCTTTATTGTTTCATCAAATTTCTGGTTCCAACTTCTTGATGCTTGTTTGAGACCATAGATCGATCTCTGAAGCTTGCATACCTTATGCTCGCTTCCCATGGATGTGAATCCCTCGGGCTGCATCATATAGATTTCTTCCTTAATGTTTCCATTAAGAAATGCAGTCTTCACATCCATTTGCCATATCTCATAGTCATACCAAGCAGCTATGGCAATAAGGATTCTTATGGACTTGAACATTGCAACTGGTGAAAAGGTTTCATCATAGTCAACTCCTTGTCTTTGAGTATAACCTTTCGCCACCAATCGTGCCTTGTAGGTCAATACCTTACCATTAGGCCCAAGCTTTCTCTTGTAGATCCATTTACACCCTATTGGAACAATTCCATCGGGAGGATCTACTAAAGACCAAACTTGGTTTGTATGCATCGAATCTATTTCCGACTGCATAGCTTCAAGCCATAAATTTGAATCCGCATCAAAAATTGCTTCCTTGAAGTTTCTTGGATCACATCCAATGTCGGGTTCATCTTGATCCCCTTCAAGAAGAAGACCATATCGAATAGGAGGTCTAGAAGTCCTCTCGGATCTTCTAGGTATAGGCGTGTCCTCTGATGATTCTTGAGGTATGAGATCATTATTTTGTATTTCGGGTTCTTCTCGAATTTCTTCGAGTTCCATCATCTCGCCTTTCTTATCCAATAAGAACTCCTTCTCCAAGAAGGTGGCATTCCTTGAAACAAACACTTTTGTTTCAGTACGATGATAGAAATAATATCCGATTGAATTCTTCGGATACCCTACAAAATAACATAAGGTGGATCGACTATCCAACTTATCTCCCACTGTCTGCTTCACGTAAGCAGGACATCCCCAAATCCTCAAGTACGAATACTTAGGAGCTTTGCCATTCCATAACTCGTATGGTGTTTTGTTCACTGCTTTAGTGTGAACGTTGTTCAACAACAATACCACCGTTTCAAGAGCATAGCCCCAAAACGAAGGTGGGAGCTCAGTGAAGCTCATCATGGATCGAACCATGTCCAACAAAGTTCGATTACGACGCTCCGATACACCATTCAGCTGAGGTGTCATAGGAGGAGTCCACTGAGAGAGAATCCCATTCTCTTTCAGATAGTCCAAAAACTCGGTACTTAAGTATTCTCCACTTCGATCCGATCGAAGTGCTTTAATACTTTTACCTAGCTTGTTTTCTACTTCAGCCTTGAATTCTTTGAACTTTTCAAATGCTTCAGACTTATATTTCATTAAATATAAATACCCATACCTTGAATAATCATCAGTAAAGGTAATGAAGTAGGTGTGGCCAAATTGAGTACCAATTCTAAATGGACCACAAACATCTGTATGGATCAAATCCAACAGATTTTGACTACGCTCAGGTTTCCCCTTGAATGGAGATTTAGTCATTTTTCCTTTCAGGCAGGATTCACAAGTAGGTAGAGAGTTAATATCAGACATATCAAACATGCCCTCTCCCACTAGCTTGTTCATCCTCCTTGAGGAAATATGACCTAGCCTAGCATGCCAAATATTTGCCGGGTTTTGACTATCGTTTTTCCTTTTGTTCGTTGTTACCGGTTTATCAACATAATTTATTGGAACGTCTTTTAATTTTAAGTTATATAGATCGTTTTCAAGTTCTCCATTTCCAATCAAACATTCATTCTTGTAAATATTGCAAATCCCATTCACAAAATTGCAAGAAAAACCATCTCTATCAAGCATAGAAACAGAAATAATGTTTTTAATCAAGTCTGGAACAAATAAAACATCTCTCAAAAGTAACTTAAAATCGTTCTGCAATATTAAATAAACGTCTCCCACAGCTTTGGCTTCAACTCTAGAACCATTTCCGAGCCTCAGCTGGGTCTCACCCATTCTAAGCTTGCGACTTCTTGTCATCACCTGCAAATCATTGCAAATGTGAGATCCACATCCGGTATCCAATACCCAAGAAGTAGTATTAAGTGAAACATTTATTTCAATATAAAACATACCCTTCGCAGTTCGTAACTGCTCTAGATATTCCTTGCAGTTACGTTTCCAATGACCGGGTTTCTTGCAGTGATGGCAAATATCCTTGGACTTTTCCATGTTTGAAGCCTTTGTCTTGTTCTTATTCTCGGGTCCGGTTTTCTTGGATGGGGCAGAACGTTTCTTACCCTTTGTACTTGGCCCCTTCTTAGCAGAAGAAGAGGAGCCCACCAAGAGAACCGGTTTATCCTTCTTTAAAGTGGCTTCATAAGTTACAAGCATATTGACCATCTCTTCAAGGGAGACCTCTATCTTGTTCATGTTGAAATTCACCACAAAACCGTCAAACGATGAAGGAAGAGAGAGAAGTAATAAGTCCACATCGAGTTCATGCTCCAATACCAAATCAAGCGTTACCAACTTTTGAATGAGCCAAATCACGCGTACCCCATGATCACGGACCGAAGTTCCTTCACGCATGCAACACGTCATTAACTCTTTTACAGTAGCGAACCTTTCAGCTCTCGATTGAGCCCCAAAAAGTTCCTTGAGTTGTACGTGAATGTCAGCAGCATTCACGGTATCCTCAAATCGCCTCTGGAGTTCATCAGACATCGAAGCTTGCATATAGCATTTGGCCTTGATATCATGGTCCCACCATTTATCAAGTTTGGCCAACTCTTCCGGACTTATATCAGCTGGTGCTTCCTTCGGAGGAGATTTTTCTAACACGTAGAACATCTTCTCCGAGGTCAAGACAATCTTCAACTTACGGAACCATTCCGTATAGTTTGCGCCAGTCAGTTTATTTTGTTCGAGAATAGAGAATAGTGGATTGCGCGAATTCATCTTAATGAAATACTGAAAAGAAACAGACAATAATCAGTGATTGTTTAATTAATTTACTAAGACATAAAATAGGCAAAATTTATTTTATGAATCTCACTCCCACTATTTTAACGATTTCACTACCCTCTAGTGAAAACGGGAAACTATTTTTCTTAGTGGGAACATGGAGTCCAATTGACAAACTATGGTCCCGAATAATATCAGCCAACCATAATTTTCAAAAGGTAGAGCCCAATTGCTTCCAAAGCAACCTCCACGTTTTTACCTCATGTCCAATAAGGGCCCAATAATATGACGCCGTTTATTGTGACATGTCAAGATGACCCATCAATATTAAGTTGTGATGGACGGTCGCCATGTGGATCCCCAATAATATGAGCAAATCCCATGGGAGTTCCACCCAACTTACAACATGTGTCGATCCAATGTACAGTTTTTCGACGAACGGGCCCCCCCAATAATATGAGCCGGACCGTATCCGCGAGTAGCATCTCATACATTGATCGTTGATGGAAGGTAGGAACATTTAAACAATATTTAAATTCTCTTTTAATCTTGATATCAATTATAAATCATATTTAAAATGAGGGATTTTAATTTTGAAAATTTGTCTCATCATTTAAAATTTGTATGCTTGCGGGATTCATACAATTTAGTCTAAACATGCATACAACGATAATATCATATATTATATTTTAGGATGATCGATTCCATTACTAATCGGCCCGTGGTTGCCAATCACGAGTCTAAGTCCAATCCTAGGTGATATGCAAGTATGCAATGCAATCCTATTACATTGTTCTTCCAATTTACATTTCTTCAGTCTTTATTGTCTGATGGGCCCACCTCCGTCTTCAAATCTTTATCTCCCACTAAGTATAATGTATTTACAATAAATAACTATGACAAGTAGGGGATACATTTTAAGGGGTGGGAACGGGCCATAAACCAGGCCCACTTTTATTACATATGATAATTCATATTGGGCCATAAACCAGGCCCATTAATAAATCCAACAACAATAAAAACAAATGTAAATTCCCTAACATACACCTACAAAATTGGTCATGGTAATCGATCATCCTTATCCAATAATATTTAATTCAAAATTAATTTATTGGATAACATGCAATGGCAATTAAATTAAAAAGGATAAAATCATATTCCATATATAAAATCTTATTTTACATATAAAATCATATTTTACCTTTTTATCAAATAAAATCATATTTTACATATAAAATCCAATTTTATACATAAAATAATATTTTACTCAATATTTCCATAAATCATATCTTATCATCAATTGTACCAAAAATAATTAATCTCATAAAATCTGATTTAACGGATAAAATCTATAAATTTTCCAAAAATTCAAATTTATCCAAAAATCAATTTTAAAATTTTCGGACTCGAACAATTCGATCCGACGCCTCGTGGACCAATCAAAAATAATTTTCGATCGGACCAAAAATAGAATTTTAACATATTAAAATTTTAATTAAAAAATAAAAATTAATTTTCCCGGGCCGCCCGGGACGATCCCGGGCAGCCCGCGCCCCAAAAGGGGCTCGGGCCGGGCAGCCCGTCGCTGCCCTTGGGCAGCGATCCAATCGCTGCACTAGGCAGCGATTGGGGTTTGCCCATTAATTTTAAATTTTTAAAATTCTTTTGTTTCAAAAACCAAGGCTTAAAAATTTTTGTACAATCGATTAATTTAATCGCTTGATCTGAGCAACCTGGCTCTGATACCACTGTTGGAAAACAGTGTTTAGATCAATCAGAATTGATACCCAGTGCAGCGGAAGTTTTAAAATTTTATATGGAACGATTCCATATCATGGGTATCAAAACTTTACGATTAAATTGTGCGTGTAAAAATTAAATAACAATTAAATTTTTACCTTGAATCTCGAAACGAGATTATGGACACCAACAGATAACTCTGCTCTTGTTGTATATCCCAGGAACTGATGGACGAACAATTCTTCAATCAGGTCCACGAACAGAATTCGAATCCCTCTGATAGATTGCACTAGAAAATCTATCAGAAGTTTCTACGAAGAGAATTAACGAATTTGATCCGTTAAACCAGACTGCAAATTCGAAATTCACAGACTGGATTTCAGAGAGAAAAACACAGAGAGAGGGGCGGCCACTCTAGGTCTCAAAACCCTAGTGTTCGAAAATTATGACCTCTGTTGTGTGTAATTTCTGTACTGCAATAAATTATTTATAATGTGGGCTGCTAACAGCTTAGGGCCCATTAGTCATAAGTTCAAGCCTGACAAGCAAAGCCCGCATGTTCAGAAATTAATATAAAATTCATCGTGACTCAGATTGATAAACCAATTTCACCAATGTGCACAGAAACCATTTCTGCATCTTTTAAAGTCAAGATAAATTTTCTGAATCCGAATTCAGTGATTTCCAAAAATGTCCATCACTATGTCATTTTAGGAAATCTTACTCTTCTACTCTGATATAAGAAGTCCTACTTCTTTGTTCATTAAATTTAACTCTTTAAATTTAACTATCTCAACGGGAATTAGAAATCCATTACTTGTGTGACCCTCAATGGTTCAGGGATACAGCTAGCCGTGGGCTCACAACTCCTTGTGACTCGGAACAACAATTTCCGACTTGCCCATCGAATCATGGTAAGAGCGCCTAGCAACATCGCCCCATGATTCCCTAGGTATCACTGATAGTGCCTGCAAGAACCAATAGATTTTGGTTAGCGTACAGTACGGTCCCTTCATCCATATATCCCGATCGAATCAACAACTATTGGTAAATCGAGAGTCGTTCGAGATTCGATAACTATGCAATGCATCTTGAAGATCAAATAGTGACATCGCATGTGCTACTAAGAAACCATTTCTTAAAACACATCATGTACTCTGGCCAGAGATTCGTCACACTAATATCTCCTCAGATTGCATAGGATATCCACACTAGAAAGTATGTGGTGAATCCTTGACAACAAAGCATCGACTCCTATATGTGTCGTAACTGTACCCAATCCCGACACCTGATGACCCCAATAGAGTCGGTAAACGAGTCAAAGTACAGTACTAGCATATAGAGTCTCAATGATGTTTCAAGTAGTAAGGACTAATGGTGTACAACCAAAACCGCGGACTTTATCCACTCGATAAGTGATAACCACTTGGAAAGTCCGGATAGGGTAGTTCGATCATTCATCGTATGAATATCCATTTGCATGCTTTGAACATCTCTATGTTCCATACCAATGAAACGTGGTACTCGGCATCGCAAATGCTAGTCTCAATCTCGAGCGATCCTTATCCTTATTAACGGACGACTCAATCGACTAGGAACTGTTTAGAATATACAGTGACTATAAGATGTGTTTCATGATAGCCATCCCCATGTGCCACCACATCTTACATACACTATAGTATATTCAAGGTCTTCATCTAAACATCTTATAGTATGTCACAACATAATAATATGATAAAAGATAAAGTAAATGCCATTATAAAAGTGTAAATTATATTAAACAAAATATTGTTTATACATAGAGTCATAAAAGCCCTTAACCACAAGTTGGCTCACCGGGCACTCACTCTTTCACCTACAAAATGATATTGAAGAAAGAACTTTCCGATATTGAATTTTGGAATTTTGCAAAATGTTGATTGATCGAATTTTTACTTGAAGACATTAGAGGAATATCGATTTGATTAAGATTAACTCAGTATATGAGTTTGGGATATTAGGAACTGTCTGATTGACATAAGTTTTCTCTGAATTCTAAACTTTGTATTGTGTCTAGATTAAGATGGATCGATTGAAGATGGAATTGTTGACTCGTTAAAGGATTTCGTAATTATTCTTGGTTGATCCATTATCAACTGACAGACAGCTAAAATCTGATAACTGAATTTAGGTCAGAGTTAGATGTTCAAGAAATTTTTTTTTTCCTCGCCTTATCAGAGTATAATATACTATTTCAGACCGACAGACAGCTAGAGCAGAATGTTCATGGTTTTGGGAGGATATTCCACGAGCCGTAGTGCTAGAGTTTGCACTAGTTGGCTAGATTCATGATTTGGTTGATTGTTCTGATTTGAACAAATACCAGAAGAGTTTAGAGATGACTCTTTTCGAAGCGAGATACGATGAGTATTGCAAATTTTCTTATCATTTCGAGAATGATGATTATGAAATACATCAGCGATAGAGTACGATTTGACCTGATGTGGTCATAGATGTCAGAGAAAGTGATTATGATTCCGAATAGAATCAGAACAGTGCGAGACAGATGTGTTAGAGTTGTAAGTCTTGATTCAGACTTTAATAATGGAACAAGATTCGTTCCTTTATAATTTGGCGAGATGAGACTGAATTGAATGAGACTTTGAACTACTTTGATTGATCGATAACCAATGACAGATACAGATTACGTACCGAAAGAGAAGTAGTTCTAGAACAAGTCAATTCTAGTTGTTTCAGTATAATGACTTAAAGAAGGTCGAAGAAATCACTTGGAAGATAGAACATGATATGAGTTAGAGATATCCGAATCTCTTTATTGCAATGAGATTGAGTACAGATTCTTTCAGATCTTCATCTGATGTGCTCAAATTGCATGCGATTTCGAGGACGAAATCAATTCTTAGAGGAGGAGAATTGTAACGCCCCAAAAATTAATTATCGAATTAATTAGCAATTAAAATAATTATTGAGTTGATGAAATAATTATTATTGCTAATGAGATTATATAGTGTATTTATAAAATACACATACCAGTTAATCAATGAATTTGACTATTTCTGGATATCTGGTATTATTTGGCATTTTGAAATAATTATTGAGATATCGAAATAAAAATAATTATTTATGCCAGATAAATTTAATTTGGGAAAATATTGACTGAGATGACTGGTCCGAGTCTAAGATGGACTTAGAAATTAAATTGGAAATTTATGAGTTCAATTGACTGGTCAAAGTGTATAATTTCAGAAAAATGATGTTATTGATGTTGGGTGCATGTACCGGAAAATATCAGATTTAGGACTAATTTTTACCAGTTGGGTATCAAATAAATTAGTCCGAGACCCAAAAATATCGGGTTACTATAAATAGAAAACTCACACTGAGAAAACACGGATCAAGATTTTTTCCCAATTTTTCCCATTTTCTCGACTTTACTGTAGCAGCCGTAGTTTTTTTATTTTTTCGGCCATTCATCGGATACCCGATCAAAGATCCGAACGGTCAGATTGTATCCAAGATCAAGATTAATCTATTGGTATAAAGAAATTGAAAATCCAACGGTTGGATCGCCAGGAAAATGAGAAATAACAGATGAGTTCTGCACAGAATTTTCGTGGGTACTGTAGCAGTCAAAGTTTTTTATTTTTCTGGAAATTCACCGGAGCTCCGAGCAAAGATCCGATCGGTCACTTTGTAGCCAACAGCAAGAAGAAGCTATTGGTGTAAATAAATCAAAGATCGGACGGTTGGATCGCCGGGAAAGTGAGAATGAACAGACAAAATCTGCACAGAATTTTCTCGGTACTGTTCATCGTCTTCTTTGATTTGATTTCGCTATTTCGATCTCGCTTTTGTTAGTTTTCGAGTTGCTAAGTGATAGTAGATGATGGGTAGAACATTTTCCTAGCTTTTGGTAGATTATTTCGGCATATTTGGTGCAAATCGGAGTTTTTAAACCGCCACCGCCGCCGCCCTGTTTTTCTCCGATCGCCGCCGCGTTGGACCTCCGTTCCGGTCGTGGCTTTTATGGTTGGAATCGTCTCGTCGAGATCTACAAACATGCCAAAATTCAGAATTTTTTGAGTTGATTTGATCATCGCCGCCGCGTCGCTGCTTCCCCCAAATTTTTCGGCGACCATCGACATGCTACCCAATTTTGATCGTCTCGACGAGATGAATTCAAATATCCAAGTTTCCAGTCGAGATTCAAAATCGTTAAGCGGTGAGAGCGCATTAAAGTTCGGAAATTTTTGGTCAAAGTTTGACCACAGTTGACTAAGGTTGACTTTTGACCATTATATGATTTTTCGCAGATTGAAAGCTAGTCGATGATAATTAGAGGCAGAAATCAGCAGTCTAAGGATTTGAGCTTTTTCAGATTGGAAAATTGAGGTATGAGCTGATGTGGATTTCGAAGGGAATGAATACTCGAGCGAGATTGAGGTTCTCGACTTCCCGATTAAAATCACATACTTGCATGTTTATTTGATTATTTGATATTGACTGAGAATTTGACTGATTAATTGATTTTGATATTACTTAAAAGACATGATTTTGTCTATATGAAATTGTTTGAATTAATTGATGCATATATTCGAATTGAAAAGCATGAGTTTGCTTATTTGGAATTATTTTAATGATTTTTGATATTATATTCATGATTTTGAATATATGAATTAATGAGATGACATCTACGATATTTTGATGTCTGAATAAATAGAATTGTCTTTTTAATTTGATTTAATTGCATCTGTTTCATGTGCATTCATCTTGAGCCTAAATCCATTGATTTTGAAATGGGCTGAGTTGCCCCGATAGGATTTAGACGATTCGGGAGCTATATTTGAGTGGCCTAGGTTGTTGAGTTACGCCTAGCGACCCGAATACTCATTATAGTTGCTTGAAGTCTAGAGGATTGAGATACGTATTGTCACCCCGATCGGGAGCGTAGGTGAGTTGATACGATGTAACGTCCCAATTTCTCAATCGAAACGTTACTCAAACATACTTACTTAAAAATTTGGTAAAAATAAAAACTTTGCGAAAGCATCATCTTATTTATTAAAATAGCATATAAAATGTGCACAAAATAAAATAGCATCAAAAAAAATATTTGCCAAAACATGGCCATCAACTAAAAAAAAAAAATAAAACTTGTTTGCCTCTCATCAAATAAAAAGGTTTAAAACATCTTCCATTCTAAAGCATTCACACTCATGCATTGTCCGTTGGACCGACCCCTGCCTCTTCTTTATGTCCGCCCACATAATCATCAATAAAAGCATCCACATCATCATTACCTGCACCATTCAAGTATAGTGAGTTGAAAGACTCAGCAAGAGCATGCAGAAAAGGATTTTCTAACTTTAAAAGGAAAACATTAACTTAAACTTCCATGCAATAAACATAACTTTAATATAGCCATATCATAAAAATATTTGGGGAGATGAAGTATGAGTAGTGTGGTAACCGTCATAACGAGCCATTCATAGTTTCCTGTTGATCAACAAGCATATGGCATTACGCCCGTAAACTTTCATTATTTGGATAGCCGCTTTGGAGCTCAACCCGAAGTGCATACCCCGTATAACCATCCCGTGAGCCATGTTTGGATAGCCGCTCCGGAGCTCATCCCGAAGTGCATATCCCATATAACCACCACAAGACGCATAAATCATCAAAATATTTTCCATGCATCATATCATTCATCTTATCATGTCATTTCATAAATCTCGTACATGCTCATAAAGTTTCTCGTGATGCTACATGCTTAAAATCCGTCAAAACATTTCATGAGAAATTAACTTTCATGAGAAAGTCACATAATCATGCAATACATAACTTGACTGATCCACGCGAGGCATTCCATCCGTTTCGGACCTTGACAACTTTAAAATTCTTCATAAACATTCTTAAAAATAATTAAAAAAAACATTAAAGTATCAAAATCATGATTTTTAGGACTCAAAAACTTATAAAATGGGGTGGGAAAATCGAGCCTGAGGCGCGACCGTGCTGTCTCAACAGTGCGGGCGCGCTAGCCCTGCGCGGCCGCGCTGCTTCTGTAGCATGGGCGCGCCGCCCGCTCGACTTCATGCAAAAAAGCGGCGCGGGCGCTCTACTTAGTAGCACGGGCGCGCCGTCTGTGCGCAGAGATTTCGCAGCTTAGGCGCGGGCGCGCTGCTCGGCAGTGTAGGCGCTCCGTCGCGGCGTCTGATTCTGAAAACTGATCTTTTCTGCACTTTCTTCAAAACCCACAATGCTTTGGGACGTTTTTCCATCAAAATACCATTCAACAACATCATAATCTCAAAATAACTTGTACCAATACATCAATCATTTCAAAGATGTTGAATTAAAAACCTTCAAAACTACTTTTACCCAAAAATATCTGATCTACTGCATTCAAAACTTTCAAAACTCAATAAACATGAACCAAACACCTCAGGAATGCTTCACGTATCACAATCAAGCAACATACTCATTGAAATTTTCAAGAAACATTCATAGATCATCAATCAAACACCTAGGGTTTTATCTTGAAAATAACTATATTATTGAATGGGTTTAAAAACAGTAAAAAAAACTTGCCTGGATCGTCTGATTGGGATTAACCTGGACTGTGGAACGATCTAGCCTTGAGAAGCCGAAGAACCCTAGCTTGGAGATCGCAGTGTTTGAGAGAGATTTTGAGAAAGAAGAGTAAGCGTTCAAATGAGAGTTCAGAAAACTTCTGAACGCTTTTCTTTTGTGACTAATGGGCTCCAACACGGCCCATTAGTTATACTTAAAATTAAAATTTTTACTCTCTCAATAAAATACTTCTGCATCTACTAACTTTACTTAAAAATATTTTTCTTAACTCGTTTCAAGGCTAGGCTCGTCCCTACGACCCAAAATTAAACCCAACCTAAAACTTTTAAAAAAATAATATAACACATAATTCACATAACAATTAATATTATAAATAACATGCATTAAATCATATAATTAAATCAATTAATCGTGATTAAGCTAGTGGACTTTTTGGACCTTACAACTCTACCCTCCTTAAAAGAATTTCGTCCTCGAAATTCGAATTACCAAACAGTTCAGGATAGCTTGCTCGCATATCTTGTTATGTTTCCCAAGTAGCTTCTTCAACCAACTGGTTGCTCCATAAGACTTTCACTATTGGAATCTCTTTGTTTCTCAACCTACGAACTTGTCTGTCCAAGATTTGAATAGGCAACTCCTCGTAGGACAAGTCTGGCGTCCATTTCACTGGCTCATGGCGGATAACATGAGAAGGATTTGCCACATACTTCCTTAGCATAGAGATATGGAAGACATTGTGGACACCCCCCAAGTTGGGTGGTAGTGCTACTCGGTAAGCTCGAGCCCCAACTTGTTCTAGGATCTCAAAAGGTCCTATATATCTTGGACTCAATTTACCCTTTTTTCCAAATCTCATAACACCTTTCCATGGTGACACCTTTAAAAATACATGGTCACCTACTTCAAACTCCAAATCTCTACGTCGCTGGTCGGCGTAACTTTTCTGTCGACTTTGAGCTGTCAACATTCTGTCTCTGATCTTAGCTATTACATCCACTGTTTGAGTCACTATATCTGATCCCAAAACAGCTCTCTCTCCAACTTCATCCCAGTGCAAGGGAGTTCTACACCTTCTCCCATACAATGCCTCATAAGGAGCCATGCCAATAGTTGCTTGATAACTATTGTTGTAAGTAAACTCCACTAAAGGTAATTTCGATTCCCAATTCCCTCCAAAGTCGATCATACAAGCTCTCAACATGTCTTCGATTATTTGGATCACTCGTTCTGACTGACCATTTGTCTGAGGGTGGAAAGTTGTACTGAAAGCTAGCTTTGTTCCCAATCCTCTATGTAAACTTTCCCAAAAGTTTGAAGTGAACTTAGGATCCCTGTCAAATACTATCCTCGCTGGAACTCCATGCAATCTGACAATTTCTCGAATGTACAGCTCTGCATACTGATTCATCGAGAAGTTATTCCTGACTGGAATAAAATGTGCTGACTTAGTTAACCTGTCAACTATCACCCAAATCGAGTTCATCCTTCGCGGTGAGACTGGCAATCCTACTACGAAATCCATAGTGACATCTTCCCAATTCCATGTGGGTATTGGCAAGGGTTTTAGAAGTCCCGCTGGCCTTTGATGCTCAATTTTTATCTGTTGACAAGTCAAACATTCACTCACAAATTCTATGATATCCTTCTTCATACCTGGCCACCAATATAAGGATTGCAGATCCTTATACATTTTCGTACTTCCTGGATGAATGGAATATGGAACAGTATGGGCTTCAGTCATCACTTCCACTCTCAATGAGTCTACTGCTGGCACCCACATTCTACCTCGGTGATGAACAATTCCATCTTTGACAGTGTACAATGTACCACCCTTGGCTTCATCTCTGTTCCTCCACAACGTCAACTGTTCATCAGAAGCTTGGCCTACTCTGATTCTCTCAAGCAAACTAGGTACTACTTTTAAGGCTGCTAGAGTGCATACCTCAATTGGTTCAAATACCTCCAAACTCATATGTTCAAATTCCGCAATCAACTCCTGATGCACTGTCAATTGGTTCAATGTTGCAGACTTGCGACTCAAGGAATCTGCTACAACATTAGCCTTACCAGGATGGTAGCTAATGTCACAGTCGTAGTCCTTCACTAATTCCAGCCATTGCCTCTGCCTCATATTCAACTCCTTCTGAGTGAAAAAATATTTTAGGCTTTTGTGATCAGTGAAAATCTGACACCTTTCGCCGTACAAGTAGTGTCTCCATAGCTTCAAAGCAAAAACAACTGCCGCCAACTCAAGATCATGAGTAGGGTAATTCCTCTTAATGACCTTCAGCTGTCGAGATGCATATGCTATTACTTTATCATCCTGCATCAGCACAGCTCCTAATCCACTCTTAGAAGCATCGGTATAAACCACAAAGCGACCCGTGCCTTCGGGAATTGCTAGCACTGGCGCTGAAATAAGTCTTTCCTTCAATTCTGTAAAGCTCCTCTCGCATTGTTCTGACCACACAAACTTCACATCTTTTCGAGTTAAGGAAGTCACTGGTAGGGCTATCTTGGAGAAGTCTTGAATAAATCTCCTGTAGTAGCCTGCTAAACCCAAGAAACTTCGTATTTCTGTAGCATTCTTTGGGGCAGCCCAATTACGAACCGCTTCCACCTTCGACGGATCCACCTCAATCCCCTTAGCTGAAACTATATGACCCAAAAATAAAATCTGCTCCAGCTAGAATTCACACTTACTGTACTTAGCATACAGTTGCTTTTCTTTCAAAATTTGCAACACCGTAGCCAAGTGCTGACGATGCTCCTCCCTACTGCGAGAATATATCAATATGTCATCTATGAAGACTATGACAAACTGATCCAAGAAAGGTTAAAACACCCTGTTCATCAAATCCATGAACACAGCTGGTGCATTGGTCAACCCAAATGGCATTACCAAGAACTCATAGTGGCCATAGCGAGTCCTGAATGCTGTATTCTGCACATCTGCATCCTTTACCTTTAGCTGATGGTAACCTGATCGCAGATCAATTTTTGAGAACACCTCTTCCCCTTGCAATTGGTCGAACAAGTCGTCTATTCTGGGCAAAGAATATCTGTTCTTCACTGTAACTCGGTTCAGTTCTCTGTAGTCAATGCACAATCTCATTGACCCATCTTTCTTCTTGACGAACAACACCGGTGCACCCCAAGGCGATACACTCGGTCTGATGAACCCCTTATCCAATAATTCCTACAACTGATCCTTCAATTCTTTCATCTCGGTCGGTGCCAATCTGTACGGTGCCTTAGAAGCTAGCTTAGTTCCAGGCAACAATTCTATCCCAAATTCGAATTCCCTGACTGGAGGCAATCCCGCAACATCATCGAGAAAAACTTCTGGAAAGTCCTTCACTACCTCCACTTCCACAAGTTTCGGTCGCTGTACCTCCAGATCACCAATTAGACTCGCAAGAAATCCTGTACACCCATTACTCAATAATTGCTAGGCTGTTCCTATAGAAATCATACCTGGTGCGCTCTTCTTAGAGGTAGTGCGGAACGCAAACGGTTTCCCGTTCTGATCTTTCAATGAGACAGTTTTCCGTTTGCAGTCAATAATAGCCTCATGCCGAGACAACCAGTCCATCCCAAAAATCGCATCGAAATCCACCATTTTCAAAACAATAAAATCTGCACACAAAAATAGACTCTGCATCTGAACCTTGCAATTTCTTACCACACTACTACTTTCCAGTTCTTCTCCTGAGGGTAACGACACACATAATTGAAAGAGTGGGTGCCCGGTGAGCCAACTTGTGGCTAAGGGCTTTGATGACTCTTTGTATAAACAATCTTTTGTTTAATATAATTTACACTTTTATTAATGACAATGACTTTATCTTTCTTCATATTGTTATATTGTGATATACTATTGTTGTTTTGATAAAGACTTTGAATATACTATAGTGTATGTAAGATGTGGTAGTACATGGGGATGGCTATCATGAAACACATCTTATAGTCACTGTATATTCTAAACAGTTCCTAGTCGATTGAGCCGTCTGTTAATAAGGATAAGGATCGCTCGAGATTGAGACTAGCATTTGCGATGTCGAGTACCACGTTTCATTTGTATGGAACATAGAGATGTTCAAAGCATGCAAATGGATATTCATACGATGAATGATCGAACTACCCTATCCGGACTTTCCAAGTGGTTATCACTTATCAAGTGGATAAAGTCCGCGGTTTTGGTTGTACACCATTAGTCCTTACTACTTGAAACATCATTGAGACTCTATATGCTAGTACTGTGCTTTGACTCGTTTACCGACTCTATTGGGGTCATCAGGTGTCGGGATTGGGTACAGTTACGACACATATAGGAGTCGATGCTTTATTGTCAAGGATTCACCACATACTTGCGAGTGTGGATATCCTATGCAATCTGAGGAGATATTAGTGTGACGAATCTCTGGCCAGAGTACATGATGTGTTTTAAGAAATGGTTTTTTAGTAGCACATGCGATGTCACTATTTGATCTTCAAGATGCATTGCATAGTTATCGAATCTCGAACGACTCTCGATTTACCAATGGTTGTTGATTCGATCGGGATATATGGATGAAGGGACCGTACTGTACGCTAACCAAAATCTATTGGTTCTTGCAGGCACTATCAGTGATACCTAGGGAATCATGGGGCGATGTTGCTAGGCGCTCTTACCATGATTCGATGGGCAAGTCGGAAATTGTTGTTCCGAGTCACAAGGAGTTGTGAGCCCACGGCTAGCTGTATCCCTGAACCATTGAGGGTCACACAGAGTAATGGATTTTTAATCCCCGTTGAGATAGTTAAATTTAAAGAGTTAAATTTAATGAACAAAGAAGTAGGACTTCTTATTTAAGAGTAGAGGAGTAAGATTTCCTAAAATGACACAGGGATGGGCATTTTTGGAAATCACTGAATTCGGATTCAGAAAATTTATCTTGACTTTAAAAGATGCAGAAATGGTTTCTGTGCACATTGGTGAAATTGGTTTATCAATCTGAGTCACGATGAATTTTATATTAATTTCTGAACATGCGGGCTTTGCTTGTCAGGCTTGAACTTATGACTAATGGGCCCTAAGCTGTTAGCAGCCCACATTATAAATAAGTTATTGTAGTACAGAAATTACACAACAGAGGCTCACAATTTTCGAAAAACCCTAGTTGTTTTTATTAAAAGTGGCCGCCCCCTTCCCTCTCTGCTTGGGAAAATCCAGCCTGTGAATTTTGAATTTGCAGTTTGGTTTAACGGATCAAATTCGTTAATTCTCTTCGTAGAAACTTCTGATAGATTTTCTAGTGCAATCTATCAGAGGGATTAAATCTCTGTTCGTGGACCTGATTGAAGAATTGTTCGTCCATCAGTTTCTGGGATATACAACAAGAGCAGAGCAATCTGTTGGTGTCCATAATCTCGATTCGAGATTGGAGGTAAAAATTTAATTGTTATTTAATTTTTACACGCACAATTTAATCGTAAAGTTTTGATACCTATTATGGAATCGTTCCATATAAAATTTTTAAACTTCCGCTGCACCGGGTATCAATTCTGATTGATCTGATCACCGTTCACCAACAGTGGTATCAGAGCCAGGTTGCTCAGATCAAGCGATTAAATTAATCGATTGTACAAAAATTTTTTAAGCCTCGGTTTTTGAAACAAAATAAATTTTTTAAAATAATTTTTTTTTTCGGGCAAAACACGGGCAGCGATTGGATCGCTGCCCGGGGGGCAGCGACGTGATCGCTGCCCTAGGGGCAGCGACGGGCTGCCCGGCCCGAGCCCCTTTGGGGCGCGGGCAGCCCGGGAGCGTCCCGGGCGGCCCGGGAAAAAATTAATTTTTTTATTAAAATTTTAATATGTTAAAATTCTATTTTTGGTCCGATCGAAAATTATTTTTGATTGGTCCACGAGGCGTCGGATCAAATTGTTCGAGTCCGAAAATTTTAAAATTGATTTTTGGATAAATTTGAATTTTTGGGAAATTTATAGATTTTATCCGTTAAATCAGATTTTATGAAATTAATTATTTTTGGTACAATTGATGATAAGATATGATCTTATGGAAAAATTGAGTAAAATATGATTTTATGTATAAAATTGGATTTTATATGTAAAATATGATTTTATTTAATAAAAAGGTAAAATATGATTTTGTATGTAAAATAAGATTTTATATATGGAATATGATTTTATCCTTTCAATTTAAATTGCCATTGCATGTTATCCAATAAATTAATTTTGAATTAAATATTATTGGATAAGGATGATCGATTGTCATGACCAATTTTGTAGGTGTATGTTAGGAATTTACATTTGTTTTTATTGTTGTTGGATTTATTAATGGACCTGGTTTATGGCCCAATATGAATTGTCATATGTAATAAAGTGGGCCTGGTTTATGGCCCGTTCCCACCCCTTGAAATGTATCCCCTACTTGTCATGGTTATTTATTGTAAATACATTAGACTTAGTGGGAGATGAAGATTTGAAGATGGAGGTGGGCCCAGCAGACAATAAAGACAGAAGAAATGTAAATTGGAAGCTCAATGTAATAGGATTGCATTGCATACCTGCATATTACCTAGGATTGAACTTAGACTCGTGATTGGCAACCACGGGTCGATTAGAAATGGAATCGATCATCCTATATAATATATGATATTATCGTTGTATGCATGTTTTAGACTAAATTGTATGAATCCCGCAAGCATACAAATTTTAAATGATGAGACAAATTTTCAAAAATTAAAATCCCTCATTTTAAATATGATTTAAAATTGATATCAAGATAAATAAAGGAAATTTAAATATTGTTTAAATGTTCCTACCTTCCATCAACGATCAATGTATGAGATGCTACCCGCGGATACGGTCCGGCTCATATTATTGGGGGGGGGGGGGGGGGGGCCGTTCGTCGGAAAGCTGTACATTGGATCGACACATGTTGTAAGTTGGGTGGATCTCCCATGGGATCGGCTCATATTATTGGGGGATCCACATGGCGACCGTGTTGGAGAACGGGGCGATCAGATCAATCAGAATTGAAACCCGGTGCAGCGGAAGTTTAAAAATTTTATATGGAACGATTCCATAATGGGTATCAAAACTTTACGATTAAATTGTGTGTGGAAAAATTAAATAACAATTATAAATTTTTACCTCCAATCTCGAATCGAGATTATGGACACCAACAGATTGCTCTGCTCTTGTTGTATATCCCTGGAACTGATAGACGAACTGTTCTTCAATCAGGTCCACGAATGGATAATTAATCCCTCTGATAGATTGCACTAGAAAATCTATCAGAAGTTTCTACGAAGAGAATTAACGAATTTGATCCGTTAAACCAGACTGTAATTCAAAATTCACAGGCTGGATTTTCCCGAGTAAAGAGGGAGGGGGGGGCGGCCACTTTAGAGAGAAAATAACTAGGTTTTCGAAAATTGTGACCTGTTGTGTGTAATTTCTGTACTGCAATAACTTATTTATAATGTAGGCCGCTAACAGCTTAGGGCCCATTAGTCATAAGTTCAAGCCCGACAAGCAAAGCCCGCATGTTCAGAAATTAATATAAAATTCATCATGACTCCGATTGATAAACCGATTTCACCAATGTGCACAGAAACCATTTCTGCACCTTTTAAAGTCAAGATAAATTTTTCTGAATCCGAATTCAGTGATTTCCAAAAATGCCCATCCCTATGTCATTTTAGGAAATCTTACTCCTCTACTCTTAAATAAGAAGTCCAACTTCTTTGTTCATTAAATTTAACTCTTTAAATTTAACTATCTCAACGGGGATTAAAAATCCATTACTCTGTGTGACCCTCAATGGTTCAGGGATACAGCTAGCCGTGGGCTCACAACTCCTTGTGACTCGGAACAACCATTTCCGACTTGCCCATCGAATCATGGTAAGAGCGCCTGGCAACATCGCCCCATGATTCCCTAGGTATCACTGATAATGCCTGCAAGAACCAATAGATTTTGGTTAGCGTACAGTACGGTCCCTTCATCCAAATATCCTGATCGAATCAACAACCATTGGTAAATCGAGAGTCGTTCGAGATTCGATAACTATGCAATACATCTTGAAGATCAAATAGTGACATCGCATGTGCTACTAAGAAACCATTTCTTAAAACATATCATGTACTCTGGCCAGAGATTCGTCACACTAATATCTCCTCAGATCGCATAGGATATCCACACTCGCAAGTATGTGGTGAATCCTTGACAACAAAGCATCGACTCCTATATGTGTTGTAACTGTACCCAATCCCGACACCTGATGACCCCAATAGAGTCGGTAAATGAGTCAAAGCACAGTACTAGCATATAGAGTCTCAATGATGTTTAAAGTAGTAAGGACTAATGGTGTACAACCAAAACCGCGGACTTTATCCACTCGATAAGTGATAACCACTTGGAAAGTCCGGATAGGGTAGTTCGATCATTCATCGTATGAATATCCATTTGCATGCTTCAAACATCTCTATGTTCCTTACCAATGAAACGTGGTACTCTACATCGCAAATGCTAGTCTCAAACTCGAGCGATCCTTATCCTTATTAACGGACGGCTCAATCGACTAGGAACAATTTAGAATATACAGTGACTATAAGATGTGTTTCATGATAGACATCCCCATGTTCTACCACATCTTACATACACTGTAGTATATTCAAGGTCTTTATCAAAACAACAATAGTATATCACAATATAACAATATGAAGAAAGATAAATTCATTGTCATTAATAAAAGTGTAAATTATATTAAACAAAATATTGTTTATCCAAAGAGTCATCAAAGCCCTTAGCCACAAGTTGGCTCACCGGGCACCCACTCTTTCAATCTCCCACTTGCCCTAAAGCCAACTAGTCATACTACGTAGACCCATTGCTTCGCGATGTTTGTCAAATAATGGTCCTGGCAAGGGCTTAGTAAGTGGATCAGCGATATTGTCTGCAGAGGCCACTCTTTCGACAGTGATGTCTCCTCTTTCCACAATCTCCCGGATGATGTGGTATTTCCTCAGTACGTGTTTGGATCTTTGATGAGACCTTGGTTCCTTTGCCTGAGCAACGACACTCGTGTTGTCACAGTACACCGGGACTGGACCAACAACTTCAGGAATGATGCCCAACTCTTGGACGAAATTCCTCATCCAAACGGCCTCTTTAGCAGCAGCTGATGCTGCAATGTATTCTGCCTCAGTGGTGTAATCCGCTGTGGTGTCCTGCTTGGAACTCTTCCAAGAGACAGCACTGCCATTGAGCATGAACACAAATCCAGAGGTTGACTTCGAGTCATCCACGTCACTTTGGAAGCTAGAGTCGGTATAGCCTTCCAATTTTAGTTTTCTTCCTCCATATACCATGAACATATTCTTAGTCCTTCGTAAGTACTTAAGAATGTCCTTCACGGCTTTCCAATGCATTTGACCGAGATTAGCTTGATATCTGCTCGTGACACTCAGAGCAAATGCTACATCCGGTCTGGTAGATATCATCCCATACATGATACTACCTATGGCTGACGCATATGGTACATGTGTCATTTTCTCTATCTCTTCATCAGTCTTGGGACACATAGACTTGGATAGAGAAACTCCATGACACATGGGTAGATGAACTCTCTTGGACCCATCCATTGAAAACTTTTTCAATATTGTGTCGATGTAGGTTGATTGAGTGAGTCCTATCATTCTCTTAGATCTATCTCTATAGATCTGTATCCCTAGAATATAGGATGCCTCACCCAAATCCTTCATCGAGAATCTACCTGATAACCATATCTTTGTTGACTGCAACATCCCTACATCATTCCCAATGAGTAGGATGTCATCAACATAAAGTACTAAGAATGTCACAGCATCCTTAACTACTTTCTTGTACACGCACGGTTCCTCCGGGTTCTTGATGAAACCAAAATCCTTTATTGTTTCATCAAATTTCTGGTTCCAACTTCTTGATGCTTGTTTTAGACCATAAATTGATCTCTGAAGCTTGCATACCTTATGCTCGCTTCCCATGGATGTGTATCCCTCAGGCTGCGTCATATAGATTTCTTCCTTAATGTCTCCATTAAGAAAAGCAGTCTTCACATCCATTTGCCATATCTCATAGTCATACCAAGCAGCTATGGCAATAAGGATTCTTATGGACTTGAACATTGCAACTGGTGAAAAGGTTTCATCATAGTCAACTCCTTGTCTTTGAGTATAACCTTTCGCCACCAATCGCGCCTTGTAGGTCAATACCTTACCATCAGGCCCAAGCTTTCTCTTGTAGATCCATTTACACCCTATTGGAACAATTCCATCGGGAGGATCTACTAAAGACCAAACTTGGTTTGTATGCATCGAATCTATTTCCGACTGCATAGCTTCAAGCCATAAATTTGAATCCGCATCAGAAATTGATTCCTTGAAGTTTCTTGGATCACATCCAACATCGGGTTCATCTTGATCCCCTTAAAGAAAAAGACCATATCGAATAGGAGGTCTAGAAGTCCTCTCGGATCTTCTAGGTATAGGCGTGTCTATCAATGGTTCCTGAGGTGTAGGATCGTTATTTTGTATTTCGGGTTCTTCTCGAATTTCTTCGAGTTCCATCATCTCGCCTTTCTTATCCAATAAGAACTCCTTCTCCAAGAAGGTGGCATTCCTTGAAACAAACACCTTTGTTTTAGCAGGATTATAGAAATAATATCCGATTGAATTCTTCGGATACCCTACAAAATAACATAAGGTGGATCGACTATCCAACTTATCTCCCACTGTCTGATTCACGTAAGCAGGACATCCCCAAATCCTCAAGTACGAATACTTAGGAGCTTTGCCATTTCATAACTCGTATGGTGTTTTGTCCACTGCTTTAGTGTGGACTTTGTTCAACAACAATACCGTCGTTTCAAGCGCATAGCCCCAAAACGAAGGTGGAAGCTCAGTGAAGCTCATCATGGATCGAACCATGTCCAACAAAGTTCGATTACGACGCTCCGATACACCATTCAGCTGTGGTGTCATAGGAGGAGTCCACTGAGAGAGAATCCCATTCTCTTTCAGATAGTCCAAAAACTCGGTACTTAAGTATTCTCCACCTCGATCCGATCGAAGTGCTTTAATACTTTTACCTAGCTTGTTTTCTACTTCAGCCTTGAATTCTTTGAACTTTTCAAATGCTTCAGACTTATATTTCATTAAATATAAATACCCATACCTAGAATAATCATCAGTAAAGGTAATGAAGTAGGTGTGGCCATATTGAGTACCAATTCTAAATGGACCACAAACATCTGTATGGATCAAATCCAACAGATTTTGACTACGCTCAGGTTTCCCCTTAAAAGGAGATTTAGTCATTTTTCCTTTCAGGCAGGATTCACAAGTAGGTAGAGAGTTAATATCAGACATATCAAACATGCCCTCTCCCACTAGCTTGTTCATCCTCCTTGAGGAAATATGACCTAGCCTAGCATGCCAAAGGTTTGCCGGGTTTTGAATATCGATTTTTCTTTTGTTTGTTGTTGCCGGTTTATCAACATAATTTATTGGAATGTCTTTTAGTTTTAAGTTATATAGATCGTTTTCAAGTTGTCCATTTCCAATCAAACATTCATTCTTGTAAATATTGCAAATCCCATTCACAAAATTGCAAGAATAACCATCTCTATCAAGCATAGAAACAGAAATAATGTTTTTAATCAAATCTGGAACAAATAAAACATCTCTCAAAAGTAACTTAAAACCGTTCTGCAAAATTAAATAAATATCTCCCACAGCTTTAGCTTCAACTCTGGAACCATTTCCGAGCCTCAGCTGGGTCTCACCCATTCTAAGCCTGCGACTTCTTGTCATCACCTGCAAATCATTGCAAATGTGAGATCCACATCCGGTATCCAATACCCAAGAAGTAGTATTAAGTGAAACATTTATTTCAATATTGAACATACCCTTCGCAGTTCGCAACTGCTCAAGATATTCCTTGCAGTTACGCTTCCAATGACCGGGCTTCTTGCAGTAATGGCAAACATCCTTGGACTTTTCCATGTTTGAAGCCTTTGTCTTGTACTTCATCTCGGGTTCGGTTTTCTTGGGTGGGGCAGAACGTTTCTTACCTTTTGTACTTGGCCCCTTCTTAGCAGAAGAAGAGGAGCCCACCAAGAAAGCCGGTTTATCCTTCTTTAATGTGGATTCATATGTTATAAGCATATTGACCATCTCTTTAAGGGAGGCCTCTATCTTGTTCATATTGAAATTCACCACAAATCCGTCAAACGAAGAAGGAAGAGACAGAAGTAGTAAGTCCACGTTGAGTTCATGCTCCAACACCAAATCAAGCGTTACCAACTTCTGTATGAGCCAAATCACTCGTACCCCATGATCACGGACCGAAGTCCCTTCACGCATGCGACACGTCATTAGCTCCTTTACAGTAGCGAACCTTTCAGCTCTCGATTGAGCCCCAAAAAGTTCCTTGAGTTGCACGTGAATGTCAGCAGCATTCACGGTGTCCTCAAATCGCCTCTGGAGTTCATCGGACATCGAGGATTGCATATAGCATTTGGCCTTGATATCATGGTCCCACCATGTATCAAGTTTGGCTAACTCTTCCGGACTTATGTCAGCTGGTGCTTCCTTCGGAGGAGATTTTTCTAACACGTAGAGCATCTTCTCCGAAGTCAAGACAATCTTCAACTTACGGAACCATTCCGTATAGTTTGCGCCAGTCAATTTATTTTGTTCAAGGATCGAGAAAAGTGGATTACGCGAATTCATCTTTATGAAATACTTAAAATAAACAGACACATATCAGTGATTGTTTAATTAATTTACTAAGACATAAAATAGGCGAAATTTATTTTATGAATCTCACTCCCACTATTTTAACGATTTCACTACCCTCTAGTGAAAACGGGAAACTGTTTTCCTTAGTGAGAACATGGAGTCCAATTGACAAACTATGGTCCCGAATAATATCAGCCAACCATAATTTTCAAAAGGTAGAGCCCAATTGCTTCCAAAGCAACCTCCACGTTTTTACCTCATGTCCAATAAGGGCCCAATAATATGACGCCGTTTATTGTGACATGTCAAGATGACCCATCAATATTAAGTTGTGATGGACGGTCGCCATGTGGATCCCCCAATAATATGAGCCGATCCCATGGGTGTTCCACCCAACTTACAACATGTGTCGATCCAATGTACAGCTTTCCGACGAACGGGCCCCCCCAATAATATGAGCCGGACCGTATCCGCGGGTAGCATCTCATACATTGATCGTTGATGGAAGGTAGGAACATTTAAACAAATTTAAATTTCTTTTATTTATCTTGATATCAATTTTAAATCATATTTAAAATGAGGGATTTTAATTTTGAAAATTTGTCTCATCATTTTTAAAATTTTGTATGCTTGCCAGATTCACACAATTTTGTCTAAAACATGCATACAACAATAATATCACATATTATATAGGATGATCGATTCCATTTCTAATCGACCCGTGGTTGCCAATCACGAGTCTTAGTCCAATCCTAGGTAATATGCAGTATGCAATGCAATCCTATTACATTGTGCTTCCAATTTACATTTCTTCTGTCTTTATTGTCTGCTGGGCCCACCTCCGTCTTCAAATCTTCATCTCCCACTAAATCTAATGTATTTACAATAAATAACAATGACAAGTAGGGGATACATTTTTAAGGGGTGTGAACGGGCCATAAACCAAACCCACTTTTATTATATATGACAATTCATATTGGGCCATAAACCAGACCCATTAATAAATCCAACAACAATAAAAACAAATGTAAATTCCTAACATACACCTACAAAATTGGTCATGGCAATCGATCATCCTTATCCAATAACATTTAATTCAAAATTAATTTATTGGATAACATGCAATGGCAATTTAAATTTAAAAGGATAAAATCATATTCCATATATAAAATCTTATTTTACATACAAAATCATATTTTATCTTTCTATCAAATAAAATCATATTTTATCTATAAAATCCAATTTTATACATAAAATCATATTTTTCTCAATATATCCATAAGATCATATCTTATCATCAATTGTACCAAAAATAATTAATTTCATAAAATCTGATTTAACAGATAAAATATTTAAATTTTCCAAAAATTCAAATTTATCCAAAAATCAATTTTAAAATTTTTGGACTCGAACAATTCGATCCGATGCCTCGTGGACCAATCAAAAACAATTTTCGATCGGACCAAAAATAGAATTTTAACATATTAAAACTTAATTTTAAAATTAAAAAATTAATTTTTTCGCGGGCCGCCCGGGACGTTCCCGGGCTGCCCGCGCCCAAAAGGGCTCGGGCCGGGCAGCCTGGCTGCCCCTAGGGCAGCGACGATCGCTACCCGGGGCAGCGACCATCGCTGCGATCGCTGCCCGGGTTTTGCCCGAAAAAAACGGGGCGATCAGATCAATCAGAATTGATACCCGGTGCAGCGGAAGTTTAAAAATTTTATATGGAACGATTCCATAATGGGTATCAAAACTTTACGATTAAATTGTGTGTGTAAAAATTAAATAACAATTATAAATTTTTACCTCCAATCTCGAATCGAAATTATGGACACCAACAGATTGCTCTGCTCTTGTTGTATATCCCTGGAACTGATGGACGAACTGTTCTTCAATCAGGTCCACGAACGGATAATTAATCCCTCTGATAGATTGCACTAGAAAATCTATCAGAAGTTTCTACGAAGAGAATTAACGAATTTGATCCGTTAAACCAGACTGTAATTCAAAATTCACAGGCTGGATTTTCCCGAGTAGAGAGGGAGGGGGGGCGGCCACTTTAAAAAGAAAATAACTAGGTTTTCGAAAATTGTGACCTGTTGTATGTAATTTCTGTACTGCAATAACTTATTTATAATGTAGGCCGCTAACAGCTTAGGGCCCATTAGTCATAAGTTCAAGCCCGACAAGCAAAGCCCGCATGTTCAGAAATTAATATAAAATTCATCATGACTCCGATTGATAAACCGATTTCACCAATGTGCACAGAAACCAATTTTGCACCTTTTAAAGTCAAGATAAATTTTTCTGAATTCGAATTCAGTGATTTCCAAAAATGCCCATCCCTATGTCATTTTAGGAAATCTTACTCCTCTACTCTTAAATAAGAAGTACAACTTCTTTGTTCATTAAATTTAACTCTTTAAATTTAACTATCTCAACGGGGATTAAAAATCCATTACTCTGTGTGACCCTCAATGGTTCAGGGATACAGCTAGCCGTGGGCTCACAACTCCTTGTGACTCGGAACAAGCATTTCCGACTTGCCCATCGAATCATGGTAAGAGCGCCTAGCAACATCGCCCCATGATTCCCTAGGTATCACTGATAGTGTCTGCAAGAACCAATAGATTTTGGTTAGCGTACAGTACGGTCCTTTCATCCAAATATCCCGATCGAATCAACAACCATTGGTAAATCGAGAGTCGTTCGAGATTCGATAACTATGCAATACATCTTGAAGATCAAATAGTGACATCGCATGTGCTACTAAGAAACAATTTCTTAAAACACATCATGTACTCTGGCCAGAGATTCGTCACACTAATATCTCCTCAGATCGCATAGGATATCCACACTCGCAAGTATGTGGTGAATCCTTGACAACAAAGCATCGACTCCTATATGTGTTGTAACTGTACCCAATCCCGACACCTGATGACCCCAATAGAGTCGGTAAATGAGTCAAAGCACAGTACTAGCATATAGAGTCTCAATGATGTTTCAAGTAGTAAGGACTAATGGTGTACAACCAAAACCGCGGACTTTATCCACTCGATAAGTGATAACCACTTGGAAAGTCCGGATAGGGTAGTTCGATCATTCATCGTATGAATATCCATTTGCATGCTTCGAACATCTCTATGTTCCTTACCAATGAAACGTGGTACTTTGCATCGCAAATGCTAGTCTCAAACTCGAGCGATCCTTATCCTTATTAACGAACGGCTCAATCGACTAGGAACAGTTTAGAATATACAGTGACTATAAGATGTGTTTCATGATAGACATCCCCATGTTCTACGACATCTTACATACACTATAGTATATTCAAGGTCTTTATCAAAACAACAATAGTATATCACAATATAACAATATGAAGAAAGATAAAGTCATTGCCATTAATAAAAGTGTAAATTATATTAAACAAAATATTGTTAATCCAAAGAGTCATCAAAGCCCTTAGCCACAAGTTGGCTCACCGGGCACCCACTCTTTCAGACCGTCCATCACAACTTAATATTGATGGGTCATCTTGACATGTCACAATAAACGGCGTCATATTATTGGGCCCTTATTGGACATGAGGTAAAAACGTGGAGGTTGCTTTGGAAGCAATTGGGCTCTACCTTTTGAAAATTATGGTTGGCTGATATTATTCGGGACCATAGTTTGTCAATTGGACTCCATGTTCCCACTAAGAAAAATAGTTTCCCGTTTTCACTAGAGGGTAGTGAAATCGTTAAAATAGTGGGAGTGAGATTCATAAAATAAATTTCGCCTATTTTATGTCTTAGTAAATTAATTAAACAATCACTGATTATTGTCTGTTTCTTTTCAGTATTTCATTAAGATGAATTCGCGCAATCCACTATTCTCTATCCTCGAACAAAATAAACTGACTGGCGCAAACTATACGGAATGGTTCCGTAAGTTGAAGATTGTCTTGACCTCAGAGAAGATGCTCTACGTGTTAGAAAAATCTCCTCCGAAGGAAGCACCAGCTGACATAAGTCCGGAAGAGTTGGCCAAACTTGATACATGGTGGGACCATGATATCAAGGCCAAATGCTATATGCAAGCCTCGATGTCTGATGAAATCCAGAGGTGATTTGAGGACACCGTGAATGCTGCTGACATTCACGTACAACTCAAGGAACTTTTTGGGGCTCAATCGAGAGCTGAAAGGTTCGCTACTGTAAAAGAGCTAATGACGTGTCGCATGCCTGAAGGGACTTCGGTCCGTGATCATGGGGTACGAGTGATTTGGCTCATACAGAAGTTGGTAACGCTTGATTTGGTGTTGGAGCATGAACTCAACGTGGACTTATTACTTCTCTCTCTTCCTTCTTCGTTTGACGGATTTGTGGTGAATTTCAATATGAACAAGATAGAGGCCTCCCTTGAAGAGATGGTCAATATGCTTGAAACATATGAATCCACTTTAAAGAAGGATAAACCGGCTTTCTTGGTGGGCTCCTCTTCTTCTGCTAAGAAGGGGCCAAGTACAAAGGGTAAGAAACGTTCTGCCCCACCCAAGAAAACCGGACCCGAGAAGAAGAACAAGACAAAGGCTTCAAACATGGAAAAGTCCAAGGATGTTTGCCATCACTGCAAGAAACCCGGTCATTGGAAACGTAACTGCAAGGAATATCTAGAGCAGTTGCGAACTGCGAAGGGTATGTTCTATATTGAAATAAATGTTTCACTTAATACTACTTCTTGGGTATTGGATACCGGATGTGGATCTCACATTTGCAATGATTTGCAGGTGATGACAAGAAGTCGCAAGCTTAGAATGGGTGAGACCCAGCTGAGGCTCGGAAATGGTTCTAGAGTTGAAGCTAAAGCTGTAGGAGATGTTTATTTAATTTTGCAGAACGATTTTAAGTTACTTTTGAGAGATGTTTTATTTGTTCCAGATTTGATTAAAAACATTATTTCTGTTTCTATGCTTGATAGAGATGGGTTTTCTTGCAATTTTGTGAATGAGATTTACAATATTTACAAGAATGAATGTTTGATTGGAAATGGACAACTTGAAAACGATCTATATAACTTAAAATTAAAAGACGTTCCAATAAATTATGTTGATAAACCGGTAACAACAAACAAAAGAAAAATCGATAGTCAAAACCCGGCAAACCTTTGGCATGCTAGGCTAGGTCATATTTCCTCAAGGAGGATGAACAAGCTAGTGGAAGAGGGCATGTTTGATATGTCTGATATTAACTCTCTATCTACTTGTGAGTCCTGCCTGAAAGGAAAAATGACTAAATCTCCTTTTAAGGGGAAACCTGAGCGTAGTCAAAATCTGTTGGATTTGATCCATACAGATGTTTGTGGTCCATTTAGAATTGGTACTCAATTTGGCCACACCTACTTCATTACCTTTACTGATGATTATTCTAGGTATGGGTATTTATATTTAATGAAATATAAGTCTGAAGCATTTGAAAAGTTCAAAGAATTCAAGGCTGAAGTAGAAAACAAGCTAGGTAAAAGTATTAAAGCACTTCGATCGGATCGAGGTGGAGAATACTTGAGTACCGAGTTTTTGGACTATCTAAAAGAGAATGGGATTCTCTCTTAGTGGACTCCTCCTATGACACCTCAGCTGAATGGTGTATCGGAGCGTCGTAATCGAACTTTGTTGGACATGGTTCGATCCATGATGAGCTTCACTGAGCTTCCACCTTCGTTTTGGGGCTATGCGCTTAAAACGGCGGTATTGTTGTTGAACAACGTCCACACTAAAGTAGTAGATAAAACACCATACGAGTTATGGAATGGCAAAGCTCCTAAGTATTCGTACTTGAGGATTTGGGGATGTCCTGCTTACGTGAAGCAGACAGTGGGAGATAAGTTGGATAGTCGATCCACCTTATGTTATTTTGTAGGGTATCCGAAGAATTCAATCGGATATTATTTCTATCATCCTACTGAAACAAAAGTGTTTGTTTCAAGGAATGCCACCTTCTTGGAGAAGGAGTTCTTATTGGATAAGAAAGGCGAGATGATGGAACTCGAAGAAATTCGAGAAGAACCCGAAATACAAGATAATGATCCTACACCTCAGGAACCAATGATGGACACGCCTATACCTAGAAGATCCGAGAGGACTTCTAGACCTCCTATTCGATATGGTATTCTTCTTGAAGGGTATCAAGATGAACCTGACGTTGGATGTGATCCAAGGAACTTCAAGGAAGCAATTTCTGATGCGAATTCAAATTTATGGCTTGAAGCTATGCAGTCGGAAATAGATTCGATGCATACAAACCAAGTTTGGTCTTTAGTAGATCCTCCCGATGGAATTGTTCCAATAGGGTGTAAATGGATCTACAAGAGAAAGCTTGGGCCTGATGGTAAGGTATTGACCTACAAGGCACGATTGGTGGCGAAAGGTTATACTCAAAGACAAGGAGTTGACTATGATGAAACCTTTTCACCAGTTGCAATGTTCAAGTCCATAAGAATCCTTATTGCCATAGCTGCTTGGTATGACTATGAGATATGGCAAATGGATGTGAAGACTGCATTTCTTAATGGAAACATTAAGGAAGAGATCTATATGACGCAGCCTGAGGGATACACATCCATGGGAAGCGAGCATAAGGTATGCAAGCTTCAGAGATCGATCTATGGTCTCAAACAAGCATCAAGAAGTTGGAACCAGAAATTTGATGAATTAATAAAGGTTTTTGGTTTCATCAAGAACCCGGAGGAACCGTGCGTGTACAAGAAAGTAGTTAAGGATGCTGTGACATTCTTAGTACTTTATGTTGATGACATCCTACTCATTGAGAATGATGTAGGGATGTTGCAGTCAACAAAGATATGGTTATCAGGTAGATTCTCGATGAAGGATTTGGGTGAGGCATCCTATATTCTAGGGATACAGATCTATAGAGATAGATCTAAGAGAATGATAGGACTCACTCAATCAACTTACATCGAAACCATATTGAAAAGGTTTTCAATGGATGGGTCCAAGAGAGGACATGTACCTATGTGTCATGGAGTTTCTCTATCCAAGTCTATGTGTCCCAAGACTGATGAAGAGATAGAGAAAATGACACATGTACCATATGCGTCAGCCATAGGTAGTATCATGTATGAGATGATATCTACCAGACCGGATGTAGCATTTGCTCTGAGTGTCATGAGCAGATATCAAGACAATCCCGGTCAAATGCATTGGAAAGCCGTGAAAGACATTCTTAAGTACTTACGAAGGACTAAAAATATGTTCATGGTATATGGAGGAAGAGAATTGAGATTGGAAGGCTACACCGACTCTAGCTTTCAAAGTGAAATGGATGACTCGAAGTCAACATCTGGATTTGTGTTCATGCTCAATGGCGGTGCTGTCTCTTGGAAGAGTTCCAAGCAGGACACCACAACGGATTCCACCACTGAGGCAGAACACATTGCGGCATCAGCTGCTGCTAAAGAGGCCGTTTGGATGAGGAATTTCGTCCAAGAGTTGGGCGTTATTCCTGAAGTTGTTGGTCCAGTCCTGGTGTACTGTGACAACACGGGTGCCGTTGCTCAGGCAAAGGAACCAAGGTCTCATCAAAGATCCAAACACGTACTGAGGAAATACCACATCATCCGGGAGATCGTGGAAAGAGGAGACATCACTGTCGAGAGAGTGGCCTCTGCAGACAATATCGCTGATCCACTTACTAAGCCCTTGCCAGGACCATTATTTGACAAACATCGCGAAGCAATGGGTCTACGTAGTATGACTAGTTGGCTTTAGGGCAAGTGGGAGATTGAAAAAGTGCGTGCCCGGTGAGCCAACTTGTGTCTAAGGGCTTTGATGACTCTTTGTATAAACAATCTTTTGTTTAATATAATTTACACTTTTATTAATGGCAATGACTTTATCTTTCTTCATATTGTTATATTGTGATATACTATTGTTGTTTTGATAAAGACCTTGAATATACTATAGTGTATGTAAGATGTGGTAGTACATGGGGATGGCTATCATGAAACACATCTTATAGTCACTGTATATTTTAAACAGTTCCTAGTCGATTGAGCCGTCCGTTAATAAGGATAAGGATCGCTCGAGATTGAGACTAGCATTTGCGATGCAGAGTACCACGTTTCATTGGTATGTAACATAGAGATGTTCAAAGCATGCAAATGGATATTCATACGATGAATGATCGAACTACCCTATCCGGACTTTCCAAGTGGTTATCACTTATCGAGTGGATAAAGTCCGCGGTTTTGGTTGTACACCATTAGTCCTTACTACTTGAAATATCATTGAGACTCTATATGCTAGTACTGTGCTTTGACTCGTTTACCGACTCTATTGGGGTCATCAGGTGTCGGGATTGGGTACAGTTACGACACATATAGGAGTCGATGCTTTGTTGTCGAGGATTCACCACATACTTGCGAGTGTGGATATCCTATGCAATCTGAGGAGATATTAGTGTGACGAATCTCTGGCCAGAGTACATGATGTGTTTTAAGAAATGGTTTCTTAGTAGCACATGCGATGTCACTATTTGATCTTCAAGATGCATTGCATAGTTATCGAATCTCGAACGACTCTCGATTTACCAATGGTTGTTGATTCGATCGGGATATATGGATGAAGGGACCGTACTGTACGCTAACCAAAATCTATTGGTTCTTGCAGGCACTATCAGTGATACCTAGGGAATCATGGGGCGATGTTGCTAGGCGCTCTTACCATGATTCGATGGACAAGTCGGAAATTGTTGTTCCGAGTCACAAGGAGTTGTGAGCCCATGGCTAGCTGTATCCCTGAACCATTGAGGGTCACACAGAGTAATGGATTTTTAATCCCCGTTGAGATAGTTAAATTTAAAGAGTTAAATTTAATGAACTTAGAAGTGAGACTTCTTATTTAAGAGTAGAGGAGTAAGATTTCCTAAAATGACATAGGGATGAGAATTTTTGGAAATCACTGAATTCAGATTCAGAAAATTTATCTTGACTTTAAAAGATGCAGAAATGGTTTCTGTGCACATTGGTGAAATTGGTTTATCAATCTGAGTCACGATGAATTTTATATTAATTTCTGAACATGCGAGCTTTACTTGTCAGGCTTGAACTTATGACTAATGGGACCTAAGCTGTTAGCAGCCCACATTATAAATAAGTTATTGAAGTACAGAAATTACACAACAGAGGCTCACAATTTTCGAAAAACCCTAGTTGTTTTTATTAAAAGTGGCCGCCCCCTTCCCTCTCTGCTCGGGAAAATCCAGCCTGTGAATTTTGAATTTGCAGTCTGGTTTAACGGATCAAATTCGTTAATTCTCTTCGTAGAAACTTCTGATAGATTTTCTAGTGCAATCTATCAGAGGGATTAAATCTCTGTTCGTGGACCTGATTGAAGAATTGTTCGTCCATCAGTTTCTGGGATATACAACAAGAGCAGAGCAATCTGTTGGTGTCCATAATCTCGATTCGAGATTGGAGGTAAAAATTTAATTGTTATTTAATTTTTACACGCACAATTTAATCGTAAAGTTTTGATACCTATTATGGAATCGTTCCATATAAAATATTTAAACTTCCGCTGCACCGGGTATCAATTCTGATTGATCTGATCACCGTTCACCAACAATAATTTCAAAATAGATTCATCCGGCAAGACCCCCAATTTCATCATAAAATTAACAGATATAAAAGAGTGCGTAGCTCCTGAATCAATCAACACAAAAGCAGGTAAACCAGCAATACGGATCATACCTGTGACAATTGCAGAATCTGGGTCAACCTGATCGTGAGTCATAGCAAACACTCTTCCCCTGATAGGATCCTTAGACTGCGGGCAATCCTTGGCGAAATGCCCTGGCTTCTTGCAAAGAAAGCAAGTATTGGTCCCAAGCATGCATTGACCTGAGTGTGACTTCCCACACTTTTGACAGATAGGTGCATTCGCCGGCCTTGGAGCATTGGCGTTCGGCTGATTCTGTCCCTGAGGTCATGCCTGATTGGGGTTTTGGCGCTGCTGCTGCGGTCTCCTCTGAGCTGGGGCTTCGTACGGCCTCTTCTGACTAGACCCTTGTTGTTCTCTCCCTTGGTAACTGGCTCTTTTCGCTTGCGATTCTTTGATAATCTCATTCCCATCTTTTTCTGACAACATAGCCTCATCGACTGCTGCTCGGTACGTTTGTGCCCCACTCAATATGACATCACGACGGATAGTGGCATTCAGTCCCTCCGTGAAATGCTTCAACTCCTCTCCAGCATTACCCGAAATCATGGGCACAAAATACCTCCCCCTTTCAACTTATTCACATACTCAACAATGGACATGCTCCCTTGGCGGAGCTCCAGAAATTCTCTAGCAAGTCTAGTCCTGGTGCTGATAGTGAAATATTTCCCATAGAACACATCTTTGAATCAATTCCAAGTCAACATAGTCATATCCACAGCAGAACGGGCTCCCTGCCACCAAACCCTTGCATCATCACGAAACATAAAGATGGCACACCTCACACGGTCTGCATCAATGAGCTGCATGTAGTTAAAAATGGTCTCCACTAACTGCACCCATTCCTCGGCTACAAAGGGATCAGCCCCTCCTCTGAACTCCTGCGGCCCTAGATCCTTAAACTGTTTAAAGATCGGATTAGTCAGTAGTGGCTGATTGTTGTTCCGTCCTCCCGCTTGTGCTTGGATTAACTGTTGAATCTGCTCCCCTTGGGCTCTACTATGCTCTTGCAACAGAGTCGCCAACCCAGCCAAAAACTGGTTATTCTGATTGTCCTCATTGTTCGGATTCCTACGGTTAGCCATGATCCTGATGTCCATACAGTCCACATGCTTAATTATGTTATTTAAACATAACATCCTAATTAACATGGATAAATATTAATCGCAAAAGCTATCATGCATCTTAAACAATTCATAACATAGAACTTACAGACACGAAGACGAAGCACAGGGTCGTGGCGAGAATTCATGCGTGCCAACAAACCCAGAGCGAACTGCTCTGATACCAAGCTGTAACGTCCCAATTTCTCAATCGAAACGTTACTCAAACATACTTACTTAAAAATTTGGTAAAAATAAAAACTTTGCGGAAGCATCATCTTATTTATTAAAATAGCATATAAAATGTGCACAAAATAAAATAGCATCAAAAAAAATATTTGCCAAAACATGGCCATCAACTAAAAAAAAAATAAAACTTGTTTGCCTCTCATCAAATAAAAAGGTTTAAAACATCTTCCATTCTAAAGCATTCACACTCATGCATTGCCCGTTGGACCGACCCCTGCCTCTTCTTCATGTCCGCCCACATAATCATCAATAAAAGCATCCACATCATCATTACCTGCACCATTCAAGTATAGTGAGTCAAAAGACTCAGCAAGAGCATGCAGAAAAGGATTTTCTAACTTTAAAAGGAAAACATTAACTTAAACTTCCATGCAATAAACATAACTTTAATATAGCCATATCATAAAAATATTTGGGGAGATGAAGTATGAGTAGTATGGTAACCGTCATAACGAGCCATTCATAGTTTCCTGTTGATCAACAAGCCTATGGCATTACGCCCGTAAACTTTCATTCTTTGGATAGCCGCTTCGGAGCTCAACCCGAAGTGCATACCCCGTATAATCACCACAAGACGCATAAATCATCAAAATATTTTCCATGCATCATATCATTCATCTTATCATGTCATTTCATAAATCTCGTACATGCTCATAAAGTTTCTCGTGATGCTACATGCTTAAAATCCGTCAAAACATTTCATGAGAAATTAACTTTCATGAGAAAATCACATAATCATGCAATACATAACTTGACTGATCCACGCGAGGCATTCCATCCGTTTGGGACCTTGAAAACTTTAAAATTCTTCATGAACATTCTTAAAAATAATTAAAAAAACATGAAAGTATCAAAATCATGTTTTAGGACTCAAAAACTTATAAAATGGGGTGGGAAAATCGAGCCTGAGGCGCGGCCGCGCTGTCTCAACAGCGCGGGCGCGCTAGCCCTGCGCGGCCGCGCTGCTTATGTAGTGCGGGCGCGCCACCCGCTCGACTTCATGCGACAAAGCGACGCGGGCTCTCTACTTAGTAGCGCGGGCATGCCGTCTGTGCGCAGAGATTTCGCAGCTTAGGCACGGGCGCGCTGCTCGGCAGTGCGGGCGCTCCGTCGCGGCGTCTGATTCCGAAAACTGATCTTTTCTGCACTTTCTTCAAAACCCACAATGCTTTGGGACGTTTTTCCATCAAAATACCATTCAACAACATCATAATCTAAAAATAACTTGTATCAATACATCAATCATTTCAAAGATGTTGAATTAAAAACCTTCAAAACTCTTTTACCCAAAAATATCTGATCTACTGCATTCAAAACTTTCAAAACTCAATAAACATGAACCGAACACCTCAGGAATGCTTCACGTATCACAATCAAGCAACATACTCATATAAATTTTCAAGAAAACATTCATAGATCATCAATCAAACACCTAGGGTTTTATCTTGAAAATAACTATATTCTTGAATGGGTTTAAAAACAGTAAAAAAAACTTGCCTGGATCGTCTGATTGAGATTATCCTGGACTGCGGAATGATCTAGCCTTGAGAAGCCGAAGAACCCTAGCTTGGAGATCGCAGTGTTTGAGAGAGATTTTGAGAAAGAAGAGTAAGCATTCAAATGAGTGTTCAGAAAACTTCTGAATGCTTTTCTTCTGTGACTAATGGGCTCCAACACGGCTCATTAGTTATACTTAAAATTATTTAAAATTTTTACTCTCTCAATAAAATACTTCTGCATCTACTAACTTTACTTAAAAATATTTTTCTTAACTCGTTTCAAGGCTAGGCTCGTCCCTACGACCCAAAATTAAACCCAACCTAAAACTTTTAAAAAAATAATATAACACATAATTCACATAACAATTAATATTATAAATAACATGCATTAAATTATATAATTAAATCAATTAATCGTGATTAAGCTAGTGGACTTTTTGGACCTTACATACGATATCTTGTTCTCGGGATCCCAACCGAAGTATCGAGTCTCCCTTGATTATCCAATTTGATAATCCCGATTTTTAAGCACATGCATTTCATATTTATTTATCATCATGATTTTGACATATTTATTGGATATTGCATGTTACGTCGCTTTTATTGGGATTTTATTCTCACCGAAGTTATCCGGCTATTGTCTTGTTTTGTATGTGTACTTGACAACAGGTGGGGCAGGAGCTAGTCAGAGTTGACATGGTTAGCTTGGGATCGAATGATAGATGTGAGGCGTCGATTTAGAGTCGAATAATTTTTAGAACTCGGTTATTTATTGAAGCATGCTTTTATTGTTGATTTATAATACTGCATGTGTTTTTATACCCCGATTATTCTTAGAATTGATGTATGTCGAAGAACGAGTTTAAAATTGATTTTTATAGTTGAGCCCGAGATGGTCTCGCTCGAGCAGAATATTTTTCTACCGCTCGAGCGAGGCACTGTTCCTTTAAAAAAAAAAATTTTGGCTCATTTATTTGTCGATGATTGTTTTACTATTTGAAATTAGTTGATTAGAATCGAGGTCCTCACACTGCAAGACAAGCCTTAGATGATATGTATGCTCATCCACACTATGTGAGTACACCAGAATATCATCGATGAATACCACAACGAACTTGTCTAAGTACTCCCTGAACACACGGTTCATCAGATCCATGAATATAGTCGGTGTGTTAGTCAATCCAAGCGGCATCATCAAGAACTCGTAATGCCCGTATCTCGTTCGAAATGTAGTCATGGATATATCCTGATCTCTTACTCGCATCTGATGATAACCCGATCTCAAATAAATCTTGGAGTATACTGAAGTACCCTACAACTGATCGAATAAGTCATCAATAGGAGGCAAATGATACTTATTCTTAATGGTCACGCGGTTCAACTGACGAAAATCGATGCACAGTTGCATAAAACCATCTTTCTTCTTCTAAAAGAGAACAGGAGCTCCCTACGGAGATACACTAGGCCGAATGTACTTATCCAAGAGATCATGCAACTGATTCTTCAACTCGTGCATCTATGACGGATCCAGACAATACGATGCTCTCGAAATAGGTGACGTACATGGAATCAGATCAATGCCAAACTCAACTTCCCGAACAAGAGGGAAACCCGGAATCTCGTTAGGAAAAACATCAGGGAATTCATTAACAACAGGAAAAATTCCTATAACAATGCTCTCAGTTAACAAATCAACTGCATAGATGAGGTAGACTTCTGTAGCGACCCTACCCGGATCCGCTACCCAATCAGAGTTAAGAGCATAATTATACATTCATTAAATAAATCGCTGCGGAAAACTTAAATAAAAACATACCGGCAGAATACAACCGGTTAAACCAATTCGATTTATACAACCAAATCGAATAAATAAACCCTAAAGGCAAAACCTACAGCTAATCCTGCTGTCTTCACTGGACACTGGCTACTCCAAGCTCCTGGTGCTCAATCCTGCACCTACACCTGCCCCGTCGAATGGGGTGTCCAGATACACAAAAAAGACTGGACGTGAGCTCTAAGCTCAATACGAAAGCACTGGGTAAAACATTAAAATATTATGCATGCAAATGATAGGGTATCCATATCTGGGATAACTGTATATAATCGCTCAGTAATGGCGCCTAGGATATGAGTGGTACAACCCGGGGAGCAAACCCTGCGTACACTGCTCATTCCTACAGGGCGTGGACTGTGTCCCCCGATGCTAATCACCCATGACCCGTCAGTCACTGGGCACTAGACATCAACCGTCCAGACAGGGCTGAGCGGCCCTACATGGCTCATCTCACAAGATGGATAGGCACAATATGATATGCACATGCTGCATAATAAATGACATACAAATGCAACATATAAGCATGCAAAACCCGCTGGCTATCTCAATTAGTGCTTACGTACCTTACTACAGGCAGTTCCTAGCAGTCCCACTCTAGGTTCCAAGCCTATATCAGCTCTACAACGCAAATACCCATGCATCAATATTTAAGCTCTAAAAGCCTTAACTAAGCTATTGCATACTCCTAAATAATTTAAGGAGACCATAGCTATACCTGCGTCCGTTGTCAGCCTGCTGATGACAATTGCCTCAAAACTAGGCCACAGCTCCGCCTCGACGCCTGGATCGCTATGCCACTTCCGGATTCCCAATAGGACGCCTAGAACTCCCTAGATCTGAGTTAGAAGGCTTAGGAATCAGAGAGAAGAGAGGGAAAGGTGCACTTGAAAATGAAATTTCGGCCCCTATTTATAGACGGAGTTCGGAGCCTCCGAACCCGGTTCGGAACGTCTGAACATGATCGGATCCTCCAATCCCATCTTCGGATCGTCCGATCGCCCAATATTATGTCAGCCATGATGTCACTTTGCTGATGTTAGTGATGACACGTGCCCTGGTCCCGATCGGAGCGTCCGATCTTACCGACGGAGCTTTCGATCCACTTCGGAGCCTCCGATCCTGAGTTCGGATCCTCCGATCTAGTTCGGAGCCTCCAAGCTTGGTTCGAAGCTTCCGAACCCTCCGGACCTTTGGGACCTTCCCGGCTATTTTGAGTGTCTTGAATTCATTTCTGGACTCCGTTAACCCATTTGGAATTTCTTTAATCATGTTTTATTTAATCTAAACATGTTTACACGATTAATACACTCATTAATCGCTAATTCTGGATACGGGTTACTACATTCTCCCCCCTTTAAAAGATTTTGTCCTCGAAATCTAGGGTAAAACCTCGAGAACGTACAAGAACCCTTGCTCGAGTGTCTGGTCGAAATATCCTCTGACACACTCAGACTGTCGTCGAATTCTCTACAAGCTTCATTAATGCTGAACCGCATTAACATTTTCCCAGCTGAAAATTACTGCGCTACTGGTCGACAATCGAACTTCCTTAGCGCTAGCGTATCGTAATCGTTGGACATCCTCTTGATAGTTATACATACTCGCAATCACTGTGCGCTCATCAAGACTAAGGTAAGCTCCCACCATTACGCTCGATTGGGACATTCCACAGTGCACAGACATATGGAAACACTTCCTATTCCGTCTCGAAACTCGACAGTAATTGCACCTGGTATAACTCAACTCAGAGTCTCTGATAATACCATCAGCTCATACCAATCTCCCAAGGTTGAACATACTGATCCTGGAACTAAATCCCAACGGATTCTCAATAGTCAAATAGCTCCCTTGCCGAACGCATCAGTCTCAGCACTGAACGATCTAAATCGTCGATTCCCTAGTCAATCCTGGAAATACTTTTGCTCGAAGTAACTTGTCACACAATGCGTCTCTGATAGTCGTTTATTGCTACAACACAATATTCTTTGACAAACAGTCTACCTAGATGTGACTCACTGACTCGAAAGAACAAACTTGATCCGTCACGATCTTGCGAAATCTTCGACTCCAAAGACAAACCTCGTTGGCTACTACGTCGATCCTTGCCTATCTCAGTCACTTCAGAGATATCGTACATCACTCGCTGAAAGATTAGTGACACCACCTGCTGGATTTCGAGAACTAGATCTCAGCTAATGTCACGCATCACGATACAACAACTGATGTTTCCTTGCTAATGTCCATTAGCATTTCAAACTACTCGTCGGATCCAAACACAACGGTACACATAGATGTCCTTACTTAACCGAAATGTCCGGTCAACAATCTTTGAAAGAGTGGGTGCCCAGTGAGCCAACTTGTGGCTATGGTCTTTGATGACTCTTTGTAAAAACAATCTTTTGTTTAATGTAATTTACACTTTTATTAATGGCAATGACTTTATATTACTTCATATTGTTATATTGTGATATACTATTGTTGTTTTGATAAAGACCTTGAATATACCATAGTGTATGTAAGATGTGGTAGAACATGGAGATGTCTATCATGAAATACATCTTATAGTCACTGTATATTCTAAACTGTTCCTAGTCGATTGAGCCGTCCGATAATAAGGATAAGGATCGCTCGAGTTTGAGACTAGCATTTGCGATGCAGAGTACCACGTTTCATTGGTAGGGAACATGGAGATGTTCGAAGCATGCAAATGGATATTCATAGGATGAATAATCGAACTACCCTATCCGGACTTTCCAAGTGGTTATCACTTATCGAGTGGATAAAGTCCGCGGTTTTGGTTGTACACCATTAGTCCTTACGACTTGAAACATCATGGAGACTCTATATGCTAGTGCTGTGCTTTGACTCGTTTACCGACTCTATGGGGTCATCAGGTGTCGAGATTGGGTACAGTTACGACACATATAGGAGTCGATGCATTGTTGTCAAGGATTCACCACATACTTGCGAGTGTGGATATCCTATGCGATCTGAGGAGATATTAGTGTGACAAATCTCTGGCCAGAGTACTTGATGTGATTTAAGAAATGGTTTCTTAGTAGCACATGCGATGTCACTAATTTGATCTTCAAGATGTATTGCATAGTTATCGAATCTCGAGCGACTCTCGATATACCAATGGTTGTTGATTTGATCGGGATATATGGATGAAGGGACCGTACTGTACGCTAACCAAAATCTACTGGTTCTTGTAGGCACTATCAGTGATACCTAGGGAATCATGGGGCGATGTTGCTAGGCGCTTTACCATGATTCGTTGGGCAAGTCGGAAAGTGTTGTTCCGAGTCACAAGGAGTTGTGAGCCCACGGCTAGCTGTATCCCTGAACCATTGAGGGTCACACAGTGTAATGGAGTTTTAATCCCCGTTGAGATAGTTAAATTTAAAGAGTTAAATTTAATGAACTAAGGAGTTGGACTTCTTAAATAAGAGTAAGGGAGTAGGATTTCCTAAAATGACATAGGGATGGACATTTTTGGAAACCACTGAATTCGGATTCAGGAAAATTTATTTTGACTTTAAAATGTGCAGAAATGGTTTCTGTGCACATTGGTGAAATCGGTTCATCAATCGGAGTCACGATGAATTTTATATTAATTTTTGAACGAGCGGGCTTTGCTTGTCGGGTCTCAACTTATGACTAATGGGCCCTAAGGTGTTAGTGGCCTGCATTATAAATAAGTTATTGCAGTACAGAAATTAGACACAACAGGTCATAATTTGAGAGACTGGATTTTCGAAAAACCCTAGCCTCCCTCTCATAATTCGGCCGCCCCCTCCCTACTCTGTCAGAGAAAATTCCGGTCTGTGATTTTGAATTGCAGTCAGGAATAACGAATCAGATTCGTTTAATCTCTTCGCAGAAAAACTTCTGATAGATTTTCTAGTGCAATCTATCAGAGGGATTTAAACCTCATTCGTGGACCTGATTGAAGGAGTTCATCAGTTCCTGGGAGATACAAGAAGCGCAGAGAAATCTGTGTGGTGTCCATTAATCTCGCTTCGAGATTGAAGGTAAAATTTAATTAATTGTTATTTGAATTTTACACACACAATAATTTAATCGTTGAATGGTTGATACCCACACCATGGAATTGTTCCATGATAAAATTTTTAAACTTCCGCTGCACCGGGTATCAATCGTGATTGATCTGACCGCCAGTTTTCCAACAATCTTCACTATTGTTGTTCAATGGAAAACTCTCGCAATCAAACAACTGATGTCCATACAAGAACACATTTCTTGTTGGATCTCAACCCAACGGTATACTAAGACATTATCACAAAAGCACTATCCTGGGAGTTACCAATTCCTTCGCTTGTTCCTCCTGTCAAGTTAACATCTAACTCGACCGTACAAGTTAATCATAATTTTTCGGTAGATTAGTCCCTGGCAATCTAGATACCCTAAATCATCCGAATTGTCAAATGCTCTGAGATGGTATACAGTACTCATCCCATAAGCACTACTCGACAAAATACTATCCCAAGTATTTCTTAATTGCTACATCCTGACCAACCCTGATTGGCTCAACCAATCGAATTCGTCGATCTACTTAAGTTTGCATTTATCAGATCAAACCACCACTGATCATCCAACCTACATGGCTCGGTCAATAACCATGACTCAACTGCCACAAAGAACCATTTCCAAACGGTGTCAGATGACAGTACATAAGTAGTTTACTTGGCACAAGTCCTGCGCCTTTCCAGCACTACTAACCGTTGCTTCGTATTCTGAACTTAATCATCCTAACTCTGACAGAGTTAGCCAATAACCACTAGTAGTCACTAGCACAGATCCCATGCCACCTTTAGCACTACTAATCGTTATCTTGTTCACCCAAGGCAAACATCAAGATAAACTAAGCCCATTTCCATCCCATGGAAAATCCTACGCTCAACCTCTGAAAATATCAGACAGTACTTTAGTTCAATCACCGGATTCACTTGCCTCGTTCATTCAGGATGAACATCACGGCTCGTAAAGTCCAAGAAGAATAACTAAAGAATCCCAAAGATTTCCACAATCTTCGAACACTCTCCTGATCATATCCCTTGTTAAGATTGTGCAACAGTTCAAGACTAAGGTAGCTTTTCTCAATAACCCACCTGGACAACCACCAAGGTTTCACGGTCATAGGCCACGCTTCCCCCACATCTCAAATAGTCCTGCACAATAATCAACATCTGATATAATCCAATACTGATGAAGCCAATCATCAAGGATTAGTCCTCATATTCGAGTTTGAAGTCTTAAAACAGTATTCCATCCAGTATCTTGGATAATTCCTATCACAAGGAAATCTAACCACAACTCTGATGACAAACCCTAGTCATTGCTGGTAGAAATCCGTCCACCTACTAGATCCACACGTCTAGCAGTAATCCAAAGGTTAAAACCTATATGCTCAGAGTATGCACTTTGTCAAGAAAATCCCTCCATGACTGGTTCCCATAGCAGAACACTCAAACTATATCTCTGACACACCAGATGATATCAAACCATCGATATCAAACCTGATATCTAATCCAAGGTCATACCTCGTCGTGACTGTCACCAAATCCCTAGACTGAGTAGCCTTTCCACTGCCGAATCCCAAAGCACAAAGGCTCCCAGGTAACACTGGCATAGGGTCGCGCCCCATCACGTCTAGTCATGGTCGTAGTCCACAACTCTTGGCATATACTGGACCTGGTATCCCGATGAAAGCCCATCATCACAAGCCTCAACCTAACAAAGGTCAGACAGCCTGTTCTAAGGAAACAACCTAGAACAAAGTTCAATGTTCTAAACCAAACAATACCCTTATTGCCTCTAGATGAGTCCACTCATCATTGGCACTAACATAGTCCACTGACTAACTAGGTCAATCCTAGAAAAACGCCTAGACTAACCACAAGTCAAACCATCACAGTAGGCCCACTCAAATCCCATGAGCTAAAGCAGTTGAACGCTAATCAACTAAACCTAATTCAAACTTCCGCACAATCATGCAATCATCCACGAATTGCTGGATAAATAAAACATGTATCACTTATTTCAAGTTATGTACAATTTCTTTATTACAAACTCGTGTAATACATATAGTATTCAAAATAAAATGAAATGTACAATCGAACTTGAAATGATACAACCAAAGTATGATGATTCATTACAACTGAAATACTGTTTACAACTACATCAATACAGTATTTAAATCATCGTACTAGTCTTCGTTTCTTGAGCATGAAACTTCTAATCGACACACGCATCGATACAAGCATACTCCCGACCAAGTCTCTCAACATGTCCTCCTACGAAGAACTCTGGAGAAATGGCTCGTGATAGCTAACCAGCTATGCTCTGCGTCAGTGCATGTCAGTCGACCCCTTCTGCTCACGATCTACCATCAGCGTCCTTCTTGTATTCATATCATGCTTTTGAACATGAAGTTTCCCGTGTGCCTACCGAACGCATCGATATTAGCATACCGGCAAAACCATGTACTACATGAGGTTAAAGACCTCACGCTCGAAACCTGTCATGCTTTAGGCACTCGAGGCATTCCCTGGTGAAGGTCTATCTGACAATCTCTCCAACTATGACTGGAGAATCTTCAGAGTAGTGTCATCATGGTATGGGCGATACAGATGCAAGCATCAAGTGCGTCCCATCCAATGCCCTGCCACTGCCTCTGGCATCCGGTAATCGATCCAAAGCTAGGATCCACATTAGTAGAAGTCTTGAAAATTTGGACACGATCCATCACTCCTGTCCGCACTTGTTGAAATCCCATAAGCCAAATCTTCAGAAATCTGTCCGATGATGATAGTCTCTGGGCAAACTAATTGCCGCATCATCACTTCTTCCAAGGTCTCATCCATCCTATAAGGATAACCCAAAGTCTTATTACTATATCCCAAGTCTCTTGAATGCATATGCTCTGATACCAATAAATGTAGCGACCCTACCCGGATCCGCTACCCAATCAGAGTTAAGAGCATAATTAAACATGCATTAAATAAATCGCTGCGGAAAACTTAAATAAAAACATACCGGCAGAATACAACCGGTTAAACCAATTCGATTTATACAACCAAATCGAATAAATAAACCCTAAAGGCAAAACCTACAGCTAATCCTGCTGTCTTCACTGGTCACTGGCTACTCCAAGCTCCTGGTGCTCAATCCTGCACCTACACCTGCCCCGTCGAATAGGGTATCCAGATACACAGAAAAGACTGGACGTGAGCTCTAAGCTCAATACGAAAGCACTGGGTAAAACATACAAATATGATGCATGCAAATGATAGGGTATCCATATCTGGGATAACTGTATATAATTGCTCAGTAATGGCGCCTAGGATATGAGTGGTACAACCCGGGGAGCAAACCCTGCATACACTGCTCATTCCTACAGGACGTGGACTGTGTCCCCCGATGCTAATCACCCATGACCCGTCAGTCACTGGGCACTAGACATCAACCGTCCAGACAGGGCTGAGCGGCCCTACATGGCTCATCTCACAAGAATGATAGGCACAATATGATATGCACATGCTGCATAATAAATGACATACAAATGCAACATATAAGCATGCAAAACCCGCTGGCTATCTCAGTCAGTGCTTATGTACCTTACTACAGGCAGTTCCTAGCAGTCCCACTCTAGGTTTCAAGCCTATATCAGCTCTACAATGCAAATACCCATGCATCAATATTTAAGCTCTAAAAGCCTTAACTAAGCTATTGCATACTCCTAAATAATTTAAGGAGACCATAGCTATACCTGCGTCTGTCGTCAGCTCGCTGATGACAATTGCCTCAAAACTAGGCCACAGCTCCGCCTCGACGCCTGGTTCGCTATGCCACTTCCGGATTCTCAATAGGATGCCTAGAACTCCCTAGATCTGAGTTAGAAGGCTTAGGAATCAGAGAAAATAGAGGGAAAGGTGCACTTGAAAATGAAATTTCGGCCCCCTATTTATAGACGGAGTTCGGAGCCTCCGAACCCAGTTCGGAACGTCCGAACATGATCGGATCCTCCGATCCCATCTTCGGATCGTCCGATCGCCCAATATTACATCAGCCACGACGTCACTTTGCTGACATCAGCGATGACACGTGCCCTGGTCCCGATCGGAGCATTCGATCTTACCGACGGAGCTTCCGATCCACTTCGGAGCCTCCGATCCTGAGTTCGGATCCTCCGATCCAGTTCGGAGCCTCCAAGCTTGGTTCAGAGCTTCCGAACCCTTCGGACCTTCGGGACCTTCCCTGCTATTTTGAGTGTCCTGAATTCATTTCTGGACTTCGTTAACCCATTTGGAATTTCCTTAATCATGTTTTACTTAATCTAAACATGTTTACATGATTAATACACTCATTAATCGCTAATTGTGGATACGGGTTACTACAACTTCTCCGCCAGACTTCAGAGCTCGACAGGCTCTCAAAAAAGATACCAATGGTATCTAGGGCCGCGCTCCCTCACCATAGAAAAACCAGTTAACACCACCGACTGGGTGAAACTGTACTAGTCTCTGGTAACAATCCACTAAATCTTGGTACGTGGTCAAAATATCATTTCCCAAAATTCAATCGAAGTCCTCCATCGCTAATGCCATGAGATTCGCTTTCAGAACATTACCCTCAAACTCTAAGGGACAACAAAGAACTAGGAGTTTAGCCAATGCTGACTGATTAGTCGGGGTTGAAACATAAAGCACTATGTCTAGAGCAATATAAGGTAACTTGTGACGCTTGAAAAAATGTGTGGATATGAAGGAATGAGATGCACCAGTATCAATAAATACAAAAACAGGTATACCGCAAAAAAAAAAAAAAAAACGAACCCGCAATAACCCTCTCATTCTCCTCCACTACATGTTCATGGTTCAGTGCAAACACCTAACTCCCACTAATTTCCCTGATGGCCTCTGCTGCACAGTAGCCTGTGAACCAGAGCCTGAGCCTCCCGCTCCCTCTTCCTGTGGACAATCATTCTTAAGATGACCAATCTCTCCGCAACAAAAACAAGTTCCTGAAATTTTGCGCCACCTGTCCATTGGATGATTCTTTCCACAGTGCTCACACTTGCTTTCTTCCAAAAACGCATCACACCACCAGATACAGAAGAAGAATTAGAAGAAGCAGACTTCTTAAATGTTTGAACACGAGGAACCAAAGAACTCGCGGGTTGAGAAGACTGAAATGACCTAGCACAATTCACGCTTATTTTCTTGCCGACACCGGTTCACCAAAACTTTGTAGGAATTTGTATTATCACACACCGTAACTCGGTAAAAAATCTCCTGATTCAGCCCCTGTAGGAAATGATCGTACTTCGCCTCATAAATGGCGCTAATATGTGAACAATACGGAAGGAGATCAATAAACTTCTACTAGTACTCGTCCACATACAAAGATCTTTGCTTCAAATTAAGCAACTCAATAGCCTTTGCCTGGCGAAGAGCTGGAGGAAAATATAGCTGACGGAACAATCTATAGAAATCTCGCCACCAAACATGACCCTGATCCTGAAGCAATGGTGAGGACACGGACTTCCACCAGTCACGAGCGCTACCCTCTAACAGGAAAGTAAAAACCTCCATCTTTTGATCCTCATAGCAATCGAAGACACGGAAACAACTCTTCATACGCTCAAGCCAGTCCTTTGCTGCCTCAGGCATCTTTCCTCCTATCAAAGGCTTCGGGCCTATCTGCACGAACCTATGCGGCTCAAAATGACTCCTGCCCTCTCGATGGTAACGATGTGCACGGGGATGTCTAGGAGCATCACCATCTCCCCAACGGCCAACACTACCCTGACTCTCCTCGTCTCTATTGGCTATTTGAAAATACAAGCTCATCAAAACCCAAACAGCCAAACTAATTCCCATATTTACCTTAAGCATGCTCTGATACCATAAATGTAAAGACCCTCACCATTATCACCTATTAATTAAAACTTAAGCATGCAATAATTCATAATCAAACATAATCAGATAATTAACAACGGAAACTAAATTAAAGTTATAGCCCAAAATAAACAGATATGAAATCTTAAGTTAGTACAACCATATCGAATAAAATATTTCCAAAAACCAAAACCCCTGAAAATGATACACAAACACTGCGATGGCAAACTTCTCACGCTAACAACCTCGACATCTAGGATCTCCTAGCATCTGTAGTTCTATCAAACCTGAGGTATGATCTGTGGAATAGGGTGTTCAATAATCATAGAAATAAAGGACATGAGAGAACTACGCTTTGTACAAGAGTACAAGTATACAATATTATATGTGCATGAATGCAAGTGTACGAGTTACCAAGACTAGAGGTAAAGAATCTATGATCAATAACTGACTCGGGCCCTAAGTATGTAGCACTCTACATCGTCGCAACAAAAGGTGGCTCACATACCTGATAGTGGATATAGGTGACCTGATCACGAATCTACGTGTCCAACCATCCACTAACAAGATAGGGTGAAAACCCTACTACATGATATTACAAGGATACAAGCTCAAGATGATCATGCATGAAGCATAATAACGTGACATAATATATGCAGATAGAATCATGCCATATAAATAATGCAACACATAATACGTGCATACTCAGTCAGGGTATCTCAAACAGTACTTTCGTACCTAATACTAATAGGAAAGCTACACCAGCTCTATTTTCCAAGCCTATAATCACAAGATTACTATATTACTAAATATCATCTAAAAGTCTTGACTAAGCTAATAGATACTCCCAAAAAATTTATAATTTTTAGGGTTATACCTTCGTTCGTCGTTAATTCATTGTTGTCGAATGCCCCAGGGGAACAATTTCTCTACAAATTCTGGACGCCTCGCCAAGGCCCTGACCCTTGCAGATAGATGGAAAACCCCTAAACTAACTAAGAAATGAGATTTGGGAGAGTGAATTGGAAATTTAAAATGGGCTCCCGAATTCCCTATTTATAGACAGAGTTCGGAAGCTTCGAACTCGCATGCCAGCCACGTTGCAAAAATGCAACGATCGAAAACTCTGAACTCTTCTTTGGAAGCTCCAATCTCCTGTGTGTCATAGAGAGTTGACACCTTGATAATGCGCATGGCCTAAATACGATCGAAAGCTTCGATCGCACTTCGGACATTCCAATCGTGTCGTAGCTTCCAAACACCTTTGCTTCTTTCGATCTCTTTGGACCATCCGATCACTACAGGGCTTGGGATCGGACATTCCGAACCACCCAAACCCAAATAAGCCCATTTACCACTTTTGGACATTTTGGATCCGAATTCTTGGTCCGTTTGACATAATTAGAATCCCTTAATTATGTTTTACTTGTTCCAAACACATTTAGTCAAATTAATCTTATAATATAGAACTGGGATACTACATCTTGTCATGTGTCTTGAACATCTGCTATTTAGATACTAGACTGCCTTCTGCAAATCTTTAACTCATGTTACCTGCATTCACAAAGTTGAATTATTTTGGTACTCATATCTATCTGGGTGCACGAGGGATTAATACTTTTGTCACCTAGATCTATATTAGTCTAACCAACTTGCCAGTCTCTATGTTCCTAAAAGTTTTTGATGATGCAGGTGTTCTAGATCGTGGTGTGTGATGAGCAGTTGACACAAAATGTTGTTTATCGTTTCCTACATCTTTAAATTCCATGTATAGTTTCTAAACAAGTTTTTTGTTTTAGTTTTGGTTCTGATATCCTTTCATATAATTACTTCGAGCTCTACTGACTTTATTAGGAATCCTATCTAGCTTGGCTCTTGTATTCTCAGGAATAAAACCAATACCAAACTTCTTCCCATTCGCCTACTCAACTGGCATTTAAATTGAAGGACTGGTTTTTCATGGATATCACCATGTTCATGTCCTAAACTGGACTTTACAAAGTGTATATACTTATATTTGCACATGTTTAGTTTTGGGAGAGTACTAGATTCACCGATTCAATCATTTTTGCCAAATCCTAGACCACTCTTGTCTCCTACGGATTTTTCCAAATCTTTCATTTATGTCAGAAATTTTGAGGACTTATTCCATTATCTTACCAAATCATTTAAATTTTATTTTCAGCAGTTATATTCAAGTAATTTTTATTCAGCTGCTCATTCTCAATTCTTAGCTTGGCAATATCTGCTTCAAGATTAATTCTCTCAACTGGTTGTTCCCAGTTGGGTTCAGTTGAAATATCTTGCAGATCATTTTTCTTCTCCTAAATTTCCTCGAATGATATGGACAGTTTCTGGTACTCATCTATCATCTCATGAAGTGAAAGAACTAAAAAATCCCGTGTAAATTCTTCAAAACTAAAATCAAATACCTATTTTGTAGTGACCCGCACCGTGATCACCTACTAATCAGATGTAAGGCCCGGGATTATTTAATTTAATCCAAGATTATTTAATTTTAATCCAAGTATATTTAATTTGGGAATATTTAGAGTTTTGATTTAAATTCTAATATTCTTAAATTATTTAGGATTGAAATTGAATTAAAATAAAAGCCGAGGACTGAATTGCAATTTTTGAAGTTTCAAGGTTAAATTACAATTTTATTTGAACATATTTGATTATGAATTGAAGTATCAGCATGTTAACTTGTATTTCTTAAGAGAATTCAGAAAAGTGAACAGAGCACCAAGCCGAGACCTTCTTTTCTCTTTGATTTTCGCTTTTCAAATCATCGTATCTTTTGATCTGATTGTCCGATTTTAATTCCGAAAATAGCGCGGCAATACTTACGACGAGGGCTTCGATTTGTCGTAAGTATTATTGTGTTTCAAATTGTTTCGAAATCGTGTATGTGCAGAGAATCAGAATTCGGTTACCTATTCATGTATTTGAGCTTTCATACATGTATGTGCGGAACCGAATCGAAGCACGAAGATCGGTTGTATTTGATATGATTTCCAGAATGTGTTTTGACTTATATAGATGCTTGTATGCTGATTTTTGATGTTAATATGCTGATATATGTGGTGTATTATTGTTGGATCGAAGTCGATATCGTTTCAGTTACCGATTTTCAGTCGCTATGCCATCGATTGATGATTTTAAGCCGTTTTGATATCTTGTTGCTTGAGCTGAGTTTGATATGATGTTTTGCTGCTATATTGAGCTTATGTTTACCTTGTTTCAGCCTGTCAAGAGAGTGACGACGTCAACAAGTTCGATTTCAAATCGAAGAAAAAGTGAGCTAGGTTGAGGTTGATTTGTTTGTGCAGATTGAATGAAATTTGAGTTGTGAATTCGAATAAAGTTGATATATGAGCTCTTGATATTATATTTCAGATTTGAAGCATTTCAAGAACCGAGAATAAAACGAAAGGTATAAGACGACATCGCAAGCCAGGGATTTGTAACTCAAGAATGAAGCTTCTTGAGTTGTCCCGCCAAAATCACGTACTTGTTTGTTGTTTTGACTTTGTTATGATGTTGTCGATCCATCTCAGGTAGTGGATCTTTGTTTCTATATGATTATGATACGATACGAAATATGAATTGATTCTTATGCCAAGGTCTGAGGCGACCTTATTTTCGAGTCTGATGAGACGATGATAGATGGATATCCATGTCAAGATTGTATACGAATCTTGATGGAAAAGAGTGTGATAGGAATCAATTCTTTATATATGCGTTTACTCTATTCTCGAGTTGAAATGTTTAGAATCGATATGTTTTTATTTAACGCGTATATATGTTGATTATACTGAGATTGTATTCTCACCGGACGTTTCCGGCTGTTGTCTTGTTTTGTATGTGTGCATGACAACAGATGGGGCAAGAGCTGGCCAAAGTCATCGAGGGTAGCTCATGAGAGAGGATAGATATGTGGACTCGGGTTGTGTAGCTGATTTGATGAGTTTATAAGACTAGCAAGCATGTTGGAAACACTTTTATATGTTGTTCTTAAGAAGTTGATGAACACCTTGTATAGTTTCATGCTTTTGTTGGATTTTTAATGGTTGGTTTGATGTATCAACTTGTTATAAACATGTTTAGATCTTGTTCTATGTATGTTTACTTGTTTTGGGACATCATTATGTTGAATTGGAAGGGTTGAAAGGATCAAATTTTGCTGTCAAAAACCAGAGCAAAAGACTGCCCAGAGTTGTGCTCGGTCTGCTCTTTTAAGCAGACCGAGCGCTGCCCATTTTTCCCAACCCGAGAGATGGGTTGGGGGGGGGGCGAACAGTCTGCTCTTTTTGACCGACCCCGCGCACCCCACTTTGAAAAAAAAAATTGTTTGATCTTATTCCTTATTTTTTTAATTAATGATGTTTAATTACAAATTGCCCTAAGATTGAGATTAGCAACCCGAGGCCCCACAACAGATGGTATCAGAGCTGATGTTGCTCTTGGACCTAGATTGAACTGTAGTGAATGAGCGGGGTAGATCGAGTCTTCTATTCTGATTTATTTATTTTTGAAGCATATTTATTATCTGAACTAATTTCCAGCTTTAAGAATTACATGATATCTGTTTATTTGATGTGATGGGAAGCATGTCTTGATTGTGACTGAATCAGAACTAGATCTGGCGTTATTGTGCTAATCAGAGGAGGACTGAAACAGATTTGTTATATTTGAGAATTGAATTGTGTACTAATCTGTTTGATAATCAGATATGCCTCGAAGACCAGTGACTAGACAGACTGGTCCAAATCCGTTGCCAGAACAGGCAGTGATGGAACCGACAGTGCCACAAGCAACTGAAGAACCGAGAGTAGAATCGATAGCGCCACCGATAACAGAAATGCCTAGAACTGAAAAGGGTAGTACTTCAAGAGATATGGGGGATATGACTGCGACTCCGATGGAAACTCTGTTGAAACTCTTTCAGTCGTTTAAACCACCAACGCTGAAAGGAACTGAGAACTCTGTGGAATGTGAGAGTTGGCTCAAGGATATTGAAGAGTTGTTTGAATCCCTTGACTATGCCGACGATCGTTGAGTTAAACTTGTTATACACCAACTCCATGAAGTTGCCAAAGGTTGGTGGATAGAAACACGGAGAGCACTAGATCATCGAGGTACGGTCATTACATGAGCTATTTTTAAAACTGCTTTTTATCAACGCTTCTTCCCAGTGTCTTATCGAAAGGAGAAAGGAGCGAAATTTGCTAGCTTGCAGCAAGAGCAAATGAAAATTGAAGAGTATGTTGCCAAATTTATGAGTCTACTAAAATTTGCTCCCCATATAGCAGACAGTGATGAAGCCCAAGCTAACCAGTTTATTAACGGGTTGAATCCTGATGTTTTTACTCTCGTGAATGTGGGACAACCAAATAACTTTGCCGATGCTCTTGATTGTGAAAAAGGGGCTGAAGCTGGATTGTTGAGACAACGAGGAGCATCATTTGTGCCAGCACCAGTGAGACAAACCCAAGAACAGCCACAGATTCCACCACCACCACAATTTGAAGGACGAGGTTCTAGAAGTGGTAAGAGGAATTTCTTCAAGGGGAAGAGTAAGTAGTTTAAGCGTTCTAGAGGTAGTTCATCAAGTTCGAGTGGATCCAAACCGTTTAAAGCTGGACAGAAGTCTAGTGGTTCTGAGGTGTATTGCACCAAGTGTGGAGGTCGTCATGCCAGCGACCAGTGTCGAGGAGTGTTTGGCAGTTGCCATATTTGAAATCAGACCGGACATTTTGCGAGAGTCTTCCCACAGCGGGGTGTTGGAGGTTCACAAGGTGCAGGATCATCAAGACCAGTGGCTCAATCTGCATCTTCTGTTCATTCGTTCCAACCACATACTCAGCAGCAAGGTAGACGAGGAGTAAGTCAGACTGTGATTCAACCTCCGAGACAGCAAGATAGAGTGTTTGCATTGACTGAGGAGCAGGCACAGACATCACCTGATGATGTGATAGCAGGTAATTGTTCTCTTTGCGGTTATCCTGCTTATGTACTAGTTGATACAGGAGCTTCTCATACCTTTATTTCTGAACAATTTGCGTTATTGCATTCATTACTTGTCGAGTCATTATCTGCTATTGTATCTATTTCCTCACCCTTGGGAAAAGGTATAGTATCCATGAAGTCAGTTAAAAATTGTTCATTGCAGTATGACGATAATGAGATTGAATTAGACTGTATTGTGCTTGGAATATCCGATTTTGATTGTATTATCGGTATAGACATGTTAACCAAGTACAGGGCTACAGTTGATTGTGTTCAGAAGGTTGTACAGTTCAGACCTGAAATGGCTGATGAATGGAGATTTTATGGTAAGGGTTCGAAAGCTCGTATTCCTCTAATATCTGTTCTATCCATGACACGGTTACTACAGAAAGGAGCAGAGGGTTTTCTTGTATATGCAGTGAATGTGATGAAATCTAGCCCGAAATTGGCTGATTTGTCAGTGGTTAGTGAGTTTTCTGATGTCTTTCCTGATGAGATTCCTGGATTGCCACCTTATCGAGAGATAGACTTCAGCATCGAACTGATTCCAGGTACGCAACCTATTTCGAAAGCTCCCTATCGAATGGCACCAGTTGAATTAAAAGAGTTGAAAGAACAGTTGGAGGATCTATTAGCCAAAGGGTACATTAGACCGAGTGTCTCTCCTTGGGGTGCACCGGTACTTTTTGTATGCAAGAAGGACGGATCTATGAGATTGTGCATCGACTACCGACAACTGAACAAAGCAACGGTAAAGAATCGTTATCCTTTACCCCGAATTGATGATTTGTTTGATTAGTTACAGGGTTCGTCGGTATATTCGAAGATTGATTTGAGATCCGGATACCATCAATTGAGGGTAAGAGATGAAGATGTATCGAAAACTGCTTTTCGAACGAGGTATGGTCACTTTGAATTCATTGTAATGCCGTTTGGTTTGACAAATGCTCCAACGGTATTTATTGGTCTCATGAATAGAGTGTTTCAGAAATATCTTAATGATTGCGTTATCATATTTATTGACGACATTCTGATTTATTCAAAGAATTTATGTGATCATGCTGACCACTTAAAAATAGTTTTGAAGACATTGAGAGAGGAGAAACTGTATGCTAAGATATCCAAATGTGAGTTTTGGTTGAGACAGGTGGTCTTTCTTGGTCATATTATATCGGGAGATGGTATTTCAGTTGATCCAGGCAAATTTGAATCAGTGATCAGTTGGCAGAGACCGACATCTGTGCTAGAAATTCGAAGTTTTATGGGCTTACCAAGTTATTACCGTCGATTTATCAAAGACTTCTCGTCTATTGCAAAGCCTATTAATCAACTTACACAGAAGAATGCACCATTTGTTTGGTATGAATCTTGTGAAGTTAGTTTTCTTGAGCTGAAGAAAAGATTGACTACAACACCAGTCTTGACAATCCCTTCAGGTACTGGTGATTTTGTTGTTTATTGCGATGCTTCTCACCAAGGTTTGGGATGTGTTTTGAAGCAGAGGGGACATGTTGTTGCGTATGCCTCACGACAATTGAAACCACATGAAGTCAGATATCCAATTCATGATCTTGAATTGGAAGCTATGGTATTTGCATTGAAGATCTGGCGACATTATCTGTAAGGAGAGAAGTTTGAAATATTTTTTGATCATAAGAGTTTGAAGTATCTATTTTCACAATCTGAACTAAACATGAGACAAAGAAGATGGCTTGATTTATTGAAATACTTCGATTGTGAAATCAAATATTATCCAGGGAAGTCAAATGCAGCAGCAGATGCCCTAAGTAGGAAGGTATGTGCTTTATCCTTGTCTACTATAGGTGTATCCAATTTGATTGAAGATTGTTGTATTTTTGGATATATATTTGAGACAGATAGGAAACCAATGAAAGTATATGCTATCAGTGCTGAGCCTGAATTGTTGATTCGATTTAAAGAAGCACAGAAATCAGACTTCAGTGTTCAGAAATCAATTGAAATGATCAGATCAGGGCATCAATCTGAGTATAAGGTCAGTGCCGATGATGTTTTGTATGTGAATAACCGAATTGTTGTTCCAGATTTTTTGATTTGAAACAACAGATACTAAAAGAAGCTCATAGCAGTAGATTCAGCATTCATCTTGGAGGCATGAAAATGTACAATGATTTGAAGAATCAGTACTTGTGGAAACAAATGAAGTCTGATGTGACTGAATTTGTATCTAAATGTTTGAACTGCCAACAGGTGAAGGCTGAGAGGAAGAATCGTGGAGGTCTATTGCAGAGTTTATCTGTTCCTGAATGGAAATGGGATCACATTTCCATGGATTTAGTAACGAAGTTACCACGATCATCCCGAGGATGTGATGCTATTTGTGTGATCATTGATAGGTTGAAGAAATCTGCATGTTTTATTCCATACCGAATGACTTATCGTCACGATCAAATGGCAGATCTCTATATTCGAGAAGTGATAAGACTGCATGGTGTGCCAAAGTCGATTGTATTTGATCGAGATCCGAGATTCACTTCACACTTTTGGCATAGTCTACAGCAAGCTCTAGGTACGTGCTTACATTTGAGTACTGCTTATCATCCTCAAACTGACGGACAATCTGAACAAACTATTCAGACTCTTGAGGATATGCTTAGAGCTGTAGTACTTGATTTTGGTACTACATGGCAAGATTCCATACCACTTGTGGAGTTTTCTTATAACAACAGTTATCAGACAAGTATAGAAATGGCTCCATTTGAAGCATTGTATGAGAAGAAGTGTCGATCGCCATTGTATTGGGATGATGTGTCAAAGGTGCCTGAATTGGGACCAGATATGATCAGACAGATAACTGAGAAGGTAAAGTTAATACAGCAGAGAATGAGAATGGCGCAGCATAGACAAGCCAGATATTCGAATGTTCGACGACGGCCGCTATCTTTTGAACAGGGGGATAGAGTGTTCTTGAAGATTTCACCATTCAGGGGCACAGTCCGATTTGGCAAGCGAGGAAAGTTATCTCCACGTTTTATCGGTCCGTATGAGATACTCGAGAAGATAGGCAATCTTGCTTATCGACTCGCTCTTCCTACATCTTTATCTGGTATTCATGATGTCTTTCATGTCTCAATGCTTCGAAAGTATCAACCTGACGAGTCTCATATCTTGCAACCTGATGAAGCTGAGTTGGATGAAACTCTTAGCTACTTTGAACAGCCGATTCAGATACTTGATAGGAAGGAAAAACAACTCCGAACGAAGACCATTCCATTGGTGAAAATTCAATGGAGTCGACACGGAGTTGAAGAAGCGACGTGGGAAACTGAAGAAGACATGAGACAACGATTTCCCTATATATTCCACCGATGTGAGTTCTTATTCAGTTTTTAGTTACTCTTTATTCTTATGAGTATACCGACTGCATATCTATATTGTTTATGAATTCGAGGACGAACTCATGTCTTAGTGGGGGAGAAATGTAAGGCCCGGGATTATTTAATTTAATCCGAAATTATTTAATTTTAATCTGAGTATATTTAATTTGGGAATATTTAGAGTTTTGATTTAAATTCTAATATTCTTAAATTATTTAGGATTGAAATTGAATTAAAATAAGGGCCGAGGACTGAATTGCAATTTTTGAAGTTTCAGGGGTTAAATTGCAATTTTATTTGAACATATCTGATTATGAATTGAAGTATCAGCATGTCAACGTGTATTTCTTAAGAGAATTAAGAAAAGTGAACAGAGCACCAAGCTGAGACCTTCTTTTCTCTTTGATTTTCGCTTTTCAAATCATCGTATCTTTTGATCCGGACGCCGTCGGTTGATGATTTTAAGCCGTTTTGATATCTTGTTGCTTGAGCTGAGTTTGATATGATGTTTTGCTGCTATATTGAGCTTATGTTTACCTTGTTTCAGCATGTAAAGATAGTGACGACGTCAACAAGTTTGATTTCAAATCGAAGAAAAAGTGAGTTAGGTTGAGGTTGATTTGTTTGTGCAGATTGAATGAAATTTGAGTTGTGAATTCGAATAAAGTTGACATATGAGCTCTTGATATTATATTTCAGATTTGAAATATTTCAAGAACCGAGAAGAAAACGAAAGGTATAAGACGACATCGCAAGTCAGGGATTTGTAACTCGAGAATGAAGCTTCTTGAGTTGTCCCGCCAAAATCACATACTTGTTTGTTGTTTTGACTTTGTTATGATGTTGTCGATCTATCTCAGGTAGTGGATCTTTGTTTCTATATGATTATAATACGATACGAAATATGAATTGATTCTTATGCCAAGGTCTGAGGCGACCTTATTTTCGAGTCTGATGAGACGATGATAGATGGATATCCATGTCAAGATCGTATACGAATCTTGATGGCAAAGAGTGTGATAGGAATCAATTCTTTATATATGCGTTTACTCTATTCTCGATTTGAAATGTTTAGAGTCGATATGTTTTTATTTAACGCGTATATATGTTGATTATACTGAGATTGTATTCTCACCAGACGTTTCCGGCTATTGTCTTGTTTTGTATGTGTGCATGACAACAGATGGGGCAAGAGCTGGCCAAGGTCATCGAGGGTAGCTCATGAGAGAGGATAGATATGTGGACTCGGGTTGTGTAGTTGATTTGATGAGTTTATAAGACTAGCAAGCATGTTGGAAAAACTTTTATATGTTGTTCTTAAGAAGTTGATGAACACCTTGTATAGTTTCATGCTTTTGTTGGATTTCTTGTGACGCCTAAAATCCAATCTAATAAATCGCTTGCATTAAATTTAATAAATATTAGGATTTTTTTATTTTTAAGTTTAATTGATTTAAATTATTTATCAGGATTATGTGCTATTAAAATATTTTATTATTTGTATAAATGATTTTATTTTACTAATTATTTAATTAATGTTTTTAATTGTTTAAGTTTATCTGTCTAAATGATATTATTGTGCAATTTAAATTGTGTTAATATTTTAAAAGTTTAGGTTTTTCTTATTAAAATGATTTTTTGATTTTAATGGTTTAGTTTATTTTATTAAATGATTTTAATTGTTTAGCTTATTTGGTTAAATATTTTCGAGTGTCCAATTTATTTATTTTAAATAGCCTAAGTTTAGCGGTTACTTATTTTAAATTATTTTAAGTTATTTTAGATGCTAGTTATTTATTTAAATCCTTATTAATTGTCCAAATCATTTTAAAGGTTTTTAATTCCGATTGTGTGTTTATTTAAATTGATTTTAAATGTTAGTCTAGCCTGTTTAAATTATTTTTATCGCTCTGCTTGTTGTTTAAATATTTTACTCGTTGTCGTGACATCGAAATATTTAAAGAGTTTAATTCTTGATTTTTCAAGCTTGTGTTTTATTTAGTGCGATTTAATTTTTTTAGCCCTAATCGCTTTTATGGTTTAGCACTTTTTAAAAGTGTGTAACACTTTTTTCTAAAATGCATACACTCACATTTCCTATAGTTACACCTACACTTATGCACTTGGACCCAAAATTTGAACCCTAGCCTCCAACACTTTACACTTCATTTTCACCCTAAGTTCACGCACCCACTCACACACACAAGAACTTCACGATTTTATTTTTCCCTGTTCTTCCCATGGAGGCATCGGCTTCACTCTCCATCTTCTCTTAGCATCTCCATCTTCAACTCTTCTCCGGTGGATCGCTCCTAGCTAGCTGGACGAGCTGATTTCATTATTTCTGGAGCTCGATTTCAGCTCATTTCCAGCTCGGTTCCAACACAGATTTCCCAAGCTCCGATCGACCGCTGCAGCCCCTGCTTTTATTTTCGATTCTTGTTCTTAGCTAGGCAAGGATAATGGCTTTTTCTTCCCCATATTTATTATAATAGTTATATGTTACATTTTTTTGGTGAAAGTTTGAAGCTCATTACTCGATACCTGCCCTGTTCGAGAATGCCTTCTTCTTCGTTTGATTTTCCAAAAAATTATGCATTTTACTTGGCTTATTTGCTACTATGATTTATGGGTTTCTGTTTTTCATTTGAGTTGGTCAATGTCCATAAGCATGAGATTGAAATGTCCAGAAGTACATAGCATATGTTCGAGCAGTTTTTTTCCAGAAATTTCATAAGCTTGTGATCGATCATATTTACTGGTTTTTCATAGCATGTGTTGTTGTTTAAGTCATTTCCAGAATTTTGGTAGCCTTGGTTCGATTTTTCCCAGCTTTCCCCTTGGCTTGTGGTGTTCGAAGTTTTCTGATTTTATTTATTACATTGTGTTCGAACCATTTCCAGATCTTTGACTTCATGATATGTGACCGAATACTCGGATTTTGTTGCTTGTGGTTCGATTCAAATATTTCCAGATTATGCATATGTTTTCAGATTCGAGCACTTGGTGTTTGTTGTGTCGATTCGGATGGTGATGTAGGGGCTACCATGGATGATATGTAGTTCACATGGTAGCGTTAGGATGTGTGAAGTTCGGAATGGGAGTTGGTTTGGAGGAAAAAATTTGAATGGCCTAGAGATAGAGGACTCGGTTTGGGTTGGTACATGGGGCTGTGTTTGGGCTGGTCATGCTGAGTTTCAAGGCATGTTTGGGTGAGCTTAAACATTGTTTTTGGGCTAGGATAGTGGCTGGATTTGTAGTCATTTACCAATGGGTGTTGGTTGAGTTTGTAAATGAGGCATGAGCAGATTTGTGAGAGTGAGTGGGCTGTCCGGAAGCCATTTTAAAACAGGGTCTAAACTCGGGTTTTTGGTTAAGGGCTCGGGTTCGAAAATGTTCTAGGATGTTGGGAATATGTTGGTTCAAGCGGGAATCAATTCGGTTAAGTTTGGGTCGAGTTTAGATTTTTAGTTGATAAGAAGCAGAAATGTATTCGAGAATAGGGGGCTGCTGCCCGGAATTTGGTTTTTTGTAAGATGATAGCTTAGGAGATAAATTCCAAGGATGATTTCTCTATTTATTTCTAAGTGTCATGGAGTCGTGATTTCAAGCGGAATCCTTTTTGAATAAGAATCGATCAAGCTACTAATTTTACGGGTAAACCGCTTCCATTTGGTCTTAAGTACAATTTATGGATTTAGTGTTCCCATCTTTTGGTTGTTTCCTAAATCACCATCCCGGTCATTCTTGTGTGAGTCATATGCATGATTATCGATCAACATTTACATGTACATCATATTTACATATGCATGCTAAGTCTCATATTTATGAATGAAAGAAAGTATTTTACGAACAAAGTGAGATGATTGTGACTACAGTAACATTCATGTGTTTGGACGGGCTAGGAGACGTCTTAGCTTTCCTTACCTAAATTCATGTGTATGGACGGGCTAGGAGAAATCTTGGCTTCCCATACCAACCATAGGACAAGACGGGTTGGGTGTTATCCTGACTTCCTTGCGGCATAGTGCACTGCAGCCATGATCATGATCGAAACCCACAAAGTCACAATTCATGAATCTAAGTTCACAGTTTCAGTTCACGTCATTTATATACATGTTCAGCTCAGTATATTCAGTTTCATTGTCAATGTTTGACTTATCCATGCATATGTTACATTCATATTCATGTCATTTATTCAGAAATAATCTTTTTTTTTTTAAGTTTAAGGGCACAAAGTATTTTATTACAAGTTATTTTCAATATGACTGTGCTTGTATTTATGTAGTACTCGTTATCCCTCCATATTCTTGCTGAGTCTTTTAGACTCACTACACTTATTTGTTTTTAGGCAGGTATAAGTCATCATCAAGATCGAGGGGCAAGACTATCGAGTAGACTGCGATGCAGGCACGACACATCCCTCCGACCTATGCTCGTCTTCCGCATAGTTACTCGAATTAATATGTTATGAAGCATTTATTTTGCTTATTTGACAAACGTATGCGTAATGTTTTGATAGAATTGTTTTTAGGCATGTAAACATTAGATTTTCAAACTTTTGGATATTTTATATGCTGAATCTCTTTATTAGGTTCTCGTTCTTGTCTCGGTCTAGTTTTCTTGTGTCTTCGGTTGTTTATTTCTTTCATTTTATTTTGTTTGCTGTATGTAGCAGGCGGGTTTTCACTTAAACAAATAGGTCATGCCGAAATTTTAATAAAAAATTTTAAAAATTTCTAAAACATGTATTTTATTTAGTTATTATTTAAAGCTGAGTTAGGGTCGTTTCAGTTGGTTTCAGAGCATGGTTTTGGTTGGGTTGTGCCTACTGCCGGTTGCGAGAAACTCGAGAAGTCTCGCCTCAAAGTCTGTAAGTTTTTTTAAAAATTTATATGTTAGTCATGCTTGATTGAATACTTTAAATGTTTTGATGTCATCCTTTTTAGAATATTTTTAAAACTTGATGCTTAATTTGTTTAAGTGCGTAGTTTAGTGTTTATTTTAATTTAAAAATTTGTTTTAGTTGTTTAAAGTGTATTATTTGACTGTTTATTTTTATAGCATGCGGTCCCAAGTTAAATGGAGTTGGTGTACCAATATTCCTTCAAGTTTTGGGTAGTACTTGGTTGTTGTTTGAGTTATTAGGTAGTGTTAATAACTTTATGAGATTGTAGGAGCTTGATGAAAATTATTAAACATGCGTATTAGGAGATAATAGTCGTTGTGTCCTTGTTGTCATTTATTCTCTTATGGATGAAATTTAGTCGGATAAAACAAAGTGTATAGGTTTCTTGGGAATTTCTAGGTGTGTGTTTAGTCAGTTAAGTTTATGAATCGAACTCGTGTGAAGACTTGAGATACAAACTTGGTTTTATATTATTATAGATAGTTGAGTTTTCCTTGTTTATTTGGACAAGTATGATTTTGAGGAATTAGTGAGTCGGTTACTATAAGCCTTTCAATTTTGTGAACCATTATTTCGATCATTAATTTCCTTATTTTTCAATTGTGCTTGTATCCATTGCAACATATACTTCTGAGTATCTGAAATTTATTTGCACATCCTTTGTTCATTTATGAATTCGTATGACATCAGGCAACGTTGTATTCAGCTACTTTGGCATTGGTTGAACTTCTTAATAAAGTCCTGCTTATATTCCACACTTCTTGAAATTTTTCCTTCGGTTATAGAGCCACATGTTGATGTGAGTAAGATTCAGTTTTTCTTCTTGGTAATCTACTCATGTTGTGTGGCTGACATCTGATTTTATTTTGAGACCGTTTTTTTCCCTAATTATTGACTTGTGTGGACTTCTCTCGGCTGAAGTCACATCGATTGCTCTTAATTATGCCTTGCTTGTTTCAGCATGATTTCATTACTCATGGATGAATAATCACGAGATTTGTATCTTGTTTGGCTCATATTCATTATTAATGGAGCCTCCAGTATTATTCATTCCCCCTAGAATTGAATTATGAGTGACTTGTTTTCACTTAGCTAATGTTTTATTTTCAGCTCATTTGTTTGTAATTTTTGCATTATTTCATTTCGTATTAAGCAACATTACTTGTGTATTGATCCATCATGTTGAATTATTTGGGTGGATCATAGTTTCAAATTATCATTTCTATTCTGGTGTAGAGAATCGACTCATAACCGCTTATTAAGTGTTTAGACCATTGGGAATTTAGTATTAATACTAGATGAAATCCTAAGTTATTGTTGTGATCCGAGGAATGACGACTACCAGCTATATCTAGTTTTAGCGAGAAGACTTCTGGTTAGTGAATTAATTGAATGAGTGTTTCAATTTTTAATATGATCGTTAAGAGTAAACAAATGATTTTTGGTAAGCTGAATGAGTGAACAGTTGTGAGATAGAAAATAAAGTTGTCCCTAGAGACTTTAGGGTACTTTACATTTGAATTCTAAGATTTTGTGAATGTCAACCGGTAAGACTATTGCACCAACTATGGGAACATAATGACGAATAGAATATTCAAGCAATTTTCCGGATAAGCTGTAGATTTATTTACCGGTGAAATGCTAGGGTATTTGAGGAACAATGAGAAAGCATATTCAATCGAATTTCAAACTCTTTGAGGTGTCCAATTTCATACTAAGTTTTTGAAATATGAATTCAGGTTGTACATAAAATAATTTGGGAATTTTTGGATTTTCAGACTTGCTGCCAAGTTGGACTAAGGATTTGAAATATGTCTTCAGGCGATATGTAGGAATTGTTTGGTACTTAGAGAACCATTTAATCCAATAAGTGGATAATAGCTCGTAGTATATTTTGACTTGAAGTGTAATTATGGATTCTTTAGTTGTTGCATCTGCGATTGGGCATAGTCCAGAATCATTAAGCGTAGCATTGCTAATAAGTGGCGTAGACCTTTAGAATTTCTAAATGGTTGTTAGGTTGTTCTTGAAGGTATCATTGTTCCGTAGTACTATTGACTTGGGTATATATATAGGGAAATTAACTCTTTATGTCGGTCCTTATGCAAATATTGAGGAGATTGATAATTTGTTTTATCGCTTGGGTATGTCGCAGAGTTGTGAGCGGTACATGATGTGTTTCATGTGGCGATGTTGTGGAAGTATGGGTCATATCCATCTTGTATCTTGAAGACAGTTAAGGTATAATTGTATTGTTCCCTTAGCTATTTTATTTAGGAAAGTTTAGTGTTTATTTGTTAAGTATTTTGGGAACTTGTGAAGTTCTCAAGAGCTCAAGTTCTAGATTATATGCGTTAAGTTTAACTTGTGAATAGACATTAAGCATACTTTCGTTGTTAGGAAGCCTTTTAAGTTATGAGTAAGGTCGACATAAATTATTTATTGGTTTTACGAATATTAATAATTTAAGTTGCGATCCAGAATTTAAGGTTATCGAACTAAGGCAGGCATCAAATATTTTAGGAGTTTAGGTGGCGAATTAAAAACTCTTACAGCCACATGAGAACAGCGATTAGAAATTTCTCTTAGGATATAATCATTTGGAGATAAATAGGAACATGCAAACTTATTTTGCAGTGGGAGTTAGTTAGCTCCTTGCTTGGTGGGTGTTGATAAGCATTCAGAGTGCGCAACGAAAGTTGATTTGGGCCAACTCATGTGGGTGCAAAGTTGAGATTTTAGTGTTGATCTGGTCTAAGGTATTCGAACCTAGTTAGTAAGTCCTGAATTTCGAGGACGAAATTCCATTTAAGGGGGAAGGAATTGTGACGCCTAAAATCCAATCTACTAAATCGCTTGCATTAAATTTAATAAATATTAGGATTTTTTTTATTTTTATGTTTAATTGATTTAAATTCTTTATCTGGATTATGTGCTATTAAAAAATTTTATTATTTGTTCAAATGATTTTATTTTACTATGTATTTAATTAATGTTTTTAATTGTTTAAGTTTATCTGTCTAAATAATTTTATCGTGCAATTTAAATTGTGTTAATATTTTAAAGGTTTAGGTTTTGCTTATTAAAATGATTTTTTGATTTTAATGGTTTAGTTTATGCTTTTAAATGATTTTAATGGTTTAGCTTATTTGGTTAAATATTTTCGAGTGTCCAATTTATTTATTTTAAATATCCTAAGTTTAGCAGTTAGTTATTTTAAATTATTTTAATTTATTTTAGATGCCTAGTTTATTTATTTAAATCCTTATTTATTCTCCAAATCATTTTAAAGGTTTTTAATTCCGCTTGTGTGTTTATTTAAATTGATTTTAAACGTTAGTCTAGCCTGTTTAAATTATATTTATCGCTCTGCTTATTATTTAAATATTTTACTCGTTTTCGTGACATCGAAATATTTAAAGATTTTAATTCTTGATTTTTCAAGCTTGTGTTTTATTTAGTGCGATTTAATTTTTTAACCCTAATCGCTTTTATGGTTTAACACTTTTTAAAAGTGTATAGCACTTTTTCCTAAAATGCATACACTCACATTTCCTATAGTTACACCTACACTTATGCACTTGGAACCAAAAGTTGAACCCTAGCCTCCAACACATTACCCTTCATCTTCACCCTAAGTTCACGCACCCACTCACACACACACAAGAACTTCACGATTTTCTTTTTCCCTGTTCTTCCCATGGAGGCATCGGCTTCACTCTCCATCTTCTCTTAGCATCTCCATCTTCAACTCGATTTCAGCTCATTTCCAGCTCGGTTCCAACACACATTTCCCAAGCTCCGATCGACCGCTGCAGCCCCTGCTTTTCTTTTCGATTTTTGTTCTTAGCTAGGCAAGGATAATGGATTTTTCTTCCCCATATGTAGTATAATAGTTATATGTTGCATTTTTTTGGTGAAAGTTTGAAGCTCATTACTCGATCCCTGCCCTGTTCGAGAATGCCTTCTTCTTCGTTTGATTTTCCAGAAAATTTTGCATTTTACTTGGCTTAGTTGCTACTATGATTTATGGGTTTCTGTTTTGCATTTGAGTTGGTCGATGTCCATAAGCATGAGATTGAAATGTCCAGAAGTACGTAGCATATATTCGAGCAGGTTTTTTCCAGAAATTTCATAAGCTTGTGATCGATCATATTTACTGGTTTTTCATAGCATGTGTTGTTGTTTAAGTCATTTCCAGAATTTTGGTAGCCTTGGTTCGATTTTTCCCAGCTTTCCCCTTGGCTTGTGGTGTTCGAAGTTTTCTGATTTTATTTATTACATTGTGTTCGAACCATTTCCAGATCTTTGACTTCATGATATGTGACCGAATTCTCGGATTTTGTTGCTTGTGGTTCGATTCAAATATTTCCAGATTATGCATATGTTTTCGGATTTGAGCACTTGGTGTTTGTTGTGTCGATTCGGATGGTGATGTAGGGGCTACCATGGATGATATGTAGTTCACATGGGAGCGTTAGGATGTGTGAAGTTCGGAATGGGAGTTGGTTTGCAGGAAAAAATTTGAATGGCCTAGAGATAGAGGACTCGGTTTGGGTTGGTACATGGGGCTGTGTTTGGGCTGGTCATGCTGAGTTTCAAGGCAAGTTTGGGTGAGCTTGAACATTGTTTTTGGGCTAGGATAGTGGCTGGAGTTGTAGTCATTTACCAATGGGTGTTGGTTGAGTTTGTAAATGAGGCATGAGCAGATTTGTGAGAGTGAGTGGGCTGTCTGGAAGCAGTTTTAAAACAGGGTATAAACTCGGGTTTTTGGTTAAGGGCTCGGGTTCGGAAATGGTCTAGGATGTTGGGAATATTTGGTTTAAGCGGGAATCAATTCGGTTAAGTTTGGGTCGAGTTTAGATTTTTAGTTGATAAGAAGCAGAAATGTCTTCGAGAATAGGGGGCTGCTGTCCGGAATTTTTTTTTTTGTAAGATGATAGCTTAGGAGATAAATTCTGAGGATGATTTCTGTACCTAGTTCCAAGTGTCATGGAGTCGTGGTTTCAAGCGGAATCCTTTTTGAATAAGAATCGATCAAGCTACTAATTTTACGGGTAAACCGCTTCCATTTGGTCTTAAGTACAATTTATGGATTTAGTGTTCCCATCTTTTGGTTGTTTCTTAAATCACCATCCCGGTCATTCTTGTGTGAGTCATATGCATGATTATCGATCAACATTTACATGTACATCATATTTACATATGCATGCTAAGTCTCATATTTATGAATGAAAGAAAGTATTTTACAAACGAAGTGAGATGATTGTGACTACAGTAACATTCATGTGTTTGAACGGGCTGGAAGACGTCTTAGCTTCCCTTACCGAAATTCGTGTGTGTGGACGGGCTATGAGAATCTTGGCTTCCCATACCAACCATAGGGCAAGACGGGTTGGGTGTTATCCTGACTTCCTTGCGGCATAGTGCACTGCAACCATGATCATGATCGAAACCCACAGAGTCACAATTCATGGATCTAAGTTCACAGTTTCAGTTCAAGTCATTTATATACATGTTCAGCTCAGTATATTCAGTTTCATTGTCAATGTTTGACTTAGCCATGCATATGTTACATTCATATTCATGTCATTTATTCAGAAATAATCTTTTTTTTTAGTTTAAGGGCAAAAAGTATTTTATTACAAGTTATTTTCAATATGTCTGTGCTTGTATTTATGTAGTACTCGTTATCCCTCCATATTCTTGTTGAGTCTTTTAGACTCACTACACTTATTTGTTTTCAGGCAGGTATAAGTCATCATTAAGATCGAGGGGCAAGACTATCGAGTGGACTGCGATGCGGGCACGACACATCCCTCTGACCTATGCTCGTCTTCCGCATAGTTACTTGAATTAATATGTTATGAAGCATTTATTTTGCTTATTTGACAAATGTATGCGTAATGTTTTGATAGAATTGTTTTTGGGCATGTAAACATTAGATTTTCTAACTTTTGGATATTTTATATGCCGAATCTCTTTATTGGGATCTCGTTCTTGTCTCGGTCTAGTTTGCTTGTGTCGTCGGTTGTTTATTTATTTCATTTTATTTTGTTTGCTGTCTGTAGCAGGCGGGTTTTCACTTAAACAAATAGGTCATGCCGAAATTTTAATAAAAATTTTTAAAAATTTCTAAAACCCGTATTTTATTTAGTTATTATTTAAAGCTGAGTTAGGGTCATTTCAGTTGGTATCAGAGCATGGTTTTGGTTTGGGTTGTGCCTAATGCCGGTTTCAAGAAACTCGAGAAGTCTCGCTTCAAAGTCTGTAAGTTTTTTTAAAAATTTATATGTTAGTCATGCTTGATTGAATACTTTAAATGTTTTGAAGTCATCATTTTTAGAATATTTTTAAAACTAGATGTTTAATTTGTTTAAGTGCGTAGTTTAGTGTTTATTTTCATTTAAAAATTTGTTTTAGTTGTTTAAAGTGTACTATTTGACTGTTTATTTTTATAGCATGCGGTCCCAAGTTAAACGGAGTTGGTGTACTAATATTCTTTCAAGTTTTGGGCAGTACTTGGTTGTTGTTTGAGTTATTAGGTAGTGTTAATAACTTTATGAGATTGTAGGAGTTTGATGGAAAATATTAAACATGCGTATTAGGAGATAATAGTCGTTGTGTCCTTGTTGTCATTTATTCTCTTATGGATGAAATTTAGTCGGATAAAACAAAGTGTATAGGTTGCTTGGGAATTTCTAGGTGTGTGTTTAGTCAGTTAAGTTTATGAATCGAACTCGTGTGAAGACTTGGGATATGAACTTGGTTTTATATTATTATAGATAGTTGAGTTTTCCTTGTTTATTTGGACAAGTATGATTTTGAGGAATTAGTGAGTCGGTTACTATAAGCCTTTCAATTTTGTGAACCATTATTTCGATCATTAATTTTCTTATTTTTCAATTGTGCTTGTATCCATTGCAACATATACTTCTGAGTATCTGAAATTTATTTGCACATCCTTTGTTCATTTATGAATTCGTATGACATCGGGCAACGTTGTATTCAGCTACTTTGGCATTGGTTGAACTTCTTAATAAAGTCCTGCTTATATTCCACACTTCTTGAAATTTTTCCTTCGGTTATAGAGCCACATGTTGATGTGAGTAAGATTCAGTTTTTCTTCTTGGTAATCTACTCATGTTGTGTGGCTGACATTTGATTTTATTTTGAGACCGTTGTTTTCCCTGATTATTGACTTGTGTGGACTTCTCTCGACTGAAGTCACACCGATTGCTCTTAATTATGCCTTGATTGTTTGAGCATGATTTCATTACTCATGGATAAATAATCACGAGATTTGTATCTTGTTTGGCTCATATTCATTATTCATGGAGCCTCCAGTATTATTCATTTCCCCTAGAATTGAATTATGAGTGAGATATTTTCACTTAGCTAAAGTTTTATTTTCAGCTCGTTTGTTTGTAATTCTTGCATTATTTCATTTTGTATTAAGCAGCAGTACTTGTGTATTTGTTTCCTTTCCTGATCCATCATGTTGAATTATTTGGGTGGATCATAGTTTCAAATTATCATTTCTATTCTGGTGTAGAGAATCGACTCATAACCGCTTATTAAGTGTTTAGACCGTTGGGAGTTTAGTATTAATACTAGATGAAATCCTAAGTTATTGTTGTGATCCGAGAAATGACGACTACCAGCCATATCTAGTTTTAGCGAGAAGACTTCTGGTTAGTGAATTAATTGAATGAGTGTTTCAATTTTTAATATGATCGTTAAGAGTAAACAAATGATTTTTGGTAAGCTGAATGAGTGAACAGTTGCGAGATAGGAAATAAAGTTGTCCCTAGAGACTTTAGGGTACTTTACATTTGAATTCTAGATTTTGTGAATGTCAACCGGTAAGGCTATTGCACCAACTATGGGAACATAATGACGAATAGAATATTCAGGCAATTTTTCGGATAAGCTGTAGATTTATTTACCGGTGAAATGCTAGGGTATTTGAGGAACAATGAGAAAGCATATTCAATCGAATTACAAACTCTTTGAGGTGTCCAATTTCATACTAAGTTTTTGAAATATGAATTCAGGTTGTACATAAAATAATTTGGGAATTTTTGGATTTTCAGACTTGCTGCCAAGTTGGACTAGGGATTTGAAATATGTCTTCAGGCGATATGTAGGAATTGTTTGGTACTTAGAGAACCATTTAATCCAATAAGTGGATAATAGCTCGTAGTATATTTTGACTTGAAGTGTAATTATGGATTCCTTAGTTGTTGCATCTGGGATTGGGCATAGTCCAGGATCATTAAGCGTAGCACTGCTAATAAGTGGCGTAGACCTTTAGAATTTCTAAATGGTTGTTAGGTTGTTCTTGAAGGTATCATTGTTCCGTAGTACTATTGACTTGGGTATATATAGGGAAATTAACTCTTTATGTCGGTCCTTATGCGAATGTTGAGTAGATTGATAATTTGTTTTATCGCTTGGGTATGTCGCAGAGTTGTTAGCGGTACATGATGGGTTTTATGTGGCGATGTTGTGGAAGTATGGGTCATATACATCTTGTACCTTGAAGGCAGTTAAGGTAAAATTGTATAGTTCCCTTAGCTATTCTATTTAGGAAAGTTTAGTGTTGAGTTGCTAAGTATTTTGGGAACTTGTGGAGTTCTCAAGAGCTCAAGTTCTAGATTATATGAGTTAAGTTTAACTGGTGAATAGACATTAAGCATACTTTCGTTGTTAGGAGGAAGCCTTTTAAGTTATGAGTAAGTTCGACATAAATTATTTATTGGTTTTACGGATATTTAATGATTTAAGTTGCAATCCAGAATTTAAGGTTATCAAACTAAGGCAGACATCAAATATTTTAGGAGTTTAGGTGGCGAATTAAAAACTCTTACAGTCACATGAGAACAGTGATTAAAAATTTCTCTTAGGATACAATCATTTGGGGATAAATAGGAACATGCAAACTTATTTTGCAGTGGGAGTTAGTTAGCTCCTTGCTTTGTGGGTGTTGATAAGCATTCAGAGTGCGCAACGAAAGTTGATTTGGGCCAACTCATGTGGGTGCAAAGTTGAGATTTTAGTGTTGATCTGGTCTAAGGTATTCGAACCTAGTTAGTAAGTCTTGAATTTCGAGGACGAAATTCCATTTATGGGGGGAAGGAATTGTGACGTCTAAAATCCAATCTACTAAATCGTTTGCATTAAATTTAATAAATATTAGGATTTTTTTTATTTTTAAGTTTAATTGATTTAAATTCTTTATCTGGATTATGTGCTATTAAAATATTTTATTATTTGTTAAAATGATGTTATTTTACTAATTATTTAATTAATGTTTTTAATTGTTTAAGTTTATCTCTCTAAATGATTTTATTGTGCAATTTAAATTGTGTTAATATTTTAAAGGTTTAGGTTTTGATTATTAAAATGATTTTTTGATTTTAATGGTTTAGTTTATTCTTTTAAATGATTTTAATGGTTTAGCTTATTTGGTTAAATATTTTCGAGTGTCCGATTTATTTATTTTAAATAGCCTAAGTTTAGAGTTTAGTTATTTTAAACTATTTTAAGTTATTTTAGATGCCTAGTTTATTTATTTAAATCCTTAATTATTGTCCAAATCATTTTAAAGGTTTTTAATTCCGCTTGTGTGTTTATTTAAATTGATTTTAAACGTTAGTCTAGCCTGTTTAAATTATTTTTATCGCTCTGCTTGTTGTTTAAATATTTTACTCGTTGTCGTGACATCAAAATATTTAAAGATTTTAATTTTTGATTTTTCAAGCTTGTGTTTTATTTAGTGCGATTTAATTTTTTAGCCCTAATCGCTTTTATGGTTTAGCACTTTTTAAAAGTGTGTAGCACTTTTTCCTAAAATGCATACGCTCACATTTTCTATAGTTACACCTACACGCACTCACACACACAAGAACTTCACGATTTTCTTTTTCCATGTTCTTCCCATGGAGGCATCGACTTCACTCTCCATCTTCTCTTAGCATCTCCATCTTCAACTCTTCTCCGGTGGATCTCTCCTAGCTAGCTGGACGAGCTGATTTCCTTATTTTTGGAGCTCGATTTCAGCTCATTTCCAGCTCGGTTCCAACACAGATTTCCCAAGCTCCGATTCTTGTTCTTAGCTAGGCAAGGATAATGGCTTTTTCTTCCCCATATGTATTATAATAGTTATATGTTGCATTTTTTTGGTGAAAGTTTGAAGCTCATTACTCGATCCCTGCCCTGTTCGAGAATGCCTTCTTCTTCGTTTGATTTTCTAGAAAATTATGCATTTTACTTGGCTTAGTTGCTACTATGATTTATGGGTTTCTGTTTTGTATTTGAGTTGGTCGATGTCCATAAGCATGAGATTGAAATGTCCAGAAGTACATAGCATATGTTCGAGCAGTTTTTTTCCAGAAATTTCATAAGCTTGTGATCGATCATATTTACTGGATTTTCAAAGCATGTGTTGTTGTTTAAGTCATTTCCAGAATTTTGGTAGCCTTGGTTCGATTTTTCCCAGCTTTCCCCTTGGCTTGTGGTGTTCGAAGTTTTCTGATTTTATTTATTACATTGTGTTCGAACCATTTCCAGATCTTTGAATTCATGATATGTGACCGAATTCTCCAATTTTGTTGCTTGTGGTTCGATTCAAATATTTCCAGATTATGCATATGTTTTCGGATTCGAGCACTTGGTGTTTGTTGTGTCGATTCGGATGGTGATGTAGGGGCTACCATGGATGATATGTAGTTCACATGGTAGCGTTAGGATGTGTGAAGTTCGGAATGGGAGTTGGTTTGGAGGAAAAAATTCGAATGGCCTAGAGATAGAGGACTCGGTTTGGGTTGGTACATGGGGCTGTGTTTGGGCTGGTCATACTGAGTTTCAAGGCAAGTTTGGGTGAGCTTAAACATTGTTTTTGGGCTAGGATAGTGGCTGGAGTTGTAGTCATTTACCAATGGGTGTTGGTTGAGTTTGTAAATGAGGCATGAGCAGATTTGTGAGATGAGTGGGCTGTCCGGAAGCCGTTTTAAAACAGGGTCTAAACTCGGGTTTTTGGTTAAGGGCTCGGGTTCGGAAATGGTCTAGGATGTTGGGAATATGTTGGTTCAAGTGGGAATCAATTCGGTTAAGTTTGGGTCGAGTTTAGATTTTTAGTTGATAAGAAGCAGAAATGTATTCGAGAATAGGGGGCTGCTGCCCGGAATTTGTTTTTTTGTAATATGATAGCTTAGGAGATAAATTCTGAGGATGATTTCTCTACCTTGTTCTAAGTGTCATGGAGTCGTGGTTTCAAGCGGAATCCTTTTTGAATAAGAATCGATCAAGCTACTAATTTTACGGGTAAACCGCTTCCATTTGGTCTTAAGTACAATTTATGGATTTAGTTTTCCCATCTTTTGGTTGTTTCCTAAATCACCATCCCGGTCATTCTTGTGTGAGTCATATGCATGATTATCGATCAACATTTACATGTAAATCATATTTATATATGCATGCTAAGTCTTATATTTATGAATGAAAGAAAGTATTTTACGAACGAAATGAGATGATTGTGACTACAGTAATATTCATGTGTTTGGACGGGTTGAGAGACGTCTTAGCTTCCCTTACCGAAATTCATGTGTATGGATGGGCTAGGAGATTTCTTGGCTTCCCATACCAACCATAGGGCAAGACGGGTTGGGTGTTATCCTGACTTCCTTGTGGCATAGTGCACTGCAGCCATGATCATGATCGAAACCCACAGAGTCACAATTCAAGGATCTAAGTTCACAGTTTCAGTTCAAGTCATTTATATACATGTTCAGCTTAGTATATTCAGTTTCATTGTCAATGTTTGACTTAGCCATGAATATGTTACATTCATATTCATGTCATTTATTCAGAAATAATCTTTTTTTTTTTAGTTTAAGGGCACAAAGTATTTTATTACAAGTTATTTTCAATATGTCTGTGCTTGTATTTATGTAGTACTCGTTATCCCTCCATATTCTTGTTGAGTCTTTTAGACTCACTACACTTATTTATTTTCAGGCAGATATAAGTCATCATTATGATCGAGGGGCAAGACTATCGAGTGGACTGCGATGCGGGCACGGCAAATCCCTCTGACCTATGCTCGTCTTCCGCATAGTTACTCGAATTAATATGTTATGAATCATTTATTTTGCTTATTTGACAAATGTATGCGTAATGTTTTGATAGAATTGTTTTTGGGCATGTAAACATTAGATTTTCAAACTTTTGGATATTTGATATGTCGAATCTCTTTATTGGGTTCTCGTTCTTGTCTCGGTCTAGTTTGCTTGTGTCGTCGGTTGTTTATTTATTTCATTTTATTTTGTTTGTTGTCTGTAGCAGGCGGTTTTTCATTTAAACAAATAGGTCATTCCGAAATTTTAATAAAAAAATTTTAAAAATTTCGAAAACCTGTATTTTATCTAGTTATTATTTAAAGCTGAATTAGGGTCATTTCATTTCTAATGGTTGGTTTGATGCATCAACTTGTTATAAACATGTTTAGATCTTGTTCTATGTATGTTTACTTGTTTTGGGACATCATTATGTTGAATTGGAAGGGTTGAAAGAATCAAATTTTTCTGTCAAAAATCAGAGCAAAAGACTACCCAGAGTTGTGCTCGGTCTGCTCTTTTTAGCAGACCGAGCGCTGCCCATTTTTCCCAACCCGAGAGTTGGGTTAGGGGGGGCAAACTGTAGCACCCAATATTTTTAGTACGTAAATTCGCATGCATAATTAGGAATTTTATTTATTTAAAATTTTAAATTTATGGGTTAAATAATTATGTGAAATTATTTGTGCATGTTTTAAGTTATTTTTAAGCATTTAACCCATAATTAGAGATTTTTCACGATTTATGGAAATTTAGTTATTTTATCGCGTAGACGGGACCGTGGACGGACGAGATGACAACTTTCTATCAAAATTATTTTATGAGTCTTTTTAGAGCACAAAAATATTATTTTGAGTTTTTTGCCCTCAAAATTATCAGTATTTAATTTTATATAACTTTAGGAGTTCGTTTCTACCCAAATTAAGCCATGTTATTGACTTTTTATTATCTTTAAAAATCCCCTAATTTAATATTTCGAGATTTGTGATATTTTATTTAAGTTATCAATATTTTAAAAACTTAGGAACCTTTGTAATTATGTTATTATCTCCTAGATTATCTATTTTTCCAAAATTATTATCCTAAACTACCCAAACCATCGCCCAAATCCCCTATCACACGCTCATTCCATCTTCTACTCACCCTAAGCGCCCACAGCCGCCTCCATCACCTTCCCAATCGGCCAGCAGGCCCTAAGTCACCATAGCCGATTTTTGTTGAAGCTTCAAGTGGTTGTCGTCGTCCCGTCGTCCCGGAATCGTCACCTACGCATTCTAGCTCTCATCGTCGGTGATAGGCATGTTTTTCTTTCTCCTTTCTCGTACCATATCAATGTTATATGTGTGTGTTGTGTGTGCATCGAAATTCTTCAAGAACTTTCAGAAAAGGAATCGGTTTTGACGCTTGTATCTTGTTCATGTATGTTGCTTGATCATGCTAACGTTTTCTTCATCCATGGTGCGTCCAGCTGCTGGTCAGGTGTCCCTAGGTCGCGTGAGGGTGGTCTAGACTTGAGTGGCTCGAGTGGGTCAAGCCAAATAAGCCAAGACAGGCGCTGGTTTGAGTATGCAGAAACTCGCGCAGGTTTAGGGTTCCGAGGAAGAGAGGTTCGTTCTCCTTCCTCAGGCCATGGTTTGATGTGTGGTTTGTTGGGTTTGAACCCTTTAGATGTGGGCTAGGTTCTAGGTGTGGTTATTCGGCCGGTGGGTGGCCGGAGCAGGGCGGCCGCCGGCGTTCTTTGCAACTGCTCGCAGCCGCAGTAGTATAGGGAAGAGGGGTGTCCGGGTTTAGGGTTTAGAGTGGATCCGGGTCGGGTTGTTGGGTCCAGGTCGGGTCTGGAAAGTCATGGGTTATGTTAGTTGGGTCCGGGTCCGGGTTAAGTGAGTCGGGCTCGGGTATTTTTATTTTTTTAAGTTTTAAGTTTAATTAAGTGTTAAATGGGCCTAATTAAATCCCAAAAATTTAATTGGGTTTCATTTAATTATTTGGTTTGAATTTAATTGTTATTGGGCCAAGTATGTGCTAATGGGCTTTAATTAATTTGTTGGGCTTAGAAATGTGTTAACGGGCTTAAGTATGTTAATGGACCAATCTCAGTGTTAATGGGCCAGAATTTAAGAAAATGGACTTGAGTGTTAGGGCCAGCAGCTCAGTACTAACCATGAGAAATTGCATGTGTTCTAATTATATATTTAATTATTTTATGCATGAAAGTTATTTTAGTATTTATATGTTAGTATAAAAAAATTAAATTAAATATATATGAAGGACACACATTTTTATTTAAGTACATGCATTCATAAAATAATTTTTATGGCATGATTTAATGTTTAAGGTTGAGCTAGAAAATAATTTTATGTTGAAAGTTGAAGTAGTGTGACAATTTAAGGGGGACAAGTCCCCACATGTTAAGGGCAGTTTACTGTCAATTTAAGGGTATTTTACTACCAGCAAGAGGTGATTCGTCACCGCCGCGTACGTTGGTTATAAGAGATTGATTAGTCGAACCATTTAAGTTTAAGGTTACACTATGGATATGACCATGCGATGTTAGAAAAATGTTTTGCTCAATAATGTTTATGTATGTATTATATGATTATATTCAAGATCAAGTTTAAGCAAGATTTTAAGTTATGATTCATGATTTTTAAGCATGCCCATTCATGTATATGTTATGTATTAGTATTTCAGTGATTTAAATTATTTTAAATCCTTGTTATGTTAGCATGTTGGGCCTCTAGGCTCACTACACTTATATGGTGAAGGTGAGTATGTAGAGGATAATGTAGTACCTACCGGCGGCGAGGACGTATGAGCAGACAGGCAGTGATCCCCCGCGGCCGTCGTCTGAGTCATTATGGATACTTTAAGAATTTTAAACTCTGTTATTTGTTTATTTCTCTTAAGTCTTTTCAGTGACGAATTTTAATACTATTTTTATTAAGAAAGTTTATTGCATGCAAACTTTTAAGTTAATTGTTTTGACAGTAGTTTATTTAAGTTTGACTCAGATATTTAAGTATGAACTGTTGCATTTTTATTTAAGTTATTTTTAAATCTGTTTATTGTTGTGCATATATGTATGGGCATGTATGTACATTTATTTTACTTTGCATTATAAATTTTTTTTTTTCCATAGAAGTGGTAGGATGTTTTAATTTGTATCAAAGCCGCGTTCTTGGAGGGGTAATCACTGCTATGCGAGCTCAGAAATCCACGCTACCGGTCTGTAAGTTTTAATTGCTTTTAGTATTATTTAGTAGTATCATGTTTAAGACTTAAGCATTGATGTTAGCAGAAAATTTTTAAGTATTAGTTATACATGTCGATTTACGTAAAGAAATATGTGGTGGTGCAGAATGCCTCCGAGACCAGTTAACAGGCGTGGGGAATCCCCACCTCTGGAGAACCCTTTTTCAGCATTGGAGCAAGCCAATGCAAATATGATGGCCGGAATTACTGCTCTGTTGGAGCAGCAGGCGGCACGTCCGAGATTGTCCCATGATGAGGACGTGGATGAGAGGTTCCAGAAGAAGGGACCGAAGGAGTTCGCAGGTGCCACAGATCCACTCGTTGCTGAGGGGTGGATCCGTTCTTTGGAGAGCATCTTTGCTTATATGGGGTTGACTGATGCGGACAAGGTGAGGTGCGCAGTGTACATGCTGAAGGGTGATGCAGACTTATGGTGGGAGAGTACATCACGGGGAGTGAATCTGACTACTATGCTATAGGCAGACTTTCGGAGGATGTTTTACTCCAAGTATTTCATGGAGGACGTGCGCAGCAGCATGATTCGAGATTTCATGAGTCTCCGGAAGGGAGACAAGACAGTTGTGGAGTACATCCGATAGTTCGAGAGGGGCTGTCACCTGGTGCCATTTATTGCTGACAGTGCACCTGAGAAGATGAGACAGTTTATTGAGGAGCTCAGGGCAGAAATCAAGCATGACGTTCGCATGACGGACGTCCCTACTTATGAGGCTGCAGTCAGTAGAGCCTTGCGTTCTGAGGAGGGTAGGAGAGAGATCCAGAGGGAGCAGCAGAGTAAGAGGCAGTTTCAGTCTGGGTATCAGCAACCATCTTCGCAGCCTCCTGCGAAGAAGCAGTTTACTGGGCCGTCTAAGGGCCCGAACCAGCAGAAGCCACAGCAGCAGAGACAGCAGCCTAGGGGCGGGGCCCCTAATACTGGAGGACATCCTACTTGCCCGAAGTGCCAGAAGATGCATCCGGAACCATGTCTTCTAGGAGCAGGCGTCTGTTTTCATTGTAAAGAGCCAGGGCACCAGATGGCCAATTGCCCGAGGGAGAAGAACACTACAGGGAGAGTGTTCGTGATGCATGTTGAGGAAGCAGACCCAGATACCTCCTTGATCACCGGTATATCTTACCCCTAGTATTTTATGATTTCTTCTTTTGGTTAAGAATTTCGATTTTGTGGAATAATTTGTTATTTGGGCTACCTATTTGCATGTTAGAATAAGAAGCATGTTTTACTTGTGATTAGAATTAAGGGTTATTAGTGACTCATATTTGGGGAAAAGTTTAGTAGTGGTATGAAGTTGTTGGGATTCTTCGGCGAGCAGGGAGAATTCTAGTTGGAGGCAACTCCACGTTTGCGTTGCTAGATTCAAGGGCTACGCACTCGTTTATCTCCCTGGAGTTTATCAGACGGATAGGCATCACACCCGAGATCGCTGATAGTGGTTATGATGTTACTATGCCGTCAGGACAGGTTATTACTACCTCTAGCGTCATCCGAGAGCTGGAGTTGGAGCTACAGGGGCACTCCATTCGCGCAGATGTAGTGGTTTTGCCGTTGAGCGGTTTTGATTTGATATTGGGTATGGACTGGTTGACAGTCAATGGAGCTTCGATTGATTTTCGTCGGAGGACAGTGTCAGTGAAATCGTCGGAAGGCAACCCGTTCACTTTCCATGCATCTCAGAACAGTGATATTCCTCAGGTGATATCTTATATTCAGGCGAGGAAGCTGTTGAGACGGGGTTGCCGAGGTTTTCTAGCGAGTATTGTCACGGCTTCAGAACCATCTAGCAGATCATTATCAGAGATAGAGGTGGTTCGTGATTTTCCTAATGTCTTTCCGGAGGATGTTGCAGGAATTCCACCAGTAAGAGATGTGGAGTTCAGTATGGACTTAGTACCAGACACCGTGCCTATTTCAAAGGCACCGTACCGACTTGCTCCTACCGAGATGAAAGAGTTGAAAGAGCAGATTCAGGAGTTATTAGAGAAAGGCTTTGTTCGTCCTAGCTTTTCTCCATGGGGAGCTCCAGTATTATTTGTGAAGAAGAAGGATGGCAGTATGAGACTGTGCATCGATTACCGAGAGCTCAACAGGGTCACAGTCAAGAATAAGTACCCGCTGCCAAGGATAGAGGATTTATTTGATCAGTTGCAGGGAGCTGCGGTGTTCTCCAAGATCGACCTGCGATCTGGTTATCATCAGCTGCGAGTTAGAAAAGCAGATATGTCCAAGACTGCTTTCCGGACACGTTATGGGCATTACGAGTTCTTAGTGATGCCATTTGGGCTGACCAATGCTCCAGCGGTTTTCATGGATCTCATGAACCGGGTATTTCAGCCGTATCTTGATCAGTTCATCATAGTCTTCATTGATGATATCTTGATCTACTCTAGGAGCATCGAGGAGCATAGGCAGCATTTACAGACAGCCTTGCAGACTTTGAGGGAGCATCGTTTGTATGCCAAGTTCAGCAAGTGCGAGTTTTGGCTTGAACAGGTGGAATTTCTTGGCCACATTATTTCGAGAGATGGGATTGCAGTGGATCAGCCGAAGGTTGAGGCAGTGCAAAAATGGGGTATTCCGAGGAATGCTTCGGAGATTCGCAGTTTCTTGGGTTTGGCAGGATATTATAGGAAGTTCATCAAGAGTTTTTCCTCTATTGCAGTACCCTTGACTTCCTTAACCAAGAAGAATGCAAAGTTTATTTAGAGTTCAGACTGTCAGAGGAGTTTCGATCAGCTGAAGGAAGCACTCACTACCGCACCGATTTTGGCGATGACAGTACCACACGAGGAGTTAGTGGTGTACACCGACGCGTCTAAACTAGGTTTAGGCGCAGTACTTATGCAGTGTGGTAAGGTTATTGCTTATGCGTCGAGGCAGTTGAAGATTCATGAGCAGAACTACCCGACACATGACTTGGAGTTAGCAGCAGTGGTCTTCGCTTTGAAAATCTGGAGGCACTATCTGTATGGCGAGAAGTGCAAGATTTTCACTGATCATAAGAGCCTCAAGTACTTCTTCACTCAGAAGGAGTTGAACATGAGGCAACGGAGATGGTTGGAGTTGGTGAAGGATTACGACTGTGACATTAGCTACCATCCAGGTAAAGCTAATGTAGTGGCCGATGCTTTGAGTCGGAAGTCGTCAGTGGTATCGTGTTTGACAATGCAGTTACCACTGCAGAGCGAGATTCAGAGGTTTGATTTGGAGTTTTACTCGAGTGGTCATGCACCGAGCTTGTCAGTGTTGACGGTGCAACCGATTCTACGAGATCGGATCAGAGATGGACAGCCTACTGATGAGGAGTTACAGTGTTGGAGGCAGAGAGATGAGGCCAAGGGTGGTATTCTTTATACAGTTGTGGATGGCATTATTCAGTACCGTGGTAGGATGTGGGTACCGAACGTCGATCAGTTGAGAGCTAAGATTTTAGCAGAGGCTCACACATCTCCGTACTCCATTCACCCCGGAAGTACGAAGATGTATCGAGATTTACAGCTATTGTATTGGTGGCCCGGGATGAAGAGAGACATCGGGAGAGTTGTGTCAGAGTGCTTGACTTGTCAGCAGGTCAAGGCAGAGCATCAGCGTCCAGCAGGACTTCTTAGACCTCTTCCTATTCCGGAATGGAAATGGGAGAACATTACGATGGACTTTGTAGTCGGTTTACCGCGGAGTGCCAGAGGTTGCACAGCTATTTGGGTGATCGTGGATAGACTCATCAAGTCAGCTCATTTCTTGCCAGTGAGGACTACTTACTCATTGACATAGTATGCAGAGCTTTACATCAAGGAGATTGTTAGACTGCATGGCATACCAGTGTCGATGGTGTCAGAAAGAGATCCGAGATTTACGTCTGCGTTCTGGAAGAGTTTACATACAGCATTGGGAACTCGACTACTGTTCAGCACAACTTTTCATCCCCAGACAGATGGTCAGTCTGAGAGGGTGATACAGATTCTTGAGGACTTACTGAGAGCCTGTGTCATCGATTTTCAGGGCTCATGGGAGACGAGATTGCCGTTAGTGGAGTTTACCTATAATAACAGCTTCCAGGCGTCTATAGGTATGGCTCCTTATGCAGCTTTGTATGGGAGAAGATGCAGATCTCCTCTTCATTGGGATGAGGTTGGAGAGAGGATCCTATTGGGTCCTGAGATAGTGCAGCAGACTGCTGATATTGTGACTCAGATTCGGGATCGCATGAGGACTGCTCAGAGTCGTCAGAAGAGTTATGTAGATACTCGATGACGAGATTTGGAGTTCGCTGTAGGTGATCACGTATTCCTGAAGGTGTCACCTATGAAGGGAGTAGTACGATTTGGCCGGAGGGGCAAGCTTAACCCTAGATATATAGGGCCATTCGAGATCTTGGAGAGAGTTGGCACGTTGGCCTACCGTTTAGCTCTACCACCAGGGCTAGCGGCAGTGCACAATGTATTCCATGTACCCATGCTTCGGAGATACATCTCAAACCCGTCACATGTGTTGGATTTTGAGCCTCTTCAGTTGACACCGGAGTTAGCATTTGAGGAGAGGCCTATACGGATTTTGGCTAGGGAGGAGCGTAGATTGAGGACGCGGGTCATACCGATGGTCAGAGTCCAGTGGCTGAATCACTCAGAGGAGGAAGCTACTTGGGAGACCGAGGCAGACATGAAGACTCGCTACCCGGAGTTGTTTGGGTAAGTATTTAATTTCGAGGACGAAATTCAAATTAAAGGGGGGGGGGGGGGGGAATTGTAGCACCCAGTATTTTTAGTACGTAAATTCGCATGCATAATTAGGAATTTTATTTATTTAGAATTTTAAATTTATGGGTTAAATAATTATGTGAAATTATTTGTGCATGTTTTAAGTTATTTTTAAGCATTTAACCCATAATTAGAGATTTTTCATGATTTATGGAAATTTAGTTATTTTATCGCGTAGACGGGACCGTGGACGGACGAGATGACAACTTTCTATCCAAATTATTTTATGAGTCTTTTTAGAGCCCAAAAATATTATTTTGAGTTTTATGCCCTCAAAATTATGAGTATTTAATTTTATATAACTTTAGGAGTCCGTTTCTACCCAAATTAAGCCATGTTATTGACTTTTTATTATCTTTAAAAATCCCCTAATTTAATATTTCGAGATTTGTGATATTTTATTTAAGTTATCAATATTTTAAAAACTTAGGAACCTTTGTAATTATGTTATTATCTCCTAGATTATCTATTTTTCCAAAATTATTATCCTAAACTACCAAACCATCGCCCAAATCCCCTATCACACGCTCATTCCATCTTCTACTCACCCTAAGCACCCACAGCCGCCTCCATCACCTTACCAATCGGCCAGCAGGCCCTAAGTCACCATAGCCGATTTTTGTTGAAGCTTCAAGTGGTTGTCGTCGTCCCATCATCCCGAAATCGTCACCTACGCATTCTAGCTCTCATCGTCGGTGATAGGCATGTTTTTCTTTCTCCTTTCTCGTACCATATCAGTGTTATATGTGTGTGTTGTGTGTGCATCGAAATTCTTCAAGAACTTTCAGAAAAGGAATCGGTTTTGACGCTTGTATCTTGTTCATGTATGTTGCTTGATCATGCTCACGTTTTCTTCATCCATGGTGCATCCAGCTGCTGGTCAGGGGTCCCTAGGTCGCCTTAGGGTGGTCTAGACTTGAGTGGCTTGAGTGGGTTGAGCCAAATAAGCCAAGACAGGCGCTGGTTTGAGTATGAAAAAACTCGCGCAGGTTTAGGGTTCCGAGGAAGAGAGGTTCATTCTCCTTCCTCAGGCCATGGTTTGATGCGTGGTTTGTTGGGTTTGAACCCTTTAGATGTGGGCTAGGTTCTAGGTGTGGTTATCCGGCCGGTGGGTGGCCGGAGCAGGGCGGCCGCCGGCGTTCTTTGCAACTGCTCGCAGCCGCAGCAGTATAGGGAAGAGGGGTGTTCGGGTTTAGGGTTTAGAGTGGATCCGGGTCGGGTTGTTGGGTCCGAGTCCGGTCTGGAAAGTCATGGGTTATGTTAGTTGGGTCCGGGTCCGGGTTAAGTGAGTCGGGCTTGGGTATTTTTATTTTTTTAAGTTTTAAGTTTAATTAAGTGTTAAATGGGCCTAATTAAATCCCAAAAATTTAATTGGGTTCCATTTAATTATTTGGGTTGAATTTAATTGTTATTGGACCAAGTATGTGCTAATGGGCTTTAATTAATTTGTTGGGCTTAGAAATGTGTTAACGAGCTTAAGTATGTTAATGGACCAGTCTCAGTGTTAATGGGCTAAAATTTAAGAAAATGGGCTTGAGTGTTAGGGCCAACAGTTCAGTACTAACCATGAGAAATTGCATGTGTCCTAATTATATATTTAATTATTTTATGCATGAAAGTTATTTTAGTATTTATATGTTAGTATAAAAAAATTAAATTAAATATATATGAAGGACACACATTTTTATTTAAGTACATGCATTCATGAAATAATTTTTATGGCATGATTTAATGTTTAAGATTGAGCTAGAAAATAATTTTATGTTGGAAGTTGAAGTAGTGTGACAATTTAAGGGGGACAAGTCCCCACTTGTTAAGGGCAGTTTACTATCAATTTAAGGGTAGTTTACTACCAGCAAGAGGTGATTCGTCACCGCCGCGTACGTTGGTTATAAGAGATTGATCAGTCGAACCATTTAAGTTTAAGGTTACACTATGGATATGACCATGCGATATTAGAAAAATGTTATGCTCAACAATGTTTATGTATGTATTATATGATTATATTCAAGATCAAGTTTAAACAAGATTTTAAGTTATGATTCATGTTTTTTAAGCATGCCCATTCATGTATATGTTATGTATTAGTGTTTCAGTGATTTAAATTATTTTAAATCCTTGTTATGTTAGCATGTTGGGCCTCTAGGCTCACTACACTTATATGATGCAGGTGAGTATGTAGAGGATGATGTAGTACCTACCGGCGGCGAGGACGTATGAGCAGACAGGCAGTGATCCCCCGTGGCCGTCGTCTGAGTCATTATGGATACTTTAAGAATTTTAAACTCTGTTATTTGTTTATTTCTCTTAAGTCTTTTCAGTGGCGAATTTTAATACTATTTTTATTAAGAAAGTTTATTGCATGCAAACTTTTAAGTTAATTGTTTTGACAGTAGTTTATTTAAGTTTGACTCAGATATTTAAGTATGAACTGTTACATTTTTATTTAAGTTATTTTTAAATCTGTTTATTGTTGTGCATATATGTATGGGCATGTATGTACATTTATTTTACTTAGCATTATATAAATTTTTTTTTTTCCGTAGAAGTGGTAGGATGTTTCACAAACGGTCTGCTATTTTTGACCGACCCCGCGCACCCCCTTTGAAAAAAAAAATTTGTTTGATCTTATTCCTTCCTTGTTTAATTAATGATGTTTAATTACAAATTGCCCTAATATTGAGATTAGCAACCCGAGGCCCCACATCAAAACTAAGCATGAAATAATATTAATAAATACGTAATCATAGTTAAACTATAGAAACTGATAAAGTTATACAATCTCAAGAGAATAAATATGCAAAATTAATGTATTACAACCATGTCAATGAAAATATTCTCAGTACCAACGTCCTCGGAACAATAAACAAATATTTCAAAGATGAACTACCCACTCTAACGACCTCAACACCTAGTTCTCCAAGAATCTCCTGTGCTATCCTAACTGAGGCCTGCTCCGTCGAATAGGGTGTACAATAATCACAGAAATAAAGGACTTTAGCAAACTACGCTCAGCAAGAGAGTATGAGTATTCAAATATTATATGTGCATGAATGCAAATGTACGGGTTACCAAGACTCGAGGTCAAAAATCTCTTATCAATAACAGACTCGGGCCCTAGGTATGTAGAACTCTGCACCATCGCACCAAGAGATGGTTTACATACCCGGAAGTGGATATAGGTTACCTGATCACGAATCTACGTGACCAACCATCCACTAACAAGATAAGGTGAAAACCCTAATGCAAGATATCATAAGGATACAAGCTCAAGATGATCATGCATGAAGCATAATAACGTGACATAATATATTCAGATATAATCGTGCCATATAAATAATGCAACACATAATACATGCATACTCAGTCATGGTATCTTGAACAGTATTTTCGTACCTTAATACTAATAGGAAAGCTACACCAGCTCTATTGTCCAAGCCTATAATCACAAGATTACTATATCACTCAATAACATCTAAAAGTATTGACTAAGCTAATAGATACTCCCAAACAATTTATAAGATCTAGCGTTATATCTTCGTTCGTCGTTAGCCCGTTGTTGTCGAATGTACTGAAACTTGAGCACAACTCCGCTACGACTTTCGAACGCCTCAACCCTAAGAACTACTAAGAACCAATTGAGAAAGTTGTGAATTGGAAAGCTAAAAGTGAGCCTCGGATGCCTTATTTATAGGCAGAGTTCAGACGCTTCTAACCCTAATTCGAAAGCTCCGAAATCGTATGAAGTTCATGTTGCCGAAATGCAAATATCGGGAGCTCCGATCCCTATATTCGGACGTTCCAAACTCCTGCGTGTCCGAGAAAGTTGACACGTCGATAATGCGCATGGACTAAATACGATCGGAAGCTCCGATCATACTTTGGATTTTCCAATCTCCCCAGAGCTTCCGAATTCCTTCGCCCCTTCCAAATCCTCTTAAGCTATGTAGTTCGGACCATCGGAACTACCCGAGCCCAAATTTTATCCTTTACCATTTTTGACGTTCTAGATCTGGTTTCTTGGTCCGTTTGACATAATTAAAAACTTTTAATTGTGTTTTACTTGTTCCAAACATGTTTAATCAAATTAATCTTGTAAAAATGTAATCAGATTACTACATTTTTTATGGTAGACTCCAGTTCTTGATCGTTTTCCATCAAACATGTGATTTCTTCATCGTCACTTGAGCTAGAAGCGTAGTCTGACTCAGATGAGTCACTGTCAGTTTCTGCCCATTTAGACTTGCTTTCTTCAGCAACCAGGGCTTCATGTTTCTTCTTGGATGATTTTCTATCATCTCCAAAACTTCTCCTCTCATAGGGCTTCTTTCCCTTCTCAGTTGACCTTCTTTTGTCTCTCTTGGGCTTTAGTCTACTATGAAATTTCCAATCTTCCCACAGTTGAAGAATACCTTGTACTCATCACCTGAGTCCTTCTGATAGTTCCTTTTGTGGGACCATCCTTGGTTCTTTCTTAGGAACTTTCCAAACATGTTCACGAATAGTGACATAGCATCACTGTTCAACTACTTCGCTGTCCTTTCAACAAAAATTGATGTCTCCAGTTTGACAGCTTTCGGAGCTTTGGTCAACTGTAGGGTAGATTGATCTTGTTCCCTTCCTTCAGCTCAAACTCGTATGCTTTCATATCAGCAAACAAATCATGAAGTTCTAGTTTGTTTAAATCCTTTGATTCCCTCATTATCATGGAGTTGATATCTCACTCCTTGGGAAGTCCTCTAATCACTTTCAAAGTAACTTCTCGGTTTGGATAGGACTTTTTTCCGAGTGCATTGAGCTCTATGATGATGTTGCTAACTCTATCATCAAATTTTGACATTGATTCACCGGGCTTCATCTTGATGTTGCCAAACTTCTATGTTTCCACAGACAGTTTGTTCGCTTTAGTTTGCTCATTTCCTTCACATAACTGAATAAGCTTTTCCCAAATTTATTTTTCAGTTTTACACATTTTGATTTTGCTGAATGTGTTCTTGTCAAAGGTCTTGTACAAGATATCTTTAGTCACATTTTCTAGATTGGCTTTTCTTCTTGTCCTCTGTAGTCCATTCGCTTCTTGGTTTCTCAATGACTTGAGGAGCTCCTTCAGTCACAAAAATAACAATATTGGATTTTGTGATGGTAATGGGACCATTAGTGATGGCACACCACATGTCATCGTCTAAGGCAGAAAAATGAGCTGGAATTCTTATTTTCCAATAATCGAAATCTTTTTTGAGAACATTAGAATCTTACAGAATGACTACATCTTTGATATAATGTTCAGATACAAGAAAGATCTTGCGCTCTGATACCACTTGATAGATCGGTTGGGTGTAGAGGAGGGTGAATAAACCACAAAAATTTCTTTTCACTTAAAAGATAGAACTCAATCGGGTTAGCGATTGACTTCTCTTCTTCTTGATTGTCGATATATGTTGACAAACAAATTAAATGTGCGGAAAATTCCAACAAACATATTCTGAACACTAAGTAAGTAAAGTGAATGCAAAACTGAGAATGCTAAGAAAACATAAATGACGAACAATCTGGGATGTTTCTAGATGTTCAGAGACTTAAACACTCCTACGTCACCATTTCTTCTTCCTCGGAAGGTTTATACTAGAATTCTTTGATTTTATAACACTTTGCAAAATCTCACTCTAAGTCTAGAACTTACACTCAACTGTATATCCTAGAACTCCTAGAAACAACAACAACGTAAGAAAGTCCTCTACTGAATTTAATACAAAGTAATTGTTGGGGATCGAAAATGTGTGTAGAGGGGGGTTGAATACACACTAATAAAAACCTTTAACTCCAATGAAATATGATTGAGCAAATGTTAGTTCACTCAACCGATTTTTTTTAACTTTTTAGATATATAAGAGCTACTTAGAGTAGTGCGGAAACAACTCTTACTAAACTAGATGATAATGATGAAATAGTGTAATGCAGTAGCGTAAATAAGCACATATATGTTTATGGATGTTCGGGGCTCAATCTCCTACGTCACCCCTTATTCCTCACAAAAAGGATACACTAGAAGACTTTGGTTATTACAACATCTTGCAATACACCCGATCCAAGTTAGGACTTATCAAATGCCCAAGATGGAACTCCTAGATTCACACTGATAAGATTCTATGTTCTTATCAAACTTTCTTCACTTGATGATGATAAATCTCTAAGCTTCTTGAAGGCTTAGAATCTCAAATCCTTGTAGTAGATAGTGTTATTCAAACAACAGTTGGATTTGAGTAACCCTTGAAAAATCTCTTTATAGATCGGATATGATTTTGAGCGAAGGGTTGAGTGAGTAGTCGAGTATTCGAGAGGTGGTTCCAAATGCTCAAGTATGAAAATCTTTGTAAGCGTGACTCTGTCTTCCTATTTGGCAAGCTCTGATATTTATATCAATTTCTCCAACATCTTTTTCCATCTTTCAATGGTAGGAAACGTTTTTGGTGTCAGATATCAGTCCTTGATCTTTGAAATGTGATAATATCTTCTGAACATCTGTACTAGGAGCGCCTTAAATTGTCTATTCAATGTGTCTTCACATTAAATGTTATTTATGGATTTTCATACTTTAACAGACGGCTCCTTAAATGCTTCGTTCTTTGAATTTAAGTTGTCTTGTCAACTTTCTGAAAACTGGGAATTCGTGACTTCTTGAATACGGCAAATATCTTGTCAACTTATGAGTTCGTTAGATATCCTTGCTTTGATAACCCAGATCAGTTGAGCATATGTCGGTTGATGTTCTTAGCTCGGTTGACAGATAATGGTTGACGTGCTAAGATCAGCTGATATTGTTCATTCCAATCGATATCTCTTGGTCAGCTGATATATTGGAGTCGGTAGACTTCTCTTGAACAACTGTTTTACATGTAAATGGCGGCCGAACTAAAACAACCAAGTATTGTTTTGTTATCAACAAAATTTAGGATTCAACAATTTCCCCCTTTTTGGTGATGACAAAACCTAGGCCCCGAAAATCATTATGAAGAAAGTTTACGATATGTATTCATTGCGAAAATGAATTGAATTGATACATAACATGTTACAAGCAATCATTTGATAAAGCGCAATAAATCCTATTACACATACGTTGCTGAAATATGATAAATATACCTGATATCACTATTTCCTTTGATGTGGGACATCTTGACTTTGTCGTTCGGTGTCAACTGATTTTCTGGATACTTCCCCCTTTTTGACATCACCATGGTTGAGATGAGAGATGATCTCTCCAATTTGTTCACCAACGGTGGTTTGGAAGGAGTCAATACGGGAGTCAATATTAAGTGTCAAGTCAGCTTGAAGAACTGAGATTTGTGCGGAGGTGTGCTCATTTGTGCGACGAACAGTTTGTGACACTTGTTCGGAAACAGTATCCATGGCTCGAATATTGCAATCCTTGTAGTGTTTCAGTTCAGTAACACATCTGCCAATCTCAGAGGATAGGTTGTTGAGACGAGACATAATTGCGGATCTAGATCTTGCAATGACAGCATCTTGTCCTTGGATGCGATTTCTAAGGCTCTACGTTGTAGAGCGAAGTTCGTCTATGTTGTGTTCCAGAGCATAGGTCGAAGATTTTTGTTCAACAAACGAAGCTGAAGAAAATTTTTCAAAGTCATCGCCTAAAGCATTGAGCGTGATTGCTTGATCATCGAAAGTAGTCGTAACAGGGGAGGAGGTAGTGTGCTTAGCAAGTGGTGGCATTACGGTTTTGTGAACCAATGAGGAGGATGCATCAATCCTAATCACCTGATCAACTAGACTGATTGGACTAGTAGGCTAAGATTCTTCAGTAGTCGGGTTTGGAGAAGAGTCAACAGAGTGAATCTCATGAAGAGAAGATGTAGGATGAACTTTATCCAAGTCATATAAGGAACTTCAAAACGTTTGATACTGAATTAAATGGGATCTCAAGAAGATAATCATCAGCAACTGATGTAATTGGTTGGATCAGTGGAGGTTCTGAAGCAGTTGCAGTGCATGATGTCGTCGGTTCTTTAGAGGTGGAAACAAATGAAAAGTATGTCGAAGGACATTCTTCTTGTGCTGCAATGAAGTCTTGTTCCTCTGAGGTAAAGATGAATTCATGCGGTTCTGAGTTATCGTGAGAATCAAGAATTGGAATCATCGCCTGAACTTTTTCACGGTACAGTCGCTGGTACTCTTCGATTGGGTGAGGAATGGAGTGCTTCAGCCGATATTCCCGTAAGAAGGTGTTAGTGACATCTACAGACTGTTTGAGATGCAAGATGACTTCACTGTCACCCTTGGCTATCGCGGAGTTGGACATCAACCAACTTATATCTGCTGAGAGCAGTCTCAAGATGAGAAGTTTCTATAATGATGAACATTTTATCCTCTAACTTTGACAGGTATGCCAGCTTGTTCTCATGCAGAATCTAAGAATATGAAACGTTGAAGTGATAGTTGATCCATTCATAAAATTTCTGAAGTCTAAAAAGCATAGCTTTGAGAATGCCGAAGATGATGAGTAGGACTTCCATTTTCCCAACAGATGGGGCTTTTGGAGGTGGTATGAAGATGCCTTTACCTTTTCCTTGATTGTCGGTCAAGGTTTTGTTGAGAGCTGAGGCTGATGGCTCAGTGAGAGTGATTCCTTTGAGTGGATGAACTTGAGCGCTGATAATTGGATCTTGAGCCCTGCGGATTTGATTACTGATGATGAAGATTGCATCGACTGATGAAGAAGATATTTCCACCGAGATTGGTGTAACAGTAACTGTAGTGCTTTCAGCTGGCTCGGATGTCAGCTGAAGGATAGGAACTGTCTGAGTAGCAAGAATCATCGAGGCGGAGACTGTTACGGGATGCTGTCACGTGAGAAGTTGGAGTGTGAAAATTTGATAGCAACTTTATCCTCTTGAGTTTCGGTTGAGATGGGTTGAGAGCCGTTGTCTTCCTTGGAGAGGGAGATGAGCTGCCGAAAACCTGGACCAATGGAGCATTGTCACTAGTATCATCATCTAAATCTGAGTCAAAAATTATAGTGCGTCTGCTAGTTCGAGGACGCTTCTGTTGAAGAGCTGTAGTGCCCATAGCATCTTGTTGTTGTTCTGCCCCGATCTCCCGCTTGACGGTCCTTAATTGATCCACAGTTACTTGATTCTTTTGTAAGAACAAAGGGATAGTAACCGCATTGAGCCATTTTGAGACATGTAAGGCTTCAAAAGTGGAGGAGTCCACACCTAAGGCTGCAAGAATATGGAAACTTTATAGAACAAAGCCTTCTGATTGTCCTTTTCCTCGAATCATTTCACAAAGAGTGGATTAGAGAATGGACGACCAGTTGAAGTTCAACTGAGAGACAATGGAAGCCATGTACTGAAACTTCTCAAGAGTGATCTTGTCATAAGATCCAGCTTTAGCCAAAAGAGTTTTTACCACTATGTTGGCTAGAAGTCGATAAGCTGGCTTCAAGCTCTGTTTGAGACCGTTAACTTTGATAGGTGCTCTATCCAACGTGAACTGAGCTACCCAGTGAGAGGCATTACCATCAAGTAGATCTGCGCATTTCATCAAACCACTGGTAGGCAATCCAAAAGTTTCACCGAATAAATGTTGATTGAATTCCACACGCCGTCCCTTGATGACACACGTGATGCTGCCATGATGTAATTCCGCAGAATCGAAGAATTCCTTGACTAGATCGTAGTCCACCATAGAGCTGGAGCTGAGAAATTTGCGGGGTCCTGATGCGTGAATCATGTGGAACATCGCAGAGATTTCGGAGTTTTTGATGGAGTGCACTTCGTCAAAGTTGATTGTCAAGCATGTTTTCTGGATAGACATCTTGAAGAATTCTGAAATCAAGAAATATGATTAGTGTTTTTGGAAGAGATGAGTAAAAATATTGAAGTTCGGGTCATTATAAGAATATATATGTTTTTGTGTTATGAGTGCGAGTAGCCGCGGTGTGACGTACACGTCATTAAAAATTTTGAATTTTGAATTTTGAAAATCGAAATGCGCGCGGCAAGTTAAGAATGAAACAAAATGCACGTGTTATATTATATTATTATATAAATAAGGCGATTGGCCCAAAGTCCAATGTCTGCATGCAACTAATTGTCAGACATCAGTGTGAGTGGCGTTTCGGATACGGCGTCAGGTCCTGTAATTATGATTTGTGACTTTTGAGCATAACAGTGGATAAAAAACAGGTGAGATTGATATCTGCCGACCCTTCACCTTCCTTGTGCTCCTATAAATATGAGATCAATAAATCAGTAGGGCATCAAAATATACGCATAAAATAGAGAAAAGTAAGATGCCGGGTCCTGGAGGAGATTTGGCTATGGAGTTCAACACTGCTTTGACTAGGGTTAGAACCCGCGAGTATGAAGATACGGTGTTCGACCAAGTCATTGTGGAATGGGAGGCAGTTGAAGAGCTGTGTATTCATCTTTCTGCTGTACATCCATAGAGTTCAGCAGACTTTGTAAGTGATTATGCCCTCCAGATGCGGCAATATAAAGAGAAGCTGGGGTCCACTGATCCGGCGAAGATCTTTAGTCCTGAGGGCTTGTACATGATCTTGCTCTATAAGGGACTTACTGGAGCTTGCCCTGTAGTAACACATATTCTATTTTAAGATAATGATATGTTAAACATGATTTAGGGTTAGTAATTAACCAATTACGAGGCTTAATCGGACTTCAGAATTACCAGATGGATCGCTAAATCTAAAGGTAGTAGCCAAATTCCACTTTACATGATATGATATGGCATATAATTTTAAAAGTGGAAAAACATATTAAGGAGTCCTTATTTGATGAAAATAAGTGGAAAATCAGCTCCGAAACATCCGAAAATGGTAGGAAGGGTCCCGGGGGTCTCGGACAATTTGGAGGCACTGAAATGAGTTCGGACCATCCGAACTCAGATACCAAGTTCAGACCATCCGAACACAGCTCTTAGGAGGCTCCGAACCTAGTCAAGTTCTGAGGCTCCGAACTCCCTCAGACAGCAATGCTAGATGACTAATCCGCAATTTTTGACAAGTGTCATATATGCAGGTTCGGAGGGTTCGAACCCAGTTCGGAGGCTCCGAACTCCGACGGATTTTTGGCTATAAATAGGGCTCTTCGGAGTCATAATTTGATACGAATTCCCGAGTTTCCTTCTTCAGTTATATAGTGTGAGTTATACACTTGAGGGCCCTATCGGTTATTATAGAGGTTCTGGAATAACCAAGGCGTGGTTATAGTCATCCGGGACTAGCGACTCCAAAGCGCTTACTACGGACGAAGGTATGGTATGGGAATTTATTTAAGTTTTAGGAGTACTTATTAGCTTAGTTAAGGCTTATAGAACTTGTGTAGTGATACGGTGAACTTTTGAATATAGGCTTGGAACCTAGGATCCTACTAGACTTGAACTAGCCTAGAGGTACGTACACATTGACTGAGATTGCCAGCGAGTATACATGTTTATATGTTGCATTTATTTGGCATTATTATGTGGAATGATGTATGTTTTATCGCTTTCTATATTCATATATCAAGTGCACATACACATTGAGCCTATACCTTGTTATACCTGATTATAGAGCCGCTCAGCTCTATACTCGATAGTCTGTCACTGAGAGTACCGCGATGGCGGGGACATATATGTCTGAATACTCTGGTGTACTAGACGAGTGTGGTTTCACCCAAAGGTTGATCCGTGTGGTGGCAGCACTCATGTGGCGCCGGTACTGAGCATGACTTTTCAGATGACCCTTTACCAGTCTTCATGTTGCATGCATCATATATATACGTTTACTCATGTTTATGTACTAGGCGTTAGCGCTCACGTCCTAGTTATTATCTTGGACACCCTATTCCACGGGGCAGGTTACAGGATGAACAGAGCTGTTAGTTCGAGGCAGGACTAGGGAGCATGAGTCTTGAGAATTTATACAATAGAATTTGATATAGCTGTATAATCTTTACTTTTAAGCTTTTCAATATGGTTGTATCACTACAGTATTAAGCCTGTATTTGTTTTACTAAGCTGATATGTAAATTATGGATTAAGTTTCCGCACGTTTTACTATGTTAAGCATTCTTGCTTTATTAAGTTTAATGCATGCTATTTGAAACGACCCTAACTACTAGACTAAAAATAATTTAAATGAAAATTTGCGGATTTTTTAAAAATTTTTGCCATGGCTTGTTTGCTTTGCAAACAAGCCATCTTAACCCAGTCAACAATTCAAATAAGGAAAGAAAAACTGACTTAAAAACTCAAGTGCGCTAATCATAAACATGCAATCATAGTAACCACCTCCCGGTTAGAGCATAAAGTAAACTAAGGCATTTAAAAGTTCGCAATAATCATAAACATGCATAGGTGTAGACATACTACAAATTCATCAACTGTAGCATAGGGAATGCACATCCTAGCTATAAATACTGAAAGTACTCAAATAACTCTTCATTATTACATAACAGAGTAATGTGCGGAAAAACGTAAACATAAAGAAGCAACGGTCACTGGGCCTTGCACCGCCGATGACCTCATCCCAGTAGATCATGCCCCTCCATCTCAACAACAGACTCCTCACCTGCAAACATTCAAGCATAGTGAGTCTAAAGAATCAACAAGTATAAACAGTGTAATAACAAGGGTTTAAAATACCTGATGCAAAAGCTCAACTTTAACTGTAATATGCATGAAACTAGAAGGTATAGAAAACATGCACTGATGAACTCACGCTATAAAGGACTTTCAACTTTCTTAACATCAACCTCATACTTTACTTAACCTCATGCATGACTGACTGACATCAACGTAAGACGAGTCAACTGAAATAATGAAACTTTAACTTTTATTTTCCTTTTCTTTTTCCTCATAGAAATCAGTTCCTTGATTTGTGACCCTCTGTTTCGATCATGATCATGGCTGCAGTGCACTATGCCGGCAAGACGACGAGATTTCTCCCGACGAACTTAACCCCTCTGTGGCAAGGAGACCGAGATAACTCCCGATCCCACATTGCCCCACTGTGGCAAGGATAAAGAAGATGTCTCTTGCTCCCTACCTAAACCTCTATAACCTCTTGGTGAGTAGACCGAGGCATCCCCCGGCCTAGCAACACCCTTCTTTGTCACAAACAAATCACTACATTCGAAAACATTTACTTTCTTTTCCTTTTCATTCATTAAGACTCGGCTCACACCTCTTTATAGCATGCAAAGCAAGAAAACTTCCTTTCACTTTATGAAACTCAAGAACATGTCATATGCACACGAATAGGCAACCTTTAAGACATGAGACTCAACTCAAAAATGTGGGTGTAAGGTGGATGAGTGGCTGCCCCTAACACAAAAGAAACACTTCACTCAACAATTTCCCTCAAACTTGAGTTAGCCCGAGCAAGAGAATCGTAAGACCCTAAACTTTGTCATGCCTTAACCAAAACCCGTTCCGCTTTAACCGACACTTAACAAACACTTCAAATTACCCCTAGAAATAGGTGGTAACATCAAATGATCAAACGAGCTAATTGACAAGACAAAAAAATTGGACAGCCCCTTTTTACAAAGAAAAATCTGCACCTACACCTCCAACTTAAAAGACTCATAACTTGGTCCAAACTTATCCGAAATAAGCACATTTTATATCGACACGACCACAACATCATGAAATTTACTATGGTACAGCCCTAACACTGCCCAGACCTCAGCCAAGATCTGCCCTGCCCCGTGAACAGTACTTCCCTGCACACTCAACAACACCCAACTTACCTCTAACTCAAAAATTCAACCCCATAACCCTCTTTCCTCAACTTTTCTCCATACCAAACATCAATACACCTCAAATAACATCACTTAGGACTTTTCCCAAGCACTTGGACAACACCCAACCACACTTTCACCTCACATTTCGAAAACTTCAAATTTTAAGCATCAAAAGCCTCAAAATATTGGGTAATCAATCAAGACTCATGCAAATCAATTAAATGCCTCAACATCATTTCAATTCCAGCCCTTACACATGCAAAACTTCAAAATTTAGGGCACCTCACTTCTGAATTTTCGAAATTATGCAAACCCAATCATAAAAATCCATGCCATAGCTTCTAAATTCATCATTTAATCACATAAACACAACTCAAATGCAATACTTAAAACAAAAACAGCCCTACCTCCACTAAATCATGCAAAAACCGAACCCTACATACATATACATCATGCATTTCGAAATTTTGCAAAAGAAACTTAAGGGTGGGGATAGATATTGCTTGAATGAAAGCCCAAGAACAATTTATACTTGCCTTCCAACCTTTACCAACAAGAAAATCGAAAACAAGGGTGAGGAAAGGGCTGGACACTAGCCAAACACCAAGCTATGCTTCTTGTGGAGTTCCTCCGGCGGTGGGGACGGCGGTGGTTGGCGGCGGAGGCAGCTAGGAGGCGAGGGAGAGGAGTCGGCCGAAGTGAAACCTCAAGGGGAAGGGGGGGCGGGGTGGCGGATCTTGAGTCAAAAAGGGGCTAGGGTTTTGATTTAGGTTGTGAATGTGTATTTTAGAGGGAAATAAATGAGAGTGTATTGTGTGTAGTGTTTTAAAGTTACTATTGTACTTGTAAAAGTGCTACTAGCACTATTACAACTCTTTACCTCAAAACTTTTGCACCTTTAAAACTTCTAAGTTTAAAATTTCAACTCTCAATATTTTAATTGAAATTACACTAGCCCGGATTTAATAAAATCCTATTTTATGAAAAGTTTAGGAAATAATCCAAGAAAATGATAAAATTGCTTTTTGACCCCTTAAAAGTTCAAAATTCACATTTTTGGCCAAAATCCCCCTTTTCCTCTAACTTAAAATCTTAAAAACGAAAGTCTTGAAAATATACCACCGAAGCCCACCATCGTCGCCTGCCGGGATAGAAACTCACTAACTAAACAATTCAAGGTATTTAATTCAAATAAGTCAAGCAATGCTATCTTTAACTGAAATTTAAACAATTAACTTCAAGAAATTAAAAATATAAATACTGAAAATAATTTTAGGCATGATATTCAAATTTTAAAAGTTCATGGTGTTACAATTCCTCCCTCCCTAATAAGGAATTTCGTCCTCGAAATTAAAACTCACCAAAAAGCTCCGGATAGCGATCTCTGAAATCTGCTTCTGCTTCCCAAGTGGCCTCTTCATCCGAATGGTTCTGCCATCTCACCTTGATCATTGGAATTGACTTGTTACGGAGTCTTCTCTCCTGTCTATCAAAAATCCGGATGGGCGTCTCCTCATAGGACAGGTGAGGAGATAGTTGAAGCGGTTCCGAACTGAGCACATGGGATGGGTTCGAGATGTACTTCCTCAACATCGATACATGGAAGACACTATGGATCTTATCAAGGTTAGGCGGTAGGGCCACTCTATAAGCCAGTGCCCCTACCCTATCCAAAATCTCGAAGGGTCCTATAAACCTCGGTGCCAACTTTCCTTTCTTCCCAAACCTCAAAACTCCCTTCAGCGGCGCTACACGGATGAATACATGATCACCCACCGAGAACTCCAAGTCTCTCCTCCGGTGATCAGCATAACTCTTCTGCCTACTCTGGGCAGTCCTCATCCTATCACGGATCTTAGCCACTAGCTCGGTGGTCAACTGAACAATCTCCGGACAAAGTCTGATCTCTGACCTATCTCATCCCATAACACTGGAGATCTACACTTCCTCCCATAAAGTGCCTCGTAGGGAGCCATGCCAATAGTGGACTGAAAACTGTTATTATACGCGAATTCCACTAGTGGTAGTCTCGACTCCCAACTACCTTGAAAATTAATAGCACATGCCCTCAAAAGATCCTCCAAAATCTGAATCACCCTCTCTGACTGGCCATCAGTCTGCGGGTGGAAGGCGGTGCTAAAAAGTAGCTTCGTACCCATAGCGGAATGAAGACTCTTCCAAAAAGACGAAGTAAACCGTGGATCTCTATCAGACACTATGGAGACTGGAATACCATGTAGTCTGACTATCTCCCGGATATACAACTCCGCGAACTGAGTCATCGTGAAAGTCATCTTCACCGGTAAAAAGTGAGCCGACTTAGTGAGACGGTCTACAATAACCCAAATAGCATTTGAACCTCTCACTGTCTTCGGCAATCCCACAACAAAGTCCATGGTGATATTCTCCCATTTCCACTCAGGAATAGGGAGAGGCTTAAGCAATCTGGCCGGTGTCTGATGCTCCGCTTTGACCTGCTGGCATGTCAGGCATTCTGACACGAATCGGGCAATGTCACTTTTCATGCCTGGCCACCAATAAAGCTGCTGAAGATCCCGATACATCTTCGTACTACCAGGGTGGATTGAGTACAGCGATGTATGTGCCTCTGCCATGATAGTAACTCGCAGAGAATCACCTGCGGGAACCCAAAATCTACCTCTGTACCTCACAATCCCATCTACCACAACATACAAACCGCTGCCTTTCTCCTCATCTCTCTGTCTCCACTTCCTGATCTGCTCATCAACTGACTGCGCTGCACGGATACGATCAAAAAGTGTAGTCTGCACACTTAGTGAAGACAATCTGGGAGCTCTACCACTTGCATAAAATTCTAGACCATACCTCTGAATCTCAACCTGCAACGGTCTAGACACTGACAAGGAGGTAATCACTGCAGTCTTCCTACTCAAAGCATCTGCAACTGTTGGAAAACGGTGTTCAGATCAATCAGAATTGATATCCGGTGCAGCGGAAGTTTTAAAATTTTATATGGAACGATTCCATATCATGGGTATCAAAACTTTACGATTAAATTGTGCGTGTAAAAATTAAATAACAATTAAATTTTTACCTTGAATCTCGAAATGAGATTATGGACACCAACAGATAACTCTGCTCTTGTTGTATATCCCAGGAACTGATGAACGAACAATTCTTCAATCAGGTCCACGAACAGAAGTTTAATCCCTCTGATAGACTATACTAGAAAGTCTATCAGAAGTTTCTGCGAAGAGATAGAACAAATATGATCTGCTAATTCAGACTGCAAATTCGAAATTCGCAGACTAAAAATTCTCTAAGACAGAGAGAGGGAGGGGCGGCCGAATTCTCAAGACTGGAGGCTAGGGTTTTCGAAAATTTGACCTCTGTTGTGTGTAATTTCTGTACTGCAATAACTTATTTATAATGTGGGCTGCTAACAGCTTAGGGCCCATTAGTCATAAGTTCAAGCCTGACAAGCAAAGCCCACATGCTCAGAAATTAATATAAAATTCATCGTGACTCAGATTGATAAACCAATTTCACCAATGTGCACAGAAACCATTTCTGGATCTTTTAAAGTCAAGATAAATTTTCTGAATCCGAATTCAGTGATTTCCAAAAATGTCCATCACTATTTCATTTTAGGAAATCTTACTCCCTCTACTCTTAAATAAGAAGTCCCACTTCTTTATTCACTAAATTTAACTCTTTAAATTTAATTATCTCAACGGGGATTAAAAATCCATTACTTGTGTGACCCTCAATGGTTCAGGGATACAGCTAGCCGTGGGCTCACAACTCCTTGCGACTCGAAACAACAATTTCCGACTTGCCCATCGAATCATGGTAAGAGCGCCTAGCAACATCGGCCCATGATTCCCTAGGTATCACTGATAGTGCCTACAAGAACCAATATATTTTGGTTAGCGTACAGTACGGTCCCTTCATCCATATATCCCGATCGAATCAACAACTATTGGTAAATCGAGAGTCGTTCGAGATTCGATAACAATGCAATGCATCTTGAAGATCAAATATGAAAGAGTGGGTGCCCGATGAGCCAACTTGTGGCTAAGGGCTTTGATGACTCTTTGTATAAACAATCTTTTGTTTAATATAATTTACACTTTTATTAATGGCAATAACTTTATCTTTCTTCATATTGTTATATTGTGATATACTATTGTTGTTTTGATAAAGACCTTGAATATACTATAGTGTATGTAAGATGTGGTAGAACATGGGGATGTCTATCATGAAACACATTTTATAGTCACTGTATATTCTAAACTGTTCTTAGTCGATTGAGCCGTCCGATAATAAGGATAAGGATCGCCCGAGTTTGAGACTAGCATTTGCGATGCAGAGTACCACGTTTCATTGGTAAGGAACATAGAGATGTTCGAAGCATGCAAATGGATATTCATATGATGAATGATCGAACTACCCTATTCGAACATTCCAAGTGGTTATCACTTATAGAGTGGATAAAGTCCGCGGTTTTGGTTGTACACCATTAGTCCTTACTACTTGAAACATCATTGAGACTCTATATGCTAGTACTGTGCTTTGACTCGTTTACCGACTCTATTGGGGTCATCAGGTATCGGGATTGGGTACAGTTACAACACATATAGGAGTCGATGCTTTGTTGTCAAGGATTCACCACATACTTGCGAGTGTGGATATCCTATGCGATCTGAGGAGATATTAGTGTGACGAATCTCTGGCCAGAGTACATGATGTGTTTTAAGAAATGGTTTCTTAGTAACACATGTGATGTCACTATTTGATCTTCAAGATGTATTGCATAGTTATCGAATCTCGAACGACTCTCGATATACCAATGGTTGTTGATTCGATCGGGATATATGGATGAAGGGACCGTACTGTATGCTAACCAAAATCTATTGGTTCTTGTAGGCACTATCAGTGATACCTAGGGAATCATGGGGCGATGTTGTTAGGCGCTCTTACCATGATTCGATGGGCAAGTCGGAAATTGTTGTTCCGAGTCACAAGGAGTTGTGAGCCCACGGCTAGCTGTATCCCTGAACCATTGAGGGTCACACAGAGTAATGGATTTTTAATCTCCGTTGAGATAGTTAAATTTAAAGAGTTAAATTTAATGAACAAAGAAGTTGGACTTCTTATTTAAGAGTAGAGGAGTAAGATTTCCTAAAATGACATAGGGATGGGCATTTTTGGAAATCACTGAATTCGGATTCAGAAAAATTTATCTTGACTTTAAAAGGTGCAGAAATGGTTTCTGTGCACATTGGTGAAATCGGTTTATCAATCGGAGTCATGATGAATTTTATATTAATTTCTGAACATGCGGGCTTTGCTTGTCGGGCTTGAACTTATAACTAATGGGCCCTAAGCTGTTAGCGGCCTACATTATAAATAAGTTATTGCAGTACAGAAATTACACACAACAGGTCACAAATTTTCGAAAACCTAGTGATTTTCTCTCAGTAGTGGCCGCCCCCCTCCCCCCTCTGCTCGGTAAAATCCAGTATGTGAATTTTGAATTACAGTCTGGTTTAACGGATCAAATTCGTTAATCTCTTCGTAGAAACTTCTGATAGATTTTCTAGTGCAATCTATCAGAGGGATTAAATATCCGTTCGTGGACCTGATTGAAGAACAGTACGTTCCATCAGTTCCAGGGATATACAACAAGAGCAGAGCAATCTGTTGGTGTCCATAATCTCGCTTCGAGATTGGAGGTAAAAATTTATAATCGTTATTTAATTTTTACACACACACAATTTAATCGTAAGGTTGATACCCATTATGGAATTGTTCCATATAAAATTTTAAACTTCCGCTGCACCGGGTATCAATCATGATTGATCTGATCGCCGCGTTCTACAAGAGTGGTATCAAAGCCAGGTTGCTCAGATCAAGCGATTAAATTAATCGATTGTACAAAAATTTTTTAAGCCTCGGTTTTTGAAACAAAATAAATATTTTAAAATAAAAAAAAAAATTTTCGGGCAAAAACCCTGGCAGCGATTGGATCGCTGCCCGGGGGGGCAGCGATGGTCGCTGCCCCTGGCAGCGCACGGCGCTGCCCAGCGCAGCGCAGCGCTGGGCGCTGCCCATGGGCAGCGATGTGATCGCTGCCCAGGGCAGTGCACGGCGCTGCCCGGTCCGACCCCATTTGGGGCGCGGGCAGCCCGGGAATGTCCCGGGCGGCCCGCGGAAAAAATTAATTTTTTAATTTTTAAATTAAATTTTAATATGTTAAAATTCTATTTTTGGTCCGATCGAAAATTGTTTTTGATTGGTCCAAGAGGCGTCGGATCGAATTGTTCGAGTCCGAAAATTTTAAAATTGATTTTTGGATAAATTTGAATTTTTGGAAAATTTAAATATTTTATCCGTTAAATTGAATTTTGAAATTAATTATTTTTGGTACAATTGATGATAATATATGATCTTATGGAAATATTGAGTAAAATATGATTTTATGTATAAAATTGGATTTTATAGATAAAATATGATTTTATTTGATAAAAATATAAAATATGATTTTGTATGTAAAATAAGATTTTATATATGAAATATGATTTTATCCTTTTAAATTTAAATTGCCATTGCATGTTATCCAATAAATTAATTTTGAATTAAATGTTATTGGATAAGGATGATCGATTGCCATCACCAATTTTGTAGGTGTATGTTAGGAATTTACATTTGTTTTTATTGTTGTTGGATTTATTAATGGGCCTGGTTTATGGCCCAATATGAATTGTCATATGTAATAAAAGTGGGCTTGGTTTATGGCCCGTTCCCACCCCTTAAAAATGTATCCCCTACTTGTCATTGTTATTTATTGTAAATACATTAGATTTAATGGGAGATGAAGATTTGAAGATGGAGGTGGGCCCAGCAGACAATAAAAACAGAAGAAATGTAAATTGGAAGTAAAATGTAATAGGATTGCATTGCATACTGCATATTACCTAGGATTGGACTAAGACTCGTGATTGGCAACCACGGGTCGATTAGAAATGGAATCGATCATCCTATATAATATGTGATATTATTGTTGTATGCATGTTTTAGACAAAATTGTGTGAATCCGGCAAGCATACAAAATTTTAAAAATGATGAGACAAATTTTCAAAATTAAAATCCCTCATTTTTAATATGATTTAAAATTGATATCAAGATAAATAAAGGAAATTTAAATTTGTTTAAATGTTCCTACCTTCCATCAACGATCAATGTATGAGATGCTACCCGCGGATACGGTCCGGCTCATATTATTGGGGGGGCCCGTTCGTCGAAAAGCTGTACATTGGATCGACACATGTTGTAAGTTGGGTGGAACTCCCATGGGATCGGCTCATATTATTGGGGGATTCACATGGCGACCGTCCATCACAACTTAATATTGATGGGTCATCTTGACATGTCACAATAAACGGCGTCATATTATTGGGCCCTTATTGGACATGAGGTAAAAACGTGGAGGTTGCTTTGGAAGCAATTGGGCTCTACCTTTTGAAAATTATGGTTGGCTGATATTATTCGGGACCATAGTTTGTCAATTGGACTCCATGTTCTCACTAAGGAAAACAGTTTCCCGTTTTCACTAGAGGGTAGTGAAATCGTTAAAATAGTGGGAGTGAGATTCATAAAATAAATTTTGCCTATTTTATGTCTTAGTAAATTAATTAAACAATCATCGATTATTGTCTGTTTCAACTCAGTATTTCATTACAATGAATTCGTAATCCACATGTTCTCGAACAAAACAAACTTTCTGGCGCAACTATACGAAATGGTTCCATAAGTTAAGATTGTCATGAGTTCGGAAAAGATTTTCTAAGTGTTAGAAAAGGCTTCTCCGATAACAGCCTCAGCTGATGTAACTGCCGAAAGGTTGGCCGAACTAGAGAAATTGTTGGACCATGATCTCAAGGCTAAATGTTAAATGCAAAATTCGACAAGTCTAAACAAGTTTGCCATTACTGCAAGAAACCCGGTCATTGGAAACGTAACTGTTGGAAAACTGGCGGTCAGATCAATCACGATTGATACCCGGTGCAGCGGAAGTTTAAAATTTTTATCATGGAACAATTCCATGGTGTGGGTATCAACCGTTCAACGATTAAATTATTGTGTTTGTGTAAAATTCAAATAACAATTAATTAAATTTTACCTTCAATCTCGAAGCGAGATTATTGGACACCACACAGATTTCTCTGCGCTTCTTGTATCTCCCAGGAACCGATGAACTCCTTCAATCAGGTCCACGAATGAGGTTTAAATCCCTCTGATAGATTGCACTAGAAAATCTATCAGAAGTTTTTCTGCGAAGAGATTAAACGAATCTGATTCGTTATTCCTGACTACAATTCAAAAATCACAGACCGGAATTTCTCGGGCAGAGGGGGAGGGGTCGGCCGAATGAGAGAAAGAGAGGCTAGGGTTTTTTTTTTTTCGATTTTTCTGTCTCTCAATAATGACCTGTTGTGTTTAATTTCTGTACTGCAATAACTTATTTATAATGCAGGCCACTAACACCTTAGGGCCCATTAGTCATAAGTTGAGGCCCGACAAGCAAAGCCCGCATGTTCAGAAATTAATATAAAATTCATCGTAACTCCGATTGATGAACCGATTTCACCAATGTGCACAGAAACCATTTCTGCACATTTTAAAGTCAAGATAAATTTTCCTGAATCCGAATTCAGTGGTTTCCAAAAATGCCCATCCCTATGTCATTTTAGGAAATCCTACTCCCTTACTCTTAATTAAGAAGTCCAACTTCTTTATTCATTAAATTTAACTCTTTAAATTTAACTATCTCAACGGGGATTAAAACTCCATTACACTGTGTGACCCTCAATGGTTCAGGGATACAGCTAGCCGTGGGCTCACAACTCCTTGTGACTCGGAACAACACTTTCCGACTTGCCCAACGAATCATGGTAAAGCGCCTAGCAACATCGCCCCATGATTCCCTAGGTATCACTGATAGTGCCTACAAGAACCAGTAGATTTTGGTTAGCGTACAGTACGGTCCCTTAAACCATATATCCCGATCGAATCAACAACCATTGGTATATCGAGAGTCGCTCAAGATTCGATAACTATGCAATACATCTTGAAGATCAAATTAGTGACATCGCATGTGCTACTAAGAAACCATTTCTTAAATCACATCAAGTACTCTGGCCAGAGATTTGTCACACTAATATCTCCTCAGATCGCATAGGATATCCACACTCGCAAGTATGTGGTGAATCCTTGACAACAATGCATTGACTCCTATATGTGTCGTAACTGTACCCAATCTCGACACCTGATGACCCCCATAGAGTCGGTAAACGAGTCAAAGCACAGCACTAGCATATAGAGTCTCCATGATGTTTCAAGTCGTAAGGACTAATGGTGTACAACCAAAACCGCGGACTTTATCCACTCGATAAGTGATAACCACTTGGAAAGTCCGGATAGGGTAGTTCGATTATTCATCCTATGAATATCCATTTGCATGCTTCGAACATCTCCATGTTCCCTACCAATGAAACGTGGTACTCCGCATCGCAAATGCTAGTCTCAAACTCGAGCGATCCTTATCCTTATTATCGGACGGCTCAATCGACTAGGAACAGTTTAGAATATACAGTGACTATAAGATGTATTTCATGATAGACATCTCCATGTTCTACCACATCTTACATACACTATGGTATATTCAAGGTCTTTATCAAAACAACAATAGTATATCACAATATAACAATATGAAGTAATATAAAGTCATTGCCATTTATAAAAGTGTAAATTACATTAAACAAAAGATTGTTTTTACAAAGAGTCATCAAAGCCCATAGCCACTAGTTGGCTCACTGGGCACCCACTCTTTCAATCTCCCACTTGCCCTATAGCCAACTAGTCATACTACGTAGACCCATTGCTTCGCGATGTTTGTCAAACAATGGTCCTGGCAAGGGCTTAGTAAGCGGATCAGCGATATTGTCTGCAGAGGCCACTCGTTCGACAGTGATGTCTCCTCTTTCCACAATCTCCCGGATGATGTGGTATTTCCTCTGTACGTGTTTGGATCTTTGATGAGACCTTGGTTCCTTTGCTTGAGCAACGGCACCCGTGTTGTCGCAGTACACCGGGACTGGACCAACAAATTCAGGAATGACGCCCAACTCTTGGACGAAATTCCTCATCCAAACGGCCTCTTTAGCAGCAGCTGATGCTGCAATGTATTCAGCTTCAGTGGTGGAATCCGCTGTGGTGTCTTGCTTGGAACTCTTCCAAGAGACAGCACCGCCATTGAGCATGAATACAAATCCAGAGGTTGACTTCGAGTCATCCACGTCACTTTGGAAGCTAGAGTCGGTATAGCCTTCCAATTTCAGATCTCGTCCTCCATATACCATGAACATATTCTTAGTCCTTCGTAAGTACTTAAGAATGTCCTTCACGGCTTTCCAATGCATTTGACCAGGATTAGCCTGATATCTGCTCGTGACACTCAGAGCAAATGCTACATCCGGTCTGGTAGATATCATCCCATACATGATACTACCTATAGCTGACGCATATGGTACATGTGTCATATTCTCTATCTCTGCATCAGTCTTGGGACACATAGACTTGGATAGAGAAACTCCCTGACACATGGGTAGATGTCCTCTCTTGGACCCATCCATTGAAAACCGTTTCAATATGGTGTCGATGTAGGTTGATTGAGTGAGTCCTATCATTCTCTTAGATCTATCTCTATAGATCTGTATCCCTAGAATGTAGGATGCCTCACCCAAATCCTTCATCGAGAATCTACCTGATAACCATATCTTTGTTGACTGCAACATCCCTACATCATTCCCAATGAGTAGGATGTCATCAACATAAAGTACTAAGAATGTCACAGCATCCTTAACTACTTTCTTGTACACGCATGGTTCCTCCGGGTTCTTGATGAAACCAAAATCTTTTATTGTTTCATCAAATTTCTGGTTCCAACTTCTTGATGCTTGTTTTAGACCATAAATTGATCTCTGAAGCTTGCATACCTTATGCTCGCTTCCCATGGATGTGAACCCCTCTGGCTGCTTCATATAGATTTCTTTCTTAATGTCTCCATTAAGAAAAGCAGTCTTCACATCCATTTGCCATATCTCATAGTCATACCATGCAGCTATGGCAATAAGGATTCTTATGGACTTGAACATTGCAACTGGTGAAAAGGTTTCATCATAGTCAACTCCTTGTCTTTGAGTGTAACCTTTCGCCACCAATCGCGCCTTGTAGGTCAATACCTTACCATCAGGCCCAAGCTTTCTCTTGTAGATCCATTTACACCCTATTGGAACAATTCCATCAGGAGGATCTACTAAAGACCAAACTTGGTTTGTATGCATTGAATCCAATTCAGACTGCATAGCTTCAAGCCATAAATTTGAATCCGCATCAGAAATTGCTTCCTTGAAGTTTCTTGGATCACATCCAATGCGGGTTCATCTTGATCCCCTTCAAGAAGAAGACCATATCGAACAGGAGGTCTAGAAGTCCTCTCGGATCTTCTAGGTTCAGGCGTGTCCAGTAATGGTTCCTGAGGCGTAGGATCGTTATTTTGTATTTCGGGTTCTTCTCGAACTTCTTCGAGTTCCATCATCTCGCCTTTCTTATCCAATAAGAACTCCTTCTCCAAGAAGGTGGCATTCCTAGAAACAAACACCTTTGTTTCAGCAGGATAATAGAAATAATATCCGATTGAATTCTTCGGATACCCTACAAAATAACATAAGCTGGATCGACTATCCAACTTATCTCCCACTGTCCGCTTCACGTAAGCAGGACATCCCCAAATCCTCAAGTACGAATACTTAGGAGCTTTGCCATTCCATAACTCGTATGGTGTTTTGTTCACTGCTTTAGTGTGGACGTTGTTCAAGAACAATACCGCCGTTCAAGCGCATAGCCCCAAAACGAAGGTGGAAGCTCAGTGAAGCTCATCATGGATCGAACCATGTCCAACAAAGTTCGATTACGACGCTCCGATACACCATTCAGCTGTGGTGTCATAGGAGGAGTCCACTGAGAGAGAATCCCATTCTCTTTCAGATAGTCCAAAAACTCGGTACTCAAGTATTCTCCACCTCGATCCGATCTAAGTGCTTTAATACTTTTACCTAGCTTGTTTTCTACTTCAGCCTTGAACTCTTTGAACTTTTCAAATGCTTCAGACTTATATTTCATTAAATATAAATACCCATACCTCAAATAATCATCAGTAAAGGTAATGAAGTAGGTGTGGCCATATTGAGTCCCAACTCTAAATGGACCACAAACATCTGTATGGATCAAATCCAACAGATTTTGACTACGCTCAGGTTTCCCCTTAAAAGGAGATTTAGTCATTTTTCCTTTTAGGCAGGATTCACAAGTAGGTAGAGAGTTAATATCAGACATATCAAACATGCCCTCTCCCACTAGCTTGTTCATCCTCCTTGAGGAAATATGACCTAGTCTAGCGTGCCAAAGGTTTGCCGGGTTTTTGCTATCGATTTTCCTTTTGTTTGTTGTTGCCGGTTTATCAGCATAATTTATTGGAACGTCTTTTAGTTTTAAGTTGTATAGATCGTTTTCAAGTTGTCCATTTCCAATCAAACATTCATTCTTGTAAATATTGCAAATCCCATTCACAAAATTGCAAGAATAACTATCTCTATCAAGCATAGAAACAGAAATAATGTTTTTAATCAAAATTGGAACAAATAAAACATCTCTCAAAAAAACTTAAAATTGTTCTGCAAAAATGTCTCCTATAGCTTTGGATTTATCTCTGGAACCATTCCCGAGCCTTGACTGGGTCTCACCCATCCTTAGCCTATTACTTCTTGTCATCATTTGCAACTCATTGCAAATATGAGATCTACATCTGGTATCCAATACCCAAGAAGTAGTATTAAGAAAAACATTTTAATGTAAAACATACCCTTTGCAGTTCGCAACTGCTTGAGGTATTCCTTGCAGTTACGTTTCCAATGACCGGGTTTCTTGCAGTGATGGCAAACTTGTTTAGACTTGTCCAATTTTGCATGTAACATTTGGCCTTGAGATCATGGTCCAACCATTTCTCTAGTTCGGCCAACCTTTCGGCAGTTACATCAGCCGGGGCTGTTTTCGGAGAAGCCTTTTCTAACACTTTAGAAAATCTTTTCCGAACTTAGGACAATCTTAACTTATGGAATCATTCTGTATTGTTTGCGCCAATAAGTTTGTTTTGTTGGAGAATAGAAACATGTGGATTACTGAGATGAAACAGACAATTATCGATGATTGTTTAAGCAATTTACTAAGACATAAAATAGGCGAATTTAATTTTATGAATCTCACTCCCACTATTTTAACGATTTCACTACCCTCTAGTGAAAACGGGAAACTTTTTCCTTAGTGAGAACATGGAGTCCAATTGACAAACTTATGGTCCCGAATAATATCAGCCAACTATAATTCTCAAAAGGTAGAGCCCAATTGCTTCCAAAGCAACCCCCATGTGTTTACCTCATGTCCAATAAGGGCCCAATAATATGACGCCGTTTAAAGTGACATGTCAAGATGACCCATCAATATTAAGTTGTGATGGACGGTCGCCATGTGGATCCCCCAATAATATGAGCCGATCCCATGGGAGTTCCACCCAACTTACAACATGTGTCGATCCAATGTACAGCTTTCCGACGGACGGGCCCCCCCAATAATATGAGCCGGACCGTATCCGCGGGTAGCATCTCATACATTGACCGTTGATGGAAGGTAGGAAAATTTAAACAAATTTAAATTTCCTTTATTTATCTTGATATCAATTTTAAATCATATTTAAAATGAGGGATTTTTAATTATAAAAATTTATCTCATCATTTTTCAATTATTGCATGCTTGCCGGATTCACGCAATTATGTCTAAAACATGCATACAATCATAATATCATATATTATATAGGATGATCGATTCCATTTCTAATTGACCCGTGGTTGCCAATCACGAGTCTTAGTCCAATCCTAGGTAATATGCAGTATGCAATGCAATCCTATTACATATGCTTCCAATTTACATTTCTTCAGTCTTTATTGTCTGCTGGGCCCACCGTCTTCAAATCTTGATCTCTCACTAAATCTAATGTATTTACAATAAATAACAATGACAAGTAGGGGATACATTTTTAGGGGTGGGAACGGGCCATAAACCAAGCCCACTTTTATTACATATGGCATTCATATCGGGCCATAAACCAGGCCCATTAATAAAACCAACAACAATAAAAACAAAATGTAAATTCCTAACATACACCTACAAAATTGGTCATGGCAATCGATCATCCTTATCCAATAACATTTAATTCAAAATTAATTTATTGGATAACATGCAGTGGCAATTCAAATTTAAACAAGATAAAATCATATTTTATATATAAAATCATATTTTACACATAAAATCATATTTTATCTCTATATCAAATAAAATCATATTTTATCTATAAAATCCAATTTTACTGATAAAATCATATTTTACTTAATATATCATAAGATCATATCTTATCTTCAATTGTACCAAAAATAATTGATTTCAAAATTCAATTTAAGGATAAAATATTAAAATTTTCCAAAAATTCAAATTTATCCAAAAATCAATTTTAAAATTTAGGGACTCGAACAATTCGATCCGAAATCTCGTGAACCAATCAAAAACAATTTTTGACCGGACCAAAATTAAAATTTTAACACATTAAAATTAATTTTTAAATAAAAATAAAATTTTTTTCCCGCGGGCCGCCCGGGACACTCCCGGGCCGGCCCGCACCCGGGGCGCGGGCCGGGGGCAGCCCGGCTGCCCCCTTAGGGCAGCACTCTCGCTGCCCTGGCGGCGTCGAACGCCGCCCCTGGGCGGCGCTGTGCGCGGCGGCGCCGTGCGCCGCCCGGGGCAGCAACAATTGCTGCCCCACCGGGCAGCGATCCAATCGCTGCCCGGGTTTTGCCCCGAAAAAATTTTTTTTTTATTTTTTTTATTTAAAAATATTTATTTTGTTTCAAAAACCGAGACTCAAAAATTTTTGTACAATCGATTAATTTAATCGTTTGATCTGAGCAACCTGGCTTTGATACCACTGTTGGAAAACTGGCGGTCAGATCAATCACGATTGATACCCGGTGCAGCGGAAGTTTAAAATTTTTATCATGGAACAATTCCATGGTGTGGGTATCAACCGTTCAACGATTAAATTATTGTGTTTGTGTAAAATTCAAATAACAATTAATTAAATTTTACCTTCAATCTCGAAGCGAGATTATTGGACACCACACAGATTTCTCTGCGCTTCTTGTATCTCCCAGGAACCGATGAACTCCTTCAATCAGGTCCACGAATGAGGTTTAAATCCCTCTGATAGATTGCACTAGAAAATCTATCAGAAGTTTTTCTGCGAAGAGATTAAACGAATCTGATTCGTTATTCCTGACTGCAATTCAAAAATCACAGACCGGAATTTCTCGGGCAGAGGGGGAGGGGTCGGCCGAATGAGAGAAAGAGAGGCTAGGGTTTTTTTTTTTCGATTTTTCTGTCTCTCAATAATGACCTGTTGTGTTTAATTTCTGTACTGCAATAACTTATTTATAATGCAGGCCACTAACACCTTAGGGCCCATTAGTCATAAGTTGAGGCCCGACAAGCAAAGCCCGCATGTTCAGAAATTAATATAAAATTCATCGTGACTCCGATAGATGAACCGATTTCACCAATGTGCACAGAAACCATTTCTGCACATTTTAAAGTCAAGATAAATTTTCCTGAATCCGAATTCAGTGGTTTCCAAAAATGCCCATCCCTATGTCATTTTAGGAAATCCTACTCCTTACTCTTAATTAAGAAGTCCAACTTCTTTATTCATTAAATTTAACTCTTTAAATTTAACTATCTCAACGGGGATTAAAACTCCATTACACTGTGTGACCCTCAATGGTTCAGGGATACAGCTAGCCGTGGGCTCACAACTCCTTGTGACTCGGAACAACACTTTCCGACTTGCCCAACGAATCATGGTAAAGCGCCTAGCAACATCGCCCCATGATTCCCTAGGTATCACTGATAGTGCCTACAAGAACCAGTAGATTTTGGTTAGCGTACAGTACGGTCCCTTCAACCATATATCCCGATCGAATCAACAACCATTGGTATATCGAGAGTCGCTCAAGATTCGATAACTATGCAATACATCTTGAAGATCAAATTAGTGACATCGCATGTGCTACTAAGAAACCATTTCTTAAATCACATCAAGTACTCTGGCCAGAGATTTGTCACACTAATATCTCCTCAGATCGCATAGGATATCCACACTCGCAAGTATGTGGTGAATCCTTGACAACAATGCATCGACTCCTATATGTGTCGTAACTGTACCCAATCTCGACACCTGATGACCCCCATAGAGTCGGTAAACGAGTCAAAGCACAGCACTAGCATATAGAGTCTCCATGATGTTTCAAGTCGTAAGGACTAATGGTGTACAACCAAAACCGCGGACTTTATCCACTCGATAAGTGATAACCACTTGGAAAGTCCGGATAGGGTAGTTCGATTATTCATCCTATGAATATCCATTTGCATGCTTCGAACATCTCCATGTTCCCTACCAATGAAACGTGGTACTCCGCATCGCAAATGCTAGTCTCAAACTCGAGCGATCCTTATCCTTATTATCGGACGGCTCAATCGACTAGGAACAGTTTAGAATATACAGTGACTATAAGATGTATTTCATGATAGACATCTCCATGTTCTACCACATCTTACATACACTATGGTATATTCAAGGTCTTTATCAAAACAACAATAGTATATCACAATATAACAATATGAAGTAATATAAAGTCATTGCCATTTATAAAAGTGTAAATTACATTAAACAAAAGATTGTTTTTACAAAGAGTCATCAAAGCCCATAGCCACTAGTTGGCTCACTGGGCACCCACTCTTTCAGTAACTGCAAGGAATACCTCGAGCAGTTGAGAACTGCAAAGGGTATGTTTTACATTGAAATAAATGTTTTACTTAATACTACTTCTTGGGTATTGGATACCAGATACAGATCTCACATTTACAATGAGTTGAAAATGATGACAAGAAGTAATAAGCTAAGGATGGGTGAGACCCAGCTAAGGCTCGGGAATGGTTCTAGAGTCGAAGCCAAAGCTATAGGAGACATTTATTTAATTTTGCAGAACGGTTTTAAGTTACTTTTGAGAGATGTTTTATTTGTTCCAGATTTGATTAAAAACATTATTTCTGTTTCTATGCTAGATAGAGATAGTTATTCTTGAAATTTTGTGAATGGAATTTGCAATATTTACAAGAATGAATGTTTGATTGGAAATGGACAACTTGAAAATGATCTATATAACTTAAAACTAAAAGACGTTCCAATAAATTATGTTGATAAACCGGCAACAACAAACAAAAGGAAAATCGATAGTCAAAACCCGGCAAACCTTTGGCACGCTAGGCTAGGTCATATTTCCTCAAGGAGGATGAACAAGCTAGTGGGAGAGGGCATGTTTGATATGTCTGATATTAACTCTCTACCTACTTGTGAATCCTGCCTGAAAGGAAAAATGACTAAATCTCCTTTTAAGGGGAAACCTGAGCATAGTCAAAATCTGTTGGATTTGATCCATACAGATGTTTGTGGTCCATTTAGAGTTGGTACTCAATATGGCCACACCTACTTCATTACCTTTACTGATGATTATTCTAGGTATGGGTATTTATATTTAATGAAATATAAGTCTGAAGCGTTTGAAAAGTTCAAAGAATTCAAGGCTGAAGTAGAAAACAAGCTAGGTAAAAGTATTAAAGCACTTCGATCGGATCGAGGTGGAGAATACTTGAGTACCGAGTTTTTGGACTATCTGAAAGAGAATGAGATTCTCTCTCAGTGGACTCCTCCTATGACACCTCAGCTGAATGGTGTATCGGAGCGTCGTAATCGAACTTTGTTGGACATGGTTCGATCCATGATGAGCTTCACTGAGCTTCCACCTTCATTTTGGGGCTATGCGCTTGAAAAGACAGTATTGTTGTTGAACAATGTCCACACTAAAGCAGTGGACAAAACACCATACGAGTTATGGAATGGCAAAGCTCCTAAGTATTCGTACTTGAGGATTTGGGGATGTCCTGCTTACGTGAAGCAGACAGTGGGAGATAAGTTGGATAGTCGATCCACCTTATGTTATTTTGTAGGGTATCCAAAGAATTCAATCAGATATTATTTCTATTATCCTGCTGAAACAAAGGTGTTTGTTTCAAGGAATGCCACCTTCTTGGAGAAGGAGTTCTTATTGGATAAGAAAGGCGAGATGATGGAACTCGAAGAAATTCGAGAAGAACCCGAAATACAAAATAACGATCCTACACCTCAAGAACCATTAATAGACACGCCTGTACCTAGAAGATCCGAGAGGACTTCTAGACCTCCTATTCGATATGGTCTTCTTCTTGAAGGGGATCAAGATGAACCCGATATTGGATGTGATCCAAGAAACTTCAAGAAAGCAATTTCTGATGCGGATTCAAATTTATGGCTTGAAGCTATGCAGTCGGAAATAGATTCGATGCATACAAACCAAGTTTGGTCTTTAGTAGATCCTCCCGATGGAATTGTTCCAATAGGGTGTAAATGGATCTACAAGAGAAAGCTTGGGCCTGATGGTAAGGTATTGACCTACAAGGCGCGATTGGTGGCGAAAGGTTATACTCAAAGACAAGGAGTTGACTATGATGAAACCTTTTCACCAGTTGCAATGTTCAAGTCCATAAGAATCCTTATTGTAGCTGCTTGGTATGACTATGAGATATGGCAAATGGATGTGAAGACTGCTTTTCTTAATGGAGACATTAAGGAAGAAATCTATATGAAGCAGCCTGAGGGGTACACATCCATGGGAAGCGAGCATAAGGTATGCAAGCTTCAGAGATCAATTTATGGTCTAAAACAAGCATCAAGAAGTTGGAACCAGAAATTTGATGAAACAATAAAGGATTTTGGTTTCATCAAGAACCCGGAGGAACCATGCGTGTACAAGAAAGTAGTTAAGGATGCTGTGACATTCTTAGTACTTTATGTTGATGACATCCTACTCATTGGGAATGACGTAGGGATGTTGCAGTCAACAAAGATATGGTTATCAGGTAGATTCTCGATGAAGGATTTGGGTGAGGCATCCTATATTCTAGGGATACAGATCTATAGAGATAGATCTAAGAGAATGATAAGACTCACTCAATCAACCTACATCGACACCATATTGAAACGGTTTTCAATGGATGGGTCCAAGAGAGGACATCTACCCATGTGTCATGGAGTTTCTCTATCCAAGTCTATGTGTCCCAAGACGGATGAAGAGATAGAGAAAATGACACATGTACCATATGCGTCAGCCATAGGTAGTATCATGTATGGGATGATATCTACCAGACCGGATCTAGCATTTGCTCTGAGTGTCACGAGCAGATATCAAGCTAATCCCGGTCAAATGCATTGGAAAGCCGTGAAGGACATTCTTAAGTACTTACGAAGGACTAAGAATATGTTCATGGTATATGTAGGAAGAGAACTAAAATTGGAAGGCTATACCGACTCTAGCTTCCAAAGTGACGTGGATGACTCGAAGTCAACCTCTGGATTTGTGTTCATACTCAATGGAGGTGCTGTCTCTTGGAAGAGTTCCAAGCAGGACACCACAACGGATTCCACCACTGAGGCAGAATACATTGCAGCATCAGCTGCTGCTAAAGAGGCCGTTTGGATGAGGAATTTCGTCCAAGAGTTGGGCGTCATTCCTGAAGTTGTTGGTCCAGTCCCGGTGTACTGTGACAACACGGGTGCCGTTGCTATGGCAAAGGAACCAAGGTTTCATCAAAGATCCAAACACGTACTGAGAAAATACCACATCATCCGGGAGATTGTGGAAAAAGGAGACATCACTGTCGAAAGAGTGGCCTCTGCAGACAATATCGCTGATCCACTTACTAAGCCCTTGTCAGGACCATTATTTGACAAACATCGCGAAGCAATGGGTCTACGTAGTATGACTAGTTGGCTATAGGGCAAGTGGTAGATTGAAAGAGTGGGTGCCCGATGAGCCAACTTGTGGCTAAGGGCTTTGATGACTCTTTGTATAAACAATCTTTTGTTTAATATAATTTACACTTTTATTAATGGCAATGACTTTATCTTTCTTCATATTGTTATATTGTGATATACTATTGTTGTTTTGATAAAGACCTTGAATATACTATAGTGTATGTAAGATGTGGTAGAACATGGGGATGTCTATCATGAAACACATTTTATAGTCACTGTATATTCTAAACTGTTCCTAGTCGATTGAGCCGTCCGATAATAAGGATAAGGATCACTCGATTTTGAGACTAGCATTTGCGATGCAGAGTACCACGTTTCATTGGTAAGGAACATAGAGATGTTCGAAGCATGCAAATGAATATTCATATGTTGAATGATCGAACTACCCTATTCGGACTTTCCAAGTGGTTATCACTTATCGAGTGGATAAAGTCCGCGGTTTTGGTTGTACACCATTAGTCCTTACTACTTGAAACATCATTGAGACTCTATATGCTAGTACTGTACTTTGACTCGTTTACCGACTCTATTGGGGTCATCAGGTATCGGGATTGGGTAAAGTTACAACACATATAGGAGTCGATGCTTTGTTGTCAAGGATTCACCACATACTTGCGAGTGTGGATATCCTATGCGATCTGAGGAGATATTAGTGTGACGAATCTCTGGCCAGAGTACATGATGTGTTTTAAGAAATGGTTTCTTAGTAACACATGCGATGTCACTATTTGATCTTCAAGATGTATTGCATAGTTATCGAATCTCGAACGACTCTCGATATACCAATGGTTGTTGATTCGATCGGGATATATGGATGAAGGGACCGTACTGTACGCTAACCAAAATCTATTGGTTCTTGTAGGCACTATCAGTGATACCTAGGGAATCATGGGGCGATGTTGCTAGGCGCTCTTACCATGATTCGATGGGCAAGTCGGAAATTGTTGTTCCGAGTCACAAGGAGTTGTGAGCCCACGGCTAGCTGTATCCCTGAACCATTGAGGGTCACATAGAGTAATGGATTTTTAATCCCCGTTGAGATAGTTAAATTTAAAGAGTTAAATTTAATGAACAAAGAAGTTGGACTTCTTATTTAAGAGTAGAGGAGTAAGATTTCCTAAAATGACATAGGGATGGGCATTTTTGGAAATCACTGAATTCGGATTCAGAAAAATTTATATTGACTTTAAAAGGTGCAGAAATGGTTTCTGTGCACATTGGTGAAATCGGTTTATCAATCGGAGTCATGATGAATTTTATATTAATTTCTGAACATGCGGGCTTTGCTTGTCGGGCTTGAACTTATGACTAATGGGCCCTAAGCTGTTAGCGGCCTACATTATAAATAAGTTATTGCAGTACAGAAATTACACACAACAGGTCACAAATTTTCGAAAACCTAGTGATTTTCTCTCAGTAGTGGCCGCCCCCCTCCCCCCTCTGCTCGGTAAAATCCAGTCTGTGAATTTTGAATTACAGTCTGGTTTAACGGATCAAATTCGTTAATCTCTTCGTAGAAACTTCTGATAGATTTTCTAGTGCAATCTATCAGAGGGATTAAATATCGTTCGTGGACCTGATTGAAGAACAGTTCGTTCCATCAGTTCCAGGGATATACAACAAGAGCAGAGCAATCTGTTGGTGTCCATAATCTCGCTTCGAGATTGGAGGTAAAAATTTATAATCGTTATTTAATTTTTACACACACACAATTTAATCGTAAGGTTGATACCCATTATGGAATTGTTCCATATAAATTTTCTGAATCCGAATTCAGTGATTTCCAAAAATGTCCATCACTATGTCATTTTAGGAAATCTTACTCCCTCTACTCTTAAATAAGAAGTCCCACTTCTTTATTCACTAAATTTAACTCTTTAAATTTAATTATCTCAACGGGGATTAAAAATCCATTACTTGTGTGACCCTCAATGGTTCAGGGATACAGCTAGCCGTGGGCTCACAACTCCTTGCGACTCGGAACAACAATTTCCGACTTGCCCATCGAATCATGGTAAGAGCGCCTAGCAACATCGCCCCATGATTCCCTAGGTATCACTGATAGTGCCTGCAAGAACCAATAGATTTTGGTTAGCGTACAGTACGGTCCCTTCATCCATATATCACGATCGAATCAACAACTATTGGTAAATTGAGAGTCGTTCGAGATTCGATAACTATGCAATGCATCTTGAAGATCAAATAGTGACATCGCATGTGCTACTAAGAAACCATTTCTTAAAACACATCATGTACTCTGGCCAGAGATTCGTCACACTAATATCTCCTCAGATTGCATAGGATATCCACACTAGCAAGTATGTGGTGAATCCTTGACAACAAAGCATCGACTCCTATATGTGTCGTAACTGTACCCAATCCCGACACCTGATGACCCCAATAGAGTCGGTAAACGAGTCAAAGTACAGTACTAGCATATAGAGTCTCAATGATGTTTCAAGTAATAAGGACTAATGGTGTACAACCAAAACCGCGGACTTTATCCACTCGATAAGTGATAACCACTTGGAAAGTCCGGATAGGGTAGTTCGATCATTCATCGTATGAATATCCATTTGCATGCTTTGAACATCTCTATGTTTCATACCAATGAAACGTGGTACTCGGCATCGCAAATGCTAGTCTCAATATCGAGCGATCCTTATCCTTATTAATGGACGGCTCAATCGACTAGGAACTGTTTAGAATATACAGTGACTATAAGATGTGTTTCATGATAGTCATCCCCATGTGCCACCACATCTTACATACACTATAGTATATTCAAGGTCTTCATCTAAACATCTTATAGTATGTCACAACATCATAATATGATAAAAGATAAAGTAAATGCCATTATAAAAGTGTAAATTATATTAAACAAAAGATTGTTTATACATAGAGTCATAAAAGCCCTTAGCCACAAGTTGGCTCACCGGGCACCCACTCTTTCAATCTCCCACTTGCCCTAAAGCCAACTAGTCATACTACGTAGTCCCATTGCTTCGCGATGTTTGTCAAATAATGGTCCTGGCAAGGGCTTAGTAAGTGGATCAACGATATTGTCTGCAGAGGCCACTCTCTCGACAGTGATGTCTTCTCTTTCCACGATCTCCCGGATGATGTGGTATTTCCTTAGTACGTGTTTGGATCTTTGATGAGACCTTGGTTCCTTTGCCTGAGCAACGGCACCCGTGTTGTCACAGTACACCGGGACTGGACCAACAGTTTCAGGAATGACGCCCAACTCTTGGACAAAATTCCTCATCCAAACGGCCTCTTTAGCAGCAGCTGATGCCGCAATGTATTCTGCCTTAGTGGTGGAATCTGCTGTGGTGTCCTGATTGGAACTCTTCCAAGAGACAGCACCGCCATTGAGCATGAACACAAATCCAGAGGTTGACTTCGAGTCATCCACGTCACTTTGGAAGCTAGAGTCGGTATAGCCTTCCAATTTCAGTTCTCTTCCTCCATAAACCATGAATACATTCTTAGTTCTTCTCAAGTACTTAAGAATATCCTTCATGGCTTTCCAATGCATTTGACCGGGATTGGCTTGATATCTGCTCGTGACACTCAGAGCGTAGGCCACATCCGGTCTAGTAGATATCATCTCATACATGATACTACCTATGGCTGACGCATATGGTACATGTGTCATTTTCTCTATCTCTTCATCAGTCTTAGGACACATGGACTTGGATAGAGAAACTCCATGACACATAGGTAGATGTCCTCTCTTGGACCCATCCATTGAAAACCTTTTCAATATGGTGTCGATGTAGGTTGATTGAGTGAGTCCTATCATTCTTTTAGATCTATCTCTATAGATCTGAATTCCTAGAATATAGGATGCCTCACCTAAATACTTCATCGAGAATCTACCTGATAACCATATCTTTGTTGACTGCAAAATCCCTACATCATTCCCAATGAGTAAGATGTCATCAACATAAAGTACTAAGAATGTCACAGCATCCTTAACTACTTTCTTGTACACGCACGGTTCCTCCGGGTTCTTGATGAAACCAAAATCCTTTATTGTTTCATCAAATTTCTGGTTTCAACTTCTTGATGCTTGTTTGAGACCATAGCTTGATCTCTGAAGCTTGCATACCTTATGCTCGCTTTCCATGGATGTGTATCCCTCAGGCTGCGTCATATAGATCTCTTCCTTAATGTTTCCATTAAAAAATGCAGTCTTCACATCCATTTGCCATATCTCATAGTCATACCAAGCAGCTATGGCAATAAGGATTCTTATGGACTTGAACATTGCAACTGGTGAAAAGGTTTCATCATAGTCAACTCCTTGTCTTTGAGTATAACCTTTCGCCACCAATCGTGCCTTGTAGGTCAATACCTTACCATCAGGCCCAAGCTTTCTCTTGTAGATCCATTTACATCCTATTGGAAAAATTCCATCGGGAGGATCTACTAAAGACCAAACTTGGTTTGTATGCATCGAATCTATTTTCGACTGCATAGCTTCAAGCCATAAATTTGAATCCGCATCAGAAATTGCTTCCTTGAAGTTTCTTGGATCACATCCAACGTCGGGTTCATCTTGATCCCCTTCAAGAAGAAGACCATATCGAATAGGAGGTCTAGAAGTCCTCTCGGATCTTCTAGGTATAGGCGTGTCCTCTGAAGATTCTTGAGGTATGTGATCATTATTTTGTATTTCGGGTTCTTCTCGAATTTCTTCGAGTTCCATCATCTCGCCTTTCTTATCCAATAAGAACTCCTTCTCCAAGAAGGTGGCATTCCTTGAAACAAACACTTTTGTTTCAGTAGGATGATAGAAATAATATCCGATTGAATTCTTCGGATACCCTACAAAATAACATAAGGTGGATCTACTATCCAACTTATCTCCCACTGTCTGCTTCATGTAAGCAGGACATCCCCAAATCCTCAAGTACGAATACTTAGGAGCTTTGCCATTCCATAACTCGTATGGTGTTTTGTTCACTGCTTTAGTATGGACGTTGTTCAACAACAACACCACTGTTTCAAGCGCGTAGCCCCGAAACGAAGGTGGAAGCTCAGTGAAGCTCATCATGGATCGAACCATGTACAACAAAGTTCGATTACGACGCTCCGATACACCATTCAGTTGAGGTGTCATAGGAGGAGTCCACTGAGAGAGAATCCCATTCTCTTTCAGATAGTCCAAAAACTCGGTACTTAAGTATTCTCCACCTCGATCCGATTGAAGTGCTTTAATACTTTTACCTAGCTTGTTTTCTACTTCATCCTTGAATTCTTTGAACTTTTCAAATGATTTAGACTTATATTTCATTAAATATAAATACCCATACCTTGAATAATCATCAGTAAAGGTAATGAAGTAGGTGTGGCCAAATTGAGTACCAATTCTAAATGGACCACAAACATCTGTATGGATCAAATCCAACAGATTTTGACTACGCTCAGGTTTCCCCTTGAATGGAGATTTAGTCATTTTTCCTTTCAGGCAGGATTCACAAGTAGGTAGAGAGTTAATATCAGACATATCAAACATGCCCTCTCCCACTAGCTTGTTCATCCTTTTTGATGAAATATGACCTAGCCTAGCATGCCAAAGGTTTGCCGGGTTTTGACTATCGATTTTCCTTTTGTTCGTTGTTACCGGTTTATCAACATAATTTATTGGAAAGTCTTTTAATTTTAAGTTATATAGATCATTTTCAAGTTGTCCATTTCCAATCAAACATTCATTCTTGTAAATATTGCAAATCCCATTCACAAAATTGCAAGAAAAACCATCTCTATCAAGCATAGAAACAGAAATAATGTTTTTAATCAAATCTGGAACAAATAAAACATCTCTCAAAAGTAACTTAAAATCGTTTTGCAAAATTAAATAAACGTCTCCCACAGCTTTGGTTTCAACTCTAGAACCATTTTCGAGCCTCAGCTGGGTCTCACCCATTCTAAGCTTGCGACTTCTTGTCATCACCTGCAAATCATTGCAAATGTGAGATCCACATCTGGTATCCAATACCCAAGAAGTAGTATTAAGTGAAACATTTATTTCAATATAAAACATAGCCTTCGCAGTTCGCAACTGCTCTAGATATTCCTTGCAGTTACATTTCCAATGATCGGGTTTCTTGCAGTGATGACAAACATCCTTGGACTTTTCCATGTTTGAAGCCTTTGTCTTGTTCTTCTTCTCGGGTCCGGTTTTCTTGGATGGGGCAAAACGTTTCTTACCCTTTGTACTTGGCCCCTTCTTAGCAGAAGAAGAGGAGCCCACCAAGAGAACCGGTTTATCCTTCTTTAAAGTGGCTTCATAAGTTACAAGCATATTGACCATCTCTTCAAGGGAGACCTCTATCTTGTTCATATTGAAATTCACCACAAAACCGTCAAACGATGAAGGAAGAGAGAGAAGTAATAAGTCCACATTGAGTTCATGCTCCAATACCAAATCAAGCGTTACCAACTTCTGAATGAGCCAAATCACGCGTACCCCATGATCACGGACCGAAGTCCCTTCACGCATGCGACACGTCATTAACTCTTTTACAGTAGAGAACCTTTCAGCTCTCGATTGAGCCCCAAAAAGTTCCTTGAGTTGTACGTGAATGTCAGCAGCATTCACGGTATCCTCAAATCGCCTCTGGAGTTCATCAGACATCGAAGCTTGCATATAGCATTTGGCCTTGATATCATGGTCCCACCATTTATCAAGTTTGGCCAACTCTTCCGGACTTATATCAGCTGGTGCTTCCTTCGGAGGAGATTTTTCTAACACGTAGAACATCTTCTCCGAGGTCAAGACAATCTTCAACTTACGGAACCATTCCGTATAGTTTGCGCCAGTCAGTTTATTTTGTTCGAGAATAGAGAATAGTGGATTGCGCGAATTCATCTTAATGAAATACTGAAAAGAAACAGACAATAATAAGTGATTGTTTAATTAATTTACTAAGACATAAAATAGGCAAAATTTATTTTATGAATCTCACTCCCACTATTTTAACGATTTCACTACCCTCTAGTGAAAACGGGAAACTGTTTTCCTTAGTGGGAACATGGAGTCCAATTGACAAACTATGGTCCCGAATAATATCAGCCAACCATAATTTTCAAAAGGTAGAGCCCAATTGCTTCCAAAGCAACCTCCACGTTTTTACCTCATGTCCAATAAGGGCCCAATAATATGACGCCGTTTATTGTGACACGTCAAGATGACCCATCAATATTAAGTTGTGATGGACGGTCGCCATGTGGATCCCCAATAATATGAGCAAATCCCATGGGAGTTCCACCCAACTTACAACATGTGTCGATCCAATGTACAGCTTTCCGACGAACGGGCCCCCCCAATAATATGAGCCGGACCGCATCCGCGGGTAGCATCTCATACATTGATCGTTGATGGAAGGTAGGAACATTTAAACAATATTTAAATTCCCTTTTAATATTGATATCAATTTTAAATCATATTTAAAATGAGGGATTTTAATTTTGAAAATTTGTCTCATCATTTAAAATTTGTATGCTTGCGGGATTCATACAATTTAGTCTAAACATGCATACAACGATAATATCATATATTATATTTTAGGATGATCGATTCCATTACTAATTGACCCGTGGTTGCCAATCATGAGTCTAAGTCCAATCCTAGGTAATATGCAAGTATGCAATGCAATCCTATTACATTGAGCTTCCAATTTACATTTCTTCAGTCTTTATTGTCTGCTGGGCCCACCTTCGTCTTCAAATCTTCATCTCCTACTAAGTATAATGTATTTATAATAAATAACTATGACAAGTAGGGGATACATTTTAAGGGGTGGGAACGGGCCATAAACCAGACCCACTTTTATTACATATGACAATTCATATTGGGCCATAAACCAGACCCATTAATAAATCCAACAACAATAAAAACAAATGTAAATTCCCTAACATACACCTATAATATTGGTCATGGCAATCGATCATCCTTATCCAATAATATTTAATTAAAAATTAATTTATTGGATAACATGCAATGACAATTAAATTAAAAAGGATAAAATCATATTCCATATATAAAATCTTATTTTACATAAAAAATCATATTTTACCTTTTTTATCAAATAAAATCATATTTTACATATAAAATCTAATTTTATACATAAATCATATTTTACTCAATATTTCCATAAGATCATATCTTATCATCAATTGTACCAAAAATAATTAATTTCATAAAATCTGATTTAACGGATAAAATCTATAAATTTTCCAAAAATTCAAATTTATCCAAAAATCAATTTTAAAATTTTCGGACTCGAACAATTCGATCCGACGCCTCGTGGACCAATCAAAAACAATTTTCGATCGGACCAAAATAGAATTTTAACATATTAAAATTTTAATTAAAAATAAAAATTAATTTTCCCGGGACGCCCGGGACGATCCTGGGCAGCCCGCGCCCCAAAAAGGGGCTCGGGCCGGGCAACGATGATACTTGCCCTTGGGCAGCGATCCAATCGCTGCCCGTGTTTTGCCCGTCAAAAATTTAATTTTAAAAATTTGTTTTGTTTCAAAAACCGAGGCTTAAAAATTTTGTACAATCGATTAATTTAATCGCTTGATCTGAGCAACCTGTCTCTGATACCACTGTTGGAAAACGGTGTTCAGATCAATCAGAATTGATACCCGGTGCAGCGGAAGTTTTAAAATTTTATATGGAACGATTCCATATCATGGTATCAAAACTTTACGATTAAATTGTGCGTGAAAAAATTATATAACAATTAAATTTTTACCTTGAATCTCGAAACGAGATTATGGACACCAACAGATAACTCTGCTCTTGTTGTATATCCCAGGAACTGATGAACGAACAATTCTTCAATCAGGTCCACGAACAGAAGTTTAATCCCTATGATAGACTGCACTAGAAAGTCTATCAGAAGTTTCTGCAAAGAGATAGAACAGATATGATCTGCTAATTCAGACTGCAAATTCGAAATTCGCAGACTGAAAATTCTCTAAAACAGAGAGAGGGAGGGGCGGCCGAATTCTCAAGACTGAAGGCTAGGGTTTTCGAAAATTTGACCTATGTTGTGTGTAATTTCTGTACTGCAATAACTTATTTATAATGTGGGCTGCTAACAGCTTAGGGCCCATTAGTCATAAGTTCAAGCCTGACAAGCAAAGCCCGCATGCTCAGAAATTAATATAAAATTCATCGTGACTCAGATTGATAAACCAATTTCACCAATGTGCACAAAAATCATTTCTGCATCTTTTAAAGTCAAGATAAATTTTCTTAATTTGAATTCAGTGATTTCCAAAAATGTCCATCACTATGTCATTTTTGGAAATCTTACTCCCTCTACTCTTAAATAAGAAGTCCCACTTCTTTATTCACTAAATTTAACTCTTTAAATTTAATTATCTCAATGGGGATTAAAAATCCATTACTTGTGTGACCCTCAATGGTTCAGGGATACAGCTAGCCGTGGGCTCACAACTCCTTGCGACTCGGAACAACAATTTCCGACTTGCCCATCGAATCATGGTAAGAGCGCCTAGCAACATCGCCCCATGATTCCCTAGGTATCACTGATAGTGCCTGCAAGAACCAATAGATTTTGGTTAGCGTACAGTACGGTCCCTTCATCCATATATCCCGATCGAATCAACAACTATTGGTAAATCGAGAGTCGTTCGAGATTCGATAACTATGCAATGCATCTTGAAGATCAAATAGTGACATCACATGTGCTACTAAGAAACCATTTCTTAAAACACATCATGTACTCTGGCCAGAGATTCGTCACACTAATATCTCCTCAGATTGCATAGGATATCCACACTAGCAAGTATGTGGTGAATCCTTGACAACAAAGCATCGACTCATATATGTGTCGTAACTGTACCCAATCCCGATACCTGATGAACCCAATAGAGTCGGTAAACGAGTCAAAGTACAGTACTAGCATATAGAGTCTCAATGATGTTTCAAGTAGTAAGGACTAATGGTGTACAACCAAAACCGCGGACTTTATCCACTCGATAAGTGATAACCATTTGGAAAGTCCGGATAGGGTAGTTCGATCATTCATCGTATGAATATCCATTTGCATGCTTTGAACATCTCTATGTTCCATACCAATGAAACGTGGTACTCAGCATCGCAAATGCTAGTCTCAATCTTGAGCGATCCTTATCCTTATTAACGGACGGCTCAATCGACTAGGAACTGTTTAGAATATATAGTGACTATAAGATGTGTTTCATGATAGCCATCCCCATGTGCCACCACATCTTACATACACTATAGTATATTCAAGGTCTTCATCTAAACATCTTATAGTATGTCACAACATAATAATATGATAAAAGATAAAGTAAATGCCATTATAAAAGTGTAAATTATATTAAACAAAAGATTGTTTATACATAGAGTCATAAAAGCCCTTAGCCACAAGTTGGCTCACCGGGTACCCACTCTTTCAGCAACCACGTTAGCTTTACCAGGGTGGTAGCTAATATCGCAGTCATAGTCTTTCACCAATTCTAACCACCTTCGCTGCCTCATATTCAACTCCTTCTGGGTGAAGAAGTACTTGAGGCTTTTGTGGTCCGTGAAGATCTGACTCTTCTCTCCGTAAAGATAGTGTCTCCAAATCTTAAGAGCAAACACTACCGCTGCCAACTCTAAGTCATGAGTAGGGTAGTTCTTCTCGTGCTCCTTCAATTGCCTAGAAGCATAGGCAATAACTCTGTCTCGTTGCATCAGAACTGCTCCCAATCCCAACTTGGAAGCATCAGTATACACCACAAAATCACCTTGCCCGGATGTCATGGTCAACACTGGCGTTGTCGTAAGAGCTTCCTTCAAACTATCAAAGTTCTTTTGACACTCGGCACTCCAAACAAACTTGGCGTTCTTCTTGGTCAACGCTGTCATAGGCACAACAATGGAGGAAAAACCCTTGATAAATTTTCGGTAATATCCGGCTAATCCAAGAAAACTGTGAATCTCAGATGCGCTCCTCGGTATAGACCACTCCTTCACTGCTTGAACCTTTGAAGGGTCTACTTCCATACCGCTCTTAGGAATAATATGACCCAAGAAAGCAACTTTCTCCAACCAGAATTCACACTTATCAAACTTGGCCAACAACTTGTGCTCTCGAAGCACCTCAAGAACGGTCCTCAAATGCTGTTCATGCTCCACTCTATCCTTCGAATAAATGAGGATGTCATCGATGAAAACAATGACAAAGCGGTCCAAGTAAGGCTGAAACACGCGGTTCATAAGATCCATGAAAACCGCGGGCGCGTTCGTCATCCCAAACGGCATAACAAGGAACTCGTAATGACCGTAACGAGTCCTAAAAGCTGTCTTCGACACATCTGACTCCTTCACCTTCAATTGGTGATAACCTGAACAAAGATCAATCTTTGAAAAGACGGATGCACCTTGCAGTTGATCGAAGAGGTCCTCGATCCTAGGTAATGGGTACTTGTTCTTCACAGTCACTCCGTTCAAACCTCGGTAGTCTATGCACAATCTTAGACTACCGTCCTTCTTCTTAACGGAGAGAACTGGTGCGCCCCATGGGGAGAAACTAGGGCGTATGAATCCCTTGTCAAGCAACTCTTGAATCTGGTCTTTTAACTCCTTCATTTCGGTAGGAGCCAATCTGTACGATGCCTTGGAGATAGGCACAGTACCGGGAATCAAATCTATAGAGAACTCCACTTCTCTATCGGGCGGAATTCCCACAACATCGCTAGGGAACACATCCTCAAACTCCCTGACGACAGCCACATCAGAAATAACTGGTCGCTCTGGCAGCTCTGTCAAAGATAAACTGGCTAGAAATGACTCGCACCCACTAAGTACTGCCTCTGAGCTTGCATGGTAGAAATGACTCGAGTCTTCCTCAAGCTCTTAGCAGCCTCGAACCAAAACGGTTCCTCGCCCTCAGGCCTGACTAGAACTGATCTCTGCTGGAAGTCTATCATCACCGCATTCTTCGTCATCCAATCCATCCCAAGAATCTGGTCAAACTCTGTCAAAGGTAGCACTATGAGGTCTGCTACCACTGACTGACCCTGCAAAAGCAATACAAGATCTGTCACCAAGCTCCTGGTGGATAGCTCTTCCCCTGAGGGGATAGTAACTGAGAATCCAACCTCCAATTCCTCGCTCTGAATGCCCCTCTCAAGGGCAAAAGACTCCGATATAAAGGAATGGGTAGCCCCTGAGTCTAATAAGGCTCTCGTCGCTACTCCTGCCACAACAATCCTACCTGCAAAGCAGCAGTTATAACGACGAAAAGGTTGAAGTTAAAACCACGAGTTCTACTTAGGCTCATTCTAATTCAACAATTCCCAAACAAAATACTATTCATGCTAAACAGTCAAAGGTCCTAAGACAAGCAACAAGTTACTAGAGTAAAACCTCGAACAAGCAAAGACTTAGAGTCACATGCATCAACAAATCTTTAACTGCTCTAACCCAAAAGTTAAGATATTACCTGTGAGAAGAGTAGTGTCTGGGTCGGCCTGCTCGGCCTCCATCACGAACACTCTGCCCTGCACGGGCCTCCTCAGCTCTAGAAAATGGGTAGAGATATGGCCTGGCTTCTTGCACTTGAAGCAAACTCCAGCATCCTTCAAACATCTCCCAAAGTGCGGGCGGTGGCAAACCTGGCAAATAGGCTTCTCCCCAGCCTTGGGAGGAGCCTGTTTCTGGGCCTGACGCCCCTGTGGTGCATGCTGTCCCTGCTGTCTCGGTGGTCCATGATAAGTCTTCTTGCCGTGCTGCTGTTGCTGAGAGTGGCCCTGATGAGGGAAGGGCCTCTTGCCATGCGCCTCCGCGCTAATATCTCTCAGTGTCTGCTCGGACCTCAAGGCAAGCCTCAGCGCTGAAGCATAATCAGCTGGCTCCGCCATAAGTACATCCCTACGGATGGCGGGTTGAAGCCCCACAAGAAAGTGCTCCAGCTTCTCCTTCTCGTCATCTCCAATCAAAGGCACAAAATGGCAGCCCCTCTCGAACTTCACCACAAACTGTGCCACCAACAAATCTCCCTGTCGCAAGCTCATAAACTCCGTCTTCAAACGGGCTCTCACATCAGCAGTAAAATACTTCTCAAAGAACAGCTTCTTGAACTCAGTCCAAGGTAGAGTAGTTGGGTTCACAATCTTCTCCATTCCCTCCCACCAGAGGGCGGCATCATCCTGGAGGAGAAACACAGCACACCTCACTCTATCTGGATCTCCCAGCTGCATATAGCGAAAGATCACCTCTAGAGAACGGATCCAACCCTCCGCTATCAACGGATCAGTGGTGCCAGTGAAGTCCTTCGGATTCATCTTCCGAAACTGCTCGTAAATAGTCCCCACTCTAGCCCTAGGAGCATCCACATGATGCTCGAGGATGCGGGCCAATCCCGCTAGCACCTGTCCTCCTACATCCTCCTGAGGCGGCGGTGGTGGAGGAGTAACTGCACGCTGATCACGACGACGAGCCATCTAAACGCATTGAGAAAATCCAACATTCAAATTTCACGCCTTAGAAAATATTTTTACTTCAAATTTAAATTTCTCAATAACTCAAGAAACTAATACATCAAAACTTAAACAGATAGAGACATTAAACTTAAATCTTACAGACTTTGAGGCGAGATCCCCTGAGTTTCAGCAACCGGCAGTAGGCTCAGCCCAAACCAAGACCGTGCTCTGATACCAACTGAAACGACCCTAACTACTAGACTAAAAATAATTTAAATGAAAATTTGCGGATTTTTAAAAATTTTTTGCCATGACTTGTTTGCAAAGCAAACAAGCCATCTTAACCCAGTCAACAATTCAAATAAGGAAAGAAAAACTGACTTAAAAACTCAAGTGCGCTAATCATAAACATGCAATCCTAGTAACCACCTCCCGGTTACAGCATAAAGTAAAATAAGGCATTTAAAAGTTCGCAATAATCATAAACATGCATAGGTGTAGACATACTACAAATTCATTAACTGTAGCACAGGGAATGCACATCCTGGCTATAAATACTGAAAGTACTCAAATAACTCTTCATTATTACATAACAGAGTAATGTGCGGAAAAACGTAAACATAAAGAAGCAACGGTCACTGGGCCTTGCATCGCCGATGGCCTCATCCCAGTAGATCATGCCCCTCCATCTCAACAACAGACTCCTCACCTGCAAACATTCAAGCATAGTGAGTCTAAAGACTCAACAAGTATAAACAGTGTAATAACAAGGGTTTAAAATACGTGATGCAATAGCTCAACTTTAACTGTAATATGCATGAAACTAGAAGGTATAGAAAACATGCACTGATGAACTCATGCTATAAAGGACTTTCAACTTTCTTAACATCAACCTCATACTTTACTTAACCTCATGCATGACTGACTGACATCAACGTAAGACGAGTCAACTGAAATAATGAAACTTTAACTTTTAAACTTTTCTTTTCCTTTTCTTTTTCCTCATAGAAATCAGTTCCTTGATTTGTGACCCTCTGTTTTGATCATGATCATGGCTACAGTGCACTATGCCGGCAAGACGACGAGATTTCTCCCGACGAACTTAACCCCTCTGTGGCAAGGAGACCGAGATAACTCCCGATCCCACATTGCCCCTCTGTGGCAAGGATAAACAAGATGTCTCTTGCTCCCTACCTAAACCTCTATAACCTCTTGGTGAGTAGACCGAGGCATCCCCCGGCCTAGCAACACCCCTATTTGTCACAAACAAATCACTTCATTCGAAAACATTTACTTTATTTTCCTTTTCATTCATTAAGACTCGACTCACACCTCTTTATAGCATGCAAAGCAAGAAAACTTCCTTTCACTTTATGAAACTCAAGAACATGTCATATGCACACGAATAGGCAACCTTTAAGACATGAGACTCAACTCAAAAATGTGGGTGTAAGGTGGATGAGTGGCTGCCCCTAAGACAAAAGAAACACTTCACTCAACAATTTCCCTCAAACTTGAGTTAGCCCAAGCAAGAGAATCGTAAGACCCTAAACTTTGTCATGCCTTAACCAAAACCCGTCCCGCTTAAACCGACACTTAACAAACACTTCAAATTACCCCTAGGAATAGGTGGTAACATCAAATGATCAAACGAGCTAATTGACAAGACAAGAAAATTGGACAACCCCTTTTTACAAAGAAAAATTTTCACCTACACCTCCAACTTAAAAGACTCATAACTTGGTCCAAACTTATCCGAAATATGCCCATTTTATACCGACACGACCACAACATCATGAACTTTACTATGGTACAGCCCTAACACTGCCCAGACCTCAGCCAAGACCTGCCCTACCCCGTGAACAGTACTGCCCTGCACACTCAACAACACCCAACTTACCTCTAACTCAAAAATTCAACCCCATAACCCTCTTTCCTCAACTTTTCTCCATACCAAACATCAATACACCTCAAATAACATCACTTAGGACTTTTTCCAAGCACTTGGACAACACCCAACCACACTTTCACCTCACATTTCGAAAACTTCAAATTTTAAGCATCAAAAGCCTCAAAATATTGGGTAATCAATCAAGACTCATGCAAATCAATTAAATTCCTCAACATCATTTCAATTCCAGCCCTTACACATGCAAAACTTCAAAATTTAGGGCACCTCACTTCTGAATTTTCAAAATTATGCAAACCCAATCATAAAAATCCATGCCATAGCTTCTAAATTCATCATTTAATCACATAAACACAACTCAAATGCAATACTTAAAAAAAAAACAGCCCTACCTCCACTAAATCATGCAAAAACCGAACCCTACATACATATACATCATGCATTTCGAAATTTTGCAAAAGAAACTTAAGGGTGGGGATAGATATTGCTTGAATGAAAGCCCAAGAACAATTTATACTTGCCTTCCAACCTTTACCAACAAGAAAATCGAAAACAAGGGGGAGGAAAGGGCTGGACACTAGCCAAACACCAAGCTATGCTTCTTGTGGAGTTCCTCCGGCGGTGGGGACGGCGGTGGTTGGCGGCGGCGGCAGCTAGGAGGCGAGGGAGAGGAGTCGGCCGAAGTGAAACCTCAAGGGGAAGGGGGGGGGGGTGGCGGCTCTTGAGTAAAAAAGGGGCTAGGGTTTTGATTTAGGTTGTAAATGTGTATTTTAGAGGGAAATAAATGAGAGTGTATTGTGTGTAGTGTTTTAAAGTTACTATTGTACTTGTAAAAGTGCTACTAGCACTATTACAACTCTTTACCTCAAAACTTTTGCACCTTTAAAACATCTAAGTTTAAAATTTCAACTCTCAATATTTTAATTGAAATTAAACTAGCCCGGATTTAATAAAATCCTATTTTATGAAAAGTTTAGGAAATAATCCAAGAAAATGATAAAATTGCTTTTTGACCCCTTAAAAGTTCAAAATTCACATTTTTGGCCAAAATCCCCTTTTCCCTCTAACTTAAAATCTTAAAAACGAAAGTCTTGAAAATATACCACCGAAGCCCACCATCGTCGCCTGCCGGGATAGAAACTCACTAACTAAACAATTCAAGGCATTTAATTCAAATAAGTCAAGCAATGCTATCTTTAACTGAAACTTAAACAATTAACTTCAAGAAATTAAAAATATAAATACTGAAAATAATTTTAGGCATGATATTCAAATTTTAAAAGTTCTTGGTGTTACACTATTATTTTCCAATTAGTAGGTGATTCATTGCTGGGTCACTATATTTTTGGTATCAGAGCATGCCTAGATTTTGGGATTAGTACTTGGGATTTAGTCTAGTCTTAATTAATTATTGCGCATTTTGGGATGTTAAATGTGAAAATATTTTCAGGAAATGGCCGGGAGAGTGATGAGAGCCATGGTAGTGTTGGCCAGAAAGGTGGTCATCATCATCGTCACCATCGCCGTCATTATGAGGATCGACATCTTCCTCATGAGGGTAGACGTCGCTACACTATCAATAAGTTTATGCAAGTAGGACCAAAACCTTTATTGGGTGGAGAAAATCCTGAGCAAGCAAGAGGTTGGATGTCTAAACTCGAGAGTGCTTTTCGAGCTTTCGATTGCACTGAAGAGCAGAAAATGGAAGTTCTAGAATTTGTTCTAGAAGATCAAGCACGCTTATGGTGGGATGCCAAGGCTACTCAAGCATGTACGGAGAGAGGACAGGTGACTTGGGGGGATTTATGTCAGCAGTTTCAGAAACTATATTTTCCTCCAGCAGTTCGTCAGGCACGATCGATGGAGTTGCTGACTCTGAGGCAAGGATCAATGACTATTGATCAATATCATCAACGATTTCTTGATCTGCTACCTTTCAATCCTCATATCAGTGACAGTGATGCGTCAAAGTATGATATCTTTCTGCAAGTATTGAATCAAGATATATATTCACAAGTTGTTGTCTGTGATGATCCGACATCTTATGAGACTTTGGTGAATCGTTGCCGTCAAGTGGAGAACAGCAATATGCGGGCACTGTTAATGATTCCAGGGCATCCTAGTGGATCTCTTGGGCCTAGGGCTCAATCTGTTTTGCAATCTGGACCTATGTCTTCTTTTACTACTACTTCGTCTGGTTCTCGTGGCACACGAGGTACGTTCCATTTTGGGAAGAAGAAGAAAAAGGAGGAGTTTTGCAATCATTGTGGTGGGAAGCATCCAGCAGTTTTGTGTCGGAAGGCTACTGGTGCTTGTTATATTTGTGGTGAGCAAGGACATCTGCGGAGATATTGTCCTCAGCGCATGGGTTCTGCTAGTGGATCGGGATCACATGTTGGATCTCAGGCTTTTAATTTTCCACATCAGCAGCCAGCACCACAGAGTTCTTCTGGTTACCGTCCACAGACTCAAGGGCAGGTGTTTGCTCTGTCTCAGGAGCAGGCTACTGAGGGAAGCGATCGCATATTGGTAGGTACCTTTTTGTTATGTGGTATTCCTGCACTTCTTTTTATTGATATTGGAGCATCGCATTCCTTTATTTCTAGCTGTTTTGTTAAGAGACATAGATTACCTTATGTATCATTAGACTTGGATTTAGTTGTATCTACTCCGCTGGAGCAGGAGGTAGTAACTAAGCGTCTAGTGATGGGTTGCCTTCTAGAGTTTGAGGGTCATGTGTTATCGGCTAATTTTATGATTTTAGCGATGGCAGATTTTGACTGTATTTTGGGAATATATATGATGACATTGTATCACGCTACTGTGGATTGTTATTAGCGTCTGGTACTGTAACACCCCATTTTTATCTTAAATGAGTTTATTTGAGTTAATCGGAGATTACAGAGTTCACGAGCCGACTCAATTTTGATCAGGGTCCTTTTTGCAAAAATTGGATTTTTTAGGGACTAAAACGCAAATTGTGGATTTTATATATTATCTACTCTTAGAAATTGGTTGACAAAGTCTTCTTCATCCCCTCCAAGCCGTCTCCCTCCATTCTCACGCCTCCAAGCTTTTCCAAGCTTTGGGATTCCAGTCCGAGCTGATCCGGCCGTTGGAATTTATTTCTGAAGGCAGTTTAGCGATCACTGCAGCGAGAGCTCCGTTATATCGTAAGTTTTTCTACGATCGGATACATTCTAGTTTTTGGATTTTGTTAGAATCGTTTGAGATTCGAGTATGTTGTTCTCTACAGAGTTCTGATCGTTTATTATCTGTCGGTTTTGAATTAGAGCGACGTTCGGATTTGTTATGATTTTTGGAAGCCTTTTTCGAAAATTTGGATTTTGAGATTGATGGGTTTGCTTTGTTTTGGTTGTCTTAGAATTTTTATGAGGTTATATCGCTATTGAACTGCTGTCTGCGTTGTCGGTTTGTTCAGTTATAGCCGTTATGCCGTCGGTTTGAGTTTTGGAGATTTGAACCGTTTTTGAAGTTGTTGAACTTGGCTTATAAGTCGATCATGGTAATTGATCTTTGATTGTATCTGAACAGATTCGTTTGGAGTTGTCAAGCCCTGTGTTAGCAGCATTTGGTCATCGAGAATTGGACGAAGAACGGTAAAGAGATTACCTTGAACCGTTGCCTTTGTTGTTGGATTGTTTAGTTGTTGATTAAACCTTTTGTTGTAGCTTATCCAGAGTTGGAACTACTGCATTGAAAGGTAAAAACAGTCATCGTAGCGGGATAGCATACTCGGGACTGTTGGTTCTCGAGTTTCCCTTTTTAAATCACATATTGCATTGATACTTGTTCTAGCACGTGGAACTTGTAATTGTTGATTGATTGAGTTTTTGTTATATGGCTTATGTTTATGTTTCTGTTATGCATTCATCTTGAGCCTACTTTGATTTCAGCAGGCAGAACCGCCCTTTTTGTTAGACGTTTGGGAACTATGATTGAGTGGCCTAGGTTGTAGTATTTCGCCTAGTGCTAGCATACTCATTATGGTTTCTCAAAGTCTAGAGGAGTGGGATACGTGGCACCACCTCGATTGGGAGAGTCGGTGAGTCGTTACGTGATCTCATCCTCGGGATCCCAAAAGCAGAGCAATACTCCCGTGTTTATCAGAATCGATATCCTGGTTTTAAAGACATGCATATCATTAACTTCGACTTGAATATGTGGTTTGATAGCATGTTGTATATTCATTACTTGATATTTTGCTTTTACTGGGATTATCATTCTCACCGGTTATCCGGCTGTTGCTTTGTTTTGTATGTGTACTTGGAAACAGGAAGGGCAGGATCAAGTCAGCATAGACCTGGTTAGCGTCCAGAGCAAGAGATAGAAGTGAGACTCGTTTAGAAGTCAAATCAGCATGTCAACCTAGTTATGTTTTGCGATCATGTTTAGTCATTCGAACTTCTCGTATATGTTTTGTAAGCAAGAAACGATGTAGGTGCTATTGAATTGAATGTTGCTCTTCCCTAAACCTTTCTTGTATTGTTATTGGAATGTCAAATACTCTTAATGCAAGTGTTTAGGTTTTGATTGAGTTTATTACAGTGCCTTAACCTTTCTGGGCGAGGGGACGGTGCGGGCGCGCGGCCTCTTTGCGAGGTATGAGCGCGGGCGCGCTTCCTTTGGCGCGGGCGTGCTGGGATTTGCGGGGCATAGGCGCGGGCGCGCTGATGTCAGCGCGAGCGCGCGAGCCTCCTTTTAAAAAAAATATTTATTGGGTTTTTGATTACTTATCGCTTGTTGTCTGGTATTAGTTGTTTAGAAACGAGGTCTCACATTAAGTGGTATCAGAGAATTAAGATTCTTGGTCGAACTAGAGTAAGCGGGTAGATCGAGTCTGCGTGTATTGGCTCCTCGCATGTGTTTGAATTATTTTAACTATGTACTTAATTCCATGCAAGCATGCTTTATTATTGAGAATTATTGAATTACATGGTTATGTGATTTAATTTATAAAGCATGATCTACTTGAGATATAATTGTTTCTGTTACCGACTGGTATCCGGTATTTCAAGCGGTTGTAAGGGCACTGATTGTAGCGATTGAGATATCTCGTGTCCTAACCTTTGATTATCAGATGGGTCCTCGTCGAGTGATAAACAGAAACACACCACCAGTTATCCCTGTGACTGAGCAAGCTAGCACTGAGGTTGATCAGTTGGATGCTTCAGCGACTCCTATGGAAACCTTGCTGAAGAGGTTTCAGTCGTTCAATCCGCCATTGTTGATGGGTTCAGAAAATCCAGTTGACTGTGAGAGTTGGTTGGATGATATGGATCAGTTGTTTGATTCCATTGACTACACAGATGACCGCCGAATAAGGTTAGTAATTCATCAGCTGCGTGGTGGTGCTAAGAGCTGGTGGATCATGACAAAGAAAGCATTTGAGAGTAGAGGTACAGAGGTTACTTGGACTCTTTTTAAATCTGAGTTTTATAAGCAGTTTTTTCCTATCTCGTATCGTAAGGATAAGGGAGCAGAGTTTGCAAATCTGAGGCAAGGGAATCTGAACATTGAAGAGTACGTGGCTAAGTTCGATAGTCTGTTACGTTTTGCACCGCTAATTGCCGGAGATGAAGAAGCTAAGGCAGATCAGTTCATCAACGGGTTGAACCCCGATGTCTTCACGTTGGTTAACACCAACAGGCCTAGCAACTTTGCGGATGCCATGAATTACGCAAAGGGAGCAGAAGCAGGCTTGTGGAGGCAAAGAGGTAATCAGGGGGCACCTCAGCAGCAGAGACAGTATCAGAACCAACCATCTCAGTACCAGAATCAGCCACCTCAACATCAGAACCAGCAGCAGAGGTATGAAGGTGGAAACAGTGGGGGAAGCAGAAAAGATCAGTACAAAGCAAGAGGTAAACAGTTCAAAAGGCAGGGGAACAGTTCGTCTAGTTCCAGTGGTTCGAAGCAATTCGGTTCAGGACAGAGTTCTGGATCTTCAGCCTTGTACTGCAGCAAGTGTGGAGGAAGGCACTCACCGGATCAGTGTGTGGGAGTCTTCGGTAATTGTAACACATGTCAGCAACCGGGACACTTCTCTAAGGTGTGCCCTCAGCATAATAGAGATAGAGCTCAGAGTGGGAGTTCGTCTAGACCTGCAGCTCAGCCGGAGAGGCAGTCGTCTACAGTGCACTCTTTCCAACCCCAGCAACAGCAGAACAGACAGGGAGGTAGCTCTAGTGCAAATCAGCCTCCGAGACAGCAAGCACGAGTCTTTGCATTGACAGAGGATCAGGCTCAGGCAGCACCTGACGATGTCATAGCAGGTAACTGTTCGATTTTCGGTCATTCTGCTCATGTCTTGATAGATACAGGTGCTTCCCATTCCTTTATCTCTGAGAAATATGTGTTATTGCATGCTTTGCCAACTGAATTGTTTCCTACAGTAGTAGCTGTTACTTCACCTTTGGGTGGAGGAATTGTTTCTGTCCGACTAGTCAAGAACTGTGAACTTTGTTTCGAGGGGAATTGGTTAGAATTCGACTGTATTGTGCTTGGGTTGTCATATTTTGATTGTATTGTCGGTATAGATGCTTTGACCAAGTACAGGGCAACAGTTGATTGTTTTCTGAAAGTTGTCAGGTTCAGACCTGAAATGGCAGACGAGTGGAAATTCTTTGGTAAGGGTTCTCGATCTAGAATTCCTTTGGTTTCAGTGTTATCTATGACTCGTTTGTTACAGAGAGGTGCAGAAGGATTTTTGGTTTATGCGGTTGATGTACTGAAATCCAGCCCAGCTTTGGTTGACTTACCAGTAGTTAGAGATTTTGCTGATGTGTTTCCGGAAGATGTTCCTGGATTGCCACCCATTCGAGAGGTTGAATTCAGCATTGACTTAGTGCCAGGTACTCAACCTATTTCAAAAGCTCCTTATCGTATGGCACTTGTTGAATTGAGAGAGTTGAAGGAGCAGCTTGAGGATTTGATTGCCAAGGGATACATCAGACCTAGTGTATCGCCTTGGGGTGCTCCTGTTCTATTCGTTCGGAAGTAGGATGGTTCTATGCGGCTCTGTATCGACTACCGTCAATTGAATCAGGCTACAGTTAAGAACAGGTATCCTTTACCCCGAATAGATGACTTGTTTGATCAACTGCAGGGTTCTTCTGTCTACTCTAAGATTGATCTGAGGTCAGGTTATCATCAGTTGAGAGTGCGAGAGGAAGACGTTCCTAAGACCGCATTCAGAACGAGGTATGGTCATTTTGAGTTTATAGTCATGCCGTTTGGTTTGACTAACGCTCTAGCGGTTTTTATGGGTTTGATGAACCGTATCTTTCAGCGTTATTTAGATGAGTTTGTCATTATCTTTATCGATGATATTCTCATCTACTCGAAGAACCGTACTGACCATGCAGAGCACTTGAGGACCGTACTGCAAATTTTGCGAGTTGAGTAGTTGTTTGCCAAGCTGTCTAAGTGTGAATTCTGGTTAGATCGAGTTGTCTTTCTCGGTCATATCATTTCTGGAGATGGTATTTCTGTCGATCCCAGCAAGATTGAAGCGGTTATGAATTGGCCTAGACCTACTTCAGTGCCGGAGATCCGAAGCTTCATGGGTTTAGCTGGTTATTACCGTCGTTTCATCGAGGGTTTCTCGTCTATTGCCAAGCCTATTACCCAGCTGACTCAGAAGAATGCGCCTTTTGTCTGGACTGCAGATTGTGAGGCTAGCTTTGTTGATCTGAAGAGGAGACTGACCAGTGCTCCAATTCTTTCTATTCCGAAGGGTACTGGAGGTTTCACAGTCTATTGTGATGCTTCTAACCGAGGCTTGGGTTGTGTTCTGATGCAGGATAAGCATGTGATAGCGTATGCATCGAGGCAGCTGAAACCGCACGAGACTCGTTATCCGGTTCATGATCTTGAACTAGCTGCGATCGTCTTTGCTCTGAAGATCTGGCGTCACTATCTTTATGGTGAGTCCTTCGAGATCTTTTCTGATCATAAGAGTCTTAAGTACTTGTTTTCTCAGGCAGAGCTGAATATGAGACAGAGAAGGTGGTTAGATCTGTTGAAAGATTTCGATTGTGAAATCAAGTATTATCCGGGGAAGTCGAATGCAGTTGCAGATGCCTTGAGCCGAAAGCTATGTTCTTTATCTCTTACTACTATTGGTGTTTCTCAGTTGATCGATGATTGTTGCACTTCTGGTTTAGAGTTTGAAACAGATATGGAGACTATTAGAGTGTTTGCTATTCAAGCCGAACCGGAGTTGTTTGTCGCAATCAGAGAAGCACAGAAGTCTAAGCCGAGCATTCAGGTTTCAGTAGAGAAAGTCAGATCTGGGCATCAGTCTGAATTCCAGGTTAGAGATGATGTACTGTATGTGAATAACCGTATTGTTGTGCCTGATATTTCGGATTTGAGGCAGCGTATTCTTCGAGAGGCTCATTACAGTCGGTTTAGTATTCATCCTGGAGGTCGTAAGATGTACAACGATCTGAAGATTCAGTTTTGGTGGAAGAAAATGAAGAGCGACGTAGCGAGGTTTGTATCTCGGTGTTTGAATTGTCAGCAGGTGAAAGCAGAACGGAAGCGACCAGGAGGTCTGTTGCGGAGTCTATCTGTTCCTGAATGGAAGTGGGATCACATTTCCATGGATTTCGTCACGAAGCTACCATGATCCATTCGAGGATGCGATGCCATTTGGGTAGTGATCGACCGATTGACGAAGTCTGCATGTTTTATTCCGTACAGGATGACGTATCGTCATGATCAGATGGCTGAGTTGTATGTTAGCAATGTTGTGAGACTGCATGGTGTGCCGAAGTCGATCGTTTCAGACAGAGATCCTAGATTCACTTCTCACTTCTGGCACAGTCTTCAGGGGGCACTTGGTACTCGATTGCATCTGAGTACAGCTTATCATCCTCAGACCGATGGACAGTCAGAGCGGACTATCCAGACGTTAGAGGATATGCTGCGAGCGGTAGTGCTAGACTTTGGCACTAGTTGGCAGGATTCTTTGCCTCTTGTCGAGTTTTCTTACAACAACAGCTTCCAAGCGAGTATCGGTATGGCGCCTTTTGAGGCTTTGTATGGTAAGAAGTGCCGATCTCCGTTGTTTTGGGATGATTTATCTGAGTCACCAGATTTGGGACCGGAGATGCTTAGAGATATGGCAGAGCAGGTTAAGATCATTCAGACCAGAATGAAGACAGCTCAAGATAGACAGGCAAAATATGCAAATGTCAGGCGTAGACCTCTGAGTTTTGATCAGGGAGACCGAGTCTTTTTGAAGATTTCACCTTTCAGAGGCACTGTCAGATTCGGTAAGAGAGGGAAGTTATCTCCGAGATTCATCGGGCCGTACGAGATTCTCGAGAAGATAGGCGATCTTTCCTAGAGACTTGCACTTCCTCCGTCTTTATCTGGTATTCACGACGTTTTTCACGTCTCTATGCTGCGAAAGTATCAACCAGATATTTCTCATATCCTTCAGCCTGACGAAGCCGAGTTAGACGAGACTCTGAGCTACCTTGAGCGACCGATTCAGATCCTTGATCGGAAGGAGAAACAACTCAGAACCAAGTCGATCCCGTTAGTGAAAGTGCAGTGGAGCCGTCACGGAGTCGAGGAAGCGACTTGGGAGACAGAATCTGACATGAGACAGCGTTTTCCAGAGTTATTCAGTTGACGTGAGTTCTTCTTACTGTCTTTAGTTCTTTATTCTAGCTTATGAGTTGTGGTTCTTGTTGATTTCGAGGACGAAATCTCTTCTTAGTGGGGGAGAATTGTAACGCCCCATTTTTATCTTAAATGAGTTTATTTGAGTTAATCGGAGATTACAGAGTTCACGAGCCGACTCGATTTTGATCAGGGTCCTTTTTGCAAAAATTGGATTTTTCAGGGACTAAAATGCAAATTGTGGATTTTATATATTATCTACTCTTAGAAATTGGTTGACAAAGTCTTCTTCATCCCCTCCAAGCCGTCTCCCTCCATTCTCACGCCTCCATGCTTTTCCAAGCTTTGGGATTCCAGTCCGAGCACGATCCGGCCGTTGGAATTTATTTCTGAAGGCAGTTTAGCGATCACTGCAGCGAAAGCTCCGTTATATCGTAAGTTTTTCTACGATCGGATACATTCTAGTTTTTTGATGTTGTTAGAATCGTCTGAGATTCGAGTATGTTGTTCTCTACAGAGTTCTGATCGTTTATTATCTGTCGGTTTTGAATTAGAGCGACGTTCGGATTTGTTATGATTTTTGGAAGCCATTTTCGAAAATGTGGATTTTGAGATTGATGGGTTTGCTTTTTTTTGGTTGTCTTAGAATTTTTATGAGGTTATATCGCTATTGAACTGCTGTCTGCGTTGTCGGTTTGTTCAGTTATAGCCGTTATGCCGTCGGTTTGAGTTTTGGAGATTTGAACCGTTTTTGAAGTTGTTGAACTTGGCTTGTAAGTCGATCATGGTAATTGATCTTTAATTGTATCTGAACAGATTCGTTTGGAGTTGTCAAGCCCTGTGTTAACAGCATTTGGTCGTCGAGAATTGGACGAAGAACGGTAAAGAGATTACCTTGAACCGTTGCCTTTGTTGTTGGATTGTTTAGTTGTTGATTAAACCTTTTGTTGTAGCTTATCCAGAGTTGGAACTACTGCATTGAAAGGTAAAAGCAGTCATCGTAGCGGGATAGCATACTCGGGACTGTTGGTTCTCGAGTTTCCCTTTTTAAATCACATATTGCATTGATACTTGTTCTAGCACGTGGAACTTGTAATTGTTGATTGATTGAGTTTTTGTTATGTGGCTTATGTTTATGTTTCTGTTATGCATTCATCTTGAGCCTACTTTGATTTCAGCGGGCAGAACCGCCCTTTTTGTTAGACGTTTGGGAACTATGATTGAGTGGCCTAGGTTTTAGTATTTCGCCTAGTGCTAGCATACTCATTATGGTTGCTCAATGTCTAGAGGAGTGGGATACGTGGCACCACCTCGATTGGGAGAGTCGGTGAGTCGTTACGTGATCTCATCCTCGGGATCCCAAAAGCAGAGCAATACTCCCGTGTAATCAGAATCGATATCCTGGTTTTAAAGACATGCATATCATTAACTTCGACTTGAATATGTGGTTTGATAGCATGTTGTATATTCATTACTTGATATGTTTCTTTTACTGGGATTATCATTCTCACCGGTTATCCGGCTGTTGCTTTGTTTTGTATGTGTACTTGGCAACAGGAAGGGCAGGATCAAGTCAGCATAGACCTGGTTAGCGTCCAGAGCAAGAGATAGAAGTGAGACTCGTTTAGAAGTCGAATCAGCATGTCAACCTAGTTATGTTTTGCGATCATGTTTAGTCATTCGAACTTCTCGTATATGTTTTGTAAGCAAGAAACGATGTAGGTGCTATTGAATTGAATGTTGCTCTTCCCTAAACCTTTCTTGTATTGTTATTGGAATGTCAAATACTCTTAATGCAAGTGTTTAGGTTTTGATTGAGTTTATTACAGTGCCTTAACCTTTCTGGGCGAGGGGATGGCGCGGGCGCGCGGCCTCTTTGCGAGGTATGAGCGCGGGCGCGCTGGGTTTTGCGGGGCGTAGGCGCGGGCGCGCTGATGTCAGCGCGGGCGCGCGAGCCTCCTTTTAAAAAAAAAATATTTATTGGGTTTTTGATTACTTATCGCTTGTTGTCTGGTATTAGTTGTTTAGAAACGAGGTCTCACAGGTACAGTTTCATCCTGTTGAAGGTGATAGCTGGTACTTTTATGGTGAGGGCGCGCGACCTCCGATGCCACTTGTTTCGGCTCTGAAGGCATGTCATGTCTTAGAGTCAGGTGGGGAGGGCTACCTCATCTATGCAGTTGATATGTCCACGAGAAGTTTGGGTATTGATCAGTTATCGGTTGTCAGAGAGTTTCCTGATGTATTCCCTGATGAGATTCCTAGTTTTCCTCCGGTTCGAGAGGTTGAATTTGGTATTGATCTACTACCAGGAACAACGCCTAAATCCCGAGCACCTTATCGTCTGGAACCGTCAGAGATGAGGGAATTGAAATAGCAGTTGCAGGATCTGCTTGATAAGGGATATATTCATCCGAGTGTTTCTCCGTGGGGAGCACCTGTTTTGTTTGTCAAGAAGAAGGATGGATTGATGCGATTATGTATTGATTACAGGCAGTTGAATCGTGTCACCATCAAGAATAAGTATCCTTTGCCGCAGATTGATGATATATTTGATCAATTACAGGGTACTTCTGTCTACTCCAAGATAGATCTGAGGTCTGGATACCACCAGATGCGGGTACGAGACTCAGATATTTTTACGATTTTTTTTAGGACCAGATACAGGCATTATGAATTTCTGGTTATGCCATTCGGTTTGACAAATGCACCAGCAGTCTTTATGAATCTGATGAATCAGGTATTTCGAGAATATCTGGATAGATTTATCATCGTTTTCATTGATGATATTCTTGTCTATTCTCATGACAAGAATGAGCATGCACAACATCTGAGGATTATTTTGCAGACGTTACGAGAGAAGAAGCTGTATGCGAAATTGAGCAAGTGTGAATTTTGGCTTGATCGAGTAGTGTTTCTCGGTCATGTGATTTCTAGTGAAGGAATATCTGTTGATCCAAGTAAGATAGAGACAGTGCTCAACTGGTCTCTTCTGACGACGGTTGCTGAGATTCGAAGTTTCTTGGGTCTAGCTAGTTATTACCGTCGGTTCATCGAGAATTTTGCGCAGTTGTCCAGACCTATGACTCAGCTTACACGGAAATATGTTGCCTTCATATGGTCCTCGGATTGTGAGGAGTCATTTCACGAGCTGCGTAGACGTTTTATTAATGAACCTGTACTAGCTCTACCTTCTGGATCGGGAGGTTATGTTGTCTACACTGATACCTCTGGTCAGGGGTTAGGATGTGTTCTGACACTGTTGGAGAACGGGGCAATCAGATCAATCAGAATTGATACCCGGTGCAGCGGAAGTTTAAAAATTTTATATGGAACGATTCCATAATGGGTATCAAAACTTTACGATTAAATTGTGTGTGTAAAAATTAAATAACAATTATAAATTTTTACCTCCAATCTCGAATCGAGATTATGGACACCAACAGATTGCTCTGCTCTTGTTGTATATCCCTGGAACTGATGGACGAACTGTTCTTCAATCAGGTCCACGAACGGATAATTAATCCCTCTGATAGATTGCACTAGAAAATCTATCAGAAGTTTCTACGAAGAGAATTAACGAATTTGATCCGTTAAACCAGACTGTAATTCAAAATTCACAGGCTGGATTTTCCCGAGTAGAGAGGGAGGGGGGCGGCCACTTTAGAGAGAAAATAACTAGGTTTTCGAAAATTGTGACCTGTTGTGTGTAATTTCTGTACTGCAATAACTTATTTATAATGTAGGCCGCTAACAGCTTAGGGCCCATTAGTCATAAGTTCAAGCCCGACAAGCAAAGCCCGCATGTTCAGAAATTAATATAAAATTCATCATGACTCCGATTGATAAACCGATTTCACCAATGTGCACAGAAACCATTTCTGCACCTTTTAAAGTCAAGATAAATTTTTCTGAATCCGAATTCAGTGATTTCCAAAAATGCCCATCCCTATGTCATTTTAAGAAATCTTACTCCTCTACTCTTAAATAAGAAGTCCAACTACTTTGTTCATTAAATTTAACTCTTTAAATTTAACTATCTCAACGGGGATTAAAAATCCATTACTCTGTGTGACCCTCAATGGTTCAGGGATACAGCTAGCCGTGGGCTCACAACTCCTTGTGACTCGGAACAACAATTTCCGACTTGCCCATCGAATCATGGTAAGAGCGCCTAGCAACATCGCCCCATGATTCCCTAGGTATCACTGATAGTGCCTGCAAGAACCAATAGATTTTGGTTAGCATACAGTACGGTCCCTTCATCCATATATCCCGATCGAATCAACAACCATTGGTAAATCGAGAGTCGTTCGACATTCGATAACTATGCAATACATCTTGAAGATCAAATAGTGACATCGCATGTGTTACTAAGAAACCATTTCTTAAAACACATCATGTACTCTGGCCAGAGATTCGTCACACTAATATCTCCTCAGATCGCATAGGATATCCACACTCGCAAGTATGTGGTGAATCCTTGACAACAAAGCATCGACTCCTATATGTGTTGTAACTGTACCCAATCCCGACACCTGATGACCCCAATAGAGTCGGTAAACGAGTCAAAGCACAGTACTAGAATATAGAGTCTCAATGATGTTTCAAGTAGTAAGGACTACGGTGTACAACCAAAACCACGGACTTTATCCACTCGATAAGTGATAACCACTTGGAAAGTCCGGATAGGGTAGTTCGATCATTCATCGTATGAATATCCATTTGCATGCTTCGAACATCTCTATGTTCCTTACCAATGAAACGTGGTACTCTGCATCGCAAATGCTAGTCTCAAACTCGAGCGATCCTTATCCTTATTAACGGACGACTCAATCGACTAGGAACAGTTTAGAATATAAAGTGACTATAAGATGTGTTTCATGATAGACATCCCCATGTTCTACCACATCTTACATACACTATAGTATATTCAAGGTCTTTATCAAAACAACAATAGTATATCACAATATAACAATATGAAGAAAGATAAAGTCATTGCCATTAATAAAAGTGTAAATTATATTAAACAAAAGATTGTTTATCCAAAGAGTCATCAAAGCCCTTAGCCACAAGTTGGCTCACCGGGCACCCACTCTTTCAATCTCCCACTTGCCCTAAAGCCAACTAGTCATACTACGTAGACCCATTTCTTCGCGATGTTTGTCAAATAATGGTCCTGGCAAGGGCTTAGTAAGTGGATCAGCGATATTGTCTGCAGAGGCCACTCTTTCGACAGTGATGTCTCCTCTTTCCACAATCTCCCGGATGATGTGGTATTTCCTCAGTACGTGTTTGGATCTTTGATGAGACCTTGGTTCCTTTTCCTGAGCAACGGCACCCGTGTTGTCATAGTACACCGGGACTGGACCAACAACTTCAGGAATGACGCCCAACTGTTGGACGAAATTCCTCATCCAAACGGCCTCTTTAGCAGCAGCTGATGCTGCAATGTATTCTGCCTCAGTGGTGGAATCCGCTGTGGTTTCCTGCTTGGAACTCTTCCAAGAGACAGCACCGCCATTGAGCATGAACACAAATCCAGAGGTTGACTTCGAGTCTTCCACGTCACTTTGGAAGCTAGAGTCGGTATAGTCTTCCAATTTTAGTTCTCTTCCTCCATATACCATGAACATATTCTTAGTCCTTCGTAAGTACTTAAGAATGTCCTTCACGGCTTTCCAATGCATTTGACCGGGATTAGCTTGATATCTGCTCGTGACACTAAGAGCAAATGCTACATCCGGTCTGGTAGATATCATCCCATACATGATACTACCTAAGGCTGACGCATATGGTACATGTGTCATGTTCTCTATATCTTCATCAGTCTTGGGACACATAGACTTGGATAGAGAAACTCCATGACACATGGGTAGATGTCCTCTCTTGGACCCATCCATTGAAAACCTTTTCAATATGGTGTCGATGTTGAGTCCTATCATTCTCTTAGATCTATCTCTATAGATCTGTATCCCTAGAATATAGGATGCCTCACCCAAATCCTTCATCGAGAATCTACCTGATAACCATATCTTTGTTGACTGCAACATCCCTACATCATTCCCAATGAGTAGGATGTCATCAACATAAAGTACTAAGAATGTCACAGCATCCTTAACTACTTTCTTGTACACGCATGGTTCCTCCGGGTTCTTGATGAAACCAAAATCCTTTATTGTTTCATCAAATTTCTGGTTCCAACTTCTTGATGCTTGTTTTAGACCATAAATTGATCTCTGAAGCTTGCATACCTTATGCTCGCTTCCCATGGATGTGTATCCCTCAGGCTGCGTCATATAGATTTCTTCCTTAATGTCTCCATTAAGAAAAGCAGTCTTCACATCCATTTGCCATATCTCATAGTCATACCAAGCAGCTATGACAATAAGGATTCTTATGGACTTGAACATTGCAACTGGTGAAAAGGTTTCATCATAGTCAACTCCTTGTCTTTGAGTATAACCTTTCGCCACCAATCGCGCCTTGTAGGTCAATACCTTACCATCATGCCCAAGCTTTCTCTTGTAGATCCATTTACACCCTATTGGAACAATTCCATCGGGAGGATCTACTAAAGACCAAACTTGGTTTGTATGCATCGAATCTATTTCCGACTGCATAGCTTCAAGCCATAAATTTGAATCCGCATCAGAAATTGATTCATTAAAGTTTCTTGGATAACATCCAACATCGGGTTCATCTTGATCCCCTTCAACAAGAAGACCATATCGAATAGGAGGTCTAGAAGTCCTCTCGGATCTTCTAGGTATAGGCGTGTCTATCAATGGTTCCTGAGGTGTAGGATCGTTATTTTGTATTTCGGGTTCTTCTCGAATTTCTTCGAGTTCCATCATCTCGCCTTTCTTATCCAATAAGAACTCCTTCTCTAAGAAGGTGGCATTCCTTGAAACAAACACCTTTGTTTCAGCAGGATGATAGAAATAATATCCGATTGAATTCTTCGGATACCCTACAAAATAACATAAGGTGGATCGACTATGCAACTTATCTCCCACTGTCTGCTTCACGTAAGCAGGACACCTCAAATCCTCAAGTACGAATACTTAGGAGCTTTGCCATTCCATAACTCGTATGGTGTTTTGTCCACTGCTTTAGTGTGGACGTTGTTCAACAACAATACCGTCGTTTCAAGCGCATAGCCCCAAAACGAAGGTGGAAGCTCAGTGAAGCTCATCATGGATCGAACCATGTCCAACAAAGTTCGATTACGACGCTCCGATACACCATTCAGTTGTGGTGTCATAGGAGGAGTCCACTGAGAGAGAATCCCATTCTCTTTCAGATAGTCCAAAAACTCGGTATTTAAGTATTCTCCACCTCAATCCAATCGAAGTGCTTTAATACTTTTACCTAGCTTGTTTTCTACTTCAGCCTTGAATTCTTTGAACTTTTCAAATGCTTCAGACTTATATTTCATTAAATATAAATACCCATACCTAGAATAATCATCAGTAAAGGTAATGAATTAGGTGTGGCCATATTGAGTACCAATTCTAAATGGACCACAAACATCTGTATGGATCAAATCCAACAGATTTTGACTACGCTCAGGTTTCCCCTTAAAAGGAGATTTAGTCATTTTTCCTTTCAGGCAGGATTCACAAGTAGGTAGAGAGTTAATATCAGACATATCAAACATGCCCTCTCCCACTAGCTTGTTCATCCTCCTTGAGGAAATATGACCTAGCCTAGCATGCCAAAGGTTTGCCGGGTTTTGACTATCGATTTTCCTTTTGTTTGTTGTTGCCGGTTTATCAACATAATTTATTGGAACGTCTTTTAGTTTTAAGTTATATAGATCGTTTTCAAGTTGTCCATTTCCAATCAAACATTCATTCTTGTAAATATTGCAAATCCCATTCACAAAATTGCAAGAATAACCATCTCTATCAAGCATAGAAACAGAAATAATGTTTTTAATCAAATCTGGAACAAATAAAACATCTCTCAAATGTAACTTAAAACCGTTCTGCAAAATTAAATAAATATCTGCCACAGCTTTAGCTTCAACTCTGGAACCATTTCCGAGCCTCAACTGGGTCTCACCCATTCTAAGCATGCGACTTCTTGTCATCACCTGCAAATCATTGCAAATGTGAGATCCACATCCGGTATCCAATTCCCAAGAAGTAGTATTAAGTGAAACATTTATTTCAATATAGAACATACCCTTCGCAGTTCACAACTGCTCAAGATATTCCTTGCAGTTACGCTTCCAATGACCGGGCTTCTTGCAGTAATGGCAAACATCCTTGGACTTTTCCATGTTTGAAGCCTTTGTCTTGTACTTCTTCTCGGGTTCGGTTTTCTTGGGTGGGGCAGAACGTTTCTTACCCTTTGTACTTGGCCCCTTCTTAGTAGAAGAAGAGGAGCCCACCAAGAAAGCCGGTTTATCCTTCTTTAATGTGGATTCATATGTTACAAGCATATTGACCATCTCTTCAAGGGAGGCCTCTATCTTGTTCATATTGAAATTCACCACAAATCCGTCAAACGAAGAAGGAAGAGACAGAAGTAGTAAGTCCACGTTGAGTTCATGCTCCAACACCAAATCAAGCGTTACCAACTTCTGTATGAGCCAAATCACTCGTACCCCAAGATCACGGACCGAAGTCCCTTCACGCATGCGACACGTCATTAGCTCCTTTACAGTAGCGAACCTTTCAACTCTCGATTGAGCCCCAAAAAGTTCCTTGAGTTGCACGTGAATGTCAGCAGCATTCACGGTGTCCTCAAATCGCCTCTGGAGTTCATTAGACATCGAGGCTTGCATATAGCATTTGGCCTTGATATCATGGTCCCACCATGTATCAAGTTTGGCTAACTCTTCCGGACTTATGTCAGCTGGTGCTTCCTTCGGAGGAGATTTTTCTAACACGTAGAGCATCTTCTCCGAAGTCAAGACAATCTTCAACTTACGGAACCATTCCGTATAGTTTGCGCCAATCAATTTATTTCGTTCGAGGATCGAGAAAAGTGGATTACGCGAATTCATCTTTATGAAATACTGAAAAGAAACAGACACATATCAGTGATTGTTTAATTAATTTACTAAGACATAAAATAGGCGAAATTTATTTTATGAATCTCACTCCCACTATTTTAACGATTTCACTACCCTCTAGTGAAAACGGGAAACTGTTTTCCTTAGTGAGAACATGGAGTCCAATTGACAAACTATGGTCCCGAATAATATCAGCCAACCATAATTTTCAAAAGGTAGAGCCCAATTGCTTCCAAAGCAACCTCCACGTTTTTACCTCATGTCCAATAAGGGCCCAATAATATGACGCCGTTTATTGTGACATGTCAAGATGACCCATCAATATTAAGTTGTGATGGACAGTCGCCATGTGGATCCCCCAATAATATGAGCCGATCCCATGGGAGTTCCACCCAACTTACAACATGTGTCGATTCAATGTACAGCTTTCCGACGAACGGGCCCCCCCAATAATATGAGCCGGACCGTATCCGCGGGTAGCATCTCATACATTGATCGTTGATGGAAGGTAGGAACATTTAAACAAATTTAAATTTCCTTTATTTATCTTGATATCAATTTTAAATCATATTTAAAATGAGGGATTTTAATTTTGAAAATTTGTCTCATCATTTTTAAAATTTTGTATGCTTTCCGGATTCACACAATCTTGTCTAAAACATGCATACAACAATAATATCACATATTATATAGGATGATCGATTCCATTTCTAATCGACCCGTGGTTGCCAATCACGAGTCTTAGTCCAATCCTAGGTAATATGCAGTATGCGATGCAATCCTATTACATTGTGCTTCCAATTTACATTTCTTCTGTCTTTATTGTCTGCTGGGCCCACCTCCGTCTTCAAATCTTCATCTCCCACTAAATCTAATGTATTTACAATAAATAACAATGACAAGTAGGGGATATATTTTTAAGGGGTGGGAACGGGCCATAAACCAAGCCCACTTTTATTACATATGACAATTCATATTGGGCCATAAACCAGGCCCATTAATAAATCCAACAACAATAAAAACAAATGTAAATTTCTAACATACACCTACAAAATTGGTCATGGCAATCGATCATCCTTATCCAATAACATTTAATTCAAAATTAATTTATTGGATAATATGCAATGGCAATTTAAATTTAAAAGGATAAAATCATATTCCATATATAAAATCTTATTTTACATACAAAATCATATTTTATCTTTCTATCAAATAAAATCATATTTTATCTATAAAATCCAATTTTATACATAAAATCATATTTTACTCAATATATCCATAAGATCATATCTTATCATCAATTGTACCAAAAATAATTAATTTCATAAAATCTGATTTAACGGATAAAATATTTAAATTTTCCAAAAATTCATATTTATCCAAAAATCAATTTTAAAATTTTCGGACTCGAACAATTCGATCCGATGCCTCGTGGACCAATCAAAAACAATTTTCGATCGGACCAAAAATAGAATTTTAACATATTAAAATTTAATTTTAAAATTAAAAAAATTAATTTTTCGCGGGCCGCCCGGGACACTCCCGGGCTGCCCGCGCCCCAAAGGGCTCGGGCCGGGCAGCCCGGCTGCCCCTAGGGCAGCGCCGTGCACCGCCCTGCGCAGGCAGCGCCGTGCGCTGCCCGGGGCAGCGACCATCGCTGCCCCCCCCCCCGCGGGCAGAGATCCAATCGCTGCCCGGGTTTTGCCCGAAAAAAAAATTTTATTTTTAAAATATTTATTTTGTTTCAAAAACCGAAGCTTAAAAAATTTTTGTACAATCGATTAATTTAATTGCTTGATCTGAGCAACCTGGCTCTGATACCACTGTTGGAGAACGGGGCGATCAGATCAATCAGAATTGATACCCGGTGCAGCGGAAGTTTAAAAATTTTATATGGAACGATTCCATAATGGGTATCAAAATTTTACGATTAAATTGTGTGTGTAAAAATTAAATAACAATTATAAATTTTTACCTCCAATCTCGAATCGAGATTATGGACACCAACAGATTGCTCTGCTCTTGTTGTATATCCCTGGAACTGATGGACGAACTGTTCTTCAATCAGGTCCACGAACGGATAATTATTCCCTCTGATAGATTGCACTAGAAAATCTATCAGAAGTTTCTACGAAGAGAATTAACGAATTTGATCCGTTAAACCAGACTGTAATTCAAAATTCACAGGCTGGATTTTCCCGAGTAGAGAGGGAGGGGGGGGCGGCCACTTTAGAGAGAAAATAACTAGGTTTTCGAAAATTGTGACCTGTTATGTGTAATTTCTGTACTGCAATAACTTATTTATAATGTAGGCCGCTAACAGCTTAGGGCCCATTAGTCATAAGTTCAAGCCCGACAAGCAAAGCCCGCATGTTCAAAAATTAATATAAAATTCATCATGACTCCGATTGATAAACCGATTTCACCAATGTGCACAGAAACCATTTCTGCACCTTTTAAAGTCAAGATAAATTTTTCTGAATCCGAAATCAGTGATTTCCAAAAATGCCCATCCCTTTGTCATTTTAGGAAATCTTACTCCTCTACTCTTAAATAAGAAGTCAAACTTCTTTGTTCATTAAATTTAACTCTTTAAATTTAACTATCTCAACGGGGATTAAAAATCCATTACTCTGTGTGACCCTCAATGGTTCAGGGATACAGCTAGCCGTGGGCTCACAACTCCTTGTGACTCGGAACAACAATTTCCGACTTGCCCATCGAATCATGGTAAGAGCGCCTAGCAACATCGCCCCATGATTCCCTAGGTATCACTGATAGTGCCTGCAAGAACCAATAGATTTTGGTTAGCGTATAGTACGGTCCCTTCATCCATATATCCCGATCGAATCAACAACCATTGGTAAATCGAGAGTCGTTCGAGATTCGATAACTATGCAATACATCTTGAAGATCAAATAGTGACATCGCATGTGTTACTAAGAAACCATTTCTTAAAACACATCATGTACTCTGGCCAGAGATTCGTCACACTAATATCTCCTCAGATCGCATAGGATATCCACACTCGCAAGTATGTGGTGAATCCTTGACAACAAAGCATCGACTCCTATATGTGTTGTAACTGTACCCAATCCCGACACCTGATGACCTCAATAGAGTCGGTAAACGAGTCAAAGCACAGTACTAGCATATAGAGTCTCAATGATGTTTCAAGTAGTAAGGACTAATGGTGTACAACCAAAACCGTGGACTTTATCCACTCGATAAGTGATAACCACTTGGAAAGTCCGGATAGGGTAGTTCGATCATTCATCGTATGAATATCCATTTCCATGCTTCGAACATCTCTATGTTCCTTACCAATGAAACGTGGTACTCTGCATCGCAAATGCTAGTCTCAAACTCGAGCGATCCTTATCCTTATTAACGGACGGCTCAATCGACCAGGAATAGTTTAGAATATACAGTGACTATAAGATGTGTTTCATGATAGACATCCCCATGTTCTACCACATCTTACATACACTATAGTATATTCAAGGTCTTTATCAAAACAACAATAGTATATCACAATATAACAATATGAAGAAAGATAAAGTCATTGCCATTAATAAAAGTATAAATTATATTAAACAAAAGATTGTTTATCCAAAGAGTCATCAAAGCCCTTAGCCACAAGTTGGCTCACCGGGCACCCACTCTTTCAGACACATCATGGACATGTTATTGCCTATGCTTCTCGATAGTTGAAGATGCATGAGAATAATTATCCAGTGCATGATCTCGAGTTAGCCGCCATTGTATTTGCACTCAAGATTTGGAGGCATTATCTTTATGGCGAGAAATTTGAGATATTCACGGATCACAAGAGTCTGAAATATTTATTCACTTAGGCGGATTTGAATATGCGACAGAGACGCTGGATGGATCTCCTGAAGGATTATGATTGTGAAATCAAATATCATCCAGGTTCTGCTAATCTTACTGCTGATGCCTTGAGTCGGCAGGGAGAATTTCTGCACTTCAGACTAGTGAATTATCTCATATGATTCAGGAATTTTGTTCATTGAGTTTTACACTCAAGCACAAGAAAGGAAGAAATGGGATTCGTTTTATACTATATTATCTGAGCCGGCTTTGTATTCTCGGATTAGAGACGCTCAGATATCTGATGTTAAGACTCAGCGTTTGGCAAATCTAGCCAATGGAGTTAATACATCTGGATTCCATTATCAGGCAGATGGTTTATTGTGCTTATCGAATCGAGTGGTTGTACCTGATTTTGCGGAGCTCAGGAATGATATTCTTTCTCAAGCTCACAGGAGTCGATTATCAGTTCATCCTGGAAGCATGAAAATGTATAAGGACTTGCGAACCAGATTCTTGTGGAAAGGGATGAAGCGAAGTGTGTATCAATTTGTTTCTCGATGTTTGGTTTTTCAACAGGTCAAGGCTGAACACCAACGACCAGGTGGATTACTGAAGAATCTTGAGATTCCTGAATGGAAGTGGGAGCATGTGACTATGGATTTTGTCACCCACTTGCCTATGACTTCACGTCAGTGTGATGCTATTTGGGTCGTTGTTGACCGTTTGACGAAATTAGCACATTTCATTCCTTACAACCGGGAGTATTCTTATGATCGCATGACACGCTTATACATCCAGGAGATAGTGCGATTGCATGGGATTCTAGTTAGCATAGTTAGTGATAGAGACCAATAATTTACCTCACGTTTCTAGGGTAGTTTTCAACAGGAGTTGGGTACCACTCTAAGTTTGAGCACTGTATATCATTCGGAGACTGATGGCAGTCAGAATGGACGATTCGTACGTTGGAGTATATGCTATGTTCTTCTGTCATGTATTTTGGTTTGTCTTGGCAGGATCAGTTACCTTTGATCGAATTTTCCTACAATAACAGTTATCATCGTAGTACTGATATGGCACCTTTTGTGGCATTGTATGGTCGACGATGTTGTACTCCATTATTCTAGGATGAGATAGGAGAACGAAAAGTCAAGGGTCCTGAGTTGGTGCAGCAGATTGTAGACAAGGTAGATTTGATCAAGAGGATAATTAAAATTTCTCAAGATCGGCAAGCCAGTTATGCTAATATTCACTGTAGGCCACTTTAGTTCGAGCCTGGTGAATATGTGTTCTTGCGAGTATCATCTTTCAGGAAGGTGATGAGATTCGGTGTGAAAGGCAAGTTGTCACCTTGTTTCATTGGGCCTTTCCAGATACTGGAGAAGATTGGAGATGTTGCTTATCGTTTGGCATTACCGCCATATCTTTCCAGTATACATGATGTTTTTCATGTGTCGTTACTTCGATAGTACATAGCTGATGAATCACATGTGATTCAGCCTACTGATGTTCAACTAGAGCCAGATTTGTTGTATGTCGAACGACCACTCCGTATCCTAGACAGGAAGGAGAAATTTCTTCGGAACAAGACTATATCACTTGTGATGGTACAGTGGAAGCGTCGGGGCATTGAAGAAGCAACTTGGGAAACAAAGATCCGTATGCGAGCGAAATATCCTGAGTTGTTTTCTTTGTACTTTTGATTACCATGTAAAGATGTAATTACAGTTGTTGTAATAAAACATGTTTTGATGTTTCATATTGTTATCTTGATTTGTCTTTAGATTTTATTTTGGGGACGAAATGTCTAAAGGTGGGCAGAATCTAGTAACCTAGATTCCATTTTAAGATAATGGTATGTTAAACATGATTAAGGGTTAGTAATTAACCAATTTCGGGGCTTAATCGGACTTCAGAATTACCAGATGGATCGCTACATCTAAAGGTAGTAGCCAAGTTCCACTTTACACGCTATGATATGGCATATAATTTTAAAATTGGCAAAACATGATTAAGGAGTCCTTATTTGGTGAAAATAAGTGGAAAATCAGCTCCGGAACGTCCGAAAATGGTAGGAAGGGTCCCGGGGGTCTCAGACAGTTCAGAGGCACCAAAATGAGTTCGGACCATCAGAACTCAGATACCAAGTTCGGACCATCCGAACCCAGCTCTTAGGAGGCTCCTAACTCCCTCAGACAGCAATGCTAGATGACTAATCCGCGATTTTCGACAAGTGTCATACATGCAGGTTCGGAGGGTCCGAACCCAGTTCTGAGGCTCCGAACTCCGACAGATTTTTGGCTATAAATAGGGCTCTTTGGAGTCATAATTTGATACTAATTCCCGAGTTTCCTTCTTCAATTATATAGTGTGAGTTATACACTTGAGGGCCCTATCGGTTATTATAGAGGTTCTGGAATAACCAAAGCATGGTTATAGTCATCCGGGACTAGCGACTCCAAAAGGCTTACTACGTACGAAGGTATGGTTCGGGAATCTATTTAAGTTTTGGGAGTACTTATTAGCTTAGTTAAGGCTTATAGAAATTGTGTAGTGATACGGTGAACTTTTGAATATAGGCTTGGAACCTAGGATCCTACTAGACTTGAACTAGCCTAGAGGTACGTACACATTGACTGAGATTTCCAGCGAGTATACATGTTTATATGTTGCATTTATTTGGCAATATTATGTGGCATGATGTACGTTTTATCGCTTTCTATATTCATGTATCATGTGTACATACACGTTGAGCCTATACCTTGTTATACCTGATTATAGAGCCTCTCAGCTCTATACTCTATAGTCTGTCACTGAGAGTACCGCGACGGCGGGGACATGTATGTCTGACTACTCCGGTGTACTAACGAGTGTGGTTGCACCCATAGGTTGATCCGTGCGGTGGCAGCACTCATGTGGCGCCGATACTGAGCGTGACTTTTAGATGACCCTTTACCAGTCTTCATGTTGCATGCATCATATATATACGTTTACTCATATTTATGTACTGGGCGTTAGCGCTCACGTCCTAGTTATTATCTTTGACACCCTATTCCACGGGGCAGGTTGCAGGATGGACGGAGCTATTATTTTGAGGCAGGACTAGGGAGCATGAGTCTTGAGAGGTTATACAGCAGGATTTTATATAGCTGTTTAATGTTTACTTTTAAGCTTTTTGATATGGTTGTATCACTACAGTATTAAGCCTGGATTTGTTTTACTAAGATGATTTGTAAATTATGGATTAAGTTTCCGCACGTTTTACTCTGCTAAGCATTCTTGCTTTATTAAGTTTAATGCATGCTATTAGTTGCCAATTTGTAGGTGATTCATTGCAGGGTCACTACATATCCGGTCAGAGGACATTGACTACGTTCGCTCTCCTACCAGAGAGCTTACTACCTTCATGCTCTTATGGAAGGTTGCAGTAGAGAAAGAGATTGCTAAGGCAGTGTAAGCCTTCGAGGCTTTTATGTAATATAATGCTCCTGTAAAACTTATGTTAGTATGAATGAAAACATTTTGCATATTTTATCTGACTTAGGGCGATTCTGTTACGTAAAAGATACAAGTATCATGTGCATTCATAAAAGAAATATTACAATCACGCCTTTTCACATAGCAGATGTCTGAACATTAAGAGTGATGTGACTAAAAGGCGGATGTTCATGAGTATGAATTGCAGTCGAAATAAGCTTAAAATGAAACAATAATCAGAAAAGTACGATTCAAAATGTAATTGTTTTAAGCTTTCATTAAATGCACAGTGCACGAATACCGATAAAGTAGGCTTATCAAAGGTCTGTGCCAATATTTTGTAAAGATATAATCGACGGTTCAGTGTAGGTGACTATTGACCTACTAAACCTTTAGCCTTCTGAGTTTCTTGCCTATAAGTAGTGCACTTGCAACAAAATAAGATAGTTCTAAAAATCAAGATTCAAATATCATGATGGATGAGTTGGATTTTGAGATAAGAAAAAATAGGTACAGAAGTATGAAAGAGTAGGTGCCCGGTGAGCCAACTTGTGGCTAAGGGCTTTGATGACTCTTTGTATAAACAATCTTTTGTTTAATATAATTTACACTTTTATTAATGGCAATGACTTTATCTTTCTTCATATTGTTATATTGTGATATACTATTGTTGTTTTGATAAAGACCTTGAATATACTATAGTGTATGTAAGATGTGGTAGAACATGGGGATGTCTATCATGAAACACATCTTATAGTCACTGTATATTCTAAACTGTTCCTAGTCGATTGAGCCGTCCGATAATAAGGATAAGGATCGCTCGAGTTTGAGACTAGCATTTGCGATGCAGAGTACCACGTTTCATTGGTAGGGAACATAGAGATGTTCGAAGCATGCAAATGGATATTCATATGATGAATGATCGAACTACCCTATCCGGACTTTCCAAGTGGTTATCACTTATCGAGTGGATAAAGTCCGCGGTTTTGGTTGTACACCATTAGTCCTTACTACTTGAAACATCATTGAGACTCTATATGCTAGTACTATGCTTTGACTCGTTTACCGACTCTATTGGGGTCATCAGGTGTCGGGATTGGGTACAGTTACAACACATATAGGAGTCGATGCTTTGTTGTCAAGGATTCACCACATACTTGCGAGTGTGGATATCCTATGCGATCTGAGGAGATATTAGTGTGACGAATCTCTGGCCAGAGTACATGATGTGTTTTAAGAAATGGTTTCTTAGTAACACATGCGATGTCACTATTTGATCTTCAAGATGTATTGCATAGTTATCGAATCTCGAACGACTCTCGATATACCAATGGTTGTTGATTCAATCGGGATATATGGATGAAGGGACCGTACTGTACGCTAACCAAAATCTATTGGTTCTTGCAGGCACTATCAGTGATACCTAGGGAATCATGGGGCGATGTTGCTAGGCGCTCTTACCATGATTCGATGGTCAAGTCGGAAATTATTGTTCCGAGTCACAAGGAGTTGTGAGCCCACGGCTAGCTGTATCCCTGAACCATTGAGGGTCACACAGAGTAATGGATTTTTAATCCCCGTTGAGATAGTTAAATTTAAAGAGTTAAATTTAATGAACAAAGAAGTTGGACTTCTTAATTATGAGTAGAGGAGTAAGATTTCCTAAAATGACATAGGGATGGGCATTTTTGGAAACCACTGAATTCGGATTCAGAAAAATTTATCTTGACTTTAAAAGGTGCAGAAATGGTTTATGTGCACATTGGTGAAATCGGTTTATCAATCGGAGTCATGATGAATTTTATATTAATTTCTGAACATGCGGGCTTTGCTTGTCGGGCTTGAACTTATGACTAATGGGCCCTAAGTTGTTAGCGGCCTACATTATAAATAAGTTATTGCAGTACAGAAATTAGACACAACAGGTCACAATTTTCGAAAACCCTAGTATTTTTCTCTCAATAGTGGCCGGCCCCTTTTCCCCTCTGCTCGGTAAAATCCAGTCTGTGAATTTTTTGAATTGCAGTCTGGTTTAACAGATCAAATTCGTTAATTCTCTTCGTAGAAACTTCTGATAGATTTTCTAGTGCAATCTATCAGAGGGATTAATTATCCGTTCGTGGACTTGATTGAAGAACAGTTCGTCCATCAGTTCCAGGGATATACAACAAGAGCAGAGCAATCTGTTGGTGTCCATAATCTCGCTTCGAGATTGGAGGTAAAAATTTATAATTGTTATTTAATGTTTACACACACAATTTAATCGTAAAAGTTTTGATACCCAATTTGGAATCGTTCCATATAAAATTTTTAAACTTCCGCTGCACCGGGTATCAATGCTGATTGATCTGATCGCCGCGTACTCCAACAGTGGTATCAGAGACAGGTTACTCAGATCAAGCGATTAAAATAATCGATTGTACAAAAATTTTTCAGCCTCGGTTTTTGAAACAAAATAAGTATTTAAAATTTTTTTTTTTTTTTCCGGGCAAAAACCTGGGCAGCGCTAGGCGCTGCCCAGGGCAGCGATCGTCGCTGCCCTAGGGGCAGCTGGGCTGCCCGGCCAGAGCCCTATGGGGCGCGGGCAGCCCGGGAATGTCCCGGGCGGCCCGCGGAAAAATTAATTTTTTTTAATTTTAAATTAAATTTTAATATGTTAAAATTCTATTTTTGGTCCGATCGAAAATTGTTTTTGATTAGTCCACGAGGCGTCGGATCAAATTGTTCGAGTCCGAAAATTTTAAAATTGATTTTTGGATAAATATGAATTTTTGGAAAATTTAAATATTTTATCCGTTAAATTGAATTTTGAAATTAATTATTTTTGGTACAATTGATGATAAGATATGATCTTATGGATATATTGAGTAAAATATGATTTTATGTATAAAATTGGATTTTATAGATAAAATATGATTTTATTTGATAAAAAGATAAAATATGATTTTGTATGTAAAATAAGATTTTATATATGAAATATGATTTTATCCTTTTAAATTTAAATTGTCATTGCATGTTATCCAATAAATTAATTTTGAATTAAATGTTATTGGATAAGGATGATCGATTGCCATGACCAATTTTGTAGGTGTATGTTAGGAATTTACATTTTTTTTTATTGTTGTTGGTTTTATTAATGGGCCTGGTTTATGGCCCAAATATGAATTGTCATATGTAATAAAAGTGGGCTTGGTTTATGGCCCGTTTCCACCCCTTAAAAATGTATCCCCTACTTGTCATTGTTATTTATTGTAAATACATTAGATTTAGTGGGAGATGAAGATTTGAAGATGGAGGTGGGCCCAGCAGACAATAAAGACAGAAGAAATGTAAATTGGAAGCACAATGTAATAGGATTGCATTGCATACTGCATATAACCTAGGATTGGACTAAGACTCGTGATTGGCAACCACGGGTCGATTAGAAATGGAATCGATCATCCAATATAATATATGATATTATTGTTGTATGCATGTTTTAGACAAAATTGTGTGAATCCGGCAAGCATACAAAATTTTAAAAAATGATGAGACGAATTTTCAAAATTAAAATCCCTCATTTTAAATATGATTTAAAATTGATATCAAGATAAATAAAAGAAATTTAAAATTGCTTAAATGTTCCTACCTTCCATCAACGATCAATGTATGAGATGCTACCCGCGGATACGGTCCGGCTCATATTATTGGGGGGGCCCGTTCGTCGGAAAGCTGTACATTGGATCGACACATGTTGTAAGTTGGGTGGAACTCCCATGGGATCGGCTCATATTATTGGGGGATCCACATGGCGACCGTCCATCACAACTTAATATTGATGGGTCATCTTGACATGTCACAATAAACGGCGTCATATTATTGGGCCCTTATTGGACATGAGGTAAAAACATGGAGGTTGCTTTGGAAGCAATTGGGCTCTACCTTTTGAAAATTATGGTTGGCTGATATTATTCGGTACCATAGTTTGTCAATTGGACTCCATGTTCTCACTAAGGAAAACAGTTTCCCGTTTTCACTAGAGGGTAGTGAAATCGTTAAAATAGTGGGAGTGAGATTCATAAAATAAATTTTGCCTATTTATGTCTTAGTAAATTGCTTAAACAATCACTGATATTTGTCTGTTTCTTTTCAGTATTTCATAAAGATGAATTCGCGTAATCCACTTTTCTCGATCCTCGAACAAAATAAATTGACTGGCGCAAACTATACGGAATGGTTCCGTAAGTTGAAGATTGTCTTGACTTCGGAGAAGATGCTCTACGTGTTAGAAAAATCTCCTCCGAAGGAAGCACCAGCTGACATAAGTCCGGAAGAGTTAGCCAAACTTGATACATGGTGGGACCATGATATCAAGGCCAAATGCTATATGCAAGCATCGATGTCTGATGAACTCCAGAGGCGATTTGAGGACACCGTGAATGCTACTGACATTCATGTACAACTCAAGGAACTTTTTGGGGCTCAATCGAGGGCTGAAAGGTTCGCTACTGTAAAGGAGCTAATGACGTGTCGCATGCGTGAAGGGACTTCGGTCCGTGATCATGGGGTACGAGTGATTTGGCTCATACAGAAGTTGGTAACCCTTGATTTGGTGTTGGAGCATGAACTCAACGTGGACTTACTACTTCTGTCTCTTCCTTTTTTGTTTGACGGATTTGTGGTGAATTTCAATATGAACAAGATAGAGGCCTCCCTTGAAGAGATGGTCAATATGCTTGTGACATATGAATCCACATTAAAGAAGGATAAACCGGCTTTCTTGGTGGGCTCCTCTTCTTCTGCTAAGAAGGGGCCAAGTACAAAGGGTAAGAAACGTTCTGCCCCACCCAAGAAAATCGAACCCGAGAAGAAGTACAAGACAAAGGCTTCAAACATGGAAAAGTCCAAGGATGTTTGCCATTACTGCAAGAAGCCCGGTCATTGGAAGCGTAACTGCAAGGAATATCTAGAGCAGTTGCGAACTGCGAAGGGTATGTTCTATATTGAAATAAATGTTTCACTTAATACTACTTCTTGGGTATTGGATACCGGATGTGGATCTCACATTTGCAATGATTTGCAGGTGATGACAAGAAGTCGCAGGCTTAGAATGGGTGAGACCCAGCTGAGGCTCGGAAATGGTTCCAGAGTTGAAGCTAAAGCTGTGGGAGATATTTATTTAATTTTGCAGAACGGTTTTAAGTTACTTTTGAGAGATGTTTTATTTGTTCCGGATTTGATTAAAAACATTATTTCTGTTTCTATACTTGATAGAGATGGTTATTCTTGCAATTTTGTGAATGAGATTTGCAATATTTACAAGAATGAATGTTTAATTGGAAATGGACAACTTAAAAACAATCTATATAACTTAAAACTAAAAGACGTTCCAATAAATTATGTTGATAAACCGGCAACAACAAACAAAAGGAAAATCGATAGCCAAAACCCGGAAAACCTTTGGCACGCTAGGCTAGGTCATATTTCCTCAAGGAGGATGAACAAGCTAGTGGGAGAGGGCATGTTTGATATGTCTGATATTAACTCTCTACCTACTTGTGAATCCTGCCTAAAATGAAAAATGACTAAATCTCCTTTTAAGGGGAAACCTGAGCGTAGTCAAAATCTGTTGGATTTGATCCATACAGATGTTTGTGGTCCATTTAGAGTTGGTACTCAATATGGCCACACCTACTTCATTACCTTTACTGATGATTATTCTAGGTATGGGTATTTATATTTAATGAAATATAAGTCTGAAGCATTTGAAAAGTTCAAAGAATTCAAGGCTGAAGTAGAAAACAAGCTAGGTAAAAGTATTAAAGCACTTCGATCGGATCGAGGTGGAGAATACTTGAGTACCGAGTTTTTGGACTATCTGAAAGAGAATGAGATTCTCTCTCAGTGGACTCCTCCTATGACACCACAGCTGAATGATGTATCGGAGCGTCGTAATCGAACTTTGTTGGACATGGTTCGATCCATGATGAGCTTCACTGAACTTCCACCTTCGTTTTGGGGCTATGCGCTTGAAACGGCGGTATTGTTGTTGAACAACGTCCACACTAAAGCAGTGGACAAAACACCATACGAGTTATGGAATGGCAAAGCTCCTAAGTATTCGTACTTGAGAATTTGGGGATGTCCTGCTTACGTGAAGCAGACAGTGGGAGATAAGTTGGATAGTCGATCCACCTTATGTTATTTTGTAGGGTATCCAAAGAATTCAATCGGATATTATTTCTATTATCCTGCTGAAACAAAGGTGTTTGTTTCAAGGAATGCCACCTTATTGGAGAAGGAGTTCTTATTGGATAAGAAAGGCGAGATGATGGAACTCGAAGAAATTCGAGAAGAACCCGAAATACAAAATAACGATCCTACACCTCAGGAACCATTGATAGACACGCCTATACCTAGAAGATCCGAGAGGACTTCTAGACCTCCTATTCGATATGGTCTTCTTCTTGAAGGGGATCAAGATGAACCCGACGTTGGATGTGATCCAAGAAACTTCAAGGAAGCAATTTCTGATGCGGATTCAAATTTATGGCTTGAAGCTATGCGGTCGGAAATAGATTCGATGCATACAAACCAAGTTTGGTCTTTAGTAGATCCTCCCGATGGAATTGTTCCAATAGGGTGTAAATGGATCTACAAGAGAAAGCTTGGGCCTGATGGTAAGGTATTGACCTACAAGGCGCGATTGGTGGCGAAAGGTTATACTCAAAGACAAGGAGTTGACTATGATGAAACCTTTTCACCAGTTGCAATGTTCAAGTCCATAAGAATCCTTATTGCCATAGCTGCTTGGTATGACTATGAGATATGGCAAATGGATGTGAAGACTGCTTTTCTTAATGGAGACATTAAGGAAGAAATCTATATGAAGCAGCCTGAGGGGTACACATCCGTGGGAAGCGAGCATAAGGTATGCAAGCTTCAGAGATCAATTTATGGTCTAAAACAAGCATCAAGAAGTTGGAACCAGAAATTTGATGAAACAATAAAGGATTTTGGTTTCATCAAGAACCCGGAGGAACCATGCGTGTACAAGAAAGTAGTTAAGGATGCTGTGACATTCTTAGTACTTTTTGTTGATGACATCCTACTCATTGGGAATGACGTAGGGATGTTGCAGTCAACAAAGATATGGTTATCAGGTAGATTCTCGATGAAGGATTTGGGCGAGGCATCCTATATTCTAGGGATACAGATCTATAGAGATAGATCTAAGAGAATGATAGGACTCACTCAATCAACCTACATCGACACCATATTGAAACGGTTTTCAATGGATGGGTCCAAGAGAGGACATCTACCCATGTGTCATGGAGTTTCTCTATCCAAGTCTATGTGTCCCAAGACTGATGAAGAGATAGAGAAAATGACACATGTACCATATGCGTCAGCCATAGGTAGTATCATGTATGGGATGATATCTACCAGACCGGATGTAGCATTTGCTCTGAGTGTCACGAGCAGATATCAAGCTAATCCCGGTCAAATGCATTGGAAAGCCGTGAAGGACATTCTTAAGTACTTACGAAGGACTAAGAATATGTTCATGGTATATGGAGGAAGAGAACTAAAATTGGAAGGCTATACCGACTCTAGCTTCCAAAGTGACGTGGATGACTCGAAGTCAACCTCTGGATTTGTGTTCATGCTCAATGGTGGTGCTGTCTCTTGGAAGAGTTCCAAGCAGGACACCACAGCGGATTCCACCACTGAGGCAGAATACATTGCAGCATCAGCTGCTGCTAAAGAGGCCATTTGGATGAGGAATTTCGTCCAAGAGTTGGGCGTCATTCCTGAAGTTGTTGGTCCAGTCCCGGTGTACTGTGACAACACGGGTGCCGTTGCTCAGGCAAAGGAACCAAGGTCTCATCAAAGATCCAAACACGTACTGAGGAAATACCACATCATCCGGGAGATTGTGGAAAGAGGAGACATCACTGTCGAAAGAGTGGCCTCTGCAGACAATATCGCTGATCCACTTACTAAGCCCTTGCCAGGACCATTATTTGACAAACATCGCGAAGCAATGGGTCTACGTAGTATGACTAGTTGGCTTTAGGGCAAGTGGGAAATTGAAAGAGTAGGTGCCCGGTGAGCCAACTTGTGGCTAAGGGCTTTGATGACTCTTTGTATAAACAATCTTTTGTTTAATATAATATACACTTTTATTAATGGCAATGACTTTATCTTTCTTCATATTGTTATATTGTGATATACTATTGTTGTTTTGATAAAGACCTTGAATATACTATAGTGTATGTAAGATGTGGTAGAACATGGGGATGTCTATCATGAAACACATCTTATAGTCACTGTATATTCTAAACTGTTCCTAGTCGATTGAGCCGTCCGATAATAAGGATAAGGATCGCTCGAGTTTGAGACTAGCATTTGCGATGCAGAGTACCACGTTTCATTGGTAGGGAACATAGAGATGTTCGAAGCATGCAAATGAATATTCATATGATGAATGATTTGTAAGAGTGGGTGCCCAGTGAGCCAACTGTGTGGCTATGGGCTTTGTTGACTCTTTGTATAAACAATCTTTTGTTTAATATTATTTACACTTTTATGGCAATGACTTTATATTACTTCATATTGTTATATTGTGATATACTATTGTTGTTTTGATAAAGACCTTGAATATACTATAGTGTATGTAAGATGTGGTAGAACATGGAGATGTCTATCATGAAATACATCTTATAGTCACTGTATATTCTAAAACCGTTCCTAGTCGATTGAGCCGTCCGATAATAAGGATAAGGATCGCTCGAGTTTGAGACTAGCATTTGCGATGCGGAGTACCACGTTTCATTGGTAGGGAACATGGAGATGTTCGAAGCATGCAAATGGATATTCATAGGATGAATAGTCGAACTACCCTATCCGGACTTTCCAAGTGGTTATCACTTATCGAGTGGATAAAGTCCGCGGTTTTGGTTGTACACCATTAGTCCTTACGACTTGAAACATCATGGAGACTCTATATGCTAGTACTGTGCTTTGACTCGTTTACCGACTCTGAGGGGGTCATCAGGTGTCGAGATTGGGTACAGTTACGACACATATAGGAGTCAATGCATTGTTGTCAAGGATTCACCACATACTTGCGAGTGTGGATATCCTATGCGATCTGAGGAGATATTAGTGTGACAAATCTCTGGCCAGAGTACTTGATGTGATTTAAGAAATGGTTTCTTAGTAGCACATGCGATGTCACTAATTTGATCTTCAAGATGCATTGCATAGTTATCGAATCTTGAGCGACTCTCGATATACCAATGGTTGTTGATTCGATCGGGATATATGGATGAAGGGACCGTACTGTACGCTAACCAAAATCTACTGGTTCTTGTAGGCACTATCAGTGATACCTAGGGAATCATGGGGCGATGTTGCTAGGCGCTTTACCATGATTCGTTGGGCAAGTCGGAAAGTGTTGTTCCGAGTCACAAGGAGTTGTGAGCCCACGGCTAGCTGTATCCCTGAACCATTGAGGGTCACACAGTGTAATGGAGTTTTAATCCCCGTTGAGATAGTTAAATTTAAAGAGTTAAATTTAATGAACTAAGGAGTTGGACTTCTTAATTAAGATTAAGGGAGTAGGGTTTCCTAAAATGACATAGGGATGGACATTTTTGGAAACCACTGAATTCGGATTCAGGAAAATTTATTTTGACTTTAAAACGTGCAGAAATGGTTTCTGTGCACATTGGTGAAATCGTTTCATCAATCAGAGTCACGATGAATTTTATATTAATTTCTGAACGAGCGGGCTTTGCTTGTCGGGCCCCAGCTTATGACTAATGGGCCCTAAGGTGTTAGTGGCCTGCATTATAAATAAGTTATTTCAGTACAGAAATTACATACAACAGGTCATAAATTTTGAGAGCAAATTTCGAAAACCCTAGACCCTCTCAAAACCGATCGGCCGTCCCCTCCCTTTGCTCTGCCCGAGAAAATTCCGGTCTGTGATTTTGAATCGCGGTCAGGAATAACGAATCAGATTCGTGTAATCTCTTCGCAGAAAACTTCTGATAGATTTTCTAGTGCAATCTATCAGAGGGATTAAACCTCTGTTCGTGGACCTGATTGAAGGCGTTCATCGGTTCCAGGGAGAGACAACAAGAGCAGAATTGTTCTGTTGGTGTCCATTAATCTCGTTGCGAGATTTGAGGTAAAATTTATTTAATTGTTATTTAAATTTTACACACACGTAATTCAATCGATGAACGGTTGATACCCATACCATGGAAACGTTCCATGAAAAATTTTTAAACTTCCGCTGCACCGGGTATCAATCGTAATTGGTCTGGGAACTCGCCAGTTTTCCAACATGATTGAACTACCCTATCCGGACATTCCAAGTGGTTATCACTTATCGAGTGGATAAAGTCCGCGGTTTTGGTTGTACACCATTAGTCCTTACTACTTGAAACATCATTGAGACTCTATATGCTAGTACTGTGGTTTGACTCGTTTACCGACTCTATTGGGGTCATCAGGTGTCGGGATTGGGTACAGTTACAACACATATAGGAGTCGATGCTTTGTTGTCAAGGATTCACCACATACTTGCGAGTGTGGATATCCTATGCGATCTGAGGAGATATTAGTGTGACGAATCTTTGGCCAGAATACATGATGTGTTTTAAGAAATGGTTTCTTAGTAACACATGCGATGTCACTATTTGATCTTCAAGATGTATTGCATAGTTATCGAATCTCGAACGACTCTCGATATACCAATGGTTGTTGATTCGATCGGGATATATGGATGAAGGGACCGTACTGTACGCTAACCAAAATCTATTGGTTCTTGCAGGCACTATCAGTGATACCTAGGGAATCATGGGGCGATGTTGCTAGGCGCTCATACCATGATTCGATGGGCAAGTTGGAAATTGTTGTTCCGAGTCACAAGGAGTTGTGAGCCCACAGCTAGCTGTATCCCTGAACCATTGAGGGTCACAGATAGTAATGGATTTTTAATCCCCGTTGAGATAGTTAAATTTAAAGAGTTAAATTTAATGAACAAAGAAGTTGGATTTCTTATTTAAGAGTAGAGGAGTAAGATTTCCTAAAATGACATAGGGATGGGCATTTTTGGAAATCACTGAATTCGGATTCAGAAAAATTTATCTTGACTTTAAAAGGTGCAGAAATGGTTTCTGTACACATTGGTGAAATCGGTTTATCAATCGGAGTCATGATGAATTTTATATTAATTTCTGAACATGCGGGCTTTGCTTGTCGGGCTTGAACTTATGACTAATGGGCCCTAAGTTGTTAGCGGCCTACATTATAAATAAGTTATTGCAGTACAGAAATTAGACACAACAGGTCACAATTTTCGAAAACCCTAGTATTTTTCTCTCAATAGTGGCCGCCCCCTTTTCCCCTCTGCTCGGTAAAATCCAGTCCTTGAATTTTGAATTGCAGTCTGGTTTAACGGATCAAATTCGTTAATTCTCTTCGTAGAAACTTCTGATAGATTTTCTAGTGCAATCTATCAGAGGGATTAATTATCCGTTCGTGGACCTGATTGAAGAACAGTTCGTCCATCAGTTCCAGGGATATACAACAAGAGCAGAGCAATCTGTTGGTGTCCATAATCTCGCTTCGAGATTGGAGGTAAAAATTTATAATTGTTATTTAATTTTTACACACACAATTTAATCGTAAAAGTTTTGATACCCAATATGGAATCGTTCCATATAAAATTTTTAAACTTCCGCTGTATCGGGTATCAATGCTGATTGATCTGATCGCCGCGTTCACCAACAAAGTAGAGTAATAGCAAGGGTTATGCGTATCTGGTTTCTCCTGGAGACGATACGTCGCAACCTACATACTAGATTAGCTCTCATGGATACACTCTGTGTTGAGGGGTTGCTGCGATGCAAACTTACCTTGTGAACTCAGAGCACTCGTGATGTGTTAAGGCCTGGTGCTGTAAGACTCTTGATTCTTTTGGTAGAGAGATATGAGATGCAGAACATCTGCTTAGAAGACGATGTCTGCAACGGCCAAGGTGCACTCTCGCTGTGGATGATCGAGTGGAGTCGAGAGACGAGAAGCAGAATATCTGCTGCTCAATTTGCATATCATCATGGTATGTAGACTTAGTAGGGGATGATTTGTAAAATAAATGCTTATGCATATTGTAATGAAATTTTATGTAAAGAAATGCAGTGTTCCCCCTAAACTTATTCTTATCTTAACTCAATTCTATTAAACCAAGTACATTACGAAAATAAGAAAACTTAGCGTCTGATAGTGGCTTGGTGAATATATCTGTTTCCTGCTGGTCAGTAGATATGTAAATCATCTGAATCTCCTTCTTTAGCACATGTTCTCTTATGAAATGATGTTGTACATCAATGTGCTTTGTTCTTGAATGCATCATGGGATTCTGAGTAATTGCGATTGCACTAGTGTTGTCGCAAAAGATGGGGGCTTCACTTGACTGTATTCCATAGTCTCAAACCTGTTGTTGTACCCATAGTATTTGTGCACAGCAACTTCCAACCGCCAAGTATTCGGCTTCGGCTGTAGTGGTGGCAATTGATGTTTGCTTCTTACTAAACCATGAAATAAGTTTGTCTCCCAGAAATTGACAAGATCCACTAGTGCTTTTTCTATCAATCTTGCATCCTGCATAATCTGCATCTGAATAGCCAACAATATTAAATTCTGAGTCTTTGGAGTACCAAAGACCCACATTTGAAGTGCCCTTAAGATACTTAATAATCAGTTTAGCAACAATATAATGGGATTGTTTGGGTGCTGCTTAAAATCATGCACAGAGACATACATCGAACATGATATCAGGCCTGCTGAAATTTAAGTAAAGTAAAGAGCCTATAAGTCCTCGATACATTGTTACCTCAACTGGTTCTCCTGCCTCATCCTGATCAAGCTTTATGGAAGCACTCATAGGAGTAGATATGGCAGAGTAATTTTCCATTCCGAACTTTTTGATAAGTTTTTTGGTATACTTAGCCTAATTTATGAAGAGGCCATTCTCAAGCTATTTCACTTGTAGCCCGAGAAAAAATTCAATTCGCCCATCATGCTCATCTCAAATTGTTCTTGCATCAACTTAGAGAACTTCTTGCATAAACGAGGATTAGTTGATCCAAATATGATATCATCTACATAGATTTGAACAAGTAAAATATGATCACCTTTAATAAATTTAAAAATAGTTTTATCGACTGTTCCTATGACAAAATTATGATCTAATAAGAATTGTGATAAGGTGTCATACCAAGCTCTTGGTGCTTGTTTTAAACCATAAAGAGCTTTATCAAGTTTGAAGACATAATTAGGAGTCGAGGGACTCATAAAACCTGGTGGTTGTTCAACATACACTTCTTCTTGAAGTAGCCCATTGAGGAAAGCTGATTTGACATCCATTTGATAAACTTTGAAGTTTTTGTAAGAAGCATAGGCAAGAAATATCCTGATGGCTTCAAGTCTTGCTACTGGAGCGAATGATTCTTCAAAGTCAATGTCCTCCTCTTGTCTAAATCCTTGAGCAAATAGTCTGGCTTTGTTTCTAATCACTGTCCCATCCTCATTCAATTTGTTGCAAAACACCCATCTGGTGCCTATGATGTTTTGGTTTTCCGGTCGAGGAACTAGATTCCAAACTTCGTTTCTAGTGAACTGATTTAGTTCCTCCCGCATTGCTTCGATCCATCTAGCATCTTGTAAGGCTTCATCTATGTGCTTAGGCTCTAGCTGTGAAATGAATGTTGCATGCAGTAGTTCGTTAATCATTTGATTACGTGTATGTAGAGGGGCAATAGGATTACCAATGACCAGCTCAGGTGGATGACTTTTAATCCATCGAAGACTTGGTCCAAGGGGATTTGTGTTTTTATTTGTTGGAATGTCTTCTTCATTTCTGATGGTGTTATCGGGTTCAATGATTTCTTCCACGATTCTCTGTTCTTCATGATCTTGATCTATTCTTCCTTCAGTAGGTTGAATGATTACTTCTTCTGGTTCATCCCTTATGACAAGAGGTTCATCACTGTCATTTGCATCATCTAGAACAGTTGATTCTAGCTTTGTAATGCCCCAATTTTATTATAATTGAGTTTAATCGAGATAATCAGGGTTTTAAGGGATTGAGGATTGTTTTGTTATTTAGCAGGGGGTTACTTTGCAAGATTGGAGAAATAAAGGACTGAAATGCAAATATTGGATTTAATATATTATCTCATGCAAGTTGGCTTTCCCATCACCTTGACCCATTCCTCTCCTTTCTTCTCCTTCCTCATATTTCGTGCGTACTGAAGAAGCCATAGCCAAATCGTTTCTTCAAGCTTTCTCTCCGCTCGATCCGACCGTAAGATTTCATTTCCGAGTTGAGATTCACGATCACCACAATGAGGGCTTCGTTTAGACGTAAGTTTTGCTTCGATCTCTTGAACTTCGATTTTGTTGAGTTGTCAAAATTTGATAATATTGGAGTATGTCGTTCTTGAGCTAGTATAGATCGTGTATTCGAAGTCGGTTTGGAAAAAGAACGAAGTTTGGATTTTATATGATTTTAGAGGCATATTTTTGAAAATAGTGATTTTGATTGAGGTTGGATTTGAGTTGTTTTGATGGATTGTGATGATGATTGAGTTATTGTGATGTTGTTGGATGGTTTGTATTTTCCGGATAGTTAGTTTATAGCCGTTATGCCGTCGAAATTGAGTTTGAGTTATCGGTTTTGGTTCGGTTTGATTTGTATATCAAATTTGATTGAGTTTGAACTCCGAGTTGATATCGAATCCGTGTCTCGATGTTTTGACAGTTGATTAGAGATTGGAATTGGAGGACTTGGATCGGTTACCAAACAAAGAGTTGGAAGACAGTATAGATTGTTTGATTTATCGACTTTGAGTTTCGAATTGTTTAGAGTTTGAATCGAGTTGTCTCTTGTTTGACAGGATTGATTGAAGCTTCGAGAAAAAGGTAAAAGTCGACATTGAAATGAATGGGAACGAATACTCGAGATCGACTTTTCTTGAGTTCCCGAAAATCACATACCGCTTGTTTATTTGCTTGCGTGAACTTGATTTAGTTATTAATGCACTTGCATTCATATTGAGACGACTTTCGATTCGTTTTGAAATGAGACATTTTAGAGAGCTATATTGAAGTGGCTTTGGATTTCGAGTTTTTCCAATTGCCAGAATACTTCTTATAGTTGCTCTGAAGTCTAGGGGATCGAGTTGATCGACTTCCACCCCGAAAGGGTGCGTCGGTGAGTTGTCGTGAAGACTTGACCCTGGGATCCAAACCGAGTACCGATCGATTTTATGATTATCTGACTTGATAATCTTGAGTTTTAAATCCATGCATTCATTCAATATCATTTCGATGTTATGATTTATGTTGACACATTTCGATTGAGGTGTTTATTTGATATTGAGTGCATGTCTCTTTTACTTAGAAATTATATTTCTAACCGGATTATTTCGGTTGTTGACTTTGTTTTGTATGTCTAACTTGGCAACAGGACGATCAGGAGCTGGACCGAGTCGTCCTGGTTAGCTTGGGGGTGAGATTGATAGAAGTGAGACTCCGGGTCATAGGGTCGAGTCTATTTGGAATTGTATTAGTTTTGTTGAGTCGGTGGAACTCATTTATGAAACTCGACTGGTTATTGTATTTTGGGCAGAACCTAGATTTGGTATGTTCTAAATATTGATTTGTATTATGTTTGAACTTGGAATGTTTAGAATTGCCTTGTTGGTTGTTCGCAGGCTCCTCGACCCCTCTGCCCATTTTGCCTGCGCGCGGGCGAGCCAACACCTCGCGCGCGCGCAAGGATTTTGAGAGGCTCGGGAGATTTTGCCACGCGCGCGCGAGCTCCCTTATCGCGTGGGCACGAGTATCTCCGCGAGTCTCTGTTTGCGTAGCCTGCGCGCGCGCGAGGTGATGACCTCGCGCGGGCGCGAGGCTTCTTAAAAAAAAAAAACTTTTGATTCATTTTTCGCGGCTTATTGTGTTCAATTATGATTAATTATTCAAGTTTAGAAGATTAGAAACGGGGTCTCACATTAAGTGGTATCAGAGCGATAAGATTCTTGGATTTGAACTAGAGTGAGCGGGGTAGATCGAGTCCGCATGAATTGAACTCTCGCATGTGATTGATTTATTTAAATGATTATTTTTAAATACGTGCGAGCATGCTTTATTGATTCTTGAGTTAATTGAATTACATGAGTTGTGATTTAATTTATAAAGCATGAATTATGTGATATATATCTGTTAATGTATATCGTTGAGATTAATGAGTACTCAGAGCAGAGTTTTGGACACCGAGGTTATGAGATTGAGAATAAGTCAGAGATATTATGTCCTATGAAAGAGTGGGTGCCCGGTAAGCCAACTTGTGGCAATGGGCTTTTATGACTCTATGTATAAAAAATCTTTTGTTTAATATAATTTACACTTTTATAATGACATTTACTTTATCTTTTATCATATTATTATGTTGTGACATACTATAAGATGTTTAGATGAAGACCTTGAATATATTATAGTGTATGTAAGATGTGGTAGCACATGGGGATGGCTGTCATGAAACACATCTTATAATCACTGTATATTCAAAACAGTTCCTAGTCGATTGAGCCGTCTGTTAATAAGGATAAGGATCGCTCGAGATTGAGACTAGCATTTGCGATGCCGAGTACCACGTTTCATTGGTATGGAACATAGAGATGTTCAAAGCATGAAAATGGATATTCATGTGATGAATGATCGAACTACCCTATCCGGACTTTCCAAGTGGTTATCACTTATCGAGTGGATAAAGTCTGCGGTTTTGGTTGTACACCATTAGTCCTTATTACTTGAAACATCATTGAGACTCTATATGCTAGTACTGTGCTTTGACTCATTTACCGACTCTATTAGGGTCATCAGGTGTCGGGATTGGGTACAGTTACGACACATATAGGAGTCGATGCTTTGTTGTCAAGGATTCACCACATACTTGTGAGTGTGGATATCCTATGCAATCTGAGGAGATATTAGTGTGACGAATCTCTGGCCAGAGTACATGATGTGTTTTAGGTTACTTGGTTTCCTAGTAGCACATGCGATGTCACTATTTGATCTTCAAGATGCATTGCATAGTTATCGAATCTCGAACGACTCTCGATTTACCAATGGTTGTTGATTCGATCGGGATATATGGATGAAGGGACCGTACTGTACGCTAACCAAAATCTATTGGTTCTTGCAGGCACTATCAGTGATACCTAGGGAATCATGGGGCGATGTTGCTAGGAGCTCTTACCATGATTCGATGGGCAAGTCGGAAATTGTTGTTTCGAGTCACAAGGAGTTGTGAGCCCACGGCTAGCTGTATCCCTGAACCATAGAGGGAGTAAGATTTCCTAAAATGACATAGTGATGGACATTTTTGGAAACCACTGAATTCGGATTCAAAAAATTTCTGTGCACATTGGTGAAATTGGTTTATCAATCTGAGTCACGATGAATTTTATATTAATTTCTGAACATGCGAACTTTGCTTGTCAGGCTTGAACTTATGACTAATGGGCCCTAAGCTGTTAGCAGCCCATATTATAAATAAGTTATTGCAGTACATAAATTAAAAAACACAGGTCATAATTTCGAAAACCTAGAGAGCTCTTTCTTAGGGTTTTCGGCCGACCCCTCCCTCTCCCTCTCACTGTGTTCGAAAATTCAGTCTGTAAATTTTTGAATTTGCAGACTGATTTAACAGATCATATCTGTTCTATCTCTTCGTAGAAACTTCTGATAGACTTTCTAGTGCAGTCTATCAGAGGGATTAAATTTATGTTCGTGGACCTGATTGAAGAATTGTTCGTTCATCAGATCCTGGAATATACAACAAGAGCAATTTAATCTGTTGGTGTCCATAATCTCGCTTCGAGATTTTAAGGTAAAATTTATATTGTTTAAATTTTATATATTATGAATTTTAATCGTAGGAATTTGATACCCATATGGAATCGTTCCATATAAAATTTTAAAACTTCCGCTGCACCGGGTATCACTTTCTTTTTGATCCGGAGAATAAACGTGTTCCAACAGTGGTATCAAAGACAGGTTGTTCTCGGATTTTACGATTAAAATATTGTTCAATTGTACAAGCCTCGATTTTTCAGAAAAATAAAACGAAAAAAAAAAATTTTAATTTTCCGGGGGGATTGCGCGCTGCCCTGCGCGCAGCTGGGCCGCGGATGCGGCCCAGCAGCCCAGCGTGCTGGGCTAGGGTAAACGTTGCCCTAGCCCAGCGCGCAGTTGGGCCGCGCCGAGCGGCCCAGCGAAGGGCTAGGCCCCCGGCCCGATTGTCGGGGACTGCCCGGGATCGTCCCGGGCAGCCCAGAAAAAATTAAAATTTTATTTTTTTGAAATTTTGAATTTCAGCCCGTTAATTGTTATCGGGCCCAGTTTTTGGCCCGATTGAAAATTGTTTCAGTTGGTCCACGAGGCAATGGGTCAAAATTGTTTGAGCCCAAAATTTTTAAAAAAATTAATTTTGGGTAAATTTTAAATTTTGGAAATTTATAAATTTAATCCAATAAATTAAATCTTTAATTATTAATTTTGGTACAATTGATAATAAAATATGATTTTATGTATAAAATTGGATTTTATATGTAAAATATGATTTTATGGATAAACTAGATAAAATATGATTTTATATATAAAATAAGATTTTATGTATGAAATATGATTTTATCTATTTACATTTATTGTCATTGAATGATATCCAATAAATTAATTTTTGAATTAAATATTATTGGATAAGGATGATCGATTGCCATGACCAATATTATAGGTGTATGTTAGGTTGTTTACATTTGGCATTTTTATTGATTGTTGGGTTTTATTAATGGGCCTGGTTTATGGCCCAAATTTGATTTTATCATTTGTAATAAAAGTGGGCCTGGTTTATGGCCCGTTCCCACCCCTATAATGTATCACTTTATTTGTCATAGTAATTTATTGTAAATTCACTAGAAATAGTGGGATATTTTGAAGATGGAGGTGGGACCAGCAAGCAATGATAAAGACTGAAGAAATGTAAATTGGAAGCACAATGTAATAGGATTGCATTGCATACTTGCATATCACCTAGGATTGGACTTAGACTCGTGATTGGCAACCACGGGTCGATTAGTAATGGAATCGATCATCCTAAAATATAATATATGATATTATCGTTGTATGCATGTTTAGACTAAATTGTATGAATCCCGCAAGCATACAAATTTTAAATGATGAGACAAATTTTCAAAATTAAAATCCCTCATTTTAAATATGATTTAAAATTGATATCAAGATAAATAAAGGAAATTTAAATATTGTTTAAATGTTCCTACCTTCCATCAACGATCAATGTATGAGATGCTACCCGTGGATACGGTCCGGCTCGTATTATTAGGGGGGCCCGTTCGTCGGAAAACTGTACATTGGATCGACACATGTTGTAAGTTGGGTGGAACTCCCATGGGATTTGCTCATATTATTGGGGATCCACATGGCGACCGTCCATCACAACTTAATATTGATGGGTCATCTTGACATGTCACAATAAACGGCGTCATATTATTGGGCCCTTTATTGGACATGAGGTAAAAACATGGAGGTTTCTTTGGAAGCAATTGGGCTCTACCTTTTGAAAATTATGGTTGACTGATATTATTCTGGACTATAGTTTGTCAATTGGACTCCATGATTCCACTAAAGAAAATGTTTCTCGTTTTCACTAGAGGGTAGTGAAATCGTTAAAATAGTGGGAGTGAGATTCATAAAATAAATTTCGCCTTATTTTATGTCTTAGTAAATTAATTAAACAATCACTGATTATTGTCTGTGTCTTTTCAGTATTTCATTAAGATGAATTCGCGCAATCCACTATTCTCTATTCTCGAACAAAACAAACTGACTGGCGCAAACTATACGGAATGGTTCCGTAAGTTGAAGATTGTCTTGACCTCGGAGAAGATGTTCTACGTGTTAGAAAAATCTCCTCCGAAGGAAGCACCAGCTGATATAAGTCCGGAAGAGTTGGCAAAACTTGATAAATGGTGGGACCATGATATCAAGGCCAAATGCTATATGCAAGCTTCGATGTCTGATGAACTCCAGAGGCGATTTGAGGATACCGTGAATGCTGCTGACATTCACGTACAACTCAAGGAACTTTTTGGGGCTCAATCGAGAGCTGAAAGGTTCGCTACTGTAAAAGAGTTAATGACGTGTCGCATGCGTGAAGGGACTTCGGTCCGTGATCATGGGGTACGCGTGATTTGGCTCATTCAGAAGTTGGTAACTCTTGAATTGGTATTGGAGCATGAACTCAATGTGGACTTATTACTTCTCTCTCTTCCTTCATCGTTTGACGGTTTTGTGGTGAATTTCAATATGAACAAGATAGAGGCCTCCCTTGAAGAGATGGTCAATATGCTTGTAACTTATGAAGCCACTTTAAAGAAGGATAAACCGGTTCTCTTGGTGGGCTCCTCTTCTTCTGCTAAGAAGGGGCCAAGTACAAAGGGTAAGAAACGTTCTGCCCCATCCAAGAAAACCGGACCCGAGAAGAAGAACAAGACAAAGGCTTCAAACATGGAAAAATCCAAGGATGTTTGCCATCACTGCAAGAAACCCTGTCATTGGAAACGTAACTGCAAGGAATATCTAGAGCAGTTGCGAACTGCGAAGGGTATGTTTTATATTGAAATAAATGTTTCACTTAATACTACTTCTTGGGTATTGGATACCGGATGTGGATCTCACATTTGCAATGATTTGCAGGTGATGAAAAGAAGTCGCAAGCTTAGAATGGGTGAGACCCAGCTGAGGCTCGGAAATGGTTCTAGAGTTGAAGCCAAAGCTGTGGGAGACGTTTATTTAATTTTGCAGAACGATTTTAAGTTACTTTTGAGAGATGTTTTATTTTTTCCAGACTTGATTAAAAACATTATTTCTGTTTCTATACTTGATAGAGATGGTTTTTCTTGCAATTTTGTGAATGAGATTTGCAATATTTACAAGAATGAATGTTTGATTGGAAATGGACAACTTGAAAATGATCTATATAACTTAAACTTAAAGGACGTTCCAATAAATTATGTTGATAAACTGGTAACAACGAACAAAAGGAAAATCGATAGTCAAAACCCAACAAACCTTTGGCATGCTAGGCTAGGTCATATTTCCTCAAGGAGGATGAACAAGCTAGTGGGAGAGGGCATGTTCGACATGTCTGATATTAACTCTCTACCTACTTGTGAGTCCTGCCTGAAAGGAAAAATGACTAAATCTCCTTTCAAAGGAAAACCTAAGGGTAGTCAAAATCTATTGGATTTGATCCATACAGATGTTTGCGGACCATTTAGTATTGGTACAAAATTTGGTCACACCTACTTCATTACCTTTACTAATGATTATTCTAGGTATGGGTTCTTATATTTGATGAAATATAAGTCTGAATCATTTGAAAAGTTCAAAGAATTCAAGGCTGAAGTAGAAAACAAACTAGGTAAGAGTATTAAAGCACTTCGATCGGATCGAGGTGGAGAATACTTGAGTACCGAGTTTTTGAGCTATCTAAAAGAGAATGGGATTCTCTCTCAGTGGACTCCTCCTATGACACCTCAGCTGAATGGAGTTTCGGAGCGTCGCAATCGAACTTTGTTGGACATGGTTCGATCCATGATGAGCTTCACTGAGCTCCCACCTTCGTTTTGGGGCTATGCTCTTGAAACGGCGGTATTGTTGTTGAAAAACGTCCACACTAAAGCAGTGAACAAAACCCCATACGAGTTATGGAATGGCAAAGCTCCTAAGTATTCGTACTTGAGGATTTGGGGATGTCCTGCTTACGTGAAGCAGACAGTGGGAGATAAGTTGGATAGTCGATCTGTAGTAGCCCGTACCCTAATTGAGTAATTAAAGGATTAATGCTAATTAATTGATTTGGGTATCGGACGGATCGGAAGCTCCGAAGGCACGATCGGAAGCTCCGAACAGGATCGGAAGCTCCGATGAGCGATCGGAGGCACCGATGTTATTACGTCAGGCATGACGTGTGGTTGGATCGGAAGCTCCGATCAGGACCGGAAGCTCCGATCACCCCTATCCGGAGTCAATAAGTGATATTTTGACACGTGGCAGATCAGGATCTTCGGAAGCTCCGATGACAGGATCGGACGTTCCGATCGAGGTTCGGACGTTCCGATCAAGGATCGGAAGTTCCGATCGTTGTCTATAAATAGAAGGCCGAGGCTTCACTTTCATTTGCCAATTCCGAGTTCTCCTTTCCATTCTAGTCCTTTTGGAGCTGTTCTAGTCTTCTTAGGCTTGGTCCGGAGGTCGGCGAGGCATTCGGTAGTCGTAGCGGAGTTGTGCCCAAGTTCTGGAGGCATCAACATCAAAGGGCTAACGACGGACGAAGGTATAACTTTTGCTTCCTATAAATATTTAGGAGTATGCAATAGCTTAGTTAAGGCTTTTAGAGAACTTTGATGATAGTAGTATCATTTGGCAGTGTAGAGCAGACTATAGGCGTGGACCTAAAGTTGATAGAGCTTGCACTGTATTGAGGTACGAAAGTACTGTTCGAGATATCCTGACTGAGTATGCATGTATTACGTGACTGCATGATTTATATGCCATGATATTATGCTGCATTCATTTGCATCTTGCTGTATCTCTTTCGAGGTGTCTGTTAGTAGGGTTGTACCCTATCCTGTTAGTGGATGGACTTCCATCGATTTGGGTCCGGCGTGTCCACGGTTATCTCGGTATGGGAGCCACCTCCTGAAGCGACGGCACAGCGTGCTACATACCAGGGCCCGGTCTGTCTCTGTTATCTGATACTTGACCTCGAGTCTATAGGGAGTTCACTTTGCATGCATGTATACTCATACTCTTGCACTGAGCGTTTTATGCTCACGTCTCATACTCTGTATTTTTCTGGACACCCTATTCCATGGGGCAGGTTTGCGATTGGACGAGGAGGGTGGATCCAGGAGGGGCTAGTCAGTGGTTGGCCAGCTGGAGCTTCGCTTAGGTTTTATTACTGTTGTTTGGGTTTATACAGCTATTCAATTTGGTTGTATATTATTGGATAAATTACAGATTCCTTTACTTGGGGTTGTAACTATTTATGGTTTCCGCAGTTTTATTATGATATCTATTTAATTAAGTTAATTGCATGCCTAAGTTTTGTTTAGTAGGTGATCCGGGTAAGGGTCACTACATTTATGGTATCAGAGCATGCAAAAGATTTCTTGGGATTTAGTCTCATCTTGAGGTAATTTTTGTAGATGTCAAATCGTGACGACCAGAGTTCTCATGGCAGTGTTGGTGGGCGTTGGGGTGATGCCGACCGGGAGCCTCGTCGAGAACGGCGTCATCGTCATCATGACGACGAGCGTTTCACTGTGCGTCGATTCTTAGCTAAGGGTCCTAAGCCCTTAGTTGGAGGTGAGTCTCCGGAGGATGCGGAGAACTGGTTAGACCGCATGGAGACGACTTTTCAGACTTTCCAATGCACCGATGAGCAGAAGGTGGAGACCCTTGGCTATCTTCTGGATGGGCATGCGCGCAGGTGGTGGAGGTTTACTTCTGCACCTTTTGTTGCGGCGAGAGGAGTGGCCACCTGGGCCGAGTTCCGCACAGCTTTCCAAAAGCGGTATTTTCCTCCTGCACTCCGATAGTCGAAGGTGGGCAAGCTACTGAGTCTGCGACAGGGAGCCATGTCTATTGATGAGTATCAGCAGAGGTTCTTTGATCTGCTATCCTATTGCCCCGAGATTGCTGATAGCTCAGAGATGAAGTATAATCTGTTCCTTCAGGGCCTTAACCCTGAGATCCATGACCGTGTGGCGGTTGGTGATGACATGTCCTACGAGGGTTTGGTGAGCCGTTGTCACCAGGCGGAGGACAGCATTCGGCGGAACAAGTCTTTCTCTCAGTCGAGACCTGCTAGTTCTTTGGGTCCCCGTGCCCAAACTTTCAAGAAGTCTGGATCTTCTTCTTCCTCTGGTTCTGGAGGTGTTGTCCGTTACGGTAAGAAGGACAAGTGTGATCACTGTGGGAAGAACCATCCAACTGACAAGTGCCGCAGAGCTTCTGGAGCTTGTTTCCGTTGTGGAGAGACTGGTCATATCCGAGGGATTGTCCACTGTTTGGGGGAGGCGGTTCTGGTTCTGGTTTAGGATCGGGTTCTAGACAGTCTGCTGGCAGTTCTCATTTGAAGCCACGAGCTTCTGGCCAGATGTTTGCCCTGAGACATGATCAGGCTGTGGAGGAGAATGAGAAAGTCATCGCAGGTACATTTTTGCTTTATGGTATACCTGCTCTTGTACTTATTGACACTGGTGCATCTCATTCCTTCATTTCTGCACGTTTTGTTAAGAGGCATAAGTTACCATGCATTGCACTAGACGTAGTGATGTCTGTTTCTACCCCGACGGGCCAATCTGCTTTGGCTAAGCGTCTAGTGATGGGTTGCCCTTTTGAGTTCGAAGGGAACATTCTGTTAGCGAATCTCATGGTCCTGGCGATGGACGACTTTGATTGCATTCTGGGAATAGATGTGTTGACTACCTATCGAGCTTCAGTGGACTGCTATCAGAGATTAGTACGCTTTCATCCGGAGGGGAGTGAGAGCTGGTTTTTCTATGGTGAGGGAGCGCAACCCCCGATGCCTTTAGTATCAGCTTTGAGAGCCTGTCGAGCTCTAGAGTCTGGCGGGGAAGGCTACCTTATCTATGCAGTTGATTTGTCTGCTGAGAGTATTGAGATAGAGAGCATTCCTGTTGTGGATGAATTTCCAGATGTATTTCCTGATGAGATTCCGGGTTTTCCTCCTGCTAGGGAAGTCGAGTTTGGCATAGAGTTGATGCCGGGTACTTCGCCTATTTCTAGAGCACCGTATCGTCTGGCTCCGTCAGAGATGCATGAGTTGAAGAATCAGCTACAGGATCTGTTGAACAAGGGGTACATTCGTCCTAGTGTGTCTCCTTGGGGAGCTCCTGTTCTCTTCGTAAAGAAGAAGGATGGGTCGATGCGGCTATGCATTGACTATCGGCAGCTGAATCGAGTCACTGTGAAGAACAAGTATCCGTTGCCTCGTATTGATGACTTGTTTGATCAGCTGCAGGGCACGTCAGTTTACTCCAAGATTGACTTGAGATCTGGGTATCATCAGTTGAGAGTCCGTGATCAGGATGTAGCCAAGACTGCATTCCGTACTCGCTATGGGCATTACGAGTTCCTAGTGATGCCATTTGGTATGACTAATGCGCCGGCTATATTCATGGATTTGATGAACCGTGTCTTCAGGGAGTATTTGGACAAGTTTGTCGTGGTCTTCATTGACGACATCTTGGTGTATTCGCGTAATACGGAAGAGCATGTTTCTCACTTGCGGTTGGTACTGCAGACACTTCGAGATGAGAAGTTGTACGCCAAGCTGAGCAAGTGTGAGTTCTGGATGGATAGAGTGGTCTTTCTTGGCCATATCATATCCAGGGAGGGGATTTCTGTTGATCCAAGCAAGATTGAAGCAGTACTTAATTGGTCGCGTCCGACGACAGTTGCTGAGATCCGTAGTTTTCTGGGTCTAGCAGGGTATTATCGTCGCTTCATTCTGAACTTCTCTCAGTTAGCTTGACCGTTGACGCAGCTTACCCGCAAGGGTGTGGATTTCGAGTGGTCCTCCGAGTGCGAGGAGAATTTCCGTGAGCTTCGACGACGGTTGACTTCTGTGCCGGTGTTGGCATTACCGTCAGGATCTGGAGGGTATGTAGTTTACACGGATGCTTCTCTTCAGGGGTTAGGTTGTGTCCTGACTCAGAATGGGCATGTGATCGCATACGCTTCTAGTCAGCTGAAGCTTCACGAGGACAATTATTCAGTCCATGATTTGGAGTTAGCAGCCATTGTGTTCTCTTTGAAGATCTGGTGTCATTATCTGTATGGCGAGAAATTTGAGATCTTCACCGACCATAAGAGTCTCAAGTATTTGTTCACTCAGGCGGATTTGAACATGAGGCAGAGACGTTGGATGGACTTGCTTAAGGACTATGATTGCGAGATTAAGTACCATCCGGGAGCTGCTAATCTCACCGCTGATGCTTTGAGTCGCAAGGTGCGACTATCCGCACTTCAGGCTTGTTCGATGTCTAGTGCGATCAGTGACTGTTGTACTTCAGGTTATACCTTCAAGCATAAGGAAGGTATGCAGAGTATCCAGATGTTTGCGATATTATCTGAGCCAGCCTTGTATTCGCGGATCCGAGATGCTCAGATGTCTGATTCAAAGACCCAGCGTTTAGCTCGTCTAGCTAATGAGGGTAGCTCGTCTGGATTTCATTATCAGTCAGATGGTTTTCTGTGTTTGTCTGGTAGGCTTGTGATTCCACAGGATGAAGAGTTGCGAGAGGAGATTTTGTCTCAGGCGCATCGCACTAAGTTGAGTATTCATCCTGGGAGCAACAAGATGTACAAGGATCTACGTACTCGTTTCTGGTGGAAGGGAATGCAACACAGTGTTTATTAGTTTGTTTCGAGATGTTTGGTGTGTCAACAGGTCAAGGCAGAGCACCGACGACCTGGAGGATTGCTTCACAGTCTGCCTATTCCTGAATAGAAATGGGAGTTTATCACTATGGACTTTGTGACCCAATTGCCGGTATCCCCGAGAAACTGTGATGATATCTGGGTTGCGGTGGACCGACTCACCAAGTCAGCACATTTCATTGCCTATAGCCGAGAGTACTCTGTGGATCGCATGGCACGGATGTACATTCAGGAGATCGTCCGACTTCATGGAGTGCCTGTGAGCATTGTCAGCGATCGGGACCCCAGGTTTACTTCTAGATTCTGGGGGAGTGTTTAGCGTGCGATGTGTACTACTCTCAGTTTTAGTACAACCTATCATCCAGAGACTGATGGTCAGTCAGAGCGCACTATCCGTACGTTAGAGGATATGCTTAGAGCGTGCGTCATGGATTTTGATTCAGCCTGGCAGGATCATTTGCCATTGATAGAGTTCGCTTACAACAACAGCTATCACACTAGTATTGGGATGGCACCTTTTGAGGCGTTGTATGGGCGACGTTGTCGTACTCCACTCTTCTGGGAAGAATTAGGGGAGAGACAGGCTGAGGGACCAGAGTTTATCCAGCAGGCGATAGACATTGTTGATCAAATCAAGAAACGGATTAAGACTGCACAGGATCGTCAGGCCAGCTATGCTAATATCAAGCGTAGGCCCTTGCAGTTCGAGGTCGGGGAGAAAGTGTTTCTGAGAGTGTCACCTTTCCGCAAGATTCTCAGATTTGGCCTTAAGGGCAAGTTGTCTCGCAGATTTATCGGTCCGTTTGAGATCTTGGAGAGCATTGGCGATTTGGCTTATCGACTAGCTTTGCCACCGCATCTATCCAGTATTCACGACGTGTTCCAATTATCTCTGTTGAGAAGGTATGTGGCAGATGAATCTCATATTCTGCAGCGGTCTGAGGTTCAGGTAGACAAGGATTTGACTTATGTTGAGAAACCTCTTCGTATCCTGGATTATAAGGATAAGGTTTTACGGAACAAAGTCATTCCTTTGGTTTTAGTTCAGTGGCAGCGCCGAGGCACTGAGGAAGCTACTTGGGAGCTTGAGGACAGGATGCGTAAAGACCATCTTGAGTTGTTTTGATTTCATTCTTTAAGTTGTATTTAGTTGCAAACTCTGTAAACGTTTGATTTGAATAAAGAATGTTTCTGATTTCTGTATTTGCATTCGGTACTTAAGATCTGATTTCGAGAACGAAATATCTTAAGTGGGGGAGAATGTAGTAGCCCGTACCCTAATTGAGTAATTAAAGGATTAATGCTAATTAATTGAATTGGGTATCGGACGGATCGGAAGCTCCGAAGGCACGATCGAAAGCTCCGAACAGGATCGGAGCTCCGATGAGCGATCGGAGGCACCGATGTTATTACTTCAGGCATGACGTGTGGTTGGATCGGAAGCTCCGATCAGGACCGGAAGCTCCGATCACCCCTATCCGGAGTCAACAAGTGATATTTTGACACGTGGCAGATCAGGATCTTCGGAAGCTCCGATGACAGGATCGGACGTTCCGATCGAGGTTCGGATGTTCCGATCAAGGATCGGAAGTTCCGATCGTTGTCTATAAATAGAAGGCCGAGTCTTCACTTTCATTTGCCAATTCCGAGTTCTCCTTTCCATTCTAGTCCTTTTGGAGCTGTTCTAGTATTCTTAGGCTTGGTCCGGAGGTCGGCGAGGCATTCGGTAGTCGTAGCGGAGTTGTGCCCAAGTTCTGGAGGCATCGACATCAAAGGGCTAACGACGGACGAAGGTATAGCTTTTGCTTCCTATAAATATTTAGGAGTATGCAATAGCTTAGTTAAGGCTTTTAGAGCAATTTGATGATAGTAGTATCATTTGGCAGTGTAGAGCAGACTATAGGCGTGGACCTAGAGTTGGTAGAGCTTGCACTGTATTGAGGTACGAAAGTACTGTTCGAGATATCCTGACTGAGTATGCATGTATTACGTGACTGCATGACTTATATGCCATGATATTATGCTGCATTCATTTGCATCTTGTTGTATCTCTTTCGAGATGTCTGTTAGTAGGGTTGTACCCTATCCTGTTAGTGGATGGACTTCCATCGATTTGGGTCCGGCGTGTCCACGATTATCTCGGTATGGGAGCCACCTCCTGAAGCGACAGCACAGCGTGCTACATACCAGCGCCCGGTCTGTCTCTGTTATCTGATCCTTGACCTCGAGTCTATAGGGAGTTCACTTTGCATGCATGTATACTCATACTCTCGCACTGAGCGTTTTATGCTCACGTCTCGTACTCTGTATTTTTCTGGACACCCTATTTCATGGGGCAGGTTTGCGATTGGATGAGGAGGGTGGATCCAGGAGGGGCTAGTCAGTAGTTGGCCAGCTGGAGCTTCGCTTAGGTTTTATTACTGTTGTTTGGGTTTATACAGCTATTCGATTTGGTTGTATATTATTGGATAAATTACAGATTCCTTTACTTGGGGTTGTAACTATTTATGGTTTCCGCAGTTTTATTCTGATATCTGTTTAATTAAGTTAATTGCATGCCTAAGTTCTGTTTAGTAGGTGATCCGGGTAAGGGTCACTACACGATCCACCTTATGTTATTTTGTAGTGTATCCAAAGAATTCAATCGGATATTATTTCTATCATCCTACTGAAACAAAAGTGTTTGTTTCAAGGAATGCCACCTTCTTGGAGAAGGAGTTCTTATTGGATAAGAAAGGCAAGATGATGGAACTCGAAGAAATTCGAGAAGAACCCGAGATACAAAATAATGATCCTACACCTCAGGAACCATTGATTGACACGCCTATTACTAGAAGATCCGAGAGGACTTCTAGGCCTCCTATTTGATATGGTTTTCTTCTTGAAGGGGATCAAAGTGAACCCGACATTGGATATGATCCAAGAAACTTCAAGGAAGCAATTTCTGATGCGGATTCGAACTTATGGCTTGAAGCTATGCAGTAGGAAATAGATTCGATGCATACAAACCAAGTTTGGACTTTAGTAGATCCTCCAGATGGAATTGTTCCAATAGGGTGTAAATGGATCTATAAGAGAAAACTTGGGCCTGATGGAAAGGTACTGACCTACAAGGCACGATTGGTGGCAAAAGGTTATACTCAAAGACAAGGAGTTGACTAGGATAAAACTTTTTCACCCGTCGCAATGTTCTAGTCCATAAGAATCCTTATTGCCATAGCAGCATGGTATGACTATGAGATATGGTAAATGGATGTGAAGACTGCATTTATTAATGGAAACATTAAGGAAGAAATCTATATGATGCAGCCCGAGTGATTCACATCCATGGGAAGCGAGCATAAGGTATGCAAGCTTCAGAGATCGATCTATGGTCTCAAACAAGCATCAAGAAGTTGGAACCAGAAATTTGATGAAACAATAAAGGATTTTGGTTTCATCAAGAACCCGGAGGAACCGTGCGTGTACAAGAAAGTAGTTAAGGATGCTGTGACATTCTTAGTACTTTATGTTGATGACATCTTACTCATTGGAAATGATGTAGGGATGTTGCAGTAAACAAAGATATGGTTGTCAGGTAGATTCTCGATGAAGGATTTGGGTGAGGCGTCCTATATTCTAGGGATACAGATCTATAGATATAGATCTAAGAGAATGATAGGACTTACTCAAGCTACCTACATCGACACTATATTGAAAAGGTTTTCAATGGATGAGTCCAAGAGAGGACATCTACCTATGTGTCATGGAGTCTCTCTATCCAAGTCTATGTGTCCCAAGACTGACGAAGAGATAGAGAAAATGACACACATACCATATGCGTCAGCCATAGGGAGTATCATGTATGAGATGATATCCACCAGACCGGATGTGGCATTTGCTCTGAGTGTCACGAGCAGATATCAAGCCAATCCCGGTCAAGTGCATTGGAAAGCCGTGAAGGATATTCTTAAGTACTTGAGAAGAACTAAGAATGTATTCATGGTTTATGGAGGAAGAGAACTGAAATTGGAAGGCTATACCGACTCTAGCTTCCAAAGTGACGTGGATGACTCGAAGTCAACCTCTGGATTTGTGTTCATGCTGAATGGCGGTGCTGTCTCTTGGAAGAGTTCCAAGCAGGACACCACAGCGGATTCCACCACTGAGGCAGAATACATTGCGGCATCAGCTGCTGCTAAAGAGGCAATTTGGATGAGGAATTTCGTCCAAGAGTTGGGCGTTATTCCTGAAGCTGTTGGTCCAGTCCTGGTGTACTGTGACAACACGGGTGCCGTTGCTAAGGAAAAGGAACCAAGGTCTCATCAAAGATCCAAACACGTACTGAGGAAATACCACATCATCCGGGAGATCGTGGAAAGAGGAGACATCACTGTCGAGAGAGTGGCATCTGCAGATAATATAGCTAATCCACTTACTAAGCCCTTGCCAGGACCATTATTTGACAAACATCACGAAGCAATGGGACTACGTAGTATGACTAGTTGGCTTTAGGGCAAGTGAGAGATTGAAAGAGTGGGTGCCCGGTGAGCCAACTTGTGGCTATGGGCTTTTATGACTCTATGTATAAATAATCTTTTGTTTAATATAATTTACACTTTTATAATGACATTTACTTTATCTTTTATCATATTATTATGTTGTGACATACTATAAGATGTTTAGATGAAGACCTTGAATATACTATAGTGTATGTAAGATGTGGTAGCACATGGGGATGGCTGTCATGAAACACATCTTATAATCACTGTATATTCTAAACAGTTCCTAGTCGATTGAGCCGTCCGTTAAAAAGGATAAGGATCGCTCGAGATTGAGACTAGAATTTGCAATGCCGAGTACCACATTCCATTGGTATGGAACATAGAGATGTTCAAAGCATGCAAATGGATATTCATGTGATGAATGATCGAACTACCCTATCCGGACTTTCCAAGTGGTTATCACTTATCGAGTGGATAAAGTCCGCGGTTTTGGTTGTACACCATTAGTCCTTATTACTTGAAACATCATTGAGACTCTATATGCTAGTACTGTGCTTTGACTCGTTTACCGACTCTATTAGGGTCATCAGGTGTCGGGATTGGGTACAGTTACGACACATATAGGAGTTGATGCTTTGTTGTCAAGGATTCACCACATACTTGTGAGTGTGGATATCCTATGCAATCTGAGGAGATATTAGTGTGACGAATCTCTGGCCAGAGTACATGATGTGTTTTAGGTTACTTGGTTTCCTAGTAGCACATGCGATGTCACTATTTGTTCTTCAAGATGCATTGCATAGTTATCGAATCTCGAACGACTCTCGATTTACCAATGGTTGTTGATTCGATCGGGATATATGGATGAAGGGACCGTACTGTACGCTAACCAAAATCTATTGGTTCTTGCAGGCACTATCAGTGATACCTAGAGAATCATGGGGCGATGTTGCTAGGCGCTCTTACCATGATTCGATGGGCAAGTCGAAAATTGTTGTTCCGAGTCACAAGGAGTTGTGAGCCCATGGCTAGCTGTATCCCTGAACCATTGAGGGTCACACAAGTAATGGATTTCTAATCCCCGTTGAGATAATTAAATTTAAAGAGTTAAATTTAGTGAATAAAGAAGTGGGACTTCTTATTTAAAAGTAGAGGGAGTAAGATTTCCTAAAATGACATAGTGATGGACATTTTTGGAAACCACTGAATTTGGATTCAGAAAATTTATCTTAACTTTAAAAATTGCAGAAATGGTTTCTGTGCACATTGGTGAAATTGGTTTATCAATCTGAGTCACGATGAATTTTATATTAATTTCTGAACATGCGGGCTTTGCTTGTCAGGCTTGAACTTATGACTAATGGGCCCTAAGCTGTTAGCAGCCCACATTATAAATAAGTTATTGCAGTACAGAAATTAAAAAACACAGGTCATAATTTCGAAAACCTAGAGAGCTCTCTCTTAGGGTTTTCGACCGACCCCTTCCTCTCCCTCTCACTGTGTTCGAAAATTCAGTCTGTAAATTTTTGAATTTGCAGACTGATTTAACAGATCATATCTGTTCTATCTCTTCGTAGAAACTTCTGATAGAATTTCTAGTGCAGTCTATCGGAGGGATTAAATTTCTGTTCGTGGACCTGATTGAAGAATTGTTCGTTCATCAGTTCCTGGGATATACAACAAGAGCAGTTTAATCTGTTGGTATCCATAATCTCGCTTCGAGATTTTAAGGTAAAATTTATATTGTTTAAATTTTATATATTATCAATTTTAATCGTAGGAATTTGATACCCATATGGAATCATTCCATATAAAATTTTAAAACTTCCGCTGCACCGGGTATCACTTTCTTTTTGATCCGAAGAACGACCGTGTTCCAACATCCTAACCCTTGATATCAGATGGCACCGCGACGATCTTTGAGAAGGAATCAACCACCTTTGACTCCTCCTTCTACTGAGAATCCGCCGCCAGTTATTAATCCTCCGAATGATCAGGATAGTACAGGAGTGGATCAGTTTGATGCAACCATGACCCCGATGGAGACTCTTCTGAAGAGATTCCGATATTTTCGACCGCCTACTTTAACGGGTACCGAGAACTCCGTTGCTTGTGAAAGTTGGCTAGATGAAATGGATGAGCTCTTCGATTCCCTCGACTATATCGATGACCACAGGATCAGGTTAGTCAGTCATCAGTTGCAGGGTGTTGCTAAGAATTGGTGGACCACAACCAAGAGAGCGAATGAGAACCGAGGCACCACCATCACTTGGAGCTTGTTCAAGACTGAGTTCTTCAAGCATTTCTTTCCTGTCTCTTATCAAAAGGAAAAGGGTGCCGAATTTGCGAACCTGAAACAAGGGAGCTTGAGCATTGAGGACTATGTGAGCAAATTTGACAGTCTCTTGAGGTTTGCACCTCACGTTGCAGATAACGAGGAAGCCAAGGCCGACCATTTCATCAATGGATAGAACCCTGAGATATTTACCTTGGTCAATACCGGAAGACCCAACAACTTCGCTGATGCTATGGATCAAGCAAAGGGAGCCGAAGCCGGATTCTTGATGCAACGAGGTAATCAGGTAGCTCCTCAGCAGCAACAGAGATCTTTTCAGGACCAGCCTGTTCAGTTTCAGCCTCAACAGGCTCAGTATCAGTACCAACCGTCTCAATAGTCGAATCAGCCTCAGAGGTTTGAGGGAGGCAACAGTGGCAGAAACACGCGAGATCAGTATCGGCCGAAGGGGAAGAATTTTAAGAAGTCTGGTAACAGTTCATCGAGTTCCAGTGGCTCTAGACAGTTCAGTTCTGGACAGAATTCTGGGTTTTCTGGAGCTTCATGCAACAAGTGTGGAGGACGTCACCCGAGTGATCAGTGTCGAGGCGTGTTTGGTAGTTGCAACATCTGCCAGCAGCCGGGTCATTTTGCTAGAGTCTGTCCTCAGTGAGGATCCGATAGAGCTCAGAGCGGCAGTTCTTCACGGCCGCCAGCTCAGCCCGAGAGATCAACTTCTGCAGTCCATTCTTTTCCGCCTCAGCAACAGAATTGTCAGGGAGGTAATCAGAACCAGAACCAACCTCCACGACAGCAAGCGAGGGTGTTTGCCTTGACAGAGGATCAAGCCAATGCAGCTCCGAATGACGTGATAGCAGGTAACTGTTCGATCTTTGGTTATCCTGTGCTTGTTTTGATTGATACGGGTGCTTCCCACTGTTTCATCTCTGAAAGATTTGTTGTGATGCATGATTTAATTGTTGAGCCTTTATCTGATGTTGTTTCTATTACTTCACCTTTGGGTGGAGAGACTGTTTCGGTGAGATTGGTCCGTAACTGTGTGTTAGAATCCGAAGGGAATTCGATTGAGATTGACTACATCGTTCTTGGATTATCTGATTTTGACTGTATTGTTGGGATTGATGCTTTGACCAAGTATAGGGCGACAGTAGATTGCTTTCAGAAAGTTGTTCGTTCAGGCCTGAGATGGCAGATGATTGGAAATTTTTCGGTAAGGGTTCTCGATCCAAAATTCCTTTGATTTCGGTGTTAACCATGTCTCGTTTACTTCAAAAAGGAGCAGAGGGATTCTTGATTTATGCTTTGGATATTCAGAAGTTTAGCCCTGAGTTAGCGAGTTTCCTGATGTTTTTCCAGACGAGATTCCTGGTTTACCGCCTATTCGAGACATCGAATTTAGCATTGAACTTGCGCCAAGTACTCAGCCTATTTCAAAAGCACCTTACCGTTTGGCTCCATTAGAATTGAAGGAATTGAAGGAACAGTTAGAAGATTTGATTGCCAAAGGATACATCCGACCTAGCGTATCGCCTTGGGGTGCACCAGTGCTTTTTGTGAGGAAGAAAGACGGTTCTATGCGACTTTGCATCGACTACCGCCAGTTGAATCAAGCGACGGTCAAGAACAAGTATCCTCTATCAAGAATCGACGATCTTTTTGATCAACTGCAAGGTTCTTCAGTGTATTCGAAGATAGATCTGCGATCAAGGTATCATCAGCTGAGAGTTCGCGACGAGGATGTGCCGAAGACAGCTTTCAGAACCAGATATGGGCATTTCGAATTCATAGTCATGCCTTTTGGTTTGACCAATGCTCCAGCAGTTTTTATGGACCTGATGAATCGCATCTTTCAGCGGTATCTAGATGAGTTCGTCATCATCTTCATCGAAGACATTCTGATCTATTCTAAGAACCGTTCTGATCATGCCGAGCATTTGAGAATTTTGTTGCAGACTTTGCCAGCCGAACAGTTGTATGCTAAGCTATCGAAGTGCGAGTTTTGGTTGGACCGAGTGGTTTTCCTAGGTCACATTTTATCAGGAGATGGAATATCTATGGACCCCAGTAAGATCGAAGCAGTTATGAATTGGCAGAGACCGACATCAGTGCCAGAAATCCGAAGCTTCATGGGTTTAGCGGGGTATTATCGCCGATTTATCGAGGGATTCTCTTCCGTTTCAAAGCCGATTACTCGGTTGACCCAGAAGAATGCACCGTTTTTTTGGTCCGAACAGTGTGAGGCTAGTTTCATTGAGCTGAAGAAGAGATTGACCAGCGCTCCGATCTTGACGATTCCATCAGGTACTGGAGGTTTCTCTGTGTACTGCGATGCTTCTCACCGTGGTCTTGAATGAATTCTCATGCAGAGGAAGAACGTCATAGCTTATGCTTCAAGGCAGCTGAAGCCTCACGAGACTCGTTATCCAATCCATGATCTCGAGCTAGCTGCAATCATGTTTGCTTTGAAGACTTGGCGCCATTAACTGTATGGCGAGTCGTTTGAGATATTTTCTGACCACAAGAGCCTGAAATACTTGTTTTCCCAGTCCGAGCTGAATATGAGACAGAGGAGATGGATGGATTTGCTTAAGGACTTCGACTGCGAAATCAAGTATTATCCTGAAAAGTCGAATGCAGCTGCAGACGCTCTTAGTCGAAAGCTTTGTTCTTTGTCTCTTTCTACGATTGGTGTCTCTCGATTGATTGAATATTGTTGTACTTATGGTTTGGAGTTTGAGACCGATAGGAGATCTATCAGAGTTTTTGCGATTCAAACCGAGCCAGAGTTGTTTCAGTCGATTAGAGAGGCTCAGAGATCAGATCCAAGTATTCAGAGTTCGATAGAGAGAGTCCGATCAGGTCACCAGTCAGAGTTTCAGGTCAGGGATGAAATTTTGTTTGTGAATAGCCGTATTGTTGTGCCCGATGTTTCTGAGTTGAGCACAACGTATCACCCTCAGACCGACGGTCAGTCCGAACGTACGATCCAGACTTTGGAGGATATGCTTCAAGCTATAGTGCTTGATTTTGGATCAGGTTGGCAGGAGTCCTTGCCTCTAGTGGAGTTTTCTTACAATAACAGCTTCCAGGAGAGCATTGGAATGTCACCTTTTGAAGCTTTGTACGGGAAGAAGTGCAGATCTCCGTTATTTTGGGATGAGATTTCAGATTACCTGAGTTGGGTCCATATATGATTCGTGATATGGCAGAGCAGGTGAAGTTGATCCGAGTCAGAATGAAGACAGCCCAAGATCGACAGGCAAAGTATGCGAATGTCAGATGCAGACCACTGTGTTTTGAGCAGGGAGACCGTGTGTTTCTGAAGATTTCTCCTTTCCGAGGCACTGTCAGATTTGGGAAGAGAGGAAAATTGTCTCCAAGGTTCATTGGTCCATATGAAATTCTGGAGAAGATAGGCGATCTTGCCTATAGGATTGCTCTTCCTCCGTCTCTTTCAGGCATCCATGATGTGTTTCACGTTTCGATGCTTCGTAAGTACCATCCGGATCCGTCTCATGTTCTTCAGCCGGACGAGGCCGAACTTGATGAGACTCTGAGTTACTTCGAGCGACCGATTCAGATTCTTGACAGAAAAGAGAAGTAGCTCAAAAACAAGTCGATTCCGTTGGTGAAGATTCACTGGAGTCGTCACGGAGTTGAAGAAGCGACTTGGGAGACCGAATCCGATATGAGGCAGCGATTTCCAGAGTTGTTCGACTGAGGTGAGTTCATCTTCAGTTTGTTTCTTTCTTGTTGAGTCTGTGATCTGTCAGATTTCGAGGATGAAATCCAATCTTAGAGGGGAAGAATTGTAATGCCCCGATTTTATTATAATTGAGTTTAATCGAGATAATCAGGGTTTTCAGTGATTGAGGATTGTTTTGTTATTTAGCAGGGGGTTACTTTGCAAGATTGGAGAAATAAAGGACTGAAATGCAAATATTGGATTTAATATATTATCTCATGAAAGTTGGCTTTCCCATCACCTTGACCCATTCCTCTCCTTTCTTCTCATTCCTCCCATTTCGTACGTACTGAAGAAGCCATAGCCAAATCATTTCTTCAAGCTTTCTCTCCGCTCGATTCGCTCGATCCGACCGTTAGATTTCATTTCCGAGTTGAGATTCACGATCACCACAACGAGGGCTTCGTTTAGATGTAAGTTTTGCTTCGATCTCTAGAACTTCAATTTTGTTGAGTTGTCAGAATTTGATAATATTGGAGTATGTCGTTCTTGAGCTAGTATAGATCGTGTATTCGAAGACGGTTTGGAAAAAGAACGAAGTTTGGATTTTATATGATTTTAGAGGCATATTTTCGAAAATAGTGATTTTGATTGAGGTTGGATTTGAGTTGTTTTGATGGATTGTGATGATGATTGAGTTATTGTGATGTTGTTGGATGGTTTGTATTTTCCGGATAGTTAGTTTATAGCCGTTATGTCGTCGAAATTGAAATTGAGTTATCGGTTTTGGTTCGGTTTGATTTTTATATCGAATTTGATTGAGTTTGAACTCCGAGTTGATATCGAATCCGTGTCTCGATGTTTTGACAGTTGATTAGAGATTGGAATTGGAGGACTTGGAGATCGGTTACCAAACAAAGAGTTGGAAGACGGTATAGATTGTTTGATTTATCGACTTTGAGTTTCGAATTGTTTAGAGTTTGAATCAAGTTGTCTCTTGTTTGACAGGATTGATTGAAGCTTCGAGAAATAGGTAAAAGTCCACATTGAAATGAATGGGAACGAATACTCGAGATCGACTTATTCTCGAGTTTCCGAAAATCACATACCGCTTGTTTATTTGCTTGCGTGAACTTGATTTAGTTATTAATGCACTTGCATTCATATTGAGCCGACTTTCGATTCGTTTTGAAATGAGACGTTTTAGAAAGCTATATTGAAGTGGCTTTGGATTTCGAGTTTTTCCAATTGCCAGAATACTTCTTATAGTTGCTCTGAAGTCTAGGGGATCGAGTTGATCGACTTCCTCCCCGAAAGGGTGCGTCGGTGAGTTGTCGTGAAGACTTGACCCTGGGATCCCAACCGAGTACCGATCGATTTTATGATTATCTGACTTGATAATCTTGACTTTTAAATCCATGCATTCATTCAATATCATTTCGATGTTATGATTTATGTTGACACATTTTGATTGAGGTGTTTATTTGATATTGAGTGCATGTCTCTTTTACTTAGAAATTATATTTCTAACCGGATTATTCCGGCTGTTGTCTTTGTTTTGTATGTGTAACTTGGAAACAGGAGGATCAGGAGCTGGACCGAGTCGTCCTGGTTAGCTTGGGGGTGAGATTGATAGAAGTGAGACTCCGGGTCGTAGGGTCGAGTCTATTTGGAATTGTATTAGTTTTGTTGAGTCGGTGGAACTCATTTATGAAACTCGACTGGTTATTGTATTTTGGGCAGAACCTAGATTTGGTATGTTCTAAATATTGATTTGTATTATGTTTGAACTTGGAATGTTTAGAATTGTCTTGTTGGTTGTTCGCAGGCTCCTCGACCCCTCTGCCCATTTTGCCTGCGCACGAGCGAGGCAACACCTCGCGCGCGCGCGCAAGGAGTTTGAGAGGCTCGGGAGATTTTTCCCGCGTGCGCGCGAGCTCTCTTCTCGCGCGGGCGCGAGTATCTCCGCGAGTCTCTGTTCGCGTAGCCTGCGCGCGTGCGAGGTGATGACCTCGCGCGGGCGCGAGGCTTCTTAAATAAATAAAAAAAACTTTTGATTCGTTTTCTGCGACTTATTGTGTTCGATTATGATTAATTATTCGAGTTTAGAAGATTAGAAACGGGGTCTCACAAGCTTGTTTTCTAGAACTTTGATATCAATTTGAGACTTGGTCTGCACATATAGTAGCTTCGTAAAAAATAACATGAATAGTTTCCTCTACTGTCAGTGACCTTTTGTTAAATACTCTGTAAGCTCGACTAACTCGGGAATATCCAACGAATATGCCTTCTTCTTCTTTTGCATCAAAGGTCGTTAAGCGATGTTTTCCGTTATCATGAATGAAGCATGTACAACCAAATACTTTAAAATATGAAACATCGGATTTTGTGTCATTCCAGATCTCATATGATGTTTTGTTGTGCTTCTTGTTAATCATATATCTGTTTTGAGTGTAACATTTTGTGTTAATTGCCTCTGCCCAGAGTCTTTGAGATACGTTAGAATCAGCAATCATAGTTCTAGCTGCCTCTTTGAGAGTTCGATTTCTTCTTTCAGCAACACCATTTTGCTGTGGGGTCCGAGCAGCAGACAACTCATGCTTGATTCCCTGGTCATCTAGATAGGATTCGAGGGTTTTGTTTAAAAATTCAGCGCCTCTAACACTCTTGATCCGATCTATCCCAGTACGTTTCTCATTTTGCAAACGTTTAAAAATCTTTATCAGGTGGGTAGCTGTTTGATCTTAGGACGATAAGAAAATTACCCAAGTGAAACGAGAATAATCGTCCACAATTACTAAGGTATATCTCATTCCCCCTAAGCTCCTGACCGGTATAGGACCAAACAGATCCATTTGCAATAGGTCTAAGCATTTAGAAGAAGATATACACCCTTTGGTTTTAAAAGTAGCTCTCACTTGTTTGCCCTACTGACAAGCCGAACAAACTCTTTTCTTTTTAAAATATCCTTTGGCAGGACAAGAACCAAATCATGTTTTCTCAGATGTTTAATGGACTTAAAATTCAAATGATTGAGCCGTTTATGCCCTAACCACTGCTTATCACTTTGAGCAACAAAACAAGTAGGAACCGATGGTTGTTCACTTTGCCAATTTAGCCTATAAGTGTTTTGTTCTCTTAGTCCGGTTAACATGATTTCACCATTACTAGATTTGATCATGCATAGTGTTTGTGAAATTCAACAATGTGACCATGATCACATAGTTGACTAATACTGATCAAATTATAACATAAGTTATCAACAAGAAATACGTCATTAATAATAATGTTACCATGAGTAATCTTACCCTTACCCACGGTCTTACCCTTTGAATTATCACCAAAAATAATTTTAGGCCCTTTGTATTGTATGATTTCGGATAGTAGTTATTTATTTACAGTCATGTGCTTGGATCATCCACTGTCAAGATACCAAGTTGTCTTTTCCATTGGACTATTCTTCTCGACTGATTTTACTGATAGTAACTGCAAGAAGAATAAATAACCATGGTACCCTTATCTATTTGGGTTCGAACTGGATTAGTCCTTTTGGGACCCACACCTGAATTACTCTAATGGTTTTACCCATATGTGCATCTATAAAGTGAGTCAGTTGAGATGCATGATGTGTGCTGGTGTGTGGTCTGGATCTTACAGTGTGTTGTTTGAACTTTTGATCTTTGTTGTCCAGTCTATATCGTTTTTGAACAGGCATGCGATTGAAGTACCGATTTTGTGTCACCTGATGATTCCTGTACTTTGGTTGACTTGGTTCAAACCTCTACTGCCCGAACTTATATTGGTTTCCCTTTCTTTGTTCATTCAATCTAGATTTGTTCCATGTCTCTCCTTTCCTTGGATTCTGAGGCTCCACATACCCCAGTCCTTTGTACTTACCTTTGTTCTCATAACAACTTGACTGTCCATTATAGATCTTAGGTTCATCATGTTCATATATCGTACTATATCAAACAAATCTTATTGCATTAGGATCGTTCCCACTAGAATATGATTGAGTATTTTCCTTCGTAAGAATACATTTATTTGAGCCATATCCAAGACCGGTTTTATCACCTGCTTGTTTCTGGTTCTCATGTATCTTATCCAACGAGGTAGAAGCATTATTCCAAGAGTGGATTGTTTTAAGCAACTTTTGATTTTCATATAAAGTGGCTTGGAATACTCGTTTCATATCATCATTCTCTGCTGCCAATAGATTTAGCTTAGTCCTTAGATCGTCAAGTTCTTTTTGTTGTGAACAACTAGATTCCCTTGACTTATCAATAAGACATGTCTTTTCTATTTTTGCTTCCTCAAATAATGTAGAAAGCTTCTGATACTCAGTGACCATATCATTAAGTGCTTGAATAAGTTCTTATCGTGTAAATTCAGACGAGTTGAAGTCAAATACCTCAGTTTCGTTATCTCCATTCTGAGAGTTAGCCATGAGACATTGTACTTGCTCTTCCTCACTTTCTTCGGAAGAGCTATCTGTATCGGATGACTTGGATTCTGTTTCTGCCCATTTGCTTTTTCCTTTGTCTGCAACTAGCACTCTTTGTTCCTTCTTCTTTCGGAATGTTCTTCTTCCTTCCTTGCCTTTATTTTTCTCAAAATGCTGCTTTCTCTCATCATTATTAGGCCTAGTGCAATCTTCAATGAAGTTGCCTTGCTTGCCACAGTTAAAACATGCAGGACCATCCTCTGTATGGTCTTGTTTATAATAAGGTTTGTTAAACTTTGTTTTATTCTTACGCATGAATTTACCAAACCTTTTTATGAAGAGGGGCATTGCTTCGCCACTCATCTGCTCAGCTGTCTTCTTTGGTGATGCTTCCTCGGTCGGTTGAGGTAAGATAGTTGATGTTAGTGCCTTGGTGGGGTTCGAGACAGATGGATCTTCCTTTGTTCTGATTCCGAGTTCAAACTCGTACGCCTTGAGATCTGCAAATAAGTCATGAAACTCTAGTTTGTTTAGATCATTTGATTCTCTCATAGATATGGTCTTGACATCCCATTCTCTAGGAAATGCTTGCATAACCTTCAAAGCAATTTTACGATTAGTGTACATTTTTCCAAGAGCAATCAATTCACAAATAATATTGCTAAATCTTTCATCAAACTCAGTCATAGTTTCTCTTGGTTTCATCTTGGCGTTGTCAAACATCTGAATGGCTACAGTGAGTTTGTTTTCTTTAGTTTGATCATTTCCTTCGCACAGTTGATTAAGTTTCTACCAAATTTCTTTGGTGGTTGAGCACGTCTTGATCTTGCTAAACATGTTTTTGTCCAGTGTTTTGTACAGTATATCTTTAGCTACGTTGTCAAAATTTGCTTTCTTCTTGTCCTCATTACTCCATTATGCTCTGGGTTTCTCAACCATCTGTGGTTTGCCTCCTGATATGGCTACAGTAGTGTTGACTTTGAGAATCTTCATGGGTTCATCAGTGATGACGTACCACATATAATCATCTCGAGCAGAAAGATGTGCCTGCATACGTATTTTCCAATCATCATAATCTTCTTTATAGAACATAGAGATTTATTTAGCGAAGTCATGATGAATATCAATAGCTAAAAAAAAACCCTCTCTGATACCACTTGTTGGAGATCGAATGTGTGTGTAGAGAGGGGGGGGGGGGGGGGGGGGAATACATACTAATAAAAACCTTTAACTCCAATTCAATATGATTGAGAAAATGTTAGTTCACTCAACCGATTTTCTATTAACTTTCTAGATATATAAAAGCTACTTAGAGTAGTGCAAAAACAGCTCTTACTAAACTAGATGATAATGATAAAATAGTGTGATTCAGTAGCGTAAATAAGGACAGATATGTTTATGGATGTTCGAAGCTCAATCTCTTACGTCACCCCTTCTTTCTCACAGGAAGGATACACTAGAAGACTTTGGTTATTACAAATTCTTTCAATACACCCGATCCAAGATAGGACTTATCAAATGCCAAGATGGAACTCCTAGATTCATACTGATAAGATTATAAGTTCTTATCAAAATTTCTTTAGTTGATGATGATAAATCTCTAAGCTTCTTGAAGGCTTAGAATCTCAAAATCCTTGTAGTAGATAGTGTTCTTCAAACAACAGCTGGATTTGGGTTACCCTTGAAAAGATGTAACGTCCCGTTTTTATATTAAATGAGTTTATTTGAGTTAATTGGAGATTGCAGAGTTCAAGAGCCGACTTGATTTTGATTAGGGTCCTTTTTGCAAAATTTTGGAAATTTCAGGGACTAAAACATAAATATTGGATTTTATATATTATCTTGTCTAGTTGACTTGGTCCATTCACTTCATCTTCTTCCTCCTTAAACGCCACCTCCATTCTCATGCCTCCAAGCTTTTCCAAGTTTTGGGATTTCAGTCCGAGCACGATCCGACCGTTGGAAATTATTTCTGAAGGCAGATTAGCGATCACTGCAGCGAGAGCTCCGTTATACCGTAAGATTTTCTACGATCAGATACATTCTAGTTTTTGGATGTTGTTAGAATCGTTCGGGATTCGAGTATTTTGTTCTTGACAGAGTTCTGATCATTTATTATCTGTCAGTTTTGAATTAGAGCGACGTTCGGATTTGTTATGATTTTTGGAAGCCATTTTCGAAAACTTGGATTTTGAGATTGGTGGGTTTGCCTTGTTATTGTTGTTTTGGGCATTGATATGAGGTTATATCGTTATTGAACTGCTGTCTGCATTTCCGATTTGTTCAGTTTATAGCCGTTATGCCGTCGGTTTGAGTTTTGAGATTTCGAACCATTTGAGTTGTTGTACTTTGGGCTTTGAGTTGTTCGATGTTGTTGATCATCTTTTGTATCTGAACAGTTTCGTTTAGAGTTGTTAAGCCCGGAGTTAACAGCATTGGTCGTCGAGATTTGGGCGAAGAATGGTAAAGAGATTTACCTTGAACCGTAGTTGTTGTTTAGATTGTTTAGTGTTTGATACAATCTTTTGGTTGTAGCTTATCCAGAGTTGGATCTACTGCATTGAAAGGTAAAAGCAGTCATCGTAGCGGGATAGCATACTCGGGACAGTTGGTTCTCGAGTTTTCCCTTTTAAATCACATATTGCATCTACACTTGTTCTAGCATGAGGAACTTGTGTCTTATTGATTTTGCTTGAGCTCTTGTTACATGGCTATGTTTTATGTTTCTGTTATGCATTCATCTTGAGCCAACTTTGACTTCAGCGGGCAGAATAGCCCTTTTTGTTTAGACGTTTGGGAACTATGATTGAGTGGCCTAGGTCGTAGTCATTTCGCCTAGTGCTAACATACTCATTATAGTTGCTCAAAGTCTAGAGGAGTGGGATACGTGACACCACCTCGATTGGGAGAGTCGGTGAGTCGTTACGTGATCTCATCCTCGGGATCCCAAAAGCACAGCAGCAATCCCTCGTTTATCAGATTTGATATCCCGGTTTAAAGACATGCATTTTATTTCATTGTTATTGATTACGTTGTTGTCTTGAAAGCATGTTTATTCTTGTATTACTTGATATGTTGCTTTTACTGGGATTATCATTCTCACCAGTTATCCGGCTGCTGCTTTGTTTTGTATGTGTACTTGGCAACAGGTGGGGCAGGATCGAGTCAGCGAAGACCCGGTTAGCTTCAAGAGGGAGAGTTAGTAGTGGGACTCAGTTTTAGAAGTCGAATCAGCATGTTTATCTAGTTAAGATTTAAGCATGTAAGAACTCGAACTTGTTATGTTGTTATTCAGTTTGAGATTGTATAACTTTAGAACTACTTTGTATTGAATTATGCATATGTATTAACGTTTTGAGTTGCGTTGTAATGCATGATTTCGTTTTGGAAGTGTTGGAGTCGAGCCTCCTAGTTTTTCTGTTGTTTCCTAGTTCTGCAGTAGGGGGCGCTCGGGATGCAGTTTTTAGCCGCCCGGGCGCACACCCATTCGAGCCAAACAGCAGGTTGCTGTTTTGGGAGGCGCCCGGGCTGCAGTTTTTAGCCGCCCGGGCGCACCCCCTTCTGTAAAAAAAAAAAAAATTCTTTTTCTTTTAGTCTTGGATCTTGTATGCTAATTGTTGTTTAATCCGAGATAAGTTGTTTAGAACCGAGGTCTCACAATAAGTGGTATTAGAGAGTTAAGATTCTTGGTTGAACTAGAGTGAGCGGGGTAGATCGAGTCTGCGTGTATCGACTCTTCGCATGTGTTTGAATTATTTAATTGTGTACTTAATTCCATGCGAGCATGCTTTATTGTTGAGGATTATTGAATTACATGGTTTTGTGATTTAAAATTATAAAGCATGATCTACTTGAGATATAACTGTTTCGATTATCGACTGGTATCCGGTATTCCAAGAGGTTGTAAGGGCACTGATTGTAGCGATTGAGATATCTCGTGTCCTAACCTTTGATTATCAGATGGGTCCTCGTCGAGTGATAAATAGAAACACACCGACAGTTATCCCTGCGACTGAGCAAGCTAGCACTGAAGTTGATCAGTTGGATGCTTTAGCAACGCATATGGAAACCTTGCTGAAGAGGTTTCAGTCGTTCAATCCACCGTTATTGATGGGTTCAGAAAATCCAGTTGACTGTGAGAGTTGGTTGGATGATATTGATCAGCTGTTCGATTCCATTGATTACACAGATGACCGCAGAATCAGGTTAGTCATTCATCAGCTACGTGGGGTTGCTAAGAGCTGGTGGATCATGACAAAGAAAGCAATGGAGAGTAGAGGTACGGAAGTTACTTGGACTCTTTTTAAATCTGAATTCTATAAGAGGTTTTTCCCTATCTCCTACCGTAAAGATAAGGGAGCAGAGTTTTCCAATCTGAGGCAAGGGAATCTGAACATTGAAGAGTACGTGGCTAAGTTCGATAGTCTGTTGCGTTTTGCACCGCTAATTGCCGGAGATGAAGAAGCTAAGGCAGATCAGTTCATCAATGGTTTGAACCCCGACGTCTTCATGTTGGTAAACACCAATAGGCCTAACAACTTTGCAGATGCCATGAATCACGCAAAGGGAGAAGAAGCAGGCTTGTGGAGGCAAAGAGGTAACCAGGTAGCACCTCAGCAACAGAGGCAGTATCAGAACCCACCATCTCAGTATCAGAATCAGCCACCGCAGCATCAGAACCAGCAGCAAAGGTATGAAGGTGGAAACAGTGGGGGAAACAGAAAGGATCAGTACAAAGCAAGAGGTAAACAGTTCAAGAGGTAGGGGAACAGTTCTTCTAGTTCCAGTGGTTCCAAGCAATTCGGTTCAGGACAGAGTTCTGGATCTTCAGCCATGTACTGCAGCAAGTATGGGGGAAGACACTCACCGGATCAGTGTGTGGGAGTCTTTGGTAATTGTAACACCTGTCAGCAACCGGGACACTTCTCTAAGGTGTGCCCTCAGCGTAACAGAGATAGAGCTCAGAGCGGAAGTTAATCTCGACCTGTAGCTCAACCTGAGAGGCAGTCTTCTGCAGTGCACTCTTTCCAGCCTCAGCAGCAGAACAGACAGGGAGGTAACTCTAGTGCGAACCAGCCTCCGAGACAGCATGCACGAGTCTTTGCTTTGACAGAGGATGTAGTGACTCAACCCGGATCCACTATCTAATCAGAGTTATAGTAAAAGCGCACGCAATAAAAGCTTAAAGCGTAAAGAGAGGATAATTAAAATACAACAAATCCAATCAGCAGAATACAACCGATGCTATCACAAGTGTATAAGTACTGTTATACAACCAAATCGAAGGTACAGGGTAAATAAATCCCTACCCTCTATAACCTCGCACTCTCCAAGCTCAATCCTGCTGAGAGCCGCCTGGACCGTCCAGCCTCAAACCTGCCCCGCCACAAGGTACACAACGAATACCCAAACACATGGGCGTGAGCTAGAACTCTCAATACGAAGCAATGATATAAATACAAATATGCGCACACAGATGCTTTAAAACTCAAGTGAAAACACTTGCTCATGGCGCCGAGAATACACAGTACCGGCTAGAGAGCTACTCCGCGGGGTACTCGTATATTCCATATCAGGGTTGAGCCAACCCCATCCTGACCCGAATCCAAAATAGGATACAAGCCTCATATGGAAACTGTCATACCTAACTCGAGTCCAAAATGAGATCATCGTTCCCTATGGAGACTGTCAATAACTCACATCTCTCCGGATGCAGTTACACGTAAAATCATGTATGTGCTAAGGCGGTAAAAACATGCTAAAACATGATAAAACATATAACACATACTCATGCAACATATAAGCAAATATATCATGCCGGCTATCTCGGTCAGTACTTACGTACCTCTAACACTGCTGGTCAAACCTAGCTCCACTGACCTAGACTCCAAGCCTACTAGTCCAGTCTACTGCTACTACAATGAAAATATCCATGCATCAACAATTAAGCTCTAAAAGCCTTAATTAAGCTATTGCATACTCCTAAATATTTTTAGGATGCCAAATTATACCTTCGTCCGTCGTCAGCCCGCTGGTGTAGAATCGTCTCAAAACCTAGGCACACCTTCGCTACGACGCCGAGATCGCTAGGCAACTTCCGGATTCCCAATAGGATGCCTAGAACTCCGTAGATCTAAGTAAGAAGGTTCGAAAACCAGAGGAAAGGAGGGGAAATTGGTGCACAGAATGAGGGCTCGGACCCCTTATTTATAGACGACGATCGAAACGTCCGATCCCTCATCGGTACGTCCGATCGCGAACGGAGCGTCCGATCGTGACATCGGAACGTTCGATGTCACCTCACGTGCGTAAGCAGTGATGTCATCTTGCTGACGTAACCGATGATGTGTACACTGAGTCCGATCGGAGCTTCCGATCTTGCCGACGGAGCTTCCGATCTCGATCGGAGCCTCCGATCCTGGCACGGAGCTTCCGATCCACTTCGGATCGTCCGATCTCCTCTTCGGACCGTCCGATCCTGCTGAACCAATTCAATTAATTCGAGTGCTCTGAATCCATTTCTGATGTCCGTTATCCCAACAGGTACTTACTTAATCATGTTTTACTTAATCTAAACATGATCACGTGATTAATTACTCATTTAATCACTAATCAGAAATGCGGGTTACTACATTCTCCCCCACTTAAGAAATTTCGTCCTCGAAATTTAAGTCTTAGAGGAAAACATAAATAGCCAACCAAATGTTCTTTATTACAATTGGACAAGCACAAACTCGATACAAAGAAGTACAAATTCTTTAAACAACTCGGGGTGCTCGGCTAACATCTGACTCTCCAACTCCCAAGTAGCTTCCTCTGTACCTCTGCGTTGCCACTGTACCATCACCAACGGTATGCGCTTGTTACGAAGCACCTTGTCCTTCCTGTCGAGAATCCTGAGAGGTTTCTCCACATATGACAAATCGTGGTCTAGTTGCACCTCAGTCGGATGCAAGATGTGCGACTGGTCTGCCACGTACTGTCTCAATAAAGACATGTGAAACACATCATGAATCTTTGAAAGATTCGGTGGCAATGCTAGATGATAAGCCACGTCCCCGACCTTCTCGAGAATCTTGAAAGGACAAATAAATCTCGGTGACAACTTACCCTTGCGACCAAACCTCATCACCTTCCGAAAAGGTGACACACGCAAGAATACATACTCCCCTACCTCAAAATGAAGTGGCCTGCGGTGAGTGTTCGCGTAGCTAGCCTGTCGATCCTGGGCTGCCTTAACCCTGCATCGGATCAATTCTACTGCATCAATCATCTGTTGAATCATCTGAGGACCCTCAACCTGACGCTCGCCAACCTCATCCCAAAACAAAGGTGTACAACAACGGCGTCCATAAAGAGCCTCAAATGGTGCCATGCCAATGCTGCGGTGGAAACTATTGTTGTAGGCGAACTCTACCAATGGTAAATGATCATGCCACGCTGGACCAAAATCCATCACCGCCGCACGAAGCATATCCTCTAAAGTGCGAATAGTACGCTCCGACTGTCCGTCCGTCTCTAGATGATAAGCCGTACTCAAGCTCAAAGTAGTACCAAGGGTTCGCTGGAAACTACCCCAAAATCTCGAGGTGAATCTCGGATCTCTATCGCTGACAATGCTCAACGGAATCCCATGCAATCGAACAATCTCCTACACATACAATTGCGCCATCCTATCAAAAGTGTAATCATGGTTATAGGGAAGAAAATGCGCTGACTTCGACAACCGATCCACGACAACCCAAATAGCATTATAATTCCTGGAAGACATAGGCAAGTGGGTGACAAAGTCCATCGTCACATGCTCCCACTTCCATTCAGGAATCTATAAGCTATGAAGTAACCCTCCGGGTCGTCTAAACTCTGCCTTGACTTGTTGACACACAAGGCATCGGGATACGAACTGATAAATGCTGCGCTTCATCCCTTTCCACCAGAATCGAGTTTGAAGATCCTTATACATCTTCATGCTGCCTGGATGTACAGAGAATCGACTGCGGTGAGCTTGCGATAAGATCTCATCCCTCAAAGTAGAATCCTCGGGTACCACAACTCGACCAGAAAGACATAACAGGCCGTCTCCTTGCAGATGAAAACCAGAAGTATTATCACCCTCAGTCAGGCGGGCCAACTTCTGAGTCTTCAGATCAGAATTCTGAGCTTCCCGGATTCGTTTGTATAGCGTTGGCTCTGCAAGCACAGAAGAAACACGAATCCCTTGCTGTTCTTTCTTATGGCGGAATGTGAATCCTAAAGAACAACACTCCTCCACTGCCTTCGAAACTAAACTGATATGAAGGGAACTCACATAAATCTTGCGACTAAGCGCATCAGCAACGGGATTAGAAGAACCTGGATGGTACTTGATCTCGCAATCGTAATCCTTCAATAGATCCATCCAACGACGCTGCCGCATGTTCAACTCAGCCTGAGTGAACAGATACTTCAAACTATTATGATCGGTGAAGATCTCAAATCGTTCTCCGTACAAATAGTGACGTCATATCTTAAGAGCAAAGACAATGGCTGCAAGCTCTAAATCATGTACGGGATAGTTTTTCTCGTGAGTCTTCAGCTGTCTGGAGGCATAAGCGATCACGTGGCCATTCTGAGTCAACACACACCCCAAACCCTAGAGAGAAGCATCAGTGAAGACTACAAAACCACCTGATCCAGACGGTAAAGCAAGAACTAGAGCTGTCGTCAGACGACGTCTCAACTCACGAAAACTGTCTTTACAAGCATCAGACCAAACGAAAGAAACGTCTTTCTTCGTCAAGTGAGTCAAAGGCTTAGCTATCTGAGAGAAATTCTCCACAAAACGACGATAGTATCCTGCTAAACCAAGGAAACTACGAATCTCAGAAGCTGTAGTCGGACGTGACCAATTCAAAATAGCCTCTGTCTTGCTAGGATCCACAGCTACGCCCTCCTGAGAAATGACATGACCAAGGAACACTACTCGGTCAATCCAGAAGTCACACTTACTCAGCTTCGCGTACAACTATCTCTCCCTCAAAACCTGCAGTACAGTATAGAGATGGTAGGCATGCTCATCCATGCTGCGAGAGTACACCAAAATGTCATCGATGAACACTACCACGAACTTATCCAGAAAGTCGCGGAAAACTCTGTTCATCAGATCCATAAAAACAGCTGGAGCATTCGTAAAACCAAAAGGCATCACTAGAAACTCATAGTGTCCATACCGCGTACGAAATGCTGTCTTAGGAACATCCTCCTGTCGAACTCGCAACTGATGATACCCAGACCGAAGATCAATCTTCGAGTAGACAGAAGTACCCTGCAACTGATCAAAGAGATCGTCTATCCGCGGAAGAGGATACTTATTCTTCACTGTCACCTGATTCAATTGGCGTAGTCAATACACAACCGTATAGAACCATCCTTCTTTTTGACAAACAGTACTGGGGCTCCCCATGGCGAAACACTAGGTCGAATATAACCCTTATCAAGAAGATCTTGCAATTGCTTCTGTAGCACTTTCATTTATGATGGTGCCAATCGGTAAGGAGTTCGGGAAATCGGTGCAGTCCCTGGCACTAACTCAATGCCAAACTCAATCTCCCTTACTGGTGGCAAACCTGGAATCTCCTCCGAAAACACATCTGGAAAGTCACGAACCACTGGTATCTCTTGGATATCTGGCTCTCCGAAGGATGCGTCAATGGCGTAGATAAGGTAGCCTTCCCCGCCAGACTCTAAAGCACGCCGGGCCTTCAAAGCTGAAACCACTGGAATCGGGGGTCGCGCTCCCTCACCATACAAATACCACGACTCGTCATCCTCTGGACGAAACTGAACAAACCTCTGATATCAATCCACTATCGCTCGGTAGGTAGTCAATAGATCTATCCCAATGATGCAATCGAAATCTTCCATCGCTAGAATCATTAAGTTAGCATTAAGCTGATGTCCCTCGAAATCCAAAACACAACCCACAACTAGACGCTTGGCTAAAACCTCGCTACCCATAGGAGTAGAAACCACTAATAACACGTCTAGAGGAATATATGGCAACTTATACTTCTTAGCAAAACATGCTGAGACAAAAGAATGCGATGCGCCGGTATCAATTAAAACATATGCAGGAAAACCACATAAACTACAGATACCTGCAATCATTCGATCGCTGTCAGCCTCTGCCTGCTTTTGGTTAAGCGCAAAGACTTGACCCTGGGAATGTGGCCTCAAAGAAGAATGACCCCCAGAAGGAGTCTGAGTAGGCTGTCTGTGAGACTGCTGCGGATGTTGGCGCTGCTGCGAATACTGCTGCTGGAAAGGTGGCTTCTAGTACTGAGGTGGCTGAACAGATGCCTGAGAACCTCCGGAACCACTCGCTGTTCCAACCAGCATAGGACAATCTCTCTTCATGTGACCCTCCTGGCCACACTGGAAACATGCAGTGGCTGACTGACCACACTGCCCTGGCGGATGTCTGCGTCGGCACTAAGTACACCGGTTCGGTCTCTGTCCACCAAAACGATGCACCCCACCAGATCCAGAGGAAGAAGAAGAAGTACCTCCTGGCTTCTTGAAGGACTGTCCTCTCGGACCCAAAGGACTAGAGCTCGATGGCCTGGAAGAAGAAGAATAAAGTCCCCTGTTCCTCCGAATACTGTCCTCGGCCTGGCGACAATGGTCCACCAAATCCTCGTAAGTCCCATCGCCGCCCACAGCAACCATCCGATGAATGTCAGGATTCAAACCCTGAAGGAAATGATCAAACTTCACCATAGAACTATCAGCAATATGAGGACAAAAGGGTAGCAGATCAAAGAACTTCTGCTGGTACTCCTCGATCGTCATCGTCCCCTGTCGCAAACTCAACAACTCACTGGCTTTCGCCTGACAAAGAGCTGGAGGAAAATAAAATCTCTGATAAGCAGTACGGAACTCCACCCAAGTAGCTGCACCTCTAGCTGCTATGAACGGTGCGGAAGTAGATCTCCACCACTTCCTCGCTCTGCCCTCAAGCATAAAGGCAAGAATCTCCATTCTGTCCTTAGCCGTGCAACGGAACTCCTGGAAGCACTGCTCCATTCTCTCCATCCAATCCTCCGCCTCTTCGGCTGTCTCCCCACCCGTCAAAGGCTTCGGGCTAACTTCTTTAAATCTACGCATGCTCACTCGCCTGCGCTCCTCGGGCTGTCCCCGACGTCTACGATAGTCCGGATCGCCCCAACGACCGCCGTCTATGCTACCGTGACTTTCGTCATAATCTGCCATCTGTTACATAAGAACAGATAATTACTTAATCCGCTTTACGATATTCCCAGTGCAATGCGTCGCTCTGATACCAAAAATGTAGTGACCCAACCCGGATCCACTATCTAATCAGAGTTATAGTAAAAGCGCACACAATAAAAGCTTAAAGCGTAAAGAGCGGATAATTAAAATACAACAAATCCAATCGGCAGAATACAACCAACGCTATCACAAGTGTATAAGTACTGTTATACAACCAAATCGAAGGTTCAGGTTAAATAAATCCCTACCCTCTACAACCTCGCACTCTCCAAGCTCAATCCTGCTGAGAGCCGCCTTGACCGTCCAGCCTCAAACCTGCCCCGCCACAAGGTACACAATGAATACCCAAACACAGGGGCGTGAGCTAGAACTCTCAATACGAAGCAATGATATAAATACAAATATGCGCACATAGATGCTTTAAAACTCAAGTGAAAACACTTGCTCATGGCGCCGAGAATACACAGTACCGGCTAGAGAGCTACTCCGCGGGGTACTCGTATATTCCATATCAGGGCTGAGCCAACCCATCCTGACCCGAATCCAAAATAGGATACAAGCCTCATATGGAAACTGTCATACCTGACTCAAGTCCAAAATGAGATCATCGTTCCCTATGGAGACTGTCAATAACTCACATCTCTCCGGATGCAGTTACACATAAAATCATTTATGTGCTAAGGCGGTAAAAACATGCTAAAACATGATAAAACATATAGCACATACTCATGCAACATATAAGCAAATATATCATGCCGGCTATCTCGGTCAGTACTTACGTACCTCTAACACTGCTGGTCAAACCTAGCTCTACTGACCTAGACTCCAAGCCTACTAGTCCAGTCTACTGCTACTACAATGCAAATATCCATGCATCAACAATTAAGCTCTAAAAGCCTTAATTAAGCTATTGCATACTCCTAAATATTTTTAGGATGCCAAATTATACCTTCGTCCGCCGTCAGCCCGCTGGTGTAGAATCATCTCAAAACCTAGGCACACCTTCGCTACGACGCCGAGATCGCTAGGCAACTTCCGGATTCCCAATAGGATGCCTAGAACTTCGTAGATCTAAGTAAGAAGGTTCGAAAACCAGAGGAAAGGAGGGGAAATCGGTGCACAGAATGAGGGCTCGGACCCCTTATTTATAGACGGCGATCGGAACGTCCGATCCCTCATCGGAACGTCCGAGCGCGAATGGAGCGTCCGATCGTGACATCGGAACGTCTGATGTCACCTCACGTGCATAAGCAGTGACATCATCTTGCTGACGTAACCGATGACGTGTACACTTAGTCCGATCGGAGCTTTCGATCTTGCCGACGGAGCTTCCGATCTCGATTGGAGCCTCCGATCTTGGCACGAAGCTTCCGATCCACTTCAGATCGTCCGATCTCCTCTTTGGACCATCCGATCCCGCTGAAACAATTCAATTAATTCGAGTGCTCTGAATCAATTTCTGATGTCCGTTATCCCAACAGGTACTTACTTAATCATGTTTTACTTAATCTAAACATGATCATGTGATTAATTACTCGTTTAATCACTAATCAGAAATGCGGGTTACTATAGAGGATCAGGCTCAGGCAGCACCTGACGATGTTATAGCAGGTAACTGTTAAATTTTTGGTCATTTTGCTCATGTTTTGATAGATACAGGTGCTTCCCATTCCTTTATCTCTGAGAAATTTGTGTTATTGCATGCCTTGCCTACTGAGTTGTTGCCTACTGTAGTAGCTGTTACTTCACCTTTGGGTGGAGGAATTGTTTCTGTCAGACTAGTCAGGAACTGTGAACTTTGTTTTGAGGGGAATTTGTTAGAATTCGACTATATTGTGCTTGGACTGTCAGATTTTGATTGTATTGTCGGTATAGATGCTTTGACCAAGTACAGGGCAACAGTCGATTGTTTTCTGAAAGTTGTCAGGTTCAGACCTGAAATGGCAAACGAGTGGAAATTCTTTGGTAAGGGTTCTCGATCTAGAATTCCTTTGATTTCGGTGTTATCTATGACTCGTTTGTTGTAGAGAGGTGCAGAATGATTTTTGGTTTATGGAGTTGATGTACTAAAATCTAGCCCAGCTTTGGTAGATTTACAAGTGCTTAGAGATTTTTCTGATGTGTTTTTGGAAGATGTTCCTGGATTGCCACCTACTCGAGAGATCGAATTCAGCATCGATTTGGTGCCAGGTACTCAACCTATTTCCAAAGCTCCTTATCGTATAGCACCTATTGAACTGAGAGAGTTGAAGGAGTAACTTGAAGATTTGATTGCCAAGGGATACATCAGACCTAGTGTATCGCCTTGGGGTGCTCCTGTTCTGTTTGTTCGGAAGAAGGATGGTTCTATGCGGCTTTGTATCGACTACCGTCAGTTGAATCAGGCTACAGTTAACAGGTATCCTTTACCCTGAATAGATGACCTTTTTGATCAGCTGCAGGGTTCTTCTATCTATTCGAAGATTGATCTGAGGTCAGGCTATCACCAGCTGCGAGTGCGAGAGGAAGATGTTCCTAAGACCTCATTCAGAACAAGGTATGGTCACTTTGAGTTTATAGTCATGCCGTTCGGTTTGACTAATGCTCCCGCGGTTTTTATGGGTTTGATGAACCGTATCTTTCAGCATTATTTAGATGAGTTCGTCATTATCTTTATCGATGATATTCTTATCTACTCAAAGAACCGTACTGACCATGCAGAGAACTTGAGGACCGTACTGTAGATTTTTCGAGTTGAGCAGTTGTTTGCCAAGTTGTCTAAGTGTGAATTCTGGTTGGATCGAGTCATCTTTCTCGGTCATATCATTTCTGGAGATGGGATTTCTGTCAATTCCAGCAAGATTGAAGCGGTTATGAATTGGCCTAGACCGACATCAGTACCTGAGATCCGAAGTTTCATGGGTTTAGCTGGTTATTATCGCATATTCATCGAGGGTTTCTCGTCTATTGCCAGGCCAATTACCCAGCTGACTCAGAAGAATGCGCCTTTTGTCTGGACTTCAGATTGTGAGGCTAGATTTTTTGATCTGAAGAGGAGACTGACCAGTGCTCCGATTCTTTCTATTACGAAGGGTACTGGAGGTTTTACAGTCTATTGTGATGCTTCTAACCAAGGCTTGGGTTGTGTTCTTATGCAGCATAAGCATGTGATAGCGTATGCATCGAGGCAACTGAAACCGCATGAGACTCGTTATCCGGTTCATGATCTTGAACTAGCTGCGATCGTCTTTGCTCTGAAGATCTGGCGTCACTATCTGTATGGTGAGTCTTTCGAGATCTTTTCTGACCATAAGAGCCTTAAGTACTTGTTTTCACAGGCAGAGCTGAATATGAGACAGAGAAGATGGTTAGATCTGTTGAAGGATTTTGACTGTGAAATCAAGTATTATCCGGAAAAGTCGAATGCAGTTGCAGATGCCTTGAGCCGAAAGCTTTGTTCTTTATCTCTTTCTACTATTGGTGTTTCTCAGCTGATCGATGATTGTTGCACTTCTGGTTTAGAGTTTGAAACAGATAGGGAGACGATCAGAGTGTTTTCTATTCAAGCCGAACCGGAGTTGTTTGTTGCAATCAGAGAAGCACAGAAGTCTGAGCCGAGCATTCAGGTTTCATTAGAGAAAGTCAGATCTGGGCATCAGTCTGAATTCCAGGTTAGAGATGACGTTTTGTTTGTGAATAACCGTATTGTTGTGCCTGATATTTCGGAGTTGAGGCAGCGTATTCTTCGAGAGGCTCATTGCAGTCGGTTTAGTATTCATCTTGGAGGTCGTAAGATGTACAAAGACCTGAAGAAACAGTTCTGGTGGAAGAGAATGAAGAGTGATGTTGCGAGATTTGTATCTCGGTGTTTGAACTTTCAGCAAGTAAAAGCAGAACGGAAGCGACCAGGAGGTCTGTTGCACAGTCTATCTGTTCCTGAATGGAAGTGGGATCACATTTCCATGGATTTCGTCACAAAGCTACCACGATCCGTTCGAGGATGCGATGCCATTTGGGTAGTGATCGACCGATTGACGAAGTCTGCATGTTTTATTCCGTACAGGATGACATATCGTCATGATCAGATGGCTGAGTTGTATGTTAGCAATGTTGTGAGATTGCATGGTGTGCCGAAGTCGATCATTTCAGACAGAGATCCTAGATTCACTTCGCACTTCTGGCACAGTCTTCAGGGGGCACTTGGTACTCGATTGCATCTGAGTACAGCTTATCATCCTCAGACTGATGGACAGTCAAAGCGAACTATCCAGACGTTAGAGGATATGCTGCGAGCGGTAGTGCTAGACTTTGGCACTAGTTGGCAAGATTCTTTGCCTCTTGTCGAGTTTTCTTACAACAACAGCTTCCAAACGAGTATCAGTATGGCGCCTTTTGAGGCTTTGTATGGTAAGAAGTGCCGATCTCCTTTGTTTTGGGATGATTTGTCCGAGTCACCAGATTTGGGACCGGAGATGCTTAGAGATATGGCAGAGCAGGTTAAGATCATTCAGACAAGAATGAAGTCAGCTCAAGATAGGCAGGCGAAGTATGCGAATGTCAGGCGTAGACCTCTGAGTTTTGATCAGGGAGACCGAGTCTTTCTGAAGATTTCTCCGTTCAGAGGCACTGTCAGATTCGGTAAGAGAGGGAAGTTATCTCCGAGATTCATCGGTCCGTACGAGATTCTCGAGAAGATAGGCGATCTTGCCTACAGACTTGCACTTCCTCCGTCTTTATCTGGTATTCACGACGTTTTTCACGTTTTTATGCTGCGAAAGTATCATCCAAATCCTTCTCATGTTCTTCAGCCTGACGAAGCCGAGTTAGACAATACTCTGAGCTACTTTGAGCGACCGATTCAGATCCTTGATCGGAAGGAGAAGCAACTCAGAACCAAGTTGATTCCGTTGGTGAAAGTGCAGTGGAGCCGTCACGGCGTCGAGGAAGCGACTTGGGAGTTAGAATCTGATATGAGACAGCGATTTCCGGAGTTATTCGGATGACGTGAGTTCTTCTTACTGTCTTTAGTTCTTTATTCTATCTTATGAGTTGTGGTTCTCGTTGATTTCGAGGACGAAATCTCTTCTTAGTGGGGGAGAATTGTAACGCCCCATTTTATCCTAAATGAGTTTATTTGAGTTAATCGAAGATTGCAGAGTTCAAGAGCCGACTTGATTTTGATCAGGGTCCTTTTTGCAAATTTTGGAATTTTCAGGGACTAAAACGCAAATATTGGATTTTATATATTATCTTGTCTAGTTGACTTGGTCCATTCACTTCATCTTCTTCCTCCTTGAACGCCACCTCCATTCTCACGCCTCCATGCTTTTCCAAGCTTTGGGATTTCAGTCCGAGCACGATCCGGCCGTTGGAAATTATTTCTGAAGGCAGATTAGCGATCACTGCAGCAAGAGCTCCGTTATACCGTAAGTTTTTCTACGATTAGATACATTCTAGTTTTTGGATGTTGTTAGAATCGTTCGAGATTCGAGTATGTTGTTCTTGACAGAGTTCTGATCGTTTATTATCTGTCAGTTTTGAATTAGAGCGACGTTCGGATTTGTTATGATTTTTGGAAGCCATTTTCGAAAACTTGGATTTTGAGATTGGTGGGTTTTCCTTGTTATTGTGGTTTTGGGCATTGATATGAGGTTATATCGTTATTGAACAGTTGTCTGCATTTCCGGTTTATTCAATTTATAGTCGTTATGTCGTCGATTTGAGTTTTGAGATTTCGAACCATTTGAGTTGTTGTACTTTGGGCTTTGAGTTGTTCGATGTTGTTGATCATCTTTTGTATCTAAACAGTTTCGTTTAGAGTTGTCAAGCCCGGAGTTAACAGCATTGGTCGTCGAGATTTGGGCGAAGAACGGTAAAGAGATTTACCTTGAACCGCAATTGTTGTTTAGATTGTTTAGTGTTTGATACAATCTTTTGGTTGTAGCTTATCCAGAGTTGGAGCTACTGCATTGAAAGGTAAAAGCAGTCATCATAGCGGGATAGCATACTCGGGACAGTTGGTTCTCGAGTTTTCCCTTTTAAATCACATATTGCATCTACACTTTTTCTAGCATGAGGAACTTGTGTCTTGTTGATTTTGCTTGAGCTCTTGTTACATGGCTATGTTTTATGTTTTTGTTATGCATTCATCTTGAGACAACTTTGACTTCAGCGGGCAGAATAGCCCTTTTTGTTTAGACGTTTGGGAACTATGATGAGTGGCCTAGGTCGTAGTCATTTCGCCTAGTGCTAGCATACTCATTATAGTTGCTCAAAGTCTAGAGGAGTGGGATACATGACACCACCTCGATTGGAAGAGTCGGTGAGTCATTACATGATATCATCCTCGGGATCCCAAAAGCACAGCAGCAATCCCTCGTTTATCAGATTTGATATCCCGGTTTAAAGACATGCATTTCATTTCATTGTTATTGATTACGTTGTTGTCTTGAAAGCATGTTTATTCTTGTATTACTTGATATGTTGCTTTTACTGGGATTATCATTCTCATCGGTTATCCGGTTGTTGCTTTGTTTTGTATGTGTACTTGGCAACAGGTGGGGCAGGATCGAGTCAGCGAAGACCCGGTTAGCTTCAAGAGGGAGAGTTAGTAGTGGGACTCGGTTTTAGAAGTCGTATCAGCATGTTTATCTAGTTAAGATTTAAGCATGTTAGAACTCGAACTTGTTATGTTGTTATTCAGTTTGAGATTGTATAACTTTAGAACTACTTTGTATTGAATTATGCATATGTATTAACGTTTTGAGTTGCGTTGTAATGAATGATTTCGTTTTGGAAGTGTTGGAGTCGAGCCTCCTAGTTTTTCTGTTGTTTCCTAGTTCTGCAGCAGTTTTTAGCCGCCCGGGCGCACACCCCTTCGAGCCAAACAGCAGGTTGCTGTTTTGGGAGGCGCCCGGGCTGCAGTTTTTCGCCGCCCAGGCGCACCCCCTTCTGTAAAAAAAAAAATAATAATAATAATTCTTTTACTTTTAGTCTTGGATCTTGTATGCTAATAGTTTTTTAATCCGAGATAAGTTGTTTAGAACCGATGTCTCACAAAAGATCTCTTTATAGATCGGATATGCTTTTGAGCGAAGGGATGAGTGAGCAGTCGAGTATTCGAGAGGTGGTTTCAAATGCTCAAGTATGAAAATCTTTGTAAGCGTGACTCTGTCTTCCTTGTTGGCAAGCTCTGATATTTATATCAGTTTCTCCAACATCTTTTTCCTTCTGTCAACGGTAGGAAACGTCTTTGGTGTCAGATATCAGTCCTTGATCTGTGAAATGTGATAATATCTTCTGAATATATGTACTAGGAGCGCCTTAAATTGTCTATTCAATGTGTCTTCACATTAAATGCTTTATGGCTTTTCATACTTTAACAGACGACTCCTTAAATGCTTCGTCTTTTTCATTTAAGTTTTCTTGTAAACTTTCTGAAAACTGAGAATTCGTGACTTCTTGAATACGGCAAATATCTTGTCAACTTATGAGTTCAGTAGATGTAGCGACCCTACCCGGATCCGCTACCTAATCAGAGTTAAGAGCATAATTAAACATGCATTAAATAAATCGCTGCGGAAGACTTAGATAAAAACAGACCGGCAGAATACAACCGGTTAAACCAATTTGATTTATACAACCAAATCGAATAAATAGCCTAAAGGCAAAACTTACAGCTAATCCTGCTGTCTTCACTGGTCACTGGCTACTCCAAGCTACTGGTGCTCAATCCTGCACCTAAACCTGCCCCGTTGAATGGGATGTCCAAATACACAGAAAGTATTGGACGTGAGCTCTAAGCTCAATACGAAAGCACTGGGTAAAACATACAAATATGATGCATGCAAATGATAGGGCATCCATATCTGGGATAACTGTATACAACTGCTCAGTAATGGCGCCTAGGACATGAGTGGTACAACCCGGGGAGCAAACCCTGTGTACACTGCTCATTCCTATAGGATGTGGACTGTGTCCCCAGATGCTAATCACCCATGTCCCGTCAGTCACTGGGCACTAGACATCACCCGTCCAGACAGGGTTGAGCGGCCCTACATGGCTCATCTCACAAGATGGACAGACACAATATGATATGCACATGCTGCATAATAATATGACACACAAATGCAACATATAAGCATGCAAAACCCGTTGGCTATCTCAGTCTGTACTTATGTACCTTTCTACAGGCAGTTCCTAGCAGTCCCGCTCTAGGTTCCAAGCCTATATCAGCTTTACAATGCAAATACCCATGCATCAATAATTAAGCTCTAAAAGCCTTAACTAAGCTATTGCATACTCCTAAATAATTTAAGGAGACCATAGCTATACCTGCGTCCGTCGTCAGCCCGCTGATGACAATTGTCTCAAAACTAGGCCACAGCTTCGCTACGACGCCTGGATCGCTATGCCACTTTCGGATTCCTCATTGGATGCCTAGATCTCCCTAGATCTGAATTAGAAGGCCTAGGAATTGAGAGAGGAAAAGGAGAGGTGCGAGTTGAAAATGAAATTTCGGACCTCTATTTATAGGCAAAGTTCGGGCCGTCCGAACTCGACTTCAGATCCTCCGAACTTGTTCGGATCCCCCGTTCCTGACTTCGGAGCCTCCGTTCCTGTTCGGAGCCTCCGATCCTGACTTCGGATCCTCCGAAGACCCATCAATGTTGTCACCCATGACGCATTATCTTCGGAGCCTCCGATCCGAGCTCGGATCCTCCGAACCCGTTTGGATCCCCCGATCTTTGGTTCGGATCCTTCGATCCAGTTCGGAGCCTCCTAACCCGGTTCTAAGCCTCCGAACCATCCGAACCCTCAAAACCTTCCCGACCATTTTCGAGTGTCCTGAATCCATTTCTGGACTCCGTTAACCCATTTGAAATTTCATTAATAATGTTTAACTTAATCTAAACATGATTACACGATTAATTATTTATTAATCGTTAATTCTGAATACGGGTCACTACATTCTCCCCCCTTAAAAGATTTCGTCCTCGAAATCTAGGGTAAATCTTTGAGAACGTACAAGAAATCCTTGCTCGAGTGTCTGGTCGAAATATCCTCCGACACACTCAGACTCCCGTCGAATTCTCTACAAGCTTCATTAATGCTAAAACGCATTAACATTTTCCCAGCTGAAAATTACTGCGCTACTGATCGACAATCGAACTCCTCTAGCACTCGCATATCACAACATTGATACGTCTTCCAAACTGACCCCGATCTCTCTGGTCACGAAAGATACCAACACCCACTTGATCGAGATTATCGTCTCAAAGGAAATCTTATACTGATGAAGACCAAGTCATAACCTGACTGGTTTTACTGCATTCGTCGAATTACTTATCGAATCTAACCATCTAATGGTTTCAAAATTTCTCGGTGTTCAACACCTCTAGTCAGGAAAATACTAATCCTAACATTGTGCTGACACATTCTAACATGAATCTCGCTTTAAGATAATCCAGTTGACTCAAGTCTATTCTCCAACGTAACTGCTCACAATGTTCCCTAGACTGGTTATCCTCCCCACTCTCCCTGAAGCACAACCGGCTTCCCAAGAAATACTGGGAACTTAAACCATCATGTCTAGTACATTCTGCTGTCCACGTTTCTTAGTATAACCTCAACACTGTGCCCTGATTATACCTATCATCACTTGCAATTTATGACGCTACGTCATCTCCTAGCCATTGGCCTGCGAAATCACGCATACATTGCAATGGAAGTCATCACGCCTCTGATTGATCTACACCATCTCGATCATAGGTTATTCACCTCATGAATTTGGTCGATAAACATCCTCCTGATAGTTATACATAATCGCAACCACTGTACACACATCAAGACTAAGGCAAGCTTCCACCAATATTGTAACACCCGGTATTTTAAATACGTAAATCTGCATGCATAATTAGGGAATTTAATTATTTAAATTTGTGATTTATGGGTTAAATAATTATGTGAATTATTTGTGCATGATTTAATTTATTTTTAAGCATTTAACCCATAATTAGTGATTTTTATGATTTATAGTATTTAATTGTTTTGATCGCGTAGATGGGACCGTGGACAGACGAGATGACAACTTTCTAGCCAATTAATTTCATGAGCCTTTTTAGATCCCTAAAATATTATTTTGAGTTTTATTACCTCAAAATTTTTAGTATTTAATTTTATATAATTTTAGGAGCCCATTTTTATCTAAATTTAGCCATTTTAATGACTTTTATTTATTTTTGAAATTTCCTAAATTTGTAATTTCGGGATTTTTATATTTTTTAACTTAAATTATCAGATTTTAACTTTTAATGGGAGTTTTTAAATTTTATATTTTATATTTAAAACTTTTAATTATCCTAAAACCTATTTTAATTAAATTAAAAACCCAAAACCTAATCTACCCAAAAACCTAACCGATCACTCACACATTCAGCCGCCTCCCTCCCCTCCATTCATCATCTTCATCGGCTTCCCCAAGGAAAAACCCCATAGCCTCGGTTGTTCAAGCTCCAAGTTGGTCGTCCGTCGTCCCAAAATCGTCCCACGCTCGTTTTTCTCTTCGTTTTCCAGTGAAAGGCATGTTTTCTTCTGAATTTTTCGTACCTTTCGGTTATTATAGTGAGTGTATGATGTATGCATTGCAACTTTTAAAGATTTTCAGAAAAATACTTTGGCTTTCGTGGAGATCGAGTTTGGTCGTGTGATTGTTTGTCCATGTTCACGTTTTCTACTGTTGGTTGTATCTAGCTGCTGGCCGAGGGTCTAGAGGGGGTGTTTGTGTGGCCTGGACTCGAATGGCTCGAGTGGTTCGAGCCAAAGGAGCCCAGGAGAGACGTAAAGGCGGACTGCACCTCTATGTGCGCAGAATAGGGTTTTGGGTTTGAGGCTTCGAGTTGGGTCTTGTGGGGTGCATGGGCCGGGGTCAGGGGCTAGGTTCAATCCGCCCAGACGTGGGCTACGTCTGGGCGGCAGCGCTCCGGCCAGGGGCGGCCGGAGCAGGCCGGCAGCAGCCAAGGAGTGGCTGCTTCTCACGGCCGCAGCCGAGAAGGGATAGGGCGACGGGTCCTAGGGTTTTCAGTTGGGTCCGTGTCGGGTCTGTGGTCCGGGTTGGGTCAGTAGGGTAGTGGGTCGGGTTAAGTTGGTCCGGGTCTGGGTTGGTGGGCCGGGCTCGAGTCTTTTTATTTTTAAAGTATTTTATGAATTAATTGGTTTTTGGGCCAATTAATTAGAAATAAAATTATTTGGACTCCCAAATAATTTTATTTGGGTTTTTAAAATTTTAATTAAGTTAGTCCATTAATTTTATGGGCTTTTGAGCCCATAAAAGTTATTGGACCAATCTTTGGGCTTTTGGGCCCATTGGGCCAGTTTAAGTTGTTATTGGGCCTAGAATGTTTTATGGGCTTTAAATTATTTTAATTGGGCTTAGAACAATTTTATTGGGCTTAAGTATGTTATTGGGCCAGATTTAAGTAATTGGGCTTGAGTGTTAGGGTCAGCAGTCCAGTACAATCCATGAGAAATTTGCATGTGTCCTGATTATATATTTAATTATTTTTATGCATTGAAGTTATTTTAATATTTATATGTTAGTAAGAATTTAAATTAAATATATATGAAGGACACACATTTTATTTAAGTACATGCATTCATGAAATAATTTTATGCATAATTAAATGTTTAAGGTTGAGCAATAATAAAATATTTTATGTTGGAAGTTGAAGTAGTGTGAAAATTTAAGGGGGATTCGTCCCCATATGTGAACTATTGAAGGGCAGTTTACTGCCAATTTAAGAGGTGATTCGTCACCGCCACGTACGTTGGTTTCCACGCTGATCAGTATTTAATGTATGATTTAAGGTTACACTACGGATACAACCATGCGATGTTAGAAATTTAACTGCTCAACAATGTTTATGTATTATGTTATTTAAGTTAATTTAAGTTATGTTTATGCCATGATATTTTTTAAGCATTCTCATTCATGTATATGTTATGTATTAGTATCAAAGTGATTTAAATTATTTTAAACCCTTGTTATGTTAGCATGTTGGGCCTCTAGGCTCACTACACTTATATGGTGCAGGTGAGTACGTAGAGGAGGATGTAGCTCCTACCGGCGGCGAGGACATATGAGCGGACATGCAGTGACCCCGTGACCGTGATAGATGTCTGAGTCACATTGCATGTTTTAATTATGTCAGCATGTTACACTTTTTAATTATTTTTCAGTGGTTGTGGTTTTGAATATTTTCAGTGCATGCAAATTTTACATCATTTTTCTTATGCAGTATTTTTAATTAAATATTTGACTCAGATATTTATTTTATTTAAAGAATGCAATTTTTATTTAAGTTATTTATTTATTTATTTTAAATCTTTTTATTCTGTGCATATATGTATGGGCATATATGTGCATATTTTATTTAGTAAGTATATATATATAAAAAAAATTTCCGCATATTTATTTATTAATTATAGAGTTAGGGTCGTTTCAGTTGGTATCAAAGCACGGTTCTTGGAGGGGTCATTACTGCTATTCGAGCTCAGATATCCATGCTACCGATCTATAAGTTTTAAGTGTTTATAGCATGATGTAATTCTTTGGATTTAAGTTAGCATTACTTTTAAACCACTTAGTTATGCATGGCGATTTACGTAAAGAAATATGTGGTGGTGCAGAATGCCTCCCAGACCGATGAACAGACGTGGGGGATCTCCACCTCCACCTCCACCTCTGCAGAACCCTCTAGCAGCATTGGAGCAGGCCAATGCGAATATGATGGCAGGGATTACTGCTCTATTAGAGCAGCAGGCTACTCGTCCTAGGTTGTCCCATGAGGAGGACGTTGCTGAGAGGTTCCAGAAGAAGGGACCCAAGGAGTTTGTTGGTACCACCGATCCTTTGGTGGCTGAGGGATGGATTCGGTCTCTGGAGTCCATCTTTGCTTATATGGGGATCACAGACACCGACAGGGTGAACTGTGCGACGTACATGCTGAGGGGTGATGCAGCGCTTTGGTGGGAGGGTGCTGCCAGGGGAGTTCACCTTCCTACACTGACATGGACAGAGTTTAGGCGTATCTTCTACGCCAAGTACTTCACAGAGGATGTGCGCAGTTGCATGATCCGGGAGTTTATGAGTCTCCGTCAGGGGGACAAGACAGTGGTCGAGTACGTGAGTCAGTTCGAGAGGGGCTGTCGCTTTGTGCCTCTGATTTCAGATAGTCCACCAGAGAAGTTGAGGCAGTTTGTGGAGGGTTTGAGGGCGGATATCAAGCATGATGTTCGCATGGCAGACGTCCTTACTTATGAGTCTGCAGTCAGTAGAGCCTTGCGTTCCGAGGAGGGTCGGAGAGAGATCCAGAGGAAGCAGCAGGGTAAGAGGCAGTTTCAGGCTGGGTATCAGTGACCACCTTCGCAGCCTCCTGCGAAGAAGCAGTTTACAGGGCCGGCTAAGGGCCCGAATCCACAGCAGAGGCCACAGCAGCAGAGGGGCGGGGCCCCTAATTCCATAGGTTATCCTAATTGCCCGAAGTGTCAGAAGATGCATTCGGGACCTTGTCTTTTGGGAGCAGGAGTTTGCTACCACTGTAGGGAGCCAGGGCATCAGATAGCTAACTGCCCGAGGAAGAAGAACACTGCTGGTAGAGTGTTTGTGATGCAGGCCGAGGAGGTAGATCCAGACACCTCCTTGATCACCGGTATATCTTACCCCTAGCATTTTAATAATTTTCCTTTGGTTAAAATTTCGTCTTTATTTTGGAATTTTTGTTATTTGGGTTATTTAACTGCATGTTAGAATAGGGAGCATGTTTTACTTGTGATTAGAATTAAGAATTAGTAGTGTCTCGTTGGGGAAAATTTAGTAGTGGTATGAAATTGTTGGGAATTTTCTACGTGCAGGGAGAATTCTAGTTGGAGGCAACTCCACGTTTGCGTTGCTAGATTTAGGAGCTACGCATTCTTTTATCTCCCTAGAGTTTATCAGGCAGGTAGGCATCACACCTGAGAGTATTGACAGTGGGTATGATGTTACTATGCCGTCAGGGCAGATTATTTCTACATCGAAGGTTATTCGAGGACTGGAGTTGGAGCTACAGGGACACTCCATTCGAGCAGATGTGGTGGTTTTGCCATTGAGTGGATTCGATTTGATTTTGGGTATGGACTGGTTGACAGTCAATGGAGCTTCGATTGATTTTCGTCGGAGATCAGTGTCAGTGAGACCTACAGTAGGCGACCCGTTCACTTTTCATGCATCTCAGAGCAGTGATATTCCTCAGGTGATATCTCTTATTCAGGCGAGGAAGCTGTTGAGACGGGGTTGCCAGGGGTTTCTAGCGAGTATCGTCACGACTTCAGCGCCATCTAGCAGATCATTATCAGAGATAGAGGTGGTTCGTGATTTTCCGGATGTCTTTCCGGAGGATGTTGCAGGAATTCCACCAGTGGGAGATGTGGAGTTCAGCATCGACTTAGTGCTAGACACCGTGCCTATCTCTAAGGCACCATACAGACTTGCTCCTACCGAGATGAAAGAGTTGAAGGAGCAGATTCAGGAGTTTTTAGAGAAAGGCTTTGTTCGTCCTAGCTTTTCTCCGTGGGGAGCTCCGGTGTTATTTGTGAAGAAGAAGGATGGCAGCATGAGACTGTGCATCGAATACCGAGAGCTCAACAGGGTCACAGTAAAGAACAAGTATCCACTGCCAAGGATAGAGGATTTATTTGACCAGTTGCAGGGAGCTTCAGTGTGCTCCAAGATCGACCTGCGATCTGGTTATCATCAGTTGCGTGTTAGAGATGCAGATGTGTCTAAGACTGCTTTCAGGACACGATATGGGCATTACGAGTTCTTAGTGATGCCATTTGGGATGACCAATGCTCCAGCGGTTTTCATGGATCTCATGAACCGAGTCTTTCAGCCGTATCTAGATCAGTTCATCATAGTCTTCATTGATGATATTTTGATCTATTCTAGGAGCATCGAGGAGCATAGACAGCATCTTCAAACAGCCTTGCAGACTTTGAGGGAGCATCGGTTGTATGCCAAGTTCAGCAAGTGCGAGTTTTGGCTTGAGCAGGTGGCATTTCTTGGCCACATTATTTCGAGAGATGGGATTGCAGTTGATCAGTCGAAGGTTGAGGCAGTGCAGAATTGGGGTATTCCGAAGAATGCTTCGGAGATTCGCAGTTTCTTGGGTTTGGCAGGATATTATAGGAAGTTCATCAAGGGTTTTTCCTCTATTGCAGTACCCTTGACTTCCTTGACCAAGAAGAATGCGAAGTTTATCTGGAGTTCAGACTGTCAGAGGAGCTTCGATCAGCTGAAGGAAGCACTCACTACTGCACCAGTGTTAGCGGTGACAGTACCACATGAGGAGTTAGTGGTGTACACCGATGCGTCTAAGCTGGGTTTAGGCACAGTACTTATGCAGTGTGGCAAGGTTATTGCGTATGCGTCGAGGCAGCTGAAGGTTCATGACCAGAATTACCAGACGCATGACTTGGAGTTAGCAGCAGTGGTTTTCGCTTTGAAAATCTGGAGGCACTATCTGTATGGAGAGAAGTGCAAGATTTTCACAGACCACAAGAGTCTCAAGTACGTCTTCACACAGAAGGAGTTGAACATGAGACAGCGCCGATGGTTGGAGTTGGTGAAAGATTATGACTGTGACATTAGCTACCATCCGGGTAAAGCTAATGTAGTAGCAGATGCTTTGAGTCGGAAGTCATCAGTGGTCTCATGTTTGACCGTACAGTTACCACTACAGACCGAGATTCAGAGATTTGACTTGGAGTGTTATCCGAGTGGTCATGCACCGAGCTTGTCAGTGTTGACGGTGCAGCCAGTTCTGCGAGATCGGATTAGGGAGGGACAGTCTACTGATGAGGAGTTGCAGCGATGGAGACAGAGAGATGAGGCTAGGGGTAACCTCTTGTATATAGTGGTGGATGGTATCGTTCAGTACCATGGTAGGATGTGGGTACCGAACGTCGATCAATTGAGAGCTGAGATTTTAGCAGAGGCTCACACATCTCCGTACTCCATTCACCCCGGAAGTACGAAGATGTACAAAGATTTGCAGCTATTGTATTGGTGGCCCGGAATGAAGAGTGACATCGGGAGAGTGGTGTCAGAGTGCTTGACTTGTCAGCAAGTCAAGGCAGAGCATCAGCGTCCAGCAGGACTTCTTAGACCTCTTCCTATTTCGGAATGGAAATGGGAGAATATTACGATGGACTTTGTGGTTGGCTTACCGAGGAGTGCCAGAGGTTGCACAACGATTTGGGTGATTGTGGGTAGACTCACCAAGTCAGCTCATTTCTTGCCGGTGAGGACTACTTATTCTTTGACACAGTATGCAGAGCTTTACATCAGAGAGATTGTTAGACTGCATGGCATACCAGTGTCTATTGTGTCAGACAGAGATCCGAGATTCACATCTGCGTTTTGGAAGAGTCTGCACACAGATTTGGGGACTAGGCTTTTGTTCAGCACAGCATTCCATCCCCAGACAGATGGTCAGTCTGAGAGGGTGATCCAGGTTCTCGAGGATCTTTTGAGAGCTTGTGTCATTGATTTTCGGGGCTCTTGGGAGACTAGACTGCCATTAGTGGAGTTTACCTATAACAACAGTGTGACGCCCGGGGCTGAAGAGGCAGGGAGTGATCGCCGGTGCCAAGAGGTTGCACGGACAATGAGCGGCTCCTGGTAGGCTTCTAGGCGGAGGAAGACATGAATGAACCGATCCCGTGCCGGAATGAGAGGGGATTCTGAGACTGTGTAGGTATGGGACTACATAGTTGAGGAGTGCTTAAAAGATTTCATATGTACTGCTCATATCCAGAAGATGCATCTTCTTTTCGGGAGCTCATCACATAAGAACTCTAAAGTTAAGCGTGCTTGACTTGGGGCAATTATAGGATGGGTGACCCCCTGGGAAGTTTCTCAGGGTGCGTGTGAGTGAGGACATAAGCACGCTGAAAAGACCCGTCTTGATACAGTGGGACGTTACAAATGGTATCAGAGGCGACCTTTCTTAGTACGGTATGGTTCGGGGACGAACCAAGCGGAAGCTGACAGCTGACATTGTGACTCAGATTCGAGATTGGATGAGGACTGCTCAGAGTCGTCAGAAGAGTTATGCAGATGCCAGACGACGAGATTTGGAGTTCGCTGTAGGTGATCACGTATTCCTGAAGGTGTCACCTATGAAGGAAGTAGTGCGTTTTGGCCGGAGAGGCAAGCTTAATCCGAGGTATATAGGGCCATTCGAGATCTTGGAGAGAGTTGGCACGTTGGCCTACCGTTTAGCTCTACCACCAGGGCTAGCGGCAGTGCACAACGTTTTCCATGTATCCATGCTTCGGAGATATGTCTCTAACCCGTCGCATGTGTTGGATTTCGAGCCCTTGCAGTTGCCACCATATCTAGTTTATGAGGAGAGGCCAGTGCGGATCTTGGCTAGGGAGGAGCGGAGGCTTAGGACGCGGGTCATACCGATGATCAGAGTCCAGTGGCTAAATCACTCAGAGGAGGAAGCTACTTGGGAGACCGAAGCAGACATGAGGACTCGCTACCCGGATTTGTTCGGGTAAGTACTTTAATTTCGAGGACGAAATTCAATTTAAGGGGGGAGAATTGTAACACCCGGTATTTTAAATACGTAAATCTGCATGCATAATTAGGGAATTTAATTATTTAAATTTGTGATTTATGGGTTAAATAATTATGTGAATTATTTGTGCATGATTTAATTTATTTTTAAGCATTTAACCCATAATTAGTGATTTTTATAATTTATAGTATTTAATTGTTTTTATCGCGTAGACGGGACCGTGGACGGACGAGATGACAACTTTCTAGCCAATTAATTTCATGAGCCTTTTTAGAGCCCTAAAATATTATTTTGAGTTTTATTACCTCAAAATTTTTAGTATTTAATTTTATATAATTTTAGGAGCCCATTTTTATCTAAATTTAGCCATTTTAATGACTTTTATTTATTTTTGAAATTTCCTAAATTTGTAATTTCGGGATTTTTATATTTTTTAACTTAAATTATCAGATTTTAACTTTTAATGGGAGTTTTTAAATTTTAAATTTTATATTTAAAACTTTTAATTATCCTAAAACCTATTTTAATTAAATTAAAAACCCAAAACCTAATCTACCCAAAAACCTAACCGATCACTCACACATTCAGCCGCCTCCCTCCCCTCCATTCATCATCTTCATCGGCTTCCCCAAGGAAAAACCCCATAGCCTCGGTTGTTCAAGCTCCAAGTTGGTCGTCCGTCGTCCCGGAATCGTCCCACGCTCGTTTTTCTCTTCGTTTTCCGGTGAAAGGCATGTTTTCTTCTGAATTTTTCGTACCTTTCGGTTATTATAGTGTGTGTATGATGTATGCATCGCAACTTTTAAAGATTTTCAAAAAAATACTTCGGCTTTCGTGGAGATCGAGTTTGGTCGTGTGATTGTTTGTCCATGTTCACGTTTTCTACTGTTGGTTGTATCTAGCTGCTGGCCGAGGGTCTAGAGGGGGTGTTGGTGTGGCCTGGACTCGAATGGCTTGAGTGGTTCGAGCCAAACGAGCCCAGGAGAGACGTAAAGGCGGACTGCACCTCTATGTGCGCAGAATAGGGTTTCGGGTTTGAGGCTTCGAGTTGGGTCTTGTGGGGTGCATGGGCCGGGGTCAGGGGCTAGGTTAAATCCGCCCAGACGTGGGCTACGTTTGGGCGGCGGCGATCCGGCTAGGGGCGGCCGGAGCAGGCCGGCAGCAGCCAAGGAGTGGCTGCTGCTCACGGCCGCAGCCGAGAAGGGATAGGGCGACGGGTCCTAGGGTTTTCAGTTGGGTCCGGGTCGGGTCTGTGGTCCGGGTCAGGTCTGTAGGGTAGTGGGTCGGGTTAAGTTGGTCCGAGTTCGGGTTGGTGGGCCGGGCTCGAGTCTTTTTATTTTTAAAGTATTTTATGAATTAATTGGTTTTTGGGCCAATTAATTAGAAATAAAATTATTTGGACTCCAAAATAATTTTATTTGGGTTTTTAAAATTTTAATTAAGTTAGTCCATTAATTTTATGGGCTTTTGAGCCCATAAAAGTTATTGGACCAGTCTTTGGGCTTTTGGGTCCATTGGGCCAGTTTAAGTTATTATTGGGCCTAGAATGTTTTATGGGCTTTAAATTTTTTTAATTGGGCTTAGAACAATTTTATTGGGCTTAAGTATGTTATTGAGAAAGATTTAAGTAATTGGGCTTGAGTGTTAGGGCCAGCAGTCCAGTACAATCCATTAGAAATTTGCATGTGTCCTGATTATATATTTAATTATTTTTATGCATTGAAGTTATTTTAATATTTATATGTTAATAAGAAATTAAATTAAATATATATGAAGGACACACATTTTATTTAAGTACATGCATTCATGAAATAATTTTATGCATAATTAAATGTTTAAGGTTGAGCAATAATAAAATATTTTATGTTGGAAGTTGAAGTAGTGTGACAATTTAAGGGGGATTCGTCCCCATATGTGAACTATTGAAGGGCAGTTTACTGCCAATTTAAGAGGTGATTCGTCACCGTCACGTACGTTGGTTTAATGTATGATTTAAGGTTACACTACGGATACAACCATGCGATGTTAGAAATTTAACTGCTCAACAATGTTTATGTATTATGTTATTTAAGTTAATTTAAGTTATGTTTATGCCATGATATTTTTTAAGCATGCTCATTCATGTATAGGTTATGTATTAGTATCAAAGTTATTTAAATTATTTTAAACCCTTGTTATGTTAGCATGTTGGGCCTCTAGGCTCACTACACTTATATGGTGCAGGTGAGTACGTAGAGGAGGATGTAGCTCCTACAGGCGGCGAGGACATATGAGCGGACATGCAGTGACCCCGTGACCGTGATAGATGTCTGAGTCACATTGCATGTTTTAATTATGTCAGCATGTTACACTTTTTAATTATTTTTCAGTGGTTGTGGTTTTGAATATTTTCAGTGCATGCAAATTTTACATCATTTTTCTTATGCAGTATTTTTAATTAAATGTTTGACTCGGATATTTATTTTATTTAAAGAATTCAATTTTTATTTAAGTTATTTATTTATTTATTTTAAATCTTTTTATTCTGTGCATGTATGTATGGGCATATATGTGCATATTTTATTTAGTAAGTATATATATAAAAAAAATTTTCCGCATATTTATTTATTAATTATAGAGTTAGGGTTGTTTCAAATATGCTCGACTGGAACATTCCACAGTGCAAAGACATATGGAAACGCTTCCTATTCCGTCTCGAAACTCGACACTCATTGCACCTGGTATAACTCAACTCAGAGTCTCTGATAATACCATCAGCTCATACCAACCTCCCAAGGCTGAACATACTGATCCTGGAACTAAATCCCAACGGATTCTCGATAGTCAAATCGCTCCCTTGCCGAACGCATCAGTCTCAGCACTGAACGATCTAATTCGTCGATTCCCTAGTCAATCCTGGGAAATACTTGTGCTCGAAGTAACTTGCCACCCGACGCACATCCAGATATCGATCATTGCTAACGCGCAATATTCTTGACAAAACAATCCGCATAGATGTGACTCACTGACTCGAAAGAACAATTTCGATCCGTCACGATCTTGCGAAATCTTCGATCCCAAAGGCAAACCTTGTTGGCTACTAAGTCGACCCTTGACTATCTCAGTCACACATAGCACATCACTCGCTGAAAATTAATGACACCCCCTGCCGGACCTCTAGAACTAGATCCCGGTTAATGTCACATCCCCCAATCAAACAACTGATGTCCATAGAAGCATCCAATCCTTGTTGGATCCTAAACCCAACGGCATACTTAAGGCATCATGACAAGAAAGCTATCCAGGGAGTTACCAATTCCTTCGCTTGTCTCCACCGTCAAATTATCACCTAACTTGACCATACAAGTCAATTGCAATCTTTCGATAGATTCGTCTCTGGCAAACCTAGAGATTCTAAATCATCCAAATTGTCGAATGCTCTGAGACTGTACTAAGTACTCATCTCCTAAGCACTAAGCAACAAAATACTACCCCAAGTATTCTTCGATTGCTCTATCCAAATCATCACTGATTGGATTTACCCTATCGATCTCGTCGAACTACGTTCGCGCTCATTCGATCAGACAACCATTGATCATCTAAACCTATGTGGCTCAATCAATAACCATGACTCAGCTGCCACGAAGAACTATTTCCAAACACTTGGAATACCAAAATCTCTTTGGTTTCAACACACTCATGATTGATAACCAGTAAACAGCTATTAGTAGTCTATCGACACAATCTCGTGCCTCACTACTGACAGCTACCTAGTATGCTGAACTTAATCAACCTAACTCTGACAGAGTTAGCCAATTGACACTAGTAGTCATTAGCACAGATTCCGTGCCACATCAGCACTAATAATCTATGTCTTGTTCGCCCAAGGCAAACATCAAGATGAATTAAGCCCATTTCCATCCCATGGAAAATCCTACGCTCAACCTCTGAAAATATCAGACAGTACTTAGCGCAACCACTGGACTCACTATCCTTACCTCGTTCATTCAGAATGAACACCACGGCTCGTCAAGTACAAGAAGAATAACTAAAGAATCCCAAAGATTTCCACAATCTTCGAACACTCTCCTGATCATATCCCTTGTTAAGATTTTGCAACATTTCAAGACTAAGGTAGCTTACCTCAATAACCCACCTGAACAACCACCAAGGTTTCACGGTCATAGGCCATGCTTCCCTCACATCTTAAATAGTCATGTACAATCCTCAACATCTGATATAATCCCTCGCAGATGAAGTCATTCATCATGGAGTAGTCCTCACATTCGAGTCGAAGTCTTAGAACAACATCCTATCCAAGTTCTTCTATAATTCCTATCACAAGGAAATTCTAACCACAACTCTGATGACAACCCCTAGTCATTGCTGGTAGAAATCTGTTCACCTACTAGATCCACACGTCTAGCAGTAACCCAAAGGTCAAAATCTAACTGCTTAGAATACACACTTATCAAGGAAATCCCTCCAAGACTGGTTCCCACAGCAGAACATAATCAATATCTCTGGCACACCAGACGATATCGAACCATCGATATCAAACCTGATATATTAATCCAAGGTCATACCCTGTCGTGACTGCTACCAAATTCCTAGACTGAGTTGTTGGAGATCGCGGCTTTCATATCAATTATGATTGATACCCGGTGCAGCGGAAGTTTAAAATTTTTGTATGGAACGATTCCATAATGGGTATCAACCTTACGATTAAATTGTGTGTGTAAAAATTAAATAACAATTATAAAATTTTTACCTTTAATCTCGAATCGAGATTTTGGACACCAACAGATTTCTCTGCTCTTGTTGTATATCCCTGGAACTGATGGACAAACTGTTCTTCAATCAGGTCCACGAACAGAGATTTAATCCCTCTGATAGATTGCACTAGAAAATCTATCAGAAGTTTTCTACGAAGAGATTAACGAATTTGATCCGTTAAACCAGACTGTAATTCAAAATCACAGGCTGGATTTTTCTGACAGAGAGAGGGAAGGGGGCGGCCACCTTTTAGAAAAATACTTAGGGTTTTCGAAAATTGTGACCTGTTGTATTGTAATTTCTGTACTGCAATAACTTATTTATAATGTAGGCCACTAACAGCTTAGGGCCCATTAGTCATAAGTTCAAGCCCGACAAGCAAAGCCCGCACGTTCAGAAATTAATATAAAATTCATCGTGACTCCGATTGATAAACCGATTTCACCAATGTGCACAGAAACCATTTCTGCACCTTTTAAAATCAAGATAAATTTTTCTGAATCCGAATTCAGTGATTTCCAAAAATGCCCATCTCTATGTCATTTTAGGAAATCTTACTCCTCTACTCTTAAATAAGAAGTCCAAATTCTTTGTTCATTAAATTTAACTCTTTAAATTTAACTATCTCAACGGGGATTAAAAAATCCATTACACTGTGTGACCCTCAATGGTTCAGGGATACAGCTAGCCGTGGGCTCACAACTCCTTGTGACTCGGAACAACAATTTCCGACTTGCCCATCGAATCATGGTATGAGCGCCTAGCAACATCGCCCCATGATTCCCTAGGTATCACTGATAGTACCTACAAGAACCAGTAGATTTTGGTTAGCATACAGTACGGTCCCTTCATCCATATATCCCGATCGAATCAACAACCATTGGTATATCGAGAGTCGCTCGAGATTCGATAACTATGCAATGCATCTTGAAGATCAAATAGTGACATCGCATGTGCTACTAAGAAACCATTTCTTAAACCACATCATGTACTCTGGCCAGAGATTCGTCACACTAATATCTCCTCAGATCGCATAGGATATCCACACTCGCAAGTATGTGGTGAATCCTTGACAACAAAGCATCGACTCCTATATGTGTTGTAACTGTACCCAATCCCGACACCTGATGACCCCAATAGAGTCGGTAAACGAGTCAAAGTACAGCACTAGCATATAGAGTCTCAATGATGTTTCAAGTAGTAAGGACTAATGGTGTACAACCAAAACCGCGGACTATATCCACTCGATAAGTGATAACCACTTGGAAAGTCCGGATAGGGTAGTTCGATCATTCATCATATGAATATCCATTTGCATGCTTCGAACATCTCTATGTTCCTTACCAATGAAACGTGGTACTCTGCATCGCAAATTCTAGTCTCAAACTCGAGCGATCCTTATCCTTATTATCGGACGGCTCAATCGACTAGGAACAGTTTAGAATATACAGTGACTATAAGATGTGTTTCATGATAGACATCCCCATGTTCTACCACATCTTACATACACTATAGTATATTCAAGGTCTTTATCAAAACAACAATAGTATATCACAATATAACAATATGAAGAAATATAAAGTCATTGCCATTAATAAAAGTGTATATAATATTAAACAAAAGATTGTTTATACAAAGAGTCATCAAAGCCCTTAGCCACAAGTTGGCTCACTGGGCACCCACTCTTTCATGAGTAGCCTTCCCACCGCCAATCCTGAAGCACGAAGGCTCCCAGATAACCTCTGAAGTACAAAGACTCTCAGAGTAACACTGGCATAGGGTCGCGCCCCATCACGTCTAGTCATGGTCATAGTCCACAACTCTTGGCATATACTGAACCTGATATCCCTGAAGAAAAACCCATCATCACAAGTCTACACCTACCAAGGTCAGGCAGCCTACTATTCTAAGGAGACAACTTAGAATAAAGCCCAATGTTCTAAACCAAACAATACCCTTAATGCCTCTAGATCCACTCATCATTGGCACTAACTTAGTCCACCGACTAACTAGGTCAAACCTAAGAAAACGCCTAGACTAACCACAAGTCAAACTGTCACTGTCGGCCCACTCGAATCCCATGGGTTACCACAGTTGAACACTAATCAACTAAAACAATGCAAATCTTAGCAAAATCACTCGCAATCATTCACGAATTGCTGGATAAATAAAACATGTATCATTGCTTCCATTTATGCACAATTTCTTAATTACAATCCCATGTAATACATACAGTATTCAAAATACAATGAAATGTACGACCAAACTTGAAATGATACAACCATAGTATGATGATTCTTTACAACTGAAATACTGCTTACAACTAAAACGATACAGTATTTAAATCATCGTACTAGTCTTGTTCCTTGAGCATGAAGCTTCTAATCGACACACGCATCGATGCAAGCATACTCTCGTCCAAGTCTCTCTACATGTCCTCCTACGAAGAACTCCGGAGAAATGGCTCGTGATAGCTAACCAGCTATGCTCTGCGTCAGTGCATGTCGGTCGACTTCTTTTGCTCACGTTCTACCATCAGCTTTCTTCTTGTAACCAAATCATGCTTTTGAACATGAATTTTCCCGTGTGCCTACCGAATGCATCGATACAAGCATCCAAGCAAAACTATGTCCCGCATGAAAATCTCTCCAACTACGACTGGAGAATCTTCAGAGTAGTGTCATCATGGTAATGACTGAACAGATGCAAGCATCAAGTAAGTCCCCACCAATCCTCTGGCATCCGGTACTCGATCCAAAGCTAGGACCCATATGAGTAGAAGTCTTGAACGCTCGGACACGATCCATCACTCCTGTCCGCACTTGCTGGAATCCCATAAGCCAAATCTTCAGAAATCCTGCCGATGATGATAGTCTTTGGGATACTTAATCGCCGCATCATCACCTCTTCCAAGGTCTCATCCATCCTATAAGGATAACCCAAATTCTCTTTACTATATCCCAAGTCTCTTTGCATGCCGCTCTGATACCAAAAAGTGTAGCGACCCTACCCGGATCCGCTACCTAATCAGAGTTAAGAGCATAATTAAACATGCATTAAATAAATCGTTGCGGAAGACTTAGATAAAAATAGATCGGAAGAATACAACCGGTTAAACCAATTCTATTTATACAACCAAATCGAATAAATAGCCTAAAGGCAAGACCTATAGCTAATCCTACTGTCTTCACTGGTCACTGGCTACTCCAAGATCCTGGTGCTCAATCCTGCACCTACACCTGCCCCATTGAATGGGGTGTCCAGATACACAGAAAATACTGGACGTGAGCTCTAAGCTCAATACGAAAGCACTGGGTAAAATATACAAATATGATGCATGCAAATGATAGGGTATCCATATCTGGGATAACTGTATACAACTGCTCAGTAATGGCGCCTAGGACATGAGTGGTACAACCCGGGGAGCAAACCCTGTGTACACTGCTCATTCCTATAGGACGTGGACTGTGTCCCCAGATGCTAATCACCCATGACCCATCAGTCACTGGGCACTAGACATCACCCGTCCAGACAGGGCTGAGCCTCCGAACCATCCGAACCCTCGGAACCTTCCTGACCATTTTCGAGTGTCCTGAATCCATTTCTGGACTCCGTTAACCCATTTGAAATTTCCTTAATCATGTTTTACTTAATCTAAACATGATTACACGATTAATTATTCATTAATCGTTAATTTTGGATACGGGTCACAACAGTAGATATCCTTGCTTTGATAACCCAGATCAGTTGAGCATACGTCGGTTGATATTCTTAGCTCGATTGACAGATAACGGTTGATATGCTAAGATCAGCTTATACTGTTCATTCTAGTCGATATATCTTGGTCAGCTGATATATAGAAGTCGGAAGACTTCTCTTGAACACCTGTTTTACAGGTAAACGACGGCCGAACTAAAAAAATAAAGTATTGTTTTGTTATCACCAAAAGTTAGGATTCAACAGTAATTACAACTCGATTACAAGTGCACAAATTGATCCTTCAATTACCATATGATATCAGTGAATTTGTGCTTCGAGTTTTTGTTCAATTTAGCTTGATAAACTTGAAAGCTTTTTGGTCGAATACTTGAAGAATGCAAGTTTGTATATAAAACTTGCTAGAGCTTTCCAAACTGATCGAGAAGCATATTTATAGTCTTGGGTTCCAACGATCATGATTTAAATATTATCTTATATCTTCAAATTATTTATGTTGCATTGTTTGTATTTGTCACATCATCATTCTCTATTGCAATAGCATATTCTAAGTAAGCGGAGGTAGTTGTAGAGTGTCAGTGTACGAAAGACTTTATCTTCTGAGATAAACTGACTGAATATTCCAAGAATGTTGGTAGTTAGTCTTTGCAAGCTTCAGCTGACTGATGAGAGCAATTTAGTGGAAAAAAAGGTAGACTGACTACAAATCTGAGAATAGTTCCGTAATATGAGTAATTTGGCAACTCGATTAGTTGACTGACGAGAGTAGTTGAGTAACTTGGGTATTTTGGCAACTCGAGCAGTTGACTGACGAGAGCAATTGGGTGCAGCCACCCTCTTGACTAGTTAGTCTGGTTAAGTAAACTGTTTGATTAAGTATTAGCTTTGATGCGAGAGCAGTTTACTCTAACCAATTTAGTTCAGTGATGTGTTTTGACTTAATTATTGCGAGAACATAGATACTTAAAATCTCCAAATATATATTTCAATCTTATTTATCTATAGCTTTGAATCTTTAAATTGTAACCTTTAAGCAAGAGTTCTCAGTTATGAATGAAATAATTTTGAGTTATTCTCAGAACTCATTTTTGTCTCTATTTTCTTCTCTCTCTCTTTTTTCATTAAATCTATAACATGTTTCTTTTGAAGAGCACAACTCGTTATAAAATATGTCTAATGATATATCAGTTGATGCTCCCGGTGTACCACAAATATATTATAATTTTTTCTTGTTGATGCTCCTGAAGTGGCACAAGACAATTTTATATTTATACGTACTAAGCAAAATCCAAGATCTACCAATATTCTTGAAGAATACACATTTGGAAATTGGTAATATAATCACATCTATTATTTATTATCTAATAAATTTCTATATTCCATTAGAGCTAGAATTTAAATATCTAGATCGATCTATAAATATTTTTAAAAAACTAATGATATAAAGATTTCAATTTTTTGAAAAATATTAATTTTAGAGCTACAAACATTCCCGGAAAAATATTTATTATATATATATATATAATATTTTTGAAAAATATTGATTAAGATTTGTATCGATAAATGATATATTTTAAATTTGTCAATATCTTGAAAATTATTGATTTTAAATATTTCAGACAATATGATATTTATCAAAATCCTTAAAATTATTGATATACTATATACTATTTGTTAATATTCTTGAAAAATATTAAAATAAATTTTCGAACACTATTGATCTTAGATATTCTCGAAGAAGATTGACTTAATGTGAATTAGAAATATATTTATATGTTGTTTTATCGAAGAGTTCATATTATAATAAATATTATATTTGTATATTCATTTACGCTCCTGAAGTAATATATATTTATATATTCAATTATGTTCCAGAAGTAGTATAATTCATAATATTCATACCAATATGAGATCTATCAATTTTCATGAATAATATTAATTTCATATAAATAGTCTATCAATATTTATGAAAAAAATTGATGTTAATTTTATCAACAATCGTGAAAATATCGATAAATATCTATCTAAATTTATGTAAATATTGATATAAAATCTAAATATTTATCAATATTTTTTAAGAATATTAAATCTGAAGATTTATCAATATTTCTATAAACTATTGATACAAGATCTAAGTATATATACATATATATATATATATATATATATCAAATTTTATGAAAAATATTGTTAGGGTGCAATAATTTTCCATACGAGCGATCGATCCATGTCTCTTAGGATGCTGTACGGTTTAAAATATTTAAATTGCACCATTACCACCAGCTATAGATTTTGGTAACGCGAAAAATGCTCGGTCCTAAAATATTGATGCAAAAAGAGGATTGCATTAATATCCTCAAAAATATTGATTTAAAACTTATCAATATTCTTGAAGAATATTGATCAATGATTTAAATTTTGTTAATATTCTCGAAGAGTATTAAAATTAGTACTCTTGACAAATTTATCAATATTCTTGCAGATGAGATCAAAATTTTGTTAATATTTCTTGACAAACATTGATTTACTTAAAGATCATATATTTGCTGTTAGTGCTTTTGGAAACCCAATATTCATGATAAATATTGATTCATTTGAATTAGAAATACGTATTTGTTGAATTATGATAATTATACACCACAAGAATTTTAATAGAATATATCTGACCGTGTCTTCCTTATTTTTATTCTTTTGAGTAAGTATTGTAATGTAATTTGTTCCCTTCTCTCACGTGTCATTTAATGAATTTCAATTGGTTATGACTATCAAATTTATTTGATAAACCGTCCGTGTGTTATATCTTTGCTCCCATCTGTATTTGTGGGGAAACTAATCTCTACAAGTAAAGGGACGTATATTGGAAGATTGACATCGCTCGAGAAAAGATGTGTGCGTCGAGATTTATAAAGAATGATCTATTTATTTTCAATTTAGATTATTTCAAAAACATCAGTAAATAAAGAGCGATTAATATTGAAAATTTCCTAATTGATGTGATCCATTTAGAGATGTAAATGAGCCGAGTCGAGCGGAATAGTATCAGGCTTGGGCTCAGCTCGTTTGACAGAAATAAGGGCTCGAGCTCGGCTCGAGCTCGATCCGAGCTTTTATCATAAGGCTCGGGCTCGGCTCGTTTAATATATATAAAAGCTCGGGTTCGGCTCGAGCTCGGCTCGGACATGGTTCGTTTATCATATTAAACGAGTCTGGATCGAGTTCGGCTCGTTAAGCAGGCTCGTTAGAGAGCTCGTTTTTTGGCTCATTAGTGAGCTCGTTTTCGGGCTCGTTAAACAAGGCTCGTTAAGGAAGCTCAGGATCGTTAAGGAAGCTCGTTAAGCAGGCTTGTTAGCGAGCTCACTTTCAGGCTCGTTTTCTCGCTCGTCAGACATATAACAGAGCTCGAGTTTATTTTTATTCAATTATAATTTTTGATCAAATTGACTATAACTTGATTTATAAGCTTATCATTATCTAAAATTTCAACCTCCAACACACCCCAATTCAAAAAATGTACCAATTTTATTTATCAAAGTTTTCGATATATCTTTATGAATTTACAACATCATTACTAACTGCTCAAGTCATAATATATCTTGAAATCTCCGAATTTATTATAGATCAAATTCTAGATGCAAATTTCAACCACAATCCTTCGACTGCTTTCAATTTGTACAAGTTCAATGTGCACTATCATATGCTATATTGTACACAATTATATCCATCATTCCAAAAATTTCACCACATGATAAAATAATTAATAAACTCAAAATTCAAGCTTCGTTATTCTTTATATCTTTCAAATAAAATCTGAAGCTCCCAACTAAAAATTTTAAACCCATGTTTCGAGCATTTACCCTTAAAAAAAATCACCACTGTCAATGCTTATTTCACAAGTATATAAAACTTTATTTTGTGACTTAATTATTATAATATATATTTTTTAGATTTAAAAAATGTATATTTATTTTAAAATATTTTTAAAAAACCACCACACTATTATTTTTTATAATGAGATATAAGCATTACTTTTGATAGGATCTGCCCGTATATGAAATATTTTATTTAATGATATTATATAAATTTATTAAAATGTTGTGCATATATACATATATCAAGTTAACAAGTTTTAACTCAATAAATTTAATTTAGATAATTTCACAACTTCTTTTAACTAATTTTTTTTAATATCATTCATCTATCACATATAGTTCTAATTCTCGTAAGATATTTTAAATAAAATTTTTATTTCGGTTATTTAAAAATGTATTGATTTAATTATTATTCATTAGTAATATTGAATATATAAATATTTTATTTATTGTGTTTTTAAGATAATTTTAATACAATGATTTTAAAGTTAAAATAAAAAAATACAAATTGTGGCTACATCCTATATATTGTAAATTCATCTTTATTTCAACAAATTATTATGTTCTAATCATGTCATTTTCATTAATATTAATATTTTTTATTTGTTGTTGTGAAAAATACTCGCAAGCGTACGAGTGTTAATTTTTAATATAGTAGTGAATAGAGTATCGTTCCCACGAGGAGTAATATGAAATTATCTAGTACTTGTAATTAAAATAGTCCTAATTTTTTTAGAAAATTAATGATCAGAAGGTTTGCAATAAATAAAAATAAGCAATGGATTTTTAGTAGAATGCACACAATTTTCCGAGAAATATCAATGAGAGAATAAATGGTCTAAAAGTTCAGATTGCACCTGGTTTCGACAACAACTACTCCTATTTAATTTATCTTCATGAATTCCATTCAATTAATAGCCAATGACACTTAATTATATTATTTTCCTCTCCCGAGCAACAAATAATGTGTATCAACTAAGATTCAATTCCAATATCACTATTAAAAATTTAGTCTTAGTGATATGTGAAAAACGATGTTCTTCCTAAGGCTCCATTAATGATATATACTCTCCCGAGTTATATAAACAATTAACAGTGTAATTTCTATTGGTCCTATTAAAAATCCCCTCTCCCGAGTGCCGGATTTCAGATAAATATAACAAATCAATTATTGATCAAGTAATTGAAAAGACAATCAATTCTAGAAAAATAATTAATCTACTAGAATTCAATCCAAAAATATCAAAAACTCATAGAAGAGTCTACACCAGGTTCCATAGTCCCTCTAGACTCTAAAAATTTAGTTCATAATCAAAATATTGCAAAAACAATTCATGTTCATGAAACTAGACATCAAATCAAAGTTTAATGACAAAAGATAAAGAAAACAAATCCAAAGATGCGATGCCGTGTCCGGATAACGCGATCTTCTTCCTTGTTCCAGATTTTCTCTTCAAGTTTGCGCAGATTTTTTTCTTCAAATTTCTGTCTCGATCGTGCGTGTGATTCTCCTTTGATGTGCGGCGGCTTCCCCCTCAATTGTATGCAAAAGAATCCCTTTTATGTGTGCTTCAAATCCAATAAATAAAAGCCCACGAAAGTCCAAAGGTTTCCTTCCCGAAAAAACCAAAAAATTAACTTTCGTGATGGCGCGCCCGCGCCTGAAGAGAGGGGTGCCCGAGCATGTGATTATGTCTCCTGGATGCTCAAAATTTCTCATCAGGCGCTCCCGCGCATACCTCTCGGGTTAGAAAATCTGCATCGCGCGACAATGTTCAAAGAATAATATCTCACATTCTAACCGTCGGATTGAGCTGAAATTTTGAAAGCAGCTTCAAAATATCCTAAACTTTATTAAGAACGATGGAGATTGGATTTTGATTCTTCAATAATTCCCAGTAAGTTTCTGAAGTTGATACTCCATAATGCATTATTCCGCTTCTTCTTGCTACTTTTGCACCAATCCTTGCAACTTAAAAAAACAATAACCAATACGCATAAAATCTACTCAATATAACACAAAATTCAAGCCAAATCATATATAAATTAAGTGAATAAATTTCACTTATCAAATTCACCCAAACTTAGACTTTTGCTAGTCCCGAGCAAAACAATAAGGAGTAATCTATCGGCCTCCGAATTTTTACATTCCAAGATTAAATACACATGTAGGCTAATTTTTTCAAGAGTTCTCGTGTGTGTGTGATTTCGCCAATCTCATCTACCCACCCAACTTTCGATAAAATCATGCAATCCGTTAGCTTCACAGATTCATTAATCCCGCCCTCAAGTTTCAAGAAACTCTCCACCAAGTTCAACTTCTAATTGCACAGATCAACATGACTTTTTCGGTTAACATTAGGCTCAAGTATAATCAGCAGGAGTTAAGCATCCATGTGTATATCAATGTAAACAAGGACTCAGGATTCAAAGAAAAGGGAATTGAATATTTTCAATTTGTGCAGGATGATGAGTAGCTAAATTTTTTTTATTTGCATTGCCAGACATTAGTCTTGAGTTTCTTCTACTCCTTACATCTCCATCTTTATGCCTTGTATTTGGACTAGAATTTCAATCCATTTTTTTCTTATTTTCAAGGCCTCCCCTCACCTTACTTTCTCCGCAATTACTTTTCTTTGAATTTTTTAGCTACTCAATTTGTTTTGATTTTTCATGATTTATATGACTAACAAATGAATAATGGCTAAAAAGGCTCAACGAATTCAAAAATGCCTAAATCACTTCTGTGCTCTTAAAAATCTACCTCAGTTTCAAGTAAAAATCACAAGAGTTAAGAATCAAATCCTCTAATCCACATCACAAATCCACATAATTTTTCTAATTAATGCTAGGAGTATCGAAAATCATGGCATCCGTGCATGTAAGTGAGAACTCAAGATTAAATATCGCTAACATGAACTTTTCAGCAGAAAAAATTATTTTCATCATAGGCCAACACAAAAATACACATCACTTTTAACTCAAACCACTCAACAAAATTTTCAAATTTTCACACACCCCCAAACTTAAATTATGCATTGTCCTCAATATATAGTAGTAAATCAAAACAAGGACACATACCTTGGGCACCGAGCGTCAGTACTCGGAACCATATTAATCACTTCAAAGCTCTTTATGCAGGGGTGGCGTCTAAACATTCACCGCTTCAATGTTTTTACCTACACAACTCAAAATTATTATTGATGTCTAGTCTCAACATGCACAAAAGATAAAAAAAAAATAAAAATAAAAATAAAAACAAATCAAAATAAAGAAAATAACAAAAATAGCTTGGGTTGCCTTCCAAGAAGCGCTTAGTTTATAGTCTATAGCCCGAGCTACCCTTGTCATCTCAGACTAGCTCCTGCCCCACCTGTCATCATGCACATATACAAAACAAGACAACAGCCGGATAAACTCCGATGTGAATATGATTCCCAATATAAAAGATATATACATGCGTTGAAATATAAACATGTCAACTCTATCCCTTTCAATTCAAAGATAGAATAATATAACGCATATATCAATTCAAAACATATCAATCAAGACTTCAAATCAAAAGATTTATATAGCGCGCTAACAAGAATTGATTCATCTCAAATCATTGCCATCAAGATTCGTATCCGATCTTGACAAGGATATCCATCTATCATCGTCTCATCAGACTCGAAAATAAGGTCCATCTGACCTTGGCATTAGAATCAATTCAATATCAAATCATATCATATCGTAAGCAATAAAGATTCACTACCTGTGATGGATCGACAATAACATAAGTTCTACCTCAAGAACAAGTACATAAACAAGTATGTGATTTGTTCGGGATAACTCAAGATGCATCATTCTCGAGTATCGAATCCCTGACTCTCGATGTCATCTTATACCTTTCGTTTTGTTGAATCATAGTTGTTTCAAATCTGAACAATCTACATCAAAGAATAACAATCAAACTTGCTCAAGTTCATCATCTCATCTTCAAGGTAGCACAACTTCAACCTTGAGCTATTCAATCTCGTTTCTCAAACGATAAAGTATCGAGTCCGAATCTCTTCTTTACAATCTGAAATATAGCATATCAAGCTATTTATATCAGCTACAAACTCACATAAAAATCTGCTTCATCACATCTCAAACTTCAAGGCAAAACTAGTTGCAACTTTGCTCAATTCATGGCCGATTCGAAATATAACTTCTCGAACTCGAAATATTCAAATTCAATCTGATATGAAGTGTAAATGTGCTGCATATATCAACAAAAAACTCATATATAACTCAGTTCAAACACTATAAACTCAAGAATGATCAAAGTCTTGAACCGACGACATAACAGTATAAAATTCGGCAACCGTAACTCATTTCTATCAACTCTATCCATCATATCTACTCATAAACATGTTATACCAGCAATATAACATCAAAAAACAGCTACATAAGTAGACAAAGGATAGAATAAAATTCTGAAACTTCATAACAAGTTCATACGACATCCGTTCTTCGATTCGGTTGCGATATAGATATCAATATAATCTCTTAAGCACATATTCAAGATCAGTTCTGATTTCTCCCCATATTCAGAATTTCGAAATCATATAAATCAAGATAATAATTACATCAAATCGAAGCTCTCGTCTCAAGGATCGCAACGCTCTTTTCGGAATTGAAATCGGATAACCGGATCACAAAATATCGGCGTTTGAAAGATCAAAAATGGCTTCAACCCCTTTATTTCTCTATATCTCGTTTCTTTCTGATAAGGTGAAGAATTCTGATGATTTCCATGCTTCTTACACGTTTTTAAGCCCACTTGCAAAGAAATTGCACTTTGGTCCCTCAACTTTGGCCTATTTGCAAACTAGTCCCCAGACAAGCGATTTAATTCAATTTCAATCTTAAATAATTTAAGAATATAAGAATTTAATTCAAAACTCTAAATATTCACAAATTAAATGATCTCGGATAGAAATTAAATAATTACGGACTTTATCGCATTTTAGTTATTAATTATTAAATCTCAAATTTCATAATTAATAACTTAATCTTTCAGGGCCTTACATTTCCTCCCCTCTAAGGAATGATTTCGTCCTCGAAATCACATTCGATTGGAATATCAAATTTGATAAACTAAATGATTATCCGAAGTAATTCTCACTTCAATCATCTATCTCAGATTTCTTCTTTCACCTCAATATCTCTTTACAGTTTATCTCTTCATTCTGTGTCTATCATCTTTTGTACTTTTGCTCAGTCAAGGATCTATCACATATTCGATGTAGCTCAGAATTATATCAGACTCTGTCTTGAATGATTAAAATACATAGGAAGAACATCACAACTGTTTCCTTCACTTAGACACATAGAACATATCTGATCATCTTGGATTAAAGTATGATCAATTCTGTTACTATAACCCTTAACTCTGTCTAACATCGTAGACAATGTAATTCATTTTCGATGATGACATCTTTCTTCTACTCTACTGTTCTGAAGAGAACATATATCACGTTTATATTGTCATCTCTCTTTGTAACGCCTCGTTTTTATTTTAAATGAGTTTATTTGAGTTAATCGGAGATTACAGAGTTCACAAGCCGACTTGTTTTTGATCAGGGTCATTTTGAAAATTTTGGAAATTTCAAGGACTAAAACGCAATTATTGGATTTTATATAATATCTACACTTAGAATTGATTGAGAAGTCTTCCCCTTCCTTCCCCAAACCGAGAAGCACCATTGAAGACGCCTCCAAGCTTTTCCAAGCTTCCAGATTTCAGTCCGAGCTCGATCCGGCCGTTGGAATTTATTTCTGAAGGCAGATTATCGATCACTGCAGTGAGAGCTCTGTTATATCGTAAGTTTTTTTACGATCAGATACATTCTAATTTTTGGATGTTGTTAGAATCGTTTGAGATTCGAGTATGTTGTTCTTGACAGAGTTCTGATCGTTTATTATCTGTCGGTTTTGAATTAGAGCGACGTTCGGATTTGTTATGATTTTTGGAAGCCATTTTCGAAAATGTGGATTTTTAGATTGATGGGTTTGCTTTGTTATTGTTGTTTTGGGCATTGATATGAGTTGATATCGGTATTGAACTGCTGTCTGCGTTTCCGATTTGTTCAGTTTATAGCCGTTATGCCGTCGTTTGAGTTTTTGGAATTTCGAACCGTTTTGGGTTGTTGAACTTTTGTTGGTGGGTTGATCGTTGTTGTTGATCATCTCTTGTCTTCGTACAGATTCGTTGTAGTTTTTCGAGCCCTGTATTAGCAGCATTTGGTCGTCGAGTGATTGGACGAAGAACGGTAAAGAGATTTTCTTTGAGCCGTTGATTGTTGTTTAGGTTGTATAGTTGTTGATACAATATTTTGTTGTAGCTTTTCCAGAGTGGAAACTACTGCATTGAAAGGTAAAAGCAGTCATCGTAGCGGGATAGCATACTCGGGACAGTTGGTTCTCGAGTTTCCCTTTCAAATCACATATTGCATCTACACTTGTTCTAGCATGAGGAACTTGTGTCTTGTTGATTGATTTTGCTTTTGACTATCTGGATTATGTTTTATGTTTCTGTTATGCATTCATCTTGAGCCTACGTTGATTTCAGCGGGCAGAACCGCCCTTTTTGTTTGGACGTTTGGGTACTATGATTGAGTGGCTTAGGTCGTAGTCGTATCGCCTAGTGCTAGCATACTCATTATGGTTGCTCAAAGTCTAGAGGAGTGAGATATGTGGCACCACCTCGATTGGGAGAGTCGGTGAGTCGTCACATGATCTCATCCTCGGGATCCCAAAAGCACAGCAGTAATCCCTCGTTTATTAGCTTTGATATCTCGTTTTAAAGACATGCATTTCATTATGTTGTTATTGATTTCGTTGATGTCTTGAAAGCATGTGTATTGTTGTATTACTTGTTATGTTGTTTTTACTGGGAATATCATTCTCACCGGTTTATCCGGCTGTTGCTTTGTTTTGTATGTGTACTTGGCAACAGGTGGGGCAGGAACAAGTCAAAATAGGCATGGTTAGCTTCGAGGGCAATAAGTAGAAGTGGGACTCGGTTTAGAAGTCGAATCAGCATGCCAATCTAGTTTATGTTTCATAGCATGTTTAGTTTCGAACTCGTTTTTTTGTCGTATCAAATATGCTAGTATCGTGGATTGCAGGTGGTTGTCATATGTATTATGAACCATGTATGTTTGAATGTTGTTTTGGGCATGAATACTTGATGAAAAATGGATTGGATTCATTTTGTAAAGTTGAAAGAAATGCTGGTTTATTTTTGACACAGAACTGGTCTCGCTCGAGCGGCAGTTGATGCTCGCTCGAGCGAGCATTCTTTAGTGTGCGAGCCAGAGCGTTGCTCGCTCGAGCGAGGGTGCCTTTCCGCTCGAGCGAGCTTTTTATTGATTGTCGGACAGAAACTTTCTCGCTCGAGTGAGCGTGCCTTGCCGCTCGAGCGAGGCCTTTTAAAAAAAAATAAAAATATTTATTTGTGTTTGTTGCTTTACTTTCAAGTCTTGGATCTTGTATGCTTATTGTTGTTCAATCCTAGTTTAGTAGATGTTTAGAACTGAGGTCTCACATTAAGTGGTATCAGAGCGTTAAGATTCTTGGTTGAACTAGAGTGAGCGGGGTAGATCGAGTCTGTGTGTATTGGCTCCTCGCATGTGTTTGAATTATTTAACTGTATACTTAATTCCATGCGAGCATGTTTATTGTTGAGAGTTATTGAATTACATGGTTTTGCGATTTAATTTATAAAGCATGATCTACTTGAGATATAACTGTTTCTGTTATCGACTGGTATCCGGTTTACCAAGCGGTTGTAAGGGCACTGATTGTAGTGATTGAGATATCTTGTGTCCTAACCTTTGATTATCAGATGGATCCTCGTCGAGTGATAAATAGAAACACATCGCCAGTTATTCCTACAACTGAGCAAGCTAGTACTGAAACGGTTGAGATGGATGCTACAGTGACGCCAATGGAAACCTTGCTGAAGAGGTTTCAGTCATTCAATCCGCCGTTGTTGATGGGCTCAGAAAATCCAGTTGACTGCGAGAGTTGGTTGGATGATATTGATCAGTTGTTCGATTCCATTGACTACACTGATGACCGGTGTAGTGACCCTTACCTGGATCACCTACTAAACAGAACTTAGGCATGCAATTAACTTAATTAAACAGATAGCAGAATAAACTTCGGAAACATTAGAAATACTACAATCCCAAGGCAAGGAATCTGTAAAAATCCAATTAGATTATACAACCATATCGAAAAGCTGTATCAATCCGATAACAACAGAAATAAAAACCTAAGCGAAGCTCCAGCTGACCAACCGCTGCCTAGCCCCTCCTGGAACCACCCGCCTCATCCAATCGCAAACCTGTCCCATGGAATAGGGTGTCCAGAAACACAATGTACGAGACGTGAGCATAAAACGCTCAGTACGAGAGTATGATTATACATGCATGCAAAGTGAACTCCCTATAACTCGAGGTCAAAGATCAGATAACAGAGACAGACCGGGCCCTGTTATGTAGCACGATGTGCCGTCGCTGCAGGAGGTGGCTCTCATACCAATATAATAGTGGATATGCCGGACCCAAATCGATGGAAGCCCATCCACTAACAGGATAGGGTACAACCCTACTAATATACATCTCAAAGGAGATAGCTCAATATGCAGATGAATGCAGCATAAATCAATGACATATAAATCATGCAGTCACATAATACATGCATACTTAGTCAAGATATCTCGAACAGTACTATCGTACCTAACACCGAAGTCTGAACTAAGCTGGAAGAAGACAACCCCTAGCTGACTTAGGTCCAAGTCCCGACCCGACCTGGTCTCAAGACTGACCCGACCTGACCTTTCCCTTCAAGCCTGACCTGAACTGCTCCTGGTCAAGCCCGACCTGAACTGCTCCTGGTCAAGCCCCGAGCTACTTCTTCCCGAACTCCTGAGCTACTCTTTCCCGAGCTCCCGAGCTACTCTTTGATCCGAGTAAAACTAAGAAGTGAGATGAAATGGTGTCCAAATGACCGAACTCTCAACTCCTATTTATAGAGGATGAGCAGGGACAGGTGTCAATCGAGTGCATGACACCTAGCAGGACACTAATCGTGTTTTAGTTCCAGCCACGTGTCCATTCCCGACCTGAATACCATGTGTTCTTCCCATGACCGAACACTATCCTGGCTTTGCACATCACTTTCTTGAGCACCCTAAGCCCCGACCCGAGCTAGGCACAAACACATTCCCGAGCCCTAGCTCCAAGCCCGAGCTCTAGCTCAATGCCCGAGCTCTTGCTCAATGCCCGAGCTATTGTTGAACAACCATGACCGACCCGAGCTACTCATGTCATGTGTTCTTGATCTTAACTTGTGCTCTTGTTAATAAAATATAATTAACCAATTAATCTTGTAAATTGGAACTGGGCTACTACCTTCTCCCCCACTTAAGATATTTCGTCCTCGAAATAAGATCTTAAGTACTGAATGTAAAACAAGATACAAACGTTCCTTTATTCAAACTGAAAATTTTACAAGATAAAACTGAATACAATAGAATCAAAACAACTCAGGATGTTCTGAACGCATCCTGCTCTCAAGCTCCCAAGTGGCTTCTTCAGTGCCTCGACGCTGCCACTGAACTAAAACCAAAGGAATGACTTTATTACGCAATACCTTATCCTTATGATCCAGGATACGAATAGGTCTCTCCACGTAAGTCAAATCGGTATCCACCTGAACCTCAGACGGTTGCAAAATATGAGACTGATCCACCACATACCGTCGCAACAAAGATACATGGAACACGTCGTGGATACTAGACAGATATGGTGGCAAGGCTAGACGATAAGCCAAATCGCCAATGCTCTCCAAAATCTCAAACAGATCGATAAATCTGGGAGACAACTTGCCCTTAAGGTCAAATCTAAGAATTCTGCGGAAAGGTGACACTCTCAGAAATACTTTCTCCCCAACATCGAACTGCAAAGGCCTACGCTTGGTATTAGCATAGCTGGCCTGACAATCCTGTGCAGTCTTAATCCGTTTCTTGATCTGATCAACAACATCCGCTGCCTGTTGGACTAACTCTGATCCCTCAGCCTGTCTCTCCCCCACTTCTTCCCAGAAGAGTGGAGTACGAAAACGTCGCCCGTACAACGCCTCAAAAGGTGCTATACCAATACTAGTATGATAGATGTTGTTGTATGCGAACTCAATCAAAGGCAAATGATCTTGCCAGGCTGAACCAAAGTCCATAGTGCACGCTCGAAGCATATCCTACAAAGTACGGATAGTGCGCTCTGACTGACCATCTGTCTCCAGGTGATAAGCAGTACTCAAACTGAGAGTAGTACTCATCGCATTCTGAACACTCCCCGAGAACCTAGAAGTAAACCTGGGGTCTCGATCACTGACAATGCTCACAGGCACTTCATGAAGTCGAACGATCACCTGAATGTACAACCGCGCCATACGATCCACAGAATACTCTCGGCTATAGGCAATGAAATGTGCTGACTTGGTGAGTCGGTCTACCACCACCCAGATAGCATCACAGTTCCTCGAGGTCATTGGCAAATGGGTCACAAAATCCATCGTGATCAACTCCCATTTTCACTCAGGAGGCAGACTGTAAAGCAAACCTCCAGGTCGTCGGTGTTCTGCCTTGACCTGCTGACAAACCAAGCATCTCGAAACATACTGATACACACTGCGTTTCATTCATTTCTACCAAAAACGAGTACGTAGATCCTTGTACATCTTGTTGCTCCCTGGATGAATACTCAACTTAGTGCGATGCGCCTGAGACAAAATATTATCTCGCAACTCTTCATCCTGCGGAATCACAAGCCTACCAGACAAACACAGAAAACCATCTGACTGATAGTGAAATCCAGACGTACTACCCTCGTTGGCTAGGCGAGCCAAACGTTGGGTCTTCGAATCAGACATATGAGCATCTCGAATTCGCGAATACAAAGCTGACTCAGATAAAATTGCAAACATCTTGATACACTGCATACCTTTCTTGTGCTTGAAGGTATACCCTGAAGAACAACAATCCTCGATCGCACTAGACATCGAACAAGTCTGCAGTGCGGAAAGACGCACCTTGCGACTCAAGGCATCAGCAGTGAGATTAGCAGCTCCCGGATGATACTTAATCTCGCAATCATAGTATTTAAGCAAGTCCATCCAACGTCTCTACCTCATGTTCAACTCTGCCTGAGTGAACAAATACTTGAGACTCTTGTGGCCGGTGAAGATCTCAAATTTCTCGCCATACAGATAATGACGCCAGATCTTCAAAGCAAACACAATCGCTGCCAACTCCAAATCATGAACCGGATAATTATCCTCATGAAGCTTCAGCTGTCTAGAAGCGTATGCGATCACATGCCCATTCTGAGACAGGACACAACCTAACCCCTGAAGAGAAGCATCAGTGTACACCACATACCCTCCAGATCCTGACGACAATGCCAACAACGGCGCAGAAGTCAACCATTGTCGAAGCTCATAGAAGTTCTCCTCGCACTCGGAGGACCACTCGAAATCCACACCCTTGCGAGTAAGCTGCGTCAAAGGTCGAGCTAACTGAGAGAAATTCAGAATGAAACAACGATAATACCCTGGTACACCCTGAAAACTACGGATCTCAGCAACTGTCGTCGGACGTGACCAATTAAGCACAACCTCAATCTTGCTCGGATCGACATAAATCCCTTCCCTGGATATGATATGGCCAAGAAAAACCACTCGATCCATCCAGAATTCGCACTTACTCAACTTGGCATACAACTGCTCATCCCGAAGAGTCTGCAGTACCACCCGTAAGTGAGAAACATGCTCGTCCTCATTACGCGAATACACTTGAATGTCGTCAATGAAGACCACGACAAACTTATCCAAGTACTCCTTGAAGACACGATTCATCAGATCCATAAATATAGCCGGCGCATTAGTCAAACCAAATGGCATCACTAGAAACTCGCAATGCCCATAGCGAGTACGGAATGCGGTCTTGGCTACGTCCTGATCTCGGACTCTCATCTGATGATACCAAGATCTCAAGTCAATCTTGGAGTAGACTGAAGTACCCTGCAACTGATCAAACAAGTCATCGATACGAGGCAAAGGATACTTGTTCTTCACAGTAACTCGGTTCAACTGACGATAGTCAATGCACAGCCGCATCGACCCATCCTTCTTCTTCACGAAGAGAACAGGAGCTCCCCAAGGAGATATACTAGGACGAATGTACCCCTTGTCCAAAAGATCCTGTAGCTGATTCTTCAACTCACGCATCTCTGATGGAGCCAGACGATATGGTGCTCGAGAAATAGGCAAAGTACCTGGCATCAACTCTATGCCAAACTCGACTTCCCTAACAGGAGGTAAACCCGGAATCTCATCTGGAAATACATATGGAAATTCATTCACGACCGGAATGCTCTCTATCCCTACGCTTTCAGTGGACAAATCAACTGCATAGATGAGGTAACCTTCCCCGCCAGACTCTAGAGCTCGATAGGTTCTCAAAGTAGATACCAAAGGCATCGGGGGTCGCGCTCCCTCACCATAGAAAAACCAGCTATCACTCCCCTTTGGATGAAAGCGTACTAATCTCTGATAGCGGTCCACTGAAGCTCGATAGGTAGTCAACATATCTATTCCCAGAATGCAATCAAAGTCGTCCATCGCAAGAACCATGAGATTCACAATCAGAATGTTACCCTCGAATTCTAAAGGGCAACCCATCACTAGACGCTTGACCAAAGCAGACTGACCTGTCGGAGTAGTAATAGAAAGTACTACGTCTAGTGCAATGTAAGGTAACTTATGCCTCTTAACAAAATGTGTAGAAATAAAGGAATGAGATGCACCAGTGCCAATGAGTACAAGAGCAGGTAAACCATGTAACAGAAATGTACCTGCAATGACCTTCTCATTCTCCTCCATGGCCTGGTCGTGCCTCAAGGAAAACACCTGGCTAGAAGCCCGCGGCCTCAAGTGAGAACTCCCAGCAGGCTGTCCCTGCGACCTCCGCTGAACGGTGGCCTGAGAACCTGATCCAGAACCAGAATTGCCTCCCCCAGATAGTGGACAATCTCTCCGGAGATGACCCACCTCTCCACAATGAAAACAAGCTCCAGAAACTCTACGACACTTGTCTGACGGATGGTTCTTCCCACAATGATCACACTTCTCCTTCTTCCCAAAACGGATAACACCAGCGGAACCAGAGGAAGAAGAAGTAGATCCAAGCTTCTTGAAAGACTGAGCATGGGGACCCAAAGAACTAGCAGGCCTGGACTGAGAGAAAGACCGGTTTCTCCGAATGCTGTCCTCTTCCTGATGACAACGGCTCACCAATCCCTTGTAGAACATGTCATCTCCAACCGCCACACGGTCATGAATCTCAGGGTTGAGACCCTGAAGGAACAGGTTATACTTCATCTCCGAGATGTTAGCAATCTCGGGGCAATAGGATAGAAGATCAAAGAACTTCTGCTGGTACTCGTCAATAGACATGGCACCCTGTCGCAGACTCAGTAATTCACCTGCCTTCGCCTAACGGAGTGCAGGAAGAAAATACAGCTTCTGAAAAGCTGTGCGGAACTCAGCCCAAGTAGCAACCCCTCTCGTCGTGATGAACGGTGCAGAAGTGAACCTCCACCACTTTCGGGCTCGCCCTTCTAGAAGATATCGCAGAGTCTCCATCTTCTGCTCCTCAGTGCAACGGAACATCTGAAAAGTCATCTCCATGCGGTCTAACCAGTTCTCCGCATCCTCCGGAGACTCACCTCCAACCAAGGGCTTAGGACCCATCGGAAGAAATCGGCGTACGCTAAAACGCTGATCATCATGGCGACGATGATGGTGCTCACGACGACGCTCTCGGTCATCGTCTCCCCAGCGTCCACCTACACTGCCATGGATGCTCTGATCGTCATGATCTGCCATCTACGCAAATTACCTCACGGTTATCTTATGCAGAATCTAAATCCCAAGAAAACTATGCATACTCTGATACCATAAATGTAGTGACCCTTACCCGGATCACCTACTAAACAGAACTTAGGCATGCAATTAACTTAATTAAATAGATATCAGAATAAACTTCGGAAACATTACAAATACTACAATCCCAAGGCAAGGAATCTATAAAAATCCAATTAGATTATACAACCATATCGAAAAGCTGTATCAATCCGATAACAACAGAAATAAAAACCTAAGCAAAGCTCCAGCGGACCAACCGCTGACTAGCCCCTCCTGGAACCACCCGCCTCGTCCGATCGCAAACCTGTCCCATGGAATAGGGTGTCCAGAAACACAATGTACGAGACGTGAGCATAAAACGCTCAGTACGAGAGTATGAGTATACATGCATGCAAAGTGAACTCACTATAACTCGAGGTCAAAGATCAGATAACAGAGACAGACCGGGCTCTATTATGTAGCACGATGTGCCGTCACTACAGGAGGTGGCTCCCATACCAATATACCAGTGGATATGTCGGACCCAAATCGATGGAAGTCTATCCACTAACAGGATAGGGTACAACCCTACTAATATACATCTCAAAGGAGATAGCTCAATATGCAGATGAATGCAGCATAAATCAATGACATATATATCATGCAGTCACATAATACATGCATACTCATTCAGGATATCTCGAACAGTACTATCGTACCTAACACCGAAGTCTGAACTAAGCTGGAAGAAGACAACCCCTAGCTGCCTTACGTCCAAGTCCCGACCTGACCTGGTCTCAAGACTGACCCGACCTGACCTTTCCCTTCAAGCCTGACCTGAACTGCTCCTGGTCAAGCCCGACCTGAACTGCTCCTGGTCAAGCCCCGAGCTACTTCTTCCCGAACTCCCGAGCTACTCTTTCCCGAGCTCCCGAGCTACTCTTTGATCCGAGTAAAACTAAGAAGTGAGATGAAATGGTGTACAAATGACCGAACTCTCAACTCCTATTTATAGAGGATGAGCTGGGACAAGTTTCAATCGAGTGCATGACACCTAGCAGGACACTAATCATGTTTTAGCTCCAGCCACGTGTCCATTTCTGACCTGAATACCATGTGTTCTTCCCATGACCGAACACTAACCTGGCCTTGCACATCACTTTCTTGAGCACCCTAAGCCCCGACCCGAGCTAAGCACAAACACATTCTCGAGCCCTAGCTCCAAGCCCGAGCTCTAGCTCAATGCCCGAGCTATTGTTGAACAACCATGACCGACCCGAGCTACTCATGACCAACCCGAGCTAATCATTTCATGTGTTCTTGATCTTAACTTGTGCTCTTGTTAATATAATATAATTAACCAATTAATCTTGTAAATTGGAACTGGGCTACTACAATCGCCGAATTAGGTTAGTCATTCATCAGCTTCGTGGGGTTGCTAAGAGCTGGTGGATCATGCCGAAGAAAGCAATGGAGAGTAGAGGTACGGAAGTTACTTGGACTCTTTTTAAATCTGAGTTTTATAAGCGGTTTTTTCTTATCTCGTATCGCAAAGATAAGGGAGCATAGTTTGCCAATCTGAGGCAAGGGAATCTGAACATTGAAGATTACGTGGCTAAGTTTGATAGTCTGTTGCGTTTTGCACCGCTAATTTCCAGAGATGAGGAAGCAAAGGCCGATCAGTTCATCAATGGTTTGAACCCCGACGTCTTCACGTTGGTAAACAACAATAGGCCTAACAACTTTGCGGATGCCATGAATCACGCAAAGGGAGCAGAAGCAGTCTTGTGGAGGCAAAGAGGTAACCAGGTAGCACCTCAGCAGCAGAGGCAGTATCAGAATCAACCATCTCAGTATCAAAATCCACCACCTCAGCATCAGAACCAGCAGTAGAGATATAAAGGTGAAAGCAGTGGGGGAAACAGAAAGGATCAGTATAAAGCAAGAGGTAAACAGTTCAAGAGGCAGGGGAACAGTTCTTCTAGTTCCAGTGGTTCCAAATAGTTCGGTTCAGGACAGAGTTTTGGATCATCATCCTTGTATTGCAGCAAGTGTGGAGGTAGACACTGAAAGAGTGGGTGCCCGGTGAGCCAACTTGTGGCTAAGGGCTTTTATGACTCTATGTATAAACAATATTTTGTTTAATATAATTTACACTTTTATAATGGCATTTACTTTATATTTTATCATATTATTATGTTGTGACATACTATAAGATGTTTAGATGAAGACCTTGAATATACTATAGTGTATGTAAGATGTGGTAGCACATGGGGATGGCTATCATGAAACACATCTTATAGTCACTGTATATTCTAAACAGTTCCTAGTCGATTGAGCCATCCGTTAATAAGGATAAGGATCGCTCGAGATTGAGACTAGCATTTGCGATGTCGAGTACCACGTTTCATTGGTATGGAACATAGAGATGTTCAAAGCATGCAAATGGATATTCATATGATGAATGATCGAACTACCCTATCCGGACTTTCCAAGTGGTTATCACTTATCGAGTGGATAAAGTCCGCGGTTTTGGTTGTACACCATTAGTCCTTACTACTTGAAACATCATTGAGACTCTATATGCTAGTGCTGTACTTTGACTCGTTTACCGACTCTATTGGGGTCATCAGGTGTCGGGATTGGGTACAGTTATGACATATATAGGAGTCGATGCTTTGTTGTCAAGGATTCACCACATACTTGCAAGTGTGGATATCCTATGCGATATGAGGAGATATTAGTATGACGAATCTCTGGCCAGAGTACATGATGTGTTTTAGGTTACTCGGTGTTCCTAGTAACACATGCGATGTCACTATTTGATCTTCAAGATGCATTGCATAGTTATCGAATCTCGAACGACTCTCGATTTACCAATAGTTGTTGATTCAATCGGGATATATGGATGAAGAGACCGTACTTTACGCTAACCAAAATCTATTGGTTCTTGCAGGCACTATCAGTGATACATAGGGAATCATGGGGCGATGTTGCTTGGCGCTCTTACCATGAATCGATGGGCAAGTCGGAAATTGTTGTTCCGAGTCACAAGGAGTTGTGAGCCCACGGCTAGCTGTATCCTTGAACCATTGAGGGTCACACAAGTAATGGATTTTTAATCCCCGTTGAGATAATTAAATTTAAAGAGTTAAATTTAGTGAATAAAGAAGTGAGACTTCTTATTTAAGAGTAGAGGGATTAAGATTTCCTAAAATGACATAGTGATGGACATTTTTGAAAATCACTGAATTCGGATTCAGAAAATTTATCTTGACTTTAAAATATGCAGAAATGGTTTTTGTGCACATTGGTGAAATTGGTTTATCAATCTGAGTCACGATGAATTTTATATTAATTTCTGAACATGCGGGCTTTGCTTGTCAGGCTTGAACTTATGACTAATGGGCCCTAAGATGTTAGCAGCCCACATTATAAATAAGTTATTGCAGTGCAGAAATTACACAACACAGGTCAAAAATTTCGAAACCCTAGAGAGTATTCTCTCAAGTGATTCGGCCGACCCCCTCCCCCTCTCTCAGTGTTCGAAAATTCAGTCTGTGAAATTTTGAATTTGCAGACTGATTTAACAGATCATATCTGTTCTATCTCATCGTAGAAACTTCTGATAGACTTTCTAGTGCAGTCTATCAGAGGGATTAAATTTCTGTTCGTGGACCTGATTGAAGAATTGTTCATTCATCAGTTTCTGGGATATACAACAAGAGCAGAATAATCTGTTAGTGTCCATAATCTCGCTTCGAGATTTTAAGGTAAAATTTATATTGTTTAAATTTTATGTTATCAATTTTAATAGTAGGAATTTGATACCCATATGGAATCGTTCCATATAAAATTTTAAAACTTTCGCTGCACCGGGTATCACTTTCTTTTTCGATCCGGAGAACGACCGTGTTCCAACAGTGGTATCAAAGCCAGGTTGTTCTCGGATTTTACGATTAAAATATTGTTCAATTGTACAAGCCTCGATTTTTTAGAAAAATAAAACAAAAAAAAAATTAATTTTCCGGGGGGACTGCCCGCTGCCCTGCGCGCAGAGTGTCTGCGCGCAACTGGGCCGCGGATGCGGCCCAGCATCCCAGCGCACAGCTGGGCCGCGCACAGCGGCCCAGCGAAGGGCTGGGCCCTCGGCCCGATTGTCGGGGACTGCCCGGGATCGTCCCGGGCAGCCCAGAAAAAATAAAATTTTAATTTTTTTTTTGAAATTTTGAATTTCATCCCGTTAATTGTTATCGGGCCCAGTTTTTGGATCGATTAAAAATTATTTCAGTTGGTCCACGAGGCAATGGGTCAAAATTGTTTGAGCCCAAAATTTTTAAGAAAATTAATTTTTGGATAAATTTTGAATATTGGAAATTTATAAATTTAATCCAATAAATTAAATCTTTAATTATTAATTTTAGTACAATTGATAATAAAATATGATTTTATGTATAAAATTGGATTTTGTATGTAAAATATGATTTTATGGATAAACTAGATAAAATATGATTTTATATATAAAATAAGATTTTATGTATGAATATGATTTTATCTATTTAAATTTTATTGCCATTGCATGTTATCCAATGAATTAATTTGGAATTAAAATTATTGGATAAGGATGATCGATTGCCATGACCAATATTATAGGTGTATGTTAGGTTGTTTACATTTGGTTTTATTATTGTTGTTGTGTTTTATTAATGGGCCTGGTTTATGGCCCAATATGAATTGTCATATATCATAAAAGTGAGCCTGGTTTATGGCCCGTTCCCACCCCTTAAATATGTATCCCCTGCTTGTCATCGAAATTTATTGTAAATTTTAGACTTAGTGAGAGATGAAGATTTGAAGACAAAGGTGGGCCCAGCAGACAATAAAGACCGAAGAAATGTAAATTGGAAGCTCAATGTAATAGAATTGCATTGCATACTTGCATATTACCTAGGATTGGACTTAGACTCGTGATTGGAAACCACGGGTCGATTAGTAATGGAATCAATCATCCTAAAATAATATATGATATTATTGTTGTATGCATGTTTAGACTAAATTGTATGAATCCCGCAAGCATACAAATTTTAAATGATGAGACAAATTTTCAAAATTAAAAATCCTTCATTTTAAATATGATTTAAAATTGATATCAAGATAAATAAAGGAAATTTAAATATTGTTTAAATGTTCCTACCTTCCATCAACGATCAATGTATGAGATGCTACCCGCGGATACGGTCCGGCTCATATTATTGGGGGGGCCCGTTCGTCGGAAAGCTGTACATTGGATCGACACATGTTGTAAGTTGGATGGAACTCCCAGGGGATTGGCTCATATTATTGGGGATCCACATGGCGACCGTCCATCACAACTTAATATTGATGGGTCATCTTGACGTGTCACAATAAACGACGTCATATTATTGGGCCCTTATTGGACATGAGGTAAAAACATGAAGGTTGCTTTGGAAGCAATTGGGCTCTACCATTTGAAAATTATGGTTGGCTGATATTATTCGGGACTATAGTTTGTCAATTGGACTCCATGTTCCCACTAAAGAAAATGTTTCTCGTTTTCACTAGAGGGTAGTGAAATCGTTAAAATAGTGGGAGTGAGATTCATAAAATAAATTTTGCCTTATTTTATGTCTTAGTAAATTAATTAAACAATCACTGATTATTGTCTGTTTCTTTTCAGTATTTCATTAAGATGAATTCGCGCAATCCACTATTCTCTATTCTTGAACAAAACAAACTGACTGGCGCAAACTATACGGAATGGTTCCGTAAGTTGAAGATTGTCTTGACCTCGGAGAAGATGTTCTACGTGTTAGAAAAATCTCCTCCGAAGGAAGCACTAGCTGATATAAGTTCGGAAGAGTTGGCCAAACTTGATAAATGGTGGGACCATGATATCAAGGCCAAATGCTATATGCAAGCTTCGATGTCTGATGAACTCCAGAGGCGATTTGAGGATACCGTGAATACTGCTGACATTCACGCACAACTCAAGGAACTTTTTGGGGCTCAATCGAGAGATGAAAGGTTCGCTACTGTAAAAGAGTTAATGACGTGTTGCATGCGTGAAGGAACTTCGGTCCGTGATCATGAGGTACACGTGATTTGGCTCATTCAGAAGTTGGTAACGCTTGAATTGGTATTGGAGCATGAACTCAATGTGGACTTATTACTTCTCTCTCTTCCTTCATCGTTTGACGGTTTTGTGGTGAATTTCAATATGAACAAGATAGAGGCCTCCCTTGAAGAGATGGTCAATATGCTTGTCACTTATGAAGCAACTTTAAAGAAGGATAAACCGGTTCTCTTGGTGGGCTCCTCTTCTTCTGCTAAGAAGAGGCCAAGTACAAAGGGTAAGAAACGTTCTGCCCCATCCAAGAAAACCAGACCCGAGAAGAAGAACAAGACAAAGGCTTTAAACATGGAAAAATCCAAGGATGTTTGCCATCACTGCAAGAAACCCGGTCATTGGAAACGTAACTACAAAGAATATCTCGAGCAGTTGCGAACTGCGAAGGGTATGTTTTATATTGAAATAAATGTTTCACTTAATACTACTTCTTGGGTATTGGATACCGGATGTGGATCTCACATTTGCAATAATTTGCAGGTGATGACAAGAAGTCGCAAGCTTAGGATGGGTGAGACCCAGCTGAGACTCGGAAATGGTTCTCGAGTTGAAGCCAAAGCTGTGGGAGACATTTGTTTAATTTTGCAGAATGATTTTAAGTTATTTTTGAGAGATGTTTTATATGTGCCAGATTTGGTTAAAAACATTATTTCTATTTCTATGCTTGATAGAGATGGTTTTTCTTGCAATTTTGTGAATGAGATTTGCAATATTTACAAGAATGAATGTTTAATTGGATGTGGACAACTTGAAAACGATCTATATAACTTAAAATTAAAAGACGTTCCAATTAATTATGTTGATAAACCGGTAACAACAAATAAAAGGAAAATTTATAATCAAAACCCGGCAAACCTTTGGCATGCTAGGCTAGGTCATATTTCTTCAAGGATGATGAACAAGCTAGTGGGAGAGGGCATGTTTGATATGTCTGATATTAACTCTCTACCTACTTGTGAGTCCTGCCTCAAAGGAAAAATGACTAAATCTCCTTTTAAAGGGAAGCCAGAGCGTAGTCAAAATCTATTGGATTTGATCCATACAGATGTTTGCGGACCATTTAGTATTAGTACAAAATTTGGTCACACTTACTTCATTACCTTTACTGATGATTATTCTAGGTATGGGTACTTATATTTGAAGAAATATAAGTCTGAATCATTTGAAAAGTTCAAAGAATTCAAGGCTGAAGTAGAAAACAAACTAGGTAAGAGTATTAAAGCATTTCGATCAGATCGAGGTGGAGAATACTTAAGTACCGAGTTCTTGGATTATCTAAAAGAGAATGGGATTCTCTCTCAGTGGATTCCTCCTATGACACCTTAGCTGAATGGTGTTTCGGAGCGTCGCAATCGAACCTTGTTGGACATGGTTCGATCTATGATGAGCTTCACTGAGCTCCCACCTTCGTTTTGGGTCTATGCTCTTGAAACGGTGGTATTGTTGTTGAACAACGTCCACACTAAAGCAGTGGACAAAACACCATACGAGTTATGGAATGACAAAGCTCCTAAGTATTAGTACTTGAGGATTTGGGGATGTCCTACTTACGTGAAGCAGACAGTGGGAGATAAGTTGGATAGTCGATCCACCTTATGTTATTTTGTAGGGTATCCGAAGAATTCAATCGGATATTATTTCTATCATCCTACTGAAACAAAGTGTTTGTTTCAAGGAATGCCACCTTCTTGGAGAAGGATTTCTTATTGGATAAGAAAGGCAAGATGATGGAACTCGAAGAAATTCGAGAAGAACCCGAGATACAAAATAACGATCCTATACCTCAAGAATCATCACAAGACACGCATATTACTAGAAGATCCGAGAGGACTTCTAGGCCTCCTATTAGATATGGTCTTCTTCTTGAAGGGGATCAAAGTGAACCCGACATTGGATGTGATCCAAGAAACTTCAAGGAAGTAATTTCTGATGCGGATTCGAGTTTATGGCTTGAAGCTATGCAGTCGGAAATAGATTCGATGCATACAAACCAAGTTTGGTCTTTAGTAGATCCTCCCGATGGATTTGTTCCAATAGGGTGTAAATGGATCTACAAGAGAAAACTTGGGCCTGATGGAAAGGTACTGACCTACAAGGCACGATTGGTGGCAAAAGGTTATACTCAAAGACAAGGAGTTGACTATGATGAAACTTTTTCACCAGTCGCAATGTTCAAGTCCATAAGAATCCTTATTGCCATAGCAGCTTGGTATGACTATGAGATATGGCAAATGGATGTGAAGACTGCATTTCTTAATGGAAACATAAAGGAAGATATCTATATGATGCAGCCTGAGGGATACACATCCATGGGAAGCGAGCATAAGGTATGCAAGCTTCAGAGATCAATTTATGGTCTCAAACAAGCATCAAGAAGTTGGAACCAGAAATTTGATGAAACAATAAAGGATTTTTGTTTCATCAAGAACCCGAAGGAACCATGCGTGTACAAGAAAATAGTTAAGGATGCGGTAACATTCTTAGTACTTTATGTTGATGACATCCTACTCATGGGGAATGATGTAGGGATGTTGCAGTCAACAAAGATATGGTTATCAGGTAGATTCTCGATGAAGGATTTAGGTGAGGCATCCTATATTCTAGGAATTCAGATCTATAGAGATAGATCTAAGAGAATGATAGGACTCACTCAAGCAACCTACATCGACAACATATTGAAAAGGTTTTCAATGGATGGGTCCAAGAGAGGACATCTACCTATGTGTCATGGAGTTTCTCTATCCAAGTCTATGTGTCCCAAGACTGACGAAGAGATAGAGAAGATGACACATGTACCATATGCGTCAGCCATAGGTAGTATCATGTATGGGATGAAATCTACCAGACCGGATGTGGCATTTGCTCTGAGTGTCACGAGCAGATATCAAGCCAATCCCGGTCAAATGCATTGGAAAGTCGTGAAGGATATTCTTAAGTACTTGAGAAGAACTAAGAATGTATTCATGGTTTATGGAGGAAGAGAACTGTAGTAGCCCGTACCCTAATTGAGTAATTAAATGATTAATGCTAATTAAATAAATTGGGATCGGAAGCTCCGATGAGCGATCGGAGTCACCGATGATATTACGTCATCCATGACATGTGGTTGGATCGGAAGCTCCAATCACCCCTATCCGGAATCAACAAGTGATATTTTGACACGTGGCAGATCAGGATCTTCGAAAGCCCCGATGGCAGGATCGGACGTTCCGATCGAGGTTCGGACGTTCCGATCAAGGATCGAAAGTTTCGATCGTTGTCTATAAATAGAGGGCCGAGGCTTCATTTCCAATTGCCAATTCCGATTATTTCCCTCTCCTTTCTAGTCCATTTGAGTTGTTCTAGCCTTCCTAGGCTTGACCCGGCGGTCGGCGAGGCGTTCGGTAGTCGTAGCGGAGTTGTGCCCAGGTTCTGGAGGCATCGACATCAAAGGGCTAACGACGGATGAAGGTATAGCTTTTGCTTCCTATAAATATTTAGGAGTATGCAATAGAGGCTTTTAGAGCACTTTAATGATAGTAGTATCATTTGGCAGTGTAGAGCAGACTATAGGCGTGGACCTAGAGTTGGTAGAGCTTGCACTGTTTTGAGGTACGAAAGTACTATTCAAGATATCCTGACTGAGTATGCATGTATTATGTGACTGCATGATTTATATGCCATGATATTATGCTGCATTCATTTGCATCTTGCTGTATCTATTTCGAGATGTCTGTTAGTAGGGTTGTACCCTATCCTGTTAGTGGATGGACTTCCATCGATTTGGGTCCGGCGTATCCACGGTTATCTCGGTATGGGAGCCACCTCCTGAATTGACGGCACAGCGTGCTACATACCAGGGCCCGGTCTGTCTCTGTTATCTGATCCTTGACCTCGAGTTTCTTAGGGAGTTCACTTTGCATGCATGTATACTCATACTCTCGTACTGAGCGTTTTATGCTCATGTCTCGTACTCTGTGTTTCTGGACACCCTATTCCATGGGGCAGGTTTGCGATTGGACAAGGAGGGTGGATCCAGGAGGGGCTAGTCAGTGGTTGGCCAGCTGGAGCTTCGTCTAGGTTTTATTACTGTTGTTTGGGTTTATACAACTATTCGATTTGGTTGTATATTATTTGGATAAATTACAGATTTCTTTACTTGGGATTGTTTATTGTTTATTGGTTTTCGCAGTTTTATTCTGATATCTGTTTAATCAAGTTAATTGCATGCATAAGTTCTGTTTAGTAGGTGATCCGGGTAAGGGTCACTACATTTATGGTATCAGAGCATGCAAAAGAATTCTTGGGATTTAGTCTCATCATGAGGTATTTTTGTAGATGGCAAATCGTGATGACCAGAGTTATCATGGCAGTATTGGTGGGCGTTGGGGTGATGCCGACCGGGAGCCTTGTCGAGAACGGCGTCATCGTCATCATGACGACGAGCGTTTCACTGTGCGTCGATTCTTAGCTATGGGTCCTAAGCCCTTAGTTGGAGGTGAGTCTCCGGAGGATGCGGAGAACTGGTTAGACCGCATGGAGATGACTTTTCAGACTTTCCATTGCACTGAGGAGCAGAAGATGAAGACCCTTGGCTATCTTCTGCGTGGACGTGCGCGCAGGTGGTGGAGGTTTACTTCTGCACCCTTTATTGCAGCGAGAGCAGTGGCCACCTGGGCCGAGTTCCGCACAGCTTTCCAAAAGCGGTATTTTCCTCCTGCACTCCGACAGTCGAAGGCAGGTGAGCTACTGAGTCTGCGACAGGGAGCCATGTCTATTGATGAGTATCAGCAGAGGTTCTTTGATCTGCTATCCTATTGCCCCAAGATTGTTGATAGCTCAGAGATGAAGTATAATCTGTTCCTTCAGGGCCTTAACTTTGAGATCCATGACCGTGTGGCGGTTTGCGACGACATGTCCTACGAGGGTTTGGTGAGCCGTTGTCACCAGGCGGAGGACAGCATTCGGCGGAACAGGTCTTTTCCTCAGTCGAGGCCTGCTAGTTCTTTGGGTCCCTGTGCCCAAACTTTCAAGAAGTCTGGATCTACTTCTTCTTCCTCTGGCTCTGCTGGTGTTGTCCGTTATGGTAAGAATGACAAGTGTGATCACTGTGGGAAGAACCATCCATCCGACAAGTGCCGTAGAGCTTCTGGAGCTTGTTTCCGTTGTGGAGAGACTGGTCATATCCGGAGAGATTGTCCACTATCTGGGGGAGGCGGTTCTGGATCTGGTTCTCAGGCCACCGTACAGCAGAGGTCGCAGGAACAGCCTGCTGGGAGTTCTCATTTGAGGCCACGAGCTTCTGGCCAGGTGTTTGCCCTGAGACATGATCAGGCAGTGAAGAAGAATGAGAAAGTCATCGCAGGTACATTTCTGCTTTATGGTATACCTACTCTTGTACTTATTGACACTGGTGCATCACATTCCTTCATTTCTGCACGTTTTGTTAAGAGGCATAAGTTACCATGCATTGCACTAGACGTAGTGATGTCTGTTTCTACTCCGACGGGCCAATCTGCTTTTGCTAAGCGTCTAGTGATGGGTTTCCCTTTAGAGTTTGAGGGTAACATTTTGATTGCGAATCTCATGGTCCTGGCGATGGACGACTTTGATTGCATTCTGGGAATAGATATGTTGACTACCTATCGAGCTTCAGTAGACTGCTATCAGAGATTATTACGCTTTCATCCGGAGGGGAGTGAGAGCTGATTTTTCTATGGTGAGGGAGCGCGACCTCCGATGCCTTTGGTATCAGCTTTGAGAGCCTGTCAAGCTCTAGAGTCTGGCGGGGAAGGCTACCTTATCTATGCAGTTGATTTGTCCGCTGAGAGCATTGGGATAGAGAGCATTCCTGTTGTGGATGAATTTCCAGATGTATTTCCTGATGAGATTCCGGGTTTTCCTCCTGTTAGGGAAGTCGAGTTTGGCATAGAGTTGATGCCGGGTACTTCGCCTATTTCTAGAGCACCGTATCGTCTGGCTCCGTCAGAGATGCGTGAGTTGAAGAATCAGCTACAGGATCTTTTGGACAAGGGGTACATTCGTCCTAGTGTATCTCCTTGGGGAGCTCCTGTTCTCTTTGTAAAGAAGAAGGATGGGCAGATGCGGTTGTGCATTGACTATCGACAGCTGAATCGAGTCACTGTGAAGAACAAGTATCCGTTGCCTCGTATTGATGATTTGTTTGATCAGCTGCAGGGCACGTCAGTTTACTCCAAGATTGACTTGAGATCTGGGTATCATCAGTTGAGAGTCCGTGATCAGGATGTAGCCAAGACTGCATTCCGTACTCGCTATGGGCATTACGAGTTCCTAGTGATGCCATTTGGTTTGACTAATGCGCCGGCTATATTCATGGATCTGATGAACCATGTCTTCAGGGAGTATTTGGACAAGTTTGTCGTGGTCTTCATCGACGACATCTTGGTGTATTCGCGTAATACGGAAGAGCATGTTTCTCACTTGCGGTTGGTACTGCAGACTCTTCCAGATGAGCAGTTGTACGCCAATCTGAGCAAGTGTGAATTCTGGATGGATAGAGTGGTCTTTCTTGGCCATATCATATCCAGGGAGGGGATTTCTGTTGATCCGAGCAAGATTGAAGCGGTACTTAATTGGTCGCATCCGACGACAGTTGCTGAGATCCGTAGTTTTCTGGGTCTAGCATGGTATTATCGTCGCTTCATTCTGAACTTCTCTCAACTAGCTCGACCTTTGACACAGCTTACTCGCAAGGGTGTGGACTTCGAGTGGTCCTTCTTGTGTGAGGAGAATTTCTGTGAGCTTCGACGGCGGTTGACTTCTGCGCCGGTGTTGGCATTACCGTCAGGATCTGGAGGGTATGTGGTATACACTGATGCTTCTCTTCAGGGGTTAGGTTGTGTTCTGACTCAGAATGGGCATGTGATCGCATACGCTTCTAGACAGCTGAAGCTTCACGAGGACAACTATCCAGTCCATGATTTTGAGTTAGCAGCCATTGTGTTCGCTTTGAAGATCTGGCGTCATTATCTGTATGGCGAGAAATTTGAGATCTTCACCGACCATAAGAGTCTCAAGTATTTGTTCACTCAGGCGGAGTTGAACATGAGGCAGAGACGTTGGATGGACTTGCTTAAGGACTATGATTGCGAGATAAAGTACCATCTGGGAGCTGCTAATCTCACCGCTGATGCTTTGAGTCGCAAGGTGCGACTATCCGCACTTCAGACTTGTTCGATGTCTAGTGCGATCAGTGACTGTTGTACTTCGGGTTATACCTTCAAGCATAAGAAAGGTATGCAGAGCATCCAGATGTTTGCGATATTATCTGAGCCAGCCTTGTATTCGCGGATCCGAGATGCTCAAATGTCTGATTCAAAGACCCAGCATTTAGCTCGTCTAGCCAATGAGGGTAGCTCGTCTGGATTTCATTATCAGTCGGATGGCTTTCTGTGTTTGTCTGGTAGGCTTGTGATTCCGCAGGATGAAGAGTTGCGAGAAGAGATTTTGTCTCAGGCACATCGCACTAAGTTGAGTATTCATCCTAGGAGCAACAAGATGTACAATGATCTACGTACTCATTTCTGGTGGAAGGGGATGAAATGCAGTGTTTATCAGTTTGTTTCGAGATGTTTGGTGTGTCAACAGGTCAAGACAGATCACCGACGACCTGGAGGATTGCTTCACAGTCTACCTATTCCTGAATGGAAATGGGAGTTTATCACAATGGACTTTGTAACCCATTTGCCGGTATCCCTGAGGAACTGTGATGCTATCTGGGTTGTGGTGGACCGACTCACCAAGTCAGCGCATTTCATTGCCTATAGCCGAGAGTACTCTATGGATCGCATAGCACGGATGTACATTCAGGAGATCGTTCGACTTCATGGAGTGCCTGTGAGCATTGTCAGCGATCGGGACCCCAGGTTCACTTCTAGATTTTGGGGGAGTGTTCATGTAGTGACCCTTACCCGGATCACCTACTAAACAGAACTTATGCATGCAATTAACTTAATTAAACAGATATCAGAATAAAACTGCGGAATCCAATAACATTATACAATCCCAAGTAAAGGAATCTGTAATTATCCAATATTATACAACCAAATCGAATAGCTGTATAAACCCAAACAACAGTAATAAAACCTAAGCAAAGCTCCAGCTGGCCAACCACTGACTAGCTCCTCCTGGATCCACCCTCCTCGTCCAATCGCAAACCTGCCCCATGGAATAGGGTGTCCAGAAAATACAGAGTACGAGACGTGAGCATAAAACGCTCAGTGCGAGAGTATGAGTATACATGCATGCAAAGTGAACTCCCTATAGACTCGAGGTCAAGGATCAGATAACAGAGACAGACCGGGCCCTGGTATGTAGCACGCTGTGCCGTCGCTTCAGGAGGTGGCTCCCATACCGAGATAACCGTGGAAACGCCGGACCCAAATCGATGGAAGTCCATCCACTAACAGGATAGGGTACAACCCTACTAACAGACATCTCGAAGGAGATACAGCAAGATGCAAATGAATGCAGCATAATATCATGGCATATAAATCATGCGGTCACATAATACATGCATACTCAGTCAGGATATCTCAATAGTACTTTCGTACCTCAATACAGTGAAAGCTCTACCAACTCTAGGTCCACGCCTATAGTCTGCTCTACACTGCCAAATGATACTACTATCATTAAAGTGCTCTAAAAGCCTTAACTAAGCTATTGCATACTCCTAAATATTTACAGGGAACAAAAGCTATACCTTCGTCCGTCGTTAGCCCTTTGATGTCGATGCCTCCAGAACTTGGGCACAACTCCGCTACGACTACCGAACGCCTCGCCGACCTCCGGACCAAGCCTAAGAAGACTAGAACAGCTCCAAAAGGACTAGAAAGGAAAGGAGAACTCGGAATTGGCAAATGAAAGTGAAGTCTCGGCCTTCTATTTATAGACAACGATCGGAAATTCCGATCCTTGATCGGAACGTCCGAACCTCGATCGGAACGTCCGATCCTGCCATCGGAGCTTCCGAAGATCCTGATCTGCCACGTGTCAAAATATCACTTGATGACTCCGGATAGGGGTGATCGGAGCTTCCGGTCCTGATCGGAGCTTCCGATCCAACCACACGTCATGCGTGACGTAATAACATCGGTGCCTCCGATCGCTCATCGGAGCTTCCGATCCTGTTCAGAGCTTCCGATCGTGCCTTCGGAGCTTCCGATCCGTCCGATACCTAATTCAATTAATTAGCATTAATCCTTTAATTATTCAATTAGGGCACGGTCTACTACATTCTCCCCCACTTAAGATATTTCGTCCTCGAAATCAGATCTTAAGTACCGAATGCAAATACAGAAATCAGAAACATTCTTTATTCAAATCAAACGTTTACAGAGTTTGCAACTGAATACAACTTAAATAATGAAATCAAAACAACTCAGGATGGTCTTCACGCATCCTGTCCTCAAGCTCCCAAGTAGCTTCCTCAGTGCCTCTGCGCTGCCACTGAACTAAAACCAAAGGAATGACTTTGTTTCGTAAAACCTTATCCTTATAATCAAGGATGCGAAGAGGTTTCTCAACATAAGTCAAATCCTTGTCTACCTGAACCTCAGATCGCTGCAGAATATGAGATTCATCCGCCATATACCGTCGCAACAGAGATACGTGGAACACGTCGTGAATGCTGGATAGATGCGGTGGCAAAGCTAGTCGATAAGACAAATCGCCAATGCTCTCTAAGATCTCAAACGGACCAATAAATCTGGGAGACAACTTGCCCTTAAGGCCAAATCTGAGAATCTTGCGGAAAGGTCACACTCTCAGAAACACTTTCTCCCCAACCTCGAACTGCAAGGGCCTACGCCTGATATTAGCATAGCTGGCCTGACGATCCTGTGCAGTCTTAATCCGTTTCTTGATCTGATCAACAATGTCTATCGCCTGCTGGATAAACTCCGGTCCTTCAGCCTGTCTCTCCCCCACTTCTTCCCAGAAGAGTGGAGTACGACAACGTCGCCCATACAACGCTTCAAAAGGTGCCATCCCAATACTAGTGTGATAGCTGTTGTTGTAAGCGAACTCGATCAACGGCAAATGATCCTGCCAGGCTGAACCAAAATCCAAGACGCACGCTCTAAGCATATCCTCTAACGTACGGATAGTGCGCTCTGACTGACCATCAGTCTCCGGATGATAGGCTATACTCAAACTGAGAGTAGTACCCATCGCACGCTGAACACTCCCCCAGAATCTAGAAGTAAACCTGGGGTCCCAATCGCTGACAATGCACACAGGCACTCCATGAAGTCGGACGATCTCCTGAATGTACATCCGTGCCATGCGATCCACAGAGTACTCTCGGCTATAGGCAATGAAATGCACTGACTTGGTGAGTCAGTCCACCACCACCCAGATAGCATCACAGTTCCTCGGAGATACCGGCAAATGGGTCACAAAGTCCATAGTGATAAACTCCCATTTCCATTCAGGAATAGGCAGACTGTGAAGCAATCCTCCAGGTCTTCGGTGCTCTGCCTTGACCTGTTGACACACCAAACATCTCGAAACAAACTGATAAACACTGCGTTTCATTCCCTTTAACCAGAAACAAGTACGTAGATCCTTGTACATCTTGTTGCTCCCAGGATGAATACTCAACTTAGTGCGATGTGCCTGAGACAAAATCTCCTCTCGCAACTCTTCATCCTGTGGAATCACAAGCCTACCAGACAAACACAGAAAGCCATCTGACTGATATTGAAATCCAGACGAGCTACCCTTGTTAGCTAGACGAGCTAAACGCTGGGTCTTTGAATCAGACATCTGAGCATCTCGGATCCGCGAATACAAGGCTGGCTCAGATAATATCACAAACATCTGGATACTCTGCATACCTTTCTTATGCTTGAAGGTAAAACCTGAAGTACAACAATCACTGATCGCACTAGACATCGAACAAGTCTGAAGTGCGGATAGTCGCACCTTGCGACTCAAAGCATCAGCGGTGAGATTAGCAGCTCCCGGATGGTACTTAATCTCGCAATCATAGTCCTTAAGCAAGTCCATCCAACGTCTCTGCCTCATGTTCAATTCTGCCTAAGTGAACAAATACTTGAGACTCTTATGGTCGGTGAAGATCTCAAATTTCTCGCCATAAATATAATGACGCCAGATCTTCAAAGCGAACACAATGGCTGCCAATTCCAAATCATGGACTGGGTAGTTGTCCTCGTGAAGCTTCAGCTGTCTAGAAGCGTATGCGATCACATGACCATTCTGAGTCAGGACACAACCTAACCCCTGAAGAGAAGCATCCGTGTAAACTACATACCCTCCAGATCCTGACGGTAATGCTAACACCGGCGCAGAAGTCAACCGCCGTCGAAGCTCACGGAAATTCTCCTCACACTCGGAGGACCACTCAAAATCCACACCCTTGCGGGTAAGCTGCGTCAACGGTCGAGCTAACTGAGAGAAGTTCAGAATGAAGCGACGATAATACCCTGCTAGACCCAGAAAACTATGGATCTCAGCAACTGTCGTCGGATGCGACCAATTAAGTACCGCTTCAATCTTGCTTGGATCCACAGAAATCCCCTCCCTGGATATGATATGGCCAAGAAAGACCACTCTATCCATCCAGAACTCACACTTGCTCAGCTTGGCGTACAACTGCTCATCTCGAAGAGTCTGTAGTACCAACCGCAAGTGAGAAACATGCTCTTCCGTATTACGCGAATAAACCAGGATGTCGTCAATGAAGACCACGACAAACTTGTCCAAATACTCCCTGAAGACACGGTTCATCAGATCCATGAATATAGCCGGCGCATTAGTCAAACCAAATGGCATCACTAGGAACTCGTAATGCCCATAGCGAGTACGGAATGCAGTCTTGGCTACGTCCTGATCACGGACTCTCAACTGATGATACCCAGATCTCAAGTCAATCTTGGAGTAAATTGATGTGCCCTGCAGCTGGTCAAACAAGTCATCAACACGAGGCAACGGATACTTGTTCTTCACAGTCACTCGATTCAGCTGCCGATAGTCAATGCACAGCCGCATCGACCCATCCTTCTTCTTTACGAAGAGAACAGGAGCTCCCCAAGGAGATACACTAGGACGAATGTACCCCTTGTCCAAAAGATCCTGTAGCTAATTCTTTAACTCACGCATCTCTGACGGAGCCAGACGATACGGTGCTCTAGAAATAGGCGAAGTACCCGGCATCAACTCTATGCCAAACTCGACTTCCCTAGCAGGAGGAAAACCCGGAATCTAATCAGGAAACACATCTGGAAATTCATCCACAACAGGAATGCTCTCTATCCCAATACTCTCAGCGGACAAATCAACTGCATAGATAAGGTAGCCTTCCCTGCCAGACTCTAGAACTCGACAGACTCTCAAAGCTGATACCAAAGGCATCGGGGGTCGCGCTCCCTCACCATAGAAAAACCAACTCTCACTCCCTTCCGGATGAAAGCGTACTAATCTCTGATAGCAGTCCACTGAAGCTCGATAGGTAGTCAACACATCTATTCCCAGAATGCAATCAAAGTCGTCCATCGCCAGGACCATGAGATTCGCCAACAGAATGTTCCCTTCGAACTCTAAAGGGCAACCCATCACTAGACGCTTAGCCAAAGCAGATTGGCCCGTCGGAGTAGAAACAGACATCACTACGTCTAGTGCAATGCATGGTAACTTATGCCTCTTAACAAAACGTGCAGAAATGAAGGAATGAGATGCACCAGTGTCAATAAGTACAAGAGCAGGTATACCATAAAGCATAAATGTACCTGCGATGACTTTCTCATTCTCCTCCACAGCCTGATCATGTCTCAGGGCAAACACCTGGCCAGAAGCTCGTGGCCTCAAATGAGAGCTCCCAGCAGACTGTCCCTGCGACCTCTGCTGTACGGTAGCCTGAGAACCCGGTCCTGAACCAGAACCAGAACCACCTCCCCCAGACATTGGGCAATCTCTCCGGATATGACCAGTCTCTCCACAACGGAAACAAGCTCCAGAAGCTCTACGACACTTGTCGGATGGATGGTTCTTCCCACAGTGATCACACTTCTCCTTCTTACCATAACGGACAATACCTCCAGAACCAGAGGAAGAAGAAGATCCAGACTTCTTGAAAGTTTGGGCACGGGGACCAAAGAACTAGCAGGCCTCGACTGAGAGAAAGACCTGTTCCGCCGAATGCTGTCCTCCGCCTGGTGACAACGGCTCACCAAACCCTCGTAGGACATGTCGTCGCCAACCGCCACACGGTCATGGATCTCAGGGTTAAGGCCCTGAAGAAACAGATTATACTTCATCTCTGAGCTATCAGCAATCTCGGGGCAATAGGATAGCAGATCAAAGAACCTCTGCTGATACTCATCGATAGACATGGCTCCCTGTCGCAAACTCAGTAGCTCGCCTGCCTTCGACTGACGGAGTGCAGGAGGAAAATACCGCTTTTGGAAAGCTGTGCGGAGCTCGGCCCAGGTGGCCACTCCTCTCGCCGTAACAAATGGTGCAGAAGTAAACCTCCACCACCTACGCGCACGCCCATCCAGAAGATAGCCAAGGGTCTACACCTTCTGCTCATCGGTGCATTGGAAAGTCTGAAAAGTCGTCTCCATGCGGTCTAACAAGTTCTCCGCATCCTCCGGAGACTCTCCTCCAACTAAGGGCTTGGGACCCATAGCTAAGAATCGACGCACAGTGAAACGCTCGTCGTCATGATGACGATGACGCCGCTCTCGACGAGGCTCCCGGTCGGCATCACCCCAACGCCCACCAACACTGCCATGAGAACTCTGGTCGTCACGATTTGACATCTACAAAAATACCTCAAGATGAGACTAAATCCCAAGAAATCTTTTGCATGCTCTGATACCATAAATGTAGTGACCCTTACCCGGATCACCTACTAAACAGAACTTATGCATGCAATTAACTTAATTAAACAAATATTAGAAAAAAACTGCGGAATCCAATAACATTATACAATCCCAAGTAAAGGAATCTGTAATTATCCAATATTATACAACCAAATCGAATAGCTGTATAAACCCAAACAACAGTAATAAAACCTAAGCAAAGCTCCAGCTGGCCAACCACTGACTAGCTCCTCCTGGATCCACCCTCCTCGTCCAATCGCAAACCTGCCCCATGGAATAGGGTGTCCAGAAAATACAGAGTACGAGACGTGAGCATAAAACGCTCAGTGCGAGAGTATGAGTATACATGCATGCAAAGTGAACTCCCTATAGACTCGAGGTCAAGGATCAGATAACAGAGACAGACCGGGCCCTGGTATGTAGCACGCTGTGCCGTCGCTTCAGGAGGTGGCTCCCATACCGAGATAACCGTGGAAACGCCGGAACCAAATCGATGGAAGTCCATCCACTAACAGGATAGGGTACAACCCTACTAACAGACATCTCGAAGGAGATACAGCAAGATGCAAATGAATGCAGCATAATATCATGGCATATAAATCATGCGGTCACATAATACATGCATACTCAGTCAGGATATCTCGAATAGTAATTTCGTACCTCAATACAGTGAAAGCTCTACCAACTCTAGGTCCACGCCTATAGTCTGCTCTACACTGCCAAATGATACTACTATCATTAAAGTGCTCTAAAAGCCTTAACTAAGCTATTGCATACTCCTAAATATTTACAGGGAGCAAAAGCTATACCTTCGTCCGTCGTTAGCCCTTTGATGTCGATGCCTCCAAAACTTGGGCACAACTCCGCTACGACTACCGAACGCCTCGCCGACCTCCGGACCAAGCCTAAGAAGACTAGAACAGCTCCAAAAGGACTAGAAAGGAAAGGAGAACTTGGAATTGGCAAATGAAAGTGAAGTCTCGGCATTCTATTTATAGACAACAATCGGAACTTCCGATCCTTGATCGGAACGTCCGAACCACGATCGGAACGTCCGATCCTGCCATCGGAGCTTCCGAAGATCCTGATCTGCCACGTGTCAAAATATCACTTGATGACTCCGGATAGGGGTGATCGGAGCTTCCGGTCCTGATCGGAGCTTCCGATCCAACCACACGTCATGCCTGACGTAATAACATCGGTGCCTCCGATCACTCATCGGAGCTTCCGATTTTGTTCGGAGCTTCCGATCGTGCCTTCGGAGCTTCCGATCCGTCCGATACCTAATTCAATTAATTAGCATTAATCCTTTAATTACTCAATTAGGGCACGGGCTACTACAGTTCAGCGTGCGATGGGTACTACTCTCAGCTTGACTACTGCCTATCATCCGGAGACTGATGGTCAGTCAGAGTGCACTATCCGTACTTTAAAGGATATGCTTAGAGCGTGCGTCATGGATTTTGGTTCAGCCTAGCAGGATCATTTGCCGTTGATCGAGTTCGCGTACAACAATAGCTATCATACTAGTATTGGGATGGCACCTTTTGAGGTGTTGTACGGGCGACGTTGTCGTACTCCACTATTCTGGGAAGAATTGGGGAAGAGACAGGCTGAGGGACCGGAGTTTATCCAGCAGGAGATAGACATTGTTGATCAAATCAAGAAACGGATTAAGACTGCACAGGATTCTCAGATTTGATTTCATTCTTTAAGTTGTATTCAGTTGCAAACTCTGTAAACGTTTGATTTAAATAAAGAATGTTTCTGATTTCTGTATTTGCATTCGGTACTTAAGATCTGATTTCGAGGACGAAATATCTTAAGTGGGGGAGAATGTAGTAGCCCGTAACCAAATCAGTAATTAAGGAATTAATCATAATTACTTGGGTAGAGTTCGGAAGCTCCGATCAGGATCGAAAGCTCCGATCAGGATCGGAAGCTCCGATCGATATTACGTCAGGCATGACGTGTGGCAAGATCGGAAGCTCCGATCAGGACCGGAAGCTCCGATCACCCCTATCCGGAGTCAACAAGTGATATTTTGACACGTGGCAGATCAGGATCTTCGGAAGCTCCGATGGCAGGATCGGACGTTCCGATCAAGGATTGGAAGTTCCGATTGTTGTCTATATATAGAAGGCCGAGGCTTCACTTTCATTTGCCAATTCCGAGTTCTCCTTTCCATTCTAGTCCTTTTGGAGCTGTTCTAGTCTTCTTAGGCTTGGTCCGGAGGTCGGCGAGGCGTTCGGTAGTCGTAGCGGAGTTGTGCCCAAGTTTTGGAGGCATCGACATCAAAGGGCTAACGACGGACGAAGATATAGCTTTTGCTTCCTATAAATATTTAGGAGTATGCAATAGCTTAGTGAAGGCTTTTAGAGCACTTTAATGATAGTAGTATCATTTGGCAGTGTAGAGCAGACTATAGGCGTGTACCTAGAGTTGGTAGAGCTTGCACTGTTTTGAGGTACGAAAGTACTGTTCGAGATATCCTGACTGAGTATGCATGTATTATGTGACTGCATGATTTATATGCCATGATATTATGCTGCATTCATTTGCATCTTGCTGTATCTATTTCGAGATGTCTGTTAGTAGGGTTGTACCCTATCCTGTTAGTGGATGGACTTCCATCGATTTGGATCCGGCGTATCCACGGTTATCTCGGTATGGGAGCAAACTCCTGAAGCGACGGCACAGCGTGCTACATACCAGGGCCCGGTCTGTCTCTGTTATCTGATCCTTGACCTCGAGTTTCTTAGGGAGTTCACTTTGCATGCATGTATACTCATACTCTCGTACTGAGCGTTTTATGATCACGTCTCGTACTCTGTGTTTCTGGACACCCTATTCCATGGGACAGGTTTGTGATTGGACAAGGAGGGTGGATCCAGGAGGGGCTAGTCAATGGTTGGCCAGCTGGAGCTTCGTCTAGGTTTTATTACTGTTTTTTGGGTTTATACAGCTATTCGATTTGGTTGTATATTATTTGGATAAATTACAGATTCCTTTACTTGGGATTGTATATTGTTTATTGGTTTCCGCAGTTTTATTCTGATATCTGTTTAATCAAGTTAATTGCATGCATAAGTTCTGTTTAGTAGGTGATCCGGGTAAGGGTCACTACAAGAACTGAAATTGGAAGGCTATACCGACTCTAGCTTCCAAAGTGACATGGATGACTCGAAGTCAACCTCTGGATTTGTATTCATGCTCAATGGCGGTGCTGTCTCTTGGAAGAGTTCCAAGCAGGACACCACAGCGGAATACATTGTGGCATCAGCTGCTGCTAAAGAGGCAGAATACATTGTGGCATCAGCTGCTGCTAAAGAGGCCGTTTGGATGAGGAATTTTGTCCAAGAGTTGGGCGTTATTCCTGAAGCTGTTGGTCAAGTCCCGGTGTATTGTGACAACACGGGTGCCATTGCTCAGGCAAAGGAACCAAGGTCTCATCAAAGATCCAAACACGTACTAAGGAAATATCACATCATCCGGGAGATCGTGGAAAGAGGAGACATCACTGTCGAGAGAGTGGCCTCTGCAGACAATATGGATGATCCACTTACTAAGCCCTTGCCAGGACCATTATTTGACAAACATCGCGAAGCAATGGGACTACGTAGCATGACTAGTTGGCTTTAGGGCAACTGGGAGATTGAAAGAGTGGGTGCCCGGTGAGCCAACTTGTGGCTAAGGGCTTTTATGACTCTATTTATAAACAATCTTTTGTTTAATATAATTTACACTTTTATAATGACGTTTACTTTATCTTTTATCATATTATTATGTTGTGACATACTATAAGATGTTTAGATGAAGACCTTGAATATACTATAGTGTATGTAAGATGTGGTAGCACATTAGGATGACTATCATGAAACACATCTTATAGTCACTGTATATTCTAAACAGTTCCTAGTCGATTGAGCCGTCCGTTAATAAGGATAAGGATCGCTCGAGATTGAGACTAGCATTTGCGATGCCTAGTACCACGTTTCATTGGTATGGAACATAGAGATGTTCAAAGCATGCAAATGGATATTCATATGATGAATGATCGAACTACCCTATCCGAACTTTCCAAGTGGTTATCACTTATCGAGTGGATAAAGTCCGCGGTTTTGGTTGTACACCATTAGTCCTTACTACTTGAAACATCATTGAGACTCTATATGCTAGTGCTGTACTTTGACTCGTTTACCGAATATATTGGGGTCATCAGGTGTTGGGATTGGGTACAGTTATGACACATATAGGAGTCGATGCTTTGTTGTCAAGGATTCACCACATACTTGCGAGTGTGGATATCCTATGCGATATGAGGAGATATTAGTGTGACGAATCTCTGGCCAGAGTACATGATGTGTTTTAGGTTACTCGGTGTTCCTAGTAACACATGCGATGTCACTATTTGATCTTCAAGATGCATTGCATAGTTATCGAATCTCGAGCGACTCTTGATTTACCAATGGTTGTTGATTCGATCGGGATATATGGATGAAGGGACCGTACTGTACGCTAACCAAAATCTATTGGTTCTTGCAGGCACTATCAATAATACCTAGGTAATCATGGGGAGATGTTGCTAGGCGCTCTTACCATGATTCGATGGGCAAGTCGGAAATTGTTGTTCCGAGTCACAAGGAGTTGTGAGCCCACGGCTAGTTGTATCCCTGAACCATTGAGGGTCACACAAGTAATGGATTTTTAATCCCCGTTGAGATAATTAAATTTAAAGAGTTAAATTTAGTGAATAAAGAAGTGGGACTTCTTATTTAAGAGTAGAGGGAGTAAGATTTCCTAAAATGACATAGTGATGGACATTTTTGGAAATCACTGAATTCGGATTCAAAAAATTTATCTTGACTTTAAAATATGCAGAAATGGTTTCTGTGCGCATTGGTGAAATTGGTTTATCAATCTGAGTCACGATGAATTTTATATTAATTTCTGAACATGCGGGCTTTGCTTGTCAGGCTTGAACTTATGACTAATGGGCCCTAAGCTGTTAGCAGCCCACATTATAAATAAGTTATTGCACTGCAGAAATTACACAACACAGGTCAAAAATTTCGAAACCCTAGAGAGTATTCTCTCAAGTGATTCGGCCGACCCCCTCCCCCTCTCTCACAGTGCTCGAAAATTCAGTCTGTGAAATTTTGAATTTGCAGACTGATTTAACAGATCATATCTGTTCTATCTCATCGTAAAAACTTCTGATAGACTTTCTAGTGCAGTCTATCAGAGGGATTAAATTTTTGTTCGTGGACCTTATTGAAGAATGGTTCGTTCATCAGTTCCTGTGATATATAACAAGAGCAGATTAATCTGTTGGTGTCCATAATCTCGCTTCGAGATTTTAAGGTAAAATTTATATTGTTTAAATTTTATGTTATCAATTTTAATCATAGGAATTTGATACCCATATGGAATCGTTCCATATAAAATTTTAAAACTTCCGCTGCACCGGGTATCACTTTCTTTTTCGATCCGGAGAACAACCGTGTTCCAACAGACACTCACCAGATCAGTGTCTATGCGGCTCTGTATTGACTACCGTCAACGGAATCAGGCTATAATTAAGAACAGGTATCCTTTACCAAGAATAGATGACCTTTTTGATCAGCTGCAGGGTTCTTCTGTCTATTCTAAGATTGATCTGAGGTCAGGTTATCACCAGCTGAGAGTGCGAGAGGAAGATGTTCCTAAGACCGCATTCAGAACAAGGTATGGTCATTTTGAGTTTATATTCATGCCGTTCGGGTTGACTAATGCTCCCGCGGTTTTTAAGGGTTTGATGAACCGTATCTTTCAGCGTTATTTAGACGAGTTCGTCATTATCTTTATCGATGATATTCTTATCTACTCGAAGAACCGCACTGACCATGCAGAGCACTTGAGGACCGTATTGCAGATTTTGCGAGATGAACAATTGTTTGCCAAGTTGTCTAAGTGTGAATTCTGGTTGGATCGAGTTGTCTTTCTCGGTCATATTATTTCAGGAGCTGGAATTTCTGTCGATCCCAGCAAGATCGAAGCGGTTATGAATTGGCCTAGACCGACATCAGTACCTGAGATCCGAAGCTTCATGGGTTTAGCTGGTTATTATCGCAGATTCATCGAGGGTTTCTCGTCTATTTCCAAGCCAATTACCCAGCTGACTCAGAAGAATGCGCCTTTTGTCTGGACTTCAGATTGTGAGGCTAGCTTTGTTGATCTGAAGAGGAGACTGACCAGTGCTCCGATTCTTTCTATTCCGAAGGGTACTGGAGGTTTCACAGTCTATTGTGATGCTTCTAACCGAGGCTTGGGTTGCGTTCTTATGCAGCATAAGCATGTGATAGCGTATGCATCGAGGCAGCTGAAACCGCACGAGACTCGTTATCCGGTTCATGATCTGGAACTAGCTGCAATTGTATTTGCTCTGAAGATCTAGCGTTACTATCTTTATGGTGAGTCTTTCGAGATCTTTTCTGATCATAAGAGTCTTAAGTACTTGTTTTCTCAGGCAGAGCTAAATATGAGACAGATAAGATGGTTAGATCTGTTGAAGGATTTCGACTGCGAAATCAAGTACTATCCGGGGAAGTCTAATGCAGTTGCAGATGCCTTGAGCCGAAAGCTATGTTCTTTATCTCTTTCTACTATTGGTGTTTCTCAGTTGATCGATGATTGTTGCACTTCTGGTTTAGAGTTTGAAACAGATAGGGAGACTATCAGAGTGTTTGCTATTCAAGCCGAGCCGGAGTTGTTTGTTGCGATTAGAGAAGCACAGAAGTTTGAGCCGAGCATTCAGATTTCAGTAGAGAAAGTCAGATCGGGACATCAGTCTGAATTCCAGGTTAGAGATGATGTTTTGTTTGTGAATAACCGTATCGTTTTGCCTGATATTGCGGAGTTGAGACAGCGTATTCTCCGAGAGGCTCATTGCAGTCGATTTAGTATTCATCCTGGAGGTCGTAAGATGTACGGAAGCGAGTTTTGTATCTCGGTGTTTGAATTGTCAGCAAGTGAAAGCAGAACGGAAGCGACCAGGTGGTCTATTGCGCAGTCTATCTGTTCCTGAATGGAAATGGGATCACATTTCTATGGATTTCGTCACGAAGCTACCACGATCCGTTAGAGGATGCGATGCTATTTGGGTAGTGATCGACCGATTGACGAAGTCTGCTTATTTCATTCCGTACAGGATGATGTATCGTCACAACCAGATGGCTGAGTTATATGTTAGCAATGTTGTGAGATTGCATAGGGTGCCGAAGTCGATCGTTTCAGATAGAGACCCTAGATTCACTTCGCACTTTTGGCATAGTCTTCAGGAGGCACTGGGTACTCGATTGCATCTGAGTACAGCTTATCATCCTCAGACAGATGGACAGTCAGAGCGGACTATCCAGACGTTAGAGGATATGCTGCGAGCGGTAGTGCTAGACTTTGGCACTAGTTGGCATGATTCTTTGCCTCTTGTTGAGTTTTCTTATAACAACAGCTTCCAAGCGAGTATCGGTATGGCGCCTTTTGAGGCATTGTACGGTAAGAAATGCCGATCTCCGCTGTCTTGGGATGACTTGTCCGAGTCACCAGATCTGGGACCGGAGATGCTTAGAGATATGGCAGCACAGGTTAAGATCATTCAGACCAGAATGAAGTCAGCTCAAGATAGACAGGCGAAGTATGCGAATGTCAGATGTAGACCTCTGAGTTTCGAGCAGGGAGACCGTGTTTTACTTAAGATTTCTCCTTTCAGAGGCACTGTCAGATTCGGTAAGAGAGGGAAGTTATCTCCGAGATTCATCGGGCCGTACGAGATTCTCGAGAAGATAGGCGATCTTGCCTACAGACTTGCACTTCCTCCGTCTTTATCTGGTATTCACGACGTTTTTCACGTCTCTAAGCTGCAAAAGTATCATCCAGATCCTTCTCATATCCTTCAGCCTGACGAAGCCGAGTTAGACGAGACTCTGAGCTACTTTGAGCGACCGATTCAGATCCTTGATCAGAAGGAGAAACAACTCAGAACCAAGTTGATCCCTTTAGTGAAAGTGCAGTGGAGCCGTCACGGAGTCGAGGAAGCGACTTGGGAGACAGAATCTGACATGAGACAGCAATTTCCGGAGTTATTCGGATAACGTGAGTTCTTCTTACTGTCTTTAGTTCTTTATTATATCTTATGAGTTGTGGTTCTCGTTGATTTCGAGAACGAAATCTCTTCTTTGTGGGGGAGAATTGTAACGCCCCGTTTTTATCTTAAATGAGTTTATTTGAGTTAATCTGAGATTACAGAGTTCACAAGTCGACTTGTTTTTTATCAGGGTCTTTTTTGCAAATTTTGGAAATTTCAGGGACTAAAACGCAATTATTGGATTTTATATAATATCTACAATTAGAATTGATTGAGAAGTCTTCCCCTTCCTTCCCCAAACCGAGAAGCACCATTGAAGACGCCTCCAAGCTTTTCCAAGCTTCCAGATTTCAGTCCGAGCTCGATCCGGCCGTTGGAATTTATTTCTGAAGGCAGATTATCGATCACTGCAGTGAGAGCTCTGTTATATCGTAAGTTTTTCTACGATCAGATACATTCTAGTTTTTGGATGTTGTTAGAATCGTTTGAGATTCGAGTATGTTGTTCTTGACAGAGTTCTAATCGTTTATTATCTGTCGGTTTTGAATTAGAGCGACGTTCGGATTTGTTATGATTTTTGGAAGCCATTTTCGAAAATGTGGATTTTTAGATTGATGAGTTTGCTTTGTTATTGTTGTTTTGGGCATTGATATGAGTTGATATCGGTATTGAACTGCTGTCTACATTTCCGGTTTGTTCAGTTTATAGCCGTTATGCCGTCGTTTGAGTTTTTGGAATTTCGAACCATTTCGGGTTGTTGAACTTTGGTTGGTGAGTTGATCGTTGTTGTTGATCATCTCTTGTCTTTGTACAGATTCGTTGTAGTTTGTCGAGCCCTGTATTAGCAGCATTTGGTCGTCGAGTGATTGGACGAAGAACGGTAAAGAGATTTTCTTTGAGCCGTTGATTGTTGTTTAGGTTGTATAGTTGTTGATACAATCTTTTGTTGTAGCTTTTCCAGAGTGGGAACTACTGCATTGAAAGGTAAAAGCAGTCATCGTAGCGGGATAGCATACTCGAGATAGTTGGTTCTCGAGTTTCCCTTTCAAATAACATATTGCATCTACACTTGTTCTAGCATGAGGAACTTGTGTCTTGTTGATTGATTTTGCTTTTGACAATGTGGATTATGTTTTATGTTTCTGTTATGCATTCATCTTGAGCCTACGTTGATTTCAGCGGGCAGAACCGCCCTTTTTGTTTGGACGTTTGGGAACTATGATTGAGTGGCCTAGGTCGTAGTCGTATCGCCTAGTGCTAGCATACTCATTATGGTTGATCAAAGTCTAGAGGAGTGAGATATGTGGCACCACCTCGATTGGGAGAGTCGGTGAGTCGTCACATGATCTCATCCTCGGGATCCCAAAAGCACAGCAGTAATCCCTCGTTTATCAGCTTTGATATCCCGTTTTAAAGACATGCATTTCATTATGTTGTTATTGATTTTGTTGATGTCTTGAAAGCATGTGTATTGTTGTATTACTTGTTATGTTGTTTTTACTGGGAATATCATTCTCACCTGTTTATCCGGCTGTTGCTTTGTTTTGAATGTGTACTTGGCAACAGGTGGGGCAGGAACAAATCAAAAGAGGCATGGTTAGCTTCAAGGGCAAGAAGTAGAAGTGGGACTCGGTTTAGAATTCGAATCAGCATGCCAATCTAGTTTATGTTTCATAGCATGTTTAGTTTCGAACTCGTTGTTTTGTCGTATCAAATATGCTAGTATCGTGGATTGCAGGTGGTTGTCATATGTATTATGAACCATGTATGTTTGAATGTTGTTTTGGGCATGAATACTTGATGAAAAATGGATTGGTTTCATTTTGTAAAGTTGAAAGAAATGCTGGTTTATTTTTGATGGAGCATTGGTCTCGCTCGAGCGGCAGTTGGTGCTCGCTCGAGCGAGCGTTCTTTAGTGTGGGAGCCAGAGCATTGCTCGCTTGAGCGAGGGTGCCTTTCCGCTCGAGCGAGCTTTTTATTGATTGTCGGACAGAAACTTTCTCGCTCGAGCGAGCGTGCCTTGCCGCTCGAGCGAGGCCTTTAAAAAAAAAATTTATTTGTGTTTGTTGCTTTACTTTCAAGTCTTGGATCGTGTATGCTTATTGTTGTTCAATCCGAGTTTAGTAGATGTTTAGAACTGAGGTCTCACACACTTACAGCTTCAAGATCAGTATCCATCCTTCATTTCAATGCTGAGTTATAAATATCTTTCTTTATATCTTTTTTTCTTCATTTTCCTGATTACATTTGTAATCATAGATATGTCATTCTTTAGTAATTACTAAATGATTTCTCATTTGAACTGTTCCTGTTTTGAATCACAATTATTATCAATTATTCAGACTAGCTCAAAGGCTGATCGACCTCATCTGAATACAGTTTTCAGATACAATTGTAGCTGATGTTCTTCAGTTGACACACGAAAATCAAGAATCATGTCTCATGTATCACACTTTATACAAGATAAAGTATTCAACAATGAGTGAAATTATCATTTTCGTGTTAATACTCACGAGAATCCATTATCAGATCAGTTCTGGAATCTCTTTCAAAAGAAAACGATGCTTCAGAACAAACATTTCTCGCTGATCATTCTATTTCAGCTTTCAAATAATTCATTTCTCAACTTTATCTCATCTGTTCTATTGTAATCTATACAATTCAGTCTTCACATTCTGTATTTTTTTCTTAAACCATATCTGGTCTGATAGATGATACTTCAAAAATTCTATCTCAACATAAAAATTTCTTATTTTATTCTCATCTCAAATAGCTGTCACAGGAATTATCATCATCAAGTGGCAAAATCAATCAAATAGTATCGAATCAGATACTATAGTTCTGAGCAGTTCCTCGAAAATCTGGATAGTCATCTCAGACAATCCACCGATCAAGGATGGTACAATGTAATCACATTCAACCAAATACTCAAAATTCTGAAAAATCAATGTCACAATCTATCAAATAAACCTATAGTCTCGATCCCAACCATAGATTGAAATCAATTCCTGAAATCTCATAACATCAATACCTTCTTAACAGCTAGCTATTTATATCTGTATCACATATAATATAGCACATTCTTAAATTTTTCGAAATATACTCGACTTCAAATCTCAAACTCATGATGATTCGAGTAATGAGAAACGACAATCTTTCAAATAGTTTCTCATATTTCGACTCGATAGTTGCTAATCTGTTTCATAGATCATCTGATCTTTTCTTGTCTACTTCATTTATAAAAAATTGAAATATTTCAAAGTCAATTCTGTCGTATCTGCTTTCAATTTCGTTCATCAGTACTGATTTCCCAATCATTTATACACATTGGAGACACTTGAATTGATATTCAATCTGTGGTACTGTGCTTTTTCAGAATCTGATATTCCATATCAAGAATATCGAGCACAATCAACAGATTATTCACTTCAATTCCATTCATTCTGATTCATTGTCTTATCTCACATCGTAATTTAGTATTCTCAATAAAATTCTACTCTTTTGATCTCATATCATTGCTGTTTAAACTTCAAGTTGATATTCATCAACCACGCAAATCGAGTAATGCTATCAGTCTTTGTCAGTTACGAGCCAATAATAGCACGACATATGTAATCAATATATCCAATTCGATGAAAGGCAACATAATAATGGCTAATGAAAATTGATTCAAAATCAAGAATCAGATAGCATCAAAGAACATTGATCAAAGTTGAATCGTCAAATCAAATAAATTCTGGACGACAATCGTTGCTAAGTGAGAACAACTCACTTGTCTTTCAAAACTCGAGGTGAAAATTCAAATCAAGACTCAATAAATCAAATAATGAGCCAAGGAAAAAGAATCACATTGGTGATCTAAGTCCATATCAGTACTATTCCTCATACAACCCAAATCAAGGTTAACATTGTGGCTTTACGATGAGATATCTACACACACTAATCAATTAGGACACCGTCCTAAGGCATATTCAGACAGCACAACAGGAACTCCAGATTACCAGAAAGAATTCAAATTGAAGGATTCAATTATTCAAAGTTCACCTCATTTCATTTCAATGTCCAGAATTAGGATTTCTTAATCGATACTGAATGACGAAAAGCTTCAAAAATTAAGATCATGCAATTCATCAATGACCAATGGCATGTGAATCAAGAAGTGCATGCATCAAGTATCGTCAAAAGGGAAGACTCAACTGTAACTGCATTCGCTATTGTTCTTGACCTCAATCGTTACCACTTAAGCAAGGAACATCAAAATTCATTTTCTTCTTCTTGAGAAGTAGAGGAGAAACATATCAGATTCATTCTCCCATTTCAGTCACTGTCTCAGTGAGTTATTTCAGTTAATACATGTCCATGTAAAACTCACTCTTAGCTTTCTTCATATAAAAGAAATATCACATCATTCAATACATTTCAAGATATTTCAACAAGCTTTCACCTGATTTGCATACTAACATCACTTCTCATGATTCAATCAATTTAGCATAATCAACTCATCTCAAAGCTAAGTAGCTAAACAAAATCCGTATCTCCATCATCATACTACTAAAAGCATCTAGTGTAATCCCAAGGACATCATAAATTCAATGCCTTAACTTGGTATATCTCAATGGTGAGCAAGAAGGATAAATCGATTCACCTATTCAGGATATAATGTTGCAAATCGCTAGCTTTGGCCTCCGAGTGTTTTACATCTTATTCCAAAGCCTACAACTGATACCTGAATTAATCAATTCAGAAGAATAGAAATTCTATTCAAAGCTGGCGGAGTCTTACCATATCTTAAAGTGCTGTAAATTTTTAACATTCTCCATATCGAGGAGTTATCATTAGTTTTCTAGAGATTTGAGGTTTTCTGACAAAATCATGTCAAGTATTGCTAATCAGCAACATACTAAATCTTACCTCAATCCCAGCTTAATAAATTCTCGAAGCTGTTAGAGTAACTCCTTCGATATAGGATGGTCTCTTTGTCATCTCAATCTCATGACAGCAATAGCCAAAAAGCTCTTCCGCATATACTTCACATTTATGACGATGCGTCATCATTTTCATGAGCTGAACCTGTAGTCAATCTCAAAAAAATATCCACAATCTATATGCCATAATCAAGGTATACATCACCTAATCAAATTTTAAAATTCATAATCATTCATTGTATTGTCTGACATCGTCGCATATCTGTTCTCAAGAGTATTCAGCTAACGGAGCAAATCAATAGGAGTTAAGTTTCATTTCTCAATTCCACTAGCTCCTACACTGCAACTCAATGCAGTGATCTCCGTAGTTCAAAATCACATTTTCTTTATTCTCATATAGCAAATTTATCCAATTTATCAACTCGAGATTATGATCAACTTCATAGTCATATCTTCATCATCTTACCTCTGATCAGTACTCAGTTCTGATGTCTAAAGACAAATACACATGCTTCCAGTCGATTCAGAGATTCAGGTAAGCATGTAAGATCAAGGAATTCAAGTACACCTGCTTCCAATCATTTCAGCTATTCAGGTATCATGTGATAGTTCAATATAAAACATACTTTTCAAGCAAAGGCAAAGGCATTCTTGTCCTCCACTTAAAGCTCCGTCTGTTGCAAAAATGGAAGTAATACTCATCATTTCTGGTATTCTTAGAGCAGTTCGGTTTCGGCTCAAGGAATTTTACGAATGGTTCACCTATCGAACAACGATATCATATTCTCAAATTTTGAACGAGAACAAGTTGGAATACCTTGCCAAATTAGAAGATAAGATGTTTGTTCTTACGGCCACCTTTCATCTTGAAACATCTCTCAGCAGATTCAAATTGGTTGATGTACAACTCCGTGATAGCCTCGCCCGCTATATTCTCTCACAAAGGGAACGAAACTTTCAACTCATGAGCAAAACTGCCAAATACGACTGTGAAGTTATCTTACGTCTCAAACAATCGGTAGATGTTACGGGTACTTTTCTAAGTGAATATCGGTTGAAACACTACTTTCCTCAACCGACAGATGAATACATTCAGGTGCACCTTCAAGAATTTGAGGCTATGCTACTTATCATGGACTCTCTCGATGAATCAGATCAACACGATCTCATCTTCACAACAGAAGAACAGGAATTTATTGCAGCACAAGATGAATCTCTGTCGTCTTACTCAACAATTGCCTCCATATACAAGGAACCTATGATATTTTGTCATCCTAATCTTTCACCATCAAGACCAACCGAGACCACCACAGCTGCTACTAATGACTCCCTACATGAGATTCCACTCACTTCTGTTTTGGAAGTTTTGAAGTCCCTATCCAACTTTGAAGTAGCTCAACCCACATCCTCTCCTCATGAGACCCAGACTGCTGACTCTTCACCCAAATTAACCAACTATTGAGGACATTCCTTCTACCAATCCTACCGATCCTTTTGATTGGGATGACAGGACATGCAAAATCACCTTGACAACACCAACTGCTGAGAAAATCATTTCATCACCTGTTAGAACCCTTGTTGATAATCAAGCAGTTACCATCAATACCTCGGACGCTGCCGACATCAGCCTCACCGCCAAACCTGCTTCAGTTTCTCTTGTTGCAATGGAATCTCCTGACTATGATCTGGAAAGTATCATTGAGAATCTTCGATCTACAATGCAGAGCCTTAGAAACCGTATTCAAAGACAAGATGTTGGCATTGCAAGTTCTAGATCTGCTATTATGTCTCGCCTCAATGGACTATCCTCTGAGATCAGCCAATGCATCACTGAATTAATGAAATATAAAGAACTAAATCCTCACGCTATGGAAACAGTTGCAGAAAAAGTCTCACAAACTGTTCGACATACAAATGAGCATACCACTGCAAAGATTTCGGTTCTGCAAGCTGATCTAACCGCTTACATTGACTCTCGCATTGACTCATTTCAAGCCACTGTAGGTGCTCAACTTGGAGAAATTATTTCTCATCTTAATCGTGGTAATGTTAAAAAGGAGGAAGGATCCAGAAAATCAGTTGGTTGATAAAGAACAACAGAAGCAATAAGTACAACAGCAAAGGTAATAATCGGTACAATAGGTAAAATTTCCTTATCTTAGCAACGTAGGTGTAATAGGATTTCATTGCGATTTATTGCTTATAACAAATCATTTATCAATGCAATTCATTTTCGCAATGAATTCATCTCTTCTATTTTATTCGTAATGATTTTTCGGGGTTTAGGTTTTGTCATCACCAAAAAGGGGGAAATTGTTGAATCCTATCTTTTGGTGATAACAAACAATACATCATTGTTATAGTACAGCCGCCTTTTGCTTGTACAACAAGACAACTAATTCTAGCACATCGGCTGACCACTGGAAGATATCAATTGAAGATTTGAGATATCAGCTGACCAAAGCTTGACAATCGAAAATAAAAGATATCAACTGCTTATAGTCGACTGATCTCGGCAATCAAAACAAAGGTCAACTCAAAGCTCACATGTTTCAAGGATGCCTATCGACATCATAAAGTCATGAATTCCTAGTAACAAATCCTTGACAAGAAAATTTAATGAGAAAGGACGAAGCATTAAGGATCCGTCTGACAAAAGTTGAACGACCATTAATAGCATTTATTGTGATGACACATTGAATGGACTACTAAAGAGTCTCTAGTACAGGTATTTTGAAGCTAACAGACTGCACTTCACAAAATAAGGAATGCTATTTAACATACAGGACGTTTCCTACCTTTGACAAAAAGAAAAAATGTTGAAGGATTTGATATAAATATCAGAGCATATCAAGAAGAAAGACATAGTCATCTTTTACGAAGATTTACTTACTCGAGCACTTGAAGCTGTTCTGAAAAATTTATCGCTCAACCCTTTGCCTCAAAGCACATCTGATCTACGAAGAGATCTACTCAAGGGTTACTCGGATCCAAGCTGTTGTCAAAAGAACATCTACTGATACCAGGATTTGAGATTCTAAGCTCTCAAACATCTTAGATATTCATCATCATCAACTGAAGAAAGTTTGATCAGAACTTAGAATCTTATTAGTGTAAATCTAGGAGTTTCATTTTAGGAGATTGATAAGTCCTAAGTTGGATCGGGTGATTACAAGAAGTTGTAATAGTCAAAATCTTCTAGTGTATCCTTCCCGAAGAAAGGGTGACGTAGGAGATTGATCTCCGAACATCCATAAACATCTTCGTGTTTACTTACATTACTGCACTACATTACACTTCTGTATTATCGCCTAGTTTAGTGAGAGATGTTTCTCCACTAATCTAGTAGCTTTCATTCATCTAGGAAGCTAAGAAAAATAGGTTGAGCAGATTAACATTTTCTTAATCATATTTCGTTAAATCATAAAATTTACTAAGTGTGTATTCACCCCTCTTCCCTCTACACACATATTCGATCCCCAAAAAATATATAATACAATCCTTTTATTTATCTATTTTCAAATTCCAAATTATTTGAAAAAAACTAATGGAATAAGAAATACCTAATAGAAGAGATGGTGTTTTAACTACTTAGGGTGACCATTCTTAACAAATAAAAATTATTTTTTTTGCTATAAATTTGTTAGATTTTTTATTGAAATTAAGTATAAAAAAACTTTCGTCACACACATCGTGTGTGCAAATATGCTAGTAATTCTCTATGTGTCAACCTTAGTGAATAAAGTAGTTTTTTTAAAATAAAAATAAAAATAAATAAAATTAAATAATTTTTAAAATTAAAATAGTACGAGAGAAAATAGAATTAAAATTGAAACATAGAATATGAAATCATTGGGTTATACAACGGTGTTTATGGGATTTTAAAAAAAAAAATCTTACAAACATTTTAAAAAATAATTATTGTTTTTAAAAATAGCGTGCTGATAAATTTACAATAATAAATTTTTTGGCATTGAATATAAAGGAAAATGAGTTATTTGCATTTTATTTCAATACACTTGGTGTATTTGACATTAATTTTCCTTATATAATGTAAAATTATAGCATCCAAGAGAAGTAAATTGTCAAAAATCAACCCAATACGTCAACTCGACAAAAATCGCCGAAAAATATCGGTTTAAGATTGAGGTTTTGAGTTCGGGTCAAATTGTGTTTATCCAAAATCTAACCCCTAAAAATTAATTCAGTTCGGGTAAACCCAAGTTGACCCGAAAATTTTTATTATTGTTATTTTTATATAAAATTAAGAAGATTTGCTACATTTTTATATGTTGTATGTTTGAAAAAAAAAAATTATTGTATTTTTATTTAATATATTTTTGTTAATTAATATTTATTTTCTACAATTTTGATTTTCAAAAATAATTTTTTTATTTTTAATAAGTATAATTTACATTTTATAAAACTAAACTTTATATTTTCAATTATATATGAGTTTAGATTTGGTTATTATTATTATTGTTATTATTATTATTATTATTATTATTATTATTATTATTATTATTATTATTATTATTATTATTATGTGTTTTGAATTTTTATTTAATTAATTTGTTAAAAAAATTGGGTTGGAACGGGCTAACCGGGTTTGGATTTGGGTTGGCAATTTTTTGGTTGGTTTGGGTTCGGGTTGAGAATTTGTTAAATAATATTCTCTCCAACACGACCCGAGCCCACCCGAATTGACACCCTTTGGAGAAGTGAGTGACAAATGTATGAAGTATAGGGAGGTGGATAGGCGTACTAATTCCGGTGGATCGGGTGAGTTCAGATCGGGTTGACACAAGAATCTAGTAAAAGATGTCTCGACCCAAACCTGAATCAACTCGTACTCAGATAACCCGGCTAACTAGATTTTATTTTTTAAAAAATAATTAAATAAAAATTCAAAAGCACACAATATTAATAGTAATATTCGAGGTTCTAAAAAGTTTGAAGCGTGTCGGAGCATAAAGGTCTAGCTTCAAGCTTTTCAAAGTCAAGCGAGCTTCGTACGATCTTAAATGTGAAAAGGTGTTTTTGATTTTTTACTATAATTTTAATTTTTTAAGACAAACATTATATAAATTGAAAAAATGACCTATAAATTTTAGATTTAATAGATATTTCAATTTATTATACTATAAATATACATGTATATAAAATTACTTTCATTTAAAAACACAAATGAAATCTTTCTTTCTAAAAGGTAGATACATAATCGAGCATTTTAGAATATTGATAATATTTAATTTAAGCACATAATAATCTAATCTCGTTTATATATAATTTAAATAAATTTGAAAGTCTAGCTGTAGATAATTTAAAGTATATTTACTACAAAGATTGAAAAGTTTTTTAAAAAAAAATTCAAATTTTACAAATAAACTTTAATTTGTGAAAATTTATTATATCAATATATAATAATTTTTTCCCCTAAACATAGTATATAAAAATGAAGTCAATATTTATTAATTTTACATGGTAAAAAATAATTTAAAAAATTCAGGTCAATCATATTGATATGAACCCCACCAAAACCCGATTAATGATTTAGGGTTAGCTTTGGGGTCCAACCCCATTCAAAATGAACCCTAACCTCCAACTTTAATCCGATATCTTTCGGGTCGACTCGTTTTGAACAGAGTTCATTTTTTAACCCTTAAAAGTTCTACGGTTGATATAAAATATAAATTACCATAAGATAACTACACCAAAATTTGTTCATAAATATGATCTCAATAATAATAATTATATAAATATATATAGTTCAAAATAATATAATATAGATGTAAATAGATTTGTCAAAATTTCCGCGCGCTACTTCGGCCCGCAAATATATTATTATTGTTAGAAAATGATTAAATGAATACAAGTATACTTAATAATGTAGGATTTTTGTGTGCACCCACTTAAAACTCACTAGAGAGTTTTAATGGTGTAAAAAAACAAACAAACAAACAAATCACTAAAACAACTAGTGGGTTTAGTGGTCGCTCACGGATTTTCTTCATCCTTGGATTCATAGTACTAGTTTTGTGAAAATCGATGTAAAAATATTTAATCTGAATAGTTCTAGAATGCTCCAAATAAATTATATCAACGAGAGCAGTTTGTAGCATCGGTTTATACAAAAAAAAACTAAAATTTATTCTATATGTACAATTTTCAAACCAATCCTACAAAAAATAAAGCAATAAAAGCGGTTCATAACATCGGTTTTGTGAAAACCATTGTTAAAAAATATTTGTTATGAGCAGTGTTCATAATTGTCATAATTTTCATATAAATTGGAGTGGTTATTAGGAGCGGTTCATAAGACGACTACTAAATTTATTCAATAGGTGTAATTTCTAATCCAATCCTAGAAAATAGACAATAGAAGGGTCCACAACACCGGTTCTTTGAAAACCGCTGCTACATGTCTTCAATATGAGAATTTATTGGAATGCTCCTAATAGTTATATCAATAAGACCAGTTTATAGAATTTGTTTATACAACCAATAATAAAAAAGTATTCAATAGATACAATTTTCAAATCAATCCTGAAACAATAGAGCAATAAAAGTGGTCCACATAATCGGTTCTTTGAAAATTGCTGTTACATGTCTTCAATATGAGCAATTTCCATAATGCTCCTAAATAAGAGCAGATTTATGGTAGCTGTTGATATAAACTGCTAATAAAACTTTTGCAATGCAAGCAGTTTCATAACCATTCCTAATATTAAGGCAATATAAACAATTTAAGTAAAACCAACTTTGTTATTTGTTTTGCACGAGCTGTTTTTAGATCGCTCCTACAAACCCAATAGTTTGGTTTGCAAGAGCCGTGTTCATAATAATTAAATAGAGAGGAATAATTTATAGCAGCGATTCATACAAACTGATATTAAAAGTATTTAATATGTACAATTTTTAAAGCAATACTTAAAAAATAGAGCAATAAAATTGGCTTTGAGCACTGGAATTGTCTAAAACGCTGTTAAAAAATATTCACCAAAACAATTTCAATAGTATTCTTAGTAGTTATAACAGCAGGAACGGTTTATAGAAGCATTTTATACAAACGGTACTAAATGTATTCAATGGTTACAATTTAAAATAATCTTAAAAAGTTAGAGCAATAAAAGTGTTTCACATCACCAGTTTTTTGGAAACTGCTGCTAAAAATATACAATATGAGTAGATAAAAAGTTCTCATAATGACTATATCAATAGGAGCTTTTTCTAGCAGCGGTTTTATATAAACCATTGCTAAAATGTTTTCAACGAGAGAGTTTATGAAACCTTGCTTAAAATTACGACATTAGGAGCACATTCTAACTGCGGTTTATACAAACTGGTGCCAAAGTGTGTGTCTGAACAAAAGTGTTTAACAATCGCGCTTAAAATTAAGATACTAGGAGCACTATCTAGGAACAGTTAATACAAATCGATGATATAATGATGTGAATCTTGGATGCATGAAAGGCAAACACGACTATATTAAAATCGTACCCTCAATTCAATAGCAAAAAGATTTCTTTAATGTTGTCCCGATCTTTTGAACAAGTAAGTTTTTGATATCCACCTCTAATTTACTTGAAATTAGCAACAGATAATCACGAGGATAAATAATTAATCACAACTGAACCTTCAGAGGAACCTGTCTCTAACAATCCACGAAGATAATCAATTGACAAACGCCAAAAAGTTGTTGAACTTTGATAAGTTTGATTTTGATAAAAACAAAGCAAAGATTCGACAAAATTCTAGAGAGAATTTTAGACTGATAAAAATCAATAATATGAACTATGTTAATTGTTATTCAAAATAATGAATGTTTGTTGTATTTATAATACAACTACAAAATAATAAAAGGTCATGCAAAATATTGCAGAATATATCTAAAGATATCAAAGATAACTTCTAAAAGTTTCCTAATAGGAATAAAAGACTCAAAATAGGCAAAATAATACGAAAATACTAAGATTCCCGAACACACATACAAACACAGTTGGTGTGTGTAAAAGTATGTAGCGCGGGTGCGCAAGAACACGGCGCGGGCGCACTAAAGCTACGCATCTCATATCTTGTAAAATTCCAGAGCAGCGCAGGCGCGCGTACAGGGTGCGCAGGCGCGCTGGCCTTTCGCATGTGATGGCACGGGCGCGCGTGAATAGGAGCACGGGCGCGCGTGTATAGGAGCACGGGCGCGCCTTGGCTTCGACTTTTGGCCTTAATTTTCTTCACTTTCTTGATTCTTTTGACCTCAATAATATTATAACAACCTCCAAATTGAATACCAAGTATTCCAACTTGATTCCCATGAAATTCAAACCCTTCAACTCTCGATTGTAAATCACGGAGCAAATCTTGGAACAATATGAATCTTCGAGCACCTCCGAGATTCATATCAGACTCCCCTTCTTCAAAAAGATTTGTCCTCAAATTTTGCCCCTTGTCTACAAAAACCAAGCAAGACTTAGAAGCTTTAAAAATATTACCAAAAAGCAATAATATACCTTTCATACTCATAATAAGATCAAATAACACAAATTTATTCATGCTTAAACTAAACACCTTAACATCATTAAGCATTACAAACACTAAATTTCTCCCCTTCTTAGACCTAGTTAACACCAACACAATATTCATAGTTAAGTACAACCATTGTTTTCTAGGAATAAGAAACAATTCACATGCAATATGTCACTCACAACTCCACTCGATATATCTCTTCATGTGTAACCATAAAAAATATTCATCCATTAGACTCATTCTTTTGGATCTCTCAAAATTACACTTCATTCTCAACACACATGTTCCCTCAACAAGTAATTTATTCAATGACAAAGATGAAATGAAAATTCTATTCTTCTTAAACAAACACTTATTGATCACATAGAATTTTTCATGAGTGTCATGCAAACACAACTCAAACACATCTTTCAAACCATCAACTCCTTAACATTCTCAAATCATAAGAACCATGTAACCAAAAGAGATAAGAACTTATACCTTTGTGATAGTGTAGTAACTACCACATTTTCCTTACCTCGTTGGTACTTGATCAAACCTTCACCAACAACTCTAATTACTTGAAAATTCTCACCATCCACAAGTAAAGCAAATTTTCTTATACACAACACATTATCATTCAAACTTTCACACAAACTCTCATCTCTTTGTGTTGACACCACAAGTATAAAATATTCGACATGCCCATTCAAAATTTTGATATATACTAAGATATAATCAAAGTATAACACAATAAATTTACCTCTAGACGCATGCAAAATATAAAACATCAATCTCATGAAATTATTACACACATTCACAAGTCTCCCATCAAAGTATTTAAATCCACACAATTGAGAATTGAGGTCATACCTTTGAATGTTGGTTTTGTATTTGTACCCTTGAATTAAATCTACTTCATACCTCACAAAAGGAACAACCTTCAAACCGCCAACCTCACCTTGACATGGATCTAACATGTTAAGACTTTTAGTGTTGTATCTCCTTTGCTTCTTCATCAACACATCTCCAAAATCCTGCAAAAAAGAACAAACAATGCTCGGGATTGAACCGGCTAAATCATGACAATGAGATAAAACCTCCTTGTACAAAAGTACCTTAGGGATTTTATTCATTTGAACAAAATTTTCAACCTCACAATTTTGAACCATAATATTTTTCTTTATTATTGGTCTCTTTCATCTCTTTTCTTTCCTCTCTTTTTTTACCTCAAAGGCCATCTCACTTTTTTTTACACTCTTTTTTTCGGCCTCAATTATTTCTTTTCCTTTTTCTTTTTATTTTTCCATGGCTATCTCACTCTTTTCATCACTCTTTTTTTCAGCCATATAACTCAAATTTTCAATTTCCAATTGATCCTCAAGAAATTCTTTTGGATTCAATTGCAAAGAACGATTAAAAGACTCATCAATAGACTCACAAGTGATACCAACAACATTATCATCCACAATATTATCCTTAACATGCACAATAGAAGAATCCTCATCAAGCAATGATTCACCCTCCACCGCACATATTTCAACACTCATATCATCAATAGTTGAATTATCATCAACCTCAATTTTCTCAACTTCATCCATTTCAAATTTAGATTCAACCTCTACGACAACATTAGATTCAACATGTAGCACCTAAAATCCAATCTATTAAATCGTATTCATTAAATTAAATAAAAATTATAATTATAATTTTTTTATTTAATCGGTTTAAAATTTTTTATCTGAATTATTTGTTGATAAAATATTAATTGTTTATTCAAATGATTTTTATTGTTTTAATTATTTAAATAATGATTTTAATCGTTTAAGTTTATTTGTTGAGATGATTTTTTTTATTGTGTTTTGCAACTTAATTGTTTTAAATATTTTAAAGATTTAAGATTGCGTAATTAAATAATTTTAATTATTTAGTTTATTTATTTAAATGATCTTAACTACTCCGCTTATTTATTTAAAATGACTTGAGTTTATTGAATAGTTATTTAAATGATTTTAACTGTTAAGCTTATTTATTTAAATACTTTTGATTTTCCAACTTGTTTATTTTAAATAACTTAAGTTTAGCGGTTAGTTATTTTAAATTATTTTAAATGTATAGAGTATTTATTTAAATGCTTTTAGTTTGTCCAAGTCATTTTAAATATTTGTATTCCCTTGTTTATTTATTTAAATGACTTTTAAACAATCATTTGGTTTATTTAAATTATTTTAAAACGATCTGTTTTGTTGTTTAAATATTTTATTTATTGTTTTGACATCAAAATATTTAAAGTATTAATTTTAATTTCTAAGTTAGTGTTTAAATTCTTTCTAATGTTTATTTGTTTTTGTGACGTCAAAGTTCCATAATTTAAATTTCATGCCTAAATTAGTTTTGATATTTAAATTTCTAATATTTATGGTTATTTAAATGATTTAAGTTTCATTAGAATTTAATTTCGCCAATATTTTAATTTAATTGTTTGAGATACTTGAGATTTGTGAACTTCGACTCCGGCACGCGGCAAAGGTGGACACGACGGGAAAATCCCTTATTTTAAATTTAGATGGCCTAAAATTCTTAAGATTTGAAAAAAATAAAAAATATATATTATTTTAAATTTTTTTCGGATAAAGAAAATCGCGTAAGCGCATTCTTGCTCGTAATTTTCAATATTTCTTATTGAACCCGGACTAGAAAAATTCCATTCTTATATTTAATTTTAGGATTTTTAAACTTAGAATTTAAAATATGTGAAAAAATTCAAAGAGCTAAAGTTGTAAAACAAAAATAAAATGACACTTTTACAAGTACAATAGCATTTTTTTTAATGCCCTACACTCACACACTCACACTTATACCTACACACACTTACAATATTACACCACAAAACTAAACCCTATCATTTATTCTCTCCATAGCAGCCGCCTCTCTTATTCCCTCCCTCATTCTTCACGCCATTCTCTCCTCCTCTTGAAGAAATCCCTCGGCCACCTCCAACTCTCCTCCCCTTCACTTCGCCGGCCACCTCCAGCCACCAGCCGCCGTCGTGCTGCCTTGGAGCTCACTTTGGAGGGCTGTTCCAGCAGCTGGCCGTGACCTCCAGTAGCCACCCCTCCCCCTTCTTTTTTTGTTTCGTTGCAAGATTGAGGCAAGAAGTTTTACTCTTTTCTTTAAAACCCAAGCATAGAATATATTTTGTCATTGGATCTTTCCTCTAAATTTGAAATTTTCAGACTTTTAAGTGTAAATGGTGTGTGTGTGTGTGTGTGTGTGTGTGTGATCGGTTTTCAGCAGGGAAGAAAGGGCTTGAAGTTGGTTTGTGAAATTTTCATTTCTAACTCGTTTATTGAATTTGTATGGATGAATTTCTTGCATTTAAATAGAATTTGCATGATTGGAACGAAAACTCAGAATGTATTATGTTGATTTTGATCCATATTTGTGAGTGTATGTTGTATTTTAAGTCTCACAAGATGGTATGCAAGTTATTTAATGCATATGCTTTGAAATGATGTAAATCGAATTGAGTTGCGGCGTTGAATTGGAAATTTTTGTGTGAATGGATAAATGGAGTTGAGGGGCTGCCATGGGAGGTTCATGGGGTTAAACATGGGTATTTGAATGTGTTAGAGATGGTCTATAGGGCTGGTCATGGGACAACTAAGTTGGATGGCCATTTAGTAGAGTTTTGGAAGGCGTTGGGCTAGTGTTTGGGGCTAAAAGGGAGAAGTAAGGTAGCGTTAGGCTAGAGCCTTGTCCAAGGGCCCTAGCTGGTTGTCTAGGAATGTTTACTAGTTGTTCTCATGGGTTTTTGAGGTGCAATAGGTTGAGGGATGAGCTCGGGAGTCCGTAGTTTCAAGTGGTCCAAAACATAATTTTTACCATCACGTCATGTCTCGGGAAAACAGGTCTGATGTGGTTGGTTTTTTAGGTTTGGACAGGGGCTACCTCTGATTTTCCTAATGTATGTGATGTTAGGATCGTCTAGGTGTAAATTGGGCCTATTTCGGATAAGAATCAATTAGTTTATGTGCATTTTAAGTTGGAGTGTCGTGAGCAGATTTTTCTATTGTCTATGGGCTGTCCGGGAGTCTAAATTGTTGGGTTTGTTTGGGCCATTATAAAAATGTGAATACTGGTCATAGGAGTATTTTGATGTGTGTTTCAGGTGCCGGTTCAAACGGAAAGTCTTTTGAATTTGAATAGGATGAGTTATGGATCCTAGGGGTTAACCGCTCGAGTTAAGCCTTTTTTAGCGTAAACTTAAGTGTAAGTAGAAAAGCCTTTAAGTCGAGAGTGCTCCCCTACTCTCCAATCATCCATAAAATTTATGTCATGCTATATTTTGAGTTTCATGTCGTTTAAATTATTCAGCGCCCATTTATTCGCGTGTGTGACTTTAAATTTGTTTAATAATCTAGTCCCGAAGTCTTGTATTAAAGAATGCTTGTAAAGGTAAATGTTGAAATGAGAAAATGTTAAATGAATGAAAAGTTAATGAATGAAGTGAGTTGGTTGTGACTTGTACGTGCAATGTCGGTCGGGGGATGCCCTGACTCACTTGCCTTAATGAGACGTGTAGTAAGCGGCTGAGAGACATCCCAGCTCCCCTACCAAATGAGACGTGTAGTAAGCGGCCGGGAATTCATCTCGGCTCCCCTACCAAAAAGAATGAAAAATGGGCAATGTGGCGACGAGATTAATCTCAGCGTCCTTGCCGGCATAGTATACTGCAGCCATTGATCGATCAAAATCATAGTCACAATCGAGGATCGAAATTTGAAAGTAAATGAAAAGGAAAAATGATTCATGAATGTTACTTTTCATTGAATATTGCTACTGTTTCTACTTCGGGTATGTTATGACGTTATCTGTTTGTGCGAGTGTTCATTATATACATGATACTATTTTTAGTATGTTGCATTATTTTGAACCCTTGTTGTATTATATAATCTTGCTGTGCTTTTAGGCTCACTACTATGCTTGGTGCAGGTGAGATTGCAGATGAGCCACGGGGCAGGATCTTCAGGGTATGTAGTGTTCGGTGGCACACCCTTGACCATTGCCGCTCTTTACTTTTCCGCACTATGTCATTGTAATAATTAACTACTATCGTCTTTGTTTTTTCGTTAGTAGCAGGATGTGTTTTTTCCTGCGATTATAATGGCATTTAAACACTTATTATTTACTTTCGCTTGGTATCGGATGTATTACTGAACATGTATTACTTTTGCGTCGTGGTTACCCTCGGATTGAAGTTTATTTAAACTCTTGCTTGAGACAGGTGGTTTGTTGATCAAACAGATAGGTCATGTCAAATTTTTTTTTTTAAAATCCATATTTTTCTTTATTATTTAAATGTGAGTAGTTCGAGTCGTTACAGTTTCTATCAGAGCACCGTCATGGTTTCTGGTTGTGCCTACCGCCGAGCGCTAAAACTCGGAAGATCTCGCCTCAAAGTCTGTAAGTTTTTAAGAATTTTTAACGTTAGTCATACTTGAATTAACATTTTAAATATTTTGATGTCATCTATTTTAAAATATTTTCAAATTTTGGTGTTTAATTTATTTAAATGTATAGCTCAGTGTTTATTTCGTTTAAAAATTTCTTTTAGTAGTTTAATGTGTACCATTCAAATTTTTATATTATAACATGCGATTTCAAGTTAAACGGATGGTGTACCAATATTTCTTCCAGTTTTAGGAAGTACATGGAAGTTGTTTGAATTATTAGGAAGTGTTAATAATATTTATGGGATTGTAGGAGTTTGTTGAAAAATATTAAACTTGCGCATTAGGACTTATTATTTGTTGTGTCATTGCTCTAATTTATTTTATTATGAATGGATTTTAGTCAGGTACAACTAAGTGCAAGGTTGTCTAGAAATTGATAAACGTATGTTTTGTCAATTAGGTTAATGAATCGAAACTTATGCGAAGACTTGAGATACATACTTTGTATTATATTATGGATAGACTGAGTTTTCTCTTGTTATAGGGACAAATATGATTTTTGGACAAGAGTGAATCGGTTACGAATGAGCCTTTTGATTTTGTGTACTATTATTCTGATCATTATTTTCTTATTTTTCATTTGTTCTTGTATCCATTGCAATGTATACTTTCGAGTGTCCAAAAATTTTTTTGCACTTTATTTGTGCATTCGTGGGATTCGTATGACATCAATCCACTTACTCTACTACAGTGACATTTGACGAACATTTAAATAAAATCTTGTTTGTATTTTCACGTTTCTTGAAATTTTTCTCTGGTTCTAGAGCCACATGGTGATGTGAGTGGGATCCACCTTGTCTTTATTTTTGGTGATCTGCCTGTGTTGTGGTTGGCATCTAAACATGTCTTAGGACCGTTGTTTTTCCTGATTATTGACTTGTATGAACTTCTCTTGACTGAATTCACACTGATTGCCCTTAATTGTGCTTTGATTATTTGAGCATGATGTCATCACCCATGGATGAGTGATCACAATATTTTTTTTATCTTGTTGACTCACATTCGTTATTCTTGGATTTCCCATTATTACTCATTCACCCTTGGAATTTGATTTACAATTTGGATGTATTCACTTATCCGTATTTTTATCTCAAGTTCATTTTCTTGTAATGCTTGCACTGTTTCATTTCATATTGAGCAGCATCACTTGTATGTTTGTTTCTCTTCATAATCCATCACGGTAAAGACTCGGGTGGATTATAGTCTCAATTATCATTTCCATTTCTTGTGAAGAGAATTGGCTCATAACCGCATAGTAAGTGTTTAGACCGTTTGGATTTAGCATTAATATTAGATAAATCCTAAGTTATTGTTGTGATCCGAGGGATAACGACTATCAATTATATCTAGTTCTAGTGAGAAGACTATTGGTTAGGCAATTAGTTGTATGAGTTGTTACAACTTTAGACATGATTGTTAAGATTAAAAAAATGACTTTGATAAGCTGAATGAGTGTGTTAATAATATGATTAAGATTGGAGCATGTTTGGGAGTGAATACTCCCATAGAAAATCGATAATTTGAGTGATCAGTTACGAGATAGGGAAATAGTGCTGTCCCTAGAGCACTTTTGGGTAATTTAGGTTGCATTCCCAGGGTTGTCGTGAACGTCAACAAATAAGACTAATGTTCCAACTATGGGTATAGAATGATGAATAGATTATACAGGAAGTTTTTCTAGAAATATGAATTCAAGTTGTACCATATTTTCATTTGGGGAATTTTTTTTTTATTTCAAATTTGCTCACAAGTTGAAATAGAGGTTTGAGATTTATCTTCAGGCAATGTGTAAGATCTATTTGATACTTAGAGGCAATCTAATCCTATAAACAGGTAATAGCTCATGAAATATTTTGGCATTAAGAGTAAATATAGATTTCTTAGTTGTTGCGTCTGGGATATAGAAAGTTGGTTAAATCCATTGTAAAATTTTAACCAAGAGTTGCACTTTCGGAAGGATCGAGAATGACTAAGAGGTGATAGTGTAAATTGGTGAATTGAGGAACGAGATCTGTTTAGCTACCCATTTGGATCCAATAATTTTGTTTAATGTCTTAGAACTGAATATCAATGGATTTTATGATTTTCTTTTCTTTTCAAGGATTAGATTTTTTTTTTAGAAATTGATCAACCAACCCTAAGTTGAGTAGAGCTATTCTTCCTACTTGTAGGCTAACTGAACTAGAGTTCTTTCCTAGGAAAATTTTAATCTTTCATTGAGGCATTGTGGGTTGTAATAGCTAATTCGGGGTTAATCAGGGTCCAGGATCATTAAACGAATGGCGTAGGCCTTTGAAATTTCAAAATTGGTTATTAAGTCGTTCTTTGAAGGTATCATTGTTCCGTAATACTATTGATTTGGATATATAGGAAAATTAACTCGTTTGTCGGCTTTATGTGATTGATGAGGTAGAATTGTATAGTTCCTTTAGCCATCTTATTTAGATAAATTAGCGTTAGGTTGCTTAGTATTTTCGAAACTTGTGGACTTTTCAAGAGCTCGAGTTCTAAATTGTATGAGTTAAGCTTAATCGGTAAATGGACATTAATCGTAGTCTCATTATGAGGAAACTTTTAAATTTATGGTTGGGATCGACATAAATTATTTATTGATTTTGCGGACTCTATTGCTTGAATTGTGATTAGGGGTTTAAAACTATCAAATTAAGGAAAGTATCAAGTTTTTTAGAACTTTAGGCGGCGAATTAAAACTCTTGAAGTTACTAGGGAACAATTAATTTAGAACATATTTTAGGCTGCAATCACTTGGGAACAAATAAGAACTGTGGCTTTTTCGGGCAGTATGAGTTAGACTAATCCTTGGTAGAATGTAGGACAATAAGCATCATAGTGCGCAACGAAAGGTAACTAGTGTTAACTCATGTGGGTGCAATGTAAGAAAATTTAGTGTCGTTGTGGTCTAAGTTATTTGAACCTAGTGAATAAGTCTTGAATTTCGAGGAAAAAATTTCATTTAAGGGGGGGAAGGAATTGTAACACCTAAAATCCAATCTATTAAATCGTATGCATTAAATTAAATAAAAATTATAATTATTTTTTTTATTTAATCGGTTTAAAATTATTTATCTGAATTATTTGTTGATAAAATATTAATTGTTTATTCAAATGATTTTTATTGTATTAATTATTTAAATAATGCTTTTAATCGTTTAAGTTTATTTGTTGAGATGATTTTTTTATTGTGTTGTGCAACTTAATTGTTTTAAATATTTTAAAGATTTAAGCTTGCGTAATTAAATAATTTTAATTATTTAGTTTATTTATTTAAATGATCTTAACTACTCCGCTTATTTATTTAAAACGACTTGAGTTTATTGGATAATTATTTAAATGATTTTAATTGTTAAGCTTATTTATTTAAATACTTTTGATTTTCCAACTTATTTATTTTAAATAACTTAAGTTTAGCAGTTAGTTATTTTAAATTATTTTAAATGTATAGCGTATTTATTTAAATGCTTTTAGTTTGTCCAAGTCGTTTTAAAGATTTTTATTCCATTGTTTATTTATTTAAATGACTTTTAAACAATCATTTGGTTTATTTAAATTATTTTAAAACGATCTGTTTTGTTGTTTAAATATTTTATTTATTGTTGTGAAATAAAAATATTTAAAGTATTAATTTTAATTTCTAAGTTAGTGTTTAAATTCTTTCAAATGTTTATTTGTTTTTGTGACGTCAAAGTTCCATAATTTAAACATGCCTAAATTTGTTTTGATATTTAAATTTCTAAAATTTATGGTGATTTAAATGATTTAAGTTTCATTAGAATTTAACTTCGCCAATATTTGAATTTAATTGTTTGAGATACTTGAGATTTGTGAACTTCGGCTCCGGCACGCGGCAAAGTTGGACACGGCGGGAAAATCCCTTATTTTAAATTTAGATGGCCTAAAATTCTTAAAAGTTGAATAAAATAAAAAAAATATTATTTTATATTTTTTTGGATAAAGAAAATTGCGTAAGCGCATTCTTGCTCGTAATTTTCAATATTTCTTAAAATTAAACTTTTTGAACCCGGACTAGCAAAATTCCATTCTTATATTTAATTTTGGGATTTTTAAACTTAGAATTTGAAATAGGTGCAAAAATTCAAAGAGCTAAAGTTGTAAAACAAAAATAAAATGACACTTTTACAAGTACAATATCATTTTTTTAATGTCCTACACTCACACACTCACACTTATACCTACACACACTTAAAATATTACACCAAAAAACTAAACCCTATCATTTATTCTCGCCCTAGCAGCCGCCTCTCTTATTCCCTCCCTCATTCTTCACGCCATTCTCTCCTCCTCTTGAAGAAATCCCTCGGCCACCTCCAACTCTCCTCCCCTTCACTTTGCCGGACACCTCCAGCCACCAGCCGTCGTCGTGACGCCTTGGAGCTCACTTTGGAGGGATGTTCTAGCAGCTGGCCGTGACCTCCAGCAGCCACCCCTCCCCCTTCTTTTTTTGTTTCGTTGCAAGATTGAGGCAAGAAGTTCTACTCTTTTCTTTAAAACCCAAGCATAGAATATATTTTGTCACTGGCTATTTCCTCTAAATTTGAAATTTTCAAACTTTTATGTGTAAATGGTGTGTGTGTGTGATCGGTTTTCAGCAGGGAAGAAAGGGCTTGGAGTTGGTTTGTGCAATTTTTATTTCTAACTCTTTTATTGAATTTGTATGGATGAATTTCTTGAATTTAAATAGAATTTGCATGATTGGAACGAAAACTCAGAATGTATCATGTTGATTTTGATCCATATTCGTGTGTGTTTGTTGGATTTTAAGTCACACAAGATGGTGAGCAAGTTATTTAATGCATATGCTTTGTGTAACGCCCCGTTTTTATCATAAATGAGTTTATTTGAGTTAATCGGAGATTATAGAGTTCACGAGCCGACTTGATTTTGATCAGGGTCCTTTTTGCAAAATTTGGATTTTTCAGGGACTAAAACGCAGTTATTAGTTTTCATAGATATTTATAAGGGAAATGGCTTATTCTATTCACTCATCTCCTTCCCTTAGCCGCCTCCCCTCCATTGAAACACTTCCAACGTTTCTCCAAGCTCCCATATTTCAGTCCGAGCTCGATCCGGCCGTTGGAATTTATTTCTGAAGGCAGATTATCGATCACTGCAGTAAGAGCTCTGTTATATTGTAAGTTCTTCTACGATCGGATACATTCTAGTTTTTGGATGTTGTTAGAATCGTTTGAGATTCGAGTATGTTGTTCTAGACAGAGTTTTGATCGTTTATTATCTGTCGATTTTGAATTAGAGCGACGTTCGGATTTGTTATGATTTTTGGAAGCCTTTTTCGAAAATGTGGATTTTGAGATTGATGGGTTTTCTTTGTTATTGTTGTTTTGGGCATTGATATGAGGTTATATCGGTATTGAACTGCTGTTTGCGTTTCCGGTTTGTTCAGTTTATAGCCGTTATGCCGTCGGTTTGAGTTTTGGAGATTTCGAACCATTTTTGTATTGATTGAAGCTTTGGCTTGTGAGTGATCATGGTTGTTGATCAACTCTTGTATTCGTACAGATTCGTTGGAGTTTGTCGAGCCCTGTGTTAGCAGCATTGTTCATTGGGAGTTGGACGAAGAACGGTAAAGAGATTTCCTTGAACCGTTGTTTGTTGTTTAGGTTGTATAGTTGTTGATACAATATTTTGGTTGTAGCTTATCCAGAGTTGGAGCTACTGCATTGAAAGGTAAAAGCAGTCATCGTCGCGGGATAGCATACTCGGGACAGTTGGTTCTCGAGTTTTCCCTTTCAAATCACATATTGCATCAATACTTGTTCTAGCATGTGGAACTTGTATTTGTTGGTTGATTGAGTTTCGTTATGTGACTTTTGCTTATATTTATGCTATGCATTCATCTTGAGCCTACGTTGATTCAGCGGGCAGAACCGCCCTTTTTGTTTGGACGTTTGGGAACTATGATTGAGTGGCCTAGGTCGTAGTCGTATCGCCTAGTGCTAGCATACTCATTATGGTTGCTCAAAGTCTATAGGAGTGAGATATGTGGCACCACCTCGATTGGGAGAATCGTTGAGTCGTCACATGATCTCATCCTCGGGATCCCAAAAGCACAGCAGCAATCCTTTGTTTATCAGATTTGATATCTTGGTTTAAAGACATGCATTTCATTACGTTGTTATTGATTATGTTGTTGTCTTGAAAGCATGTTTATTGTTTTATTACTTGATATGTTGCTTTTACTAGGATTATCATTCTCACCGGTTATCCGGCTGTTGCTTTGTTTTGTATGTGTACTTGGCAACAGGAAGGGCAGGATCAAGTCAACATAGACCTGGTTAGCGTCCAGAGCAAGAGATAGAAGTGAGACTCGTTTAGAAGTCGAATCAACATGTCAACCTAGTTATGTTTTGCGAACATGTTTAGTCATTCGAACTTCTCGTAATTGTTTTGTAAGCAAGAATCGATGTAGGTACTACCGTATTGATTGTTTATCTTTCCTAAACCTTACTTGTATTGTTATTGGCATGTCAAATACTTTTAATGCAAGTGTTTAGGTTTTGATTGAGTTTATTTCAGTGCCTTAACTCTTCTGGGCGAGAGGACGGCGCGGGCGCGCGGCCTCTTTGCGAGGTATGGGCGCGGTCGCGCTGCCTTAGGCGCGGGCGCGCTTATGTCAGCGCGGGCGTGCGAGCTTTCTTTAAAAAAAAAATATTATTGGTTTGTTGTTTACTTATCGATTGTTGTCTGATATTAGTTGATTAGAAACGAGGTCTCACATTAAGTGGTATCAGAGCGATAAGATTCTTGGTTGAACTAGAGTGAGCGGGTAGATCGAGTCTGCATGTATTGGATCCTCGCATGTGTTTGAATTATTTTAGCTGTATAATTAATTCCATGCGAGCATGCTTTATTGTTGAGAATTATTTGAATTACATGGTTATGTGATTTACTTTTATAAAGCATGATCTACTTGAGATATAACTGCATATGTTATCGACTGGTATCCGGTTTTTCTGAGCGGTTGTAAAGGGGCACCGGTTATAGCGATTGAGATATCTTGTGCCCTAACCTTTTTTATTCAGATGGGTCCTCGTCGAGTGATAAACAGAAACACACCGCCAGTTATCCCTGCGATTGAGCAAGCTAGCACTGAAGTTGATCAGTTGGATGTTTCAGCAACGCCTATGGAAACCTTGCTGAAGAGGTTTCAGTCGTTCAATCCACCATTATTGATGGGTTCAGAAAATCCAGTTGACTGTGAGAGTTGGTTGGATGATATCGATCAGCTGTTCGATTCCATTGATTACACCGATGACCGCCAAATCAGGTTAGTCATTCATTAGCTCCGTGGGGTTGCTAAGAGCTGGTGGATCATGAAAAAGAAAGCAATGGAGAGTAGAGGTACGAAAGTTACTTGGACTCTTTTTAAATCTGGATTTTATAAGCGGTTTTTCCCTATCTCGTATCGCAAAAATAAGGGAGCAGAGTTTTCCAATCTGAGGCAAGGGAATCTAAACATTGAAGAGTACGTGGCTAAGTTTGATAGTCTGTTGCGTTTTGCACCGCTAATTGCCGAAGATGAAGAAGCTAAGGCAGATCAGTTCATCAATGGTTTGAACCCCGACGTCTTCACGTTGGTAAACACCAACAGGCCTAACAACTTTGCGGATGCCATGAATCACGCAAAGGGAGCAGAAGCAGGCTTGTGGAGGCAAAGAGGTAAACAGGTAGCACCTCAGCAACAGAGGCAGTATCAGAACCCACCATCTCAGTATCAGAATCAGCCACCTCAGCACCAGAACCAGCAGCAAAGGTATGAAGGTGGAAACAGTGGGGGAAACAGAAAAGATCAGTACAAAGCAAGAGGTAAACAGTTCAAGAGGCAGGGGAACAGTTCGTCTAATTCCAGTGGTTCCCGATAGTTTGGTTCAGGACAGAGCTCTGGATCATCATCCTTGTACTGTAGCAAGTGTGGAGGAAGACACTCATCGGATCAGTGTGTTGGAGTCTTTGGCAATTGTAACACCTGTCAGCAACCGGGACACTTCTCTAAGGTGTGCCCACAGCGTAACAGAGATAGAGCTCAGAGTGGGAGTTCGTCTAGACCTGCAGCTCAACCCGAGAGGCAGTCTTCTGCAGTGCACTCTTTCCAGCCTCAGCAGCAGAACAGACAGGGAGGTAACTCCAGTGCAAATCAGCCTCCGAGACAGCAAGCACGAGTCTTTGCTCCGACAGAGGATCAGGCTCAAGTAGCACCTGACGATGTTATAGCAGGTAACTGTTCAATTTTCGGTTATTCTGCTCATGTATTGATAGATACAGGTGCTTCCCATTCCTTTATCCCTGAGAAATTTGTGTTATTGCATGCTTTGCCTACTGAGTTGTTGCCTACTATAGTAGCTGTTACTTCACCGTTGGGTGGAGGAATTGTTTTTGTCAGACTAGTCAGGAACTGTGAACTTTGTTTTGAGGGGAATTTGTTAGAATTCGACTGTATTGTGCTTGGACTGTCAGATTTTGATTGTATTGTCGGTATAGATGCTTTGACCAAGTACAGGGCAACAGTTGATTGTTTTCTAAAGGTTGTCAGGTTTAGACGTGAATTGGCAGACGAGTGGAAATTATTTGGTAAGGGTTCTCGAAATAGAATTCCTTTGATTTCAGTGTTATCTATGACTCGTTTGTTACAGAGAGGTGCAGAAGGATTTTTGGTTTATGCAGTTGATGTACTAAAATCTAGCCCAGCTTTGGTAGATTTACCTGTGGTTAGAGATTTTGCTGATGTGTTTCCGGAAGATGTTCCTGGTTTTCCACCTATGCGAGAGATCGAATTCAGCATCGATTTGGTGCCAGGTACTCAACCTATTTCCAAAGCTCCTTATCGTATGGCACCTATTGAACTGAGAGAGTTGAAGGAGCAACTTGAAGATTTGATTGCCAAGGGATACATCAGACCTAGTGTATCGCCTTGGGGTGCTCCTGTGCTGTTTGTTCGGAAGAAGGATGGTTCTATGCGGCTTTGTATCGACTACCGTCAGTTGAATCAGGCTACAGTTAAGAACAGGTATCCTTTACCCCGAATAGATGACCTTTTTGATCAGCTGCAGGGTTCTTCTGTCTATTCTAAGATTGATCTGAGGTCAGGCTATCATCAGCTGAGAGTGCGAGAGGAAGATGTTCCTAAGACCGCATTCAGAACGAGGTATGGTCACTTTGAGTTTATAGTCATGCCGTTCGGTTTGACTAATGCTCCCGCGGTTTTTATGGGCTTGATGAACCGTATCTTTCAGCGTTATTTAGATGAGTTCGTCATTATCTTTATCGATAATATTCTTATATACTCGAAGAACCGTACTGACCATGCAGAGCACTTGAGGACCGTACTGCAAATTTTGCGAGTTGAGCAGTTCTTTGCCAAGTTGTATAAGTGTGAATTCTGGTTGGATCGAGTTGTCTTTCTCGGTCATATTATTTTTGGAGATGGGATTTCTGTCGATCCCAGCAAGATTGAAGCGGTTATGAATTGGCCTAGACCGATATCAGTACCTGAGATCCGAAGCTTCATGGGTTTAGCGGGTTATTATCGCAGATTCATCTAGGGTTTCTCGTCTATTGCCAAGCCAATTACCCTCCTGACTCAGAAGAATGCGCCTTTTGCCTGGACTTTAGATTGTGAGGCTAGAGCTTTGTTGATCTGAAGAGGAGACTGACCAGTGCTCCGATTCTTTCTATTCCAAAGGGTACTGGAGGTTTTACAGTCTATTGTGATGCTTCTAACCGAGGCTTGGGTTGTGTTCTTATGCAGCATAAGCATGTGATAGCGTATGCATCGAGGCAACTGAAACCGCATGAGACTCGTTATCCGGTTCATGATCTTGAACTAGTTGCGATTGTATTTTCTCTGAAGATCTGGCGTCACTATCTTTATGGTGAGTCTTTCGAGATCTTTTCTGATCATAAGAGCCTTAAGTATTTGTTTTCACAGGCAGAGCTGAATATGAGACAGAGAAGATGGTTAGATCTGTTGAAGGATTTCGACTGCGAAATCAAGTATTATCCCGGAAAGTCGAACGCAGTTGCAGATGCCTTGAGCCGAAAGCTATGTTCTTTATCTCTTTCTACTATCGGTGTTTCTCAGTTGATCAATGATTGTTGCACTTCTGGTTTAGAGTTTGAAACAGATAGGGAGACTATCAGAGTGTTTGCTATTCAAGCCGAACCGGAGTTGTTTGTTGCAATCAGAGAAGCACAGAAGTCTGAGCCGAGCATTTAGGTTTCAGTAGAGAAAGTCAGATCTGGGCATCAGTCTGAATTCTAGGTTAGAGATGATGTTTTCTTTGTGAATAACCGTATTGTTGTGCCTGATATTTCGGAGTTGAGATAGCGTATTCTTCGAGAGGCTCATTGCAGTCGGTTTAGTATTCATCCTGGAGGTCGTAAGATGTACAATGACCTAAAGAACCAGTTCTGGTGGAAGAGAACGAAGAGCGATGTTGCGAGGTTTGTATCTCGGTGTTTGAACTGTCAGCAAGTAAAAGCAGAACGAAAGCAACCAGGAGGTCTGTTGCACAGTCTATCTATTCCTGAGTGGAAGTGGGATCACATTTCCATGGATTTCGTCACGAAGCTACCACGATCCGTTCGAGGATGCGATGCCATTTGGGTAGTGATTGACCGATTGACAAAGTCTGCGTGTTTTATTCCGTACAGGATGACGTATCGTCATGATCAGATGGCTGAGTTGTATGTTAGCAATGTTGTGAGATTGCATGGTGTGCCGAAGTCGATCGTTTTAGACAGAGATCCTAAATTCACTTCTCACTTTTGGCACAGTCTTAAGGGGCACTTGGTACTCTATTTCATCTGAGTACAACTTATCACCCTCAGACTAAAGGACAGTCAGAGCGGACTATCCACACGTTAGAGGATATGCTGCGAGCGGTAGTGCTAGACTTTGGCACTAGTTGGCAGGATTCTTTGTCTCTTGTCAAATTTTCTTACAACAACAGCTTCCAAGCGAGTATCGGTATGGCGCCTTTTGAGGCTTTGTATGGTAAGAAGTGCCGATCTCCGTTGTTTTGGGATGATTTGTCCGAGTCACCAGATTTGGGACCGAAGATGCTTAGAGATATGGCAGAGCAGGTTAAGATCATTCAGACCAGAAAGAAGTCATCTCAAGATAGGAAGGCGAAGTATGCGAATGTCAGGCATAGACCTCTGAGTTTTGATCAGGGAGACCGAGTCTTCCTGAAGATTTCTTCGTTCAGAGGCATTGTCAGATTCGGTAAGAGAGGGAAGTTATCTCCGAGATTCATCGGGTCGTACGAGATTCTCGAGAAGATAGGCGATCTTGCTTACAGACTTGCACTTCCTCCGTCTTTATCTGGTATTCACGACGTTTTTCACATTTCTATGCTGCGAAAGTATCATCCAGATCCTTCTCATATTCTTCAGCCTGACGAAGCCGAGTTAGACGAGACTCTGAGCTACTTTGAGCGACCGCTTCAGATCCTTGATCGGAAGGAGAAACAGCTCAGAACCAAGTTGATTCCGTTGGTGAAAGTGCAGTGGAGCCGTCACGGAGTCAAGGAAGCGACTTGGGAGACAGAATTTTACATGAGACAGCGATTTCCGGAGTTATTCGGATGACGTGAGTTCTTCTTACTGTCTTTAGTTCTTTATTCTATCGTATGAGTTGTGGTTCTCGTTGATTTCGAGGACGAAATCTCTTCTTAGTAGGGGAGAATTGTAAAGTCCCGTTTTTATCTTAAATGAGTTTATTTGAGTTAATCGGAGATTATAGAGTTCACGAGCTGACTTGATTTTGATCAGGGTCCTTTTTGCAAAATTTGGATTTTTCAGGGACTAAAATGCATTTATCAGTTTTCATAGATATTTATAAGGGAAATGGCTTATTCCATTCACTCATCTCCTTCCCTTAGCCACCTCCCCTCCATTGAAACGCTTCCAACATTTCTCCAAGCTCCCAGATTTCAGTCCGAGCTCGATCCGGCCGTTGGAATTTATTTTTGAAGGCAGATTATCGATCACTGCAGTGAGAGCTCTGTTATATTGTAAGTTCTTCTACGATCAGATACATTCTAGTTTTTTGATGTTGTTAGAATCATTTGAGATTCGAGTATGTTGTTTTAGAAAGAGTTCTGATCGTTTATTATCTGTCGGTTTTGAATTAGAGCGACATTCGGATTTGTTATGATTTTTGGAAGCCTTTTTCGAAAATGTGGATTTTGAGATTGATGGGTTTGCTTTGTTATTGTTGTTTTGGGCATTGATATGAGGTTATATCGGTATTGAACTGTTGTCTGCGTTTCCGGTTTGTTCAGTTTATAGCCGTTACGCCGTCGGTTTGAGTTTTGGAGATTTCGAACCATTTTTGTATTTATTGAAGCTTTGGCTTGTGAGTGATCATGGTTGTTGATCAACTCTTGTATTCGTACAGATTCGGTTGAGTTTGTCGAGCCCTGTGTTAGCAGCATTGTTCGTCGGGAGTTGGACAAAGAACGGTAAAGAGATTTCCTTGAACCGTTGTTTGTTGTTTATGTTGTATAGTTGTTGATACAATCTTTTGGTTGTAGCTTATCCAGAGTTGGAGCTACTGCATTGAAAGGTAAAAGCAGTCATCGTCGCGGGATAGCATACTCGGGACAGTTGGTTCTCGAGTTTTCCCTTTCAAATCACATATTGCATCAATACTTGTTCTAGCATGTGGAACTTGTATTTGTTGGTTGATTGAGTTTCGTTATGTGACTTTTGCTTATATTTATGCTATGCATTCATCTTGAGCCTACGTTGATTCAGTGGGCAGAACCGCCCTTTTTGTTTGGACGTTTGGGAACTATGATTGAGTGGCCTAGGTCATAGTCGTATCGCCTAGTGCTAGCATACTCATTATGGTTGCTCAAAGTCTAGAGGAGTGAGATATGTGGCACCACCTCGATTGGGAGAGTCGGTGAGTCATCACATGATCTCATCCTCAGGATCCCAAAAGCACAGCAGCAATTCTTTGTTTATCAGATTTGATATCCCGGTTTAAAGACATGCATTTCATTACGTTGTTATTGATTGTGTTGTTGTCTTGAAAGCATGTTTATTGTTGTATTACTTGATATGTTGTTTTTACTGGGATTATCATTCTCACCGGTTATCCGGCTGTTGCTTTGTTTTGTATGTGTACTTAGCAACAGGAAGGGCAGGATCAAGTCAGCATAGACCTGGTTAGCGTCCAGAGCAAGAGATAGAAGTGAGACTCGTTTAGAAGTCGAATCAGCATATCAACCTAGTTATGTTTTGCGAACATGTTTAGTCATTAAAACTTCTCGTAATTGTTTTTTAAGCAAGAATCGATGTAGGTACTACCGTATTGAATGTTTCTCTTCCCTAAACCTTACTTGTATTGTTATTGGCATGTCAAATACTTTTAATGCAAGTGTTTAGGTTTTGATTGAGTTTATTTCAGTGCCTTAACTCTTCTGGGCGAGAGGACGACGCGGGCGCGCGGTTGTTGGCGCGGGCGCGTGACCTCTTTCCGAGGTATGGGCGTGGGCACTCTTGCTTAGAGCGCGGGCGCGCTGCCTTAGGCGCAGGCGCGCTGGCTTTAGTGGAGCTTAGGCGCGGGCGCGCTGATGTCAGCGCGGGCGCGCGAGCTTTCTTTTAAAAAAAATAAAAATTATTGGTTTCTTTTTTACTTATCGATTGATGTCTGATATTAGTTGATTAGAAACGAGGTCTCACACTTTGAAATGATGTAAATCGAATTGAGTTGCGGCGTTGAATTGGAAATTTTTGTGTGAATGGATGAATGGAGTTGAGGGGCTGCCATGGGAGGTTCATGGGGTTAAACATGGGTATTTGAATGTGTTAGGGATGAGCTATAGGGCTGGTCATGGGGCAACTAAGTTGGATGGTCATTTAGTAGAGTTTTGGAAGGCGTTGGGCTAGTGTTTGGGGGCAAAAAGGGAGAAGTAAGGTAGCGTTATGCTAGAGCCTTGTCCAAGGGCCCTAGATTGTTGTCTAGGAATGTTTACTAGTTGTTCTCATGGGTTTTTGAGGTGCAATAGGTTGAGGGATGAGCTCGGGAGTCCATAGTTTCAAGTGGTCCAAAACAGAATTTTTACCCTCGCGTCATGTTTTGGGAAAACAGATCTGATGAGGTCGGTTTTTGAGGTCTGGACAGGGGCTACCTCTGATTTTCTTAATGTATGTGATGTGAGGATCGTGTCGGTGTAAATTGGGCCTATTTCGGATAAGAATCGATTAATTTATGTGCATTTTAAGTTGGAGTGTCGTGAGCAGATTTTTCTATTGTTATGGGCTGTCCGGGAGTCTAAATTGTTGGGTTTGTTTGGCCCATTATAAAAATGTGAATACTGGTCATAGGAGTATTTTAATGTGTGTTTGAGGTGCCGGTTCGAACGGAAAGTTTTTTGAATTTGAATAGGATGAGTTATGGATCTTAGGGGTTAACCGCTCGAGTAAAGTCTTTTTTAGCATAAACTTAAGTGTAAGTAGAAAAGCCTTTAAGCCGAGAGTGCTCCCCTACTCTCCAATCATCTATAAAATTTATGTCATGCTATATTTTGAGTTTCATGTCGTTTAAATTATTCAACGCCCATTTATTCGCATGTGTGACTTTAAATTTGTTTAATAATCTAGTCTCAAAGTCTTGTATTAAAGAATGCTTGTAAAGGTAAATGTTGAAATGATAAAATGTTAAATGAATGAAAAGTTAATGAATTAAGTGAGTTGGTTGTGACTTGTACGTGCAATGTCGGTCGGGGGATGCCCTGACTCACTGGCCATAATGAGACGTGTAGTAAGCGGCTGGGAGACATCCCAGCTCCCCTACCAAATGAGACGTGTAGTAAGCGGCCGGGAATTCATCTCGGCTCCCCTACAAAAAAGAATGAAAAAGGGGCAATGTGGCGATGAGATTAGTCTCGGCGTCCTTGCCGGCATAGTATGCTGCATTCATTGATCGATCAAAACTATAGTCACAATCGAGGATCTAAATTTAAAAGTAAATGAAAAGGAAAAAATGATTCATGAATGTTACTTTTCATTGCATATAGCTACTGTTTCTACTTTGGGCATGTTATGACGTTATTTGTTTGTGCGAGTGTGCATTATATACATGATACTATTTTTAGTATGCTGCATTATTTTGAATCCTTGCTGTATTATATAATGTTGCTGGGCTTTTAGGCTCACTACTATGCTTGGTGCAGGTGAGATTGCAGATGAGGCCGCGGGGCAGGATCTTCATGGTCTGTAGTGTTCGGTGGCACGCCCTCGACCTTGCCGCTCTTTACTTTTCCGCACTATGTCATTGTAATAATTATCTACTGTCGTCTTTGTTTTTCCGGTAGTAGCAGGATGTGTTTTTCCCTGCGATTATGATGGCATTTAAACACTTATTATTTACTTTCGCTTTGTATCGGATGTATTACTGAACATGTATTACTTTTGCGTCGTGGTAACCCTCGGATTTAGCTTTTATTTAAACTCTTGCTTGAGACAGGTGGTTTGTTAATCAAACAGATAGGTCATGTCAAATATTTTTTTTTAAATCCATATTTTTCTTTATTATTTAAATGTTAGTAGTTCGAGTCGTTTCACAACCTCTACACGAGAATCCACCACTTTCATCATAGCATCCTTAAAACATTGGTTCATATCATGCTTATCTTTTCTATGGCACCATAAGCATGCAATATCAAAGGTACTAGAATTTAAAAGTTTAGATGTACATTGATGTTCACGCTTGGAAACTCCACTTTTCTTCTCATTAGGAGCAAAACGTGTCCGCGTAGAAATAGGACTCATTCCATGTCGTTTCCTATTCACCATCACTTTATCCCACCAAGTGCAAGCATAATCGGTAAATCTTATAAGACAAGTTTAACCTTCTTAGCTTCAGAAAAATCACGACCATATAATATATTCTCTACTCTTTTCTCCCACTTCAAATATGATTCCGAATCCATATCTCCATGGAACGACGGAATTTTATTTTTCTTAATCCTATCCAAATAATATTCAAAATCTTTTTCTCCACGACAACCATCTTCATATCTATACACATCAATTTTTCTCTCTCTCCTACTCCCATAATCAAATCTCCTTTCACTCTCCCTATACCCATCGAATTTTCTTTCAAACATTGTACCTGCAAGAAAAAGGTTAGTTATAAAATATTCCTCACCCAAAATCTCACAAGTCACTCCAAATGAATTTACTCAAACACTTTTTTTTCCACTTAAAATATGAAATAGTTTATGCTTTGTGATTTTAAATATCAAACTCACAAGTTCAAAACTTGTAAAATTGTCAATCAACTCACGAAGATTGCACAAAAACAAGGAATTGAATTTATGAAGATTGAAAAACATGGCACCCAAGGATGAACAAGACACAAGAAAATTGACCACAAGTTATTTTTCTTCCTCTTTTTTTTTTTTGAATCATTTTTGGTCCTTCAATATATTTTTTTTCTTTTGACCGATTCTTTTTGAATTTTTTTGATTTTTCACTTTTTTTTTTGAATTTATAACTTGTAGCACAAGACACGAGACTTGGATAACAAGTTTGAATGAACGAAGAACAACGAATGAAGAACGACGAACAAAGAAAGAAGAACACAAAGAACGGATAAGAAGAACGAAAAATAGATAAGAAGAACAAATAGAAAGATACGACTTACTTGAATCAATGGAACCTTAAGCTTTGATACCAAATGATGTGAATCTTGGATGCATGAAAGGCAAACACGACTATATTAAAATTGTAATGCCCCGTTTTTATCTTAATTGAACTTATTTGAGATAATCAGTGATTTCAGAATTTGAGAGCCGAATTTTTATTGATCAGGGACTATTTTGCAATTTTTGAAATTTTCAGGGACTAAAATGCAAAAACTGGATTTGTTATAACTTAGAGACTTTGACTAAGTCTCTCATTTCCTCCCTTCATCCCTCCCAAACGTATCTTCACCTGAAGGCGTGAGAAAAGCTTCTCAAGCTTTGAGATTTCCCTTTCATCTCGATCCGTCCGTTGGAAATTATTTCTAAAGGCAGTTTAGCAATCACAACAACGAGAGCTTTGTTCTATCGTAAGTTTCTCTCCGATCAGATATGTTTTATTTTTCGAATGTAGTTGTAATTTGATTCTTTTCGGGTATGATGTTCTTGAGATTATTCTTATCGTTTATTCTCAGACGGAATTGAAATAGAGCGTCGTTCGGAATTGTTATGATTTTTTGAAGCATATTTCAAAATTTTGGGTTTTGGGATGTGTTGGATTTGAGTTTGAATGTTTGAATGATGATTGATATGAGTTGTTTGGATTGATATTATGTTGTCTGCGTTTCCAGTTTATCAGAATATAGCTGTTATGCCGTCAGTTTGAGTTTTGGAATATCGTTTCTATTGATTTGATTATACCGAGTTTGATGAGGTTTTGATATCGATATTGATCTTGTGACTTCTTCTGTTAGATTGATTCGAAGTCCTTGGAGTTGCGAGATTTCAGCTTCGATCAGTTTGGAAAATTTGAGCCGGTATAGTATCGACTTTCGTACTTATCGATCGTAGAACTTGAATAGATATTGAATTGAGAATTTTGTTTTACATATTGAAGATTGTGAAACGACAAGAAGGTATAAGACGACTTTGGAATGGAATAGGACGATTAACTCGAATCCGGAATGATTCGACTGTCCTAGAAGAAATCACATATTGCATGTTTATATGCTTATTTGAAATTATGACTGAATTGATATTTGAAGGCATGAGATTTCATATGCATTCATATTGAGCCGATTGATTATTCATTTTGAATTAGACGATCTGGAGATTATAGTTGAGTGGCTTTGGTAGGCGATTTACTACGAGTGTCGATTAACTCACTATAATGCCCTAAAGTCTAGAGGATTAAAATATACCTCGTCCACCTCGAAAGGGGAGTTCGGTGTGATTGTTGGATATTTTAACCTCGGGATCCCAAACCAAAGAAAGAAATAAAGAAGAATTCCTTTTGATTATTTGAGTCTGATAATCCAGAAGTTTTAAAGTCATGCATGTCATCTTAATTCCGCATTTGAATGAATTACTTGAGGATTATGTGGAATTTGATTATATATCATGTTTTTGATATATTATGTGATGTTGTATGCTAGTCTCTTTTACTGGGAATATTATTCTCACCGGATTATCCGGCTGTTGTCTTTGTATGTATGTGTACTTGGCAACAGGTGTGGCAGGAACGAGCCAGAGAACCCTTGGATAGGTGATCGAGAGGATAGAATTAAGGCCCTTGGTTTTAGGAGTTGAAACTATATTTCAAACTTTGTGATGTATTTTGGTTTGTAAACTAAGAATCGAATGCATGTTCTATTAGTTGGAGGATTGTATAACTTTAGAACTATCTTGTAATGTATTATGCATGTTGGATGTGTTGATGTATGTTTTAGATTCAAGTTTGAATGGTGTTTTAGTTTGAAGCAAGCCTGCTCTGTTCTTATATTTTTCTGGGCAGAGGGTGCGCTCGATCGCACGAGTACGTAGGATCGAGCGCGGCCCTCCATTTTGTTGAGGCAGAGAATTGCATATTTTTATGCGCTCGATCCTACGAGTTCATGGGATCGAGCGCATGTCTTGAATTCTCCGGCAGAACTTGAGGCATAATTGGTGCGCTCGATCGCACGAGTTCATGCGATCGAGCGCAGCCCTGTTTCAAAAAAAAAATTATTGCCTTGACTTTTGATTTTTAGTTGATGTTGATTTACTTTATATTAACGTTAGTTGATTAGAACCGAGGTCTCACAAAAATCGTACCCTCAATTCAATAGCAAAAATATTTCTTTAATGTTGTCCCGATCTTTTGAACAAGTAAGTTTTGGATATCCACCTCTAATTTACTTGAAATTAGCAGCAGATAATCACGAGGATAAAAAATTAATCACAACTAAACCTTCAGAGGAACCTGTCTCTGACAATCCACGAAGATTATCAATTGAAAAACGCCACAAAGTTGTTGAACTTTGATAAGTTTGATTTTGATAAAAACAAAGCAAATCTTTGACAAAATTCTAGAAAGAATTTTAGACTGATAAAAATCAATAATATGAAATATGTTAATTGTTATTCAAAATAATGAATGTTTGTTGTATTTATAATACAACTACAAAATAATAAAAGATCATGCAAAATATTGCAGAATATATCTAAAGATATCTAAGATATCTCCTAAAAGTTTCCTAATAGGAATAAAAGACTCAAAATAGGCAAAATAATACCAAAATACTAAGATTCCCGAACACACACACAAACACATTTTGTGTGTGTAAAAGTACGTAGCGCGGGCGCACTAAAGCTATGCATCTCATATCTTGTAAAATTCCAGAGCAGCGCGAGCGCGAGTATAGGGTGCACAGGCGCGCTGGCCTTTCGCATGTATAGGAGCGCGGGCGCGCCTTGGCTTCGACTTTTGGCCTTCATTTTCTTCACTTTCTTGATCCTTTTGACCTCAATAATATTATAACAACCTCCAAATTGAATATCAAGTATTCCAACTTGATTCCCATGAATTCCAAACCCTTCAACTCTCGATTGTAAATCACGGAGCAAATTTTGGAACAATATGATCTTCGAGCACCTCCAAGATTCATATCATATAATGTGTTCAGCAAGAGCTTAAACAAAACCACGCTTAAAATTATAACATTAAGAGTATTTTTAGTCATGATTTTTACATACTGGTGCTAAAATGTGTTTAAAAAGAGCGTTTAAGAAATCGTTCTTAAAATAAAGACATTAGGGGCGCATTCTAGGAGCTTTTTATACAAATCAGTACTAAAATATATTCAACAAGAGAGCTAAAGAAACCGCGCTTAAAAGTATGACATTAGGTGCGCATTCGAGCTGCGGTTTAAAAAATTATGCTAAAACGTGTTCAGCAAGAGCGCTAAGAAACCGCACTTAAAATACGACATTAGGAGCGCTTTCTAGAAACGGTTCATACAAACCGATTATAAAATATATTCAACAAGAGCATTTAATAAACCACACTTAAAAGTACAAAATTACAAGTGGTTGTGCTAAAACTGATTATGTTGATTGTTTTCAAGAGCGGTTTTGCAAACTTCCCAACAGAGCACCGTGACCAACACACATGACATCTCAATGCAAAAGCAAATAACTTTACTGAAAAAACATATTCTACCTTTACCTCAATAAATAAATAATCAACACCTCAAAACAATTTAAAATAACTTGAAAACTTACAAACTTGCGGTGAATCTGATCGAGCTTGGCGTGGTGAGAGTGGCGCAAATCCCCAAAACCATGCCCTGATACTAAATTGTAATGTCATCTTTATTTTTCTTAACTCAAAATAATTTAATAAATAACTGACAATTTTTTTATAAATAATAATATATATTAAATTAAATAATAATAAACGAGGTAGGGAATAACATGAATTAATAAAACCACGTTTAGAAAATAGCTGGAAAAAATCTAGTAATTTTACTCAACCAAATAATCAAATACTGTTGCAGCTAATAAAAATATCCCCTGCCATACCTAAAAATAATCTGACATTCAGGAAAAGTAAGATGACACATAATAATAATATACTATTCAATCCTTAACAACGAAAAAGAAATGCATAAACTATTCTTAAAAAAATTTGCAGAAACTGCATGGTTATGATTTGCGTCACCACACGCCCACCACCTTTCGTCAGACAGCACCGCATCACTCCTCATCACCTGCATCGATAAAGTCTAGTGAGTCTAATGTCTCAGCAAAAAATATCTGAAAGTAACAAAATATATAACTCTATAACTTTAAATTGCATTTTAAACATCAACTTCCGTCTCATAAAACTTTTTAAAATCAAGCATGCACACACAAGCACACATTCCTCGACACTGCCTTCAAACATTCATACTTCACACCAAACACATCGCAAAAAAGACAACTCAACTTTTAATTTTTCACCTCAACTTATTTCATAAAATAAAATATTTTCTTGCGACCTGTACCTCAGAAACATTCATCTGCTTTATAAATGGTCGCTTGATAAATCTTATACAATGATATCCAGGTTGAAGAGGTATCATGACTCAAAAACCTACATCCACACTCCGTCTTCCTCTCGAGAGGAGTATCATAACCTGAGAGCCTATATCCACACTTCATCTACCTCAAAACCTCCATCTTATTTTCACCACAAGTCATAAAATGCTTTTTCCTTTCCTCTTTACCTCAACATCAACTCCAAAAACACACACACACAAATACACAAACACACCACGCACGCAAGCACACAAAAAAACAGCACACAAACACACACAAACTCATGCACACCCCAAGACCTCCACTCATGCACACACATCCCAACACACTCATTAAAAAATCACAAACCCACATACACACAATTACACTACCCCACTAATAAGATAAACAAATCACATGCACACAATTTGAAAGGAATATTTTATTCCTAACATTTCTTGAGCCTAAAAAGATTTTATTTAAAGTCTTTTGTCTTTCTTGGACATAAAGTAACTTTAAGATAATTCCTTATTTAGGTAGATTTGAGATGTTATTAAGCTTATTATCATATTTATCTATCTCATATCTAATTTATCTCTTTTTTATTTTTGTAGATTTGATATGATCAAATCTAAGGAATCCTACGCATGCAAGAACAATGTAAAGAAGGATTCTTGCCTATTTATGATGAAGGCGTGCACATTAAAGAGAGATACCGACAGATATCGACCGAAAGAGTTTTTGCTGAGAGCTTCATACGCGTACAACTTAAAGAGAATTCTGAAGATTTTTCTGAAGCTTGATTTGTTCGTGTGTCACATTGACGCTTTGAAGAACACTTGAAGATCAAAGATCGAAAAGTGTTGGTTTCATCGAGTTTTGGCGTCAAGGATTTTTATCTGTGCTCTGATTTTCTTTATTCTATTGCAAATAGAATTTTTAGAAGAAGTTTTATGGTTTATTTTCTCATACGCTTGAGAAAATTGATTTTTACAATAATCACTATTTTTAGGGTTTGTAATACTCTTTGATCGTTTTTTAGTGAAAGTTTTACTCTGAGGTGCTGCAAGAGTATTTTATACTCTTGCTTAAATATCTGAGTCTATTTAGTGGTTGATAGTTTTATTTTATTCACACTTTAATTATTTTCCGCTGCATATTACTCAAATTTTTTTTGGAGGTGTTTCCAACACCTAAATCTAATTATGTGCAACCCCCATTCCCTTACAAGTGGTATCAGAGTCATATTTTTGATACACTAAGAACTGATCCTGGTTTATTTATTTTATTTTAGTGAATAAGATGGACTCATCTACTACTGCAAATTCGTTTTTGAAGCCTCCGGTTCTTGATGGCGCGGATTATGCTTTGTGGAAGACAAGGATGCGCTTCACTATTAAAGCTATGGATGAACGTGCATGGAAGAGTATTCTTACCAGTTGGACTTCTCCAAATATCATGGACAAGGATGGTGACTACATCATCAAGCCAGAAATCACATGGACAGTCGAGGAGACACAAATTTCAAGCTTTAATGCTAAAGCAATCAACGCCATATTTTCCAGCGTGGACATGAGGATGTTCAGCTTTGTTGCTGATTGTGTTACTACTAAGGATGCATGAGATACTCTACAAGAACATTTTGAAGGATCCGAAAGTGTCAAGAGAACAAGGATGAGGTTACTCAACTCAAAATTTGAAAATCTTCGTATGAGCGAAGATGAAACTATTTCCGAATATGATCATAGACTTCGAGAGTTGGTCACTAAAGCTTTAAATCTTGGAGAACTGATTGCCAATGAGAGACTTGTGAATAAAGTTCTTCGATCATTACCCGAAAGATTCAATGGAAAGATTTGGACTCTTGAAGAAGTCAAGGATACCTCGAAGATGAAGTTGACAGAATTGATGAGCATCCTTCAAGTATTTGAGATGAATAACACTGCACAAAAGAAGGATAAAGGAAAATCAATTGTCTTGAAAACTTCTGATGAATTGTATAAGGAGTATGTTCAATTTCGTCAAAATGTTCTTCAATCTGATCTTGAGGAGGATACGATTTCATTGATGACCAAGAAATTTAATGAATATTTGAAAAGAATGAAGGAGATTAAGAAATCGGATCAAAAGCCTAAGGCTCCAATGTTTTCTAATAAGCCATTGAGGATTACTGGACCAGAACAGTCTTCAAGGAAGCCTACTGATACTCCTAAGCCTCGATTGATGTTGGAAGGGAAGAAGAAATCAGTTTCAAAGAAGTTAGACACGGTACAATGTCATGCTTGTCAAGGTTTTGGACATTATGCCAATGAGTGTGCTAATACGCTTAGGAAAGGAATGAACACGTCCTTGAGTGATGAAGAGTATGAAGAAGATGAAGAACAGGAAGATGAAGAAAGTCACAATGTCTTATCTGCCAACTTTACTGAACAAAAGTATTCTACCTTTACCTCAATAAATAAATTATCAACACCTCAAAAAAACTTAAAATAACTTGAAAACTTATAAACTTGAGGTGAATCTGAACGAGCTTGGTGTGGTGAGAGTGGCGCAAATCCCTAGAACCATGCTCTGGTACCAAGTTGTAACGTCCTTTTTATTTTTCTTAACTCAAAATAATTTAATAAATTGCTGAATATTTTTATTTTTTTAAAAAAATAATATATATTAAATAATAATAAACAAGGTAGAGAATAACATTATTAATAAAACCACATTTAGAAAATAGCTGGAAAAAATCCAATAATTTTACTCAACCAAATAATCAAATACTGCAAATTCTAATAAAAATATCCCCTGGCATACCTAAAAATAATTTGATACTCAGGAAAAGTAAGCTGACACATAATAATAAATATACTATTCAATCCTTAACAACCAAAAAGAAATGCATAAAATGTTCTTAAAAACATTTGCGGAAACTGCATGGTCATGATTTGGGCCACCACATGCCCACCACCTCTCGAAAATGGAAAATGGTGCTGCAGAGGCTGAATTTATTTTTAATAGGGACCCCTCGGATGAGAATCTCATGGCGTTGTCTCTTGCTAAATCTAAACTGTCTTTGGGATTGTCGATGGAGGAAGCTTTTTGGAAACAGAAAGCATCTTGTAAATGGGCGGCTGAGGGTGAACGAAATACAAAGTTATTTCATAATATGGTGAACCGGAAGAGTTCGGGCAACAAGATTTATTGTATATGGGAGGATGGAATTGTTGTGGAGAATCATGCGGATATTCGGGAGTCTGGTGCAAGATATTTTGAAAATCTGCTCACTGGGGAAGACACGGTACTTAATAGAGCTGATTGGAGTTTTTATTCCTTCTTTAATCTTGGAGGATGATAATAGGGTACTTTTGGGAGAGTTCACAGAGAAGGAGGTGTTAGATTGTGTTAAGCATTACATGTTGATAGCCTGGCTGGTCCTGATGTATATTCAGCAGGGTTCTTTCATCATTTTTGAGATATTATTAAATTTGATTTGCTAAAGGCCATTCGGGAGTTCATGCATGGGGCGCCTTTGCCTAAAGCTATCACGGCTACGACTATTATTCTCATTCCTAAGATGGAAAATGCACAAACATGGGCTGATTTTAAGCCTATAAGTTTGTGTAATGTGATAAATAAAATTGTCACTAAGCTCCTTGTTATTTGCATGAGACCGATTTTATTTAGAATTATTTCTACAACCTATATTTGATTTGTGGTTGGTCGACTAATTTTTGACAACATACTTTTGGCTTAGGAACTGGTTAACCAGATTAATTTTAAGGTGAGGGGTGGGAATATTATCTTGAAACTGGATATGGCTAAGGCTTATGATCGAGTAAGTTGGCATTTTTTGAAGGATGTGTTGCGAGCTTTTGATTTTTCTATTGATTTTCGTGATATGTTTATGAGGTGTGTTACGAATTGTTGGTTTTCCGTCAGCATTAATGGCTCTCTCTGGTTTTTTTCGATCTCATAGAGGCTTGAGACAGTGAGACCCTCTATCACTGCTTTTGTTTATCATTGTTGCAGATTATTTATTTAGGAGGTTGGACAAGATTTTTGATAGATATTCTTTGATGAAATATCATACAGGTAGATCATTTGGAGTTTTGCACCTGGCATATGCTGATGATGTCATGATTTTTTCTAATGGTGCGATTCGGAATATTCAGCACTTGAGGAAGTTTTTATATCAGTATGAGGAGTGTTCTGGTCAGCTTATCAGTAATGCTAAAAGTATGGTGATAGCCTCAAAATCTTGTAGTGAGGTAACTAAGGGGAGATTCTATTCTATCATAGGGTTTGGTTTACGGTATTTGGGAGCTCCTTTATTTGTTGGGCCAAGAAAAATTTCTTATTTTCAGAACGTCATTGCCAGTGCAAATAGGAAACTGCATGGTTGGAATTTGGGGAATTTATCTTTTGGAAGTCGACTTCTGTTGATTAAGAGTGTCCTTTGTTCCTTACCTGTTTATCTGTTTCACATTTTACAACCCCCAGGTATAGTGATACATCGCTTTGAAATGATTTGCGCTAAAGTTTTGTGGGGATCAAAACAAGGAGCATTAAAAACTCACTGGATAGCTTGAGATAAAGTTTGTTTACCAGTGCTAGAAGGAGGTCTTGGTATTAGACGACTCAAAGATTCGATTACGGCTTTTTCTATTAAATTGTGGTATCGGTTAAGGACGGTTGATTCTATTTGGATCAGATACCTACATGCAAGATATTGCCATAAAGAGATGCCGACAGTCGTGCATTTAAAGCAGTTTTTTTCTCCTACCTGGTGGAGGATGATGAAAGTTTGGGATATCATAGAGTGTGGACTAGGTTGAAAAATAGGGATTGGAGACATGAGATTTTTGTTTGATTCTTGGTGTCTTGATGGTCCATTGGCTGCTTTTGTCGAGTCTCAGGGTGACCCTAACAGATTAGTGAGCTGGTTCATCAGTAATGGTAGCTGGAAGCTAGATCCCCTTGCATTGTGGTTCCTCCAGATATTAGAGACAGAATTTTAAATGTTGACATACATCGTTTGGCTAAAGATCGTGCAGTTTGGAAGCATACTTCTAACAGAGTATTTTTTGCAAAATCTGCATGGGAACTGATCCGTGTGAAAAAAAACGAAGAATGATTGGTTTGAAGGGGCTTGGTCGAGAATTATAAGAGCTTCAATTTCATATTTTTGTTGGAGATGGTTTTTTCGTAGGCTGCCGAGAGATGATATTTTGCAATCTAGGGGAGCAACATTGGCTTCTTTATGTCATTGTTGTCATGACAGAGAATCATTTGATCATATATTTTTCTCTGGTCCTCTGGCAGCTTCAGTGTGGGCTTATTATTCTTCTATTTTTGGAGTTCATACATTGATGTCATTTGCTAATTGGCAAATGAAAATAAAATGGAGAAAGAAGGGCCATGTGTGGGAGATTATGCCTTTCATAATAATTTGGTTTCTTTGGAAGTCTCGCAATGAATTCAGACACAAAGGTATTATGGTTATAGCAGCTCGGATCATCATAAATTTGAATGATTATGTTGTGCTTCTTTCTAAATCTGGGGTTCTCTAGTCTAACCATTGGAAATATGTGGGGAACGTTGCGGATTTGTTTGGAGTGAATTATTCTTGTAGTAGGAGTACGGTTATCACTGTTGTTAAGTAGCTACCTCTGCCAAAAGGATGGTACAAACTTAATATGGATGGTTTCTCAAAGGATGAGGATTGTTCGGCCATAGGGAGCATCATTAGAGATCATTTCGGGAACCTATCTTGGTATTTCATGAGAATATTCAGGTGGGTTCCAACATCAGAGCGGAGCTAGTGGCGATCTGTCGGGGTCTTATTATTTGTAAGGAGCATAATTATTTTCCTCTATGGTTAGAGGTAGATTCTTTGGTTGCTCTTAATGTTATTGATGCAGATATTACTAGTTGGGATCTTACAAACTAGGGGTGATCACAGTGCGGTTTGAGCAGTATTTTCATAAATTTAAACTGAATTGCTATGTACGGTTCGATTTTAAAGATAGTTTCTAATTGTGGTTTTTTATGTAAATGTAGATATGCAATTTGATATGTTTCGGGCGGTTTTTGACGGTTTAGCGGTTTTTTATTAAAGAAAAATGATAAAGTAGACAAAAAAAACATTATGAATACAATAACACCAAAAAATTTAAGTTGATATAAAAATATTTAATGAACTTAGAACATTTTTTGTTTACTGCAACATGAAATCATAAAGATTGTTTTTCAAATAAAAAATACAATCAAAAATTCCAAATCATTAAAAAAATTACATAAAACAATAGTCAAATTTTTAAACATGGAATCTCATAATTCAAATTGAATTCTCCATCGAAAATTATTTTCGAGTTTCAAGGAATAGTACATGCAAAGGAAGAAGGAAATTCTCAAAGAAATGTATAAAAATTTCCTCATATTTTTTCAACATGCAAGATTTAAAAAACAATAATATAATAAAGGCAAAACAAAACTGTTTTAAAAAAAAGAAAATTGTAGGGAATTTTTTTTTATGAATTCGGATTTATAACATTATTCGATTTTAGCCCGGTTGTTCTGCCGGTGACTTTGTATTTCTAGTTTAAGTTTCCGCTGAATTTAATCCGATAATATTTAATTTGAGAATATTTAGAGTTTAGAATTAAATTATAATATTCTTAAATTATTTAGGATTGAAATTGAATTAACTCGCTTGTCCGGGGACTGATTTGCAATTATGCCAAATTTCAGGGACTAAAATGCAAATATGATTGAATATGTCTAATTCCCACTTGGATTATCACCACTCTCACGTGTAACAAAGATTAGGGAAAGTAGAGATATCAGATTTCAAAACCCACGCCATTTTCAACTCTTCAAAGCTTGGACTTTGCGCGATCCGACCGTCAGAATTCAGAGTTGAATATATCTGCGATCAACGCTTCGAGAGCTACGTTCTGGTATAAATTTTCTTAAGTTCTATCATACTTGATTTTGAAGTGAAAGATGGAATTTATTTATTATTGGTAATACATGTTCTTGAGTTAGCATGTATTGCATATTCAAAGACGGATCGAAGAAAGAACGCCGATTGAAATTGTTATGATTTTTGTAGTGTTTTTCGAAAATGTTCAGTTCTGAATACTGCTGGTTTCATGATATTTGGCTGATATGTTGAATATTATGGTGTTGATGTTGAAAAACTGGCGGTCAGATCAATCACGATTGATACCCGGTGCAGCGGAAGTTTAAAATTTTTATCATGGAACAATTCCATGGTGTGGGTATCAACCATTCAACGATTAAATTATTGTGTGTGTAAAATTCAAATAACAATTAATTAAATTTTACCTCCAATCTCGCAACGAGATTAATGGACACCAACAGATTTTATCTGCTCTTGTTGTCTCTCCCTGGAACCGATGAACTCCTTCAATCAGGTCCACGAACAGAGGTTTAATCCCTCTGATAGATTGCACTAGAAAATCTATCAGAAGTTTTCTGCGAAGAGATTACACGAATCTGATTCGTTATTCCTGACCGCGATTCAAAAATCACAGACCGGAATTTTCTCGGGCAGAGGGGGAGGGGTCGGCCGAAATTTCTTTTAGAGAGACTAGGGTTTTCGATTTTTGCTCTCAAAAATTATGACCTGTTGTGTGTAATTTCTGTACTGAAATAACTTATTTATAATGCAGGCCACTAACATCTTAGGGCCCATTAATCATAAGCTGGGGCCTGACAAGCAAAGCCCGCTCGTTCAGAAATTAATATAAAATTCATCGTGACTCCGATTGATGAAACGATTTCACCAATGTGCACAGAAACCATTTCTGCACGTTTTAAAGTCAAAATAAATTTTCCTGAATCCGAATTCAGTGGTTTCCAAAAATGTCCATCCCTATGTCATTTTAGGAAATCCTACTCCCTTACTCTTATTTAAGAAGTCCAACTCCTTAGTTCATTAAATTTAACTCTTTAAATTTAACTATCTCAACGGGGATTAAAACTCCATTATACTGTGTGACCCTCAATGGTTCAGGGATACAGCTAGCCGTGGGCTCACAACTCCTTGTGACTCGGAACAACACTTTCCGACTTGCCCAACGAATCATGGTAAAGCGCCTAGCAACATCGCCCCATGATTCCCTAGGTATCACTGATAGTGCCTACAAGAACCAGTAGATTTTGGTTAGCGTACAGTACGGTCCCTTCATCCATATATCCCGATCGAATCAACAACCATTGGTATATCGAGAGTCGCTCAAGATTCGATAACTATGCAATACATCTTGAAGATCAAATTAGTGACATCGCATGTGCTACTAAGAAACCATTTCTTAAATCACATCAATTACTCTGGCCAGAGATTTATCACACTAATATCTCCTCAGATCGCATAGGATATCCACACTCGCAAGTATGTGGTGAATCCTTGACAACAATGCATTGACTCCTATATGTGTCGTAACTGTACCCAATCTCGACACCTGATGACCCCCATAGAGTTGGTAAACGAGTCAAAGCACAGCACTAGCATATAGAGTCTCCATGATGTTTCAAGTCGTAAGGACTAATGGTGTACAACCAAAACCGCGGACTTAATCCACTCGATAAGTGATAACCACTTGGAAAGTCCGGATAGGGTAGTTCGATTATTCATCCTATGAATATCCATTTGCATGCTTCGAACATCTCAATGTTCCCTACCAATGAAACGTGGTACTCCGCATCGCAAATGCTAGTCTCAAACTCGAGCGATCCTTATCCTTATTATCGGACGGCTCAATCGACTAGGAACGGTTTTAGAACATACAGTGACTATAAGATGTATTTCATGATAGACATCTCCATGTTCTACCACATCTTACATACACTATAGTATATTCAAGGTCTTTATCAAAACAACAATAGTATATCACAATATAACAATATGAAGTAATATAAAGTCATTGCCATAAAAGTGTAAATAATATTAAACAAAAGATTGTTTATACAAAGAGTCATCAAAGCCCATAGCCACACAGTTGGCTCACTGGGCACCCACTCTTACAATCTCCCACTTGCCCTATAGCCAACTAGTCATACTACGTAGACCCATTGCTTCGCGATGTTTGTCAAACAATGGTCCTGGCAAGGGCTTAGTAAGCGGATCAGCGATATTGTCTGCAGAGGCCACTCGTTCGACAATGATGTCTCCTCTTTCCACAATCTCCCGGATTATGTGGTATTTCCTCAGTACGTGTTTGGACCTTTGATGAGACCTTCGTTCCTTTGCTTGAGCAACGACACCCGTGTTGTCGCAGTACACCGGGACTGGACCAACAAATTCAGGAATGACGCCCAACTCTTGGACGAAATTCCTCATCCAAACGGCCTCTTTAGCAGCAGCTGATGCTGCAATGTATTCAGCCTCAGTGGTGGAATCCGCTGTGGTGTCCTGCTTGGAACTCTTCCAAGAGACAGCACCGCCATTGAGCATGAACACAAATCCAGAGGTAGACTTCGAGTCATCCACATCACTTTGGAAGCTAGAGTCGGTATAGCCTTCCAGTTTGAGTTCTCGTCCTCCATAAACCATGAACATATTCTTAGTCCTTCGCAAGTACTTAAGAATGTCCTTCACGGCTTTCCAATGCATTTGACCAGGATTAGACTGATATCTGCTCGTGACACTCAGAGCAAATGCTACATCCGGTCTGGTAGATATCATCCCATACATGATACTACCTATAGCTGACGCATATGGTACATGTGTCATATTCTCTATCTCTTCATCAGTCTTGGGACACATAGACTTGGATAGAGAAACTCCATGACACATGGGTAGATGTCCTCTTTTGGACCCATCCATTGAAAACCGTTTCAATATGGTATCGATGTAGGTTGATTGAGTGAGTCCTATCATTCTCTTAGACCTATCTCTATAGATCTGTATCCCAAGAATGTAGGATGCCTCTCCCAAATCCTTCATCGAAAATCTACCTGATAACCATATCTTTGTTGACTGCAACATCCCTACATCATTCCCAATGAGTAGGATGTCATCAACATAAAGTACTAAGAATGTCACCGCATCCTTAACTACTTTCTTGTACACGCAAGGTTCCTCCGGGTTCTTGATGAAACCATAATCTTTTATTGTTTCATCAAATTTCTGGTTCCAACTTCTTGATGCTTGTTTTAGACCATAAATTAATCTCTGAAGCTTGCATACCTTATGCTCGCTTCCCATGGATGTGTACCCCTCTGGCTGCTTCATATAGATTTCTTCCTTAATGTCTCCATTAAGAAAAGCAGTCTTCACATCCATTTGCCATATCTCATAGTCATACCATGCAGCTATGGCAATAAGGATTCTTATGGACTTGAACATAGCAACTGGTGAAAAGGTTTCATCATAGTCAACTCCTTGCCTTTGAGTATAACCTTTCGCCACCAATCGCGCCTTGTAGGTCAATACCTTACCATCAGGCCCAAGCTTTCTTTTGTAGATCCATTTACACCCTATTGGAACAATTCCATCGGGAGGATCTACCAAAGACCAAACTTGGTTTGTATGCATCGAATCCAATTCTGACTGCATAGCTTCAAGCCATAAATTCGAATCCGCATCAGAAATTGCTTCCTTGAAGTTTCTTGGATCACATCCAATGTCGGGTTCATCTTGATCCCCTTCAAGAAGAAGACCATATCGAATAGGAGGTCTAGAAGTCCTCTCGGATCTTCTAGGTTCAGGCGTGTCCAGCAATGGTTCCTGAGGTGTAGGATCGTTATTTTGTATTTCGGGTTCTTCTCGAACTTCTTCGAGTTCCATCATCTCGCCTTTCTTATCCAATAAGAACTCCTTCTCCAAGAAGGTGGCATTCCTAGAAACAAACACCTTTGTTTCAGCAGGATAATAGAAATAATATCCGATTGAATTCTTCGGATACCCTACAAAATAACATAAGCTGGATCGACTATCCAACTTATCTCCCACTGTCCGCTTCACGTAAGCAGGACATCCCCAAATCCTCAAGTACGAATACTTAGGAGCTTTGCCATTCCATAACTCGTATGGTGTTTTGTCCACTGCTTTAGTGTGGACGTTGTTCAACAACAATACCGCCGTTTCAAGCGCATAGCCCAAAACGAAGGTGGAAGCTCAGTGAAGCTCATCATAGATCGAACCATGTCCAACAAAGTTCGATTACGACGCTCCGATACACCATTAAGTTGTGGTGTCATAGGAGGAGTCCACTGAGAGAGAATCCCATTCTCTTTCAGATAGTCCAAAAACTCGGTACTCAAGTATTCTCCACCTCGATCCGATCGAAGTGCTTTAATACTTTTACCTAACTTGTTTTCTACTTCAGCCCTGAATTCTTTGAACTTTTCAAATGCTTCAGACTTATATTTCATTAAATATAAATACCCATACCTTGAATAATCATCAGTAAAGGTAATGAAGTAGGTGTGGCCATGTTGAGTCCCTACTCTAAATGGACCACAAACATCTGTATGGATCAAATCCAACAGATTCTGACTACGCTCAGGTTTCCCCTTAAAAGGAGATTTAGTCATTTTTCCTTTTAGGCAGGATTCACAAGTAGGTAGAGAGTTAATATCAGACATATCAAACATGCCCTCTCCCACTAGCTTGTTCATCCTCCTTGAGGAAATATGACCTAGTCTAGCGTGCCAAAGGTTTGCCGGGTTTTGACTATCGATTTTCCTTTTGTTTGTTGTCGCCGGTTTGTCAATACAATTCACTGGAACGTCTTTTAGTTTTAAATTGTATAGATCGTTTTCAAGTTGTCCATTTCCAATTAAACATTCATTCTTGTAAATATTGCAAATCCCATTCACAAAATTACAAGAATAACCATCTCTATCAAGCATAGAAATAGAAATAATGTTTTTAATTAAATCTGGCACAAATAAAACATCTCTCAACAATAATTTAAAACCATTCTGCAAAATCAAACAAACATCTCCAATGGCCGTAGCTTCAACTCTGGAACCATTCCGAGCCTCAGCTGGGTCTCACCCATTCTAAGCCTGCGACTTCTTGTCATCACCTGCAAATCATTGCAAATGTGAGATCCACATCCGGTATCCAATACCCAAGAAGTTGTATTAAGTGACATGTTTATTTCGATATAGAACATACCCTTTGCAGTTCCCAACTGCTCAAGATACTCCTTGCAGTTGCGCTTCCAATGACCCGGCTTCTTGCAGTAATGGCAAACATCCTTGGATTTTCCATTGTTTGAAGCCTTTGTCTTTTGCTTCTTCTCGGGTTCCACTTTCTTGGGTGGGGCAGAACGTTTCTTGCCCTTCATACTTGGCCCCTTCTTAGCAGAAGATGAGGAGCCCACCAAGAAAGCTGGCTTATCCTTCTTAAGTGTGGATTCATATGTAACGAGCATATTGACCATCTCTTCAAGGGTGGCCTCTATCTTGTTCATATTAAAATTTATCACGAATCCATCAAATGAAGAAGGAAGAGATAGAAGCAGCAAGTCCACATTGAGTTCATGCTCCAACACCAAATCAAGGGTCGCTAACTTCTGTATGAGCCAAATCACTCGTACCCCATGATCACGGACCGAAGTCCCTTCACGCATGCGGCACGTCATCAACTCCTTAACAGTAGAGAACCTTTCAGCCCTCGACTGAGCCCCAAAAAGTTCCTTGAGTTGCGCGTGAATGTCAGCAGCATTCACCGTGTCCTCAAATCGCCTCTGGAGTTCATCAGACATCGAGGCTTGCATATAGCATTTGGTCTTGATGTCATGGTCCCACCATGCATCAAGCTTGGCCAATTCCTCCGGACTAACATCAGCTGGTGCTTCCTTCGGAGGTGCTTTCTCTAACACATAGAGCATTTTCTCCGAAGTTAAGACAATCTTCAACTTCCGGAACCATTCCGTATAGTTGGCGCCAGTCAGCTTGTTTTGTTCGAGGATCGAGAATAAAGGATTTCGCGAATTCATTGTATGAAATACTGAAAAGGAAAACAGACATATATCAATGATTGTTTAACAATTTACTAAGACATAAAATAGGCGAATTTAATTTTATGAATCTCACTCCCACTATTTTAACGATTTCACACCACCCTCTAGTGAAAACGGGAAACTTTTTCCTTAGTGAGAACATGGAGTCCAATTGACAAACTTATGGTCCCGAATAATATCAGCCAACCATAATTCTCAAAAGGTAGAGCCCAATTGCTTCCAAAACAACCCCCATGTATTTACCTCATGTCCAATAAGGGCCCAATAATATGACGCCGTTTAAAGTGGCATGTCAAGATGACCCATCAATATTAAGTTGTGATGGACGGTCGCCATGTGGATCCCCAATAATATGAGCCGATCCCATGGGAGTTCCACCCAACTTACAACATTTGTCGATCCAATGTACAGCTTTCCGACGGACGGGCCCCCCCAATAATATGAGCCGGACCGTATCCGCGGGTAGCATCACATACATTGACCGTTGATGGAAGGTAGGAACATTTAAACAATATTTAAATTTCCTTTATTTATCTTGATATAAATTTTAAATCATATTTAAAATGAGGGATTTTATTTATAAAAATATTTGTCTCATCATATTTAATTTATTGCATGCATTGCCGGATTCACGCAATTTATGTCTAAACATGCATACAATCATAATATCACATATTATATAGGATGATCGATTCCATTTCTAATTGACCGTGGTTGCCAATCACGGGTCTTAGTCCAATCCTAGGTAATATGCAGTATGCAAATGCAATCCTATTACATATGCTTCCAATTTACATTTCTTCAGTCTTCATTGTCTGCTGGACCCACCATCTTCAAATCTTGATCTCCCACTAAATCTAATGTATTTACAATAAATAACAATGACAAGTAGGGGATACATTTTTAGGGGGTGGGAACGGGCTATAAACCAAGCCCACTTTTATTACATATGACATTCATATCGGGCCATAAACCAGGCCCATTAATAAAACCAACAATAATAAAGACAAAATGTAAATTCCTAACATACACCTACAAAATTGGTCATGGCAATCGATCATCCTTATCCAATAACATTTAATTCAAAATTAATTTATTGGATAACATGCTGTGGCAATTCAAATTTAAACAAGATAAAATCATATTTTATATATAAAATCTCATTTCACATATAAAATCATATTTTATCTCTATATCAAATAAAATCATATTTTATCTATAAAATCCAATTTTACAAATAAAATCATATTTTACTTAATATATCATAAGATCATATCTTATCATCAATTGTACCAAAATAATTGATTTCAAAATTCAATTTACGGATAAAATATTAAAATTTTCCAAAAATTCAAATTTATCCAAAATCAATTTTAAAATTTACGGACTCGAACAATTCGATCCGAAATCTCGTGAACCAATCAAAAACAATTTTTGACCGGAACAAAAATAAAATTTTAAATATTAAAATTAATTTTAAATAAAAATTATAATTTTTCCCGCGGGCCGCCCAGGACATTCCCGGGCCGGCCCGCACCCGGGGCGCGGGCCGGGGGCAGCCCGGCTGCCCCCTTAGGGCAGCGCCTGGCGCCGCCCCTGGGCGGCGCCGTGCGCTGCCCTGGGCGGCGCCGAGCGCCGCCCTGGCGCTGCGCTGGGCAGCGCCCAGCGCTGCGCTGGGCAGCGCACAGCGCCGCCCTGGGCGGCGACGGTCGCCGCCTTGGGCGGCGCCGTGCGCCCCCTTTGGGCGGCGCCGTGCGCCGCCCGGGGCAGCAACAATTGCTGCCCCACCGGGCAGCGATCCAATCGCTGCCCGGGTTTTGCCCCGAAAAAAATTTTTTTATTTAAAAATATTTATTTTGTTTCAAAAACCGAGACTCAAAAATTTTGTACAATTGATTAATTTAATCGTTTGATCTGAGCAACCTGGCTCTGATACCACTGTTGAAAAACTGGCGGTCAGATCAATCACGATTGATACCCGGTGCAGCGGAAGTTTAAAATTTTTATCATGGAACAATTCCATGGTGTGGGTATCAACCATTCAACGATTAAATTATTGTGTGTGTAAAATTCAAATAACAATTAATTAAATTTTACCTCCAATCTCGCAACGAGATTAATGGACACCAACAGATTTTATCTGCTCTTGTTGTCTCTCCCTGGAACCGATGAACTCCTTCAATCAGGTCCACGAACAGAGGTTTAATCCCTCTGATAGATTGCACTAGAAAATCTATCAGAAGTTTTCTGCGAAGAGATTACACGAATCTGATTCGTTATTCCTGACCGCGATTCAAAAATCACAGACCGGAATTTTCTCGGGCAGAGGGGGAGGGGTCGGCCGAAATTTCTTTTAGAGAGACTAGGGTTTTCGATTTTTGCTCTCAAAAATTATGACCTGTTGTGTGTAATTTCTGTACTGAAATAACTTATTTATAATGCAGGCCACTAACATCTTAGGGCCCATTAATCATAAGCTGGGGCCTGACAAGCAAAGCCCGCTCGTTCAGAAATTAATATAAAATTCATCGTGACTCCGATTGATGAAACGATTTCACCAATGTGCACAGAAACCATTTCTGCACGTTTTAAAGTCAAAATAAATTTTCCTGAATCCGAATTCAGTGGTTTCCAAAAATGTCCATCCCTATGTCATTTTAGGAAATCCTACTCCCTTACTCTTATTTAAGAAGTCCAACTCCTTAGTTCATTAAATTTAACTCTTTAAATTTAACTATCTCAACGGGGATTAAAACTCCATTATACTGTGTGACCCTCAATGGTTCAGGGATACAGCTAGCCGTGGGCTCACAACTCCTTGTGACTCGGAACAACACTTTCCGACTTGCCCAACGAATCATGGTAAAGCGCCTAGCAACATCGCCCCATGATTCCCTAGGTATCACTGATAGTGCCTACAAGAACCAGTAGATTTTGGTTAGCGTACAGTACGGTCCCTTCATCCATATATCCCGATCGAATCAACAACCATTGGTATATCGAGAGTCGCTCAAGATTCGATAACTATGCAATACATCTTGAAGATCAAATTAGTGACATCGCATGTGCTACTAAGAAACCATTTCTTAAATCACATCAATTACTCTGGCCAGAGATTTATCACACTAATATCTCCTCAGATCGCATAGGATATCCACACTCGCAAGTATGTGGTGAATCCTTGACAACAATGCATTGACTCCTATATGTGTCGTAACTGTACCCAATCTCGACACCTGATGACCCCCATAGAGTCGGTAAACGAGTCAAAGCACAGCACTAGCATATAGAGTCTCCATGATGTTTCAAGTCGTAAGGACTAATGGTGTACAACCAAAACCGCGGACTTAATCCACTCGATAAGTGATAACCACTTGGAAAGTCCGGATAGGGTAGTTCGATTATTCATCCTATGAATATCCATTTGCATGCTTCGAACATCTCCATGTTCCCTACCAATGAAACGTGGTACTCCGCATCGCAAATGCTAGTCTCAAACTCGAGCGATCCTTATCCTTATTATCGGACGGCTCAATCAACTAGGAACGGTTTTAGAACATACAGTGACTATAAGATGTATTTCATGATAGACATCTCCATGTTCTACCACATCTTACATACACTATAGTATATTCAAGGTCTTTATCAAAACAACAATAGTATATCACAATATAACAATATGAAGTAATATAAAGTCATTGCCATAAAAGTGTAAATAATATTAAACAAAAGATTGTTTATACAAAGAGTCATCAAAGCCCATAGCCACACAGTTGGCTCACTGGGCACCCACTCTTACAGTTGATTCATTAATATATTGAGTTAGATATAGTTTGTATTGTCTGTTTTTAGCCGTTACATTGCCGGTTTAAGAATTGCTACACTTTTGAGTTTATTGAGTTAGCTATGTTTAGATTGAGTTTCTAGCTTATTTTGTAGCTTATGATCACTTCATTTCAGATTTTATTGAAGTGTTCGAGTTCGGAAATCATATTTCGATTCGGGAACGAATTGAACAAGGTTTGAAGCCATTTTGACATAAAGATTGCGATATGACTTGTGCAAAATTTTTGCAAGAGCCTTGAATAGATTTTAATAGGTATTCTTGTTGTTGGATTTTCCAGATTTGGAGCCTTAAAGATTCAAAAGAAAATGTATAAATCAATTCAGATGGGATAGAATATTCGAGATAGATGTGATTCTCGAATTCCCAAATCACATACTTGCTTGATTATGTGCTTTTATTTGATTATTGACGCTTTGACTGATTATGTGATTTACTTGTTCAAGATTTTTTACAGTATTTTATGAATTAATGCATCAAGATTATGTTGCATTCATCTGGATCCCTAACCTGAAAAGCACAGAGAGTTTAATGACTTAGATTGCAAATGATGTTTGGAGGGTTGTAGTTGAGTGGAACGGAAGATAGATCGACTTCCAGAGCTAGATTACTCACTATAGTTGCACCAAATTCAGGGGATTAAGATACTTGACACACCTTGATTGGGAGAGTCGATGGTTTGTTTAAGATTTTATTCTACGGGATCCCAAGAACCAAGATTTTATTGATATCAAACTTGATAGCCTATTTTTGAAATATGCATTGCATTCATGTTTATATTTTGCATGTTATGTTATTTATACTGGGAATTATATTCTTACGAGAGTTATCCATCTATTGTTTTGTTTTGTATGTGTGCATGGCAATAGGTGGGGCAGGATTGAGTCAAAGACGACCAGGATAGATCAAGATCAAGATTAGCATGTGCTGACTCGGGTTTAAGTTAGCAAAATGGCATGTATTTTATGAAGTTGACAAACATGTTAGAAAATAAAGAACTTTGTATATGTTGTTTGTTGAGTACTCGTTTATACTTGAGATTTCATCTATTCTGGTTAGATTAATGTTGAATGCATGTATATTATTTTGGTAGCTTGATAAAGATTTTAGTACCATTTTTCAGATTTGAAGTGTTTAAGAATTCTGATTTTGAGAACAGGGCATGGACCATGTGCATGCCCTGTGCATGAGTCCGTGTACCTTACTGATCCTGAAGGTGTGCAAAAAAAAAAAAGGCACGGACCCACCCCGTGCCAACCTCTGTGCAGGGGTCCGTGTGGTTGGAGATCAAAACAGTAGCTTCAGATATTTTGAATCATGGGCACGGACCCGGACACGGAGGGGGCACGGTGTCCGTGTACCTGCAATCATAAAAATGTGCCTACAGGTTAATGCACGGACCCGAGCACGGACCTCTGCATGGAGTCCGTGTATATTTTTTTAAAAAAATTCTTTAACTTAGTTTTATTTGATATTAATGATGTTTAATTATTAATTTTCCCTAAGATAAGATTAGCAACACGAGGTCCCCACACTGTTAGTAGTTGATTCTAGTATGGGTCACTACATGGACCCGTGGGATTACGTGGTCAGGTCATCTATATCCACATTTCTCTTTTGGTATATGAGCCACCTCCTGATACGATGGTCCAGCTTGATACATACCATGGCGCCACTTGACTGAGTAGTGTTTGTACCATGGTAGGTTTTTGGTAGCTTTTCATTGCATTAGCATTCATAGCATATGTATACTCTTACTTTCGTGCTGAGCATTGTTATCGCTCACGTCTGTGTATTTTAATTGGACGGGCTCATTCGTAGGGGCAGTTGTAGGTTTCCAAGGTTTTGGATCAATGTGTAGTTGGCGACTAGGGGTTTTTGTATTAGTTGATGTCATTGAGTTAGTTAGGATTGATCCTCTTGTACAATGTATTTTCGATTGGGTTGTATATTATCTTGGGTTCCAGTTTTTTACCGGTTGTATGTTGCCGGGTTTGTATTTGATTTAAGATTCCTACATTTATATCTAATTATTGTTTCTTTAGGTTAATTGCATGCTTAAAAGTCTCTTTTTGTAGTTGATTTTGGAGGGTGTCACTACATAGTGTGAGCATTGTGGAAGCCGACATCCATACCAAAAGTGGCGTAAGGCAGTAGGAGCTTGTTTTTGCTGTGGAGATTTTGGAAACATGAAGAAAATTTTTTTGCAGTTAGTTGGAGGATCAACATCTGGTTCTGGTTATCAGGATTCAGTACCATAGTGGCCACATGAAAAATTGATATGGAGCACTAATTTGAGACCTCATGTTCCGAGGAAGGTGTTTGCACTGATTCAGGATCAGGCTCTGTAGGATAAAGAGATATTCATTGCACGTACATTTATTTTATGTGGTATTCCTGCATTCGTTATCATTGATACAGGTGCATCACATTATTTTATTTTTACCCGGTTTGTTAAGCGTCATATATTGCCATATGGGTCTCTAACATATTACTTTCTGTATCTACCCCGACTGGACATTCAACTTTGTCCAAGAATTTAGTGAAGGGTTTCTCCCTAGAAATCGAGGGTTTTGAGTTGACAGCGAACCTGATGATTTTAGCGATGGTGGATTTCGATTGTATCTTAGGTATTGATCTTTTGACTTTGTACTGAGCTATTATGGACTGTTACCAAAAGACTTTTTAGTTTTGTACTGTTGAGGGCAATAGTTGGTTTTTCTATGGTGAGGGAGTGCAACCCCCTATTCCTTCGGTATCATCTCTGAGAGCTTGTCGAACTTTGGAGGCAGGCATGGAAGGCGACCTTATCTATTCGATTGACACGTCCACAAGGTGTAGAGCTCTCGAGGAGTTACCAGTTGTCTACGAGTACCCAGATGTTTTCATAGATGAGATCCCAGGTTTTCATCTAATCAGATAGGTTGAGTTCGAGATTGAGATTGTTCCAAGGACAACTCAAATTTCTCGTGCACCTTATCGTCGGGGACCATCAGATATGAGGGAGTTGCATTAACAGTTGCAAGGCTTGTAAAAGAAGGGATACATTCATTCGAGTGTTTCGCCTTGGGGAGAGCCAGTATTATTCGTCAAGAAGAATGATTGTTCAATGAATCTATATATTGGTTACAAACAGTTGAACCAAATGACGATCAAGAAAAAGTATCATTTACCGCACACTGATGATCTGTTCAATCAGTTCCTGGGTACATCAGTGTAATCCAAGATGGACTTGAGGTCAGGTTATCATCAGTTGTGAGTCCGAGATAAGGACATTCCGAGGACTGCATTTCTTACGAGGTATGATCACTACAATTTCCTAGTGATGCCTTTTGTAATGCCCCAAATTATCTTAATCGACTTTATTTGAGATAATCGGAGATTACAGAGTTCAAGAGCCGACTTGATTTTGATCAGGGTCTATTTTGCAAATTTTGGAATTTTCAGGGACTAGAATGCAAATATAGGTTTTGTTAGAAATTTAAGAGGGATTTGACTCATTCTTTCATCCCATCTTCTTCCTCTTTGCACGCCACCTCCATTGAAGCGCCCTTTTGAGATTTCAAGCTTTGGGATTTCTCTCCGAGCTCGATCCGTCCGTTGTAATTTAATTCTGAAGGCAGATTAGCGATCACGGTTGCTAGAGCTTCGTTCTATCGTAAGTTTTTCTACGATCGGATACATTATATTTTTCGAATGTTGTTAGAATCGTTTGAGATTCGAGTATGTTGTTCATGACAGAGTTATGAGCGTTTATTATCTGTTGGTTTTGAAATAGAGCAACGTTCGGAATTGTTGGAATTGCCTTGTTATTGTTAGATTAGCATTGATACGAGTTGATATCAATATTGAACTGCTGTCTGCGTTTCCGGTTTGATCAGAATACAACCGTTATGCCGCCGGTTTGAGTTTTGGTTTGCCAATCAGTTTGAATTGTTTGAGCCAAGTCTTCGTTTGAGTTGTATGTAATCTCGAGCCTTTATTACTTCTTTTACAGATTGTTTGAAGGCCGTTGAGTTGCGAGGTTGCAGGAGTTAAAACTCTTTGAATATTGTAGCCGGTATAGTATCGATTTCTTTTTATCGATTGAGGAAGTTTGATTGAATCTTGATTGAGGAAGTGTTGTTGTTTCCAAGTTGGAGCATCGACGTTTGAAAAAGGTATAAGATGACTTAGACTAAAATGGAATGGAACGAGTGACTCGAATCCGACTTGATTCGAGTGTTCCGAAGAATCACATACTTGAATGTTATTTGCTTTTACTTGAATTTAGTTGATTGAGTCATGTTTGCATTGCATTCATCTTGAGCTAAGAATCCTTGATTTCAGTGGGCAGGACGACCCTTTTATGTTAGACGTTTTAGGGGCTATATTGTGAGTGGCCTAGGTGTAGCCGTTTCACCTAGTGCTAGCATACTCCTTATAGTCGCACCAAAGTCTAGAGGATGGAGATACGTAGCACCACCTCAATCCGGAGAGTCGGTGAGTTGTTTACGTGATCTCATCCTCGGGATCTCCAAAAGCAAAAGTAGCAATTTCTTGATTATCCGGACTTGAAAATCCCAGATTTTAAAGACATGAATTGCATTATGCATTTGAATTGAGTTTTGAGATGATTTTTGGAATTGCTTGTCTTGTATATATATATCATGTTTTGATATATTATTTGATATGCATGTTTGTCTCTTTTACTGGGAATTGTATTCTCACCGGATTATCCGGCTGTTGTCTTGTCTTTGTATGTGTGCTTGGCAACAGGTGGGGCAGGACCAAGTCAGAGATCGTATGGCTAGATGGTCGAGTTGATAGAGTGAGGCCTTGGTGTTTTAGAAGTCGATTATGTAATCGAACTTGTTATGTTTTGTATTCGGATTGTAATAGCTAGAACCGATGCATGTTCTATCCTTTTGAGCATTTGATCAACTCTTGAACTTCATGTCTTATTTGGAGATATTGTGATTTAATGCATGATTGTATTTTGAATGTATTGGACTTGAGTTTCTAGCATGTTTTCTGCTGTTTTTGCTTCAGAACTGTCACCGCTCGATCGGTGAGATTTAACCGATCGAGCGGAGGTATTTTTGCTGAGTTTCTATTTCTGGAATTGCTTGCCCGCTCGATCGGTTGAATCTTACCGATCGAGCGACGATGTTATTCTTCTAGCAGTGAGTTGCAATTTCTTGTTCGCTCGATCGGTTAGATCTTACCGATCGAGCGAGGCCCTATTCATTAAAAAAAATTATTATTGCTTTTAATCTTGGATCTTGTATGCTTAATTATTGTTAAATTCGATATTAGATATTTAGAACCAAGGTCTCACATTAAGTGTTATCAGAGAGTTAAGATTTTTGGTTGAACTAGAGTGAGCGGGGTAGTTCGAGTCCGCATGTACTGGCTCCTCGCATGTGTTTGAATTATTTAAATTGTTTATTTAATTCCATGCGAGCATGCTTTATTATTTGAGAATTAATTGAATTACATGATTTTGTGATTTAATTTATAAAGAATGAACTATTTGAGATATAACTGCTTCTGTTATCGACTGGTATCCGGTATTCCAAGCGGTTGTAAAGGCACCGAATTGTAGCGATTGAGATATCTTGTGTCCTAACCTTTGATTATCAGATGGGTCCTCGTCGAGTTATTAACAGGAACCCACTGCCATTTACTCCTCCGAATGAGCAAGTTAGTACCGAGACTGATCAGATGGATGCCATAGCGACGCCTATGGAAACCTTGCTGAAGAGGTTCCAGTCATTTAATCTAACGTTGTTGATGGGTACAGAGAATCCAGTTGACTGTGAGAGTTTTTTGGATGATATGGATCAATTGTTTGATTCCCTTGACTATTCTGACGACCGCCAAACTACTTCGTGGTGTGGCTAAGAACTGGTGGATCACGACGAAGAGATCCATGGAGAACCGAGGTACATTTATTAACTGGAATCTGTTTAAGTCTGAGTTTTATAAGCGATTTTTTCCAGTTTCGTACAGAAAGGACAAGGGAGACGAGTTTTCAAATCTGAAGCAAGGAATTTGAATATTGAGGATTATGTGGCCAAGTTTGATAGTTTGCTGAGATTTGCACCCCACATCACCGACAACGAAGAAGCAAAAGCTGATCAGTTCATTAATGGTCTGAACCCTGATATCTTCACATTGGTAAACACTGCTAGGCCTGATAATTTTGCGGATGCCATGAATCATGCAAAAGGAGCTGAAGCAGGTTTGTGGAGACAGAGAGGAGATTAGTTTGTGCCTCAGCAGCAGCAAGGAAAGTTTTAGGCACAATCTTCTCAATATCAGAACCAACCGTTCCATTACCAGAATCAATCCTTTCAGTTTCAGAATCAACCACCGAGTTCTGAGGGTGGTAGCAGTGGAGGTCATAGGAAGGATTACTATCTTCCAAAGGGGAAACAGTTTAAGAAGCACGGAAGCAGTTCTTCGAGCTCTACTAGATCGAGGCAGTTTGGATTGGGATAGAGTTCGGGACAGTCAGGCATGTCTTGTGCCAATTGCGGAGGTCGTCACTCTAGTGATCAGTGTAGAGGTATTTTCGAAAGCTGTCGTATTTGTAACCAGGCGGGTCACTTTGCAAGAACGTGTCCTCAGCGTGTCCCTGAGCAAGCACAGAGTGGAAGTTCTTCGAGACAATCAGCTCAGCCTCAGAGGCAAGCATCTACTGTTCACTCTTTCCAACCTCAGCAGCAGAATAGACAGGAAGGTAATCAGTATGCGAACTAGCCTCCCAGACAGCAGGCATGCGTTTTTGCTCTGTCTGAGGATCCGCAGACTCAGGCTGCACCCGATAATGACAGATCTGGTAACATTCGACTTTGGTTTCCTACTCTAATTGAATGATAAATACTGGTGAGTCTCTTGCCTTCTTATTGAAGAATTTGTTTAGTGTTTATCGTGCTCCTTAACTTTTGTTGAATCATTCGAATTGACGAACACTCTAGTAGTGTTGTTAATCTTTCCATTAATCGGATCTTTCAGAAGTTTTAGTGGAAGCTAGGAATTCTTATCGATGATTTCTTATTTGTTTGGAATAAGAATTGTACTGACCTTTCAGAGCTTTTGAGAATCGTATAGCAGATTGTGGTACCAAGCAGTTGTATGCTATTCTTCGTTGTCTGAATTCTTTTTGGATCGAATGGTCTTCTTCGGTTGTATGATCTGGTGGCGGAATTTTTGTGGATCAGCACTCCAGTATTCTTGATTTCAGTAAGGATGATCTTTCAGTACTCATTATTTATTCTTATCAAGAATTTGGATATACTCTTATTCAGAAGAATCACACTCTAGTCTAGACATCGAGACACCTGAACATGCTCGAGACTCAATGTCTGAATCTGGACTTTGAGCTCGCAACAATCTTATTGATTAGAAGATCTGTTTTCTATTATCTTGTGAGGAAATTTACGTGATCTGTTCTAATCTTAAGAGTTGGATTATTTCTTTTCGCAGACAAAACTGATTTGGAGGCAGAGAAGAGGATTAGATTGCATGAGATTCTTACTGCGAATCTTTTTCTGAGGATTTGTATGCAGCAACTGATGTTTTGAGCCGTTCTTATTTTATCTACTATCTGATTTCGATTGACTGATTGTTGGAATCTGCTACCGTATTCCGTACAGAATGACTTTTAGTCAAGACCAGAGGATTGATACCTTGCCAGAAGTCGTCAGATGTCTTGTTTTGCCGAAGTCTGCCAGTTTAGATAGATGTCCTCATTGCACTCGTTCTTTTGGCAAGGACTTCGATGAAATTTTGTTGTCTGATTTCAACTTATTCAGTTCGATATCCTCAGAACGACGGACAGCCAAATCAGACAAGTCAACCTTTTGAAGAGATGAAAATCCCTGTTATTCGAGATGAATTTTCTGTGTATCATGAGTGGAGCCAGAGATAATTCAATTTGTGATGGAGTATAGGAGGAATTCTGATGAGAATGAGTCGACTTTGGATTGACGGACTTGAAGGAGTAATTTTTAGAGACAGAGTTCGTGTTGGAACCGTGTTTGATTTCGAGGAAGAAATCTTTTCCTAGAGGAGGAGAATTGTAACACCCCAAATTAACTTAATCGACTTTATTTGAGATAATCGGAGATTAGAGAGTTCAAGAGCCGACTTGATTTTTATCAGGGTCTATTTTGCAAATTTTGGAATTTTCAGGGACTAGAATGAAAATATAGGTTTGGTTAGATATTTAAGAGAGATTTGACTCATTCTTTCATCCCATCTTCTTCCTCCTTGCACGCCACCTCCATTGAAGCGCCCTTTTGAGATTTCAAGCTTTGGGATTTCTCTCCGAGCTCGATCCGTCCGTTGGAATTTAATTCTGAAGGCAGATTAGCGATCACGGCTGCAAGAGCTTCGTTCTATCGTAAGTTTTTCTACGATCGGATACATTCTATTTTTTTGATGTTGTTAGAATCGTTTGAGATTCGAGTATGTTGTTCTTGACAGAGTTATGAGCGTTTATTATCTATCGATTTTGACATAGAGCAACGTTAGGAATTGTTATGATTTTTGGAAGCCATTTTCGAAAATGAGGTTTTGAGATTTGTTGGAATTGCCTTGTTATTGTTGTATTAGCATTGATACGAGTTGATATCAATATTGAACTGCTGTCTGCGTTTCCGATTTGATCAGAATACAGCCGTTATGTTGCTGGTTTGAGTTTTGGTTTGTCAATCGGTTTGAATTGTTTGAGCCAAGTATTCGTTTGAGTTGTATGTAATCTCGAGCCTTTATTACTTCTTTTATAGATTGTTTGAAGGCCGTTGAGTTGCGAGGTTGCAGGAGTTGAAACTCTTTGAAGATTGTAGCCGGTATAGTATCGATTTCTTATTATTGATTGAGGAAGTTTGACTGAATCTTGATTGAGGAATTGTTGTTGTTTCCAGGTTGGAGCATCGACGTTTGAAAGAGGTAAAGATGACTTAGACTGGAATGGAACAAGTGACTCGAATCCAACTTGATTCGAGTGTTCCGAAGAATCACATACTTACATGTTATTTGCTTTTACTTGAATTTAGTTGATTAAGTTATGTTTGCATTGCATTCATCTTGAGCTAAGAATCATTGATTTCAGCGGGCAGGAAGACCCTTTAATGTTAGAAGTTTTGGGGGCTATATTGTGAGTGGCCTAGGTGTAGCCGTTTTACCTAGTGCTAGCATACTCCTTATAGTCGCACCAAAGTCTAGAGGATGGAGATACGTAGCACCACCTAGATCGGGAGAGTCGGTGAGTTATTTACGTGATCTCATCCTCGGGATCCCCAAAAGCAAAAGCAGCAATTTCTTGATTATCCGGACTTGATAATCCCAGATTTTAAAGACATGCATTGCATTATGCATTTGAATTGAGTTTTGAGATGATTTTTGGAATTGCTTGTCTTGTATATATATATCATGTTTTGATATATTATTTGATATGCATGTTTGTCTCTTTTACTGGGAATTGTATTCTCACCGGATTATCCGGCTGTTGTCTTGTCTTTGTATGTGTGCTTGGCAACAGGTGGGGCAGGACCAAGTCAGAGATCGTATGGCTAGATGGTCGAGTTGATAGAGTGAGGCCTTGGTGTTTTAGAAGTCGATTATGTAATCGAACTTGTTATGTTTTGTATTCGGATTGTAATAGCTATAACCGATGCATGTTCTATCCTTTTGAGCATTTGATCAACTCTAGAACTTCATGTCTTATTTGGAGAGTTTGTGATTTAATGCATGATTGTATTTTGAATGTATTGGACTTGAGTTTCTAGCATGTTTTCTGCTGTTTTTGCTTCAGAACTTTCACCGCTCGATCGGTGAGATTTAACCGATCGAGCGGAGGTATTTTTGCTGAGTTTCTGTTTCTGGAATTGCTTGCCCGCTCGATCGGTTGAATCTTACCGATCGAGCGACGATGGTATTATTCGAGCAGTGAGTTGCAATTTCTTGCTCGCTCGATCGGTTAGATCTTACCGATCGAGCGAGGCACTATTCATTAAAAAAATTTATTATTGCTTTTAATCTTGGATCTTGTATGCTTAATTATTTTTTAATTCGAGATTAGATGTTTAGAACCAAGGTCTCACACCTTTTTTATTTACGAATGCACCTACAGTCTTCATAAATTTGATGAACAAGCTTTTTTAGAGTATTTGGATAAGTTTGTTGTGGTTTTTATCGACTATATCCTGGTCTATACGCGAACTTGAGGATTGTAGATGTGTTGAAATTGAGCCTAGCATTGACAGATATACCAGTGGTGCAAGATTTTGCTGATGTATTCCCAGATGACATTCCTGGTTTGCCTCCAGTTCGGGAGATAGACTTCAGTATTGACTTAATGTCAGGTACGCAACCAATATCTAAAGCTCCTTACAGAATGTCACCGATTGAACTGAAAGAATGGAAAGATCAGTTGGAAGATTTACTGGCCAAAGGTATTTAGACCAAGTGTTTCACCTTGGGGCTCTCCGGTCCTATTTGTACGAAAGAAAGATGGATTAATGCAACTTTGTATCGACTACCGCCAATTGAACAAAGCAACGGTAAAGAATAAATATCCATTGCCTAGAATCGATGATTTGTTTGATCAGTTGCAGGGTTCATCTATCTATTCTAAGATTGATTTGAGATATGGATATCATCAGCTGAGAGTTCGAGATGAAGATATCCTTAAAACTGCTTTTAGAACAAGGTATGGTCATTATGGATTTATTTTCATGTCTTTTGTTCTAACAAATGCTCTAGCAGTATTTATGGGATTGATGAACCGAATATTTCAGAAATACTTGGATGAATTTGTCATAATTTTTATTGATGTTATTTTGATCTATTCCAAGAATCGAGCTGATCATGCTGAGCATCTGAGAGTCATTTTACAGACTTTGAGAACTGAGAAATTATATGCTAAATTGTTGAAATGTGAATTCTAGCTAGATCGAGTCATTTTTCTTGGGCATAGTATTTCAGGTGATGGAATTTCTATCGATCCAATCAAGGTAGAGTCATTTTGGTCATGTCATTTCACGGTATGGTGCTTCAATGGATCCGAGTAAGACATAGGCTATTCTGAATTGGTCAACTCTGCAAAAAACCTCTAAGATTCGTAGTTTATTTGGCTTGGCAGGGTATTATCGACGGTTCATTGATAATTTCTCACAGATTTCTAGACCATTGACGCAGTTGACTAAAAAAGATGTTCTTTTTTTCTGTTTGGCTTAGTGTGAACAGAGCTTTATTGAGTTTAGGCTACACTTGACTACCGCGCCTGTGCTTGATTTACCATATGGTTATGGAGGATATGTGGTCTATACAAATGCATCTCTTCAAGTTTTGGGTTGTGTGCTGACACATAATGGGCATGTGATTGCTTACGCTTCCAGGAAGTTGAAATCCCATGAGGAGAATTATCCAGTGCATGATGTTGGATCTCGGTTCTCTCTCTTGCCTGAAAACGCAGCGGAAGTTTAAAATTTTTTATGTAAAAATCGAGCACTTGTGTAGCATTAAAAAACAATAAACATTCATAGGGTGTTTAAGAAGTTTTTACCTATCAATCTTAAAAGATTGATGATGGCTCCAACCAAGTTGTGAACAACTTAGCTCTTGAAAAGATAGACACTATCTACAAGCTTCCAAGAGCACACCTTGCTTAAAATGGAACAAGCTCACAATCCAAGAGCACACTTGCTCAAAAATGGACTTCTCCTTTAAATTAGGTCCACGAATAGTCAAACTAGATCAACCCTAAATATGCACTAGAATATTTAGATCATTTTTCATTGAGAATTCCTTTGCTTTTTTCAAAAAAGAAAATGAAAAAATTTGCAGAATATTGGAGAGGGGAGTTCGGCCATTGTGTGTAAATAATGGAGTGACGAGAGTGCTTTTCATGGTACTTAAAAAGTTTTATGACAAAAATTAAAGCATGCATAAAAAAAGTTAAAGCATACATAAAAAATTATGCATCTTGTCTTTTAACCCTTCATATCCTCTCTCTCATGTATTGTATGTATTTTTAGGCCAAACATATACATACATGACCCATGAACTTAACATTTAATTAATTATCAAACTCAAACACATTTAACCTTAATCAATTAATTAAATCCTACTTGAACTCATTCAAGCCCACTAGTAGAATAATTATTCAACACTATTTTTATTTGGGCTCTTCAAGACCCAATAGTGTTTAGTTATTTCAACACTTGAATTAATTTAATTATTTGAACTTTACGAGGTCCACTAGTATTTAATTAATTCAATTCTTGAATTAATTTAATTAAGTCCATAATAATAGGTCTTGGAATCACCATTTCAAAAACCAATTATTTATTCTAGTGAACTTTTAATCTTGGAAAACATTCACAAAGTAAATGTTATTTTCCCCTTTATTCTCTTTTAGAAGTCATGCTTTTAATTTATCTCACTTATAAAATCTTTTATAAGTTGTTCAACTCATTGAACTAATTTTATTCTCAACGAGATCTAGAAAGCAAGTACTTGTGTGACCTTCAATGGTTTAATGATACAACTAGCAGTGGGTTCACATCTCCATGTGATTCAGGATGAAAAAGTTCTTATATGATCTTATCCTATATAGCTCCATTCTTATTTATGAACTCCTTGATAATAAGAACGTCATAAAACTCAAGTGTAATGTTACCCAACCAGGCATGTTAAAAGTCTAGCAACATCGCTTACATGACTCCTTATATATCAAATGATAGTGTCTGCAAGAACCATTCACTTATGTTTAGCGTACAGTACGGTCCCTTCAACTCATATATCTCGACCGATTCGACAACCATTGGTATATCAAGAGTTGTCATAGAATCGATAACTATGTGTCATGTCGTAGTTGCATCGAAGGTATAATTTAAGAAACTCCTTTCTTAATTACCACCTACTCTGATCAGACATTTCAAACTACAAATACATGAGATCACATAGGATATCCATACCCGAAAGTAAGCAGTGAATCCCCGACTACAATGCATTGACTCCTACATGTTTTGACACAACACACAAACTTGCTACTTGATGACCCCAGTTGAGTCGGTAAACAAGTCAAAGTGAAGCGCTAGCATATAGTCTCCATGTTGTCCCGGGTCATAAATACTATGGTGTAAATCCATAAACTAGGACCTTTCCACTCTGTAAGTGAGAACCACTTGGAAATTCCTTTAAGGAGTGCTTTTTAGTGCACTCTACAAGAAGAACCTATTTGTATGCTTGGACATCACTATATCCCCTACCAATGAAATGTCGTACTCACATCGCAAATAATAATCTAAAGCTCGAGTGGCCATTATCCTTCTTTGTAGCGGCTTAATCGACTAACGGTTTAGAATATACAGTATTCCAAATATGAGTTTCATGATAGCCATCAGATGAACATATCATATTCTTTCTTCTATTTGTAAATTCAAGTGCTTTATCTATGAAACTAGCATGAGAATACAAATAAAGATGTGACAAATTAAATAATTCAAATATTATTAAAATAAAGATTATCATACAAGAGTTATTACAAGGACCCTCGACCAACACTTGGCTCAACGGGCACCTACTCTAACAATCTCCTACTTGCACTAGGGTCAACTACCCATATGCTTGAAACCCATTGATTTGCGATGTAATTCGAATAATGGTCCATGTAAAGGCTTAGCTAGTGGATAATGACATTATCTGCGGAGGTGACTCTATCAAATGACACCTCTGCTATTTCCACAATCTCCCAGATCATGTGGTATTTTTCTCAGTATACGTTTGGATTTTTTATGAGACCTAGAGCAACTCTATTAGGAATAATGCCTAACTCTTGGACGAAATTCCTCATCAAAACTCCCTCATTTGCTACATCTGATGCAACAATGTATTTTGCCTCAGTGGTGGAATCCTCATTACTATCTTGCTTCGAACTCTTCCGAAAGACAGCAACACCATTGAGCATAAATACAAACCTAGAGGTTGACTTCTAATCATCGATATCGCTTTGGAATCTAGAGTCGGTATATCCTTCCAATTTCAGTTCTCCTGCCCATAGACCAAGAACACATTCTTATTCCTTCTCAAATGCTTGAGGATGTATTTCACAGATTTCTAGTATGGAAGACCGAGGTTCGATTGATATCTACTTGCAATACACAGTGCAAATTCCAAGTCATGAAGTGCAGATATAATCTCATAGATGATACTACAAATAACATATGCATATTGAATGTGTGTCATCTCCACTATCTCTGCATCAGTCTTGGAAGACATGGACTTGGATAGGGACACGCCATGACACATTGTTAGATGTACTCTCTTGGAATTTTCCATCGAGAACCTCTTCACGATGGTATCAATATATGTGGACTATGTGAGACCAAGAAATATTTTCGATCTATCCCAATAGATCTGTTTTCCCAATACAAAAGATGCTTCACCCAAGTCCTGCATCAAGAACTTACTCACGAACCATACTTTAGTTGATTGTAACATTCCTACTCATTCCCAATAAGTAGAATGTCATCAACAAAAAGTATCAGGAATGTCACATTACTCCCATTGAACTTCTTATATACACAGGGTTCCTCAGGATTTTTCGTAAAACCAAACTCTTTGATTGTGAGACCTCGGTTTTAAACAACAATTAAAGGAGTAATTCAATAAGTAAGCAATTAAAAGCCAATAGAATTTTTTTTAAAGGGGCGCGCATGGCGTCCTGCCCAAGCCCTTGCGCGGGTGTGCCACCCGAGGTGCAGGCGCGCCTAAAGCTTTGCCCAAAACTTTCGAAACGTAGTGTGGGATGTGCGGGCGTGCCACCCGAGGCGCGGGCGCGCATGGCCTGCTGAATTGTCTCAAAACAAGCCTCCAAAAGTGCAATAACATAACCAAAAGAACTCTAACATGATCCAACTAATATATATCCAACAACATAGCATTTAAATACATAAAAGTGAGGAACACGCATCGATGCTAGCCATTACAAGCCGAATACAGAATACAAGAGTTCTAACCACAAGCAAGACCACTTCCAATCCAAGTTCAAGTTCTTAACATGCTTCAAAACATAACTAGATTGTCATGCTAACAAGACTTCTAAACCGAGTCTCACTTCTATCATTCCCTCAAAGCTAACCATGCCTCTTCTGACTTGATCCTGCCCCACCTGTTGCCAAGTACACATACAAAACAAAGCAACAGCCGGATAACCGGTGAGATTGATACCCCAGTAAAAGCAATATACAAGTAATACAACAACAAACATGCTTTCAAAACGACAACGAAATCAATAACAACGTAATGAAATGCATATCTTTAAACCGGGATATCAAATCTGATAAACGAGGGATTGCTGCTGTGCTTTTGGGATCCCGAGGATGAGATCACGTGATGACTCACCGACTCTCCCAATCAAGGTGGTGCCACGTATCCCACTCCTCTAGACTTTGAGCAACTATAATGAGTATGCTAGCACTATGCGAAATTACTACGACCTAGGCCACTCAATTATAGTTCCCAAACATCTAAACAAAAAGGGCGGTTCTTCCCGCTGAAATCAAGTAGGCTCAAGATGAATGCATAATAGAAACATAAGTATAAGCCACATAAACAACTCAAATAGCAACCAAAATACAAGTTCCTCGTGCTAGAATTAGTATTGAAGCAATATGTGATTTGAAAGGGAAACTCGAGAACCAACAGTCCCTAGTATGCTATCCCGCTATGATGACTGCTTTTACCTTTCAAGGCAGTAGTTCCAACCTCTGGGAAGCTACAACAAAAGATTGTATCAAAGTCTAACCAATCTAAACAACAACAAGGCTCAAGTTAATTATCTATACCGTTCTTCATCCAAATCTCTGAAACGAAAAAATATTGTTAACCCTGGGCTTGACAAACTCCAAACGAATCTGTTCAGATACAAATCAAAGATCAATAACCATGATCAACTTACAAGCCAAGTTCAACAACTCAAAAACGGTTCGAAATCCCAAAACTCTAACCGACGGCATAACGGCTAAAAACTGAACAAACCGAAAACGCAGACAGCAGTTCAATACCGATATAATCTCATAACAATGCTAATACAACAACAACAAGGCAATCCCAACAAATCTCAAAACTCAAACTTTCGAAAATGGCTTCCAAAAATCATAACAAATCTGAACGTCGCTCTATTTCAAAACTGACAGATAATAAATGATCAGAACTCTGTAGAGAACGACATACTCTAATCTAGAACGATTCTAACAACATCCAAAAACTAGAATGTATCCGATCGTAGAAAAACTTATGATATAACGGAGCTCTCGCTGCAGTGATCACTAATCTGCCTTCAGAAATAATTTCTAACGGACGGATCGATCGAAAACCGAGATTGGAAGAGCTTGAAAGGCATTTCCCCAAACTTCAATGGTGCTTCACGGTTTGGGGAGGAAGATGAGACTTCTCAAATAAAAATCTAAGTATAGATAATATATAAAATCCCATATTTGTATTTTAGTCCCTAAAATTTCCAAAATTTGCAAAAAAGACCCTAATCAAAATCAAGTCGGCTCGAGAACTCTGAAATCTTCGATTAACTCAAATAAACTCATTTAAGATAAAAACGGGGCGTTACAATTCTCCTCCACTAAGAAGAGATTTCGTCCTCGAAATCAACGAGAACCACAACTCATAAGATAGAATAAAGAACTAAAGACAGTAAGCAGAACTCACGTCATCCGAATAACTCCGGAAATCGCTGTCTCATGTCAAATTATGTCTCCCAAGTCGCTTCCTCGACTCCGTGACGGCTCCACTGCACTTTCACCAACGGAATCAACTTGGTTCTGAGTTGCTTTTCTTTCTGATCAAGGATCTGAATCGGTCGTTCAAAGTAGCTCAGAGTCTCGTCTAACTCGGCTTCATCAGGCTGAAGGATATGAGAAGGATCTGGATGATACTTTCGCAGCATAGAAACGTGAAAAACGTCATGAATACCAGATAAAGACGGAGGAAGTGCAAGTCTGTAGGCAAGATCGTCTATATTCTTGAGAATCTCATACGGACCGATGAATCTCGGAGATAACTTTCCTCTCTTCCCAAATCTAGCAGTGCCTCTGAAAGGTGAAATCTTCAAAAAGACACGATCTCCCTGATCAAAACTCAGAGGTCTACGCCTGACATTCGCATACTTTGCCTGCCTATCTTGAGCTGACTTCATTCTGGTCTGAATGATCTTAACCTGCTCTACCATATCTCTAAGCATATCCGGTCCCAAATCTGGTGACTCGGACAAGTCATCCCAAAACAACGGAGATCGGCATTTCTTACCATAAAATGCCTCAAAAGGCGCCATACCGATACTCGTTTGAAAGCTGTTGTTGTAAGAAAACTCGACAAGAGGCAAAGAATCCTACCAACTAGTGCCAAAGTCTTGCACTACCGCTTGCAGCATATCCTCTAACATCTGGATAGTCCGCTCTGACTGTCCATCGGTCTGAGGATGATAAGCTGTACTCAGATGCAATCGAGTAAAAAGTGCCTCCTGAAGACTGTGCCAGAAGTGCGAAGTGAATCTAGGGTCTCTGTCTGAAACGATCGACTTCGGCACCCCATGCAATCTCACAACATTGCTAACATACAACTCAGCCATCTGATCATGACGATACGTCATCCTATACGAAATAAAACAAGCAGACTTTGTCAATCGGTTGATCACTACCCAAATAGCATTGCATCCTCGAACGGATCGTGGTAGCTTCGTGACGAAATCCATGGAAATATGATCCCATTTCCATTCAGGAACAGATAGACTGTGCAACAGACCTCCTGGTCGCTTCCGTTCTGCTTTCACTTGCTGACAATTCAAACACCGAGATACAAACCTCACAATGTCGCTCTTCATTTTCTTCCACCAGAACTGGTTCTTCAGATCGTTGTACATCTTACGACCTCCAGGATGAATACTAAACCGACTGCAATGAGCCTCTCGGAGAATACGCTATCTCAACTCCGAAATATCAAGCACAACAATACGGTTATTCACGAACAAAACATCATCTCTAACCTGGAATTCAGACTGATGACCCGATCTGACTTTCTCTACTGAAATCTGGATGCTCGGCTCAGACTTCTGTGCTTCTCTGATTGCAACAAACAACTCTGGCTCGGCTTGAATAGCAAACACTTTGATAGTCTCCCTATCTTTTTCAAACTCTAAACCAGAAGTGCAACAATCATCGTCAACTGAGAAACACCGATAGTAGAAAGAGATAAAGAACAAAGCTTTCGGCTCAAGGCATCTGCAACTGCATTTGACTTCCTCGGATAATACTTAATTTCACAGTCAAAATCCTTCAATAGATCTAACCATCTTCTCTGTCTCATATTCAGCTCTGCCTGTGAAAACAAGTACTTAAGGCTCTTATGGTCAGAAAAGATCTCGAAAGACTCACCATAAAGATAGTGACGCCAGATCTTCAGAGCAAAGATGATCGCAGCTAGTTCAAGATCATGAACCGGATAACGAGTCTCGTGCGGTTTCAGCTGCCTCAAAGCATACGCTATCACATGCTTATGCTGCATAAGAACACAACCCAAGCCTCGGTTAGAAGCATCACAATAGACTGTGAAACCTCCAGTACCCTTCGAAATAGAAAGAATTGGAGCACTGGTCAGTCTCCTCTTCAGATCAACAAACCTAGCCTCACAATCTGGAGTCCAAACAAAAGGCACATTCTTCTGAGTCAGCTGGGTAATAGGCTTGGCAATAGACGAGAAACCCTCGATGAAACGACGGTAATAACCAGCTAAACCCATGAAGCTTCGGATCTCCGGCACTGAAGTAGATCTAGGCCAATTCATAACCGCTTCAATATTGCTAGGATCGACAGAAATCCCATCTTCAGAAATAATATGACCGAGAAAGACAACTCGATCTAACCAGAATTCGCATTTCGACAGCTTGTCAAACAACTTCTCAACTCATAAAATTTGCAATACGGTCCTCAAGTGCTCTGCATGGTCAGTACGGTTCTTCGAGTAGATAAGAATATCATCGATAAAGATAATGACAAACTCATCCAAATAACGCTGAAAGATACGGTTCATAAAACCCATAAAAACTGCTGGAGCGTTAGTCAAACCGAACGGCATGACTATAAACTCGAAATGAATTTGATCAAATCCTCAAGCTGCTCCTTCAACTCTCTCAATTCAATAAGTGTCATACGATACGGAGCTTTTGAGATAGGTTGAGTACCTGGCACTAAGTCAATGCTGAATTTGATTTCGCGAATAGGTGGTAAACCTGGAACATCTTCTGGGAACACATCAGCAAATTCTCTAACCACCGGTAAATCTACCAAAGCTGGGCTAGATTTCAGTACATCAACTACATACACCAAAAATCCTTCTGCACCTTTCTGTAGCAAACAGGTCATAGATAACACTAAAATCAAAGGAATTCTAGATCGAGAACCCTTACCAAAGAATTTCCACTCGTCTGCCATTTCAGGTTTGAACCTGACAACCTTCATAAAACAATCAACTGTTGCCCTGTACTTGGTTAAAGCATCTATACCGACAATACAATCAAAATCTGACAGTACAAGTACAATACAGTCGAATTCTAACATATTTTCTTCAAAAAACAGTTCACAGTTCCTGACTAATCTGACAGAAACAATTCCTCCACCCAAAGGTGAAGTAACAGCTACTACTGTAGGCAACAACTCAGTAGGCAAAGCATGCAATAACACAAATTTCTCAGAGATAAAGGAATGGGAAGCGCCTGTATCTATCAAAACATGAGCAGAATGACCAAAAATCGAACAGTTACCTGCTATAACATCATAAGGTGCTGCCTGAGCCTGATCCTCTGTCAGAGCAAAGACACGTGCTTGCTGTCTCGGAGGCTGTTTCGCACTAGAATTACCTCACTGTCTGTTCTGCTGCTGAGGCTGGAAAGAGTCCACTGCAGACGACTGCCTCTCTGGCTGAACTGCAGGTCTAGACGAACTCCCACTCTGATCTCTATCTCTGTTATGTTGAGGGCACACCTTAGAGAAGTGTCCCGGTTGCTAACAGGTGTTACAATTACCGAAGACTCCCACACACTGATCTGGTGAGTGTCTTCCCCCACACTTGCTGCAGTACAAGGATGATAATCCAGAGCTCTGTCCTGAACCAAACTATCGGGAACCACTGGAACTAGACGAACTGTTCCCCTGCCTCTTGAACTGTTTACCTCTTGCTTTATACTGATCTTTTCTGTTCCCCCCACTGTTACCACCTTTATACCTCTGCTGCTGGCTCTGATGCTGAGATGGTTGATTCTGATACTGAGACAGTGGGTTCTGATACTGCCTCTGTTGCTGAGGTGCCACCTGATTACCTCTTTGCCTCCACAAGCCTGCTTCTGCTCCCTTTGCGTGATTCATGGCATCCGCAAAGTTGTTAGGCCTGTTGGTGTTAACCAACGTGAAGATGTCAGGGTTCAACCCATTGATGAACTGATCTGCCTTAGCTTCTTCATCCCCGGCAATTAGCGGCGCAAAACGCAGCAGACTATCAAACTTAGCCACGTACTCTTCAATGTTCAGATTCCCTTGACTCAGGTTGGCAAACTCTGCTCCCTTGTCTTTGCGATACGAGATAGGGAAAAACTGCTTATAAAACTCAGATTTAAAAAGAGTCCAAGTAACTTCCGTACCTCTACTCTCCATTGCTTTCTTTGTCATGATCCACCAGCTCTTAGCAACCCCACATAGCTGATGAATGACTAACCTAATTCTGCTGTCATCTGTGTAATCAATGAGAATAATAGTCGTAGCCGTGATAGCTCTTAGCAACCCAACTTATTTCATAAAATAAAATATTTTCTTGCGACCTGTAGCTCAGAAACTTTCATCTGCTTTATAAATGGTCGCTTGATAAATCTTATACAATGATATCCAGGTTGAAGAGGTATCATGACTCAAAAACCTACATCCACACTCCGTCTTCCTCTCGAGAGGGGTATCATAACCTGAGAGCCTATATCCACACTTCATCTACCTCAAAACCTCCATCTTATTTTCACCACAAGCCATAAAATGCTTTTTCCTTTCCTCTTTACCTCAACATCAACTCCAAAAACACACACACACAAATACACAAACACACCACGCACGCAAGCACACAAAAAAACAGCACACAAACACACACAAACTCATGCACACCCCAAGACCTCCACTCACGCACACACATCCCAACACACTCATTAAAAAATCACAAACCCACATACACACAATTACACTACCCCACTAATAAGATAAACAAATCACATGCACACAATTTGAAAGGAATATTTTATTCCTAACATTTCTTGAGCCTAAAAAGATTTTATTTAAAGTCTTTTGTCTTTCTTGGACATAAAGTAACTTTAAGATAATTCCTTATTTAGGTAGATTTGAGATGTTATTAAGCTTATTATCATATTTATCTATCTCATATCTAATTGATCTCTTTTTTATTTTTGTAGATTTGATATGATCAAATCTAAGGAATCCTACGCATGCAAGAACAATGTAAAGAAGGATTCTTGCCTATTTATGATGAAGGCGTGCACATTAAAGAGAGATACCGACAGATATCGACCGAGAGAGTTTTTGCTGAGAGCTTCATACGCGTACAACTTAAAGAGAATTCTGAAGATTTTTCTGAAGCTTGATTTGGTCGTGTGTCACATTGACACTTTGAAGAACACTTGAAGATCAAAGATCGAAAAGTGTTGGTTTCATCGAGTTTTGGCGTCAAGGATTTTTATCTGTGCTCTGATTTTCTTTATTCTATTGCAAATAGAATTTTTAGAAGAAGTTTTATGGTTTATTTTCTCATACGCTTGAGAAAATTGATTTTTATAATAATCACTAGTTTTAGGGTTTGTAATACTCTTTGATCGTTTTCTAGTGAAAGTTTTGCTCTGAGGTGCTGCAAGAGTATTTTATACTCTTGCTTAAATATCTGAGTCTATTTAGTGGTTGATAGTTTTATTTTATTCACACTTTAATTATTTTCCGCTGCATATTACTCAAATTTTTTTTGGAGGTGTTTCCAACACCTAAATCTATTTATGTGCAACCCCCATTCCCTTACAAGTGGTATCAGAGTCATATTTTTGATACACTAAGAACTGATCCTGGTTTATTTATTTTATTTTAGGGAATAAGATGGACTCATCTACTACTGCAAATTCGTTTTTGAAGCCTCCGGTTCTTGATGGCGCGGATTATGCTTTGTGGAAGACAAGGATGCGCTTCACTATTAAAGCTATGGATGAACGTGCATGGAAGAGTATTCTTACCAGTTGGACTTCTCCAAATATCATGGAAAAGGATGGTGACTACATCATCAAGCCAGAAATCACATGGAAAATCGAGGAGACACAAATTTCAAGCTTTAATGCTAAAGCAATCAACGCCATATTTTCCAGCGTGGACATGAGGATGTTCAGCCTTGTTGCTGATTGTGTTACTACTAAGGATGCATGAGATACTCTACAAGAGCATTTTGAAGGATCCGAAAGTGTCAAGAGAACAAGGATGAGGTTACTCAACTCAAAATTTGAAAATCTTCGTATGAGCAAAGATGAAACTATTTCCGAATATGATCATAGACTTCGAGAGTTGGTCACTGAAGCTTTAAATCTTGGAGAACTGATTGCCAATGAGAGACTTGTGAATAAAGTTCTTCGGTCATTACCCGAAAGATTCAATGGAAAGATTTGGACTCTTGAAGAAGTCAAGGATACCTCGAAGATGAAGTTGACAGAATTGATGAGCATCCTTCAAGTATTTGAGATGAATAACACTGCACAAAAGAAGGATAAAGAAAAATCAATTGTCTTGAAAACTTCTGATGAATCGTATAAGGAGTATGTTCAATTTCGTCAAAATGTTCTTCAATCTGATCTTGAGGAGGATACGATTTCATTGATGACCAAGAAATTGAATGAATATTTGAAAAGAATGAAGGAGATTAAGAAATCGGATCAAAAGCCTAAGGCTCCAATGTTTTCTAATAAGCCATTGAGGATTACTGGACCAGAACAGTCTTCAAGGAAGCCTACTGATACTCCTAAGCCTCGACTGATGTAGGAAGGGAAGAAGAAGTTAGTTTCAAAGAAGTTAGACACGGTACAATGTCATGCTTGTCAAGGTTTTGGATATTATGCCAATGAGTGTGCTAATACTCTTAGGAAAGGAATGAACACGTCCTTGAGTGATGAAAAGTCTGAAGAAGATGAAGAACAGGAAGATGAAGAAAATCACAATGTCTTATCTGCCAACTTTACTGAACAAAAGTATTCTACCTTTACCTCAATAAATAAATCATCAACACCTCAAAAAAACTTAAAATAACTTGAAAACTTATAAACTTGAGGTGAATCTGAACGAGCTTGGTGTGGTGAGAGTGGCGCAAATCCCTAGAACCATGCTCTGGTACCAAGTTGTAACGTCCTTTTTATTTTTCTTAACTCAAAATAATTTAATAAATTGCTGAATATTTTTATTTTTTTAAAAAAATAATATATATTAAATAATAATAAACAAGGTAGAGAATAACATTATTAATAAAACCACATTTAGAAAATAGCTGGAAAAAATCCAATAATTTTACTCAACCAAATAATCAAATACTGCAAATTCTAATAAAAATATCCCCTGGCATACCTAAAAATAATTTGATACTCAGGAAAAGTAAGCTGACACATAATAATAAATATATTATTCAATCCTTAACAACCAAAAATAAATGCATAAAATGTTCTTAAAAACATTTGCGGAAACTGCATGGTCATGATTTGGGCCACCACATGCCCACCACCTCTCGTAAATGGAAAATGGTGCTGCAGAGGCTGAATTTATTTTTAATAGGGACCCCTCGGATGAGAATCTCATGGCGTTGTCTCTTGCTAAATCTAAACTGTCTTTGGGATTGTCGATGGAGGAAGCTTTTTGGAAACAGAAAGCATCTTGTAAATGGGCGGCTGAGGGTGAACGAAATACAAAGTTATTTCATAATATGGTGAACCGGAAGAGTTCGGGCAACAAGATTTATTGTATATGGGAGGATGGAATTGTTGTGGAGAATCATGCGGATATTCGGGAGTCTGGTGCAAGATATTTTGAAAATCTGCTCGCTGGGGAAGACACGGTACTTAATAGAGCTGATTGGAGTTTTTATTCCTTCTTTAATCTTGGAGGATGATAATAGGGTACTTTTGGGAGAGTTCACAGAGAAGGAGGTGTTAGATTGTGTTAAGCATTACATGCTGATAGCGTGGCTGGTCCTGATGTATATTCAGCAGGGTTCTTTCATCATTTTTGAGATATTATTAAATTTGATTTGCTAAAGGCCATTCGGAGTTCATGCATGGGGCGCCTTTGCCTAGAGCTATCACGGCTACGACTATTATTCTCATTCCTAAGATGGAAAGTGCACAAACATGGGCTGATTTTAAGCCTATAAGTTTGTGTAATGTGATAAATAAAATTGTCACTAAGCTCCTTGTTATTTGCATGAGACCGATTTTATTTAGAATTATTTCTACAACCTATATTGGATTTGTGGTTGGTCGACTAATTTCTGACAACATACTTCTGGCTTAGGAACTGGTTAACCAGATTAATTTTAAGGTAAGGGGTGGGAATATTATCTTGAAACTGGATATGGCTAAGGCTTATGATCGAGTAAGTTGGCATTTTTTGAAGGATGTGTTGCGAGCTTTTGATTTTTCTGTTGATGTTTGTGATATGTTTATGAGGTGTGTTACGAATTGTTGGTTTTCCTTCAGCATTAATGGCTCTCTCTGGTTTTTTTCGATCTCATAGAGGCTTGAGACAGTGAGACCCTCTATCACCGCTTTTGTTTATCATTGTTGCAGATTATTTATTTTGGAGGTTGGACAAGATTTTTGATAGATATTCTTTGATGAAATATCATACAGGTAGATCATTTGGAGTTTTGCACCTGGCATATGCTGATGATGTCATGATTTTTTCTAATGGTGCGAATCGGAATATTCAGCACTTGAGGAAGTTTTTATATCAGTATGAGGAGTGTTCTGGTCAGCTTATCAGTAATGCTAAAAGTGTGGTGATAGCCTCAAAATCTTGTAGTGAGGTAACTAAGGGGAGATTCTATTCTATCATAGGGTTTGGTTTACGGTATTTGGGAGCTCCTTTATTTGTTGGGCCAAGAAAAATTTCTTATTTTCAAAACGTCATTGCCAGTGCAAATAGGAAACTGCATGTTTGGAATTTGGGGAATTTATCTGTTGGAAGTCGACTTCTGTTGATTAAGAGTGTCCTTTGTTCCTTACCTGTTTATCTGTTTCACATTTTACAACCCCCAGGTACAGTGATACATCTCTTTTAAATGATTTGCGCTAAAGTTTTGTGGGGATCGAAACAAGGAGCATTAAAAACTCACTGGATAGCTTGAGATAAAGTCTGTTTACCGGTGCTAGAAGGAGGTCTTGGTATTAGACGACTCAAAGATTCGATTACGGCTTTTTCTATTAAATTATGGTATCGGTTAAGGACGGTTGATTCTATTTGGATCAGATACCTACATGCAAGATATTGCCATAAAGAGATGCCGACAGTCGTGCATTTAAAGCAGTTTTTTTCTCCTACCTGGTGGAGGATGATGAAAGTTTGGGATATCACAGAGTGTGGACTAGGTTGAAAAATAGGGATTGGAGACATGAGATTTTTGTTTGATTCTTGGTGTCTTGATGGTCCATTGGCTGCTTTTGTCGAGTCTCAGGGTGACCCTAACAGATTAGTGAGCTGGTTCATCAGTAATGGTAGCTGGAATCTAGATCCCCTTGCATTGTGGTTCCTCTGGATATTAGAGACAGAATTTTAAATGTTGACATACATCGTTTGGCTAAAGATCGTGCAGTTTGGAAGCATACTTCTAACGGAGTATTTTTTGCAAAATCTGCATGGGAACTGATCCGTGTGAAAAAACCGAAGAATGATTGGTTTGAAGGGGCTTGGTCGAGAATTATAAGAGCTTCAATTTCATATTTTTGTTGGAGATGGTTTTTCCGTAGGCTGCCGAGAGATGATATTTTGCAATCTAGGGGAGCAACATTGGCTTCTTTATGTCATTGTTGTCATGACAGAGAATCATTTGATCATATATTTTTCTCTGGTCCTCTGGCAGCTTCAGTGTGGGCTTATTATTCTTCTATTTTTGGAGTTCATACATCGATGTCATTTGCTAATTGGCAAATGAAAATAAAATGGAGAAAGAAGGGCCATGTGTGGGAGATTATGCCTTTCATAATAATTTGGTTTCTTTGGAAGTCTCGCAATGAATTCAGACACAAAGGTATTATGGTTATAGCAGCTCGGATCATCATAAATTTGAATGATTATGTTGTGCTTCTTTCTAAATCTGGGGTTCTCTAGTCTAACCATTGGAAATATGTGGGGAAAGTTGCGGATTTGTTTGGAGTGAATTATTCTTGTAGTAGGAGTACGGTTATCACTGTTGTTAAGTAGCTACCTCTGCCAGAAGGATGGTACAAACTTAATATGGATGGTTTCTCAAAGGATGAGGATTGTTCGGCCATAGGGAGCATCATTAGAGATCATTTCGGGAACCTATCTTGGTATTTCATGAGAATATTCAGGTGGGTTCCAACATCAGAGCGGAGCTAGTGGCGATCTGTCGGGGTCTTATTATTTGTAAGGAGCATAATTATTTTCCTCTATGGTTAGAGGTAGATTCTTTGGTTTCTCTTAATGTTATTGATGCAGATATTACTAGTTGGGATCTTACAAACTAGGGGTGATCACAGTGCGGTTTGAGCAGTATTTTCATAAAATTTAAACTGAATTGCTATGTACGGTTCGATTTTAAAGATAGCTTCTAATTGTGGTTTTTTATGTAAATGTAGATATGCAATTTGATATGTTTCTGGCGGTTTTTGACGGTTTAGCGGTTTTTTATTAAAGAAAAATGATAAAGTAGACAAAAAATACAATATGAATACAATAACACCAAAAAATTTAAGTTGATATAAAAATATTTAATGAACTTAGAACATTTTTTGTTTACTGCAATATGAAATCATAAAGATTGTTTTTCAAATAAAAAATACAATCAAAAATTCCAAATCATTAAAAAAATTACATAAAACAATATTCAAATTTTTAAACATAGAATCTCATAATTCAAATTGAATTCTCCATCGAAAATTATTTTCGAGTTTCAAGGAATAGTACATGCAAAGGAAGAAGGAAATTCTCAAAGAAATATATAAAAATTTCCTCATATTTTTTCAACATGCAAGATTTAAAAAACAATAATATAATAAAGGCAAAACAAAACTGTTTTAAAAAAAATAAAATTGTAGGGAAAATTTTTTTATGAATTCGGATTTATAACATTATTCGATTTTAGCCCGGTTGTTCTGCCGGTGACTTTGTATTTCTAGTTTAAGTTTCTGCTGAATTTAATCCGATAATATTTAATTTGAGAATATTTAGAGTTTAGAATTAAATTATAATATTCTTAAATTATTTAGGATTGAAATTGAATTAACTCGCTTGTTTGGGGACTGATTTGCAATTATGCCAAATTTCAGGGACTAAAATGCAAATATGATTGAATATGTCTAATTCCCACTTGGATTATCACCACTCTCACGTGTAACAAATATTAGGGAAAGGAGAGATATCAGATTTCAAAACCCACGCCATTTTCAACTCTTCAAAGCTTGGATTTTGCGCGATCCGACCGTCAGAATTCAGAGTTGAATATATCTGCGATCACCGCTTCGACAGCTACGTTCTGGTATAAATTTTATTAAGTTCTATCATACTTGATTTTGAAGTGAAAGATGGAATTTATTTATTATTGGTAATACATGTTCTTGAGTTAGCATGTATTGCATATTCAAAGACGGATCGAAGAAAGAACGCCGATTGAAATTGTTATGATTTTTGTAGTGTTTTTCAAAAATGTTCAGTTCTGAATACTGCTGGTTTCATGATATTTGGCTGATATGTTGAATATTATGGTGTTGATTCATTAATATATTGAGTTAGATATAGTTTGTATTGTCTGTTTTTAGCCGTTACGCTGCCGGTTTAAGAATTGTTACACTTTTGAGTTTATTGAGTTAGCTATGTTTAGATTGAGTTTCTTGCTTATTTTTTAGCTTATGATCACTTCATTTCAGATTTCATTGAAGTGTTCGAGTTCGGAAATCATATTTCGATTCGGGAACGAATTGAACAAGGTTTGAAGCCATTTTGACATAAAGATTGCGATATGACTTGTGCAGAATTTTTGCAAGAGCCTTGAATAGATTTTAATAGGTATTCTTGTTGTTTGATTTTCCAGATTTGGAGCCTTAAAGATTCAAAAGAAAATGTATAAATCAATTCAGATGGGATAGAATATTCGAGATAGATGTGATTCTCGAATTCCCAAATCACATACTTGCTTGATTATGTGCTTTTATTTGATTTAGATGATTATTGACCCTTTGACTGATTATGTGATTTACTTGTTCAAGATTTTTTACAGTATTTTATGAATTAATGCATCAAGATTATGTTGCATTCATCTGGATTCCTAACCTGAAAAGCACAAAGAGTTTAATGACTTAGATTGCAAATGACGTTTGGAGGGTTGTAGTTGAGTGGAACGGAAGATAGATCGACTTCCAGAGCTAGATTACTCACTATAGTTGCACCAAATTCAGGGGATTAAGATACTTGACACCACCTCGATTGGGAGAGTCGATGGTTTGTTTAAGATTTTATTCTACGGTATCCCAAGAACCAAGATTTTATTTATATCAAACTTGATAGCCTATTTTTGAAATATGCATTGCATTCATGTTTATATTTTTCATGTTATGTTATTTATACTGGGAATTATATTCTTACCAGAGTTATCCATCTATTGTTGTGTTTTGTATGTGTGCATGGCAATAGGTGGGGCAGGATTGAGTCAGAGATGACCAGGATAGATCAAGATCAAGTTTAGCATGTGCTGACTCGGGTTTAAGTTAGCAAGATGGCATGTATTTTATGAAGTTGACAAACATGTTAGAAAATAAAGAACTTTGTATATGTTGTTTGTTGAGTACTCGTTTATACTTGAGATTTCATCTATTCTGGATGATTAGATTAATGTTGAATGCATGTATATTAGTTTGGTAGATTGATAAAGATTTTAGTACCATTTTTCAGATTTGAAGTGTTCAAGAATTCTGATTTTGAGAACAGGGCATGGACCATGTGCATGCCCTGTGCATGGGTCCGTGTACCCTACTGATCCTGAAGGTGTGCAGAAAAAAAAAGGCACGGACCCACCCCGTGCCAACCTCCGTGCAGGGGTTCGTGTGGTTGGAGATCAAAACAGTAGCTTCAGATATTTTGAATCATGGGCACGGACCCGGACACGGAGGGGGCACGGTGTCCGTGTACCTGAAATCATAAAAATGTGCCTACAGGTTAATGCACGGACCCGAGCACGGACCTCTGCACGGAGTCCATGTATATTTTTTAAAAAAAATTCTTTAACTTAGTTTTATTTGATATTAATGATGTTTAATTATTAATTTTCCCTAAGATAAGATTAGCAACAGGAGGTCCCCACACTGTTAGTAGTTGATTCCGATATGGGTCACTACATGGACCCGTGGGATTACGTGGTCAGGTCATCTATATCCACATTTCTCTTTTGGTATATGAGCCACCTCCTGATACGATGGTCCAGCTTGATACATACCATGGCGCCACTTGACTGAGTAGTGTTTGTACCATGGTAGGTTTTTGGCAGCTTTTCATTGCATTAGCATTCATAGCATATGTATACTCTTACTTTCGTGCTGAGCGTTGTTATCGCTCACGTCTGTGTATTTTAATTGGACAGCTCATTCGTAGGGGCAGTTGTAGGTTTCCAAGGTTTTGGATCAATGTGTAGTTGGCGACTAGGGGTTTTTGTATTAGTTGATGTCATTGTGTTAGTTAGGATTGATCCTCTTGTACAATGTATTTTCGATTGGGTTGTATATTATCTTGGGTTCCAGTTTTTTACCGGTTGTATACTGCCGGGTTAGTATTTGTTTTAAGATTTCTACATTTATATCTAATTATTGTTTCTTTAGGTTAATTGCATGCTTAAAAGTCTCTGTTTGTAGTTGATTTTGGATGGTGTCACTACATAGTGTGAGCATTGTGGAAGCCGACATCCATACCAAAAGTGGCGTAAGGCAGTAGGAGCTTGTTTTTGCTGTGGCGATTTTGGAAACATGAAGAAAATTTTTTTGCAGTTAGTTGGAGGATCAACATCTGGTTCTGGTTCTCAGGAATCAGTACCATAGTGGCCACATGAAAAATTGATATGGAGCACTAATTTGAGACCTCATGTTCCGAGGAAGGTGTTTGCACTGATTCAGGATCAGGCTCTGTACGATAAAGAGATATTCATTGCACGTACATTTATTTTATGTGGTATTCCTGCATTCGTTATCATTGATACAGTGCATCACATTCTTTTATTTTTACCCGGTTTGTTAAGCGTCATATATTGCCATATGGGTCTCTAACATATTACTTTCTGTATCTACCCCGACTGGACATTCAACTTTGTCCAAGAATTTAGTGAAGGGTTTCTCCCTAGAAATCGAGGGTTTTGAGTTGACAGCGAACCTGATGATTTTAGCGATGGTGGATTTCGATTGTATCTTAGGTATTGATCTTTTGACTTCGTACTGAGCTATTGTGGACTGTTACCGAAAGACTTTTTAGTTTTGTAGTGTTGAGGGCAATAGTTGGTTTTTCTATGGTGAGGGAGTGCAACCCTCTATTCCTTTGGTATCATCTCTGAGAGCTTGTCGAACTTTGGAGGCAGGCATGGAAGGCGACATTATCTATTCAATTGACACGTCCACAAGGTGTAGAGCTCTCGAGGAGTTACCAATTGTCTACGAGTACCCAGATGTTTTCCTAGATGAGATCCCAGGTTTTCATCTAATCAGATAGGTTGAGTTCGAGATTGAGATTGTTCCAAGGACAACTCAAATTTCTCGTGCACCTTATCGTCGGGGACCATCAGATATGAGGGAGTTGCAGTAACAGTTGCAAGGCTTGTAAAATGTAGTAGCCCGTACCCTAATTGAGTAATTAAAAGATTAATGCTAATTAATTGAATTAGGTATCGGACGGATCGGAAGCTCCGAAGGCACGATCGGAAGCTCCGAACAGGATCGGAAGCTCCGATGAGCGATCGGAGGCACCGATCGATATTACGTCAGGCATGACTTGTGGTTGGATCGGAAGCTCCGATCAGGACCGGAAGCTCCGATCACCCCTATCCGGAGTCAACAAGTGATGTTTTGACACGTGGCAGATCAGGATCTTCGGAAGCTCCGATGGCAGGATCGGACGTTCCGATCCAGGTTCGGACGTTCCGATCGAGGATCGGAGGCTCCGATCGTTGTCTATAAATAGAAGGCCGAGACTTCACTTTCATTTGCCAATTCCGAGTTCTCCTTTCCTTTCTAGTCCTTTTGGAGCTGTTCTAGTCTTCTTAGGCTTGGTCCGGAGGTCGGAGAGGCGTTCGGTAGTCGTAGCGGAGTTGTGCCCAAGTTCTGGAGGCATCGACATCAAAGGGCTAACGACGGACGAAGGTATAGCTTTTGCTTCCTATAAATATTTAGGAGTATGCAATAGCTTAGTTAAGGCTTTTAGAGAACTTTAATGATAGTAGTATCATTTGGCAGTGTAGAGCAGACTATAGGCGTGGACCTAGAGTTGGTAGAGCTTGCACTGTTTTGAGGTACGAAAGTACTGTTCGAGATATCCTGACTGAGTATGCATGTATTATATGACTGCATGATTTATATGCCATGATATTATGCTGCATTCATTTGCATCTTGATGTATCTCCTTCAAGATGTCTGTAGTAGGGTTGTACCCTATCCTGTTAGTGGATGGACTTCCATCGATTTGGGTCCGGCGTATCCACGGTTATCTCGGTATGGGAGCCACCTCCTGAAGCGACGGCACAGCGTGCTACATACCAGGGCCCGGTCTGTCTCTGTTATCTGATCCTTGACCTCGAGTCTATAGGGAGTTCACTTTGCATGCATGTATACTCATACTCTCGCACTGAGCGTTTTATGCTCACGTCTCTTACTTTGTATTTTCTGGACACCCTATTCCATGGGGCAGGTTTGCGATTGGACGAGGAGGGTGGATCCAGGAGGGGCTAGTCAGTGGTTGGCCAGCTGGAGCTTCGTCTAGGTTTTATTACTGTTGTTTGGGTTTATACAACTATTCGATTTGGTTGTATATTATTGGATAATTACAGATTCCTTTACTTGGGATTGTATAATGTTATTGGTTTCCGCAGTTTTATTCTGATATCTGTTTTATTAAGTTAATTGCATGCCTAAGTTCTGTTTAGTAGGTGATCCGGGTAAGGGTCACTACATAAAAGAAGGGATACATTCATTTTAGTGTTTCTCCTTGGGAAGAGCCAGTATTATTCGTCAAGAAGAATGATGGTTCAATGAATCTATATATTGGTTACAAACAGTTGAACCAAATGACGATCAAGAAAAAGTATCATTTACCGCACACTGATGATCTGTTCAATCAGTTCCTGGGTACATCAGTGTAATCCAAGATGGACTTGAGGTCAGGTTATCATCAGTTGTGAGTCCGAGATAAGGACATTCCGAGGACTGCATTTCTTACGAGGTATGATCACTACAATTTCCTAGTGATGCCTTTTTTAATGCCCCAAATTATCTTAATCGACTTTATTTGAGATAATCGGAGATTACCGAGTTCAAGAGCCGACTTGATTTTGATCAGGGTCTATTTTGCAAATTTTGGAATTTTCAGGGACTAGAATGCAAATATAGGTTTTGTTAGAAATTTAAGAGGGATTTGACTCATTCTTTCATCCCATCTTCTTCCTCATTGCATGCCACCTCCATTGAAGCACCCTTTTGAGATTTCAAGCTTTGGGATTTCTCTCCGAGCTCGATCCGTTCGTTGGAATTTAATTCTGAAGGCAGATTAGCGATCACGGTTGCTAGAGCTTCGTTCTATCGTAAGTTTTTCTATGATCGGATACATTCTATATTTCGGATGTTGTTAGAACCGTTTGAGATTCGAGTATGTTGTTCATGACAGAGTTATGAGCGTTTATTATCTGTCGGTTTTGAAATAGAGCAACGTTCGAAATTGTTGGAATTGCCTTGTTATTGTTAGATTAGCATTGATACGAGTTGATATAAATATTGAACTGCTGTCTCCGTTTCCGGTTTGATCAGAATACAGCCGTTATGCCGCCGGTTTGAGTTTTGGTTTGTCAATCAGTTTGAATTGTTTGAGCCAAGTCTTCGTTTGAGTTGTATGTAATCTCGAGCCTTTATTACTTCTTTTACAGATTGTTTGAAGGTCGTTGAGTTGCGAGGTTGCAGGAGTTGAAACTCTTTGAATATTGTAGCCGGTATAGTATCGATTTCTTTTTATCGATTGAGGAAGTTTGATTGAATCTTGATTGAGGAAGTGTTGTTGTTTCCAGGTTGGAGCAACGACGTTTGAAAAAGGTATAAGATGACTTAGACTGGAATGGAATGGAACGAGTGACTCGAATCCGACTTGATTCGAGTGTTCCGAAGAATCACATACTTGCATGTTATTTGCTTTTACTTGAATTTAGTTGATTGAGTCATGTTTGCATTGCATTCATCTTGAGCTAAGAATCCTTGATTTCAGTGGGCAGGACGGCCCTTTTATGTTAGACGTTTTAGGGGCTATATTGTGAGTGGCCTAGGTGTAGCCGTTTCACCTAGTGCTAGCATACTCCTTATAGTCGCACCAAAGTCTAGAGGGTGGAGATATGTAGCACCACCTCAATCCGGAGAGTCGGTGAGTTGTTTACGTGATCTCATCCTCGGGATCCCCAAAAGCAAACGCAGCAATTTCTTGATTATCCGGACTTGATAATCCCAGATTTTAAAGACATGCAATGCATTATGCATTTGAATTGAGTTTTGAGATGATTTTTGGAATTGCTTGTCTTGTATATATATATCATGTTTTGATATATTATTTGATATGCATGTTTGTCTCTTTTACTGGGAATTGTATTCTCACCGGATTATCCGGCTGTTGTCTTGTCTTTGTATGTGTGCTTGGCAACAGGTGGGGCAGGACCAAGTCAGAGATCGTATGGCTAGATGGTCGAGTTGATAGAGTGAGGCCTTGGTGTTTTAGAAGTCGATTATGTAATCGAACTTGTTATGTTTTGTATTCGGATTGTAATAGCTAGAACCGATGCATGTTCTATCCTTTTGAGCATTTGATCAACTCTTGAACTTCATGTCTTATTTGGAGATATTGTGATTTAATGCATGATTGTATTTTGAATGTATTGGACTTGAGTTTCTAGCATGTTTTCTGTTGTTTTTGCTTCAGAACTTTCACCGCTCGATCGGTGAGATTTAACCGATCGAGCGGAGGTATTTTTGCTGAGTTTCTGTTTCTGGAATTGCTTGCCCGCTCGATCGGTTGAATCTTACCGATCGAGCGACGATGGTATTCTTCGAGCAGTGAGTTGCAATTTCTTGCTCGCTCGATCGGTTAGACCTTACCGATCGAGCGAGGCCCTATTCATTAAAAAAAATTATTATTGCTTTTAATCTTGGATCTTGTATGCTTAATTATTGTTTAATTCGAGATTAGATATTTAGAACCGAGGTCTCACATTAAGTGGTATCAGAGAGTTAAGATTCTTGGTTGAACTAGAGTGAGCGGGGTAGTTCGAGTCCGCATGTACTGGCTCCTCGCATGTGTTTGAATTATTTAAATTGTTTATTTAATTCCATGCGAGCATGCTTTATTATTTGAGAATTAATTGAATTACATGATTTTGTGATTTAATTTATAAAGCATGAACTATTTCAAATATAATTGCTTCTGTTATCGACTGGTATCCGGTATTCCAAGCGGTTGTAAAGGCACCGAATTGTAGCGATTGAGATATCTTGTGTCCTAACCTTTGATTATCAGATGGGTCCTCGTCGAGTTATTAACAGGAACCCACCGCCATTTACTCCTCCGAATGAGCAAGCTAGTACCGAGACTGATCAGATGGATTCCACAGCGACGCCTATGGAAACCTTGCTAAAGAGGTTCCAGTCGTTTAATCTAACGTTGTTGATGGGTACAGAGAATCTAGTTGACTGTGAGAGTTGTTTGGATGATGTGGATCAATTGTTTGATTCCCTTGACTATTCTGACGATCGCCAAACTAGATTAGTCATTCATCAGCTTCATGGTGTGGCTAAGAACTGGTGGATCACGACGAAGAGATCCATGGAGAACCGAGGTACAACTATTAACTGGAATCTGTTTAAGTCTGAGTTTTATAAGCGATTTTTCCCAGTTTTGTACAGAAAGGACAAGGGAGACGAGTTTTCAAATCTGAAGCAAGGGAATTTGAATATTGAGGATTATGTGGCCAAGTTTGATAGTTTACTGAGATTTGCACCGCACATCGCCGACAACGAAGAAGCAAAAGCTGATCAGTTCATTAATGGTCTGAACCCTGATATCTTCACATTGGTAAACACTGTTAGGCCTGATAATTTTGCGGATGCCATGAATCATGCAAAAGGAGCTGAAACAGGTTTGTGGAGACAGAGAGGAGATCAGTTTGTGCCTCAGCAGCAGCAAGGAAAGTTTTAGGCACAATCTTCTCAATATCAGAACCAACCGTTCCATTACCAGAATCAATCCTTTCAGTTTCAGAATCAACCACCGAGTTCTGAGGGTGGTAGCAGTGGAGGTCATAGGAAGGATTACTATCTTCCGAAGGGGAAACAGTTTAAGAAGCACGAAAGAAGTTCTTCGAGCTCTACTGGATCGAGGCAGTTAGGATTGGGACAGAGTTCGGGACAGTCAGGCATGTCTTGTGCCAATTGCGTAGGTCGTCACTCTAGTGATCAGTGTAGAGGTATTTTCGGAAGCTGTCATATTTGTAACCAGGTGGGTCACTTTGCAAGAACGTGTCCTCTGCGTGTCCCTGAGCAAGCACAGAGTGGAAGTTCTTCGAGAAAATCTGCTCAGCCTCAGAGGAAAGCATCTACTGTTCACTCTTTCCAACCTCAGCAGCAGAATAGATAGGAAGGTAATCAGTATGCGAACCAGCCTCCTAGACAGCAGGCACGAGTTTTTGCTCTGTCTGAGGATCCGCAGACTCAGGCTGCACCCGATAATGACAGATCTGGTAACATTCGACTTTGGTTTCCTACTCTAATTGAATGATAAATACTGGCGAGTCTCTTGCCTTCTTATTGAAGAATTTGTTTAGTGTTTATCGTGCTCCTTAACTTTGGTTGAATCATTCGAATTGACGGACACTCCAGTAGTGTTGTTAATCTTTCCATTAACCGGATCTTTCAGAAGTTTTAGTGGAAGCTAGGAATTCTTATCGATGATTTCTTATCTGTTTGGAATAAGAATTGTACTGACCTTTCAGAGCTTTTGAGAATCGTATAGCAGATTGTGGTACCAAGAAGTTGTATGCTATTCTTCGTTGTCTGAATTCTTTTTGGATCGAATGGTCTTCTTCGGTTGTATGATCTGGTGACGGAATTTTTGTGGATCAGCACTCCAGTATTCTTGATTTCAGTAAGGATGATCTTTCAGTACTCATTATTTATTCTTATCAAGAATTTGGATATACTCTTATTCAGAAGAATCACACTCTAGTCTAGACATCGAGACACCTGAAGACGCTCGAGACTCAATGTCTGAATCTTGACTTTGAGCTCGTAGCAATCTTATTGATTAGAAGATCTGTATTCTATTATCTTGTGAGGAAATTTACGTGATCTGTTCTAATCTTAAGAGTTGGAGTATTTGTTTTCGCAGACGAAACTGATTTGGAGGCAGAGAAGAGGATTAGATTGCATGAGATTCTTACTGCGAATCTTTTTCTGAGGATTTGTATGCAGCAACTGATGTTTTGAGCCGTTCTTATTTTATCTACTATCTGATTTCGATTGACTGATTGTTGGAATCTGCTACCATATTCCGTACAGAATGACTTTTAGTCAAGACCAGAGGATTGATACCTTGTCAGAAGTCGTCAGATATCTTGTTTTGCCGAAGTCTGCCAGTTTAGAAAGATGTCCTCATTGCACTTGTTCTTTTGGCAAGGACTTCGATGAAATTTTGTTGTCTGATTTCAACTTATTCAGTTCGATATCCTCAGAATGACGGACAGCCAAATCAGACAAGTCAACCTTTTGAAGAGATGAAAATCCCTGTTATTCGAGATGAATTTTCTGTGTATCATGAGTGGAGCCAGAGATAATTCAATTTGTGACGGAGTATAGGAGGAATTCTGATGAGAATGAGTCGACTTTGGATTGACGGACTTGAAGGAGTAATTTTTAGAGACAGAGTTTGTGTTGGAACCGTGTTTGATTTCGAGGACGAAATCTTTTCCTAGAGGAGGAGAATTGTAACACCCCAAATTATCTTAATCGACTTTATTTGAGATAATCGGAGATTAGAGAGTTCAAGAGCCGACTTGATTTTGATCAGGGTCTATTTTGCAAATTTTGGAATTTTCAGGGACTAGAATGAAAATATAGGTTTTGTTAGATATTTAAGAGGGATTTGACTCATTCTTTCATCCCATCTTCTTCCTCCATGCATGCCACCTCCATTGAAGCGCCCTTTTGAGATTTCAAGATTTGGGATTTCTCTCCGAGCTCGATCCGTCCGTTGGAATTTAATTCTGAAGGCAGATTAGCGATCACGGCTGCGAGAGCTTCGTTCTATCGTAAGTTTTTCTACGATTGGATACATTCTTTTTTTCGGATGTTGTTAGAATCGTTTGAGATTCGAGTATGTTGTTCTTGACAGAGTTATGAGTGTTTATTATCTATCGGTTTTGACATAGAGCAACGTTAGGAATTGTTATGATTTTTGAAAGCCATTTTCGAAAATGAGGTTTTGAGATTTGTTGGAATTGCCTTGTTATTGTTGTATTAGCATTGATACGAGTTGATATCAATATTGAACTGCTGTCTGCGTTTCCGATTTGATCAGAATACAGCCGTTATGCCGCTGGTTTGAGTTTTGGTTTGTCAATCGGTTTGAATTGTTTGAGCCAAGTCTTCGTTTGAGTTGTATGTAATCTCGAGCCTTTATTACTTATTTTACAGATTGTTTGAAGGCCGTTGAGTTGCGAGGTTGCAGGAGTTGAAACTCTTTGAAGATTGTAGCCGGTATAGTATCGATTTCTTATTATTGATTGAGGAAGTTTGATTGAATCTTGATTGAGGAATTGTTGTTGTTTCCAGGTTGGAGCATCGACGTTTGAAAGAGGTAAAGATGACTTAGACTGGAATGGAACAAGTGACTCGAATCCGACTTGATTTGAGTGTTCCGAAGAATCACATAATTGCATGTTATTTGCTTTTACTTGAATTTAGTTGATTGAGTTATGTTTGCATTGCATTCATCTTGAGCTAAGAATCATTGATTTCAGCGGTCAGGAAGACCCTTTAATGTTAGAAGTTTTGGGGGCTATATTGTGAGTGGCCTAGGTGTAGCCATTTCACCTAGTGCTAGCATACTCCTTATAGTCGCACCAAAGTCTAGAGGATGGAGATACGTAGCACCACCTCGATCGGGAGAGTCGGTGAGTTGTTTACGTGATCTCATCCTCGGGATCCCCAAAAGCAAAAGCAGCAATTTCTTGATTATCCGGACTTGATATTCCCTGATTTTGAAGACATGCATTGCATTATTCATTTGAATTGAGTTTTGAGATGATTTTTGGAATTGCTTGTCTTGTATATATATATCATATTTTGATATATTATTTGATATGCATGTTTGTCTCTTTTACTGGGAATTGTATTCTCACTGGATTATCCGGCTGTTGTCTTGTCTTTGTATGTGTGCTTGGCAACAGGTGGGGCAGGACCGAGTCAGAGATCGCATGGCTAGATGGTCGAGTTGATAGAGTGAGGCCTTGGTGTTTTAGAAGTCGATTATGTAATCGAACTTGTTATGTTTTGTATTCGGATTGTAATAGCTATAACCGATGCATGTTCTATCCTTTTGAGCATTTGATCAACTCTAGAACTTCATGTATTATTTGGAGAGATTGTGATTTAATGCATGATTGTATTTTGAATGTATTGGACTTGATTTTCTAGCATGTTTTCTGTTGTTTTTGCTTTAGAACTGTCACCGCTCGATCGGTGAGATTTAACCAATCGAACGGAGGTCTTTTTGCTGAGTTTTTGTTTCTGGAATTGCTTGCCCGCTCGATCGGTTGAATCTTACCGATCGAGCGACGATGGAATTCTTCGGGCAGTGAGTTGCAATTTCTTGCTCGCTCGATCGGTTAGATCTTACCGATCGAGCGAGGCACTATTCATTAAAAAAATTTATTATTGCTTTTAATCTTGGATCTTGTATGCTTAATTATTTTTTAATTCGAGATTAGATGTTTAGAACCAAGGTCTCACACCTTTTGTATTTACGAACGCACCTACAGTCTTCATAGATTTGATGAAAAAGCTTTTTTAGAGTATTTGGATAAGTTTGTTGTGGTTTTTATCGACTATATCCTGGTCTATACGCGCACTTGAGGATTGTAGATGTGTTGAAATCGAGTCCAGCATTGACTGATATACCAGTGGTGCAAGATTTTGATGATGTATTCCCATATGACATTCCTGGTTTGCCTCCAGTTCGGGAGATAGACTTCAGTATTGACTTAATGACAGGTACGCAACCAATATCTAAAGCTCCTTACAGAATGTCACCGGTTGAACTGAAAGAATTGAAAGATCAGTTGGAAGATTTACTGGCCAAAGTGTATTTAGACCAAGTGTTTCACCTTGGGGCTCTCCGGTCCTATTTGTACGAAATAAAGATGGATTAATGCAACTTTGTATCGACTACCGCCAATTGAACAAAGCAACGGTAAAGAATAAATATCCATTGCCTAGAATCGATGATTTGTTTGATCAATTGCAGGGTTCATCTATATATTCTAAGATTGATTTGAGATATGAATATCATCAGCTGAGAGTTCGAGATGAAGATATCCTTAAAACTGCTTTTAGAACAAGGTATGGTCATTATGGATTTATTTTTATGTCTTTTGGTCTAACAAATGCTCTAGCAGTATTTATGGGATTGATGAACCGAATATTTCAGAAATACTTGGATGAATTTGTCATAATTTTTATTGATGATATTTTGATCTATTCCAAGAATCGAGCTGATCATGCTGAGCATCTGAGAGTCATTTTACAGACTTTGAGAACTGAGAAATTATATGCTAAATTGTTGAAATGTGAATTCTAGCTAGATCGAGTCATTTTTCTTGGGCATAGTATTTCAGGTGATGGAATTTCTATCGATCCAAGCAAGGTAGAGTCGTTTTGGTCATGTCATTTCACGGTATGGTGCTTCAATGGATCCGAGTAAGACATAGGCTATTCTGAATTGGTCAACTCTGCAGAAAACCTCTAAGATTCGTAGTTTCTTTGGCTTGGCAAGGTATTATCGACGGTTCATTGATAATTTCTCACAGATTTCTAGACCATTGACGCAGTTGACTAAAAAAGATGTTCTTTTTTTCTGTTTGGCTTAGTGTGAACAGAGCTTTATTGAGTTTAGGCTACACTTGACTACCGCGCCTGTGCTTGATTTGCCATATGGTTATGGAGGATATGTGGTCTATACAAATGCATCTCTTCAAGTTTTGGGTTGTGTGCTGACACATAATGGGCATGTGATTGCTTATGCTTCCAGGAAGTTGAAATCCCATGAGGAGAATTATCCAGTGCATGATGTTGGATCTCGGTTCTCTCTCTTGCCTGGAAACGCAGCGGAAGTTTAAAATTTTTTATGTAAAAATCGAGCACTTGTGTAGCATTCAAAAACAATAAACATTCATAGGGTGTTTAAGAAGTTTTTACCTATCAATCTTAAAAGATTGATGATGGCTCCAACCAAGTTGTGAACAACTTAGCTCTTGAAAAGATAGACACTATCTACAAGCTTCCAAGAGCACACCTTGCTTAAAATGGAACAAGCTCACAATCCAAGAGCACACTTGCTCAAAAATGGACTTCTCCTTTAAATTAGGTCCACGAATAGTCAAACTAGATCAACCCTAAATATGCACTAGAATATTAAGATCATTTTTCATTGAGAATTCCTTTGCTTTTTTCAAAAAAGAAAATGAAAAAATTTGCAAAATATTGGAGAGGGGAGTTCGGCCATTGTGTGTAAATAATGGAGTGACGAGAGTGCTTGTCATGGTACTTAAAAAGTTTTATGACAATAATTAAAGCATGCATAAAAAAAGTTAAAGCATACATAAAAAATTATGCATCTTGTCTTTTAACCCTTCATATCCTCTCTCTCATGTATTGTATGTATTTTTAGGCCAAACATATACATACATGACCCATGAACTTAACATTTAATTAATTATCAAACTCAAACACATTTAACCTTAATCAATTAATTAAATCCTACTTGAACTCATTCAAGCCCACTAGTAGAATAATTATTCAACACTATTTTCATTTGGGCTCTTCAAGACCCAATAGTGTTTAGTTATTTCAACACTTGAATTATTTTAATTATTTGAACTTTACGAGGTCCACTAGTATTTAATTAATTCTAATTCTTGAATTAATTTAATTAAGTCCATAATAATAGGTCTTGAAATCACCATTTCAAAAACTAATTATTTATTCTAGTGAACTTTTAATCTTGGAACACATTCACAAAGTAAATGTTATTTTTCCCTTTATTCTCTTTTAGAAGTCATGCTTTTAATTTATCTCACTTATAAACTCTTTTATAAGTCGTTCAAATCATTGAACTAATTTTATTCTCAACGAGATCTAGACTGCCAGTACTTCTGTGACCTTTAATGGTTTAATGATACAACTAGCAGTGGGTTCACATCTCCATGTGATTCAGGATGAAAAGTTCTTATATGATCTTATCCTATATAGCTCCATTCTTATTTATGAACTCCTTGATAATAAGAACGTCATAAAACTCAAGTGTAATGTTACCCAACCAGGCATGTTAAAAGTCTAGCAACATCGCTTACATGACTCCCTATATATCAAATGATAGTGTCTGCAAGAACCATTCAATTATGTTTAGCGTACAGTACGGTCCCTTCAACTCATATATCTCGACCGATTCGACAACCATTGGTATATCAAGAGTTGTCATAGAATCGATAACTATGTGTCATGTCATAGAATCAAGTACTTGTTATTGATAATAGATATGTCATCATAACTCTAGCATTTGGACAAGTAGCCTTATTATTTTTAGGTATACTTGGGTATGTATTCCAGATTACCCGCATATAGTCATTCTTTAGTCATTGGTTCCAATATTTTAGTTAGACGTATTGTTATATAATATGTAATATCATTGTGTTAAATGACAATTATTATACCCAGACAATCATATACCCAGAGTATTTGCACACTGAGATAGCTATCAATTAACTAACTGCAATATCTTACAGAAATAACACAAATTCTTGTATGTACAAATAAACCTGTACGTATTGGTCAAATAGAATAAATTTTGTACAAGATTCAATGTGTGTTTCTTGGTTTGATGTGATTCTAGGGTGCTTGGATATATTCTAGTAGTCACGATTGGTGATATATTCTCATATCTACAGGTTTTTTTCTCTTGCATTGGTGAATTTGTGATGCATAGTTGTTTTTATATATCTATCATCATGCTTATAATTTGATGCATTATATTGATTGTTATAGGATAATTGTCTTCTTTTGTTTGTTTGTTTGTTAATTTCGGTAGTGTTGTGCGATTGGCTTCAACTATATTGATTTTGGATTGCATTGCAGATTACTAATGAAGATATCTTTTATTATATTCTTATATAACTATATATGATTTTGGTCAGTCACTTTTTCCATGAGAATGATTAGAGTGCATCTTGTTATCATTTGTGTTAGCTGTCTTTTGGATTTTTATATGCTGAGTTTTGCTAATGTAGCTTTTTATATGTTGAGCCAGACTTGTAATCTACAGGAAAAACTAGAGAAGAACGAATATTATGCAGAAAGTGTGAAAAACAAGCTAAGGTGGCATTAATACACAAGCAAACAAAAGAGAAGAGAGACATGGTTGAAGCTACATGTAAAGATGAGATATTCAAGGCAACGAAGGCGGCTAATACATGCATACCGTGCAACCAAGCAGATTCCTAAGAAACCTTTTCGATGCTTTTAAGGTGAAGTGTCTTGTGTTTATCAAAGAAGGAATTGCCAAGTTTCAGGATTCCCTTGTAAAGTTCGTTGCTTTGATATGATTTTTTTGTAATACTGGAAAATTGTATAGTAAATTTCATTTTAAAAATTTTAAATTTTGATTGATTTATAATATTGAAAATTTGTATATTAATTTTTTTTATTTTTATTTAAAAAACAAAAACGGATTTAACCTGTTGCAAAACTGTTGTCGTAAGCCTCAAAAGACAACGGATTTAAACTATTGCAGAACTGTTGTCGTACACCTACATAAGACATCGATTTAAAATGTGGTTGAATAATGGCAACATACGACAACAGATATAAACTGTTGTAAATCTGTTGTCGTATGCCAACAAAGACAACGGTTTATAACTGTCGTAAAAGGCAACTTAAGACAACGGTTATAAACCGTTGTCATATGTTGGAATCCACAACGGATATAAACCGTTGTCGTATGTTATACTTTCAACAACACCTAAAAGTACAATGGTTTTTTGACCCCTACGACAACGGATTATGTATCCCTTTTTTCTTGTAGTGTATGAAAATATCATTTAAAATATTCAGATCCCACCCAACACCTTCTGTTTTTCTCAAGGAATGGACTGAACTGCTCTGCAACTCCGAAGGGCAATCTGATTCAATATATGGATTGTTCAAGTCTGGTAGCAATGGATCTATCCAAATCTTAGTATTTTGGCCATATTCGATTCTCTGATGCACTCCACCAATAATAAGCTCTTGTGTGGCCATTAAAATTCTCCAGATATAGCTGGGATTACACCCATTTTTGCTTCCAATAAAGAAGAACGAGGTAGTAGCGAGCTTTGTAAACTTGAGTCAATAAAGAGTTTGGTTCAGTCACAAGCTTCCAACTTTGCTTTGCCAACAGAGCCAGATTATGAAAATGGATCTTACAAAAAACCATACCCCTGTCTGCCTTATGCCTCGATAGTTTGTCCCAATTCTGCCACCTCATGCCCCCTCGATTAAGTCCTTCCTTGCCCCACAAAAAGGAGTTCATCATTCGCTCTAAATATTCACATAACAATAAATGAAGGAGGAATACACTCATTACATTTGCTGGTAACTCTTGAACCACAACCTTTAAGAGATTTTCCTTACCTGCTCTTGATAACAATTTGTGTCTCCAACCATTCATTTGTTTCCAGGCTTTCTCCTTCAGAAACGCAAACACTTCCGATTTATTTCTGCCCATACTGACGGGACTCCCAAATAAACCCCAAGATCTGAAGCATATCTTACCCCTAAAATTTCACAAATTTTATGCTTGTGATCATTTGTCAAATTAGGTCTGAATGAAATTAGATGATTTAGAATAATTTTCCATCTGTCCAAAAGCCAGCTCATACAATTTGAGCCAGTTTTTTTCCATCTTAAATATTTATTTACCATATATTTAAGGAGAATTTGGGATTCAGTCCCTAAGTTCAAGATTCAGTTAAAATTCAGTCCTTGTGTCACAAAATTTTGTCTGAACTCTCTCGTCTCGTATTTCTTTTCATGTATGGAAATTGGTATAAAAGATTAAATATATGGTACTAATATATGATATTTGAGTACCAACAGTTTCAGATTTGGTACAAAAATTAATATTTTGAGTAATCATTGGAACAAATTTCTTAACATCAAAAACTTATTGTGCATACATGTTTATGTACAAAATATTTATATTAGAGCACTTATTCATTTTTAATAAGTACTTACATTAGTGTTTGAGAATCACGATAATTAAAAATTTGTGTGCACTAATTTAAGAAATTTGAGTACAAAAATATTTAATTTACGAATTTATTTGTGTTAGAACCTAATGGGGGTGGGGGGGGGGGGGGGGGATTTAGGTTCTATTGGCAAATTTAGCAATTTAAAGTGATTACGCTAGTACGCAAGTGGAAGACTTAAAGCAATCAAATATAAGCGTAGTAAATAAATGCGTAATGTAAATAAAGCAGTAAAAGGGATAAGAGATGTTTATAGAGGTTTGACGATAAATCGTCTACGTCTCCCCTTCTTGGTTAAGATCGATTAACCAAGGATCCACTAGCACTTCAACGTCTTGGCCTTGATGGCTCCAAGGTTAGCCGTACAACTCAACACGATCACCGCGCAGATACAACTCAACACTTGGCCTTAAGGGCTCCAAGGATAGCCACAACACTCGCAAAATACACTTGGCTTCACACACAAGTGTTTACAATAACCGAGCAACCAACTCACGAATGAACTTATACAAACAACCCTCGATTTTGAATATAACACACAAATATTTTTGAACTCTTGAAGGAGAGGATCTTGCTTGCAAAGAGAGATGAGAGTGAATTGGTGAGTTCAAATGACTTCAAATGACATGTATTTATAGCTGAAAATTTGGGCAGGTTCGTTGCGTCCATTCGGACCTTCGTTGCATCCGTTCGGCGCACATTAAATTCTTCCAGCGTTGGTGACGAACGTTGCATCTGTTCGTAGGTTCATTGCGTCCGTTCGGCGCATTGCGGCTTTTGTCGGATGAATTTTTTCCTTAAAAATTGGATCGTGTTCTTGATAGGGAACGTTGCGTCAGTTCCTAGGTTTGTTGCGTCCGTTCGGCATAATTCAGACTGCACGACAAACTTAAAAAATTCATATCTCATAATCCGTCCGTCGGATCGACTTGAAATTTGGACAGTAGCTTTAGAACATCCTGAATTTTATTGTGAATGGTGAAGATCGGATTTGAAACTTTCAAACGATTCCAGGTTTTTTCTGAATTTACTTCGACGTATTTTTGCTTCTAATTCTGCGCGGCACTTTTGAAAAATTCATAACTCCAAATCCATCCGTCGAATCGACTTGAATTTTGGACCGTAGCTTTTGAGCATCCTAAAATTTAATATGACTGGTGGAGATCGAAATTGGATGACTCAAACATGCTCAGTAAATTTCGCAATGTTCTTCTCCATAATAATGTTTATAATAATCTAATCTGCAAAGTCTCACTTTAAACGATTAGAAATAATAACCTAGTTTTGTAATTATCAAAACAAGATAAGTTATCGCATTAAAAACATTAATCTCATTTAAGAGATTTGTATGCGTTTAAGGCGTAACAATCTCCTCTTTTTTGATAATCACAAAACTTGGTTAAACAATAGATATAAAGTGTAATTGAAATACATATAAAAATCTCCCCCTTAATGTAACAATAATTTAAAAAAAATATTTATCATATAATCAATTTTTATTTAGCCAATTTGAATATTTAACCAAATTAATTCTCCCCCTTTTGTGATAATTAAAAAGGCAACAAATATGATAAATAAATAACACAATAAATAAAAGAATATTTCATTGATAGAGAATTTACAAAATACATCAAAATATAAAACTAAGAGTCATGATCCGAAGGTTGTTCAAGAAGTTTTGCTTCCATCAAATTGAGTCGTTCATGGATAGATTCAAAAGATCCTCGCATCTCTAAGCTCAAGTCCGTGATCGATGTCTGGATAGACTAAATAGCGGAGTAGTTGCGATCCATGTTGATCTCAAGCCGTTTAAGATACTCAAGGAGTCGATCGAAATATGAAGCCGGAGTAGGTTGAGGCTGAGGCATCAAAGGAGGGGAAAAAGGTAGATCGCCATAATCAAACGTAGAAGAAGATGGAGGAATCGTAGAAGAGGAAGGAATATCTGTGTAGTGACCCTTACCCGGATCACCTACTAAACAGAACGTAGGCATGCAATTAACTTAATTAAACAGATATCAGAATAAAACTGCGGAAACCAGAAATAGTTTACAACCCCAAGTAAAGGAATCTGTAATTTATCCAATAATATACAACCAAATCGAATAGCTGTATAAACCCAAACAACAGTAATAAAACCTAAACGAAGCTCCTGCTGGCCAACCACTGACTAGCCCCTCCTGGATCCACCCTCCTCGTCCAATCGCAAACCTGCCCCATGGAATAGGGTGTCCAGAAAATACAGAGTACGAGACGTGAGCATAAAACGCTCAGCACGAGAGTATGAGTATACATGCATGCAAAGTGAACTCCCTATAGACTCGAGGTCAAGGATCAGATAACAGAGACAGACCAGGCCCTGGTATGTAGCACGATGTGCCGTCGCTTCAGGAGGTGGCTCCCATACCGAGATAACCGTGGATACGCCGGACCCAAATCGATGGAAGTCCATCCACTAACAGGATAGGGTACAACCCTACTAACAGACATCTCGAAAGAGATACAGCAAGATGCAAATGAATGCAGCATAATATCATGTCATATAAATCATGCAGTCACATAATACATGCATACTCAGTCAGAATATCTCGAACAGTACTTTCGTACCTCAAAACAGTGCAAGCTCTACCAACTCTAGGTCCACGCCTATAGTCTGCTCTACACTGCCAAATGATACTACTATCATTAAAGTGCTCTAAAAGCCTTAACTAAGCTATTGCATACTCCTAAATATTTATAGGAAGCAAAAGCTATACCTTCGTCCGTCGTTAGCCCTTTGATGTCGATGCCTCTAGAACTTGGGCATAACTCCGCTACGACTACCGAATGCCTCGCCGACCTCCGGACCAAGCCTAAGAAGACTAGAACATCTCCAAAAGGACTAGAATGGAAAGGAGAACTCGGAATTGGCAATTGAAAGTGAAGCCTCGACCTTCTATTTATAGACAACGATCGGAACTTCCGATCCTTGATCGAAACGTCCGAACCTCGATCGGAACGTCCGATCCTGCCATCGGAGCTTCAGAAGATCTTGATCTGCCACGTGTCAAAATATCACTTGTTGACTCCGGATAGGGGTGATCGGAGCTTCCGATCCAACCATACGTCATGCCTGACGTAATAACATCGGTGCCTCCGATCGCTCATCGGAGCTTCCGATCCTGTTCGGAGCTTTCGATCGTGCCTTCGGAGCTTCCGATCCGTCCGATACCCAATTTAATTAATTAGCATTAATCCTTTAATTACTCAATTAGGGTACGGGCTACTACATTCTCCCCCACTTAAGATATTTCGTCCTCGAAATCAGATCTTAAGTACCGAATGAAAAATACAGAAATCAGAAACATTCTTTATTCAAATCAAACGTTTACAGAGTTTGCAACTGAATACAACTCAAAGAATGAAATCAAAACAACTCAGGATGGTCTATAAGCATCCTGTCCTCAAGCTCCCAAGTAGCTTCCTCAGTGCCTCGGTGCTGCCACTGAACTAAAACCAAAGGAATGACTTTGTTCCGTAAAACCTTATCCTTATAATCCAGGATACGAAGAGGTTTCTCAACATAAGTCAAATCCTTATCTACTTGAACCTCAGACCGCTGTAGAATATGAGATTCATCCGCCACATACCTTCTCAACAGAGATACGTGGAACACGTCGTGAATACTGGATAGATGCGGTGGCAAAGCTAGTCGATAAGCCAAATCGCCAATGCTCTCCAAGATCTCAAACGGACCGATAAATCTGGGAGACAACTTGCCCTTAAGGCCAAATCTGAGAATCTTGCGGAAAGGTGACACTCTTAGAAACACTTTCTCCCCAACCTTGAACTGCAAAGGCCTACGCTTGATATTAGCATAGCTGTCCTGACGATCCTGTGCAGTCTTAATCCGCTTCTTGATTTGATCAACAATATCTATCGCCTGCTGGATAAACTCCGGTCCCTCAACCTGTCTCTCCCCCACTTCTTCCCAGAAGAGTGGAGTACGACAACGTCGCCCATACAACGCCTCAAAAGGTGCCATCCCAATACTAGTATGATAGCTGTTGTTGTAAGCGAACTCGATCAACGACAAATGATCATGCCAGGCTGAACCAAAATCCATGACGCACGCTCTAATCATATCCTCTAACGTACGGATAGTGCGTTCTGACTGGCCATCAGTCTCCGGATGATAGGCTGTACTCAGACTGAGAGTAGTACCCATCGCACGCTGAACACTCCCCCAGAATCTAGAAGTAAACCTGGGGTCCCGATCGCTGACAATGCTCACAGGCACTCCATGAAGTCGAACGATCTCCTGAATGTACATCCGTGCCATGCGATCCACAGAGTACTCTCGGCTATAGGCAATGAAATGCGTTGACTTGGTGAGTCGGTCCACCACAACCCAGATAGCATCACAGTTCCTCGGGGATATCGGCAAATGGGTCACAAAGTCCATAGTGATAAACTCCCATTTCCATTCAGGGATAGGCAGACTGTGAAGCAATCCTCCAGGTCGTCGGTGCTCTGCCTTGACCTGTTGACACACCAAACATCTCGAAACAAACTGATAAACACTGCGTTTCATTCTCTTCCACCAGAAACGAGTACGTATATCCTTGTACATCTTGTTGCTCCCAGGATGAATACTCAACTTAGTGCGATGCGCCTGAGACAAAATCTCCTCTCGCAACTCTTCATCCTGCGGAATCACAAGCCTACCAGACAAACACAGAAAACCATCTGACTGATAATGAAATCCAGACGAGCTACCCTCGTTAGCTAGACGAGCTAAACGCTGGGTCTTCGAATCAGACATCTGAGCATCTCGGATCCGCGAATACAAGGCTGGCTCAGATAATATCGCAAACATCTGGATACTCTGCATACCTTTCTTATTCTTGAAGGTATAACCTGAAGTACAACAGTCACTGATCGCACTAGACATCGAACAAGTCTGAAGTGCGGATAATCGCACCTTGCGACTCAAAGCATCAGCGGTGAGATTAGCAGCTCCCGGATGGTACTTAATCTCGCAATCATAGTCCTTAAGCAAATCCATCCAACTTCTCTGCCTCATGTTCAACTCCGCTTGAGTGAACAAATACTTGAGACTCTTATGGTCGGTGAAGATCTCAAATTTCTCGCCATACAGATAATGACGCCAGATCTTCAAAGCGAACACAATGGCTGCTAACTCCAAATCATGGATTGGGTAGTTGTCCTCGTGAAGCTTCAGCTGTCTAGAAGCGTATGCGATCACATGCCCATTCTGAGTCAGGACACAACCTAACCCCTGAAGAGAAGCATCCGTGTAAACTACATACCCTCCAGATCCTATCGGTAATGCCAACACCGGCGCAGAAGTCAACCGCCGTCGAAGCTCACGGAAATTCTCCTCACACTCGGAGGACCACTCAAAATCCACACCCTTGCGGGTAAGCTGCATTAACGGTCGAGCTAACTGAGAGAAGTTTAGAATGAAGCGACGATAATACCCTGCTAGACCCAGAAAACTACGGATCTCAGCAACTGTCGTCGGACGCGACCAATTAAGTACCGCTTCAATCTTGCTTGGATCAACAGAAATCCCTTCCCTGGATATGATATGGCCAAGAAAGACCACTCTATCCATCCAGAACTCACACTTGCTCAGCTTGGCGTACAACTGCTCATCTCAAAGAGTCTGTAGTACCAACCGCAAGTGAGAAACATGCTCTTCCGTATTACGTGAATACACCAAGATGTCGTCAATGAAGACCATGACAAACTTGTCCAAATACTCCCTGAAGACACGGTTCATCAGATCCATGACTATAGCCGGCGCATTAGTCAAACCAAATGGCATCACTAGGAACTCGTAATGCCCATAGCGAGTACGGAATGCAGTCTTGGCTACGTCCTGATCACGGACTCTCAACTGATGATACCCAGATCTCAAGTCAATCTTGGAGTAAACTGACGTGCCCTGCACCTGATCAAACAAGTCATCAATACGAGGCAACGGATACTTGTTCTTCACAGTGACTCGATTCAGCTTCCGATAGTCAATGCATAGCCGCATCGACCCATCCTTCTTCTTCACGAAGAGAACAGGAGCTCCCCAAGGAGACACACTAGGACGAATGTACCCCTTGTCCAAAAGATCCTGTAGCTGATTCTTCAACTCACGCATCTCTGACGGAGCCAGACGATACGATGCTCTAGAAATAGGAGAAGTACCCGGCATCAACTCTATGCCAAACTCGACTTCCCTAGCAGGAGGAAAACCCGAAATCTCATCAGGAAACACATCTGGAAATTCATCCACAACAGGAATGCTCTCTATCCCAATACTCTCAGCGGACAAATCAACTGCATAGATAAGGTAGCCTTCCCCGCCAAACTCTAGAGATCGACAGGCTCTCAAAGCTGATACCAAGGGCATCAGGGGTCGCGCTCCCTCACCATAGAAAAACCAGCTCTCACTCCCCTCCGGATGAAAGCTTACTAATCTCTGATAGCAGTCCACTGAAGCTCGATAGGTAGTCAACATATCTATTCCCAGAATGCAATCAAAGTCGTCCATCGCCAGGACCATGAGATTCGCTAACAGAATGTTCCCTTCGAACTCTAAAGGGCAACCCATCCCTAGACGCTTAGCCAAAGCAGATTGGCCTGTCAGAGTAGAAACAGACATCACTACGTCTAGTGCAATGCATGGTAACTTATGTTTCTTAACAAAACGTGCAGAAATGAAGGAATGAGATGCACCAGTGTCAATAAGTACAAGAGCAGGTATACCATAAAGCAGAAATGTACCTGCGATGACTTTCTCATTCTCCTCCACTGCCTGATCATGTCTCAGGGCAAACACCTGGCCAGAAGCTCGTGGCTTCAAATGAGAACTCCCAGCAGACTGTCCCTGCGACCTCTGCTGTACGGTGGCCTGGGAACCCGATCCTGAACCAGATCCAGAACCGCCTCCCCCAGACAGTGGACAATCCCTCCGGATGTGACCAGTCTCTCCACAACGGAAACAAGCTCCAGAAGCTCTACGGCACTTGTCGGATGGATGGTTCTTCCCACAGTGATCACACTTGTCCTTCTTACCATAATGGACAACACCTCCAGAACCAGAGGAAGAAGAAGATCCAGACTTCTTGAAAGTTTGGGCACGGGGACCCAAAGAACTAGCAGGCCTCGACTGAGGGAAAGACCTGTTCCGTCGAATACTGTCCTCCGCCTGGTGACAACGGCTCACCAAACCCTCGTAGGACATGTCGTCGCCAACCGCCACACGGTCATGGATCTCAGGGTTAAGGCCCTGAAGGAACAGATTATACTTCATCTCTGAGCTATCAACAATCTCGGGGTAATAGGATAGCAGATCAAAGAACCTCTGCTGATACTCATCAATAGACATGGCTCCCTGTCGCAGACTTAGTAGCTCGCCTGCCTTTGACTGACGGAGTGCAGGAGGAAAATACCGCTTTTGGAAAGCTGTGCGGAACTCGGCCCAGGTGGCCACTCCTCTCGCCACAACAAAAGGTGCAGAAGTAAACCTCCACCACCTGCGCGCACGCCCATCCAGAAGATAGCCAAGGGTCTCCACCTTCTGCTCCTCGGTGCATTGGAAAGTCTGAAAAATCATCTCCAGGCGGTCTAACCAGTTCTCCGCATCCTCCGGAGACTCACCTCCAACTAAGGGCTTAGGACCCATAGCTAAGAATCGACGCACAGTGAAACGCTCGTCGTCATGGTGACGATGATGCCGTTCTCGACGAGGATCCCGGTCGGCATCTCCCCAACGCCCACCAACACTGCCAGGAGAACTCCAGTCGTCACGATTTGACATCTACAAAAATACCTCAAGATGAGACTAAATCCCAAGAAATCTTTTGCATGCTCTGATACCATAAATGTAGTGACCCTTACCCGGATCACCTACTAAACAGAACTTAGGCATGCAATTAACTTAATTAAATAGATATCAGAATAAAACTGCGGAAACCAGAAATAGTTTACAACCCCAAGTAAAATAAAACTGCGGAAACCAGAAATAGTTTACAACCCCAAGTAAAGGAATCTATAATTTATCCAATAATATACAACCAAATCGAATAGCTGTATAAACCCAAACAACAGTAATAAAACCTAAACGAAGCTCCTGCTGGCCAACCACTGACTAGCCCCTCCTGGATCCACCCTCCTCGTCCAATCGCAAACCTGCCCCATAGAATAGGGTGTCCAGAAAATACAGAGTACGAGACGTGAGCATAAAACGCTCAGCACGAGAGTATGAGTATACATGCATGCAAAGTGAACTCCCTATAGACTCGAGGTCAAGGATCAGATAACCATGACAGACCGGGCCCTGGTATGTAGCACGATGTGCCGTCGATTCAGGAGGTGGCTCCCATACCGAGATAACCGTGGATACGCCGGACCCAAATCGATGGAAGTCCATCCACTAACAGGATAGGGTACAACCCTACTAACAGACATCTCGAAAGAGATACAGCAAGATGCAAATGAATGCAGCATAATATCATGTCATATAAATCATGCAGTCACATAATACATGCATACTCAGTCAGGATATCTCGAACAGTACTTTCGTACCTCAAAACAGTGCAAGCTCTACCAACTCTAGGTCCACGCCTATAGTCTGCTCTACACTGCCAAATGATACTACTATCATTAAAGTGCTCTAAAAGCCTTAACTAAGCTATTGCATACTCCTAAATATTTATAGGAAGCAAAAGCTATACCTTCGTCCGTCGTTAGCCCTTTGATGTCGATGCCTCCAGAACTTGGGCACAACTCCGCTACGACTACCGAATGCCTCGCCGACCTCCGGACCAAGCCTAAGAAGACTAGAACAGCTCCAAAAAGACTAGAATGGAAAGGAGAACTCGGAATTGGCAATTGAAAGTGAAGCCTCGGCCTTCTATTTATAGACAACGATCGGAACTTCCGATCCTTGATCGGAACATCCGAACCTCGATCGGAACGTCCGATCCTGCCATCGGAGCTTCCGAAGATCCTGATCTGCCACATGTCAAAATATCACTTGTTGACTCCGGATAGGGGTGATCGGAGCTTCCGGTCTTGATCGGAGCCTCCGATCCAACCACACGTCATGCCTGACGTAATAACATCGGTGCCTCCGATCGCTCATCGGAGCTTCCGATCCTGTTCGGAGCTTCCGATCGTGCCTTCGGAGCTTCCGATCCGTCCGATACCCAATTTAATTAATTAGCATTAATCCTTTAATTACTCAATTAGGGTACGGGCTACTAAAATCTGTGTCAGTGAAACCAACAGGAAATCCTTGCTCTTGAATGGAAGGAGGAATAAGAGAAAAAAGAATGTGAAAGTGGGTTACAGGATTATAGCGGGTGAAAATATGAGCTAGATCATGCACCCATCGAGATAATACAGGATTCCATGACAACTCCATTTTAGTGATGGAGGCATGGTCAAGAGTATAAGTCTCACTGATAGGCATCTTCTCCAAATCATCGAAGATAATGTCAAAGTGAGTAAGAATTCGGTTAATAAACCGAGCAAAAGGAAGAATGACTTTCTTTGAGTTTTTGGCAGTGTGATGCATGACCTGAATGATAAACCTAGGAAGGTTAAGAGGTCGCTGAGTAATAATGTGAAAAAGGACATAAAGGTCCAGATATTTGCACTTGGAGTGGTCTCTAGCGCGCGGAATGATGGAAAAAGTGATCAGCTTTTGGATAATTTGAAAATCACGACAAAGCATCTTAAGAGATGGTCGATCATCACCAGCGTGAGGTGGTCGACCGAGAATGGCAGAAAGGGCCTCGAAGCGGTTAAACTCGGGACTATCATCAGGCCATTTAAATGCAAAGAACTCGCTGGGTCCATTTCTAGGAAGAGAGAACCAAGCAGCGAGATCACCTGAAGAGAAACGAATGTACCGATTTTGAACAATTGTAACAACATATATATCATCGCTGTACAATTTGAGTTCAAAATTGGCATAAAACTCATGGATAAGGGAGGAATAGATGAAATCTGGATCGGAGGGTTATAAAAATGCACCCCATTGTTGGAAATCAATAAGATCCAATAAACGAAGATGAGAGGTCGCCAAGTAAGAGCGATCAAGAATACGGCCTGGAAGAATCTGTCTATCACTATAGTCGGCAGGAATAGGTCGTGAGATAGCGGGTTGGTTAAGGTTGTGGACAAAAGGTTGGGTACGAGCACGAGTGCATCGCCTCGGATTGGCGGGATCAACTTGGCGTCTAGAAGCCATTTTGGAAGGAAATTTTTGTGCAAAAGGAAGAAAGAAGGTGAAAATTTGGTGTGAAAAACTGAATGAGTTCGGCCACTATTTATAGGACTCGGACGGAACGGATGCAACGTTGCTCAACGGACGCAACGTTAGTCCTGGCGAGTAAAAAGTGCGGGAATTTTTTATCTGGAATTTTAAAAATTAGTCGGGAATGGTGACTAACGGAAGCAACGATAACCAACGTTGCGTCTGTTGGTGATTTAGGCGGTAAAAGTTCGCGGTTAATTCTGAAACAGGCGGGAATGCTTAAACGGAAGCAACGTTGGTCCTTCGGACGCAACGTTGGTGCTATTTGAGCGGTAAAAGTTCGCTGTTAAGATTTTGAAATGAGGCGGGAATAGGAGGCAACGGAAGCAATGATGGATGACCGGAAGCAACGTTCTTGTCCTCCAACTGAAGCAACGTTATGTGGGACGGAAGCAACGTTAGGTAATTTGAAGAAATTTTTGGATTTTTCTTCTTAGAATTATATTTTTTTAAAATTTTATACCAAATAATACACATAAAATGTGAGCTTATAATTATGAATAAATACAATTAATTTGTTTTACTCAACATTAATTTGCTCGAATTTGAATATTAAGCTCCTCCTTAATATGACATTAAATTTAAACTTATGTCTACAAGAGATTACAACTCAATCATGCCAAGTTCACCACGCAAATGAATAAAAGTATTTTCATCCAGTGGTTTTGTAAAAATATCGGCAATTTGATTTGACGTGTCAACATATTGAAGTTCAACTTCATTTTGTTCGATGTGGTCACGAATAAAATAATGACGAATGTCAATATGTTTGGTGCGCGAATGTTGAATCGGATTCTTTGTAAGACATATGGCGCTAGTGTTGTCACAGAAAATAGCGATTTTTGAAAAAGATACACCATAGTCGAGAAATTGATGCTTCATCCAAAGAATTTGCGCACAACAACTATCGGCAGCCGTATATTCGGCTTCGGTCGTTGACAACGCAACATAATTTTGTTTCTTTGAAAACCAAGAAACTAAACAATTTCCTAAAAAGAAACAAGTTCCACTAGTGCTTTTCATGTCCACCTTATATCCACCAAAGTCGGCATCACAGTACGCTTTTAAATCAAAGAAAGAATTTTTTGAATACCACAAGCCGAGATTTGGAGTATTTGAAAGATATTTGAAAATGCGTTTTAAGGCGAACAAATGTGATTCCTTTGGACATGATTGAAATCATGCACACAAGAAAACACTAAACATAATGTTCGGTCTATTAGCAATAGCATAAAGTAAGGAGCCAATCATACTACGAAAGGAAGATTGATCTACAGATTTACCATTTTCATCTTTGTCTAGTCTGATTGCTGTGCTCATCGGTGTGGATGATGATTTTGTGTTCTCCATCCCAAACTTCTTTAGAATCTCCTTGATGTATTTGTTTTGGTTCACAAAGTACCCATCCTTGCACTGTTTGATTTGCAATCCGAGGAAATAGTTAAGTTCCCCCATCATGCTCATCTCAAAGTGTTCCTGCATAAGCTTGGAGAAATCTTGACAAAGAGTTTCGTTAGTAGAACCAAAAACTATGTCATCAACATAAATTTGCACAATCAATAAATCATCTTTGACATTTTTGGTAAATAAAGTAATGTCAATCTTTCCTCTCGAAAAACCATTTGAAATAAGGAAAGTTGATAGTTTTTCATACCAAGCTCGAGGAGCTTGTTTCAAACCATACAATGCTTTGTTTAGTCTATACACATGATCAGACAATAATGCATCAACAAAGCCATCAGGTTGTTCAATGTAAACTTCCTCTTTTAGTTCACCATTCAAGAATGCACTCTTAACATCCATTTGAAATAACTTAAAATTTCTAGAGCAAGCAAAAGCAAGTAGCATGTGAATAGATTCTAGTCTAGCAACAGGCGCATAAGTTTCATCATAATCTATGTCTTCTTCTTGACTATATCCTTTCGCTACAAGCCTAGTTTTATTTCTAGTGATAGTACCATGCTCGTCAAGTTTATTTGCTGTGAAAAATACTCGCAAGCGTACGAGTGTCAAGTTTTAATATAGTGATAAAATAAGATATCGATCCCACAGGGAGTAAAATGAAAATATTCAGTACTTCTAATTAAAATAGTCTAAACTTTATCTAGAAAATCAAAATCTCATAATTTTGCAGAAAAATAAAATAATCAATGAATTTTAATAGCACGCACACAACTTTCAGATATAATCAATCAGAGAAAATTGGCTAGAGGTATAGATTTCACCTGGTTTTAACAACAATCAATCCTAATTAATTAATCTTCATGAATTTCAATAAATTAATATCCAAGAATACTTAAGTTTATTATTTCCCTCTCCCGAGCAACAAATAATATTTATCAACTACAATTCAATTCCAATATCCCTATTAAGAATTTATCGCAGTGATCTATCACAAAACAATGTTCTTTTTAAAAGCTCTGTTAAAATTATACACTCCCGAGCTGTATAAATAATTAACAGTGTATTTTCTATTGGTCCTATTCAAAATCCCCTCTCCCGAGTGCCAGATTTCAAATAAATATAACAAATCAATTATTGATCAGATAATTGAAAAGACAATCAATTCTAGAAAAAATAATTAATCTAGAAGAAACTCAATTCAATAAAATTAAAAATTCATGAAAGCGTCTACACCAGGTTCCATCCGACCTCTAGACTCCAAAAAATTAGTTCATAACAAAATTCTGAATAAAACAAAACATGTTCAAAAATCCAAACATAAATTCAGAATAAAATAAATAAATTATAAAGAAAACAAATCCGTCGTCGACGCCGTGTCCGATCTATCGATCTCCGTCTTCGTTCTTCAAGTAAAGCCCAGAAATTCTTCTTCAAAAATCACGATCAAAGCCCTAAATTATTCTCTGATGCGTACGATATGTGTGTGTGGCGGCTCTCTCCAAATTGGTCTGATAAGAAATCCTTTTATATCGCATGAAAAAGACCACTCAAAAGCCCAATAGAATAATTGCCCGAAATAATAAAACGCTGAAATCCCTTTGACACGGGCGGGCGCTTCAAATAGTCAGGCGGGCGCGCATACGTCTCTGGAATTCACTTTCTCACCTTCACACTTAGCGTGATAGCTCTATTTCTTCTCTTCTTTAGCGCTAAAGATACCGCTAGCCATTGGCTCATTAAGCAAAATCCCAATTGCTTTCCTTCTCTTATCTGATCGTTCTTTTATTTTTTTTTCTTTCTCTTTTCTTTTATTCTTTTAATTCCCTTATTTTCTTCTTCAATTTCTTCTTTTTCTTCTCTTTTCCAAATAAATTCATAATTCCCTACGAACACAAAAACAACAAAACCCACACATAAATCTGCTCGAAACAAACATTTAATAATTAAAATCATAACTAAATTAAGTGTATAAAATACACTTATCAAATACCCCCAAACTTTGACTTTTGCTAGTCCCGAGAAAAACTATTAAAAACAATATCCAAAAACTTCATATCACCAAAACCAACAAGAATCGCCAAGAAGTACTATGCAGCAATGGCCTCAGCAATGATTTCAAAAAAATCAAATCTAATCTCATCCAACCTAATAACACTTGAAATTTTTAATCATAACACAAATAACCGCATAAACTGACAATCTCCGCAACTCACGTTCAAAACACCCTTATCCAAGTTCAATTCAAACATTCATAAATCATGTGGACTTTTCAAGGTAGCATAGGATCAAATTTAGAAGATTAATAAAAAACACTCACAATTAGGTAAATGCAAAGAATAATAGTGTGTGCGTGTTTCGATAAAAATTCATAATCATTAAAAGCATCAATCAACTGTCCGTAGGATAAATTCTCGCAACTCTTCTCCACTAGTATATTGGGCAACTGAGACTCGGTCAAAAGGACTTAGTCAGCTTATAATGTAAGGCCTGGCTCACGGCTACAAACGAAATATAAGAATTCAAAAATAAGGAGTAATTTATATTTATGCTCTAATTTCAACTCCTTTCATTCACACTTTCACACTTTCTTTTTTCTTCACTTCATTGATTTTTCAAATTTTCACTTCTTCTCTTTCAACTTTTTTCAACCATTTATTTTTTCTTTTTTTTTTTCACAACTACCTTCTTCATTTCAATTCATCCACCACACCATTCCATTTTTTACAAATATCAACTAGGAGCATATAACATTTTAGCATTCAAATTACTCCCTTAAAGGTAGGAAATTAGTGTATAGGCTATTCAGGTAGTCAATGTAGGACCTTGAAATAATGACGAATGGGGGTTTAATCACACGTTTACACGCATGTCATTCGATTTTCAATAAAGCTCAAACAAGGTACTAGGGATAAAATATATAAATAGGTAGCTTGAAAGGCTCAAACGAATTCAGAAAAATTGCCTAAATCATTCCTAATCACAGTTTTGCCCGTATTTCGCCTCAAAGAGTGTTTGAACTAGTTCTATACAAGTCTCAATCCACAATTAAATCATACAAATTCCAATCAGTGCAGAAAAGATTAATCATCAGCAGTAAATGATGATTTTTTCAACAAATTCAAATTTTTCTATACCTCAAAGTACTCATATACGTGTAGGCTCAAATGGGCTACTAAGGATAAATTAATTAAATAAAAATTAGGCCCAAAAATTCAAACAATGCCTCAATCATATCTATGTATGTATGTTTCAAAATTCAGATTCAAGTATTAATCACAGAGTATGTAGGAAATTGTTCATTCAATTGGTTCCATTTTTCTCAAAAATATTTGTCAGATAGGTAGACAATCATGGATTTCAGTTATAGCACGAAATTTTTTTTCATTGGCCATGCTTCCATTTATTTCTTGACTTTTTTTCAACTCAACTAAACTAACACAACAAAATTTTTTCTATGAAGCACCCAATAAAATTCAACTACTCAACTATCAACCAAACAACTAAATCAAACAAAATGATTCATCCCCCCAAACTTAATATAATCATTGTCCCTAATGATTAAAAACAATAAAAGAACAAGGGACTCATACCTTCGACACCGAGCGTCAGGACTCGGCGTCATCATCATCATCTCCATATTCATGGTGAAACATAATTTGGCAGCCACAAGACCACAGTTAAGATGGTTGAAAATCACCACATGAACATCAAAATAATCCTGAAAAAATAATATATGCACACCATAACACACAAATGTAAAATCATAGCAAGCAAGATCGCAAGACGCTCGAAGTGCACTCGCACAAGGTGGAGGAGCGCGTTAGCGCAATGAAGCTGCTCCCTTCTTTAGCTCGTTAGCGCTATGTGTAGCGCTATAAGGATGCGCGTTAGAGCATTAGGGCGTGCTAATGGAGAGTTGGTTGGGAGCGCGATAGCGCTAGGTAGCCGCGCTGATGGTGTTGCTTGTTAGCGCAATGTAGTGATGCGCGATAGCGCTTAAGTCTGCGCCCTTGGATTACGCGATAGCGCAAGGTGTAGCGTTGTTCGTGTATCAGTGAAGAAAAGGGGAAGCGCGGGTGCTCGAACGGAGTGGCGCGGGCGTGCCTATTGCTTGCAAATATCTTCAGGGTATGGCGCGGGTGCTCAGATTAATGGGGCGGGCGCACCTCTTGCTCGAATTAAGATTTCTGGAGCCTGAAAATTAAGAAAAATTAAGCTCAAAAATTGAAAGTAAAATACTAAAAAAAAATTTAAATAACAAAAAAAAATTAAATAAACTGAAAAAAAATAAAATCAAATAAAATAAAATAAAATAAAATGCTTGGGTTGCCTCCCAAGTAGCGCTTGGTTTAAAGTCATCAGCCCGACTTTCACCGGTGTTAGATCTTCCCTTTCTCTTTTACTCGCCAATCATCAATCAAAATTGGTGTTTTGAGATCGTCGCATAAACTGCAATTAAAATTAGAAGAAATTAATTAGTAACTTAAACTAAAATAAAATAAAAACTCTAAATTAAAATCTAGACTAATTGGTAACAAGAATAAAAAAAATAATCAAAATTTACTCTCCGGCAACGGCGCCAAAAACTTGTTGTGAAAATTCCTCGCAAGCATACGAGTGTCAAGTTTTAATATAGTGATAAAATCAGATATCGATCCCACAAGGAGTAAAATGAAAATATTCAGTGCTTGTAATTAAAATAGTCTAAACTTTATCTAGAAAATCAATATTTGAGAAATTTTGCAGAAAAAGAAAATAATCAATGAATTTTAATAGCACGCACATAACTTTCAGATATAATCAATCAGAGAAAATTGGTCTAGAGGTATAGATTTCACCTGGTTTCAACAACAATCAATCATAATTAATTAATCTTCATGAATTTTAATAAATTAATAGCCAAGAACACTTAAGTTTATTATTTTCCTCTCCCGAGCTACAAATAATATTTATCAACTACAATTTAATTTTAATATCCTTATTAAGAATTTATAGCAGTGATCTATCACAAAACAATGTTCTTTTTAAAAGCTCTGTTAAAATTATACACTCTCCGGAGCTGTATAAATAATTAACAGTGTATTTTCTATTGGTCCTATTCAAAATCTCCTCTCCCGAGTGCCAGATTTCAAATAAATATAACAAATCAATTATTGATCACATAATTGAAAAGACAATCAATTCTAGAAAAAACAATCAATCTAGAAGAAACTCAATTCAATAAAATCAAAAATTCATGAAAGCGTCTACACCAGGTTCCATCCGACCTCTAGACTCCAAAAAATTAGTTCATAACAAAATTCTGAATAAAACAAAACATGTTCAAAAATTCAAACATAAATTCAGAATAAAATAAATAAAAGATAAAGGAAACAAATCCGTCGTCGACGCCGTGTCCGGTTTATCGATATCCGTCTTCGTTCTTCAAGTAAAGCCCAGAAATCTTCTTCAAAAATCACGATCAAAGCCCTAAATTATTCTCTGATGCGTACGATATGTGTGTGTGGCGGCTCTCTCCAAATTGGTCTGATAAGAAATCCTTTTATATCGCATGAAAAAGCCCACTCAAAAGCCCAATAGAATAATTGCCCGAAATAATAAAATGCTGAAATCTCTTCGACACGTGCGGGCGCTTCAAATAGTCAGGCGGGTGTGCTTACGTCTCTGGAATTCACTTTCTCACCTTCACACTTAGCGCGGTAGCTCTATTTCTTCTCTTCTTTAGCGCTAAAGATAGAGCTAACCATTGGCCCATTAAGCAAAAGCCCAATTGCTTTTCTTCTCTTATCTGATCATTCTTTCCTTTTTTTTTCTTTCTCTTTTCTTTTATTCTTTTAATTCCCTTATTTTCTTCTTCAATTTCTTATTTTTCTTCTCTTTTCCAAATAAATCCATAATTCCCTACGAACACAAAAACAACAAAACCCACACATAAATCTGCTCGAAACAAACATTTAACAATTAAAATCATAACTAAATTAAGTGTATAAAATACACTTATCATTATTCCTAAAGACCCATTTAGTACCAATAATAGATCTATCATGCGGCCTAGAAACAAGACACCAAACATCATTGTGCTTGAATTCATTTAATTCATCTTGCATATCAATAATCCATGAATCATCTAATAAAGAATCATCAATACACTTAGGTTCAACATGCGAAACAAAGGCAAGATGATTGCAAATATTATTAAGAGAAGAGCGAGTGGTTACTCCCTTCGAAGGACTTTCGATGATAAGATCCATTTGATGATCTTTGTGAAGCGTCCAATCCTTCGAAAGTGGTGTTTCCTCAACAGAAACATCTATATCATTTAAGCTTGATGAAGTCATCTCTTCTTCGAGTAATTCTACATCATCCTTAGTATTACGAGAAACTATAGACATAGATTTATCAAATACAACATGCATTGATTCTTCAACCAGTAAAGTGTGTTTATTAAATAAACTAAAAGCCTTACTTGAGGTAGAATATCCGAGACAGATGCCTTTGTCGGACTTGGCATTAAACTTACCGAGTTTGTCCTTACCATTATTATGAATGTAGCATTTTGATCCAAAGACCCGAAAGTATGAAATGTTAGGCTTTCTCCCTTTCCATAATTCATATGGAGTTTTCTTGAGAATTTGCCTTATTGATACACGATTGATAATGTAGCAGGCAATGTCCATTTCTTCAGCCCAAAAATATTTTGGTTGAGAATGCTCACATATCATGGTCCTTGCAATCTCCACAAGTGTCCTATTTTTCCTCTCAACGACCCCGTTTTGTTGAGGAGTCATAGGACAAGAAAAATTGTGACCGATGTCTTTCTCTTCACAAAAGTTTTTAAAACTCTCATTTTGAAATTCAGTTCCGTGGTCACTACGGATCTGTTTTATTGAAAGATTTTTCTCATTCTCAACTCGTTTGACAAAAGTTTTAAAATAATCAAAGGCATCATTTTTGTGGGCTAAAAACAGTGTCCACATGAAACGTGAAAAATCATCCACAATGACAAATGCATAAAGCTTCCCTCCTAGGCTAGCGTTCCTCGAGGGACCACATAGATCTAGGTGAAGAAGTTCAAGGGGCATAGAAGTTGATACAAAATTTTTGCTTTTAAAAGATTCCCTTGTGTGTTTGCCAAGTTGACACGCATCACAGACAGAATCTAATTTCAAATTGAGTTTTGGCATACCAACAACTAAGTCAAGTTTAAAAAGTTTTTCTATGGTACTAGGACCAACATGACCTAGTCGTCTATGCCAAAGAATGTTGTCATCAACATTCAAGGATACAAGGCTTTTAATATTTGATAAAGATAAATTATTTAAGGAGACCTTGTATACATTTTCACTTCTATATCCTTTGAAATTTATGGATTTGTCAGATGTGAGTGATATAGTGCAGTGTTGGGGAGTGAATTTGACTTCATAACCTCTATCGCACAATTGACTTATTCTTAGTAGATTATGCTTAAGTCCTTTCACTAGGAGTACATCATCAATCAAGCAGGATTTAGAAATACCTATTGAGCCGATTCCTTCGATAACTCCTTTGCTGTTGTCTTCAAAGGTGACAGATCCCTTCTCCTTTGGTTTGATCGATTGGAGTAGCTCCTTGTTCCCCATCATATGTCTAGAACATCCACTGTCTAGATATCATATGCTAGGAAAAACAGTTTTCCTATTTCCCTACAAGAATTTGATTTTGGTACCCTTTAGTTCTTTTGGGTCCACAGTGTTAGAAAAGAGAGATACAAAATAGACTTCTAAGAGTTCAGTCTCTCATAGCAACATCATCGTCATTTTCCAAGAGTGCTCCCAGTAGTAGGTAGGGCTATGGCTTCTTTAAAAACCTATTTTCCTTGGACAGAGCAACGTTCATCAGAAAGACCAGACGCAAGTCAAGGCAGTTTAAACCGGTCTATGATGAACTCCCTTAGATCATGATCTCATAATGCCGACTGATGAGTTGTTAAATACTCTTAGGCCTCCATTTCATATAGCTCTTTTGATCATATTGAAATCTTAAAGATCTACATTTATGTCTAGCATGACCTATTTTACAACAATAAGAGCATGTAGGGGGTGATCTCATTTTTTCTTTTGCCTTACCATGAGGCAGATGTTGGCTTCCTCCTCGTCATCATCGCTATCGCTCCAAGTGGCTATGAGTGCTTTCTTCTTTTCCTTGTCAACCTTCTTCTTGAGAGGACACTCATTTGCATAGTGGCCTTGTTATTGACAAATGTAGCATGTTACTTCTTTTTCCGTCTCCTTTTTTAAGTTGTTTTCTCGCATAAATCTTTTGAACTTTCTCGCGAAGAGTGCCATATCATCATCTTCTTCTTCTTCTTTGGATTGGCTAGATAAAGCAATTCCTTTTGCCTTGATATCTTTTTTCTTTATTTCCTTCCTTGTAGACAATTCCAACTCATGGGTTTTTAGAGTCCCATGGAGATCAAGGTCATAGGAAGCGGTGTCGCCTTTGTTGGATTCTATGATGGCCGTACTCTTTGCATCCCACTCCTTGGGTAAGGCGCGTAGAGCTCTCCTCCACACTTGCTTGGTTGGATATTGTTCTCCAAGTTGGGCTAGCTCATTGATGATTTGAGAGAGCCTTCGGAACATGGTACCAATGTGGAGCCTCGGGTTGCTAATCTCAAATCTTAAAGGCATTTAATGAATAAGCATCATTAAACTAATAAGGAAAGAAAGGATCTAAAAAAAAAAATTTTTTTTTTTCTTCAAAAAGGGGTGCGCCCCCGCCGCCAAAAACTACCGCGGGGGCGCCCCTGTTTTTTTCCAAAACAGTAGGCTAATCTCCAGGCTGCGCGCGAGCCGTCAAAAAATACCGCGGGGGCGCCTCCTGGAGCAGAAACTTGCCCTGTTCTTTGTCCACAAATCTGATCCCTTCAACTCCTTCCAATTCATCAAACTCAAGTATAAAACATGATATAAAAGATCCAAATCATGCATATTAATATAAACAAGGTCTCAAGCATCTATACATGTATTTATTACATCGTACAAGTCACTAAAGAAACGATAAACGACACAAACTATCTCAAGTTTGATACATGTATTCCAAAACCAACTAAACCAAAGTTTCATGCTTCTAAAGTTCAAGACCTCATCTACAACCCGAGCCCTCACGTGCTAGACTCTCTCCCAGCTGTCAATGACGTCGATGATCAGCTCCTGCCCTCTCTGTTGTCATGCACACACACAAAACAAGACAACAGCCGGATAAACTCCGGTGAGATATAATTCTCAGTATAACCAACATATCGAAAGAGTTAAATAAATCATATTAACTCTATTTCAAACTCGACTCAACAAATAGAGTACTTAAACGCTTTAAATACGAATTGATTCACATAACTTTGAAGCCATCAAGATTCATAAATGATCTTGACATGGATATCCATCTAACGAATTCGTAAACGACTCGCAAATAAGGTTAACCACAACCTTGGCTTAGATTCAATTCGATATAACATCATATCAACTCAAATTTAAAGATCCACTACCTGAGATGGATCGACAACACCACAATCAAATCTAAACATAAACAAGTATGTGATTTTTGCGGGCCAACTCAAAGATAATCGTTCTTGAATTTTAAAGTCCCTACTTCGCGATGTCGTCATTATACCTTCGTTTATTGAGGTTCTGAACTCTTCAAATCTGTAAGATATAATCAAAATACATATATCAAACTTCACACCAATCTATCATTTCAGAAACGAGTCAAAACCATCAAGAATTCATCAATCAATCGCATTTCAAACCTCAACTCTTTCTTCGTTCGTTCAAAGTCGGCGTCTTGTGTCGTTGGCCTTCCAAACGTGACTGAAATTGAACAAGACACATTCTTTAACATTGATAACATCTCAATAACAACTTCAACTCAGAATTTGGCTATCAAAACAGTTCCAAAACTCGATTAAACGACGTAGCGATTCAAAATCGGTAACCGACGTAATTTCCGACTTCGAAACTTGTAACTCAACTCATATATCAGCATATATCTTATAAAACTCAGCCATACAACAACATATCAGCAGCTATACTTGTCAAGATACATGCTACAAATCATAATCAATCCCTTCAAGCATTCAACTTTGATCCGGTGTCGAAACTAGACGCAATACACAACTCAAAACATAACCGAAAACTCAATATCTGATATCTGTCAATTTTCGAAATTCAAACCATGCTAAAAGATATAAAATCTTACACCAAATCGAATCCCTTGTCGTAAGGATTCCAGAACACATTTCGGAATCGAAATCGGATAACCGGAACAAAAGTTATGGCAATTTGAAAATCAAACTTTCTAAAGAAAAGAGGAAGAAAGACGGGCTTTGCTTCAAAAACTTCTGAATTCTCAATATCATGCACGTGTACATGCTGAATCAACAAAACAAATCTGATAACTTTCAATATAAATTGCAATTTAGTCCCTAGATTCTTCAATAATTGTAATTTGGTCCTCGGCCCTTATTTTAATTCAATTTCAATCCTAAATAATTTAAGAATATTAGAATTTAAATCAAAACTCTAAATATTCCCAAATTAGATATACTCGGATTAAAATTAAAAAATTCGGATTAATTTCTAATTAATCCCGGGCCTTACATTTCTCCCCCACTAAGACATGAGTTCGTCCTCGAATTCATAAACAGTATAGATATGCAGTCCGCATGCTCATAAGAATAAAAATAACTGAAAATTGAATAAGAAGTCACATCAGTGAAATAGATAAGGAAATCGTTGCTTCATATCTTTTTCGACTTCCCAAGTCGCTTCTTCAACTCCGTGTCTACTCCATTGAATCTTCACCAATGGAATGGTCTTCGTTCGGAGTTGCTTCGTCTTTCTATCAAGAATCTGAATAGGTTGCTCGAAATAACTAAGAGTGTCATCCAATTCAGCTTCATCGGAGTAAATCACATGAGATGCATCAGATATGTACTTCCTCAACATCGATACATGAAAGACATCATGTATTCCAGATAAAGACATAGGAAGAGCGAGTCGATAAGCTAGATTGCCTATCTTCTCGAGAATCTCATACGGCCCAATATACCTCGGAGATAATTTCCCTCGTTTACCAAATCAAACTGTGCCTCTGAACGGTGAAATCTTCAGAAACACTCTATCTCCCTGATCAAAAGATAACGGCCGTCGTCGTACATTCGCATATCTGGTCTGTCTGTGCTGTGCTGTTCTCATTCTCTGCTGTATCAGTTTCACCTTTTCAGTCATCTGTCTGATCATATCTGGCCCTAACTCAGGTACCTCAGAAACATCATCCCAATACAAAGGCGATCGACACTTCTTCCCATATAACGCTTCGAATGGTGCCATCTCTATACTCGTCTGATAACTGTTGTTATAATAAAATTCCACGAGTGGTATAGAATTTTGCCATGTAACACCAAAATCAAGTACTACAGCTCTAAGCATATCCTCAAGCGTCTGAATAGTTCGTTCAGATTGACCGTCAGTTTGAGGATGGTAAGCAGTACTCAAATGTAAACGCATACCTAGAGCTTCCTGTAGGCTATGCCAAAAGTGCGAAGTAAACCTCGGATCTCGGTCAGATACAATTGACTTTGGCACACCATGAAGTCTTACCACTTCTCGAATATAAAGATCCGCCATTTGATCATGACGATAAGTCATTCGATAAGGAATAAAGCACGCAGATTTCGTCAATCTGTCAATGATCACCCAAACAGCATCGCATCCTCGAGATGATCGTGGCAACTTCGTTACAAAGTCCATGGAAATGTGATCCCATTTCCATTCAGGAATTGATAAACTCTGTAATAAGCCACCCGGTTTCTTTCTTTCAGCCTTCACCTGTTGGCAATTCAAACATTTGGATACAAATTCAGTCACATCAGACTTCATTTGTTTCCACCAGTACTGACTCTTCAAGTCGTTGTACATCTTTCTGCCTCCAGGGTGAACACTAAAGCGACTACAATGGGCTTCTTTCAGAATATTCTGTAGTCTGCAATATTGGGAACAACTATTCGGTTATTCACATACAAGATATCATCGTCACTAAGCTTGTACTCAGACTGATGTCTTGATCTGATCATTTCAATCGATTTCTGTACATTCTGATCAGCTTTCTGTGCTTCTTTGATACGAATCAACAACTCTGGCTCAGCACTGATTGCATAAACTCTCATAGGCCTTCTATATGTCTCAAATACATATCCAGAAACACAACAATTCTCAATCAAATTAGATACACCTATAGTAGATAAAGATAGAGCACATACTTTTCTACTCAGGGCATCTGCTGCTGCGTTAGATTTTCCCGGATAGTATTTGATTTCACAATCAAAATCCTTCAATAAATCAAGCCATCGTCGTTGTCTCATGTTCAATTCAGATTGTGAAAATAGATACTTCAGACTTTTATGATCAGAAAAGATTTCAAACTTCTCGCCGTATAAATAATATCTCCAGATCTTCAATGCAAAAACGATAGCAGCCAATTCAAGATCATGAATCGGATACCTAACCTCATGTGGTTTCAGTTGTCGAGAAGCATAAGCAACAACATGTCCCTTCTGCATTAAAATACATCCCAAACCCTGGTGAGAAGCATCACAATAAACAACAAAATCCCCAGTACCTTTAGGGATTGTCAACACTAGCGCAGTAGTCAATCTCTTTTTCAGTTCAACAAAACTCCTTTCACATGCCTCAGACCAAACAAATGGTGCATTCTTCTGTGTAAGCTGTGTAATAGGCTTTGCTATAGATGAAAAATCTCGAATGAATCGACGATAATAACCAGCTAAACCCATAAAAATTCGAATTTCTGGCACAGACGTCGGTCTTTGCCAACTGATCACAGCTTCTACTTTGCTTGGATCCACTGATATACCATCTCCTGAAATTATATGGCCAAGAAACACGACTTGCTGCAACCAAAACTCACATTTGAATAACTTGGCATATAATTTTTCTTCACGTAACGTTCTCAATACAATTCGGAGATGATCAGCATGTTCACACATATTCTTAGAATAAATCAAGATATCATCGATAAATATGATCAAGAAATCATCTAGATATCTTTGAAATACCGTATTCATCAATCCCATAAAAACTGCTGGTGCATTCGTTAGACCAAAAGGCATGACTATGAATTCATAATGGCCATACCTGGTTCTAAATGCAGTCTTAGGAATATCTTCATCTCTAACCCTCAGTTGATGATATCCGGATCGCAAATCAATCTTTGAATATACTGACGATCCCTGCAATTGATCAAATAAATCATCGATACGAGGTAAAGGATAGCGATTCTTTACCGTTGCTTTGTTCAATTGCCGGTAGTCAATACATAGTCTTATCGATCCGTCCTTCTTTCTAGCAAACAATACCGGAGCACCCCAAGGAGAGACGCTCGGTCTGATATAACCCTTGGCCAACAAATCTTCGAGTTGGTCTTTCAGTTCTTTCAATTCAATCGGTGCCATACGGTAAGGTGCTTTTGATATCGGCTGTGTACCTGGCATCAATTCAATACTGAAATCTACCTCTCTGTATGGTGGCAATCCTAGAATCTCATCAGGGAATACATCTGCAAACTCGCTCACCATCGGTATATCAGTCAATTTCGGACTATTCTTCAGTATATCGACTGCATAAATAAGGAATCCTTCTGCCCCTTTCTGTAACAAGTCAGTCATCGAAAGAACAGATATCAAAGGAATTTTAGATCTTGATCCCTTACCATAAAATTTCCATTCATCAGCCATATCAGGTCTGAACTTCACAATCTTTTGAAAACAGTCTACTGTAGCTCTGTACTTGGTTAGCATATCAATACCGATTATGCAATCAAAATCAGACAAATCGAGTACAATACAATCAAGCTCAATCTCATGCCCCTCACACTGTAATATACAATTTCGTACAGACTTCACTGATACAATACCTCGACCCAGAGGTGATGAAATAGATACAACAGTAGCTAAGGGCTCAACAGGTAAGGAATGCAATGCAACAAACTGCTCAGATATAAAAGTATGCGACGCACCAGTATCAAATAAGACATAAGCAGGATAACCATAAAGAGAAAAGTTACCTGCAATCACATCATCTGGTGCCGCTTGTGCTTGCTCCTCAGTCAATGCAAACACCCTTGCTTGTTGCCTTGGAGGTTGATTCACCGTCTGACCTCCTCCTCTACTCGGTGCGGCAGGCTGTGGTTGAAAAGAGTGAGCTGAAGATGTAGATTGACCCACCGGTCTCGATGCTCCTGCACCCTGTGCACCTTCAGATCCTCGTTGTGGACACACTCTTGCAAAGTGTCCCATCTTGTTGCAAATGTGGCAGCTTCCAAACACACCTCGGCATTGTTCATCAGTATGGCGACCTCCACATTTGGTGCAATATACATCAGACTTTTGTCCAGCTCTAGACTGTCGGGATCCACTAGAACTAGAAGAGCTACCACCACCTGATCTCTTGAACTGTTTGCTCTTACCCTTGAAGAAATTTTTCTTTCCACTGCTGCTACCTCCAGCTTCAAATCGAGGCGGCTGTGGAATCTGTGGCTGTTCTTGTGGTTGTCTCACTGGCTGTGGCACAAACTGTGCTCCTCGTTGTTTTAGTATCCCTGCTTCTGCACCCTTTGCTCGATTCAGAGCATCAGCAAAGGTATTCGGTCTTCCCAAATTCACCAGTATAAACACCTCAGGATTCAAGCCATTGATAAATTGATCGGCTTGAGCTTCGTCACTAACAGCGATATGTGGTGCAAATTTCAACAAGCTAGTGAATTTGGCAACATATTCTTCAATATTCAACTGTCCCTGTTGCAAACTTGCAAACTATGCTCCTTTGTCCTTGCGATAAGACACAGGAAAGAAACGCTGATAGAAAGCAGTTCGAAATACAGACCAGGTAATAACAGTACCTTGGTTTTCCAGTGCTCTATTCGTCGCTATCCACCAACTCTTGGAAAGGCCATGCAGTTGATGAATTATCAGTCTCACACGACGATCATCTGTATAATCAATGGACTCAAATAACTGCTCAATATCTTCCAGCCAGTTCTCACACTCTATAGCATTCTTTGTTCCTTGCAACTTCGGTGGTTTGAATGACTAGAATCGTTTCAAAAGTTTCTCCATCGGATTAGCATCACTGAACTCATCAGTAGACGTACTACCCTGTCCATGTTCAGACACTGTCACTGGGACCTATGCAACATTTGTCTGTTCAGGCTGATTCGTAGCCAATGTCTGCCTAACTCTCGGTGCTGGTCGGGGAGGCATATCTGATAATCAAACAGATTAGTGTAAAGTTCATCATATCATAACACATTTCTGTTTCAGTTCCTCAATGCCTTCTCAAAAGATCGAATCTGATTCAGTCATATTATTACATGCTTCCAATAATATCAGATAACGCATAGCATGCAATTCTTAAATATGTAAATCAAGTCAGATAATAAACATGCTTCAAGAATACTTAAATCAGAGTAAAAGACTCGATCTACCCCGCTCATCTATTCTTAGTCCGAGAAACTTAACGCTCTGATACCACCTGTTGTGGAGCCTCGGGTTGCTAATCTCAAATCTTAAGGGCATTTAATGAATAAGCATCATTAAACTAATAAGGAAAGAAAGGATCTAAAAAAAAAATATTTTTTTTTTTTTTTTTTCAAAAAGGGGTGCGCCCCCGCCGCAAAAAACTACCGCGGGGGCGCCCCTGTTTTTTTCCAAAACAGTAGGCTAATCTCCAGGCTGCGCGCGAGCCGTCAAAAACTACCGCGGGGGCGCCTCCTGGAGCAGAAACTTGCCCTGTTCTTTGTCCACAAATCTGATCCCTTCAACTCCTTCCAATTCATCAAACTCAAGTCTAAAACATGATATAAAAGATCCAAATCATGCATATTAATATAAACAAGGTCTCAAGCATCTATACATGTATTTATTACATCGTACAAGTCACTAAAGAAACGATAAACAACACAAACTATCTCAAGTTTGATACATGTATTCCAAAACAAACTAAACCAAAGTTTCATGCTTCTAAAGTTCAAGACCTCATCTACAACCCGAGCCCTCACGTGCTAGACTCTCTCCCAGCTGTCAATGACGTCAATGATCAGCTCCTGCCCTCTCTGTTGTCATGCACACACACAAAACAAGACAACAGCCGGATAAACTCCAGTGAGATATAATTCTCAGTATAACCAACATATCGAAAGCGTTAAATAAATCATATTAACTCTATTTCAAACTCGACTCAACAAATAGAGTACTTAAACGCTTTAAATAAGAATTGATTCACATAACTTCGAAGCCATCAAGATTCATAAATGATCTTGACATGGATATCCATCTAACGAATTCGTAAACGACTCGCAAATAAGGTTAACCACAACCTTGGCTTAGATTCAATTCGATATAACATCATATCAACTAAAATTTAAAGATCCACTACCTGAGATGGATCGACAACACCACAATCAAATCAAAACATAAACAAGTATGTGATTTTTGCGGGCCAACTCAAAGATAAACGTTCTTGAGTTTTAAAGTCCCTACTTCGCGATGTCGTCATTATACCTTCGTTTATTGGGGTTCTGAACTCTTCAAATATTTAAGATATAATCAAAATACATATATCAAACTTCACACCAATCTATCATTTCAGAAACGAGTCAAAACCATCAAGAATTCATCAATTAATCGCATTTCAAACCTCAACTCTTTCTTCGTTCGTTCAAAGTCGGCGTCTTGTGTCGTTGGCCTTCCAAACGTGACTGAAATTGAACAAGACACATTCTTTAACATTGATAACATCTCAATAACAACTTCAACTCAGAATTCGGCTATCAAAACAGTTCCAAAACTCGATTAAACGACGTAGCGATTCAAAATCGGTAACCGACGTAATTCCCGACTTTGAAACTTGTAACTCAACTCATATATCAGCATATATCTTATAAAACTCAGCCATACAACAACATATCAGCAGCTATACTTGTCAAGATACATGCTACAAATCATAATCAATCCCTTCAAGCATTCAACTTTGATCCGGTGTCGAAACTAGACGCAATACACAACTCAAAACATAACCGAAAACTCAATATCTGATATCTGTCAATTTTCGAAATTCAAACCATTCTAAAAGATATAAAATCTTACACCAAATCGAAGCCCTTGTCTTAAGGATTCCAGAACACTTTTCGGAATCGAAATCGGATAACCGGAACAAAAGTTATGGCAATTTGAAAATCAAACTTTCTAAAGAAAAGAGGAAGAAAGACGGGCTCTGCTTCAAAAACTTCTGAATTCTCAATATCATGCACGTGTACATGCTGAATCAACAAAACAAATCTGATAACTTTCAATAGAAATTGCAATTTAGTCCCTAGATTCTTCAATAATTGCAATTTGGTCATCGGCCCTTATTTTAATTCAATTTCAATCCTAAATAATTTAAGAATATTAGAATTTAAATCAAAACACTAAATATTCCCAAATTAGATATACTCGGATTAAAATTAAATAAATTCGGATTAATTTCTAATTAATCCCGGGCCTTACAACCAACATCCTCACTAGCCTCCATCTCAAATGTCTCGTATTTGAGTTGAAGTAGATCGATCTTTGTCTCTTTGACTTGATTGGTCCCTTCGTGGCATATCTCCAATTTGTCCCAAATCTCTTTTGCGGATGAGCACATTGAGATCTGGTTGTACTCGTTCATATCTAAGGAACAATGAAGAATATTCATAGCTTTAGAATTTTGAGATATCAATTTCATATCCTCCTTTGAAAAGTCGTCCATTCCCTTAAGAATTTTGACTCCCTCAACCTCTTTCGTGTTGGAACACGCGTTCTCTGATCACACGGATATGATACCCGGAGCAGCGGAAGTTTAAAAATTTTTATTTTTCGATATGGAATGATTCCATATCGTGGGTATCAAATCCTAACGATTAAAATTGTTGCAAGTAAAAAATATAAATACACAATTAAATATTTTTACCTATTCAAGCAAAGGCTTGATTATGGACTCCAACAGAATTTAATCTGCTCTTCTTGTAAATCCCGGGAACCGATGACTATCACGATCAACCTCTGGAATTAAGTTCACGAATAGAAAACTAGAACCCTCTGATTGATTGCACTAGAAACCAATCAGATGTTTATCGAAGAGAATAAACACATTTGATCTGTCAATTCAAAATGTAATTTTTCACAAAAATTACAGACTGAATTATCTCAAAAGGGACAGAGGAATTCAAAAATTCCCCTTGAAATATTATGCAGTATTTTCGAAAATTCAAAGAATGAATTGTACCTGATTTTTGAACACTACACATGTATTTATAGATAATTTCTAGACTACATTAAGTTATAATTGTATTAAGACACTAACTCCTTAGGGCCGACAATCCATAACTTAAGCCCAACAAGCCAAGCCTATTATTATAAAAATTAATATAAAATTCATCGTGACTCCGATTGATAAACTGATTTTATCAATGTGCACAGAAACCATTTCTGCATCTTTTTAAAGTCAAGATAATTTTTCTGAATCCGAATTCAGTGATTTCCAAAAATGTCCATCCCTATGTCATTTTAGGAAATTTCACTTCCTTTAGTTAAGAAGTCCAACTTCTCTTTCATTAAATTTAACTCTTTAAATTTAACTATCTCAACGGGGTTTAGTAATCCATTACTTGTGTGACCCTCAATGGTTCAGGGATACAGCTAGCCGTGGGCTCACAACTCCTTGTGACTCGGAACAACAATTTCCGACTTACCCATCGAATCATGGTAAGAGCGCCTAGCAACATCGCCACATGATTCCCTAGGTATCACTGATAGTGCCTACAAGAACCAGTAGATTTTGGTTAGCGTACAGTACGGTCCCTTCATCCATATATCCCGATCGAATCAACAACCATTAGTGCATCGAGAGTCGTTCGAGATTCGATAACTATGCATTACATCTTGGAGATCAAATAGTGACATCGCATGTGTTACTAGGAAAATCGAGTAACCTAAAACACATCATGTACTCTGGCCAGAGATTCGTCACACTAATATCTCCTCAGATCGCATAGGATATCCACACTTGCAAGTATGTGGTGAATCCTTGACAACAAAGCATCGACTCCTATATGTGTCATAACTGCACCCAATCCCGACACCTGATGACCCCAATAGAGTCGGTAAACGAGTCAAAGTACAGTACTAGCATATAGAGTCTCAATGATGTTTCAAGTAGTAAGGACTAATGGTGTACAACCAAAACCGCGGACTTTATCCACTCGATAAGTGATAACCACTTGGAAAGTTCGAATAGGGTAGTTCGATCATTCATCATATGAATATCCATTTGCATGCTTTGAACATCTCCATGTCCATTACCAATGAAACGTGGTACTTTTCATCACAAATGCTAGTCTCAATCTCGAGCGATCCTTATCCTTATTAGCAGACGGCTCAATTGACTAGGAACTGTTTAGAATATACAGTGACTATAAGATGTGTTTCATAATAGTGATCTCTCTTTATTCACTAGCTCATCTTACTTACACTATAGTATATTCAAGGTCTTTATCAAAACAACAATAGTATATCACAATATAAAAATATGAAGAAAGACAAAGAAAATACCATTAATGAATGTAAATTATATTAAACAAAGATTGTTTATACATAGAGTCATAAAAGCCCTTAGCCACAAGTTGGCTAACCAGGCACCCACTCTTTCAATCTCCCACTTGCCCTAAAGCCAACTAGTCATACTACGTAATCCCATTGCTTCGCGATGTTTGTCAGACAATGGTCCTGGCAAGGGCTTAGTAAGTGGATCAGCGATATTGTCTGTAGAGGCCACTCTCTCAACAGTGATGTCTCCTCTTTCCACAATCTCCCGGATGATGTGGTATTTCCTCAGTACGTGTTTGGATCTTTGATGAGACCTTAGTTCCTTTGCCTGAGCAATGGCACCAGTGTTGTCGCAGTACACCAGAACTGGACCAACAGCTTCAGGAATTACGCCCAAATCTTGGACGAAATTCCTCATCCAAACGGCCTCTTTAGCAGCAGCTGATGCTGCAATGTATTCTGCCTCAGTGGTGGAATCCGTTGTGGTGTCCTGCTTGGAACTCTTCCAAGAGACAGCACCGTCATTGAGCATGAATACAAATCCAGAGGTTGACTTCGAGTCATCCACGTCGCTTTGGAAGCTAGAGTCGGTATAGCCTTCCAATTTCAATTCTCTTTGAAACGACCAAATTTTCTAAAATAACATATGCGGAAAAAAAATAAAAAATTTATATACTAAGTGAAATAAATGTACATACATGTCATACATATATGCACAACAATAAACAGATTTAAAAATAACTTAAATAAAATGCAACATTTTATACTTAAATATCTGAGTCAAACTTAAATAAAATACTGTCAAAACAATTAACTTAAAAGTTTGCATGCAATAAATTACTTAATAAAAATAGTGTTAAAATTTTCCACTGACAAGACTTAAAAGAAATAATTAAATAACAGAGTTTAAAATTCTTAAAAATATTCATAATGACTCAAACGACGGCTGCGGGGGATCACTGTCTGTCCGCTCATACGTCTTCGTCGCCGGTAGGTACTACATCTTCCTCTACGTACTCACCTGCACCATATAAGTGTAGTGAGCCTAGAGGCCCAACATGCTAACATAACAAGGATTAAAAATAATTTAAATCACTGAGGTACTAATACATAACATATACATGAATGAGCATGCTTAAAAATCGTGAATCATAACTTAAAATCTTGCTTAAACTTGATCTTAAATATAATCATATAATACATACATAAACATTGTTGAGCATACCGTTTTTCTAACATCGCATGGTTATATCCATAGTGTAACCTTAAACTTAAATGGTTCGACTGATCAGTCTCTTAAAACCAACGTACGCGGCGGTGACGAGTCACCTCTTTCTGGTAGTAAACTACTCTTAAATTGACAGTAAACTGCCCTTAACATATGGGAACTTGCCCCCCCCCCGCCTCTTAAATTGTCACACTACTTCAACTTCCAACATAAAATTATTTTCCTGCTCAACCTTAAACATTAAATCATGCCATAAAAATTATTTCATGAATGCATGTACTTAAATAAAAATGTGTGTCCATATATATTTAATTTAATTTTTATACTAACATATAAATACTAAAATAACTTTCATGCATAAAATAATTAAATATATAATTAGGACACATGCAATTTCTCATGGTTTGTACTGAACTGCTGGCCCTAACACTCAAACCCATTTTCTTACATTCTGGCCCATTAACACTAAAACTGGCCCATTAACACTGAGACTGGCCCATTAACATACTTAAACTCATTATCACATTTCTAAGCCCAATAAATCAATTAAAGCCCATTAGCACATACTTGGCCCAATAACAACTTAATCTAGCCCAATGGGCCCAAAAGCCCAAAGACTGGCCCAATAAATTTCATGGGCTCCCAAGCCCATAAAAATTATCGGGCTAACTTAATTTAACTTAATTAAGCCCAATAACAATTAAATTCAACTTAAATAATTAAATGAAACCCAATTAAATTTTTGGATTTAATTAGGCCCATTTAACACTTAATTAAACTTAAAACAAAAAAATAAAAATACCCGAGCCTGACTCACTTAACCCAGACCCGGACCCAACTAACATAACCCATGACTTTCCAGACCCGACCCAGACCCAACACCCCGACCCGGATCCACCCTAAACACTAACCCGATCCCCCCTTTACCCGTTTTTCCCTCGGCCGTGAGCAGCAGGCCTTCATGGCCTACTGCCGGCCAGCTTCGGCCACCCCTGGCTGGAGCGCCGCAGCCCAGACGTAGCCCACATCTGGGCAGTCCTAACCCACCATGGCTCAGCCCGAGCCATGGTCCCTACCTCAAACCCAAAGCCTCCTTCCACTGAACCCTAAACTTCACCCTCCTTGGACCAAAACTGAACCAGCTTGCCTCAGCCCCTTTCCAGCCCCAAACCGGCCGAACCACACCAGCCTAGGGACCCTAAGGAACCCCCCCCCCCATGTGCCCCTTGACCAGCAGCCGTGCACACACCATAGCAAAAACGTGAGTATGAACATGCAAATGAAGCAAACCCATAAGTCATTCATGTTCTACTATGAAACCTTAACCATTTTCGAACATAACACCAAAATCTCAATGAAAAATCTGACATGAACAAAAATAAATAGCTTATATGGTGTTAAAGGAAGGAATTAATCATTCCTTTATAATTGTTTGAAATAGGTTGATGCGTATAAGGGCTCCGGGACGACGAACGGACCAAAATCCACCAAACTTGAGCTTGATCGGCTATGGGGTTGATGTTTTCTGTCAAAAACGATGATGGAGGCTGATGAAGAAGGGTGGGAGGCGGCTAGGAATGTGTTTGATCGGTATAGGGATTGATTTTAGGTTTTAATTTGAGTAGATAATGGTTTAAATAATTAATAATAATCAACATAAAGATAATATACCAACAAAACTTTATTAAAACTCCTAATAATAATAATAATCTGATACTAAAACTCAAATCCCGAAATATTAAAATAGGTAATTTTTAAATATTAATAAAAATCGTTAAAATGACTTATTTTGGCTAAAAATCATCCCTTAAATAAATATATAACTAAATACTAAAATTTTCTTGACAAAATACCTTAAAATATTATTTTAAGGCTCATAAAATTCATAAAATATTTTTGGCTAAGAATTTTGGTATCTCGTCCGTCCACGGTCCCGTCTACGCGATCAAAACCAATAATTCCTTAAAAATCTAAAAATTCTAAAATAGCGGTTTAAATGCTAAAATAAATTAAATAATGCATATAATTCACATAATAACACATAAATGTCATTTAACCCAAATATAAACTTTAAATAATTATTTTCCTTAATTATGCATGCAAATTTACGTATTAAAATTTTCGGGTGTTACAATTCTCTCCCCCCCCCCCCCCCTAAATTGAATTTCGTCCTCGAAATTAAAGTACTTACCCAAACAACTCCGGGTAGCGAGTCCTCATGTCTGCCTCGGTCTCCCAAGTAGCTTCCTCCTCTGAGTGATTCAGCCACTGGACTCTGACCATCGGTATGACCCGCGTCCTCAATCTGCGCTCCTCCCTAGCCAAGATCCGTATAGGCCTCTCCTCAAATGCTAACTCCGGTGTCAACTGAAGAGGCTCAAATCCAACACATGTGACGGGTTCGAGATGTATCTCTGAAGCATGGATACATGGAATACATTGTGCACTGCCGCTAGCCCTGGTGGTAGAGCTATACGGTAGGCCAACGTGCCCACTCTCTCCAAGATCTCGAATGGCCCTATATATCTAGGATTCAACTTGCCTCTACGTCCGAATCTCATCACCCCTTTCATAGGTGATACTTTCAGAAACACATGATCACCCACTGCAAACTCTAGATCTCGTCGTCGGGTATCAGCATAACTCTTCTACCGACTCTGAGCTATCCTCATACGATCCCGTATCTGAATCACAATATTGGCAGTCTGCTGTACAATCTCGGGACCAAGAAAAATCCTCTCGCCAACCTCATCCCAATGCACTGGCGATCTACATCTCCTCCCGTAGAGAGCTACCTAAGGAGCCATACCTATAGACGACTAAAAGTTGTTGTTATAGGTAAACTCCACTAATGGCAGTCTAGTCTCCCAAGAGCCCTGAAAATCAATGACACAAGCTCTCAGTATATTCTCAAGAATCTGGATCACCCTCTCCGACTGACCATCTGTCTGGGGATGGAACGCTGTACTGAATAATAGCCGAGTCCCCAAAGCTGTGTGCAAACTCTTCCAGAATGCAGACGTAAATCTCGGATCTCTGTCCGATACTATCGTCACTGGTATGCCATGCAGTCTAACAATCTCCTTGATGTAAAGCTCTGCATACTGCGTCAATGAGTAAGTAGTCCTCACCGGCAAGAAATGAGCTGACTTGGTGAGTCTATCCACGATCACCCAAATAGTTGTGCAACCTCTGGCACTCCTCGGTAAACCAACTACAAAGTCCATCGTAATGTTCTCTCATTTCCATTCCGGAATAGGAAAAGGTCTAAGAAGTCCTGCTGGATGCTGATGCTCTGTCTTGACCTGCTGACAAGTCAAGCACTCTGACACAACTCTCCCAATGTCTCTCTTCATCCTGGGCCCCCAATACAATAGCTGTAAATCTCGGTACATCTTCGTACTTCCGGGGTGAATGGAGTACGGAGATGTGTGAGCCTCTGCTAATATCTCATCTCTCAACTGATCGACGTTCGGTACCCACATCCTACCACGGTACTGAACAATGCCATCCACAACTGTATAAAGAAGACCACCCTTGGCTTCATCTCTCTGCCTCCAACGCTGTAACTCCTCATCAGTAGGTTGTCCATCTCTGATCCGATCTCGTAGAATCGGCTGCACCGTCAACACTGACAAGCTCGGTGCATGACCACTCGAGTAAAACTCCAATTCAAACCTCTGAATCTCGCTCTGCAGTGGTAACTGCATTGTCAAACACGATGCTATTGACGACTTCTGACTCAAAGCATCGGCCACTACATTAGCTTTACCTGGATGGTAGCTAATTTCACAGTCGTAATCCTTCACCAACTCCAACCATCTCCGTTGCCTCATGTTCAACTCCTTTTGAGTGAAGAAGTACTTGAGGCTCTTATGATCAGTGAAAATCTTGCACTTCTCGCCATACAGATAGTGTCTCCAGATTTTCAAAGCAAAGACCACTGCTGCTAACTCCAAGTCATGTGTCGGGTAGTTCTGCTCATGAATCTTCAACTGCCTCGACGCATAAACAATAACCTTACCACACTGCATAAGTACTGCGCCTAACCCTATCTTAGACGCGTCGGTGTATACCACTAACTCCTCGTGTGGTACTGTCATCGCTAAAACCGATGCGGTAGTGAGTGCTTCCTTCAGCTGATCAAAGCTCCTCTGACAGTCTGAACTCTAAATAAACTTCGCATTCTTCTTGGTTAAGGAAGTCAAGGGCACTGCAATAGAGGAAAAACCCTTGATGAACTTCCTATAATATCCTGCCAAACCCAAGAAACTACGAATCTCCAAAGCATTCCTCGGAATACTCCATTTCTGCACTGCCTCAACCTTCGCCTGATCCACTGCAATCCCATCTCTCGAAATAATGTGGCTGTAGTGACCCGTATCCATGATTAACAATTTATGAGTAATTAATCATGTAATCATGTTTTGGTTAAGTAAAACATGATTAAGGAAATTCTAGGAGGACTAACGGAGCCCAAAAATGGATCCAGGACACTCGAAATTGGTTTAGAGGGTTCCAAGACTCGAGTGGGATCGGAAGCAACGATCTAGGATCGGAGCGTCCGATCGACGATCGGAACGTCCGATCAAGAACGGAGCTTCCGATGGCTGTCGGTGACAGGTGTGTGGTTGCATGTGGACCGAATTGACACGTGGCGAACGTAGCATCCGATCGGGGAACGGAGCTTCCGATCTGCCGAAACGGAACGTCCGATCGAGGAACGGAGCTTCCGATCAACGTCTATAAATATAGGGTCCGAGCTCCTCATTTCTTGCCAATTCCGAATTCCTCTCCTTCGCCCTTGTAGCTCTATTTTGGGCTTTGGGTACTCTTATTTTAGAGTTGGAGTAGGAAATATATTTTAGTATAGTCAGACAGTGTCTGACATAGTAGCGGGGCAGTGCTCGTGTAGCGGGGCAGTGCTCGAAGCTGTGGAGCTGCAGCAAGGGTGTGCCCTAGTTGCGGGATAGTCGCCATCAGTGGGCTGACGACGGACGCAGGTATAGCTATGGTCTCCTTAAATTATTTAGGAGTATGCAATAGCTTAGTTAAGGCTTTTAGAGCTTAATGAATGATGCATGGATATTTTCATTGTAGAGTTGTTGATAGGTTTGGAACCTAGAGTGGGACTGCTAGGATTTGCCTGTAGTGAGATACGTAAGTACTGACTGAGATGGCCAGCATGATATATATTATATGTGTTGCATGAGTATGTGCTATGTGATTACCATGTTTTACGGCATTAGCACATGCATATGTTTTTACGGACACTGCATCGAGTACGATGTGATTTATTACAGTTTCCATCAGTCGATGCGATTCTTCCTGAGGATTCGTGTCTTGGGAATATACGAGTACCACGCGGAGTCGCTCTCTAGCCCGGTACTGTGTATTCCACGCGCCCAGAGAAAGTGATTTAACCCTGATTTTAAAGTCATTTATGTGTTGCATATATTATATATATCATTGCTTTCGTATTGAGCTTAGAGCTCACGTCCAGTTTTTCTGTATGTCTGGACACCCCATTCGACATGGCAGTTATAGGTGCATGGTTGGGCACCAGGAGCTTGGAGTAGCCAGTGACCAGTGAAGACAGCAGGATTTAGCTGTAGGTTTTGCCTTTAGGGTTATTTATTTCGATTGGGTTGTATAATCGAATTTATTTATCCGTATGTATTCTGCCGGTCTGTTTTAATTTAAGTCTTCCGCAGCGATTTATTTAATGCATGTTTAATTATGCTCCTAAACTCTGATTAGGTAGTGGATCCGGGCTGGGTCGCTACATTTATTGGTATCAGAGCATATACATGCAAGAGACTTGGGATATAGTACTAAGACTTTGGGTTATCCTTATAGGATTGATGAGACCTTGGAAGAGGTGATGATGCGGCAATTAGTTTTCCCAGAGACTATCATCATCGGCAGGATTTTAAAGATTTGGCTTATGGGATTCCAGCAAGTGCGAACAGGAGTGATGGATCGTGTCCGAGTTTTCAAGACTTCTACTCATATGGGTCCTAGCTTTGGATCAAGTATCGGATGCCAGAGGAAGTGGTATAGGATTGGTGGGGACTTACTTGGTGCTTGCATCTGTATAGTCATTACCATGATGACACTACTCTGAAGATTCTCCATTCGTAGTTGGAGAGATTGTCATATAGACCTTCACCAAGAAATGCCTCGAGTGCCTAAAGCATGATAGGTTTCAAGCGTGAGGTCTTTAACCTCATACAGAACATGGTTTTGCCGGTATGCTTGTATCGATGCGTTCGATAGGCACACGGGAAACTTCATGTTCAAAAGCATGATTTAGTTGCAAGAAGAAAGCTGACGGTATATCGCGAGCAGGAGGGGTCGATTGACATGCACTGACGCAGAGCATAGCTGGTTAGCTATCACATGCCATTTCTCCGGAGTTCTTTGCGGGAGGACATGTAGAGAGACTTGGTCGTGAGTATGCTTGTATTGATGCATGTGTCGATTAGAAGCTTCATGCTCAAGAAACGAAGACTAGTACGATGATTTAAAATACTGTATCGTTGTAGTTGTAAATAGTATTTCAGTTGTAATGAATCATCATACTATGGTTGTATCATTTCAAGTTCGATTGTACATTTCATTGTATTTTGAATACTGTATGTATTACATGGAATTGTAATTGAGAAATTGTACATAAATGGAAGCAATGATACATGTTTTATTTATCCAGCAATTCGTGGATGATTGCAAGTGATTTTACTAGGATTGACATTGTTTTAGTTGATTAGTGTTCAACTATTGCAGCTCATGGGATTTGAGTGGGCCGACTGTGACGGTTTGACTTGTGGTTAGTCTAAGTATTTTCCTAGGATTGACCTAGTTAGTCAGTGGACTAAAATAGTGCCAGCGATGGGTGGACTCATCTAGAGGCATGGGAATATTGTTCGTTTTCGGACATTGGGCTTTGTTCTAGGTTGTTTCCTTAGAACAGTGTACTGTTTGACCTTTGTTAGGTTGAGACTTGTGATGATGGGATTTCATCAGGATGACAGGTCGAGTATATACCAAGAGTTGTGGACTATGATCATGACTAGACGTGATGGGGAGCGACCCTATGCCAGTGTTACTCTGGGAGTCTTTGCACTTCAGAGGATTACCTGGGAGCCTTTTGTGCTTCAGGAGACGGCGGTGGGAAGGCTACTCAGTCTAGGGATTTGGTGACAGTCACGACAGGGTATGACCTTGGATTAGATATCAGGTTTGATATTGATGGTTCGATATCGTCTGGTGTGTTAGAGATATCAGTAATAGTGTTCTGCTATAGGAACCAGTCATGGAGGGATTTCCTTGACGAGTGTGTGCTATGAGCAGATAAGTTTGACCTTTGGATTACTTCTAGACGTGTGGATCTAGTAGGTGGATGGAATTCTACCAGAAATGACATGTGGTTGTCATCAGAGTTGTGGATAAAGTTTTCTTGTGATAGGAATTATTCAGGATCCAGGATGGGATGTAGTTTCAAGACTTCGACTCGAATACGAGGACTACTTCATGATGATTGATTTCATCAAGTGTTGGATCATATGATAAGTATTGTACAAGGATTATTGAGATCTGAGGGAAGCATGGCCTATACCCGTGAAGCCTTGGTGATTGTCCAGGTGGGATATCGTGGTAAGCTACCCTAAGTCTTGAATTGTCGTACAGTCTTAGCAAGGAATATGATCAGGAGTGCATTCGAAGATTGTGGAAATCTTTGGTATTCGTTAGTTATGCTTCTTGAACTTAGTTTGTCTTGATGTTCATCTCGAGTGAACAAGACAACAAGTAGTAGTGCTGAGACGGCGCAGGATTTGTGCTAATGACTACTAGTGGATATTGATTAACTCTGTCAGGGTTAGATTGGTTAAGTCAGTGTACGAGGCAGCTGTCAGTAGTAAGACACGAGGATGTGTCATTAGATTACTAATAGCTATGGTTCGGTTACCAAGCGTGAGTTTGTTGAAACCAGAGAGTTTTGAGTAATCCACTGTTTGGAATAGTAGACTTGGGACAGTCGAGTCAAGAGTAATTGATCGAGCCACTTAGGTGTTGACGATCAGTGGTTATCTGATTTGATAAGTGTGAGTATCAATCAGTAAATCGACGAGGTCGATTAGTAAGTCCAAACGGTGATGATTTGGATGTAGCAATCGAGAAATACTTGGGATAGTATTTTGTCGTTCAAATGCTTAAGAGATGAGTACTTGGTATAGTCTCGGAGCAGGTGGTGCTTTGAAATCTCTAGGTTTTCGGAGATGAATTCACCAAAAAGTTTCAATTGACTTGAAGGGTCAAGTTAAGGGTTAACTTGACAGGAGACACAAGTGAAGGAATTGGTAACTTCCAGGATAGTGCTTTTGTGATGATGTCTTAAGTGTACCATTGGAGTTTGGGATCCAACGAGGATTGGATACTCATATGGACATCAGTTGTATGATCGCGAGGTGTGACATTAGCTGGGGTCTATTTTCGAGATCCAGCAAGGGGTGTCACTAAATTTTAGCATGTGGTGCGTGAGATCATGGAAATGATCGAAGCAGTCGTTGATCGGATTAGTGGTCAACAAGATTGTTGTGGGAATTGAAGACTTCGCAAGACAGCGATGCAGCAACTTTGTTCTTTCCAGTCAGTAAATCACATCCGTGCTAACTGTTTGTCAGAGATTTTACGTTCCATCTATGACGACAGTCAGAAGCGTTGTGTGACCAGCTATTAGAGGACAAGTGTTTCCCAGGATCGGCTAGGGAATCGACGAATTAGTCTTTTCATTGCTGTGGCTGATGAGCTCAGCAAGGGAAGCTATTTGACTATTGAGAATCCGTTGGGATTTAGTCCCAGGGTCAGTGTGTTTAATCTTGGGAGGTTGGTATGCGATGATGGCTTCATCAGAGACTCCAAGTTGAGTTATACCAGACGCTTGCAACTGTTGAGTTTCGAGACGGTATAGGAAGCGTTTCCATATGTCTGTGTACTGTGGAATGTCCCAGTCGAGCATATTGGTGGGAGCTTGCCTTAGTCTTGATTTGTATACAGTGATTGCGAGTAAGTATAACTATCGGGAGAATGTCTATTGATTGGGAATTCTTGGGTGAATAACCTATGGCTGAGTTATACTAAGAAACATGAACTGTGATTTGTACTAGACTGGATGGCCTGAGTTCCCAGTGTTGCCCTTGGGAAGCTGTTTTGCTTCGGTGAGGCATGGGAAGGATAATCAGTCTATGAAATCATGTTAAGCAGTTATATTGCAGTATGACCCTGTGTCAATTAGATTCTCTTGAAGAGAATTAGAGATTGTTGTGTCAGCACAGTGTTGGGATTAGTGTTTCCTAACTAGAGGTGTTGGGCATTGAGAACTTTTGGGGACCAGTGGATGGTTAGAATTGTTTAGTGATTCGACGAATATCGTAAGCCAGTCAGGTTATGACGTGGTCTTAGTCAGTTTTAGATTTTACTTGGGATGATAATCTTGATCAAGTGGATTGTTGTATTCTTCGTGATCAGTAAGATCGTGATTGTGACGAAGGACATATCAGTGCTGTGGTATGTTAGTGTCAAACGAGGTTAATTGTCATCAAGTAATGCAATGGTTTCCAGCTCGGAGAATGCTATTGTGATTTAGCATTTATGCAGCTTGCATATAATTCGACAAGAGTCTGAGTATGTCGGAAGCTATTTCGACTAGACACTCGGGCAAGTGTTTGTATTTACGTTCTCGAGGTTTTACCTTAGATTTCGAGGACGAAATCCTTAATCATGTTTTACTTAACCCAAACATGATTACATGATTAATTACTCATTAATCGTTAAAAGATTTCGAGGACGAAATATTTTAAGGGGGGGAGAATGTAGTGACCCGTATCCGTGATTAACGATTAATGAGTAATTAATCATGTAATCATGTTTGGGTTAAGTAAAACATGATTAAGGAAATTCTAGGAGGATTAACGGAGCCCAAAAATGGATCCAGGACACTCGAAATTGGTTTAGAGGGTTCCAAGATTCGAGTGGGATCGGAAGCAACGATCTAGGATCGGAGCGTCCGATCGACGATTGGAACGTCCGATCAAGAACAGAGCTTCCGATGGCTATCGATGACAGGTGTGTGGTTGCATGTGGACCGAATTGACATGTGGCGAACGGAGCATCCGATCGGGGAACGGAGCTTCCGATCTGCCGGAACGGAACATTCGATCGAGGAACGGAGCTTCCGATCGACGTCTATAAATATAGGGTCCGAGCTCCTCATTTCTTGCCAATTCCGAATTCCTCTCCTTCGCCCTAGTAGCTCTATTTTGGGCTTTGGGTACTCTTATTTTAGAGTTGGAGTAGGAAATATATTTTAGTATAGTCAGACAGTGTCTGACATAGTAGCGGGGCAGTGCTCGTGTAGCAGAGCAGTGCTCGAAGCTGTGGAGCTGCAGCAAGGGTGTGCCCTAGTTGCGGGATAGTCGCCATCAGTGGGCTGACGACGGACGCATGTATAGCTATGGTCTCCTTAAATTATTTAGGAGTATGCAATAGCTTAGTTAAGGCTTTCAGAGCTTAATGAATGATGCATGGATATTTGCATTGTAGAGTTGTTGATAGGCTTGAAACCTAGAGTGGGACTGCTAGGATTTTCCTGTAGTGAGGTACGTAAGTACTGACTGAGATGGCCAGCATGATATATATTATATGTGTTGCATGAGTATGTGCTATGTGATTACCATGTTTTACGGATTTAGCACATGCATATGTTTTTACGGACACTGCATCGAGTACGATGTGAGTTATGACAGTTTCCATCAGTCGAGGCGATTCTTCCTGAGGATTCGTGTCTTGAGAATATACGAGTACCACGCGGAGTCGCTCTCTAGCCCGGTACTGTGTATTCCAGGCGCCCAGAGAAAGTGATTTAACCCTGATTTTAAAGTCATTTATGTTTTGCATATATTATATATATCATTTTTTTCGTATTGAGCTTAGAGCTCACGTCCAGTGTTTCTGTATGTCTGGACACCCCATTCGACGGGGCAGTTATAGGTGCATGGTTGGGCACCAGGAGCTTGGAGTAGCCAGTGACCAGTGAAGACAGCAGGATTTAGCTATAGGTTTTGCCTTTAGGGTTATTTATTTCGATTGGGTTGTATAATCGAATTTATTTATGCGGTTGTATTCTGCCGGTCTGTTTTAATTTAAGTCTTCCGCAGCGATTTATTTAATGCATGTTTAATTATGCTCCTAAACTCTGATTAGGTAGTGGATCCGGGCTGGGTCGCTACAGTGGCCAAGAAATGCCACTTGCTCAAGCCAAACTCGCACTTGCTGAAATTGGCATACAAACGCTGCTCCCTTAAAGTATGCAAGGCTGTCTGTAGATGCTGCCTATGCTCCTCAATTCTCCTAGAGTAGATCAAGATATCATCAATGAAGACTATGATGAACTAATCAAGATACGACTGAAATACCCGGTTCATGAGATCCATGAAAACCGCTGGAGCATTGGTCAACCCAAATGGCATTACTAAGAACTCGTAATGCCCATAACGTGTTCGGAAAGCAGTTTTGGACACATCTGCATCCCTAACTCGCAGCTGATGATAACCAGATCGCAGGTCGATCTTGGAGAACACCAAAGCTCCCTGCAACTGATCAAATAAGTCCTCTATCCTCGGCAGTGGGTACTTATTCTTCACTGTGACCCTGTTGAGATCTCGATAATCGATGCAAAGTCTCATACTACCATCCTTCTTCTTCACAAATAACACTGGAGCTCCCCATGGAGAAAAGCTAGGACGAACAAAGCCTTTCTCTAATAACTCCTGAATCTGCTCCTTCAACTCTTTCATCTCGGTAGGAGCAAGTCGGTACGGTGCCTTTGAGATAGGCACGGTGTCTGGCACTAAGTCGATACTGAACTCCACATCTCTCACTGGTGGAATTCCTGCAACATCCTTCGGAAAGACGTCCGGAAAATCACGAACCACTTCTATCTCTGATAATGATCTGCTAGATGGTTCTGAGGCTGTGACAATACTCGCTAGAAAACCTCTGCAACCCCGTCTCAACAGCTTCCTCGCCTGAATATAAGATATCACCTGAGGAATATCACTGCTCTGAGATGCATGGAAAGTAAACGGTTCGCCTTCCGACGGTTTCACTGACACTGTCCTCCGACGAAAATCAATTGAAGCTCCATTGACTGTCAACCAGTCCGTACCCAATATCAAATCAAATCCGCTCAATGGCAAAACCACTACATCTGCGCGAATGGAGTGCCCCTGCAGCTCCAACTCCATCTCTCGGATGACACTAGAGGTAGTAATAATCTGTCCTGACGGCATAGTGACATCATAACCATTGTCGACAATCTCAGGGGTAATGCCTATCCGTCTGATAAACTCCAGGGAGATAAACGAATGCGTAGCCCCTGAATCTAGCAACGCAAACGTGGAGTTGCCTCCAACTTGAATTCTCCCTGCACGCAGAAGAATCCCAACAATTTCATACCACTACTAAACTCTCCCCCAAAGATGAGTCACTAATAACCCTTAATTCTAATCACAAGTAAAACATGCTTCTTATTCTAACATGCAGATAGGTAACCCAAATAACAAATTATTCCACAACAAAAATCGAAAAAAAATATTACCCAAAAGAAGAAATCATAAAATTATAGGGGTAAGATATACCGGTGATCAAGGAGGTATCTGGGTCTGCCTCCTCAGCCTGTATCACGAACACTCTCCCTGTAGTGTTCTTCTTCCTCGGGCAATTGGCCATCTGGTGCCCTGGCTCTTTACAATGAAAACAGATGCCTGCTCCTAGAAGACATGGTCCCGGATGCATCTTCTGGTACTTCGGGCAAGTAGGATGTCCTCCAGTATTAGGGGCCCCGCCCCTAGGCTGCTGCCTCTGCTGCTGTGGCTTCTGCTGGTTCGGGCCCTTAGACGGCCAAGTAAACTGCATCTTCGCAGGAGGCTGCAAAGATAGTCGCTGATACCCAGACTGAAACTGCCTCTTACTCTGCTGCTCCATCTGGATCTCTCTCCTACCCTCCTCAGAACGCAAGGCTCTACTGACTGCAGCCTCATAAGTAGGGACGTCCGCCATGCGAACGTCATGCTTGATTTCTGCCCTGAGCCCCTCAATAAACTGTCTCATCTTCTCAGGTGCACTGTCAGCAATCAATGGCACCAGGTGACAGCCCCTCTTGAACTGTCGGATGTACTCCACAACGGTCTTGTCCCCCTGTCGGAGACTCATGAACTCTCGGATCATGCGGCTGCACACGTCCTCAGTGAAATACTTGGAGTAAAACATCCTCCAGAAGTCTGCCCAAAGCATAGTAGTCAGATTCACTCCTCGTGATGCACTCTCCCATCATAAGTTTGCATCACCCTTCAGCATGTACACTGCGCCCCTCACCTTGTCCGCATCAGTCAACCCCATATAAGCAAAGATAATCTCCAAAGAACGGATCCACCCCTCAGCAACGAGTGGATCTGTGGCACCTGTGAACTCCTTCGGTCCCTTTTTCTGGAACCTCTCAGCCACGTCCTCATCATGGGGAAGTCTCGGACGCGCCGCTTACTGCTCCAACAGAGCAGTAATCCCAGCCATCATGTTTGCATTGGCTTGCTCCAATGCTGAAAGAGGGTTCTGCGGTGGTGGGGATCCCTCACACCTGTTAACTGGTCTCGGAGGCATTCTGCACCACCACATATTTCTTTACGTAAATCTTCATGTATAACTAAGTACTTAAAAAAAAAATTCTGCTAACATAAATACTTAAGTCTTAAACATGCTACTACTAAATCATACTAAAATCAATTATAACTTACAGACCGGTAGCGTGGATTTTTGAGCTCGCATAGCAGTGATGACCCCACCAAGAACGCGTATCTGATACCAATTGAAACGACCAAATTTTCTAAAATAACATATGCGGAAAAAAAAAATTTATATACTAAGTGAAATAAATGTACATACATGCCCATACATATATGCACAACAATAAACAGATTTAAAAATAACTTAAATAAAATGCAACATTTTATACTTAAATATCTGAGTCAAACTTAAATAAAATACTGTCAAAACAATTAACTTAAAAGTTTGCATGCAATAAATTACTTAATAAAAATAGTGTTAAAATTTGCCACTAAAAAAGACTTAAAAGAAATAAATAAATAACAGAGTTTAAAATTCTTAAAAATATTCATAATGACTCAAACGACGGCTGCGGGGGATCACTGCCTGTCCGCTCATACGTCCTCGTCGCCGGTAGGTACTGCATCTTCCTCTACGTACTCACCTACACCATATAAGTGTAGTGAGCCTAGAGGCCCAACATGCTAACATAACAAGGATTAAAAATAATTTAAATCACTGAAATACTAATACATAACATATACATGAATGAGCATGCTTAAAAATCGTGAATCATAACTTAAAATCTTGCTTAAACTTGATCTTAAATATAATCATATAATACATACATAAACATTGTTGAGCATACCGTTTTTCTAACATCGCATGGTCATATCCATAGTGTAACCTTAAACTTAAATGGTTCGACTGATCAGTCTCTTAAAACCAACGTACGCGGCGGTGACGAATCACCTCTTGCTGGTAGTAAACTACCCTTAAATTGACAGAAAACTGCCCTTAACATGTGGGGACTTGCCCCCCCCCCTCCCCCCCCTCCCTTAAATTGTCACACTACTTCAACTTCCAACATAAAATTATTTTCCTGCTCAACCTTAAACATTAAATCATGCCATAAAAATTATTTCATGAATGCATGTACTTAAATAAAAATGTGTGTCCATATATATTTAATTTAATTTTTATACTAACATATAAATACTAAAATAACTTTCATGCATAAAATAATTAAATATATAATTAGGACACATGCAATTTCTCATGGTTTGTACTGAACTGCTGGCCCTAACACTCAAGCCCATTTTCTTACATTCTAGCCCATTAACACTGAGACTGGCCCATTAACACTGAGACTGGCTGTAGTGACCCAACCCAGATCCACTATCTAATCAGAGTTATAGTAAAAGCGCACGCAATAAAAGCTTAAAGCATAAAGAGCGGATAATTAAAATACAACAAATCCAATCGGCAGAATACAACCGACGCTATCACAAGTGTATAAGTACTGTTATACAACCAAATCAAAGGTTCAGGGTAAATAAATCCCTACCTCTACAACCTCGCACTCTCCAAGCTCAATCCTGCTGAGAGCCGCCTGGACCGTCCAGCCTCAAACATGCCCCGCCACAAGGTACACAACGAATACCCAAACACAGGGGCGTGAGCTAGAATGCTCAATACGAAGCAATGATATAAATACAAATATGCGCACACAGATGCTTTAAAACTCAAGTGAAAACACTTGCTCATGGCGTCGGGAATACACAGTACCGGCTAGAGAGCTACTCCGCGAGGTACTCGTATATTCCATATCAGGGCTGAGCCAACCCCATCCTGACCCGAATCCAAAACAGGATACAAGCCTCATATGGAAAATGTCATACCTGACTCGAGTCCAAAATGAGATCATCGTTCCCTATGGAGACTGTCAATGACTCGCATCTCTCCGGATGCAGTCACACGTAAAATCATGTATGTGCTAAGGCGGTAAAACATGTTAAAACATGATAAAACATATAGCACATACTCATGCAACATATAAGCAAATATATCATGCCGGCTATCTCGGTCAGTACTTACGTACCTCTAACACCGCTAGTCAAACCTAGCTCCACTGACCTAGACTCCAAGCCTACTAGTCCAGTCTACTGCTACTACAATGCAAATATCCATGCATCAACAATAAAGCTCTAAAAGCCTTAATTAAGCTATTGCATACTCCTAAATATTTTTAGGATGCCAAATTATACCCTCGTCCGTCGTCAGCCCGCTGGTGTAGAATCGTCTCAAAACCTAGGCACACCTTCGCTACGACGCCGAGATCGCTAGGCAACTTCCGGATTCCCAATAGGATGCCTAGAACTCCGTAGATCTAAGTAAGAAGGTTCGAAACCGGAGGAAAGGAGGGAAATCGGTGCACAGAATGAGGGCTCGGACCCCTTATTTATAGACGGCGATCGGAACGTCCGATCCCTCATCGGAACGTTCGATCGCGATCGGAACTTCCGATCGCCCCTTTGGAGCTTCCGATCGCCCGATATTACATCAGCCATGACGTCACCTTGCTGACGTAACCGATGACGTGTACACTGAGTCCGATCGGAGCTTCCGATCTTGCCGACGGAGCTTCCGATCTCGATCGGAGCCTCCGATCCTGGCACGGAGCTTCCGATCCACTTCGGATCGTCCGATCTCCTCTTCGGACCGTCCGATCCCGCTGAACCAATTCAATTAATTCGAGTGCTCTGAATCCATTTCTGATGTCCGTTATCCCAACAGGTATTTACTTAATCATGTTTTACTTAATCTAAACATGATCACGTGATTAATTACTCATTTAATCACTAATCAAAAATGCGGGTTACTACATTCTCCCCCACTTAAGAAATTTCGTCCTTGAAATTTAAGTCTTAGAGAAAAACATAAATAGTCAACCAAATGTTCTTTATTACAAGCACAAACTCGATTCAAAGAAGTACAAAATCTCAGAATAACTCGGGGTTCTCGGCTAACATCCGACTCTCCAACTCCCAAGTAGCTTCCTCTGTACCTCTTCGTTGCCACTGTATCATCACCAACGGTATGCACTTGTTACAAAGCACCTTGTCCTTCCTGTCGAGAATCCTGAGAGGTTTCTCCACATATGACAAATCGTGGTCTAGTTGCACCTCAGCCGAACGCAAGATGTGGGACTGATCCGCCACGTACTGTCTCAACAAAGACACGTGGAACACACCGTGGATCTCCGAAAGATCGGGTGGCAAGGCCAGACGATAAGCCACATCCCCAACCTTCTCGAGAATCTCGAAAGGACCAATAAATCTAGGTGTCAGCTTACCCTTGCGACCAAACCTCATCACCTTCCGGAAAGGTGACACACGCAAGAAAACATACTCTCCTACCTCAAAATGAAGTGGCCTGCGGTGAGTGTTCGCGTAACTAGCCTGTCGATCCTGGGCTGCCTTAACCCTGCGTCGGATCAATTCTACTGCATCAATAATCTGTTGAATCATCTGAGGACCCTCAACCTGACGCTCGCCAACCTCGTCCCAAACCAAAGGTGTACGACAACGGCGTCCATAAAGAGCCTCAAATGGTGCCATGCCAATGCTGCGATGAAAACTATTGTTGTAGGCGAACTCCACCAAGGGTAAATGATCATGCCACGCTGGACCAAAATCCATCACCGCCGCGCGAAGCATATCCTCTAAAGTGCGAATAGTACGCTCCGACTATCCGTCCATCTCTGGATGATAAGCCGTACTCAAGCTCAAAGTAGTACCAAGGGCTCGCTGGAAACTACCCCAAAATCTCGAGGTGAATCTCGGATCTCTATCGCTGACAATGCTCAATGGAATCCCATGCAATCGCACAATCTCTCGCACATACAATTGCGCCATCCTATCAAAGGTGTAATCGCGGTTATAGGGAAGAAAATGCGCTGTCTTCGACAACCGATCCACGACAACCCAAATAGCATCACAATTTCTGGAAGACATAGGCAAGTGGGTGACAAAGTCTATCGTCACATGCTCCCACTTCCATTTACGAATCTATAAGCTGTGAAGTAACCCTCCGGGTCGTCTAAATTCTGCCTTGACTTGTTGACACACAAGGCATCGGGATACGAACTGATAAACGCTGTGCTTCATCCCTTTCCATCAAAATCAAGTGCGAAGATCCTTATACATCTTCATGTTGCCTGGATGTACCAAAAATCGACTGCGGTGAGCTTGCGATAAGATCTCATCCCTCAAATTAGAATCCTCGGGTACCACAACTCGACTAGAAAGACACAACAGACCGTCTCCTTGCAGATGAAAACCAGAAGTATTATCACCCTCAGCCAGGCGGGCCAACTTCTGAGTCTTCAGATCAAAATTTTGAGCTTCCCGGATTCGTCTGTATAGCGCTGGCTCTGCAAGCACAGAAGAAACACGAATCCCTTGCTGTTCTTTCTTATGACGGAATGTGAATCCCAAAGAACAACACTCCTCCACTGCCTTCAAAACCGAACTGGTACGAAGGGAACTCACATAAACCTTGCGACTAAGCGCATCAGCAACGGGGTTAGAAGAACCTGGATGGTACTTGATCTCACAATCGTAATCCTTCAACAGATCCATCCAACGACGCTGCCGCATGTTCAACTCAGCCTGAGTGAACAGATACTTCAAACTCTTATGATCGGTGAAGATCTCAAATCGTTCTCCGTACAAATAGTGACGCCATATCTTAAGAGCAAAGACAATGGCTGCAAGCTCTAAATCGTGTACGGGATAGTTCTCCTCGTGAGTCTTCAGCTGTCTGGAGGCATAAGCGATCACGTGGCCATTCTGAGTCAACACACACCCCAAACCCTGGAGAGAAGCATCAGTGAAGACTGCAAAACCACCTGATCCAGACGGTAAAGCAAGAACTGGAGCTGTCGTCAGACGACGTCTCAACTCACAAAAACTGTCTTCACAAGCATCAGACCAAACGAAAGAAACGTCTTTCTTCGTCAACTGAGTCAATGGCTTAGCTATCTGAGAGAAATTCTCCACAAAACGACGATAGTATCCTGCTAAACCAAGGAAACTACGAATCTCAGAAGCTGTAGTCGGACGTGACCAATTCAAAATAGCCTCTGTCTTGCTAGGATCCACAGATACGCCCTCCTGAGAAATGACATGACCAAGGAACACTACTCGGTCAATCCAGAAGTCACACTTACTCAACTTCGCGTACAACTGTCTCTCCCTCAAGACCTGCAGTACAGTACAGAGATGGTAGGCATGCTCATTCATGCTGCAAGAGTACACCAAAATGTCATCAATGAACACCACCACGAACTTATCCAGAAAGTCGCGGAAAACTCTATTCATCAGATCCATAAAAACAGCTGGAGCATTCGTCAAACCAAACGGCATCACTAGAAACTCATAGTGTCCATACCGCGTATGAAATGCTGTCTTAGGAACATCCTCCTGTCGAACTCGCAACTGATGATACCCAGACCGAAGATCAATCTTTGAATAGATAGAAGTACCCTGTAACTGATCAAAGAGATCATCTATCCGCGGAAGAGGATACTTATTCTTCACTGTCACCTGATTCAATTGGCGGTAGTCGATACACAACCGCATCGAACCATCCTTCTTCTTGACAAACAGTACTGAGGCTCCCCATGATGAAACACTAGGTCGAATATAACCCTTATCAAGAAGATCTTGCAATTTCTTCTGCAGCTCTTTCATTTCTGACGGTGCCAATCGGTAAGGAGTTCTGGAAATCGGTGTAGTTCCTGGCACTAACTCAATGCCAAACTCAATCTCCCTTACTGGTGGCAATCCTGGAATCTCCTCCGGAAACACATCTGGAAAGTCACGAACCACTGGTATCTCTTGGATATCTGGCTCTCTTAAGGATGCGTCAATGGCGTAGATAAGGTAGCCTTCCCCGCCAGACTCTAATGCACGCCGGGCCTTCAAAGCTGAAACCACTGGCATCGGGGGTCGCGCTCCCTCACCATAGAAATACCATGACTCGTCATCCTCTGGACGAAAATGAAAAAACCTCTAATAGCAATCCACTATCGCTCGGTAGGTAGTCAATAGATCTATCCCAATGATGCAATCGAAATCCTCCATCGCTAGAATCATTAGGTTAGCACTAAGCTGATATCCCTCGAAATCCAAAACACAACCCACAACTAGACGCTTGGCTAAAACCTCGCTACCCATAGGAGTAGAAACCACTAATAACACGTCTAGAGGAATAAATGGCAACTTATACTTCTTATCAAAACGTGCTGAGACAAAAGAATGTGATGCACCGGTATCAATTAAAACATATGCTGGAAAACCACATAAACTACAGATACCTGCAATCATCCGATCGCTATCAGCCTCCGCCTGCTCCTGGTTAAGCGCAAAGACCTGACCCTGGGTATGTGGTCTCAACGAAGAATGGCCCCGAGAAGGAGTCTGAGTAGGCTGTCTCTGAGACTGCTGCAGCAGCTGGCGCTGCTACGAATACTGCTGCTGGAAAGGTGGCTGCTGGTACTGAGGTGGCTGAACCGATGCCTGAGAACCTCCGGAACCACTCGTTGTTTCAACCAGCATAGGACAATCTCTCTTCATGTGACCCTCCTGGCCACACTGGAAACATGCAGTGGCCGATCGACCACACTGCCCTGGCGGATGTCTGCGTCGGCACTGAATACACCGGTTCGGTCTCTGTCCACCAAAACGATGCACTCCACCAGATCCAGAGGAAGAAGAAGAAGTACCTCCTGGCTTCTTGAAGGACTGTCCTCTCGGACCCAAAGGATTAGAGCTCGCTGGCCTGGAAGAAGAAGAATAAAGTCCCCTGTTCTTCCGAATACTGTCCTCGGCCTGGCGACAACGGTCCACCAAATCCTCGTAAGTCCCATCGCCGCCCACAGCAACCATACGATGAATGTCAGGGTTCAACCCCTGAAGGAAATGATCAAACTTTGCCATAGAACTATCAGCAATATGAGGACAAAAGGGTAGCAGATCAAAGAACTTCTGGCGGTACTCCTCGGTCGTCATCGTCCCCTGTCGCAAACTCAACAACTCACTGGCTTTCGCCTGACGAAGAGCTGGAGGAAAATAAAATCTCTGATAAGCGGTACGGAACTCCACCCAAGTAGCTGCACCTCTAGCTTCTATGAACGGTGCGGAAGTAGATCTCCACCACTTCCTCGCTCTGCCCTCAAGCATAAAGGCAAGAATCTCCATCCTATCCTCAGCCGTGCAACGGAACTCCTGGAAGCACTGCTCCATCCTCTCCATCCAATCCTCCGCCTCTTCAGCTGTCTCACCACCCGTCAAAGGCTTCGGTCTAACTTCTTTGAATCTACGCATGCTCACTCGCCTGCGCTCCTCGGGCTGTCCCCGACGTCTACGATCATCTGGATCGCCCCAACGACCGCCGTCTACGCTATCGTGACTCTCGTCGTAATCTGCCATCTGTTACATAAGAACAGATAATTACTTAATCCTCTTTACGATATTCCCAGTTCAATGCGTGGCTCTGATACCAAAAATGTAGTGACCCAACCCGGATCCACTATCTAATCATAGTTATAGTAAAAGCGCACGCAATAAAAGCTTAAAGTGTAAAGAGCGGATAATTAAAATACAACAAATCCAATCGGCAGAATACAATCGACGCTATCACAAGTGTATAAGTACTGTTATACAACCAAATCGAAGGTTCAGGGTAAATAAATCCCTACCCTCTACAACCTCGCACTCTCCAAGCTCAATCCTGCTGAGAGCCGCCTGGACCGTCCAGCCTCAAACCTGCCCCGCCACAAGGTACACAACGAATACCCAAACACAGGGGCGTGAGCTAGAACGCTCAATACGAAGCAATGATATAAATACAAATATGCGCACACAGATGCTTTAAAACTCAAGTGAAAACACTTGCTCATGGCGCCGGGAATACACAGTACCGGCTAGAGAGCTACTCCGCGGGGTACTCGTATATTCCATATCAGGGCTGAGCCAACCCCATCCTGACCCGAATCCAAAACAGGATACAAGCCTCATATGGAAACTGTCATACCAGACTCGAGTCCAAAATGAGATCATCGTTCCCTATGGAGACTGTCAATGACTCACATCTCTCCGGATGCAGTCACACGTAAAATCATGTATGTGCTAAGGCGGTAAAACATGCTAAAACATGATAAAACATATAGCACATACTCATGCAACATATAAGCAAATATATCATGCCGGCTATCTCGGTCAGTACTTACGTACCTCTAACACCGCTGGTCAAACCTAGCTCCACTGACCTAGACTCCAAGCCTACTAGTCCAGTCTACTGCTACTACAATGCAAATATCCATGCATCAACAATAAAGCTCTAAAAGCCTTAATTAAGCTATTGCATACTCCTAAATATTTTTAGGATGCCAAATTATACATTCGTCCGTCGTCAGCCCGCTGGTGTAGAATCGTCTCAAAACCTAGGCACACCTTCGCTACGACGCCGAGATCGCTAGGCAACTTCCGGATTCCCAATAGGATGCCTAGAACTCCGTAGATCTAAGTAAGAAGGTTCGAAACCAGAGGAAAGGAGGGAAATTGGTGCACAGAATGAGGGCTCGGACCCCTTATTTATAGACGGCGATCGGAACGTCCGATCCCTCATCGGAACGTCCGATCGCGATCGGAACTTCCGATCTCCCGATATTACGTCAGCCATGATGTCACCTTGTTGACGTAACCGATGACGTGTATACTGAGTCCGATCGGAGCTTTCGATCTTGCCGACGGAGCTTCCGATCTCGATCGGAGCCTCCGATCCTGGCACGGAGCTTCCGATCCACTTCGGATCGTCCGATCTCCTCTTCGGACCGTCCGATCCCGCTGAACCAATTCAATTAATTCAAGTGCTCTGAATCCATTTCTGATGTCCGTTATCCCAACAGGTACTTACTTAATCATGTTTTACTTAATCTAAACATGATCACGTGATTAATTACTTATTTAATCACTAATCAGAAATGTGAGTTACTACACTGGCCCATTAACATACTTAAGCCCATTATCACATTTCTAAGCCCAATAAATCAATTAAAGCCCATTATCACATACTTGGCCCAATAACAACTTAATCTGGCCCAATGGGCCCAAAAGCCTAAAGACTGGCCCAATAACTTCCATGGGCTCCCAAGCCCATAAAAATTATCGGGCTAACTTAATTTAAATTAATTAAGCCCAATAACAATTAAATTCAACTTAAATAATTAAATGAAACCCAATTAAATTTTTGGATTTAATTAGGCCCATTTAACACTTAATTAAACTTAAAACAAAAAAATAAAAATACCCGAGCCCGACTCACTTAACCCGAACCCGAACCCAACTAACATAACCCATGACTTTCCAGACCCGACCCGGACCCAACACCCCGACCCGGATCCACCCTAAACACTAACCCGATCCCCCCTTACCCGTTTTCCCCTCGGCCATGAGCAGCAGGCCTTCGTGGCCTACTGCCGGCCAGCTCCGGCCACCCCTGGCCGGAGCGCTGCTGCCCAGATGTAGCCCACGTCTGGGCGGTCCTAACCCACCATGGCTCAGCCCAAGCCATGGTCCCTACCTCAAACCCGAAGCCTCCTTCCACTGAACCCTAAACTGCACCCTCCTTGGACCAAAACTGAACCAGCTTGCCTCAGCCCCTTTCCAGCCCCAAACCGGCCGAACCACACCAGCCTAGGGACCCTAAGGAACCCCCCCCATGCGCCCCCTGACCAGCAGCCGTGCACACACCATAGCAAAAACGTGAGTATGAACATGCAAACGAAGCAAACCCATATATCATTCATGTTCTACTATGAAACCTTAACCATTTTCAAACATAACACCAACATCTCAATGAAAAATCTGACATGAACAAAAATAAATAGCTTATATGGTGTTAAAGGAAGGAATTAATCATGCCTTTATAATTGTTTGAAATAGGTTGATGCGTATAAGGGCTCCAGGACGATGAACGGACCAAAATCCACCAAACTTGAGCTTGATCGGCTATGGGGTTGATGTTTTCTGTCAAAAACGATGATGGAGGCTGATGAAGAAGGGTGGGAGGCGGCTAGGAATGTGTTTGATCGGTATAGTGATTGATTTTAGGTTTTAATTTGAGTAGATAATGGTTTAAATAATTAATAATAATCAACATAAAGATAATATACCAACAAAACTTTATTTAAAACTCCTAATAATAATAATAATCTGATACTAAAACTCAAATCCCGAAATATTAAAATAGGTAATTTTTAAATATTAATAAAAATCGTTAAAATGACTTATTTTGGCTAAAAATCATCCCTTAAATAAATATATAACTAAATACTAAAATTTTCTTGACAAAATACCTTAAAATATTATTTTAAGGCTCATAAAACTCATAAAATATTTTTGGCTAAGAATTTTGGTATCTCGTCCGTCCACGGTCCCGTCTATGCGATCAAAACCAATAATTCCTTAAAAATCTAAAAATTGTAAAATAGCGGGTTAAATGCTAAAATAAATTAAATCATGCATATAATTCACATAATAACACATAAATGTCATTTAACCCAAATATAAACTTTAAATAATTATTTTCCTTAATTATGCATGCAAATTTACGTATTAAAATTTTTGGGTGTTACACTCTTCCTCCATAAACCATGAATATATTCTTAGTCCTTCTCAAGTACTTAAGAATATCTTTCACGGCTTTCCAATGCATTTGACCGGGGTTGGCCTGATATCTGCTCGTGACACTCAGAGCAAAGGCTACATCCGGTCTGGTAGATATCATCCCATACATAATACTACATATGGCTGACGCATATGGTATGTGTGTCATTTTCTCTATCTCTTCGTCAGTCTTGGGATAGATAGACTTGGATAGAGAAACTCCATAACACATAGGTAGATGTCCTCTCTTGGACTCATCCATAGAAAACCTTTTCAATATGGTGTCGATGTAAGTTTCTTGAGTGAGTCCTATCATTCTCTTAGATCTATCTCTATAGATCTGTATCCCTAGAATATAGGATGCCTCACCCAAATCCTTCATCGAGAATCTACCTGATAACCATATCTTTGTTGACTGCAACATCCCTACGTCATTCCCAATGAGTAGGATGTCATCAACATAAAGCACTAAGAACGTCACCGCATCCTTAACTACTTTCTTACACACGCACGGTTCCTTCGGGTTTTTGATGAAACCAAAGTCCTTTATTGTTTCATCAAATTTCTGATTCCAACTTCTTGATGCTTGTTTGAGACCATAAATTGATCTCTGAAGCTTGCATACCTTATGCTCGCTTCCCATGGATGTGAATCCCTCGGGCTGCATCATATAGATTTTTTCCTTAATGTTTCCATTAAGAAATGCAGTCTTCACATCCATTTGCCATATCTCATAGTCATACCATGCTGTTATGGCAATAATAATTCTTATGGACTTGAACATTGCGACTGGTGAAAAGGTTTCATCATTGTCAACTCCTTGTCTTTGAGTATAACCTTTTGCTACCAATCGTGCCTTGTAGGTTAGTACCTTGCCATCAGGCCCAAGTTTTCTCTTGTAGATCCATTTACACCCTATTGGAACAATTCCATCGGGAGGATCTACTAAATACCAAACTTGGTTTGTATGCATCGAGTCTATTTCCGACTGCATAGCATCAAGCCATAAATTAGAATCCGCATCAGAAATTGCTTCCTTGAAGTTTCTTGGATCACATCCAATGTCGGGTTCACTTTGATCCCCTTCAAGAAGAAGACCATATCGAACAGGAGGTCTAGAAGTCCTCTCGGATCTCCTAGATATAGGCGTGTCCGTTGAAGGTTCTTGAGGTGTGTGGTCGTTATTTTGTATCTCGGGTTCTTCTTGAATTTCTTCGAGTTCCATCATCTTGCCTTTCTTATCTAATAAGAACTCCTTCTCCATGAAGGTGGCATTCCTCAAAACAAACACTTTTGTCTCATAAGGATGATAGAAATAATATCCGATTGAATTCTTCGGATATCCTACAAAATAACATAAGGTGGATCAACTATCCAACTTATCTCCCACTGTCTGCTTCACGTAAGCAGGACATCCCCAAATCCTTAAGTACGAATACTTAGGAGCTTTGTCATTCCATAACTCGTATGGAGTTTTATCTACTGCTTTAGTATGGACATTGTTCAACAACAATACCGCCGTTTCAAGCGCATAGCCCCAAAACGAAGGTGGGAGCTCAGTGAAGCTCATCATAGATCAAACCTATCCAACAAAGTTCGATTGCGACGCTCCGAGACACCATTCAGCTGAGGTGTCATGGGAGGAGTCCACTGAGAGAGAATCTCATTCTCTTTTAGATAGCTCAAAAACTCGGTACTTAAGTATTCTTCACCTCGATCCGATCGAAGTGCTTTAATACTTCTACTTTGTTTGTTTTCTACTTCAGCCTTGAATTCTTTGAACTTTTCAAATGATTCAGACTTATATTTTATTAAATATAAATACCCATACCTAGAATAATCATCAGTAAAGGTAATGAAGTAGGTGTGACCAAATTTAGTACTGATACTAAATGGTCCGCAAACATCTGTATGGATCAAATCCAATAGATTTTGACTATGCTCAGGCTTTCCTTTGAAAGGAGATTTAGTCATTTTTCCTTTTAGGCAGGACTCACAAGTAGGTAGAGAGTTAATATCAGACATATCAAACATGCCCTCTCCCACTAGCTTGTTCATCCTCCTTGAGGAAATATGACCTAGCCTAGCATGCCAAAGGTTTGCCGGGTTTTGACTATCATTTTTTCTTTTATTTTTTGTTACCGATTTATCAACATAATTAATTGGAACTTATTTTAATTTTAAGTTATATAGATCGTTTTCAAGTTGTCCATTTCCAATCAAACATTCATTCTTGTAAATATTGCAAATCCCATTTACAAAATTACAAGAAAAACCATATCTATCAAGCATAGAAACAGAAATAATGTTTTTAACTAAATCTGGTATAAATAAAACATCTCTCAAAAATAACTTAAAATTGTTCCGCAAAACTAAATAAACGTCTACCACTGCTTTGGCTTCAACTCTGGAACCATTTTCGAGCCTCAGCTGGGTCTCACCCATCCTAAGCTTACGACTTCTTGTCATCACCTGCAAATCATTGCAAATGTGAGATCCACATCCGGTATCCAATACCCAAGAAGTAGTATTAAGTGAAACATTTATTTCAATGTAAAACATACCCTTTGCAGTTCGCAACTGCTCGAGGTATTCCTTGCAGTTACGTTTCCAATGACCGGGTTTCTTGCAGTGATGGCAAACATCTCCAGATATGTTCACGTTTGAAGATTTTGTCTTGGCCTTCTTTTGTGGTACAATTTTCTTGGGTGGGACAGAACGTTTCTTACCCTTTCCACTTGGCCCCTTCTTGGAGTAAGAAGAGGAGCCAACCAAGAGTACCGGTTTATCCTTCTTTAATGTGGCCTCATAAGACACAAGCATATTGACCATCTCTTCAAGGGTGGCCTCTATCTTGTTCATATTGAAGTTCACCACAAATCCGTCAAACGACGAAGGAAGGGAAAGAAGTAACAAGTCCGCGTTTAGTTCATGCTCCAAAGTCAAATCGAGTGTTACCAATTTTTCAATGAGCCCAATCATCTGTACCCCATGCTCACGGACCGAAGTCCCATCTCGCATGCGGCATGTCATGAGCTCTTTGACGGTGGCATACCTCTCCGACCTTGACTGAGCTCCAAAAAGTTCCTTGAGGTGCATGTGTATGTCAGCAGCATTCACGGCATCCTCAAATCGCCTCTGGAGTTCATCTGACATTGAAGCTTGCATATAGCATTTAGCCTTGACATCATGGTCCCACCATTGATCAAGTTTTGTCAATTCTTCCGGACTTATATTAGCCGGTGCTTCCTTTGGAGGATTCTTTTCTAACACGTAGAAAATTTTCTCCGAGTTTAGAACAATCTTTAATTTTCGGAACCATTCCGTATAGTTTGCGCCAGTCAATTTTTTTTGTTCGAGAATTGAGTATAGTGGATTGCGCGAATTCATTGTAATGAAATACTGAAAAGAAACAGACAACAATCAGTGATTGTTTAATTAATTTACTAAGACATAAAATATGGCGAGATTTAATTTTATGAATTTCACTCCCACTATTTTAACGATTTCACTACCCTCTAGTGAAAACGGGAAACTTGTTTCCTTAGTGGGAACATGGAGTCCAATTGACAAACTATAGTCCCGAATAATATCAGCCAACCATAATTTTCAAAAGGTAGAGCCCAATTGCTTCTAAAGCAACCCCCATTTTTTTACCTCATGTCCAATAAGGGTCCAATAATATGACACCATTTAATGTAACATGTCAAGATGACCCATCAATATTAAGTTGTGATGGACGGTCGCCATGTGGATCCCCAATAATATGAGTCAATCTCATAGGAGTTTCACTCAACTTACAACATGTGTCGATCCAATGTACAACTTTCCGACGAACGGGCCCCCCCAATAATATGAGCCGGACCGTGCCCGCGGGTAGCATCTCATACATTGATCGTTGATGGAAGGTATGAACATTTAAACAATATTTAAATTCCCTTTTGTTTATCTTGATATCAATTTTAAATCATATTTAAAATGAGGAATTTTTAATTTTGAAAATTGTCTCATCATGCAATATTTGTATGCTTGCGGGATTCATACAATTTAGTCTAAATATGCATACAACAATAATATCATATATTATTTAAAGGATGATCGATCCCAATCACTAATCGATCTGTGGTTGCCAATTATGAGTCTAAGTCCAATCCTAGGTGATATGCAAGTATGCAATGCAATCCTATTACATTGAGCTTCCAATTTACATTTTTTTGGTCATTATTGTCTGCTGGGCCCATCTTTGTCTTCAAATCTTTATCTCCCACTAAGTCTAATAAATTTCGATGACAAGTAGGGGATACATATTTAAGGGTGGGAATGGGCCATAAACCAGGCCCACTTTTTATTACAAATGACAATTCAAATTGGGCTATAAACCAAGCCCATTAATAAAACCCAAAAATAATAAAACCAAATGTAAATAATCTAACATACACCTACCAAATTGGTCATGGCAATCGATCATCCTTTTATCCAATAATTAATTCAATAATTAAATAATTGGATAACATGCAATGGCATCATAATTAAAAAGATAAAATCAAATTTTATCTTATCCTTTCATAAGATCATATCTTATCATCAATTGTACCAAAATAATTAATTTTATAAAATCTAATTTAACGGATAAAATTTATAAATTTTTCAAAAATTCAAATTTATCCAAAAATCAATTTTAAAAATTTCGGACTCAAACAATTTGATCCGATGCCTCGTGGACCAATCAAAAATAATTTTCGATCGGACCAAAAACTAAAATTTCAAAAATTTCAAAATTTCAAAAAAATCAAAATTTTTAAATTTCCGGACTGCCCGGGACATTCCCGGGTAGCCCCGCCTCCACGTGGGATAGGGCTGCCCACGTGGAAGTGGGCAGCGACAATCGCTGCCAGATTGCCCTTGTTTCAAATTTAATTTTTTAAAAAAATTTTCGTTTTGTTTCAAAAAACCGAGGCTAAATATTTTGTACAATAGATTAATTTTAATCGTTTGATCAAAGATTACAACCTGGCTTTGATACCACTGTTGGAACACGCGTTCTCTGATCACACGGATGTGATACCCAGAGCAGCGGAAGTTTAAAAATTTTTATTTTTCGATATGGAACGATTCCATATCGTGGGTATCAAATCCTAACGATTAAAATTGTTGCAAGTAAAAATATAAATACACAATTAAATATTTTTACCTATTCAAGCAAAGGCTTGATTATGGACTCCAACAGAATTTAATCTGCTCTTCTTGTAAATCCCGGGAACCGATGACTATCACGATCAACCTCCGAAATTAAGTCCACGAATAGAAAACTAAAACCCTCTGATTGATTGCACTTGAAACCAATTAGATGTTTATCAAAGAGAATAAACAGATTTGATCTGTCAATTCAGAATGTAATTTTTCACAAAAATTACAGACTAAATTATCTCAAAAGGGACAGAGGAATTCGAAAATTCTCCTTGAAATATTATGCAGTATTTTCGAAAATTGCAAGAATGAATTGTACCTGATTTTCGAACACTACACATGTATTTATAGATAATTTCTAGACTAGATTAAGTTATAATTGTATTAAGACACTAACTCCTTAGGGCCCACAATCCATAACTTAAGCCCAACAAGTCAAGCCTGTTATTATAGAAATTAATATAAAATTCATCGTGACTCCGATTGATAAACTGATTTTACCAATGTGCACAGAAACCATTTCTGCATCTTTTAAAGTCAAGATAATTTTTCTGAATCCGAATTCAGTGATTTCCAAAAATGTCCATCCCTATGTCATTTTAGGAAATTTCACTCCCTTTAGTTAAGAAGTCCAACTTCTCTTTCATTAAATTTAACTATCTCAACGGGGTTTAGTAATCCATTACTTGTGTGACCCTCAATGGTTCAGGGATACAGCTAGCCGTGGGCTCACAACTCCTTGTGACTCGCAACAACAATTTCCGACTTACCCATCGAATCATGGTAAGAGCGCCTAGCAACATCGCCCCATGATTCCCTAGGTATCACTGATAGTGCCTGCAAGAACCAGTAGATTTTGGTTAGCGTACAGTACGGTTCCTTCATCCATATATCCCGATCGAATCAACAACCATTGGTGCATCGAGAGTCGTTCGAGATTCGATAACTATGCATTACATCTTGGAGATCAAATAGTGACATCGCATGTGTTACTAGGAAAACCGAGTAACCTAAAACACATCATGTACTCTGGCCAGAGATTCTTCACACTAATATCTCCTCAGATCGCATAGGATATCCACACTCGCAAGTATGTGGTGAATCCTTGATAACCAAGCATCGACTCCTATATGTGTCGTAACTGCACCCAATCCCGACACCTGTTGACCCCAACAGAGTCGGTAAACGAGTCAAAGTACAGTACTAGCATATAGAGTCTCAATGATGTTTCAAGTAGTAAGGACTAATGGTATACAACCAAAACCGCGGACTTTATCCACTCGATAAGTGATAACCACTTGGAAAGTCCGAATAGGGTAGTTCAATCATTCATCATATGAATATCCATTTGCATGCTTTGAACATCTCCATGTCCATTACCAATGAAACGTGGTACTTGGCATCACAAATGCTAGTCTCAATCTCGAGCGATCCTTATCCTTATTAGCGGACGGCTCAATTGACTAGGAACTGTTTAGAATATACAGTGACTATAAGATGTGTTTCATAATAGTGATCTCTCTTTATTCACTATCTCATCTTACTTACACTATAGTATATTCAAGATCTTTATCAAAACAATAATAGTATATCACAATATAACAATATGAAGAAAGACAAAGAAAATTCCATTAATGAATGTAAATTATATTAAACAAAGATTGTTCATACATAGAGTCATAAAAGCTCTTAGCCACAAGTTGGCTAACCGGGCACCTACTCTTTCATTTCGTAGGTATGTAGGGACCTTTCACAGTTATTTTCCAAAGGTCATAATCTATGGATTGGATATATAGGGACATTCGATTTTTCCAGTATCCATAGTTTATGCCGTTGAAAAGAGGAGGACGATTGGTTGATTGCCCTTGAGCATAATCGCTAGCTAGATTTGCCATAGAGCCTTTTTGAAAATATTTTGTAAAAAGGTGGCTTTGATACCACTTGTTAGAACCTAATGAGGGAAGGATTTAGGTTCTATTGGCAACTTTAGCAATTTAAAGCGATTATGCTAGTACGCAAGCGGAAGACTTAAAGCAATCAAATATAAGCGCAGTAAATAAATGCGTAATGTAAATAAAGCAGTAAAAGGGATAAGAGATTTTTATGAAAGTTTGACGATAAATCTTATACGTCTCCCCTTCTTGGTTAAGATCGATTAACCAAAGATCCACTAGCACTTCAACGTCTTGGTCTTGATTGCTCCAAGGATAGCCGTACAACTCAACACGATCACCGCGTAGATACAACTCAACACTTGGCCTTAAGGGCTCCAAGGATAGCCACAACACTCGCAAAATACACTTGGCTTCACACACAAGTGTTTACAATAACCAAGCAACCAACTCACGAATGAACTTATACAAACAACCCTCGATTTTGAATATAACACACAAATATTTTTGAACTCTTGAAGGAGAGGATCTTGCTTGCAAAGAGAGATGAGAGTGAATTGGTGAGTTCAAATGACTTCAAATGGCATGTATTATAGCTGAAAATTTGGGCAGGTTCGTTGCGTCCGTTCGGGCCTTCGTTGCGTCCGTTCATAGGTTCGTTGCGTCCGTTCGGCGCATTTTGGCTTTTTCGGATGACTTTTTTCCTTAAAAATTGGATCGTGTTCTTGACAGGAAACGTTGCGTCCGTTCCTAGGTTCGTTGCGTCCGTTCGGCATAATTCAGACTGCGCGACAAACTTCAAAAATTCATATCTCATAATCCGTCCGTCGGATTGACTTGAAATTTGGACAGTACTTTAGAACATCCTGAATTTTATTGTGAACGGTGAAGATCGGATTAGAAAGTCTCAAACGATTCCAGTATTTTTCTGAAGTTACTTCGTCGTATTTTTGCTTCTAATTCTGCGCGGCACTTTTGAAAAATTCATAACTCCAAATCCGTCCGTCGGATCGACTTGAATTTTGGACCGTAGCTTTTGAGCATCCTAAACTTTAATATGACCGGTGAAAATCGAAATTGGATGACTCAAACATGCTCAGTAATTTTCGCAATGTTCTTCTCCATAATAATGTTTATAATAATCTAATCTGCAAAGTCTCACTTTAAACGATTAGAAATAATAACCTAGTTTTTTAATTATCAAAACAAGATAAGTTATTGCATTAAAAACATTAATCTCATTTAAGATATTTGTATGCGTTTAAGGCGTAACAATTTGTATATATATGACATCAATTGCCTCAAATTGAGTACAAAATCATGATTTATATTTTCAATTTTAAAGAGATGAAATATAACACAAAAAACTTTATGTCAAGTAAACTTGTTTTTATAACAAATTTAAAATAGTTAGTATTGAAATTTCATATATTGTACCTGATATTCAATTTTTTATACCTATTTTTCACTTCGAAAATGATTTGTGAGCCCAGAGAGTTTCCATATGTTTGTTTATGATTGAGTCCCTATCAAAAATTTATTTTTTATACCGATATTTCACTTCAAAAATTATTTGTGCGCCCAGAGAGTATAAACAAACTTTTTATGAATTAGGGGTGCAGAAAAAATAAATTTCTGACAGAGACTCAATCATAAACAAACATATGACATGTAGATTTTTTTACCAATTAACTCTAGATTATTTTAAGCCGAGTATATTAACATCTTATTAAAAGTTTGTGTTTTTCATAAGTTGCAAAAGTATATTGCAATATTACAAATAAAACTTAAAATTTAAATTAAATCGTTCAAGTTAGAGCAAACGGAAATATATAATTTGATTTGATTTCAAATAAGATGTTGTGTGTGTGTGTGTTTTGTTTTTTAATTATAGAAAAGCGTAAATCCGTGGTTGAACTTGAACAAACCTAATGTAAGACCCAGATGTTAATTATATGATAATTTGGCATAATTAGAATAATTATTGAGATGTTAAATTAAAATAACTATTTATGTCAAATAAGTTAGAAATGAGTTAAAAATATGTATTTTTGAATATCGAGATTTTAACGATATAAAATACATATTAGATCTAAAATAATACATGAGAATTTTAATATCCGGACCATATAATTATAATAAAGAACACACATGAGAATTTTTTTTCCAGCTGGTTTAGTCGAGGTATAACAGGCTTCCCGGAATTGAGATTTTAACAGCTTGAATTTAATTTGTTTTTGTTGGTTATATAGCACCTTTATTGATAGATTATGGATTTATTGTTGTAGGTCGACACTTGAAAGAGTTTGAGTAATATTTTCGTCAACCCGAAAATTATGTTTGATTGTTTAGTGCGATAATTGGAAGCTATTCTTGTTGTTTGAATGTTGTTGGGATTAATCTAAGGATTTCGAGCTAAGAAATTATTACCATTGGGATATTGTGAATTTTTGGAATATTAATTTGCTGTAGGCCGAAACCTTGGAAATTGACTTAAGGTGAACCGACTCAACCCCGGGATCCAACTAAAATCGAGAGCTTTGTGTTTGCTTCAGAGATGCAAAAATGGCACTGAAGCAGTTTCTGCAACTTCCCATTTCACGATTTTGTATATCGACTTACGAAATTGGATTCACCATCTTCTCTGTCAAATTGATTCCTCAGCTGTCGGGTACCTTCTTCTCTGATGCATCATTTTCTTCCAACGTTCACCCATTCCAGTTTTCGTGCAGAAATTGCTCGAATTATACTTTTGAATACTCGTTTTACCTTTCGCTTTCTGTAATGTTATAAAGGGTTGTTCTTAATTTGTGGAACTGCCGTTTTCCATCTTGAATTCTTCTTTTATAATGTTTGTGTTGTGTCTTCTTGGTATCTGAACTTGTTTTAGAATGTGTTCCTCGTTGGTGATTGATTTTTTGTTATTTACCCTTTTATTTTGTCAGCGAGATGGGTCAGGGCTTGCGCATTACAGCCTGACAGAAACTTTACTGCATCAAGTTTGGAGAAAACTGAAGTAAAGAAAAAGTAAGTGCAACTTCCTTATGTTTTGCTATGCACTTCTTAGGCACCCTTCGGCTTTTGCGATAATTAAAGTTACGGTTTCCGGGACATTTATGGCCCTAACTTAGGATACTGAATGTGTGTCATCTCGCGAGTCATGTGATGCCTGTTGAATGTGTAACTTGATGCTTTCAATAAACTGTTTATGTTTATTAAGTAATCCTGTTTATATCTTCTCACATTTTATAGGAAAAGGAGACTGGATGAGGTATGTCTTGAAAGATTTGAGCAGTATAGTCGAACCTTTATTCAATCTTGGATCACTCAAGGTATGCTTCTCTTTGAGAAGTTGGACTTGCAAAAAATGTCAATTTTCTCTGACAATGTAAATAACTGAGATTTATGTATTTAGTCCTTCCAAATACTTAGTCTCTATAGATAGGTTGAAGTTCTTACAATAGAAATGACGTACTTCTAGTGCAGAATCATATAGAGTTGGAAGAAAAGATACGAAAAGAATTATTCTTAAGACATAATTGGTGATTTAAATAGGAAATTTAAGAAGTATTCTTATCTTTTCATTAGATAACATTAAATTGAGTCAAATCTTTGGTTGATCTGACCATGGGTTCGTATTTTGATTTTCCCTATCTAGAAAACCATAGCATCCTGAGAAGCTTATACAGATGCTATTTCTATCTGAAAATGTCCTTTCTAAATCTTGCATTGGAGTTGGTATCAATCGCTTTAAGCTCTTCCTTATGGAAGTTGAACCCCACCCCAAGAGAAAAAACCTCTGTTCTTGTGTCATATTCGTTTTATTTCACAGGCAAGGTAACTGTTGATGGTAGAGTGGTAAACAAATGTGGGACTCCCATCTCTGATAAATCAATCGTGGAGATCAAGGCTGAAATTCCTAAATATGTGTGTAGGTGATAATTCTCTGAAAACAGCCTGTAGCTTGACCTTTGTTTATGCATTTGTCTTAAGACATATTTGTAAGGTCATTGAAACTTCTACCTTTCAATCAATTCATACCCCAGAGCTGGACACAAGTTGGAGGCTGCCATTGAACAACTAGAGATCGATGTTACTGGAAAAGTGATTCTTGATTCAGGACTTTCTACTGGAGGATTTACAGATTGCTTGCTTCAATATGGTGCTTCATTTGTTTATGGTGTTGATGTGGGTTATGGACAGGCAAGAATTCAGACTAAAGATTTTTAACAAAAGGCTCTTCCATTTCTTCCTTCTGCATATTCTATGAAGAGTCAAATTAAAGGGAAGCCTTGTTATACTTTTTATTTGGTTATGTATAAATTCAAAGCACGTAGGGAAAAACTTTCAAGATGTTATTCGTTTTTATATTTATTTTATTTTTTTGGCCTATTGTACCAAGAATCAAATCAATATGGAAGTGCTTGTTCTATTTTTTTAATTTGATTACGTATGGGAAGAATTTAGGGAATGTTCCGCGTGGCTTAGTTTATCCCTTAACCACATAGGGGTCAATGATCTGTTTTCCCGATGATATTCGTTCATTGTGTCGGTGGTTTATGGTTTCCTGACTGGGGCTTAATTTCAAAGATTTATGATAGATCGTGGAAATCAAATATGAAATTGGCATTTTGAGCTGCCTTCACTCCAGAGAACAAGGGAGGAAGAGATGCATTTTTTTAGCATAATCCTCAGGTGCTCTATTTTTGTCACCCTGCATGCTTTGCACTGATTAAAATAACATATTGCTATTTTTGTTTAGGTGGCTGACAAAATACGCAGAGATGAACGAGTGAGTGTTATAGAACGGACAAATTTGCGATATCTTACTGAACTACCGCAGAAGGTTGATCTGGTCACTTTGGACCTTTCCTTTATTTCTTTACTGACGGTACGATTACCTTGAATGCAATTATATTTATTTCCTGTGTTGTTTTCCAGCTGAGTTGTTTTTACACAATCTGTGCATTTTTTTCTGCTTATAGAAATGTATTTATTTTCTTCTTGTTTCTGCAAATTGGCAGGTAATGCCTGCTGTTATAAGCGTAATGAAGGAACGCGGCACGATAGTTTCACTAATAAAACCTCAATTCGAGGCACACCGATCACAAGTATGTGCAAACTTCATTTTTCTAGCTCTAGTTATGCTTTTCATGTTTATGGTTGGTTTATATTACAAGATGATAGTGCGGGCACAATTATGGATTGCTTAATTTTTATTTGTCTGGTATTGCATAAAATGTTTGGAGTCTTACTTTTGGCACAATTGGTCGCTTTTCATCGATGGGTTAGGTTATTTGGATGCTCCAAATGATGCTTTGTGCATAATATGGAAAGAACGAATCTTTAGAATTTTTATCCTCATTCACACCAATTGAAATTTCCGCTTGTTTGATATTCCAAGTCTAAATTTTAATTGTATTTCAGGTCGGAGGTGGTGGGATTGTGAGAGATCCCTTAGTCCATCAAGAGGTAGTCTTTGTTCAACTTAATATTTGGAATTTAGTAAAGCTGGATTTGTGCAATACTTTTTTCCCCTTTTTGATTTCAATTTCTTAACCTTTAACAGTGTAAGCCTTAGATACATTGGCCCCTTTTAATTTTAAAACTTGATGTCGACGACTGAGATGTGAACTTTCCTACATTATTCTGGACATCTCACGCATCAACTTTGTGTCAAGAATCCATGCACGCTTCTGGACATTGGTTTCCATGCATTTTCTTTTGTTCCTTGTTCATCAAATCTTGAAGGCTTTTGGTACATCGATTATCCAATTCATGTCATCATATGCGGAAGTCGAAATTAGTGTCAAATAGATATGATGTTGCCGTCAAGGCTAGGCTAGACTCTAGAGGTAACAGTTGTTTTTTCTTTTCTTCTAAACAATCACCAACTCTATTTTCAAACACGTAGGTTCTTGCAAAGATCATAAATGGTGTACAAAAGCTCGGATTCGAGTGCAGAGGATGGATAGTCTCTCCCTTAAAGGGCGCTGATGGAAACAAAGAGTTTCTTGCTTGCTTCGATCGAAAACCCATGAAAGATGCACTTGTCTCACTCGGCGAGGCAAGTATTGCCAAATTGTACGGATCCATGAAACAAGAAACGTGATTTGAGCTTCTTCTGTGCACGTAACACAGGCTCTCTTATATGGCTGAGCAATATACCAAGATTTTGCATTTGTTTAGTGCCGCTATCAAAACCTTCTAAGGGAAAAACATAACGGACGTGGTGTAAATTGTAGTATACACCAATGGAACTTCTTGTTGCTACCGATGATCAAACAACAATCGATTTACGAGTGTATGTTTTTGTTATGAAATATGTTAATAAATATAATTCATTACACAATTTATTATTACAAGTGTTGTGTTAATAAAAGAAAATTAATAGAAGTCGAAAGATGAACACAACTGAAAATAATTTAGCAGCAGGCTACTCTTATATCAAACACAAACTGAAAATTGCTTTGAAAAAAAAAAATTACGACCCCCTAAAAATTACATTAACTTGCGCGTAACAACTTCTTCATTCAAAAACAAAGGAAAAAACTACTAAAACAAGGATTTGTATATTCTGCAACTGTTTTAACAAGGACCAAAGAGAAGAACGAACTTAAATGACCAATCATTGCCAGACCACTACAGATAAGATTGAAACCGAAAGAATTAAATTACATATTGCGTACAAGTAAAGGACAAATGATGCAATTCTAGGCAAATTTTCTGGTTGTCATTATCTCATATAACCTACTCTTTATCTAATTTTGGACTACAATTGTAGGACATCCGACTTTTCTTGCGTTAATGCTCACAAATATGACCATGCAAATTATTACGAGAACATTGAAATGTCTCGGGGCTTTCGAAATCCGGTGCAAAATAGTAAGCAGTCTACGAAATGGTCTCTGTTGATCTTTTTACCTTCCCTGCAAATGTTTCTGCCACAAGGAGAGGGAAGGCAATGGTTGCATCACAGTGCACCTGCAAATCCAGTAAGGATTATAGTCTGCTACAACTAATGTCTACCAACGTAATTCAACCAGCAGAATGTCAATGCTAACTGATGAGTCCAGTTCACTAAGAGACAATCACAATCACAAGGAGTGGAATTTGAAAGCATTAATCAGAAGGGAAATTATAAACCTTCACGGTATTGGCAGACCCTCGAATTTTGCCCCAAGACACGGCTTCGTCTGGACGGGCACCTGAATCACTTCCATCATATTCTTGTGCAGTGTTGATAAAGACAGCGAAGTCAGCGCCGTTGCGCATCATGTTCGCATTGCAAATGTGATGCTTAGGCAACCCTCCTCCAAGAATTATAATCCCGGTTTTCCTAAGACCAGCATGTACAGCCTCACCATTCATGGCCCTAATATCTGTTTTATGCACCAATCCACTCCCTTAACCTAGAACACAGATCGGAACAAGATGATTAAGAAAATTTAGTTACCTTGCACAATGTCTATCACCAGACCAGGGTCACTCTTAAATGAGTGGAAGTATAACATATCCCCCCAAGGAACCATCTGTTAAGCCCGGACAGAAAATTGGAATATCGTTCTGCAGCAAGAGAAAATGGTCAAGATATTACAGGATTCACATGCCTAACACTGTTGAGAATATAAAGAAGTCAGCAAGCCTCGATAGAAAATACGATAAATGAAGAATTTCCCCAAATATCAATCCATCTATTTAACCAGTGGAGATATACTGCTTAGTTATTGTTATATTCACACAACTCGGAAAGGGTGAGTTTTAGACAACCAATCATTCCGATCTGCTACAAATGAACACTCAACAAATCAGACCCGTAGTCCTCTCTCAACCTTCAAATTTAATGAAAAATTGATTTTCTTAGGGTTTCAATTTCAGTCGGTTCGGGTTTGGGTTCGAGTTCGAGTTCGGCTTCGGGTTGGCGCAATATACTACTTCAAAAATTCTCAATGGCTAAACCAACCAAACCAAACACCCGTTTTTTATTAATTTTTTTTTTTTTAACAAAATAATTAAATAAAAATTCAAAACACAAAATAATAATAGTAACATTTACTTTAAAACACATAATAACAAAATCTAAGCTTATCTATAATTTAAATTTGAAAGTTTAGTTGTCGAAAATTTAAAGTATACTTAATACAAAAAATAAAAAATTATTTTAAAAAATTAAAATTTTACAAAATAAACATTAAACGCTGACAATCTAATATATCAACATACAATAATTTTTTTTTTTCCAAACACACTATATAAAAATGTATCAAATTTTTTCTTAATAATAATAATAAGTTTCAGGTCAACCCGGGTTGACCCGAACTCAAGCCAATTAATTTTTTTGGCTTAGCTTTCAGATCCAACCCGATTCAACCCGAACCAAAAAACTCCAACCCTAACTTGATATTTTCGGGTCGTCTCGTGTAGTTGGCAGATTGAGTTCATTTTTAACACCCCTAGATTTTCTAGTTTAATTTCATTTTTACACCTATCAAAATAATTATTTCCTCTTGGATCAAACTTTAATCTTCTCCCAAAAATACAGTATGTTATATATAATATAACAATATATTTAAAAGTTTTAAATACCCACATCATATTAAAAGATTAGGTTCTAGACAAAACATACAGAAGTTGACCTGCATAGTAAATTTTATTTTTTTCTAGAAGCAAAACAAAACGTACAATAAATATTTTTGTAAATTAAACTAAAAAATGTGAGATATTTGTTCTCCTGACATATCCTTAAATTAAATATCTTATTGTAAAAAGAATTTTCATTTGTGACAATGAGACAACATTGATAAATGCCCATAAGGAAAACAGATTGAAGCAAAATTATAAACACTAAAAAACACTTGCACGAACATCTACCTTGTAAGCCCAATACAAGTATGAGCTCTCGTCGTTGATTTCTTTCCCAAGGCGAGCAATCACTTTTGATGGGGTCCAAAGTACATTCTGGAAAATGGATGGAACATTATTATAAAATCAATAGATGAGACTTGTTTGGGTTCTGTAAAATGAGGAAAACTAAATTTAGAAAGAGGCCAAAGCAAAGCTTGGTAAGGAGTGTGGCTTTTGCTAGAAAATACAGTTTTTTCCATACAAAATCACATAATGCGTAGCATGTAAATATGGAACAATTGTTAACATAAGGAGTTGATCCAATAAAAAAATTGAACACTAAATACAATACAATTAAAATAAAAGCGTGAGAAGTTCAATGTAAAGTTTTTCATCCATTTGGACCATATCAAGAAATCTAATTATCCACGAAGGGTAACATAGCTATTAAATTATCTTGGCAAGACGAAAAGGACGACATCCAAAAGAATACCTGCAAATTTTGTTCATGTAACATCTGATCGAAAATTGGAATGATCCAATCCTCAAATTTACAGAAGTTGTCATTAGGAACCAGCAAATTACCAATGCGATTCAAGCCCTTTGAGCGAAGAACAGCTCCCGGAAGATCAAAATCACCTTTGTATGTGGGAGAAAGGCACTTCACAAGGTCCTCCTCTATGCCACCAGCTGTAGTCACCACTACATCAACCTACGGACACATTGAATAAATTTACAACAGCCGTTTTCTGAAGTCACTGAGTGAATTTAGATTGACACTACATTTTATGAAATTCTAGTGATATTATATGGCGTGAATTTGGTCGCACATCAATAGCATTTGATAAAAAAAAAATTGTAATTTTCCAATGTGTTGGGGATGAAAAACCACTCAAAGTGATTGGCACCACAACCACAAAGTCCTGCCCCATCAACTCCATGGAGGTAACTTAACTTTAAATTTCAAACACGTCTAGTTGCCATTCAGTCCTATCCAGACTCGAGTATCACAGGTGTAATATACTTTGAAGATATAAAGTAGAGCTTACTTTTATTAACATTTCATAACTTCAAGTTCCAGCTTCAAAATTTCCAATTAAAGCTCACAAGAGTGTAGCATTTAAAGTAAGAAATTTCGATATGGTGAGCAACCACCATGAACACTTGTATGAGCATTGGCACCATGTATGTCACAACAACGGTGCACATACAAGTGAGCATAGCCACTAAAATAAGGTAGTATTTGCAAACTCTAAATATAAGTGATTATGGGTTTTTTTCTTCACAAATTTGTTAAGAAAAAATTCAAAATCACTTATTTTTAGAGGTTGCAAACACTGCTTAAAATGGAAAACAAAAGATTTGTACAGCTGACAGATTCCTCACATCAATCATTCTAACTAAAAAAAATAGAACTCATGAAAGATTTCAAGAGAGCAAGTGTTTCTTTGATAGGCACTCACCATTCGATGTTGAAGAAGATAGCGAATTATGTCCCGAATGCCAGAAGAGATGAGATTTGACGTAAAACCAAGAAACGCCTTGCACTTCACAGATTCTCTGAAAGTAATGTTTTTTTCCTCTACGCTGCAGTCCTCAGCCCGTTAGCCGGACTCTCATCCGAGAGCCTCCAATCTAACTTCAACCACAACAAAAAATTACAATAACCAGGCTGAAGCATAATTCAACATCATTCTAGAGATCGACGAGTTCATATATAACTTCGAAAAGTAATATTTCCCCAACCAAAAAAAAAAGAAGAGAGAAAGAGAGAGATTGTATCGACAAACCATTTCATTGACAATTTGAATGGCGTCACCAAGATTAGAAGCTTGGAAGCCTGTAGAAGCCATGGATTTGAGCAACGCGTGATAATTAACTCCATGATTGAAATCGTAGCCCTCGATTTTGGGGGAGGCGCCATCCAGAGACACCGAGCTCTTGAACGCCGCCTCGCGTGCGGATTCCATATATTCTCTTTGTGAGGCCCGGTTACCCTGATTATGAGCCCGTTTACATTAAATTTTTATTTTAAAAAATGTTTTTTTAAGTTAGTTTTTAAAAGTTTTTTTTAAAATAAAAGCCGTAGTATTTTTGTGTTTGGATAAATAAATAAAAAACACTTATTTAATTGATGAATGTGTTTGGATGAATACTATTTGTAGAGCTTTTTTACTAATATATATTTATATTAAATTTATAAACAATCTAATAATATGAGAATATTAAGAATAACACAATAAATCGATAAATCATAAGAATTATTCATAAAGATTGAAAATCTTCAAAATCATAACAACAATGATATATGTCAATATTTCACTTATTATAAATTATTTATATAAAACACATCATTTTCAACGACTTATAGGCAATGAATTTCTTATGTCATTTCTAACTTCTTTCATGTGTATAATGTTTTCCTGCGTGAGCTCCTGCCATCTTGTACCTCCATCATCAACATAATCATTTTCACCATCTTGCTCAATTTTTTGTAAATCATCAATGTTTTCGAGTTGTTCAAGGATATCTCCAGTTGCATCGTATCACCTTATGAAATTGTGCAAAGCAAAACATGCCACTATAATTTTGAATTGAGTACCCAGAGAAAATGTGGGCATATTTTGTAATACCTTCCATCGTGCTTTGCACACTCCAAACGTTCTTTCAATAACCGTTCTTAGACTTGAATGGTAATAATTAAATACTTCATTTCTTGATCTGAACTGTGGAGCCAATCGAAATTGAGGTAAATGATATCTAGTATCTCTATACGGTCCCATAAAGCCTTCGAAAGTAGGATAGCGGGCATCAACTAGATAATACTTACCTAAAAAAATTAGAGTTAAGGTATGAATATAAATTTAAACACTTAAAAAAAAAAGAAAGAGTAGAATGGAACATTCAGGTGGGAGTGGAAAATGCAATTTCTCTCTTCGCAAAGCCTCTTTAAAAAATTTAGAATCATGAGCAGAACCTTCCCATCCAGCCCATACAAAAGTAAAGCACATGTCGAAGTCGCATACTGCCATTACATTTGTGAAGTAAATACTTTTCTTCCGATGAAATCAATTTGCTTACCAGGCGGAACACGAACACATATGTGTGTGCCATCAATAGCCCCTATACAATCTTTAAAATAAGGCCAGTATCTTTTATCATTCTTAATATATCTAGGAACATCTGTAAATTTAGCATCGATAGGTTTGATGATATCTCTCGACAGCTTCCATATAGACTTCAAAACACTATGAAATTGTCTTGAAACAGTTTCCCCCGAGTGTTGAAAACGCTCTTGAACATTCCTAACTGACGCAGGTTGACCCATCATATACAAAAATAATCCTACTTGTTCGTAAATATCAACTCCTCTTGTTGGTTGTAAGCTATATTTTTTGTGTAGATCATCACATAGTTTATAAAACACATGTTTCCTCATTCTAAACATTTCAAAGCATCGTGTCTCATTGTCATTCAATATCTCCGCCACCCATTGAGACCCCGATAACCATGATGTCCTACATTCTTCTTTAACAATATATTTCAAAGCATAATTCGTAACACCACACAATGACAACAAAAGCAATCTTTTTTTTGATATATGCGTATTTCTCATAGAATCAACGGAAATGTCTGAATTACTTGATGCATCAGAGTCATCTGATACGTTTAAATCTGAACTCTCAGCCATCCTGTGAAAAATTATAAATAAAAATAAAGATAGTACGCAAACAATAGGCAAAAAATATATTATATTCTTGCATGAAAAAACTTAAAATATTACGAAATAAAGGTAATCCGTCAATAAAGAACCAAACAAGTCTTGTCAAAAAAAAAAAAAATCAAACATGTGAAAATCCAAATAAATTTCCTAAAAATAGAACTCATGTCAATAACGCTTCAAATCATCTTTGTTGAAAGTTGTTGCCCAACCAAACTGCAGTTCTGGATCCTTGTAGTGACCCGCAATTAATCAAGATAATTAAGGAAATTAATTACTAATTTTGCCTAAAATTATCCGAAGTGGATCGGAAGCTCCGAAGCACGGATCGGAAGCCCCGATCGGGATCGGACGTTCCGTTGGAGGATCGGAGGTTCCGTTCTGGCTAGGGCTGGCGTCATCACCGACGTCAGCAAGATGACATCACTGCTTACGCATGTGAGGTGACATCGGACGTTCCGATTTCACGATCGGATGCTCCATTCACGATCGGACGTTCCGATCGCCGTCTATAAATAAGGGGTCCGAGCCCTCATTCTGTGCACTGATTTCCCCTTCTTTCCTCTGGTTTTCGAATCTTCTTACTTAGATCTACGGAGTTCTAGGCATCCTATTGGGAATCCGGAAGTTGCCTAGCGATCTCGGCGTCGTAGCGGAGGTGTGCCTAGGTTTTGAGACGATTCTACACCAGCGGGCTGACGACGGACGAAGGTATAATTTGGCTTCCTAAAAATATTTAGGAGTATAAAATAGCTTAGTTAAGGCTTTTAGAGCGTTTATAGTAATGCATGGACTTTTGCATGTGTAGACGCAGTAGAGCAGACTTATAGGCTTTGGACCTAGACGGGTGTGCTAGGAGTTGACCTGCAGTGTTAGAGGTACGTAAGTACTGACCGAGATAGCCGGCATGATATTTATACATATGTGTTTGATGCATGATGTGTGCTGTATTGGCTATGTTTTACTGTTTTTAGCACATGCATATGTTTTTACGGAGACTGCATCGGGTATGATGTGAGTCATGAAAGTTTTTATCAGTCGAGGCAATTCTTCCTGAGGATTCGTGTCTTGGGAATATACGAGTACCACACGGAGTCGCTCTCTTGCCCGGTACTGTGTATTCCAGGCGCCATGAGTAAAGTGATTTAACCCTGATTTTTAAAGTCATGTGCATGCTCATATTTGTATTTATATCATTGCTTCCGTATTGAGCGTAGTCGCTCACGCCCCTTATGTTTCGTGTTTTGGGACACCTTGTGGCGGGTCAGGTCTGAGGCTGGACGGTCCCGGTGGTCCCCAGCAGGGTTGAGGTTGCTACCGTGCAGAGGTAGTTTGTTAGGGATTCTGATACCCTAATTTCGATTTGGTTGTATAAAGAATTATACACTATTTCTATCATCGGTTGTATTCTGCCGATTGGATTTGTTGTACTTTGGAATTATCCGCTATTTAACGCTTTAATTATTATTGCTTGCGCTAATCACTCTGATTAGGTAGTGGATCCGGGTAGGGTCGCTACATTCATTGGTATCAGAGCGCATTGCAACTTGGAATTAGTAAAGAGGATTTTAAGAGTTGTCTGTTGTTATTGACAGATGGCAGATGATGATTACGAGAGTCAGGATAGTGGTGGTCGTTGGGGTGATCCACCAAGGAGACATCACCGTAGACATCATCATGAGGATCATAGGCGTTTTAGTATGAACCATTTTCTTCAGATGACTCCTAAGCCATTGGTGGGTGGCGAGGCTCCTGCAGTTGCTGAGGACTGGTTGGAGCGTATGGAGAGTTGTTTTCGGGAGTATCAGTGTACTGAAGCCCAGAAGATGGAGACTTTAGCTTTTGTTCTAAAGGGAAATGCGAAGAGGTGGTGGAGAGCTACTTCTACTCCGTTTATTGCCGCCTGGGGTACCGCTACTTGGGCTGAGTTTAAGTCTTCCTTCGAGAAGCATTACTTTCCTCCAGCTTTGCGTCAGACGAAGGAGAGCGAGTTGCTGAGTTTGCGACAGGGTACTATGACCATTGATGAGTACCAGCAGAAATTCTTTGAGCTTCTTTCTTTCAGTCCCCATATTGCGAGTAGCTCAGAGACGATGCACGATCTATTTCTTCAGGGCCTTAACCCTGACATTCATCAGTTGGTTGCCATGGGCAGAGAGAGGAACTTCGAGAATTTGGTGAACAATTGTCACCAGGCAGAGGACAGTCTGCAAAGGAACAGGACTTTTGGATCTTCTACATCCAGACCATCTAGCTCTTTGGGTCCAAGGGCCTAGTCTTTTAAGAGACAGGGTGGTACTTCTTCTTCTTCCGGATCTGGCGGTGTTCATCGTTTTGGTGATTCACGACGTTGTCGTCAGTGCAAACGGAAGCATCACCCAGGAGCGTGTCCTCATATCACTGGTGTTTGTTTTCAGTGCGGACAGGAGGGTCACATGAAAAGAGATTGTCCCACTTTGGCCGGTACAGTGAGTGGTTCGGGGAGTGTTGGTGGTTCTCAGACCACTATCTATCAGCCACCGCAGTATCAGCAGCAGCCTTCGCAGCAGCAGCGTCAGCAGTCGCAGCCATCGCAGCGACATCATTCTCAGTCTTCTTCGAGAGGACAGTCATCGCGCCCGCGTGCTCAGGGGCAGGTGTTTGCGCTGAACCAGGAGCAGGCTCAGGCAGACAGTGAGAACATGATTGCAGTTACTTTTAGTTTGTGCGGTTTTCCTGCTTATCTTTTGATCGATACTGGTGCATCGCATTCATTCATATCAGCTCGATTTGTTAAGAGGCATAGATTACCTTTTGTTTCCTTAGACGTCTTGTTAGCGGTTTCGACTCCGATGGGTCAGGAAGTCTTAGCTAAGAGTCTTGTTTTGGGTTGTATTTTGGGATTTGAGGGACATCTGTTGAGCGCTAACCTGATGGTTTTAGCGATGGATGACTTTGATGGTATCATCGGGATTGATCTTCTGACTTCGTATCGAGCGGTAGTGGATTGATACCAGAGATTTGTCCAGTTTCGCCCAGAGGCTGAGGATGCTTGGTATTTCTATGGTAAGGGAGCGCGACTCCCGATGCCAGTGATTTCTGCTCTGAAAGCCCGACGTGCTTTAGAGTCTGGAGGGGAAGGCTACCTGATCTATGCGATTGATGCATCCTTAGAGGGTCCGGACATGGAGGAGATACCAGTAGTCAGTGAGTTCCCGGATGTGTTTCCCGACAAGATTCCAGGGTTACCACCTGTGCGAGAGATCGAGTTTGGCATTGACTTGTTGTCAGGGACAGCGCCGATTTCCCGAGCACCGTACCGATTAGCTCCATCTAAGATGCGAGAGTTGCAGCAGCAGTTGCAGGATCTTCTTGATAAGGGCTACATTCGACCCAGTGTTTCACCTTGGGGAGCCCCGGTTCTATTCGTCAAGAAGAAGGATGGTTCGATGCGTTTGTGCATTGACTATCGTCAGTTGAACAAAGTGACAGTAAAGAACAAGTATCCTCTCCCGCGGATTGACGATCTGTTTGATCAATTGCAGGGTACTACTGTCTATTCCAAGATCGACTTGCGTTCTGGGTATCATCAGTTGCGAGTTAGAGACGAGGATGTTTCGAAGACAGCATTTCGTACTCGATATGAGCACTATGACTTCTTAGTGATGCCATTTGGTCTGAAGAATGCTCCAGCTATTTTCATGGATTTGATGAACAGGGTTTTCCGAGAGCTCTTGGATAAGTTCGTTGTAGTGTTCATCGATGACATCCTTGTGTATTCTCGTAGCATGGATGAGCATGCCTTTCATCTTCGTACTGTTTTACAGACCTTGCGAGAGTATCAGTTGTATGCTAAGCTCAGCAAATGTGACTTCTGGATTGACCGAGTTGTGTTCCTTGGTCATGTCATTTCTAGAGATGGAGTATTAGTGGATCCTAGCAAGACAGAGGCTATTCTTAATTGGTCGCGCCCGACGACAGCATCTGAGATTCGTAGTTTCTTGGGTTTGGCTGGATACTACCGTCGATTCGTGGAGAATTTTTCTCAGATAGCCAGGCCTTTGACACAGTTGACGCGAAAGGATGTTTCTTTTGAGTGGTCTTCCGCGTGCGAAGACAGTTTTCGTGAGTTGAGACGTCGATTGACGACTGCTCCAGTACTATCCTTGCCGACTGGATCTGGTGGTTTCGTAGTCCACACCGATGCTTCTCTTCAGGGTTTGGGGTGTGTGTTGACTCAAATGGGCATGTGATTGCCTATGCCTCCAGGCAACTAAAGACTCACGAGGGGAATTATCCCGTACATGATCTAGAGCTTGCAGCCATTGTCTTTGCTCTGAAGATATGGCGTCATTATTTGTACGGTGAACGATTCCAGATTTTTACTGATCATAAGAGTTTGAAGTACCTGTTCACTCAGGCAGAGTTGAACATGCGACAGCGCCGTTGGATGGACTTGCTGAAGGACTATGATTGTGAAATCAATTACCATCCAGGATCTTCTAATCCAGTTGCTTATACGCTTAGTCGCAAGATTTATTTGAGTTCCCTTCGTACCAGTGCAGTGTCACGAATGGTCGAAGAGTGTTGTTCCTTGGGTTTCACTTTCCGTCATAAGAAGGAACAACAGGGAGTTCGTGTTGCGTCTGTGCTTGCCGAGCCAGCCTTGTATAGACGTATTCGTGAGGCACAGGGTGTTGATCCCAAGATTCAGAGATTTGCCCGATTCACTGAGGGTGAGAATTCAGCTGGTTTCCATTTTCAGGCGGATGGTTTGTTGTGTCTTTCTGGCCGTGTGGTTGTGCCTGACGATTCCACACTTAGAGACGAGATCTTATCGCAAGCTCATCATAATAGGTTCTCAGTACATCCTGGCAGCATGAAGATGTACAAGGATCTACGTACTCGATTTTGGTGGAAAGGAATGAAGCGCAGCGTTTATCAGTTCGTGTCCCGATGCCTTGTGTGTCAGCAGGTCAAGGCAGAGTATCGTCGACCCGGAGGTCTACTTCACAATCTCGATATTCCTGAGTGGAAGTGGGAGCATGTGACGATGGACTTTGTCACCCACTTGCCTATGTCTTCCAGGAATTACGACGCGATTTGGGTTGTTGTTGACCGATTGTCGAAATCCGCGCATTCCTTACCATATAACCGGGATTTCACCTTCGACAGGATGGCACGGCTGTATGTGCAAGAGATTGTCCATTTGCATGGTATTCCACTGAGTATTGTGAGCGACAGAGATCCTCGTTTCACCTCAAGATTTTGGGGGAGCTTTCAGTGTGCTCTTGGTACCACTTTGAGTTTGAGCACAACGTATCATCCAGAGACTGATGGACAATCGGAGAGGACTATCCGTACTCTCGAGGACATGCTTCGAGCTACCGTAATGGATTTTGGCCCAGCATGGCACGATCATTTGCCATTGGTGGAGTTCACTTATAACAATAGCTACCATAGCAGCATTGGCATGGCACCATTTGAGGCTCTTTATGGACGTCGTTGTCGAACACCTTTGTTTTGGGACGAGGTTGGTGAGCGGCAGGTGGAGGGTCCTCAGATGATTCAGCAGATGACTGATGCAATAGAATTGATCCGATGCAGGATTAAGGCATCCCAGGATCGACAGGTTAGCTACGCGAACACTCACCGCAGGCCACTTCATTTTGAAGAAGGAGAGTACGTATTATTGCGTGTATCACCTTTCCGGAAGGTGATGAGGTTTGGTCTCAAGGGTAAGTTGTCACCAAGATTTATTGGTCCTTTCGAGATTCTCGAGAAAGTTGGAGACGTGGCTTATCGTCTAGCCTTGCCATCGAATCTTTCGAAGATTCATGATGTGTTTCACGTGTCTTTGTTGAGACAGTACGTGGCAGATCAGTCCCACATCTTGCGTCCGACTGAGGTGCAACTAGACCACGATTTGTCATATGTGGAGAAACCTCTCAGGATTCTCGACAGGAAGGACAAGGTGCTTCGTTAAGCGCATACCGTTGGTGATGGTACAGTGGCAACGCAGAGGTACAGAGGAAGCTACTTGGGAGTTGGAGAGTCGGATGTTAGCCGAGCACCCCGAGTTGTTTTAAGATTTTGTACTCTGTTGTATCGAATGTATATTGTTCAGTTGTAATAAGAGCATTGATTTTGCGTACTATGTTTTCCTTAAGATGTAATTTCGAGGACGAAATTTCTTAAGTGGGGGAGAATGTAGTGACCCGCAATTAATCAAGATAATTAAGGAAATTAATTACTAAATTTTGCCTAAAATTATCCGAAGTGGATCGGAAGCTCCGAAGCACGGATCGGAAGCTCCGATCGGGATCGGACGTTCCGTTGGAGGATCGGAGGTTCCGTTCTGGCTAGGGCTGGTGTCATCACCAACGTCAGCAAGATGACGTCACTGCTTACGCACGTGAGGTGACATCGGATGTTCCGATGTCACGATCGGACGCTCTGTTCGCGATCGGACGTTCCGATGAGGGATCGGATGTTCCGATCGCCGTCTATAAATAAGGGGTCCGAGCCCTCATTCTGTGCACCGATTTCCCCTTCTTTCCTCTGGTTTTCGAACCTTCTTACTTAGATCTACGGAGTTCTAGGCATCCTATTGGAAATCCGGAAGTTGCCTAGCGATCTCGGCGTCGTAGCGGAGGTGTGCCTAGGTTTTGAGACGATTCTACACCAGCGGGCTGACGACAGACGAAGGTATAATTTGGCTTCCTAAAAATATTTAGGAGTATGAAATAGCTTAGTTAAGGCTTTTAGAGCGTTTATAGTAATGCATGGACTTTTGCATGTGTAGACGCAGTAGAGCAGACTTGTAGGCTTTGGACCTAGATGGGTGTGCTAGGAGTTGACCTGCAGTGTTAGAGGTACGTAAGTACTGACCGAGATAGCCGGCATGATATTTATACATATGTGTGTGATGCATGATGTATGTGCTGTATTGGCTATGTTTTACTGTTTTTAGCACATGCATATGTTTTTACGGAGACTGCATCGGGTATGATGTGAGTCATGACAGTTTCTATAAGTCGAGGCGATTCCTCCTGAGGATTTGTGTCTTGGGAATATACGAGTACCACGCGGAGTCGCTCTCTTGCCCGGTACTGTGTATTCCAGGCGCCATGAGTAAAGTGATTTAACCCTGATTTTTAAAGTCATGTGCATGCTCATATTTGTATTTATATCATTGCTTCCGTATTGAGCATAGTCGCTCACGCCCTTTATGTTTCGTGTTTTGGGACACCTTGTGGCGGGTCAGGTCTGAGGCTGGACGGTCCCGGTGGTCCCCAGCAGGGTTGAGGTTGCTACCGTGCAGAGGTAGTTTGTTAGGGATTCTGATACCCTAATTTCGATTTGGTTGCATAAAGAATTATACACTGTTTCTATCGTCGGTTGTATTCTGCCGATTGGATTTGTTGTACTTTAGAATTATCCGCTATTTAATGCTTTAATTATTATTGCTTGCGCTAATCACTCTGATTAGGTAGTGGATCCGGGTAGGGTCGCTACAATCCTTCAGCCCGATGAATGTTTGCCTATTGTGCTTTTTACCCAAAACTCTTGTTACTATGAAGAATTGCTCACTACCAACTACCATACCAGGCAAATTACGTAGAACCTCTAGTCAATTTTCAATGCTACATGGATCATCTTTTGGTGTTTCATCGATAGACCTTTGATTCTCAAATTCTTGGATCACACGATCAATTTGATTAGCTAGCCTAGTGCCAATATGACCTCTTTTATCTACACTCTCATTTCTTTTTCTCTTTCTTTTTTGTTTAGACGTACCCACATCTATTGTTGAGTTCCCCATAACTTCTTGGGTTTCAGCATTAGTATAAGGATCACCTTGAAACTCTGCATCTAACTCAAAATCCCAATCATTTGTATCATCATTCAAATTATTATGGATTGGTTGATCCGCTGATGGTGCTATTGCAGCATATCCAGTTGATATAGAGCCTTTAAATACACATTCCAGTAAATCTAAATTCTTGGGTCCCTTCAGTCTAAACTTTGCATACTCTGAATTTTCCTGAAATGTGACACATAAATTATAAATAAATAAATAAATAAAATTTTGATGATTTATTTAAAATAAATTATAAAATTTCGTACCTTAATCTTGTCCTCCCACCAACTATTATCAGCTTACACGATCATCTTATCATGATCCCAACCAAGACCTGTCTCATTATTTCCAATAAGTTGTGCCCACACTGCAAAATATTTTCTCATTGCATCCCATTTATTTTTAAATTGTTTTTGATTTAAAGAAAGTCCCGTTTTCTCACGAAATTTTGAACTTAAATTTGCATAACCTTCTTTGTTTAAATGTTTGGTAGGCTTATTGCCAGCTTCAATTTCCTCAACACAAATTTTTAAAAATATTTCGATATTCTAATCGGTCCAATCTGCCTTATTAATCCCATCACCACCAACTCTATTCCTATCACCATTTTTATTCTCATCACCAGCAACTCCAAGATCAATAGTCTCAATCATATATCTAGATACTTGAGTTGGATCTGATAATCTTCTTTTAGGAGCTAACTTTGAGTGCATTCTATATTCGAAAAATAATAATTAATAAAAATTAAATCAAATAATACTCCAGTTAAGGGATTAAAATTATTTGGGTTTAACCGAACATGTGGTGAAGTCATGCATATTATAAGACAATCGAACTGTCTAATCTGGGTTAACCAAAAACATAATCATTTGAGTTTAACGGCAAACATACATAATTATATTTTTGTTATTCACAAACAATTTCAATCATAAAACAAACATATGAGTAGGGACATCTATTTGTCTACAAATTCAATATGTGAAACCAATATTAGTTCCAGAAAAAGATCCCACAAAGTTAAAGACATAAATAATAACATATTTATGAAAAGTTTTTCGTCAGGCTCGATCACTAACTTGAGCTACAAATATATTAATCAAAACTAATATATTGCTTCGTATTGATCCATTCCCCTCAATTTTTATTGTTTTGTCTACAAAATCTAAAATTCGACCAATACCTTTACATACAATAGTTAGCCACACCACAACAACATGAAATCAAAACAACAAATCACAGAAACAAGGGGCAGTAACAATGCAAATCCACACAAAATTCCATGCTCGTACAGAATCTAGTGATTTAAAAAACTCACAAAATCCAAGAAACATCAAAACAAAAACAACAATTCGAATGAATGAATATAAAAAAAATTGAACTATAGAATTTACCTTGTTTTTCCTTGGCACTTTTGATCGGCAGATTATAGTAGAAGAAAATTTTTGTGTCGGCTGAAATATTCGATGTGAAAGAGTGGGTGCCCGGTGAGCCAACTTGTGGCTAAGGGCTTTTATGACTCTATGTATAAACAATCTTTTGTTTAATATAATTTACACTTTTATAATGGCGTTTACTTTATCTTTTATCGTATTATTATGTTGTGACATACTATAAGATGTTTAGATGAAGACCTTGAATATACTATAGTGTATGTAAGATGTGGTGGCACATGGGGATGGCTATCATGAAACACATCTTATAGTCACTGTATATTCTAAACAGTTCCTAGTCGATTGAGCCGTCCGTTAATAAGGATAAGGATCGCTCGAGATTGAGACTAGAATTTGCGATGCCGAGTACCACGTTTCATTGGTATGGAACATAGAGATGTTCAAAGCATGCAAATGGATATTCATACGATGAATGATCGAACTACCCTATCCGGACTTTCCAAGTGGTTATCACTTATCGAGTGGATAAAGTCCGCGGTTTTGGTTGTACACCATTAGTCCTTACTACTTGAAACATCATTGAGACTCTATATGCTAGTACTGTACTTTGACTCGTTTACCGACTCTATTGGGGTCATCAGGTGTCGGGATTGGGTACAGTTACGACACATATAGGAGTCGATGCTTTGTTGTCAAGGATTCACCACATACTTGCTAGTGTGAATATCCTATGCAATCTGAGGAGATATTAGTGTGACGAATCTCTGGCCAGAGTACATGATGTGTTTTAAGAAATGGTTTCTTAGTAGCACATGCGATGTCACTATTTGATCTTCAAGATGCATTGCATAGTTATCGAATCTCGAACGACTCTCGATTTACCAATGGTTGTTGATTCGATCGGGATATATGGATGAAGGGACCGTACTGTACGCTAACCAAAATCTATTGGTTCTTGCAGGCACTATCAGTGATACCTAGGGAATCATGGGGCGATGTTGCTAGGCACTCTTACCATGATTCGATGGGCAAGTCGGAAATTGTTGTTCCGAGTCACAAGGAGTTGTGAGCCCACGACTAGCTGTATCCCTGAACCATTGAGGGTCACACAAGTAATGGATTTTTAATCCCCGTTAAGATAATTAAATTTAAAGAGTTAAATTTAATGAACAAAGAAGTAGGACTTCTTATATCAGAGTAGAAGAGTAAGATTTCCTAAAATGACATAGGGATGGACATTTTTGGAAATCACTGAATTCGGATTCAGAAAATTTATCTTGACTTTCAAAGATGCAGAAATGGTTTCTGTGCACATTGGTGAACTTGGTTTATCAATCTGAGTTACGATGAATTTTATATTAATTTCTGAACATGCGGGCTTTGCTTGTCAGGCTTGAACTTATGACTAATGGGCCCTAAGCTGTTAGTAGCCCACATTATAAATAAGTTATTGCAGTACAGAAATTATACAACAGAGGCATAATTTTCGAAAAACACTAGGGTTTTCTCTCTAGTGGCCGCCGCCGCTCTCCTCTCTCTGTCGAAAATTCCAGCCTGTGAATTTTGAATTTGCAGTCTGGTTTAACGGATCAAATTCGTTAATTCTCTTCGTAGAAACTTCTGATAGATTTTCTAGTGCAATCTATCAGAGGGATTAAACTTCTGTTCGTGGACCAGATTGAAGAATTGTTCGTCCATCAGTTCCTGAGATATACAACAAGAGCAGAGTAATCTGTTGGTGTCCATAATCTCGTTTTGAGATTTCAAGGTAAAAATTTAATTGTTATTTAATTTTTACACGCACAATTTAATCGTAAAGTTTTGATACCCATGATATGGAATCGTTCCATATAAAATTTTAAAAACTTCCGCTGCACCGGGTATCAATTCTGATTGATCTAAACACTGTTTTCCAACAGTGGTATCAAAGCCAGGTTGCTCAGATCAAGCGATTAAATTAATCAATTGTACAAAAATTTTTAAGCCTCGGTTTTTGAAACAAAACAAATTTTAAAATTAAATTTTTGACGGGCAAAACATGGGCAGCAGCGATTGGATCGCTGCCCAAGGGAAGCGATTGTCGCTGCCCAGGGCAGCGATCGTCGCTGCCCAAGGGGCAGCGACGGGCTGCCCGGCCCGAGCCCCTTTTAGGGCGCGGGCTGCCCGGGATCGTCCCGGGCGGCCCGGGAAAATTAATTTTTATTTTTTAAATTAAAATTTTAATATGTTAAAATTCTATTTTTGGTCCGATCGAAAATTGTTTTTGATTGGTCCACGAGGCGTCGGATCGAATTGTTCGAGTCCGAAAATTTTAAAATTTATTTTTGGATAAATTTGAATTTTTGGAAAATTTATAAATTTTATCCGTTAAATCAGATTTTATGAAATTAATTATTTTTGGTACAATTGATGATAAGATATGATCTTATGGAAATATTGAGTAAAATATGATTTTATATATAAAATTGGATTTTATATGTAAAATATGATTTTATTTGATAAAAAGATAAAATATGATTTTGTATGTAAAATAAGATTTTATATATGGAATATGATTTTATCCTTTTTAATTTAATTGCCATTGCATGTTATCCAATAAATTAATTTTGAATTAAATATTATTGGATAAGGATGATCGATTGCCATGACCAATTTTGTAGGTGTATGTTAGGGAATTTACATTTATTTTTATTGTTGTTGGATTTATTAATGGGTCTGGTTTATGGCCCAATATGAATTGTCATAAATAATAAAAATGGGCCTGGTTTATGGCCCGTTCCCACCCCTTAAAATGTATCCCCTACTTGTCATAGTTATTTATTGTAAATACATTATACTTAGTGGGAGATGAAGATTTGAAGACGGAGGTGGGCCCAGCAGACAATAAAGACTGAAGAAATGTAAATTGGAAGCACAATGTAATAGGATTGCATTGCATACTTGCATATCACCTAGGATTGGATTTAGACTCGTGATTGGCAACCACGGGTCGATTAGTAATGGAATCGATCATTCTAAAATATAATATATGATATTATCGTTGTATGCATGTTTAGACTAAATTGTATGAATCCTGCAAGCATACAAATTTTAAATGATGAGACAAATTTTCAAAATTAAAATCCCTCATTTTAAATATGATTTAAAATTGATATCAAGATAAATAAAGGAAATTTAAATATTGTTTAAATATTCCTACCTTCCATCAACGATCAATGTATGAGATGCTACCCGGAGATACGGTCCGGCTCATATTATTGGGGGGGCCCGTTCATCGAAAAGCTGTACATTGGATCGACACATGTTGTAAGTTGGGTGGAACTCCCATGGGATCGACTCATATTAATGGGGGATCCACATGGCGACCGTCCATCACAACTTAATATTGATGGGTCATCTTGACATGTCACAATAAACGGCGTCATATTATTGGGTCCTTATTGGACATGAGGTAAAAACGTGGAGGTTGCTTTGGAAGCAATTGGGCTCTACCTTTTGAAAATTATGGTTGGCTGATATTATTCGGGACAATAGTTTGTCAATTGGACTCCATGTTTCCACTAAGGAAAACAGTTTCCCGTTTTCACTAGAGGGTAGTGAAATCGTTAAAATAGTGGGAGTGAGATTCATAAAATAAATTTCGCCTATTTTATGTCTTAGTAAATTAATTAAACAATCACTGATTATTGTCTGTTTCTTTTCAGTATTTCATTAAGATGAATTCGCGCAATCCACTATTCTCTATTCTCGAACAAAATAAATTGACTGGCGCAAACTATACGGAATGGTTCCATAAGTTGAAGATTGTCTTGACCTCGGAGAAGATGCTCTACGTGTTAGAAAAATCTCCTCCAAAGGAAGCACCAGCTGATATAAGTCCGGAAGAGTTGGCCAAACTTGATATATGGTGGGACCATGATATCAAGGCCAAATGCTATATGCAAGCTTCGATGTCTGATGAACTCCAGAGGCGATTTGAGGATACCGTGAATGCTGCTGACATTCACGTACAAATCAAGGAACTTTTTGGGGCTCAATCGAGAGCTGAAAGGTTCGCTACTGTAAAAGAGTTAATGACGTGTCGCATGCGTGAAGGGACTTTGGTCCGTGATCATGGGGTACGCGTGATTTGGCTCATTCAGAAGTTGGTAACACTTGATTTGGTATTGGAGCATGAACTCAATGTGGACTTATTACTTCTCTCTCTTCCTTCATCGTTTGACGGTTTTGTGGTGAATTTCAATATGAACAAGATAGAGGCCTCCCTTGAAGAGATGGTCAATATGCTTGTAACATATGAAGCCACTTTAAAGAAGGATAAACCAGTTCTCTTGGAGGGCTCCTCTTCTTCTGCTAAGAAGGGGCCAAGTACAAAGGGTAAGAAACGTTCTGCCCCATCCAAGAAAACCGGACCCGAGAAGAAGAACAAGACAAAGGCTTCAAAAATGGAAAAGTCCAAGGATGTTTGCCATCACTGCAAGAAACCCGGTCATTGGAAACGTAACTGCAAGGAATATCTAGAGCAGTTGCGAACTGCGAAGGGTATGTTTTATATTGAAATAAATGTTTCACTTAATACTACTTCTTGGGTATTGGATACCGGATGTGGATCTCACATTTGCAATGATTTGCAGGTGATGACAAGAAGTCGCAAGCTTAGAATGGGTGAGACCCAGCTGAGACTCGGAAATGGTTCTAGAGTTGAAGCCAAAGCTGTGGGAGACGTTTATTTAATTTTGCAGAACGATTTTAAGTTACTTTTGAGAGATGTTTTATTTGTTTCAGATTTGATTAAAAACATTATTTCTGTTTCTAGGCTTGATAGAGATGGTTTCTCTTGCAATTTTGTGAATGGGATTTGCAATATTTACAAGAATGAATGTTTGATTGGAAATGGACAACTTGAAAACGATCTATATAACTTAAAATTAAAAGACGTTCCAATAAATTATGTTGATAAACCGGTAACAACGAACAAAAGGAAAATCGATAGTCAAAACCCGGCAAACCTTTGGCATGCTAGGCTAGGTCATATTTCCTCAAGGAGGATGAACAAGCTAGTGGGAGAGGGCATGTTTGTGAAAGAGTGGGTGCCCAGTGAGCCAACTTGTGGCTAAGGGCTTTGATGACTCTTTGTATGAACAATCTTTTGTTTAATATAATTTACACTTTTATAATGGCAATGACTTTATCTTTCTTCATATTGTTATATTGTGATATACAATTGTTGTTTTGATAAAGACCTTGAATATACTATAGTGTATGTAAGATGTGGTAGTACATGGGGATGACTATCATGAAACACATCTTATAGTCACTGTATATTCTAAATAGTTCCTAGTCGATTGAGCCGTCCGTTAATAAGGATAAAGATCGCTCGAGATTGAGACTAGCATTTGCGATGCCGAGTACCACGTTTCATTGGTATGGAACATAGAGATGTTCAAAGCATGAAAATGGATATTCATACGATGAATGATCGAACTACCCTATACGGACTTTCCAAGTGGTTATCACTTATCGAGTGGATAAAGTCCGCGGTTTTGGTTGTACACCATTAGTCCTTACTACTTGAAACATCATTGAGACTCTATATGCTAGTACTGTACTTTGACTCGTTTACCGACTCTATTAGGGTCATCAGGTGTCGGGATTGGGTACAGTTACGACACATATAGGAGTCGATGCTTTGTTGTCAAGGATTCACCACTTACTTGATAGTGTGGATATCCTATGCAATCTGAGGAGATATTAGTGTGACGAATCTCTGGCCAGAGTACATGATGTGTTTTAAGAAATGGTTTCTTAGTAGCACATGTGATGTCACTATTTGATCTTCAAGATGTATTGCATAGTTATCGAATCTAGAATGACTCTCGATTTACCAATGATTGTTGATTCGATCGGGATATATGGATGAAGGGACCGTACTGTACGCTAACCAAAATCTATTGGTTCTTGCAGGCACTATCAGTGATACCTAGGGAATCATGGGGCGATGTTGCTAGGCGCTCTTACCATGATTCGATGGGCAAGTCGGAAATTGTTGTTCCGAGTCACAAGGAGTTGTGAGCCCACGGCTAGCTGTATCCCTGAACCATTGAGGGTCACACAGAGTAATGGATTTTTAATCCCCGTTGAGATAGTTAAATTTAAAGAGTTAAATTTAATGAACAAAGAAGTGGGACTTCTTATTTAAGAGTAGAGGAGTAAGATTTCCTAAAATGACATAGGGATGGGCATTTTTGGAAATCACTGAATTCGGATTCAGAAAATTTATCTTGACTCTAAAAGATGCAGAAATGGTTTCTGTGAACATTGGTGAAATTGGTTTATCAATCTGAGTCACGATGAATTTTATATTAATTTCTGAACATGCGGGCTTTGCTTGTCAGGCTTGAACTTATGACTAATAGGCCGTAAGCTGTTAGCAGCCCACATTATAAATAAGTTATTGCAGTACAAAAATTATACAACAGAGGCATAATTTTCGAAAAACACTAGGGTTTTCTCTTTAGTGGCCGCCGCCCCTCTCCTCTCTCTGTCGAAAATTCCAGCCTGTGAATTTTGAATTTGCAGTCTGGTTTAACGGATCAAATTCGTTAATTCTCTTCGTAGAAACTTCTGATAGATTTTCTAGTGCAATCTATCAGAGGGATTAAATCTCTGTTCGTGGACCTGATTGAAGAACAGTTCGTCCATCAGTTTCTGGGATATACAACAAGAGCAGAGTAATCTGTTGGTGTCCATAATCTCGTTTCGAGATTGGAGGTAAAAATTTATAATTGTTATTTAATTTTTACACACACAATTTAATCGTAAAGTTTTGATACCCATTATGAAATCGTTCCATATAAAATTTTTAAACTTCCGCTGCACAGGGTATCAATTCTGATTGATCTGATCACGGTTTTCCAACAGTGATATGAGAGCCAGGTTGCTCAGATCAAGCGATTAAATTAATCGATTGTACAAAAATTTTTTAAGCCTCGGTTTTTGAAACAAAATAAATTTTTAAAAATAAATTTTTTTTTTTCGGGCAAAACAATCGCTGCCCGGGGGGCAGCGACGGGCAGCCCGGGAGCGTCCCAGGCGGCCCAGGAAAAATTAATTTTTTATTTTTAAATTAAAATTTTAATACGTTAAAATTCTATTTTTGGTCCGATCGAAAATTGTTTTGATTGGTCCACGAGGCGTCGGATCGAATTGTTCGAGTTCGAAAAATTTTAAAATTGATTTTTGGATAAATTTGAATTTTTGGAAAATTTATAGATTTTATCCGTTAAATCAGATTTTATGAAATTAATTATTTTTGGTAAAATTGATGATAAGATATTATCTTATGGAAATATTAAGTAAAATATGATTTTATGTATAAAATTGGATTTTATATGTAAAATATGATTTTATTTGATGAAAAGATAAAATATGATTTTGTATGTAAAATAAGATTTTATATATGGAATATGATTTTATCCTTTTAATTTAAATTGTCATTGCATGTTATCCAATAAATTAATTTTGAATTAAATATTATTGGATTAGGATGATCGATTGCCATGACAAATTTTGTAGGTGTATGTTAGGAATTTACATTTGTTTTTATTGTTGTTGGATTTATTAATGAGCCTGGTTTATGGCCCAATATGAATTGTCATATGTAATAAAAGTGGGCCTGGTTTATGTCCCGTTCCCACCCCTTAAAATGTATCTCATACTTATCATGGTTATTTATTGTAAATACATTAGACTTAGTGGGAGATGAAGATTTGAAGACGGAGGTGGGCCCAGCAGACAATAAAGACTGAAGAAATGTAAATTGGAAGCTCAATGTAATAGGATTGCATTGCATACCTGCATATTACCTAGGATTGGACTTAGACTCGTGATTGGCAACCACGGGTCGATTAGAAATGGAATCGATCATCCTATATAATATATGATATTTTTGTTGTATGCATGTTTTAGACATAATTGTATGAATCCCGCAAGCATACAAATTTTAAAATGATGAGACAAATTTTCAAAATTAAAATCCCTCATTTTAAATATGATTTAAAATTGATATCAAGATAAATAAAGGAAATTTAAATATTGTTTAAATGTTCCTACCTTCCATCAACGATCAATGTATGAGATGCTACCCGCGGATACGGTCCGGCTCATATTATTGGGGGGGCCCGTTCGTCGGAAAGCTGTACATTGGATCGACACATGTTGTAAGTTGGGTGGAACTCCCATGGGATCGGCTCATATTATTGGGGGATCCACATGGCGACCGTCCATCACAACTTAATATTGATGGGTCATCTTGACATGTCACAATAAACGGCGTCATATTATTGGGCCTTTATTGGACATGAGGTAAAAACGTGGAGGTTGCTTTGGAAGCAATTGGGCTCTACCTTTTGAAAATTATGGTTGGCTGATATTATTCGGGACCATAGTTTGTCAATTGGACTCCATGATCCCACTAAGGAAAACAGTTTCCCGTTTTCACTAGAGGGTAGTGAAACCGTTAAAATAGTGGGAGTGAGATTCATAAAATAAATTTCGCCTATTTTATGTCTTAGTAAATTAATTAAATAATCACTGATTATTGTCTATTTATTTTCAGTATTTCATTAAGATGAATTCGCGCAATCCACTATTCTCTATTCTCGAACAAAATAAACTGACTGGCGCAAACTATACAAAATGGTTCCGTAAGTTGAAGATTGTCTTGACCTCGGAGAAGATGCTCTACGTGTTAGAAAAATATCCTCCGAAGGAAGCACCAGCTGACATAAGTTCGGAAGAGTTGGCCAAACTTGATACATGGTGGGACCATGATATCAATGCCAAATGCTATATGCAAGCCTCGATGTCTGATGAACTCCAGAGGCGATTTGAGGACACCGTGAATGCTGCTGACATTCACGTACAACTCAAGGAACTTTTTGGGGCTCAATCGAGAGCTGAAAGGTTCGCTACTGTAAAAGAGCTAATGACATATCGCATGCGTGAAGGGACTTCGGTCCGTGATCATGGGGTACGAGTGATTTGGCTCATACAGAAGTTGGTAACGCTTGATTTGGTGTTGGAGCATGAACTCAACGTGGAATTATTACTTCTCTCTCTTCCTTCTTCGTTTGACGGATTTGTGGTGAATTTCAATATGAACAAGATAGAGGCCTTCCTTGAAGAGATGGTCAATATGCTTGTAACATATGAAGCCACTTTAAAGAAGGATAAACCGGTTCTCTTGGTGGGCTCCTCTTCCTCTGCTAAGAAGGGGCCAAGTACAAAGGGTAAGAAACGTTCTGCCCCACCCAAGAAAACCGAACCCGAGAAGAAGAACAAGACAAAGGTTTCAAACATGGAAAAGTCCAAGGATGTTTGCCCTTATTGCAAGAAACCCGGTCATTGGAAACGTAACTGCAAGGAATATCTAGAGCAGTTGCGAACTGCGAAGGGTATGTTCTATATTGAAATAAATGTTTCACTTAATACTACTTCTTGGGTATTGGATACCGGATGTGGATCTCACATTTGCAATGATTTGCAGGTGATGACAAGAAGTCGCAAGCTTAGAATGGGTGAGACCCAGCTGAGGCTCGGAAATGGTTCTAGAGTTGAAGCCAAAGCTGTGGGAGACGTTTATTTAATTTTGCAGAACGATTTTAAGTTACTTTTGAGAGATGTTTTATTTGTTCCAGATTTGATTAAAAACATTATTTCTGTTTCTATGCTTGATAGAGATGGTTTTTCTTGCAATTTTGTGAATGGGATTTGCAATATTTACAAGAATGAATGTTTGATTGGAAATGGACAACTTAAAAATGATCTATATAACTTAAAATTAAAAGACGTTCCAATAAATTATGTTGATAAACCGGTAACAACAAACAAAAGGAAAATTGATAGTCAAAACCCGGCAAACCTTTGGCATGCTAGGCTAGGTCATATTTCCTCAAGGAGGATGAACAAGCTAGTGGGAGAGGGCATGTTTGATATGTCTGATATTAACTCTCTAACTACTTGTGAGTCCTGCCTGAAAGGAAAAATGACTAAATCTCCTTTTAAGGGGAAACCTGAGCGTAGTCAAAATCTGTTGGATTTGATCCATACAGATGTTTGTGGTCCATTTAGAATTGGTACTCAATTTGGCCACACCTACTTCATTACCTTTACTGATGATTATTCAAGGTATGGGTATTTATATTTAATGAAATATAAGTCTGAAGCATTTGAAAAGTTCAAAGAATTCAAGGCTGAAGTAGAAAACAAACTAGGTAAAAGTATTAAAGCGCTTCGATTGGATCGAGGTGGAGAATACTTAAGTACCGAGTTTTTGGACTATCTGAAAGAGAATGGGATTCTCTCTCAGTGGACTCCTCCTATGACACCATAGCTGAATAGTGTATCGGAGCGTCGTAATCGAACTTTGTTGGATATGGTTCGATCCATGATGAGCTTCACTGAGCTTCCACCTTCGTTTTGGGGCTACGCGCTTGAAACGACGGTGTTGTTGTTGAACAACGTCCACACCAAAGCAGTGGACAAAACACCATACGAGTTATGGAATGACAAAGCTCCTAATTATTCGTACTTGAGGATTTGGGGATGTCCTGCTTACGTGAAGCGGACAGTGGGAGATAAGTTTGATAGTCGATCCACCTTTTGTTATTTTGTAGGGTATCCGAAGAATTCAATCGGATATTATTTCTATCATCCTGCTGAAACAAAGGTGTTTGTTTCAAGGAATGCCACCTTCTTGGAGAAGGAGTTCTTATTGGATAAGAAAGGCGAGATGATAGAACTCGAAGAAATTCGAGAAGAACCCGAAATACAAAATAATGATCCTACACCTCAGGAACCATTGATAGACATGCCTGTACCTAGAAGATCCGAGAGGACTTCTATACCTCCTATTCGATATGGTCTTCTTCTTGAAGGGGATCAAGATGAACCCGATGTTGGATGTGATCCAAGAAACTTCAAGGAAGCAATTTCTAATGCGGATTCAAATTTATGGCTTGAAGCTATGCAGTCGGAAATAGATTCGATGCATACAAACCAAGTTTGGTCTTTAGTAGATCCTCCCGATGGAATTGTTCCAATAGGGTGTAAATGGATCTACAAGAGAAAGCTTGGGCCTGATGGTAAGGTATTGACCTATAAGGCACGATTGGTGGCGAAAGGTTATACTCAAAGACAAGGAGTTGACTATGATGAAACCTTTTCACCAGTTGCAATGTTCAAGTCCATAAGAATCCTTATTGCCATAGCCGCTTGGTATGACTATGAGATATGGCAAATGGATGTGAAGACTGCATTTCTTAATGGAAACATTAAGGAAGAGATCTATATGACGCAGCCTGAGGGATACACATCCATGGGAAGCGAGCATAAGGTATGCAAGCTTCAGAGATCAATCTATGGTCTCAAACAAGCATCAAGAAGTTGGAACCAGAAATTTGATGAAACAATAAAAGATTTTGGTTTCATCAAGAACCCGGAGGAACTGTGCGTGTACAAGAAAGTAGTTAAGGATGCTGTGACATTCTTAGTACTTTATGTTGATGACATTCTACTCATTGGGAATGACGTAGGGATGTTGCAGTCAATAAAGATATGGTTATCAGGTAGATTCTCGATGAAGGATTTGGGTGAGGCATCCTATATTCTAGGGATACAAATCTATAGAGATAGATCTAAGAGAATGATAGGACTCACTCAAGAATCCTACATCGACACCATATTGAAAAGGTTTTCAATGGATGGGTCCAAGAGAGGACATCTACCTATGTGTCATGGAGTTTCTCTATCCAAGTCTATGTGTCCCAAGACTGATGAAGAGATAGAGAAAATGACACATGTACCATATGCGTCAGCCATTGGTAGTATCATGTATGGGATGATATCTACCAGACCGGATGTGACGCCCAGGGCTGAGGAACAGGGAGTGATCGCCGGTGCCAAGAGGTTGCACGGACAATGAGCGGCTCTTGGTAGGCTTCTAGGCGGAGGGACACATGAATGAACCGATCCCGTGCCGGAATGGGAGGGGATTCTGAGACTGTGTAGGTATGGGATTACATAGTTGAGGAGGGTTTAAAAGATTTCATATGTACTGCTCATATCAAAGAAGGTGCATCTTCTTTTCGGGAGCTCATCACATAAAAACTCCAAAGTTAAGCGTGCTTGACTTGGGGAAATTATAGGATGGGTGACCCCCTGGGAAGTTTCTCAGGGTGCGTGTGAGTGAGGACAAAAACACGCTGAAAAGACCCGTCTTGATACAGTGGGTCGTTACAAATGGTATCAAAGCCGACCTCTCTTAGTACGGTATGGTTCGGGGACGAACCAAGCGGAAGCTGGTGGGCATGTGACACCCGGGGCTGAGGAACAGGGAGTGATCGCCGGTGCCAAGAGGTTGCACGGACAATGAGCGGCTCCTGGTAGGATTCTAGGCGGAGGGAGACATGAATGAACCGATCCCGTGCCGGAATGAGAGGGGATTCTGAGACTGTGTAGGTATGGGACTACATAGTTGAGGAGGGTTTAAAAGATTTCATATGTACTGCTCATATCAAAGAAGGTGCATCTTTTTTTCGGGAGCTCATCACATAAAAACTCCAAAGTTAAGCGTGCTTGACTTGGGAAAATTATAGGATGTGTGACCCCCTGGGAAGTTTCTCAGGGTGTGTGTGAGTGAGGACAAAAGCACGCTGAAAAGACCCGTCTTGATACAGTGGGTCGTTACAAATATTATCTCAAAATTATATTTTAGGGCTCTAAAAAGGCTCATGAAATTAATTGGCTAGAAAGTTGTCATCTCGTCCGTCCACGGTCCCGTCTACGCGATAAAATAATTAAAATACTAAAAATCATAAAAATCACTAATTATGGGTTAAATGCTTAAAAATAAATTAAATCATGCACAAATAATTCGCATAATTATTTAACCCATAAATCTAAAATTTAAATAAAGAAATATCCTAATTATGCATGCGGATTTACGTATTTAAAATACCGGGTGTTACACCGGATGAAGCATTTGCTCTGAGTTTCACGAGCAGATATCAAGCTAATCCCGGTCAAATGCATTGGAAAGCCGTGAAGGACATTCTTAAGTACTTACGAAGGACTAAGAATATGTTCATGTTATATGGAGGAAGAGAACTGAAATTGGAAGGCTATACCGACTCTAGCTTCCAAAGTGACGTGGATGACTCGAAGTCAACCTCTGGATTTGTGTTCATGCTCAATGGCAGTGCTGTCTCTTGGAAGAGTTCCAAGCAGGACACCACAGCGGATTCCACCACTGAGGCAGAATACATTGCGGCATCAGCTGCTGCTAAAGAGGCCGTTTGGATGAGGAATTTCGTCCAAGAGTTGGGCGTTATTTCGGAAATTGTTGGTCCAGTCCCGGTGTACTGTGACAACACGGGTGCCGTTGCTCAGGCAAAGGAACCAAGGTCTCATCAAAGATCCAAACACGTACTGAGGAAATACCACATCATCCGGGAGATCGTGGAAAGAGGAGACATCACTGTCGAGAGAGTGGCCTCTGCAGACAATATCGCTGATCCACTTACTAAGCCCTTGCCAGGACCATTATTTGACAAACATCGCGAAGCAATGGGTCTACGTAGTATGACTAGTTGGCTTTAGGGCAAGTGGGAGATTGAAAGAGTGGGTGCCCGGTGAGCCAACTTGTGGCTAAGGGCTTTGATGACTCTTTGTATGAACAATCTTTTTTTTAATATAATTTACACTTTTATAATGGCAATGACTTTATCTTTCTTCATATTGTTATATTGTGATATACTATTGTTGTTTTGATAAAGACCTTGAATATACTATAGTGTATGTAAGATGTGGTAGTACATGGGGATGACTATCATGAAACACATCTTATAGTCACTGTATATTCTAAACAGTTCCTAGTCGATTGAGCCGTCCGTTAATAAGGATAAGGATCGCTCGAGATTGAGACTAGAATTTGCGATGCCGAGTACCACGTTTCATTGGTATGGAACATAGAGATGTTCAAAGCATGCAAATGAATATTCATACGATGAATGATCGAACTACCCTATCCGGACTTTCCAAGTGGTTATCACTTATCGAGTGGATAAAGTCCGCGGTTTTGGTTGTACACCATTAGTCCGTACTACTTGAAACATCATTGAGACTCTATATGCTAGTACTGTACTTTGACTCGTTTATCGACTCTATTAGAGTCATCAGGTGTCGGGATTGGGTACAGTTACGACACATATAGGAGTCGATGCTTTGTTGTCAAGGATTCACCACTTACTTGATAGTGTGGATATCCTATGCAATCTGAGGAGATATTAGTGTGACGAATCTCTGGCCAGAGTACATGATGTGTTTTAAGAAATGGTTTCTTAGTAGCACATGCGATGTCACTATTTGATCTTCAAGATGTATTGCATAGTTATCGAATCTAGAACGACTCTCGATTTAACAATGATTGTTGATTCGATCGGGATATATGGATGAAGGGACCGTACTGTACGCTAACCAAAATCTATTGGTTCTTGCAGGCACTATCAGTGATACCTAGGGAATCATGGGGCGATGTTGCTAGGCGCTCTTACCATGATTCGATGGGCAAGTCGGAAATTGTTGTTCCGAGTCACAAGGAGTTGTGAGCCCATGGCTAGCTGTATCCCTGAACCATTGAGGGTCACACAGAGTAATGGATTTTTAATCCCCGTTGAGATAGTTAAATTTAAAGAGTTAAATTTAATGAACAAAGAAGTGGGACTTCTTATTTAAGAGTAGAGGAGTAAGATTTCCTAAAATGACATAGGGATGGGCATTTTTGGAAATCACTGAATTCGGATTTAGAAAATTTATCTTGACTCTAAAAGATGCAAAAATGGTTTCTGTGAACATTGGTGAAATTGGTTTATCAATCTGAGTCACGATGAATTTTATATTAATTTCTGAACATGCGGGCTTTGCTTGTCAGGCTTGAACTTATGACTAATGGGCCCTAAGCTGTTAGCAGCCCACATTATAAATAAGTTATTGCAGTACAGAAATTAGACAACAGAGGTCACAAAATATTTTTGAAAACCCTGGTTTTTCTTAACAGTGGCCGCCGCCCCCCTCCCTCTCTGTCTGAAAAATCCAGCCTGTGAATTTTGAATTTGCAGTTTGGTTTAACGGATCAAATTCGTTAATTCTCTTCGTAGAAACTTCTGATAGATTTTCTAGTGCAATCTATCAGAGGGATTAAATCTCTGTTCGTGGACCTGATTGAAGAACAGTTCGTCCATCAGTTCCTGGGATATACAACAAGAGCAGAGTAATCTGTTGGTGTCCATAATCTCGTTTCGAGATTGGAGGTAAAAATTTATAATTGTTATTTAATTTTTACACACACAATTTAATCGTAAAGTTTTGATACCCATTATGGAATCGTTCCATATAAATTTTTTAAACTTCCTCTGCACCGGGTATCAATTCTGATTGATCTGATCACGGTTTTCCAACAGTTTGATATGTCTGATATTAACTCTTTACCTACTTGTGAATCCTGCCTTAAAGGAAAAATGACTAAATCTCCATTCAAGGGGAAACCTGAGCGTAGTCAAAATCTGTTGGATTTGATCCATACAGATGTTTGTGGTCCATTTAGAATTGGTACTCAATTTGGCCACACCTACTTCATTACCTTTACTGATGATTATTCAAGGTATGGGTATTTATATTTAATGAAATATAAGTCTGAAGCATTTGAAAAGTTCAAAGAATTCAAGGCTGAAGTAGAAAACAAGCTAGGTAAAAGTATTAAAGCAGTTCGATCGGATCGAGGTGGAGAATACTTAAGTACAGAGTTTTTGGACTATCTGAAAGAGAATGGGATTCTCTCTCAGTGGACTCCTCCTATGACACCTCAGCTGAATGGTGTATCAGAGCATCGTAATCGAACTTTTTTGGACATGGTTCGATCCATGATGAGCTTCACTGAGCTTCCACCTTCGTTTTGGGGCTATGCGCTTGAAACGGCGGTGTTGTTGTTGCATAACGTTCACACTAAAGCAGTGAACAAAACACCATACGAGTTATGGAATGGCAAAGCTCCTAAGTATTCGTACTTGAGGATTTGGGGATGTCCTGCTTACGTGAAGCAGACAGTGGGAGATAAGTTGGATAGTCGATCCACCTTATGTAATTTTGTAGGGTATCCAAAGAATTCAATCGGATATTATTTCAATCATCCTACTGAAACAAAAGTGTTTGTTTCAAGGAATGCCACCTTCTTGGAGAAGGAGTTCTTATTGGATAAGAAAGGCAAGATGATGGAACTCGAAGAAATTCGAGAAGAACCCGAGATACAAAATAATGATCCTACACCTTAGGAACCATTGATTGACACGCCTATTACTAGAAGATCCGAGAGGACTTCTAGACCTCCTATTCGATATGGTCTTCTTTTTGAAGGGGATCAAGATGAACCCGACATTGGATGTGATCCAAGAAACTTCAAGGAAGCAATTTCTGATGCGGATTCAAATTTATGGCTTGAAGCTATGCAGTCGGAAATAGATTCGATGCAAACAAACCAAGTTTGGTCTTTAGTAGATCCTCCCGATGGAATTGTTCCAATAGGGTGTAAATGGATCTACAAGAGAAAGCTTGGGCCTGATGGTAAGGTATTGACCTACAAGGCACGATTGGTGGCGTAAGGTTATACTCAAAGACAAGGAGTTGAATATGATGAAACCTTTTCACCAGTTGCAATGTTCAAGTCCATAAGAATCCTTATTGCCATAGCTGCTTGGTATGACTATGAGATATGGCAAATGGATGTGAAGACTGCATTTCTTAATGGAAACATTAAGGAAGAGATCTATATGACGCAGCCTGAGGGATACACATCCATGGGAAGCGAGCATAAGGTATGCAAGCTTCAGAGATCAATCTATGGTCTCAAACAAGCATCAAGAAGTTGGAACCAGAAATTTGATGAAACAATAAAGGATTTTGGTTTCATCAAGAACCCGGAGGAACCATGCGTGGACAAGAAAGTAGTTAAGGATGCTGTGACATTCTTAGTACTTTATGTTGATGACATCTTACTCATTGGGAATGATGTAGGGATGTTGCAGTCAACAAAGATATGGTTATCAGGTAGATTCTCGATGAAGGATTTGGGTGAGACATCCTATATTCTAGGGATACATATCTATAGAGATAGATCTAGGAGAATGATAGGACTCACTCAATCAACTTACATCGAAACCATATTGAAAAGGTTTTCAATGGATGGGTCCAAGAGAGGACATCTACCTATATGTCATGGAGTTTCTCTATCCAAGTCCATGTGTCCCAAGACTGATGAAGAGATAGAGAAAATGACACATGTACCATATGCGTCAGCCATAGGTAGTATCATGTATGGAATGATATCTACCAGACCGGATGTAGCATTTTCTCTGAGTGTCACGAGCAGATATCAACCCAATCCCGGTCAAATGCATTGGAAAGCCGTGAAGGACATTCTTAAGTACTTACAAAGGACTAAGAATATGTTCATGGTATATGGAGGAAGAGAACTGAAATTGGAAGGCTATACCGACTCTAGCTTCCAAAGTGACGTGGATGACTCGAAGTCAACCTCTGGATTTGTGTTCATGCTCAATGGCGGTGCTGTCTCTTGGAAGAGTTCCAAGCAGGACACCACAGCGGATTCCACCACTGAGGCAGAATACATTGCAGCATCAGCTGCTGCTATAGAGGCCGTTTGGATGAGGAATTTTGTCCAAGAGTTGGGCGTCATTCCTAAAGTTGTTGGTCCAGTCCCGGTGTACTGTGACAACACGGGTGCCGTTGCTCAGGCAAAGGAACCAAGGTCTCATCAAAGATCCAAACACGTACTGAGGAAATACCACATCATCCGGGAGATCGTGGAAAGAGGAGACATCACTGTCGAGAGAGTGGCCTCTGCAGACAATGTCGCTGATCCACTTACTAAGCCCTTGCCAGGACCATTATTTGACAAACATCGCGAAGCAATGGGACTACGTAGTATGACTAGTTGGCTTTAGGGCAAGTGGGAGATTGAAAGAGTGGGTGCCAGGTGAGCCAACATGTGGCTAAGGGCTTTTATGACTCTATGTATAAGCAATCTTTTGTTTAATATAATTTACACTTTTATAATGGCGTTTACTTTATCTTTTATCATATTATTATGTTGTGACATACTATAAGATGTTTAGATGAAGACCTTGAATATACTATAGTGTATGTAAGATGTGGTGGCACATGGGGATGGCTATCATGAAACACATCTTATAGTCACTGTATATTCTAACAGTTTCTAGTCGATTGAGCCGTCCGTTAATAAGGATAAGGATCGCTCGAGATTGAGACTAGCATTTGCGATGCCGAGTACCACGTTTCATTGGTATGGAACATAGAGATGTTCAAAGCATGCAAATGGATATTCATACGATGAATGATCGAACTACCCTATCCGGACTTTCCAAGTGGTTATCACTTATCGAGTGGATAAAGTCCGCGGTTTTGGTTGTACACCATTAGTCCTTACTACTTGAAACATCATTGAGACTCTATATGCTAGTACTGTACTTTGACTCGTTTATCGACTCTATTGGGGTCATCAGGTGTCGGGATTGGGTACAGTTACGACACATATAGGAGTCGATGCTTTGTTGTCAAGGATTCACCACATACTTTCTAGTGTGGATATCCTATGCAATCTGAGGAGATATTAGTGTGACGAATCTCTGGCCAGAGTACATGATGTGTTTTAAGAAATGGTTTCTTAGTAGCACATGCGATGTAACTATTTGATCTTCAAGATGCATTGCATAGTTATCGAATCTCGAACGACTCTTGATTTACCAATGGTTGTTGATTCGATCGGGATATATGGATGACGGGACCGTACTGTACGCTAACCAAAATCTATTGGTTCTTGCAGGCACTATCAGTGATACCTAGGGAATCATGGGGCGATGTTGCTAGGCGCTCTTACCATGATTCGATGGGCAAGTTGGAAATTGTTGTTCCGAGTCACAAGGAGTTGTGAGCCCACGGCTAGCTGTATCCCTGAACCATTGAGGGTCACACAAGTAATGGATTTTTAATCCCCATTGAGATAATTAAATTTAAAGAGTTAAATTTAATGAACAAAGAAGTAGGACTTCTTATATCAGAGTAGAAGAGTAAGATTTCCTAAAATGACATAGGGATGGGCATTTTTGGAAATCACTGAATTCGGATTCAGAAAATTTATCTTGACTTTAAAAGATGCAGAAATGGTTTCTGTGCACATTGGTGAAATTGGTTTATCAATCTGAGTCACGATGAATTTTATATTAATTTTTGAACATGCGGGCTTTGCTTGTCAGACTTGAACTTATGACTAATGGGCCCTAAGCTGTTAGCAGCCCACATTATAAATAAGTTATTGCAATACAGAAATTATACAACAGAGGCATAATTTTCGAAAAACACTTGGGTTTTCTCTCTAGTGGCCGCCGCCCCTCTCCTCTCTCTGTCAAAAATTCCAGCCTGTGAATTTTGAATTTGCAGTCTGGTTTAACTGATCAAATTCGTTAATTCTCTTCGTAGAAACTTCTGATAGATTTTCTAGTGCAATCTATCAGAGGGATTAAACTTTTGTTCGTGGACCTGATTGAAGAATTGTTCGTCCATCAGTTCCTGGGATATACAACAAGAGCAGAGTAATCTGTTGGTGTCCATAATCTCGTTTCGAGATTTCAAGGTTAAAATTTAATTGTTATTTAATTTTTACACGCACAATTTAATCGTAAAGTTTTGATACCAATGATATGGAATCGTTCCATATAAAATTTTAAAAACTTCTGCTGCACCGGGTATCAATTCTGATTGATCTGAACACAGTTTTCCAACAGGATGTTTAGGTTAATAGAAGTAAAAATTATAAAAGCACTTAAAAAAGCCACATTTTTGGGCTTCTAAAAAAGCCCCTATTATAGCTTAGTTAAGTGCTTTTAAAAGCACTTAAAAGCCCATCCAAACACTACAATAATCATAAAAGTGCTTTTTTTTTTAATTTAAAAAAGTGCTTTTTCTAAATTGTCTATTGTTCCCAAACGGTCTCTATGTCTAATTATGTTTAATGATCATCCAAAAGTAATTAATAATTAATTTAATAGTCAAAGAAGCGGAAAAACGATTTAAAATATCAATTTTGGGCCTATAAAAAATTCGGCATGACCTCCCATAAGTAGGACATCCCAAAAATACTCAGACACCCCGTAAGTAGGACATCTCAAAAATACTCATGAAAGAGTAGGTGCCCGGTGAGCCAACTTGTGGCTAAGGGCTTTGATGACTCTTTGTATAAACAATCTTTTGTTTAATATAATTTACACTTTTATTAATGACAATGACTTTATCTTTCTTCATATTGTTATATTGTGATATACTATTGTTGTTTTGATAAAGACCTTGAATATACTATAGTGTATGTAAGATGTGGTAGAACATGGAGATGTCTATCATGAAACACATCTTATAGTCACTGTGTATTCTAAACTGTTCCTAGTCGATTGAGCCGTCCGATAATAAGGATAAGGATCGCTCGAGTTTGAGACTAGCATTTGCGATGCAGAGTACCACGTTTCATTGGTAAGGAACATAGAGATGTTCGAAGCATGCAAATGGATATTCATACGATGAATGATCGAACTACCCTATCCGGACTTTCCAAGTGGTTATCACTTATCGAGTGGATAAAGTCCGCGGTTTTGGTTGTACACCATTAGTCCTTATTACTTGAAACATCATTGAGACTCTATATGCTAGTACTGTGATTTGACTCATTTACCGACTCTATTGGGGTCATCAGATGTCGGGATTGGGTACAGTTACAACACATATAGGAGTCGATGCTTTGTTGTCAAGGATTCACCACATACTTGCGAGTGTGGATATCCTATGCGATCTGAGGAGATATTAGTGTGACGAATCTCTGGCCAGAGTACATGATGTGTTTTAAGAAATGGTTTCTTAGTAACACATGCGATGTCACTATTTGATCTTCAAGATGTATTGCATAGTTATCGAATCTCGAACGACTCTCGATATACCAATGGTTGTTGATTTGATCGGGATATATGGATGAAGGGACCGTACTGTATGCTAACCAAAATCTATTGGTTCTTGCAGGCACTATCAGTGATACCTAGGGAATCATGGGGCGATGTTGCTAGGCGCTCTTACCATGATTCGATGGGCAAGTCGGAAATTGTTGTTCCGAGTCACAAGGAGTTGTGAGCCCACGGCTAGCTGTATCCCTGAACCATTGAGGGTCACACAGAGTAATGGATTTTTAATCCCCGTTGAGATAGTTAAATTTAAAGAGTTAAATTTAATGAACGAAGAAGTTGGACTTCTTATTTAAGAGTAGAGGAGTAAGATTTCCTAAAATGACATAGGGATGGGCATTTTTGGAAATCACTGAATTCAGATTCAAAAAAATTTATCTCGACTTTAAAAGGTGCAAAAATGGTTTCTGTACACATTGGTGAAATCGGTTTATCAATCGGAGTCATGATGAATTTTATATTAATTTCTGAACATGCGGGCTTTGCTTGTCGGGCTTGAACTTATGACTAATGGGCCCTAAGCTGTTAGTGGCCTACATTATAAATAAGTTATTGCAGTACAGAAATTACACACAACGGGTCACAAAATTTTCGAAAAACCCTAGTCTTTTTCCTCTGAAGTGGCCGCCCCCTTTTCCCCTCTGCTCGGTAAAATCCAGTCTGTGAATTTTGAATTACAGTCTGGTTTAACGGATCAAATTCGTTAATCTCTTCGTAGAAACTTCTGATAGATTTTTTAGTGCAATCTATCAGAGGGATTAAATATCCGTTCGTGGACCTGATTGAAGAACAGTTCGTCCATCAGTTCCAGGGATATACAACAAGAGCAGAGCAATCTGTTGGTGTCCATAATCTCGCTTCGAGATTGGAGGTAAAAATTTATAATCGTTATTTAATTTTTACACACACACAATTTAATCGTAAGGTTGATACCCATTATGGAATCGTTCCATATAAAAATTTTAAACTTTCGCTGCACCGGGTATCAATCCTGATTGATCTGATCGCCGAGTTCTTCAACAACTCAGACAACAGTTTATATGAAATAACTAAAACTAGGACATCAACAAACTTAAACATCACACAACCAAGTGTCGGTCAGGCACGACAACAAATTAAAACATTTCACAATTACGTGAGCCGACAAGGCTTGATAATAATTTAAAACATAGCAATAACTCTCAAATACAACACAGATACATCGGGGCATCTCCCCAGAGAATATAAAAATGACTCTGACATAATACATATAATAACTCCGATAATACTTAACATAACTTGGAGACAAGACTCAATCCAACCTCCTCAACGAGCTCCGCCAGCGGATCCTCTACCTGGTGCTGTAAAATCACTTGGGTAGCCTACCATGGTTCCAAACAGCAGCCACAGTAGGCCCCCAGAAATACCGAGGTTAGGATTCTGGTATGAAATAGTTAAGAAACAACAAAAATGTAAACAATACATAAACACTTTCATAAAATATAGTATGCAATGCATGAACTGGGCTCAAAGTAAACGGGAAAACAGGAGCCAACAAATGGTACGATAACTGGAACAATGCTCGAGTTAGAACACACAAGGGAGCTGTTGGATAAACGTGTTCAGATCAATTAAGAATTGATACCCGGTGCAGCGGAAGTTTAAAAATTTTTATTTTTCGATATGGAACGATTCCATATCATGGGTTTAAAAACTTTACGATTAAATTATGCAAGTAAAAATAAAATCACAATTAAATTTTTACCTATTCAAGCAACGGCTTGATTATGGACACCAACAGAATTTAATCTGCTCTTCTTGTATATCCCGGGAACCGATGGCTTCACGATCAATCTCCGGAATAAGGTCCACGAACAGAAAACAGAAACCCTCTGATTGATTGCACTAGAAATCAATCAGATGTTTATCGAAGAGAATAAACAGATTTGATCTGTTAATTCGAAATGTAATTTTTCACAAAAATCACAGACCGAATTTTCTCAAAAGGGACAGAGGAATTCGAAAATTCCCCTTGAATATTATGAGTGTTTTTCGAAAATTGCAAGATGGAATGCTTATGATTTTCGAACACTACTCATATATTTATAGATAATTTCTAGACTAGATTAAGTTATGATTATATTAGGACTCTAACTCCTTAGGGCCCACAATCAATAACTTAAGCCCAACAAGCCAAGCCCGTTATTATAGAAATTAATATAAAATACATCATGACTCCGATTGATAAACCAATTTAACCAATGTGCACAGAAACCATTTCTGCACCTTTTAAAGTCAAGATAATTTTTTTGAATCCGAATTCAGTGATTTCCAAAAATGCCCATCCCTATGTCATTTTAGAAAATTCCACTCCCTTTTAGTTAAGAAGTCCAACTTCTCTTTCATTAAATTTAACTCTTTAAATTTAACTATCTCAACGGGGTTTAGTAATCCATTACTTGTGTGACCTTCAATGGTTCAGGGATACAGCTAGCCGTGGGCTCACAACTCCTTGTGACTCGGAACAACAATTTTTGACTTGCCCAACGAATCATGGTAAAAGCGTCTAGCAACATCGCCCCATGATTCCCTAGGTATCACTGATAGTGCCTGTGGGGACCTCGGGTTTCTAATCTCATCTTAGGGCAATAAACGATTAATCAACAATTAATCATATAATAAAAGAATATTCAAACCAAATTTTTTTTTTCCAGAACCCCACGGCCGCCCGTGCCCCACTTCAGGCGCGCCCGCGCATAGGTTTCGGACAGAATCTGGTAAAATGATAAATATAAAAGTTGTAGATCTTTGTCTTATCTTTCCAATGCCACCAACCGCACCCTAATCGGAGTTTTCAGTAAAACGTTATGCTCATTCTACCAAAAAGGGTCGGTGCAGAAATTTACAAAAATTATCAAAGACTACAACAAAGATCAAAGTTGCTAGGGCTATTTCAAATCTGAAAAATTGCATACATAATCTCAATATGTCCGAAGCATAAACACATGCATATCTAGACATAACAATAATCGCATACATGTTTCTAAGATGCAATACAATAAACTCAATTCTAAGTTTTCTAAGCTCAAACTAAATCAACACTTTCTAACATGCATTTGACAGTAATCTATTCTTAGCCCGAAGTCACCACATGCTAATATTTCTCAATCTTGAGCTATCCAAGCCACATCTGACTCGCTCATGCCCCAAACCTGGTGCAATGCACACATACAAACAAAGCAACAACCGGATAACTCCGGTGAGAATAAATCTCAGTATGAACAACATGCATATACATCAGTTAAACATATGATATCTATATGCCAAATGAATCATAAATCTTCAATCATGTAATAGGAGGTAAAACATGATAGTATGTTCATCTTTAATACCAAGTATATAAACTCATTCAAATCTTGAATGTCATAACATAACATGCTAGCATTTATAAACGCATATTCTAATCTTTAGAAATCTCTAGGTTAATGCATAAATGCAATGCATGTGCCAAGGAATAGGCTATCGAATCTGATATCAATAAATCGTAATTCTGGGATCCCGGGGAAATAAAATCTTTAACTAACCACCGACTCTCCCAATCGAGGTGGCGTCAAATCTCTCAATCCCCTGAAGTTGGTTCAACTATAGTGAGTTATCTAGCTCTGGAAATAAATCTATATTCCGTGCCATGAGTCATCTGACTCTGGAAGTAAATCTACATTTCGTGCCACTCAACTACAGTTCTCCAAACGTCATCTGCACTCTAGGCCTTTCAACCCTCTGTACTTTTCAGGCTGGAGTTCAAGATGAATGCAACATAATCTGAATGCATCAAATCATACATAAGCTAAAACAACATCTTGAACACATCAATCATATAATCATATGATCATATAATCACTCAAAGATACCGATAAATCTGTAAGCATCACATGGAATATGTAAGACATGTTCAATACAGAACATAATATAAATCAAAGAAGACAAATAAACATTGACATAAATATTCTGGAAATTCAAGAAGATATCTATCTTGAATAATCTATCCCATTTATGTAAACGTAAACAATAACATATATTAAACATGCATGTATGTGATTTTAGGCAACTCGATAATCAACAACAATCTCGAGTTATTCTGCCCATCTTATTAATGTCTATTCATACCTTTCATCGCGATTTAAACATCTTGAATCTGTTGCCAATGCTGATCATCTCAAAGCTAACCAAATCAGTCATACAATTCTGCTCATTTCAATCAATGCTACTTGAAGGTATTTTTGATTCAACTTCAAACACTTCAAGTCATTCGAACTCGAACTCATCAATTCAACTTCGATAATCTTTAAGTCAAATCTGAAATAATGTATAACATATCTAAACATCAATTTCCAATCTGAATCGATGTTTCTTTAAAGCTGATACATTTCAAATCTGACTAACACAATCGAAATTCAAACCGACGTCACAACTATTCGAATTCGATAAATCTTTCGATTCAAATATCATTATACCTTCATTCTAAATATAACCACATATTCAATTCATCCACTAAACACTTGAATATGAGCTCTAGACATATAGAATGAATAACAATTCAAAATCTTGAACCGGCGGCGTAACGGATTAAAACCGGAAATTCTAAAAGCTTAAACATCAATTAGACAATCTTATAAGTATCATAACATCCATAATTCAGCAGCCTAATCACGTGAATTGCAGCCCTCAAAATTCAGAATTTCGATAATTCTTTCAATATTCCAAAACATGTCCAAACGACGATCTTTTCTCGATCCGTCTTAGATATACTATCGTCGTATATGCTAGAACATGTTTATACAATCAAATCTTAATTCTAACAACATAAAATTCAAACATGGTAGAACTTCATAAAACTTACGTCAAAACGTAGCATTCGGAGCTGTGATCGCAAATATACGATCAATCGGAAATTCTACCGGGCGGATTGAATTTAATCGGGACTCGAAAAGGCAAAAATGGTTGAAACCCCTTTTCTTTTCTCCCTCTCGACCACCTCTGGAATTTTTGGCTACATTCTGATCAACTTACACGTTTTTAAGTGGCAAGTTGCATGATTATTGCATTTTGGTCCCTGCACTTTGGCCTAATTGCAAGTCAGTCCCTGAACAAGCGATTTAATTCAATTTCAATCCTAAATAATTTAAGAATATTAGAATTCAAGTCTAAACTCTAAATATTCTCAAATTAAATATTCTTGGATTAAAATTAAATCATTTTGGACATTATTGCACTTTAGTCCCTGAATTGCTCAATATTTGCAAATTGGCCCTTGCTCGGATTTCATCCTAAAATTAAATCCTTGATATTTATAATCTTGGAATTTCCATCTTAAATTCCATAAATATCAATTTCAATATTTTTAATCTTTTAATTTAAGAATTCCGGATATTAAAATCTTAAAATCCGAAAAATCCTCAAATTAAATATTTTTGACCCGAAATTGAAATCTCTAATTTTCATAAATTCTTAACTTCATATTTTCTCTTATTTGGAATTTAAATCTTAAATCCCGTCATTAATAACTTAATATTTTCGGGCCTTACAGTTCCTGCAAGAACCAATAGATTTTGGTTAGCGTACAGTACGGTCCCTTTATCCATATATCCCGATCGAATCAACAACCATTGGTGCATCGAGAGTCGTTCCAGATTCGATAACTATGCATTACATCTTGGAGATCAAATAGTGACATCGCATGTGTTACTAGGAAAACCGAGTAACCTAAAACACATCATGTACTCTGACCAGAGATTCGTCACACTAATATCTCATCAGATCGCATAGGATATCCACACTCGCAAGTATGTGGTGAATCCTTGACAACAAAGCATCGACTCCTATATGTGTCGTAACTGTACCCAATCCCGACACCTGATGACCCCAATAGAGTCGGTAAACGAGTCAAAGTACAGTACTAGCATATAGAGTCTCAATGATGTTTCAAGTAGTAAGGACTAATGGTGTACAACCAAAACCGCGGACTTTATCCACTCGATAAGTGATAACCACTTGGAAAGTCCGAATAGGGTAGTTCGATCATTCATTATATGAATATCTATTTGCATGCTTTGAACATCTCCGTGTCCATTACCAATGAAACGTGGTACTTGGCATCACAAATGCTAGTCTCAATCTCGAGCGATCCTTATCCTTATTAGCGGACGACTCAATTGACTAGGAACTATTTAGAATATACAGTGACTATAAGATGTGTTTCATAATAGTGATCTCTCTTTATTCACTATCTCATCTTACTTACACTATAGTATATTCAAGGTCTTTATCAAAACATCAATAGTATATCACAATATAACAATATGAAGAAAGACAAAGAAAATGTCATTAATGAATGTAAATTATATTAAACAAAGATTGTTTATACATAGAGTCACAAAAGCCCTTAGCCACAAGTTGGCTAACCGCGCACCCACTCTTTCAATCTCCCACTTGCCCTAAAGCCAACTAGTCACACTACGCAATCCCATTGCTTCGCGATGTTTGTCAAACAATGGTCCTGGAAAGGGCTTAGTAAGTGGATCAACGATATTATCTTTATAGGCCACTCTCTCGACAGTGATGTCTCCTCTTTCCACAATCTCCCGGATGATGTGGTATTTCCTCAGTACGTGTTTGGATCTTTGATGAGACCTTGGTTCCTTTGCCTGAGCAATGGCACCAGTGTTGTCGCAGTATACCGGAACTGGACCAACAGCTTCAGGAATTACGCCCAACTCTTGGACGAAATTCCTCATCCAAACGGCCTCTTTAGCAGCAGCTGATGCTGCAATGTATTCTGCCTCAGTGGTGGAATCCGCTGTGGTGTCTTGCTTGGAACTCTTCCAAGCTACAGCACCGCCATTGAGCCTGAATACAAATCCAGAGGTTGACTTTGAGTCATCCACGTCGCTTTGGAAGCTAGAGTCGATATAGCCTTCCAATTTCAATTCTCTTTCTCCATAAACCATGAATATATTCTTAGTCCTTCTTAAGTACTTAAGAATATCCTTCACGGCTTTCCAATGCATTTGACCGAGGTTGGCCTGATATCTGCTCGTGAAACTCAGAGCAAAGGCTATATCCGGTCTGGTAGATATTATCCCATACATAATACTACCTATGGCTGACGCATATGGTATGTGTGTCATTTTCTCTATCTCTTCGCCAGTCTTGGGACACATAGACTTGGATAGAGAAACTCCATGACACATAGGTAGATGTCCTCTCTTGGACTCATCCATAGAAAACCTTTTCAATATGATGTCGATGTAGGTTGCTTGAGTGAGTCCTATCATTCTCTTAGATCTATCTCTATAGATCTGTATCCCTAGAATATAGGATGCCTCACCCAAATCCTTCATCGAGAATCTACCTGATAACCATATATTTGTTGACTGCAACATCCCTACGTCATTTCCAATGAGTAGGATGTCATCAACATAAAGCACTAAGAACGTCACCGCATCCTTAACTACTTTCTTGTACACGCACGGTTCCTCCGTGTTTTTGATGAAACCAAAGTCCTTTATTGTTTCATCAAATTTCTGGTTCCAACTTCTTGATGCTTGTTTGAGACCATAAATTGATCTCTGAAGCTTGCATACCCTATGCTCGCTTCCCATGGATGTGAATCCCTCGGGCTGCATCATATAGATTTCTTCCTTAAAGTTTCCATTAAGAAATGCAGTCTTCTCATCCATTTGCCATATCTCATAGTCATACCATGCTGCTATGGCAATAAGGATTCTTATGGACTTGAACATTGCGACTGGTGAAAAGGTTTCATCATAGTCAACTCCTTGTCTTTGAGTATAACCTTTTGCTACCAATCGTGCCTTGTAAGTAAGTACCTTACCATCAGGCCCAAGTTTTCTCTTGTAAATCCATTTACACCCTATTGGAACAATTCCATCGGGAGGATCTACTAAAGACCAAACTTGGTTTGTATGCATCGAGTCTATTTCCGACTGCATAGCTTCAAGCCATAAATTAGAATCCGCATCCGAAATTGCTTCCTTGAAGTTTCTTGGATCACATCCAATGTCGGGTTCACTTTGATCCCCTTCAAGAAGAAGACCATATCGAATAGGAGGTCTAGAAGTCCTCTCGGATCTCCTAGATATAGGCGTGTCCGTTGAAGGTTCTTGAGGTGTGTGGTCGTTATTTTGTATCTTGGATTCTTCTCGAATTTCTTCGAGTTCCATCATCTTGCATTTCTTATCTAATAAGAACTCCTTTTCCATGAAGGTGGCATTCCTCGAAACAAACACTTTTGTCTCATAAGGATGATAGAAATAATATCCGATTGAATTCTTCGGGTATCCTACAAAATAACATAAGGTGGATCGACTATCCAACTTATCTCCCACTGTCTGCTTCACGTAAGCTGGACATCCCCAAATCCTTATGTACGAATACTTAGGAACTTTGCCATTCCATAACTCGTATGGAGTTTTATCTACTGCTTTAGTGTGGACATTATTCAACAACAATACCGCCGTTTCAAGTGCATAGCCCCAAAACGAAGGTGGGAGCTCAGTGAAGCTCATCATAGATCGAACCATGTCCAACAAAGTTAGATTGCGATGCTCCGGGACACCATTCAGCTGAGGTGTCATAGGAGGAGTCCACTGAGAGAGAATCCCATTCTCTTTTAGATAGTTCAAAAACTCGGTACTTAAGTATTCTCCACCTCGATCCGATCGAAGTGCTTTAATACTTCTACCTTGTTTGTTTTCTACTTCAGCCTTAAATTCTTTGAACTTTTCAAATGATTTAGACTTATATTTCATTAAATATAAATACCCATACCTAGAATAATCATCAGTAAAGGTAATGAAGTAGGTGTGACCAAATTTAGTACCGATACTAAATGGTCCGCAAACATCTGTATGGATCAAATCCAACAGATTTTTGTTGGAAAAAAAAACTGGCGGTCAGATCAATCACAATTGATACCCGGTGCAGCGGAAGTTTAAAATTTTTATCATGGAACAATTCCATGGTGTGGGTATCAATCATTCAACGATTAAATTATTGTGTGTGTAAAATTCAAATAACAATTAATTAAATTTTACCTTCAATCTCGAATCGAGATTAATGGACACCACACAGATTTCTCTGCGCTTCTTGTATCTCCCAGGAACTGATGAACTCCTTCAATCAGGTCCACGAATGGGGTTTAAATCCCTCTGATAGATTGCACTAGAAAATCTATCAGAAGTTTTTCTGCGAAGAGATTAAACGAATCTGATTCGTTATTCCTGACTGCGATTCAAAATCACAGACCGAAATTTTCTCGGGCAGAGCAGGAGGGGGACGGCCGAAAATTCTTTGAGAGAGAAGGGTTTCGATTTTTGCTCTGTCTCAAAAATTATGACCTGTTCTGTGTAATTTCTGTACTGCAATAACTTATTTATAATGCAGGCCACTAACACCTTAGGGCCCATTAGTCATAAGCTAGGGCCCGACAAGCAAAGCCCGCACGTTCAGAAATTAATATAAAATTCATCGTGACTCCGATTGATGAACCGATTTCACCAATGTGCACAGAAACCATTTCTGCACATTTTAAAGTCAAAATAAATTTTCCTGAATCCGAATTCAGTGGTTTCCAAAAATGTCCATCCCTATGTCATTTTAGGAAATCCTACTTCCTTACTCTTATTTAAGAAGTCCAACTCCTTAGTTCATTAAATTTAACTCTTTAAATTTAACTATCTCAACGGGGATTAAAACTCCATTACACTGTGTGACCCTCAATGGTTCAGGGATACAGCTAGCCGTGGGCTCACAACTCCTTGTGACTCGGAACAACACTTTCCGACTTACCCAACGAATCATGGTAAAGCGCCTAGCAACATCGCCCCATGATTCCCTAGGTATCACTGATAGTGCCTACAAGAACCAGTAGATTTTGGTTAGCGTACAGTACGGTCCCTTCATCCATATATCCCGATCGAATCAACAACCATTGGTATATCGAGAGTCGCTCAAGATTCGATAACTATGCAATACATCTTGAAGATCAAATTAGTGACATCGCATGTGCTACTAAGAAACCATTTCTTAAATCACATCAAGTACTCTGGCCAGAGATTTGTCACACTAATATCTCCTCAGATCGCATAGGATATCCACACTCGCAAGTATGTGGTGAATCCTTGACAACAATGCATTGACTCCTATATGTGTCGTAACTGTACCCAATCTCGACACCTGATGACCCCCATAGAGTCGGTAAACGAGTCAAAGCACAGCACTAGCATATAGAGTCTCCATGATGTTTCAAGTCGTAAGGACTAATGGTGTACAACCAAAACCGCGGACTTTATCCACTCGATAAGTGATAACCACTTGGAAAGTCCGGATAGGGTAGTTCGATTATTCATCCTATGAATATCCATTTGCATGCTTCGAACATCTCCATGTTCCCTACCAATGAAACGTGGTACTCCGCATCGCAAATTCTAGTCTCAAACTCGAGCGATCCTTATCCTTATTATCGGACGGCTCAATCGACTAGGAACGGTTTTAAAATATACAGTGACTATAAGATGTATTTCATGATAGACATCCCCATGTTCTACCACATCTTACATACACTATAGTATATTCAAGGTCTTTATCAAAACAACAATAGTATATCACAATATAACAATATGAAGTAATATAAAGTCATTGCCATTAATAAAAGTGTAAATAATATTAAACAAAAGATTGTTTATACAAAGAGTCATCAAAGCCCATAGCCACACAGTTGGCTCACTGGGCACCCACTCTTACAATTTTAACTACGCTCAGGCTTTCCTTTGAAAGGAGATTTAGTCATTTTTCCTTTTAGGCAGGACTCACAAGTAGGTAGAGAGTTAATATGTTGGAGAACAGTGATCAGATCAATCCGAATTGATACCCGATGCAGCGAAAGTTTAAAAATTTTATATGGAACGATTCCATAATGGGTATCAAAACTTTACGATTAAATTGTGCGTTTAAAAATTAAATAACAATTATAAATTTTTACCTTGAAATCTCGAAACGAGATTATGTACACCAACAGATTACTCTGCTCTTGTTGTATATCCCAAGAACTGATGGACGAACAATTCTTCAATCAGGTCCACGAACAGAAGTTTAATCCCTCTGATAGATTGCACTAGAAAATCTATCAGAACTTTCTACGAAGGGAATTAACGAATTTGATCCGTTAAACCAGACTGCAAATTCAAAATTCACAGGCCGGATTTTTCCGAGCAGAGAGGGAGGGGGCGGCGGCCACAGTAGGGAAAAATAGGGTTTTCAAAATTATTTTGTGACCTCTGTTCTGTAATTTCTGTACTGCAATAACTTATTTATAATATGGGCTGCTAACAGCTTAGGGCCCATTAGTCATAAGTTCAAGCCTGACAAGCAAAGCCCGCATGTTCAGAAATTAATATAAAATTCATCGTGACTCAGATTGATAAACCAATTTCACCAATGTTCACAGAAACCATTTCTGCATCTTTTAAAGTCAAGATAAATTTTCTGAATCCGAATTCAGTGATTTCCAAAAATGCTCATCCCTATGTCATTTTAGGAAATCTTACTCCCTGTACTCTTAAATAAGAAGTCCAACTTCTTTGTTCATTAAATTTAACTCTTTAAATTTAACTATCTCAATGGGGATTAAAAATCCATTACTTGTGTGACCCTCAATGGTTCAGGGATACAGCTAGCCGTGGGCTCACAACTCCTTGTGACTCGGAACAACAATTTCCGACTTGCCCATCGAATCATGGTAAGAGCGCCTAACAACATCGCTCCATGATTCCCTAGGTATCACTGATAGTGCCTGCAAGAACCAATAGATTTTGGTTAGCGTACAGTACGGTCCCTTCATCCATATATCCCGATCGAATCAACAACCATTGGTAAATCGAGAGCCATTCGAGATTCGATAACTATGCAATGCATCTTGAAGATCAAATAGTGACATCGCATGTGCTACTAAGAAACCATTTCTTAAAACACATCATGTACTCTGGCCAGAGATTCGTCACACTAATATCTCCTCAGATTGCATAGGATATCCACACTAGAAAGTATGTGGTGAATCCTTGACAACAAAGCATCGACTCCTATATGTGTCGTAACTGTACCCAATCCCGACACCTGATAACCCCAATAGAGTCGGTAAACGAGTCAAAGTACAGTACTAGCACATAGAGTCTCAATGATGTTTCAAGTAGTAAGGACTAATGGTGTACAACCAAAACCGCGGACTTCATCCACTCGATAAGTGATAACCACTTGGAAAGTCCGGATAGGGTAGTTCGATCATTCATCATATGAATATCCATTTGAATGCTTCGAACATCTCTATGTTTCCTACCAATGAAACGTGGTACTCTGCATCGCAAATGCTAGTCTCAAACTCGAGCGATCCTTATCCTTATTATCGGACGGCTCAATCGACTAGGAACTGTTTAGAATATACAGTGACTATATGATGTTTTCATGATAGTCATCCCCATGTACTACCACATCTTACATACACTATAGTATATTCAAGGTCTTTATCAAAACAACAATAGTATATCACAATGTAACAATATGAAGAAAGATAAAGTCATTGCCATTAATAAAATGTAAATTATATTAAACAAAGATTGTTTACACAAAGAGTCATAAAAGCCCTTAGCCACAAGTTGGATATCCGGGCACCCACTCTTTCAATCTCCCACTTGCCCTAAAGCAAACTAGTCATACTACGCAGTTCCATTGTTTCGCGATGTTTGTCAAATAATGGTCCTGGCAAGGGCTTAGTAAGTGGATCAGCGATATTGTCTGTAGAGGCCACTCTCTCGACAGTGATGTCTCCTCTTTCCACGATCTCCCGGATGATGTGGTATTTCCTCAGTACGTGTTTGGATCTTTGATGAGACCTTGGTTCCTTTGCCTGAGCAACGGCACCCATGTTGTCACAGTACACCGGGACTGGACCAACAACTTCAGGAATAACGCCCAACTCTTGGACGAAATTCCTCATCCAAACGGCCTCTTTAGCAGCAGCTGATGCCGCAATGTATTCTGCCTCAGTGGTGGAATCCGCTGTGGTGTCCTGCTTGGAACTCTTCCAAGAGACAGCACCGCCATTGAGCGTGGAAGCTAGAGTCGGTATAGCCTTCCAATTTCAGTTCTCTTCCTCCATATACCATGAACATATTCTTAGTCCTTCGTAAGTACTTAAGAATGTCCTTCACGGCTTTCCAATGCATTTGACCGGGATTGGCTTGATATCTGCTCATGACACTCAGAGCAAATGCCACATCCGGTCTGGTAGATATCATCCCATACATGATAATACCAATGGCTGACGCATATGGTACATGTGTCATTTTCTCTATCTCTTCATCAGTCTTGGGACACATAGACTTGGATAGAGAAACTCCATGACACATAGGTAGATGTTCTCTCTTGGACCCATCCATTGAAAACCTTTTCAATATGGTTTTGATGTAAGTTGATTGAGTGAGTCCTATCCTTCTCCTAGATCTATTTCTATAGATCTATATCCCTAGAATATAGGATGCCTCACCCAAATCCTTCATCGAGAATCTACCTGATAACCATATCTTTGTTGACTGCAACATCCCTACGTCATTCCCAATGAGTAGGATGTCATCAACATAAAGTACTAAGAATGTCACAGCATCCTTAACTACTTTCTTGTACACGAACGGTTCCTCCGGGTTCTTAATGAAACCAAAATCCTTTATTGTTTCATCAAATTTCAGGTTCCAACTTTTTGATGCTTGTTTGAGACCATAGATCGATCTCTGAAGCTTGCATACCTTATGCTCACTTCCCATGGATGTGTATCCCTCAGGCTGCGTCATATAGATCTCTTCCTTAATGTTTCCATTAAGAAATGCAGTCTTCACATCCATTTGCCATATCTCATAGTCATACCAAGCAGCTATGACAATAAGGATTCTTATGGACTTGAACATTGCAACTGGTGAAAAGGTTTCATCATAGTCAACTCCTTGTCTTTGAGTATAACCTTTCGCCACCAATCGTGCCTTGTAGGTCAATACCTTACCATCAGGCCCAAGCTTTCTCTTGTAGATCCATTTACACCCTATTGGAACAATTCCATCGGGAGGATCTACTAAAGACCAAACTTGATTTGTATGCATCGAATCTATTTCCGACTGCATAGCTTCAAGCCATAAATTTGAATCCGCATCAGAAATTGCTTCCTTGAAGTTTCTTGGATCACATCCAACATCGGGTTCATCTTGATCCCCTTCAAGAAGAAGACCATATCGAATAGGAGGTCTAGAAGTCCTCTCGGATCTTCTAAGTATAGGCGTGTCCTCTGAAGATTCTTGAGGTATGGGATCATTATTTTGTATTTCGGGTTCTTCTCGAATTTCTTCGAGTTCCATCATCTCGCCTTTCTTATCCAATAAGAACTCCTTCTCCAAGAAGGTGGCATTCCTTGAAACAAACACTTTTGTTTCAGTAGGATGATAGAAATAATATCCGATTGAATTCTTCGGATACCCTACAAAATAACATAAGGTGGATCGACTATCCAACTTATCTCCCACTGTCTGCTTCACGTAAGCAGGACATCCCAAAATCCTCAAGTACGAATACTTAGGAGCTTTGCCATTCCATAACTCGTATGATGTTTTATCCTCTGCTTTGGTGTGGACGTTGTTCAACAACAATATCGCCGTTTCAAGCACGTAGACCCAAAACGAAGGTGGAAGCTCAGTGAAGCTCATCATGGATCGAACCATGTCCAACAAAGTTCGATTACGACGCTCCGATACACCATTCAACTGAGGTGTCATAGGAGGAGTCCACTGAGAGAGAATCCCATTCTCTTTCAGATAGTCCAAAAACTCGGTACTTAAGTATTCTCCACCTCGATCCGATCGAAGTGCTTTAATACTTTTACCTAGCTTGTTTTCTACTTCAGCCTTGAATTCTTTGAACTTTTCAAATGCTTCAGAATTATATTTCATTAAATATAAATACCCATACCTTGAATAATCATCAGTAAAGGTAATGAAGTAGGTGTGGCCAAATTGAGTACCAATTCTAAATGGACCACAAACATCTGTATGGATCAAATCCAACAGATTTTGACCACGCTCAGGTTTTACCTTAAAAGGAGATTTAGTCATTTTTCCTTTCAGGCAGGACTCACAAGTAGGTAGAGAGTTAATATCAGACATATCAAACATGCCCTCTCCCACTAGCTTGTTCATCCTCCTTGAGAAAATATGACCTAGCCTAGCATGCCAAAGGTTTGCCGGGTTTTGACTATCGATTTTATTTTTGTTCATTGTTACCGGTTTATCAACATAATTTATTGGAACGTCTTTTAATTTTAAGTTATATAGATCGTTTTCAAGTTGTCCATTTCCAATCAAACATTCATTCTTGTAAATATTGCAAATCTCATTCACAAAATTGCAAGAAAAACCATCTCTATCAAGCATAGAAACAGAAATAATGTTTTTAATCAAATCTGGAACAAATAAAACATCTCTCAAAAGTAACTTAAAATCGTTCTGCAAAATTAAATAAACGTCTCCCACAGCTTTGGCTTCAACTCTAGAACCATTTCCGAGCCTCAGCTGGGTCTCACCCATTCTAAGCTTGCGACTTCTTGTCATCACCTGCAAATCATTGCAAATGTGAGATCCACATCCGGTATCCAATACCCAAGAAGTAGTATTAAGTGAAACATTTATTTCAATATAGAACATACCCTTCGCAGTTCGCAACTGCTCTAGATATTCCTTGCAGTTACATTTCCAATGACCGGGTTTCTTGCAGTGATGGCAAACACCCTTGGACTTTTCCATGTTTGAAGCCTTTGTCTTGTTCTTCTTCTCGGGTCCGGTTTTCTTTGGTGGGGCAGAACGTTTCTTACCCCTTGTACTTGGCCCCTTCTTAGCTGAAGAAGAGGAGCCCACCAAGAGAACTTGTTTATCCTTCTTTAAAGTGGCTTCATATGTTACAAGCATATTGACCATCTCTTCAAGGGAGGCCTCTATCTTGTTCATATTGAAATTCACCACAAATCCGTCAAACGAAGAAGGAAGAGAGAGAAGTAATAAGTCCACATTGAGTTCATGCTCCAACACCAAATCAAGCGTTACCAACTTCTGTATTGAAAGAGTGGGTGCCCAGTGAGCCAACTTGTGGCTAAGGGCTTTGATGACTCTTTGTATAAACAATCTTTTGTTTAATATAATTTGCACTTTTATTAATGGCAATGACTTTATCTTTCTTCATATTGTTATATTGCGATATACTATTGTTGTTTTGATAAAGACCTTGAATATACTATAGTGTATGTAAGATGTGGTAGTACATGGGGATGTCTATCATGAAACACATCTTATAGTCACTGTATATTCTAAATGGTTCCTAGTCGATTGAGCCGTCCGATAATAAGGATAAGGATCGCTCGAGTTTGAGACTAGCATTTGCGATGCAGAGTACCACGTTTCATTGGTAAGGAACATAGAGATGTTCGAAGCATGCAAATGGATATTCATACGATGAATGATCGAACCACCCTATCCGGACTTTCCAAGTGGTTATCACTTATCGAGTGGATAAAGTTCGCGGTTTTGGTTGTACACCATTAGTCCTTACTACTTGAAACATCATTGAGACTCTATATGCTAGTACTGTACTTTGACTCGTTTACCGACTCTATTGGGGTCATCAGGTGTCGGGATTGGGTACAGTTACAACACATATAGAAGTCGATGCTTTGTTGTCAAGGATTCACCACATACTTGCAAGTGTGGATATCCTATGCAATCTGAGGAGATATTAGTGTGACGAATCTCTGGCCAGAGTACATGATGTGTTTTAAGAAATGGTTTCTTAGTAGCACATGCGATGTCACTATTTGATCTTCAAGATGTATTGCATAGTTATCGAATCTCGAACGACTCTCGATTTACCAATGGTTGTTGATTCGATCGGGATATATGGATGAAGGGACCGTACTGTACGCTAACCAAAATCTATTGGTTCTTGTAGGCACTATCAGTGATACCTAGGGAATCATGGGGCGATGTTTCTAGGCGCTCTTACCATGATTCGATGGGCAAGTCGGAAATTGTTGTTCCGAGTCACAAGGAGTTGTGAGCCCACGGCTAGCTGTATCCCTGAACCATTGAGGGTCACACAGAGTAATGGATTTTTAATCCCCGTTGAGATAGTTAAATTTAAAGAGTTAAATTTAATGAACAAAGAAGTGAGACTTCTTATTTAAGAGTAGAGGAGTAAGATTTCCTAAAATGACATAGGGATGGGCATTTTTGGAAATCACTGAATTCGGATTCAAAAAATTTATCTTGACTCTAAAAGATGCAGAAATGGTTTCTGTGAACATTGGTGAAATTGGTTTATCAATCTGAGTCACGATGAATTTTATATTGATTTCTGAACATGCGGGATTTGCTTGTCAGGCTTGAACTTATGACTAATGGGCCCTAAGCTGTTAGCAGCCCACATTATAAATAAGTTATTGCAGTACAGAAATTACACAACAGAGGTCACAAAATATTTTTGAAAACCCTAGCTGTTTTTACACAGTGGCCGCCGCTCCCTCCCTCTCTCTGTCGAAAATTCCAGCCTGTGAATTTTGAATTTGCAGTATGGTTTAACGGATCAAATTCGTTAATTATCTTCGTAGAAACTTCTGATAGATTTTCTAGTGCAATCTATCAGAGGGATTAAATCTCTGTTCGTGGACCTGATTGAAGAACAGTTCGTCCATCAGTTCCAGGGATATACAACAAGAGCAGAGTAATCTGTTGGTGTCCATAATCTCGATTCGAGATTGGAGGTAAAAATTTATAATTGTTATTTAATTTTTACACACACAATTTAATCGTAAAGTTTTGATACCCATTATGGAATCGTTCCATATTAAAATTTTAAACTTCCGCTGCACCGGGTATCAATTCTGATTGATCTGATCGCCGTTTACAACAGTGGTATCAGAGCCAGGTTGCTCAGATCAAGCGATTAAATTAATCGATTGTAAAAAAAAATTTTAGCCTCGGTTTTTTGAAACAAAATAAATTTTTTTAAATTAAAAATTTTTCGGGCAAAAACACGGGCACCGATTGGATCGCTGCCCGGGGGGCAGCGACAGTCGCTGCCCCGGGCAGCGTACGGAGCTGCCCAGCGCAGCGCACGGAGCTGCCCAGCGCAGCGATCGTCGCTGCCCTAGGGGCAGCGACGGGCTGCCCAGGGCAGCGATCGTCGCTGCCCTAGGGGCAGCGACGGGCTGCCCGGCCCGAGCCCCTTTGGGGCGCGGGTAGCCCGGGAGTGTCCCGGGCGATTTGGCTCATATAGAAGTTGGTAACGCTTGATATGGTGTTGGAGCATGAACTCAAAGTGGACTTATTACTTCTATCTCTTCCTTCTTCGTTTGACGGATTTGTGGTGAATTTCAATATGAACAAGATAGAGGCCTCCCTTGAAGAGATGGTCAATATGCTTGTAACATATGAATCCACTTTAAAGAAGGATAAACCGGCTTTCTTGGTGGGCTCCTCTTCTTCTGCTAAGAAGGGGCCAAGTACAAAGGGTAAGAAACATTCTGTCCCACCCAAAAAAACCGAACCCGAGAAGAAGTACAAGACAAAGGCTTCAAACATGGAAAAGTCCAAGGATGTTTGCCATTACTGCAAGAAGCCCGGTCATTGGAAACGTAACTGCAAGGAATATCTAGAGCAGTTGCGAACTGCGAAGGGTATGTTCTATATTGAAATAAATGTTTCACTTAATACTACTTCTTGGGTATTGGATACCGGATTTGGATCTCACATTTGCAATGATTTGCAGATGATGACAAGAAGTCGCAAGCTTAGAATGGGTGAGACCCAGCTGAGGCTCGGAAATGGTTCCAGAGTTGAAGCCAAAGCTGTGGGAGATGTTTATTTAATTTTTCAGAACGATTTTAAGTTACTTTTGAGAGATGTTTTATTTGTTCCAGATTTGATTAAAAACATTATTTCTGCTTCTATGCTTGATAGATATGGTTATTCTTGCAATTTTGTGAATGGGATTTGCAATATTTACAAGAATGAATGTTTGATTGGAAATGGACAACTTGAAAACAATCTATATAACTTAAAATTAAAAGACGTTCTAATAAATTATGTTGATAAACCGGTAACAACAAACAAAAGGAAAATCGATAGTCAAAACCCGGCAAACCTTTGGCATGCTAGGCTAGGTCATATTTCCTCAAGGAGGATGAACAAGCTAGTGGGAGAGGGCATGTTTGATATGTCTGATATTAACTCTCTACCTACTTGTGAGTCCTGCCTGAAAGGAAAAATGACTAAATCTCCTTTTAAGGGGAAACCTGAGCGTAGTCAAAATCTGTTGGATTTGATCCATACAGACGTTTGTGGTCCATTTAGAATTGGTACTCAATATGGCCACACCTACTTCATTACCTTTACTGATGATTATTCAAGGTATGGGTATTTATGTTTAATGAAATATAAGTCTGAAGCATTTGAAAAGTTCAAAGAATTCAAGGCTGAAGTAGAAAACAAGCTAGGTAAAAGTATTAAAGCCCTTCGATCGGATCGAGGTGGAGAATACTTGAGTACCGAGTTTTTGGACTATCTGAAAGAGAATGGGATTCTCTCTCAGTGGACTCCTCCTATGACCTCTCAGCTGAATGGTGTATTGGAGCATCGTAATCGAACTTTGTTGGACATGGTTCGATCCATGATGAGCTTCACTGAGCTTCCACCTTCGTTTTGGGGCTATGCGCTTGAAACGGCGGTATTGTTGTTGAACAACGTCCACACTAAAGCAGTGGATAAAAAACCATACGAGTTATGGAATGGCAAAGCTCCTAAGTATTCGTACTTGAGGATTTGGGGATGTCCTGCTTACATGAAGCAGACAGTGGGAGATAAGTTGGATAGTCGATATGGTCTTCTTCTTGAAGGGGATCAAGATGAACCCGATGTTGGATGTGATCCAATAAACTTCAAAGAAGTAATTTCTGATGCGGATTCAAATTTATGGCTTGAAGCTATGCAGTCGGAAATAGATTCGATGCATACAATCCAAGTTTGGTCTTTAGTAGATCCTCCCGATGGAATTGTTCCAATAGGGTGTAAATGGATCTACAAGAGAAAGCTTGGGCCTGATGGTAAGGTATTGACCTACAAGGCGCGATTGGTGGCGAAAGATTATACTCAAAGACAAGGAGTTGACTATGATGAAACCTTTTCACCAGTTGCAATGTTCAAGTCCATAAGAATCCTTATTGCCATAGCTGCTTGGTATGACTATGAGATATGACAAATGGATGTGAAGACTGCATTTCTTAATGGAAACATTAAGGAAGAGATCTATATGACGCAGCCTGAGGGATACACATCCATGGGAAGCGAGCATAAGGTATGCAAGCTTCAGAGATCAATCTATGGTCTCAAACAAGCATCAAGAAGTTGGAACCAGAAATTTGATGAAACAATAAAGGATTTTGGTTTCATCAAGAACCCGGAGGAACCATGCGTGTATAAGAAAGTAGTTAAGGATGCTGTGACATTCTTAGTACTTTATGTTGATGACATCCTACTCATTGGGAATGATGTAGGGATGTTGCAGTCAACAAAGATATGGTTATCAGGTAGATTCTCGATGAAGGATTTGGGTGAGGCATCCTATATTCTAGGGATACAGATCTATAGAGATAGATCTAAGAGAATGATAGGACTCACTCAAGCAACCTACATCGACACCATATTGAAACGGTTTTCAATGGATGGGTCCAAGAGAGGACATCTACCTATGTGTCATGGAGTTTCTCTATCCAAGTCTATGTGTCCCAAGTCTGATGAAGAGATAGAGAAAATGACACATGTACCATATGCATCAGCCATAGGTAGTATCATGTATGGGATGATATCTACTAGACCGGATGTAGCATTTGCTCTGAGTGTCACGAGCTGATATCAAGCTAATCCCAGTCAAATGCATTGGAAAGCCTTGAAGGACATTCTTAAGTACTTACGAAGGACTAAGAATATGTTCATGGTATATGGAGGAAGAGAACTAAAATTGGAAGGCTACACCGACTCTAGCTTTCAAAGTGACGTGGATGACTCGAAGTCAACCTCTGGATTTGTGTTCATGCTCAATGGCGGTGCTGTCTCTTGGAAGAGTTCCAAGCAGAACACCACAGCGGATTCCACCACTGAGGCAGAATACATTGCAGCATCAGCTGCTGCTAAAGAGGCCGTTTGGATGAGGAATTTCGTCCAAGAGTTGGGCGTTATTCCTGAAGTTGTTGGTCCAGTCCCGGTGTACTATGACAACACGGGTGCCGTTGCTCAGGCAAAGGAACCAAGGTCTCATCAAAGATCCAAACACGTACTGAGGAATTACCACATCATCCGGGAGATCGTGGAAAGAGGAGACATCACTGTCAAAAGAGTGGCCTCTGCAGACAATATCGCTGATCTACTTACTATGCCCTTGCCAGGACCATTATTTGACAAACATCGCGAAGCAATGGGTCTACGTAGTATGACTAGTTGGCTTTAGGGCAAGTGGGAGATTGAAAGAGTGGGTGCCCAGTGAGCCAACTTGTGGCTAAGGGCTTTGATAACTCTTTGTATAAACAATATTTTGTTTAATATAATTTGCACTTTTATTAATGGCAATGACTTTATCTTTCTTCATATTGTTATATTGTGATATACTATTGTTGTTTTGATAAAGACCTTGAATATACTATAGTATATGTAAGATGTGGTAGTACATGGGGATGTCTATCATGAAACACATCTTATAGTCACTGTATATTCTAAATGGTTCCTAGTCGATTGAGCCGTCCGATAATAAGGATAAGGATCGCTCGAGTTTGAGACTAGCATTTGCGATGCAGAGTACCACGTTTCATTGGTAAGGAACATAGAGATGTTCGAAGCATGCAAATGGATATTCATACGATGAATGATCGAACTACCCTATCCGGACTTTCCAAGTGGTTATCACTTATCGAGTGGATAAAGTCCGCGGTTTTGGTTGTACACCATTAGTCCTTACTACTTGAAACATCATTGAGACTCTATATGCTAGTACTGTACTTTGACTCGTTTACCGACTCTATTGGGGTCATCAGGTGTCGGGATTGGGTACAGTTACAACACATATAGGAGTCGATGCTTTGTTGTCAAGGATTCACCACATACTTGTGAGTGTGGATATCCTATGCAATTTGAGGAGATATTAGTGTGACGAATCTCTGGCCAGAGTACATGATGTGTTTTAAGAAATGGTTTCTTAGTAGCACATGCGATGTCACTATTTGATCTTCAAGATGTATTGCATAGTTATCGAATCTCGAACGACTCTCGATTTACCAATGGTTGTTGATTCGATCGGGATATATGGATGAAGGGACCGTACTGTACGCTAACCAAAATCTATTGGTTCTTGTAGGCACTATCAGTGATACCTAGGGAATCATGGGGCGATGTTGCTAGGCGCTCTTACCATGATTCGATGGGCAAGTCGGAAATTGTTGTTCCGAGTCACAAGGAGTTGTGAGCCCATGGCTAGCTGTATCCCTGAACCATTGAGGGTCACACAGAGTAATGGATTTTTAATCCCCGTTGAGATAGTTAAATTTAAAGAGTTAAATTTAATGAACAAAGAAGTGGGACTTCTTATTTAAGAGTAGAGGAGTAAGATTTCCTAAAATGACATAGGGATGGGCATTTTTGGAAATCACTGAATTCGGATTCAGATAATTTATCTTGATCTAAAAGATGCAGAAATGGTTTCTGTGAATATTGGTGAAATTGGTTTATCAATCTGAGTCACGATGAATTTTATATTAATTTTTGAACATGCGGGCTTTGCTTGTCAGGCTTGAACTTATGACTAATGGGCCCTAAGCTGTTAGCAGCCCACATTATAAATAAGTTATTGCAGTACAGAAATTACACAACAGAGGTCACAAAATATATTTGAAAACCCTAGCTGTTTTTACACAGTGGCTGCCGCCCCCTCCCTCTCTCTGTCGAAAATTCCAGCCTGTGAATTTTGAATTTGCAGTCTGGTTTAACGGATCAAATTCGTTAATTCTCTTCGTAGAAACTTCTGATAGATTTTCTAGTGCAATCTATCAGAGGGATTAAATCTCTGTTCGTGGACCTGATTGAAAAAAAGTTCGTCCATCAGTTTCAGGGATATACAACAAGAGCAGAGTAATCTGTTGGTGTCCATAATCTCGATTCGAGATTGGAGGTAAAAATTTATAATTGTTATTTAATTTTTACACACACAATTTAATCGTAAAGTTTTGATACCCATTATGGAATCGTTCCATATTAAAATTTTAAACTTCCGCTGCACCGGGTATCAATTCTGATTGATCTGATCGCCGTTCTACAACATGTATGAGCCAAATCACTCATACCCCATGATCACGGACCGAAGTCCCTTCACGCATGCGACACGTCATTAGCTCTTTTATAGTAGCGAACCTTTCAGCTCTCGATTGAGCCCCAAAAAGTTCCTTGAGTTGTACGTGAATGTCAGCAGCATTCACGGTGTCCTCAAATCGCCTCTGGAGTTCATCAGACATCGAGGCTTGCATATAGCATTTTGCCTTTATATCATGGTCCCACCATGTATCAAGTTTGGCCAACTCTTCCGGACTTATATCAGCTGGTGCTTCCTTCGGAGGAGATTTTTCTAACACGTAGAGCATTTTCTCCGAGGTCAAGACAATCTTCAACTTACGGAACCATTCCGTATAGTTTGCGCCAGTCAGTTTATTTTGTTCGAGAATAGAGAATAGTGGATTGCGTGAATTCATCTTAATGAAATACTGAAAAGAAACAGACAATAATCAATGATTGTTTAATTAATTTACTAAGACATAAAATAGGCGAAATTTATTTTATGAATCTCACTCCCACTATTTTAACGATTTCACTACCCTCTAGTGAAAACGGGAAACTGTTTTCCTTAGTGGGAACATGGAGTCCAATTGACAAACTATGGTCCCGAATAATATCAGCCAACCATAATTTTCAAAAGGTAGAGCCCAATTTCTTCCAAAGCAACCTCCACGTTTTTACCTCATGTCCAATAAGGGCCCAATAATATGACGCCGTTTATTGTGACATGTCAAGATGACCCATCAATATTAAGTTGTGATGGACGGTCGCCATGTGGATCCCCCAATAATATGAGCCGATCCCATGGGAGTTCCACCCAACTTACAACATGTGTCGATCCAATGTACAGCTTTCCGACGAACGGGCCCCCCCAATAATATGAGCCGGACCGTATCCACGGGTAGCATCTCATACATTGATCGTTGATGGAAGGTAGGAACATTTAAACAATATTTAAATTTCTTTTATTTATCTTGATATCAATTTTAAATCATATTTAAAATAAGGGATTTTAATTTTGAAAATTTGTCTCATCATTTAAAATTTGTATGCTTGCGGGATTCATACAATTTAGTCGAAACATGCATACAACGATAATATCATATATTATATAGGATGATCGATTCCATTTCTAATCGACCCGTGGTTGCCAATCACGAGTCTAAGTCCAATCCTAGGTAATATGCAGGTATGCAATGCAATCCTATTACATTGAGCTTCCAATTTACATTTCTTCAGTCTTTATTGTCTGCTGGGCCCACCTCCATCTTCAAATCTTCATCTCCCACTAAGTATAATGTATTTACAATAAATAACTATGACAAGTAGGGGATACATTTTAAGGGGTGGGAACGGGCCATAAACCAGGCCCACTTTTATTACATATGACAATTCATATTGGGCCATAAACCAGGCCCATTAATAAATCCAACAACAATAAAAACAAATGTTAATTCCTAACATACACCTACAAAATTGGTCATGGCAATCGATCATCCTTATCCAATAATATTTAATTCAAAATTAATTTATTGGATAACATGCAATGACAATTAAATTAAAAAGAATAAAATCATATTCCATATATAAAATCTCATTTTACATACAAAATCATATTTTATCGTTTTATCAAATAAAATCATATTTTACATATATCCAATTTTATACATAAAATCATATTTTACTCAATATATCCATAAGATCATATGTTATCATCAATTGTACCAAAAATAATTAATTTCATAAAATCTGATTTAACGGATAAAATCTATAAATTTTCCAAAAATTCAAATTTATCCAAAAATCAATTTTAAAATTTTCGGACTCGAACAATTCGATCCGACGCCTCGTGGACCAATCAAAAACAATTTTCGATCGGACCAAAAATAGAATTTTAACATATTAAAATTTTAATTTAAAATAAAAAATTAATTTTCCCGGGCCGCCCATGACGATCCCGGGCAGCCCGCGCCCCAAAAGGGGCTCGGGCCGGGCAGCGTCGTGCGCTGCGCTGGGCAGCGACCATCGCTGCCCGTGTTTTGCCCGAAAAAAAATTTATTTTAAAAAAAAATTTATTTTGTTTCAAAAACCGAGGCTTAAAAAAATTTTTTTTTTTGTACAATCGATTAATTTAATCGCTTGATCTGAGCAACCTGGCTCTGATACCACTGTTGGAGAACGGTGATCAGATCAATCCGAATTGATACCCGGTGCAGCGGAAGTTTAAAAATTTTATATGGAACGATTCCATAATGGGTATCAAAACTTTACGATTAAATTGTGCATGTAAAAATTAAATAACAATTATAAATTTTTACCTTGAAATCTCGAAACGAGATTATGGACACCAACATATTACTCTGCTCTTGTTGTATATCCCAGGAACTGATGGACGAACAATTCTTCAATCAGGTCCACGAACAGAAGTTTAATCCCTCTGATAGATTGCACTAGAAAATCTATCAGAAGCTTCTACGAAGAGAATTAACGAATTTGATCCGTTAAACCAGACTGCAAATTCAAAATTCACAGGCCGGATTTTTTCGATCAGAGAGGGAGGGGGCGGCGGCCACAATAGGGAAAAATAGGGTTTTCGAAATTATTTTGTGACCTCTGTTCTGTAATTTCTGTACTGCAATAACTTATTTATAATATGGGCTGCTAACAGCTTAGGGCCCATTAGTCATAAGTTCAAGCCTGACAAGCAAAGCCCGCATGTTCAGAAATTAATATAAAATTTATCGTGACTCAGATTGATAAACCAATTTCACCAATGTTCACAGAAACCATTTCTGCATCTTTTAAAGTCTAGATAAATTTTCTGAATCCGAATTCAGTGATTTCCAAAAATGCCCATCCCTATGTCATTTTAGGAAATCTTACTCCCTCTACTCTTAAATAAGAAGTCCCACTTCTTTGTTCATTAAATTTAACTCTTTAAATTTAACTATCTCAACGAGGATTAAAAATCCATTACTTGTGTGATCCTCAATGGTTCAGGGATACAGCTAGCCGTGGGCTCACAACTCCTTGTGACTCGGAACAACAATTTCCGACTTGCCCATCGAATCATGGTAAGAGCGCCTAGCAACATCGCCCCATGATTCCCTAGGTATCACTGATAGTGCCTACAAGAACCAATAGATTTTGGTTAGCGTACAGTACGGTCCCTTCATCCATATATCCCGATCGAATCAACAACCAATGGTAAATCGAGAGCCATTCGAGATTCGATAACTATGCAATGCATCTTGAAGATCAAATAGTGACATCGCATGTGCTACTAAGAAACCATTTCTTAAAATACATCATGTACTCTGGCCAGAGATTCGTCACACTAATATCTCCTCAGATTGCATAGGATATCCACACTAGCAAGTATGTGGTGAAAACTTGACAACAAAGCATCGACTCCTATATGTGTCGTAACTGTACCCAATCCCGACACCTCATGACCCCAATAGAGTCGGTAAACGAGTCAAAGTACAGTACTAGCACATAGAGTCTCAATGATGTTTCAAGTAGTAAGGACTAATGGTGTACAACCAAAACCGCGGACTTCATCCACTCGATAAGTGATAACCACTTGGAAAGTCCGGATAGGGTAGTTCAATCATTCATCATATGAATATCCATTTGCATGCTTCGAACATCTCTATGTTCCCTACCAATGAAACGTGGTACTCTGCATCGCAAATGCTAGTTTCAAACTCGAGCGATCCTTATCCTTATTATCGGACGGCTCAATCGACTAGGAACTGTTTAGAATATACAGTGACTATAAGATGTGTTTCATGATAGTCATCCCCATGTACTACCACATCTTACATACACTATAGTATATTCAAGGTCTTTATCAAAACAACAATAGTATATCACAATATAACAATATGAAGAAAGATAAAGTCATTGCCATTAATAAAATGTAAATTATATTAAACAAAGATTGTTTACACAAAGAGTCATAAAAGCCCTTAGACACAAGTTGGCTATCCGGGCACCCACTCTTTCATAATATCAGACATATCAAACATTCCCTCTCTCACTAGCTAGTTCATCCTCCTTAAGGAAATATGACCTAGCCTTGCATGCCAAAGGTTTGCCGGGTTTTGGCTATCGTTTTTCCTTTTATTTGTTGTTACCGGTTTATCAACATAATTAATTGGAACGTCTTTTAATTTGAAGTTATATAGATCATTTTCAAGTTGTCCATTTCCAATCAAACATTCATTCTTGTAAATATTGCAAATCCCATTCACAAAATTACAAGAAAAACCATCTCTATCAAGCATAGAAACAGAAATAATGTTTTTAACTAAATCTGGCACAAATAAAACATCTCTCAAAAATAACTTAAAATTGTTCTGCAAAACTAAATAAACGTCTCCCACTGCTTTGGCTTCAACTCTGGAACCATTTCCAAGTCTCAGCTGGGTCTCACCCATCCTAAGCTTACGACTTCTTGTCATCACCTGCAAATTATTACAAATGTGAGATCCACATCCGGTATCCAATACCCAAGAAGTAGTATTAAGTGAAACATTTATTTCAATGTAAAACATACTCTTTGCAGTTCGCAACTGCTCGAGGTATTCCTTGCAGTTACGTTTCCAATGACCGGGTTTCTTGCAGTGATGACAAACATCTCCAGATATGTTCACGTTTGAAGCTTTTGTCTTGGCCTTCTTTTGTGGTACAATTTTCTTGGGTGGGGAAGAACGTTTCTTACCCTTTCCACTTGGCGCCTTCTTGGAGTAAGAAGAGGAGCCAACCAAGAGTACCGGTTTATCCTTCTTTAATGTGGCCTCATAAGACACAAGCATATTGACCATCTCTTGAAGGGTGGCCTCTATCTTTTTCATATTGAAGGTCACCACAAATCCGTCAAACGACGAAGGAAGGGAAAGAAGCAACAAGTCCGCATTTAGTTCATGCTCCAAAGACAAATCTAGTGTTACCAATTTTTCAATGAGCCCAATCATGTGTACCCCATGCTCACGGACTGAAGTCCCATCTCGCATGCGGTATGTCATGAGCTCTTTGATGGTGGCATACCTATCCGACCTTGACTGAGCTCCAAAAAGTTCCTTGAGATGCATGTGTATGTCAGCAGCATTCACGGCATCCTCAAATCACCTCTGGAGTTCATCAGACATTGAAGCTTGCATATAACACTTAGCCTTGACATCATGGTCCCACCATTGATCAAGTTTTGCCAATTCTTCCGACTTATATTAGCCGGTGCTTCCTGTGGAGGATTCTTTTCTAACATGTAGAAAATTTTCTCCGAGTTTAGAACAATCTTTAATTTACGGAACCATTCCGTATAGTTTGCGCTAGTCAATTTGTTTTGTTCGAGAATTGAGTATAGTGGATTTCGCGAATTCATTGTAATGAAATACTGAAAAGAAACAGACAATAATCAGTGATTGTTTAATTAATTTACTAAGACATAAAATATGGCGAAATTTAATTTTATGAATTTCACTCCCACTATTTTAACGATTTCACTACCCTCTAGTGAAAATGGGAAACTTGTTTCCTTAGTGGGAACATGGAGTCCAATTGACAAACTATAGTCCCGAATAATATCAGCCAACCATAATTTTCAAAAGGTGGAGCCCAATTTCTTCCAAAGCAACCCCCATGTTTTTACCTCATGTCCAATAAGGGCTCAATAATATGACTCCATTTAATGTGACATGTTAAGATGACCCATCAATATTAAGTTGTGATGAACATTCGCCATGTGGATCCCCAATAATATGAGCCAATCCCATGGGAGTTCCACCCAACTTACAACATATGTCGATCCAATGTACAGCTTTCCGACGAATGGCCCCCCCAATTATACAAGTCGGACCGTGCCCGCGGGTAGCATCTCATACATTGATCGTTGATGGAAGGTAGGAATATTTAAACAATATTTAAATTCCCTTTTGTTTATCTTGATATCAATTTTAAATCATATTTAAAATGAGGGATTTTTAATTTTTTGAAAATCTGTCTCATCATGCAATTTATGTATGCTTGCGGGATTCATACAATTTAGTCTAAACATGCAAACATCAATAATATCATATATTATTTAAGGATGATCGATTCCATTATCTAATCGACCCGTGGTTGCCAATCACGAGTCTAAGTCCAATCCTAGGTGATATGCAAGTATGCAATGCAATCCTATTACATTGAGTTTCCATTTACATTTCTTCGGTCTTTATCGTCTGCTGGGCCCACCATTGTCTTCAAATCTTTATCTCCCACTAAGTCTAAACAAATTTACAATAAATTTCGATGACAAGTAGGGGATATATATTTAAGGGGTGGGAACGGGCCATAAACCAAGCCCACTTTTTATTACAAATGACAATTCAAATTTGGGCTATAAACCAAGCCCATTAATAAAACCCAACAACAATAAAACCAAATGTAAATTACCTAACATACACCTAAAATATTGGTCATGACAATCGATCATCCTTTTATCCAATAATTAATTCAATAATTAAAACATTGGATAACATGCAATGACATCATAATTAAAAGATAAAATCATATTTTATCTAATACATTCATAAGATCATATCTTATCATCAATTGTACCAAAATAATTAATTTTATAAAAACTAATTTAACGGATAAGATTTACAAATTTTCCAAAAATTCAAATTTATCCAAAAATCAATTTTAAAAATTTCGGACTCAAACAATTTGATCCGATGTCTCGTGGACCAATCAAAAACAATTTTCGATCGGACCAAGAACTAAAATTCCAAAATATTAAAATTTTAATTAAAAAATCAATTTTAATTTTTTCCCGGACTGCCCGGGACATTCCCGGGCAGCCCCCTCCTCTACGTGGGACAGGGCTGCCCACGTGGAGGCGGGCAGCTTCGTCGTTTCACGTGGGCAGCGATTCAATCGCTGCCTTTGGGCAGCGATCAAATCGCTGCCCCGATGCCCCTGTTCCGTCAAAATTTTAATTTTTTAAAATTCACTTTGTTTTTCAAAAAAAAAAACCGAGGCCAAATATTTTGTACAATCGATTAATTTAATCGTTTGATCTGAGCAACCTGGCTTTGATACCACTGTTGGATAAACGTGTTCAGATCAATTAAGAATTGATACCCGGTGCAGCGAAAGTTTAAAAATTTTTATTTTTCGATATGGAACGATTCCATATCATGGGTATCAAAACTTTACGATTAAATTATGCAAGTAAAAATAAAATCACAATTAATTTTTTACCTATTAAAGCAACGGCTTGATTATGGACACCAACAGAATTTAATCTGCTCTTCTTGTATATCCCGGGAACCGATGGCTTCACGATCAATCTCCGGAATAAGGTCCACGAACAGAAAATAGAAACCCTCTGATTGATTGCACTAGAAATCAATTAGATGTTTATCGAAGAGAATAAACAGATTTGATCTGTTAATTCGGAATGTAATTTTTCACAAAAATCACAGACCGAATTTTCTCAAAAGGGACAGAGGAATTCGAAAATTCCCCTTGAATATTATGAGTGTTTTTCGAAAATTGCAAGATGGAAGGCTTATGATTTTTGAACACTACTCATATATTTATAGATAATTTCTAGATTAGATTAAGTTATGATTATATTAGGACTCTAACTCCTTAGGGCCCACAATCCATAACTTAAGCCCAACAAGCCAAGCTCGTTATTATAAAAATTAATATAAAATTATCATGACTTCGATTGATAAACCGATTTAACCAATGTGCACAGAAACCATTTCTGCACCTTTTAAAGTCAAGATAATTTTTTTGAATCCGAATTCAGTGATTTCCAAAAATGCTCATCCCTATGTCATTTTAGGAAATTTCACTCCTTTTTAGTTAAGAAGTCCAACTTCTCTTTCATTAAATTTAACTCTTTAAATTTAACTATCTCAACGGGGTTTAATAATCCATTACTTGTGTGACCTTCAATGGTTCAGGGATACAGTAGCCGTGGGCTCACAACTCCTTGTGACTCGGAACAACAATTTTCGACTTGCCCAACGAATCATGGTAAGAGCATCTAGCAACATCACCCCATGATTCCCTAGGTATCATTGATAGTGCCTGCAAGAACCAGTAGAATTTGGTTAGCGTACAGTACGGTCCCTTCATCCATATATCCCGATCGAATCAACAACCATTGGTGCATTGAGAGTCATTCGAGATTCGATAACTATGCATTACATCTTGGAGATCAAATAGTGACATCGCATGTGTTACTAGGAAAACCGAGTAACCTAAAACACATCATGTACTCTGGCCAGAGATTCATCACACTAATATCTCCTCAGATCGCATAGGATATCCACACTCGCAAGTATGTGGTGAATCCTTGACAACAAAGCATCGACTCCTATATGTGTCGTAACTGTACTCAATCCCGACACCTGATGACTCCAATAGAGTCGGTAAATGAGTCAAAATACAGTACTAGCATATAGAGTCTCAATGATGTTTCAATTAGTAAGGACTAATGGTGTACAACCAAAACCGCGGACTTTATCCACTCGATAAGTGATAACCACTTGGAAAGTCCGAATAGGGTAGTTCGATCATTCATTATATGAATAACCATTTGCATGCTTTGAACATCTCCATGTCCATTACCAATGAAATGTGCTACTTGGCATCACAAATGCTAGTCTCAATCTCGAGCGATCCTTATCCTTATTAGCAGACGGCTCAATTGACTAAGAACTGTTTAGAATATACAGTGACTATAAGATGTGTTTCATAATAGTGATCTCTCTTTATTCACTATCTCATCTTACTTACACTATAGTATATTCAAGGTCTTTATCAAAACATCAATAGTATATCACAATATAACAATATGAAGAAAGACAAAGAAAATGCCATTAATGAATGTAAATTATATTAAACAAAGATTGTTTATACATAGAGTCACAAAAGCCCTTAGCCACAAGTTGGCTAACCGGGCACCCACTCTTTCAGGAGGTACATCGTCATGTAACTAAACTGCCCTGCAAAGTATGCGAGGTATGTGGTGTTGTGTGAAATCAAACTCCCATGACTCGACCTCCATACAGCTGATAACGATACAGCAGATAGGCACAATAACGAACAACATATGATGTCAAGTTTCCAAGTGCATATCACGCAGAAAATGCATCAAGGAATAGACAATCATAATTTCGGTCTCAGGGATACTAGGCATAAAAGCCACCGGCTGATTTCCAAAATAACAACACGTGTGCCCAGAGTACAATACAACATGATAACGGGTAACAAGAAATGATAGGGCTCAACATGTGATGTAATGAAAATCATGCCCTATTCTAAATGCCACAAAATATGCCAAATAAATTAACATATAAACAACGAGGCATCTAAATTCATATAACTCAGATAGTTCACATAAACAACATAATCATGAATGAAACAATATTCATATTTTATTGTCGTATGTTACCAACCGTAACATACCTATACCAACTCAACGATGATCCAAAGTTCAACTTCAATTTCCAAAGTTTCAGCCTACAACAAATTTAATATTCCAAAAATTCAGAATATCCCAATGCTAATAATTTCTTAGCTCGAAATCCTTAGATTAATTCCAACAATATTCAAACAACAAGAATATATTCTAATTATTGCACTAAACAATCCAACATAATTTACGGGTCGACGAAAATTTACCTCAAACTCTTTCAAGTGTCGAACCTACAACAATTAATCCATAATCTATCAATAACGGTGCTATATAACCAACGAAAATGAATTAAATTCAAGCGGTTAAAATCTCAATTCCGGGCAGCCTATTATATCTCGACTAAACCATCTGGAAATTGAGTTTAAAAGCTTCAATACTCGAAGATAAACTGATCTGGAACCGAACAACTATTGTATCGCGGCGGTGACACGGCGACAGCTCGCTGGAGAACCCAAAATGCAACTGAAACGAGTCGAAATGATGAGCTAGCGTTTGGACAAGAACTAAGTTCCGATTTTTATACATACTAACCTTAAAAAGGACTGAAAGTTACCAGAAATTAGTCCAAGAAAGCAATCGGAAAGTGCTTTTAACGAACTGAGCTCAACAGCGCAGGACCAGTTTCTAAAGGTGGATCGATTTGGGCTTAAAACAACATCAAATTAAGCGATTCATATCTTAAATCGAAGCCACAGATGTAAGGAAGGAAACCCATCAAACGGATTGCAGTTTGGACTCCGAACGAAGAAGTTAAGAGCAAATTACCGAAGCTGCTCCAAGGGTGATGGGAAATGAACGGGTATGGGGGTTGGGGCTTTTCTTTTCTTTTCTCTTTCTTTTTCATTATAAGCGTGTATATGTATGTATGTAAGGATATGTGTGTGTCCTTTATTATGATCATTGGGCAACTGACACAGTCCGGATATTAAAATTCTCGTGTATTAATTTAGCTCTAATATGTATTTTATATCGTTAAAATCTCGATATTCAAAAATACATATTTTTAACACACTTTCTAACTTATTTGGCATAAATAATTATTTTAATTTAGCATCTCAATAATGATTCTAATTATGCCAAATTACCATATAACTAAATTTTGGGTTTTACATTCTTCCACCGCCCGAGCAATGTTTAGCGGCGTCGAGGGAGCGTAGCTTTGGTTAATATATATGTTCTTTTGAAGATTATCAAAAAGACCAAAGTGTCTTTGAACAAAGTATATCATCAACAAAATTAAATATAAATTTACTGAAATTCCAACAACTAAAACTTTTTTACCGTGATAATTTTCATTTAAAACATCGATGCATATGTTTCATTTTTATGACGTGGAAACCGCAGCCGCTACCTTTCGGTACGTACTAGGTAAACCCTCGACTAACGCAATATCTTGCAAACTAGTCTAGCAAGGTAAACCACCTAAACAAGTGCTATTTTTATGACGTTGAAACTTGCAGCCGCTACTTTTCGTTACTACTCTAGCCAGGTAAATCATGCTAAGCAAATGTTATTTTATGACGTGGAAACCCGCAGTTGTTACCTTTCGTCACGCTATGGATAAACTCCCAACTAACGCAATAGCCTGCAAACTACTCTAGCCAGGTAAACCACACTAGGAAAATGTTAGGCTAGTTCAAGAAAGTGCTGATAGGGGGAATCGAACTCCTAAATTTTGGTCAAGTGTTCACCAACTAGAACATCCCCTTGGGACAACATCAATGCAAATGTTGGATGGACTATTATCTCTTATCACATGCCAACATATTAAAATTTATAAATAATAAATATATTTTTTTCATTAAACTCTTGATATCACATTGAAATAAAAATTTAAAAATAATTTTATGTTATAAGTGAGATGATAATATAAAAAAACAAAAATAATTAAAAAAGATGTTTCTGATTAATGCAAGTCGAGTGGACATGAGTATCAACTTTTCGAACATTATAAAGATCTCGGCGTCGTGTAAATGTTTTGAGCCAGAATGAATTTTCAGCGTGAAGCATCATATGAAAGTTGAATTTCCAGAGTCAACACTCACTTAGTTATCAATTGCATGAATTTATATATCGATAATTTGAGATCTGGGGATATGTAAACCTGATCTTAAAGAACCGGCCTATGGTGACTTCATATCATAGTTGTTAAAAGTGCGCACCTAGGCGACAGGCGCACCAATTGCGTCTGGGCACGGACCCAGGCGCATACATTGCAACAGGAGCGCCTAAGACACGCGTGTGAGCAGAGGCGAGAATATGGGCTAGGGCTTTATTTTTTAATTAAAACACTCAAATTGTAGAGAAGCGAGCGCTTCTCTGCTTCTCGCCTCTGCTCAAGCGCGCGCCTGTTGCAATGTATGCTCCTGGGTCAGTGCCCAGGAACAATTGGTGCGCCTGGCTGCGCCTGTCGCCTAGGCGCAGCCAGGCGCACACTTTTAACAACTATGGGATGTGCAAGGTCTTAGACCTTCCATCTTTCAAAGTTTATATTGATACAATTGGTAAGCTCTCCCCAACCCGAACCATTTAGCATCTTGAAAGTAAGAACAGAAAGGAATAACAAAAGAAAGTCTATGTACTAAAAAACACTTCAGAATATGTGCAGCTTGAGAATTATGGATTGCAATGTTGTGTCGCAACCCCTCCCACTGGGAGAAGATTAATTTGGGAATCATCGATAAAAGTTTTCTACCAATTTTCTTAATTAGGATTTTATGATAGTTAAGAGAAAAACCCCTTGATCTATTGGCAAATACATTTACAGAGGGAAGTTCCTATTGCGGTTTTGACCGAAATAGCTCCATACACATATATAAATCTAAAATAAACTAAAATTCTAGAGGAAAAAGGCCCAGTCCCCAAAAACAAAAGGAAAAATAAGCAGAACAGTCATTAGATGTTTGGTGAGAAGTATTAACTGAGACTATCGATAAATTTACTGCAAAGTAAATTTTGACTAAACCAGAAGCGAATACAAAAATAAAAATCGATTTTGTATCAAAATCAAAATCAAAATCAAAATCAAAATCAAAACTAGACACGTAAATAGAGAGACATGGAAAACCTGCCCGGCGCTTGGAAGCAACGGTGGCCGGAGACAAATGCCGCAAGGATCAAGGATGAGAGTGTTCGTGTATAGGGAGAAATAACGTCGAAACCAATTGCTTGATTATATGGGCTCTTTCCTAAAACGGGTTGAACCGGAAAAAGACCCATCCGAGATAAAGGTTGAAAGACCTCGTTTGAGATGGACAGATGGTTGAGAGATTTATGAGGGAAAGATTTATTTTAAAAAAGGGTTGACCTCAAAAGGGACTCATTTACTACATTAGTCAAAGACTCGTTGGCTCATGCGGGGGTTAAATCGAAGGATGTGCATAAGAGGTACGGACCTGAAGGAGGGAGCAACATGGCCAACCCCTAGAGCATACCCCACAATATTTCAGCAGGAAATATGCTCCACACGAGGATCGAACCCGCAACGTTGGGGAATTTCCTCCCACATCACCTCAGGTCTTACCAACTCGTCTATGCCCTTGTGGGCATGAGTGAAAGATTTATTGGGGGGATAAATCGATGTGCATGAGTAGGTAGAGACCTGAGAGAAGGAACAACAGAGCATATCCTCAAATATTTCAAATTTTGCAGGAGAAATATACTCCACACAAAAATCGAACCCGCAACGCTATGGAATTTTTTGTCCACGTCATCGGTCTTACCAACTCGACTATGCTTGATTATATGGGCTTTTTCGAAAGCTAACAAAGTGTGCAGTTTCCCAATTTCCGAAGTCCTAAATTTTTGGGTGACCAGAAATCAAATAAAATCGAATCAAACTTTGAAACCAAATCATCTCATGATTTATCTTTCAAAAAAAAAAATCATCTCATGATTTCGGATCCATTTTTTTAATCCATCGTTTGTTATTCATTCAAAACTAGTTTTACCTTATTTGACTTAAAAAAAATTATATTATTATAAATTTATCATCTATATTGTCTATATTATTATTCAAAAGCACTAGTTGTTATTATTTGAGGGGTTTAGAGTAATTAATTCTGGCATCTTGTTGTTTTTTTATAAAACAAAACCACTCCCTTCTCAAATTACAAATACATTATATTTTTAAATAATAAAAAATTATAAAACCTATTTTAGTAATATGTATATTTAAAATTATTATGTACTGACTCGTTCCAGGATCACATACTAAACATTCTTAATCATAAAGTTAAGTCATAAAAACACAATAATCAATAAATAAATGAAAAACAATGGTATACAACCGACCCTAAAATCAAAGGTAGACACAGTTTATACAACCCCATCGAAACGGTATTGAAAATACCTTCAATAAAAACCTAATACTGGAAACAAAGATGACCCACAGAATTGCTACAACCTCAGCGACCGCTACCTCTGGGTTGTCTAACCTAAGTCCCGTGGAATGGGGTGTCAAAGACAAAACTGAGGAAGTGAGCAATGACAACGTCTAGTATGAAAGTATGAGTATACACATGTTATGAATGTTAATGCAAATGTACGTGTACCGAAAACCTATCACAATAAAACTTTTACTTGACAATGGGAATTTGACTGAAGAACTCAAGTATGAGGAAGTTCCAGTCCGTATAGTGGACACCAAAGACCAGGTACTTAGACCACGCATTATTCTGTACGTCAAGGCACAAAGGTCTAACCATACTGACAGAGAAGCAAATTGGGAACCAATATAAAGAATGCGAAACCAATACCCTTATCTCTTTGAAGACCAAGCAAGTTCAAGTTCGGGGACGAAACATCTAATAAGGTGGGCGGGATGTGACAACCCGATTTTTTTTAGCAAGTAATTTAAGAAATTCAACATTTTAATTTTGAGATAATCAAGTCTTTAATCTATTCTAGTTGATATTTATCAGTAGCTCAATTAAATTTAGCTCAAAAAAGCTAGAAACTATGCAAAATCGAAGCTCAAAACCATGACAATTTTAAACTCAAAAACCTTCAGCTAATGAGTTATTATTCCCAAGCTCATTAAACCTGTCAAATATTTTCCTAAGAGGCGTTTATAGCAGCGAGGAATTGATCTAAGAGAGGTGGGAATTTATGGTGTAAAAAATGACCCATTCACTAACCAAATGACTCTTGAGTTTGGATTAAGTTTTAACCACATTAAAGGCTAGTTTGGGCTCCACGTTTTGACCACATTAAAGGCTATTTTGGGATCCAAGGCAACATAATTTAGATGAATTTTCAAGTGATTTTCCAGCCTATAAATAGTTGATGAAGTGAGGAAAAAATGATATTCATAAACAGCTCCAAAAACCTCCCAAAAACCGAACACCAAAGTGCACTTGGTATGGGTTTTCCTTGTGGTTTTGAGCAGCATAAGAGTAGGGATATATTGTCCCAATTATCCAACTAGTTCGACCATTGTGAGGTACAAGAGTGGCCAAAAAAGTCATCTAAGAATCAAACTACGTTCGGGTCATTCGGAGCTAGTATCATTTGTCTATTGCAAACTATATTCCTACACAAGTTAAATCAACTGTAAGTGGGCTTATATATACATATATATATGATTTGAAATGAGTATGGTTATGTTTTAAATTTCGATCGTATACATGATGATTTGTGTCTTTGATATGTATATATTTAGTTCATATGAATCGATTATTATTGTTATGCAAATGTGAAAGTAAGCACTGTCAAGATTTGATTTCAAGTTTCTGAATTTGATAAGTTGATATATGGCCCTCACACGGTGGATATAAAACCATTATACGGCCCTCACACGGTGGGTATAAAACCGTTATATGGCCCTTGTTAGGTTTGGACAGTCTGAAATCACAAAAATACCCGAAATAACTTTTTGACTTTACGAGTTTGTGTTATCTTTCAGTGTTGTCAACACTTCAAGAAAACACTATGCAGCAGAATAAATAAATAACAGTAAATAGCACACAAATATTTATGCACAAGTACTAAGTACTTGCGCGATGCCTCATGGCGAAATAATCACTAGAAAATTAAATCAGTTACAAAAACCAACTAGTGATTGTTTATGAAAAAAATCTACTTTTCTCAACAGATTGAGAAAATAAAAGACTTTCTAAAAACTAGTAAGAACTAGAATAATAAACCAATAAGAAGTTCTAAACCGGAAAACAAAAAACAAGGATCCACTTTCAGAACAACAATTCACTCGTGTGTTTTTCAGTGTTTCCAACACTACTCGGCAACACAACGTAGCAGTAGTATTTTTTCAGAAATTCTTCAATGATCGATATTCAACGCTCCAGAATTTCTTCAGTAATTCTCTATGTATTTTTCTCTCTACGTTTCACTCTCTTAATCGTTGTATCTCTGATCGGTCCATGCATTCCCTTTTATAGATCTTCAATATGTTTCCATAAATACAAGCCTACAAAGTATAGAAACAATATATCATCAGAAATCAAATATATCGAAGAAGTACTAATAAAAATTACCAACTTTACAACTTGTCTAAGAAAGGCAAAACTATTAATATAAAAATTGAATGCAAATAGAAAACAATTTAAAAGACATGTGCACGACATGTTCTTTCAAACTTTCTCTTTTTGCCTTTCTGGACAAAACACATACAAGTGCAAATAACTCCCCCTATATTATGAAAATAAAGCTCCCCCTGAATTTAATCATCTCAGAACACAGTGTTGTGTGGTCGTGTTGGCAACACCGACTCTCAACACTTACAAGATCAGAGTAAAAAATAGTTTAATAGCATATCAGAGAGTAATAAGGAGCACAAACTAATCAACTCAGAAATATATTTCGAACTTAGGGAAAAATAACAAATATAAAAGATAAGGATAAGAAAAATTCTAAAACCAATTTTGATTATGATCAACTATGATCAGAGCATGACTCTAATCATCTTCCTCTTCAGCTTGATCAGCACTTGATCCTACTCCCCCTTTTTGTTCAGAGGGCTCTGGTAGTCCAAGTTTATTCCTATACTCAGTAGCCATTAAAGCTTCATAGTACTCGAGATCAGCTTTGGCTTGAGCAATTTTCGGTTCAGCATGAGCCATTTGAGCGCGAATTGCAGTAGAATTTAACACAAGAAATGCGGTGTTATGAATGGTCATGGGTGGAACAGACTCAGTGTTGGCAACACTGGGTACAACACCAGTCCATGGTAGATCAATCTTCCTATTTCCCTTCAACAAACCAGGTGCAATATTTATAAGCTCATCTCATCCAATCAACTCTTCATCATCCTCTTTCTTGAATCCTTGAGATTCCAGCATACCATAGATTAACGAAGGAAAAGGAAACTTAGTTGCTTTCCAACCACCTTCTCTAAAAGACATAATATTGTCAAACACCAACTTCCCAAAGTCCAACGGAGCTTGAGTTCCCATGGCAAACAGCGTAAGGGCTTGTGGTCTAGTAACCACTGTTGTATTGGTAGATGGCGTCCAATTCCTTGTGGCGATCTTATGAAGCACAGAAAAGAAAGAAGTAAGCTTTGCAGCTGACAACCTGTCTGGATGTAGAGGAAACTTTTGAACCATTCCTCCAGTGATCACCTTAGTGATTTGATCAATATCCTCAGAGACTGCATCATCTTTTACATCAAAAGTATTGTAGTGCTCATTGATCAGAATATGAGTGAAATCATACACCTTTCCTTGGATGTACACTCTTCCAAACTTAAATGATTCTTCATCTCCAGTTCTTGTATGCAGATTGCAATAGAACTCTAACACAACTCTTCTTGAAAATGGACCTGCAGTGGTGACAATATAATATAAATTCTGCTGGTTCAAGAAAGTCACCAAATTCTGCTTCTCAAAGGAAGCTTCATCAATATTTCTTTCTTCCCAACAATCTTTGCCAGAAAGAGCTTCCCATTCATCAGCAGATTCCTTTGAATAAAACTGAAGATTGTATGCATTAGCAGGATCAATATCAGTATCAGATTCCTCAGCAGTGTTGTCCTCAGTGTTGGCAACACTTTCATCAGCAACTTGTTCCTCAGAACTCTCAGAATCATCAGAAGCAGCATCCTCATAATCTTATTCCTCAGAACTAGATGAACTATTAGACTTCTGGGGCCGGTTATCCTCATATTCTTGCATCATTTCAGCATCGGGTTCATCATCATCAGATGGAACTCGTGAGGATACAGTTGGTTTAGCCTTGGACTTCCGAATGTTAGCCATGAATGTGTCCAGAGAAATTTCTTCATCAGTAGACATTGGAGCCTCTGTGTTAGTCTTTTTGGAATCATCAAAAACATCAGCACTAGATGGATCTTTCTCAGTAGAAGCCACATCAGTAGAATCTTCATCAGTTGAATCATCACCAGTAGACGAATCTTCATTCTTTGATTTGGTATTTTCAGCAACAGAGGTTTTTAGTATTGCAACCACCTCAAAATCTTGATCTGCAGAATCATCTCCAGAGGAAAAATCTGGATCATCTAAAATAGGACGAGAAGACTCCCCCTTTCCACGAAATCTCTTGTTTTAGTAAAATCGGGGTTGTAACCCGCTTGACGCTTAGTGGTAGCGCTCAGTCGTGTCGCGCCCAAATTACCCGACTCCAATCAGATAAATAAATTATGTTGTAGTGAGAGTAGAGATCGTTCCCACGAGAAAAGTGAAATTTATTTGTATTCTTAAAAATACTGGAAATAAATAAAAGGGGATTTGGAATTTTAAAAACTACTACGCAAGAATTAAAATTAGAAAGATCAATAAATTAATGAGACTTGGTATCTGTCGACTACACCCTTGAAATTATTCATTCGATCATCGAATGCCTAAAAATAATTAATTCCCATTGAATATTCATCATTGAAAATTTAATTCCTGTTTCACCTTAATTTTAGTTAATTAGAAACCAGCGTTCTAGATTAACCCTTACCCCATAAATCAACCCGATACCAGCGATCTAGATTTAAATCCACGCTAGCATTCAAACTAGTAAAACTGGTGAATCTAGACAACACATACACCGGCGGTTGTATTTAGCCTAGTCAATTGTTGTTCCTACGATTTAACAAATTCAACAACAGAAAATATTAAACGCAGTTGCTTCACAAATTAGATTATTCAAACAATTACGGATTTGAATTCTAATTTAGAAATAGATTGTACGAAAGAATTATCAGGTGATCAATCTAATAATAAAAAACACAAGCATGAAATAAATCAGAACAACTCTTGATACTCAAATTGAATTAAACACTAAAAAACTAAATCTCATAAATATAATAAAATCAAGGGTTTCGTCTTCCAAAACCAAGTACAAAAACTAAGAAAGAGTTGAAGAAGAAACAAAATCTAAGAATTGGAAAGATAAAACCTAGCCGCCAGAGCATTCTTCGCGTTCCAAGCCGTCCAATCTCATATATTTTTGAGTTCTAGATGATATTTAAAGTATAGAGTCTTTACCAAGAAAGTTTCCTATTTAAAATATAAATTCCCGACTTTTCGTCTCACCCGATCGATCGGTTAAAGTTGACGGATCGAACGAGCATAAAACTGCCAATTTTCTGTCCAACTTTTATTTTTGCTCCCGCTCGATCGGTTAAATGTTGCGGATCGAGCGAGCAACTTGTTTTCCAGCGAGCAGCGATTTTGAAAAATTCATATCCAAAGATCTAGCCGTCGGATTGAGCTGAAATTTGGAAAGAAGCTTTAAACATCTTGAATATCATTCTGAATAGTGGATATCTGATTTGGATACTTCTAAAATTAAAAATGATTTTTGGATCATTGCTGCTATGTAATTCTTCCCTTATCTCGCTCTTTCCTTCCATCTTTAGCTCCTTTTCTTTACTTTTCCTATATCAAATCACATATAATTATTAGTAACTATAACATGAATTTAATAAATCAAAATACACCTAATCATCACAAATAAACTCAATCAAACATAGGAAAATACCATCACATCAAATTCCCCCCTACTTAATCCTTGCTCGCCCTCGAGAAACACAAAACTAAAAATAAGCTCGAACTCATAATCCATAACAAAAATAACCATGATCTTCACATTTGTGCCTCAGGAATAAACTCAATGCATGATCAAGAAAGGCGTTAAATTGCTAACAACGGAACAATTTCAATATCCAGAAATTTCAACTAGAGATATAGCCCCAAACGTGTGTGTGTGTCATGTTACCCCAGCTACATGCAACTTCAAAAGACAAAGTTTCAAGACTGTTCGCCGACCTAAAACAAATCAGTGCAAGTCTCACAATCAAGAACTCTCCTCCCAACAATCCATCAACACAACACAACTCTCTTGAGATATACTTACGCACCGTCGGATTTTGCACCCGATATTTTAAAAGTCCCAATAATTACCCGCATACTTAGCTATAACTAGATAGGATTCGAATTTCCATCCCCTCGTCTATAGCCCGGATGGAACTACAATCCCATTAGTACCGCAAACTTAGCAATGAAATAGTGAATAGGATTTCATTCACATTCCAAGCCTGGATGGAATTGTTATTTCAAAAAAAATTTTAAAAATTTAACCTCATTGTACCCGCATACTTAGCCACAAACAAGACGAATAGGATTTCAAACATCTCGCTCGCAACCCGGATGGAGTTAATTACATTGTTATTAACATAGCATAAAATTTTTTTAAAAGGTGCGCCCAAGATTGTATATGCCATATCAAATAGATCATCAATATTCAAGAACTATCAAGTTCCACAAACACCTATTTTCGTGTAATGGTCCAACAGACATCCACAATATCTATTACATCGTTATACTTCACCAGTTAATCATGCGTGCATAAAATATTCAAAACACCTTATCAAAGTATAATTTGCATTGGAGATCAAAGTGTTCCAGGGTTAGCAAATCATCTATTTTCAAAAGCATGCATATCATCATCAATTAGATATCATCATGGGTTAGTGAATTGCAACAATCAAATTCATCACAAACTATGAGCTCTTAAATTTTTTTTTTCATAAAAAACTGGCTAAATTCTCTCAATGACTGGCTAAGTCCTCTCCCACATACTTAAAATCTTACATTGTCCCCAATGTAAGCAAAAATGCAAAACAAAAATAAAAAAAAACTAAGAATGAAAGAAAATACTCCCCTTGGGTTGCCTCCCAAGCAGCGCTTGATTTTCAGTCTTCAGCTTGACCCTCAGAAGCACTCTTCAAAGAGTGGCTGACGCCCAAAGTCAGTGTCATATGACACCACAAATGGGTCTTTGTTCCATGTGCCCTCAAGCTTGGCTAGATGTAAACAGTTAAAGCTCGTCACCTCAACAACACTCCGAAGTAGATGTTAGCGCTTAGTCGTGTCGCGCCCAAATTAACCCAACTCAGATTAACTAAATAAACATGTAGTAGCGAGAGTAGGGATCGTTCCCACGAGAAAAGTGAAATTTATTTGTGTCCTTAAAAATACTGAAAATAAATAAAAGGGATTTTTGGATTTTAAAAATTAACTACTAATAAATTAAAACAAATCAAAATAAATTCTTCCAAGTCTTGGTATCGGTCGACTACACCCTTGATATCATTCGTTCGATCATCGATTATCTAAAAATATTTAATCATGTTGAATATTCATCATTGGAAATTAAATCCCTGTTTCACCTTAATCTTAGTTAACTAGACACAAGCGTTCTAAGATAACCCTTACCAATGAATCAACCTAATACAAGCGATTAGATTTAAACCCACAATAGCATGCAAACTAGTGAAACTGACGAACCTAGACAACCCATACACAAGCGGATAGATTTAGCCTATTGAATTATTATCCCTACAATTCCTAATCTCACAAGCGGATGATTATTAATTGTAGTTGCTTCGCAAATCAGATAATTCGAACAATTACAGATTCGAACTCCAATTTAGCAATAGATTCTATACTCAAATTATCAGGTGATCAATCTAATAATCAAACATACAATCATGAAATAAATTAGAATAACTCTTGATACTCAATCAATAATCAAACTTTGAAAACATAAATCTCACGAATAAATTTATCAAGGGATTCGTCTTCCTTAACTAAGTATTAAGATTAGAAAGATTAAAACTAAGAACAAAGAAGATAAAGCTTAGCCGCCAGATGAATTCTCTCTGCTTCAGCCGTCCAAGTCTCTCTCTGCGTTCAACCCCCTTCGATCCCTTCTATTGTGTCTTTGAAATATCTTTTATACGTCCTCGAAGCCCGTCAAAGAAAGCCCGACAAATCGTGTGTTTTAAAGTAGCAAAAATCTGCCAATTTCTCACACAAAGCAGCGCGGGCGCGCCTATAAATCGGGAGGGCGCGCCTTAGCTTCATATTTTCACTTCTTTTCACGTCCAGGGATGGCGCGATCGCGCGTATAAATCGGGAGGGCGCGCATGCCTCTCGCATGTGTTATTCTGCAGCATGCGACAATTTCCAAAAAATCATATATCACAATCTAACCGTTGGATTGAGTTGAAATTTGGACAGCTGCTTCAAAACATCTTGAAATTTATTATGAACGGTGGAGATTGGAATTTAACTTTTCTACAATTAAATATGATTTTCTGATCATTGCTAATTTGTAATTCTTCTCTTATCTCGGCTCTTTCTTCCATCTTTAGTTCCATTTCTTCTTTTTTCCTATATCAAATCATATACAATGATTAATAAATATAAAACCAAATTTATCATTTAAAATGCATCGAATTATAACAAATAAACAAAGGAAAATATGGACACATCAGTAGATGGTAAACATGGGGAGTTAACATCTCTGCGGACTCTCGGCAGCCAAAATCTTTTGAAACTGGTACTGATGGAAAGAAAGGATCCTGGGGATGTATGTTTGATAATACTATCGAGGAGCTCAAATCGATAGACTCTTGAACTCCATCATCCTCAAACTCGAGTGGTAACAAATTTCCTTCATAACCTATTTCTTCCAGAACATTTTTCGGCTGAGGTTCAATAAGAAGAGAAGACTCAAGCACCTCAAAATCTTCAGCAGGAATTAATTCGCACTTCCAACCCTGGTTCACTGAGTCATCATCATCAAACCAAATTGGGTTGGTCACTGCTTGAGTATCTTGCTTAACTTCCTGTTCTCTTTGTTCATGGCGGATTGATCTCTTGATATTCTCTATGTGCTTCACAAGGTGACATCTAGAATTTTTTAGATCTTCTACAGTTTCCTCAGTCGATGCCACAAGCTTGCTCATTATATCCTCTAGCGGGTGTAAAACCAATTTAGAACAACTTTCATCCTCCTTTTAAAGCTCGAATGTTTGGTCTGTAAAATCTGGGTGTGTAAGATCCCAATACCGGTAATAGTCAAATTCTGCCATATCATCCAATAGATGCATCATACTATCATCATCTCGGGAAAATAATGAACTACCGCCTGCGAAAGCTCCTTCAATTATCCATCTAACTGTCACTGCATCCAAACCATCAAAAAAAAATGTAAGGGGAGAACAGTTAGAAAAATCATGAAACATGAAGATGGTTGCTAAATCTTTGAATCTCTCCTATGCTGCGTAGAAAGGCTCTCCGTGTTGCTGGATAAAACTTGCGAATACTTGTCGATTTGACATCTCGAAGTATTACCCACAAAAATTCTTGCAGAAAACAGAAAAAAGACGGTGAAAGAAAGAAAAAAAATAATAAAAATAATAAAAAACAAAAACACAAATAAATTTAACGCCTTACCCGGCAACGGCGCCAAAATTTGGGTGCGACACAACTGAGCGCTACCAAATTTATGATGAAGCTAGACAACACATACACCAGCGGTTGTATTTATCCTAGTCAATTGTTGTTCCTACGATTTAACAAATTCAACAGCAGAAAATATTAAACGCAGTTGCTTCACAAATTAGATTATTCAAACAATTACGGATTTGGATTCTAATTTAGAAATAGATTGTACCAAAGAATTATCAGGTGATCAATTTAATAATAAAAAACACAAGCATGAAATAAATCAGAACAACTCTTGATACTCAAATTGAATTAAACATTAAAAAACTGAATCTCACAAATATAATAAAATCAAGGGTTTTGTCTACTTAAACCAAGTACAAAAACTAAGAAAGAGTTGAAGAAGAAACTAAATCTAAGAATTGGAAAGATAAAACCTAGCCGCCAGAGCGTTCTTCGCGTTCCAAGCCGTTTAATCTCATATATTTTCGAGTTCTAGATGATATTTAAAGTATAGAGTCCTTCCCAAAAAAGTTTCCTATTTAAAATATAAATTCTCGACTTTTCATCTCGCCCGATCGATCGGTTAAAGTTGACGGATTGAGTGAGCATAAAACTGCCAAGTTTCTGTCCAACTTTTATTTCTGCTCCCGCTCGATCGGTTAAATGTTGCGGATCGAGCGATCAACTTTTTTTTCCAGCGAGCAGCGATTTTGAAAAATTTATATTTAGAGATCTAGCAGTCGGATTGAGCTGAAATTTGGACAGAAGATTCAAAACATCTTGCATAGCATTCTGAATTGTGGAGATCTGATTTGGAGACTTATAAAATTAAAAATGATTTTTGGATCATTGCTGCTCTGTAATTCTTCTCTTATCTCGCTCTTTCCTTCCATCTTTAGCTCCTTTTCTTCACTTTTCCTATATCAAATCACATACAATGATTAGTAACTATAACATGAATTTAATCAATCAAAATACACCTAATAATCACAAATTAACTCAATCAAACATAGAAAAATGCCATCACATCACTTAGACCTCCTCGCTATTGGCGGTGTTGGGAACACACGGTTCAACACTGAGAAATTAGGAGGATTCTCAAGGTCGATTTTGTTTTTGGGTTCTCCTGGAGCAAGTTCTGCCAACGGTGTAGGTTGAATGGCAGCAGTTACGATTGCGAGGGTAGAGTTTTCAGAGGAAACCTCCGAAGGCTTGTTGTCCACTTGGTAACCCATCTCCGATCGTATATCGTGGGAATCGAAAGCTTTTCCTGCCATTATCAAAAACAATTTTACAGTGAGGTTTTCAAGGAATATTTTGCAAAGAGAGTTTAGAAAGATAGAAGACGATAATATAAATTTCTACAGTGCTAGAAATATATAGGGATAAGGGGTTCAAACGGTAAAAAAAAATCCATATCTATCATATCAGACTTGAAATCTCCCCCTAACGGTAACAAACCTCAACGGGTAAAAAATCTCTTAATTAAGGAAATTAAATTTGATTAATTAAGGTTATCCTGAAAACTCTCACTTAAGAATAAATAAATATTTCCCAAAAATAAATAACTCCACATCGAGTTTTAACTCCACTAAAACATGTTCAATCACAATGAATTCAATTTTCAGCAAGTTGGGCAATTTTTACAATTTTGTTCGTCTTCAAACTTTTAACCCTGAGCACGATATGATCACAGTAAATGCAAAAGCATGACCTAATTTATGTCTAAAACAGAATTTAATGAGATTAGATCAAAAAATATAATGCATGAAAAGTGTGTGCAACACGTGTTAAGCACCAGTATTGGCAACACTTTTCAACAACACTGTAGTCTTCAAAATAATTTTTGAATTTTTCACACTTCCAGAGCCATGTTATCCTAATTTTTTAGTTCAGAAGTTGTAGCCTACACAATAAAATAACGGTCTTCATTGGACTCTTTTAGGTAGCTTTTTTCAATTTTCTTTTGATTTTAGTTTTATTTTCAAGACATTGGTCACTGAAATTTTATCAAACTTGTATTCTAGATTTGAGAAACCACTTTTCACATAAGACAAGATCATGAAAACCACGAACATCCCTCAACTACTTCGTGGTTTAGTTAGAACACATTATCATGACAAGTGTTTTTCTAAAAAGAAATTTTTGCAAAAGAATTATAACATGTTGATCAGTGTCATCAAACAATGCAAAACATAGAACATTATGAGTATGCAGTATGCCTAAAGTCCTAAAAATGCACATGCATGTTTGGTGTTGTCCTTCAGTATTGGCAACACTTAGGGATAGCAACCGTGAGTGCTTCTAATGAACACATATTGAGAGATTTCCTAAGACTGAAGAATCTCTCGAAGTCTAATGCTTTGTAAAAATATCGGCCAATTGGTTATTGGTTCCAACAAACTCCATATGGATCATGTCCTTCTCAACTAAATCTCAAATGAAGTGATGTCTTATGTCAATGTGTTTAGTTTGAGAGTGTTGTACTGGGTTTTTTGATATATCTATAGCGCTTGAGTTATCACAGTACAAAATTGGAGTTTAACTTTTAAGACCATAGTCTTGTTGTAGTGCCTGGAATTTTCATGATTTAAATATTCATGCCTATATTTATTTTTTTAGTATTTATACTTTTAATTACGTGAATTTAATTGCTTAGTTTTCTTTTAAAGATAGAGTTGCTCAATTTATTAAATTATTTATTTTAAGATACTTGAGTAAGTGGGTTCCGGTTCCGGCAAGCGACGAAGGTGGATTTCGGCGGTAAATTTTCAAGACTTTAATTTTTAGAATTTCAGATAAGAAAAATGGAGGTTTGGACCGATAGTTTGACTTTTTGAATTTTCCGGGTGTTAAAGACCACTTTTATCATTTTCTTGAGGTTATTCTTAAACATTTCAAAATTTAAAATTTTATTAGACCCGGATTAATAAAAAATAAATTTAAACACCTTGACTTGGAATTTTTTAACTTTAGTGTTTTTTAAAGGCACAAAGAAGTTGAGGTAAAGTTGTAAAGTTAGAGTAGCACTTTAGTAAGTGTAGTAGAACTTTTTAATTATGCACACTACACATCCAATTTATTTTAAAGACTAAAAGAAACAACACATTGCAAACCCTAGACCCAAACCCAACTCAAGGAGCCGCCCCCCTCTCTCTCTCTCTTTTTCCTCTCGTTTCTCACCCTCTTCACTCTTCTCTCTCGGCCGACCACCCCTTGAAGAACCAGCCGCCACCGCCGCCTCCAGTTGCCGCCGCCGCCGCCAGAGTATCATCTAGGAAGGTTTATCTTGAAGATAGTTGAAGTATCTCCATCCTTTCCCCTCTCCTTTCGAAAATTTTTGGGTAAAAGCTAGACAAGGAAAGTGTTGGCTTTTCTTTGGGCATTCAAGTTAGCTATGTAGATTTTTCCTCCTTGTTTCTTGGTAAATTTCGAATGGCACATGAAATTTAAGCTTCGGATTCAATTCTGAAAATTTTCAGCCTAGGGTTATGGCATATTTTCGAAATTTTGAATGCATGTTGATGTTTAAGGATTGTATGATGTGTTGGAGTATTGAAAATGAGGTCAAATGATACACTTTGTGGCCATCAAAAATTTCAGAGGTAAATTTAGCCTAAATTTCAAAATGCTCATGGTATGTGGGCTGTTTTGATGCATGTGGAGTGTGTTTCATTGTTCGGCAATTGATTACAATGGATGCTCAAGAATTCAAATCATTTTGGTGCATAAAATTGATGATTTTTGAATTGTGGTGTGGATTGTGATTGAGGGCTGCCTATGTGTTTGTGGGAAGTCCTAAGAGATGGTTTTGGGTGTGTTTGGTGGTTTGGAGGGAGGTAGAGGTAAGGAAATAGGATGGGTGGTGTTTTCTCAAGGTAGATGTGTGGTTGAGTGAGCTTGGCTTGGGCAGGGCAGTTTGGTTTCGGGGCAGGGGAGGTTCTGGACGAGACCTGGGCAAGTCATGGGCTGGTCCTAGGTCTATTTCATGATGTTGTGGTCGCGTCTGTATAAAATGGGCTCGTTTCGGATAAGTATTCAATAAGTTATGAATTTTTGAAGTCGAGATGTCGGTGCAGAAATTTTGGGGTAAAGTGGGCTGTCCAAAATGTGTTTTTTTTCAAGTTTCATAGGCTGTCAAATGAGGTTGAAATATGGTCATATGGTTAGTTTGGAGCATTTGGAGAGTGACGGTTTGAGCGGTGTCGAATTTGGCTAAGGGATGATAGAGTTAGAGGGTTTTTGGTGTGATTGCTCGGGTTGTTACCTCGAATGTGAGAATTTGAGTTAAGGAATGGGTTAGCACTTAGGGGCAGCCACTTACTCACTTATTACCCATATTTTTGTATTGTGTATTCATTCATATATATGCATACTTGTGTTTTTAAGGCTCGGCCTTGGGTCGAGCAAAAAGGTTATAAAGAAAGACGTTCTTTTTATTACATGCTAAATATTTTGAGTCGAGGTCAAAGAAAGAAAGGAAAATATTTTTATGAACAAGGTAATTTGATTGTGATGAGACAGGTTATTGTGGGGTGGGGAATGCCTCACTCCCTTGCCAAATAGACGGGTAGAATGAGACCGGGAGACATCCCGGGATCCCTACCAAACCAGACGGGTAGAGTGAAATTGGGAGAAATCTCGGGATCCGTACCAAATGAAAGTTAAAGGGGTAAGTTGCGTCGGGAGAAATCTCGACGTCTTGCCGGCATAGTGCACTGCAGCCATTGATCGATCAAAACAGAGGGTCACATTTCAAGGATCTAAGTTTACAGTTTACAGTTTACAGTTTCAGTTTCAGTTTCAAAGCTACTTTGACTCGTCTTAATCTATTTGGTGTCCATTAAAGCATGATGTTCAGTTAAGAAAGAAAAGTTCAAAGCTTCATTGTGTGAGTTGGCGTGTGTTCATTGTTTACATGTCATCTTATTCATTTGAAACAAGTGCATACTTCGTAGTTTATGATCCAATGTATATTATGTACTGTATTTTTAGTATTACTGCATGTATTTTAAACCCTTGTTATTATACTGCTTATACTTGCTGAGTTATTAGACTCACTACGCTTGCTTGTTTGTCAGGTGAGGAGGAGTTCGTAGGGACCGAGGGGCAGGACCCTTGAGGCGAGGCACTCCGGTGGTGCAAGGCCCTTCGACCATTGCTTCATGTTTCCGCATTAGTTATGAGGTAATAATGAAGTTTTTTTTAAAAAACTAAGTACTTTTGGTGATAGACAGGATGTGTTTTCCCTGTGCTTGAAGTTTTATTATTTTTATGATTTGAAGTTTGTTATCGCTATTTTTGCAACCGTGTGGGGTTCCATTATTTCGGAGTTAAGGTTATCTTTTATCGCATTTATTGCGTTTTGTTTTATTTTTTGCTTGAGACAGGGTGGCTTGCCTATTTACAAACAAGTCATGGCAAATTTTTTTTAAAAAATTCTTACTTTCTTTTATTATTTAATTAAGTATAGAGGTTAGGGTCGTCTCAGTTGGTATCAAAGCACGGTCTTGGTTTGGGCTGAGCCTACTGCCGGTTGCCGAAACTCAAGGGATCTCGCCTCAAATTCTGTAAGATTTATGTTTCATTTATTGATTAGTTGTTCAAATTAGTAGCATTAGTTTCCTAAATTGTTTGAGCATGTTTAAGTTTAGATAAAATATTTTCTTAAGGCATGAAATTTAAATTTTTGGAATTTGAACTTGCGCACAGATGACACCTCGACGTGATCCCCTTGCACCTCCACCGCCGCCACCTCCTCCGCCCCCTCCACCAGTTGATGTTGGGGCTCAGGTGCTAGCCGGCCTGGCTCGTATCTTAGAGCAGCATGCCGAGGCCCCGAGGGGAAGACCTTGTGCAACCTATGAGCAGTTTCGGAAGATGGATCCTAAGGACTTCTCTGGTACTACGGATCCGATGGTAGCGGAGGGCTGGATTCGCTCGCTAGAGGCAATTTTCCGCTACATGGAGTTGGGAGATTCAGACCGAGTTCGCTGTATGGCTTTCCTTCTCAAGGATGACGCCGCCTTGTGGTTTGAGGGTGTGGAGAAGACTGTTGATGTCACCACACTGACTTGGGAAGCGTTCAAGACTCTCTTTTATGAGAAGTACTTTACAGCTGAGGTGAGGGCGCATATGAAGAAGGAGTTTATGAGTCTCCGATAGGGAGATCTGACTGTCTCCGACAGGGAGATCTGAGGCCTACCATTCGTAGGGATGTGATGATGGCTGAGCCAGCGGATTATGCAGTTGCCATCAGGAAAGCTATGAGGTCCGAGCAGTCCTTGAAGGACATTAGCGCTGAGGCGCATGGCAAGAGGCCCTTCACTCTGCAGGGCCGCCCTCAGCAGCAGCATGGCAAGAAGCCATATCAGGGACCGCAGAAGCCCCAGGGGCACCAGGCTCAGAAACCTGCTCCTCCCAAGACTGAGGAGAAGCATATTTGCAGGACATGCCACTGCCCGCATTTTGGGAAGTGCTTGAGGGATGCAGGGCTGTGTTTCAAGTGCAAGAAGCCGGGTCATGTGGCGATGGACTGTCCAGAGTTGAGGAGGCCCATGCAGGGTCGTGTGTTCGTGATGCATGCCGAGGAGGCTGACCCCGACACTATTCTCATCACAGGTAACCTCTTAAGCTTTGAGTTTAGAGTAATTAAAGTGACTCATTGATGCATGCGATTTTAAGTTCCCTTGTTTGGGTTAATATTTTGTAGCATGTGGCATGTTTAAGGAATTTGATTGTTTTAGCGGGCGTTGTGTCTTATTTGGAATTTGATGACTTAGAATGAGTCTAGGTAGAACCTGTGTTATTTAATTTCAATCTTTCTGTGGAGGTAACCCCCTTTATTGCAGGAAGAATTGTCGTAGTCGGTGTGGCCACTAGAGCCTTGTTAGACTCGGGGGCTACACACTCCTTTATTTTGGAGACTTTTGTCCTTAGTAGGGGCATTCCATATGAGATTTTGGAGATTGGATTTGCAGTGACTATCCCATCAGGGGAAGAGTTATCCACCAGTAGATTCGTGAGGAATCTTGAGCTTCTATTGCAAGGACAGTCAGTGGTGGCAGATTCATAGTTTTGCCTATGCCCAAGTTTGATTTGATACTTGGGATGGATTGGATGACGAAGAATGCAGTGGTGATTGATTTCCAGAGCAGAGAAGTGCTAGTTAGACCTGAAGGGGTGGAACCCTTCTGGTTTGAGACAGCTAGGAGTTTGAGGAAGGCCCGAATCATATCCTCTGTGCAAGCTAGGCAACTCGAGCTTGATGGATGTGAGTTGTTACTAGCCAGCTTATCTTTGACAGAGCTGCCAGCACGTACGAACATTGCAGATGTTGACGTGGTCAGGTATTTTGGGGATGTTTTTCCTGATGATGTTACGGGCATTCTGCCTGATAGAGAAGTTGAGTTCTCTATAGATCTGGTTCCCGATACCGTGCCAATTTCTAAGGCACCCTACAGATTGGCTCCCACAGAAATGATGGAATTGAAAGAGCAGATTCAAGAGTTGCTTGATAAAGGGTTCATACGCCTTAGATTTTCTCCATGGGGGTGCACCGGTCCTCTTTTTGAAGAAGAAAGATAGGAGTTTAAGGTTGTGCATAGACTATCGAGGACTGAATGGGGTAACTGTGAAGAACAAGTACCCACTTCCTAGGATCGAGGATCTCTTCGATCAGTTGCAAGGTGCCTCAGTATTTTTGAAGATTGATCTCCGTTCAGGTTATCATCAGTTGAAGGTGAAGGAGTTTGATGTGTTCAAGACGGCGTTTAGGACTCGTTATGGCCACTACGAGTTCCTTGTGATGCCATTTGGTATGACAAATGAGCCCGCGGTATTCATGGATCTTATGAACCGCGTGTTCCAGCCATATTTGGATCAGTTCGTCATTGTCTTTATTGACGATATCCTCATTTACTTGAAGAATAGAGAAGAACATTCACAACATTTGAGGACAGCACTGGCAGTACTCCGCGAGAGGAAGTTTTATGCTAAGTTCGACAAGTGTGAATTCTGGTTAGAGAGGGTACCATTTTTGGGTCATATCATTTCTAAGGATGGAGTGGAAGTAGATCCCTCCAAGGTTCAAGCATTGAAGGAATGGTCTGTGCCAAGGAATGCATCGGAGATTCGTAGCTTTCTCGGATTGGTCGGGTACTACAGGAAGTTTATTAAGGGTTTCTCATCTATTGTTGTGCCTTTGACGGCATTGACCAAGAAGAATGCCATGTTTTTTTGGAAGCCAGAGTGTCAAGAGAGCTTTGACATATTGAAGGAAGCTCTTACGATGGCACCAGTGTTAGCTATTCCCTCAAGAGAGGGAGATTTTGTGGTTTATACTGACGCTTCCAAGTCGGGACTTGGGGCAGTGCTTATGCAGCGAGATAGGGTTATCGATTATGCTTCTAGACAGTTGAAGGAGCATGAGAAGAACTAACCTACACATGATCTAGAGTTGGCAGCAGTGGTGTTTGCTCTTAAGATTTGGAGACACTATCTCTATGGAGAGAAGTGTAAGATATTCACCGACCATAAAAGCCTCAAATATTTTTTCACCCAGAAGGAATTGAATATGAGGCAACAGAGATGGCTAGAGTTGGTGAAAGACTATGACTGCGACATTAGTTACCATCCGGGTAAGGCTAATGTAGTCGCAGATGCATTGAGCAGGAAAACCACAGTATTTGCCTCTTTGACGGTATCTAGACCGTTGCAGGATGAGATTCAGAGATTTGGGCTAGAGTTCTATGCCGAGGGTAGAGCTCCCAGATTGTCAGCATTGACAGTACAGACTGCGTTGTTTGATCGTATCAGGAGTGCCCAAGAAGTTGATGAGCAGTTGAGTAAGTGGAGACAGAGAGCAGAGGAGAAAGACAGTGGTCTGTACTCTGTAGTAGATGGGATGGTGAAGTTCAGAGGTCGTTTCTGGATTCCCGCAGGTGATTCTCTACGAGTTATCATCATGGAAGTGGCACATACATCGCCGTACTCTATTCACCCAGGGAGTACAAAGATGTATAGGGACCTTCAGCAGTTGTATTGGTGGCCACACATGAAGCGTGATATCGCTCGTTTTGTGTCAGAATGCTTGACATGCCAGCAGGTCAAGGCAAAACATCAGAGACCTGCAGGATTGCTTAAGCCACTCCCTATCCCAGAGTGGAAATGGGAGAATATTACCATGGATTTTGTTGTTGGCTTGCCAAGGATAGTGAGAGGTTCAGATGCTATTTGGGTTATTGTAGACCGTCTCACTAAGTTGGCGCACTTTTTACCTATGAGGAAGACCTTTACTATGACTCAGTATGTGGAGTTGTATATCCGGGATATATTCAGACTACATGGTATCCCTGTTTCCATTGTGTCTGATAGAGATCCGCAGTTTACTTCATCTTTTTGGAAGAGTCTTCATTCCGCTTTGGGTACGAAGCTTCTGTTTAGTACCGCCTTTCACCCGCAGATGGATGGCCAGTCTGAGAGGGTGATTTAGATTTTGGAAGACCTTTTGAGGGCTTGTGCTATTGATTTTCAGGGTAGTTGGGAGTCGAGGCTACCACTAGTAGAGTTCGCATACAACAACAGTTTTCAGTCCACTATCGGCATGGCGCCTTACGAGGCACTCTATAGGAGACCTTGCAGATCACCGGTATTGTGGACCAAGATCGGTAAGAGATCGGAGTTGGGACCAGAGATTGTTCAGCAGATTGCCGAAGTTGTAGCCAAAATCCGTGATAGGATGAGGGCTGCACAGATCAGGAAGAAGAGTTATGCTGATCATAGGAGGAGAGACTTGGAATTCTCAGTGGGTGATCATGTCTTTATCCGAGTAGCTCCTTTGAAGGGCGTGATGAGATTTGGGAAAAAGGGTAAATTGACTCCGAGGTTTGTTGGGCCCTTCGAGATTCTTGACAGAGTGGGGACGTTAGTCTATAGGGTGGCTTTACCGCCTAATCTTGCCGGTGTGCACAACGTCTTCCACGTATCAATGCTAAGGAAGTATATCTCGAATCCTTCTCATGTGCTAAATTTTGAGCCTCTTCAGTTATCCCCGCACATGACTTATGAGGAGAGACCTGATCTGATTTTGGAGAGGCAGGAGAGAAGACTCCATAACAAGACTATCCCGATGGTCAAGGTTAGGTGGTTGAACCATTCGGATGACGAAGCTACTTGGGAGGCAGAGAAAAATATTAGAACTCGCTACCCAGAGCTCTTTGGTAAGTTCTAATTTCGAGGACGAAATTCATTATTAGGGAGGGAGGAATTGTAGTGCCTGTAATTTTCATGATTTAAATATTCATGCCTATATTTAATTTTTTTTAGTATTTATACTTTTAATTACGTGAATTTAATTGCTTAGTTTTCTTTTAAAGATAGAGTTGCTCAATTTATTAAATTATTTATTTTAAGATACTTGAGTAAGTGGGTTCCGGTTTCGGCAAGCGACGAAGGTGGATTTCGGCGGTAAATTTCCAAGACTTTAATTTTTAGAATTTCAGATAAGAAAAATGGAGGTTTGGACCGAGAGTTTGACTTTTTGAATTTTTCGGGTGTTAAAGACCGCTTTTATCATTTTCTTGAGGTTATTATTAAACATTTCAAAATTTAAAATTTTATTAGACCCGGATTAGTAAAAATTAAATTTAAACACCTTGACTTGGAATTTTTAAACTTAAGTGTTTTTTAAAGGCACAAAGAAGTTGAGGTAAAGTTGTAAAGTTAAATTAGCAATTTAGTAAGTGTAGTAGAACTTTTTAATTATGCACACTACACATCCAATTTATTTTAAAGACTAAAAAAAACAACACATTGCAAACCCTATCCCCAAACCCAACTCAAGGAGCCGCCCCTCTCTCTCTCTCTCTCTCTCTCTCTCTCTCTCTCTCTCTCTCTCTCTCTTTTTCCTCTCGTTTCTCACCCTCTTCACTCTTCTCTCTCGGCCGACCACCCCTTGAAGAACCAGCCACCACCGCCGCCGGCGCCGGAGTATCATCTAGGAAGGTTTATCTTGAATATAGTTGAAGTATCTCCATCCTTTCACCTCTCCTTTTGAAAATTTTTGGGTAAAAGCTAGACAAGGCAAGTGTTGGCTTTTCTTTGGGCATTCAAGTTAGCTATGTAGATTTTTCCTCCTTGTTTCTTGGTAAATTTCGAATGGGACATGAAATTTAATCTTCGGATTCAATTCTGAAATTTTTCAGCCTAGGGTTATGGCATATTATCGAAATTTTGAATGCATGTTGATGTTTAAGGATTGTATGATGTGTTGGAGTATTGAAAATGAGGTCAAATGATACACTTTGTGGCCATCGAAAATTTTAGAGGTAAATTTAGCCTAAATTTCAAAATGCTCATGGTATGTGGGCTGTTTTGATGCATGTGGAGTGTGTTTCATTGTTTGGCAATTGATTACAATGGATGCTCAAGAATTCAAATCATTTTGGTGCATAAAATTGATGATTTTTGAATTGTGGTGTGGAGTGTGATTGAGGGCTGCCTATGTGTTTGTGGGAAGTCCTAAGAGATGGTTTTGGGTGTGTTTGGTGGTTTGGAGGGAGGTAGAGGTAAGGAAATAGGATGGGTGGTGTTTTCTCAAGGTAGATGTGTGGTTGAGTGAGCTTGGCTTGGGCAAGGCAGTTTGGTTTCGGGGCAGGGGAGGTTCTGGACGAGACCTGTGCAAGTCATAGGCTGGTCCTAGGTCTAGTTCATGATGTTTTGGTCGCGTCGGTATAAAATGGGCTAGTTTCGGATAAGTATTCAATAAGTTATGAATTTTTGAAGTCGAGGTGTCGGTGCAGAAATTTTGGGGTAAAGTGGGCTGTCCAAAATGTGTTTTTTTGCAAGTTGCATAGGCTGTCAAATGAGGTTGAAATATGGTCATATGGTTAGTTTGAAGCATTTGGAGATTGATGGTTTGAGCGGTGTCGAATTTGGCTAAGGGATGATAGAGTTAGAGGGTTTTCGGTGTGATTTCTCGAGTTGTTACCTCGAATGTGAGAATTTGAGTTAAGGAATGAGTTGGCACTTAGGGGCAGCCACTTACTCACTTATTACTCACATTTTTGTGTTGAGTATTCATTCATATATATGCATAATTGTGTTTTTAAGGCTCGGCCTTGGGTCGAGCAAAAGGTTATAAAGAAAAGCGTTCTTTTTATTACATGCTAAATATTTTGAGTCGAGGTCAAAGAAAGAAAGGAAAATATTTTTATGAACAAGGTGATTTGATTGTGACGAGACAGGTTATGGTGGGGTGGGGGATGCCTCACTCCCTTGCCAAATAGACGGGTAGAACGAGACCAGGAGACATCCCGGGATCTATACCAAACCAGACGGGTAGAGTGAGATCGGGAGAAATCCCTACCAAATGAAAGTTAAAGGGATAAGTCACGTCGGGAGAAATTTCGACGTCTTGCCGGGATAGTGCACTGCAGCCATTGATCGATCAAAACAAATGGTCACATTTCAAGGATCTAAGTTTACAGTTTACAGTTTCAGTTTCAGTTTCAAAGATACTTTGACTCGCCTTAATCTATTTGGTGTCCATTAAAGCATGATGTTCAGTTAAGAAAGAAAAGTTCAAAGCTTCATAGTGTGAGTTGGCGTGTGTTCATTGTTTACATGTCATCTCATTCATTTGCAACGTGTGCATACTTCACAGCTTATGATCCAATGTATATTATGTACTGTATTTTTAGTATTACTGCAGGTATTTTAAACCCTTGTTATTATACTGCTTATACTTGCTGAGTCATTAGACTCACTACGCTTGCTTGTTTGTCAGGTGAGGAGAAGTTCGTAGGGACCGAGGGGCAGGACCCTTGAGGCGAGGCACTCCGGTGGTGCAAGGCCCTTCGACCGTTGCTTCATGTTTCCGCATTAGTTATGATGTAATAATGAAGTTTTTTTAAAAAACTAAGTACTTTTGGTGATAGTCAGGATGTGTTTTCCCTGTGCTTGGAGTTTTATTATTTTTATGATTTGAAGTTTGTTATCGCTATTTTTGCAACCGTGTGGGGTTCCTTTATTTCGGAGTTAAGGTTATCTTTTATCGCATTTATTGCATTTTGTTTTTTTTGTTGCTTGAGACAAGGTGGCTTGCCTATTTACAAACAAGTCATGACAATTTTTTTTTAAAAATTCATACTTTATTTTATTATTTAATTAAGTATAGAGGTTAGGGTCATCTCACTTGTAGCATTTGATTCATCCAAATTAATTGAGAACAACAACTTCCCGCTCCCACATATTCGGATTCAGCAGTGAAAAGTGACACACGGTTCTGCTTCCTAATATACCATGAAACCAAATTGTTACCCAAATAAAAACAACCACCCGTGGTGCTTTTTCTCCCATCAACATCTCCTGCCCAATCAACATTACTATAGCCTACCAGATTTGTATTGGTTTTCTTAGTGTACCATAACCCCAAGTCTAAAGTGCCTGCAACATACTTCAAAATTCTTTTTACAGCTTTCATATGTGTGACTTTAGGATCAGATTGATATCGGGCACACAAACACACATTGAACATAATATCAGGTCGACTTGCACTCAAATACAACAGACTTCCAATAATGCTTCTGTACAGAGTGTTGTCAATATTTTCAGCAACACTGTCTTTGCACAGTTTTTCATTAGTTTCCATTGGTGTTTTCATATGTCTAACATGATCAGTACAAAGCTGCTTTACCAAATTCTTAGCATATTTGCTTTGACACAAAAATATTTCATCACTCATTTGTTTTACTTGTAAACCTAGAAAGTAATTCAACTCACCTACCATGCTCATTTCAAAGGTAGAAGTCATGCTTTCAACAAAATCATTCACAAGTTTTTGAGATGAAGCACAGAAAATTATGTCATCAACATAGATTTGACAGATAAGAATGTTACCATGTACTTTTTGAACAAAAAGTGTTTTGCCTACCTCACCTCTTTTGAATCCAATGTCAATCAAATACTCCGTGAGACTTCCATACCAAGCACAAGGTGCTTGTTTCAATCCATATAAGGCCTTTTTCAACTTATAAACATGATCAAAATGATGTGGATCTTCAAATCACTTAAGTTGTCTTACATACACTTCTTCATTCAAAATTCCATTCAAAAATGCCCTTTTGACATCCATTTGAAAAGGTTTCATTTTCATATGACATGCAATGTCTAACAACAATCTAACAGATTCTATATGGGCTACATGTGCGAAGGTTTCATCAAAGTCCACCCCCTCAACTTGTGTATACCATTGAACTAACAACCTAACTTTGTTCCTTACAATATTTCCCGATTCATCAGTTTTGTTCTTAAAAATCCACTTTGTTCCAATGATATTACTATGATTAGGTGGAGGAACTAAGATCCACACATCATTCCTAACAAATTGTTCAAGTTCATCATGCATAACATTGACCCAAAATTCATCTTTTAAAGCTTCACCAACACTTTTTGGTTCAATACTCGACACAAAGCAAGAATATCTTACCTGAGAGTATGCGGAAGTCATGCACACCCAACCCACTCATATTTCGATAATCAAATTTCTCCTTTCTTCGGGTTTGCATCCTTCCTTGTGCATCTCCTATGATTTGTGAAGTAGGATGGTAATTTTGCTTGGTACATCATGTCCAGCATCTTGTATTTCATCTTCAAAATCATCTTGATCTTCTGTACTATGTTCATTTATATTCAGTGTTGGACTCAGTGTTGTGCTGGGTGATTTTTCAGGTGGGACAACACTAGTGACAACACTGGAATCAGTCTGGGGAGCAACAGTATCCAGCAGATCATCAATACTGTCTTTAATTATTTTCCCCTTCAAATCTCCACAGCTTTCAACCTCCATAGGTCCCATTAAGTCCATGTGTAGGAGTTCAAGACATCGTGTTGTAACACTGGATGTGACACACGAGTTTGCTTACCTTTTTGACAGTATCCACACACATATGGAACTCCAGAAGTTAGATTTGGCATTCCACGTATAGCTTCATACTTGCTCAGTTTCTTTAGAGCTTTGAAGTTAGCATGTCCTAACTTTTGATGCCATAAATTCAAATCATCAACCTTGGTGAATTTGCAAGCAATTTCCTCTCCAAGTTGATAACAATTGCCCGATGATCTGAACCCTGTCAAAACACAAGAATTACTCTTATCAAATACTTGACACAAATTCTTATCAAATTTAACATAAAGATCATCATCATAAAGTTGACTAATGCTAATAAGATTAGCATTTAATCCTTAAACATGTTTAAATTTGTGAAGCTTAGGCAGTCCTTCTACATACAAAGTTCCTTTTCCAACAATCTTTCCATTGGCTCCTCCTCCATATGTAACTTTTCCTTTATCCTGTTCAACATAGTCAGAAAGATACTTCTTCAATCCTGTCATGTGGCGTGAACTGCCACTGTCGAAATAACAATGACCTGAAACATTAGTTTTCAAGGAAGTATAAACAACATTACAAATGGATTAAGCTTTTGGAACCCAAACCTTTTTCTCATTATTTTTCCTCCTGGCAGTGTTTTGGTTCAGTGTTGGCAACACTGATGGCAACACTTGCCTGGTATTCCAGTACATATAGTCATACCTGAGTTTGAAATAGTAAGGCTTGATGTGACCTTGTTTGTGACAGTAATGACAAACAAACCTACGCTTCCTTTAATGTTTCCTCTGAACAGGAGCTTGTGCCCTTGATGGAATTGGGTTTTCCTTTGGATTTGCAATTGGAACACTAGCAGAGTTAATGTTCTCCTTGACAAAAATAGTTTGTGACGACTCTTGTAGTGACCCTGCATTGAATCACCTACTAACTGACAACTAATAGCATGCATTAAGATTAATAAAAGCAATAATACTAATTAGAGAAAAACGTGCAAAAACATAACCCATAAATTACATATCAGCTTAGTAAAACATATCGAGGCTTAATACTGTAGTGATACAACCATATCGAAAAGCTTAAAATAAACTGTCTAAAACATTTATACAGCTAAAAAAATCCGGCTGTATAAAATCCCCTAAAAATCTCCGGCTCTCTAGTCCTGCCTCGAGCTACCGGCTCCGTCCATCCTGCGACCTGCCCCGTGGAATAGGGTGTCCAAGATAATAACTAGGATGTGAGCGCTAACGCCCAGTACATAAACATGAGTAAACGTATATATATGATGCATGCAACATGATGAATGGTAAAGGGTCATCTGAAAAGTCATGCTCAGTACCGGCGCCACATGAGTGCTGCCACCGCACGGATCAACCTCTGGGTGCAACCACACTTGTCTAGTACACCATAGTAGTCAGACATACAAGTCCCCGCCATCGCGGTACTCTCAGTGACAGACTATCGAGTATAGAGCTGAGCGGCTCTATAATCTGGTATATCAAGGTATAGGCTCAACGTGTATGTTCACATGATATATGAGTATAGAAAGCGGTAAAACATGCATCATGCCTCATAATAATTCCAAATAAATGCAACATATAAACATGTATACTCGCTGGCAATCTCAGTCAATGTGTACGCACCTCTAGGCTAGTTCAAGTCTAGTAGGATCCTAGGTTCCAAGCCTATATTCAAAAGTTCACTATATCACTACACAAGTTCTATAAGCCTTAACTAAACTAATAAGTACTCCCAAAACTTAAATAGATTCTCGAACCATACCTTTGTCCGTTGATAGCCCTTTGAATTTGCTAGTCCCGGATGACTATAACCACACCTTGAACTTCTATAATAACCGATAGGGCACTCAAGTGTATATCTCACACTATATAACTAAAGAAGGAAACTCGGGAATTCGTATCAAATTATGACTCCAAAGAGCCCTATTTATAACAAAAAATCCGTCGGAGTTCGGAGCCTCCGAACCTGCATGTACGACACTTGTCGGAAATCGTGGATTAGTCATCTAGCATTGCTGTCTGAGGGAGTTCGGAGCCTCCGAACTAGGTTCGGATCCTCCGAACTTGACTAGGTTTGGAGCCTCCTAAGAGCTGGGTTCGGATGGTCCGAACTTGGTATCTGAGTTCGGATGGTTCGAACTCATTTCGGTGCCTCCGAACTTTCCGAGACCCTTCCTACCATTTTCGGACGTTCCGGAACTAATTTTCCACTTATTTTCACCAAATAAGGAATCCTTAATCATGTTTTGCCACTTTTAAAATTATATGCCATATCATAGCATCTAAAGTGGAACTTGGCTACTACCTTTATATGTATCGATCCATCTGGTAAATCTGAAGTCCGATTAAGCACTGGAATTTGTTAATTACTAACCCTTAATCATGTTTAACATATCATTATCTTAAAATGGAATCTGGGTTACTACATTCTCCCCACCTTTAGACATTTCGTCCACGAAATAAAATCTAAAGACAAATCAAGATAATAATATGAAACATCAAACTATGTTTTATTACAACAACTGTAATTACATCTTTACATGGTAATCAAAAGTACAAAGCAAACAACTCAGGATATTCCGCTCGCATGCGGCTCTCTGTTTCCCAAGTTTCTTCTTCGACGCCCCAGCGCTGCCACTGTATCATCACGAGTGGTATAGTCTTATTCTGAAGAACTTTCTCCTTCCTGTCTAGGATACGGAGTGGTCGTTCAACATAAGACAGATCTGGCTCTATCTGAAAATCCGTAGGCTGAATCACATGTGATTCATCAGCTATGTACTGTCGAAGTAAAGACACATGAAAAACATCATGTATACTGGAAAGATATGGCGGTAATGCCAAACGATATGCAACATCTCCGATCTTCTCCAGTATCTGTAAAGGCCCAATGAAACGAGGTGACAAATTTCCTTTCACACCGAACCTCATCACTTTTCTGAAAGGTGATACTTGCAAAAACACATATACACCAGGCTCGAACTGAAGTGGACTGCGATGAATATTAGCATAACTGGCTTGCCAATCTTGAGCAGCTTTGATCCTTTTCTTGATCAAATATTCCTTTTCTACAATCTGCTGCACCAACTCAGGACCCTCGACTTGTCGTTCTCCTATCTCATCACAGAATAATGTAGTATGACATCGTTGACCATACAATGCCTCGAAAGGTGCCATATCAATACTACGATGATAACTGTTATTGTAGGCAAATTCGATCAAAGGTAACTGATCTTGCCAAGACAAACCAAAATCTATGACTGAAGAACGTAGCGTATCCTCCAACGTACGAATCGTCTGCTCTGACTGCCCATCAGTCTCGGGATGATATGCAGTGCTCAAACTTAGAGTGGTACCCAACGCATGTTGAAAACTACCCAAGAAACGTGAGGTAAATCGCGGGTCTCTATCACTGACTATGCTCACTTGAATTCCATTCAATCGCACTATCTCCTGGATATATAGGCATGCCATGCGATCATAAGAATACTCCCGGTTGTAAGGAATAAAGTGTGCTGATTTCGTCAAACGGTCAACAATGACCCAGATAGCATCACACTGACGTGAAGTCATAGGCAAGTGGGTAACAAAATCCATAGTCACGTGCTCTCACTTCCATTCGGGAATCTCAAGATTCTGCAGTAATCCACCTGGTCGTCGGTGTTTAGCCTTGAACTATTGACAAACCAAACATCGAGAAACAAACTGATATACACTTCGCTTCATCCCTTTCCACCAGAAGCTAGTTCGCAAGTCCTTATACATTTTCATACTTCCAGGATGAACTGAAAATCAACTCCTGTGAGCTTGAGAAAGAATATCATTCCTGAGCTCCGCAACATCAAGTACAACCACTCGATTCGATAAGCAAAATAAACCATTTGTCTGATAATGGAATCCAGATGTATTAACCCCATTGGCTAGACGTGCCAAACGCTGAGTCTTAACATCATATATCTGAGCTTACCTGATCCGGGAATACAATGTCAGCTCAGATAAAATAGTATACAAACGAATTCCATTTCTTCCTTTCTTGTGCTTGAGTGTGAAACTCAGTGAATAACACTCCCGAATCATATGAGATAATTCACTAGTCTGAAATGCAGAAAGTCTCACCTGCCGACTAAAGGCATCAGCAGTAAGATTAGCAGAACATGGATGATATTTGATTTCACAATCATAATCCTTCAGGAGATCCATCCAGCGTCTCTGTCGCATATTCAAATCCTCCTGAGTGAATAAATATTTCAGACTCTTGTGATCCGTGAATATCTCAAATTTCTCGCCATAAAGATAATGCCTCCAAATCTTGAGCGCAAATACAATGGCGGCTAACTCGAGATCATGCACTGGATAAGTATTCTCATGCGTCTTCAACTGTCGAGAAGCATAGGCAATAACATGTCCATGCTGTGTCAGAACACATCCTAGCCCTGACCAGAGGCATCAGTATAGACAACATAACCTCCTGATCCAGAAGGTAGAGCTAGCACAGGTGCAGTAGTAAGACGTCTACGCAACTCGTGAAATGACTCATCACAATCCTAGGACCAAATGAAGGCAACATCTTTTCGTGTAAGCTGAGTCAAAGGCTTGGTCAACTGTGAAAAATTCTAGATTAACCGACGGTAATAACCCGCTAGACCCAAGAAACTTTGAATCTCAGCAATCGTCGTCGGACGAGACCAGTTCAGCACTGCCTCTATCTTACTTGGATCAACAGATATTCCTTCAATAGAAATCACATGACCGAGAAATACTACCCGATCAAGCCAAAATTCACACTTGCTCAATTTTGCATACAACTGCTTATCTCGTAACGTCTGCAAAACAATCCTCAGATGATGTGCATGCTCATTCTTGTCATGAGAATAGACAAGAATATCATCAATGAATACGATGACAAATCTATCCAGATATTCTCGAAATACCTGATTCATCAGATTCATAAAGACTGCCGGTGCATTCGTCAAACCGAATGGCATCACCAGAAATTCATAATGCCCATATCTGGTCCTAAAAGCAGTCGTAGAAATATCTGAGTCTCGTACCCTCATTTGGTGGTATCCCGATCTCAGATCTATCTTAGAGTAAACAGAAGTACCCTGTAAATGATCGAACAGATCATCAATCCGCGGCAAAGGATACTTATTCTTGATGGTGACACGATTCAGCTGCCTGTAATCAATATATAATCGCATCGATCCATCCTTCTTCTTGACAAACAAAACAGGTGCTCCCCACGGAGAAACACTCGGTCGAATATATCCCTTATCAAGCAGATCCTGTAACTGCTGTTTCAATTCCCTCATCTCTGATGGTGCCAGACGATAAGGTTCTTGGATATAGGCATCGTTCCTGGTACTAGATCAATACCAAATTCAACCTCTTGAACCGGATGAAAACCAGGAATCTCATCAGGGAATACATCAGGAAACTCACTGACAACCGATAGCTGATCAATACCCAAACTACTCGTGGACATATCAACTGCATAAATGAGGTAGCCCTCCCCACCTGACTCTAAGACATGACATGCCTTCAGAGCCGATACAAGTGGCATCGGAGGTCGCACACCCTTACCATAAAAGTACCAGCTATCACCCTCATCCGAATGAAACTGTATCAGACACTGATAACAATCCATAATAGCGTGATACAAAGTCAGCATATATATTCCCAAATTACAATCAAAATCTGTCATCGCTAAACCATCAAACTCTAGAAGGCAACCCATCACTAGACGCTTAGTTACTACCTCCTGCTCCAGCGGAGTAGATACAACTAAATCAAGGTCTAATAAAACATAAGGTAATCTATGCTTCTTAACAAAGCGACTAGAAATAAAGGAATGCGATGCTCCAGTATTAATTAAAACAAGTGCAAAAATACCACATAACAAAAAAATACCTGCCAACATGCGATCGCTTCCCTCAGTAACCTGCTCCTGAGACAGAGCAAATACCTGCCCTTGTGACTGTGGACGATAACCAGAAGAACTCTATGGTGCTGGATGCTGACGTGGAAAAGTAGAAGCATGAGATCCAACCTGTGATCCCAATCCACTAGCAGAACCCATACGCTGAGGACAATCTCTCCGCAGATGTCCCTGCTCACCACAAAAATAACAAGCACCAGTAGCCTTCCGACATGAAGCTGCAGGATGCTTCCCACCACAGTGACTGCAAAACTCCTCTTTCTTCTTCTTCTTCTTCCCAAAATGGAACATACCTCGTGAACCATGAGAACCAGATGAAGTAGTAGTAGTAGTAGTAAAAGAAGATATAGGTTCAGATTGCACAACAGATTGAGTCATAGGCCCAAGAGATCCACTAGGCTGTCCTGGCATCATCAACTATGCCCGCCTATTGCTGTTCTCCACTTGACGACAACGGTTCACCAAACTCTCATAAAATGTCGGATCATCACAGATGACAACTTGTGAATAGATATCTTGATTCAAGACTTGCAGAAAGATATCATACTTTGATGCATCACTGTCATTGATATGAGGACTGAAAGGTAGCAGATCAAGAAATCGTTGCTGATATTGATCAATAGTCATTGATCCTTGCCTCAGAGTCAGCAACTCCATAGATCGTGCTTGTCGAACTGCTGGAGGAAAATATAGTTTCTGAAACTGCTGACAGAAATCCCCCCAATTTACCTGTCCTCTCTCCATACGTGCCTGAGTAGCCTTGGCATCCCACCATAAGCATGCTCGATCCTCTAAAACAAATTCTAGAACTTCCAGTTTCTTCTCTTCAGTGCAATAGAAAGCTCGAAAAGCACTCTCGAGTTTGGACATTCATCCTCTTGCTAGTTCAGGATTTTTGCCACCCAATAAAGGCTTCGGTCCTACTTGCATAAACTTATTGATAGTGTAGCAAATTCTACCCTCATGAGGACGATGTCGATCCTCATTATGATGGCGATGGTGACGATGATTATGACCACCTTCCTATCCAACACTACCATGGCTCTCATCACCTCTCCCAGCCATATCCTGAAAAGAATTGCACATTAAAATCCCAAATGCGCAATAATTACTCAAGACTAGACTAAATCTCAAGTACTAATCCCAAAATCTAAGCATGCTCTGATACCAAAAATGTAGTGACCCTGCATTGAATCACCTACTAACTGGCAACTAATAGCATGCATTAAGCTTAATAAAAGCAACAATACTAATTAGAGAAAAACGTGCGGAAACATAACCCATAAATTACATATCAGCTTAGTAAAACATATCCAGGCTTACTACTGTAGTGATACAACCATATCGAAAAGCTTAAAATAAACTGTCTAAAACATTTATACAGCTAAACAAATCCTGCTGTATAAAATCCCCTGAAAAGCTCCGGCTCCCTAGTCATGCCTCATAATAATTCCAAATAAATGCAACATATAAACATGTATAATCATTGGCAATCTCAGTCAATGTGTACGTACCTCTAGGCTAGTTCAAGTCTAGTAGGATCCTAGGTTCCAAGCCTATATTCAAAAGTTCACCGTATCACTACACAAGTTCTATAAGCCTTAACTAAACTAATAAGTACTCCCAAAACTTAAATAGATTCTCGGACCATACCTTCGTCCGTTGAGAGCCTTTTGAAGTCGCTAGTCCCGGATGACTATAACCACACCTTGGTTATTCAAGAAGTTCTATAATAATCGATAGGGCCCTAAAGTGTATATCTCACACTATATAACTGAAGAAGAAAACTCGGGAATTTGTATCAAATTATGACTCCGAAGAGCCCTATTTATAGCCAAAAATCTGTCGGAGTTCGGAGCCTCCGAACCTGCATGTACGACACTTGTAGAAAATTGTGGATTAGTCATCTAGAATTGCTATCTGAGGGAGTTCGGAGCCTCCAAAATGGGTTCGGAGCCTCCGAACTTGACTAGGTTTGGAGCCTCCTAAGAGCTGGGTTCGGATGGTCCGAACTTGGTATCTGAGTTCGGATGGTCCGAACTCATTTTGGTGCCTCCGAACTATCCGAGACCCCCGGGACCCTTCATACCATTTTCGGACGTTTCAGAGCTGATTTTTTTACTTATTTTCATCACATAAGGACTCCTTAATCATGTTTTTCCACTTTTAAAATTATATGCCATATCATAGCATATAAAGTGGAACTTGGCTACTACCTTTATATGTAGCGATCCATCTGGTAATTCTAAAGTCCGATTAAGCCCTGGAATTTTCTAATTACTAACCCTTAATCATGTTTAACATATCATTATATTAAAATGGAATCTGGGTTACTACAACTCTCCTTTTTCAAACATGCTATTATGAAAGCCTAGACCAACTCTATCATCTTTTCCCATCATCAATATTGATTCCAGCTTGGTCTTGCTTGAATTAAACTTTGCGAGAGTTGCATTGGCTCTTCCAAGCTCTTCTTTGACCTTGCATAGTTCTAAATCCTTCTTGCTCAGAACAACTTCAAGTCTAGCCATTGATGCCTTCAGTTCACTGTTCTCTTTTGTTAAGACAGAATTTGACTTGTTCCTTAATATCCAATCATTATACAATTCTTCATACATCTTCTGGGCATTATCCCAAGAAAGCTCTACCTCACCAGTATCCTGATTTGAGTCTTCAGTAACAGATGCATTCAGATAGAACAACTTTTGGTCAGTGTTGTAGCCAAGTGTTGTGCCACCTGTGGCAACACTGTTCTTCTGCTGTACCAGAACTGACAGTGCATTGTGAGTCTCTTCTTCTCCTTGTTCTGTACCCTCCTCATCTTTATCATCACTTAGGGAAGCATACATTCCTTTGCGATGTCTGGTTGGGCACTCATTAGCATAGTGACCGAAGCCTGTGCATTCATGACATTTCACAGACTCAAACCTCTTTGAGATATTCAGTGTTTTTCCTTCTTTCTGAAATTGATTTTGACTCTTTGATGGGATGGTATTCTGTTCTGGTCCGCAAATTCTCAATGGTTTTCCAACAGCAGGAGTATTCAAAACTTTGGGTTTTTGACCAGGTTTCTTTGATTCTATCATTCTCTTTAAGTAAGTACCAAATTTACTCCCTGTGTCAGATCAACAAAATCATTGTATGAGTCATTAGAAACTTGAAGTGCAATAGACTTACATTTGTCCTTTTTTTTCAAACTTCATCTCCAACTCATAAGTTCGAAGTGAACTCATCAATTCATCCAAGCCCAGAATTGACGTGTCTTTCGATTCATCAATAGCACAAATCTTCATTTGAAATCTTTCCGGCTGTGATCGTAACATTTTACTCACAAGTCGTTCGTTTGAAATAGCATCATCGAGATCAATTACCCCATTCTCAATCTTCCTCAAGCGATGTTCATAATCATATATTATCTCACTTTCTTCCATCCTCAAGTTTTCAAACTGAGTAGTGAGAATCCTTCTTTTGGTTCGACGCACACTTTTGGATCCTTCACAGTGCATTTGAAGTTTTTCCCAAGCCTGTTTAGCACATACACAATTAGTTACAAGTGCAAACATATTAGAATCAAGAGAAGTAAATATAGCATTAAGGGCTTTGTTGTTCATATTCGAAGCAGCAGTTTCATCGGCATTCCAGTCCGTTTCTGGTTTGAGGAGAAAATCTCCTTCTCCATCGGTTCTCCTTGGTGGATCCTATCCTTGTAGCACACGTTGCCATGCCTTTTCATCAATCTATTTGATGTAGACATGCATCCTGACTTTCCAGATAGCGTAGTTGGATCCATCCAAGATTGGAAGACGTTGAGCAGTTCCTGAATATGGTATCTCCATTGTGATGTCCTGTCAAATCATTACACGGTGGGTATAAAACCGTTATATGGCCCATACACGGTGGGCATAAAACCGTTATATGGCCTCGCCCCATAGAGGAGTAACATATTGGAGACCAATAAAGAATCTTAAAAGAACATATGAAAGTCAGTGCTTTATATACGATATGATATGCTTTTGAACAATTCTTTGAAATATGTCTACCTTATGTATCGTACTCTATCGTGACAAAATTCATAACGAGTCATTTTGAAATTACGTTTCTATTGATCACTTGAAAAGTTATGTATATTTGGTAGTCACTTTTGGAACATATGCTATATGTATACTTTGTTATTGGTGTTACGATCGGCACCAACTTGCTGAGTGTTTCCAAAAACACTCACCCCCTTACCTCTTCTCCAGATAAGACTGAGGAACAAGTGAATGATGATGAGCAAGAGACATTCTAGGGCTAGTAATGAAGTTCAAGATCTGAAGATTCAAGAATCTGCTTAGTTTTATTTTATCTGTTTTCCGTTGTAATCCACTTCCGCAACTATGTCATATTTCTATTGTCATGTAAAGACAATTACTTATTTATGAAAAAGACTGGTTTTGGATATTTGATATGCTACGAGAATTATTGTTCTTGTTAAACAACGCCGATTGCAACTAGGCCCACTTTCGGGGCGTGATATAGAGTTCTTATTTCTCTCATATTATTGTCATTGCTAGCAAAAAACTTCAAGGACTGGAAACACATATTCTATCTTTTGGCAGTCGGCTGGTGCTTACCAAAAGCGTCTTCTGTTCTATACCTATCTATCTTTTCTAGGTTCTGCAGGCTCCTGGAACTGTTTTCATAGGTTCGAGATGTTATGTGCAAAATTACTCTAGGGTTCAAAGGAGGGGTCCAAGAAAATTAGATGGATCTCTTAGGAGAAAATTGATAAGTGCATTTCATGTACTTAATTTTCATATAATCTGACTTGGATTTTGTGATATATCGAGTGAATTTTATGCGTATTTTTTGTTGTTTTTGTGAGATGCAAGGATTGGAGGAAAAGTACCAAGAAGAGACGAAAAAAGTAATTACAGAGCTACAAGTTTAAAAGATTAATGAAGCTGCTAAAGACATTCAAATCAGATCTTCATCATTCATATTGAAGTTTAGGATGTTTTAAAGCTTCTGTCAAAATTTCAGCTCAATTCGACGACTAAAACTCAAGATATGACTTTTCCAAGATTGTTGCGCATTGGATAAAAGGAAGAGAGCCCCAGCACCTCATTTTGAGCGCTCCAGCTATTCTCTGTAGCTTAGAAAAATGATTTTATTCGAAATTTCAGCACCCGGCTCTAGTTTTTCAGCGCTCCAGTGCCCGTAATTTCATGTCTTAAGCGCCCCATCACCAGTTTGAAGCGCTCCAGCGCTAGACGTCCGTCATTGAAAAATAAAATACGAAACTTGAGCGCCCCAGTGCCGAGGAAGCCGTGCTCCAGCGCTGCGCTGTATCAAAATTAGGAAAACTTTTTAGTCGGATTTTCAAGGAGATTTATTGGCTTTTTAGAAGGGGAATCGAGGTTTTCCAAGGTTTTGGAAGGCTAGAAACGGCTAGAGACAAGGGAGAAGGGGAAAGAAACATTCTTGGCACGAAGACGAACGAATCGACTTCCGGAGACGGAGAAGCATCATCTACCTTTGTTTTTATTTCATTATTTCTCCTAATTTTTGAATGATCTTCAAGAACATGCTTTGTTTGATTTTTATTTTTATTATGAACTAATTCCTTTGTCTAGAGGGACGACGTAGCTTGACTTGAAACCATGTTTTTGATATTTTGATTGATGTATTAGAATTATTCATTTGGTTTATTTGTGTTTTCTTGAATTGAATTCGTTCAATTAACTGATCACTAGTTGAATCGTTATATTTATTTGATATCTAGCACTCGAGGGAGGCGATTTTGAATAGGACCATAGGAAAATACATCATTGGTGTTTATAGAGTTCGAGAGGCCTATAACTCCATTGAAGCCTTTGTAAGAATTACTGTGCCATTTACCGGATTTAAGAGTTGAACTTAGATAGATATATTGAGTTTCCTATTGAATACGAATTTCTTCTTGACACTCGAGAGAGGTAGTAGAAAATAATAGGTATTCTTGGTTAGTAAACTAGAAAACTTTATGATATAGATTTCTCTATGAATTAAACTGGTGGATGGTCAAGTGAAGTCGAACCTCTAGAATTTGTCTCTCATTGAATTTTCATCTGGAAAGCTCGTTGTTAATTAATTTTAATCATTGCAATTTTTATTTACTTGAATTCCAAACCATTCTCGTAGCTCTACATAGGATTAGGATTTGATTAGTTGCAAATATTTAATATAATATCATTTTATTCATTTTATGTGGGATCGACTTGAAATTATTTCCTATATTATTACTTGACACCGTATGCTTGCGTGCGAAAAACACGCAACAAGTTTTTGGCACCGTTGCCGGGGAATGAATTTTATTTGATTTATATTAAATTGCGCTAATTAGTCTTAATTTTGATTTAGAGCATTTATTTTATTTTATTGGTTCTAATTTTTTTTATTTTTCTCTGTTTATGCAGTTTATGAGAAAAAGCCAAAGTTACGACTCACTGCTCTTTGATCCAGAAATTGAGAAAACTGCTAAATCTTTGAGGAAAGCTAGAAGAGAAGAGTTACAACAAATGGCTGAAAACAGAGGAGAAAGAGAACAAATTTAAAATTCTCCGGTGCCAATTAGAGATCACTTTCGACCGGTGATCAACAATCATTATTCTGGAATAGCTCGATAGAATATCACAGCAAATAATTTTGAGTTGAAGCCAGCTTTGATTAATATGGTGCAGCAGAATCAGTTTAGGGGTGCAGCTACTGAAGATCCAAATTTTCATCTGCGTACTTTTTTGGAGATTGCTGACACAATGAAGATTCATGGTGTTACCGAAGACACCATCAGACTACGATTGTTCCCGTTCTCTCTTAGGGACAATGCTCGTATTTTGTTTCAGTCACTACCTCTTGGGAGCATCACTAAATGGGATGACATGGCTTCAAAATTTCTGGCTAAATATTTTCCTCCTATCAAGTCAGCTCAGTTGAAAATAGAGATCACTACATTCAGGCAGCAAGATTTTGAGCCGCTTTATGAAGCTTGGGAACGCTACAAGGAATTGCTTAGGAAGTGTCCAAAACATAATTTTCCGGATTGGGAACAGATTGAATTATTCTACAATGGTTTGAATGGGCCAACTCGTATTTCTGTGGATGCTGCTGCTGGAGGTTTGATCTTTTCTAAATTTCCTGCGGAGGCGTATGAGATGCTTGAGCAAATGATGATTAATAGTTATCAGTGGCCGAGTGAGAGATCTGCGATAAGGAAGCCTGCTGGAATTCATGAGGTTGATGCGTTCACTGTCTTGACTGCTCAGATGGCTACTATTTCTACACAGTTGGCTGCACTGACCAAAGGAAATCAAAGTTCTACAGAGACAACATCACTGGCAACTGCCGTAAATTCTGCTGATGGATTTGATAGTGTGGAGCAAGCTCAGTATGTGAACAACCACAATTTTATTGGCTATCGAGGTAATCCTGTACCAAATCAATATCTTCCTAGTTTGCGCAATCATGATAACTTTTCATATGCAAATTATAATATTGTGTTGAATCCTCCACCGGAGTTCAATAATCAAAAGGATGAGGGTAGGTCATATTTGGAGGATTTGGTTGGTAATTTTATTTCCGTGTCAACAAAAATATTTTAGATATCTGAGAATAGGCTTGATAATATGGAGACACACCTAACCAATGTGGGTGCTTCTATGAAAAATCTTGAAATAAAATTGGTCAACTTGCGAATGCCTTGAAAAATCAGCATAGAGGAGATTTTCCTGGAAATACTGAGGTTAATCCAAGGGAGCAGTGCAAAACTATCATTCTTAGAAGTGGTAAAGAACTTGGGGTTGCTAACCCAAAGGTAGTGGATGATGAAGAAGTTGAAGAGATTGTGGTGGATTCTGAAAAATCTGATAGAAAAAATTTCAGCAAGTCTGCAGTTGTGCCTGAGAAACCACCTATACCAAAAGCTGTTCTGTCATATCCTCAGCGGTTCAAGAAGAAAACGTTGGATGAGAAGTTTTCTAAGTTTCTTGACATCTTCAAGAAAATCCATATAAATATTCCATTCGCTGATGCTTTGGAGCAGATGCCACACTATGCTAAATTCATGAAGGATGTGATGGCGAGGAAGAGAAAGCTTGAAGAGTTTGAAACAGTGAAGTTGATAGAGGAGTGCAGTGCCATCCTGCAAAAGAAACTACCACATAAATTGAAAGATCCAGGGAGTTTTACTATTCCTTGTATTATTGGTGGTGCGACTGTTAATAGGGTATTATGTGATTTAGGTGCAAGTATTAATTTATTGCCTTTGTCTATTTTCAGGTCTTTGGAGCTTGGCGAGGTGAAACCAACCACGATTACTCTGCAGTTGGCTGACCGTTCTCCGACTTATCCTCGCGGTATTGTGGAGAATGTATTGGTAAAAGTAGATAAATTTATTTTTCCTATTGACTTTGTAGTTCTTGACATGGAAGAAGATGAAGATGTCCCTATAATTTTGGGGCGACCATTCTTGGCAACTGGAAGAGCTTTAATTGATGTGCAGGAGGGTGAATTAACTCTACGAGTTGGTGGTGAAGCGGTCATTTTAATATTTATAAGACCACGAATTACCAAGATGAAGTACGTGCTTCTAATCACATTGATTTATTTGATTCTTCTGTGAATAATTTTGGTGTAGAATAGAGTTGAAGAGTGGGCGAGATCCGAAGGTGGCGAAGAAGGTGAAAAAGAAAGCTAAGTCCAATATGATTTTTGAGTATGTTTGGAGGGTGAAAGAGAGTGAAAGAGTGGGTGCCCTGCTAGCCAACTTGTGGCTAAGGGCCTTTATGACTCTATTTGTAAACAATCTTTGTTTAATATAATTTACACTCTTTATTGGCATTTATTTTATCTTTTATCATATTGTTATGTTGTGACGTACTATACGATGATTAGATAAATACCTTGAATATACTAAAGTGCATGTAAGATGTGATAGTGGATATGGATGACTATCATGAAACACATATTGTAATCACTATATATTCTAAACACGTTCCTAGTCAATTGAGCCATCCGCAATAAGGATAAAGAACGCTCGAGATTGAGACTAGAATTTGCGATGCCGAGTACCACGTTTCATTGGTATGGAATATAGATATGTTCGAAGCATGCAAATGGATATTCATTGGATGGATGATCGAACTACCCTATTCGGACTTTCCAAGTGGTTTTCACTAATTGCGTGGAAAAGTCCGTGGTTTTGGTTGTACACCATTAGTACTTACTACTTGAAACATCATGGAGACTCTATATGCTAGTACTGTACTTTGACTCGTTTACCGACTCCATGAGGGTCATCAAGTGTCGAGATTGGGTACATTTATGACACATATAGGAGTTAATGCTTTGTTGTCAAGGATTCACCACACGCTTACGAGCGTGGATATCCTATGCGATCTGAGGATATTTTAGTGTGACAAATCTCTGGCTAGAGTACATGATGTGCTTTAGGTTACTTGGTTTCCTATTGCACATGCGATGTCTCTATTTGATCTTCAAGATGTATTGCATTGTTATCGAATCTCGAACGACTCTCAATATATCAATGGTTGTTGATTCGATCGGGATATATGGATGAAGGGACCATACTGTATGCTAACCGAAACCCACTGGTTCTTGCAGGCACTATCAGTGATACCTAGGGAATCATGGGGTGATGTTTGTAGGCGCTCTTACCATGATTCGATGGGCAAATGGAAAAATTGTTGTTCCGAGTCACAAGGAGTTGTGAGCCCACGGCTAGCTGTATCCCTGAAACATTGAGGGTTACACAAGTAATAGATTTCTAATCCCCGTTGAGATAGTTAAATTTAATGAGTTAAATTTAGCGAACGAAAAGTAGGACTTCTTATTAATGAATAAAGGGAGTGAGATTTCCTAAAATGACATGGGGATGCCATTTTTGGAAACCACTGAATTCGGATTCAGAAAATTTATCTTGACTTTAAAATATGCAAAAAAGGTTTCTGCAAACATTGGTAAAATTGGTTTATCAATTTGAGTCACGATAAATTTTATATTAATTTTTGAACATGCGGGCTTTGCTTGTCAGGCTTGAACTTATGACTAATGGGCACTAAGCTGTTAGCAGCCCATGTTATAAATAAGTTATTGCAGTGCAGAAATTAGATAACACAAGCTCATAATTTCGAAACCCTAGAGAGTAGTCTCCCTAGGGTGGCCGACCACTCCCCCCTTCCTATTCGAAAATCCAGTCTGCAATTTTTGAAAATTGCAGTCTAGTTTGACAGATCAGATATGTTAATTTATCTTCGTAGAAACTTCTGATAGACTTTCTAGTGCAGTCTATCAGAGGGTTTTAGAATTTTGTTTGTGGACCTGATTCAGGAGTTGATCGAGGCATCAGTTCCTGGGATATACAAGAAGAGCAGATTTATCTGTTGGAGTCCATAACCTCAAGTTGAGACTTGAGAGGTAAAATTTTATTTTGTTTTATTTTACGCATATTATTTTAATCGTACGGATTTGGTACCCATGATCTGGAATCGTTCCAGATCATAAAATAAAATTTTTAAACTTCCGCTGCCATGGGTATCATATCTGACAGATCCGAGAACGTGTTCCAATAGTGGTATCTGAGCCAGGTTGTTCTCCTATCTTACGATTAAAATTATATCGATTGTACAAAACCTTGGTTTTTCAGAAAAACGAAAAGCGAAAAAAAAAAAATTTTGAGGCTGCTTTCGGGCAGCGGAAAGCCGCTGCCCTGCGCGTAGATGGTCTTCGCGCAGCTGGGCCGCGCACTGCGGCCCAGCAGCGGGGCTGAGCCCCCGATCCCGGGCAGCCCAAAAAAAAAATTATATTTTTATTTTTGAAATTATGAATTTTGGCCCGTTAATAGTTATTGGGCCCATTTTTTGGCTCAATCGAAAATTGTTTCAGTTGGTCCACGAGGCAATGGGTCAAAATTGTTTGAACCCAAAATTTTAAGAAAATTAACTTTTGGATAAATTTGAATTTTTGAAATTTATAAATTTAATCCAATAAATTAAATTTTATGAAAATTAATTATTTTGGTACAATTGATAATAAAATATGATTTCATATATAAAATTAGATTTTATGTATAAAATATGATTTTATGGATAAACTAGATAAAACATGATTTTATATATAAAATGGGATTTTATGTATAAAATATGATTTTATCTATTTACAATTATTGTCATTTTGAATTGCATGTTATCCAATCATTTAATTGAATTAAATAATTGGATAAAAGGATGATCGATTGTCATGACCAATTTTTTAGGTGTATGTTAGGTTGTTTACATTTGGTTTTTATTATTGTTGTTGGGTTTTTATTAATGGGCTTGTATTATGGCCCAATTTGATTTGTCATTTGTAATAAAAGTGGGTCTGGTTTATGGTCCGTTCCCACCCTTAAAATATGTACCCCTACTTGTCATCGAAATTTATTGTAAATTTATTACACTTAGTGGGAGATAAAGTATAGTGACCCTTACCCGGATCCGCTACTAAACAAAACTTAGGCATGCAATTAACTTAATTAAACAGATATCAGAATAAACTGCGGAAACCATAAACAAAATACAATCCCAAGTAAATGAATCTGTAATTTATCCAATAATATACAACCAAATCGAATAGCTGTATCAACCCAAACAATAGTAATAAAACCTAAGCGAAGCTCCAGCTGGCCAACCACTGACTAGCCCCTCCTGGATCCACCCTCCTCGTCCAGTCGCAAACCTGCCCCATGGAATAGGGTGTCCAGAAATACAGAGTACGAGACGTGAGCATAAAACGCTCAGTACGAGAGTATGAGTATACATGCATGCAAAGTGAACTCCCTATAGACTAGAGGTCAAGGATCAGATAACAGAGACAGACCGGGCCCTGGTATGTAGTACGCTGTGCCGTCGCTTCAGGGGGTGGCTCCCATACCGAGATAACCGTGGATACGCCGGACCCAAATCGATGGAAGTCCATCCACTAACAGGATAGGGTACAACCCTACTAACAGACATCTCGAAAGAGATACAACAAGATGCAAATGAATGCAGCATAATATCATGGCATATAAATCATGCAGTCACATAATACATGCATACTCAGTCAGGATATCTCGAACAGTACTTTCGTACCTCAAAACAGTGCAAGCTCTACCCACTCTAGGTCCACGCCTATAGTTTGCTCTACACTGTCAAATGATACTACTATCATTAAATTGCTCTAAAAGCCTTAACTAAGCTATTGCATACTCCTAAATATTTATAGGAAGCAAAAGCTATACCTTCGTCCGTCGTTAGCCCTTTGATGTCGATGCCTCCAGAACTTGGGCACAACTCCGCTACGACTACCGAATGCCTCGCTGACCTCCGGACCAAGCCTAAGAAGACTAGAACAGCTCCAAAAGGACTAGAATGGAAAGGAAAACTCGGAATTGTCAAATGAAAGTGAAGCCTCGGCCTTCTATTTATAGACAACAATCGGAACTTCCAATCCTTGATCGGAACGTCCGAACCTCGATCGGAACGTCCGATCCTGCCATCGGAGCTTCCGAAGATCCTGATCTCCCACGTGTCAAAATATCACTTGTTGACTCCGGATAGGGGTGATCGGAGCTTCCGATCCTGATCGGAGCTTCCGATCTTGCCACACGTCATGCCTGACGTAATATCGATCGGAGCTTCCGATCCTGATCGGAGCTTTCGATCCTGATCGGAGCTTCCGAACTCTACCCAAGTAATTATGATTAATTCCTTAATTACTGATTTGGTTACGGGCTACTACATTCTCCCCCACTTAAGATATTTCGTCCTCGAAATCAGATCTTAAGTACCGAATGCAAATCAGAAATCAGAAACATTCTTTATTCAAATCAAACGTTTACAGAGTTTGCAACTGAATACAACTTAAAGAATGAAATCAAAACAACTCAGGATGGTCTTTACGCATCCTGTCCTCAAGCTCCCAAGTAGCTTCCTCAGTGCCTCGGCGCTGCCACTAAACTAAAACCAAAGGAATGACTTTGTTTCGTAAAACCTTATCCTTATAATCCAGGATACGAAGAGGTTTCTCAACATAAGTCAAATCCTTGTCTACCTGAACCTCAGACCGCTGCAGAATATGAGATTCATCCGCCACATACCGTCGCAACAGAGATACGTGGAGCACGTCGTGAATACTGGATAGATGCGATGGCAAAGCTAGTCGATAAGCCAAATCGCCAATGCTCTCCAAGATCTCAAACGGACCGATAAATCTGGGAGACAACTTGCCCTTAAGGCCAAATCTGATAATCTTGCAGAAAGGTGACACTCTCAGAAACACTTTCTCCCCGACCTCGAACTGCAAGGGCCTACGCTTGATATTAGCATAACTGGCCTGACGATCCTGTGCAGTCTTAATCCGTTTCTTGATTTGATCAACAATATCTATCGCCTGCTAGATAAACTCCGGTCCCTCAGCTTGTCTCTCCCCCACTTCTTCCCAGAAGAGTGGAGTACGACAACGTCGCCCATACAACGCCTCAAAAGGTGCCATCCCAATACTAGTGTGATAGCTGTTGTTGTAAGCGAACTCGATCAACGGCAAATGATCCTGCCAGGCTGAACCAAAATCCATGACGCACGCTCTAAGAATATCCTCTAACGTACGGATAGTGCGCTCTGACTGACCATCAGTCTCCGGATGATAGGCTGTACTCAAACTGAGAGTAGTACCCATCGCACGCTAAACACTCCACCAGAATCTAGAAGTAAACCTGGGGTACCGATCGCTGACAATGCTCACAGGCACTCCATGAAGTCGAACGATCTCCTGAATGTACATCCGTGCCATGCGATCCACAGAGTACTCTTGGCTATAGGCAATGAAATGCGCTGACTTGGTGAGACGGTCCACCACAACCCAGATAGCATCATAGTTCCTCGGGGATACCGGCAAATGGGTCACAAAGTCCATTGTGATAAACTCCCATTTCCATTCAGGAATAGGCAGACTGTGAGGCAATCCTCCAGGTTCTCGGTGCTCTGCCTTGACCTGTTGACACACCAAACATCTCGAAATAAACTGGTAAACACTGCGTTTCATTCCCTTCCACCAGAAACGAGTACGTAGATCCTTGTACATCTTGTTACTCCCCGGATGAATACTCAACTTAGTGCGATGTGCCTGAGACAAAATCTCCTCTTGCAACTCTTCATCCTGCGGAATCACAAGCCTACCAGACAAACACAGAAAGCCATCTGACTGATAATGAAATCCAGACGAGCTACCCTCGTTAGCTAGACGAGCTAAACGCTGGGTCTTCGAATCAGACATCTGAGCATCTCGGATCCGCAAATACAAGGCTGGCTCAGAAAATATCGCAAACATCTGGATACTCTGCATACCCTTCTTATGCTTGAAGGTATAACCTGAAGTACAACAGTCACTGATCGCACTAGACATCGAACAAGTCTGAAGTGCGGATAGTCGCACCTTGCGACTCAAAGCATCAGCGGTGAGATTAGCAACTCCCGGATGGTACTTAATCTCGCAATCATAGTCCTTAAGCAAGTCTATCCAATGTCTCTGCCTCATGTTCAACTCCGCCTGAGTGAACAAATACTTGAGACTCTTATGGTCAGTGAAGATCTCAAATTTCTCGCCATACAGATAATGACGCCAGATCTTCAAAGCGAACACAATGGCTGCTAACTCCAAATCATGGACTGGGTAGTTGTCCTCGTGAAGCTTCAGCTATCTAGAAGCGTATGCGATCACATGCTCATTCTGAGTCAGGACACAACCCAACCCCTGAAGAGAAGCATCCGTGTATACCACATACCCTCCAGATCCGGACGGTAATGCCAACACCGGCACAGAAGTCAACCGCCGTCGAAGCTCACAAAAATTCTCCTCATACTCGGAGGACCACTCGAAATCCACACCCTTACGGGTAAGCTGCATCAACGGTCGAGCTAACTGAAAGAAGTTCAGAATGAAGCGACGATAATACCCCGCTAGACCCAGAAAACTACGGATCTCAGCAACTGTCGTCGGACGCGACCAATTAAGTACCGCTTCAATCTTGCTTGGATCAACAGAAATCCCCTCCCTGGATATGATATGGCCAAGAAAGACCACTCTATCCATCCAGAACTCACACTTGCTCAGCTTGGCCTACAACTGCTCATCTCGAAGAGACTGTAGTACTAACCGCAAGTGAGAAACATGTTCTTCCGTATTACGCGAATACACCAAGATGTCGTCAATGAAGACCACGACAAACTTTTCCAAATACTCCCTGAAGACACGGTTCATCAAATCCATGAATATAGCCGGTGCATTAGTCAAACCAAATGGCATCACTAGGAACTCGTAATGCCCATAGCGAGTACGGAATGCAGTCTTGGCTACGTCCTGAACACGGACTCTCAACTGATGATACCCAGATCTCAAGTCAATCTTGGAGTAAACTGATGTGCCCTGCAGCTGGTCGAACAAGTCATCAATACGAGGCAACGGATACTTGTTCTTCACAGTGACTCGATTCAGCTGCCGATAGTCAATGCACAGCCGCATCGACCCATCCTTCTTCTTCACGAAGAGAACAGGAGCTCCCCAAGGAGATACACTAGGACGAATGTGCCCCTTGTCCAAAAGATCCTGTAGCTGATTCTTCAACTCACGCATCTCTGATGGAGCCAGACGATACGGTGCTCTAGAAATAGGCGAAGTACCCGGCATCAACTCTATGCCAAACTCGACTTCCCTAGCAGGAGGAAAACCCGGAATCTCATCAGAAAATACATCTGGAAATTCATCCACAACAGGAATGCTCTCTATCCCAATACTCTCAGCGGACAAATCAACTGCATAGATAAGGTAGCCTTCCCCGCCAGACTCTAGAGCTCGACAGGCCCTCAAAGCTGATACCAAAGGCATCGGGGGTCGCGCTCCCTCACCATAGAAAAACCAGCTCTCACTCCCCTCCGGATATAAGCGTACTAATCTCTGATAGCAGTCTACTGAAGCTCGATAGGTAATCAACATATCTATCCCCAGAATGCAATCAAAGTCGTCCATCGCCAGGACCATGAGATTCGCTAACAGAATGTTCCCTTCGAACTCTAAAGGGCAACCCATCACTAGACGCTTAGCCAAAGCAGATTGGCCCGTCGGAGTAGAAACAGACATCACTACGTCTAGTGCAATGCATGGTAACTTATGCCTCTTAACAAAACGTGCAGAAATGAAGGAATGAGATGCACCAGTGTCAATAAGTACAAGAGCAGGTATACCATAAAGCATAAATGTACCTGCGATGACTTTCTCATTCTCCTCCACAGCCTGATAATGTCTCAGGGCAAACACCTGGCCAGAAGCTCGTGGCCTCAAATGAGAACTCCCAGCAGACTGTCCCTGCGACCTCTGCTGAACGGTGGCCTGAGAACCAGAACCTGAACCAGATCCAGAACCGCCTCCCCCAGACAGTGGACAATCCCTCCGGATATGACCAGTCTCTCCACAATGGAAACAAGCTCCAAAAGCTCTACGGCACTTTTCGAATGGATGGTTCTTCCCACAGTGATCACACTTGTCCTTCTTACCGAAACGGACAACACCTCCAGAACCAGAGGAAGAAGAAGATCCAGACTTCTTGAAAGTTTGGGCACGGGGACCCAAAGAACTAGCAGGCCTCGACTGAGGGAAAGACCTGTTCTGCCGAATGCTGTCCTCCGCCTGGTGACAACGGCTCACCAAACCCTTGTAGGACATGTCATCGCCAACCGCCACACGGTCATGGATCTCAGGGTTAAGGCCCTGAAGGAACAGATTATACTTCATCTCTGAGCTATCAGCAATCTCGGGGCAATAGGATAGCAGATCAAAGAACCTCTGCTGATACTCATCGATGGACATGGCTTCCTGTCGCAGACTTAGTAGCTCACCTGCCTTCGACTGATGGAGTGCCGGAGGAAAATACCGCCTTTGGAAAGCTGTGCGGAACTCGGCCCAGGTGGTCACTCCTCTCGCCGCAACAAAAGGTGCAGAAGTAAACCTCCACCACCTGCGCGCACCCCCATCCAGAAGATAGCCAAGGGTCTCCACCTTCTGCTCCTTGGTGCATTGGAAAGTCTGAAAAGTCGTCTCCATGCGGACTAACCAGTTCTCCGCATCCTCCGGAGACTCACCTCCAACTAAGGGCTTAGGACCCATAGCTAAGAATCGACGCACAGTGAAACACTCGTCGTCATGATGACGATGACGCCGTTCTCGACGAGGCTCCCGGTCGGCATCACCCAAACGCCCACCAACACTGCCATGAGAACTTCGGTCGTCACGATTTGCCATCTACAAAAATACCTTAAGATGAGACTAGATCCCAAGAATTCTTTTGCATGCTCTGATACCATAAATGTAGTGACCCTTACCCGGATCCGCTACTAAACAGAACTTAAGCATGCAATTAACTTAATTAAACAGATATCAGAATAAACTGCGGAAACCATAAACAAAATACAATCCCAAGTAAATTAATCTATAATTTATCCAATAATATACAACCAAATCGAATAGTTGTATCAACCCAAACAACAGTAATAAAACCTAAGCGAAGCTCCAGCTGGCCAACCACTGACTAGCCCCTCCTGGATCCACCCTCCTCGTCCAGTCGCAAACCTGCCCCATGGAATAGGGTGTCCAGAAACACAGAGTACGAGACGTGAGCATAAAATGCTCAGTACGAGAGTATGAGTATACATGCATGCAAAGTGAACTCCCTATAGACTCGAGGTCAAGGATCAGATAACAGAGACAGACCGGGCCCTGATATGTAGCACGCTGTGCCGTCGCTTCAGGAGGTGGCTACCATACCGAGATAACCGTGGATACGCCGGACCCAAATCGATGGAAGTCCATCCACTAACAGGATAGGGTACAACCAACTAACAGACATCTCGAAAGAGATACAGCAAGATGCAAATGAATGCAGCATAATATCATGGCATATAAATCATGCAGTCACATAATACATGCATACTCAGTCAGGATATCTCGAACAGTACTTTCGTACCTCAAAACAGTGCAAGCTCTACCCACTCTAGGTCCATGCCTATAGTCTGCTCTACACTGTCAAATGATACTACTATCATTAAATTGCTCTAAAAGCCTTAACTAAGCTATTGCATACTCCTAAATATTTATAGGAAGCAAAAGCTATACCTTCGTCCGTCGTTAGCCCTTTGATGTCGATGCCTCCAGAACTTGGGCACAACTCCGCTACGACTACCAAACGCCTCGCCGACCTCCGGACCAAGCCTAAGAAGACTAGAACAGCTCCAAAAGGACTAGAATGGAAAGGAGAACTCGGAATTGGCAAATGAAAGTGAAGCCTCGGCCTTTTATTTATAGACAACAATCGGAACTTCCGATCCTTGATCGGAACGTCCAAACCTCGATCGGAACGTCCGATCCTGCCATCGGAGCTTCCGAAGATCCTGATCTGCCACGTGTCAAAATATCACTTGTTGACTTCGGATAGGGGTGATCGGAGCTTCCGAACTCACCTTCGGAGCTTCCGAACTCTACCCAAGTAATTATGATTAATTTTTTAATTACTGATTTGGTTACGGGCTACTACATAAAGATTTGAAGATAATGGGGGGCCCAACAGACAATGATAAAGACCGAATAAATGTAAATTGGAAGCTCAATGTAATAGGATTGCATTGCATACTTGCATATCGCCTAGGATTGGGCTTAGACTTGTGATTGGCAATTACGGGTCGATTAGATCTAGGCATCGATCATCTTTTAATTAATATTTGATATTATTGTTGTATGCATGTTTAGACTAAATTGCATGAATCCCGCAAGCATACAAATTAATTAAATGATGAGACAATTTTTCAAAATTAAAAATTCCTCATTTTAAATATGATTTAAAATTAATATCAAGTTTAACAAAAGGGAAATTAAATATAGTTTATATTTTCCTACCTTCCATCAACTATCAGTGCATGATAGATGCTACCCGCGACCGTGGTCCATCTCATATTATTGGGAAGACCCATTCGCCGGAAAGCTGTGCATTGAGTAGACAATTGTTGTAAGTTGGGTGGAACTCCCATGGGATCGCCTCATATTATTGGGGGTCCACATGGCGACCGTCCATCACAACTTAATATTGATGGGTCAACTTGATATATCACTTTAAACGACGTCATATTATTGGGCCCTTTATTGGATATGAGGTAAAAACATGGAGGTTTCTCTAGCAGCAATTGAACTCTACCTTTTTAAAATTATAATTGGCTGATTTTATTCGAAACTATAATTTGTAAATTGGGCTCCATGTTCCTACTAAATAAAATGGTTTTCTCGTTTTCACTAGAGGGTGGTGAAATCGTTAAAATAGTGGGAGAGTAATTCATAAAATTAAACTCGCCTTATTTTATGTCTTATTAAATTAATTAAACAATCACTGATTATTGTTTGTTATTTTTCAGTATATCATTATGATGAATTCGCGTAATCCACTGTTTTCTATTCTCGAACAAAACAAACTGACTGGCGCAAACTATATGGAATGGTTCCGTAAGTTGAAGATTGTCTTGTCCTCGGAGAAGATTTTCTACGTGTTAGAAAAGGCTCTTCCAAAGGAAGCACCGGCGGATGTGAGTGCGGATGAGTTGGCAAAACATGATAAATGGTGGGACCATGATATCAAGGCAAAATGCTACATGCAAGCTTCAATGTTTGATGAACTCCAGAGGCGATTTGAGGATGCCTTGAATGCTACTGACATACACATACACCTCAAGGATCTTTTTGGGGCTCAATCGAGAGCTGAGAGGTACTCCACTGTCAAAGAGCTAATGACGTGCCGTATGCGTGAAGGGACTTCGGTCCGTGAACATGGGGTACACATGATTTGGCTCATTGAAAAGTTGGTGACCCTCGAGTTGACGTTGGATCACGAAGTGTGTGTGGACTTATTGCTTCTTTCTCTTCCTCCATCGTTTGATGGTTTTGTGGTGAACTTCAATATGAACAAGCTAGAGGCCACCCTTGAAGAGATGATCAATATGCTTGTCACTTATGAGGCCATATTCAAGAAGGATAAACCAGTTCTCTTGGTGGGCTCTTCTTCTTCTGCTAAGAAGGGGCCAAGTGCAAAGGGTAAAAAACGTTCTTCTCCTCCCAAGAAAACTGGGCCCAAGAAGAAGCACAAGACCAAAGCTTTTAACATGGACAAGTCTGAAGATGTTTGTCGTCACTGCAAGAAACCCGGTCACTGGAAACGTAACTGCAAGGAATATCTCGAGCAGTTGCGAACTGCGAAGGGTATGTTTTATATTGAAATAAATGTTTCACTTAATACTAATTCTTGGGTATTGGATACCGGATGTGGATCTCACATTTGCAATGATTTGCAGGTGATGTCAGGAAGTCATAAGCTGAGGATGGGTGAGACCCAGTTGAGGCTCGGGAATGGTTCCAGAGTTGAGGCCAAAGCTGCGGGAGATGTTTGTTTAATTTTGCAGAACAATTTTAAGTTATTTCTGAGAGATGTTTTATTTGTGCCAGATTTGGTTAAAAACATTATTTCTGTTTCTATGCTTGATAGAGATGGTTTTTCTTGCAATTTTGTGAATGAGATTTGCAATATTTACAAGAATGAATGTTTGATTGGATGTGGACAACTTGAATACGATCTATATAACTTAAAATTAAAAGACGTACAAGTTAATTATGTTGATAAACCGGCAACAACAATGAAAAGGAAAAACGATAGTCAAAACCCAGCAAACCTTTGACATGCTAGGCTAGGTCATATTTCATCATGGAGGATGAACAAGTTAGTGGGAGAGGGCATGTTTGATATGTCAGATATAAAGTCTCTACCTACTTGTGAGTCTTGCCTGAAAGGAAAAATGACTAAAACACCTTTTAAGGGAAAGCCTGAGCGCAGTCAAAATCTATTGGATCTGATCCATACAGATGTTTGTGGCCCATTTAGTATGGTCACACCTACTTTATTACCTTTACTGATGATTATTCTAAGTATGGGAATTTATATTTAATGAAATATAAGTTTGAATCATTTAAAAAGTTCAAAGAATTCAATACTGAAGTAGAAAATCAGCAAGGTAAAAGTATTAAAGCACTTCGATCTGATCGATGCGGTGAATACTTGAGTACCGAGTTTTTAGACTATCTGAAAGAAAGCATTCTATCTGAAAGAAAATGGAATTCTTTCTCAGTGGACTCCTCCTGCCACACCTCAGCTTAATTGTGTAGCAGAGCGTCGTAATCAAACTCTGTATGACATGGTTCGATCTATGATGAGCTTCACTGAGCTCCCACCTTCGTTTTAGGGCTATGCACTTGAAACGGCAGTATTGTTGTTGAACAATATCCACACTAAAGCAGTGAATAAAACTCCATACAACTTATGGACTGGCAAAAATCCTAAGTATTCATACTTGAGGATTTGGAGATGTCCTGCTTACATGAAGCAGACAGTGGGAGATAAGTTGGATAGTCGATCCACCTTATGTTATTTTGTAGGGTATCCGAAGAATTCGATCGGATATTACTTCTATCATCCTACTGAAACAAAAGTGTTTGTTTCTAGGAATTCCACCTTCCTTGAGAAGGAGTTCTTACTTGATATAAAAGGAAAAATAATGGAACTCAAAGAAGTTCGAGAAGAACCTGAGATACAAAATAACAACCCCACACCTCAGGAACCAATAAATGACACGCCACTTCTTAGAAAATCCGAAAGGACTTCTAGACCTCTTGTTCGACTTAATCTCGTACTTGAAGGGGATCAAAGTGAACCTAACATTGGATGTGATCCAAGAAACTTCAAGGAGGCAATTTTTGATGCAGATTCGAATATAGCGCTTGAAGCCATGCAGTCTGAAATAGACTCCATACATGCAAACCAAGTTTGGTCTTTAGTAGATCCTCCCGATGAAATTGTTCCTATAGGGTGTAAATGGATCTACAAGAGAAAACTTGGACCTGATGGTAAGGTGCTGACCTACAAGGCACGATTGGTTGCAAAAGGTTATACACAAAGACAAGGTGTTGACTATGATGAAACCTTTTCACCAGTCGCAATGTTCAAGTCCATAAGAATCCTAATTGCCATAGCAGCATGGTATGACTATGAAATATGGCAAATGGATGTGAAGACTGCGTTCCTTAATGAAAACATTAAGGAAGAGATCTATATGATGCAGCCCGAGGGATTCACATCCATGGGAAGCGAGCATAAGGTATGCAAGCTTCAGAGATCAATCTATGGTCTCAAACAGGCGTCAAGAAGTTGGAACCAGAAATTTGATGAAACAATAAAGGACTTTGGTTTCATCAAGAACCCGGAGGAACCGTGCGTGTACAAGAAAGTAGTTAAGGATGCTGTGACATTCTTAGTGCTTTATGTTGACGACATACTACTCATTGGGAATGATGTAGGGATGTTGTAGTCAACAAAGATATGGTTATCAGGTAGATTTTCGATGAAGGATTTGGGTCAGGCATCCTATATTCTAGGAATACAGATCTATAGAGATAGGTATAAGAGAATGATAGGACTCACTCAAGCGACCTACATCGACACCATATTGAAGAGGTTCTCTATGGATGAATCCAAGAGAGGACATCTACCTATGTGTCATGGAGTTTCTCTATCCAAGTCAATGTCTCCCAAGACTTGCGAAGAGATAGAGAAAATGACATACGTACCATATGCGTCAGCTATAGGTAGTATCATGTATGGGATGATATCTACTAGGCCTGATGTAGCCTTTGCTCTGAGTGTCACGAGAAGATATCAGGCCAACCCCGGTCAAATGCATTGGAAAGCTATGAAGGATATTCTTAAGTACTTGAAAAGGACTAAGAATATATTCATGGTTAATGGGGGAGGAGAATTGAAATTGGAAGGCTATACCGACTCTAGCTTCCAAAGCGATGTGGATGACTCAAAATCAACCTCTGGATTTGTATTCATGCTCAATGGTGGTGCTGTCTCTTGGAAGAGTTCCAAGCAGGACACCACAACGGATTTCACCACTGAGGCAGAATACATTGTAGCATCAGCTGCTGCTAAAGAGGCCATTTGGATGAGGAATTTCGTCCAAGAGTTGGGGGTCATTCTTGAAGCTGTTGGTCCAGTCCCGGTGTACTGCGACAACACTGGTGCCATTGCTCAGGCAAAGGAACCAAGGTCTCATCAAAGATCCAAACACATACTGAGGAAATACCACATCATCCGAGAGATCGTGGAAAGAGGAGACATTACTGTCGAGAGAGTGGCCTCTGCAGACAATATCGCTGATCCATTTACTAAGCCCTTTCCAGGACCATTATTTGACAAACATCGCGAAGCAATGAGACTACATAGTATGACTAGTTGACTTTAGGGCAAGTGGGAGATTGAAAGAGTGGGTGCCCTGCTAGCCAACTTGTGGCTAAGAGCCTTTATGACTCTATTTGTAAACAATCTTTGTTTAATATAATTTACACTCTTTATTGGCATTTACTTTATCTTTTATCATATTGTTATGTTGCGACTTACTATACTTTGTTTAGATAAAAACCTTGAATATACTAAAGTGCATGTAAGATGTGATAGTGGATATGGATGACTATCATGAAACACATCTTGTAATCACTGTATATTCTAAACAAGTTCCTAGTCAATTAAGCCATCCGCAATAAGGATAAGGATCGCTCGAGATTGAGACTAGCATTTGCGATGTCGAGTACCACGTTTCATTGGTATGGAACATAGAGATGTTCGAAGCATGCAAATGGATATTCATTGGATGGATGATAGAACTACCCTATTCGGACTTTCCAAGTGGTTTTCACTAATTGAGTGGATAAGTTCGTGGTTTTGGTTGTACACCATTAGTACTTACTACTTGAAACATCATGGAGACTCTATATGCTAGTACTGTACTTTGACTCGTTTACCGACTCCATAAGGGTCATCAGGTGTGAGACCCCGTTTCTAATATTCTAATCTCAATTAATCAAAAAAAATCAATCACGAAGAGCCGCAGAAAAATTGAAAAATTTTTTTTTTTAAAAAGGGACGCGCGGGCACGCCTCCCGAGGCGCGGGCGCACCTAGCGTCCTGTCCGAGACGCGCGGGCGCGCCTCCTAGCTGAGCGGGCGCGCACAGCCTACTGAAATCACTCCCAAAAAGACTCCAAAAGTGCAAACTAACACCCGGAAAGGCTTCGACAAGATCCAACTATCAATTCTACAACAACGAGATATTCAAAATACAAAAAGGAGAGTAGAACATGCAATAGTCTAAGTTCTTCCAAAATACAACAAGTCGAGTTCTATTAAGGAGTTCAAACGACTCAACAAAACTAGAACAGGTTCAACAGACTCGACCCTACAACGTGGTGTCTCACTTCTATTCTCTCATCCCAAGCTAACCCAACCGACTAGGTCCAGCTCCTGATCCTCCTGTTGCCAAGTACACATACAAACAAAGACAACAGCCGAATAAACCGGTTAGAAATATAATTTCTAAGTAAAAGAGACAGGCATACGATATCAGTTAAACATCTCATATCGAAATGTAACAATCAATAGTAACTCAAATGGCATGGATGTATGCATGACTTAAAACTCGGGACTATCAAATCAGATAATCAAAATATCAATCGGTATTCGGTTGGGATCCCGGGGCCAAGTCTTCACAACAACTCACCGACACACCCATTCGGGGTGGATGTCGTTCAAGTCAACCCCTAGACTTCAGAGCAACTATAAGAAGTATTCTGGCACTTGGAAAAACTCGAAATCCAAAGCCACTTCAATATAGCTCCCTAAAACATCTATCTTCAAAACGAATCGAATAATCGGCTCAATATGAATGCAAATGTAAACAATTAATCAATCAAGTTCACGCAAGCAAGTAACATGCAGTATGTGATTTTCGGGGCTCGAGAATCAATCAAACTCGAGTATTAAACCCCATTCAAGTCAATGTCGTCTTTTACCTTTCGAGTCCGTTGAGGATTCAAATCTGAAATATAACAATGAACTCAAATTAATAATCCATCGAATCAAAACAATTCAAAACAAAGAAGCTCAATCAATATACCGTCTTCAACTCTCGATTCGATTCAACTCCAAAGTTCTATCCAACCCGAAACTCCAATCCAAGTCTGAAATAAAGAATATATGGATTCGGTGTCAATCCAACAACTCAAACAAACTCGGAAATGAACCGAGCAAACCAACGATAATCTAAAACTCGATTTCAACGGTATAACGGCTATAACCGGTCAAACCAAAAATCTCCAATAACAACAAACAATCTCAAACCATCCATATCAACTTCTCAATCAACAAAACAATCCAAAATAAACCAAACTTCAACAAAATACAACAACTCCATTTTCAAAAATAGGCTCCAAAATTCATTTAAAATCCAAACTTTGTTCTTTTTCCAAACCGACTTCGAATACACGATCTATGCTAGCTCAAGAACAACATACTCCAAGATTATCAATTTCTGACGACCCAACAAAAATCAAAGTTCGAGGATCGTAGCAAAACTTACGTCAAAATGAAGCCCTCGTTGCGGTGATCGTGGAACTCAACTCGAAATAAAAATCTAACGGTCGGATCGTGCGAATCGGGCGGAAGAAAAGCTTGAAGAATCGTTGGTTATGGCTTTCGGAGGAGAGAGAGAGAGAGAGAGAGAGAGAGTAGGGAGGAAGGAGATGATGAATGATTGGGCAAGTTGCAAAGAATAATATATAAAATCCAAGTTTTGCATTCCGGTCCCTAAAACTCCCAATTTAATTCAATTCAATCCCGGCTCAATAAATCTCCAAAATAAAATAATAATCAATTCCAATAATCACTAAAAGTAATTTCAGGGCCTTACAATTCTCCCCCACTAAGATTCAATTTCGTCCTCGAAATCTGACAGATCACAGACTGAACAAGAAAGAATCATACTGAAGACGAACTCACCTCAATTGAATAACTCTGGAAATCGCTGCCTCATATCAGATTCGGTCTCACAAGTTGCTTCCTCAACTCTGTGACGACTCCACTGAATCTTCACCAACGGAATCGACTTGTTTTTGAGCTGGTTCTCTTTTCTGTCGAGAATCTGAATCGGTCTCTCGAAGTAGCTCAGAGTCTCATCAAGCTCGGCCTCATCTGGTTGAAGAACATGCGACGGATCCGGATGATATTTCCGCAACATCAAAACGTGAAACACATCGTGTATGCATGAAAGAGATGGAGGAAGAGCAATCCTATAGGCAAGATTGCCTATCTTGTCCAAAAAATCTCATATGGACCAATGAATCTCGGCGGCAAATTTCCTCTCTTTCCGAATCTGACAGTGCCTCTGAACGGAGAAATATTCAGAAACTGATGCAATCATGGATGGCTTGCATGCTGATCAAGTGGCTAAGGATCCGTTGGAGATGCCAAGAGGACCAATTACGAGGGGTCGAGCTAAGAAATTCAAAGATGCGCTTCAGTCATTGATGGTGAATTGTCAAGAAGGCATTGGGATGCTTGAAGTTCACTTTGAAGGATGTTAAAATGTTATTGAAGTCCAAAGAAGTCAAGAGAGAGGAGAAAATGACAAAGAGAATACAAAAATAGGCAACACAACCCGAGACACATGCGCGCCCGCGCCTATCTGACGCGCGCCCACGCCTGTCTGACGCGCACCCGCGCCTCAGCCGAGTGTTTTCAAGAATTCTGGACAGCATTCTATGCGCGCCCGCGCCACTTCCGACGTGCGCCCACGCGTCATTCCAGAGAGCCATGCGCGCCCGCGCCAAACTAAGCGTGCCCGCGCCTCCGAATTTTACACACATTTTGGCGTGTTGTGTGTGTGCGAGACTTTTTGATATTTTGACATTATTTTCTATATTTTGAGTCTTTTAATTATACGAGAAAACTTTCTAGATGATATCTTTGATATTTTTAGATTATATTTTGCATTATCTTTTATTTTTGATTGTAAACTATAAATACTTTTGTTTATTTCATTAATAATAATTCAGATTCAGTTTATACAAAAATTATTGAAATTCTCTCTAGAATTTTATTCAAAGCTTTGTTTTGCTCTTCAAATCAAACTTTTTCAGTTTAATTACTTGGAAGCGTTTATCGATTGTTTCTCACTGAAGATTGTCAGATACAAGTTATCTGAAGGTTTTCTTTGGTTTCAATTGTTGTGGTTTCTGCTATTAATCGTACCGTCGATTAAATATGGAAATCCAAAACTCTATCAATTTTTACTTGTTTCAAAGATTGGGCAAACTTTGGGTCTTTTGTTTATTGATTAGAGGGTGCGATTCAAATTTTAATTGTGTTTGCTAATCTTACACATAAAGATTCATATCATTTGGTATCAAAGCCAAGGTTTTGAATCAAGTAAATATCTATCTTCATCTATCTCTGTTCTTCGCGTTCTTCGTTCTTCTTATCCGTTCTTCATCGTTCTTCGTTGGAATATTTCCTTCGTCAAATTTCTGTGTCGTTTCTTTCAAACTTGTTATCCAAGTCTCGTGTCTTGTGTTACATGTTATAAATAAAAAAAAATTTGAAAATTAAAAAAAAAAAAAAAAAGAGGATTTCGAAATTGGTGAGAAAAAAAAAGGGAAGAAAAGTAGCTTGTGGCCAATTCCTTTGTCTTTATTCATCCTTGAAGCAAGTCAGAGTCAAATTGTTCATAAAAATTCCTTTCTTGTGTTTGTGCAATCTTTGTGGGTCAATTTTCAAGCGTCTAAAAGTTTTTAAAATTGAAGTTTGAATTTTATTCTACAAAGCAAAGCATTTCCATAAATTTGAGTGAAAAAAAGGGAGTGATTGAGTGATTCGTTTGGAGTGAACTGTGAGAACTTGTGTGAGGAAATTTATTACTAACGATTTTCTTGCAAGTACCATGAATCCTAATAAAGATGTTAGTGAGAGTGTGAACCAAGGAATTTCTAAGGTTCAAATGGATGCGTTGATGGGGCAATTTACTAGGGTGATGAGATCGGAGTTAGAACCTCTTCATGAGCGGATGAGTAAGCTGGAGGAAAGTAGTGGTAGTGGAAAGAAAAATAAAAATAGGAAAGGGAATGATTTCGAAGATGATGAGGAATGTTTTGATGAGAATTGGGATGAGGAGAGAAGAGTACATGGGGGTAGGCATAGGCGAGAAGCGATGCGAGGAAAATATACGGAGAGTAGTAAGGAGGATGGGAACATTAGTAGTATTAAGATGAAAATTCCATCGTTTCATGGAAAATCTGATCCGGAGGCGTATCTGGAATGGGAAAAGCATGTGGAGTTTGTATTCGATTGCCATCACTATTATGATCTTAAGAAAGTGAGGTTGGCAGTGGTTGAGTTTGTAGATTATGCATTAATCTGATGGGATCAAATAGTGACCACTAGAAGGAGATGTGGAGAGCCGTCTATTGAGACGTGGGAAGAGATGAAGCATGTCATGAAGAAGCGGTTTGTGCCTAACCATTATTATCATGAGATGTACAGGTGTCTACAAACTTTGAAGCAGGGTCCAAGGAGCGTGGAGGATTACTACAAGGAGTTGGAAACCAGGATGATCCGGACCAACAATGAGTAGGATCATGAAGCTACAATGGCCAGATTTTTGTGCGGATTGAATAGAGAAATCCAAGACAAAGTGAAGCTTCGCCATTGTTTAGATTTGGATGAGATGGTGCAGACGGCCATGAAGGTGGAACAACAGCTCAAGAGAAGAGGAGCTGGTTGATTTCCTTCAGGTGGAGGAGCGTCGACTTCTTGGCGTCAAAACGTTGCAAAACGGGAGGACAACAAGCAGTGTTCAAACCAAAACCTGACACCAGATCGGAGACACCAAGGCAAGTGGTTAAAGGTAAAATTGAAACTTCTAATACTCGTTCTAGAGATATTAAATGTTTTAGGTGTCAAGGTATTGGACATATCTCTAGCCAATGCCCAAATAAGAAATTGATGATTGTTAATGCTTGTGGTGATGTGGAGTCGGAGAGTGAGGAGGAAAGTTATGATGGAATGCCTGCGTTGGTAGATCCTGATGATGAGGATGGGTTTGAGGCTGTTGTTGGTAAGTTATTGGTGAGCCGGAGAGCGTTACATGCACAACCTAGAGAAGAGGGAGAGAGCTAGAGAGAAAATCTTTTCCATACTCGTTGTTTTGTAAAGGGAAAGGTATGCAGTCTTATCATTGATGGGGGTAGTTGCACCAATGTAGCTAGTTGTGAACTTGTGGAGAAATTGGTGTTATCTCTTTTGAAGCATCCTCAACCATATAGATTGCAATGGTTTAATGACTGTGCGGAGGTGAGAGTTAATAGGTTAGTTGTGATGCCATTTACTATTGGAAAATATGTTGATGAGGTCTTGTGTGATGTGGTCCCTATGCAAGCGTGTCACATTTTATTGGGTAGAACATGGCAGTTTGATAGGAGAGTGGTTCATGATGTCTTTAAAAATAAATATTCGTTTGTAATGAAAAAAGAGTCCATTGTATTGTTGCCTATGACTCCAAAGCAAGTGTTGGAGGATCAAATGAAAATGAAAAAAAAGTAAAAGGCCGAAAAAAAAGTGAACAAAATAGTTAGTTGGCCTTAGAAAAAAAGAATGATGAAAAAAAAGATGAAAAAAAAGTTGAGCGAAAAGAGGCTGAAAAAAAATATATCTAACCCAAAAGAGTGAGTTGAGAGATGTTATGAATTCTCAAATTCCACTTGTGTTGATAATTTATAAGGAGGTACTCCTTAACACAAGTGATATAGCCGGAGATCTTCCGAGCGTTGTTGTTTCTCTATTGCAGGAATTCGATGATTTATTTTCGGAGGAACTACCTCAAGGATTACCACCTTTGAGAGGAATTGAGCACCAAATTGATTTGGTACCCGGGAGTGCATTGCCGAATCGTCCAGCTTATAGGAGCAATCCGGAGGAAACTAAAGAGTTGCAACGACAGGTAAGTGAGCTTTTAGATAAAGGTTTTGTGCTTGAGTCGATGTCACCGTGTGTTGTACCTATATTGTTAGTACCTAAAAAGGATGGATCTTGGCGTATGTGTGTTGATTGTAGAGCTATAAATAACATTACCATTAAGTATAGGCATCCTATTCCTAGACTTGATGATATGTTAGATGAATTGCATGGTGCTTGTGTGTTTAGCAAGATTGATCTTAAAAGTGGTTATCATCAAATTAGGATGAGAAAGGGAGACGAGTGGAAAACTGCATTTAAAACAAAGTATGGGTTGTATGAATGGATGGTTATGCCTTTTGGTTTGACTAATGCACCTAGTACTTTCATGCGTTTAATGAATCATGTTTTGCGTGCATATATTGGGAAGTTTGTGGTTGTATATTTTGATGATATATTGGTATATAGCAAAAACTTAGATGATCATGTGGAACACTTGAGAGTTGTTTTAATCACCTTGCGTGCTGAACATTTGTATGCTAACCTAAAGAAATGTGTGTTTTATACAAACAAACTCGTGTTTCTTGGATTTGTTGTGAGTGCACAAGGTGTGAGAGTTGATGAAGAGAAGGTAAGTGTCATTCGAGATTGGCCGACACCTACATCGATTGGTCAAATTCGGGGTTTTCATGGTCTTGCGAGTTTTTACAGGAGATTCGTGAAGGAATTTAGCACATTGGCAGCGCCTATGACTGCGGTCATCAAGAAATACGTTCAATTCCATTGGGGCGAGGAGCAAGAGAAGTCTTTTAATATCATTAAGAAAAAGTTGATTAATGCTCCTTTACTTGTTTTACCTGACTTTACTAATATGCTTGAAATCGAATGTGATGTATCAGGTGTAGGGATTGGAGATGTTTTGATGCAAGGGGAAAAGCCAGTTGCGTAATTCAGCGAGAAGTTGAGTGGAGCGTCTTTGAATTATCCTACCTACGATAAGGAGTTTTATGCGTTGGTGAGGGTACTCGAGACATGGCAGCATTACTTGAGGCCAAAAGAGTTCGTGATTCATACGGATCATGAGTCCTTGAAGCATCTCAAGGGACAGCAAAGGTTGAATAAAAGACATGCCAAATGGGTAGCGTTCATAGAAACTTTTCCTTATGCAATCAAGTACAAGCAAGGTAAGGAGAATGTAGTGGCGGATGCATTGTCACGAAGGTACGTGCTCTTAACTACTTTAGATTCTAAATTTTTGGGGTTTGAGAATATGAAAGAGTTGTATGTGAGTGATGTTGATTTTGGTGAGATTTATGCGTCATTATGCGTGGTCCAAAGGATAAATATTACTTGCATGATGGCTATTTGTTTAAAGAGGATAAATTGTGCATTCATAAGACTTCAATTAGGGAGTTACTTGTTAGATAATCACATAGTGGTGGTTTAATGGGGCATTTTGGTGTGGCTAAGACATATCAAATTTTTCATGAACATATTTATTGGCCGCATATGAAGCATGATGTTGAGCGAATGTGTGAGCGGTGTGTGACTTGTAAGAAAGTAAAGTCTAGATCACAACCACATGGGTTATATACTCCACTTCCAGTACCTAACGAACCTTGGGTAGATATTTCCATGGATTTTGTTCTTGGATTACCTAGGTCTAAGAAGGGAAGGGATTCTATTTATGTTGTGGTTGATAGGTTTTCAAAAATGGCACATTTTATTGCATGTCACAAATCAGATGATGCTTCTCATGTTGCAGATTTGTTCTTTAATGAGATTGTGAGATTGCATGGCATGCCTAGAAGTATTGTTTCTGATAGGGATACTCGGTTTTTGAGTTACTTTTGGAAAACACTGTGGTGTAAACATGGAACTAAGTTGTTGTTTTCTACTAGTTGCCATCCACAAACTGATGGATAGACTAAGGTAGTTAATAGAACTTTAGGGACATTGTTGCGTTCTTTCATTAAAAGAAACTTGAAAATTTGGGAGGATTGTTTGCCATTTATTGAATTTGCTTATAATCGTAGTGTGCATTCTACTACGAATTATTCACCTTATGAAATCGTGTATAGTTTTAACCCATTGACCCCGTTGGATTTGATGTCGTTACCTATGAGTGAAAGGGTTAATATGGACGGAAAGACAAAGGCTGAGTTTGTGAGAAATTTGCATGACAAGGTGAAAGCGAACATCGAGAAAAAGAACTTGCAATACACAAAGCAAGCAAACAAAGGTAAAAAGAAGGTCGTGTTTGAACCCGGTGATTGGGTTTGGTTGCATTTGCGGAAGGAGCGTTTTCCGGAGAAGCGGCGTTCTAAGTTGTTACCTAGAGGCGATGGACCTTTCCAAGTCTTGGAGCGGATCAAAGACAATGCTTACAAATTGGACTTGCCAGGTGAGAATAATGTTAGTGCTACTTTCAATGTTTCTGATTTGTCTCCATTTGATGTAGGTGATGATCAAGATTTGAGGACAAATCCTTTTCAAGAAGGGAAGGATGATGCGATCATGGATGGCTCGCATGCTGATCAAGTGGCTAAGGATCCGTTGGAGATGCCAAGAGGACCAGTTACGAGGGGTCGAGCTAAGAAATTCAAAGATGCGTTTCAGTCATTGATGGTGAATTGTCAAAAAGGCATTGGGATTCTTGAAGTTCACTTTGAAGGATGTTACAATGTTATTGAAGTCCAAAGAAGTCAAGAGAGCGGAGAAAATGACAAAGAGAATACAAAAAGAGGCAACACAACCCGAGACGCATGCGCGCCCGCGCCTCAGCCGAGTGTTTTCAAGAATTCTGGACAGCGTTCTATGCGCACCCGCGCCACTTCCGACATGCACCCGCGCGTCATTCCAGAGAGCCATGCACGCCCGCGCCTCCGAATTTTACACATAGTTTGACATGTTGTGTGTGTGCGAGACTTTTTGATATTTTGGCATTATTTTCTATATTTTGAGTCTTTTAATTATACTAGGAAACTTTCTAGATATTATCTTTGATATCTTTAGATTAATTTTGCATTATCTTTTATTTTTGATTGTAAACTATAAATACTTTTGTTTATTTCATTAATAATAATTCAGATTCAGTTTATACAAAAATTATTGAAATTCTCTCAAGAATTTTATTCAAAGTTTTGCTTTGCTCTTCAAATCAAACTTTTTCAGTTTAATTACTTAGAAGCGTTTGTCGATTGTTTCTCACTGAAGATTGTCAGATACAAGTTATCTGAAGGTTTTCTTTGGTTTCAATTGTTGTTGTTTCTGTTTTTAATCGTACCGTCGATTAAAGGTGGAAATCCAAAACTCTATCAATTTTTACTTGTTTCAAAGATTGGGCAAACTTTGGGTCTTTTGTTTATTGATTAGATGGTGCGATTCAAATTGTAATCGTGTTTGCTAATCTTACACATCAAGATTCATATCAGAAACACACGGTCTCCCTGATCAAAAGACAGTGGTCTGCGTTTGACATTCGCATACTTGGTCTGTCGATCTTGGGTTGTCTTCATTCTGATTCGAATCAGCTTTACTTGCTCTACCATGTCACGAATCATATCTGGACCCAACTCAGGTGATTCTGAAATCTCATCCCAAAATAACGGAGATCTGCACTTTTTCCCGTACAAAGCCTCGAAAGGTGCCATTCCAATACTCGCCTGGAAGCTGTTATTGTACGAAAACTCCACTAGAGGAAAAGAATCCTGCCAACATGAGCCAAAGTCAAGCTCTACGGCTTGGAGCATATCCTCTAAAGTCTGGATCGTACGCTTGGACTGACCGTCGGTCTGAGGGTGATACGTTGTGCTCAAGTGCAAACGAGTACCCAATGCCCCCTGTAGACTGTGCCAAAAGTGAGAAGTGAATCTCGGATCTTTGTCGGTTACTATCGACTTTGGCATGCCGTGCAATCTCACAACCTCTCTGATATACAATTCGGCCATTTCATCGTGACAGTATGTCATACGGTATGGAATGAAGCAAGCAGATTTCGTAAACCGGTCAATCACTACCCAAATCGCATCACAACCTCTGACTGAACGCGGTAGCTTCGTGACAAAATCCATAGAGATGTGATCCCACTTCCATTCCGGAACTGGCAAACTGTGCAATAAGCCACCTGGTTTCTTCCTCTCGGCCTTCACCTGTTGACAATTCAGACAATGGGACACAAATCTCATGACATCTCCCTTCAAATGCTTCCACCAAAATTGAGTCTTCAAGTCGTTATACATCTTTCGACCTCCAGGATGAACACTGAACCTACTGCAATGCACCTCTCGAAGAATACGCTGTCTCAACTCAGAAACATCGGGCACAACAATACGGTTATTCACGAATAGAACATCATCCCTAACTTGAAACTCTGACTGGGGACCTGATCTAACCTTCTCAATCGAACTCTGACTGCTCGGATCGGATTTCTGAGCCTCTATGATCGACTGAAACAACTCTGGCTCGGCCTGAATCGCAAAAACTCTGATGGATCTCCTATTGGCCTCAAACTCCAAACCAGAAGTACAACAGTCTTCAATAAATTGAGAGACACCAATCGTAGAAAGAGATAATGAACAAAGCTTCCGACTAAGAGCGTCTGCAGCTACATTCGACTTTCCAGGGTAATACTTGATCTCACAGTCGAAATCCTTAAGCAAATCCATTCATCTCCTCTGTCTCATGTTAAGCTCGGACTGGGAAAACAAGTATTTCAGGCTCTTATGGTCCGAAAATATATCAAATGACTCGCCATAAAGATAATGGCACCAGGTCTTCAAAGCCAACACAATCGCCGCAAGCTCAAGGTCATGGATCGGATAACGAATCTCGTGCGGCTTCAGTTGCCTCGAAGCATAAGCTATGACTTGCTTCCTCTGCATAAGAATGCATCCAAGACCACGATGAGAAGCATCACAATAAACGGAAAAACCTCCCGTACCTAATGGAATAGACAAGAACGGAGCGCTGGTCAATCTCTTCTTCAAATCAATAAAACTGGCCTCGCACTCCTCGGACCAAACAAACGGTGCATTCTTCTGGGTCAACTGAGTAATCGGCTTTGCAATGGAAGAGAAACCCTCGATAAATCGGCGATAATAACCTGCTAAACCCATGAAGCTTCGGATTTCTGGCACTCATGTCGGTCTCGGCCAATTCATAACTGCCTCGATCTTACTGGGGTCAACAGAAATTCCATATCCTCATACAATGTGGCCTAAGAAAACCATTCGGTCCAACCAAAACTCGCACTTCGATAACTTAGCATATAACTGTTCGGCTCGCAAAGTCTGCAATACAATCCTCAAATGCTCTGCATGATCTGAACGGTTCTTCGAATAGATCAAAATGTCGTCAATAAAGATAATGACGAATAGATCAAAATGTCGGCACCCTTTTCCTTTCGATACGAGACCAGAAAGAACCGCTTGTAGAACTCGGTCTTAAACAAACTCCAAGTGATAACGGTGCCTCGATTCTCATTGGCCCTCTTGGTCGTGGTCCACCAATTCTTGGCAACACCCTGAAGCTGGTGAATGACAAACCTGATCCACTCCGTTAATGGAGTTCTCGGTGCCAGTCAAGGTAGGTGGTCGGAAAGATCGAAATCTCTTCAATAGAGTCTCCATCGGGGTCGTAGTTGCATCAAACTGATCCACTCCAGTACTATCCTAATCATTCGTTGGAGTTATAACTGGCGGCGGATTCTCAGTAGAAGGAGGAGTCAAAGGTGGTGGATTCCTTATCAAAGATCGTCGAGGTGCCATCTGATATCAAAGGTTAGGACACAATATCTCAAATTCAAACTCAATCTCAACCTCAAAACCTCAGTGTCCAAACTCTGCTCTGAGTACCCATGAATCTCAATGATATCCAATGACAGATAAAAGCACATAATTCATGCTTTATAAATTAAATCACAACTCATGTAATTCAATTAATTCAAGAATCAATAAAGCATGCTCACACGTATTTAAATCAATCATTTAAATAAATCAATCACATGCGAGAATTCAATTCATGCGGACTCGATCTACCCCGCTCACTCTAGTTCAAATCCAAGAATCTTATCGCTTTGATACCACTTAATGTGAGACCCCGTTTCTAATCTTCTAATCTCAATTAATCAAACAAAATCAATCACGAAGAGCCGCGAAAAAATCGAATAAATTTTTTTTTTTAAAAGAAGGACGCGCGGGCGCGCCTAGCGTCCTGTCCGGGACGCGCGGGCAAGCACAGTCTGCTGAAATCACTCCCAAAAAGACTCCAAAATTGCAAACTAACACCCAAAAAGGCTCCGACAAAATCAAACTATCAATTCTACAACAACGAGATATTCAAAATACAAAAAGGAGAGTAGAACATGCAATACTCTAAGTTCTTCCAAAATATAACAAGTCGAGTTCTATGAAGGAGTTCAAACGACTCAACAAAACTAGAACAGGTTCAACAGACTCGATCCTACAATACGGTGTCTCACTTCTATCCTCTCATCCTGAGCTAACCCAACCGACTAGGTCCAGCTCCTGCTCCTCCTGTTGCCAAGTACACATACAAACAAAGAAAACATCCAGATAAACCGGTTAGAAATATAATTTCTAAGAAAAAGAGACAGACATACGATATCTGTTAAACATCTCATATCGAAATGTAACAATCAATAGTAACTCAAATTGCATGGATTTATGCATGACTTAAATCTCGGGACAATCAAATCAGATAATCGAAATATCAATCGGTATTCGGTTGGGATCCCGGGGCCAAGTCTTCACAACAACTCACCGACACATCCATTCGGGGTGGATGTCGTTCAACTCAACCCCTAGACTTCAGAGCAACTATAAGAAGTATTCTAGCACTTGGAAAAACTCGAAATCCAAAGTCACTTCAATATAGCTCCCTAAAACGTCTATCTTCAAAACGAATCGAATAATCGGCTCAATATGAATGCAAATGTAAACAATTAATCAATCAAGTTCACACAAGCAATTAACATGCAGTATGTGATTTTCGGGGCTCGAGAATCAATCAAACTCGAGTATTCAACCCCATTCAAGTCAATGTCGTCTTTTACCTTTTGAGTCCGTCGAGGATTCAAATCTGAAATATAACAACAAACTCAAATAAATAATCCATCGAATCACAACAATTCAAAACAAAGAAGCTCAATCAATATACCGTCTTCAACTCCCAAGTTCGATCCAACCCGAAACTCCAATCCAAGTCTGAAATAAAGAATATACGGATTCGGTGTCAATCCAACAACTCAAACAAACCCGGAAATGAACCGAACAAACCAAAGATAATCTAAAACTCAATTTCGACGGCATAACGACTATAACCGGTCAAACCAAAATCTCCAATAACAACAAACAATCTCAAACCATCCATATTAAATTCTCAATCAACAAAACAATACAAAATCAACCAAACTTCAAAAAAATCCAACAACTCCATTTTCGAAAATAGGCTCCAAAATTCATATAAAATCCAAACTTCGTTATTTTTCCAAACCGACTTCGAATACACGATCTATGCTAGCTCAAGAACAACATACTCCAAGATTATCAATTTCTGACGACCCAACAAAAATCAAAGTTCGAGGATCGTAGCAAAACTTACGTCAAAATGAAGCCCTCGTTGCGGTGATCGTGGAACTCAACTCGGAATGAAAATCTAACGGTCGGATCGTGCGAATCGGGCGGAATAAAAGCTTTAAGAATCGTTGGTTATGGCTTCCGGAGGAGAGAGAGATCGAGAGAGAAAGAGTAGGGAGGAAGGAGATGATGAATGATTGGGCAAGTTGCAAAGAATAATATATAAAATCCAAGTTTTGCATTCCGGTCCCTGAAACTCCCAATTTAATTCGATTCAATCCCGGCTCAATAAATCTCCAAAAGAAAATAATAATCAATTCCAATAATCACGAAAAGTAATTTTAGGGCCTTACATCAGGTGTCGAGATCGGGTACATTTATGACACAAATAGGAGTCAATGCTTTGTTGTCAAGGATTCACCACACGCTTATGAGCCTGGATATCCTATGCGATCTGAGGAGATATTAGTGTGACAAATCTCTGGCCAGAGTACATGATGTGCTTTAGGTTACTTGGTTTCCTATTGCACATGCGATGTCACTATTTGATCTTCAAGATGTATTACATTGTTATCGAATCTCGAATGACTCTCGATATACTAATGGTTGTTGATTCGATCGGGATATATGGATGAAGGGACCGTACTGTACGCTAACCGAAACCCACTGGTTCTTGCAGACACTATCAGTGATACCTAGAGAATCATGGGGCGATGTTGCTAGGCGCTCTTACCATGATTCGATGGGCAAATCAAAAAATTTTTGTTCCGAGTCACAAGGAGTTGTGAGCCCACGGCTAGCTGTATCCCTGAACCATTTTGGGTCACACAAGCAATAGATTTCTAATCTCCGTTGAGATAGTTAAATTTAATGAGTTAAATTTAGCGAACGAGAAGTAGAACTTCTTATTAATGAATAGAGGGAGTGAGATTTCATAAAACAACATGGGAATGCCATTTTTGGAAATCACTGAATTCGGATTCAGAAAATTTATCTTGACTTTAAAATATGCAGAAAAGGTTTCTGCACACATTGGTAAAATTGGTTTAGCAATTTGAGTCACGATGAATTTTATATTAATTTCTGAACATGCGGGCTTTGCTTGTCAGGCTTGAACTTATGACTAATGGGTCCTAAGTTGTTAGCAGCCCATGTTATAAATAAGTTATTGCAGTACATAAATTAGATAACACAAGCTCATAATTTCGAAACCCTAGAGAGTAGTCTCCCTAGGGTGGATGACCACTCCCCCCTTTCCTGTTCGAAAATTCAGTCTGCAATTTTTTAAAATTGCAGTCTGGTTTGACAGATCAGATCTGTTAATTTCTCTTCGTAGAAACTTCTTATAGACTTTCTAGTGCATTCTATCAGAGGGTTTTAGAATTCTGTTCATGGACCTGATTCAGGAGTTGATCGAGGCATCAGTTTCTGGGATATACAAGAAGAGCAGATTTATCTGTTGGAGTCCATAACCTCAAGTTGAGACTTGAGAGGTAAAATTTAATTATGTTTTATTTTACGCATATTATTTAAATCGTACGGATTTGGTACCCATGATCTGGAATCGTTCCAGATCAAAAAATAAAATTTTTAAACTTCCGCTGCCATGGGTATCATATCTGACAGATCCGAGAACATGTTCCAACAGAGAGGAACAAAACCTCCAATAAAGTGACAGAAATTGGCTAAAATCAGCTTCAAGTTGGGCTGAAGACTTTAAACCAAGCGCTTTTTGGGAGGCAACCAAAGTTTTATTTTATTTTTGTTTTCTTATAGTATTTTTAATATTTTTATTCTTATTTTTTTTAAGAGCATGTCTTGTTCACGCGCTAACATTGAATTTTCTACTCTAGGTACTTGTAAAGAAATATCGAGTATCAACGTACCTGAACCCAAAATTATGATGAACTATGACTACTGACGGTCATGCCTCAGGTATGTGCATTCCTCCGTTCTTGTTATTGAATTATCGTACATTGAGGACAATGCACATATTTAAGTTGGGGGGTGTTTAAAAATTTGAAAATTGTGAAATTTTTGATGAGTTAGTTTGAGTTAGCCTGATGTGTAATTGCGTTGGCCTATGATGAAAATAATTTTTGGTGTTAAAAGTGTTAATGTTAGCTATATTTTATCTTGATTTCTCACTCATATTCACTATGCCTTGATTTTTGACACTCTAGTGATTAGAGAAGCTTTTTGATTTTGTGAGTGAATTGGATGATTTTATTCTTAAATTTGGTGATTTATACTTGAAACCGAGGTAGACTTCTACAAGCTTAGAAATGATTTAGGCAAAAATTTTATTGAATGATGAAAAGTTGCCAAAGCAACAAAGAAATTTTTTTTACAACTCCATCCGGGCCTGAAAAGGGATTGAAATCCTAACCACCAATCCATGGCTAAGTTTGCGGATAAAATAGGGTTGATTCTCCATCCGGGTATAGACGAGGGGATTGAAATCCGAATCCTATCTTTAGTTATAGCTAAGTCTACGGGTAATTATTGGGGCTAAATAAAAACCGGGTGTAAAATCCGGTGATTTTATGAAAAAAATGTGATATAACTTGAAAAGTCCTTTTGATCTTTGTGAGTAGAAGTTGAACTTGGCGGAGAGTGTTTTGAAACTCGAGAACGGAATTGATGAATCTATGAAACAAACTTGTTTCATTAGTGTATCGAAAGCGAGGAAGATAGACAAGATTGTTAAATCACACTCACATGAGAACTCTTGAAAAAAATTAGCAGACATGTGTATTTAATCTTGGAATGTAAGAATTCGGAGGCCGATTATATTACTCATTACTGTTTTGCTCGGGACTAGCAAAAGTCTATGTTTGGGGGAATTTGATAAGTGCATTTTATGCACTTAATTTTCATATGATTTGACTTGGCATTTGTGATATATCGAGTGGATTTTATGCTTATTTTTTGTTGTTTTTGTGAGATGCAAAGATTGGAGGAAAAGTACCGAGAAAGACGGAAAAAGTAATTACGGAGCTACAAGTTTAAAAATATAATGAAGCTTCTAAAGAAATCCAAATCCAATCTTAACCATTAAAATTGAATTTTAGGATGTTTTAAAGCTTCTGTCAAAATTTCAGCTCAATCCGACGGCTAGAACTCAAGATATGAGTTTTTCAAGATTACTGCGCGTTGGATAAAAGGAAGAGCACACCCCAGCGCCTCATTTTTAGAGCTCCAGCGCTTCTCTGTAGCTCAAAAAAAGGATTTTATTCGAAATTTCAGCGCCCCAGCTCTAGTTTTCCAGCACTCCAGCGCCCGTAATTTCATGTCTTAAGCGCCCCAGCGCCAGTTTGAAGCGCTCCAGCGCTAGACGTCCGTCATTGAAAAATAAAATACGAAACTTGAGCGCCCCAGCGCCGAGGAAGCCGTGCTCCAGCGCTGCGCTGTATCAAAATTAGAAAAAAAATTTAGTCGGATTTTAAGGAGATTTATTGGCTTTTTAGAAGAGGAATCGAGGTTTTCCAAGGTTTTGGAAGGCTAGAGATGGCTAGAGACCAGGGAGAAGAGGAAAGAAACATTCTTGGCACGAAGACGAACGAATCGACTTCCGGAGACGGAGAAGCATCATCTACCTTCGTTTTTATTTAATTTTTCTCTTAATTTTTGAATGATGTTCAAGAACATGCTTTGTTTGATTTTTATTTTCATTATGATTTAATTCCTTTGTCTAGAGGGACGACGTAGCTTGACTTGAAACCATGTTTTTTTATATTTTGATTGATATATTAGATTTCTTCATTTGATTTATTTGTGTTTTCTTGAATTGAATGCGTTCAATAAATTGATCACTAGTTGAATCGTTATATTTATTTAAAATCTAGCACTCGAGAGAGGCGATTTTGAATAAGACCGTAGGAAAATACATCATTGGTCTTTATAGAGTTCGAGAGGCCTATAACTCCATTGAAGCGTTTGTAAGAATTACTATGCCATTTACCGGATTTAAGAGTTGAACTTAGATAGATATATTGAGTTTCCTATTGAATACGAATTTCTGCTTGACACTCGAGAGAGGTAGTAGAAAATAATAGGGATTCTTGGTTAGTAAACTAGAAGAATTTATGATATAGATTTCTTTACGAATTAAACTGGTGGATGGTCAAGTGAAGTCAAACCTCTATAATTTGTCTCTCATTAAATTTTTGTTTGGAAAGCTCGTCGTTAATTAATTTTAATCATTGCAATTTTTATTTACTTGAATTTCAAACCATTCTCGTAGCTCTACATAGGATTAGGATTTGATTAGTTGCAAATATTTACTATAATATCATTTTATTCTTTCTCTGTGGGATCGACTTGGACTTAATTCCTATATTATTACTTGACAAACCGTACTCTTGCGAGCAAAAAACACGCAACAAAAATCTGTCTCCAAATTTCAGAAGGTGACTTGGGTATTCGTAGACTCAAGGATTCTTTCACAACCTTCTCTATAAAACTTTGGGTGAGATTCAGATATGTGGAATCGCTCTGGAGCAGGTTCTTGCTAATGCGATATTGCAAATTTGATCCTCCAGCTGCTGTTCGACTCATGCAGATATATCTCCCACTTGGCGGTGGGCGATGAAGATTATACATAGAGCCGAACAGGGGCTTGGTTGGAGAATTGGAGAAGGGTAGATTAGCTTCTTGTTTGACTCTTGGATCCCGGATGGTCCCCTATCTTCTTTGATTCCTATCCAGGGGCAACCATCTAGGCTAGTTGATTGGTTTTTGGATGATCGGAAATAGTATCTTGCTCGATTTCTGTTGGTGATTCCTCCTGATGTTGCACATCGAATTATGGGTGTGCCTATTCACCCTGTATCGAAGGATATTGCAATTTGGAAAGTTGCTGATAATGGTAGATTTTCTGTTAAATCTTCTTGGGAGTTGATTTGGCACCGATATTCAGAAATCGACAAGGGCGGTCCTGAGAAAAACGAGGCCCTGGTCGAAACATAAAATATGGCCCCTTTCGCATTAATTTAAAAAAATCGAATATATATAAAAAATATTGAACAGAATACTCAAAATAAAGCTAAATATGTAAATTAAAAACTACACATTAGAAAGAACATTTTACATAATTCATCAAAATAATTTATTTAACAATCAATATTATTTAAAACACACTCTTCTTCCGTTTTTTGACGCAAAATCATCAATTATGTCATCGTATGGTATATCCTCCAATATGTTTTTTTGATGCACAGGGTCGCTAAACCATTTAGTCTCTCTTGACTCATTGTGGTTCTCTGTGACGTGAGTTTGGACATCGTGTGATTATGTGTCGAGTATTCTGTGTCATTTGATTATGTGTGTGTGTGTGTTGTTGTTGTGTGGGGACTTCGGGTTGCTAATCTCATCTTAGGGAAATTAATGATTAATCAACAATTAATCAACAATAAAGGAATAATAAAACAAAGAGCTAAATTTTTTTTAAAAAAAAAAATCTTGCACTTCGCTCGATTGGGCAAACTCAGCCGAACAAGCGAGCTAGAAATCCAGGTTCTCGGGTCTGCAACATATTTGGCCTCGCTCGATCGATTGAATTCATCCGATCGAGCGAGCCCAAGATTCCAGTTCTCTCTTTTGCAATTTAAAGGCCGTGCTCGATCGGTGGCGAGCGAGCTTCATTTCCAGAAAAATCTGCAGACTTCCTTTTGTTGTCAAGCATGAACATTCAATCTAAATCATCTCAAATCAGTACATAACATGGTTGAATCATTCCCAAACAAGCATATATACATATACCAAGATTTCAAGCATAACTACATGCATTTCCTACATCAAACGAGACGTTTAGAAGTGAAAAACAACCAAGTTCTTCACAAGTATCACAAATTTATTTCAAACTACAACAACCAAAGTTTTCTAACATGTTTGTTGTTGTCTAGAACATCTAACATCAGCTACAACCCAAGTCCACACGTACTAAACTCTTTCCCGAGCTGTCAGTGACGTCTTTGACTAGCTCTTGCCCCCTCTGTTGCCATGCACACATAGAAAACAAAGCAACAGCCTGATAAACTCCGATGAGAAATCATTCCCAGTACAATAGACATATAAAGCGTTAAATAAATCATATCAACTCTATTCATAATCGACTCCACAATAGAGTAAATAACGCATATATCGATTAAGAATTGATTCATAAAACGTCATTGTCATCAAGATTCGTAAACGATCCTGACATGGATATTCATCTATCGTAGTCATTCTGGACTAGAAAATAAGATCGCCTCAGATCTTGGCATAGAATCAATTCAATGTAATATAATATCATATCATCATCATATCGACTCAACTCAAAGATCCACTAACTGGGATGGATCGACAACATCAAAATCAAATCAAAACAAGGTGTTGGCGGGACAACTCAAAAAGCGTCATTCTCGAGTTACAAATCCCTGACTTGCGATGTCGTCTTATACCTTCTGGTTTTCTCGGTTTTGAACGCTTCAAATCTGAAACATAACATCAAAACATTCATATCAAACTTTATTCAACTCTATCATTTCAAAATCGATTCAAAATCATCAATATATCTTCAATCAAAATCACTTCAACCTTGACTTCTTCTTCTTCAGTTCAAATTCAAGTTCTTGAGTCGTTAGCCTTCAAAACTAGTCTGAAATTGAAGAATACAAATACTACAACGTCAACAACATCTCAAAGAATGTCTCAGCTCAATCATCGGTTATCAAAACAGTCTCAAAACATGAATCAACAGCGTAGCGACTGCAAATTGGTAACCAACAAAATATCGACATCAATAGTAATCTCTTATAATTCAATAGCAGCAAAATAACATCATATGTCCTCGTATCAGAAGCTATATATGTAATGCCCCAAAATTATCTTAATGGACTTTATTTGAGATAATCAAAGATTTTAGAAGTCGAGGGCCGATTCTATTATGATCATGGACTAGAATGCAATTTTTGGAATTTTCAGGGACTAAAACGTAAATATGGGAATTGTTAGATATTTAGGCTTTGACTCTTCCTTTTCACTCCATCTTCTCCCTTCACAACGCCTCCACCATTGGTGAATCGCCCCATTTCATTCCAAGCTTCCAGATTTCCATTCTAGCTCAATCTGTTCGATAGAATTGAATTCTGACTTGATATCTGCGATCACAGCGTTGAGTGCTCCGTTTGGAAGTAAGTTTCTCTTATTTCTACAAGGTTTGAATTTTTGGATGTCTTTAGAATTGATTGATATTCGGAGAGGATGATTATGAGATAGCTGTGATAGTATATCTAAGACGGTTCGAAGATCTAACGACAATCGGAATTGTTATGATTTTCTTAGTGATTTTCGAAATCTTTGAATTTGAGATGTGTTGGGATTGTATTGGATTGGAAATGATATGTATTGATGGAAATGAGTATATTGGATTGTTGAATTGTTGTCTGCGTTTTCGGTTTGATCAGTTTATAGCCGTTATGCCGTCAGTTTGAGTTTTGGATATCGTTTTTATGTTTTGATCGTATCGAGTTTGAGTGAGCTTTTGATTTCGATATTGATCCTTATGACTCCTTCTGATAGATTGAATTGAAGTCAGTAGAGTTGCGAGATAGCAGCTTTGGGCAGTTTGGAAGATTGAAGTCGGTACAGTATCGATTTTCTTATTTACCGATCGAAGAAGTTTGATTCAGTTTTGAATGAATTTGATTGGATATTGATTATTATCCTTATTATTGATTTTCAGATTGAAGTACCTTCGAATTGAATAAGGTAAAAGATGACTTAGACTTGAATGGAATGATTAACTCGAATCCGAATTTATTCGAGTGTTCCGAAGAAATTCACATACTTGCATGATTGAATGCTTATTTGACATCATGATTGAATGCTTATTTGAAATCATGATTGAATGTTTATTTGAATTGATGATTGAAAATGATATTTTAATGCATGAGATAACATATGCATTCATATTGAGCCGATTGATTATTCATTTTGAATTAGACGTTCTGGTGATTATAGTTGAGTGGCCTTGTAGGCAAATTACTACATGTGCGGAAATAACTCTCTATAATGCTCCGGAGTCTAGAGGATTAAAATATGCCTCGTCCACCTCGAGAGGATAGTCGGTGTGATTGTTGGATATTTTAACCTCGGGATCCCAAACCGAAGAAAGAAAGAAAGAAGAATTCCATTTGATTATCTGAGTCTGATAATCCAAAAGTTTTAAAGACATGCATATCATTTTAATTCAGTACTTGAATGAATTACTTGAATTATATCTGAAGTTGATATACGAGGTGAATTGATGCATATCATGTTTGATATGTTTATTTGATATAACATGTTGTATCTTTTACTAGGAATTGTATTCTCACCGGATTATCCGGTTGTTGTCTTGTTTTTGTATGTGTGCATGGAAACAGGTGGGGCAGGACTGAGTCAGAGACGACAAGGATAGATTGAGATCGAAGATAGAAGTGGGACTTCGAGTTAGAATTGGAAATGCATGCCAATCTAGTTTATGTTTTGAAAGCATGTTTAGAACTCGAGCGTTGTTGAATATTAGAATTGATTATGAATGATGAATATTGAAGTTTTTATGTTGATTACATGTTGTTGGATTCGGAATTGAGCATGTTAGATTGATATTAGATTGAGTTGAATTGTTGATTTGAGATTTGAAGCATGTTCAGTTTTCTGGAAAAATTCTGATCCCAGGGTGCGCTCGATCCTACGATTTTCTGAGATCGAGCGCGGCCCCTGTTTATTTTGAGGCAGTAACTTTGATCAGATGGTGCACTCAATCCTGATATTTTATAGGATCGAGCGCGGAACTTATTAGTTTTCTCGGCAGAGAGTTCAGGAATATGGTGCGCTCGATCCTGGAATTTTCTAAGATCGAGCGCGGCACTATTCACTTGAAATTTTTTTTTTATTTGTTGTCTTATCTCTTGGCCTTTGAATGATTATCGATAGGATTAACTCTTGATTAGATGATTAGAATCGGGGTCTCACATTAAGTGGTATCAGAGCGATAAGTTTCTGGATTTTATTTCTAGAAGTGAGCGGGGTAGATTGAGTCTGCTTGAACTTAATTTCTCGCATGTGATTGATTAATTCTATGGTTGAAGAATATGCGAGCATGCTTTATGATTGAGAATTATTTGAATTACTTGGATATGTGATTTAATTTTTAAAGCATGAATTAATTGAGATACGAACTATTTCGGGTTACTGGTTGCATTGAATACTCTAGAGATTGAATGAGTATGTCGAGCTGAGGTTGTTGGACACCAGATAGATGTAATTGAGATGTTGTGTCCTAATCCTCTTGAATCAGATTTTCTATTCAGCAAGTTTTGAACATGATTCAAATAGTAGCGAACCCGATTGTACAGAATTGTTCTGTGATTGAACTGATGGATGTCACTCCGACACTGATGGAATCATTACTGATGAGATTTTAGTCATTTAGCCCTCCAACTCTGAGGAGTTCTGAGAATGAGTTTGGGTATGAAATCTGATTAAAAGAGATCGATCAGTTGTTTGATTCTTTTATACTACACCGACGAACGACGGATTCGGTTAGTTGGGTACCAACTGCAAGGCATTTCGAAAAGATTGGTGGTTATCGAAGAAGAAAGCCTTAGAGAAACAAGGTTTAGTTGTTTCGTAGAGTTTGTTTAAATCCAAATTTCTGCGACAGGTTGTGGTACTTTCTCTTATCGAGGATTCACGGACTCTAACTGCTCATGACGATGACGAAGTAGGGCAACCGAAGTTGATTTCAGACAGTTGCCAGATTCAGATCCAAGATGATAGACAAATGGATTTCCTCCGGTAAGAATTCCTGAATTAGGAATTCCTTTCTTATTGTTTGTTGATTAACGTTTGTTACAGAAAGATACGGAGGAATGTTTGATGTATGTAGATGATGTCTTCAATCAGCCCGTGTTGGTTGATTTAACAGAGATGTTAAGTTTTCTGATGTTGTTCTAGTTGAGATTCCAGATTTGCCTCCGAGTCGAGAGAATGAGTTCAGCATTAATTTTTTAGATCAGACATCATCGTCTGATAATATTAAGGGAAGAGGTTTCTGAGATTGAATTCGGAATGAGGTACGACCGATTTGAATTTTTATCGTTCAGATTGAATTGGAATTGCATTTGCAATGTTTATGAGTCCTTTGAAAAGAATCTTTCAGAGATTTGTAGATGAGTTCTTGAGTATTCTTATCGATGAATCTCTTATCCTTCGAAGAGCCATATTGATCTTTCAGATTCTTTAAGAATTGTTCGCAGATTTGCATGTCGATCAATTATGTTATTCTTCTGACGTCTGAATCTTGTTGAGACCGAGTTGTCTTTTCCTCGATCTTTTCTCTAAGAAGATGGAATTATATTGAACACCTCAAGACTGGAGCTGTTGTGAATTGATCTGGATTGACATCCTTATCTGAAATTTGAAGATTCTTGAATTTAGCAAATTCTATCGCGAATACTTTGAGAATTATTATTGTTGGGAAAACGTTTACTCAACAGATTATGTTCTTCTGTTTAGATTGTATCTTTGAGACCAGTTCTTATTGAATTGAACGAGAGATTGATCAGTACCTCAATATTATTGATTCTTCGGTATTGATGACCTTTCGGTGCTTTGCACTCCTTCTTATTGAGAGTTGAGACTTATTCTTGTTCAGAAGAACTCCTTGTTATCTTGAGCATCGAAGAAGTTGAAGATGCTCGAGATGCAATGTTAGTATCCGATTTGAGTCTCACAGAGATCTTCTTGCTTGGAAGATCTAGCATCTTTTTTTTGCTTGGAAGATTTCAGTAATCTGTTCAAATCTTGGAAGATAGAAGTTTTGATTGTCGCAGTCCGAACTGATTATGAGTTGGGAGAGAGAGTTTTAGAGGACGAATTATCTGACTGTGAATTTCTATTGTTATCCAGAGAACTGATTGTAACAGCTAAGATTTTAAGCTGAATGATCTGATCATATTTTATCTACTTTAGTTGTCCTCTTTGATAGGTGATTGCTGCACTTCTGATAGAGTCTGGAACATATGAAACATTTATCTTGACTCCTTCATTCGACTTCGAACCAAAGTTGATTGAGAAGATTGAGAACGCTTTGGAATCTGTTTCAACCTTTCAGAATCCGATGAAGATAGATCAGATCTGAGTATAATCTGAGTTTCAGGTTTATATTGATGCCTTATTAGCGAATAACTTTTTTTGAGCCAGATGTTTTGGTTTGAGACAGAGTATCAGGAGATTGACACTTTGAAGTTTATTCAGAGTTCTTCCAGATGATCGGAAGATGTTTGATGAATTGAGGAATCAGGTCGAATAGAGGATGAGAAAGCATGAAGTTCGAAGTATGACTTCTAATGTTTTGAACTGTCAGCAGTAAGAGAGAGAGCAATCCAAATTTCCGTTGTACAGTCTATTCTGATTCAGAAGGGAATTGGGATCACATTTTGATGATTTTCGTGGCAAGGCTACTTTGTTGAGTCTGAGTTGAGATGTCATCTGAGTATCGTTGATCGAGTGATGGAATATTCCGTTAAGAATTCTCGATTCTAAGAATTCTTGATTTATTCTGTAGAATGACTGTTGTTACAGAATAGTATGAATGAACTCTCGAAACTTTACAGTTGATGTATTGGATTGTAACCTGAACTGGTTGATGTGCCAGTGGTTATTGAACGACTGAAGTTGTTCGAAATGAACTTCTAGATTGGTCCTGATTGTCAGAACGAGTTCGACACTGAATGGGGATCCGAATTTTATCTTCAGGAAGTTCGTGAAGAGAACTTTCTCAGAATCGTTTCCGAATTGAGGTATGGCCGTTTAGAACTTTTGACATGCCGTTTGATTTGACGAATACTCCTGTATTGTTGAAGAATTTTCTGTTCACCGAATCTCTCAGAAGTATTAGTTGAAATTAGGAATTCTTATTGATGAATTTCTTGCTTTCTGGTTATGAGAATTGTACTGATCGTACAGAGCTTTCTACAATATTTTCATAATTGTACACCGATCAGTTGTTTGCTAAATTCAATGTTTGAATTCTGATTGGACCGAATGAATTTCTTTGATCTTATTATCTGATGATGGAATTTCTGATTATCCGCTCTCGTGTATTCTGATTTTCAGTGCTGATGATCTTTAAGTGCTGGGATTTCTTCTTATTGAGATTTTGGAATTATTCTTATTTCATCTACTGTCTGATTTTGATTGATTGATTGATAGAATCCGTTACAGTTTTCTGTACAGAATGATTTTTGATGAAGAACAGAGGATTGATATCTGGTCAGAGGTTTTCAGATGTCATGAATTGCCGAAGTCTGTCAGTCTAGACAGAGATCCTTGATGTAATTGTTCTTTCGGCATAGACTTAGAAGAAACTTTTTATTGTTGATTCAACTATTTTCTATTCGATACCCTCAGAACGACGTACAGCCAGATCAGTTGAATCAAACTTTAGAGGAATTGTCATGAGTTGTAGTGCTCGACTTAGCACTAGTTGGCAGAATTCTTGATTTTTTTGTGGAAACTTCGTACAACGATAACGATCAGATGATTATTGAAAGCACTTTCTAGAAGTTGTACGAGGAGAGATTAAGATCTCCTTCCTTTTGATATGTAATTTCTGTGTCACAGGAGTTAGAACGAAAGAAGATTCGAATTGTGACTAAAATTAGAAGGATTTTCTGACGAGGATGAGTTGAATTTTGATAGACGGACGGAGTGTTGATGAATTAATCAACTAGAGCTTCTGACATTCTCTTTTTGTTGAGATGCCGAACTGATTGAGACGAACGATTCAGAGTTAGATTGGAAGCAGATTCTGGAATTAGTTTCGAGATGTAAATTCTTATTGCAGTCCTTGATTCAAGCCTCGACCTTGTGATAGAATCATGTTTGATTTCGAGGACGAAATCGATTCTTAGAGGGAGAGAATTGTAACGCCCTAAAATTATCTTAATGGACTTTATTTGAGATAATTAGAGATTTTAGAAGTCGAGGGCCGATTCGATTATGATCAGGGACTAGAATGCAATTTTTGGAATTTTCAGGGACAAAAACGCAAATAAGGGAATTGTTAGATATTTAAGAGGCTTTGACTCTTCTTTTTCACTCCATCTTCTCCCTTCACAACGCCTCCACCATTGATGAATCGCCCCATTTCATTCCAAGCTTCCATATTTCCATTCTAGCTCAATCCGTCCGATAGAATTGAATTCTGACTTGATATCTGCGATCACAGCGTCGAGTGCTCCGTTTGGAAGTAAGTTTCACTTATTTCTACGAGGTTTGAATTTTTGGATGTCTTTAGAATTGATTGATATTCGGAGAGGATGATTATGAGATAGCTGTGATAGTATATCTAAGACGGTTCGAAGATCTAACGAAGATCGGAATTGTTATGATTTTCTTAGTGATTTTTGAAATCTTTGAATTTGAGATGTGTTGGTATTGGATTGGAAATGATATGTATTGATTGAAATGAGTATATTGGATTGTTGAATTGTTGTCTGCATTTCCGGTTTGATTAGTTTATAGCCGTTATGCCGTCAGTTTGAGTTTTGGATATCGTTTTTATGTTTTGATCGTATCGAGTTTGAGTGAGCTTTTGATGTCGATATTGATCCTTATGACTCCTTCTGATAGATTGAATTGAAGTCAGCAGAGTTGCGAGATAGCAGCTTTGGACAGTTTGGAAGATTAAAGTCGGTACAATATCGATTTTCTTATTTATCGATCGAAGAAGTTTGATTGAGTTTTGAATGAATTTGATTGGATATTGATTATTATCCTTATTATTGATTTTCAGATTGAAGTACCTTCGAAGTGAATAAGGTAAAAGATGACTTAGACTTGAATTGAACGATTAACTCGAATCCGAATTTATTCGAGTGTTCCGAATAAATTCACATACTTGCATGATTGAATGCTTATTTGACATCATGATTGAATGCTTATTTGAAATCATGATTGAATGTTTATTTAAACTGATGATTGAAAATGATATTTGAATGCATGAGATGACATATGCATTCATATTGAGCCGATTGATTATTAATTTTTAATTAGACGTTCTGGTGATTATAGTTGAGTGGCCTTGTAGTCAAATTACTACATGTGCGGAAATAACTCTCCATAATGCTCCGGAGTCTAGAGGATTAAAATATCTCTCGTCCACCTCGAGAGGATAGTCGGTGTGGTTGTTAGATATTTTAACCTCGGGATCCTAAACCGAAGAAAGAAAGAAAGAAGAATTCCATTTGATTATCTGAGTCTGATAATCTAGAAGTTTAAAAGACATGCATATCATTTTAATTCAGTACTTGAATGAGTTACTTGAATTATATCTGAAGTTGATATACGAGGTGAATTGATGCATATCATGTTTGATATGTTTATTTGATATAGCATCTTGTCTCTTTTACTGGGAATTGTATTCTCACCGGATTATCCGGCTGTTGTCTTGTTTTTGTATGTGTGCATGGCAACAGGTGGGGCATGACCGAGTCAGAGACGGCAAGGATAGATTGAGATCGAAGATAGAAGTGGGACTTCGAGTTAGAATTGGAAATGCATGACAATCTAGTTTATGTTTTGAAAGCATGTTTAGAACTCGAGCGTTGTTGAATATTAGAATTGATTATGAATGATGAATATTGAAGTTTTTATGTTGATTACATGTTGTTGGATTCGGAATTGAGTATGTTAGATTGATATTAGATTGAGTTGAATTGTTGATTTGAGATTTGAAGCATGTTCAGTTTTCTTGAAAAATTCTGATCCCAGGGTGCAATCGATCCTACGATTTTCTGAGATCGAGTGCGGCCCCTGTTTATTTTGAGGCAGTAACTTTGATCAAATGGTGCGCTCGATTCTGAAATTTTATAGGATCGAGCGCGGCACTTATTAGTTTTCTCGGCAGAGAGTTCAGGAATATGGTGCGCTTGATCCTGGAATTTTCTAGGATCGAGCGCGACACTATTCACTAGAATTTTTTTATTATTATTTGGTGTCTTATCTCTTGGCTTTTGAATGATTATCGATAGGATTAACTCTTGATTAGATTATTAGAATCTGAGTCTCACAATATACATTGAACTACAAGCTGGAATTCATGATTATGTACAATAAGATAAACTCTTCGATCCGGTTTCGAATATATCGCGCATATAAACCTCAAGAACGCATACATAACATAAATTTCTGATATCTACCAGATTTTGATCTTCAAAACATGCCGAAATAATTAGAAACTTACAATAGATCGAAGTCTTCGTTGCAAGGATTCCAGAACACTTTTCGGAATCGAAATCGGACAATCGAATCAAAAGTTACGGGGTTTTGAAAATCAGAAAATCAATTGAAAAGAAAATCTTCGCTTGCTCTGTTCTAAAATTCTGAATTGGATATGGAGAATACACGTTGAAGCTGACTCCTCAATTAACAAAATCAGATATGTATTGTCATATTTGCAATTTAGCTCCTAGACCTTCATAAATTGCAATTCAGTCCTCAGCCCTTAATTTAATTCAATTTCAATGCTAAATAATTTAAGAATATTAGAATTTAAATCAAAACTCTATATATTCCCAAATTAAATATACTCGGATTAAAATTAAATTATTTTGGATTAAATTAAATAATCTCGGGCCTTACATTTCTCCCCCACTAAGGCATGAGTTCTTCCTCGAATTCATAACAGTATAGATATGTAGTCCATATACTCATAAGAATAAAGAATAACAGAAAAACTGAATAAGAACTCACATCAGTGGAATAGATAAGGAAATCTCTGTCTCATGTCATCTTCAACTTTCCATGTTGCTTCTTCAACTCCGTGCCGACTCCACTGAATTTTCACCAATGGAATGTTCTTCGTTCGGACTTGCTTTTCCTTTCAATCAAGTATCTGAATCGGTTTCTCAAAATAACTCAAAGTGTCATCGAGTTCCGCTTCATCAACGCGGATAATATGAGATAAATCAGGCTGATACTTCCTCAGCATCGAAACATGAAAGACATCATGAATACCAGACAAAGATGTAGGAAGAGAGAGTCGATAAACAAGATTTCCTATCTTCTCGAGTATCTCATACGGCCCAATAAATCGTGGAGATAACTTTCCTCGTTTGTCAAATCGTACTGTGCCCCTGAACGATGATGTAACGCCCCGATTTTATCTTAATTGACTTTATTTGAGATAATCGGAGATTCCAGAGTTCAAGAGCCGACTTGATTTTGATCAGGGTCCTTTTTGCAAATTTCGGAATTTTGAGGGACTAAAGTGAAAATATTGGATTTGTTAGATATTTATAGCTCCTTTGACTTTTCTCCTTCACTCATCCTTCCCCTCCAAGCCGTATCCCTCCATTGAAGGCGACTCCAAAGCTTTCCAAGCTTTGTGATTTCATTCCGAGCTCGATCCGTCCGTTAGAAATTATTTCTGAAGGCAGATTAGCGATCACGACTGCGAGAGCTTCATTCTATCGTAAGTTTTTCTACGATCAGATACATTCTATTTTTGTGATGTCGTTAGAATCGATTGAGTTTGGAGTATGTTGTTCTTGGCAGAGTTCTGATCGTTTATTCTCTGTCGATTTTGAAATAGAGCGTCGTTTGGATTTGTTATGAATTTTTGAAGGGATTTTCGAAAGTTGAGTTTTATGATTTGTTAGAATTGGTTTTTTTTGATGGATTGTTGGTTGAATTGAGTCTATTGGATTGATATTATTCTGTCTGCATTCCTGGTTTGATCAGATTATAGCCGTTATGCCGTCGGTTTGAGTTTTGGATTGTCTATCGGTTCGAATTGTTTGAGACAAGCCTTCGATTGAGTTGTACGTTAATCTCGAGCCTTATTACTTATTGTACAGATTGATTTGAGGCTAGTGGAGTTGCGGGATTGCAGCTTTGTGCAACTTGGAGATTGTAGCCGTTATAGTATCGATTTCTTATTATCGATTGAGGTAGTTTGACTGAATCTTGATTGAGGAATCGTTGTTGTTTCCAGGTTTGGAGCATCGATGTTGTTGAAAGAGGTATAAGATGACTTAGACTGGAATGGAACGAATGACTCGAATCCGACTTGATTCGAGTGTTCCGAAGAATCACATACTTGCATGTTATTTGCTTTTACTTGAATTTAGTTGATTGAATTATGTTTGCATTGCATTCATCTTGAGCCAGAATCCTTGATTTGAGTAGTGGGCAGGACGGCCCTTTTGATGATAGACGTTTTGGGGATTATATTGTGAGTGGCATGGGTGTAGCCGTTTCACCTAGTGCTAGCATACTCCTTATAGTTGCACCAAAGTCTAGAGGATGGAGATACGTAGCACCACCTCGATTGGGAGAGTCGGTGAGTTGTTTACGTGATTTCGTCCTCGGGATCCCAAAGCAAAAGCAGCAACTCTTTTGATTATCCGACTTGATAATCCCAGATTTTAAAGACATGCATTGCATTTATGCATATGAATTGAGTTTGAGACATGCTTGTGGAATTGCATGGTTGTTATTTGAATATTTGGAAGTTGATGTATTTCATTTGAAATGCTTATATAATATTGCATGTTTGTCTCTTTTACTGGGAATATTATTCTCACCGGATTATCCGGCTGTTGTTTTGTCTTTGTATGTGTGCTTGGCAACAGGTGGGGTAGGACCGATTCAGAGATCGCATGGCTAGGGGGATGAGTTGATAGAGTGAGGCCTTGTTATTGTAGAAGTCGAATTTGTAATCGAACCTAGATTGTATTCGAACTCGATTTGTATTTAAATTTTGGAACTTAGAATTGATGCATGTTCTACTCTTTCTTGTAATTGAATACTTCGTTGTTGTAAAAATGTTAGTTGAATCATGTCGGAGCCTTTCCGGGTGTTGGATTGCACTTTTGGAGCCTTATTTTGAGCTAAATCAGCAGGCCATGCGCGCCCGCGCGTCTTGCTCTATTTTTTTGCAGGCCCGGAAAGGGCGTCAGGCGCGCCCGTGCCTCGGGTGGCGCGCCCGCGCGTCACCTGTTTTTTAAAAAAAATCCTTTGTTTTTAATCTTAGATCTTGTATGATTAATTATTGTTTATTCCGAGATTAGATGATTAGAATCGAGGTCTCACAGGTGAAATTTTCAAGAACACTCTATCTCCCTGTTCAAAAGATAACGTCCACATCGAACATTCGCATATCTGGTCTGTCTGTGCTGCGTTGTTCTCATTCTTTGCTAAATCAACTTCACCTTCTCAGTCATCCATCTGATCATATCCGGTCCCAACTCAGACACCTCTGACACATCATCCCAATACAATGGCGATCGACATTTTTTTCCATATAATGCTTCGAATGGAGCCATCTCTATACTCGTCTGATAACTGTTGTTATATGAAAATTCCACAAGTGGTATTGAATCTTGCCATGTTGTACCAAAATCAAGTATTACAGCTCTAAGCATATCCTCGAGCGTCTGAATGGTTCGTTCAGATTGTCCGTCAGTTTGAGGATGATAAGCGGTACTCAAATGTAAGCGCGTACCTAGAGCTTCCTGTAGGATATGCCAAAAGTGCGAAGTAAATCTAAGATCTCGATCAGATACAATCGACTTTGGCACACCATGCAGTCTTACCACTTCTCGAATTTAGAGATCTGCCATTTTATCATGACGATAAGTCATTCGGTAGGGAATAAAACACGCAGATTTCGTCAGTCTGTAGATGATCACCCAAATAGCATCACATCCTAGGGATGATCGTGGCAATGTTGTCACAAAATCCATGGAAATATGATCTCATTTCCATTCAGGAATAGACAAACTCTATAATAAGCCACCTGGTTTCTTCCTCTCAGCCTTCACCTGTTGGAAATTCAGACATTTTGACACAAATTGAGTCCCATCAGACTTCATTTGTTTCCACCAGTACTGATTTTTCAAATCATTGTACATTTTTTTGCCTCCAGGGTGAATACTGAATCGACTACAATGGGCTTATTTCAAAATCTTTTGTCTCAAATTTGAAAGATCGGGAACAACAATTCGATTATTCACATACAGAATATCATCATCACTAACCTTGTACTCAGACTGATGTCCTGATCTGATCATTTCAATCGAATTTTGTACATTCAAATCAGATTTTTGTGTTTCTTTGATTCGAATAAACAATTCAGGCTCAACACTAATAGCACAAATTCTCATCGATCTTCTATCTGTCTCAAATACATATCCAAAAATACAGCAATATTCAATCAAATTAGATACACCTATAGTAGACAAGGATAAAGCACATACCTTCCTACTTAGGACATCTGCTGCTGCATTTGAATTTCCTGGATAATATTTGATTTCACAGTCCAAATCCTTCAATAAATCGAGCCATCTTTGTTGTCTTATGTTCAGCTCAGATTGTGAATACAGATACTTCAGACTTTTGTGATAAGAAAAGATTTTAAACTTTTCACCATACAAATAATGTCACCAGATCTTCAATGCGAAGACGATTGCTGCTAATTCAAGATCATGAATTGAATATCTGACTTCATGTGGTTTTAGTTGTCGAGAAGCATAAGCGACAACATGTCTTCTCTGCATCAAAACACATCCCAAACCTTGGTGAGAAGCATCGCAGTAAACAACAAAATCACCAGTACCTGAAGGGATTGTCAAGACTGGTGATGTAGTTAACCTCTTCTTCAATTCAAGAAAACCAGTTTCACATGCCTCAGACCAAACAAACGGTGCATTCTTCTATGTAAGCTGCGTAATAGGCTTTGCAATAGACAAAAAATCTCTAATAAATCGACGATAATACCCGGCTAAGCCCATAAAACTTCGAATTTCTGACACAGATGTCGATCTTTGCCAATTGATCACAGCTTCAACTTTACTTGGATCAACAAAAATACCATCTCTTGAAATAATATGACCCAAAAATACCACCTGTTTCAACCAAAACTCACATTTGGATAGCTTAGCATACAGTTTCTCCTCTCTCAACGTCTTTAGAACTGTTCTCAAGTGGTCAGCATGATCACATAAGTTCTTAGAGTATATCAAAGTATCATCGATAAATATGATCACAAAATCATCTAGATACTTTCGAAATACTCTATTCATCAATCCCGTAAATACTGCTGGTGCATTTTTTAGACCAAAAGATATGGCTATAAATTCGTAATGGTCATACCTGGTTCTAAATGCATTCTTAGGGATATCTTCATCTCTTACCCTCAGTTGATGATAGCCAGATCGTAAATCAATCTTTGAATATACTGACCAGCCCTGCAATTGATCAAATAAATCATCTATACGAGGTAAAGGATAGCGATTCTTTACCGTTGCTTTATTCAATTGCCGGTAGTCAATACATAGCCTCATCGATCCATCCTTCTTTTCTGACAAAAAAAACCGGAGCGCCCCAAGGAGAAACACTCGGTCTGATATAACCTTTGGCTAACGGATCTTCAAGCTGATCTTTCAGTTCTTTCAATTCAATTGGTGCCATACGATAAGGTGCTTTCTGTTGGAACACGGTCGTTCTCCGGATCGAAAAAGAAAGTGATACCCGGTGCAGCGGAAGTTTTAAAATGTTTATATGGAAAGATTCCATATCATGGGTATCAAATTCCTACAATTAAAATTGATAACATAAAATTTAAAAAATATAAATTTTACCTTAAAATCTCGAAGCGAGATTATGGACACCAACAGATTAAACTGCTCTTGTTGTATATCCCAGAAACTGATGAACGAAGTTTTCTTCAATCAGGTCCACGAACAGAAGTTTAATCCCTCTGATAGACTGCACTAGAAAGTCTATCAGAAGTTTCTACGAAGAGAAATAACAGATTTGATCTGCTAATTCAGACTGCAAATTCAAAATTTGCAGACTGAAATTCTCGAACACAGTAGGGGAGGGGGGCGGCCGAATTCTCTAGAGAGAGAGCTCTAGAGTTTCGAATTTTTATGCCTTGATTTTTTTTTTTCAATTTCTGTACTGCAATAACTTATTTATAATGTGGGCTGCTAACAGCTTAGGGCCCATTAGTCATAAGTTCAAGCCTGACAAGCAAAGCCCGCATGTTCAGAAATTAATATAAAATTCATCGTGACTCAGATTGATAAACCAATTTCACCAATGTGCACAGAAACCATTTCTGCATCTTTTAAAGTGAAGACAAATTTTCTGAATCCGAATTCAGTGGTTTCCAAATATGTCCATCAATATGTCATTTTAGGAAATCTTACTCCCTTTACTTTTAAATAAGAAGTCCTACTTCTTTATCCACTAAATTGAACTCTTTAAATTTAATTATCTCAACGGGGAATAGAAATCCATTACTTGTGTGACCCTCAATGGTTCAGGGATACAGCTAGCCGTGGGCTCACAACTCCTTATGACTCGGAACAACAATTTTCGACTTGCCCATCGAATCATGGTAAGAGAGTCTAGCAACATCGCCCCATGATTCCCAAGGTATCACTGATAGTGCCTGCAAGAACCAGTAGATTTTGGTTAGCGTACAGTACGGTCCCTTCATCCATATATCCCGATCAAAACCATTGGTACATCAAGAGTCGTTCGAGATTCGATAACTATGCAATGCTTCTTGAAGATCAAATAGTGACATCGCATGTGCTACTAGGAAACCAAGTAACCTAAAACACATCATGTACTCTGGCCAGAGATTCGTCACACTAATATCTCCTCAAATTGCATAGGATATCCACACTCGCAAGTGTGCGGTGAATCCTTGACAACAAAGCATCGACTCCTATATGTGTCGTAACTGTACCCAATCCCGACACCTGATGACCCTAATAGAGTCGATAAACGAGTCAAAGTACAGTACTAGCATATAGAGTCTCAATGATGTTTCAAGTAGTAAGGACTAATGGTGTACAACCAAAACCGCGGACTATATCCACTCGATAAGTGATAACCACTTGGAAAGTTCGAATAGGGTAGTTCGATCATTCATCATATGAATATCCATTTGCATACTTCGAACATCTCTATGTTCCATACCAATGAAACATGGTGCTCGGCATCGCAAATGCTAGTCTCAATCTCGAGCGATCCTTATCCTTATTTGTGGACGGCTCAATTGACTAGAAACTGTTTAGAATATACAATGAACATAAGATGTGTTTCATGACAGTGAACTCTCTATATTCACTATCTCATCTTACTTTAGTATATTCAAGGTCTTTATCAAAATAACAATAGTATATCATTATATAATAGTAAGATAAAGTGAACGCCATTTAAAGAACGTATATTATATTAAACAAAGATTGTTTACAAAAAGAGACTCTCAAAGCCCTTAGCCACAAGTTGGCTAATGGGGCATCAACTCTTTCACTTTCGATATCGGCTGTGTACCTGGCATCAATTATATACTAAAGTCTACCTCTCGAAACGGAGGCAATCCCGAAATCTCGTCAGGAAAGACATTAGCAAATTCACTAACCACTGGCAAGTCAGCCAATTTCGGGCTAGTCTTCAGTACATCAACTGCATAAATAAGGAATCCTTCCGCTCCTTTCTGCAATAAATCAGTCATGGATAGAACATATATCAAAGAAATTCTGGCTTGTGATCCCTTACCATAGAATTTCCATTCATCAGCCATAGCAGGTCTGAATCTTACAATCTTCTGAAAAACAGTCAACTGTGGATCTGTACTTGGTTAACATATCGATACCGATAATACAATCAAAATCAGATAAACCAAGAACAATACAATCCAGCTCAATCTCACTACCTTCGTACTGTAGCACACAATTTCTGACAGACTTTACAGATACTATACCTTTTCCCAACGGTGAAGATATAGATACTACAGTAGCTAAAGGGTCAAAAGGAAATTCATGTAATGCAACAAATTGCTCAGATATAAATGTGTGTGAGGCACCTGTATCGACTAACACATATGCAGGATAACCATAAATAGAGCAGTTACCTGCAATCACATCATCAGGCGCCACTTGTGCTTGCTCCTCAGCCAGTGCAAAAACTCGAGCTTGTTGCCTCTGTTGCTGGCTCCCAGCTTGACTTACTCCAGCACGGCTCTGTGAAGATGGCTGAGGTTGGAATGAATGCACTGAGGATGCTTGCCTCTCTGGCTGTGGAACTTTTCGAGATCCACTTGCAACCTGAGAACTTCCAGAACCTTGCTTTGGGCATACTCTCGCAAAATGACCCGGTTGTTGGCAAATATGACAACTGCCAAACACTTCTCTGCACTGCTCATTGGTGTGATGTCCTCCACAATTGGTACAATAGACATCAGAAGTACCGGCTTTCTGTCCACCTCTGAACTATTTGGATCCACTGGAACTCGAAGAACAACTACCAGACCGCTTAAATGGTTTTCTCTTTCCTTTAAAGAAATTCTTCTTGCCACTTCTACTACCTCCTGCATCAAATCGAGGTGGTGGTGGAATCTGTGGTTGCTCTTGCGATTGTCTCACTGGTTGTGGCACAAACTGTGCTCCTCGTTGCCTCAGTATACCTGCTTCAGCTCCCTTTGCACGATTCAGAGCATCGGCGAAGGTATTCGGTCTTCCTGAATTTACAAGAGTGAACACATCTGGATTCAAGCCATTTACGAACTGATCGTCTTGAGCTTTATCACTCCCAGCAATATGTGGAGAAAACTTCAGTAGGCTGGTGAACTTTGCAACATATTCTTCAATATTCATCTGTCCCTGTTGCAAACTTGCAAATTCCGCTCCCTTGTCCTTTCGATAAGAAACAAGAAAGAACCGTTGATAGAAAGCAGTTTTAAATATAGACCATGTGATCATTGTACCTTGGTTTTCAAATGATTTCGTCGTCGCTACCCACAAATTCTTCGCAAGGCCATGTAATTGATGGATCACCAGTCTCACACGACGATCATCTGTGTAATCTAGGGATTCAAATAACTGCTCAATGTCCTCTAACCAATTCTCGCAATCCACAGAGTTCTCAGTTCCTTGCAACTTCGGTGGTTTGAAGGATTGAAATCGTTTCAGCAGTTTTTCCATCGGATTTGCATCACCACTCATCGTATCGACAGAAGTACTATCCTGTCCTAGTTCAGGTGTTGTTACTGGTATATGTGCAGCATTCGTCTGTTCTGGCTGATTCACTGCCAAATTATGTCTAGTAGTCAGTGCTGTACGGGGAGGAATATCTGATAATCAAAGAGATTAGTGCACAATTCATCATCATATACACAATTCTGTCTCAGTCTTTCTCTGATTAGCATACATGAACATGCGAATTCTAAAATGATCGAGTCTGATTCATTCTCAGTCAAGACATGTTTCCCATCATATCTGATATCAGATAGCATGCAATTCTTAAAGCTGTAAATCAATTAAGATAATAAACATTCTTCAAGAATAAATAAATCAGAATAGAAGACTCGATCTACCCCGCTCATCTAGTCTTAGTCCGAGAAACTTAAGCTCTGATACCACATGTTGAGGGGACCTTGGGTTGCTAATCTCATCTTGGGGCAATTAATGACTAATCAACAATTAATCAACAATAAAGGAATACTAAAACCAAGAGCTATAAAAAAAATTTAAAAACAAATCTTGCACCTCGCTCGATCGGGCAAACTCAGCCGATCGAGCGAGCTAGAAATCCAGGCTCTCGGGTCTACAACATATTTGGCCTCGCTCAATCGGTTGAATTCATCCGATCGAGCGAGCCCAAGATTCCAGTTCTCTGTTTTGCAATTTAAAGGCCGCGCTCGATCGGTGGAATTCACCCGATCGAGCGGGCTTCATTTCCATAAAATCTGTAGACTTCCTTTTGCTGTCAAGCATGAACATTCAGTCCAAATCATCTCAAATCAGTACAAAACATGGTTGAATAATTCCCAAACATGCATATATACATATACCAAGGTTTCAAGCATAACTACATGCATTTCCTACATCAAACGAGACATTTAAAAGTGATAAACAACCAAGTTCTTCACAAGTATCACAAATGTATTTCAAACTACAACAACCAAAGTTTTCTAACATGTTTTTTGTTGTCTAGAACATCTAACATCAGCTACAACCCGAGTCCACATGTACTAAACTCTTTCCCGAGCTGTCAGTGACGTCTTTGACTAGCTCATGCCCCCTCTGTTGTCATGCACACATACAAAATAAAGCAACAGCCGGATAAACTCCGGTGAGAAATCATTCCCAGTATAATAGACATATAAAGCGTTAAATAAATCATATCAACTCTATTCATAATCGACTCCACAATAGAGTAAATAACGCATATATCGATTAAGAATTGATTCATAAAACGTCATTTCCATCAAGATTCGTAAACGATCTTGACATCGATATTCATCTATCATAGTCATTCTGGACTAGAAAATAAGATCGCCTCAGATCTTGGCATAGAATCAATTCAATATAATATAATATCATATCATCATCATATCGACTCAACTCAAAGATCCACTATCTGGGATGGATCAAAAACATCAAAATCAAATCAAAACAATAAACACGTATGTTTTGGCGAGACAACTCAAGAAGCGTCATTCTCGAGTTACAAATCCCTAACTTGCGATGTCGTCTTATACCTTCTGGTTTTCTCGGTTTTGAACGCTTAAAATCTGAAACATAACATCAAAACATTCATATCAAACTTTATTCAACTCTATCATTTCAAAATCGATTCAAAATCATCAATATATCTTCAATCAAAATCACTTCAACCTCGACTTCTTCTTCTTTGGTTCGAATTCAAGTTCTTGAGTCGTTAGCCTTCAAAACTAGTCTGAAATTGAAGAATAAAAATACTACAACGTCAAAAAAATCTCAAAAAACGTCTCAGCTCAATCATCGGCTATCAAAATAGTCTCAAAACACGAATCAACAGCGTAGCGACTGCAAATCGGTAACCGAAGAAATATCGACATCAATAGTAATCTCTTATACTTCAATAGCAGCAAAATAACATCATATATCCTCGTATCAGCTGTAAGAGTGGGTGCCCAGTGAGCCAACTGTGTGGCTATGGGCTTTGATGACTCTTTGTATAAACAATTTTTGTTTAATATTATTTACACTTTTAATGGCAATGACTTTATATTACTTCATATTGTTATATTGTGATATACTATTGTTGTTTTGATAAAGACCTTGAATATACTATAGTGTATGTAAGATGTGGTAGAACATGGAGATGTCTATCATGAAATACATCTTATAGTCACTGTATGTTCTAAAACCGTTCCTAGTCGATTGAGCCGTCCGATAATAAGGATAAGGATCGCTCGAGTTCGAGACTAGCATTTGCGATGCGGAGTACCACGTTTCATTGGTAGGGAACATGGAGATGTTCGAAGCATGCAAATGGATATTCATATGATGAATAATCGAACTACCCTATCCGGACTTTCCAAGTGGTTATCACTTATCGAGTGGATTAAGTCCGCGGTTTTGGTTGTACACCATTAGTCCTTACGACTTGAAACATCATGGAGACTCTATATGCTAGTGCTGTGCTTTGACTCGTTTACCGACTCTATGGGGGTCATCAGGTGTCGAGATTGGGTACAGTCACGACACATATAGGAGTCAATGCATTGTTGTCAAGGATTCACCACATACTTGCGAGTGTGGATATCCTATGCGATCTGAGGAGATATTAGTGTGATAAATCTCTGGCCAGAGTAATTGATGTGATTTAAGAAATGGTTTCTTAGTAGCACATGCGATGTCACTAATTTGATCTTCAAGATGTATTGCATAGTTATCGAATCTTGAGCGACTCTCGATATACCAATGGTTGTTGATTCGATCGGGATATATGGATGAAGGGACCGTACTGTACGCTAACCAAAATCTACTGGTTCTTGTAGGCAATATCAGTGATACCTAGGGAATCATGGGGCGATGTTGCTAGGCGCTTTACCATGATTCGTTGGGCAAGTCGGAAAGTGTTGTTTCGAGTCACAAGGAGTTGTGAGCCCACGGCTAGCTGTATCCCTGAACCATTGAGGGTCACACAATGTAATGGAGTTTTAATCCCCGTTGAGATAGTTAAATTTAAAGAGTTAAATTTAATGAACTAAGGAGTTGGACTTCTTAATTAAGAGTAAGGGAGTAGGGTTTCCTAAAATGACATAGGGATGGACATTTTTGGAAACCACTGAATTCGGATTCAGGAAAATTTATTTTGACTTTAAAACGTGCAGAAATGGTTTCTGTGCACATTGGTGAAATCGTTTCATCAATCGGAGTCACGATGAATTTTATATTAATTTCTGAACGAGCGGGCTTTGCTTGTCAGGCCCCAGCTTATGATTAATGGGCCCTAAGGTGTTAGTGGCCTGCATTATAAATAAGTTATTTCAGTACAGAAATTACACACAACAGGTCATAATTTTTGAGAGCAAAAATCGAAAACCCTAGTTCCTCTCAAAGGTTGTTTCGGCCGAACCCTCCCCATACTCTGCCCGAGATTTTCCGGTCTGTGATTTTGAATCGCAGTAAGGAATAGCGAATCAGATTCGTTTATTCTCTTCGCAGAAAACTTCTGATAGATTTTCTAGTGCAATCTATCAGAGGGATTAAACCTCTGTTCGTGGACCTGATTGAAGGAGTTCATCGGTTCCAGGGAGAGACAACAAGAGCAGATAAAATCTGTTGGTGTCCAGTAATCTCGTTGCGAGATTGAAGGTAAAATTTAATTAATTGTTATTTGAATTTTACACACACAATAATTTAATCGTTGAATGGTTGATACCCACACCATGGAATTGTTCCATGATAAAAATTTTAAACTTCCGCTGCACCGGGTATCAATCGTGATTGATCAGAGAGCCGCGTTTTCCAACAGTGGTATCAGAGCCAGGTTGCTCAGATCAAACGATTAAATTAATCAATTGTACAAAATTTTTGAGTCTCGGTTTTTGAAACAAAATAAATATTTTTTAAATAAAAAAAAAATTTTTTCGGGGCAAAACCCGGGCAGCGATTGGATCGCTGCCCCGGGCGGCGCACGGCGCCGCCCAAAGGGGGCGCACGGCGCCGCCCAAGGCGGCGACCGTCGCCGCCCAGGGCAGCGCTGTGCGCTGCGCAGGGCAGCGCACGGCGCCGCCCTAAGGGGGCAGCCGGGCTGCCCCCGGCCCGCGCCCCGGGTGCGGGCCGGCCCGGGAGTGTCCCGGGCGGCCCGCGGGAAAAAATTATATTTTTATTTAAAAATTAATTTTAATATTTAAAATTTTATTTTTGGTCCGGTCAAAAATTGTTTTTGATTGGTTCACGAGATTTCGGATCGAATTGTTCGAGTCCGTAAATTTTAAAATTGATTTTGGATAAATTTGAATTTTTGGAAAATTTTAATATTTTATCCGTAAATTGAATTTTGAAATCAATTATTTTGGTACAATTGATGATAAGATATGATCTTGTGATATATTAAGTAAAATATGATTTTATTTGTAAAATTGGATTTTATAGATAAAATATGATTTTATTTGATATAGAGATAAAATATGATTTTATATGTGAAATGAGATTTTATATATAAAATATGATTTTATCTTGTTTAAATTTGAATTGCCACAGCATGTTATCCAATAAATTAATTTTGAATTAAATGTTATTGGATAAGGATGATCGATTGCCATGACCAATTTTGTAGGTGTATGTTAGGAATTTACATTTTGTCTTTATTATTGTTGGTTTTATTAATGGGCCTGGTTTATGGCCCGATATGAATGTCATATGTAATAAAAGTGGGCTTGGTTTATAGCCCGTTCCCACCCCTAAAAATGTATCCCCTACTTGTCATTGTTATTTATTGTAAATACATTAGATTTAGTGGGAGATCAAGATTTGAAGATGGTGGGCCCAGCAGACAATGAAGACTGAAGAAATGTAAATTGGAAGCATATGTAATAGGATTGCATTTGCATACTGCATATTACCTAGGATTGGACTAAGACCCGTGATTGGCAACCACGGGTCAATTAGAAATGGAATCGATCATCCTATATAATATGTGATATTATGATTGTATGCATGTTTAGACATAAATTGCGTGAATCCGGCAATGCATGCAATAAATTAAATATGATGAGACAAATATTTTTATAATTAAAAATCCCTCATTTTAAATATGATTTAAAATTTATATCAAGATAAATAAAGGAAATTTAAATTTGTTTAAATGTTCCCACCTTCCATCAACGGTCAATGTATGTGACGCTACCCGCGGATACGGTCCGGCTCATATTATTGGGGGGGCCCGTCCGTCGGAAAGCTGTACATTGGATCGACAAATGTTGTAAGTTGGGTGGAACTCCCATGGGATCGGCTCATATTATTGGGGGATCCACATGGCGACCGTCCATCACAACTTAATATTGATGGGTCATCTTGACATGTCACTTTAAACGGCGTCATATTATTGGGCCCTTATTGGACATGAGGTAAAAACATGGGGGTTGCTTTGGAAGCAATTGGGCTCTACCTTTTGAGAATTATGGTTGGCTGATATTATTCGGGACCATAAGTTTGTCAATTGGACTCCATGTTCTCACTAAGGAAAAAGTTTCCCGTTTTCACTAGAGGGTGGTGAAATCGTTAAAATAGTGGGAGTGAGATTCATAAAATTAAATTCGCCTATTTTATGTCTTAGTAAATTGTTAAACAATCATTGATATATGTCTGTTTTTCTTTTCAGTATTTCATACAATGAATTCGCGAAATCCATTATTCTCGATCCTCGAACAAAACAAATTGACTGGCGCCAACTATACGGAATGGTTCCGGAAGTTGAAGATTGTCTTAACTTCGGAGAAAATGCTCTACGTGTTAGAGAAAGCACCTCCGAAGGAAGCACCAGCTGACATAAGTCCGGAGGAATTGGCCAAACTTGATGCATGGTGTGACCATGACATCAAGACCAAATGCTATATGCAAGCCTCGATGTCTGATGAACTCCAGAGGCGATTTGAGGACACGGTGAATGCTGCTGACATTCACACGCAACTCAAGGAACTTTTTAGGGCTCAGTCGAGGGCTGAAAGGTTCGCTACTGTTAAGGAGTTGATGACGTGCCGCATGCGTGAAGGGACTTCGGTCCGTGATCATGGGGTACGAGTGATTTGGCTCATACAGAAGTTGGCGACCCTAGATTTGGTGTTGGAGCATGAACTCAATGTGGATTTATTGCTTCTGTCTCTTCCTTCTTCATTTGATGGATTTGTGATAAATTTTAATATGAACAAGATAGAGGCCACCCTTGAAGAGATGGTCAATATGCTCGTTACATATGAATCCACACTTAATAAGGATAAGCCAGCTTTCTTGGTGGGCTCCTCATCTTCTGCTAAGAAGGGGCCAAGTATGAAGGGCAAGAAACGTTCTACCCCACCCAAGAAAGTCGAGCCCGAGAAGAAGCAAAAGACAAAGGCTTCAAACAATGGAAAATCCAAGGATGTTTGCCATTACTGCAAGAAGCCGGGTCATTGGAAGCGCAACTGCAAGGAATATCTTGAGCAGTTGGGAACTGCAAAGGGTATGTTCTATATTGAAATAAACATGTCACTTAATACAACTTCTTGGGTATTGGATACCGGATGTGGATCTCACATTTGCAATGATTTGCAGGTGATGACAAGAAGTCGCAGGCTTAGAATGGGTGAGACCCAGCTGAGGCTCGGGAATGGTTCCAGAGTTGAAGCTACGGCCATTGGAGATGTTTGTTTGACTTTGCAGAACGGTTTTAAATTATTGTTAAGAGATGTTTTATTTGTGCCAGATTTAATTAAAAACATTATTTCTATTTCTATGCTTGATAGAGATGGTTATTCTTGCAATTTTGTGAATGGGATTTGCAATATTTACAAGAATGAATGTTTAATTGGAAATGGACAACTTGAAAACGATCTATACAACTTAAAACTAAAAGACGTTCCAGTGAATTATGTTGATAAACCGGCGACAACAAACAAAAGGAAAATCGATAGTCAAAACCCGGCAAACCTTTGGCATGCTAGGCTAGGTCATATTTCCTCAAGGAGGATGAACAAGCTAGTGGGAGAGGGCATGTTTGATATGTCTGATATTAATTCTCTACCTACTTGTGAATCCTGCCTAAAAGGAAAAATGACTAAATCTCCTTTTAAGGGGAAACCTGAGCATAGTCAGAATCTGTTGGATTTGATCCACACAGATGTTTGTGGTCCATTTAGAGTAGGGACTCAACATGGCCACACCTACTTCATTACCTTTACTGATGATTATTCAAGGTATGGGTATTTATATTTAATGAAATATAAGTCTGAAGCATTTGAAAAGTTCAAAGAATTCAAGGCTGAAGTAGAAAACAAGCTAGGTAAAAGTATTAAAGCACTTCGATCGGATCGAGGTGGAGAATACTTGAGTACCGAGTTTTTGGACTATCTGAAAGAGAATGGGATTCTCTCTCAGTGGACTCCTCCTATGACACCACAGCTTAATGGTGTATCGGAGCGTCGTAATCGAACTTTGTTGGACATGGTTCGATCTATGATGAGCTTCACTGAGCTTCCACCTTCGTTTTGGGGCTATGCGCTTGAAACGGCGGTATTGTTGTTGAACAACGTCCACACTAAAGCAGTGGACAAAACACCATACGAGTTATGGAATGGCAAAGCTCCTAAGTATTCGTACTTGAGGATTTGGGGATGTCCTGCTTATGTGAAGCGGACAGTGGGAGATAAGTTGGATAGTCGATCCAGCTTATGTTATTTTGTAGGGTATCCGAAGAATTCAATCGGATATTATTTCTATTATCCTGCTGAAACAAAGGTGTTTGTTTCTAGGAATGCCACCTTCTTGGAGAAGGAATTCTTATTGGATAAGAAAGGCGAGATGATGGAACTCGAAGAAGTTCGAGAAGAACCCGAAATACAAAATAACGATCCTACACCTCAGGAACCATTGCTGGACACGCCTGCACCTAGAAGATCCGAAAGGACTTCTAGACCTCCAGTTCGATATGGTCTTCTTCTTGAAGGGGATCAAGATGAACCCGACATTGGATGTGATCCAAGAAACTTCAAGGAAGCAATTTCTGATGCGGATTCGAATTTATGGCTTGAAGCTATGCAGTCAGAATTGGATTCGATGCATACAAACCAAGTTTGGTCTTTAGTAGATCCTCCCGATGGAATTGTTCCGATAGGGTGTAAATGGATCTACAAAAGAAAGCTTGGGCCTGATGGTAAGGTATTGACCTACAAGGCGCGATTGGTGGCTAAAGGTTATACTCAAAGGCAAGGAGTTGACTATGACGAAACCTTTTCACCAGTTGCAATGTTCAAGTCCATAAGAATCCTAATTGCCATAGCTGCATGGTATGACTATGAGATATGGCAAATGGATGTGAAGACTGCTTTTCTTAATGGAGACATTAAGGAGGAAATCTATATGAAGCAGCCTGAGGGGTACACATCCATGGGAAGCGAGCATAAGGTATGCAAGCTTCAGAGATCAATTTATGGTCTAAAACAAGCATCAAGAAGTTGGACAAGAAATTTGATGAAACAATAAAAGATTTTGGTTTCATCAAGAACCCGGAGGAACCGTGCGTGTACAAGAAAGTAGTTAAGGATGCTGTGACATTCTTAGTACTTTATGTTGATGACATCCTACTCATTGGGAATGATGTAGGGATGTTGCAGTCAACAAAGATATGGTTATCAGGTAGATTCTCGATGAAGGATTTGGGTGAGGCATCCTACATTCTTGGGATACAGATCTATAGAGATAGATCTAAGAGAATGATAGGACTCACTCAATCAACCTACATCGATACCATATTGAAACGGTTTTCAATGGATGGGTCCAAAAGAGGACATCTACCCATGTGTCATGGAGTTTCTCTATCCAAGTCTATGTGTCCCAAGACTGATGAAGAGATAGAGAATATGACACATGTACCATATGCGTCAGCTATAGGTAGTATCATGTATGGGATGATATCTACCAGACCGGATGTAGCATTTGCTCTGAGTGTCACGAGCAGATATCAGTCTAATCCTGGTCAAATGCATTGGAAAGCCGTGAAGGACATTCTTAAGTACTTGCGAAGGACTAAGAATATGTTCATGGTTTATGGAGGACGAGAACTCAAATTGGAAGGCTATACCGACTCTAGCTTCCAAAGTGATATGGATGACTCGAAGTCAACCTCTGGATTTGTGTTCATGCTCAATGGCGGTGCTGTCTCTTGGAAGAGTTCCAAGCAGGACACCACAGCGGATTCCACCACTGAGGCTGAATACATTGCAGCATCAGCTGCTGCTAAAGAGGCCGTTTGGATGAGGAAGTTCGTCCAAGAGTTGGGCGTCATTCCTGAATTTGTTGGTCCAGTCCCGGTGTACTGTGACAACACGGGTGCCGTTGCTCAAGCAAAGGAACCAAGGTCTCATCAAAAATCCAAACACGTACTGAGGAAATACCACATAATCCGGGAGATTGTGGAAAGAGGAGACATCATTGTCCAACGAGTGGCCTCTGCAGACAATATCGCTGATCCGCTTACTAAGCCCTTGCCAGGACCATTGTTTGACAAACATCGCGAAGCAATGGGTCTACGTAGTATGACTAGTTGGCTATAGGGCAAGTGGGAGATTGTAAGAGTGGGTGCCCAGTGAGCCAACTGTGTGGCTATGGGCTTTGATGACTCTTTGTATAAACAATCTTTTGTTTAATATTATTTACACTTTTAATGGCAATGACTTTATATTACTTCATATTGTTATATTGTGATATACTATTGTTGTTTTGATAAAGACCTTGAATATACTATAGTGTATGTAAGATGTGGTAGAACATGGAGATGTCTATCATGAAATACATCTTATAGTCACTGTATGTTCTAAAACCGTTCCTAGTCGATTGAGCCGTCCGATAATAAGGATAAGGATCGCTCGAGTTCGAGACTAGCATTTGCGATGCGGAGTACCACGTTTCATTGGTAGGGAACATGGAGATGTTCGAAGCATGCAAATGGATATTCATATGATGAATAATCGAACTACCCTATCCGGACTTTCCAAGTGGTTATCACTTATCGAGTGGATTAAGTCCGCGGTTTTGGTTGTACACCATTAGTCCTTACGACTTGAAACATCATGGAGACTCTATATGCTAGTGCTGTGCTTTGACTCGTTTACCGACTCTATGGGGGTCATCAGGTGTCGAGATTGGGTACAGTCACGACACATATAGGAGTCAATGCATTGTTGTCAAGGATTCACCACATACTTGCGAGTGTGGATATCCTATGCGATCTGAGGAGATATTAGTGTGATAAATCTCTGGCCAGAGTAATTGATGTGATTTAAGAAATGGTTTCTTAGTAGCACATGCGATGTCACTAATTTGATCTTCAAGATGTATTGCATAGTTATCGAATCTTGAGCGACTCTCGATATACCAATGGTTGTTGATTCGATCGGGATATATGGATGAAGGGACCGTACTGTACGCTAACCAAAATCTACTGGTTCTTGTAGGCACTATCAGTGATACCTAGGGAATCATGGGGCGATGTTGCTAGGCGCTTTACCATGATTCGTTGGGCAAGTCGGAAAGTGTTGTTCCGAGTCACAAGGAGTTGTGAGCCCACGGCTAGCTGTATCCCTGAACCATTGAGGGTCACACAATGTAATGGAGTTTTAATCCCCGTTGAGATAGTTAAATTTAAAGAGTTAAATTTAATGAACTAAGGAGTTGGACTTCTTAATTAAGAGTAAGGGAGTAGGGTTTCCTAAAATGACATAGGGATGGACATTTTTGGAAACCACTGAATTCGGATTCAGGAAAATTTATTTTGACTTTAAAACGTGCAGAAATGGTTTCTGTGCACATTGGTGAAATCGTTTCATCAATCGGAGTCACGATGAATTTTATATTAATTTCTGAACGAGCGGGCTTTGCTTGTCAGGCCCCAGCTTATGATTAATGGGCCCTAAGGTGTTAGTGGCCTGCATTATAAATAAGTTATTTCAGTACAGAAATTACACACAACAGGTCATAATTTTTGAGAGCAAAAATCGAAAACCCTAGTTCCTCTCAAAGGTTGTTTCGGCCGAACCCTCCCCATACTCTGCCCGAGATTTTCCGGTCTGTGATTTTGAATCGCAGTAAGGAATAGCGAATCAGATTCGTTTATTCTCTTCGCAGAAAACTTCTGATAGATTTTCTAGTGCAATCTATCAGAGGGATTAAACCTCTGTTCGTGGACCTGATTGAAGGAGTTCATCGGTTCCAGGGAGAGACAACAAGAGCAGATAAAATCTGTTGGTGTCCAGTAATCTCGTTGCGAGATTGAAGGTAAAATTTAATTAATTGTTATTTGAATTTTACACACACAATAATTTAATCGTTGAATGGTTGATACCCACACCATGGAATTGTTCCATGATAAAAATTTTAAACTTCCGCTGCACCGGGTATCAATCGTGATTGATCAGAGAGCCGCGTTTTCCAACATCAGCAGCTATATACATCAAACTACAAGCTGGAATTCATGATTACGTACAATAAGATAAACTCTTTGATCCAGTTTCGAATATATCGCGCATATAAACCTCAAGAACGCTTACATAACATCAATTTCTGATATCTACCAGATTTAGATCTTCAAAACATGCCAAAATAATTAGAAACTTACACTAGATCGAATCCTTTGTCTCAAGGATTCCAGAACACTTTTCGGAATCTAAATCGGACAATCGAATCAAAAGTTACGGGGTTTTGAAAATCAGAAAATCAATTGAAAAGAAAGTCTCGGCTTGCTCTGTTTTGAAATTCTGAATTGGATATGGAGAATACACGTTGAAGCTGACTCCTCAATTAACAAAATCATATGTATTGTCATATTTTCAATTTAGCCCCTTGACCTTTATAAATTGCAATTCAGTCCTCGACCCTTAATTTAATTCAATTTCAATCCTAAATAATTTAAAAATTTTATAATTTAAATCAAAACTCTATATATTCCCAAATTAATTATACTCGAATTAAAATTAAATTATCTCGGATTAAATTAAATTATCTCGGGCCTTACAAGTTGGAAATTGATAATTGACTATTCAATTCATATGCCGGAGCAAGTTTTATGTTTTCGCTTTCATTATTAATATTTATTTTTATAATATAAAATAATTATGTGCGCCCCATTATATATCAACTATCTTGTTAAAGAAGAGCACCACTTAGTAACTGACTTAAAATTAATTTGGTGAAACCAAAAACAAAATATCTAAAATACCCTTAAAAAAAGAACAAAATCTTCATCTCTATTTTAAATTTCACTTATCAATTATAATCTCCATTTTTGTGCTTTCATTTTATTTTCAAATTTAAATCTTTATCTCTATTTTAAACTTTATTTGGACATTATAATATCTATTTTTGTGATTTCATTTTATGAATATTAATTGCACACGCAACTCATAATAATTATTATTGAAATATATATAAAATTTTTAAAATATTTGGGGCCCCACCCAAATGTGAGGCCTCGGGCGCGGGCCCTGCCCGCCCTGGGGGTTGTCTGTTAAGACTTAAAACAATAATATAGCAATTGATCATGTTCCATTGTGATATACTGAAAATAATAAAAACATATGCACCATTTGAAGAATATGGTTTTGTCGATTAAGATACAATAATTTAGCAATTGATCAAGTTCCATCGTGTTCTGCTGAACAAATAACATCAAAATATTGGGACATTCATTTGATCTTATGAAAATTAATTAGGTCTGTTTATTTATTTTGTTAGCAGCTAGCCCTGTTTATCATTTTTTAACAATGTCATATACGCAGATTAAAGCCAATTTTTTTGAAATAATACTTTGAATTAATTGTACTCATTCCTTCACGGCTTCACCATAAGCTCCTATCCTTTCTGCTTTGTTGCATGAGGCAACAAAATCAAGTGAAGTTAAAAGCTTTCATGAACTATAAAATCGAATAAAATAAATTAAAAAGCACGGTACAAAAAGATTTAAAAAATATTAATAGTATTTTAATTTTCTTTATATTTGAAAGAGTGCATGATATAATTTTTAAATAAATAAATAAATAATTTAATTTAAAATTCGCATAAATAAATAATTTAAAAATAGAACACATTAATTAAGTAATACTAGAAAAAGATAAACATGTAAATTCACAAATGAACTCACATATTTATATATAAATAAAATAATAAATAAAATAATAATAGATGAAAAAAGATATCTATGTAAATTTACAAATGAACTCACATATTTATATATAAATAAATAATTAATAATAATATATATGTGTATATAATTAAAACTTCGTATTAGGGTGTGAGAATATAGAAATGAAAAAAATTTAACTAGAGGGCACAAACCTTGATGATAAATGTAATAGAAGAAGCGATCTCATATATATAATATACTTTTTTTTTATATATACCAATAAGGTTTTAATAATTTTTTAGGAGATCCTCTAATGTTAGAGAAATCAAATTTTAGCTTAATAGAAACTGTGATGTCTTTTGCACATTACTTTCAAATTTTAATTTAAAATCATAAAATAAATTTTTTACTACTTTTTAAATAATTTTCAACATAAAAAATGAGTGAAAAAAGGTTATGTTTTGGTTTCATAAGAGATGTCACGCAGTCACACATAACGTTAATACATAAGAAAGAAAAAAAATGGGTCGACTAAGCAAAGACCCAATTTGATTTTAACAAATAACAGAGACTCAAGACTAAAACATCTTCTTTTAACCATACTATTAATTAATTGTACCAATTTATAAAAACTATTTTTTTCAACAGATTGAGAAAATAAATGACTTCCTTAAAAATAGTAAAAACCAGAATAATAAAACCAATAGAAAGTTCTATGCCGAAAAACGAAAACCAAAGAACCAATTTCAGAACAACATTTCACTCGTGTGTTCTTCAGTGTTTCCAACACTATTCGGCAACACAACGTAACAGCGACGAGCACTCCAGAAATTCTTCAACGATCGATCTTCAAAGCTCCAGAGTTTTTGCAGTGAATTCTCTATGTATTTTGCTCTTTACGTTCCACTCTCTTAATTGTCTCTTCTGATCATTCTATGCATCTCTTTAAATAGATCTTCAATATGTTTCCATAAATAAAATTCTACAGAGCATGGAAACAAGGTATAATCAGAAATCAAATATTTCCATGAAGAAATAATAAATATCACCAAATTTAAAACTTGTATAAGAAAGAAAAAACTCTAAAAATAGAAATTGAATGCAAATAAGAAATAATTTAAAAGACATGTACACGACATGATCTTTCAAACTCTCCATTTTTTCCTTTCTGGACAAAACACACAAAAGTGCAAATAACTTGATGTGGTGATAATTTATTATGGTTATTTGTGTTAAATTGATATAATTAGGAGAATTTGCATTGATTTAATTCATTTTATAGTTCCGAATTATTATTTTTGGATGGATTTAGGAGAAGAAGGAGAATGAATAAAAGGTAGATGAATTTGAGAGGAAAAGATAAAAAAGCTATTGCGCAAGAATGAATTACGGAGAAGCAATGATCCAAAAATCATTTTTAATTTTAAACAGCTCCAAATCCGATCTCTACTGTTCATAATGAAATCCAAGATGTTGTGAAGCTGCTGTCCAAATTTCAGCTCAATCCGACGGCTAGATCTCGAGATATGAAATTTTCAAAAACGTTGCGCGCAGGAAAAAAGTGAGCTCGCTCGATCGGTTAAACTTTACCGATCGAGCGGCCAAAAAAGTATGAAGACAGTAGCTGGATAATTTTAGCTCACTCGATCGGTCAATATTTACCGATCGAGCGAGCGGGTCTGTTCGGAAAAAAATTTTAGTTTTGGGAACTCTTTTATTTTAGACTCCAGACTTTTATTAGGTCTTGATTCAGATTTTTACACATCAATCATCAGATTGAGAGGCTTAGAAAGTGGAAGAACTCTCCTGGCGGCTAGGTTTTATCTCTCTTTTCTTAGATTTTATTCTTCTAGGTTTTAGAACTTGGTTGAGGAAAACGAACCCTTGATTTATTTATTCGTGAGATTTTATTTTCCATTGTTTGATTTATTTGAGTATCAAGAGTTGTTCTGATTTATTTCATGCTTGTGTGTTTGATTATTAGATTGATCACCTGATAATTCTTTCGTACAATCTACCACTAAATTAGAATTCAAATCTGTAATTGTTAGAATTATCTAATTTGTGAAGCAACTATGATTAATATTTTCTGCTGTTGAATTTGTTAAATCGTAGGAACAACAATTGATTAGGCTAAATACATCCGCCGGTGCATGTGTTGCCTAGATTCATTAGTTTTACTCATATGAATGCTACCTCAGATTTAAATCTAGATTGCTGGTATTGGATTGATTTATTGGTAAGGGTTAATCTAGAACGATGGTGTCTAATTAACTAAGATTAAGGTGGAATATGAATTAGATTTTCAATGGTAAATATTCAATTAGAATTAATTATTTCTATAGAATCGATGATCAAGTGAATGATTTCAAGGGTGTAGTCGACCGATATCAAGGCTTGTTTTTAATTGATTTCTCTAGTTTAATTTAATCTTGCATGTTAATTGATTTAAATTCCAAATCCCCTTTTAATTATTTTCAGTAATTTTAAAAACATAAATAAATTTCACTTTTCTCGTGGGAACGATCCCTACTCTCGCTACTACATGTTTATTTAGTTAATCTGAGTTGGGTTAATTTGGCCGTGACACGACTAAGGGCTACCAAATTTTGTCGCCGTTGCTGGGGAAGGCGTTAAATTTATTTTTGTTTTTGTTTTTATTATTTTTTTCACCGTTTTTTTCTGTTTTTGCAAGAATTTTTGTGGTGTAATACTTTGAGATGTCAAATCAACAAATATTCACAAGTTTTATCCAGCAACACGGAGAGCCTTTCTACGCAGCATGGGAGAGATTCAAGGATTTAGCGACCATCTTTCGGTTTCATGATTTTTCTAACTGTTCTCCCCTTACATTTTTTTCTTGATGGTTTGGATGCAGTGACAAGAAGATGGGTAATTGAAGGAGCTTTCGCAGCCGGTAGTTCATTATTTTTCCAAGATGATGATAGTTTGATGCATCTATTGGATGATATGACAGAATTTGACTATTACCGATATTGGGATCTTACACACCCGGATTTTACAGACCAACCATTCGAGCTTCAAAAGGAGGAGGTAAGTTTTTCTAAATTGGTCTTACATCCGCTAGAGGATATTATGAGCAAGCTTGTGGCATCAACTGAGGAAGCTATAGAAGATCTAAAAAATTCTAGAACATTGTGGAGCACATAGAGAATATCAAGAGATCAATCGTCCATGAACACCGAGAATAGGAAGTGGAGCAAGATACTCAAGCAGTGACCAACCCAATTTGGTTCAATGATGATGACTCAGAGAACCAGGATTGGGAGTAATCATGCTGAAGATTTAGAGGCGTTTGAGTCTTCTCTTCTTATTGAACCTCAGTCGAAAGATGTTCTGGAAGAAATAGAGTATGATGGAAATATGTTGTCACTCGAGTTTGAGGATGACAGAGTTCAAGAGTCTATCGATTTGAGCTCCTCGATAGTATTATCATACACACATCCCCAGGATCCTTTCTTTCCATCAGTACCAGTTTCAAAAGGTTTTGGCTTCCGAGAGCCCGCAGAGATGTTAACTCCCCATTTTTACCATCTACTTTGGAGTGTTTTTGAGGTGACGAGCTTAAACTATATATATCTAGCCAAGCTTGAGGGCACATGGAACAAAGACCCATTTGTGGTGTCATATGATACTTATTTTGGGCGTCAGCCGCTCTTTGAGGAGTGCTTCTGAGGGTCAAGCTGAAGACTAAAAATCAGGCACTGCTTGGGAGGCAACCCAAGGGGAGTATTTTCTTCCATATCTTTTTTTTTTGTTTCTTTTTTTTTCTTTAGTGTTATTTTTACTTACATTGGGGACAATGTAAGATTTTAAGTATGGGGGAGAGGACTTAGCTAGTCAAGTAGAGGATTTAGACGGCGATTTTTTATGACATACATGCTTTGTGTTAGTGTTTGTTTTATGAGCAGAAGTAGGATGGAGATTGTTAGCTTATGCCGATGAAGTTAACAAAAAACAAAATTTTTGAAAAATTTTACTCTTGGTTGGATATGAGAAACCGTAGGTTGATTGGTTTTGAATAATTTTAAGCACGCATGTTTAACCGGTGAATTTTAGTGATGTATTAGATACTGTGGATGTCTGTTGGACCATTGCACGATAATAGGTGTTTGTGGAACATTATAGTTCTTGAGTCTTGATGATTTCTTTGATATGACATATACACTCTTGGGCGCACCTTTTTGAATTTCTTATAAAGCATTGATGAAAAATTAGCTCCATTCGGGTTGTGAGCAAGATGATTGAAATCCTAATCGTCTTATTTGTGGCTAAGTATGCGGATAAAATGGGGTTAAACTTTTGAAAATTTTTTAAATAAAAATTCCATCCGGGCTTGGAAAGTGATTGAAATTCTAGTCACTTTTTCATAGCTAAGTTTGCGGACCAAATGGGATTGTAGATCCATCCGGGCTATAGACGAGGGGATTGAAATTTGAATCCTATCTTAGTTATAGCTAAGTATGCGGGTAATTATTGGGACTTTAAATTTGTCGGATGCAAAATCCGACGGTGCGTAGTTATATCTCAAGAGATTTGTGTTGTGTTGATGGATTGTTGGGATGAGGGTTCTTGACATTGAACATTACACTGAATTGTTATAGGTCGGCAAACAGTCTTGAAACTATATCTTTTGAAGTTGCATGTAGCTGGGGTAACATGACACACACGCACGTTCATATTCGACTGAAGGTGTATCATGAAAAATCGAGAGTATTCGTGAGCTATTTTTGTATGTGAGCTTCTCTGAGGCTATGGTATGCTTGATTCATCCTTGCTTATATTTTGTTATGTGTTCATTTTATTTTTACATGTTTTGCTCGAGGGCGAGCAAAGTTTAAGTATGGGAGAGTTTGATGTGGTGATAATTTAATATGGTTATTTGTGTTAAATTGATATGATTAGGAGAATTTGCATTGCTTTAATTCATTTTAAAGTTCCTAAATATTATTTTTTGATGGATTTAGGAGAAAAAGGAGAATGAACAAAAGGTATATGAATTTGAGAGGAAAAGATGAAAAAGTTATTGCGCAAGAATGAATTACGGAGCACCAATGATCAAAAATTCATTTTTAATTTTAAAGAGCTCCAAATCCGATCTTTACCGTTCAGAATAATATTCAAGTTGTTTTAAAGCTGCTGTCCAAATTTCAGTTCAATCCGACGGCTAGATATCGAGATATGAAATTTTCAAAAACATTGCGCGCAGGAAAAAAGTGAGCTCGCTCGATCGGTTAAACTTTATCGATCGAGCGGACAAAAAAGTATGAAGACAGTAGCTGGATAATTTTAGATCGCTCGATTGGTCAATCTTTACCGGTCGAGCGAGCGGGTCTGTTCGGGAAGAATTTTTATTTTTGGGAACTCTTTTATTTTAGACTCTAGACTTTTATTAGATCTCGATTCCGATTTTTACACATCAATCATCAGATTGGGAGGCTTAGAACGTGGAAGAACTCTCCTGGCGGCTAGGTTTTATCTCTCTGTTCTTAGATTTTATTCTTATAGGTTTTAGAACTTGGTTGAGGAAGACGAACCTGTAGTGACCCTGCATGGTATCACCTACTAACTGGCAACTAATAGCATGCATTAAACTTAATACAGCAAAATAACTTAACAGAGTAAGACATGCGGAAACAAAACCATAATTTACATATCAGCTTAGTAACATAATCCAGACTTAAATCTGTAGTGATACAACCAAATCGAAATCTTCAACAGTAAACATTATACAGCTATATCGAATCCTGCTGTATAATAAAATCCTCAAGGCTCCTGCTCCCTAGTCCTGCCTTGAACTACCAGCTCCGTCCATCCTGCGACCTGCCCCATGGAATAGGGTGTCCAAGATAACAACTAGGACGTGAGCGCTATGCCCAGTACATAGGCATGAGTAAACATATGTATATAATGCATGCTACATGATGACTGGTAAAAGATCATCTAAAAAGTCATGCTCAGAACCGGCGCCATATGAGTGCTGCCACCGCACGGATCATCCTCTGGGTGCAACCACACTCGTCTAGTACACCAGAGTAGACAGACATAAATGCCCCCGCCGTCGCGGTACTCTCAGTGACAGACTATCGAGTATAGAGATGAGCGGCTCTATAATCAGGTATAACAAGGAATAGGCTCAACGTGTATATGCACATGACATATGAGTATAAAAAACGGTAAATCATACATCATGCCATATAATAATGCCAAATAAATGCAACATATAAATATGTATACTCGCTGGCAATCTCAGTCAATGTGTACGTACCTCTAGGCTAGTTCAAGTATAATAGGATCCTAGGTTCCAAGCCTATATTCAAAAGTTCACCGTATCACTACATAAATTCTATAAGCCTTAACTAAGCTAATAAGTACTCCCAAAAATTAAATCAATTCCCGGACCATACCTTCGTCCGAAGTAAGCCCTTTGAAGACGCTAGTCCCGGATGACTATAACCACAACTTGGTTATTCCAGAACTTCGATTATAACCGATAGGCCCTCAAGTGTAAATCTCACACTATATAACTGAAGAAGGAAACTCGGGAATTCGTAATTGAAATGAACTCAGAACTGCCCTATTTATAGCCAAATTTCTCGGCCAGGATCGGAACTTCCGATTTCGGGATCGGAGCTTCCGATCCAGCTCATTGTGTGCATGTCTGCCACGCCAGGATCGGAACTTCCGATCTACGATCGGAGCTTCCGATCTGCTCTATGATCGACACTTGTCAAAACTCGCGACTGAGTCATCGATCATTGCTGGCAGCTGGGGATCGGAACTTCCGTTCCAGGATCGGAGCTTCCGTTCCGATCGGAGCTTACTATCTAGGATCGGAGCTTACTATCTGGGATCGGAGCTTACTATCCGGCCCAAAATTAAAAAGCCCAAATTTTACTTCTGAAGTCCAATAACACTCCGAAATTGGTTAAAATACCAACCCTTAATCATGTTTAACATATTATTATCTTAAAATGGTTTCTGGGTTACTACATTCTCCCCACCTTTAGATATTTCGTCCGCGAAATAACATCTAAAGACAAATCAAGATAACAATATGAAACATCAAACCATGTCTTATTACAACAACGGTAATTACATCTTACATGGTAATCAAAAATACAAAGCAAACAACTCAGGATATTCTGCTCGCATACGACTCTCAGTTTCCCAAGTCGCTTCTTCAACGCCTCGGCGCTGCCACTGTACCATCACAAGTGGTATAGTCTTGTTCCGAAGAACTTTCTCCTTCTTGTCTAGGATACAGATTGGTCGTTCAACAAAAGACATATCTGGCTCTAGCTGAATATCAGTAGACTGAATCACATGAGATTCATCAGCTATGTACTGTCGAAGCAACGACACATGAAAAACATTGTGTATACTTGAAAGAGATGGCGGTAAAGCCAAACGATAAGCAACATCTCCGATCTTCTCCAGTATCTGGAAAGGCCCAATGTAACGAGGAGACAACTTGCCTTTCTCACCAAATCTCATCACCTTCCTGAAAGGTGATACTCGCAGTAAAACATATTCACCAGGCTCAAACTGAAGTGGCCTGCGGCGAATATTCGCATAACTGGATTGTCTATCTTGAGCAACTTTGATCCTATGCTTGATCAAATCTACCTTGTCTACAATCTGCTTCACCAATTCAGGACACTCGACTTGCCGTTCCCCGACTTCATCCCAGAATAACGGAGTACGACACCGTCGACCATACAATGTCTCGAAAGGTGCCATATCAATACTACGATGATAACTTTTATTGTAGGCAAATTCAATCAAAGGTAACTGATCCTGCCAAGATAAACTAAAGTCCATGACAGAAGAACGTAGCATATCCTCCAGCGTACGAATAGTGCGCTCTGACTGCCCATCAGTCTCCGGATGATACGCAGTGCTCAAACTCAGAGTGGTACCCAACGCCTGCTGAAAACTACCCCAAAAACGTGAAGTAAATCGCGGATCTCTATCACTGACAAACTCACTGGAATCCCATGTAATCGCACAATCTCCTGGATATATAAGCGTGCCATGCGATCATAAGAATACTCCCGGTTATAAGGAATGAAATGTGCTGATTTTGTCAAACGGTCAACGACAACCCAGATAGCATCACACTGACGTGAAGTCATAGGCAAGTGGGTAACAAAATCCATAGTCACGTGCTCCCACTTCCATTCGGGAATCTCAAGATTCTGCAGTAATCCACCTGGTCGTCGATGTTCAGCCTTGACCTGTTGACAAACCAAACATCTCGAAACAAATTGATACACACTTCGCTTCATCCCCTTCCACCAGAATCTAGTTCGCAAGACCTTATACATTTTCATACTTCCAGGATGAATTGATAATCGACTCCTGTGAGCTTGAGATAGAATATCATTCCTGAGCTCCGCAACATTAGGTACAACCACTCTATTGGATAGGCACAATAAACCATCTGCCTGAAAATAGAATCCAGATGTATTAACTCCATTGGCTAGATGTGCCAATCGCTGAGTCTTAACATCAGATATCTGAGCATCTCTGATCCGAGAATACAATGCTGGCTCAGATAGAATAGTATACAAACGAATCCCATTCCTCCCTTTCTTGTGCTTGAGCGTAAAACTCAATGAACAGCACTTTTGAATCATATGAGATATTTCATTAGTCTGAAGTGCAGACAGTCTCACCTGCCGACTCAAGGCATCAGCAGTAAGATTAGCAGAACCTGGATGATATTTGATTTCACAATCATAATCCTTCAGGAGATCCATCCAGCGTCTCTGTCGCATATTCAACTCTGCCTGAGTGAATAAATACTTCAAACTCTTGCGATCCGTAAATATCTCAAATTTCTCTCCATAAAGATAATGTCTCCAAATCTTGAGCGCAAATACAATGGCGGCTAACTCGAGATCATGCACTGGATATTTATTCTCATGCGTCTTCAACTATCGAGAAGCATAGGCAATAACATGTCCATGCTATGTCAACACACATCCCAAACCCTGACCAGAGGCATCAGTATAAACAACATAACCTCCTGATCCAGAAGGTGGAGCTAGCACAGGTGCATTAGTAAGATGTCTATGCAGCTCGTGAAACGACTCCTCACAATCCGAGGACCAAATGAAGGTAACATCTTTCCGAGTAAGCTGAGTCAAAGGCCTGGCCAACTGTGAAAAATTCTCGATGAACCGACGGTAATATCCCGCTAGACCCAAGAAACTACGAATCTCAGCAACCGTTGTCGGACGAGACCAGTTCAGCACTGCCTCTATCTTACTAGGATCAACAGATATCCCTTCTCTAGAAATCACATGACCGAGAAATACTACCCGATCAAGCCAGAATTCACACTTGCTCAATTTCGCATATAGCTGCTTATCCCGTAACGTCTGTAGAACAATCCTCAAATGTTGTGCATGCTCATCCTTGTCATGAGAATAAACAAGAATATCATCTATGAAGACGATGACAAATCTATCCAGATAATCTTGAAATACCTGATTCATCAGATTCATAAAGACTGCCGGTGCATTCGTCAAACCGAATGGCATCACAAGAAACTCATAATGCCCCTATCTGGTCCTGAAAGCAGTCGTAGATATATCTGAGTCTCGTACCCGCATCTGATGGTATCCAGATCTCAGATCTATCTTCGAATAAAAAGAAGTACCCTGTAGTTGATCGAACAGATCATCAATCCGCGGCAAAGGATACTTATTCTTGATGGTGACACGATTCAACTGCCTGTAATCAATACATAATCACATCGATCCATCCTTCTTCTTGACAAACAAAACAGGTTCTCCCCACGGAGAAACACTCGGACGAATATATCCCTTATCAAGCAGATCTTGCAACTGCTGTTTCAATTCCCTCATCTCTGACGGTGCCAGACGATAAGGTGCTCGGGATATAGGCGTAGTTCCTGGTACTAGATCAATACCAAATCCAACCTCTCGAACCGGAGGAAAACCAGGAATCTCACCAGGGAATACGTCAGGAAACTCGCTGACAACCGGTAGCTGATCAATACCCATACTACTCATGGACATATCAACTGTATAGATGAGGTAGCCCTCCCCACCTAACTCCAAGACATGACATGCCTTCAGAGCCGAAACAAGTGGCATCGGAGGTCGCGCACCCTTACCATAAAAGTACCAGCTATCACCCTCAACGGGATGAAACTGTACCAAACGCTGATAACAATCCACAGTAGCGTGATACAAAGTCAGCATATCTATTCCCAAAATACAATCAAAATCCGTCATCGCTAATATCATCAAATTAGCCGATAACACATTACCCTCAAATTCCAGAAGGCAACCCATCATTAGACGCTTAGTTACTACCTCCTGCTCCAACGGAGTAGATACAACTAAATCCATATCTAATGATACGTAAGGTAATTTATGTCTCTTAACGAAGCGACTAGAAATAAAGGAATGCGATGCTCCAGTATCAATTAATACAAGTGCAGGAATACCACATAACAAGAAGTTACCTGCCAACATGCGATCGCTTCCCTCAGTAGCCTGCTCCTGAGACAGAGCAAACATCTGCCCTTGAGTCTGGGGATGAAAACCAGAAGAACTCTGTGGTGCTGGCTGCTGACGTGGAAAATTAGAAGCCTGAGATCCAACCTGGGATCCCGATCCACTAGCAGAACCCATGCGCTGAGGACAATCTCTCCGCAGATGTCCCTGCTGACCGCAAATATAACAAGCCCCAGTAGCTCTCCGACATGAAGCTGCAGGATGCTTCCCACCACAGTGGCTACAAAACTCCTCCTTCTTCTTCTTCTTCCCAAAGCGGAATGTACCTTGTGAACCACGAGAACCAGACGAAGTAGTAGGAGTAGAAGAAGACGTAGGTACAGATGACACAACAGATTGAGCTCGAGGCTCAATAAATCCACTAGGCTGTGCTGGCATCATCAACTGTCCACGCCTGTTGGTGGTCTCCACAAGACGGCAACGGTTCACCAAAGTCTCATAAGACACCGGGTCATCACAGACGACAACCTGTGCGTAGATATCTTGGTTCAGGCCTTGCAGAAAGATATCATACTTCGACGCATCACTCGCATTGATATGAGGACTGAAAGGTAGCAGATCAAGAAATTGTTGCTGATACTGATCAATAGTCATTGATCCTTGCCTCAAAGTAAGCAACTCCATAGATCGTGCTTGGCGAATAGCCGGAGGAAAATATAATTTCTGAAACTCCCGACAGAAATCCCCCCCAAGTCACCCGTCCTCTCTCAGTACGTGCCTGAGCAACCTTGGCATCCCACCAAAAACGTGCTCTATCCTCTAGAACGAATTCTAGAACTTTCAGTTTCTGCTCCTCAGTACACTCGAAAGCTCGGAACGTGCTCTCAAGTTTAGACATCCAGCTTCTAGCTTGTTCAGGATTCTCGCCTCCCACTAAGGGTTTCGGTCCTACCTGCATGAACTTATTAATAGTATAGCGATGTCGACCCTCATGAGGACGATGTTGATCATCCTGATGATGATGGCGACGATGATGATGACCACCTCCCTGGCCAACACTACCGTGACTCTCGTCAGCCATATCCTGAAAAGAATTACACATTAAAATCCCAAATGCGCAAGAATTACTCAAGACTAAACTAAATCCCAAGTACTAATCCCAAAATCTATGCATGCTCTGATACCAAAAATGTAGTGACCCTGCATGGTATCACCTACTAACTGGCAACTAATAGCATGCATTAAACTTAATACAGCAAAATAACTTAACAGAGTAAGACATGCGGAAACAAAACCGTAATTTACATATCAGCTTAGTAACATAATCCAGACTTAAATCTGTAATGATACAACCAAATCGAAATCTTAAACAGTAAACATTATACAGCTATATCGAATCCTGCTGTATAATAAAATCCTCAAGGCTCCTGCTCCCTAGTTCTGCCTTGAACTACCAGCTCCGTCCATCCTGCGACCTGCCCCATGGAATAGGGTGTCCAAGATAACAACTAGGACGTGAGCGCTACGCCCAGTACATAGACATGAGTAAACATATGTATATAATTCATGCTACATGATGACTGGTAAAAGATCATCTAAAAAGTCATGCTCAGAACCGGCGCCATATGAGTGCTGCCACCGCACGGATCATCCTCTGGGTGCAACCACACTCGTCTAGTACACCAGAGTAGACAGACATAAATGCCCCCGCCGTCGCGGTAATTGAAAGAGTGGGTGCCCGGTGAGCCAACTTGTGGTTAAGGGCTTTGATGACTCTTTGTATAAACAATCTTTTGTTTAATATAATTTACACTTTTATTAATGGCAATGACTTTATCTTTCTTCATATTGTTATATCGTGATATACTATTGTTGTTTTGATAAAGACCTTGAATATACTATAGTGTATGTAAGATGTGGTAGAACATGGAGATGTCTATCATGAAACACATCTTATAGTCACTGTGTATTCTAAACTGTTCCTAATCGATTGAGCCGTCCGATAATAAGGATAAGGATCGCTCGAGTTAGAGACTAGCATTTGCGATGCAGAGTACCACGTTTCATTGGTAAGAAACATAGAGATGTTCGAAGTATGCAAATGGATATTCATACGATGAATGATCGAACTACCCTATCCGGACTTTCCAAGTGGTTATCACTTATCGAGTGGATAAAGTCCGCGGTTTTGGTTGTACACCATTAGTCCTTACTACTTGAAACATCATTGAGACTCTATATGCTAGTACTGTGCTTTGACTCGTTTACCGACTCTATTGGGGTCATCAGGTGTCGGGATTGGGTACAGTTACAACACATATAGGAGTCGATGCTTTGTTGTCAAGGATTCACCACATACTTGCGAGTGTGGATATCCTATGCGATCTGAGGAGATATTAGTGTGACGAATCTCTGGCCAGAGAACATGATGTGTTTTAAGAAATGGTTTCTTAGTAACACATGCGATGTCACTATTTGATCTTCAAGATGTATTGCATAGTTATCGAATCTTGAACGACTCTCGATATACCAATGGTTGTTGATTCGATCGGGATATATGGATGAAGGGACCGTACTGTACGCTAACCAAAATCTATTGGTTCTTGCAGGCACTATCAGTGATACCTAGGGAATCATGGGGCGATGTTGCTAGGCGCTATTACCATGATTCGATGGGCAAGCCGGAAATTGTTGTTCCGAGTCACAAGGAGTTGTGAGCCCACGGCTAGCTGTATCCCTGAACCATTGAGGGTCACACAGAGTAATGAATTTTTAATCCCCGTTGAGATAGTTAAATTTAAAGAGTTAAATTTAATGAACAAAGAAGTTGGACTTCTTAATTAAGAGTAGAGGAGTAAGATTTCCTAAAATTACATAGGGATGGGCATTTTTGGAAATCACTGAATTCGGATTCAGAAAAATTTATCTTGACTTTAAAAGGTGCAGAAATGGTTTCTGTGCACATTGGTGAAATCGGTTTATCAATCGGAGTCATGATGAATTTTATATTAATTTCTGAACATGCGGGCTTTGCTTGTCGGGCTTGAACTTATGACTAATAGGCCCTAAGCTGTTAGCGGCCTACATTATAAATAAGTTATTGCAGTACAAAAATTACACACAACAGGTCACAATTTTCGAAAACCTAGTTATTTTCTCTCAAAAGTGGCCGCCCCCCTCCCTCTCTATTCGGAAAAATCCAGTCTGTGAATTTTGAATTACAGTCTGGTTTAACGGATCAAATTCGTTAATTCTCTTCGTAGAAACTTCTGATAGATTTTCTAGTGCAATCTATCAGAGGGATTAAATATCCGTTCGTGGACCTGATTGAAGAACAGTTCGTCCATCAGTTCCAAGGATATACAACAAGAGCAGAGCAATCTGTTGGTGTCCATAATCTCGCTTCGAGATTGGAGGTAAAAATTTATAATTGTTATTTAATTTTTACACACACAATTTAATCGTTAAGTTTTGATACCCATTATGGAATCGTTCCATATAAAAATTTTAAACTTCCGCTGCACCGGGTATCAATTCTGATTGATCTGATCGCCGCGTTCTCCAACAGTGGTATCAGAGCCAGGTTGCTCAGATCAAGCGATTAAATTAATCGATTGTACAAAAATTTTTTAAGCCTCGGTTTTTGAAACAAAATAAAAATTTAAAAATAAAATTTTTTTTTTCGGGCAAAACCCGGGCAGCGATTGGATCGCTGCCCGGGGGGGGGGGGGGCAGCGATGGTCTCTTCCCGGGCGCTGCCCGGCCCGAGCCCTTTGGGGCGCGGGCAGCCCGGGAGTGTCCCGGGCGGCCCGCGAAAAAATTAATTTTTTAATTTTAAATTAAATTTTAATATGTTAAAATTCTATTTTTGGTCCGATCAAAAAAATTTTTTGATTGGTCCACGAGGCATCGGATCGAATTGTTCGAGTCCGAAAATTTTAAAATTGATTTTTGGATAAATTTGAATTTTTTGAAAATTTAAATATTTTATCCGTTAAATTGAATTTTGAAATTAATTATTTTTGGTACAATTGATGATAAGATATGAACTTATGGATATATTGAGTAAAATATGATTTTATGTATAAAATTGGATTTTATAGATAAAATATGATTTTATTTGATAAAAAGATAAAATATGATTTTAATCGATCATCCTATATAATATGTGATATTATTGTTGTATGCATGTTTTAGACAAAATTGTGTGAATCCGGCAAGCATACAAAATTTTAAAAATGATGAGACAAATTTTCAAAATTAAAATCCCTCATTTTAAATATGATTTAAAATTGATATCAAGATAAATAAAGGAAATTTAAATTTGTTTAAATGTTCCTACCTTCCATCAACGATCAATGTATGAGATGCTACCCGCGGATACGGTCCGGCTCATATTATTGGGGGGGCCCGTTCGTCGGAAAGCTGTACATTGGATCGACACATGTTGTAAGTTGGGTGGAACTCCCATGGGATCGGCTCATATTATTGGGGGATCCACATGGCGACCGTCCATCACAACTTAATATTGATGGGTCATCTTGACATGTCACAATAAACGGCGTCATATTATTGGGCCCTTATTGGACATGAGATAAAAACATGGAGGTTGCTTTGGAAGCAATTGGGCTCTACCTTTTGAAAATTATGGTTGGCTGATATTATTCGGGACCATAGTTTGTCAATTGGACTCCATGTTCTCACTAAGGAAAAAAGTTTCCCGTTTTCACTAGAGGGTAGTGAAATCGTTAAAATAGTGGGAGTAAGATTCATAAAATAAATTTCGCCTATTTTATGTCTTAGTAAATTACTTAAACAATCACTGATATTTGTCTGTTTCTTTTCAGTATTTCATAAAGATGAATTCGCGTAATCCACTTTTCTCGATCCTCGAACAAAATAAATTGACTGGCGCAAACTATACGGAATGGTTCCGTAAGTTGAAAATTGTCTTGACTTCGGAGAAGATGCTCTACGTGTTAGAAAAATCTCCTCCGAAGGAAGCACCAGCTGACATAAGTCCGGAAGAGTTAGCCAAACTTGATACATGGTGGGACCATGATATCAAGGCCAAATGCTATATGCAAGCCTCGATGTCTGATGAACTCCAAAGGCGATTTGAGGACACCGTAAATGATGCTGACATTCACGTACAACTCAAGGAACTTTTTGGGGCTCAATCGAGGGCTGAAAGGTTCGCTACTGTAAAGGAGCTAATGACGTGTCGCATGTGTGAAGGGACATCGGTCCGTGATCATGGGGTACGAGTGATTTGGCTCATACAGAAGTTGGTAACCCTTGATTTGGTGTTGGAGCATGAACTCAACATGGACTTACTACTTCTATCTCTTCATTCTTCGTTTGACGGATTTGTGGTGAATTTCAATATGAACAAGATAGAGGCCTCCCTTGAAGAGATGGTCAATATGCTTCTAACATATGAATCCACATTAAAGAAGGATAAACTGGCTTTCTTGGTGGGCTCCTCTTCTTCTGCTAAGAAGGGGCCAAGTACAAAGGGTAAGAAACGTTTTGCCCCACCCAAGAAAATCGAACCCGAGAAGAAGTACAAGACAAAGGCTTCAAACATTGAAAAATCCAAGGATGTTTGTCATTACTGCAAGAAGCCCGGTCATTGGAAACGTAACTGCAAGGAATATCTAGAGCAGTTGCGAACTGCGAAGGGTATGTTCTATATTTAAATAAATGTTTCACTTAATACTACTTTTTGGGTATTGGATACCGGATGTGGATCTCACATTTGCAATGATTTGCAGGTGATGACAAGAAGTCGCAGGCTTAGAATGGGTGAGACCCAGCTGCGGCTCGGAAATGGTTCCAGAGTTGAAGCTAAAGCTGTGGGAGATATTTATTTAATTTTGCAGAACGGTTTTAAGTTACTTTTGAAAGATGTTTTATTTGTTCCGGATCTGATTAAAAACATTATTTCTGTTTCTATGCTTGATAGAGATGGTTATTCTTGCAATTTTGTGAATGGGATTTGCAATATTTACAAGAATGAATGTTTGATTGGAAATGGACAACTTGAAAATGATCTATATAACTTAAAAATAAAAGACGTTCCAATAAATTATGTTGATAAACCGGTAACAACAAACAAAAGGAAAATCGATAGCCAAAACCCGGCAAACCTTTGGCATGCTAAGCTAGGTCATATTTCCTCAAGGAGGATGAACAAGCTAGTGGGAGAGGGCATGTTTGATATGTCTGATATTAACTCTCTACCTACTTGTGAATCCTGCCTGAAAGGAAAAATGACTAAATCTCCTTTTAAGGGAAAACCTGAGCGTAGTCAAAATCTGTTGGATTTGATCCATACAGATGTTTGTGGTCCATTTAGAGTTGGTACTCAATATGGCCACACCTACTTCATTACCTTTACTGATGATTATTCTAGGTATGGGTATTTATATTTAATGAAATATAAGTCTGAAGCATTTGAAAAGTTCAAAGAATTCAAGGCTGAAGTAGAAAACAAGCTAGGTAAAAGTATTAAAGCACTTCGATCGGATCGAGGTGGAGAATACTTAAGTACCGAGTTTTTGGACTATCTAAAAGAGAATGGGATTCTCTCTCAGTGGACTCTTCCTATGACACCACAGCTGAATGGTGTATCGGAGCGTCGTAATCGAACTTTGTTGGACATGGTTCGATCCATGATGAGCTTCACTGAGCTTCCACCTTCGTTTTGGGGCTATGCGCTTGAAACGGTTGTATTGTTGTTGAACAACGTCCACACCAAAGCAGTGGACAAAACACCATACGAGTTATGGAATGGCAAAGCTCCTAAGTATTCGTACTTGAGGATTTGGGGATGTCCTGCTTACGTGAAGCAGACAGTGGGAGATAAGTTGGATAGTCGATCCACCTTATGTTATTTTGTAGGATATCCGAAGAATTCAATCGGATATTATTTCTATTATCCTGCTGAAACAAAGGTGTTTGTTTTAAGAAATGTCACCTTCTTGGAGAAGGAGTTCTTATTGGATAAGAAAGGTAAGATGATGGAACTCGACGAAATTCGAGAAGAACCCGAAATACAAAATAACGATCCTACACCTCAGGAACCATTTATAGACACGCCTGTACCTAGAAGATCCGAGAGGACTTCTAGACCTCCTATTCGATATGGTCTTCTTCTTGAAGGGGATCAAGATGAACCCGATGTTGGATGTGATCCAAGAAACTTCAAGGAAGCAATTTCTGATGCGGATTCAAGTTTATGGCTTGAAGCTATGCAGTCGGAAATAGATTCGATGCATACAAACCAAGTTTGGTCTTTAGTAGATCCTCCCGATGGAATTGTTCCAATAGGGTGTAAATGGATCTACAAGAGAAAGCTTGGGCCTGATGGTAAGGTATTGACCTACAAGGCGCGATTGGTGGCGAAAGGTTATACTCAAAGACAAGGAGTTGACTATGATGAAACCTTTTCACCAGTTGCAATGTTCAAGTCCATAAGAATCCTTATTGCCATAGCTGCTTGGTATGACTATGAGATATGGCAAATGGATGTGAAGACTGCTTTTCTTAATGGAGACATTAAGGAAGAAATCTACATGAAGCAGCCTGAGGGGTACACATCCATGGGAAGCGAGCATAAGGTATGCAAGCTTCAGAGATCAATCTATGGTCTAAAACAAGCATCAAGAAGTTGGAACCAGAAATTTGATGAAACAATAAAGGATTTTGGTTTCATCAAGAACCCGGAGGAACCATGCGTGTACAAGAAAGTAGTTAAGGATGCTGTGACATTCTTAGTACTTTATGTTGATGACATCCTACTCATTGGGAATGACGTAGGGATGTTGCAGTCAACAAAGATATGGTTATCAGGTAGATTCTCGATGAAGGATTTGGGTGAGGCATCCTATATTCTTGGGATACAGATCTATAGAGATAGATCTAAGAGAATGATAGGACTCACTCAATCAACCTACATCGACACCATATTGAAACGGTTTTCAATGGATGGGTCCAAGAGAGGACATCTACCCATGTGTCATGGAGTTTCTCTATCCAAGTCTATGTGTCCCAAGACGGATGAAGAGATAGAGAAAATGACACATGTACCATATGCGTCAGCCATAGGTAGTATCATGTATGGGATGATATCTACCAGACCGGATGTAGCATTTGCTCTGAGTGTCACGAGCAGATATTAAGCTAATCCCGGTCAAATGCATTGGAAAGCCGTGAAGGACATTCTTAAGTACTTACAAAGGACTAAGAATATGTTCATGGTATATGGAGGAAGAGAACTAAAATTGGAAGGCTATACCGACTCTAGCTTCCAAAGTGACGTGGATGACTCGAAGTCAACCTCTAGATTTGTGTTCATGCTCAATGGCGGTGCTGTCTCTTGGAAGAGTTCCAAGCAGGACACCACAGCGGATTCCACCACTGAGGCAGAATACATTGCAGCATCAGCTGCTGCTAAAGAGGCCGTTTGGATGAGGAATTTCGTCCAAGAGTTGGGCGTCATTCCTGAAGTTGTTGGTCCAGTCCCGGTGTACTGTGACAACACGGGTGCCGTTGCTCAGGCAAAGGAACCAAGGTCTCATCAAAGATCCAAACACGTACTGAGGAAATACCACATCATCCGGGAGATTGTGGAAAGAGGAGACATCACTGTCGAAAGAGTGGCCTCTGCAGACAATATCGCTGATCCACTTACTAAGCCCTTGCCAGGACCATTATTTGACAAACATCGCGAAGCAATGGGTCTACGTAGTATGACTAGTTGGCTATAGGGCAAGTGGGAGATTGAAAGATTGGGTGCCCGGTGAGCCAACTTGTGGCTAAGGGCTTTGATGACTCTTTGTATAAACAATCTTTTGTTTAATATAATTTACACTTTTATTAATGGCAATGACTTTATCTTTCTTCATATTGTTATATCGTGATATACTATTGTTGTTTTGATAAAGACCTTGAATATACTATAGTGTATGTAAGATGTGGTAGAACATGGAGATGTCTATCATGAAACACATCTTATAGTCACTGTGTATTCTAAACTGTTCCTAGTCGATTGAGCCGTCCGATAATAAGGATAAGGATTGCTCGAGTTAGAGACTAGCATTTGCGATGCAGAGTACCACGTTTCATTGGTAAGGAACATAGAGATGTTCGAAGCATGCAAATGGATATTCATACGATGAATGATCGAACTACCCTATCCGGACTTTCCAAGTGGTTATCACTTATCGAGTGGATAAAGTCCGCGGTTTTGGTTGTATACCATTAGTCCTTACTACTTGAAACATCATTGAGACTCTATATGCTAGTACTGTGCTTTGACTCGTTTACCGACTCTATTGGGGTCATCAGGTGTCGGGATTGGGTACAGTTACAACACATATATGAGTCGATGCTTTGTTATCAAGGATTCACCACATACTTGCGAGTGTGGATATCCTATGCGATCTGAGGAGATATTAGTGTGACGAATCTCTGGCCAGAGTACATGATGTGTTTTAAGAAATGGTTTCTTAGTAACACATGCGGTGTCACTATTTGATCTTAAAGATGTATTGCATAGTTATCGAATCTCGAACGACTCTCGATATACCAATGGTTGTTGATTCGATCGGGATATATGGATGAAGGGACCGTACTGTACGCTAACCTAAATCTATTGGTTCTTGCAGGCACTATTAGTGATACCTAGGGAATCATGGGGCGATGTTGCTAGGCGCTATTACCATGATTCGATGGGCAAGTCGGAAATTGTTGTTCCGAGTCACAAGGAGTTGTGAGCCCACGGCTAGCTGTATCCCTGAACCATTGAGGGTCACACAGAGTAATGGATTTTTAATCCCCGTTGAGATAGTTAAATTTAAAGAGTTAAATTTAATGAACAAAGAAGTTGGACTTCTTAATTAAGAGTAGAGGAGTAAGATTTCCTAAAATGACATAGGGATGGGCATTTTTGGAAATCACTGAATTCGGATTCAGAAAAATTTATCTTGAATTTAAAAGGTGCAGAAATGGTTTCTGTGCACATTGGTGAAATCGGTTTATCAATCGGAGTCATGATGAATTTTATATTAATTTCTGAACATGCGGGCTTTGCTTTTCGGGCTTGAACTTATGACTAATGGGCCCTAAGCTGTTAGCGGCCTACATTATAAATAAGTTATTGCAGTACAGAAATTACACACAACAGGTCACAATTTTCGAAAACCTAGTTATTTTCTCTCAAAAGTGGCCGCCCCCCTCCCTCTCTATTCGGAAAAATCCAGTCTGTGAATTTTGAATTACAGTCTGGTTTAACGGATCAAATTCGTTAATTCTCTTCGTAGAAACTTCTGATAGATTTTCTAGTGCAATCTATCAGAGGGATTAAATATCCGTTCGTGGACCTGATTGAAGAACAGTTCGTCCATCAGTTCCAGGGATATACAACAAGAGCAGAGCAATCTGTTGGTGTCCATAATCTCGCTTCGAGATTGGAGGTAAAAATTTATAATTGTTATTTAATTTTTACACACACAATTTAATCGTTAAGTTTTGATACCCATTATGGAATTGTTCCATATAAAAATTTTAAACTTCCGCTGCACCGGGTATCAATTCTGATTGATCTGATCGCCGCGTTCTCCAACAGTACTCTCAGTGACAGACTATCGAGTATAGAGATGAGCGGCTCTATAATCAGGTATAACAAGGAATAGGCTCAACGTGTATATGCACATGACATATGAGTATAGAAAACGGTAAATCATACATCATGCCATATAATAATGCCAAATAAATGCAACATATAAACATGTATACTCGCTGGCAATCTCAGTCAATGTGTACGTACCTCTAGGCTAGTTCAAGTATAATAGGATCTTAGGTTCCAAGCCTATATTCAAAAGTTCACCGTATCACTACATAAATTCTATAAGCCTTAACTAAGCTAATAAGTACTCCCAAAACTTAAATCGATTCCCGGACCATACCTTCGTCCGAAGTAAGCCCTTTGAAGACTCTAGTCCCGGATGACTATAACCACAACTTGGTTATTCCAGAACTTCGATTATAACCGATAGGGCCCTCAAGTGTAAATCTCACACTATATAACAGAAGAAGGAAACTCGGGAATTCGTAATTGAAATGAACTCAGAACTGCCCTATTTATAGCCAAATTTCTCGGCCAGGATCGGAACTTCCGATTTCGGGATCGGAGCTTCCGATCCAGCTCATTGCGTGCATGTCTGCCACGCCAGGATCGGAACTTCCAATCTACGATCGGAGCTTTCGATCTGCTCTATGATCGACACTTGTCAAAACTCGCGACTGAGTCATCGATCATTGCTGGCAGCTGGGGATCGGAACTTCCGTTCCAGGATCGGAGCTTCCGTTCCGATCGGAGCTTACTATCTAGGATCGGAGCTTACTATCTGGGATCGGAGCTTACTATCCGGCCCAAAATTAAAAAGCCCAAATTTTACTTCTGAAGTCCAATAACACTCCGAAATTGGTTAAAATACCAACCCTTAATCATGTTTAACATATTATTATCTTAAAATGGTTTCTGGGTTACTACAAAACCCTTGATTTTATTTATTCATGAGATTCTATTTTTCATTGTTTGATTTATTTGAGTATCAAGAGTTGTTCTGATTTATTACATGCTTGTGCGTTTGATTATTAGATTGATCACCTGATAATTATTTCATACAATCTACCGCTAAATTAGAATTCAAATCCGTAAAAGTTTGAATCATCTAATTTGTGAAGCAACTATGATTAATATTTTCTGTTGTTGAATTTGTTAAATCGTAGGAACAACAATTGACTAGGATAAATACATCCACTGATGTATGTATTGTCTAGATTCATCAGTTTTACTCATATGAATGCTACCTTAGATTTAAATCTAGATCGCTGGTATTTGGGTTGATTTATTGGTAAGGGTTAATCTAGAACACTGGTGTCTAATTAACTAAGATTAAGGTGGAATAGGAATTAGATTTTCAATGGTGAATATTCAATGAGAATTAATTATTTCTAGAGAATCGATGATCGAGTGAATGATTTCAAGGGTGTAGTCGACCGATACCAAGGCTTTTTTTTAATTGATTTCTCTAGTTTAATTTAATCTTGCATGTTAATTGATTTAAATTCAAAATCCTCTTTTAATTATTTTCAGTAATTTTAAGAACACAAATAAATTTCACTTTTCTCGTGGGAACGATCCCTACTCTTGCTACTACATGTTTATTTAATTAATCTGAGTTAGGTTAATTTGGGCGCGACACGACTAAGTGCTACCATAAATCCCCCTAAATTATACAACTAAAGCTCCCCCTGAATTTAATCAGTTCAGAACAAAGTGTTGTGTAATGCCCCGATTTTATTATAATTGAGTTTAATCGAAATAATCAGAGTTTTTAGTAGTTAAGAATCGTATTGATATTCACAGGGGGGTCATTTTGCAAACTTGGAGAAATAAAAGACTGAAATGCAAAAATGGGATTTTATATAATATCTCATGCAAGTTGGCTTTCCCATCACCTCACCTCACCCATACCACTCCTCTCCTTCTCCTTTTTTTTCGTACGTACAGAACGAGAAGCCATGGGAGACGATTCTCCAAGCTTCCTTTCCGTCTGATTCGCTCGATCCGACCGTTAGATTTCTTTTCCGAGTTGAGATTCACGATCACCGCAACGAAGGCTTCATTCTGACGTAAGTTTTGCTACGATCCTCGAACTTTGATTTTTGTCGGATTGTCAGAATTTGATAATCTTGGAGTAAGTTGTTATTGAGCTAGCATAGATCGTGTATTCGAAGTTGGTTTGGAAAAAGAACGAAGTTTGGATTTTATATGAATTTTTAGGCTTAAGTTCGAAAATGGGGTTTTATTTTTGGTTGGATTTTGATGGATTGGTTGGTTGGGGAAGTTGATATGAGTTGTTTGGGATGATTTGATGATGTTGATGATTTTTGGTTTGATCGGTCTTAGCCGTTATGCCGTCAAAATTGAGTTTTGGTTTATCGGTTGTTTGTTTGGTTCAATTCCGGGTTTTTTTGAGTTGTTCGATTGACACCGAATCCTTATATTCTTCATTTCAGATTTGGATTCGAGTTTTGGGTTTTGGATCGAACTTGGGAGTTGATCGAATTGAGAATCGAAGACGGTATATTGATTGAGTGTATTTGTTTTCGATTGGTTGTGATTCGATTGGTTATTTATTTGAGTTCGTTGTTATTTTCATATTTGAATCCTCGACGGACTTAAAAGGTAAAAGATGACATTGATTCGAATGGGGTAAAATACTCGATTTCGGCTGATTCTCGAGCCCCGAAAATCACATACTGCATTATATTTGTTTGTGTGAACTTGATTTATGATTTGTTTACACTTGCATTCATATTGAGCCAATTATTTGATTCGTTTTGAATATAGACGATTTAGGGGGCTATATTGAAGTGGCTTTGGATTTCGTGTTTTTCCAATTGCCAGAATACTTCTTATAGTTGCTCTGAAGTCTAGGGGTTGAGTTGAACGACATCCACCTCGAATGGGTGTGTCGGTGAGTTGTTGTGAAGACTTGGCCCCGGGATCCCAACCGAATACCGATTGATATTTCGATTATCTGATTTGATAGTCCCGAGTTTTGAAGTCATGCATTCATTCATTCTCATTTTGATTTGTTATTGATTATTACATTTCAATCTGAGGTGTTTATCTAATATTGCATGTCTGTCTCTCTTACTTAGAAATTCTATTTCTAACCGGTTTATCCGGCTGTTGTCTTTGTTTGTATGTGTACTTGGCAACAGGAGGATCAGGAGCTGGACCGAGTCGTCTTGGTTAGCTCGGGGTGAGATTAATAGAAGTGAGACTCCACATTGTAGGGTCGAGTAGATTGTATTTGTTTTAGTTTTGTTGAGTCGTTGGAACTCTATGATGGAACTCGACCTAGTTTTTTATTTTGGGCAGAACCTAGATTTGGCATGTTCTAAATATTGATTTGTATTGTGTTGAGTTGGAATTATTTAGAATTGCCTTTGTTTAATTTTCGCAGGCTCCTCGACCTCTCTGCCATTTTGCCTGCGCGCGGGAGAGGCATCACCTCACGCGCGCGCGAGGAGCCTTGAAAGGCTCGGGAGATTTTGCCCGCGCGCGCGCGAGCTCTCCTCTCGCACGGGCGCGAGGCTCTCCTTTAAAAAAAAAAAATTATTCGATTTTTACTCGGCTCTTCGTGTTCGATTGTGTTTGATTATTCTAGAATAGGAGTTAGAAACGGGGTCTCACATTAAGTGGTATCAGAGCGATAAGATTCTTGGATTTGAACTAGAGTGAGCGGGGTAGATCGAGTCCGCATGAATTGAATTCTCGCATGTGATTGATTTATTTAACTCATTGATTTAAATACGTGCGAGCATGCTTTTTTGATTCTTGAATTAATTGAATTACATGAGTTGTGATTTGTTATGCCTTAAACGCATACAAATCTCGTGTGATGAGATTAATGTTTTTAATGCATTAACAAGTCTCATAATATTATGTTTTGATGATTACAAAACTCGGTTAATTGTTACTAACCATTTAAAGTGAGATTTTGCAGATTAGATTTATTGACAAATAAATTATTGGAAGTTATTTTGAAGCTATCAATGTATTTATGAAGTCTCAAATTGCTCATATAATGAACACAATGTTATGTGGATGCCATGAAACCTTGTTATGAGGAAATGAAGAAAAGGACAAGAAAAAGCCAAAAGTATGAAGCAACAAATTCCAAAAATTACTGGAAATTTTATATGACTCAAAATCAGATCTCCACCGGTCATAATTTAGCTGAGGATGTGTTGAACCAGCTGTCAAAAATTTAGAGCACTCCAACGGCCATATTGAGAGATATGATTTTTTCACATATGCTGCACAATACCTACTTTTGCAAGGAACAAAACCATGAACAGGCAATTTCAAAAATTTACTGGAAATGTTTGAAAAATCATAATCCGATCTTTACCGGTAATAGTCAAGATCAGGATGTTTTCAAACTTATATAAAAATTTCATGTCAATCCAACGGCTAGATATGGAGTTATGATTTTTCCAGTAAAGCTGCGCAGTACCTATTTCTGCAGAACATGAAGCGAAGGATGAAGAATCAACTTCCGAAATTTACTGGACGTTTTTGGGACATCCAAATAAAATATCCACAGATAAAACTCAAGATTAGGATGTTATAAACCTTATGTCCAAATTTCAGATCAATCCAACAGATGGATTGTGAGATATGAATTTTGCAAAAGTGTTGCACAGAATAAGAAGCAAAAATATGATGAAGCGATTTCCAGAATTTACGGGGCATGTTTGAGACCTTTAAATCCCATCTTCACCGTTCAGAATGAATATTAGGATGTTTGAAAGTGTCTGTAAAACTTTGAGCTCAATCCAACGGTTAGAGTGAGAGATATGAATTTTCCACAAAATCCGCACAGGGCTGTTTTTGAAGGGGACAGCGGCGCCGAACACTTTTTGTCACTCCTTGACTTTCCAACACACGCTCCATGCACTCAAATCAGATTCAAATCTTTACAAACTATAAATAGAGGTCATCCAAGGTCATTTGGAGACATCCCAACTCATCTCTTCTCTCCTTTGCAAGCAATTTCTCACTATCAAAGTGTTTGTGTGATATATTTGAGAGTGTTTGTAAAAATAGTTTGTGAGTTGGTTGTGCTATTGTTGTAAACACTTGAGTGTGAAGCCAAGTGTGTTGTGCTATCGTTGTAAGCACTTGAGTGTGAAGCCAAGTGTTTGTGTTGAGGCTATCCTTGGAGCCCTTAAGGCCAAGAGTATCGAGTTGTATCGGCGCGGTGATCGTGTCAAGTTTTACGGCTATCCTTGGAGCCATCAAGGCCAAGAAGTTGAACTGCTAGTGAATCCTTGGTTAATCGATCTTAACCAAGAAGGGAAGATGTAGACGATTTATCATCGAACTTCCATAAACATATCATATCTCATTTTTCGCTTTATTTCTTTTACGCATTTATTTACCGCATTTATTTTTGATTGCTTTAAGTCTTCCGCTTGCGTATTTGCATAATCGCTTTAAATTGCTAAAGTTGCCAATAGAACCTAAATCCCTCCCCCCCCCCCCCCATTAGGTTCTAACAAGTGGTATCAGAGCCACACTTTTGAAAAACATTTTAAAAAGACTATATGGCAAATCTAGCGAGCGATTATGCTCAAGGGCAATCAATCAATCGTCCTCCTTTTTTCAACGGCATAAACTACGGATATTGAAAAAATCGAATATCCCTATATATTCAATCCGTAGATTATGATCTTTGCAAAGTTACGGTAAAAGGTCCCTACCAACCAATGAAAGAGGTTGAAGGGATTAAAATTCCTAAGGGAATGGATGACTTTACCAAGGAGGACATGCGATTAATTTCTCAAAATGCTAAAGCTATGAATATTTTGCATTGTTCTTTAGATATGAACGAGTACAACCAAATATCAATGTGCTCCTCCGTTAAAGAAATATGGGATAAATTAGAGATATGCCACGAGGGAACCAACCAGGTCAAGGAAACAAAGATTGACCTCCTAGAGCTCAAACATGAGACATTTGAGATGGAAGCCTATGAAGATAGCGATGAGGAGGAAGCCAACATATATCTCATGGCCAAGGATGATGACATCGCCTCCGACGATGATGATGAGGTACCATCTTACGATGAATTACTACAAGCTTATAAGCTTATGTTTGAAATGGCTAAATCACTTAGAAAAGAAAATAGAAACCTCAAAAATGAATTAGAATCTAAGGAGCATGAAAACCTAAGATTAAAGGATGACATAGCTACCTTAGAAAAATCATTTTATAAATTCAGTGTTAGTAGTAACAAGTTGAATAATTTACTAAGCATGCAAAAATGTAGCTTTGATAAGGGTAGAATAGGGTATGGTAAGAAATCAATAGATTTTACTAGCCTTATTGCTAAAGCCAAAATGAGATCACCCCCTACATGCTCTTATTGTTTTAAAATTGGTCATGCTAGATATAAATGTAGATCTTTAAGATTTCAATATGATCAAAAGAGCTATATGAAATGGAGGCCTAAGAGTACTTAACAACTCATCAGTCAGCATTATGAGATCATGATCTAAGGGAGTTCATCATAGACCGGTTTAAACTGTCTTGACTTGCGACTGGTCTTCCTAATGAACGCTACTCTGTCCAAGGAAATAGGTTTTTAAAGAGGTCATAGCCCTACCTACTACTGGGAGCACTCTTAGAAAGTGGCGATGATGTTGCTATGAGAGACTAAACTCTTAGAAGTCTATTTTGTATCTCTCTTTTATAACAATGTGGACCCAAAAGAACTAAAGGGTACCAAAATCAATTCTTGCAGGGAAATAGGAAATCTGTTCTTCCTAGCATATGGTATCTAGACAGTGGATGTTCTAGACATATGACTGGGAACAAAGATCTACTCCAATCCATCAAACCAAAGGAGAAGAGAACTGTCACCTTTGGAGACAACAGCAAAGGAGTAATAGAAGGAATCGGTTCAATAGGTATTTCTAAATCTTGCTTGATTGATGATGTACTCCTAGTGAAAGGGCTTAAGCATAATCTACTAAGCATAATTCAATTGTGCGATAGAGGTTATGAAGTCAAATTCACTCCCCAACACTGCACTATATCACTCACATCTGACAAATCTATAAATTTCAAAGGATATAGAAGTGAAAATGTATACAAGGTTTCTTTAAATAATTTATCTTTATCAAATATCAAAAGTCTTGTATCTTTGAAAGTTGATGACAACATTCTTTGGCATAGACGACTAGGTCATGTTGGTCCTAGTACCATTGAAAAACTTTTTAAACTTAATTTAGTTGTTGGTATGCCAAAACTCAATTTAAAATTAGATTCTGTTTGTGATGCGTGTCAACTTGGCAAACACACAAGGGAATCTTTTAAAAGCAAAAATTTTGTATCTACTTCTATGCCCCTTGAGCTTCTTCACCTAGATCTATGTGGTCCCTCGAGGAATGCTAGCCTAGGAGGGAAGCTTTATGCATTTGTCATTGTGGATGATTTCTCACGTTTCACGTGGACATTGTTTTTAGCCCACAAAAATGATGCCTTTGATTATTTTAAAACTTTTTTCAAAAGTGTTGAGAATGAGAAAAATCTTTCAATAAAACAGATCCGTAGTGACCACGGAACTGAATTTCAAAATAAGAGTTTTACAAATTTTTGCAAATAGAAAGGCACCGGTCACAATTTTTCTTGTCCTAGGACTCCTCAACAAAACGGGGTCGTTGAGAGGAAAAATAGGACACTTGTGAAGATTGCAAGGACCATGATATGTGAGCATTCTCTACCAAAATATTTTTGGGCTGAAGCAATGAACACTGACTGTTACATTATCAATCGTGTATCAATAAGGCCAATTCTCAAGAAAACTCCATATGAATTATGGAGAGGGAGAAAGCCTAACATTTCATACTTTCGAGCTTTCGGTTCCAAATGCTACATACATAATAACGGTAAGGACAACCTTGGAAAATTTGATGCCAAATCCGACAAAGGTATTTTTCTCGGATATTCTACCACAAGTAAGGCTTTTCGAGTATTTAATAAACGTACTTTACTTGTTGAAGAATCTATGCATGTTATATTTGATGAATCTATGTCCATAGTTTCTCGTAATACTAATGATGATGTAGAACTTCTCGAAGAAGAGATGGCTTCATCAAGCTTAAATGATATAGATGTTTCTGTTGAGGAAACACCACTTCCGAAGAATTGGACGCTTCACGAAGATCATCCTATGGATCTTGTCATTGGAAGTCCTTCGAAGGGAGTAACTACTCGATCTTCTCTTAATAATATCTGCAATCATCTTGCTTTTGTTTCGCATGTTGAACCTAAGTATATTGATTATGCTTTATTAGATGATTCATGGATAATTGCTATGCAAGATGAATTAAATGAATTCAAGCGTAATGATGTTTATAATCTTGTTCCTAGGCCGCATGATAGATCTATTATTGGTACTAAATGGGTCTTTAGGAATAAACTTGACGAGCATGGTACTATCACTAGAAATAAAGCTAGGCTTGTAGCTAAAGGATATAGTCAAGAAGAAGGCATTGATTATGATGAGACATATGCTTCTGTTGCCTGACTTGAATCTATTCGCATGTTGCTTGCTTTTGTCTGCTCTAGAAATTTCAAGTTATTTCAAATGGATGTTAAGAGTGCATTCTTGAATGGTGAACTAAAAGAGGAAGTTTATATTGAACAACCTGATGGTTTTGTTGATGCATTATTTCCTGATCATGTGTATAGATTAAACAAAGCTTTGTATGGTTTGAAACAAGCTCCTAGAGCTTGGTATGAAAAACTATCAACTTTCCTTCTCTCAAATGGTTTTTCGAGAGGAAAGATTGACATTATATTGTTTACCAAAAATGTCAAAGATGATTTATTGATTGTGCAAATTTATATTGATGACATAATTTTTGGTTCTACTAACGAAACTCTTTGTCAAGAATTCTCTAAGTTGATGCAGGATCACTTTGAGATGAGCATGATGGGGGAACTTAATTATTTCCTCGGATTGCAAATCAAACAATGCAAGGATGGGTTCTTTGTGAACCAAAGCAAATACATCAAGGAGATTCTAAAGAAGTTTGGGATGAAGAACACAAAATCATCATCTACACCAATGAGCACAGCAATCAGACTCGACAAGGATGAAAATGGTAAATCTGTAGATCAATCTTCCTTTCGTAGTATGATTGGCTCCTTACTTTATGCTACTGCTAGTAGACCGGACATTATGTTTAGTGTTTGCTTGTGTGCACGATTTCAATCATGTCCAAAGGAATCGCATTTGTTCGCCTTAAAACGCATTTTCAAATATCTTTCAAATACTCCAAATCTCGGCTTGTGGTATTCGAAAAATTATTTCTTTGATTTAAAAGCGTACTGTGATGCCGACTTTGGTGGATATAAGGTGGACAGAAAAAGCACTAGTGGAACTTACTTCTTTCTAGGAAATTGTTTAGTTTCTTGGTTTTCAAAGAATCAAAATTGTGTTGCGTTGTCAACGACCGAAGCCGAATATATGGCTTCCGGTAGTTGTTGTGCGCAAATTCTTTGGATGAAGCATCAATTGCTCGACTATGGTGTATCTTTTTCAAAAATCCCTATTTTCTGTGACAACACTAGCGCCATATGTCTTACAAAGAATCTGATTCAACATTCGCGCACCAAACATATTGACATTCGTCATCATTTTATTCATTACCACATCGAACGAAATGAAGTTGAACTTCAATATGTTGACACAACTAATCAAATTGCTGATATTTTTATAAAACCACTAGATGAAAATAATTTTATTCTTTTGCATGGTGAACTTGGCATGATTGAGTTGTAATCTCTTGTAGACATAAGTTTAAATTTAATGTCATATTAAGGGGGAGCTTAATATTAAATTCAAGCAATTTAATGTTGGATAATACAAATTAATTGTATTTATTCAAAGTTATAAAGCTCACATTTTATGTGAAATTTATGTGTTGCTTTTTAGAAATCATATTTCAATTCTCTTGTTTTGCATTTACTTTTTCAGTCTTTTTGATTATCACAAAAATGAGGAAAATTAGTTTGGTTAAATACTTTAACTAAGGGGGAGAGTTAGTTTGGTTAAATGCATGGAGAATAAAATTGGTTATGTGATAAATAAATTTTTAATTCTCTTCTTAGCTAATTGTTTAATTTAGGAGGAGTTTTATTCATGCAATTATATTGTGAAAATTTAAATTGTTTATTTAATATTGTACATTTATTTCTCCTATTTAACCAAGTTTTGTGATCATCAAAAAGGGGGAGATTGTTACGCCTTAAACGCATACAAATCTCGTGTGATGAGATTAATGTTTTTAATGCAATAACAAGTCTCATAATATTATGTTTTAAAGATTACAAAGCTCGGTTAATTGTTACTAACCATTTAAAGTGAGATTTTGCAGATTAGATTTATTGACAAATAAATTATTGGAAGTTATTTTGAAGCTATCAATGTATTTATGAAGTCTCATATTGCTCATATAATGAACACAGTGTTATGTGGATGCCATGAAACCTTGTTATGAGGAAATGAAGAAAAGGACAAGAAAAAGCCAAAAGTATGAAGCAACAACTTCCGAAAATTAATGGAAATTTTATATGACACAAAATCAGATCTCCACTGGTCATAATTTAGCTGAGGATGTGTTGAACCAGCTGTCCAAAATTTAGAGCAATCCAACAGCCATATTGAGAGATATGATTTTTTTCACATATGCTGCACAATACCTACTTTTGCAAGGAACGAAACCATGAAGAGGTAATTTCAAAAATTTACTGGAAACGTTTGAAACGTCATAATCCGATCTCCACCAATCATAGATAAGCTCAGGATGTTTTCAAACTTATATAAAAATTTCATGTCCATCCAACGGCTAGATATAGATATATGATTTTTTTCACAAAAGCTACGCAGTACTTATTTCTGCAGAACATGAAGCGAAGGATGAAGAATCAACTTCCGAAATTTACTGGACGTGTTTGAGACATCCAAAATAATTCTCCACCAATCAAACTCAAGATTAGGATGTTATAAACCTTATGTCCAAATTTCAGATCAATCCAACGGATGGATTGTGAGATATGAATTTTGCAAAAGTGTTGCACAGAATAAGAAGCGAAAATATGATAAAGAGAATTCCGGAATTTACTGGGCCTGTTTGAGACCTTTAAATCCCATCTGTACCGTTCAGAATAAAGATTAGAATGTTTTAAAGCGTCTGTAAAACTTTGAGCTCAATCCGACGGTTAGATTGAGAGATATGATTTTTCCACAAAATCCGCACAGGGCTATTTTTGAAGGGGACAGCGGCGCCGAACACTTTTTGTCACTCCTTGACTTCCCAAAACACGCTCCATGCACTCAAATCAGATTCAAATCTTTGCCAACTATAAATAGAGGCCATCCAAGGTCATTTGGAGACATCCCAACTCATCTCTTCTCTCCTTTGCAAGCAATTTCTCACTATCAAAGTGTTTGTGTGATATATTTGAGAGTGTTTCTAAAAATAGTTTGTGAGTTGGTTGTGCTATTGTTGTAAACACTTGAGTGTGAAGCCAAGTGTGTTGTGCTATCATTGTAAGCACTTGAGGGTGAAGCCAAGTGTTTGTGTTGAGGCTATCCTTGGAGCCCTTAAGGCCAAGAGTATCGAGTTGTATCGGCGCGGTGATCGTGTCAAGTTTTACGGCTATCCTTGGAGCCATCAAGGCCAAGAAGTTGAAGTGCTAGTGAATCCTTGGTTAATCGATCTTAACCAAGAAGGGGAGACGTAGACGATTTATCGTCGAACTTCCATAAACATATTCTATCTCATTTATCGCTTTATTTCTTTTACGCATTTATTTACCGCATTTATTTTTGATTGCTTTAAGTTTTCCGCTTGCGTATTTGCATAATCGCTTTAAATTGCTAAAGTTGCCAATAGAACCTAAATCCCCCCCCCAATTAGGTTCTAACATGATTTAATTTATAAAGCATGAATTATGTGCTATTATCTGTCATTGGATATCATTGAGATTAATGAGTACTCAGAGCAGATTTTGGACACCGAGGTTTTGAGGTTGAGATTGAGTCTGAGTTTGAGATATTGTGTCCTAACCTTTGATATCAGATGGCACCTCGTCGATCTTTGAGAAGGAATCCACCACCTTTGACTCCTCCTTCTACTGAGAATCCACCGCCAGTTATAACTCCTCCGAATGATCAGGATAGTACTGGAGTGGATCAGTTTGATGCAACTGCGACCCCGATGGAGACTCTATTGAAGAGATTTCGATCTTTCCGACCGCCTACCTTGACTGGCACCGAGAACTCCGTTGACTGTGAGAGTTGGCTAGAGGATATTGATCAGCTCTTTGATTCTCTCGACTATACCGATGACCGCTGGACCAGGTTAGTCATTCACAAGCTTCAGGGTGTTGCCAAGAATTGGTGGACCACGACCAAGAGGGCCAATTAGAATCAAGGCACCATTATCACTTGGAGTTTGTTCAAGGCCAAGTTCTACAAGCGGTTATTTCCGGTCTCGTATCGAAAGGAAAAGGGTGCCGAATTTGCGAATCTGAAGCAAGGGAATCTGAGTGTCGAGGAGTACGTGAGTAAGTTTGACTGTCTCTTGAGTTTTGCACCTCACATCGCAGATCATGAGGAAGCCAAGGCCGAATACTTTATCAATGGCTTGAATCCTGAGATCTTTACCTTGGTCAATACCGGGAGACCCAACAACTTTGCAGATGCAATGGATCAGGCAAAGGGAGCCGAAGCTGGACTTTTGATGCAACGAGGAAATCAGGTAGCTCCTCAGCACCAGCAGAGATCTTTTCAGAACCAGCCTGTTCAGTTTCAGCCTCAGCAGTCCCAGTATCAGTACCAACCTTCTCAGTAGTCGAATCAGCCTCAGAGGGTTGAGGGAGGCAGCAGTGGCAGAAACAGGCGAGATCAGTATCGACCGAAGGGGAAAGAGTTCAAGAAGTCTGGGAGCAGTTCATCGAGCTCTGGTGGCTCTAGACAGTTCAGTTCTGTGCAGAATTCAGGGTCTTCAGGAGCATCGTGTAGTAAGTGTGGAGGACGCCACCCAAGTGATCAGTGTCAAGGAGTGTTTGGTAGTTGCAATATCTGCCAGCTGCCGGGTCACTTTGCTAGAGTCTGTCCTCAGCGAGGATCCGATAGAGCTCAGAGCGGCAGTTCTTCTCGACCGCCAGCTCAGCCCATGAGATCAGCTTCTGCAGTCCATTCTTTTCAGCCCCAGCAGCAGTCTCGTCAGGGAGGTAATCAGAATCAGAACCAACCTCCTCGACAGCAGGCAAGGGTGTTTGCCCTGACAGAGGATCAGACCAATGCAGCTCCGAATGATGTGATAGCAGGTAACTGTTCGATCCTTGGTTATCCTGCATTTGTTTTGATTGGTACGGGTGCTTCTCACTGTTTTATTTCTGAAATATTTGTCGTGATGCATGATTTATTTTCTGAGCCATTATCTGATGTTGTTTCGATTACTTCACCTTTGTGTGGAGGAATTATTTCGGTGAGAATGGTCCGAAATTGTGTGTTAGAATCCGAGGGGAATTTGATTGAGATTGACTGCATTGTACTTGGTTTATCTGACTTTGACTGTATTGTCGGGATTGATGCTCTGACCAAGTATAGGGCAACAGTAGATTGCTTTCAGAAAGTGGTTCGTTTCAGACCTGAGATGGCAGAGGATTGGAAGTTTTTCGGTAAGGGTTCTCGATCCAGGATTCCTTTGATTTCTACGTTATCCATGTCTCGTTTGCTTCAGAAAGGAGCAGAGGGATTTCTGATCTATGCCGTAGATGTTCAGAGGTTGAGTCCTGAGTTGACGGAGATACCGGTGGTTAGCGAATTTCTGGATGTCTTTCCAGATGAGATTCCTGGTTTGCCGCCGATTCGAGAGATTGAATTCAACATTGAACTGGCACCAGGTACTCAGCCTATTTCTAAAGCACCTTATCGGATGGCTCCATTAGAATTGAAGGAGTTGAAGGAGCAGTTGGAAGATTTGATTGCCAGGGATACATCCGACCTAGCATATCGCCTTGGGGTGCTCCAGTTCTTTTTGTGAGGAAGAAAGACGGTTCTATGTGACTCTGCATCGACTATCGCCAGTTAAATCAAGCGACGGTCAAGAACAAGTATCCTCTATCTAGGATCGACGATCTTTTTTATCAACTGCAAGGTTCTTCAGTGTATTCGAAGATAGATCTGAGATCAGGGTACCATCAGATGAGAGTTCGTGACGAGGATGTTCCTAAGACAGCTTTCAGAACCAGATATGGGCATTTCTAGTTCGTAGTCATGCCTTTTGGTTTGACCAATGCTCCAGCAGTTTTTATGGACCTGATGAATTGCATCTTTCAGCGGTATTTGGATGAGTTCGTCATTATCTTTATTGACGATATTCTGATCTATTCGAAGAACCGTTCAGATCATGCAGAGCATTTGAAGATTGTATTGCAGACTTTGCGAGCCGAACAGTTGTATGCTAAGCTATCGAAGTGCGAGTTTTGGTTGGACCGAGTTGTGTTTCTAGGCCACATTGTATCAGGAGATGGAATTTCTGTTGACCCCAGTAAGATCGAGGCAGTCATGAATTGGCCGAGACCGACATCAGTGCCAAAAATCCGTAGTTTCATGGGTTTGGCGGGGTATTATCGCCGATTTATCGAGGGTTTCTCTTCAATTGCAAAACCGATTACCCAGTTGACCCAGAAGAATGCACCGTTTGTTTGGTCCGTGGAGTGCGAGGCCAGTTTTGTTGAGTTGAAGAAGAGATTGACCAGCTCTCCGATCTTGTCTATTCCATCAGGTACGGGAGGTTATTCCGTTTACTGTGATGCTTCTCACCGTGGTCTTGGATGCATTCTTATGCAGAGAAAGCATGTCATAGCTTATGCTTCGAGGCAACTGAAGCCGCACGAGACTCGTTATCCGATCCATGACCTTGAGCTTGCGGCGATTGTGTTTGCTTTGAAGACCTGGCACCATTATCTTTATGGCGAGTCGTTTGAGATATTTTCTGACCACAAGAGCCTGAAGTACTTGTTTTCCTAGTCCGACTTGAACATGAGGCAGAGGAGATGGATGGATTTGCTTAAGGATTTCGACTGTGAGAACAAGTATTATCCTAGAAAGTCGAATACAGCTGCAGATGCTCTTAGTCGGAAGCTCTGTGCATTATCCCTTTCTACGATTGGTGTTTCTCAAATGATAGAAGACTGTTGTACTTCTGGTTTGGAGTTTGAGACCGATAGTAGATCCATCAGAGTTTTTACAATTCAGGCCGAGCCAGAGTTGTTTCAGTCGATCAGAGAGGCTCAGAGATCTGATCCGAGCATTCAGAGTTCGATAGAGAAGGTCAGATCAGGTCATCAGTCAGAGTTTTAGGTCAGGGATGATGTGTTATTCGTGAATAACCGTATTGTTGTGCCCGATGTTTCTGAGTAGAGATAGCGTATTCTTCGAGAGGCGCATTGCAGTCGGTTCAGTGTTCATCCAGGAGGCCGAAAGATGTATAACGACTTGAAGACTCAGTTCTGGTGGAAACAGTTGAAAGAAGATGTCTCGAGGTTTGTGTCCCGTTGTCTAAATTGTCAGCAAGTGAAAGCTGAGAGGAAGAAGCCCGGTGGATTATTGCACAGTTTGCCAGTTTTTGAATGGAAGTGAGATCATATCTCTATGGATTTTGTCACGAAGCTACCGCGTTCGGTCAGAGGTTGTGATGCGATTTGGGTAGTGATTGACCGATTGACAAAATCTGCTTGTTTCATTCCGTACCGTATGACATACCGTCACGATCAGATGGCCGAATTGTATGTCAGAGAGGTTGTGAGATTGCACGGCGTGCCGAAGCCGATAGTATCAGACAGAGATCCGAGGTTTACTTCTCACTTTTGGCACAGTCTACAGGGGGCTTTGGGTACTCGTTTGCACTTGAGCACAGCGTATCACCCTCAGACCGACGGTCAGTCCGAGCGTACGATCCAGACTTTAGAGGATATGCTTCGCACAGTAGTGCTTGATTTCGGCTCAGGTTGGCAGGAGTCTTTACCTCTCGTGGAGTTTTCGTAAAATAACAGCTTCCATGCGAGTATTGGAATGGCACCTTTCGAAGATTTGTACGGGAAGAAGTGCAGATCTCCGTTGTTTTGGGACGAGATTTCGGAATCACCTGAGTTGGGTCCAGATATGATTCGCGATATGGCAGAGCAGGTGAAGTTAATTCGAATCAGAATGAAGACAACCCAAGATCGACAGGCCAAGTATGCGAACATCAGACGCAGACCACTGTGTTTTGAGCAGGGAGACCGTGTGTTTCTGAAGATTTCTCCGTTCAGAGGCACTGTCAGATTTGGAAAGAGAGGAAAGTTGTCACCGAGGTTTATTGGTCGGTATGAAATTCTGGAGAAGATAGGCGATCTTGCCTATAGGATTGCTCTTCCACCATATCTTTCTGGTATCCACGATGTGTTTCACGTCTTGATGTTGCGGAAATATCAACCGGATCCATCGCATGTTCTTCAGCCAGATGAGGCCGAACTTGATAAGACTCTGAGTTACTTCGAGCGACCGATTCAGATTCTTGACAGAAAAGAGAAACAACTCAGAAACAAGTCGATTCCGTTGGTGAAGATTCAGTGGAGTCTTCACGGAGTTGAAGAAGCGACTTGGGAGACCGAATCTGATATGAGGCAGCGATTTCCAGAGTTTTTCGATTGAGGTGAGTTCGTCTTCAGTTTGTTTCTTTCTGTGAAGTCTGTGAAGTCAGATTTCGAGGACGAAATCGAATCTTAGAGGGGGAGAATTGTAATGCCCCGATTTTATTATAATTGAGTTTAATCGAGATAATCAGAGTTTTCAGTAGTTAAGAATCGTATTGATATTCGCAGGGGGGTCATTTTCCAAACTTGGAGAAATAAAGGACTGAAATGCAAAAATGGGATTTTATATAATATCCCATGCAAGTTGGCTTTCCCATCACCTTACCCATACCACTCCTCTCCTTCTCCTTTTTTTTCGTACGTACTGAACGAGAAGCCATGGGAGAAGATTCTCCAAGCTTCCTTTCCGTCTGATTCGCTCGATCCGACCATTAGATTTCTTTTCCGAGTTGAGATTCACGATCACCGCAACGAAGGCTTCGTTCTAACGTAAGTTTTGCTACGATCCTCGAACTTTGATTTTTGTCGGGTTGTCAGAATTTGATAATCTTGGAGTATGTTGTTATTGAGCTAGCATAGATCGTGTGTTCGAAGTCGGTTTGGAAAAAGAACGAAGTTTGGATTTTATATGAATTTTTAGGCTTAAGTTCGAAAATGGGGTTTTGTTTTTGGTTGGATTTTGATGGATTGGTTGGTTGGGGAAGTTGATATGAGTTGTTTGGGATGATTTGATGATGTTGATGATTTTTGGTTTGATCGGTCTTAGCCGTTAAGCCGTCGAAATCGAGTTTTGATTTATCGGTTGTATGTTTGGTTCAATTCTGGGTTTGTTTGAGTTGTTCGATTGACACCGAATCCATATATTCTTCATTTCCGATTTGGATTGGAGTTTCGGGTTTTGGATCGAACTTGGGAGTTGATCGAATTGAGAATCGAAGACGGAATATTGATTGAGTGTATTTGTTTTCGATTGGTTGTGATTCGATTGGTTATTTATTTGAGTTCGTTGTTATTTTCAAATTTGAATCCTCGACGGACTTAAAAGGTAAAAGATTACATTGATTTGAATAGGGTAGAATACTCGAGTTCAGCTGATTCTCGAGCCCCGAAAATCACATACTGCATGATATTTGTTCGTGTGAACTTGATTTATGATTTGTTTACACTTGCATTCATATTGAGCCAATTATTTGATTCGTTTTGAATATAGACGATTTAGGGGGCTATATTGAAGTGGCTTTGGATTTCGAGTTTTTCCAATTGCTAGAATACTTCTTATAGTTTCTCTAAAGTCTAGGGGTTGAGTTGAACGACATCCACCCCAAATGGGTGTGTCGGTGAGTTGTTGTGAAGACTTGTCCCCGGGATCCCAACCGAATACCTATTGATATTTCGATTATCTGATTTGATAGTCCCGAGTTTTGAAGTCATGCATTCATTCATTCTCATTTTGATTTGTTATTGATTATTATATTTCAATCTGAGGTGTTTATCTGATATTGCATGTCTGTCTCTCTTACTTAGAAATTCTATTTCTAACCGGTTTATCCGGCTGTTGTCTTTGTTTGTATGTGTACTTGGCAACAGGAGGATCAGGAGCTGGACCGAGTCGTCTTGGTTAGCTCGGGGTGAGATTGATAGAAGTGAGACTCCGCATTGTAGGGTCGAGTCGATTGTATTTGTTTTAGTTTTGTTGAGTCGTTGGAACTCTATGATGGAACTCGACCTAGTTTTGTATTTTGGGCAGAACCTAGATTTGTCATGTTCTAAATATTGATTTGTATTGTGTTGAGTTGGAATTATTTAGAATTTCCTTTGTTGAATTTTCGCAGGCTCCTCGACCTCTCTGCCCATTTTGCCTGCACGCGGGCGAGGCAGCACCTCGCGCGCGCGAGGATCTTGGAGAGGCTCGGGAGATTTTGCCCGCGCGCGTGCGAGCTCTCCTCTCACACGGGCGCGAGCATTTCCGCGAGCCTCTGCTCGCGTAGCCTGCGCACGCGCGAGGTGATGACCTCGCGCGGGTGCGAGGCTCTCCTTGTAAAAATCGAATAAAAAAAAATATTTTTATTCGATTTTTACGTGGCTCTTCGTGTTCGATTGTGTTTGATTATTCTAGAATAGGAGTTAGAAACGGGGTCTCACATGTTGTGTGGTCGTGTTGGCGACACAGACTCTCAACACTCACTAGATCAGAGTAGCAATTAGTTTAATAACATATCAGATTATAGTAAGGGGAACACAATAATATCAATTCAGAAATATATTACGAACTTAGAGCAAACACATTAAAGCAAATCAGAGAAAAATAAAAGATAAAAGATAGAAAATTCTAAAAACAATTATGACCAGAGCATGACTCTAATCATCTTCCTCTTCAGCTTGTTCATCACTTGAACCCACTCCCCCTTTTTTTTTATAGAAGACCCTGGTAATCCAATTTTATTCCTATACTCGGCCATTAAAGCTTCATAGTACTCGAGATCAGCTTTGGCTTGAGCAATTTTCATCTCAGCATGAGCCATTTGGGCTCTAATTGCAGTAGAGTTCAGCATGAGCAGAGCAGTGTTATGAATGGTCATTGGAGGAATAGACTCAGTGTTGGAAACACTGGGTACAACTTCAGTCCATGGTAGATCAATCTTTCGATTTCCCTTCAGCAAAACAAGAGCGATCTTGATAATCTCTTCTCCTCCAATCAACTCTTCATCATCCTCTTTCTTGAATCCCTGAGATTCCAGCATCCTATAGATCAACGAGAGAAAAGTAAACTTGGTTGCTTTCCAACCACCTTCTTTAAAAGAAATAATTATGTTGAACACCAGCTTTCCAAAATCTAGAGGAGCTTGAGTTCCAATGGCAAAAAGCGCAAGGGCTTGTGTTCTAGTAACCACTGTTGTATTGGTAGATGACGTCCAATTCCTTGTTGCGATCTTGTGGAGCGCAAAAAAGAAAGAAGTAAGCTTTGCGGCTGACAATCTGTCCGGATGTAATGGGAATTTGCTAACCATTCCTCCAGTGATCACCTTTGTGATATGCGCAATGTCTTCCGTGACTGCATCATCTTCTACATCAGAAGTACCGAACAACTCATTGATCAAAATAGGAGTAAAATTGTAAACCTTTCCTCGGATGTAGACCTTTCCAAACTTTATAGATTGTTTATCTCCAGTTCTTGTATTGAGATTGCAATAAAACTCTAGCACGGTTCTTATTGAAAATGGACCGGCAGTGGTGACAGTAGAATACAGATTCTATTGTTTCAAAAAGGTCACCAATTTTTGCTTCTCAAAGAACTCTTCATCAATATTTCTTTCTTCCCAGCATTCTTCACCAGAAAGAACTTCCCATTCATCAGTAGACTCCTTTGAATAAAATTGAAGATTGTATGCCTTAGCAAGATCAATCTCAGTATCCGATTCAGCAGTAGTGTTTTCCTTAGTATTGGCAACACTGTCATCAGCAATTTGTTCCTCAGAACTCTCAGAATCATCAGAAGCAGCATCTTCATAATCTTCTTCCTCAAAACTCAAATAAGATGAACTATCACACTTCTGGGGTCGGTTATCCTCATATTCTTGCATCATTTCAGCATCAGGTTCCTCACATCAGATAGAGCTTGTGAGGATACAGCTGGTTTAGCCTTGGACTTCCGAATATTGTCCATGAATGTGGCCAGAGAAATTTCTTCATCAGTATAAATCCTTGGTTCAGTAGAATTAGTAGCCTCTTTGGTTGTATGTTCAGCAGCAACATCAACAGGAGCACTAGATTGCTCTTTTTCAGTAGAATCCATATCAGAAGAATCTTCATCAGTCGAGGAATCTTCATTCTTTGATTTTGTCTTTTCAGCAACAGAAGGTTTTGGCCTTGCCACCATCTCAAAGTCTTGATCCGCATAATCATCTTTAGATGAAAAATATGGATCATCTAAAATAGGTTGAGAAGACTCCCCCTTTCCACGAAATCTCTTATTGGTAGTAAAATCAGGATTGTAACCCGCTTGACGCTTAGACCTTCTTGCTATTGGCGGTGTTGGGAACACACGATTCAACACTGAGAAATCAAGAGGATTCTCAATGTTGATTTCATTCTCGGGTTCTCCTGGTGCAATTTCTGCCAACGGTGTAGGTTGAATGGCAACAGGAACAATTTCGATATTAGGGTTTTCAGAGGGAACATCCGAAGACTTGTCATCCTCTTGGTAACCCATCTTCGATCGTATATCATGAGAATCAAAAGATTTTCGTGCCATCATAAACAATTTAGAGTGAGTGTTTCAGAGAATTTTTTCAGAGAGAGCTTAGAAATATATAAGACGATAAGATCAGTTTCTACAGTGATAGAAATAAATAGGGATAAGGGGTTCAAACGGTAAAAAAAACTATCATATCAGACTTGATATCTCCCCCTAACGATAACAACTTTTCAACGGGTAAAAAATATCTTAAATAAGGAAATTCAATTTGATCAATTAAGGATACCCAAAAACTCACACTTAAGATTAAATCAATATTTTCAAATAAATAACTCCACATCGAGTTTAACACCACTGAAACATAATCAATCTCAAACAATTCAATTTTTAGCAAGTTGGACAATTTTCCAATTTTGTTCATCTTTGGACTTTTAACCCTTAGCACTATATGTTCATAGTAAATGCAAAAAAACATGACCTAATTTATGTCTAAAACAGAATGTAATATGATTAGATCAAAAATATAATGCATGCAAAGTGTGTACAGCACGTGTTAAGCACCAGTATTGGCACAAAATAATTTTTAAATTTTTCACACTTCCAAAGCCATGTTATCTTATTTTTATTTTAGATCAGAAGTGGTAGCCTGCACACTACAAGAAAGATCTTCATTGGACTCTTTTAGGTAGTTTTTTCCAATTTTCTTCCGATTTTATTTTGATTTTCAAGACATTTGTCACTGAAATTTTATCAAACTTGTATTCTAAATTTTGCGAAACCACTTTTCACATGGGACAAGATCATTGTAGTGACCCTTTCCCGGATCACCTATTAACAAAACTTAGGCATGCAATTAACTTAATTAAACAGATATCAGAATAAAACTGCGGAAACCATAAACATTATACAATCCCAAGTAAAGGAATCTGTAATTTATCCAAATAATATACAACCAAATCGAATAGCTGTATCAACCTCAAAACAACAGAAATAAAACCTAGACGAAGCTCCAGCTGGTCAACCACTGACTAGCCTCTCTTGGATCCACCCGCCTCGTCCAATCGCAAACCTGCCCCATGGAATAGGGTGTCCAGAAACACAGAGTACGAGACGTGAGCATAAGACGCTCAGTACGAGAGTATGAGTATACATGCATGCAAAGTGAACTCCCTATAAACTCGAGGTCAAGGATCAGATAACAGATACAGACCGGGCCCTGGTATGTATCACGTTGTGCCATCGCTTCAGGAGGTGGCTCTCATACCATAATACAAGTGGATATGCCAGACCCAAATCGATGGAAGTCCAACCACTAACAAGATAGGGAAAAACCCTACTAACAGACATCTCGAAGGAGATAGCTCAGTATGCAAATGAATGCAGCATAAAATGACATATAAACCATGGAGTCACATAATACATGCATACTCAGTCAGGATATCTCGAACAGTACTTTCGTACCTCAAAACAGTGCAAGCTCTACCAACTCTAGGTCCACGCCTATAGTCTGCTCTACACTGACAAATGATACTACTATCATTAAAGTGCTCTAAAAGCCTTAACTAAGCTATTGCATACTCCTAAATATTTATAGGAAGCAAAAGCTATACCTTCGTCCGTCGTTAGCCCTTTGATATCGATGCCTCCAGAACTTGGGCACAACTCTGCTACGACTATCGAACGCCTCGACGACTCCCGGGTCAAGCCTAGGATGGCTAGAACAACTCGAATACGACTAGAGTAGAGAGGAAATCCGGAATTGGCAATTGAAACTGAATTCTCGGCCTTCTATTTATAGACAATGATCGGAGCTTCCGATCCTCGATCGGAACGTCCGATCCTGCCATCGGAGCTTTCGAAGATCCTGATCTGCCACGTGTCAAAATATCACTTGTTGACTTCGGATAGGGGTGATCGGAGCTTCCGATCCTGATCGGAGCTTCCGATCCTGATCGGAGCTTCCGATCTTGCCACACGTCATGCCTGACGTAATACCATCGGAGCTTCCGATCCTGCTCGAAACTTCCGAACTTACCTTCGGAGCTTCCGAACTCTATCCAAGTAATTATGATTAATTCCTTAATTACTGATTTTGGTTACGGGCTACTACATTCTCCCCCACTTAAGATATTTCGTCCTCGAAATCAGATCTTAAGTACTGAATGAAATACAGAAATCAGAAACATTCTTTATTCAAATCAAACATTTACAGAGTTTGCAACTAAATACAACTTAAGAATGAAATCAAAACAACTCAGGATGGTCTTCACGCATCCTGTCCTCAAGCTCCCAAGTAGCTTCCTCAGTGCCTCGGCGCTGCCACTGAACTAAAACCAAAGGAATAACTTTGTTCCGTAAAACCTTATCCTTATAATCCAGGATACGAATAGGTTTCTCAACATAGGTCAAATCCTTGTTCACCTGAACCTCAGACCGTTGCAGAATATGAGATTCATCCGCCACATACCATCGCAACAGAGATACGTGGAACACGTCGTGAATACTGGATAGATGCGGTGGCAAAGCTAGTCGATAAGCCAAATCTCCAATGCTTTCCAAGATCTCAAACGGACCGATAAACCTGGGAGATAACTTGACCTTAAGGCCGAATCTGAGAATCTTGCGGAAAGGTGACACTCTCAGAAACACTTTCTCTCCTACATCGAACTGCAAAGGCCTACGCTTGATATTAGCATAGCTGGCCTGACGATCCTGTGCAGTTTTAATCCGTTTCTTGATCTGATCAACAATGTCTATCGCCTGCTGGATAAACTCCGGTCCCTCAGCCTGTCTCTCCCCCACTTCTTCCCAGAAGAGTGGAGTACGACAACGTCGCCCGTACAACGCCTCAAAAGGTGTCATCCCAATACTAGTATGATAGCTGTTGTTGTATGCGAACTCGATCAATGGCAAATGATCCTGCCAGGCTGAACCAAAATCCATGACGCACGCTCTAAGCATATCCTCCAAAGTACGGATAGTGCGCTCCGACTGACCATCAGTCTCCGGATGATAGGCAGTACTCAAACTGAGAGTAGTACCCATCGCACGCTGAACACTCCCCCAGAATCTAGAAGTAAACCTGGGGTCCCGATCGCTGACAATGCTCACAGGCACTCCATGAAGTCGAACGATCTCCTGAATGTACAACCGTGCCATACGATCCACATTGTACTCACGGCTATAGGCAATGAAATGCGCACAACCCAGATAGCATCACAGTTCCTCGGGGATAACGGCAAATGGGTTACAAAGACCATTGTGATAAACTCCCATTTCCATTCAGGAATAGGCAGACTGTGAAGCAATCCTCCAGGTCGTCGGTGCTCTGCATTGACCTGTTGACAAACCAAACATCTCGAAACAAACTGATAAACATTGCGTTTCATTCCCTTCCACCAGAAACGAGTAGGTAGATCCTTGTACATCTTGTTGCTCCCAGGATGAATACTCAACTTAGTGCGATGTGCCTGAGACAAAATCTCCTCTCGCAACTCTTCATCCTGCGGAATCACAAGCCTACCAGACAAACACAAAAAGCCATCTGACTGATAATGAAATCCAGACGAGTTACCCTCGTTAGCTAGACGAGCTAAACACTGGGTCTTCGAATCAGACATCTGAGCATCTCGGATCCGCGAATACAAAGCTGGCTCAGATAATATCGCAAACATCAGGATACTCTGCATACCTTTCTTATGCTTGAAGGTATAACCTGAAGTACAACAGTCACTGATCGCATTAGACATCGAACAAGTTTGAAGTGCGGATAGTCGCACCTTGCGACTCAAGGCATCAGCGGTGAGATTAGCAACTCCCGGATGGTACTTTATCTCACAATCATAGTCCTTAAGCAAGTCCATCCAATGTCTCTGCCTCATGTTGAACTCCGCCTGAGTGAACAAATACTTGAGACTCTTATGGTCGGTGAAGATCTCAAATTTCTCGCCATACAGATAATGACGCCAGATCTTCAAAGCGAACACAATGGCTGCCAATTCCAAATCATGGACTGGATAGTTGTCCTCGTGAAGCTTCAGCTGTCTAGAATCGTATGCAATCACATGCCCATTCTGAGTCAGAACACAACCTAACCCCTGAAGAGAAGCATCAGTGTATACCACATACCCTCCAGATCCTGACGGTAATGCCAACACCGGCGCAGAAGTCAACCGCCGTCGAAGCTCACAGAAATTCTCCTCACACTCGGAGGACCACTCGAAATCCACACCCTTGCGGGTAAGCTGCGTCAAAGGTCGAGCTAGTTGAGAGAAGTTCAGAATGAAGCGACGATAATACCCTGCTAGACCCAGAAAACTACGGATCTCAGCAATTGTCGTCGGACGCGACCAATTAAGTACCGCTTCAATCTTGCTTGGATCAACAGAAATCCCTTCCCTGGATATGATATGGTCAAGAAAGACCACTCTATCCATCCAGAACTCACACTTTCTCAGCTTGGCGTACAACTGCTCATCTCGAAGAGTCTGTAGTACCAATCGTAAGTGAAAAATGTGCTCTTCCGTATTACGCAAATACACCAAGATGTCGTCAATGAAGACCACGACAAACTTGTCCAAATACTCCCTGAAGACACGGTTCATCAAATCCATGAATATAGCCGGCGCATTAGCCAGACCAAATGGCATCACTAGGAACTCGTAATGCCCATAGCGAGTACGGAATGCAGTCTTGGCTACGTCCTGATCACGGACTCTCAACTGATGATACCCAGATCTCAAGTCAATCTTGGAGTAAACTGACGTGTACTGCAACTGATCAAACAAGTCATCAATACGAGGCAACGGATACTTGTTCTTCACAGTGACTCGATTCAGCTGCCGATAGTCAATGCACAACCGCATCGACCCATCCTTCTTCTTTACAAAGAGAACAGGAGCTCCCCAAGGAGATACACTAAGACGAATGTACCCCTTGTCCAAAAGATCCTGTAGCTGATTCTTCAATTCACGCATCTCTGATGGAGCCAGAAGATACGGTGCATGAGAAATAGGTGAAGTACCCGGCATCAACTCTATGCCAAACTCGACTTCCCTAGCAGGAGGAAAACCCGGAATCTCATCAGGAAATACATCTGGAAATTCATCCACAACAGGAATGCTCTCTATCCCAATACTCTCAGCGGACAAATCAACTGCATAGATAAGGTATCCTTCCCCGCCAGACTCTAGAGCTCGACAGGCTCTCAAAACTGATACCAAAGGCATCGGGGGTCGTGCTCCCTCACCATAGAAAAACCAGCTCTCACTCCCCTCCGGATGAAAGCGTACTAATCTCTGATAGTAGTCCACTGAAGCTCGATAGGTAGTCAACATATCTATTCCCAGAATGCAATCAAAGTCGTCCATCGCCAAGACCATGAGATTCGCTAACAGAATGTTCCCTTCAAACTCTAAAGGGCAACCCATCACTAGACTCTTAGCCAAAGAAGATTGGCCCGCCGGAGTAGAAACAGACATCACTACATCTAGTGCAATGCATGGTAACTTATGCCTCTTAACAAAACGTGCAGAAATGAAGGAATGAGATGCACCAGTGTCAATAAGTACAAGAGCAGGTATACCAAAAAGCAGAAATGTACCTGCGATGACTTTCTCATTCTCCTCCACTGCCTGATCATGCCTCAAGGCAAACACCTAGCCAGAATCTCGTGGCCTCAAATGAGAACTCGCAGCAGGCTGTCCCTGCGACGTCTGCTGAACGGTGGCCTGAGAACCAGATCCTGAACCAGAAACAGAACCGCCTCCCCCAGACAGTGGACAATCCCTCTGGATATGCCCAGTCTCTCCACAATGGAAACAAGCTCCAGAAGCTCTGTGGCACTTGTCGGATGGATGGTTCTTCCCACAGTGATCACACTTGTCCTTCTTACCGAAACGGACAACACCTCCAGAACCAGAGGAAGAAGTAGATCCAGACTTCTTAAAAGTTTGGGCACGGGGACCCAAAGAACTAGCAGGCCTCGACTGAGGGAAAGACCTATTCCGCTGAATGCTGTCCTCCGCCTCGTGACAATGGCTAACCAAACCCTCGTAGGACATGTCGTCGCCAACCGCCACACGGTCATGGATCTCAGGGTTAAGGCCCTGAAGGAACAGATTATACTTCATCCCAGAGCTGTCAGCAATCTCGGGGCAATAGGATAGCAGATCAAAGAAATTCTGCTGATACTCATCGATAGACATGGCTCCCTGTCGCAGACTCAGTAGCTCGCCTGCCTTCGACTGACTGAGTGCAGGAGGAAAATACAGCTTCTGAAAAGCTGTGCGGAACTCGGCCCAGGTGGCCACTCCTCTCGCCGCAACAAAAGGTGCAGAAGTAAACCTACACCACCTGCGCGCACATCCATCCAGAAGATAACCCAGGGTCTCCATCTTCTGCTCCTCGGTGCATTAGAAAGTCTGAAAAGTCATCTCCATGAGGTCTAACCAGTTCTCTGCATCCTCCGGAGACTCACCTCCAACTAAGGGCTTAGGACCCATAGCTAAGAATCAACGCACAGTAAAACGCTCTTCGTCATGATGACGATGACGCCGTTCTCGACGATGCTCTCGGTCGGCATCACCCCAAAGCCCACCAATACTGCCATGAGAACTCTGGTCATCACGATCTGCCATCTACAAAAATACCTCATGATAAGACTAAATCCCAAGAATACTTTTGCATGCTCTGATACCATAAATGTAGTGACCCTTTCCCGAATCACCTACTAACAGAACTTAGGCATGCAATTAACTTAATTAAACAGATATCAGAATAAAACTGCAGAAACCATAAACATTATACAATCCCAAGTAAAGGAATCTGTAATTTATCCAAATAATATACAACCAAATCGAATAGCTGTATCAACCTCAAAACAACAGAAATAAAACCTAGACGAAGCTCCAGCTGGTCAACCACTGACTATCCCCTCTTGGATCCACCCGCCTCGTCCAATCGCAAACCTGCCCCATGGAATAGGGTGTCCAGAAACACAGAGTACGAGACGTGAGCATAAGACGCTCAGTACGAGAGTATGAGTATACATGCATGCAAAGTGAACTCCCTATAAACTCGAGGTCAAGGATCAGATAACAGAGACAGACCGGGCCCTGGTATGTAGCACGCTGTGCCGTCGATTCAGGAGGTGGCTCTCATACCATAATACAAGTAGATATGCCGGACCCAAATTGATGGAAGTCCAACCACTAACAGGATAGGGAAAAACCCTACTAACAGACATCTCGAAGGAGATAGCTCAGTATGCAAATGAATACAGCATAAATCAATGACATATAAACCATGCAGTCACATAATACATGCATACTCAGTCAGGATATCTCGAACAGTATTTTCGTACCTTAAAACAGTGCAAGCTCTACCAACTCTAGGTCCACGCCTATAGTCTGCTCTACACTGCCAAATGATACTACTATCATTAAAGTGCTCTAAAAGCCTTAACTAAGCTATTGCATACTCCTAAATATTTATAGGAAGCAAAAGCTATACCTTCGTCCGTCGTTAGCCCTTTGATGTTGATGCCTCCAGAACTTGGGCACAACTCTGCTACGACTATCGAACGCCTCGACGACTCCCGGGTCAAGCCTAGGAAGGCTAGAACAACTCGAATACGACTAGAGTAGAGAGGAAATCCGGAATTGGCAATTGAAACTGAATTCTCGGCCTTCTATTTATAGACAACGATCGGAGCTTCCGATCCTCGATCGGAACGTCCAAACCTCGATCGGAACGTCCGATCCTGCCATCGAAGCTTCCGAAGATCCTGATCTGCCACGTGTCAAAATATCACTTGTTGACTTCGGATAGGGGTGATCAAAGCTTCCGATCCTGATCGAAGCTTCCGATCTTGCCACACGTCATGCCTGACGTAATACCATCGGAGCTTCCGATCCTGCATCGGAGCTTCCGATCCTGTTCGGAACTTCCGAACTTACCTTCGGAGCTTCCGAACTCTATCCAAGTAATTATGATTAATTCCTTAATTACTGATTTTGGTTACGGGCTACTACAATCATGAAATACACGAAGTTCCCTCAAATACTTCGTGATTTAGTTAGAACACATTATCATGGCAAGTGTTTTCTAAAAACAAATTTTTGCATAAGAACTACAACATGTTGGTTTATGTTATCAAATAGTGCAAAACATAGAACATTATGAGTATGCAGTATGCCTAAAGTCCTAAAAATGCACATGCATATTTGGTGTTGTCCTTCAGTGTTGGCAACACTTAGGAACAACAACCGTGAGTGATTATAATGAACACATATTGAGATATTTCCTAAGATTGGAGAATCTCTCAAAGTCTAATGTTTTTGTAAAAATATCGGCCAGTTGGTTATTGGTCCCAACAAACTCCATATGGATCATATCCTTCTCAACTAAATATCGAATGAATTGATGTATTATGTCAATGTGTTTAGTTCGAGAGTATTGGACTGAGTTTTTTTATATATCTATAGCACTCGAGTTATCACAGTACATGATTGGAGTTTCACTTTAAAGACCATAGTCTTTTAGCATTTTATTTATCCAAAGCAATTGAGAACAACAACTTCCCGCTGCCACATATTCGGATTCAGCAGTGGAAAGTGACACAATTTTGCTTCCTACTATACCATGAAACCAATTTGTTATCCAAATAAAAACAACCACCCGTGGTGATTTTCCTCTCATCAACATCTCCTGCCCAATCAGCATCACTATAGTCTACCAAATTAGAATTGGTTTCCTTAGTGTACCATAAACCCAAGTCTAACGTGCTTGCCACATACTTCAAAATTCTTTTTACAGCTTCCATGTGTGTGACTTTAGGATCCTATTGATATCGGGCACACAAACACACACTGAACATAATATCAGGTCGACTTGCACTCAAATACAGCAGACTTCCAATTATGCTTCTGTACAGAGTGTTGTCAACAATGTCAGAAACACTGTCTTTGCACAGTTTTTCATTAGTTTCCATTGGTATTTTCATATGTTTAACATGATCAGTACAAAACTTCTTCACACAAAATTCTTAGCATATTTGCTTTGACACACAAAGATTCCATCACTCATTTGTTTCACTTGTAATCCTAAAAAGTAATTCAACTCACCTACCATGCTCATTTCAAAGGTAGTAGACATGCTTTTGACAAATTCATTCACAAGTACTTTTGAGATGAAGCACAGAAAATTATGTCATCAACATAGATTTGAAAAATAAGAATGTTACCTTGTACTTTTTGAACAAAAAGTGTTTTATCTACCTCACCTCTTTTGAATCCAATGTTGAGCAAATAATCTGTGAGCATCCCATACCAAGCACGAGGTGCTTGTTTCAATCCATATAAGGACTTCTTCAACTTATAAACATGATTAAAATGATGTGGATCTTCAAATCCCTTAGGCTGTCTTACATACACTTCTTCATTCAAGATTCTATTCAAAAATGCACTTTTGACATCCATTTGAAAAATTTTCATTTTCATGTGACATGCAATGGCTAACAATAATCTAACAGATTCTATACGGGCTACAGGTGTGAAGGTTTCATCAAAGTCAACCCCCTCTACATGTGTATACCCTTGAGCTACCAACCTAGCTTTGTTCCTTACAATACCAATTCATCAGTTTTGTTCTTAAAAATCCACTTTGTTCCAATGATATTAATATGATCAGATGGAGGAACTAAGATCCACACATCATTCCTAACAAATTATTCAAGTTCATCATGCATAGCATTGAACCAAAATTCATCTTTTAAAGCCTCAACAACATTTTTTGGTTTAATAATCGACACAAAGCAAGAATATCTTACCTGAGAGTATGTGGAAGTCATGCACACTAACCCACTCATCTTTCTGTAATCAACTTTCTCCTTTCTTCGGGTTTGCATCCTCCCTTGTGCATCTCCAATGATTTGTGAAGTAGGATGACTTTTTTGAATTCTTCTTGGTACATCATACCCATCATCTTGTATTGTTTCTTCAGAATCATCCTGATCTTCTGTACTCTGTTCATTATTCTGTTCTGGTGAATTCAAATTCAGTGTTGGACTAAGTGTTGTGCTGGGTACTTTTTCAGGTGAGAAAACACTGGTGACAACACTTGAATCAGTTTGGGAAGAGACAGTATCCAGCAGATCATCAATATTTTCTTCAATTGTTTTCCCCTTTAGATATGAATAATCATCGAATACCACGTTAATAGATTCAATGATAGTCCTAGTTCTCAAATTAAACACACGATATGCTCGATTATTCAATGAATATCCAATAAATAAAAACTTATCACTTTTCGAATCAAACTTGGCCAACTGCATCCTGTCATTCAAAACATAACATATGCATCCAAAAATATGAAAATATTTGAGGTTAGGACTCTTTCCCATGAGAATTTCATAGGATGTCATAGTAGAACCTTTCCTTAAATACACTCTATTGGATATATGACATGCAGTATTTAAAGCCTCATCCCAAAATCTTTTTGCAATATTTTTTGAGCTTAACATAACCCTAGCCATTTCTTGGAGGGTTCTGTTTTTCCTTTCCGCAATACCATTCTGTTGAGGGGTCTTAGGTGTTGAATATTCATGTGATATACCTTCCTTTTCACAGAATTGATCAAACAAAGAGTTTTCAAATTCTTTACCATGGTCGGTTCGAATCCTGATAACCTTCAAGGCATACAGATTAGTGATCTGTTTTATCAATTTTTTGAAAGCTTCGAATGCCTCAGAATTTTCTCTTAGAAAACTTACCCATGAATACCTTGAAAAGTCATCAACACACACAAGTGAATATCTCTTTCCTCCACAGCTTTCAACCTCCATAGGTCCCAATAAGTCCATGTGTATGAGTTCAAGACATCGTGTTGTCCCACAGTGTTGTAACACTGGATGTGACACACGAGTTTGCTTACTTTTTTTATAGTCTCCACATACGTATGGAATTCCAGAAGTCAGATTTGGAATTCCACGCGCAACATCATACTTGCTCAGTTTCTTCAGTGCTTTGAAGTTAGCATGTCCTAACTTTTGATGCCATAGATTCAAATCATCAACCTTGGTGAATTTGCAAGCAATTTCCTCTCCAAGTTATTAACATTTGTCCGATGATCTGGTTTCTGTCAAAACACAAGAATTATTCGATCGATCAACTACTGAATCAGGTCCACGAACAGAATTCTAAAACCCTCTGACATACAACACTAGAAATTCTATCAGAAGTTTCTACGAAGAGAATTCAATAGATCTGATCTGTCAAACCAGACTGCAAATTTCAAAATTTGCAGACTGGATTTTCGAACACAAAGAAGGGGGGCCAAACCTAGGGAGAGTGCTCTCTAGGTTTCGAAAATTATGAGCTCCTTGTGTGTAATTTCTGTACTGCAATAACTTATTTATAACATGGGCTGCTAACAGCTTAGGGCCCATTAGTCATAAGCAAAGCCCGCATGTTCAGAAATTAATATAAAATTCATCGTGACTCAAATTGTTAAACCAATTTTACCAATGTGTACAAAAACCTTTTCTGCATATTTTAAAGTCAAGATAAATTTTTTGAATCCGAATTCAGTGGTTTCCAAAAATGGCATCCTTATGCCATTTTAGAAAATTTCACTTCCTCTACTCATCAATAAGAAGTCCTACTTCTCATTCGCTAAATTTAACTCATTAAATTTAATTATCTCAACAGGGATTAGAAATCTATTATTTGTGTAACCCTCAATGGTTCAGGGATACAGCTAGCCGTAGGCCCACAACTCCTTTGTGACTCGGAACAACAATTTCCGACTTGCCCATCGAATCATGGTAAGAGCACCTAGCAACATCGCCCCATGATTCCCTAGGTATCACTGATAGTGCCTGCAAGAACCAGTGGGTTTTGGTTAGCGTACAGTACGGTCCCTTCATCCATATATCCCGATCGAATCAACAATCATTGGTATATCGAGAGTCGTTCGAGATTCGATAACTATGCAATGCATCTTGGAGATCAAATAGTGACATCGCATGTGCAACTAGGAAACCAAGTAACCTAAAGCACATCATGTACTCTGGCCAAAGATTTGTCACACTAATATCTCCTCAGATCGCATAGGATATCCACACTCGCAAGCGTGTGGTGAATCCTTGACAACAAATCATTGACTCCTATATGTGTCATAACTGTACCCAATCTTGACACCTGATGACCCTCATGGAGTCAGTAAACGAGTCAAAGTACAATACTAGCATATATAGTCTCCATGATGTTTCAAGTAGTAAGGACTAATGGTGTACAACCCAAACCACGGACTTATCCACTCAATTAGTGAAAACCATTTGGAATGTCCGAATAGGGTAGTTCGATCATTCATCCAATGAATATCCATTTGCATGCTTCAAACATCTCTATGTTCCATACCAATGAAACGTGGTACTCGGCATCGCAAATGCTAGTCTCAATCTTGAGCGATCCTTATCTCATTGCGGACGGCTCAATTGACTAGGAACTGGTTTAGAATATACAGTGATTACAAGATGTGTTTCATGATAGTCATCCATATCCACTATCACATCTTGCATGTACTTTAGTATATTCAAGGTCTTTATCTAAACATCGTATAGCACGTCACAACATAATAATATGATAAAGTAAATTCCAACAAAGAGTGTAAATTATATTAAACAAAGATTGTTTACAAATAGAGTCATAAAGGCCCTTAGCCACAAGTTGGCTAGCAGGGAACCCACTCTTTCAATCTCCCAGTTGCCCTAAAGCCAACTAGTCATTCTACGTAGTCCCATTGCTTCTCGATGTTTGTTAAATAATGGTCCTGGCGAGGGCTTAGTAAGTGGATCAGCGATATTGTCTGCAGAGGCCACTCTCTCGACAGTAATGTCTCCTCTTTCCACGATCTCCCGGATGATGTGGTATTTCCTCAGTATGTGTTTGGATCTTTGATGAGACCTTGGTTCCTTTGCCTGAGTAACGGGTCACAGTACACCGAAACTGGACCAACAGCTTCAGGAATGACCCCCAACTCTTGGACGAAATTCCTCATCCAAACGGCCTCTTTAGCAGCAGCTGATGCTGCAATGTACTCTGCCTCAGTGGTGGAATCCGCTGTGGTGTCCTGCTTGGAACACTTCCAAGAGACAGCACCGCCATTGAGCATGAATACAAATCCAGAGGTTGATTTCAAGTCATCCACGTCGCTTTGGAAGCTAGAGTCGGTATAGCCTTCCAATTTCAATTCTCTTCCCCCATAAACCATGAATATATTCTTAATCCTTCTCAAGTACTTAAGAATATCCTTCACAGCTTTCCAATACATTTGACCGGGGTTGGCCTGATATCTGCTCATGAAACTCAGAGCAAAGGCTACATCCGGTCTGGTAGATATCGTCCCATACATGATACTACCTATAGTTGACGCAAATGGTACGTGTGTCATTTTCTTTATCTCTTTGTCAGTCTTGGGAGACATTGACTTGGATAGAGAAACTCCATGACACATAGGTAGATGTCCTCTCTTGGACTCATCCATAGAGAACCTCTTCAATATGGCGTCGATGTAGGTTGCTTGAGTGAGTCCTATCATTCTCTTAGACCTATCTATATAGATCTGTATTCCTAGAATATAGGATGCCTCACCCAAGTCTTTCATCAAAAATCTACCTGACAACCATATCTTTGTTGACTGCAACATCCCTACATCATTCCCAATGAGTAGGATGTCGTCAACATAAAGCACTAAGAATGTCACAGCATCCTTAACTACTTTCTTGTGTACGCACGGTTCCTCCGGGTTCTTGATGAAACCAAAGTCTTTTATTGTCTCATCAAATTTCTGGTTCCAACTTCTTGACGCCTGTTTGAGACCATAAATTGATCTCTGAAGCTTGCATACCTTATGCTCGCTTCCCATGGATGTGAATCCCTCGGGCTGCATGATATAGATCTCTTTCTTAATGTTTTCATTAAGGAACGCAGTCTTCACATCCATTTGTCATATCTCATAGTCATACCATGCGGCTATGGCAATTAAGATTCTTATGGACTTGAACATTGCGACTGGTGAAAAGGTTTCATCATAGTCAATACCTTTTCTTTGTGTATAATCTTTTGCGACCAATCGTGTCTTGTAGGTCAGCACCTTACCGTCAGACCCAAGTTTTCTCTTGTAGATCCATTTACACCATATAGGAACAATTCCATCGGGAGGATTTACTAAATACCAAACTTGGTTTGCATGCATGGAGTCTATTTCAGACTGCATGGCTTCAAGCCATAAATTCGAATCGGCATCAGAAATTGTCTCCTTGAAGTTTCTTGGATCACATCCAATGATGTGTTCACTTTGATCCCCTTCAAGTAGGAGATTAAGTCGAACAGGAGGTCTAGAAGCCCTTTCGAATTTTCTAAGAAGTGGCGTGTTATTTATTGGTTCCTGAGGTGTGGGATCGTTATTTTATATCTCGGGTTCTTCTCGAACTTCTTTGAGTTTCATCATCTTGCCTTTTCTTTCAAGTAAGAACTCCTTCTCTAGGAAGGTGGCATTCCTAGAAACAAACACTTTTGTTTCAGTAGGATGATAGAAGTAATATCCGATCAAATTCTTTGGATACCCTACAAAATAACACAAGGTGGATCGACTATCCAACTTATCTCCCACTGTCTACTTCACGTAAGTAGGATATCCCCAAATCCTCAAGTACGAATACTTAGGAGTTTTTTCTGTCCATAATTCGTATGGAGTTTTATTCACTGCTTTAGTGTGGACATTGTTCAACAACAATACCGCTGTTTCAAGTGCATAGCCCCAAAACGAAGGTGGGAGCTCAGCGAAGCTCATCATAGATCAAACCATGTCCAACAGAGTTCGATTACGACGCTCTGCTACACCATTAAGCTGAGGTGTGGCAGGAGGAGTCCACTGAAAAAGAATTCCATTTTCTTTCAGATAGTCTAAAAACTCGGTACTCAAGTATTCACCGCCTCGATCAGATCGAAGTGCTTTAATACTTTTTCCTAGCTGATTCTCTACTTCAGTTTTGAAATATTTGAACCTTTAAAATGATCCAGATTTATATTTCATTAAATATAAATACCCATACCTTGAATAATCATCAGTAAAGGTAATGAAGTAGTTGTGACCAGATTTAGTACTTACTAAATGGGCCACAAACATCTGTATGGATCAAATCTAACAGATTTTGTCTACGCTCAGGCTTTCCCTTAAAAGGTGTCTTAGTCATTTTTTCTTTCAGGAAGGACTCGCAAGTAGGTAGAGAGTTTATGTCTGACATATCAAACATGCCCTATCCCACTAACTTGTTCATCCTCCATGAGTAAATATAACCTAGTCTAGCGTGCCAAAGATTTGCCGGGTTTTGACTATCGTTCTTTCTTTTTATTGTTGTTACCGATTTATCAACATAATTAACTGGAACTTCTTTTAATTTCAAGTTATATAGATCGTTTTCAAGTTGTCCACATCAAATCAAACATTCATTCTTGTAAATATTGCAAATCCCATTCACAAAATTGCAAGAAAAACCATCTCTATCAAGCATAGAAACAGAAATAATGTTTTTAACCAAATCTGGCACAAATAAAACGTCTCTAAAAAATAACTTAAAATTGTTCTGCAAAATTAAGCAAACATCTCCCACAGCTTTGGCTTCAACTCTGGAACCATTTCCGAACCTCAACTGGGTCTCACCCATCCTCAGCCTATGACTTCTTGACATCACCTACAAATCATTGAAAATGTGAGATCCACATTCGGTATCCAATACCCAATAAGTAGTATTAAGTGAAACATTTATTTCAATATAAAACATACCCTTTGCAGTTCGCAACTGCTCGAGATATTCTTTGCAGTTACGCTTCCAGTGACCGGGTTTCTTGTAGTGATGGCAAACATCTTCATGTTTGTCCACGTTTGAAGCCTTTGTCTTGTTCTTCTTCTTGGGCCATGTTTTCTTGGGTGGGGCAGAATGCTTCTTACCCTTTGCATTTGTCCCCTTCTTAGCAGACGAAGAGGATCCCACCAAGAAAACCGGCTTATCCTTCTTGAATGTGGCCTCATAAGTAAGAAGCATATTGATCATCTCTTCAAGGGTGGCCTCTATCTTGTTCATATTAAAGTTCACCACAAAACCGTCAAACAATAAAGGAAGAGAAAGAAGCAGTAAGTCCACACACAGTTCGTGCTCCAATGTCAACTCGAGGGTCACCAATTTTTCAATGAGCCAAATCATGTGTACCCCATGCTCACGGACCGAAGTCCCATCTCGCATGCGGCATGTCATCAGCTCTTTGACAGTGGCGTACCGCTCAGATCTCGACTGAGCTCCAAAAAGTTCCTTGAGGGTCTTGTGAATGCCAGCAGCATTCACTGCATCCTCAAATCGCCTCTGAAGTTCATCAGACATCGAAGCCTGCATGTAGCATTTGGCCTTGATATCATGGTCCCACCATTTATCAAGTTTGGTCAACTCTTCCGGACTCACATCAGCCGGGGCTTCCTTCGGAGGAGACTTTTCTAACACGTAGAAAATCTTTTCCGAGCATAGGACAATCTTCAACTTACGGAACCATTCCGTATAGTTTGCGCCAGTCAGTTTGTTTTGTTCGAGAATGGAAAAGAGCGGATTACGCGAATTCATTGTAACGATATACTGAAAAGATAACAGACAATAATCAGTGATTGTTTAATTAATTTACTAAGACATAAAATAAGGCGGGTTTAATTTTATGAATTACTCTCCCACTATTTTAACGATTTCACCATCCTCTAGTGAAACGAGAAAACTATTTTCTTTAGTAGGAACATGGAGCCCAATTTACAAATTATAGTTCCGAATAAAATCAGCCAATTATAATTTTAAAAAGGTAGAGTTCAATTGCTGCTAGAGCAACCTCCATGTTTTTACCTCATATCCAATAAAGGGCCCAATAATATGACGTCATTTAAAGTAATATGTCAAGTTGACCCATCAATATTAAGTTGTGATGGACGGTCGCCATGTGGACCCCCAATAAAATGAGGTGATCCCATGGGAGTTCCACCCAACTTACAACAATTGTCTACTCAATGCACAGATTTTCGGCGAACGGGCCTTCCCAATAATATGAGACGGACCACGGTCGCGGGTAGCATCTATCATGCATTGATAGTTGATGGAAGGTAGGAAAATATAAACTAAATTTAATTTCCCTTTTATTAAACTTGATATTAATTTTAAATCATATTTAAAATGAGGGATTTTAATTTTGAAAATTTGTCTCATCATTTAATAAATTTGTATGCTTGCAGGATTAATGCAATTTAGTCTAAACATGCATACAACAATAATATCCAATATTAAATAAAGGATGATCGATGCCTAGATCTAATCGACTCGTGGTTGCCAATCACGAGTCTAAATCCAATCCTAGGTGATATGCAAGTATGCAATGCAATCCTATTATATTGAGCTTCCAATTTACATTTCTTCGGTCTTTATGTCTGCTGAGCCCACCATTGTTTTCAAATCTTTATCTCCCACTAAGTCTAATAAATTTATAATAAATTTCAATGACAAGTAGGGGATACATATTTAAGGGTGGGAACGGGCCATAAACCAGACCCATTTTTATTACAAATGACAAATTAAATTGGGCCATAATACAAGCCCATTAATAAAACCCAACAACAATAATAAAACCAAATGTAAATAACCTAACATACACCTAAGAAATTTTTCATGGCAATCGATCATCCTTTTATCTAATTATTTAATTCAATTAAATGATTGGATAACATACAATTCAAAATGGCAATAATTGTATATAGATAAAATCATATTTTATGCACAAAATCCCAATTTATATATAAAATCATATTTTATCTAGTTTATCCATAAAATTATATTTTATACATAAAATCTAATTTTATATATAAAATCATATTTTATTATCAATTGTACCAAAATAATTTATTTCTTAAAAATCCGGGTTCAAACAAATTTGACTCATTGCCTCGTGGACCAACCGAAACAATTTTCAATCGGTCCAAAATTTATAATTTCTAAAATTATAAAATAAAAAAAATCGCATAGGATATCCACACTCGCAAGCGTGTGGTGAATCCTTGACAACAAATCATTGACTCCTATATGTGTCGTAACTGTACCCAATCTCGACACCTTATGACCCTCATGGAGTCAGTAAACGAATCAAAGTACAGTACTAGCATATATAGTCTTCATGATGTTTCAAGTAGTAAGGATTAATGGTATACAACCAAAACCACGGACTTATCCACTCAATTAGTGAAAACCACTTGGAAAGTCCGAATAGGGTAGTTCGATCATTCATCCAATGAATATCCATTTGCATGCTTCGAACATCTCTATGTTCCATATCAATGAAACGTGGTACTCGGTATCGCAAATGCTAGTCTCAATCTTGAGCGATCCTTATCCTCATTGCGGACGGCTCAAATTTTGTGATATATTTTATTATTTTGTAGTTGTATTATAAATACAACAAGAACATTCATTATTTAATAACATAGTTCATATTATTGATTTTTATCAGTCTAAAATTCTCTCTAGATTTTTATTGAAGCTTTTTCTTTGTGAAAATCAAACTTATCAAAGTTTAACAACTTTGTGGCGTTTGTTGATTGATTATCCTCGTGGGTTGTTAGAAACAAGTTTTCTGAAGGTCCCGTTGTGATTGATTGTTTATTCCGCAATTATCTGTTGCTAGTTTCTGTTGGAAAACGCGGCTCTCTGATCAATCACGATTGATACCCGGTGCAGCGGAAGTTTAAAAATTTTTATCATGGAACAATTCCATGGTGTGGGTATCAACCATTCAACGATTAAATTATTGTGTGTGTAAAATTTAAATAACAATTAAATAAATTTTACCTCAAATCTCGCAACGAGATTAATGGACACCAACAGAACAATTCTGCTCTTGTTGTCTCTCCCTGGAACCGATGAACGCCTTCAATCAGGGCCACGAACAGAGGTTTAATCCCTCTGATAGATTGCACTAGAAAATCTATCAGAAGTTTTCTGCGAAGAGAATACACGAATTTGATTCGTTATTCCTTACTGCGATTCAAAATCACAGACCGGAATTTTCTCGGGCAGAGGGAGGGAGAGGCGGCCGAAAACGTTTTGAGAGGGGCTAGGGTTTCGAAAATCCTGTCTCAAAAATTATGACCTGTTGTGTGTAATTTCTGTACTGAAATAACTTATTTATAATGCAGGCCACTAACACCTTAGGGCCCATTAATCATAAGCTGGGGCCCGACAAGCAAAGCCCGCTCGTTCAGAAATTAATATAAAATTCATCGTGACTCCGATTGATGAAACGATTTCACCAATGTGCACAGAAACCATTTCTGCACGTTTTAAAGTCAAAATAAATTTTCCTGAATCCGAATTCAGTGGTTTCCAAAAAATGTCCATCCCTATGTCATTTTAGGAAATCCTACTCCCTTACTCTTATTTAAGAAGTCCAACTCCTTAGTTCATTAAATTTAACTCTTTAAATTTAACTATCTCAACGGGGATTAAAACTCCATTACACTGTGTGACCCTCAATGGTTCAGGGATACAGCTAGCCGTGGGCTCACAACTCCTTGTGACTCGGAACAACACTTTCCGACTTGCCCAACGAATCATGGTAAAGCGCCTAGCAACATCGCCCCATGATTCCCTAGGTATCACTGATAGTGCCTACAAGAACCAGTAGATTTTGGTTAGCGTACAGTACGGTCCCTTCATCCATATATCCCGATCGAATCAACAACCATTGGTATATCGAGAGTCGCTCAAGATTCGATAACTATGCAATACATCTTGAAGATCAAATTAGTGACATCGCATGTGCTACTAAGAAACCATTTCTTAAATCACATCAATTACTCTGGCCAGAGATTTATCACACTAATATCTCCTCAGATCGCATAGGATATCCACACTCGCAAGTATGTGGTGAATCCTTGACAACAATGCATTGACTCCTATATGTGTCGTAACTGTACCCAATCTCGACACCTGATGACCCCCACAGAGTCGGTAAACGAGTCAAAGCACAGCACTAGCATATAGAGTCTCCATGATGTTTCAAGTCGTAAGGACTAATGGTGTACAACCAAAACCGCGGACTTAATCCACTCGATAAGTGATAACCACTTGGAAAGTCCGGATAGGGTAGTTCGATTATTCATCCTATGAATATCCATTTGCATGCTTCGAACATCTCCATGTTCCCTACCAATGAAACGTGGTACTCCGCATCGCAAATGCTAGTCTCAAACTCGAGCGATCCTTATCCTTATTATCGGACGGCTCAATCGACTAGGAACGGTTTTAGAACATACAGTGACTATAAGATGTATTTCATGATAGACATCTCCATGTTCTACCACATCTTACATACACTATAGTATATTCAAGGTCTTTATCAAAACAACAATAGTATATCACAATATAACAATATGAAGTAATATAAAGTCATTGCCATAAAAGTGTAAATAATATTAAACAAAAGATTGTTTATACAAAGAGTCATCAAAGCCCATAGCCACACAGTTGGCTCACTGGGCACCCACTCTTACAGTCTCAGGTAAACTTGAGGTGGAGTTTGCAAACTTACTTGTTTCAAAGATAGGGAAAAACCGTTGTTTCTTTTATTTGCTATTGGATTGAGAGTATAATTTTAATATAATCGTGTTTGCTCCTCATGACATCAAAGATTCACATCATTTGGTATCAAAGCTTAAGGTTTTGATTCAATGAGTAAGTCGTATCCTTATTTAATCTATATTATTTCTTCGTTCTTCGTTCTTTGTTCTTCGTTCTTCGTCTATCTCATATCAAATTTATGTGTCGTCTCTTTTAAACTTGTTATCCAAGTTTCGTGTCTTGTGCTACAAGATATAAATTCAAAAAAAAAGAGAAAATCGGTCCAAAAAAAAAGAGGCCGAATTTTACGAAAAAAATATATAAAAAGATCTTGTGGAAAATTTGTTGTGTCTTGTGAGTTTTTGGGTGCCAAGTTTCTTTCAATATTCATAAGTCTCTTGAATTGTTTTTGTGCAATTTACGTGAGTCGAGTGACAATTGTTACAAGTTTTTAACTTTTGAGTTTGATATTTAAAATCACAAAGCATAAGCTATTCCGTATATTTGAGTGAAAAAAGGAGTGTTGAGTGAATTTTCTTTGGAGTGACTTGTGAGATTTTGAGTGAGAAATATTTTATTACTAACCTTTTTCTTGCAGGTACGATGCCCTATAGAAATTATTTTGTTTGGTGGAGATGATGAGTATATGGAGAGTAAAAGAAGATTTTATGGGTATGATAGTAGTAGGAGAGAGAGAAGAGTTGATGGGTATGGGGATGAAAGGAGAGATGATGATAGAGATAGAAAAGATTTTAATTATTTTTTTGAAAAGTTGAAGAAAAATAAAATTCCATCGTTTGATGGATATTTAGATTCGGAGTCGTATTTGAAGTGAAAGAAAAGGGTAGAGTTTTTGTTTGAAGGTCGTGATTTTTCTGAAGCTAGGAAGGTTAAACTTGTCTTACAAGAGTTTACCAACTATGCTTGCACTTGGTGGGATAAAGTGGTGGTGAATAGGAAAAGACATAGAATGAATCCTATTTCTACATGGGATGAGATGAAGATAGCTATGCGAAAACGTTTTGCTCATAATCATTGTGAAGTTTCCAATCGTGAATATCAAGGTACATCTAAACTTTCAACGTCTAGTACTTGTGATATTTCATGTTTATGGTGTCATAGAAAAGATGAGCATGATACGCATCAATGTTTTATGGAGATTATGATGAAAGTGGTGGATTCTCGTGTAGAGATTGAATCTAATGTTGTCGTAGAGGTTGAATAAAAAATTGAAGTAGTTGAGAAAATTAAGGATGAAACTTCATTGATTGATGATGTTAGTGTTGAAATTTGTGCGGTGGAAGGTGAATGACTTGATGAAAAATCTTCTATTCTGTATGATGTGGTTGATATTGGTGTTGGTGTTGCTATTGAGTCTATTGAAGAGATAGTAATTGAACCATGTATTGTTTCTTTTCCCTTGGTTCCAAAAGAAATTCAAAAGGACCAATTGGAAATTCAAAATTTTAGTGATATGGCTGAAAAAAAGAGTGATAAAAAAGTGAGATAGCAATTGAAAATAAAGAAAAAGAAAAAGAAATATTAGAGGCCGAAAGAAAGAGTGTTCAAAAAAGTGAGTGGCCTTTGAGGTAAAAAAAGAGAGGATGAGACCAAGAAAAAAAAATATTTTTGTCCAAAATAGTGAGGTTGAAAATTTTGTTCAATTGAATAAAATCCCTAAAATACTTATGTACAAAAAGGTTTTATCTCATTGTGATGATATAGCTGGTTCAATCTCGAGCATTATTTGTTCTTCTTTGTAGAATAATGGAGATATATCGAAGAGAAGGCAAAGGAGATCCAATGTTAACGTGATGAACATACTAGATCCATGTAGAGTTGAGCGTACACAAGGTGAGGTTGGAGATTTGAAACTTGTTCATATTGTGAGGTATGATGTAGTTTCAAATAAAAGATACAAATTCAATACCAACTTTCAAAGGTATGGTCTAAATTCTAAATTTCTTGGATTAAATTTCTTAGTTGAAAGATTTGAGAATATGCTATCTATGAAATGTGGATTGAATTCAAATCTTGATCTTAAGTTATTGGAATCTTGGTATGTTAAGGAATTGAATAATTTGGATCATATGATAGTGTTGAAATAATATGTTGATCTTAATTTTTTTGAATCATGGTTTTTGAGAAATTGAGTGGTTGGAGTTATGTTAATGTGCGTGTTGTGTGCATGAATTATCTAGGTGGAAATTGTTATTTGCTTGAGTGGCTAGTAATGACTTTTGGGCTAGCTAATGTGCTTAATACTCTTCTGGGATTGATGGGTTGTGTTTTGCATGTATCTAATGATATATTTTTTGTGCTATACTTTATTTATGTCATGGTATATAGCAAAATTTTTAATGTGCATATTGAATATTTGATACTTGTGATGCTAACACAACGAGCTAAGAGTTTGTGTGACCGTTTGAAAAGTAATGTGTTGTGTACAAGGAAATTTTTTTTACTTGTGATTGTTGAGAGTTCTCAAGGATTTAGAATTGGTAGTGAAGGGTTGATCAATTACCAACGAGGTAAGGGAAATGTGGTAGTTACTACACTATCACCAAGGTATGAGTTCTTATCTCTTGCGGTTACAAGGTTCTTATGGTTTGACATTGCTAATAAATTGAGTGAGTGGGATAATGATTTTGATGATGTGTTTGAAAAATACTTGTGCAGTGTTCATGATAAATTTTATGTGAGCAAGTATTTGTTTAAAGAAAATAAATTTTTCTCTATAAGTTCGTCATTGCATGATTTGCTTGTTGAAAGAGCATGTGTATTGAATTTGAAGTGTAATTTTGAGAAATCCAAATTAAAGGATATGTTGGATGAATATTTGTTGTGGTTGCATATGAAAAGATTTATTGAGTGGCGTTGTGAGTGGCATATTGCATGTGGCTTGAATCTTATTCCTAGAAAACCATGGTTGTACTTAACTATGAATTTTGTGATGGTGTTAACTAGGCCTAAGAAGGGGAGAAATTTAGTGTTTGTATTGCTTAATGGAATATTAATCATGTTTTTGCATGCTAATGAAGTTGAGGTGTTTAATTTGTGCATGAGAAATCTCGTGGGTCTTGATATGGTTTTGTGTGAGCATTGTATACTAATGCATGTGAAAATTAATTTTAAAGTTTCTAATTCTTACTTGGTTTTTATAGGTAAGGGGCAAGATTTGAGGACAAATCTTTTTGACGAAAAGAAGTTTGATATGAATCTAGAAGGCGCTTAAAGATTCATATTGTCCCAAGAGTTCTCCCGTAATTTTCCATCGAGATTAGAAGGATTTGGGATCCATAGCAATCAAGTTGGAGAGCATGGGAGCCAAGTGGGAATGCATGGAGCTTGAGTTGGAGGAAAGGAATTTTATGGAGGCTTTAAAGCTTTAAATTCAATCTCTACCGTTCATAATGTATTTTAGGATGTTATTAAGCTACAGTTAAAATTTTAGCACGATCCGACGGCTAGAACTTGCGATATGATTTTACAATAAATATGCTCAGTTTCAAATCCCTAGGCACGGACCTAGGAACGGACCTAGGAACAGGGTCCGTGCCCTTGAAGCTCGTCAACGTCAATTTTAAGCTTGAATCACCGTGGGCACACGGACCTTGATCCGGACCACCTTCCAGGGTCTGTGCACACACACAGTGCGGCATGTTTGTGTGTGTTTTGGTGGATTTTATTATTTTGGTTATATTATTCCTATTTTTGAGTCTTTTAAGCATACTAGGAAACTTCTAGGATATATCTATGATATTTTTAGATATATTTTGAATTATTTTACGATATCTTTTATTATTTTGTAGTTGTATTATAAATACAACAAGAACATTCATTATTGAATAACATAGTTCATATTATTGATTTTTATCAGTCTAAAATTCTCTCTAGAATTTTATTGAAGCTTTTGCTTTGTCAAAATCAAACTTATCAAAATTTAACAACTTTGTGGCGTTTGTCGATTAATTATCCTCGTGGGTTTTCAGAAACAAGTTTTCTGATGGTCCCGTTGTGATTGATTGTTTATTCAGCAATTATCTGTTGCTAGTTTCAGGTAAACTAGAGGTGGATTTTGCAAACTTACTTGTTTCAAATATAGGGAAAAACCGTTGCTTCTTTTATTTGCTATTGGATTGAGGGTACGATTTTAATATAATCGTGTTTGCTCTTCATGGCATCAAAGATTCACATCAGACAGTTGAAGACTCATGAGGATAACTATCCCATACATGATCTAGAGCTTGTAGTCATTGTCTTTGCTCTTATATGGCATCATTACTTGTACGGTGAGAGGTTTTAATCTTCATTGACCATAAGAGTCTGAAGTATTTGTTCACTCAGGCTAAGTTGAACATGAAGCAACGACGATGCATGGATCTACTAAAGTATTACGATTTCGAGATCAAGTACCATCCAAACCCTTCTAATCCAGTTGCGGATTCTCTTAGCCGCAAAGTGTATGTGAGTTCCCTTCTTGCCAGCTCAGTTGCACTAGTGGTAGAGGAGTGTTGTTCCTTGGGATATAATTTCCGTCATAAGAAGGAACAAGAGGGAGTACACGTTTGATCTGTACTTTCCAAACCAGCCTTGTATACTCGTATACGTGAGTCACAAGCCATTGATCTGAAGATGCATAAGTTAACCCAATTGGCTCAGGATGGAAGTACTTCTGGTTTTCATTTTCAGAATGATGGTATGTTGTGCCTTTCCGTACGTGTGGTGGTTTCTGATGATTCCACACTGAGAGAGGAGATTCTGACACAGGCTCACCGTCGAAGATTCTCTGTTCTTCCAAGCAGTATGAAAATGTACAAGGATCTATGTACGAGGTTTTGGTGGAAAGGAATGAAGCGTAGTGTTTATCAGTTCGTGTCTCGATTCCTTTTATATCAGCAGGTCAAGGCAGAATTCCGATGACTTTGTGGATTTCTCCTGTAGTAACCCAGATTCCATTTTAAGATAATAATATGTTAAACATGATTAAGGTTTAGTAATTAAACAATTCCAGGTCTTAATCGGACTTCATAATTAAGAATTGGGCTGCCAATGTTAGGGCTAGTTCGGACGGTCCGAAGAGGACTTCAAATGATCCGAACTCAGCAGTCCAGGGGCTTCGAATAGAGCTTGTTGACTTCACAGTGAAGGCACATTCTGACGATCTGAACCCATGATCGGACGATCCAAACCCACGATCGAACGGTCCGAACGCCCATAAGCCAAGCAGGCAGGATTACTCAGCCATGGATTTTTACAAGTGTCCGACTTTAAACTCTTTGAACGATCCGAAGTGACGATCGGACGGTCCGAACTTGACATGTTTTGCATGCAGGCTTGGAGCTGGATCGAACGATCTAAACTCGAGTTTGGAGGATCCGAACTCGAGTTCGGAGGATCCGAACTTGACCAGGAATTTTTCCTATAAATAGGGCTCATTTTTATCATTTTCAAATTACTAATTCCGAGTTTCCTTCTTTAGTTATATAGTGTGATTTATACACTTGAGGACCCTATCGATTATTATAGAAGTTCTGGAATAACCAAGGCGTGGTTATAGTCATTCGGGACTAGCAACTCCAAAGGGCTTACTACGGATGAAGGTATTGTCCGGGAATCTATAAAAGTTTTGGGAGTACTTATGTAGTAGCCCGTACCCTAATTGAGTAATTAAAGGATTAATGCTAATTAAATAAATTGGGGATTGGACGGATCGGAAGCTCCGAAGGTACGATCGGACGGGATCGGAAGCTCCGATGAGGATCGGAGGCACCGATGATATTACGTCATCCATGACGTGTGGCTGGATCGGAAGCTCCGATCAGGATCGGACGTTCCGATCACCCCTATCCGGAGTCATCAAGTGATATTTTGACACGTGGAAGATCAGGATCTTCGGAAGCTCCGATGGCAGGATCGGACGTTCCGATCGAGGTTCGGACGTTCCGATCAGGGATCGGAAGTTCCGATCGTTGTCTATAAATAGAAGGCCGAGACTTCATTTCTCCTTGCCAATTCCGGATTTCCTCTCTATTTCTAGTCATATTCGAGTTGTTCTAGCCTTCCTAGGCTTGAACCGGGAGTCGTCTAGGCGTTCGGTAGTCGTAGCGGAGTTGTGCCCAAGTTCTGGAGGCATCGACATCAAAGGGCTAACGACGGATGAAGGTATAGCTTTTGCTTCCTATAAATATTTAGGAGTATGCAATAGCTTAGTTAAGGCTTTTAGAGCACTTTAATGATAGTAGTATCATTTGGCAGTGTAGAGCAGAAGGCGTGGACCTAGAGTTGGTAGAGCTTGCACTGTTTTGAGGTACGAAAGTACTGTTCGAGATATCCTGACTGAGTATGCATGTATTATGTGACTGCATGATTTATATGCCATGATATTATGCTGCATTCATTTGCATCTTGCTGTATCTCCTTCGAGATGTCTGTAGTAGGGTTGTACCCTATCCTGTTAGTGGATGGACTTCCATCGATTTGGGTCCGGCGTTTCCACGGTTATCTCGGTATGGGAGCCACCTCCTGAAGCGACGGCACAGCGTGCTACATACCAGGGCCCGGTCTGTCTCTGTTATCTGATCCTTGACCTCGAGTCTATAGGGAGTTCACTTTGCATGCATGTATACTCATACTCTCGCACTGAGCATTTTATGCTCACGTCTCGTACTCTGTATTTTCTGGACACCCTATTCCATGGGGCAGGTTTGCGATTGGACGAGGAGGGTGGATCCAGGAGGGGCTAGTCAGTGGTTGGCCAGCTGGAGCTTCGTCTAGGTTTTATTACTGTTGTTTGGGTTTATACAGCTATTCGATTTGGTTGTATAATATTGGATAATTACAGATTCTTTTACTTGGGATTGTATAATGTTATTGGTTTCCGCAGTTCTATTCTCATATCTGTTTTATTAAGTTAATTGCATGCCTAAGTTCTGTTTAGTAGGTGATCCGGGTAAGGGTCACTACATTTATGGTATCAGAGCATGCAAAAGATTTCTTGGGATTTTGTCTCATCTTGAGGTATTTTTGTAGATGTCAAATCGTGACGACCAGAGTTCTCATGGAAGTGTTGGTGGGCGTTGGGGTGATGCCGACCGGGAGCCTCGTCGAGAACGGCGTCATCGTCATCATGACGACGAGCGTTTCACTGTGCGTCGATTCTTAGCTATGGGTCCTAAGCCCTTAGTTGGAGGTGAGTCTCCGGAGGATGCGGAGAACTGGTTAGACCGCATGGAGATGACTTTTCAGACTTTCCAATGCACCGATGAGCAGAAGGTGGAGACCCTTGGCTATCTTCTGGATGGGCGTGCGCGTAGGTGGTGGAGGTTTACTTCTGCACCTTTTGTTGCGGCGAGAGGAGTGGCCACCTGGGCCGAGTTTCGCACAGCTTTCCAAAAGCGGTATTTTCCTCCTGCACTCCGACAGTCGAAGGCAGGCGAGCTACTGAGTCTGCGACAGGGAACCATGTCTATCGATGAGTATCAGCAGAGGTTCTTTGATCTGCTATCCTATTGCCCCGAGATTGCTGATAGCTCAGAGATGAAGTATAATCTGTTCCTTCAAGGCCTTAACCCTGAGATCCATGACCGTGTGGCGGTTGGCGACGACATGTCCTACGAGGGTTTGGTGAGACGTTGTCATCAGGCAGAGGACAGCATTCGGCGGAACAGGTCTTTCCCTCAGTCGAGGCCTGCTAGTTCTTTGGGTCCCCGTGCCCAAACTTTCAAGATGTCTGGATCTTCTTCTTCCTCTAGTTCTGGAGGTATTGTCCGTTATGCTAAGAAGGACAAGTGTGATCACTGTGGGAAGAACCATCCATCCGACAAGTGCCGCAGAGCTTCTGGAGCTTGTTTCCGTTGTGTAGAGACTGGTCATATCCGGAGGGATTGTCCACAGTCTGGGGGAGGCGGTTCTGGATCTGGTTCAGGATCGGGTTCTCAGGCCACCGTTCAGCAGAGGTCGCAGGAACAGTCTGCTGGGAGTTCTCATTTGAGGCCACGAGCTTCTGGCCAGGTGTTTGCCCTGAGACATGATCAGGCTGTGGAGGAGAATGAGAAAGTCATCGCAGGTACATTTATGCTTTATGGTATACCTGCTCTTGTACTTATTGACACTAGTGCATCTCATTCCTTCATTTCTGCACGTTTTGTTAAGAGGCATAAGTTACCATGCATTGCACTAGACGTAGTGATGTCTGTTTCTACTCCGACGGGCCAATCTGCTTTGGCTAAGCTTCTAGTGATGGGTTGCCCTTTAGAGTTCGAAGGGAACGTTCTGTTGGCAAATCTCATGGTCCTGGCGATGGACGATTTTGATTGCATTCTGGGTATAGATGTGCTGACTACCTATCGAGCTTCAGTGGACTGCTATCAGAGATTAGTACGCTTTCATCCGGAAGGGAGTGCGAGTTGGTTTTTCTATGGTGAGGGAGCGCGACCCCCGATGCCTTTGGTATCAGCTTTGAGAGCCTGTCGAGCTCTAGAGTCTGGCGGGGAAGGCTACCTTATCTATGCAGTTGATTTGTCCGCTGAGAGTATTGGGATAGAGAGCATTCCTGTTGTGGATGAATTTCCAGATGTGTTTCCTGATGAGATTCCGGGTTTTCCTCCTGCTAGGGAAGTCGAGTTTGGCATAGAGTTGATGCCGGGTACTTCGCCTATTTCTAGAGCACCGTATCGTCTGGCTCCGTCAGAGATGCGTGAGTTAAAGAATCAGCTACAGGATCTTTTGGACAAGGGGTACATTCGTCCTAGTGTATCTCCTTGGGAAGCTCCTGTTCTCTTCGTGAAGAAGAAGGATGGGTCGATGCGGCTGTGCATTGACTACCGGCAACTGAATCGAATGACTGTGAAGAACAAGTATCCGTTGCCTCGTGTTGATGACTTGTTTGACCAGCTGCAGGGCACATCAATTTACTCCAAGATTGACTTGAGATCTGGGTATCATCAGTTGAGATTCCGTGATCAGGACGTAGCCAAGACTGCATTCCGTACTCGCTATGGGCATTACGAGTTCCTAGTGATGCCATTTGGTTTGACTAATGCGCCGGCTATATTCATGGATTTGATGAACCGTGTCTTCAGGGAGTATTTGGACAAGTTTGTCGTGGTCTTTATTGACGACATCTTGGTGTATTCGCGTAATACGGAAGAGCATGTTTCTCACTTGCGGTTGGTACTGCAGACTCTTCGAGATGAGCAATTGTACGCCAAGCTGAGCAAGTGTGAGTTCTGGATGGATAGAGTGGTTTTTCTTGGCCATATCATATCCAGGGAGGGGATTTCTGTTGATCCAAGCAAGATTGAAGCGGTACTTAATTGGTCGCGTCCGACGACAGTTGCTGAGATCCGTAGTTTTCTGGGTCTAGCAGGGTATTATCGTCGCTTCATTCTGAACTTCTCTCAGTTAGCTCGACCGTTGACGCAGCTTACCCGCAAGGGTGTGGATTTTGAGTGGTCCTCCGAGTGTGAGGAGAATTTCCGTGAGCTTCGACGGCGGTTGACTTCTGCGCCGATGTTAGCATTACCGTCAGGATCTAGAGGGTATGTAGTTTACACGGATGCTTCTCTTCAGGGGTTAGGTTGTGTCCTGACTAAGAATGGGCATGTGATCGCACACGCTTCTAGACAGCTGAAGCTTCACAAGGACAACTACCCAGTCCATGATTTGGAGTTAGCAACCATTGTGTTCGCTTTGAAGATCTGGCGTCATTATCTTTATGGCGAGAAATTTGAGATCTTCACCGACCATAAGAGTCTCAAGTATTTGTTCACTCAGGCAGAATTGAACATGAGACAGAGACGTTGGATGGACTTGCTTAAGGACTATGATTGCGAGATTAAGTACCATCCGGGAGCTGCTAATCTCACCGCTGATGCTTTGAGTCGCAAGGTGCGACTATCCGCACTTCAGACTTGTTCGATGTCTAGTGCGATCAGTGACTATTGTACTTCAGGTTATACCTTCAAGCATAAGAAAGGTATGCAGAGTATCCAGATGTTTGCGATATTATCTGAGCCAGCCTTGTATTCGCGGATCCGAGATGCTCAGATGTCTGATTCAAAGACCCAGTGTTTAGCTCGTCTAGCTAACGAGGGTAGCTCGTCTGGATTTCATTATCAGTCAGATGGCATTTTGTGTTTGTCTGGTAGGCTTGTGATTCCACAGGATGAAGAGTTGCGAGAGGAGATTTTATCTCAGGCACATCGCACTAAGTTGAGTATTCATCCTGGGATCAACAAGATGTACAAGGATCTACGTACTCGTTTCTGGTGGAAGGGAATGAAACGCAGTGTTTATCAGTTTGTTTCAAGATGTTTGGTGTGTCAACAGGTCAAGGCAGAGCACCGACAACCTGGAGGATTTCTTCACAGTCTGCCTATTCCTGAATTGAAATGGGAGTTTATCACTATGGACTTTGTGACCCATTTGCCGGTATCCCCAAGGAACTGTGATGCTATCTGGGTTGTGGTGGACCGACTCACCAAGTCAGCGCATTTCATTGCCTATAGCCGAGAGTACTCTGTGGATCGCATGGCACGGATGTACATTCAGTAGATCGTCCGACTTCATGGAGTGCCTGTGAGCATTGTCAGCGATCGGGACCCCAGGTTTACTTCTAGATTCTGGGGGAGTGTTCAGCGTGCGATGGGTACTACTCTCAGTTTGAGTACAGCCTATCATCCGAAGACTGATGGTCAGTCAGAGCGCACTATCCGTACGTTAGAGGATATGCTTAGAGCGTGCGTCTTGGATTTTGGTTCAGCCTGGCAGGATCATTTGCCGTTGATCGAGTTCGCTTACAACAACAGCTATCACACTAGTATTGGGATGGCACCTTTTGAAGCGTTGTATGGGCGACGTTGTCGTACTCCACTCTTCTGGGAAGAAGTGGGGGAGAGACAGGCTGAAGGACCGGAGTTTATCCAGCAGGCGATAGACATTGTTGATCAGATCAAGAAACGGATTAAGACTGCACAGGATCGTCAGGCCAGTTATGCTAATATCAGGCGTAGGCCCTTGCAGTTCGAGGTCGGGGAGAAAGTGTTTCTGAGAGTGTCACCTTTCCGCAAGATTCTCAGATTTGGCCTTAAGGGCAAGTTGTCTCCCAGATTTATCGGTCCGTTTGAGGTCTTGGAGAGCATTGGCGATTTGGCTTATCGACTAGCTTTGCCACCGCATCTATCCAGTATTCACGACGTGTTCCACGTATCTCTGTTGCGATGGTATGTGGCGGATGAATCTCATATTCTGCAGCGGTCTGAGGTTCAGGTAGACAAAGATTTGACTTATGTTGAGAAACCTCTTCGCATCCTTGATTATAAGGATAAGGTTTTACGGAACAAAGTCATTCCTTTGGTTTTAGTTCAGTGGCAGCGCCGAGGCACTGAGGAAGCTACTTGGGAGCTTGAGGACAGGATGCGTAAAGACCATCCTGAGTTGTTTTGATTTCATTCTTTAAGTTGTATTCAGTTGCAAACTCTGTAAACGTTTGATTGAATAAAGAATGTTTCTGATTTCTGTATTTTGCATTCGGTACTTAAGATCTGATTTCGAGGACGAAATATCATAAGTGGGGGAGAATGTAGTAGCCCGTACCCTAATTGAGTAATTAAAGGATTAATGCTAATTAAATAAATTGGGAATTGGACGGATCGGAAGCTCCGAAGGGACGATCGGAAGCTCCGATCGGGATCGGAAGCTCCGATGAGGATCGGAGGCACCGATGATATTACGTCATCCATGACGTGTGGCTGGATCGGAAGCTCCGATCAGGATCGGACGTTCCGATCACCCCTATCCGGAGTCATCAAGTGATATTTTGACACGTGGCAGATCAGGATCTTCGGAAGCTCCGATGGCAGGATCGGACGTTCCGATCGAGGTTCGGACGTTCCGATCAGGGATCGGAAGTTCCGATCGTTGTCTATAAATAGAAGGCCGAGACTTCATTTCTCCTTGCCAATTCCGGATTTCCTCTCTATTTCTAGTCATATTCGAGTTGTTCTAGCCTTCCTAGGCTTGAACCGGGAGTCGTCTAGGCGTTCGATAGTCGTAGCGGAGTTGTGCCCAAGTTCTGGAGGCATCGACATCAAAGGGCTAACGACGGACGAAGGTATAGCTTTTGCTTCCTATAAATATTTAGGAGTATGCAATAGCTTAGTTAAGGCTTTTAGAGCACTTTAATGATAGTAGTATCATTTGGCAGTGTAGAGCAGACTATAGGCGTGGACCTAGAGTTGGTAGAGCTTGCACTGTTTTGAGGTACGAAAGTACTGTTCGAGATATCCTGACTGAGTATGCATGTATTATGTGACTGCATGATTTATATGCCATGATATTATGCTGCATTCATTTGCATCTTGCTGTATCTCCTTCGAGATGTCTGTAGTAGGGTTGTACCCTATCCTGTTAGTGGATGGACTTCCATCGATTTGGGTCCGGCGTTTCCACGGTTATCTCGGTATGGGAGCCACCTCCTGAAGCGACGGCACAGCGTGCTACATACCAGGGCCCGGTCTGTCTCTGTTATCTGATCCTTGACCTCGAGTCTATAGGGAGTTCACTTTGCATGCATGTATACTCATACTCTCGCACTGAGCGTTTTATGCTCACGTCTCGTACTCTGTATTTTCTGGACACCCTATTCCATGGGGCAGGTTTGCGATTGGACGAGGAGGGTGGATCCAGGAGGGGCTAGTCAGTGGTTGGCCAGCTGGAGCTTCGTCTAGGTTTTATTACTGTTGTTTGGGTTTATACAGCTATTCGATTTGGTTGTATAATATTGGATAATTACAGATTCCTTTACTTGGGATTGTATAATGTTATTGGTTTCCGCAGTTCTATTCTCATATCTGTTTTATTAAGTTAATTGCATGCCTAAGTTCTGTTTAGTAGGTGATCTGGGTAAGGGTCACTACAACTTATTAGCTTAGTTAAGGCTTATAGAACTTGTACAGTGATACGGTGAACTTTTGAATATAGGCTTGGAACCTAGGATCCTACTTGAACTAGCCTAGAGGTACATACAAATTGACTGAGATTGCCAGCGAGTATACATGTTTATGTGTTGCATTTATTTGGCATTATTATATGGCATGATATATGATTTACCATTTTTCATATTCATATGTCCTGTGAATATACACGTTGAGCCTATAGCTTCTTATACATTGATATTAGAGAGGTTACAACACTCATGTGGCGCATGTACTGAGCATGACTTATCAGATGACCTGTTACCAGTCATCATGGTTGCATGCATCATATACATATGTTTACTCATGTTTATGTACTGGGCATTAGCGCTCACGTCCTAATTGTTATCTTGGACACCCTTTTCCATAGGGCAGGTTGCAGGATGGATGGAGTCGGTAGTTCGAGACAGGACTAGGGAGCAGGAGCCTACAGGGGATATTTTGTACAGCAGTATTTGATATAGATGTTTACTATTTACTTTAAGTTATTTCGATATGGTTGTATCACTACTGATAATAAGCTTGAAAATATTTGTACTATGCTGAAATGTAAATTATGGGTTATTTTTTCGCACGTTTTTCTCTGTTTAGTATTTATGCTTTAATTAAGTTTAATGCATGCCATAGTTGCCAGTTAGTAGGTGATTAAATGCTGGGTCACTACAGCTCAAGAGTTTAGAGATTCCTAAGTGGAAGTGGGATCATGTGATGATGGATTTTGTTACACACTTGCCTATGTCTTCCAGGAATTGCGATGCAATATGGGTTGTTGTGGATCGATTGTCAAAGTCCACACATTTTATGCCGTATAATAGAGACTTTAATTTCAATCGGATGACACGTCTGTATGTGCAAGAAATTGTTTGTCTGCATGGGATTTTGTTGAGGATCGTCAGTGACCGAGATCCGAGGTTCCTCTATGTTTTGGGGTAGCTTCCAGCGAGCTCTTGGTAATACGTTGAGTCTTAGTATGACTTATCACCCAGAGACTGATGGACAGTCAGAGCGAACTATTCGTACCCTCGAGGATATGCTCCGAGCTACAATAATTGATTTTGGATCAGCGTGGCATGACCACTTGACATTGGTAGATTTTGGTTATAATAACAGCTACCATCGCAGCATTGGCATGGCACCATTCGAGGCCTTATATGGATGCCACTATCGTACGCCTTTGTTCAGGGATGAGATTGGCGAACGTCAAGTTGAAGGTCCACAGCTGATTGAGCAGATGAACTATGTAGTGGAATTGATCCGATGGAGTATTAAGGCTTCCCAAGATCTATAGGTGAGCTACGCTAACACTCACCGCAGACCGTTTTACTTTGAGGTAGGAGAGCATGTGTTCTTGCGAGTGTCACCTTTCCGGAATGTGATGAGATTTGGTCTCAAGGGCAAGTTGTTGCCGAGGTTCATAGGTCCATTCGAGATCCTTGAGAAGTTGGGGACGTGGTTTATCGTCTAGCTTTGCCACCCCATCTTTTTGACATTCATGATGTGTTCCACGTATCCTTGCTGAGACAGTACATGGCGGACGAGTTGCACATCTTTCATCCTACTGAGGTGCAATTGGACCAGGATATGTCCTATGTGGAAAGACCTCTCAAGATTCTTGACAAGAAGAACAAGGTTCTATGCAACAAACATATATATTTTGTGATGTTGGAGTGGAAGCGTAGGGGAACAGAGGAAGCAACTTGGGAGTTGGAGAGCCGGATGCGCGCTGAGCATCCAGAGTTGTTCTGATCTGGATACTTTTTCTTTGAAATATGTTGTACCTATGTAATGTTCAATTGTAATAAAGAAACCTTTATTTTGACTTCTGTATTTTCCTCAAACTTAAATTTCGAGGAAGAAATTTCTTAAGTGGGGAGGATGTAGTAACCCATACCCAAAATATGGCGATTAAGGAATTAATCACAATCAATTAAACAAATGGGGTAATGGTAGTTCGGAGACTACGTTGGAGGATAAGAGACTCACGTGTGATCGGACGGTGCGATCAGGGAACAAATGCTCCTATCTGGCTAGGGCCTATGTCATCATCGACGTTAGCAAGATGATGTCATTTCTTATGTCATGATCGAACATCGGACGCCCGGTAGGGGTGAATGGACTCTTCGATGAGCTGTTAGGGCACAAAGCGTGCATGCAGCGATCGAACCCTTTGATTGGGATGATCGGACGGTCCGATATCCGTCTATAAAAGCAGGTTCGAGAGCTCATTTGGGTGCACCGAGTTCTTTTCTTCTCTCTTAATTCTTAGTATATTTAGTCTATTTCTAGTCCTATAGGCATCCCATCCGGAAGTGTCTAGGAGCTACGGGGATAGTAGCGGAGCTGTGTCCAAGTTTTGGAGACTATCGCCATCAGCGGGCTGTGGATGGACGCAAGTATAGCTTTATCTTCCTAAGAATATTTAGGAGTATGGAATAACTTAGTTAAGACTTTTAGAGTTTAATTAGTGATGCATAGGTGTTTGCATTGTAGCCGCAGTAGTGTGGACTTGTAGGCGTGGGATCTATACCGATGTGCTAGGATTTGGCCTGCAGTGTTAGAGGTATGTAAGTACTGACCGAGATAGCCGACATGATATATATGCTTATATGTTGCATTTTTATGTGCTTTGTATTCCATGTTTTATTGCTTCAGCACATGCATGATTTATATGAGACTGCATCCAGTATGATGTGAGTCATAATAGTTTCCATTGGTGATGAGTTACTCCTTATGGATTCGTGTCTGGGGAGGCTCAGCCCGCGTTTTGCTATCACTAGGAGCGACCACGGCGGTGGAGTAGACGGTGGAGTGATAGAAGAATATACAAGTACCCCACGGAGTCGTTCTCTTAGCATGGTACTGTGTATTCATGGCGCCCCTGAGCAGACTGTTTTACCCAGGATTTTAAAGTCATTGCATGCTCATATTTGTTTATATATCATTGCTTTCATATTGAGCGTAGTCTCTCACGCTCCTATGTTTGGTGTTCTTGGGATACCTTGTGACGGGGCAGGTTTAAGACTGGACGGTCCAGGCGGCTTGCAGCAGGATTGAGGCTGGTTCCTGAGTGAAGGTAGTTGTTAGGGATTTTAATACCCTAAACATTAGATATGGTTGTATAAGAGTATTATACACTTTTTACTGTCGTCGGTTGTATTCTGCCGATTAGATTTGTTGTATCTAAATTATCCGCTCTTTACTCTTTAATTATTTACTGCATGCAATAATTACTCTAATTAAGTAGTGAATCCGGGTAGGGTCGCTACAGGACTGATTTGACCGATCTGATCTTATTTGGCCTGGTCTGGTTTGGTCCAAATGATCTGTTCTGCTCAAACTGATCTGGTTTTGTGTGGTCCAACTGATATGTTCTCTAGTTGATTTGCTCCATTCGAATTGATCTTTTCCGGTCCAGATTGATATGACATGTTCACTTGATTATAGCTCTTGATTCACTAATTTTTGGAAAAAGTGATGAACATAAAAGTTGTATTCCTTTGTATTGAATTTCCATGGAATCAAGAATCACTCTATTTCAACTATTTCATGTTTTTACGAGAAATATATGCTCAAAACACTCATCAATGTCAGAAATTCTGCTCTGCAGAATTTCAGTGTAGAACAAGATATTTAAATGTAGTTTATCAGCTCCTTAAACTCAGATTCAGACTTTGAATTGTGAAGATTATTTGTAAATAGTTCTCTTAGAATCGTAACACATACTGAATCGTTCCATTTTGATAATTGAGCTGGAATATATGACCAAAATACCAGAGCTAGTCATGTGTGATATGGTTGCTACATCAATTGCATTCAGCTTGATATTGCGACCACCATTTTGCCTGGATAAAATCCGAACTAACTGATCTAGTCTGAAATATGACTTGAATACATTTGAGTAGGCTTTCTAACAGTTTTGGCCTCTCGTCATTTGGATCACCGAACTATTCTATATGTTCGAAACAATGAACTGTGCCAGCATTCTATCTTGAATAAATTTGAGTTCTAGCTTCTCAAAAATTCCAACTTTGATCTACCAACTACACAATTGATTAAATATGTTAGAAACATAATAAAAAGTTTTGTTATCATCAAAATCAAGATTTCTTATGTTTCACAACCCAACACATGCTATCGTGAAGTATCTCATTATTTAAAACATTATGTTTTATCTCGTCTCTATAATTTTTGGGGCAATGCTCAAATAGGCCTTATAGATTTACCCAAATTTCATTTTGGTCCCTTATCTTTTAAAATTCTCAAAATAGTCCTTTATTTTTTTAAAAATTTCTCTATTTAGTCCTAGAAGCTAAAATATTTCCAAAAATTCCAAGATTACCCCTGAAATATAAATAATTGATAGATATTGATAAATGCTAAGAAAATGATATCAGAGCCTAGGTATTTATTTTCGGGCATGCAAAATTATTATTACTTTGTAACTTACTTGGTAGAAGAGGAGGTTTCTTCTCAAATAATGAATCCGAACATATGTTCGAGATTTTTTATTTTCAGAATTTATTATAAAATTTAGGAATATTTTAAACAAGAATATCTAACTAAGTTTAGATACCAGGAAAAGTGGGAAGCTAGTCAGAATACTAAGGTATTTTATGATTCAAAATCATAAATTCTCATAAATTATTCTGGATTCGTATAAGATCTCGGGAGATCTTAAAGAAATTCTAAATACAGTACAAAATTATGGTAATTAGCTATATTATGTACCACAACAAATTGAGGGTATCCTAAAATACCAAGAATGAATTCTGAAAACTTTAAGTGATAAGTGCAATTTTTGCACTTATATTTTATATGATTTAACTTTGCTTTTGTTATGTATCGAGCTATATTATGCATTTTTGTGATTGTTTGTGTCATTTGCAGGAATTTGAGGAACTACCATTTATTTGGATTAAAAAGGTGGGAAATGTGCAAAAAGAGTGAAATAAAAGCGCGCGGAAAGAAGGAAACAAATGGACAGACCCCAGATGGGCGACCCAACGCCCGACTTGATGAGCTCAATGTCAAGAAACAGGCACCCCAGCACCTGTAGTTCACATTTGAAGAAGAGAAATTATTGGCGATCAGCGCCCCCATGCACTGTTGCAGCGCACCCGCTCCCGAGCCACCTACCAATAGCGCACCCGTGCAGCAAAATTCCAGAATTTGGAAAATTTTTGGCATGGTTTAAAAGGAAACATTGGGGCATATTTTAAAGGATTTTATCGAGGGTTTGCAAGAAAAAAGACAACTAGAGACAGTTAGAGACCAAGGAGAAGGGAGAAGAAGCATTCTTGGCACGAAGACGGACGAAGCGACTTTCGGGGACGAAGAAGCATCATCTACCTTCGTCTTTATTTCCTTCCTTCTCCTTATTTTTGAATGATGTTCAAGAACATTCTTTGTTTGATTTTTATTTTCGTTATGAACTAATTCCTTTGTCTAGAGGGACGACGTAGCTTGACTTGAGACCATGTTTTAGATATTTTGACTGATATATTAGAATTCTTCATTCGGTTTATTTGTGTTTTCCTGAATTGATTGCTTTTAATTAACTGATCACTAGTTTAATTATAATATTTATTTGAAGTTTAGTGTTGCATGTTTTTTGCTCGCAAGCGTGCGGTGTCAAGTAATAATATAGGAATTAAGTCCAAGTCGATCCCACAGAGAATGAATAAAATGATTATATATTAAATATGTGCAACTTATCAAATCCTAATCCTATGTAGAGCTACGAAAATGATTTGAGTTTAATCAAATAAAATTTTAAACTAAAACTTTGCAAGAAATAATAAGTAACCACGACTTCGCAAGATGAAAATTCAATAGGAGATAAATGCTAGAGGTTCAACTTCACTTGACTTTCCACCACAATTTATTTTTATTGATTGTTTAATTATAAATTCTTCTAGTTTATTAGCCAAGAATCCCTATTATTTTCTACTACCTCTCTCGAGTGTCAAACAAAAATTCATATTCAATATCAAACTCAATATTTCTATCTAAGTTCAACTATTAAATCCGGTAAATGGCACGAGAATTCTTCTAACAACTTATATGGAGTTATATGTCTCTCGAACAATATAAACACCATAGATGTATTTTTTTCTATGTCATATTCAAAATCTCCTATCTCTAGTGATAGATTCTAAATAAAATATCATTCAATCTATGGCCAGTAAACTGAAAGCATTAAAATCAGGAAAACACAAATAAACTGTGCGAAGAATTCAAATATATAAATCAAACTATCCAAATCATGGTTTCCAGTCAAGATCCGTCTACCTCTAGACTAAGAAATTAGTTCATAACGCAATTTAAAAATCAAATAACACATGTTTTTCAGACAATCCATCAAACTAGAAAAATAGAGTTCAAAGAGAAACTAGAACGAAGTAAAATTAAGCTTTTCCATCGCTGGATGTCGCCGTCTTCTGTCTTCGTATCTAGTTCTTGAGATCTTGTGCAATCCAATCTCTAAATAGTCGTCCCCTATTCTCTAAATGCTCTCAAAACCCTCGAAACCTTCAAAATAATCCATAAAATCCTTTTTAAACTCGATTAAAGACTTTCAATATTTTTGGACACTACGCAGCGTGGGTGAGCTGTTGGAATAGCGCGGGTGCACCCTCCTCCGGCGCGGGTGCACCGCGATCTCCACTACATGAGCGCAAGTGCGCTGTATTCCTGGCGCAGGGGTGCTGATCGTCCTATAGCTTGGGCGCTGGTGCGCCGGACTGAACTTCATCTTTGCTTCTTTAATTTTCTTATTCCATCATTTTTCACTTCATTTTCTCAACATCAATTGATTATTACCTAGATTCCTGCAACTACACAAAAAACAAGAAAACATGCATAATATCGCTCGATACATCACAAAAATCAAGTCAAATCATATAAAATAAAATTGCAAAATTATCACTTATCAAATCCCCCAAACTTAAACTTTTTCTAGTCCCGAGCAAAATAAAACAAATAAACGAACAAAGAACTAAGCAACACACAAGAAAGCAATAAAACTTAAATAAACCAACCGGCCTCAGATGTTCAACAATTAATCCATGTGTAGCTAATTTTCTCAAGAGTTCTCGTGTGTGTGTGATTAGCCAATCTCATCTACCCACCTAACTTTCGATCAAATCATGCAACCAGTAAGCTTCAAAGAATAATTAATCACGCCCTCTAGTTTCAAAATACTCTCCACCAAGTTCAACTTTTACTCGCATAAATGAAAAGGACTTTTCAGTTATTACTTATTTTTCATAAAATCACCGGATTTTGCACCAGGTCTTTTTTTAGCCCCATTTTTTTCCGCATACTTAGCTATAAATAAAGATAGGATTTGGATTTCAATCCCCTAGTATATAGCTCGGATGGAGCATCAACCCCATTTTATCCGCAAACTTAGCCATGGATTGGTGATTTGGATTTCAATCCCCTTCCAGGCCTAGATGGGTTGTCAAAACATTTTTTCCTGTTTCTTTGGCAACTTTTAATCATTCAATAAAAAAATTTCAATTAAATTGCCTAAATCATTTCTGCGCTTGTATCAGTCTACCTCGGTCTTGAGTATAAATCACCAAAGTTAAGAATCAAATTATCCAATCCACTTAAAAAAATCCACATAACTGTTTCTACTTATCAAGAGTATCGACAGTCAAGTCTATAGTGCGTAAAATGTGAGAACTCAAGATACAATGTAGCCAACACTAGATTATATGCTCTTTATCTATTTCCAACTCATCATCATAGGCCATTTTTCTTTTTCTTTTCTCTTTTTCACAATTTTTTTTTAAAAAAGACAAACACATAAACTAACAATAAAACAGACACAAAACACAACATGCAAAAAACACAATACGAACTATAAAAATAAAAACATGACACAACTGCAGGATCCGGAAAACACTTCCATTAAAAAGCAACATCACATACTAACCAAACAAAATAACGCTAAAACACACAAAATCCCCCCAAACTTAGATTTGTGCATTGTCCCTAATGTACACTGAATCGATAAAATAACAAGGGAATACACATACCTATGGCGACGACCGTCATTGGTCATCGCCCGCATCATCATCATGGGGCTCTCGGCCGATGGTGGGTACTGTGGAGGCCAAGCAGGCTGTGGAGGAAATGGAGGGACATCAGATGATGTAGCTGGAAAACACTGCTCCAAAACAGATGTGAAATCCATCATATAGTCCATGAATATGTCGGTCCAATAGTGAAACTGCTCCATATCTTGCTCCATATCTTGCTCCAGTCGAGTGAGTTGGGAAAGAATAGTCTGAGAAGCGGCCGCAGGTGCGGCTCATGGCTGTCGGAAAACGGCAGGCGGGTGGTCTGGTGCTTGGTCCTGGGAGACAGAAATGGCTGCTCGAGGCTTCAATAACTCCTCGGTGTCATCCCAAGTGACACCAGCAAGGAGACACAAATCGGTGATAATCGATGGATGTGTGAGTCCTGCTGTAGTAGTGCCGGTAGAGCAGTGAATAATGGAGTCCTGGATGATGTGTCCGAGATCCATGGACTTGCCTGTAACAATCGAATATACTAAAGCAGCCCTCTCCTATGTGATAGTGGTGGTATGATCGGACGGTAGAAGCCGAGATTCCACAAAATAATACCAACCTTTTTTGATACCCAGTAAATCAGCCTTGGCAAAGTACATTTTTACCTTTGAATTCACCTTCCATTCAGCACCCTCTCGACATAGATGCTCACAAATTTCTTCAAATTCCTGCTGGTCGCTAGTATACTCTGCATGCTCATCATGCAAAATCATGGGCAAGGTATACAAATTGTTGATGGTATGCGCATCAAACGCCACCAGCTTACCTCTCACCAACACACACAAATGTTCGTTCTTAATCTTCAAATTTGCGTAAATTTCTCTAACCACTGGGACAACAGCATCCCTCGGTTGTTTCATGAAGTTAAGCCACTGTCGTGCCTCTCCCATCTCTCTAACGGCATGAACACTCCGACATAGATCAAAGCCTCGTTCTTTCACCAACGGTTTTTCCAACAAAACGGTATAATGAGCGGCATCCGCCTCATCCCAAAATCTATTATCCGCAACATCCGCCGACGAAGATGAGGCAACTTTCTTCTGTTTTCTCTTAGGCCCCATATCAAAAACTTGGTGTGCACATAATTTTTTGACAACTCCAAACTCAACCACAACCAACACACTTCCAACTCCAACAATTAAATCACTTCAATAGAAACCCAACAACACCACAACCACTCAATTCAACTTCATCCAAAAAAATTCCCCAAATTTTCGAAATATATAGGGAGTAAGCCAATTACCTCAATTTTGATAGCTTTGGGCGCTTAGAAGTGCAAAGGCCATGTAATATCTCAAAATTAATTCCAAAAGACCTGTAGATTCAAACTCTCTGTTGTAATTAAATATCAAGATCGAAAATTCCCAACGGCGATGAACCCTAGCTTCGAATTTGAGTAGATTTTGTAGGAAAATGAGATGTAAAACCCACAAATTGAAGTGCCAATCACAAATAAGGGATGATCTCGGCCTTAGAGGGGAGGAATGTGAATTTATGGAGCTTCAAGCCACGAAGAAGGCGAAAGAATCTGTAAAAAATAATGAAAGTCGTGACTTATAAATCCAGGAGCGTGGGTGCGCTATTCTGCGAGCGCGGTTGCGCCGCGTATTGAGTCATAATTCACGCGGGTGTGCCCTTCACATGGCGCGGGTGCGCCAAACTTGGTTACAAAAAGCCAAATTTTTGCCGAGTTACGCACGGGCGCGCCCTCTACCTCGCGGGTGCACCGCGTTAAGATCACCAAGAGCGCGGGTGCGCGATCTCGAAACCAAATATCCGATTCTTCTGCCACTTTGAGCGCGGGTGCTCCTTGGAAAATAAAAAAAAAACATGAGAAATTAATTAATCAATTTAAGAAATTATTTATGACATCAATAAAAACTAACACTAAAATGACAGAAAAGTAAAAAAATAAAAGTAAAGCTAGAACAATAAAAATTTGGGTTGCCTCCCAAAAAGCTCTTGATTTAACGTCGTCAGCCCGACTTTCTTGGTGCTTTTACACAGGCTTGATCAATGCAACTTTCTCAATGTTCTACACTTCATTGCCAAAATAATGTTTCAACCTCTGCCTATTGACTTGAAAGGTCTGTCCATCATGACAACTCAGTTTAATGGCTCCATAGGGATGCACTTTCACCACGGTGAACGGACCAGACCATCTATATTTCAACTTCCCTGGAAATAATCGGAGACGAGAATTAAATAATAATACATGTTGACCCGGCTCGAATTCTCTCCTCAGTAATATTTTGTCATGCCACTTTTTGTTTTTTTCTTTGTAAAGCTTGACATTTTCGTAAGAATTATTACGAAACTCCTCTATCTCATTCAACTGCAACAGTTGCTCTTTGCCAGCAGCTTTCATATCAAAATTCAATTTTTTCATAGCCCAATACGCTCGATGTTCTAACTCCAATGGCAGAAGACATGCCTTTCCAAAGACCAACCTATATGGCGACATGCCAATCGCAGTCTTGAACGCAGTCCGACATGCCCATAATGCATCATCCCATTTGATTGCTCAATTTTTCTGGTTAGTTTTGACCGTCTTTTCCAAAATTTGCTTGATTTCCCAGTTGGATATTTCAGCTTGCCCATTTGTTTGTGGATGGTATGCACATGTCACCTTATGCCTAACACCATATTTTGTCAATAATGAATTAAAAACCTTATTACAAAAATGCATACCTTCATCGACTGATAATGACTCTTGGAGCTCCAAACCTTGTGAAAATATTTTTCTGGACAAATTGCACCACTACCCGAGCATCATTAGTGGGGGTGGCGATTGCTTCCACCCATTTCGAAACATAATCAACATCCAATAGAATATAAGATTGACCAAAGGAGATGAGAAACGGTCCCATAAAATCAATTCCCCAAACATCAAACAATTCAACTTATAAAATATTAGTAAGGGGTAATTCATGACGCCTAGATATGTTTCCCATACTTTGACATCTATCACATGATTTTACCAAGGTATAACTATCTTTAAACATATTTAGCCAATAAAAACAAGATTTAAGTACATTGGCGGCTATCCGTGAGGCTCCAAAGTGACCACCATACGGTGCAAAATGACATTTTTTCAGAATTTCACTCGTTTCGGCATCATCCACACATCTCCTTATCACTTGATCCGAACACTTTTTGTACACAAAAGGATCATCCCATAGATAAAACTTGGCATCATGGAAAAATTTATTTCTTTGCTGATGATTAAGATCTGGAGGCAAACCTAAACAAGAAAGAATATTAGCAAAATCAGCAAACCAAGGTAGTTTAGAATTTACCTCAAAAAGATGCTCATCAGGAAATTGTTCCTTGATGAGTTCATATTCATCTTTTTCTTGCAACTCCAAACGAGACAAATGATCCGCCACTAAATTTTCACTCCATTTCTTGTCTCGAATTTCAAAATCAAACTCTTGTAGTAAGAGTATCCACTGAATCAATCTTGGCTTGGAATCCTTTTTGGCAAATAGATAGCGAATTGCTGCATGACCAGTATAAAAAATTACTTTAGAGCCAATGAGATACGACCTGAATTTGTCGAATGAGAACACCACAACCAACATCTCTTTTTCCGTTTAGTGTAATTTTGTTGTGCTCCGTCAAGAGTGCGTCTTGCATAGTAAATTACCCGAAACATCTTATCTCTTCTCTGCCCCAAAACTGCTCCCAAAGCATAATCTCTGGCATCACACATCACTTCAAACGGCTCTTTCCAATCAGGTACAATCATAATAGGCGCAGAAATTAGTGCCTCCTTGATCTTTGTAAACGCTTGCAAACACGCATCATCAAAAATAAATGGTGTATCTTTTTCTAATAAATTACACAAAAGTTTAGTAATCTTATAAAAATCTCTAATAAAGAGACGATAGAACCCGACGTGTCCCAAGAAGCTTCTAATGGCTTTCACATTATTTGGTCGTGGAAGATTTTCAATCCCAACCACTTTTGCTCGATCCACCTCAAACCCATTAGATGACACTTTATGTCCAAGTACTATGCTCTCTTGAATCATGAAGTGACATTTTCCCAATTAAGTACAAAATTATTTTCTTGACAGCGCTGCAAAACAAGGGTCAGATTGTGCAAACAATGATCAAAAGAAGACCCAAACACAGAAAAATCATCCATAAAAATTTCCATAACTTCCTCCACCATGTTCGAAAAAATTTCCATCATGCACCGCTGAAAAGTAGCCGGTGCATTACACAACCCAAATGGCATTCTCCTAAAAGCATAAGTACCATAGGGACATGTGAAAGTTGTTTTCTCTTGATCCTTTGGCGCTATAGAAATTTTATTGTAACCAGAATAGCCATCTAAAAAGCAGTAATGTTGGTAACCAGCCAACCTATCAAGCATTTGATCAATAAAAGGAAGAGGAAAATGATCTTTTATAGTAGCCTTATTCAACCTTCTATAATCAATGCAAACTCTCCAACCAGTGACAGTACGAGTCGAAATCAACTCGTTTTTCTCATTTTTAAACACATTCATACCTCCCTTTTTCGGCACAATCTGTACTGGCGACACCCAAGAACTGTCAGATATAGCATAAATAATACCAGCATTCAATAATTTCAACACCTCAGCTTTTACCACTTCTTTCATCACAGGATTTAACCTCCTTTGATGATCGACATATGGACTATACGACTCGTCCATTAAAATTTTATGCATGCAAATATTGGGACTAATTCCCTTGATACCAGAAATTGACCAACGCAAAGCAGATTTGAATTTTCTCAAAATTCTTAATAATTTATCTTTTTCATCAAGAGTAAGAGAGGATGAAATAATTACCAGGTAAGTCCAATTATCTCCCAAAAATGCATAGCATAAATGACCTGGCAATTCTTTCAATTCAGGAGTAAAAACTTTACCTCTTTGATGGGCTCCTCAGGCAATTCTTTTATTTTTTCTTGGCCCTCTTTTTCCTTTGGCAAACTTTCAAGAGCAAGAAATTTCTCTCTAAGTTCCCAATCTTCACCAACAAATTGGGTTACAGAATTAATTAAGGATCTAGACAATGCATCCTCCAACTCTATTCCTGCACCAAATTATACTCATAAGAATTAAATAAATCAATGCGATTACAAGAATTTAATTCATCTTTGTATTTCATGATCTTATAAATATTGAAAGTGACCGCTTCACCATCAACTCGTAGAGTTAATTCACGCTCCTGCACATCAATTAACTCTCTACCAGTCGCCAAGAATAGCCTCCCCAAAATTAGAGGGACATCTTGATCTTCTTCCATTTCAAGCACTAAAAAATCAGCAGGAAAAATAAACTTATCTACTTTTACCAGTACATCCTCCACAACTCCTCTAGGATAAGTCAGAGAATGGTCAGCCAACTGTAGAGTAATTGTGGTTGGTTTCACCTCGCCAAGCTCCATAGATCTGAAAATAGACAAAAACATTAAATTAATACTTGCACATAAATCACGTAATGCCCTATTAACAGTTGCACCACCAATAATACAAGAAATAGTAAAACTCCCTGGATCTTTAAATTTTTGTGGCAGTTTCTTTTGCAAGATGGCGCTTCACTCCTCGGTCAACTTCAATGTCTCAAATTCTTCAAGCTTTCTTCCTTGCCATCACATCCTTCATGAATTTTGCGTATTGTGGCATCTTCTCCAAAGCATCAGCAAATGGAATATTTATATGAAATTTCTTGAAGATGTCAAGAAACTTATAAAATTTCTCAACCAACGCTTTTTTCTTGAACCGCTGAGGATATGGCAGAACAAATTTTGGCACAGGCGGTTTCTCAGGCACAAATGAAGACTTGCTGGAATTTTTGCTATCATATTTTTCAGACTCTATCACTATCTCTTCAACTTCTTCATCATCTACTACCTTTGGGTCATCAACCCCAAGTTCTTTACCACTTCTCAAAGTAACAGCCTTGCATTGCTCCTCTCCCTTGGATTAACCTCAGTATTGCTAAGAAACATCCCTTGGATTAACCTCAGTATTTCTAAGAAACATCCATCTCTGTTGATTATTCAATGCATTTGCCAATTGACCAATTTGTGTTTCAAGATTTTTTTTATAGAAACGCTCACATTGGTCAATTGTGTCTCCATACTATTCAGCTTATTCTCATTCCTCTTAAATCTTGTGGATGACTCTGAAATAAAATTATGCACCAAATCTTCCAAAGATGATTTACCCTCACCATTCTGAGTATTGAACCCCAGAGGAGGATTCGACACATTCTTATTCTTTGCATAGGAAAATTCTCATGATTACGCAAACTAGGATGATATTGATTGGGAGCAGGATTACCTCAATAGTTGTTGTAATTTCTGTTGTTCAAATATTGAGCTTGCTCCACACTCTCAAATCCATTAGCAAAATTTACGGCACTCGCCAGAGATGTCTTCTTAGTAGAAACTTGATTCCCTTTGGTCAATGCAGCCGACTGTGTAGAAATAGTAGCCATTTGAGCAGTCAAGGCCCTAAATGCATCAACTTCATAAACTCCAGCAGGCTTCCTTATTGCAGATCTCTCACTCGGTCACTGATAACTATTAATAGTCATTTGCTCAAGCATCTCATATGCCTCCGCAGGAAATTTAAATAATATCGAACCACCAAGAGTATCATCCACAGAAATACGAGTTGGCTCATTCAAACCATTGTAGAATAATTTGATCTGTTCCCAATCTAGAAAATTATGGTTCGGACACTTCCTAAGAAATTCCTTGTAGCGCTCCCAAGCTTCATACACTAACTCATGATCTTGCTGTTTGAAAGTTGTGATCTCAATTTTTAGTTGGGCAGACTTGGCAGGCGGAAAGTACTTAGCTAGAAATTTTGATGACATGTCCTCCCATGTAGTGATGCTTCCAAGATGTAATGACTGCAACCAAATACGAGCATTGTCCCTAAGAGAGAACGGGAACAATCGTAGTCTGATGGTGTCCTCAGTAACAACATGAATTTTCACTGTGTCAGAAATCTCTAGAAAAGTACGCAGATGCAGATTCGGATCTTCAGTGGCTGCACCCCTAAACTGACTCTGCTGCACCATATTAATCAAAGCTGGCTTCAACTCAAAGATATTTGCAGTGATGTTCTGCCAAGCTATTCCAGAATAATGATTGTTGATCACCGGTCGAAAGTGATCTTTGATTGGCAATGGAGCATTATTGACAACTCTTTCTCTTTCTTCAGTCATTTGTTGCAACTCTTCTCTTCTAGCTTTTCTCAAGGCTTTAGCAGTTTTCTTGATTTTCGGATCAAAGAGCAATGAGTCGTAACTTTGGTTTTTTTGCATAAACTACATAGATAGGAAAAATTTAAAATTAGAACCAATAAATTAAAATAAAATTATCTAAATCAAAATTAAGACTAATTAGCTCAATTTAATTATAAATCAAATAAAATTCACTCCCCGACAACGGCGCCAAAAACTTGTTGCTTGTTTTTTGCTCGCAAGCGTACGGTGTCAAGTAATAATATAGGAATTAATTCCAAGTCGATCCCACAGAGAATGAATAAAATGATATTATATTAAATATTTGCAACTAATCAAATCCTAATCCTATGTAGAGCTACGAAAATGATTTGAGTTTAATCAAACTAAATTTTTAAAACTAAAACTTTAAAAGAAATAAAATTAAGTAACCACGACTTCGCAAGATGAAAATTCAATAGGAGATAAATTCTAGAGGTTCAACTTCACTTGACTTTCTACCTTTCTATTGATTGTTTAATTATAAATTCTTCTAGTTTATTAGCCAAGAATCCCTATTATTTTCTACTACCTCTCTCGAGTGTCAAGCAGAAATTCGTATTCAACAGCAAAGTCAATATGTCTATCTAAGTTCAACTATTAAATCCGGTAAATGGCACGAGAATTCTTCTAACGACTTCTATGGAGTTATATGCTTCTCGAACAATATAAACACCACATATGTATTTTTATATGTCATATTCAAAATCTCCTCTCTCGAGTAATAGATTCGAAATAAAATATCATTCAATCTATGGCCAGTAAACTGAAAGCATTAAAATCAGGAAAACACAAATAAATTGTACGAAGAATTCAAATATATAAATCAAAATATCAAAATCATGGTTTCCAGTCAAGATCCGTCTACCTCTAGACTGAGAAATTAGTTCATAACGCAATTAAAAATCAAATAACACATGTTTTTCAGACAATCTATCAAACTAGAAAAATAGAGTTCAAAGAGAAACTAGAACGAAGTAAAATTAAGATTTTCCTTCGCCGGATGTCACCGTCTTCCGTCTTTGTACCGAGTTCTTGAGCTCTTATGCAATCCAATCTCTCAATAGCCATCCCCTATTCTCTGATGCTCTCAAAACCCTTGTAACCTTCAAAATAAGCCATAAAATCCTTTTTAAACTTGATTAGAGACTTTTCATATTTTTAGATACCCCGCAAGGCGCGGGTGCGCCCTCCTCCGGCGTGGGTGCACCGCGATCTCCACTACATGAGCGCAGGTCAGGGGCGCTTATCGGCACATTTTTCTTCGGAAATGCTCTACTAGCTCGGGGGCGCTATAGCTTGGGTGCGAGTGCGTCGGACTGAACTTCATCTTTGCTTCTTTAATTTTCTTATTCCATCATTTTTCGCTTCATTTTCTCAAAATCAATTGATTATTACCTAGATTCCTACAACTACACAAAAAAACAAGAAAACATGCATAATATCGCTCGATATATCACAAAAGCCAAGTCAAATCATATAAAATATAAGTGAAAAATTAGCACTTATCATCTAGCACTTAGAAGAGGGTATTTTGAATAGGACCATGAGAAAATACATCGTTGGTTTTTATAGAGTTCGGGAGGCCTATAACTCCAATGAAGCCGTTAAATAATTTGTTCTATTTACCGAATTTGATATCTAAACTTTGATATGAATATTGAGTTTGATATTAGATAAAAATTTCTACTTGTCACTTGGGAAAGGGAGTAGAAAATATTGCGAATTCTTGGTTAGTATACTCGAATAATTTATGATATAGATTTATTTATGAATTAAACTTGTTAATAGTCAAGTGAAATCGAACCTCTAAAATTTGTCTCTCATTGAACTTTCATCTTGAAATTCATTGTTAATTAATTTTATTCATTATAATTTTTAGTTAATCAAATTCAAACCATCATCGTAGCTCCTAATAGGATTAAGAATTTATTAATTGAAAATATTTAATATAATATCATTTTATTCATTCTCTGTGGGATCGACTCGAACATATTCTTTTATTATAACTTGACATTGTATGCTTGCGAGAAAAAAACACGCAATAAGTTTTTGGCGCCGTTACTGGGAAATGAATTTTATTTGATTTATATTAAATTGTGCTAATTATTCTTAATTTTGATTTAGAGTATTTTTTATTTTATTGGTTCAAATTTAAATTTTTTCTCCTTTGTTTATACAGTTTATGCGAAAAATCCAACGGCTCACTTCTCTTTGATCCGAAAATTGAGAAAACTGCGAAAGTCTTGAAAAAACAAGAAGAGAATAGTTGAAACAAATGGCTAAAAATAGAGGAGGAGTGAAAATACTGGTCCGGTGCCAATCAAAGATTACTTTAGACCAGTGATAAACAATCACTATTCTGCAATTGCTCAGCAGACTATCACTGTTAATAATTTTTAATTGAAGCCAGCATTGATCAATATGGTGCAGCATAATCATTTTAAGGGTACAGCTAATGAAGATCCAAATTTGCATCTGCGCACTTTTTTGGATATTGTTGATATTGTGATAACTCATGTTGTTACTGAGGACATTGTTGTGAAATTTCCTCGCAAGTATACGAGTGTCAAGTTTTAATATAGTGAATAATTCAGATATCGATCCCACAGGGAGTAAAATGAAAATATTTAGTACTTGTAATTAAAATAGTCTAAACTTTATCTAAAAAATCAATAATCAAGAATTTTGCAATAAAAATAAAATAATTAAGATGATTTTAGATAGCACGCACACAACTTTCAGGAATAATAAATCAGAGAAAAACGGTCTAGAGGTATAGATTTCACCTGGTTTCAACAACAATCAATCCTAATTAATTAATCTTCATGAATTCCAATCAATTAATAACCAAGAACACTTACGTTTATTATTTCCCTCTCCCGAGCAACAAATAATGTTTATCAACTACAATTAAATTCCAATATCCCTATTAAAAATTTATCGTAGTGATCTATCACAAACCAATGTTCTTTTTTAAAAGCTCTGTTAAAATCATACACTCTCCCGAGCTGTATAAATAATTAACAGTGTATTTTCTAATGTCCTATTCAAAATCCCCTCTCCCGAGCAATGATTTCAAATAAATATAACAAATCAATTATTGATCAGATAATTGAAAATACAATCAATTCTAGAAAAAACAATTACTCTAGAAGAAACTCAATTCAATAAAATCAAAAATTCATGAAAGCGTTTACACCAGGTTCCATCTGACCTCTAGACTATAAAAATTAGTTCATAATAAAATTGTGAAAACAATAAATCATAAATCCAAACATATTCAGAATTAAATAAAAGATAAGAAACAAATCCGTCGTCGACGCCGTGTCCGAACTATCAAACTCCGTCTTCGTTCTTCAGTTAAGCTCCAGAAATCTTCTCAGGAAAATCACACGATCAATTCTCTGATTTCTGTATTATGAGTGTGTGGCGGCTCCCCCTCAAGTTGTCTGACAAAAATCCTTTTATATTGCTCAGCAAAAAGCCCACAAAATCAAGCCCAAGAATTAATTGCCCGAAATAATAAAACTTTCCAAAACAGCAATGGAGCGGGCGCTCAAGTGAAGGCGCGGGCACGCCTTGAACTCGAAATCTCAATTCTCAGATTTCAGAACTCTGCGCGTTAGCTCTTGAAGAAGCGCTAACAAGAAGCGCTAAAGAATTCTTTCTTGGCCCAATAACAAAAAGCCCATTAACCTCTCCTGACTCTGTACGTTGTTTCCTTTTCTTTTCTTCTTTCTTCTTTTCTTTTCCTTTCTCTTCTAAACTTCTTATTTTTCTCCTCAAAATTCCATAATTCACAAAATCTCGATAATTTCCTACAATCACAAAAACAACACAATACCCACATAAATCTGCTCGAAACAAATATTTAACAATTAAAATCATATATAAATTAAGTGTATAAAATACACTTATCAAATACCCCCAAACTTAGACTTTTGCTAGTCCCGAGCAAAACTATTAAATTCCAAAAACTCATTCTCTCAAAAACCAACAAAAATAGTCAAGAAATATTATGGAACAATGGCATCAGCAATAATTTCAAAAATATCAAATCCAATCATGTCACACCTACTAACACTTGAAAGTTTTAGCCAACACAAAATAATAACCGCATAAACTCACAATCTCCGCAACTCATGTTCAAAACACCACTATCCAATTTCAATTCAAACATTCATAAATCATGAGGACTTTTCAAGGATAGCATAGGATCAAGTATTGGATATAAATAAAAAACACTCACAAATAGGTAAATGCAAAGAATAATAGTATGTGCATGTTTCGATCAAAATTCATAATCATTAAAAGCGTCAATCAACAGTCCATAGGCTAAATTCTTGCACTTCTTCTCCACTAGTATATTAGGCAACTGAGACTCGGTCAATAGGACTTATTCAGCTTATAATGTAAGGTCTGGCTCATGGCTACAAATGAAGGATAAGAATTCAAAAATAAGGAGTAATTCATATTTTTATGCCCAATTACGACTCCTTTTTTTCACAATTCACTTCTATTTCAATTCATTTCATTTCTCAACTTTTTCACAACTCTCTCACAAATTTTTTCTTTCTTTCACAACTTTTTCAACCACATTTTTCAACTCTTTTTTCTACTACCTTTTTTTTCATCTTTTCAATTCATCCACCACACCAATCCTTTTTCTCACAAATAAAACTAGGAGCATAAATATTTTAGCATTCAAATTACTCCCTTAAAGGTAGGAAATAGTGTATAGGCTATTCAGGTAGTCAATGTAGGACCTTGAAATAATTACGAATGGGGGTTTAATCACATGTTTACATGCATGCCATTCGATTTTCAATAAAGCTCAAATAAGGTACTAGAGATACATATTAATCAGAGGGTAGCTTGAAAGGCTCAAAATCATTCAGAAAAATTGCCTAAATCATCCCTAATCTCAGTTTTTGCCCGTATTTCGCCTCAAAGAATGCTTGAACTAGTTCTAGACAAGTCTCAATCCACAAATAAATCATACAAATTCAATCAGTGCAGAAAAAGAATAATCATCAGCAGTTAAAGATGATTTTCACAAAAAAATTCAGATTTTCTCGTACCTCAATGTACTAATATACAAGTGTAGCTCAAATGGGCAACTAAGGATAAATTCAATGAAAATTAGGCCCAAAAATTTCAAACAATGCCTCAATCATATCTATGTCTGTATGTCTCAAAAATCAGATTCAAGTATTAATCACAGAGTATATAGGAAATTGTTCATCTAATTGGTTCCATATTTTCAAAAATATTTGTCAAATAGGTAGACAATCATGGATTTCAGTTACAGCACAAAAATATTTTTCATCGGCCATGCATCCAATATTTCTCGACTTCTTTTAAACTCATCTCAACCAAAAACAACTAAACTCAACAAAAATTTTATCTATGAAATTCAAAACTCAACTCTCAACCAAACAACTAAATCAAACATTGATTCACCCCCCCAAACTTAATGTAATCATTGTCCCTAATGATTAAAAACAATAAAAAGAACAAGGGACTCATACCTTCGACACCGAGCATTAGGACTCGGCGTCATCATCATCATCTCCATGGAAAGAAGGTGCAGCAGCAGCAGTATCATCAGAAGACCACTGCAGAGGAGGTGGATAAGGCACAACAGTGGGCGGATAATTCTGGGCGAGAGCGGCAGTGAAGTCATGCATATATGTCATATGTGCTCGCATCATCTTTCACTGCTTCTTCATCTGAGTAAGCACGGCCGTAGAATCATCACGAGTAGAATACTCAGCGGCCGGATGCGTCGGTAGTGACATAGATCCTTCCAAATGGGAAGGTGCTTGCTCAAAGTGTGGTAGTGGCTCCAAGGGTTGCGATGGTTTAGCTGCCTGTTCAGAAGTACTGGCTGCGTTCTTCTTCTTGTCCCGTCTCAATGCACTAGTAATTCTTATAGGACCTCGAATTGGAATAATCTGCTCCGTATCATCCCACACAACACCAGCTAACCGGCAAAGTTGAGTAATCAAAGACGAGTGGGGTAAACTGATAGTTGAGGAACCCCTAACTGCAGCAATAATAGACTCCTGAATCACCCTCCCAGCATCAACAGATTTTCCAGTGACAATGCAGTACACAAGACCAGCTCTAACCTTAGTCACATCAGATGTATGCCCAGATGGCAAAATTCTGACAGCCACAAACTCATGCCAATTATTCGTTTCTCGTCTAAGAAAGATGGATGGAAATGTAACAGCTTCATCCTTTGAATTCCTCTTCCATTCCGCCCCATCATGACACAAAGTCTGAATTACAATATTCTCTGGATATGACTCATTCTTAAATACCTCATACTCATCATCAGAAATGTCCAAATCCGGCATTTCATAGAGACGGTTAATTGTACTCTTATCAAAAGGCACCAATTTCCCTCGAACTCGAACTTTCAGATTCACGTCTTTGACCATCAAATTTGCATAAAACTCATTAATCAATGATATAACAGCATCTGGTGGACTCCTCACAAATGTCTCCCAACCTCTTCTCTTAGCTTCAATTAACGTCGGCGCACTATGCTCTCTCAAACTCATTCCTCTTTCTTTGTGCATCCCTCGCTTCATTACATCAAAACAATACTCCTCTGCTGTGGCATTCCAAAATCTGTGTCTATCATATGAAGCAGCAGAGGACGAAGAAATTGCTCCTTTCCCTTTGGTTTTTGGTGGCATTGTAACTCAATAATTCAACTCAAATCAAATCAAATGCCTCAAACAATGCACTAAAATCCCAACAATTCCAGCAACCAACGTTCAAATATAACCCAAGCAATTCAACAAACACTTGGTAGGCACGAATAAAATGATATAGAATTTCACTGCATCAAACGTACTCCACACCACAGCTCAGACAACCCAATAGCCTCAAATCACAACATTTATCAAGAATCAAATGTAAGAGATAAAATTTTAGTTTTTGTACCGTTCACGAATAACATTTTCCAAATTCTCCAAATTCCCCTTTCTCGACAAGCGTAGATGGAGCAAGACCAATTCTGAGAATCTCTGCCTTGTAATTAAGATCAAAATCCTTGAGATGATGATATTTTGTTGAGTGGAAGATTTATGATGATCGTGCCAGTGCGTGAGATTTAAAGATGGACTCGAACGAGGGATCGTGATTTAAGTCTTGGAGGAGTAGACTCTGGAGTGGGCTTTTAAATTTCTGAAGTAATGCTTGCGCGATAGCGCCTGATTCCTGTTCAGAAGCGCGATAGCGCCTAATGTTGCGCTAGTAAGGAGCGCGATAGCGCTTGATGGAGAGCGATGTTGAAGAGCGCGATAGCGCTGATGGAGATGCGCGTTAGCGCTTAAGAGTGCGCTATTAAGGAGCGCGTTAGCGCTAGGATATAGCGCTGTAGAGAGAGCGCGATAGCGCTTGTGTGGCGTGGTAGAGGATGCGCGTTAGCGCTGTCATAGGCGCAATTGAGAGGGCGCGATTGCGCTGGTGGAAGAGCTATCGTGTATTAGTGCAACGAAGGAGAGGCGCGGGTGCTCGAATGGAGTGGCGCGGGCGCGCCTTTAAGTCGTAAAATAACTCCACTTTCGTCCAGCTAAGGCGCAGGCGCTCCCATAAATGGGGCGGGCGCGCCTCTTGCTCGAATTTGAGATTTCTAGAGCCTGCAAATTTTTGAAAATTAAGAAAAATTAGCTCAAAAATTTAAAATAATAAAAAAAATACTTAAAACAATTAAATAACAAAAATAAAATAAACTAAAAATAAAATCAAATAAAATAAAATAAAAGAAAATGCTTGGGTTGCCTCCCAAGTAGCGCTTGGTTTAAAGTCGTCAGCCCGACTTTAACGGGATTAATTCTTCCCCTTCTCTTTCACTCGCCAAATAAATTCCACGAACCGCCTTTTAAATTTTGCTTTTTTCGTGGCCTTCTTTGGTGGTTTTGGCGCTCTCTCGTTCGATGAATCAACCTCAATGTCGGCTTTTGAACGACCCTCCAAATTCATAACCGGCTCTATCAAGCATAATTTTTCAATAGGGATGTTAGATGACTTCATGAATATATTAAAAATTACACTCTCACCGTCCACACCCATTGACAATGCACCTCTCTTCACCTCTATCTTGGAATCGGCAGTGGCCAAGAAAGGTCTCCCCAATATCAGGGGCATGTTTGCATCCTCCTCCATATCTAACACAACAAAATCCGCTGGAAAAATAAATTTATCTACTTTTACCAAAACATCTTCAATGATTCCAAGCGGATATGTGATAGATCGATCAGCCAACTGCAACGCGATCATGGTGGGCTTCATCTCACCAAGTCCTAAGCTCCTGAAAATAGTCAAAGGCATGAGATTAATGCTAGCTCCTAAATCGCAAAGTGCATTATTAAAATAAAAAGAGCCAATAGTGCAAGGAATAGTAAAACTCCCTGGATCCTTAAGCTTTTGTGGCATCTTCTTTTGGAGCACCGCACTGCACTCTTCCGTTAAATTCACTATCTCATTCTCTTGAAGTCTCCTTTTCTTGGACATCACCTCCTTGATGAACTTCGCATAATTCGGCATTTGCTCCAAAGCTTCAGCAAAGGGAATGTTGATGTGAATCTCTTAAAAATCTCCAAGAACTTGGAAAATTGCTCGTCCAATGCTTTCTTCTTGAACCTTTGCGGGTAGGGAAGTGGAGGCTTGTACATCGGTTTCGGCTCCAGTTCAGACTCCTTCTCTTTCTCCTCAACTTTTTCCTCAAGTTTCTTATCCGCAACAGTAGGAATTTGGACTCCAATGTCTTTGGCACTCCGCACTTCGATGGCATTGCACTGCTCCTTGGAATTCACTTCAGTATTTCTAGGGAACTGGCCGCGATTGTTGTCCTTCAGTGCGTTTGCCAACTGCCCAATACTAGTCTCCATGGATTGTAACACTGCGCCCATGTTGGCCATGTGCGTCTCCAAACTGTCAAGTCGAGACTCAGTTCTCGCCATCCTCTTACCTGATTCCTGCACAAAAGTACTAACCACATCCTCCAACGACTGCTTACCCTCATCTTTGTTTGTATTGAATTCCGAAGGATTCAGCACATTTTTATTGTTAGCATACGAAAAATTTTCATGATTACGCAAGCTAGGATGATAAGTATTTGGGACAGGGTTACCTCTATAGCCTCCATATCCTCGGTAGCCATTTGGATTTATATAATTGACTTGCTCTATGGCCGGTGATCCTTCAACTCCAGTTGAATCTACAACATTAATTTTATTCAAAGAAGCTACCTCTGTAGTCAGTGCAGATAATTGAGCAGTGATGGACGTGAGAGGATCCACTGCATACACTCCAGCTGGCTTCTTTACTCCTATACGCTCAGATGGCCATTGGAAACTATTGACCGTCATCTCCTCCAACATATCATAAGCCTGAACATGATCCTTCGCAAATATAGTACCTCCAGCAGCAGAATCGACATTCATCCTTGTAGGCGCATTCAGTCCGTTGTAAAACCACTCGATCTGTTCCCAATCTGCAAAATTGTGGTTAGGACAACGTCTTAATAATTCTTTATACCTTTCCCACGCCTCGTATAACTGTTCAGTTTCCATCTGCCGGAAGGTGCTGATCTCGATCTTCAGTTGGATGGTTTTGGCAGGAGGAAAATATTTTGCAAGAAATTTTTCTGCCATCACCTCCCAAGTAGTGATGCTTCCAAGCGGCAGTGATTGCAACCAACTTCTGTCTTGATCCCTGAGAGAAAACGGAAACAAGCGTAAGCGTATAATATCTTCAGACACACCATTAATTTTTACCGTATCGGTTATCTCCAAAAAGGTGTGTAGGTGTAGATAAGGATTGGCAGTGGCACTCCCATTAAATTGGTTCTGTTGAACCATGTTGATCAATGCAGGTTTCAGCTCAAAATTGTTTGCATTGATAGTTCTTCGAGCGATTCCAGAATAGTGAGCCTGGATCGTCGGTCTGAAGTGATCTCTAATAGGCACTAGGGGAGCTTGATTTGCTTCTTGTTCAGCCATTCTTTCAATTTCTTCTCTTCTAGCTCGTCTTAAAGCACGTGCAGTGCGCTTGATCTCCGGATCAAACAGTAGAGAATTAGCACTTTGAGATTGTCGCATAGACTGCAATTAAAAGATAAGAAAAAAATTAATTAGTAACTTAAAAAATAAAATAAAAACTCTAAATTAAAATCTAGACTAATTGGTAACAAGACTAAAAAAATAATCAAAATTTAATCCCCGGCAACGGCGCCAAAAACTTGTTGTGAAATTTTCTCGCAAGTGTACGAGTGTCAAGTTTTAATATAGTGAATAATTCAGATATCGATCCCACATGGAGTAAAATGAAAATATTTAGTACTTGTAATTAAAATAGTCTAAACTTTATCTAAAAAATCAATAATCAAGAATTTTTCAATAAAAATAAAATAATTAAGATGATTTTAGATAGCACGCACACAACTTTCAGGAATAATCAATCAGAGAAAAACGGTCTAGAGGTATAGATTTCACCTGGTTTCAACAACAATCAATCCTAAATAATTAATCTTCATGAATTCCAATCAATTAATAACCAAGAACACTTACGTTTATTATTTCCCTCTCCCAAACAACAAATAATGTTTATCAACTACAATTAAATTCCAATATCCCTATTAAGAATTTATCGTAGTGATCTATCACAAACCAATGTTCTTTTTTAAAAGCTCTGTTAAAATCATACACTCTCCCGAGCTGTATAAATAATTAACAGTGTATTTTCTAATGTCCTATTCAAAATCTCCTCTCCCGAGCAATGATTTCAAATAAATATAACAAATCAATTATTGATCAGATAATTGAAAAGACAATCGATTCTAGAAAAAACAATTAATCTAGAAGAAACTCAATTCAATAAAATCAAAAATTCATGAAAGCGTTTACACCAGATTCCATCTGACCTCTAGACTATAAAAATTAGTTCATAATAAAATTGTGAAAACAATAAATCATAAATCCAAACATATTCAGAATTAAATAAAAGATAAGAAACAAATCCGTCGTCGACGCCGTGTCCGAACTATCAAACTCCGTCTTCGTTCTTCAGTTAAGATCCAGAAATCTTCTCAGGAAAATCACACGATCAATTCTCTGATTTCTGTATTATGAGTGTGTGGCGGCTCCCCCTCAAGTTGTCTGACAAAAATCCTTTTATATTGCTCAGCAAAAGCCCACAAAATCAAGCCCAAGAATTAATTGCCCGAAATAATAAAACTTTTCAAAACAGCAATGGAGCGGGCGCTCAAGTGAAGGCGCGGGCATGCCTTGAACTCGAAATCTCAATTCTCAGATTTCAGAACTCTGCGCGTTAGCTCTTGAAGAAGCGCTAACAAGAAGCGCTAAAGAATTCTTTCTTGGCCCAATAACAAAAAGCCCATTAACCTCTCCTGACTCTGTACGTTGTTTTCTTTTCTTTTCTTCTTTCTTCTTTTCTTTTCCTTTCTCTTCTAAACTTCTTATTTTTCTCCTCAAAATTCCATAATTCACAAAATCTCGATAATTTCCTACAATCACAAAAACAACACAATATCCACATAAATCTGCTCGAAACAAATATTTAACAATTAAAATCATATATAAATTAAGTGTATAAAATATACTTATCAGACATCATCAGACTATGACTGTTCCCGTTCTCTCTTAGGGACAGTGCTCATAGTTGGTTACAATCACTGCCTCTTGGGAGTATTACAACATGGGCTGACATTGCTTCTAAATTGCTGGCTATGTATTTTCTGTCTGCCTAGTCCGCCTTACCGAAAATTGAGATCACTACGTACATTCAAACAACAAGATTTTGAGCAATTGTATGAAGCTTGGGAGTGCCACAAAGAATTACTACGGAAGTGCCCAAGAAATAATTTTGTAGATTGGGAGTAGATTGAATTATTTTACAATAGTTTGAATGGGCTCACTTGAATTTATGTGGATGTTGTTGCTGGAGGATCAATATTTTCTAAATTTCCAGAGGATGCTTATGAGATGCTTGAGCAGATGAAGATTAATAGCTATCAGTTGCCGAGTGAGAGATCTATGATGAGGAAACCTGCTGGAGTTCATGAAGTTGATGCATTCACGGCTTTGACTGCTCAAATGGCTGCTATTTCTACACAGTTGGTTGCGATGAGCAAGGGAAATCAAGTTTCAAATGAGTCGGCATCGTTGGCTACTGCAGTTCCTACTGAGGGACTCGAAAGTGTGGAGCAAGTCTAGTATGTGAACAACCAAAATTTTGATGGCTATCGAGGTAACTCTGTACCTAATCAATATCATCTTAGTTAGAAAAAACATGAGAATTTTTCATATGTAAATAATAAGAATGTGTTGAATCATCCACCGAGGTTCAATAATCAAAGGGGTGAGGGTAGACCATCTTTAGAGGATTTAGTGACTACTTTTGTGTCTGAATCATCAAAAAGATTTGAGAAGTGTGAGAGTAGGCTAGACACCATTGAGACACATATGGTTAATATGGGTGCGTCTATGAAAAATATTGAGATTCAAATTGGTCAAGTTTTGAATGCCTTGAATAATCAGCAGAGAGGACCTTTTCCTAGTAATGCTGAGGCGAACCCAATAGAGCATTGCAAAGCCATTAATTTGAGAAGTGGAAAGGAAGTTGGAATTGTGAATCCAACAGTTGAAGAAACCGAGGTAGAAGCAAAGCAAACAATGGTAGACGACAGTAGTGGCCTGCAATTGTGAAATTGCCTGTGCCAAAACCAGTTTTACAGTATCCTCAGCAGGTCAAGAAAAAAACGTTGGATGAACAATTTTATAAGTTTCTTGATATCTTCATGAAAATTCACATCAACATTTCATTCGCTGATACTTTGGAACAAATACTCAATTATGCCAAATTCTTGAAAGAGGTGATGTCTAGGAAGCAAAAGCTGGAAAAGTTTGAGACTCTGAAGTTGACAAAGGAGTATAGTGAGATCCTCCAAAAGAATTTACCTCAGAAATTAAAAGATCCAGGGAGTTTTATTATTCCTTGTATTAATTGTTTTTCTTAATTTAATAAACACTATGTGATTTAGGATCTAGTATTAATTTGATACTTTTTCTGTTTTCAGGAGCCTAGGACATGGAGAGGTGAAGCCCACTACCATTGCTTTGCAGTTAGCGGATAGATCCCTCACATATCCTTATGGAGTAGTTGAGGATGTTCTGGTAAAATTTATTTTTCCTGCTAATTTTGTGGTGTTAAATATGGAGGAAGACAAAAACATAACTTTGATCTTGGGGAGACCTTTCTTGGCTGCTGCTGAAGCCAAGATAGATGTCAATAGAGGAGAGATGGCGATGGAACTTGAAGGTGAAAAAAACAATTTTTACTGTGTTTAAGGAGGCTAGCAAACCATCTAATGAAAATGAGTTCATGGTTGAGCAAACAAAGAAATTAGAACCATGCTGCAAAGTTGAGAGTAAATTAGAATTGAAGAGAGGGCGAGATCCGAAGGTGGAAAAGAATGTGAAAAAGAAAGTCAAGTCCAAGATGATTTTTGAGTATGTTTGGAGGGTGAAAGAGAGGAATAAGACCTCCAATAAAGTGGCAGTGATGGGTTAAAATCAGCGTACATTCAGGCTGACGACTTTAACCAAGAGCTTTTTGGGAGGCAACCCAAATTTTATTTTATTTTTTTTTGTTTTAGTACTTTTAAGTTATTTTTTCATTAAATTTTATATATATATAGTTTAATGGTAACATGTCTTGTTCACGCGCTAACATTAGATTTTCTACTCTAAGTCCTTGAAATTATGAGAAATCTCGTGTATCAACGCACTTGCACTCCGAATGATGATGGGCTATGATTACTGACGGTCGTGCCTCAGATATGTGTATTCCTCATTTCTTGTTATTGAATTATTATACATTGAGTACAATGCACATTTTTAAGTTTGGAGGGGTGTTTGATTTTAATTGTTGTTGTTAGCTTGAATTCCTGCGGTTGAGTTTTTAGTTTATTATTATTTGTGTTAAAAAAATTAATTTTAATAAATAGTCATTATTTTTTGTTAAATTTTTTGTGTGAGTTAAATTCATGTGTTAGTAACCATAACCACCCTATGATGATAAAATTGAAAATAATAATTTGTTGATATTTTATCTAATAAGTACAGTCGGTGTTAGTTGTGTCTTATCTTGAGTTCTCACAAAAATATGCACGTAATGCCATGACCGTCAATACTCCGGATAATTAGAGAAAAATTATGTGAATTTTGTGATGTGGTGATAGCGCTTAGTCGTATCACGCCCAAATTAACTCAACTCAGTTCATCTAAATAAACATGTAGTAGCGAGAGTAGGGATCATTCCCACGAGGAAGGTGCAATTTATTGTGTTCTTAAAAATACTGAAAATAAATGAAAAAAGGCTTTTTGAATTTGAATTTAACTACCACTAATTAAAAGCAATTTAAAATAAATTTTATTTACTAGCATGCAAGAATTTAAATTATGGAAAAGTAATTAATTAACAAACTTTGGTATCGGTCGACTACACCCTTGAAGTTATTCACTCGATCATCGATTCTCTAAAAATAATTAATTCTCATTGAATATTCATAATTGGAAATTTAATTCCTATCTCACCTTAATTTTATTTAACTAGACACAAGCGTTATAAATCAACCCTTACCAATGAATTAATCCAAATACAAGCGATTAAGGTTTAAACCCAAGGTAGCATTCAAACTAGTGAAATTGATGAAGCTAAACAATACAAACACAAGCGGTTGTATTTAATCTAGTCAAAAGATGTTCCTACGAATTAACAAATTCACAAGCGGAAATTATTAATCATATTTGCTTCACAAATTAGAGGGATCAAACAATTACGGATTTGATATCTAATTTAGCTTTAGATTGTATGAGAAAATTATTAGGTGACCAAGCCAATAATTAAACACACAAGCATATCAATCAATTCCAAACAACTCTTGATACTCAAATAAAAATTAAACAATCAAAATAAAAATCTCACAAGATAAATAAACTTTAAGGATTCGTCTTCCTCTACCAAGAACTAAAACTTAGAAAAATTGAAGAAAAAAATTAAATCTAAGAACAAGAGATGAAAACCTAGCCGCCAAGACCAATTCTTCACTCTTCAGCCGTCCAAAAGTTGATTAAATTCGGGTTCTAGATGATAATTAAAGTATAGAGTCCTTCTCAAGAAAGTTTCCTAAATAAAATAATATTTCCCAAATTTTCCGTCTCGCTCGATCGGTAAAAACGTGCAGATCGAGCGAGACATCCTCTGGTCCGCATCATTTTCCTTTCTCTTCTCCCGCTCGATCGGTAAAAAGTTACCGATCAAGCGAAAGCTTCTCCGCCCGAAACTTTGTACGCATACACAACAGCGCTCTTCATTAGCGTATTAGCGCAACACAAGCGCAATAGCGCTTCTCAAGGGCCCTATAGGTAGAGATGTTCCTTAGCGCTATAGCGCTCCAATTATTTTCTCTCTTTGAGCTGTTTGTTAGAGCTATTGCTCTAAACAACAGCTCTACTTTTTTCCATCTTCTTTCTTTGCTTCTTTTCTTCAATTCTTTTGCTCTTTTTTTTATATTTTCCTATATCAATCACAAACAATGATTAGAAACTATAAAATGAATTTAATCAATGAAAATACACCTAAACATAGGAAAATATAACCACATCATGTGGATTAGAGAAATTCATTCTTAACTCTTGTGATTTATGCTTGAACCTGAGGTAAATTTTTATGAGCATAGAAGTGATTTAGGAAATTTTGAATAATTTGAGCCTTTTTAGCCACCCTATAATCATGAGAATTACAAAACAAAATGAGTAGCTAAAAAGTGTAAAGAAAACTATAATGGCAGAGAAAGTAAGGTGAGGGGAGACTTTGAATTGAAATTCTAATCCAATTAAATATAAGACTATGAAAAAAGAGAATGTATGATGTAGAAGGAAGCCTGGTGAGAAATCTGGCAGCACAAACAATTTATTTTTTCTACTAGTACTTCTCAATCTGATATGAAAGCTTGATCAATTCCCTTTACTTTAATCCTGATTTTTTTTGATTGATTTTGATCTACTTTTGGATACTTGTTATCCTGCCTACTTTATATTGAACCCAATGATAACCGAAAAAGTTTTTTTGATCTATGCAAATAAATATTGAACTTGGTTGATTGCGTTTTAAACTTGAGGATGAGATGAATGAATTTTTGAAGCTCATTGGTTGCATAATTTTATCCGGGTGTTAGGTTGAATAGATGAGATTGGCAAAGCACACACACACGAGAACTTTTGAGAATGATGTAGCAAACAAATGGACTACATGATGAAAAATAAATTTCTGAGGCCGACTTCATTAATGGATATCATGACTTGCATGTTGTGTGTTAATTGTTTTGTTTGTATCGTTTCTTTCTCTCTTATTTTTATTTTATTTTTGCTCGGGACTAGTAAAATTTTAAGTTTGGGATAATTTGATAAGTGCAATTTTTGCACTTATATTTTATATGATTTAACTTTATTTTTTTTATGTATCGAGCGATATTATGCATGTTTGTGTTTGTTTGTGTCGTTTGCAGGAATTTGAGGAACTATCATTTTATTTGGATAAAAAAAAGTGGGAAATGTGCAAAAAGAAGGAAAGAAAAGTGCGCGGAAAGAAGGAAACAAATAGACAGAGAGGCGCCCCAGCGCCTGATCCAGGGCACCCCGGCGCCCGACTTGATGAGCTCTCGGCGCCCTAACTCCGAGAAACAGGCGCTCCAAATTTGTAGAAGAGAAATTATCGGCTATCAGTGCCCCCGCGCCCGAGCCACCTACCAATAGCGCACCCGCGCTTGCTTTTGAGAGCACATGTGATGCATAGTTCCAGAATTTGGAAACTTTTTGGCATGGTTTAAAAGGAAACATTGGGGTTTATTTTAAAGGATTTTATTGAGAGTTTTCAAGAAAAAAGACGGTTAGAGACCAAGGAGAAGGGAGAAGAGCCATTCTTGGCACAAAGATGGACGAAGCGACTTCCGGGGACGGAGAAGCATTATCTACCTTCGTTTTTATTTATTTATTTCTCCTGATTTTTTAATGATGTTCAAGAACACGCTTTGTTTGATTTTTATTTTCATTATGAATTAGTTTTTTTGTCTAGAGGGACGACTTTGCTTGACTTGAGATCATGTTTTTGATATATTAGAATTCTTCATTCATTTTATTTGTATTTTCCTAAATTAATTGCGTTCAATTAAGTGATTACTAGTTGAATTGTCATATTTATTTGAATTCTAACACTTGAGAGAGGGGATTTTGAATAAGAACATAGGAAATACATCGTTGGTGTTTATAGAGTTCGGGAGGTCTATAAATCCATTGAAGAGCATTTGTCTCTCGTTGTACTTTCGTCTTGAGAATTCATCGTTAATTTTATTCATTGCAATTTTTAGTTAATCAAATTCGTAGCTCTAAATAGGATTAAGATTTTATTAGTTATAAATATTTAATATAATATAATATTATTTTATTCATTCTTTGTTGGATCTACTAAAAGAGTGGGTGCCCGGTTAGCCAACTTGTGGCTAAGGGCTTTTATGACTCTATGTATAAACAATCTTTGTTTAATATAATTTACATTCATTAATGGCATTTTCTTTATCTTTCTTCATATTGTTATATTGTGATATACTATTGTTGTTTTGATAAAGACCTTGAATATACTATAGTGTAAGTAAGATGAGATAGTGAATAAAGAGAGATCACTATTATGAAACACATTTTATAGTCACTGTATATTCTAAACAGTTCCTAGTCAATTGAGCCGTCCGCTAATAAGGATAAGGATCGCTCGAGATTGAGACTAGCATTTGTGATTCCAAGTACCACGTTTCATTGGTAAAGAACATGGAGATGTTCAAAGCATGCAAATGGATATTCATATGATGAATGATCGAACTACCCTATTCGGACTTTCCAAGTGGTTATTATTATTTGAGTGGATAAGTCCGCGGTTTTGGTTGTACACCATTAGTCCTTACTACTTGAAACATCATTGAGACTCTATATGCTAGTACTGTACATTGAATCGTTTACCGACTCTATGGGGGGTCATCAGGTGTCGGGATTGGGTACAGTTACGACACATATATGAGTCGATGCTTTGTTGTCAAGGATTCACCACACGCTTGAGAGTGTGGATATCCTATGCGATCTGAGGAGATATTAGTGTGACAAATCTCTGGCCAGAGTACTCGATGTGATTTAGGTTACTTGGTTTCCTAGTAGCACATGCGATGTCACTATTTGATCTTCAAGATGTGTTGCATAGTTATCGAATCTCGAACGACTCTCGATGTACCAATGGTTGTTGATTCGATCGGGATATATGGATGAAGGGACTGTACTGTACGCTAACCAAAACTTACTGGTTCTTGCAGGCACTATCAGTGATACCTAGGGAATCATGGGGCGATGTTGCTAGACGCTCTTACCATGATTCATTGGGTAAGTCGGAAATCGTTGTTCCGAGTCACAAGGAGTTATGAGCCCGCGGCTAGCTGTATCCCTGAACCATTGAGGGTCACACAAGTAATGGATTACTAAACCCCGTTGAGATAGTTAAATTTAAAGAGTTAAATTTAATGAAAGAGAAGTTGAACTTCTTAATTAAAGGGAGTGGAATTTCCTAAAATGACATAGGGAAGGGCATTTTTGAAAATCACTGAATTCGAATTCAGAAAAATTATCTTGACTTTAAAAGGTGCAGAAATGGTTTCTATGCACATTGGTGAAATCGGTTTATCAATCGGAGTCATGATGAATTTTATATTAATTTCTATAATAACGGGCTTGGCTTGTTGGGCTTAAGTTATGGATTATGGGCCCTAAGGAGTTAGAGTTCTAATAGAGATATAACTTAATTCAGTTTAGAAATTATATATAAATACATGTGAAGTTTTTGAAAACACTACATGAATTCCTACTTGGTATTTTCGAAAATCACATAAAATAAAAGGAGGGTTTTTTCGAAAATCCTCTCTCCCTTTTGAGAAAATTCAGTCTGTGATTATTCTAAAAAGTCACTTTTTGAATTGACAGATCAAATCTGTTTATTCTATACGATAAACATCTGATTGATTTCTAGTGCAATCAATCAGAGGGTTTCTGTTTTCTATTCGTGGACCTGATTCCGGAGATTGATCGAGCGAGTCATCGGTTCTCGGGATTTACAACAAGAGCAGATTAAATCTGTTGGAGTTCATAATCAAGCCTTAGCTTGAAGAGGTAAAATATTAATTATTATTATTATTATTATTTTACTTGCATAATTTAATCGTTAGGATTTGATATCCATGATATGGAATTATTCCATATAAAATTTTAAACTTCCGCTGCACCGGGTATCAAATCGATTTGATCGTGAGAGCGACACGTGTTACAACAGTGGTATCAGAGCCAGGTTGCTCTCGGATCAAACGATTAAATTAATCGATTGTACAAAATTTTTTAGACTCGGGTTTTGGAAACAAAACAAAATTTTTTAAATTAAATTTTTTAAAGGAAACAAGGGCATCACGGGCAGCGATCGGAAGAGCACGACGCTGCCCACCTCCACGTGGGCAGCCCTGTCCCACGTGGAGGCGGGGCTGCCCAGGAATGTCCCGGGCAGCCCGGAAAATAAAAATTTTGATTTTTATTGGAATTTGAAATTTTTGAAATTTTAGTTTTTGGTCCGATTGAAAATTGTTTTTTATTGGTCCACGAGGCATCGGATCAAATTGTTTGAGTCCGAAATTTTTAAAATTGATTTTTGGATAAATTTGAATTTTTGGAAAATTTGTAAATTTTATCCGTTAAATTAGATTTTATAAAATTAATTATTTTGGTACAATTGATGATAAGATATGATCTTATGAGAATAGTAGATAAAATTTGATTTTATCTTTTTTAATTATGATGTCATTGCATGTTATCTAATTATTTAATTATTGAATTAATTATTGGATAAGAGGATGATCGATTGTCATGACCAATATTGTAGGTGTATGTTAGGTTGTTTACATTTGGTTTTAATTGCTGTTAGGTTTTATTAATGGGCTTGGTTTATGTCTCAATTTGAATTGTAATTTGTAATAAAAAATGGGTCTGGTTTATGACCCGTTCCCACCCTTAAATATGTATCCCCTACTTGTCATCGAAATTTATTGTAAATTTATTAGACGTAGTGGGAGATAAAGATTTGAAGACAATGGTGGGCCCAGCAGACAATAAAGACCGAAGAAATGTAAATTGGAAGCTCAATATAATAGGATTGCATTGCATACCTGCATATCACCTAGGATTGGACTTAGACTTGTGATTGGCAACCACGGGTCGATTAGTTATTGGGGTCGATCATCCTTTAAATAATATATGATATTATTGTTGTATGCATGTTTAGACTAAATTGTATGAATCCCGCAAGCATACAAATACTAAATGATGAGACAGTTTTCAAAATTAAAAATCCCTCATTTTAAATATGATTTAAAATTGATATCAAGATAAATAAAGGGAATTTAAATATTGTTTAAATGTTCCTACCTTCCATCAACGATCAATGTATGAGATGCTACCCGCGGGCATGGTTCGGCTCATATTATTGGGGGGGCCCGTTCGTCGAAAAGCTGTACATTGGATCGACACAAGTTGTAAGTTGGGTGGAACTCCCATGGGATTGGCTCATATTATTGAGGATCCACATGGCGACCGTCCATCACAACTTAATATTGATGGATTATCTTGACATGTCACAATAAACGACGTCATATTATTGAGCCCTTATTGAACATGAGGTAAAAACATGGGGATTGCTTTGAAAGCAATTGGGCTCTACCTTTTGAAAATTATGATTGGCTGATATTATTCGGGACTATAGTTTGTCAATTGGACTCCATGTTCCTACTAAGGAAACAAGTTTCCCATTTTCACTAGATTGTAGTGAAATCGTTAAAATAGTGGGAGTGAAATTCATAAAATTAAATCTCGCCATATTTTATGTCTTAGTAAATTAACTAAACAATCACTGATTATTGTCTGTATTTCATTACAATGAATTCGCGCAATCCACTATACTCAATTCTCGAACAAAACAAATTGACTGGCGCAACTATACGGAATGGTTCCGTAAATTAAAGATTGTTCTAATCTCGAAGAAAATTTTCTACGTGTTTGAAAAGAATCCTCCAAAAGAAGGACCGGCTAATATAAGTCCGGAAGAATTAGCAAAACTTGATCAATGGTGGGACCATGATATCAAGGCTAAATGCTATATGCAAGCTTCAATGTCTGATGAACTTCAGAGGAGATTTGAGGATGTCGTGAATGCTGCTGATATACACATGCATCTCAAGGAACTTTTTGGAGCTCAGTCAAGGTCAGAGAGGTATGCCACCGTCAAAGAGCTCATGACATGCCGCATGCGAGATGGGACTTCTATCCGTGAGCATGGGGTACACATGATTGGGCTAATTGAGAAGTTGGTAACACTCGATTTGATATTGGAGCATTAATTGAATACGGACTTCTTGCTTCTTTCACTTCCTTCTTCGTTTGACGGATTTGTGGTGAACTTCAATATGAACAAGATAGAGGCCACCCTTGAAGAGATGGTCAATATGCTTGTGTCTTATGAGGCCACATTAAAGAAGGAAAAACCGGTACTCTTGGTTGGCTCCTCTTCTTACTCCAAGAAGGGGACAAGTGAAAAGGGTAAGAAACGTTATGCCCCACCCAAGAAAATTGTACCAAAGAAGAAGGGCAAGACAAAAGCTTCAAACGTGAACATATCTGGAGATGTTTGCCATCACTGCAAGAAACCCGGTCATTGGAAACGTAACTGCAAGGAATACCTAGAGCAGTTGCGAACTGCAAAGGGTATGTTTTACATTGAAATAAATATTTCACTTAATACTACTTCTTGTGTATTGGATATCGGATGTGGATCTCACATTTGCAATGATTTGCAGGTGATGACAAGAAGTCGTAAGCTTAGGATGGGTGAGACCCAGCTGAGGCTCGAAAATGGTTCCAGAGTTGAAGCCAAAGCAGTGGGAGACGTTTATTTAGTTTTGCAGAACGATTTTAAGTTACTTTTAAGAGTTGTTTTATTTGTGCCAGATTTGATTAAAAACATTATTTTTGTTTTTATGCTTGATAGAGATGGTTTTTCTTGCAATTTTGTTAATGGGATTTGCAATATTTACAAGAATGAATGTTTAATTGGAAATGGACAACTTCAAAACGATCTATATAACTTAAAATTAAAAGACGTACCAATTAATTATTTTGATAAACCGGTAACAACAAATAAAAGGAAAAACGATAGTCAAAACCCAGCAAACCTTTGGCATGCTAGGCTAGGTCACATTTCCTCAAGGAGGATGAACAAGCTAGTGGGAGAGGGCATGTTTGATATGTCTGATATTAACTCTCTACCTACTTGTGAGTCCTGCCTAAAAAGAAAAATGACTAAATCTCCTTTTAAAGAAAAACCTGAGCGTAGTCAAAATTTGTTGGATTTGATCCATACAGATGTTTGTGGTCCATTTAGTATTGGTACTAAATTTGGACACACCTAATTCATTACCTTTACTGATGATTTTTCTAGGTATGGGTATTTATATTTGATGAAATATAAGTCTGAAGCATTTGAAAAGTTCAAAGAATTCAAGGCTGAAGTAGAGAACAAACTAGAAAAAAGTATTAAAGTACTTCAATCGGATCGAGGTGGAGAATACTTAAGTACCAAGTTTTTGGACTATCTAAAAGAGAATGGGATTCTCTCTCAGTGGACTCCTCCTATGACACCTCAGCTAAATGGTGTTTCGGAGCGTCGAAATCAAACTTTGTTGGACATGGTTCGATCCATGATGATCTTCACTGAGATCCCACCTTCGTTTTGGGGCTATGCGCTTGAAACGGCGATATTATTGTTGAATAATGTCCACACTAAAGCAGTGGATAAAACTCCATACGAGTTATGGAATGGCAAAGCTCCTAAGTATTCGTACTTAAGGATTTGGGGATGTCCTGCTTACATGAAGCAGACAGTGGGAGATAAGTTGGATAGTCATTCCACCTTATGTTATTTTGTAGGATATCCGAAGAATTCAATCGGATATTATTTCTATCATCCTAATGAAATAAAAGTGTTTGTTTCGAGGAATGCCACCTTCATGGAGAAGGAGTTCTTACTTTATAAGAAAGGAAAGATGATGGAACTCGAAGAAATTCGAGAAGAACCAGAGATACAAAATAATGATCCCACACCTCAGGAACCATTAAACGACACGCCTCTTTCTAGAAGATCCGAGAGGATTTCTAGACCTCCTATTCGATATGGTCTTATTCTTGAAGGGGATCAAAGTGAACCCGACATTGGATGTGATCCAAGAAACTTCAAGGAAGCAATTTCTGATGCGGATTCAAATTTATGGCTTGATGCTATGCAGTTGGAAATAGACTCGATGCATACAAACCAAGTTTGGTCTTTAGTAGATCCTCCCTATGGAATTGTTCCAATAGGGTGTAAATGGATCTACAAGAGAAAACTTGGGCCTGATGGTAAGGTATTGATCTACAAGGCACGATTGGTCGCAAAAGGTTATACTCAAAGACAAGGAGTTGACTATGATGAAACCTTTTCACCAGTTGCAATGTTCAAGTCCATTAGAATCATTATTGCCATAGCAGCTTGGTATGACTATGAGATATGGCAAATGGATGTGAAGACTGCATTCCTTAATGGAAACATTAAGGAAGAGATCTATACGATGCATCCCGAGGGATTCACATTTATGGGAAGCGAGCATAAGGTATGCAAGCTTCAGAGATCAATATATGGTCTCAAACAAGCATCAAGAAGTTGGAACCAGAAATTTGATGAAACAATAAAGGACTTTGGTTTCATCAAAAACCCGGAGGAACTGTGCGTATACAAGAAAGTAGTTAAGGATGCGGTGACGTTCTTAGTGTTTTATGTTGATGACATCCTACTCATTGGAAATGACGTAGGGATGTTGCAGTCAACAAAGATATGGTTATCAGGTAGATTCTCGATGAAGGATTTGGGTGAGGCCTCCTATATTCTAGGGATACAGATCTATAGAGATAGATCTAAGAGAATGATAGAACTCACTCAAGCAACCTACATCGACACTATATTGAAAAGGTTTTTATTGGATGAGTCCAAGAGAGGACATCTACCTATGTGTCATGGAGTTTCTCTATCTAAGTGTATGTGTCCCAAGACTGACGAAGAGATAGAGAAAATGACACACATACCATATGCGTCAGCCATAGGTAGTATTATGTATGAGATGATATCTACCAGACCAGATGTAGCCTTTGCTCTGAGTGTCACGAGCAGATATCAGGCAAACCCCGGTCAAATGCATTGGAAAGCCGTGAAGGATATTCTTAAGTACTTGAGAAGGACTAAGAATATATTCATGGTTTATGGAGGAAGAGAATTGAAATTGGAAGGCTATACCGACTCTAGCTTCCAAAGCGACGTGGATGACTCGAAGTCAACCTCTGGATTTGTATTCATGCTCAATGGCGGTGCTGTCTCTTGGAAGAGTTCCAAGCAGGACACCACAGCGGATTCCACCACTGAGGCAGAATACATTTCAGCATCAGCTGCTGCTAAAGAGGCCATTTGGATGAGGAATTTCTTCCAAGAATTGGGTGTAATTCCTGAAGCTGTTGGTCCAGTTCCGGTGTACTGCGACAACACTGGTGTCGTTGCTCTGGCAAAGGAACCAAGGTCTCATCAAAGATCCAAACACGTACTGAGGAAATACCACATCATCCGGGAGATTGTGGAAAGAGGTGACATCACTGTCGAGAGAGTGGCCTATACAGACAATATCGCTGATCCACTTACTAAGCCCTTGCCAGGACCATTGTTTGACAAACATCGCGAAGCAATGGGATTACGTAGTATGACTAGTTGGCTTTAGGGAAAGTGGGAGATTGAAAGAGTGGGTGCCCGGTTAGCCAACTTGTGGCTAAGGGCTTTTATGACTCTATGTATAAACAATATTTGTTTAATATAATTTACATTCATTAATGGCATTTTCTTTATCTTTCTTCATATTGTAATATTGTGATATACTATTGTTGTTTTGATAAAGACCATGAATATACTATAGTGTAAGTAAGATGAGATAGTGAATAGAGAAAGATCACTATTATGAAACACATCTTATAGTCACTGTATATTCTAAACAGTTCCTAGTCAATTGAACCATCCGCTAATAAGGATAAGGATCGCTCGAGATTTAGACTAGCATTTGTGATGCCAAGTACCACGTTTCATTGGTAATGAACATGGAGATGTTCAAAGCATGCAAATGGATATTCATATGATGAATGATCGAACTACCCTATTCGGACTTTCCAAGTGGTTATTATTATTTGAGTGGATAAGTCCGCGGTTTTGGTTGTACACCATTAGTCCTTACTACTTGAAACATCATTGAGACTCTATATGGTAGTACTGTACTTTGACTTGTTTACCGACTCTATGGGGGGTCATCAGGTGTCGGGATTGGGTACAGTTACGACACATATAGGAGTCGATGCTTTGTTGTCAAGAATTCACCACACGCTTGAGAGTGTGGATATCCTATGCGATCTGAGGAGATATTAGTGTGACAAATCTCTAGCCAGAGTACTCGATGTGATTTAGGTTACTTGGTTTCCTAGTAGCACATGCGATGTCACTATTTGATCTTCAAGATGCGTTGCATAGTTATCGAATCTCGAACGACTCTCGATGTACTAATGGTTGTTGATTCGATCGGGATATATGGATGAAGGGACTGTACTGTACGCTAAGCAAAACTTACTGGTTCTTGCAGGCACTATCAATGATACCTAGGAAATCATGGGGCGATGTTGCTAAACGCTCTTACCATGATTCGTTGGGCAAGTCTGAAATCGTTGTTTTGAGTCACAAGGAGTTGTGAGCCCGCGGCTAGTTGTATCCCTGAACCATTGAGGGTCACACAAGTAATGGATTACTAAACCCCGTTGAGATAGTTAAATTTAATGAAAGAGAAGTTGGACTTCTTAATTAAAGGGGGTGGAATTTCATAAAATGACATAGGGATGGACATTTTTTGGAAATCACTGAATTCGGATTCAAAAAAATTATCTTGACTTTAAAAGGTGCAGAAATGATTTCTGTGCACATTGATGAAATCGGTTTATCAATCGGAGTCATGATGAATTTTATATTAATTTCTATAATAACGGGCTTGGCTTGTTGGGCTTAAGTTATGGATTATGGGCCCTAAGGAGTTAGAGTCCTAATAGAGATATAACTTAATCCAGTCTAGAAATTATATATAAATACATGTGAAGTTTTCGAAAACACTACATGAATTCCTACTTGGTATTTTCAAAAATCACATAAAATAAAAGGAGGGTTTTTTCAAAAATCCTCTCTCCCTTTTGAGAAAATTCAGTCTGTGATATTTCTGAAAAGTCACTTTTTGAATTGACAGATCAAATCTGTTTATTCTCTACGATAAACATCTGATTGATTTCTAGTGCAATCAATCAGAGGGTTTCTGTTTTCTATTCGTGGACCTGATTCCGGAGATTGATCGAGCGAGTCATCGGTTCCCGGGATTTACAACAAGAGCAGATTAAATCTGTTGGAGTCCATAATCAAGCCTTAGCTTGAAAAGGTAAAATATTAATTATTATTATTATTATTATTTTACTTGCATAATTTAATCGTTAGGATTTGATATCCATGATATGGAATTGTTCCATATAAAATTTTTAAACTTCCGCTGCACCGGGTATCAAATCGATTTGATCGTGAGAGCGACACGTGTTACAACATCTACTTGGACTTATTCCTTTTTTATAACTTGACACCCTAAGTTTGCGATAAAAAAAACATGCAACAAGATGTTGGGATCGTGAAATCGAATCTTTAGCATTTGTCTCTTGACCGCTTGTATCGGTATCTACTGGCAAGTGCACTAGGTCAAAAAATAATATATGGATGTGAGTCCAAGTGTCGAACCCTCAGAGACTGATATTAGTAATTACCAAAATATAATTATTTCTACTTAATCTAAACTAGCAAATAAAAGTGATTTTTGAGAATTTTAACTAATAAATAAATTTGTAAATAAAAGCAATCAAATAAACCACAACTAGAATTTCAATGTATAATTCAATGAACAAAAGATTCGATCAAGGAATCACGTAGGTACCGAACAACTCATGCAACATTTAGTCAATTTAGGACTCAGATTTAAATCTTAAATTACGCTGAATTATCCTAAGTTGTTTAAAGGTTTATTTCTAGAACAATTAAACATATTCAAATATTGACGGATCAATATTTCATAATTAAAAACAAATTCAAATGCATTAGAAACTATGAGAACTCAATTTGCACCTAAAACAGTACAATTAAATCGAATACTATTTCTATTCAATTTAACCTTGTGTTGATTAATGAAGTAATCAAAATCAATTTCTCCTCTGTCGACTTGAAATCGATTAACATGTAAGTAAACAATTGACCAGATTATTCACAAGTGAAATTTAAATCTAAAAATCAATAATCATAAAACTAAATCTGAAAAATCCCAAACAAACATTTAAGTTTTCTATATAAATTTGTTCGACCCAATCACGTGGTCTTGATCGAAATAAAACGAATACTCAAAGTTTAACATAATTCAAAATCTAGTTTTTCAATCCAAAACATGAACCAAAAATCAAAAATAAAAATAAAGAAGAAGAGAATAACGAGATTGAAGATGTAGCCGCCTCTTTGCCTCTCAAACACGTTCGGAACCCTTAATCTGATGATAGAAAGCCTATTTATAGGCTCCAAATCTTCCAAATATCCAAAACCACTCGGCAAAAGAATTTTCAAATTTAAAAATTTTGTACGCTTGTCCCGCTCTAGCGGCATAAATTTCCCGCTCGAGCGGCAATTCCTCTGTCTCGAAACTCTTTCCTTTTTCGCTCGAGCGGTAATAAAACCCCGCTCGAGCGAGAATTCTTCTGCCCGACATTTTATTCTTCTCTCGCTCGAGCGGTAAAAATACGAAGCTCGGGTGAACATCATTCTAGTCCGAAATTTCCTTATTTTGTCATTTCCTACACAAAAACACGAGAGAATGTTATGTAGACATGATGCATGAATTATGAAATATAACCAAAACTTAATTAAAAACATAAACAAAGGCACATGAATGTATGCAAAACAACAATAAAACGACATCAAAATACGCACACAAAACACAGTCATCATCTCTCATTGAACTTTAATCTTGCGAATTCATCGTTTATTTTATTTATTACAATTTTTACTTAATCAAATTCAAACCATCATCGTAGCTCTAAATAGGATTAAGATTTTATTAGTTGTAAATATTTAATATAATATCATTTTATTCATTCTTTGTGGGATCGACTTGCACTTATTCCTTTATTATAACTTGACACCGTATGGTTGCGATCAAAAAACATGCAACAAGATGTTGGGATCGAAAGTATCTAGTTAAATCTTAGGGGAAATATTTTTTTTTGGTCCATCAACTTATCCATGTTTTGGTTTTGGTCCATTAACTTTTCACAATTAGGTTTTGGTACACTATCTTTTCATTTTTAGTGATCTTAATCCAACTGCATACGTTTCAGTTAGAAATTGGGACATGTCACCCAAAAAATGCTGACGTGGGCCAATGTCTAGCTGACACGTATGTAGTTGGACCAAAATCACTGAAAATAAAAAGTTAGTGTACCAAAACCTAATTGTGAAAAGTTAATGGACCAAAACCAAAACATGAAAAAAGTTAGTGGACCAAAAAAATTATTTTTCCTAAATATTATTTTGGACCTCGACTGAATCCTCGACTGGTTGTTATTCCAATTGTGTGTTTAGTTGTGGTTGGAAACTAGACTCTTATCTTTCGCGTATGTAAATGTTAATTGACCAACAAATATTTGTGTGGAAAGAGTCCAACTAACAGATCGAACATTTATCAAATGGCTTGACTGAAAGAAAAAAGTGCTCGACTGAAATGTAAAGAAAACAAAAATTGTGTATGGATGTTCGGAAACTGAAACTCCTATGTCACACCTCTTTTTTCACCTCGGAAGGATTCACTTTAAAAGAATTTGAGTATTACAATAGCTTACAATACCATGATCCAAAACTAGGACTTATCATTGCCTATCTCGAAACTCCTAAACTTAACTTGAGAATTACAACCCTCGACTGAACTATCTTACAATGATAGTGTTTGATAGAACACTAAACTAATCTTTAACAGTGAGTTTACAACTTGATAAACTTAGCACAATATGATCCTACACTTGATCAAAATATAACTTTGAGGCATGTGCTAGATCAGTTGCATCAATGGTTCTTGAAGCTCTTGGCTTGACTGATTGACTGCTTTGAGAATATAGCTTGCATGTGTGTCTGTGTGTCTCCATATCTCTTCTCATCTCTCAATTGTTCTTCATCAGATATTTATAGATTTGGTTTGCAACGATCATGATCTTCAAATTTATCCGTTCAAATGTGTAGCCGTTAATTTGTCCTGTATCTTTTGACAACAGTACTATGTTGTGTGGCATCTGTGTTTCTGCTTTTCTGTAAGGGAAACTCTTGTTGGCTCTTGGCTGCAATAGTTTCAGTTGAGATTTATTCAGTCTCGCTCCGCTCGACTGAATATCTTAACTAGTCCAGTCATTGTTTCATCTAGTTTAGCTTGTTGACTAGTTGTTAGCTGGCTTCAGTTGACTTGTCCGGTTAAGTAAGTTTTGTTCCGTCGTGGACAAGTTTGGTCTTCAAAATGATTTTGCTTATATAATTTGTCAACACCAAAAATATGAAAGTTCTTATAATTTTCCTCCTTCTTGGTGTTGGAAAATCTTTACATTGAAAGCTACATCTTTGGGCAATACCATATCTTGAAATTTTTAGTTGTTCTCTTCGGCTGATCTTCACCATCTTCAAGAGAGATCTTCACCATCCTCAAGATTGATTCACTTCTTTGTTTCATCCTCTTTTGTCAAATACCTTCGAGAACTCATACCTCTACTGAATTGCATATGGTATTTGGTTGCTATCTTCAATATATCGAGGAAATATTTGGTGGCAACAACACTTCTCTCTATCAGTTCTGCTTGTGAAGCTTTGGATGACTGGGTTTAGAGTGTACATAGACTTAGCTTTAGTAGATACAGATAGATTCATGCTATTATGATCAGTTGATATCTTTTCAAACGGATTTCGTGTTAGAATGAATTCCGTCTCTCGACTGACTTCTGAACTTGTTGATCTTTAGATGTCTCATTCTGTGATTTGACTGATCTTCTTCTGTAGAGATATTAAATTGTTTTGAGTCTTCAGTTTCTATTCTTCCATGTTTAATAATTGCTTCTCTTTGTATTCAGGCAGTATCTGAAAAGACATGAAGAAAGCTAAACATCACATCTACATCTATCTCAAAAGTGTAACTTTTTTTCCTTGTCTACCCACACTAGAGTTTAATTAGTCTAAGCTACATTACTAATTTTTTCAATAAAATAAATAAACATCCCAATACAAAATGAAGAAAGGACAAGTGATTGGCTCCACAGAGTGGAAAATTTGCTAACAAAAGTATCAAATTGTCAAATAGTTGGGGTATTAGCTCGAGAGGTCGGTTACATACGTATGCATAAATTCCATCTACATTCATACAATTTCCGGATATCGGTTTCAAAATTATTTGAGTTACATCGTTACTATCGATTATATCTTTTGGTAAAATGACAAACGTTGAATCGTACAACACTCAACTTCTTTTACATTATATTATTTTCACAGATAGTGACAAACTTAGATGTTATGTATAATTTTAAAACTCAATTAGTATTTAAAAACAATAATTTACTTTTTTTTTTCACTTCTAGAGAGAAAAATATATGTACGTATATTTGAATGTTTTTTTTGCAAAAAAACATATTTTTTAATTCAAATTTAGATGAATCAATATTTTAAAACTTAAGTAATAAAAAATAATATATATTATATATATAATTATTTACTTTTATGGAGCAAATATATGTATGAAAAATTATATATATATATATATATATATATATATATATATATATATATATATATATATATATATATATAGTTCTTTTATGATGCCCAACTTTATATGCCCAACTTCATGCCCACCATGTACAATATGTGATAAGTCAACTAATCAATTGTGTTGGTCAACTCACATATTGTACATGGTGGGCATGGAGTTGGGCATATGAGTTGGGCACCATAAAAAAACTCTATATATATATATATATATATATATAAATTTTCATTATCATTTTTTTTTATTTTGCTATATATTTAAATATATCAATTTTTACAAATGAAATTACCGTCCAGAAACATGAATGAATTTAATTATAATTTTATCTTATAAAAAAATATGATATCTAAATGCATACATAATATGTTTATACTACAATTAGTAAATATAAATTATAAAAAAGTGTGCCTCCTTTTAGCAGGTAGAGTTGTAGTTTAAGTATTCTCAGGCTATCGCGATGTAGCTCATTAATTAACGCATTAAGTTTTATCTCGTCTCGCTAATTTTTGGGTCAATGCCCAAATAGGCATCAAAGTTTTACACAAATTCTATTTTGATCCCTCATCTTTTAACGTTCTCAAAGTAGCCCTTAATCTTTTAAAAAATTTCTCAATTTAGTCCTACGAGCTAAAATATTTTCAAAAATTCCAAGATTACCCCTGAAATATAAATAATTGATAAATATTTATAAATGCCATAAAAATGATATTAGAGACTAGGTATTCAGACATGCAAAATTATTATTACTTTGTAACTTACTTGGTAGAAGAGGAGGTTTCTTCTCAAATAATGGATCCGAACATATGTTCGAGATTTTTTATTTTCAGACTTTATTCTGGAATATTTTAAACAACAAGATCTAACTAGGGTTAGATACCAGAAAAAGTGAGAAGCCATTCAGAATATTAACTTAAATTATGATTCAAAGTCATAAATTTTTAGAAATTATTTACGGATTCGTCTAAGATCTCGGGAAATCTTAGAGAAATTCAAAAGAAAGTACAAAATTATGGAAATCAGCTATATTATGTACCACAACAAATTGAGAATATCCTAAAAAACCAAGAAGAAATTCTGAAAATTTTAAATGATATTCAAACAAGGATCCAAACCTAGAACAACCTAGTTCTAGTGAAAAGGTCACGAGAGGAAGGTTACCACCGTCATTTGGTACAGAACCTCTATTACATAAGAGGAAAAAAACCAAAGAGGTACAAAACCTCTAACCGATGAATAAAAATTGATCAATCTTCTCAAAACTGTCTCAAAAAAGAAAAGCTGATGACAAATATAAAAAGGATTTGTTTTGAGTGTAGCGACCCGCTCCCGTGATCTCCTACTAATCAAGAGCTTACGCATCCATTTAAATTAATTAAATGATAATCAGAAATAAACAGCGGAATCCATAATCTAATTACAATCCCAAGGAAAAGAATCTGTAACCTAATTAAAATTTACAACCAAATCGAAATAATCTTTGGTACTCAATTTATCAAGGTACATGTCGAAAACAAACAGGAACAAACAACTCCACTGCAATCACATGCAATCTATACCCTGCTGTAACTCTCAGCTTCATCAGTCCTCAAACTTGCCCCATGGAATAGGGTGTCCCCAAAAATAATACGAGATGTGAGCATAAAACGCTCAGCACGAGAGTATGAGTATACAAATATTATATATGTGCATGCATGAAAATGATATAGGTACCAAGACACAAGGCAAAGAATCAATATAACCGCTCAAAGACCGGGCCCGAGGTATATAGCACGCTGCGCCATCGCATCAGGAGGTGTCTCATATACCCGACAGTGGATTTACAAGCTACTCGACACTAGGCTACATGTCCATCCATAAATGTCGTTTGACACTAGCCTCGCTTGTCTAACCAACCACTACACGTACATAGGGTGAGCGTCCTACTATAGGATATCTCAACAGATACAGGATCAATATGCTCGTGCATGCGACATACCGTGATTTCATTCATATACAGATAAAACTTATAAGACATGCAACCACATAATACATGCATACTCAGTCTGGATATCTCGAACAGTACTTTCGTACCTTAAACCGAAATCGTTACCAATTTCACCAACCGCGCTAGTTTATCTGCATGAACTCCAGATCACCCTAGGCTTCAAATATGTGAAATAAACTTGGGAACACACTTTTCATCATAAATACACCCTCTGGTCAGCCCCCTTAATGGTGAAGATTCACGTGCAAAATACAATTAACCACACTTAGCCATGCATGACACCAAGGACTCAATCTTGAGCAAAACTAAGCCATGTTTCAACTTTTGTCTTAAATCATCTTAGTCCACTTAATCATGCAAAAACCAGTAAGGTTTCCATCATCAAGACCTCATTATTTGTGTGCTTAAACACACTAATCCCTGAGATTTGATGTTAACAAGTTCTAGAATTCATAATTGTCCAATACAATTTGAAAACACACCACCCTTGGCTCATCTAGGGGAGGGTGGCCGAACACTTATGTGTTCATTCAAGAGTGTTTCACTTGTTTTTAAGCATGATACATGTTGTTGTGAGCTTTACTCCAAACTTGATAGATTCAAGTGATGCAAACACCTTCAAATCAAGAGGTTACCAAGTTAAACTTTGATAAATCTTTAACCCCATTACTTATGCATATTCAACACATTCTTAGAGGTAATTTAAGATCCTTACCAAATCAAGAACTCCACTTGAAAATATGAAGCTGGCCGTGCATCCCTATGGTCCTAGAAAGACCAAATCCAAGATCAACTCCACTTGTTTACTAGTTTGCATCAAAACCAACTTTTATGGTTAGATCTTCAAGCATCTATTTATCAAGGTATAAAGCATAAGCTAGCTCATTTCCTTACCTTGTTCAAGCACCCAAATAGCTTGATTTATGAAGGTTCCAAGGTGCTAGAAGGTGGTGATGGCCGAACCACCCTATGCTCTAACAAGAGTGTTTTTGCTTCAAACACAAGTTAATTGGCTAGTCACAATTAGCCCTTGTTTCCCTTGGTTCAAGCTTGATGTGCTAGGATTTCCTTCAAGCTTTGTTTCCTTTAAACAAAGCTACATGATAAGAATAACCAAGCCTCTAACCATCCAAGCTAGGCTCAAGAAACAACAAGAAAATAAGGAGATGCAACTTACCCCTTGCTAGCCGAGAGCCCCCTTGCCTTGATCTCACTTTAATGGCTTGTTTGAATTAGTTCCTTCAAGAACCAGACTTAGCCCTTCCATAACCTTGAAGTACACTAAAATAGGAGTGGAATGAATTGATTAAACCAATTTTAGGATCTTGGGAAGGTAAAGGCCGAAATCTTTTCCCAAACTTTCTCAAAGTGATGCCTTGTGATGGGTTTGTTTCTTTGCTTGATCTTTTGATCATCAACCCCTATGGCCGTCCCTTACAGCTAACAAGAAAACTTAGAATAGGTGGAAATGAAGTGAAAAATGTTGGTTTGGTCGTGGTAATCAGTAGGAGCTGATGGATTTTCTCAAGAACTCAAGAAGGTGAGAGAAAATGAATTTGGAAAATGATTAAATGCAAACATGGAGATGGCCGATCCCCTATCTCCCTTCTCTCCACTTAATGTGTTGAAAATACTACAAATAATATGTCACATGCTCCTAGGACCATCAGATTCGGTAGATACTAGACAAGAGCTTATGCATGTGATATAATGCTAAACAAACCCACATGCTAGTCTTTAATTCCTTGCATGTGTTTGTCTTCCATTCCTTGAATCTCTCGTGTAGGATGATAAAATTTCACTTGCATACATTTGTACTTCATGTGCATTTGTGTTTGCATTCCATTTGCATGTCATCTTGCATGCATTGCATGGCATTTACCTTACCTTTATATGACACCTTGCCACCTTTGCATGCATTACATGAAGGTTGAAATATAATTAATTCATGGTTTTATTTTATTAAAGAATGCCTTCAACTTTCATGGCATTAATAATGTATTATGACTAATAGCTTGAAATTAGTGTATCTTGTTCTTAATAACCCTTAATCATTAATTATTAATGATTAAGATCTAAGGTCATTACATTGAGAATCTACAAGACCTAGCAGAATCATTCACAAATCTCAAGGTCGTAGTTCTAAAAAAGAACACAAATGGGGGGGTGATCAATCCCTAGTAAGACATATTACATAAAGAGAAGAAAGTGTGGGATCCCATAACACAAATATGAGAGAAAACCATACAGACTTCCGAACAGGATGAGAATCGCACCCAGCAAAGATAAGGTCAAGGTCAAGAAGGAATCAAATTCTCTTACACCAAACACCCTATGGGGTAACTATTTTAGAAACAATACATCCTTACGGAGATATGCTTAACCTTGATGTATTGGATTTAAAAAACAAAGAAGATCTTATAGATGACTGGACATCAGCTATGAGAATCGCAGCAGAAACACTTGATATTAATAAAGAATGATTCATTAAAATTTTAGAAATGATTCTTATGGGATCAGTAAAGATCGCTTGGGAAATGACATCGGAAAAAACCAAAGACTCGGTCCTTGTCAAAGAATCCCATAGTGAAATAGCCGAAAAAATGACCACCCTATTTAAAGCACAATTAATAGGTGTGGATTATTTTAATAGTCAATATACATAGAAGATGAAGAAATATACTCAAGTTCTGTATAGTCTTCAATTACAGGACATCTGTTTAGTAGATGAATACATTATTTTGTTCACTAAATAGAGATGGAATTTAGGAGTCGAAGAGAGCACACCTGATATGAAGTCTCGATGTATGGAAGGCAAACACAATTATATCGAATCGTACCCTCAATCCAATAACAAAAAGAAATCAATTAATTTGTCCAATCTTGAAACAAGTAACGAATTTGGAAAATTTACCTCTAGCTTACAACAAAACTAGGAACAGAAATTCACAAGGTAAACAACTGATCACAATGGGACCTTCAGAAAACTTGTTTCTGACAACCCACGAAGATAATCAATCGACAAACGCCACAAATCTATGAACTTTGATTAGTTTGATTTGAATTAAAGCAAAAGCTTCAACAAAATTCTAGAGAGAATTTTTAATTCATAAATATCAAAATCTGAATTGTATTGAATAATGATTCAATATAGTCTTATATATTGTTTACAACTTAGAAGTAAAATATAATGCAAAATATACAAAAATTTAGTCTCCTAATGACTCTCAAACACTCAAAATAGTAAAAATATCAAAAATATCACAAATCCGTCAAAACACGCACAAACACGCCGCACTTAGTGTGTGCACGAACCCTGGATAGGGGTCCGGACATAGGTCCATGTGCCCACGGCAATCCAAACTCAATTTTTGACGATACATACTGAAGTGCACGGACCCCATGCATTGGTCCGTGCCAGGGCACGGACCCTAGGCCTGGGTCCGAACCAGGTTCGTGCCTGGGTTTGGGCACCTTCGCGAGCTGATTCCAGCCATTTCCGGACCTATCTTCTCTTCTTGGTCTTCATGAACTCGAATCATGATTAAACATCTTCCAACTTGATTCCCATGAATTCCAAATCCATCTAATCTTGATGGCAAGTTACGGAACAACTTTTGGAACAATATGAATCTTCGAGCTCCTTCTAGATTCATATCAGACTCCCCTTCTTCAAAAAGATTTGTCCTTAAATCTTGCCTCTTACCTGCCAAACCCAACAGACAAATATCAATAATTTCATAATTATTTTTCATACACAATAGCATATCTCGCAAACTCATAACTATATCAATATTAGTGAAATTCTTCATGTACCAACTAATAACATTAAAGCCATTAACTTGCAAAATTATGTTCAACACTTCATTACAAATAATATATATAAGATTTATCCCCCTTCTTAGACCTAGTTAACCCCAACACAAATTTTTTTGACATATTAAACCATTGTGTCCTAGGAATAAGAATTAAGCCATTTAATTCATAGGATTGCACTCCTAACACTTTTTGTGAGACCCCGTTTCTAATATTCTATACTCGGGTTTAAACAATCAAAGCAAAAGAAAATGCATGCCAATTTTTTTTTTTCATAAAAGCCTCGCGCCCGCGCAAGCAGTCGTCTCGCGAGCGCGCAGGCAACGCGACCAGAGGCCTCGCAGGAGGCTCGCGCCCGCGTGAGGTGATGTGCTCGCGCGCGTGGGGGCAAGATAACCTGAGCCCTCCAGGCATGCTCGCGCGCGCACGATGTCAAGACTCGCTCGCGCGCAGGCCAATCTGACAGAAAAGTGCAGTATCCTGGAAAATCATTCCAAAAGCAACTCCAAACAATTAAACCCAAAAGCACATACAAATCAACATTTAAACATACATTATTCTAGGTTCTGCCCAAAAGTACAACATATCAAGTTCAACGATAGGGTTCGATCAACTAATCAAAAATAATACAAGTTCAAAAGACACAACCCTACGACATGGTGTCTCACTTCTATCATTCTCACCCCGAGCTAACCCAAACGATAATTTTTTTAAAAAAAAATACTCGCATGCGCGCGAGCCATCTTCTCGCGCCCGCGCAGGCAACGCGGCCAGAGGCCTCGCGGAAGGCTCGAGCCCGCGCGAGGTGATGTGATCGCGCGCGTGCGTGCAAGATAACCCAAGCCCTCCAGGCATGCTCGCTCGCGCGCAGGCCAATCGGACAGAAAAGTGCAGGATCCTGGAAAATTATTCCAAAAGCAACTCCAAACAATTAAAACCCAAAAGCACATACAAATCAACATTTAAACATACAATATTCTAGGTTTTGCCCAAAAGTACAGCATACCAAGTTCGACGATAGGGTTTGATCGACTAATAAAAAATAATACAAGTTCAAAAGACACAACCCTACGACACGGTCTCTCACTTCTATCATTCTCACCCCGAGCTAACCCAAATGACTCGGTCCAGCTCCTGATCCTTCTGTTGTCAAGTACACATATAAACAAAAACAACAGCCGGATAACCCGGTTAGAAATATAATTTCCAAGGAAAAGAGACAGACATACAATTTCAATTAAACAACTCATATTGAAATATATCAATCATCAATAAATCCAAATGAGAGTGGATGTATGAATGACTTCAAAACTCGGGATTATCAAGTCAGATAATCAAAATATCAATCGGTAGTCAGTTGGGATCCCGGAGTCAAGTCATTACGAACAACCCACCGCCACTCCCATTCGGGGTGGATGTCGCACAACTCAACCCCCATACTTCAGAGCAACTATAAGAAGTATTCTAGCACTTGGAAAAACTCGAAATACAAGGCCACTTCAATATAGCTTCCTAAATCGTCTAATTTCAAAACGAATTAAATATTCGGCTTAATATGAATGCAAGTGCAAATAAAGTAAATCAATCAAGTTCACACCAACAAATTAACATGCAGTATGTGATTTGTGGGACTCGAGAATCAATCGAACTCGAGTATTCAACCCCATTCTATTCAATGTTGTCTTTTACCTTTCCAAGTTCGTCGGGGATTCAAATCTGAAAATGACAACGAACTCAATCAATATCGAATCCAATCAAAACAAACCATTACAAGAAGTTCAATATTATACCGTCTTCAACTCTCAAATCGGTTCAAACTCCCAAGTTCGTTCCAAACCCGAATCTTTCAACCAAACTCTGAAAATATGAAATACGGATTCGATATCAATCTACTAACTCAAACAAACACGAAAATCAAACCGAATAATAAAACCGATATTCCAAAACTCGATTTCGACGGCATAACGACTATAAACGGTCAAATCATAAATCTCAAACCAATAATCATCAACTCAAAACCATTCACAAACCCTTCATCTCGTTCAATCCAAGCCAAATCCAACAATAACAAAAACCCCAATTTTCAAAAATATGCTCCGAAAAATTATATAAAATCCAAACTTCGTTCTTTTTCCGAACCGACTTCGAATACACGGTATATGCTAGCTCAAGAACAACATACTCGAGAATTATCAAATTCTGACAACCCAATAAAAATCAAAGTTCATAGATCGTAGAAACACTTACGGCAAAACGACTCCCTCATTGCGGTGATCGTGAATCTCAACTCGAATCGGAAATCTGACGGTCGGATCGTGCGAATCGAAGGAAGAAGAAGCTTGGAGAATCGTTTCAATGGAGGAGAAGAGAGAGGCGTGAAGATGGGTGGAGGAGAAAGAGTGATGGTGATGGAGATGATGTAATAAGTCAAGTCTTTTGACTTGGTCCAACCCCTCAATTGCAATTCGGTCCCTGAATTTCCAATTTAAATCAATTCAATCCCGGCTCAATAATCTTCCATTAATTCAATTCTAAAATTTAATAAATTCCGCTAATCACAAAATAATTAATTTCAGGGCCTTACAATTCTTCCCCTCTAAGATTCGATTTCGTCCTCGAAATCTGACAGATCATACACTGAAACAAGAAAGAACCATACTGAAGAAGAACTCACATCAATTGAATAACTCTGGAAATCGCTGCCTCATATCAGATTCTGTCTCTTACGTCTCTTCCTCAACTCCGTGACGACTCCACTGAATCTTCACTAACAGAATCGGCTTGTTTCTGAGTTTCTTCTCCTTGCGGTCAAGAATCTGAATCGGTCTCTCGAAGTAACTCAGAGTCTTATCGAGTTCTGCCTCAACTGGCTGAATAACATGGGAAGGATCCAGATGGTATTTCCGCAACATCGAAACGTGAAACACATCATGGATGCCTGAAAGAGGCGGAGAAAGAGCAATCCTATAGGCAAGATCGCCTATCTTTTCCAAAATCTCATACGGTCCAACGAATCTCGGCGACAACTAACCTCTCTTCCCGAATCTGACAGTGCCTCTGAATGGAGAAATCTTCAAAAACACTTGGTATCCCTGATCAAAACACAGTGGTCTGCGTCGGACATTCACATACTTGGCTTGTCGATCTTGGGCTGTCTTCATTCTGGTTCGAATCAACTTCACCTGCTCTGCCATATCGCGAATCATATTTGGACCCAACTCAGGTGATTCTGAAATCTCATCCCAAAATAACGGAGATCTGCACTTCTTCCCGTACAAAGCTTCAAAAGGTGACATCTCAATACTCGCTTGGAAGCTGTTATTGTACAAAAACTCCACTAGAGGCAAAGAATCCTGCCAACCTAAGCCAAAATCAAGCACTACTGCTCGAAAAATATCTTCCAAAGTCTAGATCGTATGCTTGGACTGACCGTTGGTCTGAGGGTGATACGCTGTTCTCAAGTGCAAACGAGTACCCAAAGCCTCCTGTAAAATGTGCCAAAAGTGAGAAGTGAATCTCAGATCTCTGTCTAATACTATCGACTTTGGCACGCCGTGCAATGTCACAACCTCTCTGACAGATAACTCGACCATATGATCGTGATGGTAAGTAATTCGGTATGGAATGAAACAAGCAGATTTCGTCAGCCGGTCAATCACTACCCAAACCACATCACAACCTCTGACTGAACGCGGTAGCTTCGTGACGAAATCCATAGAGATGTGACCCTACTTCCATTCCGGAACTGGCAAATTGTGCAATAATCCACTTGGTTTCTTCCTCTCGGATTTCACCGGTTGACAATTCAGACAACGGGGCACAAACCTCGTGACGTCTCCCTTCAGCTGCTTCCACCAGAATTGAGTCTTTAAGTCATTATACATCTTCCAGCCTCCGGGATGAACAGTGAACCGAATACAATGCGCCTCTCAAAGAATACGCTGTCTCAATTTAGAAACATCGGGCAAAACAATACGGCTATTCACAAACAAAACATCATCCCTGACCTGAAACTCTGACTGGTGACCTGATCTGACCCTCTCTATCGAACTCTGACTACTCGGATCAAATCTATGTGCCTCTCTGATCAACTGAAATAACTCTGGTTCGGCCTGAATCACAAAAACTCTGATGGATCTCCTATCGGTCTCAAACTCCAAACCAGCAGTACAACAGTCTTCAATCAACTGAGAGACACCAATCGTAGAGAGAGATAAGGAACAAAGTTTCTGACTAAGAGCATCTGCAGCTGCATTTGACTTTCCAGGGTAATACATGATCTCGCAGTCGAAGTACTTAAGCAAATCCAGCTACTCTGTCTCATGTTCAGCTTGGACTGGGAGAACAAGTATTTCAGGCTCTTGTGGTCAGAAAATATTTCAAAAGACTCACCATAAAGGTAATGGCGCCCGGTCTTCATAGAAAAAATGATTGCCGCAAGCTCAAGATCATGGATTGGATAACGAGTCTCGTGCGGCTTCAACTGCCTTGATGCATAAGCTATTACGTGCTTCCTCTGCATAAGAATGCATCCAAGACCACGGTGAGAAGCATCGCAGTAAATGGAAAAACCTCCCGTACCTGATGGAATAGATAAGGTCGGTGCGCTGGTCAACCTCTTCTTCAACTCAATAAAACTGGCCTCGTACTCCTCGGAAAAAACAAACGGTGCATTCTTCTGGGTCAACTGGGTAATCGGCTTTGCAATGGAATAGAAACCCTCGATAAATCGGCGATAATATCCCGCTAAACCCATAAAGCTTTGGATTTCTGGCACTGATGTTGGTCTCGGCCAATTCATGACTGCCTCGATCTTACTGGGGTCCACAACAATTCCATCTCCCGATATGATGTGGCCTAGAAAAACCACTCAGTCCAACCAAAACTCGCACTTTGATAGCTTAGCATACAACTGTTCGGCTCAAAAAATCTGTAATACAATCCTAAAATGCTCTGCATGATCTGAACGGTTCTTCGAATAGATCAGAATATCGTCAATGAAGATAATGACGAACTCATCTAAATACCGCTTAAAGATACGATTCATCAGATCCATAAAAAAGGCTGGAGCATTGGTCAAACCGAACGGCATGACTATAAACTTGAAACGCCCATATCTGGTTCTGAAAGCTGTCTTAGGCCCATCCTCGTCGCGAACTCTCAGCTGATGATACCCTGATCTCAGATCTATCTTCGAATACAGTGAAGAACCCTGCAATTGATCAAAAAGGTCATCAATTCTAGGTAGAGGATACTTGTTCTTGACCGTCATTTGATTCAACTGGCGGTAGTCGATGCAGAGTCACATAAAACCGTCTTTCTTCCTCACAAATAGCACTGGAGCACCCCAACGCGATACGCTAGGTTGGATGTATCCCTTGGCAATCAAATCTTCTAACTGCTCCTTCAACTCTTTCAATTCTAATGGAGCCATTCGGTAAGGCACTTTCGAAATAGGCTGAGTACCTGATGCAAGTTCAATGTTAAATTCGATCTCTCGAATAGGCGGCAAACCAGGAATCTCGTCTGGAAATACATCTGAAAACTCGCTAACCACTGGTATCTCAGTCAACTCAGGACTAGACCTCTGAACATCCACTGCATAAATCAGAAATCCCTCTGCCCCTCTCTGTAGCAACCGAGACATGGATAAGACAGAAATCAAAGGAATTCTGGATCGAGAACCCTTACCAAAAAACATCCATTCGTCTGCCATCTCAGGTCTAAATCGGACCACTTTCTGAAAGCAATCTACTGTCGCCCTATACTTGGTCAGAGCATCAATCCCGAAAATATAGTCAAAATCAGATAGTCCAAGTACAATGCAGTTTATCTCAATCGAATTCCCCTCGGACTCTAACACACAATTTCGGACCAATCTCACCGAAATAGTTTCTCCACTCAAAGGCGAAGTAATAGAAACAACATCCGATAAAGGTTCAGCAAATAAATCATGCATCATGACAAATCTTTCAGAAATAAAACAGTGAGAAGCACCCGTATCAATCAAAACATACGCAGTATAACCAAAAATCAAACAGTTACCTGATATCACATCATTCGGAGCTGCATTGGCCTGATCCTCTGTCAAAGCAAACACCCTCGTCTGTTGTCGAGGAGGTTGGTTTTGATTCTGATTACTTCCCTGACGAGATTGCTGCAGGGGCTGTAAAGAATGGACTGCAGAAGCTGATCTCTCAGGCTGAGCTGGCGGTCGAGAAGAACTACCTCTTTGAGCTCTATCGGATCCCCGTAAGGATAGACTCTAGCAAAGTGACCCGGCTGCTCGCAGATATTACAACTACCAAACACGCCTCGACACTGATCACTTGGGTGACGTCCTCCACACTTACTGCATGATTCTCCTGAAAACCCTGAATTCTGTCCAGAATTGAACTGTCTACAGCCACTGGAACTCGATGAACTGCTCCCAGGCTTTTTAAATTGATTCCCCTTTGGTCTATACTGATCTCGCCTGTTTTTGCCATTGCTACCTCCCACAACCCTCTGAGACTGATTCGACTGCTGAGAAGGTTGGTACTAATACTGAGACAGCTGAGTCTGAAACTGAACAGGCTGATTCTGAAAAGATCTCTGCTGCTGCTGAGGAGCTAACTTATTTCCTCGCTGCATCAATAGTCCGGCTTCGGCTTACTCGTACTTCTTATTCCTCCGATTCCTCGCCATCCTATTCCTGACTCTTATAGTCCAATCCTCGGATAGAAAAGATGCAATAGACTGAATCGCACGACGTGAAAATGCGATCTGGGTGACGCGGGCCGCTTCGGTGAGTCCAAGCGTGCCCAACGGGAATACGACCCAAAAGACCATCTTCGTTGTTGGAATTTGAGCATCTCCGTCTCTTAGACTGAGATGCGCGCTGTAGGTATCGATACGAGCTTCGCGTGAGCAGGCTGAAGCTCCCATAACACTCAGCCGATCGAAAGTTATGTCTGTTTGAAAGTGCATCGCCTGTTCCTCCGACCCGCAATTTGAGAGACAAAACAATAAAGAATTCATTCACTGTTAGGTGCGATCATTCCAGCACTAATGCACCGGATCCCATCAGAACTCCGAAGTTAAGAGTGCTTGGGCGAGAGCAGTACTAGGATGACTGACCCCCTGGGAAGTCCTCGTGTTGCACCCCTTTTTCATTAATTTTTTTTAATTACTCGTACTTCTTGTTCCTCCGATTCCTCGCCGTCCTATTCCCGACTCTTACAGTTGAATCCTAGGATAGAAAAGATGCAATAGAATGAATCACTCGACGTGGACGTGCGATCTGGGTGATGCGGGATGCTTCGGTGGGTCCCAGCGCACCCTACGGGAAAAACGACCCAAAATACCTTCTTCGGGTTGGAATTTGAGCGTGTCCGTCTCTTAGACCGAGATTCGCGCTGTAGGTATCGAGACGAACTTCGCGTGAGAAGGCTGAAGCTCCCGTAACTCTCAGCCGATCAAAAGTTATGTCTGTTTGATATGCAGCGCCTGTTCCTCCGATCCGCAATTTGAGAGACAAAACAATAAAGAATTCATTTACTGTTGAGTGCAATCATACTAGCACTAATGCAACGGATCCCATCAAAACTCCGAAGTTAAGCGTTCTGGGGCGAGAGCAGTACCAGGATGGGTGACCCCCTGAGAAGTTCTCGTGTTGCACCCCTTTTTCATTAATCGTTTTTTATTACTCGTACTTCTTGTTCCTTCGATTCCTCGCCGTCCTATTCCCGACTCTTTCAATCCAATCCACGGATAGAAAAGATGCAATAGACTGAATCACACGACGTGGACGTGCGATCTGGGTGATGGAGACACTCAAATTCAAACTCGGATATGGTCTTTCGGGGCGTTTTTCCCGTAGGGCGCGCTGGGACCCACCAAAGCGGCTCGCGTCACCCTGATCGCACGTTCACGTCGTGTGTTTCAGTCTATTGCATCTTTTCTATCCGTGGATTGGACTCAATGAGTCGGAAATAGGACGGCGAGGAATCGAAAGAACAAGAATTACGATTAAGAAAAAAAGAAATTAATGAAAAAGGGTGCAACACGAGGACTTTCCAGGGGGTCACCCTTCCTAGTACTGCTCTCGCTCAAGCACGCTTAACTTCGGCGTTCTGATGGGATCAGGTGCATTAGTGCTGGTATGATCGCACCAAACAGTGAATGAATTCTTTATTGTTTTGTCTCTCGAATTGCGGATCGGAGGAACAGGCGCTTCACTTTCAAACGGACATAAATTTTGATCGGCTGAGAGTTATGCGAGCTTCAGCCTGCTCACGCGAAGCTCCTATCGATACCTACATCGCGCATCCCGGTCTAAGATACGAAGACGCTTAAATTTCAACCCGAAGATGGTCTTTCGGAGCATTTTTTGCGTAGGGTGTGCTGGGACCCACTGAAGCGGCCCGCGTCACCCAGATCACACGTTCACGTCGTGTGATTCAGTCTATTGCATCTTTTCTATCTGCGGATTGGAGTAAAAGAGTCGGAAATAGGACGACAAGGAATCGGAAGAACAATAAGTACGATTAAGAAAAAAAGAAATTAATGAAAAAGGGGTGCAACACGAGAACTTCCCAGGGGGTCACCCATCCTAGTACTGTTCTCGCCCAAGCACGCTTAACTTTGGAGTTCAGATGGGATTCGGTGGAGTAGTGCTGGTATGATCGCACCGAGCAGTGAATGAATTCTTTATTGTTTTGTCTCTCGAATTATGGATCGGAGGAACATGCGTTGCACTTTCAAACGGACATAACTTTCGATCGGCTGAGAGTTACGGGAGCTTCAGCCTGCTCACTAGAAGCCTCTCTCGATACCTACAGCGTGCATCTAGGTCTACGAGATGGAGACGCTCAAATTCCAATCCGAAGATGGCCTTTCGGGGCATTTTTCCCGTAGGGCGCGCTGGGACCCACAAAGAAGGCCCACGTCACCCAGATCGCACGTTCACGTCGTGTGATTCTAGAAGAAATTGGCATGTGAAAGAGTCGGAAATAAGACGGCGAGGAATCGGATGAACAAGAAGTACGAGTAAGAAAAAAAGAAATTAATGAAATAGGGGCGCAACACGAGGACTTCCCAGGAGGTCACCCATCCAAAGTACTTCTTTCGCCGAAGCACGCTTAACTTCGGAGTTCAGATGGGATCCAGTGCATTACTGCCGGTATGATCGCATCCAATAGTGAATGAATTTTTTATTGTATTGTCTCTCGAATTGCGGATCGGAGGAACATGCACTGCACTTTAAAATGGACATAACTTTCGATCGGCTGAGAGTTACGGGAGCTTCAGCCTGCTTACGCGAAGCTCCTCTCGATACCTACAGCACGCATCTCGGTCTAAGAGACGGAGACGATCAAATTCCAACCCAGAGATGGTCTTTTTGGGCGTTTTTCTTGTAGGGCGCGCTGGTACCCACCGAAGCAGCCCGTGTCACCCAGATCGCACGTTCACATCGTGTGATTCAGTGTATTGCATCTTTTCTATCCGCGAATTGGACTGAAAGAGTCGGAAATAGGACGGAGAGGAATCGGAAGAATAAAAAGTACGAGTAAGAAAAAACAGTACTTCTCAGGGGGTCACCCATCCTCCTAATACTGCTCTCGCCCAAGCACGCTTAACTTCGGAGTTCTGATGGGATCCGGTGCATTAGTGCTGGTATGATCGCACCCAACAGTGAATGAATTCTTTATTGTTTTGTCTCTCGAATTGCGGATCGGAGGAACAGGAGCTGCAGTTTCAAACTGGAGCTTCAGCCTGCTCACGCGAAGCTTTTCTTGATACCTATAGCGCGTATCTCGGTCTAAGAGACGGAGAAGCTCAAATTCAAACCCGAAGATGGTCTTTGGGGGCATTTTTCTCATAGGGCGCGCTGGGACCCAATGAAGTGGCCCGCGTCATCCAGATCGCATGTTCACATCGTGTGATTCAGTCTACTGAATCTTTTCTATCCGCGGATTGGACTGAAAGCATCGGATATAGGACGGAGAGGAATCGGAAGAACAAGATGTACGAGTAAGAAAAAAAGAAACTAATAAAAAAAAGTTGTGCAACACGAGGACTTCCCAGGGGGTCACCAATCCTAGTACTGCTCTTGCCCAAGCACGCATAACTTCGGAGTTCTGATGGGATCCGGTGCATTAGTGCTGGTATGATCGCACCCAACAGTGAATGAATTCTTTATTTTTTTTTCTCTCGAATTGTGGATCAGAGGAACAGGAGCTGCAGTTTCAAACGGACATAACTTTTGATCGGCTGAGAGTTACTGGAGCTTCAGCCTGCTCACGCGAAGCTCCACTCGATACCTATAGTGTGTATATCGGTTAAAGAGACGGAGACGCTCAAATTCCAGATGGAGATGGTCTTTCGGGGCATTTTTCCTGTATGTCGCGCTGGGACCCACCGAAGCGGCCCGCGTCCCCCAAATCGCACGTCACATCGTATGATTCAGTCTATTGCATCTTTTCTATCCGCGGATTGGACTGAAAGAGTCGGAAATAGGACGGAGAGAAATCGAAAGAACAAGAAGTACGAGTAAGGAAAAAAGAAATTAATGAAAAAAGGGGTGCAACACGAGGACTTCCCAGGGGGTCACACATCCTAGTACTGCTCTTGCCCAAGCACGCTTAACTTCGGAGTTCTGATGGGATCCGGTGCATTAGTGCTGGTATGATCGCACCCAACAGTGAATGAATTCTTTATTGTTTTGTCTCTCGAATTGCGGATCGGAGGAACAGGAGCTGCAGTTTCAAACGGACATAACTTTCGATCGGCTAAGAGTTACGGGAGCTTCAGGCTGCTCACGCGAAGCTCCTCTTGATACCTACGATAAGTATCTCGGTCTAAGAGACGTAGACGCTCAAATTACAATCCGGAGATGGTCTTTTGGGGCGTTTTTCCCATAAGACGCGCTGGACCCACCAAAGCGGCCCGCGTCACCCAGATCGCACGTTGACATCGTGTGATTAAGTCTATTGCATCTTTTCTATCCGTGGATTGGACTGAAAGAGTCAGAAATAGGACGGCGAGGAATCGGAAAAACAAGAAGTACGAATAAGAAAAAAAGAAATTAATGAAAAAGGGGTGCAACACAAGGACTTCCCAGGGGGTCACCAATCCTAGTACTGCTCTCGCCCAAGCACGCTTAACTTCGGAGTTCTGATGGGATCCGGTGCATTAGTGCTGGTATGATCGCACCCAACAGTGAATGAATTCTTTATTGTTTTGTCTCTCGAATTTGGGATCGGAGGAACAGGAGCTGCAGTTTCAAACGGACCTAACTTTCGATCTGCTGAGAGTTACGGGAGCTTCAGCCTGCTCACGCGAAGCTCTTCTCGATACCTACATCGCGTATCTCTGTCTAAGAGACGGAGAAGCTCAAATTCAAACCCGAAGATGGTCTTTGGGGGCATATTTCCCGTAGGGCGCGCTGGGACCCATCGAAGTGGACTGCGTCACCCAAATCGCACGTTCACGTCGTGTGATTCAGTCTATTGCATCTTTTCTATCCGCGGATTGGACTGAAAGGGTCGTAAATAGGACGGAGAGGAATCGGAAGAACAAGATGTACGAGTAAGAAAAAAAGAAACTAATAAAAAAATGGGTGCAACATGAGGACTTCCGAGAGGTCACCCATCCTAGTACTGCTCTTGCCCAAGCACGCATAAATTCGGAGTTCTGATGGGATCCGGTGCATTAGTGTTGGTATGATGGCACCCAACAGTGAATGAATTCTTTATTTTTTTGTCTCTCGAATTTCGGATCGGAGGAACAGGAGCTGCAGTTTCAAACGGACATAACTTTTGATCGGATAAGAGTTACTGGAGCTTCAGCCTGCTCACGCGAAGCTCCACTCGATACCTATACTGCGTATCTCGGTTAAAGAGACGGAGACACTCAAATTCCAAAACGGAGATGGTCTTTTGGGGTATTTTTCCTGTATGTCGCGCTGGGACACACCAAAGCGGCCCGCGTCATCCAGATCACACGTTCACATCGAATGATTCAGTCTATTGCATCTTTTCTATCCGCGGATTGGTCTGAAAGAGTCAGATATAGGACGGCGAGGAATCGAAAGAACAAGAAGTACGAGTAAGAAAAAAAGAAATTAATGAAAAAAGGGGTATACACGATGACTTCCCAGGGGGTAACCCATCCTAGTACTGCACTCGCCCAAGCACGCTTCACTTCGGAGTTCTGATGGGATCCAATGCATTAGTGCTGGTATGATCGCACCCAACAGTGAATGAATTTTTTATTGTTTTGTCTCTCGAATTGCGGATCGAAGGAACATGAGCTGCAGTTTCAAACGAACATAACTTTCGATCGGCTAAGAGTTCCGGGAGTTCAGCCTGCTCACACGAAGCTCCTCTCGATACCTACAGCAAGTATCTCGGTCTAAGAGATGGAGACGTTCAAATTACAACCCGGAGATAGTCTTTCGGAGCGTTTTTCCCGTAGGGCGCGCTGAGACCCACCAAAGCGGCCCGCGTCACCCAGATCGCACGTTCATGTAGTGTGATTAAGTCTATTGCATATTTTTTATCCGCAGATTGGACTGAAAGAGTCGGAAATAGGACGGCGAGGAATCGGAAAAACAAGAAGTACGAGTAAGAAAAAAAGAAATTAATGAAAAAGGGGTGCAACACTAGGACTTCACAGGGGGTCACCCATCCTAGTACTGCTATCGCCCAAGCACGCTTAACTTTAGAGTTCTGATGGGAACCGGTGCATTAGTGCTGGTATGATCACACCCAACAGTGAATGAATTCTTTATTGTTTTGTCTCTCGAATTGCGGATCGGAGGAACAAGAGCTGCAGTTTCAAACGGACATAACTTTCGATCGGCTGAGAGTTACTGGAGCTTCAGCCTGCTCACGCGAAGCTCCACTCGATACCTATAGTGCGTATCTCGGTTAAAAAGACAGAGACGCTCAAATTCCAAAATGGAGATGCTCTTTCGGGGCATTTTTCCTGTATGTTGCGCTGGGACCCACCGAAGCGGCCCGCGTCACCCAGATCGCACGTTCACATCGTATGATTCAGTCTATTGCATCTTTTCTATCCGCGGATTGGACTAAAAGAGTTGGAAATAGGACGGCGAGGAATCAAAAGAACAAGAAGTACGAGTAAGAAAAAAAAGAAATTAATGAAAAAAAGAGTGCAACACGAGGACTTCCCAGGGGGTCAACCATCCTAGTACTACTCTAGCCCAAGCATGCTTAATTTAGGAGTTCTGATGGGATCCGGTGCATTAGTGCTGGTATGATCGCACCCTACTGTGAATGAATTTCTTATTGTTTTGTCTCTCGAATTGCGGATCGGAGGAACAGAAGCTGCAGTTCAAAACGGACATAACTTTCGATCGGCTAAGAGTTACGGGAGTTTCAGCCTGCTCACGCGAAGCTCCTCTCGATACCTACAGCAAGTATCTCGGTCTAAGAGACAGAGACGCTCAAATAACAACCCGGAGATGGTCTTTTGGGGCATTTTTCCCGTAGGGCATGCTGGGACCCACCGAAGTGGCCCGCATCACCCAAATCGCACGTTCACGTCGTGTGATTCAGTCTATTGCATATTTTATATCCGCGGATTGGACTGAAAGAGTCGGATATAGGATGGAGAGGAATCGGAAAACAAGATGTACGAGTAAGAAAAAAAGAAACTAATAAAAAAAAAAGGGTGCAACACGAGGACTTCCCAGGGGGTCACCCATCCTATTACTGCTCTTACCCAAGCACGCATAACTACGGAGTTCTGATGGGATCCGGTGCATTAGTGCTGGTATTATCGCACCCAATAGTGACTGAATTCTTTATTGTTTTGTCTCTCGAATTGCGGATCGGAGGAACAGGAGCTGCAGTTTCAAACGGACATAACTTTCGATCGGCTAAGAGTTACGGGAGATTCAGCCTACTCACACGAAGCTCCTCTCGATACCTACAGCAAGTATCTCGGTTCAAGAGACGAAGACGCTCAAATTACAACCCAGAGATGGTCTTTCGGGGCGTTTTTCCCGTAGGGTGCGCTGGGACCTACCGAAGCGGCCCGTGTCACCAAGATCGCACGTTCACGTCGTGTGATTAAGTCTATTGCATCTTTTCTATCCGCGGATTGGACTGAAAGAGTCGGATATAGGACAGAGAGGAATCGGAAAACAAGATGTACGAGTAAAAAAAAAAGAAACTAGTAAAAAAAGGGGTGCAACATGAGGACTTCCCAGGGGGTCACCCATCCTAGTACTGCTATTGCCCAAGCACGCATAACTTTGGAGTTTTGTTGGGATCCAGTGCATTAGTGCTGGTATGATCGCACCCAACAGTGAATGAATTCTTTATTTTTTTGTCTCTCGAATTGCGGATCGGAGGAACAGGAGCTGTAGTTTCAAACGGACATAACTTTCGATCGGCTGAGAGTTACTGGAGCTTCAGCCTGCTCACGCGAAGCTCCACTCGATACCTATAGTGCGTATCTCGGTTAAAGAGATGGAGATGCTCAAATTCCAAAGCGCTGGGACCCATCGAAGCGGCCCGCGTCACCCAGATTGCACGTTCACATCGTATGATTCAGTATATTGCATCTTTTCTATCTGCGGATTGGACTGAAAGATTCGGAAATAGGACGGCGAGGAATTGAAAGAACTAGAAGTACGAGTAAGAAAAAAAGTAATTAATGAAAAAAGGGGTGCAACACGAGAACTTCCCAGGGGGTCACCCATCCTAGTACTGCTCTCGCCCAAGCGCGCTTAACTTTGAAGATCTGATGGGATCCGATGCATTAGTGCTGGTATGATCGCAACCAACAGTGAATGAATTCTTTATTGTTTTGTCTCTCGAATTGCGGATCGGAGGAACAGGAGCTGCAGTTTCAAACGGACATAACTTTCGATCTGCTGAGAGTTACGGGAGCTTAAGCCTGCTCACGCGAAGCTCTTCTCGATACCTACAGCGCGTGTCTCGGTCTAAAAGATGGAGAAGCTCAAATTCAAACCCAGAGATTGTCATTGGGGGTATTTTTCCCGTAGGGAGCGCTGGGACCCATCGAAGTGGCCCGCGTCACCCAGATCGCATGTTCACGTCATGTGATTCAGTCTATTGCATCTTTTCGATCCGCGAATTGGACTGAAAGAGTCGGAAATAGTACGGAGAGGAATCGGAAGAACAAGATGTACGAGTAAGAAAAAAAGAAACTAAAAAAAAAGGGGTGCAACACGAGGACTTCCCGGAGGGTCACCCATCCTAGTGCTGCTCTTGCCCAAGCACGCATAAATTCGGTGTTCTGATGGGATCCGGTGCATTAGTGCTTCATCCTACTCACACGAAGCTCCTCTCAATACCTACAGCAAGTATCTCGGTTTAAGAGATGGAGACGCTCAAATTACAACCCGGAGATGGTCTTTAGGGGGTTTTTCCCGTAGGGTGCGCTGGGACCTACCGAAGCGGCCCGTGTCACCCAGATCGCACGTTCACGCCATGTGATTAAGTCTATTGAATCTTTTCTATCCGCGGATTGGACTGAAAGAGTCGGATATAGGACGGAGAGGAATCGGAAAACAAGATGTACGAGTAAGAAAAAAAGAAACTAATAAAAAAAGGGGTGCAACACGAGGACTTCCCAGGGGGTCACCCATCCTAGTACTGCTCTTGCCCAAGCACGCATAACTTCGAAGTTCTGATGGGATCCGGTGCATTAGTGATGGTATGATCGCACCCAACAGTGAATGAATTCTTTATTTTTTTGTCTCTCGAATTGCGGATCAGAGGAACAGGAGCTGCAGTTTCAAACGGACATAACTTTCGATCGGCTGAGAGTTACTGGAGCTTCAGCCTGCTCACGCGAATCTCCACTCGATACCTATAGTGCGTATCTTGGTTAAAGAGACGGAGACGCTCAAATTCCAAAATGGAGATGGTCTTTCAAGGCATTTTTCCCGTATGTCGCGCTGGGACCCACCGAAGCGGCCCGCGTCACCCAGATCGCACATTCACATCGTATGATTCAGTCTGTTGCGTCTTTTCTATCCGCGGATTGGACTGAAAGAGTTGGAAATAGGACGGCGAGGAATCGAAAGAACTAGAAGTACGAGTAAGAAAAAAAAATTAATGAAAAAAAGGGTGCAACATGAGGACTTCCCAGGGAGTCACCCATCCTAGTACTGCTCTCGCCCGAGCATGCTTAACTTCGGATCAGAAATCCCTCTGCTCCCTTCTGTAACAACTCAATCATAGCAATAACAGATATCAAGGGAATTTTAGATCTAGCACCCTTACCATAAAATTTCCATTCGTCAGCCATCACTGGTCTGAACCTCACTATCTTCTGAAAACAGTCAAATGTTGCTCTGTACTTGGTTAACATATCGATACCGATTATACACTCAAAATCAGACAAACCAAGAACGATACAGTCAAGCTCAACTTCATTACCTTCGCACTTTAGTACCCAGTTTCTAACAGACTTCACTGATACTATACCTTTTCCCAACGGTGAAGATATAGACACTACAGTAGCTAATGATTCAACAGGCAATGAATACAATGTAACAAATTGTTCAGAAATGAAGGTATGCGACACACCAGTATCGAATAAGACATAGGCAGGATAGCATAAAGAGAACAGTTACCTGCAATCACATCATCAGGCGCCGCTTGTGCTTGCTCCTCAGTCAATGCAAACACCCTAGCCTGCTGCCTTGGAGGTTGATTCACTGACTGACCTCCTCCTCCTCCTGCTCTACCCTGTACTGCTTGTTGTGGTTGAAATGAATGCACAGAAGATTCTGATTGAGCCACTGTTCTCGATGATCCAGCACCCTGTGCACCTTCAGAACCACGCTGTGGGCAGACTCGTGCAAAATGACCTGTCTGATTGCAAATGTGACAAGTACCAAAAACTCCTCGGCATTGTTCACTGGTATGTCGACCTCCACATTTCGTGCAATAAACATCTTACCTCTGTCCAGCTCTAGACTGTCGGGAACTACTTGAACTAGAAGAGCTACTACCACCTGATCTCTTGAACTGTTTGCTCTTGCCCTTAAAGAAACTCTTTTTTCCACTAGTACTACCTCCAGCTTCAAATCGAGGTGGCTGTGGAATCTGTGGCTGTTCTTGTGATTGATTCATAGTTTAGGGAACAAACTGAGCTCCTCTTTGTTTCAGTATTCCTGCTTCTGCACCCTTTGCACGATTCAGAGCATCAGCAAAGGTACTTGGTCTTCTCGAATTTTCAAGAGTAAACACGTCAGGATTCAAGCCATTTATAAATTGATCGGCTTGAGCTTCGTCACTGGTAGCAACATGTGGAGCAAACTTCATCAAACTCGTAAATTTTGAAACATAATCTTCAATATTCATTTGGCCCTGTTGCAAACTTGCGAATTCCACTCCCTTGTCCTTCCGATAAGACACAGGAAAGAAACGCTGATAGAAAGCAGTTTTAAATACAATCCAAGTAATAACAGTACCTCGGTTTTCAAATGCTTTCTTTGTCGCTACCCACCAATTCTTCGCAAGGCCATGTAGTTTATGGATTACCAATCTCATTCGTCGTTCATCCGCATAATCAAGTGACTCAAATAAGTGCTCCATATCCTCCAGCCAGTTCTCACAGTCAACAGAGTTCTCAGTCCCTTGCAGTGTCGGTGGTTTAAAGGACTGAAATCGCATCAAAAGCTTCTCCATCGGATTGGCATCACCAAATAGATCAACAGAAGTACTACTCTGTCCATGTTCAGTTGTTGTCACTGGGACCTGTGCAGCATTTGTCTGTTCTGGTTCATTCACTGCCAATGTCTGTCTAACTCTCGGTGCTGGTCGGGGAGGCATATCTGATAAACAACCAGATTAGTGCACAATTCATCATATCATAACACATTTCTGTTTTAGTTCCTCCTCTGATTAGCACAATTATGTCTTCTCAAGAGATCGAATCTAATTCATACTTATTCAATACATGTTATTTCTTCAATCAGATAATCATATAACATGTAATTCAGAAAACTGTAAGGCATTATCTTCTCATTCTATCACAACACCATGTGACAAATAAACATCGGGGAACAAGAGTTCATATACCATACAAGTATGAAAGCAATAAATAAATCAGAATACAAGACTCGATCTACCCCGCTCATCTATTCTCAGTCCGAAAAACATAACGCTCTGATACCACCTGTTGTGGGGACCTCGGGTTGCTAATCTTATCTTAGGGCAATTAACGATTGATAAACAATTAATCATGTATTTAAAAGAATACTCAAACCAAATAAAAAAAATTTTAAAACTTGCACCTCGCTCGATTGGTTAAAGTCTACCGATCGAGCGAACTAAAAAACTCAACTCTCGGGTCTGAGCATAATTTGGCCTCGCTCGATCGGTCAAATATTACCGATCGAGCGAGTAGGAAAAATAAAGTTTTTGCTCAAGAAAAACAGGCCTCGCTCGATCGGTCAAATCTTGCCGATCGAGCGGCCTCTCTGCCCAGAAAATCTGCATGACTGATTTGCTATCAAAGCTGAATTCCAATCCCATAATTCATGCAAGATCAACTCAAAACATGATATATAAGTTCCAAATCATGCATATAAACATAAAAAAGGTCTCAAGCATCTATACATGCATTTGTTACATCGAACAAGTCTCTAAATAACGATAAACGACATAAACTATCTCAAGTTTCATACAAGCATTCCAAAACCAACAAGATCTAAGGTTTGATGCTTTTAGATCTCAAACTTCATTTACAACCCGAGTCCTCACATGCTAGACTCTCTCCCAAATTTCAATGACATCGTTGATCAGCTCCTTCCCTCTCTGTTGTTATGCACACATACAAAACAAGACAACAGCCGGATAAACTCCGGTGAGAAACAATTCTCAGTATAACCAACATATAGAAAGCGTTAAATAAATCACATTGACTCTATTTAAAACTCGACTCAATCAAATAGAGTAAATAATGCTTCAATAAGAACTGATTCATATCACTTCATTGCCATCAAGATTCGTAAACGATCTTGACATGGATATCCATCTAACGAGTTCGTAAATGACTCGCAAATAAGGTTAACAGCAACCTTGGCTTAGAATCAATTCAATATAATCTCATATTGACTCAAATTCAAAGATCCAATACTTGAGATGGATCGACAACATCACAATCAAATCAAAACATAAACAAGTATGTGGTTTTTGGCGGAACAACTCAAGAATAATCGTTCTTGAGTTTTAAAATCTCTAACTCTCGATATCGTCATTATACCTTCGTTTATCTCGATTCTGAACTCTTCAAATCTGAAAGATACAATCAAAATACATATATCAAACTTCATTCCAATCTATCGTATGAAAATCGAGTCGAAAACATCATAAGATCATCAATCAAACTCATTTCAAACCTCAATCAAATTTCTTCGGTACAAAGTCGACGTCTTGATTTGTTGGCCTTCCAAACTCAACTGAAACTGAAGAATAAAAATGCTATAACATTCATAAAATCTAGATAAAGGCTTCAGCTTAGATATAGACCATCAAAACAGTCTAAAAACTCAATTCAACGGCGTAGCGATTGAAAATCGGTAACCGACGAAATACCGAAATCATTTCTAACTTCACTTCAATCATTCGTACAACATATATCAGCTAACATATCATCAAACTCTTCATAATATCAGCTATAAACAACAATCATAAGCTGGAAATCATGCTTGGACACAATAACATAAACTCATCAATCCGGTTTCGAATATACGAACAATAGAATACCGAGAACAAGTTCATAATTTCAGAATCTGATCTCTGAAAATTCCTGATTTTGAAATCAATATAACACAACATAAAACTTACACGAGATTGAAGCCCTCGTTTCAAGGATTCTAGAACAATTTACGGAATCAAAATCGGACAACTGGTTCAAAAGTTACGGCAAATCGAAAATCCAAAATTCAAAAGAAACGAAGAAGGTCGGCTTGCTCTGTTCTAATATTCTGAATGAACTATCATATAACACGTATTCATGCGGACAAATCCAACAATAATTGGATATGTATTCAACTAATTGCAATTTGGCCCCTGAAACTTCGTAAATTGCAATTCAGTCCTCGGCCTTATTTTTAATTCAATTTCAATCATAAATAATTTAAGAATATTAGAATTTAAATCAAAACTCTAAATATTTCCAAATTAAATATATTCAGATTAAAATCAAATTAAGTTCGGATTAATTTTTAATTAATCCCGGGCCTTGCACCATTTCAACTCAAACATCATTCTATCTTCAAGTTCAAAACACTTCAAACCTATTCAAATCCGTCCACGGTTCAAAGTCATCAATCACGAGTTGTCAATCTCTTTTGAATTCTGAAATGAGATAATCATAATCATAATATATCAACAAGACATCCAGCTGAACAATCGATAATCAAACTTGCTCAAATTCGTGAACCGGTGTCATAGCGACTGAAAAATCGATAACCGAAACAATATCGACTTCGAAACTCACAACTAAACTTCATATATCCGCAATAAAACATCATAAACCAGAATCTCAGCGGCTATAAGTTTAAAATATAAGCTGTAAAATCATGATTAAGTGCAAACGACATGAACTCTTCAATTCGTTTGCGATATTGGAATGTATAAACGTTGAAGAACACATACATAACATCAATTTCTGATGACTACCAAATTTCTATCTTCACAACATGCCGAAATACTGAGAAACTTACATTATATCGAAGTCCTTGTCGTAAGGATTCCAGAACACTTTTCGGATTCGAAATTGGACAATCGAATCAAAAGTTACGGCGATTTAAAAATCAAAATATCAAAGAAAATGAAGATCTCGGCTTGCTCTGTTCGACTTTCTGAATTGAATATAACATTTACACGTACACATGCTGATACATCAACTAATAATCTGATAACTTCAATTATAATTGCAGTTTAGCCCCTCACTTCTTCAATATTTTTAATTTGGTCCTCGACCCTTATTTTAATTCGATTTTAATCCTAAATAATTTAAGAATATTAGAATTTAAATCAAAACTCTAAATATTCCCAAATTAAATATACTCGGATTAAAATTAAATAATCTCAGATTAAATTAAATAATCCATGATTAAATTAAATAATCCCGGGTCTTACAGCACGGACCAGCACACGGACCCTGGGCCTGGGTCCGGACCAGGTCCGTGCCTGGGTCCGGGCACCTTCGCGAGCTGATTCCGACCAGTTCTGAACCTATCTTATCTTTTTGGTCTTCATGCACTCAAATCATGATTAAACATCTTCCAAATTTATTTCCATGAATTCCAAATCCATCTAATCTCGATGGAAAGTTACGTAACAACTCTTGGAACAATAAGAATCTTCAAGCGCCTTCTAGATTCATATCAACACCAATGCAACTTTTCTTGCCAAATTTCCACGTCCCTGGAGAGAAATTCCCATTTGGGAGTACATCCCAGGAAATCTAGATATTCTAGCTCGAAGAGCCTCTTTATTAAAGGAAAATTGGCAGAATGGTGTCATTGTACATCTTTACAAGAACGATATGTTCCAGGCAGAAATCCAGATCTTACAAATCTGGACAAAGGAGTGGACCATCAAGAAGTAAGATGTCATCCAAAGCATCAAACTCATCTCAAAGCACGGAACGAACCCAACAAAAAAAACTTTCAGAAGAACTCACACTAGAGCCAACAAAAGTTTTAAATATTGCAATTGCTGGACATGTGGATCAAAGGGTCACATTTCGACCAATTTTCCAGAAAATGAGCGAAAGGGAATAAATCATTTTGAACCTAATCCAGATATTCAAGAAGCAGTTTATTACCAAGATTTAATTCAAGAATACCAGTTTGAGAATATTCCCTCAGACAAAAGTGTATATGAAGAAGAATTCTTGAGTCCAGAAGAGTCGAATGGAGAGAGAATCAGAATCCGACTGAATAAGAAGTATTTCGACACGAAAAACATGAGGATTTATCCGTTTTCCTTAGCCAAACTACTATATCTCATAATTGCATCCACACCCCCTGTGAAAAGTCTAAAAAACATAAAACCCCCTGTGTAAAATTAATAGCATGTTAGACACTATGTTTTAAAAAAATTAGCATAAAAACCCCTATGAGAGGGTATAAATGTGCCCGAGTTTGTATAACATAGAGGTGAAATGTGCTACATTTTAAAAAACTGAGGGATGCATTAGCCTATTAATATTTCTTAAGGGGTTTTATGCTTTTTAGATTTTTCACAGGGGGTATGGATGAATTAGCCCCATAATGTAGTCCAAAAAATTATGATAGAAAATCCTACTCTATAGAGATATCAAGGATTTTCTTCAAGACAGATCGAAGAAATTCTTAGAAAATATTGGTTTAAGAAAGCATCATCTGATCTATAAGATTTCCATAAGGAAAATGGAAATCACAATGAAACTTACAGGAAACCTTATGAAAATGCAATTAATTCCTTTAGAAGAGATAAAGGAGGAATTGCAGGAGATGTTGAGATTGAAAGTATCTATTTAAATCGTATTTTGGACCTCGACTGAATCCTCGAATGGTTGTTATTCCAATTGTGAGTTCAATTGTGGTTGGTTGCTGGACTCTTATATTTCTCGTATGCCCATGTTAATTGACCAACAAATACTTTTGTGGAAAGAGGCCAACTAACAGATTGAACAATTTTTATCAAATGAATAGACTAAAATAATAAAGTGATCGACTGAAATGTAAAGAACATGAAAATTGTTTATGAATGTTTGGAGACCGAAACTCCTACGTCACCCCGTCTTCCACCTCAAAAAGATTCACTTGAATTTGAGTATTACAAAATCTTACATCACCCCGATCCAAGACTAGGACTTATCAATACCTATCTCGGAACTTCTAAACTTAACGTGATAATTACAGTCCTCGACTGATGTAACGTCCCAAATTTATCTTAATTGAGTTTATTTGAGATAATAGGAGATTACAAAATTCAGGAGCCGATTTGATTTTGATCAGGGTCTATTTTGCAATTTTTGGATTTTTCAGGGACTAAAATGCAAAAAGGGGTTTTATTATATTATCTTGAGTTGAAAGTTGACTTGGTCTTCACAAGCTTCTCTTCTCCTTCTTCCCCTAAGCCGTATCCTCCATTGGATCTTGGAAGCGCCTCTTTCAAGCTTTCTAATCCCGGTTTTTGCTCGATCCGTCCGTTAGAATTTTAATCCAAAGGCAGATTAGCGATCACAACAGCGAGAGCTTTGTTTTATCGTAAGTATTTTTTCGATCATTTATACTTCTATTTTCGAATGTTGTTAGAATCGATTGAGTTTCGGTTATGTTGCTCTTGAGCTAGTTCTTATCGATTATTCTCAGTCGGTTTTGAAATAGAGCGTCGTTCGGATTTTTTATGATTTTGGAAGCATAATTCAAAAATGGAGATTTTGAGGTGTGTTGGAATTGAATTGTTTTTGATGTTTTAGCATTGATTTGAGTTGTTTGAAATGTTGTACTGCTGTATGCGTTTCCAGTTTGATCAATTTATAGTCGTTATGCCGCCGGTTTGAGTTTTGGGATTTTGAACCGTTTGAATTGTAGAACTATGGCAGTTGGGTTTGTTCGTCGTTTTTGATCATATTTTGCCTCTGTACAGATTCGTTTGAAGTTTTTCAAGCCTAGAGTTAGCAGAAGTCGATCGTCGAAGAGTTGTACGAAGAGCGGTAAAGAGTTTACCTTGAGCGTTGTTGTTGTTTAGGTTGTATAGATTTTGATATAACCTCTTTTGTAGAGTATTCAAAGTTGGAGCTAATTGCATCGAAAGGTACAAGCAGTCATCGTGTTAGCGGGATAGCACACTTGAGACAGTTTGTTTTTGAGTTTCCCTTATAATCACATACTTGCATCAATACTTGTTCTAGAATGGGGAACTTGTATTTTGTTGTTTGAGCTTTTGGTTATATGGCTAAATGCTTATGTTTTCTTATGCATTCATCTCGAGCCTAAATCTTTGATTTTTAGCGGGATGTAAGCCCTCTTTGTTAGACGTTTTGGGGGCTATAATCGAGTGGCCTGGGTGTAGAAGTTCACCTAGTATCAGCATACTCCTTATAGTCGCACCAAAGTATAGGGGATTGGGATACGTGGCACCACCTCGATTGGGAGAGTCGGTGAGTTGTTACGTGATCTCATCCTCGGGATTCCAAAAGCATAGCAGCAATCCCTTGTTTATATCCCGATTTTAAAGACATGCATTTCATTCGTCTTAACATTGAATATGGTGTCTTGAAATCATGTTGTTGATATATTACTTGTATTGCATGTTATGTTGCTTTTACTGGGAATATCATTCTCACCGGAGTTATCCGGCTGTTTCTTTGTTTTGTATGTGTACTTGGCGAAAGGTGGGGCAGGATCAAGTCAGAGGCAGCATGCTAGGGGTTGAGTTGAGTAGAAGTGAGGACTCGGTGTTTTTAGAAGTAAAATTGTAATTCGAACTTGTTTTGTATTCAGATTGTAATCTAGAACCGAAGCATGTTCTACTGGTTTGAATAATGTACAACTCTAGAACTACCTTGTACTCTTTATGCATGTTTTATTGAAATTGTAGCATTGTGGAATTGAAGAATTGGATTGTGTTAGCATGGATTTGTTCTGCTGAAGCTTAAATTTTTCTGGTGCAGCAGGGCACGGACCCCGTGCCACGTTCGTGCAAGGGTCCGTGTCCCTTTTCAAGTTTTATAGTGTGCTTATTTTTGAGTGCACGGACCCCGTGCCACCTCCGGGTGAGGGTCCGTGTGGTCGGACAGAAACTCAGGTTTTTAGTGCAATGTTTAAGCATGGACCCGAACACGGAGGTGGTGCGGGATCCGTGTGCGCTTCTAAAACTTAGCGGGGTCCGGGCATGTTATTTAAAAAAAATTCTTCTATTGCTTTTAATCTTAGATCGTGTATGCTTACTTATTGTTTTATCCGAGATTAGATGTTTAGAACCGAGGTTTCACAACTGAACTCTCTTACAAGTTACAATGATATTGTTTGACAGAACACTAAATTGATCTTTAACAATGAGTTTACAACTTGATAAACTTAGCGCAATATGATCCTAAAATTGATCAAAATATAAATTTGAGGCGTGTGCTAGATCAGTTGCTTCAATGGTTCTTTAAGCTCTTATGTAACGCCCCAAAATTATCTTAATGGACGTTATTTGAGATAATCAGAGATTTTAGAAGTCGAGGGCCGATTCGATTTGGATCAGGGACTAAAATGCAATTTTTGGAATTTTCAGGGACTAAAATACAATAAATGGATTTATTAGATATTTAAGCATGTAATTGGATTTCTTTTCACTCCCATCCCTTCTCCTCCATCGCCTCTCACCATTGAATATGCCCCATTTCAATTCCAAGCTTTGGGATTTCCATTTTAGCTCGATCCGTCCGTTGGAATTTGATCTGAAGTTAATATCTGCGATCATAGCGATGAGTGCTCCGTTTGGAAGTAAGTTTATCTTATTTCTGAGAGGTTTGAATTTTTGGTTGTCTTTAGAATTGATTTATATTCGGAGAGGATGATTATGAGATAGCCGTGATAGTATATCTAAGACAGTTCGAAGAAATAACGACGATTGGAATTGATATGAATTTTCTAGTGAATTTCAAAATTGGGGATTTTGAGATGTGTTGGGATTGATTAGGAATGGATGTTTGTTTATTGGAATGAGTTTATTTGATTGTTATTATGTTGTCTGCATTTTCGGTTTGTCAGAATATAGCCGTTATGCCGTAAGTTTGAGTTTTAGATATCGTTTTGATGTTTTGAACGTATCGAGTTTGATTGAGCTTTTGATGTCGATATTGATCCTTATGACTTCTTCTGATAGATTGAATTGAAGTCAGCAGAGTTGCGAGATAGCAGCTTTGGTCAGTTTGGAATATTGAAGTCGGTACAGTATCGATTTTCTTATTTATCGATCGAAGAAGTTTATGTTTTGAAATCATGTCAGAATTCGAATGGGTTGTATTTGATTTGGAAGTATTGAATATTAGAACCAATTTTGATTGATGATTATTGATTATCGAAGATAGTTCATTGATTGCATGTTACTAGATTCGGAATCGAGCAGGATAGAATTATGAAGTATGATTTGATTATGGATTAATGCATGAAGTTGAGCTATGCATGTTGAATGATTTATGGATTGGAGTTTGAAGCATTGCCCTGTTTCTGTTAATTTTTCTGTTGCCCAGGGTGCGCTCGATCCTATGAAATGCTGGGATCGAGCGTAGCCCCTGTAAAATTGGAGGCAGTGACTTTGTTCAATTGGTGCGCTCGATCCTGGCTTTTTTCCGGATCGAGCGCAGTACTGTTCACAAGAAAAATAATTTTTTTTAATTTCATTTGATGTCTTACCTTTTGGACTTTGAATGGTTCTCGATAGGACTAACTCTTGATTAGATGATTAGAATCGGGGTCTCACATCTTAGCTTGGCTGATCGACTGCTTTGAGAATATAGGTTGTATGTGCGTCTGTGTGCCTCTATATCTTTTCTCATCTCTCAACCGATCTTCATTGGATATTTATATCTTTGGTTTGCAATGGTCATGATCTTCAAATTTAGCCATTCAAATGTGTAGCCATTAATTTGTCCTGTAGCTTCTGACAATTGTACTCTGTTGTGTGGCATTTGTGTTTCTTCTTTTCTGTAGGATAAGTTCTTGTTGGCTCTTGGCTACAATAGATTCAGTTGAGCTTTATTCAGTCTTGTTCCACTCGACTGAGTGGCTTAACTAGTCCAGTCATCGTTTCATCCATTTAGCTTATGGAATAGCTAGCTGGCTTAAATTGACTTGTCCAATTGAGTAGCTTATGTTCAGTCGTGGACAAGTTTAGTCTTCAAAATGATTTTGCTTATATTATTTGTCAACACCGAAAATTTGAAAGTTGTAACAGAAGATCAAGACAGAAATAGCACGAAACATGTCTTTGATTCATATTGGAAGAGTCCAGATCATGATAAAAGCTACTTTCAAAGAAGGGATAGATTCACTTATAGATGTTATATACGATAAAAGGATGGGTAATTTTCAAGATTCAATACTAGGAACCATCTCAGGAAATGTTCGTGCAGGAAATATTTTAGGATTTATTTATCCAAGAATTTCCTAGAACATGGCAGATCGAGACTTCAGCCAAGCCTCGACACTACATCAAAATTTCAAGGAAAAAAGATTGATAAAAGAAGGAAATATGCCATATTCTATTACCTACTAGGTATCGTATTCTTTATCTAATACACATCATTCAGAGTTGTTTATTGGACATGAGTTTATTGAAGTACCAGAAATATTTGAAAATTTTGCTCATGCGATATATCCAGATCGAGTTTCCATTAAGACAGGAAATTGATATACAGATCCAAGACAAAATGATTTTGCAAAGAAATCAAAGTTTTAGATTAGAACCAAAGAGACTATATTTTCAATGATATAGAATCACTAGTTACATGTGGGGAAAAACACTTGTGCAATAAATCCTATCGTTACCAAAAAGCTTCTCGACCATCGGAAAGCTTAGATGTCTGGAGGGATGGAAAGAAGTCGAAATAGTATTTGATATTACAAGTCAGAGGAATCAGTTCTCTTGTAATACTATATACTATTTGGAATAGCCAATAATAAGAATCTACCAAGGGGTAATACATATCTGAAACGTGGAGGTTAATATTAAGGGTGTTCCGCGAAAAGAACCAGATCGACTAGTTCTAGGTTTAGAGTATCTTGAGGAACACAAACATTGAAAACGTCTAGAAAATGGAATGAAATTTGTGGCAGAGGATTGGGTGTGGAAAATCCAATTACCACTAGTCCATTCTCGATATACATCTCAGTTGGGATGTTATATGAACAATATAAAGCATAATACATACTTTGCAGCTTATATTGATTCGAAAGCTGGAATCTGTACAACAAAAAAAGGACTTTTTCCAAATGAATAGAAGAAGAACTACCTCAAATATCTGGACGTGATTTCTCAAAAAGAATCTTAATCTTATGCAAATTAAGAAATTTGAAATTTTAATTGGGGGAGCTGGTCAAACACCTTGGTATAAAAACTAGAGTAGAAGATTAATGTTCACAACACTATGTGATCACAATGCATGGTGATGAAGGAAAACTTCTATACCAAAAAAATGAAGGGCTCCAAAAGGTTTGAGGAAACAATGCTCCAAATAAGAATGGAACAAGAACTCTAACAAGAACAAATGGAGTTTTTTAAGATATTTTTACACCAAAAATAAGTAGAACTAGAAACGAAGGTATCCCTAGAAGATGCCAAGAGAAGGATTAAGAAAATTACAATGAAGATCCTTTGGCTTGATGGGAAATAAACCCACTCCAAGCCAGCCTTAAAATTAAGGAAGACAAAGAGTATGAGTTTTTAATATGCAAGCCTATCCTGATGAACATAATTGATCAAAGGATATGCAGATTATTATCAAAGAACATTTGGACATTGGTTTGATAAAAGTAGGAGTATAACCATACAACATTCCGGGATTTATGGTAAGAAATCATGGTGAGATCAAAAGAAACAAACCTAGGTTAATCATTAATTATCAAGAAATAAATAAATCTTGGAATTTGATGGGTATTTCATACCAAGTAGAGATCACTTAATCAGTTTTATACACAATGTAAAAGTGTTCGCTAAATTTGATTGTGAGTCCGGATTCTATCAAATTCAGATGAAGGAGGAAAGCAAGAAATTCACAGATTTCTCCACACCACGAGGTCATTATATTTGGGAAGTATTACCGATGGGATTGGCTAATGCACCATAGATATTTCAAAGAAAAATGGATAATTTATTTAAAGATTATCTTGAGTTTATTTATGAAAATATTGATGATATTTTAATAGCATCTAAAATATGAATGAACACATAAAACATTTAGAAATGTTTTCTAAAGTTTGTAAGAAAGAAGGACTAGTTTTGTCCGAAAATAAATCAGTCATTGGTACAAGGAAAATTGAATTCCTTGGATTAGAATTAGATGAATCAAGAATAATTCTGCAAGAACATGTTGTAAAAAAGGTGCATAATTTTTCGAAAAATCTCAAATACAAGAAGCAGCTTCAAAGCTTCCTAGGAGTTGTTAATTTTGCTGGAATGTTCATTAAAAATCTAGCAAAACACAAAAAAATATGCAGTCCACTGGTGAAGAAGGATGTTAGATTTGTATAGACAGAAGACCATGCTAAGGGCCTTAGCCAATTAAAAGAGATTTGCAAGAATCTCTCAAAAATGGCTATCCCTGAAAATAAATATAAACTAGTGTTATACACAGATTCAAGTGACCATCGGTGGGCAGTGGTTCTTAAAAGCTCACACCAGATGGAAAAAAAAAAAACCATGTAGATGTTGCAGTGGTCTATTCTCAAAGGCAGAGGCAGCATGATGTCATATCAACGAAAAGGAGTTCTTTGTGGTGAAAAGTGTAGTGACCCGCGCCGTGATCACCTACTAATCAGAACTTAAGCATGCAATTAATTAATAAAATAATCTTAATCAGAGTAACTTTGGAATTAAAGAAACTCAAATACCTTGTAAACAAAACCTAGTGGTCAACCCTGCTATCCAGCCTTGGTCACCACCTAACCTCCCTGTCTCCTGGAGAACTACCTGCAACTGCCCCATGGAATAGGGCATCCAGCCAATAGAAAATAACCGGAAGTGAGCCTAACATGCTCAGTACTAGAGTAAGAGTATACGGTGTTATGTGTGCATGTATGCAAATGAACTGGGTACCAAGACTCTCCGGTCAAGAAACAAGCTCAAAGACCGGGCCCAGGGTATATAGCACGCTGCGCCGTCATCTCAGGAGGTGGCTCATATACCCAGTGGATAATGGTGACCTGATACTAGTACATGTGTCCAACCATAAAGGTGACCTGACACAAGACTTACGTATCCAATCATCCACAAACTCGTAGGGTGAGCACCTTACTACAAGATACCTCTAAGGTAAAGGCTCAATATGCTCATGTATGCAACATACAGTCATGACATGCTGTATATAAAGGCATATAAAACATGAAATCACATAATCCATGCAAACACATAATACATGCATACTCAATCTGGATATCTCGAATAATACTTCCGTACCTTTCTAAGGCAGATCCTAGAATCTCCCCCTCAAGGTCCAAGACTACCATGCAGCACTACAACATAAATAACCATGCATTACATAGCATGCCAAACATCACCTACTAGGCTCTAAAAGCCTTAATTAAACTATAGTCTACTCTATATTTACTATAGGGAACCAAAGTCATACCTTCGCCCGTTGTCAGCCCGTTAATGACGCATGCCCCAGAGCCTGGGCATAACCTAGCTATGACCCCTAGACGCCTCGCCAGAGCTCCGCCGCCTGGCTGCTACTGCGGACACTGTCTGCTATAAAAAAAAATACTATTTCCTACTCCAACTCTTAAGAAAAAGTCCCGAAGCCCTTAAATAGAGCGATTACCGGGAGAGGAGAGGAAAAATTGCACTTCAAAATAAGGGATTCGGACCCCTATTTATAGGCAGAGTTCGGACGGTCCGAACTAGGTTCTGACGGTCCGAACTGCCACTTGTCCGAGCCGTTTAGACACCTGGGCTCTGCTGAATTTGGACGGCCCGAACTGGTCCGTATGTTCCGAACTTTTTTGGTCCTTCCGAACTTATTTTTGGACCCCCGGGACCTACCCTACGATTTTCGAACGTTCCAGATCTGATTTTCCACTTATTTACACCAAATAAGGACTCTTAAACATGTTTTGACACTTTTAAAATTCTATGTCATTTTCTAACATGTTTGAAATCACTTAATCTTGTAAAATGGAACCGGGCTACTACATTCTCCCCCTACTTAAGATATTTTGTCATCGAACAATCTTAAGTACTGAATGCTGTAAAATACTGCATAAACAACTATTATTTAAACTGATTCATTTTTACAAGTTACAACCTGAAAATACAACACTTCAAAATAGCCCTGGATAATCTGTACACATACGACTCTCAAGTTCCCAAGTGGCCTCCTCAGTGCCTCGGTGTTGCCACTAAAATAGAACAAGAGGAATGGTCTTGCTGCATAAAAACCTTATCCTTATGACCTATAATACGCAAATATCTCTCCACGTATGTCAAATATGAGTCCAACTGTACCTCATGTTGGAGAACGCGGCGATCAGATCAATCAGGATTGATACCCGGTGCAGCGGAAGTTTAAAAATTTTATATGGAACGATTCCATAATGGGTATCAACCTTACGATTAAATTGTGTGTGTAAAAATTAAATAACAATTATAAAATTTTTACCTCCAATCTCGAAGCGAGATTATGGACACCAACAGATTTCTCTGCTCTTGTTGTATATCCCTGGAACTGATGGATGAACTGTTCTTCAATCAGGTCCACGAACGGATGTTTAATCCCTCTGATAGATTGCACTAGAAAATCTATCAGAAGTTTCTACGAAGAGATTAACGAATTTGATCCGTTAAACCAGACTGTAATTCAAAATTCACAGACTGGATTTTCCGAGCAGAGGGGAGAAGGGGGGCGGCCACTACTGAGAGAAAAATAGGGTTTTTTCGAAAATTGTGACCTGTTGTGTGTAATTTCTGTACTGCAATAACTTATTTATAATGTAGGCCACTAACAGCTTAGGGCCCATTAGTCATAAGTTCAAGCCCGACAAGCAAAGCCCGCATGTTCAGAAATTAATATAAAATTCATCGTGACTCTGATTGATAAACCGATTTCACCATGTGCACAAAAACCATTTCTGCACCTTTTAAAGTCAAGATAAATTTTTCTGAATCCGAATTCAGTGATTTCCAAAAATTCTCATCCCTATGTCATTTTAGGAAATCTTACTCCTCTACTCATAAATAAGAAGTCCAACTTCTTTGTTCATTAAATTTAACTCTTTAAATTTAACTATCTCAACGGGGATTAAAAATCCATTACTCTGTGTGACCCTCAATGGTTCAGGGATACAGCTAGCCGTGGGCTCACAACTCCTTGTGACTCGGAACAACAATTTCCGACTTGCCCATCGAATCATGGTATGAGCGCCTAGCAACATCGCCCCATGATTCCCTAGGTATCACTGATAGTGCCTGCAAGAACCAATAGATTTTGGTTAGCGTACAGTACGGTCCCTTCATCCATATATCCCGATCGAATCAACAACCATTGGTATATCGAGAGTTGTTCGAGATTCGATAACTATGCAATACATCTTGAAGATCAAATAGTGACATCGCATGTGTTACTCGTTGGAAAACGCGGCGATCAGATCAATCAGGATTGATACCCGGTGCAGCGGAAGTTTAAAAATTTTATATGGAACGATTCCATATTGGGTATCAAAACTTAACGATTAAATTGTGCGTAAAAATTAAATAACTATTATAAATTTTTACCTCTAATCTCGAATCGAGATTTTGGACACCAACAGATTGCTCTGCTCTTGTTGTATATCCCTGGAACTGATGGACGAACTGTTCTTCAATCAGGTCCACGAACGGATATTTAATCCCTCTGATAGATTGCACTAGGAAATCTATCAGAAGTTTCTACGAATAGATTAACGAATTTGATCCGTTAAACTAGAATGTAAATCAAAATTCACAGACTGGATTTTCCGAGCAGAGGGGAGAAAGGGGGCGGCCACTACTGAGAGAAAAATAGGGTTTTTTCGAAAATTGTGACCTGTTGTGTGTAATTTCTGTACTGCAATAACTTATTTATAATGTAGGCCACTAACAGCTTAGGGCCCATTAGTCATAAGTTCAAGCCCGACAAGCAAAGCCCGCATGTTCAGAAATTAATATAAAATTCATCGTGACTCTGATTGATAAACCGATTTCACCAATGTGCACAAAAACCATTTCTGCACCTTTTAAAGTCAAGATAAATTTTTCTGAATCCGAATTCAGTGATTTCCAAAAATTCTCATCCCTATGTCATTTTAGGAAATCTTACTCCTCTACTCATAAATAAGAAGTCCAACTTCTTTGTTCATTAAATTTAACTCTTTAAATTTAACTATCTCAACGGGGATTAAAAATTCATTACTCTGTGTGACCCTCAATGGTTCAGGGATACAGCTAGCCGTGGGCTCACAACTCCTTGTGACTCGGAACAACAATTTCCGACTTGCCCATCGAATCATGGTATGAGCGCCTAGCAACATCGCCCCATGATTCCCTAGGTATCACTGATAGTGCCTGCAAGAACCAATAGATTTTGGTTAGCGTACAGTACGGTCCCTTCATCCATATATCCCGATCGAATCAACAACCATTGGTATATCGAGAGTTGTTCGAGATTCGATAACTATGCAATACATCTTGAAGATCAAATAGTGACATCGCATGTGTTACTCGTTGGAAAACGCGGCGATCAGATCAATCAGGATTGATACCCGGTGCAGCGGAAGTTTAAAAATTTTATATGGAACGATTCCATATTGGGTATCAAAACTTAACGATTAAATTGTGCGTAAAAATTAAATAACTATTATAAATTTTTACCTCTAATCTCGAATCGAGATTTTGGACACCAACAGATTGCTCTGCTCTTGTTGTATATCCCTGGAACTGATGGACGAACTGTTCTTCAATCAGGTCCACGAACGGATATTTAATCCCTCTGATAGATTGCACTAGGAAATCTATCAGAAGTTTCTACGAATAGATTAACGAATTTGATCCGTTAAACTAGAATGTAAATCAAAATTCACAGACTGGATTTTCCGAGCAGAGGGGAGAAAGGGGGCGGCCACTACTGAGAGAAAAATAGGGTTTTTTCGAAAATTGTGACCTGTTGTGTGTAATTTCTGTACTGCAATAACTTATTTATAATGTAGGCCACTAACAACTTAGGGCCCATTAGTCATAAGTTCAAGCCCGACAAGCAAAGCCCGCATGTTCAGAAATTAATATAAAATTCATTGTGACTCCGATTGATAAACCGATTTCACCAATGTGTACAGAAACCATTTCTGCACCTTTTAAAGTCAAGATAAATTTTTCTGAATCCGAATTCAGTGATTTCCAAAAATGCCCATCCCTATGTCATTTTAGGAAATCTTACTCCTCTACTCATAATTAAGAAGTCCAACTTCTTTGTTCATTAAATTTAACTCTTTAAATTTAACTATCTCAACGGGGATTAAAAATCCATTACTCTGTGTGACCCTCAATGGTTCAGGGATACAGCTAGCCGTGGGCTCACAACTCCTTGTGACTCGGAACAACAATTTCCGACTTGCCCATCGAATCATGGTATGAGCGCCTAGCAACATCGCCCCATAATTCCCTAGGTATCACTGATAGTGCCTGCAAGAACCAATAGATTTTGGTTAGCGTACAGTACGGTCCCTTCATCCATATATCCCGATCGAATCAACAACCATTGGTATATCGAGAGTCGTTCGAGATTCGATAACTATGCAATACATCTTGAAGATCAAATAGTGACATCGCATGTGCTACTAAGAAACCATTTCTTAAATCACATCATGTACTCTGGCCAGAGATTCGTCACACTAATATCTCCTCAGATCGCATAGGATATCCACACTCGCAAGTATGTGGTGAATCCTTGACAACAAAGCATCGACTCCTATATGTGTTGTAACTGTACCCAATCTCGACACCTGATGACCCCAATAGAGTCGGTAAACGAGTCAAAGCACAGTACTAGCATATAGAGTCTCAATGATGTTTCAAGTAGTAAGGACTAATGGTGTACAACCAAAACCGCGGACTTTATCCACTCGATAAGTGATAACCACTTGGAAAGTCCGGGTAGGGTAGTTCGATCATTCATCATATGAATATCCATTTGCATGCTTCGAACATCTCTATGTTCCTTACCAATGAAACGTGGTACTCTGCATCGCAAATGCTAGTCTCAAACTCGAGCGATCCTTATCCTTATTATCGGACGGCTCAATCGACTAGGAACAGTTTAGAATATACAGTGACTATAAGATGTGTTTCATGATAGACATCCCCATGTACTACCACATCTTACATACACTATAGTATATTCAAGGTCTTTATCAAAACAACAATAGTATATCACAATATAACAATATGAAGAAAGATAAAGTCATTGCCATTAATAAAAGTGTAAATTATATTAAACAAAAGATTGTTTATACAAAGAGTCATCAAAGCCCTTAGCCACAAGTTGGCTCACCGGGCACCCACTCTTTCATTACTAAGAAACCATTTCTTAAAACACATCATGTACTCTGGCCAGAGATTCGTCATACTAATATCTCCTCAGATCGCATAGGATATCCACACTCGCAAGTATGTGGTGAATCCTTGACAACAAAGCATCGACTCCTATATGTGTTGTAACTGTACCCAATCCCGACACCTGATGACCCCAATAGAGTCGGTAAACGAGTCAAAGCACAGTACTAGCATATAGAGTCTCAATGATGTTTCAAGTAGTAAGGACTAATGGTGTAAAACCAAAACCGCGGACTTTATCCACTCGATAAGTGATAACCACTTGGAAAGTCCGGATAGGGTAGTTCGATCATTCATCATATGAATATCCATTTGCATGCTTCGAACATCTCTATGTTCCTTACCAATGAAACGTGGTACTCTGCATCGCAAATGCTAGTCTCAAACTCGAGCGATCCTTATCCTTATTATCGGACGGCTCAATTGACTAGGAACAGTTTAGAATATACAGTGACTATAAGATGTGTTTCATGATAGACATCTCCATGTTCTACCACATCTTACATACACTATAGTATATTCAAGGTCTTTATCAAACAACAATAGTATATCACAATATAACAATATGAAGAAAGATAAAGTCATTGCCATTAATAAAAGTGTAAATTATATTAAACAAAATATTGTTTATACAAAGAGTCATCAAAGCCCTTAGCCACAAGTTGGCTCACCGGGCACCCACTCTTTCAATCTCCCACTTGCCCTAAAGCCAACTAGTCATACTACGTAGACCCATTGCTTCGCGATGTTTGTCAAATAATGGTCCTGGCAAGGGCTTAGTAAGTGGATCAGCGATATTGTCTGCAGAGGCCACTCTTTCGACAGTGATGTCTCCTCTTTCCACAATCTCCCGGATGATGTGGTATTTCCTCAGTACGTGTTTGGATCTTTGATGAGACCTTGGTTCCTTTGCCTGAGCAACGGCACCCGTGTTGTCACAGTACACCGGGACTGGACCAACAACTTCAGGAATGACGCCCAACTCTTGGACGAAATTCCTCATCCAAACGGCCTCTTTAGCAGCAGCTGATGCTGCAATGTATTCTGCTTCAGTGGTGAAATCCGCTGTGGTGTCTTGCTTGGAACTCTTCCAAGAGACAGCACCGCCATTGAGCATGAACACAAATCCAGAGGTTGACTTCGAGTCATCCACGTCACTTTGGAAGCTAGAGTCGGTATAGCCTTCCAATTTTAGTTCTCTTCCTCCATATACCATGAACATATTCTTAGTCCTTCGTAAGTACTTAAGAATGTCCTTCACGGCTTTCCAATGCATTTGACCGGGATTAGCTTGATATCTGCTCGTGACACTCAGAGCAAATGCTACATCCGGTCTGGTAGATATCATCCCATACATGATACTACCTATGGCTGACGCATATGGTACATGTGTCATTTTCTCTATCTCTTCATCTGTCTTAGGACACATAGACTTGGATAGAGAAACTCCATGACACATGGGTAGATGTCCTCTCTTGGACCCATCCATTGAAAACCGTTTCAATATGGTGTCGATGTAGGTTGATTGAGTGAGTCCTATCATTCTCTTAGATCTATCTCTATAGATCTGTATCCCAAGAATATAGGATGCCTCACCCAAATCCTTCATCGAGAATCTACCTGATAACCATATCTTTGTTGACTGCAACATCCCTACGTCATTCCCAATGAGTAGGATGTCATCAACATAAAGTACTAAGAATGTCACAGCATCCTTAACTACTTTCTTGTACACGCATGGTTCCTCCGGGTTCTTGATGAAACCAAAATCTTTTATTGTTTCATCAAATTTCTGGTTCCAACTTCTTGATGCTTGTTTTAGACCATAAATTGATCTCTGAAGCTTGCATACCTTATGCTCGCTTCCCATGGATGTGTACCCCTCAGGCTTCTTCATATAGATTTCTTCCTTAATGTCTCCATTAAGAAAAGCAGTCTTCACATCCATTTGCCATATCTCATAGTCATACCAAGCAGCTATGGCAATAAGGATTCTTATGGACTTGAACATTGCAACTGGTAAAAAGGTTTCATCATAGTCAACTCCTTGTCTTTGAGTATAACCTTTCGCCACCAATCGCGCCTTGTAGGTCAATACCTTACCATCAGGCCCAAGCTTTCTCTTGTAGATCCATTTACACCCTATTGGAACAATTCCATCGGGAGGATCTATTAAAGACCAAACTTGGTTTGTATGCATCGAATCTATTTCCGACTGCATAGCTTCAAGCCATAAATTTGAATCCGCATCAGAAATTGCTTCCTTGAAGTTTCTTGGATCACATCCAACATCGGGTTCATCTTGATCCCCTTCAAGAAGAAGACCATATCGAATAGGAGGTCTAGAAGTCCTCTCGGATCTTCTAGGTACAGGCGTGTCTATCAATGGTTCCTGAGGTGTAGGATCGTTATTTTGTATTTCGGGTTCTTCTTGAATTTCTTCGAGTTCCATCATCTCGCCTTTCTTATCCAATAAGAACTCCTTCTCCAAGAAGGTGGCATTCCTTGAAACAAACACCTTTGTTTCAGCAGGATAATAGAAATAATATCCGATTGAATTCTTCGGATATCCTACAAAATAACATAAGCTGGATCGACTATCCAACTTATCTCCCACTGTCCGCTTCACATAAGCAGGACATCCCCAAATCCTCAAGTACGAATACTTAGGAGCTTTGCCATTCCATAACTCGTATGGTGTTTTGTCCACTGCTTTAGTGTGGACGTTGTTCAACAACAATACCGCCGTTTCAAGCGCATAGCCCCAAAACGAAGGTGGAAGCTCAGTGAAGCTCATCATGGACCGAACCATGTCCAACAAAGTTCGATTACGACGCTCCGATACACCATTAAGCTGTGGTGTCATAGGAGGAGTCCACTGAGAGAGAATCCCATTCTCTTTTAGATAGTCCAAAAACTCGGTACTTAAGTATTCTCCACCTCGATCCGATCGAAGTGCTTTAATACTTTTACCTAGCTTGTTTTCTACTTCAGCCTTGAATTCTTTGAACTTTTCAAATGCTTCAGACTTATATTTCATTAAATATAAATACCCATACCTCGAATAATCATCAGTAAAGGTAATGAAGTAGGTGTGGCCATATTGAGTACCAACTCTAAATGGACCACAAACATCTGTATGGATCAAATCCAACAGATTTTGACTACGCTCAGGTTTCCCCTTAAAAGGAGATTTAGTCATTTTTCCTTTTAGGCAGGATTCACAAGTAGGTAGAGAGTTAATATCAGACATATCAAACATGCCCTCTCCCACTAGCTTGTTCATCCTCCTTGAGGAAATATGACCTAGCCTAGCGTGCCAAAGGTTTGCCGGGTTTTGGCTATCGATTTTCCTTTTGTTTGTTGTTGCCGGTTTATCAACATAATTTATTGGAACGTCTTTCAGTTTTAAGTTGTATAGATCGTTTTCAAGTTGTCCATTTCCAATCAAACATTCATTCTTGTAAATATTGCAAATCCCATTCACAAAATTGCAAGAATAACCATCTCTATCAAGCATAGAAACAGAAATAATGTTTTTAATCAAATCTGGAACAAATAAAACATCTCTTAAAAGTAACTTAAAATCGTTCTGCAAAAATAAATAAACATCTCCCACAGCTTTAGCTTCAACTCTGGAACCATTTCCGAGCCTCAGCTGGGTCTCACCCATTCTAAGCCTGCGACTTCTTGTCATCACCTGCAAATCATTGCAAATGTGAGATCCACATCCGATATCCAATACCCAAGAAGTAGTATTAAGTGAAACATTTATTTCAATATAGAACATACCCTTCGCAGTTCGCAACTGCTCTAGATATTCCTTGCAGTTACGCTTTCAATGACCGGGCTTCTTGCAGTAATGGCAAACATCCTTGGATTTTTCCATGTTTGAAGCCTTTGTCTTGTACTTCTTCTCGGGTTCGATTTTCTTGGGTGGGGCAGAACGTTTCTTACCCTTTGTACTTGGCCCCTTCCTAGAAGAAGAAGAGGAGCCCACCAAGAAAGCCGGTTTATCCTTCTTTAATGTGGATTCATATGTCACAAGCATATTGACCATCTCTTCAAGGGAGGCTTCTATCTTGTTCATATTGAAATTCACCACAAATCCGTCAAACGAAGAAGGAAGAGACAGAAGTAGTAAGTCCACGTTGAGTTCATGCTCCAACACCAAATCAAGGGTTACCAACTTCTGTATGAGCCAAATCACTCGTACCCCATGATCACGGACCGAAGTCCCTTCACGCATGCAACACGTCATTAGCTCCTTTACAGTGGCGAACCTTTCAGCCCTCGATTGAACCCCAAAAAGTTCCTTGAGTTGTACGTGAATGTCAGCAGCATTCACGGTGTCCTCAAATCGCCTCTGGAGTTCATCAGACATCGAGGCTTGCATATAGCATTTGGCCTTGATATCATGGTCCCACCATGTATCAAGTTTGGCTAACTCTTCCGGACTTATGTCAGCTGGTGCTTCCTTCGGAAGAGATTTTTCTAACACGTAGAGCATCTTCTCCGAAGTCAAGACAATCTTCAACTTACGGAACCATTCCGTATAGTTTGCGCCAGTCAACTTATTTTGTTCGAGGATCGAGAAAAGTGGATTACGCGAATTCATCTTTATGAAATACTGAAAAGAAACAGACAAATATCAGTGATTGTTTAAGTAATTTACTAAGACATAAAATAGGCGAAATTTATTTTATGAATCTCACTCCCACTATTTTAACGATTTCACTACCCTCTAGTGAAAACGGGAAACTGTTTTCCTTAGTGAGAACATGGAGTCCAATTGACAATCTATGGTCCCGAATAATATCAGCCAACCATAATTTTCAAAAGGTAGAGCCCAATTGCTTCCAAAGCAACCTCCATGTTTTTACCTCATGTCCAATAAGGGCCCAATAATATGACGCCGTTTATTGTGACATGTCAAGATGACCCATCAATATTAAGTTGTGATGGACGGTCGCCATGTGGATCCCCCAATAATATGAGCCGATCTCATGGGAGTTCCACCCAACTTACAACATGTGTCGATCCAATGTACAGCTTTCCGACGAACGGGCCCCCCCAATAATATGAGCCGGACCGTATCCGCGGGTAGCATCTCATACATTGATCGTTGATGGAAGGTAGGAACATTTAAACAAATTTAAATTTCCTTTATTTATCTTGATATCAATTTTAAATCATATTTAAAATGAGGGATTTTAATTTTGAAAATTTGTCTCATCATTTTTAAAATTTTTGTATGCTTGCCGGATTCACACAATTTTGTCTAAAACATGCATACAACAATAATATCACATATTATATAGGATGATCGATTCCATTTCTAATCGACCCGTGGTTGCCAATCACGAGTCTTAGTCCAATCCTAGGTAATATGCAGTATGCAATGCAATCCTATTACATTGAGCTTCCAATTTACATTTCTTCTGTCTTTATTGTCTGCTGGGCCCACCTCCATCTTCAAATCTTGATCTCCCACTAAATCTAATGTATTTACAATAAATAACAATGACAAGTAGGAGATACATTTTTAAGGGGTGGGAACGGGCCATAAACCAAGCCCACTTTTATTACATATGACAATTCATATTGGGCCATAAACCAGGCCCATTAATAAATCCAACAACAATAAAAACAAATGTAAATTCCTAACATACACCTACAAAATTGGTCATGGCAATCGATCATCCTTATCCAATAACATTTAATTCAAAATTAATTTATTGGATAACATGCAATGGCAATTTAAATTTAAAAGGATAAAATCATATTTCATATATAAAATCTTATTTTACATACAAAATCATATTTTATCTTTTTATCAAATAAAATCATATTTTATCTATAAAATCCAATTTTATACATAAAATCATATTTTACTCAATATATCCATAAGATCATATCTTATCATCAATTGTACCAAAAATAATTAATTTCAAAATTCAATTTAACGGATAAAATATTTAAATTTTCCAAAAATTCAAATTTATCCAAAAATCAATTTTAAAATTTTCGGACTCGAACAATTCGATCCGACGCCTCGGGGACCAATCAAAAACAATTTTCGATCAGACCAAAAATAGAATTTTAACATATTAAAATTTAATTTAAAAATTAAAAAATTAATTTTTCCCGCGGGCCGCCCGGGACATTCCCGGGCTGCCCGCGCCCTAATGGGGTTGGGTCGGGCAGCGACCATCGCTGCCCCCCCCCCCCCCGGGCAGCGATCCAATCGCTGCCCAGGTTTTTGCCCGAAAAAAAAAAATTATTTTTAAAATATTTATTTTGTTTCAAAAACCGAGGCTCAAAAATTTTTGTACAATCGATTAATTTAATCGCTTGATCTGAGCAACCTGGCTCTGATACCACTGTTGAAGAACGCGGCGATCAGATCAATCAGGATTGATACCCGGTGCAGCGAAAGTTTAAAAATTTTATATGGAACGATTCCATAATGGGTATCAACCTTACGATTAAATTGTGTGTGTAAAAATTAAATAACAATTATAAAATTTTTACCTCCAATCTCGAAGCGAGATTATGGACACCAACAGATTTTTCTATTCTTGTTGTATATCCCTGGAACTGATGGATGAACTGTTCTTCAATCAGGTGCACGAACGGATGTTTAATCCCTCTGATAGATTGCACTAGAAAATCTATCAGAAGTTTCTACGAAGAGATTAACGAATTTGATCCGTTAAACCAGACTGTAATTCAAAATTCACAGACTGGATTTTCCGAGCAGAGGGGAGAAGGGGGGCGGCCACTACTGAGAGAAAAATAGGGTTTTTTCGAAAATTGTGACCTGTTGTGTGTAATTTCTGTACTGCAATAACTTATTTATAATGTAGGCCACTAACAGCTTAGGGCCCATTAGTCATAAGATTGTGACCTGTTGTGTGTAATTTCTGTACTGCAATACCGACACCTGATGACCCCAATAGAGTCGGTAAACGAGTCAAAGCACAGTACTAGCATATAGAGTCTCAATGATGTTTCAAGTAGTAAGGACTAATGGTGTACAACCAAAACCACGGACTTTATCCACTCGATAAGTGATAACCACTTGGAAAGTCCGGATAGGGTAGTTCGATCATTCATCATATGAATATCCATTTGCATGCTTCGAACATCTCTATGTTCCTTACCAATGAAACGTGGTACTCTGTATCGCAAATGCTAGTCTCAAACTCGAGCGATCCTTATCCTTATTATCGGACGGCTCAATCGACTAGGAACAGTTTAGAATATACAGTGACTATAAGATGTGTTTCATGATAGACATCTCCATGTTCTACCACATCTTACATACACTATAGTATATTCAAGGTCTTTATCAAACAACAATAGTATATCACAATATAACAATATGAAGAAAGATAAAGTCATTGCCATTAATAAAAGTGTAAATTATATTAAACAAAAGATTGTTTATACAAAGAGTCATCAAAGCCCTTAGCCACAAGTTGGCTCAGCGGGCACCCACTCTTTCACCTCGGACGGCTGTAAGATATGAGACTCATCTGCCACATACCGTCGCAACAGTGAAACATGGAACACATCATGGATACTTGACAAATACGGCGGTAAAGCCAACATGTAAGCCAAATCTCCAACACTTTCCAGAATCTCGAATGGACCAATGTACCTAGGAGATAGCTTACCCTTGAGACCGAATCTCAAAATCCTGCGAAATGGTGATACTTTCAGGAATAGTTTCTCACCCACTTAAAACTGCAAAGGTCTGCGCTTAACATTTGCATAGCTAGCCTATCTATCCTGCGCAACCTTAATTCTCTTCTTGATCTGCCCTACAATATCAGCAGTCTGTTGTACTAACTCTGGTCCCTCTATCTGTCACTCCCCCACTTCTTCCCAGAACAGTGGAGCACGACATCGTCGCCCGTACAACGCCTCAAACGGAGCCATTCCAATACTATGATGGTAACTGTTGTTGTACGCGAACTCAATTAATGGCAACTGATCTTGCCATGCTGGACCAAAATCCATAGAACATGCTCGCAACATGTCTTCAAGAGTACGTATCGTGCGCTCTGACTGTCCGTCAATCTCTGGGTGATATGTTGTACTCAAGCTAAGAGTAGTACCCATAGCGCGCTTAAGACTCCCCCAAAACCTGGAAGTAAACCTGGGATCTCGATCGCTGACTATGCTCACAGGCACTCCGTGTAATCGAACAATCTTCTGGATGTACAACCATGCCATCATATCAAAACTTTAGTCCCGATTATAAGGAATGAAATGTGCTGACTTGGTGAGTAGGTCCACCACAACCCAGATAGCATCACAATTCCTTGAGCTCACTGGTAAATGGGTCACGAAGTCCATCATGATCAACTCGCATTTCCACTCAGGAATGGATAAATTATGAAGCAATCCTCCAAGTCTTTGGTGTTCTTCCTTGACCTACTGATACACCAAACATCTAAAAACATATTGATACACACTTTTCTTCATTCCTTTCCACCAAAAAGAACCTCGTACGCAAATCTTTGTACACTGAAAGGATTCTCATACTTTACTACTAATACTTGTCATAACACCTGTGACAACGTCGTTGTCCACAATTCTTGATTTCCTGAATCCCTCAAGTTCTCTTCTTGGAAATATCAATACAAATATTCTTATTGACTCAAAATTTGATTAGTACAATATCTAGTACTAATATAATGACATCTATCTCATAACTTGAGATAACATCTGAAAATGAGAATATTGATTATCCTGCCACGGATAACAATTCCTTGCTGAATTCTGACTTACGCTATTATATGAACAAAACTGTTTCATCCTCATTTGGCAAAGTCCTTAAATCAAAACAATCTAGCTAACCCCAATTCGATATCATAGAATCAGACTTATCAATGGTCTAACGCATCCATTAGACATCCCGAAAAATCAGTGACAACAATCCTGCTAGATCTGGTAACTTTAGATCTCATCTGTTGTCCTTTTTCCATGTATAAACACTTGATGCTATCCTGATATTACTCATTTGAAATTCCAACACTTGCTAGATCAATTGGTGATAATATAATCCCAGTAATATTGCAGAAACGTTTATGAGAACTGAATATCTGAGTACTATACTCATCTTATCAGTCTACCAAAAAGTGAACAATTCCAATCTTTCTTTATTCAAAAGAATATTTAGCTCCCCCATCACGGGGTTATAACATCTGTATCTACCTCAGACAAATAGTTGCAAATATTCATTGGGAACCAAACTTGCACCAATTTAACTGACCATTTCAAAACATACATGAACACCTAAGTGCTCAACTTTCACTATCCAAGTGAATTCTCATACTGACGAATCCATGCTGTAACTTAGCAGGCTCATGACATCTATCAATAGAATCGAGTATCTTTTCAAGGTTATCAAACTGACACAAAATTATATTTTAACGTAACTGTTGCAATGATATCTAGACTGAGTAAATGTTCCATCCCCTTTTGAAGTACAAAAGACTTCCAGAATATCAATAGAAATATACTCTCCCATGTCTATCGTTGATCACAGTTCACGCCTTTTCAAGGTTATCAAACTGGCACCAAATTATATTTTAATGTAACTGTTGCAATGATCTCTAGACTGAGTAAATTTTCCATCCCCTTCTGAAGTAAAAAAGACTTCCAGAATATCAATGGAAATATACTCTCCCATGTCTATCGTTGATCACAGTTCACGTCTTCCAGTATAAGTCATCACATAGCCCTGATAAAATTCTTCTTTGCTCGACAATCCATCAATCGAATTCCAATTCTTACAGGAAAACTTACCTAAGTAAACTCGTCACTTAGAATTTCATGTTCATCTCATAATCAAGATCCTGATCACTAATATACCTCTGATAGAATCAGACAATACTGGTAAAACCTCCTGGTTCTCCCCTAGTATCACGTGCGAGAACTACCCGTCCAGAATATTCACTTGTCAAGGAATCCTTTCCAAGAATATTCTGTCCACGGAAACCAAAGTCTGTATCTCTGATGAAGTCAGACGATAACTCAAATCCCTTGGAACTAAACCAGTATCAAGTAAAACTCCAGGAGAGTCAAATAAATTCTGAATATTCTCCTGATAGTTATAACCATTGATATGACTGTACATACAACGAGACTGAGGTAAGTCTTCCTATAATTCCAAACTGGAACAAAAGAATCCTTCCAGAGTACACCGGCATAAGGTCGCACTTACTATACCAACTCGAAACCCGATAGTCAAGAGCACCCTGGCATAACTCATCCCTGAGTCTCTCATATTATGCAACATTCCTATTTGGACCAAAATCATTGGTCAAGGAAATTATTTGTAGAGGCACAACTCAAATCCAAAGTCTGCAAGCATCTGATAATTAAATCCTGTTGAATATCAATTCAACTAATCTCCTGGATTAAATCCCGAAATCACAAATCAAGATCAAAACATATCTACTCAGAACAATTACTTGTCAAGGAAAAATCCATTCCAAGACTGTTCTGACAATGGAACATCTTTATCTCAAACAGACGATAACTAAACCTTGATACCACACCTGGTATCTATCCTATCCAAAGTCATACCCTGTTGTGACTGTTTCAAAATTTCCAGACTGAGTAGCCTTCCTTATATAGTCCTGGAGCACCAAGGCCTCCAAACAATCTCTGAAGTATGGAAACTTCCAGAGGAATACCGACTAAGGGTGGTTCCTCCTTGATAAGTGTATTGAGTATGCATTATTTTTTGTCAATTTATATTTATTTCGCATGCATTTATTTTATTTTCGTGCGTTTTGTTAGTATTTTATTTTATGTGCATGTATTATACTCTCCTGGTTGAATTTTGTAGGAAATTGGAGGTTTTAAGTAGGAACTGTGCGGGCAAGGCACGTGCGCGCGAGGATAACAATCCAGAGATGTCAAATCCAAGGCGCGCGCGGGCGAGCTTCAGCCTTGCGCGCGCGCAGAAGAGATTTGCATAGTAGATCACGGAATACTCGCGCGCGGGCGAGCTTCGGCCTCACGCACGCGCGAGAGATGTTGGATGCCACTGTTTGTTTGAGGAGCGTGCACGCGAGATATGCCAGGCACGCGCACGCGTGTTCGGATGCGTGATGTTCGAGAATTTTAGGTCAATGAGGATTCTAATTGGCGCGAACCCTATAAATAGAAGTTTTATGATATTTTTGAGAACTTTTTGTCTTTTTGATTACGCACGAAGGCTTACGGCGGCTGTTGAACAATTCTTCAGTTTTTCTTCTACTCTAGTATTTTCTATTTTATGATTTTTAGAATTGGTTTGTTTAATCATGTTTATTAGTGAGTAGTAGTTTTTCTTTCGATCAAGGCCACGTGATTGTGCCAGAAAATTTATGTAGAAACTCGTTTGTTTATTTGAGATTTTCAGACTTGATTTGATTTTATTGTTATCGAATTTATATTTGTCTTGTGAATTTCCTGGCCAATTATTTGCTTGCATGTTAATTGATTCCAATTCGACAGAGGAGGTTTCGATTTTGATCACTTTGATATTCAACATAGTGTAAAACTTACTAGAAATAGAATTCGGTTTTATTATGCGGTTTGGGTGTAAATTGAATTTTCAAAGTTATTCATGCATTCAAATTTGATTAGAATTACGAAAGATTAATCCGTCAAATTTGAATAGGTTTGATTGTTCTAGAAATAGTCTTTTAAACAAATTAGGAAAATTTTCGTGAATTAAGATTAAGTCTGATGTCTTAGATCGACTACTTGTTACATGAATTGTCTGGTACCTACGTGAGTCCTTGATCGAGCTTTTCCCAAATTTGAGTTAAATCCAAATTTTCCAGCTGCATTTTAGTTAATTTAATTTTATTTGCAATTTTAATTATTAGTTTAAAATTTGAATCACTTTTATTCATTAGTCTAGATTAAGTAGGAATAAATATATTTTGGTAGTCATAATTATACAGTCCCTGTGGGTTTGACATTCGAATTTTATTCACTATCTATAACTTGATCTGGTACGCTTGCCAGTTGATTTTTATCATACTGATTTAGCCGGTCAAGTTTTTGGCGCCATTGTCGGGGACTGTTTGATATCAGAATTTTTAATCAGAATTTTTATTTTGCTTGAGATTAGACTTTATTTATTTTCTTAAATTCTAACTAAAATTTCTTGGTGATTTTCAGGTACCTTCTGTTGTGCATGCATAGCATTCGATCAAGGGAATTATTAACACTTGATTTGGAGATCGAACGCACGCTTAGCAGGATCCGAAAAGCCAAGAAATCTATCAATCTAGAATTAGAGTCATAATCTAAATCTGAAGTAGAGATGGCGGGCAACCGTACTGTTTGGGATATTATTAGGCCGCCAGTTGAAGGTTATGGATCTAGCATTGTTCACCCCGCTGTTGAGGCAAACAATTTTGAGATGAAACCCTCTACTATTCAGCTGATCCAATTGCAAGCTAGATTTGGGGGCACATCTGTGGAAGACCCCTACGCTCATCTGGAGCGATTCCTGTCAATCTGTGACATGTTCAAAGTGAATGGGGTAACATATGATGCAGTGCGACTGCGGTTATTCCCATTCTCTCTTCAAGGCGATGCTTTTGAGTGGTTAGATGATTTTCCTACTGGTTCAATCTCTACATGGGACCAACTTGTTCAGACTTTTCTGAACAAGTATTTTCCTCCCACGAAGATGGCAAAATTATTTTCTGACATCATCTCATTCAGGCAGAAGGAGGCTGAATCTCTACATGCGGCTTGGACCCGATTCAAAAAGATGTTGAGGATGTGTCCTTAACATAATCTTACTCAGAGCCAGCAGACTCAGACCTTCTACAATGGGGCGGATCAATCTATTTGATCCATGTTGGATGCTGCTGCTAACGGAAGCCTATTCAGGAAGACACTGGCAGAAGCATGGGAAATCATTGGAAATATGGCTGAGAGCGACATTGGATGGCCAGATGCTAAAAAGGAGAAAAAGGCTAGAGTACTAGAAGTCGATGCACTGACAGCACTGAATGCCAAAATCGATGCTCTTACTCATCAGATGGCAGTTATGCAGACAGCTCCAGCCAATCAAGTGCAAGCTCAACAGCCCGAGGAACAGCAAGTATTTGAAGTTGATGCAGCGAATTTTATGGGAAATCAAGGAGATAGCAATACAATCCCTACAGCAATACTTACAATCCTGGCTAAAAGAACCATCCAAACTTCTCATGGAAAGCTGCAGATCCTACATCTAATACATCGAAGCCCGTCGAGAAGAAGCCTTCTTTTGAAGAAATCATGATGAAGTATGTAGCTGGTACTAAGACCCATCTACAGAATCAGGAGGCAATGTTGCAGAAGTTAGAAACGCAGATGAGCCAGATAGCAACACAGCTGTCAAATAGGCCAGCAGGATCATTGCCTAGCAATACTGAGAGGAATCCCAAGGATGTCAATGCTATTCTGGCGGTGACTAGATTGCAAGCAGAAACTGCAAAACAGAATTCTGAAGATGAGGAAGTAAGTGAGCTAATCAAGGAGAAAGGGCTAGAGGAAGCGCCAAAGCAATCAGAGTCGATGCCTACGGGCAAGAAAGGTAAGTCCTCTCACCCAACTATTAATGAGAATATTGATTTGAGTAAACTCCCCTTCCCCCAAAGAGCAAAGCAACTGCAATTGGATAATCAATTTGCAAAATTCTTAGAGATTTTCAAAAATCTTCATATTAATATTCTCTTCGCAGATGCTTTGGCTAAAATGCCCAGTTATGCAAAATTTTTGAAAGAGATATTGTCTAACAAAAGAAAACTTGTGGATTTTGAAGCTGTGAAGTTGTCGGAGGAATGTTCTGCTATTTTACAAAATAAACTCCCTCCGAAACATAAAGATCCCTGTAGCTTTTCAATTTCATTCACTATTGGGAAGTCATTTTTTAACAAGGTTATATGTGATTTAGGTGCAAGCATTAATCTTATGCCTTATTCATGTTTTGAAAAGCTAGAAATTGGTGAGGTTAAGCCAACCACTATCTCCCTGCAATTAGCTGATAGATCCATAAAATATCTAAGGGGAATTGTGGAAGATGTGTTGGTTAAGGTAGACAAATTTATATTTCCAGTGGACTTTGTTGTGCTTGATATGGAAGAGGATCGTGAGATACCTCTTATTTTGGGTAGACCGTTATTAGCCACTGGAAAAGCGTTGATTGATGTGCATAAGGGAGAGTTGATATTGCGTATGAATGATGAGAAAGTGATATTTAATATTTTTCAGGGCATTCGATATCCTGCATACAATTCTGATTGTTTCAAAATTGATATTACTGATGATTTGGTTGAGTGTTCTCTGCAAGAACAGTTGTCTGTGGATCCATTAGAAATATGTTTGACAAGTACAACTGATGAAGAGCATGTTAGTGAGGAAGATCATGAAGTAGCACGGTATTTTGATTGGAGTCTGCCCTTCGACAGACTCATCAATACCAAGATGGGGGAGCTTAACCATACTTCAAAACAACTGAAGCCATCCACCGAGGAGCCCCCTACTCTTGAACTTAAACCACTCCCTTCTCATTTGAAATATTTGTATTTATTAAAGAATGATAAACTTCCAATAATCTGTTCATCTTCTTTGACAGGTTGTGAGGAGGAAAAACTGTTGCAGGTGATTCGAGAACACATAAGAGCCATAGGATGGAGCTTGGCCGATATCAAGGGGATTTGTCCAACCATGTGCATGCACAGCATATTGATGGAAGCGGAGCACAAGACATCTACTCAACCATAGAGGAGACTCAACCCGGCTATGCAAGAGGTAGTGAAAAAGGAGGTGATAAAACTCCTTGATGCAGGTATTATCTATCCTATATCTGATAGTGAATGGGTGAGTCCAACTCAAGTAGTGCCAAAAAAAGGAGGGATGACTGTAATAGAAAATGCAAATAATGAATTGATTCCTACTATAACTGTACGGGGTGGCGGGTTTGTATTGATTATAGAAAATTGAATGATGCCACCCGTAAGGATCACTTCCCCCTTCCATTTATTGATCAGATGGTTGAGAGACTTGCAGAGCATGCAATTTATTGTTTTTTTTACGGTTATTCCGGATATATGCAAATTCCTATAGCACCTGAGGACCAACATAAAACCACTTTTACTTGTCCTTATGGTACTTTTTCATATAAACAAATGTCGTTTGGTCTTTTTAATGCCCCTGCCACTTTTCAGCGGTGTATGATGGCTATTTTCCATGATATGGTTGAAAAGTTTATAGAAGTGTTTATGGATGACTTTTATGTAGTTGGATCATCGTTTGATGCATGCTTATTTAATTTGAAAAAAAGTGTTGCAAAGATGTGAGGAGAGTAATATTGTGTTGAATTGGAAAAAATGCCACTTCATGGTGAGAGAGGGCATTGTTTTAGGACATAAGGTGTCCAAGGTAGGTGTGGTGGTGGACCGAGAAAAACTTGAAGTAATTGAAAAACTTCCACCTCCCACGAATTTGAAAGGAATTCGGAGTTTTCTTGGGCATGCGGGTTTCTATAGTAGATTTATTAAGGATTTTTCTTCTATTGATAAACCCCTTACTAATTTGTTAATCAAAGAGGTGCCTTTTAATTTTTCTGCTGAGTGCTTGCAGGCCTTTCAGATTTTGAAGCAGAAATTAACAACTGCACCAGTGATAGTAGCGCCTGACTGTAATCTGCCGTTTGAGTTGATGTGTGACGCCAATGACACTGCGTTGGGAGCCGTGATTGGACAAAAGAGGGACAAAGTTCTTCATGTGATTTACTACGCCAGTATAACCCTATCAGCCGCCCAACTGAATTATGCAACTACTGAAAAAGAACTTCTCGCAGTAGTGTTTGCCTTGGATAAATTCAGGTCTTATTTGGTGGGAAGCAAAGTCATCGTTCACACAGATCATTCGGCATTGAAGTATTTGATGAGCAAGAAGGATGCTAAACCCAGGTTAATTCGTTGGGTTTTATTGTTGCAAGAGTTTGATCTGAAAATTATTGACCGAAAGGGCTCGGAGAATCAAGTTGCGGACCACCTTTCTCGTTTAGAAAATCAAGGAGATGAAACACAAGTAATTCATGATGATTTTCCAGACAAACAGATGTTTGAGGTATCGAAATTACCATGGTATGCAGACATTGTTAACTACATCTCAAGTAAGTTTCTTCCCTCGCATTTAACTTATCAACAAAAAAAGAAATTTTTCTCTGAGTTGAAATATTTTTTGTGGGAAGATCCTTTTCTGTTTAAGATCTGTGCAGATGGTATCATTCGTAGGTGTATTTCAGCAGAAGAGGTAAGTTCTATACTATCCCATTGTCACACAGGTCCGATTGGAGGTCACTTTGGCGCGGGTCGTACCGCTGCAAAAGTACTTCAGTCGGGATTTTATTGGCCTTCTTTGTTTAAGGATGCATATACCTATGTGATTACTTGTGAGGCTTGTCAGAAGGTTGGTAATATTTCTAGGAGACATGAGATGCCCCTAAATAATATTCTTGTTTCTGAGGTTTTTGATGTATGGGGTATTGATTTCATGGGACCGTTTCCTATGTCTGAAGGGAACAAATATATTTTGGTTGAGGTCGATTATGTGTCTAAATGGATTGAAGCACTTGAATGTAGGACAAATGACTCTAGGGTGGCTGTGAAGTTTTTGAAAAAATTCATATTTTTCTAGATATGGTACCCCTAGAGCCATAATTAGTGATGGAGGAACCCACTTTTATAATAATCAGTTCGATACACTTTTGACAAAATATGGGGTCACTCACAAGGTGGCAACACCTTATTATCCCCAAACTAGTGGGCAAGTTGAGATTTCTAATAGGGAGTTGATAAGAATTTTGAAAAAAACTGTGAATTCAAATAGTAAAAGAGTGGTCGAATAAATTGGATGACGCGTTATGGGCATATCGTACTGCTTTTAAAACAGCTATATGAACTTCTCCCTTTAGGTTGTTATATGGCAAAGCGTGTCATCTTCCTGTTGAACTTGAGCATAAAGCACTATGGGCTACTAAATTTTTGAATTTTGATATGCAGGCTACAGGTGAAGAACGTTTACTACAGTTGAATGAACTTGAGGAGCTTAGGTTGGAAGCCTATGAGAATGCAAGAATCTACAAAGAAAAAACCAAGAAATGGCATGATCAACGCATTGTCTCACATGAGTTCGAGGTAGGCCAAACTATTTTATTATATAACTCACGTTTGAAGCTCATGCCAAGAAAGCTACGTTCGAGATGGTTAGGAACATTTACTATCAAGCAAGTGATGCCATATGGTACTGTCGAAATTTATAGTCCTGCAACAGGAGCATTCAAAGTCAACGGGCAGAGGATAAAATTTTATCGAGGTGGTGTCGTGGATCCAACACAGACCACTGTCGAATTGCATAACCCGAAATATTAATGAAAGGGAGGAACAGTCGGGCTATAGACTATAAATTTAGCGCTGGCTGGGAGTCAACCCAGTATTTATTTTTTTTAGTTTGCAGTTTTTATTTTGGTTTTTTTTTTTGTATTTTTTGTTTTTATTGTTTAAGTGTTTTGTTTGATTTTCTTTTGCAGGCCGGAAGCTTCTCTTTTAATACACTGCACATGCGCGAGGCCTCCCCCTCGCGCGCGCGCAGCTTATCATTCCAGATGAGCATAGAACGGACCTTGCGCGCGCGAGGAGGTCTAGAGGACACAAAATCCAGTCTCGCGCACACGCGAGAGGCACAAACTGAAAAATAAAAAACGGGACTCCTCCTTTTCTCCCCATTCTCCTCTTCATCTTTCCCCTTCTCTACCATAAACCCTAAATCCCCAATTCCCTACTCTCCAATTCCTCCATAAATTCTTGTCACAATTGCCCGTATTTTGCAGATTCTTGGAGTTTATCATCGCAATTCAAGTTCGGGTCCGCCAATTTCTGTCAGAATCATCCTATTTTGCGCTCCTCACCTCCACACCGGTGCTCACCACCGCCAACCGCCGCTCAACACCGCCGCCGCCGATCACCGCCTTAGATTCCGGCCACCCTCCACCATGCCAGCCAAACGATTCCATTCGTTCGGCCCTGCCGTCGCTAGCTCATCTTCCTCCGCTGCAATCTCCAGTCGATTGTCTCTCAGGAAGCCCAAGAGAGGTATGAACACGCTAGACTCAATCGAATCCTATTGCTGAGCGTGGTTTATCTTTGGAATGTAATGATTTTTTTCGCTTTGGGGGTTAATAAGCGAAAATGGAATGTATTTTGCCAAGTGCCCGAACCCGCCATTGTTCCGGTGGTTCGGGAATTTTATGCTAATGCCCCTGCCCAAGATGATTCTAAAGATTTTGTTTGAGGAAAACTTGTGTCGTTTGATACTAAGACCTTGAATAGGTTGTTTGACACTCCTGCTGCTGATGATAGTCAGTTTAGGAATTTTAAGGCGAATCCGGACTACAATTTAATTTTGAGAGAGATGTGTTATGCGGGTGTACAGTGGCACCACCCTCTCCGGTTCACTCATTTTCTGGAGCGTTTTCTGAATCTTGAGCCGACTTTATTGTATGCTTTCATAGCCCGACGACTTTTACCAGTGCTACACACAATTGACTTACAGGCAGATCGGGCTATTCTTGTGTATACCATCACGAAGCGGTGGCCGATTGATGTGGGAACTCTTGTCCACGATTCCATTATTTATTCGATGCGGACTCCGACGGTGGGCCTCTACTTTCCTCACACCATCACTGCACTCTGTCTTCAGGCGGATGTACCAATCAGTCCAGATGAGGAATGGCTACCGCCTTTCAAGACCGTGGATGAGAAGCTTGCCAATTCCAAGCAAGCGAAGCGCAATCAAGAGTTCTACAGCGGCCAGCCTCATGTTGGGAGCTCCTCTAGCATTCCGCCAGCACCTCCTTGCCACACCGCTCAGGACATGGCCATTGAGAGCTCCGCCTTCAACCATTATGCCATGAACTATTTTCAGGCCATTTCCACTCATCTCCAGAATGTGGAAGACATGATGCGCAGCATGGCGACTCAGTTGGGACTTGATACATCTTGATTTCGAGCGGCACCTCATTATCCACCTCCATTCCCGTTCAAGTCTGACATGCTGGCCCAGTTTACTCCGGTTGCACCGCAGGATCCCTTCATTCCAGAAGAAGATGAAGAATAGTCACCAGGAGAGTCTTTTTGTTTCACTTTTTGTTGTTGCATTTGCATGTGTTTCTGTTGTCATTTTTTGTATTCTGAAGCATTGAGGGAAATTCTTTAGATAAGTATGGGGGTGTTTAGATATCGTATTTTGTGTTCATTCTACGTGCATATCATTCGGGCTTGGACAATGATTGAAATCCTAATCATTGATCCATAGCTAAGTCTGCGAGTAATTATTGGGGCATTAGAAAATTAATTGCAAAATCAAGAGGTATGTGTAAATCTCAAGAAAGTGCATTTTTTTGTGTTTGGGATTGTTGAGATGACAGAGTACTAGATTGTGATACTTGCATTGAATTTTCATAGGTCGCTAAACATTCTTAGGATGGATTCTTTTGAAGTTGCACGAAACTGGAATAACATAGCACACACACATGTTTGCGTTCAACTGACAGTGTATTGTTGATAATCGAAAGTTGTTTTATGTTTTGGGAAATTGAATTAGAACTCGTCTGAGGCTATGTTGAACATGACTTATTCATACTTGTGTCATTGCATTATGTTTTTGCATGTCTTGCTCGAGGGAGAGCAAAGTTTAAGTATGGGGGTGCTGATAAGTGTATTGAGTATGCATTATTTTGTGTCAATTTATATTTATTTCGCATGCATTTATTTTATTTTCGTGAGTTTTGTTAGTATTTTATTTTATGTGCATGTATTATACTCTTATGGTTGAATTTTATAGGAAATTGGAGGTTTTAAGTAGGAACTGTGCAGAAAAGGCGCGCGCGCGCGAGGTCTCCTCCTCGCGCATGCGCAGTGTAACGATCCAGAGATGTCAAAGACAAGGCGAGCTTCAGCCTCGTGCGCGCGCAGAAGAGATTTCCAGAGTAGATCAAGGAAGACGCGCGCGCGAGAGAGATGTTGGATGCCATTGTTTGTTTGAGGTGCGCACGTGCGAGATATGCCAGGCGCATGCGCGCGTGTTCGGATGCGTGATGTTTAAGAATTTTAGGTCAAAGAGGATTCTAATTGGCGCGAACCCTATAAATAGAAGTTTTATGATATTTTTGAGAACTTTTTGTCTTTTTTGATTACGCACGAAGGCTGACGGCGGCTGTTGAACAATTCTTCAGTTTTTCTTCTACTCTAGTATTTTCTATTTTATGATTTTTAGACTTGGTTTGTTTAATCATGTTTATTAGTGAGTAGTATTTTTTCTTTCGATCAAGGCCACGTGATTGGGCCAGACAATTTATGTAGAAACTCGTTTGTTTATTTGAGATTTTCATATTTGATTTGATTTTATTGTTTATCGAATTTATATTTGTCTTGTGAATTTCCTGGCCAGTTATTTGCTTGCATGTTAATTGATTCCAATTTGACAGAAGATATTTTGACTTTGATCACTTTAATATGCAACATAATGTAAAACTGACTAGAAATAGAATTCGATTTCATTATGCGGTTTGGGTGTAAACTGAATTTTCACAGTTATTCATGCATTCAAATTTGATTAGAATTACGAAAGATTAATCCGACAAATTTGAATAGGTTTGATTGTTCTATAAATAGTCCTTTGAACAAATTAGGAAAATTCCCGTGAATTAAGATTAAGTCTGTTGTCTTAGATCGACTGCTTGTTACATGAATTGTCTGGTACCTACGTGAGTCCTTGATCGAGCTTTTCCCAAATTTGAGTTAAATCCAAATTTTCCAACTGCATTTTAGTTAATTTAATTTTATTTTCAATTTTAATTATTAGTTTAAAATTTGAATCACTTTTATTCATTAGTCTATATTAAGTAGGAATAAATATATTCTGGTAGTCATAATTATACATTCCATGTGGGTTCGACATTCGAATTTTATTCACTATCTATAACTTGACCTGGTATGCTTGCCAGTTGATTTTTATCATATCGATTTAGCCGGTCACTCCTCACGTCTAGTACTGATGACAATCCACAACTCTTCGTATTACTTAGTCTGTCATCCTGATGAAAATTCATCATCATTAGGTAACAACCTAAAAAGATCAAAATAGCCAACTGTTATAAGGAAACTCGTCTAGAACAAACATTCATGCGTCCTGATGAGTCACATCATCTCTGGGAAACACTTGGCTTACTAAAATATTCTAGGTAAAACATCTAGAACTATTCATTGAAAACATGCAAAATTCCCAAGTAATCATTTAAACAATTATCAATTTTTTATTCAATATAACCAAGTTAATCTTCAATGATTACAATACTTGAACTACAAATCCAGGTTCCAATATAATCTTTATTACAATCCCATGTAATACATAACTTAATCAAAAGATTACACTGAAATATGTACAATACAACAATAACTGAGTACATCAAATACTGAAATCTTTAATACATCTAATTACAACTGAAATACAGTATTTAAATTGCTGCGGAAGTCTTTCATTCTGTCTACTGATCTTGAACATGAAGTTTCCTGTCTGCCACTCATGTCAGCAGACCTTCTACCTCGCAAGATCTCAAAGATATATAAAAATATATCCTACTAGAGATGTCCAAAGCTTCTTGAGACATCCTCTTGGTAGGATATAACGGGGTGGCATCCTTGGTCGACGCAGAATGGATGACTACATGTCACACATTCCGTTCAACCCTGCGAAGCACCTGGCGTTGAAAACTGAATCTTCTCTTCCAGCTCCATCCTGCTGGGATCCACATAATACGATCCTCTGCTGCCAACCTTGGCAATGACGATTTTGGAAAATCCTAGACATCCTGATATTCCAATTCTAGATACTGCTATCATCATTGAAACCAAATTGTAATCCTACAAAGGATAACCCAAAATTAATACTATGTCCCAAATAATCTTATTGCATGCTCTGATACCATAAATGCAGTGACCCGCGCCGTGATCACCTACTAATCAGAACTTAAGCATGCAATTAATTAATAAAATAATCTTAATCGGAGTAACTGCAGAATTAAAGAAACTCAAATACCAGGTAAGCAAAACCTAGTGGTCAACCCTGCTATCCAGCCTTGGTCATCACCTAACCTCCCTGTCTCCGGGAGAACTACCTGCAACTTCCCCATGGAATAGGGCATCCATCCAATAGAAAATAACCGGAAGTGAGCCTAACATGCTCAGTACCAGAGTAAGAGTATACGGTGTTATGTGTGCATGTATGCAAATGAACTGGGTACCAAGACTCTCAGGTCAAGAAACAAGCTCAAAGACCGGTCTTGGGGTATATAGCACGTTGCGCCGTCGCCTCAGAAGGTGGCTCATATACCCAGTGGATAATGGTGACCTGATACTAGTGTGTCCAACCATAAAGGTGACCTGACACAAGACTTACATATCCAACCATCCACAAACTCGTAGGGTGAGCACCCTACTACAAGATACCTCTAAGGTAAAGGCTCAATATGCTCATGTATGCAACATACAGTCATGACATGCTGTATATAAAGGCATATAAAATATGCAATCACATAATCCAAGATCTGGATATCTCGAATAATACTTCCGTACCTTTCTAAGGTAGATCCTAGAAGCTCCCTCTCTAGGTCCAAGCCTACCATGCAGCACTACGACATAAATAACCATGCATTACCTAGCATGCCAAACATCACCTACTAGGCTCTAAAAGCCTTAATTAAACTATAGCCTACTCCCTATTTACTATAGGGAACCAAATTCATACATTCTTCCGTCGTCAGCCCTCTGATGACGCATGCCCCAGAGCCTGGGCATAGCCTAGCTACGACCCCTAGACGCCTCGCCAGAGCTCCGCCGCCTAGCTGTTACTGCGGAAACTGTCCGCTATAAAAAAAAATACTATTTTCTTCTCCAACTCTTAAAGAAAAAGTCCCGAAACCCTTAAATAGAGCGATTACCGGAAGAGGAGAGGAAAAATTGCACTTCAAAATGAGGGATTCGGACCCCTATTTATAGGCGGAGTTCGGACGGTCCAAACTGGGCTCGGACGGTCCGAACTGCCACTTGTTCGAGCCGTTTAGACACCTGGGCTCTGCTGGGTTCGGACGGCCCGAACTGGTCCGTATGCTCCGAACTGTTTTGGTCCCTTCCGAACTCATTTTTGGACCCCCGGGACCTACCCTACCATTTTCGGACGTTCCGGATCTGATTTTCCACTTATTTACACCAAATAAGAACTCCTTAAACATGTTTTGACACTTTTAAAATTCTATATCATTTTCTAACATGTTTAAAATCATTTAATCTTGTAAAATGGAATCGGGCTATTCCAAAAGGGCCTTTGAAAAATGGCCATTATTCTTAATGTCTAAGAAATTTACTTTAAAAGTTGATAAAACACAGGTTAAAGCCTTCTTAAAGAATAAAATTGAATCTAAATTAGAATAACTAGATTATTAAGATGGAAAATTTTATGTCAAAATTATATTTTTGATATTGTTATTATCAGATCTCATGAAAAATATTCTTGCAGATTTCTTAACAAGGGATGTACATCGCTGATGTCGATTTCATCATGAAAATTGCAGAGGCATTTGAGGGAACACCTTGAAATTCTTCAAAACTAGTTCAATAATCTTGCTCTAAATGCAGAAGTGGCAGGTAGGTTACAACAAGTTGATAAGTGATAAGAGTCATTTTTATGTGTTTTATTGCATCGTTTTGCATTTGTTTTGCATTCGTTTTGCATGATTTCATATTTTTAAGGTCATTCATGTTTAGTTATTGCATATTTGTTTCATTTGGATGACTCCTCATGATTTTTGGTTGGTTGTAGGCAAAATATGGAGAAAAGGAAGAGTTTGAGCACGGAGAAGTGACAAGAGTAGGAATCACAGAGCATTAATGGTCCAAAATTTATTTTTGACTCTACGTTACTCCAAATCCAATCTCCACCATCCAGATTGTATTTTAGGATGTTTTAAAGCTACTGTCAAAATTTCAACTCAATCCGACGGTTAGAACTTAAGTTATGAATTTTACAAAATTGTTGCGTGCTGGATGAAATAAGGCTGCGCGCGGGCGGCACTTTTCTGCCGCCCGAGCGCATGCCTGTTTGAACAAAAATTGTCGAGACAGAACCCAGGCGCACGAGCGGCTGTTTTCTACCGCTCGGGCGCCCGCGCATAAATTTAGAAAATTATTCTAGGAGTTGTATTTGGAAAGGACTCTTTGGGGGTGCTATATATATGATCTTTTCAGATGATTAGAGGGTTTCACACATCATAAACGTAGGAGAAAGGCGGCCATCCAAGGAGAAGAACTAAAAGAGGGAGAAGAACGTGAAGAACTCAAGAACCACAAACTAGTTTTCTCTTTTCTTTTTCTTTTATTTGTTGGGATTTAGGGGATCCTACCCCCAAAACTTTGTTTTGATTTGTTCTTGAAGATCAAATTTGGTTTTTGAGCGTTCTTGATTATATTATTGTGTTTATTACAATTTTGGAGTTTGATAAACTTTTGATTGATTTTGTGTTATAATTGATACCGAGAGGAGATTTTATGACATGATAAGGTAATATAATCCATGGATCTACAACTTGCATAGAGATATGATGTTGGATACATGTTGATAGTCATAGTCCACCAGGGTGAAAGCTAAAGGATTCCACAAATCGTTAATGCAATTGCAGTTGTTAAATAACACAAGGAAACTTGGTTATTACAATTCGTTAATTAGATTAATATAGCTCGAGAGAGTATATTGATAGATTAGGGAATTCCGTCAAAAGCATGACTTGAGAATTAAAATTCAATCATTAGAGGAGAAAAGGGGTAGGTGAACCGAGATCCTAACAATCGTTTATTTATTTTCTGAACTTATTTTCTTTATTCTATTTTGTTTTATTCTTTTATTTTAGTTTATTAATTTATTCTCCATCTCTCATTTTAATTAATTAAAGAATCATAGTTGAGGTAATTTTGTCACAAATCAATCTCTGTGGGACGATACTTGTACTTTGTACACTATATTATTACTTGACTCGTGCACTTGCGATTTATTCGAGCTTAATTGATAGACATATTTGAGTGATTTTCTGTGGTAGTACTTGCTCGATCAATAAGAGAACTGTCTCTGGACGAATCACATGATTCATACATGCTTACACTCATTTATGGTCTGTATTACAAAATCCGATCCTCCAGGCTACTGAGAAACCACTGGTTTCCCAAAAGGAGAGTTTTTGAGTACATGAATCTATACCTAGAGAAGGGGACTCAAGTACCCCTAGAACAAGTGCATGCTAAGTTGGGATCATTTGGATAAGTCGACCCAAGAAAAAATTGAAGTTCCAGATCCATATCTCGAGCCATAAAGTCAACCCTTCACGTCGCGAATTGAAGAAGGAGAATTCAACCTTAGACCTCAAACTGACAACAAAAAAACTAAGGTTTATACTAATGAAACTATAATTTGTCTATTTCAAGTAGATCAACAGAATTGGGAAAAACTAAAAACCAGAGTATGAATTAATCCGGCTATAAGTCGGAATGATGTTACAGGAAAATACCCCAGGATGTGCGATATGAATCTGGTTGAGTAATGAAAAGCAAACACGATAATAACCCAAATCGTGCCCTCAAATCAATTAAACAAAAACTCAATTGAAGTTTTCAATCATTTTGAAACAAGTAAAATTAACACAAAAATAACAAAAGATAAATTTTGAATTTCACCTTTAATCGATAAGCGATTAACAACGAAAATTACGGAACAATTGAATTCAAGAAAACCTTCAGATAACTTGTATCTGACAATCTTCAATGAAGAATAATTGACAAACGCCACAAAGTTTGATAACTTTGATAAGTTTGATTTAAACAAAGCCAAAGTTTCTCTAAAATTCTTGAAAGAATTTTAGACTGATAAAAATCAATAATGCAAATCTTGTTGTATATTTTTCAATACTGAATGTATAAGTCTATTTATAATACATCCCAAAAAGATATAAAATAATACAAAAGATATCAAGGAAAAAGTTTCCTAATAAACTAAAACAATCCAAAATAATCAAATTATTAAAATAAAATTAAATTCCCGTGCACACACTCACATGCCGGAGTGTGTGTATTCTCGTCTCACGCTGGAGCGCGAAAAACCCACGCTGGAGCGGCCAACTTTCTGTCCAAAAAGTGTCATTTCATAGCATTCGCGTTGGAGCGTGAACCAACGGATGATTCCTCCGCTCGGGCGCGAGCTTATTTCTCCAAATTCTTCCTCGAACATTTTCTTTGCTTTTCCAAGGCTTACATGCACTTTAATGACAATAAAACTCCATCCAAAACGAACACAAAATGAAACGACCCTAACTCTATAATTAATAAATAAATATGCGGAAATTTTTTTTTTTTTTTATATACTTACTAAATAAAATATGTACATATATGCCCATACATATATGCACAGAATAAAAAGATTTAAAATAAATAAATAAATAAATAAAACAATTAAATACTAAAATAAAAATGCATTCTTTAAAATAAAATAAACATCTGAGTCAAACATTTAATTAAAAATACTGCACAAATAAAATGATTAAAATTTGCATGCACTGACAATATTCAATAAAATATTCAAAACTCACAACTACTGAAAAATAATATAAAATGTGTAACATGCTGACATAAATAAAACATGCATGTGACTCAGAACATCTATCACGGTCACGGGGTCACTGCATGTCCACTCATACATCCTCGCCTCCGGTGGGTACAACATCATCCTCAACGTACTCACCTGCACCATACCAGTGTAGTGAGCCTAGAGGCCCAACATGCTAACATAACAAGAGTTTAAAATAATTTAAAACAATTAAATACTAATACATACATATACATGAATGAGCATGCTTAAAAATTTCATAACAAAACTTAACTTAAATAAACTTAAATAACATAATACATAACATTGTTGAGCAATTAATTTTCTAACATCGCATGGTTGTATCCGTAGTGTAACCTTAAATCATACATTAAATACTGATCAGCGTGGAAACCAACGTACATGGCGGTGACGAATCACCTCTTAAATTGGCAGTAAACTGCCCTTCAATAGGTCACATATGGGGACGAATCCCCTGTAAGAGTGGGTGCCCAGTGAGCCAACTGTGTGGCTATGGGCTTTGATGACTCTTTGTATAAACAATCTTTTGTTTAATATTATTTACACTTTTAATGGCAATGACTTTATATTACTTCATATTGTTATATTGTGATATACTATTGTTGTTTTGATAAAGACCTTGAATATACTATAGTGTATGTAAGATGTGGTAGAACATGGAGATGTCTATCATGAAATACATCTTATAGTCACTGTATGTTCTAAAACCGTTCCTAGTCGATTGAGCCGTCCGATAATAAGGATAAGGATCGCTCGAGTTCGAGACTAGCATTTGCGATGCGGAGTACCACGTTTCATTGGTAGGGAACATGGAGATGTTCGAAGCATGCAAATGGATATTCATATGATGAATAATCGAACTACCCTATCCGGACTTTCCAAGTGGTTATCACTTATCGAGTGGATTAAGTCCGCGGTTTTGGTTGTACACCATTAGTCCTTACGACTTGAAACATCATGGAGACTCTATATGCTAGTGCTGTGCTTTGACTCGTTTACCGACTCTATGGGGGTCATCAGGTGTCGAGATTGGGTACAGTCACGACACATATAGGAGTCAATGCATTGTTGTCAAGGATTCACCACATACTTGCGAGTGTGGATATCCTATGCGATCTGAGGAGATATTAGTGTGATAAATCTCTGGCCAGAGTAATTGATGTGATTTAAGAAATGGTTTCTTAGTAGCACATGCGATGTCACTAATTTGATCTTCAAGATGTATTGCATAGTTATCGAATCTTGAGCGACTCTCGATATACCAATGGTTGTTGATTCGATCGGGATATATGGATGAAGGGACCGTACTGTACGCTAACCAAAATCTACTGGTTCTTGTAGGCACTATCAGTGATACCTAGGGAATCATGGGGCGATGTTGCTAGGCGCTTTACCATGATTCGTTGGGCAAGTCGGAAATTGTTGTTCCGAGTCACAAGGAGTTGTGAGCCCACGGCTAGCTGTATCCCTGAACCATTGAGGGTCACACAGTGTAATGGAGTTTTAATCCCCGTTGAGATAGTTAAATTTAAAGAGTTAAATTTAATGAACTAAGGAGTTGGACTTCTTAAATAAGAGTAAGGGAGTAGGATTTCCTAAAATGACATAGGGATGGACATTTTTGGAAACCACTGAATTCGGATTCAGGAAAATTTATTTTGACTTTAAAATGTGCAGAAATGGTTTCTGTGCACATTGGTGAAATCAGTTCATCAATCGGAGTCACGATGAATTTTATATTAATTTCTGAACGAGCGGGCTTTGCTTGTCGGGCCCCAGCTTATGACTAATGGGCCCTAAGGTGTTAGTAGGCCTGCATTATAAATAAGTTATTTCAGTACAGAAATTACACACAACAGGTCATAATTTTTGAGACAGAGAAAATTTTCGAACCCTAGCTCTCTCTCTCTGTTCGGCCGACCCCTCCCCTCTGCCCGAGATTTTCCGGTCTGTGATTTTGAATTGCAGTCTGGAATAGCGAATCAGATTCGTTTATTCTCTTCGCAGAAAACTTCTGATAGATTTTCTAGTGCAATCTATCAGAGGGATTAAACCTCTGTTCGTGGACCTGATTGAAGGAGTTCATCGGTTCCAGGGAGAGACAACAAGAGCAGATAAAATCTGTTGGTGTCCAGTAATCTCGTTGCGAGATTGAAGGTAAAATTTAATTAATTGTTATTTGAATTTTACACACACAATAATTTAATCGTTGAATGGTTGATACCCACACCATGGAATTGTTCCATGATAAAAATTTTAAACTTCCGCTGCACCGGGTATCAATCGTGATTGATCTGACCGCCAGTTTTTTTCCAACAGTGGTATCAGAGCCAGGTTGCTCAGATCAAACGATTAAATTAATCGATTGTACAAAATTTTTGAGTCTCGGTTTTTTGAAAACAAAATAAATATTTTAAATAAAAAAAAAAAAAAATTTTCGGGGCAAAACCCGGGCAGCGATTGGATCGCTGCCCGGTGGGGCAGCAATCGTTGCTGCCCCGGGCGGCGCACGGCGCCGCCCAAAGGGGGCGCACGGCGCCGCCCAGGGCAGCGCTGTGCGCTGCCCAGCGCAGCGCTGGGCGCTGCGCAGGGCAGCGCTCGGCGCTGCCCAGGGCGGCGCTCGGCGCTGCCCAGGGCGGCGCTCGGCGCTGCCCAGGGCGGCGCACAGCGCCGCCCAGGAGCGGCGTTCGGCGCCGCCCAGGACGGCGCACGGCGCCGCCCAGGGGCGGCGCCAGGCGCCGCCAGGGCAGCGAGAGTCGCTGCCCTAAGGGGGCAGCCGGGCTGCCCCCGGCCCGCGCCCCGGGTGCGGGCCGGCCCGGGAGTGTCCCGGGCGGCCCGCGGGAAAAATTATATTTTTTATTTAAAAATTAATTTTAATATTTAAAATTTTATTTTTGGTCCGGTCAAAAATTGTTTTTGATTGGTTCACGAGATTTCGGATCGAATTGTTCGAGTCCGTAAAATTTAAAATTGATTTTGGATAAATTTGAATTTTTGGAAAATTTTAATATTTTATCCGTAAATTGAATTTTGAAATCAATTATTTTGGTACAATTGATGATAAGATATGATCTTGTGATATATTAAGTAAAATATGATTTTATTTGTAAAATTGGATTTTATAGATAAAATATGATTTTATTTGATATAGAGATAAAATATGATTTTATATGTGAAATGAGATTTTATATATAAAATATGATTTTATCTAAATTTGAATTGCCACAGCATGTTATCCAATAAATTAATTTTGAATTAAATGTTATTGGATAAGGATGATCGATTGCCATGACCAATTTTGTAGGTGTATGTTAGGAATTTACATTTTGTCTTTATTATTGTTGGTTTTATTAATGGGCCTGGTTTATGGCCCGATATGAATGTCATATGTAATAAAAGTGGGCTTGGTTTATAGCCCGTTCTCACCCCCTAAAAATGTATCCCCTACTTGTCATTGTTATTTATTGTAAATACATTAGATTTAGTGGGAGATCAAGATTTGAAGATGGTGGGCCCAGCAGACAATGAAGACTGAAGAAATGTAAATTGGAAGCATATGTAATAGGATTGCATTTGCATACTGCATATTACCTAGGATTGGACTAAGACCCGTGATTGGCAACCACGGGTCAATTAGAAATGGAATCGATCATCCTATATAATATGTGATATTATGATTGTATGCATGTTTAGACATAAATTGCGTGAATCCGGCAATGCATGCAATAAATTAAATATGATGAGACAAATATTTTTATAATTAAAAATCCCTCATTTTAAATATGATTTAAAATTTATATCAAGATAAATAAAGGAAATTTAAATTTGTTTAAATGTTCCCACCTTCCATCAACGGTCAATGTATGTGACGCTACCCGCGGATACGGTCCGGCTCATATTATTGGGGGGGGGCCGTCCGTCGGAAAGCTGTACATTGGATCGACAAATGTTGTAAGTTGGGTGGAACTCCCATGGGATCGGCTCATATTATTGGGGGATCCACATGGCGACCGTCCATCACAACTTAATATTGATGGGTCATCTTGACATGTCACTTTAAACGGCGTCATATTATTGGGCCCTTATTGGACATGAGGTAAAAACATGGGGGTTGCTTTGGAAGCAATTGGGCTCTACCTTTTGAGAATTATGGTTGGCTGATATTATTCGGGACCATAAGTTTGTCAATTGGACTCCATGTTCTCACTAAGGAAAAAGTTTCCCGTTTTCACTAGAGGGTGGTGAAATCGTTAAAATAGTGGGAGTGAGATTCATAAAATTAAATTCGCCTATTTTATGTCTTAGTAAATTGTTAAACAATCATTGATATATGTCTGTTTTTCTTTTCAGTATTTCATACAATGAATTCGCGAAATCCATTATTCTCGATCCTCGAACAAAACAAATTGACTGGCGCCAACTATACGGAATGGTTCCGGAAGTTGAAGATTGTCTTAACTTCGGAGAAAATGCTCTACGTGTTAGAGAAAGCACCTCCGAAGGAAGCACCAGCTGACATAAGTCCGGAGGAATTGGCCAAACTTGATGCATGGTGTGACCATGACATCAAGACCAAATGCTATATGCAAGCCTCGATGTCTGATGAACTCCAGAGGCGATTTGAGGACACGGTGAATGCTGCTGACATTCACACGCAAATCAAGGAACTTTTTGGGGCTCAGTCGAGGGCTGAAAGGTTCGCTACTGTTAAGGAGTTGATGACGTGCCGCATGCGTGAAGGGACTTCGGTCCGTGATCATGGGGTACGAGTGATTTGGCTCATACAGAAGTTGGCGACCCTAGATTTGGTGTTGGAGCATGAACTCAATGTGGATTTATTGCTTCTGTCTCTTCCTTCTTCATTTGATGGATTTGTGATAAATTTTAATATGAACAAGATAGAGGCCACCCTTGAAGAGATGGTCAATATGCTCGTTACATATGAATCCACACTTAAGAAGGATAAGCCAGCTTTCTTGGTGGGCTCCTCATCTTCTGCTAAGAAGGGGCCAAGTATGAAGGGCAAGAAACGTTCTACCCCACCCAAGAAAGTCGAGCCCGAGAAGAAGCAAAAGACAAAGGCTTCAAACAATGGAAAATCCAAGGATGTTTGCCATTACTGCAAGAAGCCGGGTCATTGGAAGCGCAACTGCAAGGAATATCTTGAGCAGTTGGGAACTGCAAAGGGTATGTTCTATATTGAAATAAACATGTCACTTAATACAACTTCTTGGGTATTGGATACCGGATGTGGATCTCACATTTGCAATGATTTGCAGGTGATGACAAGAAGTCGCAGGCTTAGAATGGGTGAGACCCAGCTGAGGCTCGGGAATGGTTCCAGAGTTGAAGCTACGGCCATTGGAGATGTTTGTTTGACTTTGCAGAACGGTTTTAAATTATTGTTAAGAGATGTTTTATTTGTGCCAGATTTAATTAAAAACATTATTTCTATTTCTATGCTTGATAGAGATGGTTATTCTTGCAATTTTGTGAATGGGATTTGCAATATTTACAAGAATGAATGTTTAATTGGAAATGGACAACTTGAAAACGATCTATACAACTTAAAACTAAAAGACGTTCCAGTGAATTATGTTGATAAACCGGCGACAACAAACAAAAGGAAAATCGATAGTCAAAACCTGCAAACCTTTGGCATGCTAGGCTAGGTCATATTTCCTCAAGGAGGATGAACAAGCTAGTGGGAGAGGGCATGTTTGATATGTCTGATATTAATTCTCTACCTACTTGTGAATCCTGCCTAAAAGGAAAAATGACTAAATCTCCTTTTAAGGGGAAACCTGAGCATAGTCAGAATCTGTTGGATTTGATCCACACAGATGTTTGTGGTCCATTTAGAGTAGGGACTCAACATGGCCACACCTACTTCATTACCTTTACTGATGATTATTCAAGGTATGGGTATTTATATTTAATGAAATATAAGTCTGAAGCATTTGAAAAGTTCAAAGAATTCAAGGCTGAAGTAGAAAACAAGCTAGGTAAAAGTATTAAAGCACTTCGATCGGATCGAGGTGGAGAATACTTGAGTACCGAGTTTTTGGACTATCTGAAAGAGAATGGGATTCTCTCTCAGTGGACTCCTCCTATGACACCACAGCTTAATGGTGTATCGGAGCGTCGTAATCGAACTTTGTTGGACATGGTTCGATCTATGATGAGCTTCACTGAGCTTCCACCTTCGTTTTGGGGCTATGCGCTTGAAACGGCGGTATTGTTGTTGAACAACGTCCACACTAAAGCAGTGGACAAAACACCATACGAGTTATGGAATGGCAAAGCTCCTAAGTATTCGTACTTGAGGATTTGGGGATGTCCTGCTTATGTGAAGCGGACAGTGGGAGATAAGTTGGATAGTCGATCCAGCTTATGTTATTTTGTAGGGTATCCGAAGAATTCAATCGGATATTATTTCTATTATCCTGCTGAAACAAAGGTGTTTGTTTCTAGGAATGCCACCTTCTTGGAGAAGGAATTCTTATTGGATAAGAAAGGCGAGATGATGGAACTCGAAGAAGTTCGAGATGAACCCGAAATACAAAATAACGATCCTACACCTCAGGAACCATTGCTGGACACGCCTGCACCTAGAAGATCCGAAAGGACTTCTAGACCTCCAGTTCGATATGGTCTTCTTCTTGAAGGGGATCAAGATGAACCCGACATTGGATGTGATCCAAGAAACTTCAAGGAAGCAATTTCTGATGCGGATTCGAATTTATGGCTTGAAGCTATGCAGTCAGAATTGGATTCGATGCATACAAACCAAGTTTGGTCTTTAGTAGATCCTCCCGATGGAATTGTTCCGATAGGGTGTAAATGGATCTACAAAAGAAAGCTTGGGCCTGATGGTAAGATATTGACCTACAAGGCGCGATTGGTGGCTAAAGGTTATACTCAAAGGCAAGGAGTTGACTATGACGAAACCTTTTCACCAGTTGCAATGTTCAAGTCCATAAGAATCCTAATTGCCATAGCTGCATGGTATGACTATGAGATATGGCAAATGGATGTGAAGACTGCTTTTCTTAATGGAGACATTAAGGAGGAAATCTATATGAAGCAGCCTGAGGGGTACACATCCATGGGAAGCGAGCATAAGGTATGCAAGCTTCAGAGATCAATTTATGGTCTAAAACAAGCATCAAGAAGTTGGAACCAGAAATTTGATGAAACAATAAAAGATTTTGGTTTCATCAAGAACCCGGAGGAACCGTGCGTGTACAAGAAAGTAGTTAAGGATGCTGTGACATTCTTAGTACTTTATGTTGATGACATCCTACTCATTGGGAATGATGTAGGGATGTTGCAGTCAACAAAGATATGGTTATCAGGTAGATTCTCGATGAAGGATTTGGGTGAGGCATCCTACATTCTTGGGATACAGATCTATAGAGATAGATCTAAGAGAATGATAGGACTCACTCAATCAACCTACATCGATACCATATTGAAACGGTTTTCAATGGATGGGTCCAAAAGAGGACATCTACCCATGTGTCATGGAGTTTCTCTATCCAAGTCTATGTGTCCCAAGACTGATGAAGAGATAGAGAATATGACACATGTACCATATGCGTCAGCTATAGGTAGTATCATGTATGGGATGATATCTACCAGACCGGATGTAGCATTTGCTCTGAGTGTCACGAGCAGATATCAGTCTAATCCTGGTCAAATGCATTGGAAAGCCGTGAAGGACATTCTTAAGTACTTGCGAAGGACTAAGAATATGTTCATGGTTTATGGAGGAGAACTCAAATTGGAAGGCTATACCGACTCTAGCTTCCAAAGTGATGTGGATGACTCGAAGTCAACCTCTGGATTTGTGTTCATGCTCAATGGCGGTGCTGTCTCTTGGAAGAGTTCCAAGCAGGACACCACAGCGGATTCCACCACTGAGGCTGAATACATTGCAGCATCAGCTGCTGCTAAAGAGGCCGTTTGGATGAGGAAGTTCGTCCAAGAGTTGGGCGTCATTCCTGAATTTGTTGGTCCAGTCCCGGTGTACTGTGACAACACGGGTGCCGTTGCTCAAGCAAAGGAACCAAGGTCTCATCAAAAATCCAAACACGTACTGAGGAAATACCACATAATCCGGGAGATTGTGGAAAGAGGAGACATCATTGTCGAACGAGTGGCCTCTGCAGACAATATCGCTGATCCGCTTACTAAGCCCTTGCCAGGACCATTGTTTGACAAACATCGCGAAGCAATGGGTCTACGTAGTATGACTAGTTGGCTATAGGGCAAGTGGGAGATTGTAAGAGTGGGTGCCCAGTGAGCCAACTGTGTGGCTATGGGCTTTGATGACTCTTTGTATAAACAATCTTTTGTTTAATATTATTTACACTTTTAATGGCAATGACTTTATATTACTTCATATTGTTATATTGTGATATACTATTGTTGTTTTGATAAAGACCTTGAATATACTATAGTGTATGTAAGATGTGGTAGAACATGGAGATGTCTATCATGAAATACATCTTATAGTCACTGTATGTTCTAAAACCGTTCCTAGTCGATTGAGCCGTCCGATAATAAGGATAAGGATCGCTCGAGTTCGAGACTAGCATTTGCGATGCGGAGTACCACGTTTCATTGGTAGGGAACATGGAGATGTTCGAAGCATGCAAATGGATATTCATATGATGAATAATCGAACTACCCTATCCGGACTTTCCAAGTGGTTATCACTTATCGAGTGGATTAAGTCCGCGGTTTTGGTTGTACACCATTAGTCCTTACGACTTGAAACATCATGGAGACTCTATATGCTAGTGCTGTGCTTTGACTCGTTTACCGACTCTATGGGGGTCATCAGGTGTCGAGATTGGGTACAGTCACGACACATATAGGAGTCAATGCATTGTTGTCAAGGATTCACCACATACTTGCGAGTGTGGATATCCTATGCGATCTGAGGAGATATTAGTGTGATAAATCTCTGGCCAGAGTAATTGATGTGATTTAAGAAATGGTTTCTTAGTAGCACATGCGATGTCACTAATTTGATCTTCAAGATGTATTGCATAGTTATCGAATCTTGAGCGACTCTCGATATACCAATGGTTGTTGATTCGATCGGGATATATGGATGAAGGGACCGTACTGTACGCTAACCAAAATCTACTGGTTCTTGTAGGCACTATCAGTGATACCTAGGGAATCATGGGGCGATGTTGCTAGGCGCTTTACCATGATTCGTTGGGCAAGTCGGAAATTGTTGTTCCGAGTCACAAGGAGTTGTGAGCCCACGGCTAGCTGTATCCCTGAACCATTGAGGGTCACACAGTGTAATGGAGTTTTAATCCCCGTTGAGATAGTTAAATTTAAAGAGTTAAATTTAATGAACTAAGGAGTTGGACTTCTTAAATAAGAGTAAGGGAGTAGGATTTCCTAAAATGACATAGGGATGGACATTTTTGGAAACCACTGAATTCGGATTCAGGAAAATTTATTTTGACTTTAAAATGTGCAGAAATGGTTTCTGTGCACATTGGTGAAATCAGTTCATCAATCGGAGTCACGATGAATTTTATATTTCTGAACGAGCGGGCTTTGCTTGTCGGGCCCCAGCTTATGACTAATGGGCCCTAAGGTGTTAGTAGGCCTGCATTATAAATAAGTTATTTCAGTACAGAAATTACACACAACAGGTCATAATTTTTGAGACAGAGAAAATTTTCGAACCCTAGCTCTCTCTCTCTGTTCGGCCGACCCCTCCCCCTCTGCCCGAGATTTTCCGGTCTGTGATTTTGAATTGCAGTCTGGAATAGCGAATCAGATTCGTTTATTCTCTTCGCAGAAAACTTCTGATAGATTTTTTAGTGCAATCTATCAGAGGGATTAAACCTCTGTTCGTGGACCTGATTGAAGGAGTTCATCGGTTCCAGGGAGAGACAACAAGAGCAGATAAAATCTGTTGGTGTCCAGTAATCTCGTTGCGAGATTGAAGGTAAAATTTAATTAATTGTTATTTGAATTTTACACACACAATAATTTAATCGTTGAATGGTTGATACCCACACCATGGAATTGTTCCATGATAAAAATTTTAAACTTCCGCTGCACCGGGTATCAATCGTGATTGATCTGACCGCCAGTTTTTTTCCAACATCCCCCTTAAATTGTCACACTACTTCAACTTCCAACATAAAATATTTTATTATTGCTCAACCTTAAACATTCAATTATGCATAAAATTATTTCATGGATGCATCTACTTAAATAAAATGTGTGTCCTTCATATATATTTAATTTAATTTCTTACTAACATATAAATATTAAAATAACTTCAATGCATAAAAATAATTAAATATATAATCAGGACACATGAAATTTTCTTATGGATTGTACTGGACTGCTGGCCCTAACTCTCAAGCCCAATTATTTAAATCTGGCCCATTAACACTTAGACTGGCCCAATAACATACTTTAGCCCAATAAAAATTATTCTAAGCCCAATTAAATAATTAAAGCCCATTAAAACATCCTAGGCCCAAAATAACTTAATCTGGCCCAATGGGCCCGAAAGCCCAAAGACTGGCCCAATAACTTTTATGGGCTCAAAAGCCCATAAAATTAATGGACTAACTTAATTAAAATTTTAAAAGCCCAAATAAATTAAACTCAACCCAAAATAATTAAATGGAGCCCAAATAAATTTTGAGATTTAATTAGGCCCATTAAACAATTAATTAAACTTAAAACTTAAAAATAAAAATACCCGAGCCCGACTAACTTGACCCGGACCCGGACCAACTAACATAACCCATGACTTACTGCCCCGACCTGGATCCACAGACCCGACCCGGATCCACTCTCCAAAACCCCAAACCCGTAGCCCCTCCTTCCCTCCCCCTTCTCTTCTCGGCTGCGCGGGCAGCAGGCTTTGTGGCCTGTTGCCGGCCGGCTCCGGTCACTCCCTGGCCGGAGAAACAACCCCACTAGCTAGCCCACCTCTAGACCTTTCCAACAAGCTAAGAACCAGCCCAAACGGTGGTCCGAGGAAGGAGAACGAAGCCTTACAACTTGCTGTATTTTCCAGCTCGCGTCCAGCCTGTGCGGCTTCCGTAAATCTAATCGTTCTCCCTACTCCGGCCATATTTTTCAGTGAAACCACTTCTCAATCCTAGCCAACATCTAGGAGGTTCAAACCCTTTAGACCTCACCCCAAACCGTGGCCTGAAGAGGGAGAACAAAGACTTCTACCACAGAACCCAAATCTGTGCGAATTGATGCACAGAAAAGAATAACTTTGTTTCAGACCACTCATGGCTCATACCACCCAAGTTATTCGACCCTAGGGACCTTAAGACAACCATGAACCTTGCCCAGCAGCCATACACGAGCCATGCTTGAAGAAATTGTGAGATGAATGAGCAAACATATAAACAAGGTGCAAACAATAAAGCCAAAACATTTTCTGAAAAATAATAAGAAGTTTCGATGCATACACTTCACCTACATAATACATACTGATATGGTGCTTAAAAAGAGAAGGAAAATCATGCCTTTCACCGATGAATTCAAAGAAAAACGGGCGTGAGACGACTCCGGGACGACAGGACGACGACGACTTGCCTTGGACCTTCAAAAACGTGTCTATGGTGTTCTTCCTTAGGGTTGCTCGATGAAGAAGATGAATGGAAAGGGAGGGAGGCGGCTAAGAGGGTGAGGGATCGGTTAAGGGTTTGGGATAGATTAGGTTTTGAATTTTTTTTTTTTTTGTGTTAATTAAAAATATAGGTTAATTAAATATAGATAAAAGGTTTTAAATATAAAATATACAACTTAAACTCCTAATTAAAAGTTAAAATCTGATAACTAAATTTAAAATCTCGAAATTACAATTTAAGGGAATTTTAAAAATACTAAAAAGTCAATATTTTGGCTAATTTTGAATAAAATGGACTCCTAAAATTATATAAAATTAAATATTTAAAATTTTGAGATAATAAAACTCAAAATAATATTTTAGGGCTCTAAAAAGACTCATAAAATAATTTGGGTGGAAAGTTGTCATCTCGTCCGTCCACGGTCCCGTCTACGCGATCAAATAATTAAAATACTAAAAATCATAAAAAAATTACTAATTATGGGTTAAATGCTTAAAAATAAATTAAATCATGCACAAATAATTCACATAATTATTTAACCCATAAATCTAAAATTTAAATAATTAAATATCCTAATTATGCATGCGGATTTACGTATTTAAAAATACCGGGTGTTACAATTCTCCCCCCCTTAAATTGAATTTCGTCCTCGAAATTAAAGTACTTACCCGAACAACTCCGGGTAGCGAGTCCTCATGTCTGCCTCGGTCTCCCAAGTAGCTTCCTCCTCTGAGTGATTCAGCCACTGGACTCTGACCATCGGTATGACCCGCGTCCTAAGCCTCCGCTCCTCCCTTGCCAAGATCCGCACTGGCCTCTCCTCATACACTAGATCTGGTGGCAACTGTAAGGGCTCGAAATCCAACACATGCGACGGGTTGGAGACATATCTCCGAAGCATGGATACATGGAAAACGTTGTGCACTGCCGCTAGCCCTGGAGGTAGAGCTAAACGGTAGGCCAACGTGCCAACTCTCTCCAAGATCTCGAATGGCCCTATATACCTCGGATTAAGTTTGCCTCTCCGGCCAAAACGCACTACTCTCTTCATAGGTGACACCTTCAGGAATACGTGATCACCTACAGCGAACTCCAAATCTCGTCGTCTGGCATCTGCATAACTCTTCTGCCGACTCTGAGCTGTCCTCATCCGATCTCGAATCTGAGTCACAATGTCAGCTGTCTGCTGCACAATCTCAGGACCCAGTAAAATCCGCTCACCAACCTCATCCCAATGCACAGGAGATCTACATCTCCTCCCATACAATGCTGCATAAGGAGCCATACCTATAGACGACTGAAAACTGTTGTTATAGGTAAACTCCACTAATGGCAGTCTAGTCTCCCAAGAGCCCCGAAAATCAATGACACAAGCTCTCAGAAGATCCTCGAGAACCTGAATCACTCTCTCAGACTGACCATCTGTCTCGGGATGAAATGCTGTACTGAACAAAAGCCTCGTCCCCAAAGCTGTGTGCAGACTCTTCCAAAACGCAGATGTGAATCTTGGATCTCTGTCTGACACAATAGACACTGGTATGCCATGCAGTCTAACAATCTCTCTGATGTAAAGCTCTGCATACTGTGTCAAAGTATAAGTAGTCCTCACCGGCAAGAAATGAGCTGACTTGGTGAGTCTATCTACAATCACCCAAATCGCTGTGCAACCCCTGGCACTCCTCGGTAAGCCAACCACAAATTCCATCGTAATATTCTCCCATTTCCATTCCGGAATGGGAAGAGGTCTAAGAAGTCCTGCTGGACGCTGATGCTCTTCCTTGACTTGCTGACAAGTCAAGCACTCGGACACCACTCTCCCGATGTCACTCTTCATATCGGGCCACCAATACAATAGCTGCAAGTCTTTGTACATCTTCGTACTTCCGGGGTGAATGGAGTACGGAGATGTGTGAGCCTCTGCTTTAATCTCAGCTCTCAACTGATCGATGTTCGGTACCCACATCCTACCACGGTACTGAATGATACCATCCTCCACTGTATACAAGAGATTACCTCTAGCCTCATCTCTCTCTCTCCATCGCTGTAACTCCTCATCAGTAGACTGTCCCTCTCTAATCCGATCTCACAGAACTGGCTGCACCGTCAACACTGACAAGCTCGGTGCACGACCACTCGGATAACACTCCAAGCCAAATCTCTGAATCTCGCTCTGTAGTGGTAACTGTACGGTCAAACATGATACCACTGACGACTTCCGACTCAAAGCATCGTCCACTACATTAGCTTTACCCGGATGGTAGCTAATGTCACAGTCATAGTCCTTCACCAACTCCAACCATCTGCGCTGTCTCATGTTAAACTCCTTCTGTGTGAAGAAGTACTTGAGACTCTTGTGGTCTGTGAAAATCTTGCACTTCTCGCCATACAGATAGTGCCTCCAGATTTTCAAAGCGAAAACCACTGCTGCCAACTCCAAGTCATGCGTCGGATAATTCTGCTCATGAATCTTCAGCTGTCTCGACGCATATGCAATAACCTTACCACACTGCATAAGCACTGCGCCTAAACCTAGTTTAGACGCGTCGGTGTACACCACTAACTCCTCGTGTGGTACTGTCATCGCTAACACTGGTGCAGTAGTGAGTGCTTCCTTCAGCTGATCGAAGCTCCTCTGACAGGCTGAACTCCAGATAAACTTCGCATTCTTCTTGGTCAAGGAAGTCAAGGGTACTGCAATAGAGGAAAAACCCTTGATAAACTTCCTATAATATCCTGCCAAACCCAAGAAACTGCGAATCTCTGAAGCATTCTTCGGAATGCCCCAATTCTGCACTGCCTCAACCTTAGACTGATCAACTGCAATCCCATCCCTCGAAATAATGTGGCCAAGAAATGCCACCTGCTCAAGCCAAAACTCGCACTTGCTAAACTTGGCATACAACCGATGCTCCCTCAAAGTCTGCAAGGCCGTCTGAAGATGCTGTCTATGCTCCTCGATGCTCCTAGAATAGATCAAAATATCATCAATAAAGACTATGATGAACTGATCTAAATACGGCTGAAAGACTCGGTTCATGAGATCCATGAAAACCGCTGGAGCATTGGTCATCCCAAATGGCATCACTAAGAACTCGTAATGCCCATATCGTGTCCTGAAAGCAGTCTTGGACACATCTGCATCCCTGACACGCAACTGATGATACCCAGATCACAGATCGATCTTGGAGAACACTGAAGCTCCCTGCAACTGGTCAAATAAATCCCCTATCCTCGGCAGTGGATACTTGTTATTTACTGTAACCCTGTTGAGCTCTCAGTAATCGATGCACAGTCTCATACTGCCATCCTTCTTCTTCACAAGTAACACCGGAGCCCCCCACGGAGAAAAGCTAGGACGAACAAAGCCTTTCTCTAACAACTCCTGAATCTGCTCCTTTAACTCTTTCATCTCGGTAGGAGCAAGCCTGTATGGTGCCTTAGAGATAGGCACGGTGTCTGGCACTAAGTCGATGCTGAACTCCACCTCTCTCACTGGTGGAATTCCGGCAACATCCTCCGGAAAGACATCCGGAAAGTCACGAACCACCTCTATCTCTGATAATGATCTGCTAGATGGCTCTGAAGTCGTGACAATACTCGCTAGAAACCCCTGGCAACCCCGTCTCAACAACTTCCTCGCCTGAATATGAGATATCACCTGAGGAATATCACTGCTCTGAGATGCATGAAAAGTGAACGGGTCGCCTACTGTAGGTCTCACTGACACTGACCTCCGACGAAAATCAATCGAAGCTCCATTGACTGTCAACCAGTCCATGCCCAAAATCAAATCGAATCCACTCAAAGGCAAAACTACTACATCTGCTCGAATGGAGTGTCCCTGCAGCTCTAACTCCAGTCCTCGAATAACCTTCGAGGTAGAAATAATCTGCCCTGACGGCATAGTAACATCATACCCACTGTCACTACTCTCAGGTGTGATGCCTACCCGCCTGATAAACTCCAGGGAGATAAACGAATGCGTAGCCCCTGAATCTAGCAACGCAAACGTGGAGTTTCTTCCAACTAGAATTCTTCCTGCACGCAGAAAATTCCCAACAGTTTCATACCACTACTAACTTTTCCCCAACGAGTCACTACAAATTCTTAATTCTAATCACAAGTAAAACATGCTTCCTATTCTAACATGCAGTTAAATAACCCAAATAACAATAATTCCAAATTAAAGACTAAATTTTTAATCAAAGGAAAATTATTAAAATGCTAGGGATAAGATATACCGGTGATCAAGGAGGTGTCTGGATCTACCTCCTCAGCCTGCATCACAAACACCCTACCAGCGGTGTTCTTCTTCCTGGGGCAGTTAGCTATCTGATGCCCTGGCTCCCTACAGTGGTAGAAAACTCCTGCTCCCAATAGACAAGGTCCCGAATGCATCTTCTGGCACTTCGGGCAAGTAGGATAAGCTATGGCATTAGGGGCCCCGCCCCTCTGCTGCTGTGGCCTCTGCTGCTGATTCGGGCCCTTAGCCGGCCCTGTATACTGCTTCTTCGCAGGAGGCTGCGAAGATGGTCGCTGGTACCCAGCCTGAAACTGCCTCTTCCCCTTCTGCTCCCTCTGGATCTCTCTCCGACCCTCCTCGGAACGCAAGGCTCTACTGACTGCAGACTCATAAGTAAGGACGTCTGCCATACGAACATCATGCCTGATATCAGCCTTCAGGCCCTCCACAAACTGCCTCAACTTCTCCTGCGGACTATCAGCAATCAAGGGCACAAAGTGACAGCCCCTCTCGAACAGCCTCACATACTCAACCACGGCCTTGTCCCCCTGACGGAGACTCATAAACTCACGGATCATGCGACTGCGCACATCCTCAGTAAAGTACTTGGCGTAGAAGATACGCCTAAACTCTGCCCAGGTCAGTGTAGGAAGGTGAACTCCCCTGGCTGCACCCTCCCACCAGAGCGCTGCATCACCCCGCAGCATGTACGTCGCACAGTTCACCCTGTCGGTGTCTGTGATCCCCATATAAGCAAAGATGGACTCCAGAGAGCGAATCCATCCCTCCGCCACCAAAGGATCAGTGGTACCAACAAACTCCTTGGGTCCCTTCTTCTGGAACCTCTCAGCAACGTCCTCCTCGTGGGACAACCTGGGACGAGTAGCCTGCTGCTCTAACAGAGCAGTAATCCCTGCCATCATATTTGCATTGGCCTGCTCCAATGCTGCAATAGGGTTCTGCGGAGGTGGATGTGGAGGTGGAGGTGGAGGTGGAGGTCCCCCACGTCTGTTAACTGGTCTCGGAGGCATTCTGCACCACCACATATTTATTTACGTAAATCGCCATGCATAACTAAGTTGTTTCAAATTAATGCTAACTTAAATTCTAAAAAAAAAATTAAATCATGCTATAAACACTTAAAACTTACAGACCGGTAGCGTGGATTTCTGAGCTCGCATAGCAGTAATGACCCCTCCAAGGACCGTGCTCTGATACCAACTGAAACGACCCTAACTCTATAATTAATAAATAAATATGCGGAAATTTTTTTTTTTTTTTATATACTTACTAAATAAAATATGTACATATATGCCCATACATATATGCACATAATAAAAAGATTTAAAATAAATAAATAAATAAATAAACAATTAAATACTAAAATAAAAATGCATTCTTTAAAATAAAATAAACATCTGAGTCAAACATTTAATTAAAAATACTGCACAAATAAAATGATTAAAATTTGCATGCACTGACAATATTCAATAAAATATTCAAAACTCACAACTACTGAAAAATAATATAAAATATGTAACATGCTGACATAAATAAAACATGCATGTGACTCAGAACATCTATCACGGTCACGGGGTCACTGCATGTCCACTCATACATCCTCGCCTCCGGTGGGTACAACATCATCCTCAACGTACTCACCTGCACCATACCAGTGTAGTGAGCCTAGAGGCCCAACATGCTAACATAACAAGAGTTTAAAATAATTTAAAACAATTAAATACTAATACATACATATACATGAATGAGCATGCTTAAAAATTTCATAACATAACTTAACTTAAATAAACTTAAATAACATAATACATAACATTGTTGAGCAATTAATTTTCTAACATCGCATGGTTGTATCCGTAGTGTAACCTTAAATCATACATTAAATACTGATCAGCGTAGAAACCAACGTACGTGGCGGTGACGAATCACCTCTTAAATTGGCAGTAAACTGCCCTTCAATAGGTCACATATGGGGACGAATCCCCCTTAAATTGTCACACTACTTCAACTTCCAACATAAAATATTTTATTATTGCTCAACCTTAAACATTCAATTATGCATAAAATTATTTCATGGATGCATCTACTTAAATAAAATGTGTGTCCTTCATATATATTTAATTTAATTTCTTACTAACATATAAATATTAAAATAACTTCAATGCATAAAAATAATTAAATATATAATCAGGACACATGAAATTTTCTCATGGATTGTACTGGACTGCTGGCCCTAACTCTCAAGCCCAATTACTTAAATCTGGCCCATTAACACTTAGACTGGCCCAATAACATACTTTAGCCCAATAAAAATTATTCTAAGCCCAATTAAATAATTAAAGCCCATTAAAACATCCTAGGCCCAAAATAACTTAATCTGGCCCAATGGGCCCGAAAGCCCAAAGACTGGCCCAATAACTTTTATGGGCTCAAAAGCCCATAAAATTAATGGACTAACTTAATTAAAATTTTAAAAGCCCAAATAAATTAAACTCAACCCAAAATAATTAAATGGAGCCCAAATAAATTTTGAGATTTAATTAGGCCCATTAAACACTTAATTAAACTTAAAACTTAAAAATAAAAATACCCGAGCCCGACTAACTTGACCCGGACCCGGACCAACTAACATAACCCATGACTTACTGCCCCGACCTGGATCCACAGACCCGACCCGGATCCACTCTCCAAAACCCCAAACCCGTAGCCCCTCCTTCCCTCCCCCTTCTCTTCTCGGCTGCACGGGCAGCAGGCTTTGTGGCCTGTTGCCGGCTGGCTCCGGTCACTCCCTGGCCGGAGAAACAACCCCACTAGCTAGCCCACCTCTAGACCTTTCCAACAAGCTAAGAACCAGCCCAAACGGTGGTCCGAGGAAGGAGAACGAAGCCTTACAACTTGCTGTATTTTCCAGCTCGCGTCCAGCCTGCGCGGCTTCCGTAAATCTAATCGTTCTCCCTACTCCGGCCATATTTTTCAGTGAAACCACTTCTCAATCCTAGCCAACATCTAGGAGGTTCAAAACCTTTAAACCTCACCCCAAACCGTGGCCTGAAGAGGGAGAACGAAGACTTCTACCACAGAACCCAAATCTGTGCGAATTGATGCACAGAAAAGAATAACTTTGTTTCAGACCACTCATGGCTCATACCACCCAAGTTATTCGACCCTAGGGACCTTAAGACAACCATAACCTTGCCCAGCAGCCATACACGAGCCATGCTTGAAGAAATTGTGAGATGAATGAGCAAACACATAAACAAGGTGCAAACAATAAAGCCAAAACATTTTTTGAAAAATAATAAGAAGTTTCGATGCATACACTTCACCTACATAATACATACTGATATGGTGCTTAAAAAGAGAAGGAAAATCATGCCTTTCACCGATGAATTCAAAGAAAAACGGGCGTGAGACGACTCCGGGACGACGGGACGACGACGACTTGCCTTGGACCTTCAAAAACGTGTCTATGGTGTTCTTCCTTAGGGTTGCTCGATGAAGAAGATGAATGAAAAGGGAGGGAGGCGGCTAAGAGGTGAGGGATCGGTTAAGGGTTTGGGATAGATTAAGTTTTGATTTTTTTTTTTTTTTGTGTTAATTAAAAATATAGGTTAATTAAATATAGATAAAAGGTTTTAAATATAAAATATACAACTTAAACTCCTAATTAAAAGTTAAAATCTGATAACTAAATTTAAAATCTCGAAATTACAATTTAAGGGAATTTTAAAAATACTAAAAAGTCAATATTTTGGCTAATTTTGAATAAAATGGACTCCTAAAATTATATAAAATTAAATATTTAAAATTTTGAGATAATAAAACTCAAAATAATATTTTAGGGCTCTAAAAAGACTCATAAAATAATTTGGGTGGAAAGTTGTCATCTCGTCCGTCCACGGTCCCGTCTACGCGATCAAATAATTAAAATACTAAAAATCATAAAAAAATTACTAATTATGGGTTAAATGCTTAAAAATAAATTAAATCATGCACAAATAATTCACATAATTATTTAACCCATAAATCTAAAATTTAAATAATTAAATATCCTAATTATGCATGCGGATTTACGTATTTAAAAATACCGGGTGTTACACAAAATGTACCATCTTGATTGCCATGCTTTCCAACTTGATTTCCATGGATCTCAAATCCGTCTAAGCTCACTGGAAAATTACGGAGTAATTCTTGGAACAATATGAATCTTTGAGCGCCGCTGAGATTCATATCAGACTCTCCTTATTCAAAAATATGTGTCCTAAAACTTGCTCATTACCTACACCAAACAACAAGAAATTAGTAAAACCAAAATTTTTATCAACATCTTACTTAACTTGTAATTTCTCTTGGCAAGCTTTGTGATCCAACAGATCTTCATCAATTTTGATACCTTGCATACTCATAACATGATCAAAAACCACAAAATTTTTCATACCCAAATTAAACAACTTAACACTGTAAGCATGCAAAAACATTATTAGCATTTCATTAGGTACGACAAAAATCAAATTCATCCCCTACTTAGACCTAGTTAACCCCAAAACAAAATTCATAGATATACAAAACCATTGTATTCTAGGAATAAAAAGTTATTCACATTTAACATGTCTCTCACAAATCCACTCAACACCTCTCCTCATGTGTATCCACAACTAATATCTATGCAAAATAGTCATTGCTTCAGATTTTCTGATGTAACATAACAAACACATACCTTGTGTTCCCTCAACACATAACTCACTCGATGATGAAAATATAAAGAAAAATTTATTTTTCTTAAACAAGTACTCATTGCTCAAATGAAATTTATCATTATGATCACTCAAACAAAACTCAAACACAGCCATAAATTCACCATCTAATGCATACACTTCCTTAGCATTCTCTACCCATAAAAAACTTTAATCCCAACATGATTAACACAAATTTTAAATGTTCAACATGCTCAATAAAAAAAAATTCATATACCAAGATATAATCAAAAATATATCACAACAAATTTACCAATTTGTGCATGCAAAACACGACTCATCAATCTCATAAAAGCACTAGACACATTACTAACCACTCAAGAAGGTAAGACTTTTCTCCTACACCACTCATGTACCATGAAAACACATCAACATAACTCCAATCACTAAATTTCTAAACAAGTTAAGATTCAAACAACTTAATATAAAGATTTGAATTTAAAACATATCTAATAGATAGCACATTCTCAAATCTTTCATCAAAGTAATTAAATCCCAACAAATTAGAAATAATATCATACCTTTGAAAGTTGATATTGTATTTGTACTAGATATTTGAAACTAAATCATACCTCACAAAAAGAACCTTCCATTCCCTAACCTCACCTTGTCTGTGACCAACTTTACATTGATCAATCATACTTACTCTCTTAGCATTAAATCTCCTTTTCTTTCTCATTAAAACATCTCCTATAACTTGCAAAGAAGAAATAACAAAGCCTAGGGATTGAACCGGCTATATCATCACAATGAGATAAAACCTCTTTGTACAAAAGTAATTTAAGGATTTTATTCAATTGCACAAATTTTTCAACCTCACTATTTTGGACCATAACTTTCTTTTTCTTGGTCTCCTTCCAGTCATTTTCTTTCCTCACTTTTTTTTCTCTCCAAATCCATCTCACTCTTTTGTACACTCATTTTTTCGGCCTCCATATTTTCAATTTTTTTTTCTTTTTCCATTACCATCTCACTTTTTTTATCACTATTTCTTTCGGCTATATCACCAATTTTTCAAATTCCAGTTGATTCCCTAGAAATTATTTTGGAACTAATGGAAAAAAACAATACATGATACATCCAATAAGTCATTAATAGATTCACTAGTAACACCAACACTACTATCAACCACAATATGCACAATAGAAGATTTTTCATCAAACAATGATACACCTTCCACCACACATCTTTCAACACTCACATCATCAATCGTCCATCTCATGCTTATTTTCACTCTTAATCCCATTACTACTACGCTCCTCCAACTTACTCATCCTCTCATGTAGTGGTTCCAACTCCGACCTCATCACTAGTCATGTGTCCTACCAACGCCTCCATTTGAGCTTTGGAAATTTCTTGGCTCGAATTTTCTCCTATTTCTTTATTAGGATTCATTGTACCTAAAAGGAAATGTTAGTAATAAAATATCCTCACCCAAGTTCTCACAAGTTACTCCAAACGAATCACTCAAACACTCTAATTTTTCACTCAAATATTTGGTAGGTTTTGCTTTGTGGAGTAAAGATCAAACCTTCAAGTTAAAAACTTGTAGACACCAAAAAATTGAATTCAAGAAATATCGAACAAAAACAAGTGAAAAAATTACTTATGGGTTATTCAAATAAAATTGCACCCAAGGATGAACTAAGACACGAGACTGGAATTTTGTCACAAGTTAATTTGCTTCTCTACTTTTTTTAAAAAAGCAAATTTCGGTCCCTTTTTTTTGACCAAAAATATTTAATTTTTTTTTAAATAACTTGTAGCACAAGACACGAAACTTGGAAAACAAGATAGAAACAACGAAAACTTATCGAAGAATATATTTACATGAAGAACGAAGAACGAAGATGAAGAACGAAGATGAAGAACGAGAAACATATAAGGACAAAGATTGTTCAAACGATTACTTACTTGTCTCAAAGAACTTTGTTCTCTGATATCAAATGATATGAATCTGGTTGAGTAATAAAAATCAAACACGATAATAACCCAAATTGTTCCCTCAGATCAATTAAACAAAAGACTCAATTGAAGTTTTCGATCTTTTTGAAACAAATAAAATTCACACATAAATAACAAAAGATAAATTTTTAATTTTCATCTTTAATCGATAAGAGATTAACAACGAAACGGAACAATTGAATTAATGGAGACCTTCAGATAACATGTATTTAACAATCTTCAATGAAGAACAATTGACAAACGCCACAAAGTTTGATAACTTTGATAAGTTTGATTTAAACAAAGCCAAAGCTTCAATAAAATTCTTGAGAGAATTTTAGACTGATAAAAATCAATAATGAAAATATTTTTGTATATTATTCAATAATAATGTATAAGTCTATTTATAATACATCCCAAAAAGTTATAAAATAAAGCAAAAGATATCAAAAGATATCAACGAAAAAGTTTCCTAATAAACTAAATAACTCCAAAATAATCAAATTATTAAAACAAGATTAAATTCCCGCACACACACACACACTCACACGCCGAAGTGTGTGTATTCTTGTCTCGCGTTGGAGCACGAAAAACCCACGCTGGAGCGGCCAACTTTCTGTCCAGAAAGTGTCAAGTCATAGCATTCGCGCTAAGGCGCGAAAAATACGCCCTGGAGCGGATGATTCCTCCGTTGGGGCGCGAGCTTATTTCTCCAAATTCTTTCTCGAACATTTCCTTTGCTTTTCCAAGGCTTACATGCACTTTAGTAACAATAAAACTCCCTCCAAAACGAACTCCAAATGTACCATCTTGATTGTCATTCTTTCCAACTTGATTGCTATGGATCCCAAATTCCTCTAAGCTCGCTAGAAAATTACGGAGTAATTCTTGGAACAATATGAATCTTCGAGCGCCGCTAAGATTCAATCAGACTCCCCTTATTCAAAAATATTTGTCCTCAAATCTTGCTCATTACGTACACTAAACAACAAGAAATTAGTAAAACCAAAATTTTTATCAACATTATACTTACCTTGTATTTTCTCTTGGCAAGCTTTGTGATCCAACAGCTTCTCATCAATTTTGATACCTTGCAAACTCATAACATGATCAAAAACCACAAAAATCTTCATACCCAAATTTAACAACTTAACACCATAAGCATGCAAAAACATTATTAACATTTCATTAGGTACAAAAAAAAATCAAATTTCTCCCCTTCTTAGACCTAGTTAACCCCAACACAAAATTCATAGATATGCAAAACCATTGTGTTCTAGGAATAAAAAGTTATTTACATTTAACATGTCTCTCACAAATCCACTCAACACCTCTCCTCATGTGTATCCACAACAAATATCTATGCAAAATAGTAATTGATACGGATTTTCTCATGTAACATAACAAACACATACCATGTGTTCCCTCAACACATAACTCACTCGATGATGAACATATAAAGAAAAATTTATTTTCCTTAAACAAGTACTCATTACTCAAATAAAATTTATCATTATGATCACTCAAACAAAACTCAAATATATCAATAAATTCACCATTTAATGCATCCACTTCCTGAGCATTCTCTACCCATAAAAAAACTTTAAGTCCAACATGATTAACACAAATCTTAAATGTTCAACATGATCAATAATTTTGTTTCATAAACCAAGATATAATCAAAGTATATCACAAAAAATTTACCAATTTTTGCATGAAAAACACGACTCGTCAATCTCATGAAAGCACTAGGAACATTAGCTAATCAAAAAGTCATTACTAACCACTCGAGAAGGTAAAACTTTTTGCCTACATCACTCATGTACCATGAACACACATCAACATAAGTTCAATCACTCAATTTCTGAACAAGACAAGATTCAGACAACTTAATATAAAGATTTGAATTTAAAACATATCTCATAGATAGCACATTTTCAAATCTTTCATCAAAGGAATTAAACAAATTATAAATAAAATCATACCTTTGAAAGTTGACATTGTATTTGTACTTGAGATTTGAAACTAAATCATACCTCACAAAAAGAACAACATTCCAATCCCTAACCTCACTTTGTGTGTGACCAACTTTAAATTGATTAATCATGCTTACTCTTTTAGCATTTAATCTCATTTTCTTTCTCATCAAAACATTTCTTATAACCTGCAAAGAAGAAATAACAAAACTCGGGATTGAACTGGCTATATTATCACAATGAGATAAAACCTCTTTGTACAAAAGTATTTTAAGAATTTTATTCAATTGCACAAATTTTTCAACCTCACTATTTTGGACCATAACTTTATTTTTCTTGGTCTTTTTCCACTGATTTTCTTTCCTCATTTTTTTTCTCTCCAAGGCCATCTTACTCTTTTGTACACTTTTTTTTTCGGCCTCCATATTTTCTTTTTATTTTTATTTTTTCTCTTTTTCTTTTTTCATGACCATCTCACTTTTTTTATCACTTTTTATTTCGGTCATATCACTCAATTTTTCAAATTCCAATTGATTCCCTAAAAATTATTTTGGAATTAATGGAAAAGAAACAATACATGATACATCCAATAAGTCATTAATAGATTCACTAGTAACACCAACACCTTTATCAACCACAACATGTATAATAGAAGTTTTTTTTATCAAACAATGATACACCTTCTACCACACATCGTTCAACACTCACATCATCAATCGTCCATCACATGCTTATTTTTACTCTTACTCGCACTACTACTACTCTCCTCCAACTTACTCATTCTCTCATGTAGTGGTTCCAACTCCGACCTCATCATCCTAGTCATGTGTCCCACCAACACCTCCATTTGAGCATTGAAAATTCCTTGGCTCAAATTTTCCCCTACTTATTTATTAGGATTCATTGTACCTACAAGAAAATGTTAGTAATAAAATCTACTCACCCAAGTTCTCACAAGTCATTCCAAACGAATCACTCAAACACTCTAATTTTTCACTCAAATATTTGGTAGGCTTTTCTTTGTGGAGTAAAGGTCAAACCTTCAAGTTAAAAACTTGTAGACGCCGGAAAATTTAATTCACGAAATATCGAACAAACACAAGTGAAAAAAAGGACTTATGGGTATTAAAATAGAGTTGCACCCAAGGATGTATTTTGACACGAGACTGAAATTTTTGCACAAGTTAATTTGCTTCTCTAATTTTTTTAAAAAAAAAGCAAATTTCGGTCCTTTTTTACCGAAAATATTTTTTTTTAAATAACTTGTAGCACAAGACACGAAACTTGGAAAACATGATAGAAACAACAAAGACTTAACGAAGAATAGATTTAGATGAAGAACGAAGATGAAAAATGAGAAACTGATAAGGACAAATATTGTTGAAACGATTACTTACTTGTCTTAAAGAACCTTGTTCTCTGATACCAAATGATATGAATCTGGTTCAGTAATGAAAATCAAACATGATAATAACCCAAATCGTGCCCACAGATCAATTTAAAAAAATTCAATTGAAGTTTTGATCTTTTTGAAACAAGTAAAATTCACACAGAAATAACAAAAGATAAATTTTGAATTTCCACCTTTAATCGATAAGCAATTAACAACAAAAATTACGGAACAATTGAATTCAAGGAGACCTTCAGATAACTTGTATCTGAAAATCTTCAATGAAAAACAATTGACAAACGCCACAAAGTTTGATAACTTTGATAAGTTTGATTTAAACAAAGTCAAAGCTTCAAAAATTCTTGAGAGAATTTTAGACTGATAAAAATCAATAATGAAAATCTTGTTGTATATTATTCAATAATAAATGTATAAGTCTATTTATAATACATCCCAAAAAGATATAAAATAGTTCAAAATATATCAAGGAAAAAGTTTCCTAATAAACTAAAACACTCCAAAATAATCAAATTATTAAAATAAGATTAAAAATTCCCGCACACACACTCACATGCCGGAGTGTGTTGTAATAACCCATATTTCATTTTAAGATAATAATATGATAAACATGATTAAGGGTTGGTAATTAATCAATTTCGGAGTGTTATTGGACTTCGGAAGAGAATATGGGCTTTTGAATTTGGGCCGGATCGGAAGCTCTGAACCCAGATCGGAAGTTCCGATCCCAGCCACTTCGGAACCTGATCGGAAGCACAGAGATCGGAAGCTCCGATCCTGGAACGGAAGTTCCGATCTCCAGCAGCCAGCGATGCTCGATGACTAAGCCATGAATTTTGACAAGTGTTGATCGAAGGCGAGATCGGAAGCTCCGATCGCCCGATCGGACGTTCCGATCCCGACGTGTCACACATGCATGCAGTGAGCTGGATCGGAAGCTCCGATCCTGAAATCGGAAGTTCCGATCCTGGCCGGGAATTTTGCCTATAAATAGGACTTCTCAGATTCATTTCTAAATACGAATTCCCGAGTTTCTTTCTTCAATTATATAGTGTGAGATATACACTTGAGGGCCCTATCGGTTATAATAGAGGTTCTGGAATAACCAAGGTGTGGTTATAGTCATCCAGGACTAGCGACTCCAAAGGGCTAACTACGAACGAAGGTATGGTCCGGGAATCTGTTTAAGTTTTGGGAGTACTTATTAGCATAGTTAAGGCTTATAGAATTTATGTAGTGATACGGTGAACTTTTGAATATAGGCTTGGAACCTAGGATCCTACTATACTTGAACTAGCCTAGAGGTATGTACACATTGACTGAGATTACCAGCGAGTATACATGTTTATATGTTGCATTTATTTGGTATTATTATATGGCATGATATATGATTTACCGCTTTCTATATTCGTATGTCATGTGCATATACACGTTGAGCCTATACCTTGTTATACCTGACTATAGAGCCGCTCAGCTCTATATTCGATAGTCTGTCACTGAGAGTACCGCGACGGCGGGGGCATTTATGTCTGTCTACTCTGGTGTACTAGACGAGTGTGGTTGCACCCAGAGGTTGATCCTGCGGTGGCAGCACTCATATGGCGCCGGTTCTGAGCATGTTTTTTCAGATGACCCTGTACCAGTCATCATGTTGCATGCATTATATACATATGTTTACTCATGTCTATGTACTGGGCGTTAGCGCTCACGTCCTAGTTGTTATCTTGGACACCCTATTCCATGGGGCAGGTCGCAGGATGGACGGAGTTGGTAGTTCAAGGCAGGACTAGGGAGCAGGAGCCTTAAGGATTTTACTATACAGCAGGATTCGATATAGCTGTATAATGTTTACTGTTTAAGGTTTCGATTTGGTTGTATCACTACAGATTTAAGCCTGGATTTTATTACTAAGCTGATATGTATTTTATGGTTTTGTTTCCGCATGTTTTACTCTGTTAAGTTATTTTGTTGTACTAAGTTTAATGCATGCTATTAGTTGCCAGTTAGTAGGTGATACCATGCAGGGTCACTACATTTTTGGTATCAGAGCATGCTTAGATTTTGGGATTAGTACTTGGGATTTAGTCTAGTAATTCTTGCGCATTTGGAATTTTAATGTGCAATTCTTTTCAGGATATGGCTGACAAGAGTCACGGTAGTATTGGCCAGGGAGGTGTCATCATCATCGTCATCACCGCCATCATGATGATCAACATCGTCATCATGAGGGTAGACGCCGCTACTCTATAAATAAATTCATGCAAGTAGGACCGAAACCCTTGGTGGGAGGCGAGAATCCTGAACAAGTTAGAAGCTGGAAGTCTAAACTCGAGAGTACTTTTCGTGCTTTCGATTGTACTGAGGATCAGAAATTGAAAGTTCTAGAATTCGTTCTAGAGGATCGAGCACATTTTTGGTGGGATGCCAAAGTTGCTCAGGCACATACTGAGAGAGGACAGGTGACTTGGGAGGATTTCTGTCGGGAGTTCCAGAAATTATATTTTCCTCCGGCTGTTCGCCAAGCACGATCTATGGAGTTGCTTAATCTGAGACAAGGATCAATGACTATTGATCAATATCAGCAACGATTTCTTGATCTGCTACCTTTCAGTCCTCATATCAATGAGAGTGATGCGTCAAAATATGATATCTTTCTACAAGGTTTGAATCAAGATATCTACTCTCAGGTTGTCGTCTGTGATGACCCGGTATCTTTTGAGACTTTGGTGAACCGTTGCCGTCTTGTAGAGACTAACAACAGGCAGGCACAGTTGATGATGCCAGGACAGCCTAGTGGATCTTTTGAGCCTCGAGCTCAATCTGTTGTGCAATCTGTACCTACGTCTTCTTCTACTCCTACAACTTCATCTGGATCTCGTGGTTCACGAGGTATGTTCCGTTTTGGGAAGAAGAAGAAGAAGGAGGAGTTTTGTAGTCACTGTGGAGGGAAGCATCCTGCAGCTTCATGTCGGAGAGCTACTGGTGCTTGTTATATTTGCGGTCAGCAGGGACATCTGCGGAGAGATTGTCCTCAGCGCATGGGTTCTGCTAGTGGATCGGGATCCCAGGTTGGATCTCAGGCTTCTACTTTTCCACGTCAGCAGCCAGCACCATAGAGTTCTTCTGGTTATCGTCCCCAGACTCAAGGGCAGGTGTTTGCTCTGTCTCAGGATCAGGCTACAGAGGGAAGCGATCGCATGTTGGCAGGTACCTTTCTGTTATGTGGTATTCCTGCACTTGTATTAATTGATACTGGAGCATCGCATTCCTTTATTTTTAGTCGCTTTGTTAAGAGACATAGATTATCTTATGTATCATTAGATATGGATTTAGTTGTATCTACTCCGTTGGAACAAGAGATAGTAACTAAGCGTCTAGTGATGGGTTGCCTTCAGGAGTTTGAGGGTAATGTGTTAGCAGCTAATTTGATGATATTAGCGATGGCAGATTTTGACTGTATCTTGGGAATAGATATGCTGACTTTGTATCACGCTACTGTGGATTGTTATCAGCGTCTGGTACAGTTTCATCCGGATGAGGGTGATAGCTGGTATTTTTATGGTGAGGGTGTGCGACCTCCGATGCCACTTGTTTCGGCTCTGAAGGCATGTCATGTCTTGGAGTCAGGTGGGGAGGGCTACCTCATCTATGCAGTTGATATGTCCACGAGTAGTACGGGTATTGATCAGTTACCGGTTGTCAGCGAGTTTCCTGATGTATTCCCTAATGAGATTCCTGGTTTTCCTCCAGTGCGAGAGGTTGAATTTGGTATTGATTTAGTACCAGGAACTACGCCTATATCCCGAGCGCCTTATCGTCTGGCACCGTCAGAGATGAGGGAATTGAAACAGCAGTTACAGGATCTGCTTGATAAGGGATATATTCGTCCGAGTGTTTTTTCGTGGGGAGCACCTATTTTATTTGTCAAGAAGAAAGATGGATCGATGCGATTATGTATTGATTACAGACAGTTGAATCGTGTCACCATTAAGAATAAGTATCCTTTGCCGCGGATTGATGATCTATTTGATCAACTACAGGGTACTTCTGTTTACTCGAAGATAGATCTGAGATCTGGATACCACCAGATGCGGGTACGAGACTCAAATATATCTACGACTGCTTTTAGGACCAGATACGGGCATTATGAATTTCTGGTGATGCCATTCGGTTCGAATGCACCGGCAGTCTTTATGAATCTGATGAATCAGGTATTTCGAGAATATCTGGATAGATTTGTCATCGTCTTCATTGATGATATTCTTGTCTATTCTCATGACAAGGATGAGCATGCACAGCATTTGAGGATTGTTTTACAGACGTTACGAGATAAGTAGTTGTATGCGAAATTGAGCAAATGTGAATTTTGGCTTGATCGGGTAGTGTTTCTCGGTCATGTGATTTCTAATGAAGGGATATCTGTTGATCCTAGTAAGATAGAGGCAGTGCTGAACTGGTCTCATCCGACGACGGTTGCTGAGATTCGTAGTTTCTTGGGTCTAGCTGGATATTACCGTCGGTTCATCGAGAATTTTGCACAGTTGGCAAGGCCTTTGACACAGCTTACACGGAAAGATGTTGCCTTCATATGGTCCTCGGATTGTGAGGAGTCATTTCATGAGCTGCGTAGACGTCTTACTACTGCACCTGTGCTAGCTCTACCTTCTGGATCAGGAGGTTATGTTGTCTATACTGATGCCTCTGGTCAGGGGTTAGGATGTGTTCTGAAACAGCATGGACATGTTATTGCCTATGCTTCTCGACAGTTGAATACGCATGAGAGTAATTATCCAGTACATGATCTCGAGTTAGCCTCCATTGTATTTGCACTCAAGATTTAGAGGCATTATCTTTATGGCGAGAAATTTGAGATATTCACGGATCACAAGAGTTTGAAGTAATTATTCACTCAGGCAGAGTTGAATATGCGACAGAGACGCTGGATGGATCTTCTGAAGGATTATTATTGTGAAATCAAATATCATCCAGGTTCTGTTAATCTTACTGCTGATGCCTTGAGTCGGCAGGTGAGACTTTCTGCACTTCAGACTAATGAAATATCTCATATGATTCAAGAGTGTTGTTCATTGAGTTTTACGCTCAAGCACAAGAAAGGAAGAAATGGGATTCGATTGTATACTATTCTATCTGAGCCAGCATTGTATTCTCGGATCAGAGATGCTCAGATATCTGATGTTAAGACTCAGCGTTTGGCACATTTAGCCAATGGAGTTAATACATCTTGATTTCATTTTCAGGCAGATGGTTTATTGTGCTTATCTAATCGAGTGGTTGTACCTAATGTTGCGGAGCTCAGGAATAATATTCTTTCTCAAGCTCACAGGAGTCGATTATCAGTTCATCCTGGTAGCATGAAAATGTATAAGGATTTGCGAACTAGATTCTGGTGGAAAGGGATGAAGCGAAGTGTGTATCAATTTGTTTCGAGATGTTTGGTTTTTCAACAGGTCAAGGCTGAACATCGATGACCAGGTGGATTACTGCAGAATCTTGAGATTCCCGAATGGAAGTGGGAGCACGTGACTATGGACTTTGTTACCCACTTGCCTATGACGTCACGTCAGTGTGATGCTATCTGGGTTGTTGTTGACTGTTTGACGAAATCAGCACACTTTATTCCTTATAACCGGGAGTATTCTTATGATCGCATGGCACGTTTATACATCCAGGAGATAGTGCGATTGCGTGGGATTCCAGTGAGCATAGTTAGTGATAGAGACCCGCGATTTACCTCACGTTTTTGGGGTAGTTTTTAGGAGGCGATGGGTACCACTCTGAGTTTGAGCACTGCATATCATCCGGAGACTGACGGGCAGTCAGAGCGGAAGATTCGTACACTGGAGGATATGCTACGTTCTTCTGTCATGGATTTTGGCTTATCTTGGCAGGATCAGTTACCTTTGATCGAATTTGCCTACAATAACAGTTATCATTGTAGTATCGATATGGCACCTTTCGAGGCATTGTACGGTCGACGGTGTCGTACTCCGTTATTCTGGGATGAAGTCGGGGAACGACAAGTCGAGGGTCCTAAATTGGTGCAGCAGATTGTAGACAAGGTAGATTTGATCAAGCATAGGATCAAAGTTGCTCAAGATAGACAAGCCAGTTATGCTAATATTCGCCGCAGGCCACTTCAGTTTGAGCCTGGTGAATATGTGTTCCTTCGAGTATCACCTTTCAGGAAGGTGATGAGATTCGGCGTGAAATGCAAGTTGTCTCCTCGTTTCATTGGGCCTTTCCAGATACTGGAGAAGATTGGAGATGTTGCATATCGTTTGGCTTTACCGCCAAATCTTTCCAGTATACATAATGTTTTTCATGTGTCGTTGCTTCGACAGTACATAGCTGATGAATCTCATGTGATTCAGTCTACTGATATTCAGCTAGAGCCAGATCTGTCTTTTGTTGAACGACCAATCCGTATCCTAGATAGGAAGGAGAAAGTTCTTCGGAACAAGACTATACCACTTGTGATGGTACAGTGGCAGCGCCGAGGCGTTGAAGAAGCAACTTGGAAAACTGAGAGTCGTATGCAAGCGGAATATCCTGAGTTGTTAGCTTTGTATTTTTGATTTATCATGTAAGATGTAATTACAGTTATTGTAATAAAACGTGGTTTGATATTTCATATTGTTATCTTGATTTGTATTTAGATGTTATTTCGCGGACGAAATATCTAAAGGTGAGGAGAATGTAGTAACCCAGATTTTATTTTAAGATAATAATATGATAAACATGATTAAGGGTTGGTAATTAATCAATTTCGAAGTGTTATTGGACTTCGCAAGAGAATATGGGCTTTTGAATTTGGGCCAGATCGGAAGCTCCGAACCCAGATCGGAAGTTCCAATCCCAGCCACTTTGGAACCTGATCGGAAGCACAGAGATCGGAAGCTCCGATCCTGGAACGGAAGTTCCGATCTCCAGCAGCCAGCGATGCTCGATGACTAAGCCACGAATTTTGACAAGTGTTGATCAAAGGCGAGATCGGAAGCTCCGATCGCCCGATCGGACGTTCCGATCCCGACGTGTCACACATGCATGCAGTGAGCTGGATCGGAAGCTCCGATCCTGAAATCGGAAGTTCCGATCCTGGCCGGGAATTTTGCCTATAAATAGGGCTTCTCAGATTCATTTCTAAATACGAATTCCCGAGTTTCTTTCTTCAGTTATATAGTGTGAGATATACACTTGAGGGCCCTATCGGTTATAATAGAGGTTCTGGAATAACCAAGGTGTGGTTATAGTCATCCAGGACTAGTGACTCCAAAGGGCTAACTACGGACAAAGGTATGGTCCGGGAATCTATTTAATTTTTGGGAGTACTTATTAGCTTAGTTAAGGCTTATAGAATTTATGTAGTGATACGGTGAACTTTTGAATATAGGCTTGGAACCTAGGATCCTACTATATTTGAACTAGCCTAGAGGTACGTACACATTGACTGATATTGCCAGCGAGTATACATGTTTATATGTTGCATTTATTTGGCATTATTATATGGCATGATATATGATTTACCGCTTTCTATATTCGTATGTCATGTGCATATACACGTTGAGCCTATACCTTCTTATACCTGACTATAGAGCCGCTCAGCTCTATATTCGATAGTCTGTCACTGAGAGTACCGCGACGGCAGGGGCATTTATGTCTGTCTACTCTGGTGTACTAGACGAGTGCGGTTGCACCCAGAGGTTGATCCGTGCGGTGGCAGCAATCATATGGCGCCGGTTCTGAGCATGTTTTTTCAGATGACCCTGTACCAGTCATCATGTTGCATGCATTATATACATATGTTTACTCATGTCTATGTACTGGGCGTTAGCGCTCACGTCCTAGTTGTTATCTTGGACACCCTATTCCAAGGGGCAGGTAGCAGGATGGACGGAGCTGGTAGTTCAAGGCAGGACTAGGGAGCAGGAGCTTTGAGGATTTTACTATACAGCAGGATTCGATATAGCTGTATAATGTTTACTGTTTAAGGTTTCGATTTGGTTGTATCACTACAGATTTAAGCCTGGATTTTATTACTAAGCTGATATGTATTTTATGGTTTTGTTTCCGCATGTTTTACTCTGTTAAGTTATTTTACTATACTAAGTTTAATGCATGTTATTAGTTGCCAGTTAATAGGTGATACCATGCAGGGTCACTACATGTGTACTCTCGTCTCGCGCTGGAGCGCGAAAAACCCACGCTGGAGCGGTCAAATTTCTGTCCAAAAAGTGTCAAGTCATATTATTCGCGCGAGCGCGAGATTCCTCCGCTGGGGCGCGAGCTTATTTCTCCAAATTCTTGCTCGTACATTTTCTTTGCTTTTCCAAGGCTTAAATTCACTTTAATGACAATAAAACTCCCTCCGAAACGAATTCCAAATGTACCATCTTGATTGCCATGCTTTCCAACTTGATTGTCATGGATCCCAAATCCTTCTAATCACGCTGGAAAATTACGGAGTAATTCTTGGAACAATATGAATCTTAGAGCGCCGCTGAGATTCATATCAATGTGGATGAAGCTCAATGCCCATCCAAAGGATGTTAAACTATGGTATGATTTTGGATCCCTTGCCTCGGTCTATACCACCTCACCAGGTTTTTCGAAAATAGCATTATTACCAAAATGGATCCAGGAAGAAGTACATGAAACATGGGAAAATAATAATTATTTATCCAGAGGATATTCTTGAACCATACTTCTTCAGTACAGCCCCAGATCCAGCTGGAAAAGGTTCACATGAAGCCTTTCATTTCATCAAACGTAGGAGGCCGGAGGTAAATGCTCAGAAATTTATTAAGGATATCCAGCAAAAGAAATGCCCGTGGTTGCCACATTTAGTGAAGAAGAGATCTCTACCAGGAGATCATGGGGAATATGGGTCTGTCTTATATAGATGGACAAAATCAAGTTTTCGTTCAAATTTTATCAAAAATTCAGTTAACGGATCTTTCTTATTAAACACGATGACAAGAAAAACTACAGGATTTGCAGAAGAAGAATTTGAAAAGAAAAGAAATCTTCAGTGGAACAGCAAGCTGTCGGAGAGTAAAGAAACTCACCGAAAATTTTGCAACATGGCTCACGTCAGAAGATTGATAGAAAAAATATGCACAGATTGCCCGAACCAAAAGGAGCCAGAATTCAGGAAAGGTTTTCGACCAAGATCTGACCGAAAACATGTTCCAAAAACAAATCCAAATGGGGAAGGACAACACAAAAAGTATTTTTCTCGAGGACCTCAAAAGCCAAAGATTCTCCCACAAAAATAAAATAAAACATGTGACCCAACCTCCATTAGATGAGTTGGACCACTCAGGACCACCCGACTAAAGATGTTGCCAGAAATAATTCAGCAGAACAACTGGCCAACAATAATATAAGGAGTCATCCACAAGTTTGAAGTTCGAATTTCAAATCCGAGAGAGACTCCTATAAATACCAAGCAGAAGGAAGACGAAAGAATCAATCATTATCTTCATTTTTATTCAAAATAAATTTGTAATATTTTCTTTCAAGTTTATGTTTGTTGTATTTTTCGCTACTATAATTATCTAAACCAGTAATCTCCTCCTCTATAGGAGGTTACTAATATAATAATATTTAGTATCTCTAAATAAAATTCCAGGCCGTTACCCCTCTCATGTTGATTTCATTTACAAATTTAGTTTATTACTGTACTCCTTGAGATAGAAAACAAGACAAAGCTGTATTAGGTGTTGTTGAAGGAATCCACGACAAGAACCATCGATTGTGACTATGTGGATAGACCGTGAGGAATAGTCTGTAAAACCCGATGGATACAATCCGACGGCATTTTGGTAAAAAATGTAATAAACTAATTATTTTACGAAATCATGTTGAACTAGAATAAAAAATTTGAAACAAGGGTAAAATTAAAATTTTAAACTAAAATGAAACAACCCTAAAAATGAAGGATTATTTTAGGCATTTTCAAACAAAAAAGATTGAATATTCAGGAAATATGTGAAATAAAGGGGACCAAAATGGGTTTATTCCCTGTTATTTTTTGGATTGATGGATATTTTCCATCTTGGTCATTAATGCAGGATGTGGTTAATTTTGAAAAATTTATAATGAATATATTTTCTTTTTTGTTAAAAAAAAAATCATTCCAGTGCTAGCTATTTGTCATCAGTTTGCATAAATTTAAGTGAGTTGAATGTAGCAAAATGTTTTTCGATATAGTCCAGACCCTATACGATAAATATCTGAGCTATATATCTATATATCTCATACTCCCGATTAACATGACCCATTTATAAGAAAAACTCCTATGAGAAATTTTCGTGGACCAATTTTATGAGATGAATTTTTGAATTGGCCTGACCATGAAAAGTTTTATTTTTTATGCCCAAATTTTTATTTTTTCATTGAAAATGTCATTTTTTTTTGTTCATTATATTATGAAAAAATATTGTGTAACATATGTTGATTTGAAGGAAAAGTATTTGAGGCATGCATAACATTACCTTTGATGTCCAAAATATTATTTTCACTCCAAAAACATTGTATGTTTTGCTAGTTATGTCATGAATAAATACTGTATAATACATGTTATTTTGAGTAAAAAGTATTACTTTTTTTCGTCAAAAGTATATTGTGAAAAATATGTCGATTTGAACAAAAAAATAGTATTTTTTATGCAAAATTATTACTTTTCATTGCAAATATAACGTCAAATAATCAACCATCCGACAAAGGAAAAACTAAAATTATAAAGAGAAACATCTATTGCAGTGAGACTAAGGTAATGTTTGCAACCTCTAAAAATAAGTGATTATGGATTTTTTTTCTTAAGGTAATGTTTGCAATCTCTAAAAATAAGTGATTATTGATTTTTTATTAAAAAAAAAATATCTATAATCACTTATTTTTAGAAGTTGCAAACACTACCTAAAATTGATCATTTGGAGCAGTGGGCCACGGCTCCGTCGTACCGAAAGCAAACCATGATCACTAAGCCCAACTGCTTAATGTCATCTCCGAGGCTAAAAGAAAGAGTCGAGCTTAAAAAAAACATGCAAAAGTTTTGGATATTATATGTTATATCGGGAGAAATATTTTCGATATATTTGCACGTGATGATCTGCTTATCAACTCACTCACGGGCGGAGCTTGTATAGGCCAAATGTGGATAGCTACCCACCAGGGTTTTAAAAAAAAAGTTGGGGAAAAAACCTAATGTACCGAATTAGTATAAATAGACTTCACAAATATAGGAAACGTTCATGGAGAAAAAGGCCTCAAATGCTCTCAAGGCTTGATCGTTTCAAATTTTTTTGACAATCACATCATAGAAACAACCTATCAAAATGAGAACAAAAGAACATAAATTTTTCTAATGATTTAATTAGGAATTAAAAATAAAATCATGACATAGATTTATTTTATAGTTCAAATAAATTTAGAAAACAATAAAACTATGCCGAAATACATTTATTTTATATGATTTGTAAAAGAAAAAAACAATTGCAAAATCATGTAATGCATGCAAAGGATCGTCATTAGTTTTAAGATTGATTGAGTGGCACATGTGCACAACAACATAGATATTAAATTCTGTGATGTTTTATGTTGAACAAAGAAAGAACAAATTAAAAGAACCAACTAGGTATCATATATCAAATTACATAGAGTACAAACGTCTCAATAAATAAGGCGAAAATGAAGAATATTTAAAATTCTTTTAACAACTAACTATTGATCAAGAGAGAACTGTCACAAAGATTAGGATTGAGAAATAAAGTTATACAACCCACAGGGGCATAGGCGAGTTGGTAAGGCCTGAGGTGACGTGGGAAGAAATTCCCCAGCGTTGCGGGTTCGGTCCTCGTGTGGAGCATATTCCTTATTAAAATATTTGGGGGTATGCTCTGGGGGTTGGACCATGTTGTTTCCTCCCTCAGGTCCCTGCCTACTCGTGCACATCCCTCGATCCGCATGAGCCAATGGGCCTCTGACTCATGTGAGATGGGGTCCCCTTCAGGGTCAACCCTTTTTAAAAAGAGAAATAAAGTTATACAACTTTTTCCACATAGTTAGAACATGGACAATTTTTTAAAGAACAAATTGTAAGGTAATTTTTCTGTGATGTTAAGATAATAAAATTATATTTTATTTTCTGCATTATTGATTTATGATTACAGTATATCGTTTCCTACAATATTTTGAACTGAAGTCGATCTGAGCTCTACCCTTGATCTCAATTTTTTTGATTTTCAAACGTAATGATCGACCGATCATCCACACAAAAATTGCATTGAGATTTTTTATCTCGGTGTAACATAGAATCACCGCAAACGTCACAAGGAATAGGCAGCTAGCTAGCCCATCAAATATTGTACAAATAGGCATAAAGCAACGGTCGAGATTCGCGTAAGAGACCAAAATCCTGCTGGCTCCTGATGCTCCCACGGCAGCTTCTCTTCAAGCCAGACTCGGCTCGGGACACGAACCAGAGTATTTCCTCGAACACCGACTCGTCGCAAGGAATAGCCAGTGGCCCGGACTGGTGGGCGAATCCGTACTCCTCCTCCGCCTCACTCAACAACTGCTTAAAGATCGGGTGGTTCAGGTACGTCGTGCGAACCACGAACCTCGTGCAGTTGCTACCCACGCACATAGCCACGTGCCCCGGCGGCACATCCGCCCGGAACGTCGTCGTTTTTTTCCGCCATGCACACAGCATCTGATGGATTCGGACAATGTGTCCAAGTTTAGTATATTTTCCCATTGAGAGTTATATATGGAGGCTGTGCGTACGTGCTTCAATATAATGTTGCTAGCGATCGAGTGAGACCGCCCAACTGAAGAAATTACGGGGTTTGTTATAATTTCGAGTCAGCATACAATTCATATATATATATAATATATATATATATATATGCATAAGATTATGAATAACAAATATTGTCACGATGACCAAAATATCCCTACATTTGAAGTTATATGCTATATAGGAACATACCGTGTGATTCACGACAAATACCAATTACACTTTTGTCACAGTTTTTTTTTTTTTTTTTTTTGGTCACGGTTTGAATGTACTCTTCGTGGGAAAAACAAAATATATATGATAATAGAAAGATCATAATCCAGTCGGGAAGAGTGTTTAACTTTTTTTTCTTAAAATGTTGCTATATATTTCTCACTAATGATACATGGCTATTTCGGTTTTCGAGATACGAGTACGGATTCTTGTTCATGTTAATTGTTTTCGAAACAAATTAAGGGAGTATTTGCAATCACTAAAAAAAAGTGATTGTTAGATTTTGGCTTAAAAAAATCATTTTTGTGTGTTTCTTAAACCTAGATTATATGTGTTAACTTATGCTTAACTTAATTGAAATCCAAAAGTTAGTCATGTGGTGATTATGATTCTCCAAAAGTGATTCTAATAAGAAGGTCATTACTAAAATCACTTTAATCACTTATTTATCAAACACTACCCAACTTTGTTTTTTAGATTTTCACATTTGTTTTCAAACACTATCAACTTTTGATTTTTCTTAACTTTTTTATAATATATAAATTAATCACTTCTACAAAATCACAATCTATTGCAAACACTCCCTAATATTGATCAAATTATTTGATAGACTAATCAAGCACCATGGATGATGCGATCTTCACCATGACTCATTCACAATAATGAAACAAAAGTTGAAGGTCAATGAATATGGCAATCTCAAATAATTTAAATATCATACTTTGAAATTCAAAGTTGATCGACCAATTAAGTTGAAGTCCAACATTAATTTTATTTAGTCGTGTGGTTAGCCGACTTCTTCAAAGATTTGAAGATGATGAATTTGGGTCAGAGGCCGCCGATCCAAAAATGAATCTAAGTAATAGCCAATAGGTTCCATTTGTTTAATAATAAGAATATATATAGGAAACATAGAGGTTTGAAGATGATAAATTTGGTTAAGAGGCCATAAAATGAATCTCAATAGGTTCCATTTATTTAATAAGAATATAGAGAGAAAAAAATATCCAAGTAAAGAAAGTACACATTGTTTTTAATAATATGATATGTCCACCTGTTACGAGAAAATAAATTTGTTTTTTTACAAGAAAATAACTTGATTTTTCGTATTAATAATAAGGGTAAAACACCTCTTGAAATAGTTTAAAAATAGACTTAAATTGATAAAAATGTACAAGTTTGAAGCTCATCCTAAGCTATACAATATAATAATGCATGAATCCCTTAGAATAACCACATTGGTCAAATTAATGGATGGGCAAAAATGTCTCTCACTACTTATAACTACCATCTTTAAAATTTATTTTAAATTAAAAATATAAAAAATGTTCATTACTTTTATATGTAATATAAACTATTTATGCACGCGAATTTTCGCTTACGTTGATTACCAGTATATATTATATGTAAGTAAGCTTATGCAATAAATTAACATTACTTAGTCAAATCCGTGATGTATTGAAATAATTTTGGACTTCAACTTATTTAATCAATTTTGATTCCCCAGATATAACCTTTCCTCAATTTGCATAATTCTCTGAAATTATCTAAAATTATTATAATTTTGACGTCAAATGTATCCAACCATTTTCTTTGTTCTTTGTCCTTTAATTATATAGGCAAATAATACATTATAACAAAAGCTAATAGAAAACATTAATGCCACATGCAGCAGTTTTTCTTCCCTTGTTCGGACAAATTTCATTTATCATCTCTGTGAAAAATAAAAATTTAAAAAATGGCATAAATTACTACGAAAAATAAATTATCATAAACAATCTTGTGTTTTTTAAATTTAAAGAGAAAAATCCCCTCCTTAATTTTGTTTATTCTTATTAGTTGGGAAAATTTTTTAGTCGTGCAAGTAGATTTTTTTTTGGTTTAGTTTTGTAACTAATTAGTCGATATTTTATTTTCATCCAATAACTTAAATTTTTTTATTTTTTTATTTTTTTAATATGTACATACACATCACGTCTCGGAGACTATATATATATATATATATATATATATATATATATATATATATATTATTGATACTTTTGGTATATTTGATTGATTTTTTTTTTTCATTTTTTTTTTCTCAACTAACTTCTACAACTAAAATATTTGATAGATAAATTTTAAACATCAATAATTTTAAAGTTAAGAAAAATCATAACTATATCAAAGAATTAATAATCTTTACTTTGTAAAAAGAGCATAAACCTAAACTAACTTTTTGAAAAATGGAAAAAAAATCTTATTTTTATTTAATTAGAAATTTGAACCTATAGTAACAAATTTTCAATTAATTTGGTAAATTATAAATGAAAATTACAATTATTTTCCCATTTATATTATCTATAATATATATAAAAATATTTGTTTATTAGACAAAAGAGGACACAATCATTTTTTTGACAAAATTGTCCTTATAATATGGAATAGATATTACACTTTTATTTTTTTTTCTTTTCTTTTGTTTTGTTTTGTTTTGTTTTTTTATTTTGAAATTTCAAATTACATTTTAGTCCCAACTTGATAATTTTTACAAATATGATATTACTCCTATTTTAATATAAATCAAATTAATTTTGCTCAACTATAATAATATACAAGAACGCAACGCGTGCAACTATGATATTAAAATATTATACAAGCACGCGCAACGGGTGCAACGATAAACTAATATTAATAATGTTGAAGAGTACAGATTGTCTAACTTATTTGTAATTTATATATAATTATCATATATTATCTGCTTTTATATATTTTTTAATCGCTAAATTTTTGTATTTTAATTTAAATTTTTAAATAATTAATTTATTATATCATTTTTTAAAATAATATGATAGGATTTTTATCATATCATATATATATATATATAACATATGCATGCATCGCGTACAAAGAGCGTTAATAATAAACAATCCAAAAATCTATTATATATGATACCATTTTATTAATATAAGATTAAAGACACGCAATGTGCATGCTGCGTTGCTAGTTCAGATTAATCATTCGTTTGTGATTAATCTAAACTACGAACATATCATGGATTGTCCCAAGAATAACAAAACAAGAACAAAAGCAACACTTTCTAATCATAACTCACTCAAACTAATTAAATAGTCATTTTAAAGATATATAAGGTTAATTCGATTTAATCTATATATATCAACATCGAGTTAATATATACTGACATAATTATGGGCCTTAATTAAATTATTGCAACAGTGATACTTTCAGGAGAAAAATCAAATAGGTCCCAGACTCTACGATTAGGTTATTAATATTTTAGTTACGTTTGGCGCAGAAGTCCAAAGCCTATATGGCCGTAGCGGGGCAAGTATAATGACATTTTTCATGGCGGGTGCAGCTACAACCATTTGATCATCTAATTAATTTTCATATATATATATATATGATGATAATGCGATAAATTGCATGTGCTCTATATGGTTTTTTTCCCGTGATACTTTTTCTCTTTCATGAACAATAATCTAATTTATTAATTAAAAACCTTAAATACAAATGCTAGCATATATATGTGCCAGCTGCACTCAACTTTACATGTGTTTTGTATAAATTCTGTGTGGGTCAAATTGGCTTTTTTGATCCATTGTAGACTTCTTCTAATATTTGGCAAACTATTGTTAGAACAATCTATCTTATAAGCTATATGTTATAACCTTATAACATACTTCAAATCATTTGAGTCGATGATATCTAATGCATGGTTCTCCCGGACAAATATATCGTATGTATTCTATATTATATATATTGTTGAGTCTAATAAAGACAAAATACTGTGACTGTCACAGTCTGTAATTTAGAATTTCTGAAACACTCTTGTTTTCTTATAACAATACCCTAAATACTCAATTATTTAACAATTAAAATCACCCAAACCACATGATCATTTTTCTCTGTGATAAAATTATATTCGTATGAAAAGTTTTTTAACAAGAAAATTTATAAAAAAAAAAAAAAAAATCGTACGTCCATGCACACTATGCGGGTTGAAGGTCCTCGATTACTAATTTTCTATATCTTTTAATTCTATATTCTTTTCTATATTATTAAGTTTGAGATATAGATAATAACTACTTTTTGTAGGCTATGACATACCAATTTTTATCTCCAAAATAACCTTATCTCATTACTACCATAATTATTTTTAAATGAAATAAATATTAATAACTTAATAATAATAAAAAAACATAACATTAAATATAAATTACTCAAATCTTATTATATTTCAAATAAAATTTTATTATGCACAAATATAAAACTATATTTTAAATAAAATTTTAAGTTAAATACATGCGTTGTGTGCATGCATTTTTAATAGATTATTAATTAGTATTAAAACCTCCAAAGTACTTGATATGTTGCAAAGATTTTTTGTGACACTTGCATAAATATCCCTGTAACTGCCACCACATCCACTCTTCTCAATTCTCTGTTCCTCGCATCTTCTTTTCTATCTATAAATATCACAGCTTTTTTTAATGATTTCTTTTTTTTTTTTTTTGTCATTAATTAATATAATAAATTAAATATTTATATGTTTGCACATAAAAATTGCCAAAGAACATAAGAAATTGTGAGAAAAATTCTTAATAGCCATAGAAACTCTAACTATGTTACTGAAAATTCAAAATGATAATGGTTTGCCATATAAACATGGTGTTGGAATGTTCGAGGAACTCAGCTATGAACTAAAATGTACATTGAAAATTTCTGAAAACATGAAACAAAGATGAAAGTATGAAAATCTACATAAAAAATACTGTAAAATCGAGAGCAACTTTTGGAGTTGTGTTTGGATTTGTGTGATTGATTCATTGTTCCCAAATGCTCCTGCCAATGTTTTTGCCTTGGAAATTGAATAACCACCCACTATTTTTTCACATAGTGGGACACGTTTCTTCCCATTTCTCCCATTATTGTCTTGGCTTGGCCAAAGTCCTTATCTTTCATTCCCATTTGCTTCTCATTTTTACCCGCCCATAATCTTCCCTTTATTTCTAAGGCTGTGTTTGATAGCCCGGATTGTGCCTTGATTATTTAATTATCTCCCGTTTGATTGGTTTTTTAACCATTTCGCTTAAACTCATGGGCCCGTGATAAAACACTGTATCAGATGGAAAAGGCTTCATTGATAAACCACCTCATACCCCTGTCATTAATTTGTCCGATGTGTACAGTGCACCAAAATCGAATTTATTGACTCTTATGCCCTTTGCCCGAAAAAGGAAAATCCCATTATTCAACACCATCATTTCTCCGTCATTTCTCCTGTGCTTCGGTTGGAAGATGATCTGTGTTCATTTTCAAATGTCAATCTTTGTCGACATACAGCTTTCGAAATCGGTTCGTAAAAATTCTTTGCATAAAATGTGTTACGATTTGGGAGGAAAAATGTTTTAGATCTGAAAATACGCGTTTGCAAATGTTCAACGAGAAGGGAAAATACTTACCGGTTCTTCGACACCAGATCTTGGATCTTTGTTTGGAGATGGATTTTTCTTATAGCCCAGATCTAAGATTTCACACATAGAAACTTGGGGAGCTTTGATTTTCTCATGTTGAAGAAAGTTATCGTTATGAAAATGGGTCAAGTTTTACTGGTAATCAAAAGGCTAAAATAGTCTTTAAAATTTGGAACATCATTTTATCCCTACATAAAAAAATACTACCAAACAAATACAAAATTTATCCTCATTAAAAATTATCATCACTTTATCCTGACTTCTTGGTATACATTAATAATCTCATCACACCTATCAAACGCACCCTAATGGTCTAGCCGGTTGGGCTTCTTGACTTCAGGAACTGGGCCAGAGGAACTCTTATAATGAGATGAAAAAATAACTTTTTATTTTTGTACCAAACATTATCATATATAAAAAATAACATTTACGTACTATATTACACATGCGCATATGTCTCAGTACATATAATCTTTCCTGTCTCTCACGAAAAGAGCTAGATGAATCATCAAAAAAGTCCATCTCAAATAATAATATAATAATAATTTAAAAAAATGAATCTATTTTGGCTGTGGGCCACTATTGGCCCATATTTTATCATCACTCGAATTTATTTGACCCTGTTTCTATTTTGGATTGTTAAAATAAGAAGAAATCAACACAATCAAGAAATACATGATTTTTTTTACTAGAAAAATGAAGAGAAGTAGATTGCCATGATTATTGGGCCACATGAACTGGATATACTATAATATATTGGGCTATAGCCCAATACAAGCCCAACAACAGCAACGTTAGATGATTTGTTTTTCAATCCCGAAAATACCCTCCAAAGACGAACAGATAATCCGAGGGAGGGAGGGAGTAAAAACATCCTGTGATGACGCATCTTCAAATCCACCGCTCACCGGTAGTTCCGCCATGTTCAATCGCGAATTCACCGCCGTGGTTCTGCCGTCTCGATTCCATTACCCTTCTGAAGACACAGCCGCGGGGGATGACTTCCGCCAGCAGCGGCGGCGGAGGCAGAACAATCAGGTGTATGGCCCACCCTAGAAGAGTGAGAATGGTGGCGAAGCAGATAATGAGAGAGCTTTCCGATATGTTGCTCACCGATAAGGTTTTGCAGTACGCAATTTTGCCTGAAGCTGCTCTAGGCGCGGATCGGTATCTCTCCTCGCTCACGACGATTAGTGACGTTGAAGTTTCTTCTGATTTGCAGGTACTTTTAATGCTTCTTTTCGAAATTTTGTTTTTTTTTTCCTTGATAATCACGTGTTGAGTGTAATTGATAAATGGCCAAATGGGTTTAAGATTACGGGTACATGTGTTCTTGAAATTCCAATTACGCAGTTATTTTCAAGAGCAAGGTTGTTTTTTCTTTATATTTGTTGTTCTTTGACACTAGCGTAATGTGCATACAGAACAGTTTAGAAGTTGAAATCCGTCCATTTCTCATCTACTATTATCAAAACTTGCTGAGCATTAGGAAGCCGGATAGAATGATTAGTGGTTTTCGAAGCTTTTCTGCATCGAATTCGGACATTCTTCCACTTAGCTGCCATTACTAGGAAGATTCATTCACCAATTTTAAGTAGCATTCAAGAAAAAAGGCTTCACTTGAATTGCACTTTTCAAATTTGTGAAATGGGAAGTGATCGGTAGCTCCTTGCTTCAAGCTTATCAAGGTCCTTTTAATGTGTCTGTCAAAGCAGTGAAATTTCCCTCTCTATTTAAAATTTTCAGCTCTCTTGAAAGAACACTCATTACTCTTTCTTTTGGATCATTCAAGTATGATGGAATTGTTGTGGAACGTTAGGTATTTAAGAAGCTTGTGGTTGAAAACTATAGATCGTAAAAGGTCAGAAATTCATCTTGAATCAACATAAAAATAACAGTAAATGCGTACTGTTCCATTGATTGATGAGTATGGGAGTTATGGATGTTCCAACGGAACAGAGAAAACCATTGCTGGTCTATGAACAATTAATTAACACTAGTCACGGGCGCACGCGTTGCGTGTATAACGCAATACATAAATATAATTTTTTTTTTGTGTCGTTCAATGAAGTCAAATAATCCACACATAACAATGTCAGGTAGTCGTAAAAAACTACCCAATAACAAAATATTCAAAAATCAAAATAATCTTACCTTAATGACATTGTACATTAACATATGAATCAAAATATAATACTAACCTCTTTCAAAAAATATAATACTAACTGTTTTTAAAAAATACTAACGAATGAAGGATACAAATATTTACCCAAAAAAAAAACATCAAACAATAAAAAAAAATTTAATTAGGGGCGTGGGATTCAGTTGGTGATGTGGGCTGTGGTTTTGGATTGAAATTAGGGGTGTGGGTTTTCAAATAAAAAATAACAACTGTATGTAACTATATTAGCGCCGGTGCACAAACATTGCTTATGAAAAACATAACATACAAATATAATGTATTGTATATTTAATAATTTTTAAAATTTTAAAATATTTGATATGTATTATAAATGTATCTTCCACTAACGTAGTAATATTTTTCAAGACATTTGACATAATTTATCTATAAAATAGACTTTCAACAAACCCAAAAATAAAATATATACAATCCATATTATGTAGATGACAAATTTTCCGAAAAAATACAAAGACATCGTTTTGTGCATTCAGTACAACACCACCTCTGCATCAACACATCCACACCTTTTAGTGTTCGATCATCACCAATATGTATTTCATATGCACCACACGAAATAATTAACCTTCGGACGAAAAATCTATAACCAAAAAGTTCGTTAAAATTATTTTAATTTTGTACAAAAAGCAAATTAACATCCTTTTTTCAATTTCTATATATTTCACAATATAAAAGCTATAAAAAATTAATAAGTAATATTAACAAAAATAAATATTTGCAGCGAACAGATATAAATGCAACTCAATTTCTTCATTTCCCAATAATTTAATGAATAATAACAAAACAAAACATAAACGATTAAACTAATTGAAGACCATCATGCAAAAATGAAAAACCAATGCATATCGATAGAATATATAAATAGCAAACTGAGATGCTATAAGATGCTAAATCTTTTAAAAATTGAAAGTTGGTCAGCCGTAATCTACCTTTTCAAAGAATTTTAGAATGTTTTACTTCGAAATCTAGTAATCAGAGTGAGAGTGAATTGTTCGTCAATGTGCCACTGCCAGAAAACACCATCAATGTTGTAAATCAATTAAAACATCACACATTTACTTCCGAAACTTTAAAGTAATCTTACTTTTAAACATGCACCACTTTATCTTGATATTAATTAAAGTAGGTATTATAGGAAATATTATCCACGAAATAATAATTTTAAAAATCGTGAATGTTTTGCAAATCGAAAATAGAAAATATAATCATACCACGATAAGAAACTAAATGGTGGATTGTAACGTTACATGTACAAAAAATATTCAAATTCATAACTTATATTCATTTAATACCAACAGAATAATGACTTTCCCGAATAATCAAGTGGGGAAAAAAATGTCATCCTTGCAATCACTCGATTATGAGAATGAAAATAAAAGTTGTGCCGGAGAAATTTACAAGCATGAAATTTTCTTTTGCACATTTAATCAAACTTGTTCAAAGCACCTTGAGTAGTAGAGTGATGTAAAATCAGAGATCACCATCAGAATATCACCATCGTCTACCTTAAAAAAACAAAACAAGAATAAAGAAATAATAGATAAAAACACCAAAGCAGCAAAATTATCCTGTTAATTTGAGGGAAATAAATCGCATACCTGGATGAAACAATGTGGGAAGGAAATGGAAGTTAAGATATTGTTTGGTGAGGAAACTGCTTTACGATCGTGAAAGGAATTTGAAATTGGAAATGAGAAATCGGTTGATGACAGAAACGTGAGGAAGCCATAAACGTGGGTTTTAAGTTGTGGAGTGGGCCCGTGAGTTGGAAGACAAATTTGGGTCTTGGTTTTGCAACACAAGTTTTCTTTTTTCCTCTTGTATTTGCATGTAATTATGATTTTTGAGTAAGGATAATTTCGGCAATACATTAATTTGACCATGACAGTTTTTCTAATGTGTGTAACTATTATTAAAGGGTAAAGATGGTAAGGATAGTAAAGATAGTAAAGATGTGTGAACCCACGAAATGTCCTATTCCTACACAATATGCTTGACCATTTTTCGCACTTCTAATATGTAGGTAGTAAAGGTGTATGTATCTGTTTTTGGTGATGAAAGAGGAAAAGAAGTTTCCCTTGCTGGCCTCAAGTCAAAAGCAAAATATGTTCGCAGTGAGTTGGGTAGGCGTATGAAGTTGCGTCTCACTCCTGAAATTCGTTTCATAGAAGACGAATCTCTTGAACGAGGAAGCAGGGTCAGATTTATATTTTATTCGATATGATCTAATTGAGTTTTTTTCTATGTGATTCTTTTGTGCTACTTGGGTAGTCATCTCTCTCATCTTCTTTCCCACTTCTTGCTTGAGTGTGTGTTTCTATTTTTACTTTTGGTTTTCGTCAATTGTTGATATTTACCCCATTTGCACCTTTTTTAAAAAACTTTAGGAAGGTTTAAGTCGATGAGTTGAAACCATTTTCCCATTCTACTAATGTTTCTACCATATTGTTGTATGGATTAAACTCAAATATTTATCTGTTTGTGATTATGAGATTAAGGTATGCCTTTGATGTTCATGTGACTCAGCTTATATGGAATATTTCCTCTTTGAGGTTTCTCCGAAACGGTAATTGACACGTTATAATCAATTTCAGGTACTTGAAATATTGGATAGAATAAAGGATGAGAACGAGAAAAAAACTGTAGAAGGTGAAGCTGACGATACCGAAGAGCTATCTGATAGGGGCAACGATGATGCGGAGTGGGAGGGCGATGACCTTGATGATGAAGGGATCATCTATGTAAAGTAATTTTGCGTAAAGTTCCGAGTCATCCTACTTTGGGATGTGGTCAAGAGCTTGTTTCTTTCACGGGTTAGTTCTCTTGCAATCACAATGATAGAAGCAACCGTGACCATGAATTCACAGTACATCTTAGGTGGATTTGGAGAGGAGATTGTCAAAAATATATATGCTTGCATCTTTGGATCTCTTCTGCTACACGATGTATCACTATTTTCACCTGTTTTTGCATCATTCCAGCATATATTGCTGCGTGAGGCAATGACCTAAATTGTAATTGCTTGCCCGGGTGCCTCCATTTCTTCCTCTTAGTGTTTGAATGTGGTCTCAAGGACAATGTAAATGCATTTCCCCACCCAACGTATTTTGTGATATATGGAGAAAGGTGGAAAATTGATTTAATTTTTTTTCGTAATATATGGTAAAATTGCTTGATTTACATACATGAAAGGCACAAAGTAATTCCAAAACCCTTATTTGATGCACTAGCGGCAAGTCAGACTCGGAAGAAAAGTTTTCTTTCGTTGTGTTTCTCTCTTCATATATCGCATTTGTGACTTAATCTTTCATGACAGGACCTAACAACTGGAGAACCCGAGTCTCCTAGAGTGAGTGAATTCAATTGATCACGCTGCCTCACGCTGAGATTTCATGTTGCTGCTTTGCTGGATAGGTATCTTGTCGATTGAGACAGTCAAACGTGACCTCAGAACAATGCTGATATATTAGCACATTTATTACCGAAATCTCAGAAAATACACCATTCCTTAAAGACAGCGAACTGAACTTTTTCATGTGTACTACAAGGCTGAAACAAGTGGTTCACCAAAATTAATCTTAAAAAGCTCCGGATCAAGAAATCCGAGTTCTTCCAATTCAAACCTTAAATCTCCTCATTTCACAGTGTCATATTATTGTACGGTGAAAATTTTTAACAAAATCGATGAGATATAAAGCCAGGCCGAAGCAGTGATTCTCCACAAAAGTATGGAAATAATGATCTCACGATAATGACAGCATAAATCACTATTATGTTCACTAATTATTTTGATTGACTAAAACGTAAAACATGGCTCCTTCAGTGATGTTCATTCTCTTCAGCCTTCTTATGGGATTTCGCCTTAGCCTGTTGAATATAAGAACATGGTACGGAGTCGGTCTTCTTAGACAGTAAAGTAACTAGCAATTTAGCAAGCATTAAGACAGAAAAAAAGAAAAGAAAAGAATGATCACATCAACATGTAATAAAGAGTACTGATAGCAAATACACAGCACAGGTAAATGGCCCATCCTAAGAGGCAGTTTTTTCCCCCAAAAAGAGAGGCTTGGTTTCATTGTTTTAAAGATAAATCGTTCTCTCATATGCACAACTGAACCTTAAAGGTAGAAAGATCTGTTTTTTGCTAGGAAGTTTCGTGACAGCGCTAGTAGTGCTTAGCAAATATGCACAACTGAACCTTAGGTAGAAAGATCTGTTTTTTGCAAGGAAGTTTCGGGACAGCGCTAAAAGTGCTTAGCAACTCAAGCTACACACAATACGTAGAAGACTCGATCTTCATTGTAGTTACATTAACTGACACAACGATTTTACTATTTTATACAAAATTAGAGTACTTGGTATTAATTAAGGTACGACCATGGGGAAGGTAATGTGTTTGGGCAAGCTTCCGATATTTATATGCAGTTATGCACAACTTTTGGTTGATTCCAAATATCTTCAAAAGTACAGTTGTGCAAACCCAAGATAAGGCTACAATCGACCAAACAACTGAATAAACCAGCAAAATGTGCAAATCAGAATACATCCATGTCCAACACTCAGCTACTGTGTAAATTCTTTGATGAAACTCTTTGAAAAAAGATAGCAAACCATACAAGGAAAACCAAGAGCAATGAAGAAAACAGCTTTAACAGTGACAATTTTGCAAAGCACATTATAGTTAGACACCATTACGCCAAATCTGATGTTTCATTTGCGTGGCCGATTTGCTACTCAGTTTATGAAAAGTCCCATACCTCACAGATCTCAAAAGTTAATCAACCTATCTTCATTGACTTCAATCCAACAACTAATAAGTATCCTATCCTCAAACCTCTACTTTAACTACAGTCTCTTAGTTTATTTTTCCTTCAATTTTATCCATCCTCAAATCTTGCTTCAGTAACAGTAACACGCAAATCCCACTTGTTTGAAAAAATCAGTAATTCTACCCAAATGCCAGATCTATATCCTCATCAAAACCTAAAACAACTAGAGGATCAAAATTGAAAGCGACCAAATCCAGGTTGATTAGGAACCGGGATAATCAAAGGTAAGCAACAAATGTAAATAATATACGCCTAGTTCTGGCTTCCCGGCTGACCGAAAAGCATAACAAAACAAATAGTACCTTGAGAATCTTAAGTTTCACGCTTCCGTAAACAAGTCCGAATGAAACAGCGGAAACCCTAGCAACCTGCAAGACGATAAAATTCAGAAAAAAAAATCCAGAAGAAATAGAGAATACGCGAGGAGAAACAGATCGTGAGAAATCATCGACGTTACCAGAGCTAGGGTGCTGGTGCCGGAGTAGGGTCCAGGAGGCGGCGCCATTGTTGAGAGAAATGAGGGAAAACTAACTAGCGAAGACAAAATCCTTGTATCTTAAAAACAGAGTTGGAAGAAATTAAGATAATATGGGGTTTGAGGGTTTTAATTTAAACATTTTCATTTTGTATAATGTGCATTATCCTTATTTTATTTGTATTTATTGATTTATTTAAATTTAAATTGAGGATTTTATACATTTTCATTTTTGTTTAATTTATTTATATTTCTTGATTTATTTAAATTCATGGGGAGAGTTTTGGATGTACAAAACTACTTTTGAATTCAACAACATCTTTTTTTTTAAAAAAAAATTTATTCTCTATTACTTTGAGAAGAAAATTGTCATTGTGAATGTAATAACTAAATATTTAATATAAAATATTTTTAAAAATCATGCATCTAAAATGAATAAATAAAACAATACTTAATACAATATATATATATATATATATATATATATATATAATTAAAACGTATATATATATATATACATAATAAATAATTACTTTTTAAAATAATTATAAACATAAATAATTTTTCATAAAAATGTTCCAACTAAAATCCATAATAAGAATTTGCATGCAAATAAAATAAGTATAACTCATGTAATAAAATCATCATCATTATAAAAATTCTCACCTAAAATCCATAAACCCATAATTAAATCATAAAACTTGTGCGGAAAATATAATAATATTCAATTCACTGAAAACATGAATAGAGTGATGGTCACGGGCTTGCCAACTGTCGGGATCTCATACGTTCTCACCGTCAGTCGGGGCAAAAGGCTCTACATCAGTATCTATCTGCTCACCTGCACCATTTAAGTCTAGTGAGCCTAGAGGCTCAGCACGCTCTATCTCATAATAACAATATGATTAAAAATAATGCATCACATAACACATGCACGATACATAATAAATAATATATATACAGGAATGTCCTAAATACATAGCTCATGGTCGTCTCATAACATAACATACATATTCATAACATAGTCATCATGCATCATAATTAGGGAACATCATAATTTAAAAATCTGAAGGTTATATCCATGCTGTGTGACGTGTCATGTCGATTGATCAATCTAAAAACAACGTACGTGGCGGTGGGATCTCCACCTCTTGGCCCTTTCATCAGGCAAACATAATCATAATCGTATGGAAATGCAATCGGGCCCCAGTATCCCGACCCACAGTCCCGTGTCATATGGAAAGGTCTCCGGGCCTAGGCATCTCATCTCCAATCCCGTAGGTTGTCACACACCCACTTCAACTCCTTTAAAATATTTTTCATTGCCCAACATCACACATATACATATAGTATCATGCACATACATAAAAACTTTCCGATCTTATTTTCATAAAATATTGCCCGTAAATATATATTTAATTAATTAATAATATAACTATAAAAATAATACTTTTTCATACTTAAAATATTCATGCGATAATTAAATATATATTTACGGACAATGCATATTTTTCATGGATTGGTTCAGGTTGCTGACTCCTTAGACTTAAGCCCATTAACTTGTAGACTGACCCAAAAATTCAAAGACAGATCCAAAATTCCCATGGGCTCCCAAGCCCATAAAAATCATTGGGCTAACTTAAATAAATTATTTAAGGCCCAAATAAAATTATTTGGAGGCCCAAATAATTTTATAAACATTAAATTGGCTCAAAAACCATTTAAACTCTTAATTACTTAAAAATAAAAAATACCCGAGCCCGCCCCACCTAACCCGGACCCGGACTCTATTGACCCGACTCACTACCTACCAGACCCGACCCGGACCGCCCCAGCCTGGCCTAGCCCGAAAAGGAGCAGCCCAGCCCGAAACTCCTCCCCTACCCCTTTCTCGGCCAGTAGCTTGAGCAGTTCCACGAGATTCGTTCGTGCCGCCTGCTCCTGCAACCTTTGGCCATGAAACCACTGCCCAAACGTAGTACACTCAAAGACGTTTCCAACAAGCTAAAAACCAGACCAAACCATTGACTATGGGGCGAGAAAGAAGCTCTGCAAACCCGACTATATGCAGCTCGCGTGCAGACGCAAGCAGTTGCCAAACTTTCGTTCGTGCGACTTCCTTCAACCGCCAAAGACTGTGAAACCACTTCTGAGACGTAGCTAACATCCTAGAGGTTCAAACCCAACAAACCACGCATTAAATAGTGGCTTGAGGAAGGAGAACGAACCTTCCTTCCTTGCAACCCTGAACCTACGCGACCTGGTGATAGAAACATAACCGGTCCATTTCTAGCCTATTCCAGACTCTAGCGACCTCATAGCTCGACCCTAGGGACCTTATTACACCCCTTAACCATGAGCCAGCAGACCTTGATTCAACCATGTCAGAAAACGTGAGAAAACTCATGAAGGAAGCATGAAAAATGTGAATAACTTATGCATACATGAAAATTCATCACAAAAAAACCAAACACACATGCTAGATCAATGGTTTTCATGAAAGATCAGAATATAAAACTTAAATGGTGGCCAAGAAGAGAATTCAAACGTGCCTTGATTTATTTTCGAAGTAGAAACGTGATCGCGACGCGTACGACAAACACCGGGACGAACGGACTTTAAAACTTCAAATAAATCTTCAAAGTACTTGTGTGTGTTGTGAGTTTTCTGCTGAAAACGATGGAGAAGAAGGAGAGCGGCTAGGGTGATTAAACGTGAGTTTTGGGGAGCTAGGGTAGGATTTTTAGTTTAAATTATGCTTAGGATAATTAACCAATTAATATCCTAGTAAAAAAATATATTTTCAAACTCCTTAATACACTAGAAAATCTGATAATAACTCTAAATCTCGAAATATTAACTTAAGGGATTTTTAAAAGTCCCTAAAAGTCAATAAAAGGGTTTAATTTGGAGGAAAAAGAATACTATATATATATATATATATAATTAATTATACTAAAATTTTCCTAGAATAATACCTTAAAATAATATTTTAAGGTCCATAAAAATTTAATAAAATATTTTTGGTGAAAAACCAACATCTCGTACGTCCACGGTCCCGTCTACGCGGTAAAATAAATACTATTCCTAAGAATTTCATAAATAAAATAAATACGGATTAACTGAGATAAATAATATTCAAATCATGCAAATAAAATCACATAGTTCACATAAGGTCATTTAACCCATTTACTAAATTCTAATTTAATTATTTCCTAGTTATGCATGCGATATCACCTAAGAAAATTCTGGGCGTTACAGCTCTCCCCCCCTTAAATTGAATTTCGTCCTCGAAATTAGATTACGTACCAAATAACTCCGGATAACGAGTCCTCATGTCAACATCGGTCTCCCAAGTAGCTTCCTACTCAGAATGATTCAGCCACTGGATCTTGACCATCGGAATGACCGCGTCCTAAGTCTCCTTTCCTCACAAGCCAAGATCCGAACGGGCCTCTCCTCGAATGCTAGCTCTGGTGTCAACTGTAGAGGTTTAAAATCCAACACTTGCGACGGATTTGACACATAATTCCCAAGCATAGATACGTGAAACACGTTGTGAACTTTTTCAAGGCTCGGTGGTAGTGCCAAACGATAAGCCAACGTCCCAATCCTCTCCAAAATCTCGAACGGACCGATATACCTCGGGTTGAGCTTGCCTCTCCTACCAAACCACATCATGCCTTTCATAGGCGAGACCTTCAAGAATACATGATCTCCACGGCAAACTCGAGGTCTCGTCGTCGTCGATCAGCATAATTCTTATGACGACTCTGTGCGGTCCTCATCCGCTCTCGGATCTGAGCTACATTATCCGCCGTTTGCTGCACAATCTCGGGTCCTAGCAAGACCCTCTCTCCAACCTCGTCCCAATGCACAGGAGATCTGCACCGTCTCCCGTAAAGAGCCTTGTATGGAGCCATACGTATAGACGCCTGAAAACTATTGTTATAAGTAAACTCCACTAAAGGCAATCTCGACTCCCACGAGCCCTGGAAATCAATCACACATGCCCTCAACAAATACTCAAGTGTCTGAATTACTCTCTCCGACTGAACATCTGTCTGAGGATTAAAAGCAGTGCTGAACAATAACTTAGTCCCCAAAGCTGTATGCAAACTCTTCCAAAATGCAGAAGTGAACCTTGGATCTCGGTCCGACACGATGGACATTGGAATACCGTGAAGTCTTACTATCTCCTTAATGTAAAGTTCTGCAAACTGAGTCATAGTAAAAGTAGTCCTCACCGGCAGAAAATGTGCAAATTTGGTGAGTCGATCGACAATCACCCAAATCGCTGTCGATCCTCTAGTACTCCTCGGTAGCCCAACTACAAAATCCATAGAGATGTTCTCCCATTTCCACTCCGGAATGGGAAGTGGTCGTAACAATCCCGCTGGTCGTTGATGCTCTGCCTTGACTTGCTGACAAGTCAAGCATTCGGAAACAAACTGACCAATATCTCCCTTCATACCCGGCCACCAATACAAGGTCCTCAAATCTTGATACATCTTCATACCCCCTGGATGGATAGAATACGGAGATGCATGTGCCTCTGACATGATATATTCTCTCAACTGATCAGTACTCGGTACCCACATACGTCCTCTGTATCGAACAATGTCATCATCCACTTTATAAAGGAGACTACCCTTCAACTCATCCTTGCGCCTCATGCGCTGCAACTGCTCATCAGTGGTTTGTCCCCCTTGAATCCGATCCTGTAGAGTTGGTTGTACTACAAGAGTGGATAATCTCGGTGCATGCCCACTGGAGTAGATCTCTAGGTCAAACCTCTGAATCTCATCCTGTAGAGGTTGCTGAACTGAAACACAAGACAACACTGAATTCTTCCGACTCAAAGCATCGGCTACTACATTAGCTTTACCAGGGTGGTAGCTAATGTCACAGTCGTAGTCCTTAACTAACTCCAACCATCGGCGTTGTCTCATATTCAACTCCTTTTGGGTGAAGAAGTACTTGAGACTCTTGTGATCAGTGAAAATCTGGCACTTCTCACCGTACAAGTAATGTCTCCATATCTTGAGCGCAAACACAACAGCTGCAAGCTCTAAGTTATGCGTCGGATAGTTCTTCTCATGAGTCTTCAACTGTCTCGATGCATAAGCAATCACTTTACCATTCTGCATAAGAACAGCGCCTAAGCCCATCTTAGACGCATCTGCATACATCACAAACTCCTCATGATCCATTGGCATTGCCAACACTGGTGCAGAAGTAAGTGCCTCCTTAAGCTGATCAAAGCTCCTTTGACACTCTTGGCTCCAAACATACTTGGCATTCTTCTTGGTCAATGATGTCAAGGGTACTGCTATAGAAGAAAAACCCTTGATGAACTTCCGATAATAACCGGCTAAACCCAAGAAGCTGCGTATCTCAGAGGCATTCTTCGGAATTCCCCAATTCTGGACAGACTCGACTTTTGATGGATCCACTGCTATGCCCTCCTTAGAAACAATGTGGCCCAAGAATGCCACCTGCTCGAGCCAAAACTCGCACTTGCTGAATTACGCAAACAACTTCTGCTCTCTCAAAGTCTGCAAAGCTGTCTGCAAATGATGTCTATGCTCCTTCAAGCTCCTCGAATATATCAGAATATCGTCGATGAAGACAATGACGAACTGATCAAGATATGGCCTAAAGACACGGTTCATGAGATCCATGAAAACCGCTGGAGCATTAGTCATGCCAAATGGCATCACCATAAACTCGTAATGCCCATAACGTGTCCGAAAAGCAGTCTTGGACACATCCTCCTCTCTGACTCGAAGCTGATGATAACCTGATCGCAGATCGATCTTAGAAAATACCGAAGCTCCCTGCAACTGATCAAATAAATCCTCTATCCTTGGCAGTGGATACTTATTCTTCACGGTGACTCTATTCAGCTCTCGATAGTCAATACATAACCTCATGCTGCCGTCCTTCTTCTTCACAAATAAGACCGGCGCACCCCAAGGTGACACACTAGGGCGGATAAAACCCTTCTCCAAAAGCTCTTGTATCTGATCCCGCAACTCTTTCATCTCAGTGGGAGCAAGACGATACGATGCCTTAGAGATAGGCACAGTACCCGGCATCAGCTCAATACTGAACTCCACCTCTCTGGCTGGTGGAATTCCTACTACATCATCCGGAAAGACATCCGGAAACTCACAAATGATCTCAACATCTGCAATAGATTTAGAAGACGGCTCATCCGCTGCAACTACTAAACTTGCAAGGAAGCCCTGACAACCCTTGCGCAATAACTTCTTTGCACGCACATAAGATATGACATGCGAAGCACCACTGCTCTGAGCTGCAAAAAATATGAAAAAATCTCTGCCTGACGGATTCAATGAAACTGATCGCCTCCAAAAATCTATCGAAGCTCCATTAACTGATAACCAATCCATGCCAAGAATGAGATCAAATCCTGAAATCGGTAGAACCACTAGATCGTCTCTAATCAGATTCCCCTGAAGCTCCAACTCAACACCATTAAGTACACTAGAGGTAGTAAGAATCTCGCCAGATGGCAAGGTAACGTCATAGCCAGTAACAGCATCCTCAAGTATGATTCCTACCCGCCTAACAAATTCTTGAGAGATAAACGAATGCATCGCTCCTGAGTCTAGCAATGCATACGTAGAATTACCTCTAACGAGGATCTTCCCTGCATTCAGAAAATGTCCCAACGCACATACAACTTAAGAATAATTAATAAATCCCATAATTCATAACAATGCCCTTAAGAATACTATTACCTAAATTCGTATTCATTTCCTTTTTATACTATACATGCAAGGACAATTAACCCAATTACTAACACGTAAAATGAATTTCCCATGCAACTCATAATAGACATGCAACTATCGAATCTTAAATACACAAGTTAGAATTACCCGTGATCAAAGACGTTTCTGGGTCAGCCTCCTTTGCCTACATGACATAAACATGTCCCGGGATGTTCCTCGCATTAGGGCAGTTCATCGCAACGTGCCCCGGTAGCTTACACTTGTAACAGACACCTGAACCAGCCATGCACTATCCCGAATGAGGCTTCTAACAAGTCTTGCATAAGGTAATACCTCCAGGATTTGGGCCGACTGCCCCTCTCTGCTGCGGCCTCTGTGGGCCTTGCTGCCTCTGCTGTGGTCTGGGAGGATTCGGCCCCTTAACCGGCCCAGTAAACTGCTTCTTCGCCGGCTGCGAAGACTGACCATGGAAAGGCTGCTGAAACTGCCTCTTCTACTGGTAAGCTGCTTGCATCTCCTTTCTCCCTTGCTCGGACCTCAAAGCTCTCTTCACTGCTGCACTATAATTCGCCACATCAGCCATGAAAAACGTCGTGCTTGATATCCGGTCTAAGCCCATCAGTAAAGTGCATCAGCCTCTCCTGCTCGTCATTCGCAATCAGGGGCGCGAAATGACATCCTCTCTCGAACTGCTTCACATATTCCGCAACAGACTTGTCTCCCTGACGGAGACTCATAAACTCCCTGATCAATCTGCCTCGTTCCTCTACAGTGTAGTACTTCTCAAAGAACATAGTCCTGAAATTTTCCCAAGTCAGGGTCGTCAAGTTCACTCCGATTACAGCTCTATCCCACCAAAGAGCTGCATCCTCCTTAAGCATGTAGATTGCACATCGAACCCTGTCAGCATCAGTGACTCCCATATAGGCAAATATGGTCTCAAAAGATCGGATCCACTCCTTAGCAACAAGTGGATCGGTAGTTCCCTTGAACTCCTTGGGCTCGTGCTTCTTGAATCTCTTCGCTACATCCTCCTCATGAGACTTCCTCGGCTAAGCAGCCTGGTTCTCGAGCAGTTTCGTAATCCCGGCCCACATGTTTACACTGGCCTGCTCAAATGGAGTAAGTAGAGGTGGATTCTGGTTCGTCTCATCGCCATTATTGGGGTTGGTTTCCTGAGGATTCCTTCGGGGAGCCATGCTGCATTTTTCATAAATCTCTCACGTGATCGCAATGCATAACTAAGTATACTTAAAATTTTTTATACTTTAAACCAATATATCATAAATCCTAAGCCCCATAAATAAAAATAATTAAAACATTAAAACTTACAGACTGGTAGTGCGACTTCTGAGCTCCACGCAGTAGGCTAGTACCCTCCAAGGACCGCGTTCTGATACCAAATGAAATTAACTAGATCCTACTACTACTATTTTTTTTTTTACAAATAAATAACTAAATATTTAATATAAAATATTTTTAAAAATCATGCATCTAAAATGAATAAATAAAACAATACTTAATGTAATATATATATAATTAAAACGTATATATATACATAATAAATAATTACTTTTTAAAATAATTATAAACATAAATAATTTTTCATAAAAATGTTCCAACTAAAATCCATAATAAGAATTTGCATGCAAATAAAATAAGTATAACTCATGTAATAAAATCATCATCATCATAAAAATTCTCACCTAAAATCCATAAACCCATAATTAAATCATAAAACTTGTGCGGAAAATATAATAATATTCAATTCACTGAAAACATGAATAGAGCGATGGTCACGGGCTAGCCAACTGTCGGGATCTCATAAGTCCTCACCGCCAGTCGGGGCAAAAGGCTTTACATCAGTATCTATCTGCTCACCTGCACCATTTAAGTCTAGTGAGCCTAGAGGCTCAGCACGCTCTATCTCATAATAACAACATGATTAAAAATAATGCATCACATAACACATGCACGATACATAATAAATAATATATATACATGCATGTCCTAAATACATAGCTCATGGTCGTCTCATAACATAACATACATACTCATAACATAGTCATCATGCATCATAATTAGGGCACATCATAATTTAAAAATATGAAGGTTATATCCATGTTGTGTGACGTGTCATGTCGATTGATCAATCTAAAACCAACGTACGTGGCGGTGGGATCTCCACCTCTTGGCCCTTTCATCAGGCAAACATAATCATAATCGTATGGAAAGACAATCGGGCCCCAGTATCCCGACCCACAGTCCCGTGTCATATGAAAAGGTCTCCGGACCTAGGCATCCCATCTCCAATCCCGTAGGTTGTCACACACCCACTTCAACTCCTTTAAAATATTTTTCATTGCCCAGCATCACACATATACATATAGTATCATGCACATACATAAAAACTTTCATGATCTTATTTTCATAAAATATTGCCCGTAAATATATATTTAATTAATTAATAATATAACTATAAAATAATACTTTTTCATACTTAAAATATTCATGCGATAATTAAATATATATTTACGGACCATGCTTATTTTTCATGGATTGGTTCAGGCTGCTGACTCCTTAGACTTAAGCCCATTAACTTGTAGACTGACCCAAAAATTCAAAGACTGACCCAAAATTCTCATGGGCTCCCAAGCCCATAAAAATCATTGGGTTAACTTAAATAAATTATTTAAGGCCCAAATAAAATTATTTGGAGGCCCAAATAATTTTATAAACATTAAATTGGCTCAAAAACCATTTAAACTCTTAATTACTTAAAAATTAAAAATACCCAAGCCCGCCCCACCTAACCCAGACCCGGGCTCTACTGACCCAACCCACTACCTACCAGACCCGACCCGGACCGCCCCAGCCCGGCCTAGCCCAAAAAGAAGCAGCCCAGCCCGAAACTCCTCCCCCTACCCCTTTCTCGGCTAGTAGCTTGAGCAGTTCCACGAGATTCATTCGTGCCGCCTGCTCCGGCAACCTTTGGCCGTGAAACCACCGTCCAAACGTATTACACTCAAATACGTTTCCAACAAGCTAAAAACCAGACCAAACCATTGACTATGGAGTGAGAAAGAAGCTCTGCAATCCCGACCATCTGCAGCTCACGCGCAGACGCGAGCAGTTGCCAAACTTTCGTTCGTGCGACTTCCTCCGACCGCCAAAGACTGTGAAACCACTTCTGAGACTTAGATAACATCCTAGAGGTTCAAACCCAACAAACCAGGAATTAAATAGTGGCTTGAGGAAGGATAACGAACCTTCCTTCCTTACAACCCTGAACCTGCGCGACCCGGTGACAGAAACACAACCGGTCCGTTTCTAGCCTATTCCAGACTCTAGAGACCTCATAGCTCAACCCTAGGGACCTTATTACACCCATTAACCATGAGCCAGCAGACCCTGATTGAACCATGTCAGAAAACGTGAAGAAAACTCATGAAGGAAGCATGAAAAACGTTAATAACTTATGCATACAAGCAAATTCATCAAAACAAAATCGAACACACATGCTAGATCAATGGTTTTCATGAAAGATCAGAATATAAAACTTAAATGGTGGCCAAGAAGAGAATTCAAACATGCCTTGATTTATTTTCGAAGTAGAAACGTGATCGTGACGCGTACGACGAACACCGGGATGAACGGACTTTAAAAATTCAAATAAATTTTCAAAGTACTTGTGTATGTTGTGAGTTTTCTGGTGAAAACGATGGAGAAGAAGGAGATGGCGGCTAGGGTGATTAAACGTGAGTTTTGGGGAGCTAGGGTAGGTTTTTTAGTTTAAATTATGCTTAGGATAATTAACCAATTAATATCCTAGTAAAAAAATATATTTTCAAACTCCTTAATACACTAGAAAATCTGATAATAACTCTAAATCTCGAAATATTAACTTAAGGGATTTTTAAAAGTTCCTAAAAGTCAATAAAAGGGTTTAATTTGGAGGAAAAAGAATACTATATATATATATAATTAATTATACTAAATTTTCCTAGAATAATACCTTAAAATAATATTTTAAGGTCCATAATAATTTCATAAAATATTTTTGGTGAAAAACCAACATCTCGTACGTTCACGGTCCCGTCTACGCGGTAAAATAAATACTATTCCTAAGAATTTCATAAATAAAATAAATACGGGTTAACTAAGATAAATAATATTCAAATCATGCAAATAAAATCACATAGTTCACATAAGGTCATTTAACCCATTTACTAAATTCTAATTTAATTATTTCCTAGTTATGCATGCGATATCACCTAAGAAAATTCTGGGCGTTACAACTCTCCCCCCCTTAAATTGAATTTCGTCCTCGTAATTAGATTACGTACCAAATAACTCCGGATAACGAGTCCTCATGTCGACCTCGGTCTCCCAAGTAGCTTCCTCCTCGGAATGATTCAGCCACTGGACCTTGACCATCGGAATAGACCGCGTCCTAAGTCTTCTTTCCTCACAAGCCAAGATCCGAACGGGCCTCTCCTCGAATGCTAGCTCTGGTGTCAACTGTAGAGGCTCAAAATCCAACACATGCGACGGATTTGACACATACTTCCGAAGCATAGATACGTGAAACACGTTGTGAACTTTCGCATGGCTCGGTGGTAGTGCCAAATGATAAGCCAACGTCCCAATCCTCTCCAAAATCTCGAACGGACCGATATACCTCGGGTTGAGCTTGCCTCTCCTACCAAACCGCATCACGCCTTTCATAGGCGAGACCTTCAAGAATACATGATCTCCCACGGCAAACTCGAGGTCTCGTCGTCGTCGATCAGCATAATTTTTCTGACGACTCTGTGCGGTCCTCATCCGCTCTCGGATCTGAGCTACAATATCCGCCGTTTGCTGCACAAACTCGGGTCCTAGCAAGACCCTCTCTCCAACCTCGTCCCAATGCACAGGAGATCTGCACCGTCTCTTGTAAAGAGCCTTTTATGGAGCCATACCTATAGACGCCTGAAAACTATTGTTATAAGTAAACTCCACTAAATGCAATCTCGACTCCCACGAGCCCTGGAAATCAATCACACATGCCCTCAACAAATACTCAAGTGTCTGAATTACTCTCTCCGACTGACCATCTGTCTGAGGATGAAAAGCAGTGCTGAACAATAACTTAGTCCCCAAAGCTATATGCAAACTCTTCCAAAATGCAGAAGTGAACCTTGGATCTCGGTCCGACACGATGGACACTGAAATACCGTGAAGTCTTACTATCTCCTTAATGTAAAGTTCTACAAACTGATTCATAGTAAAATTAGTCCTCACCGGCAGAAAATGTGCAAATTTGGTGAGTCGATCGACAATCACCCAAATCGCTGTCGATCCTCTAGTACTCCTCGGTAGCCCAACTACAAAATCCATAGAGATGTTCTCCCATTTCCACTCCGGAATGGGAAGTGGTTGTAATAATCCCGCTGGTCGCTGATGCTCTGCCTTGACTTGCTGACAAGTCAAGCATTCGGAAACAAACTGACCAATATCTCCCTTCATACCCGGCCACCAATACAAGGTCCTCAAATCTCGGTACATCTTCGTACCCCCTGGATGGATGGAATACGGAGATGCATGTGCCTCTGACATGATATCTTCTCTCAACTGATCAGTACTCGGTACCCACATACGTCCTCTGTATCGAACAATGTCATCATCCACTGTATAAAGGAGACTACCTGTAAGGCCCGAAAATATTAAGTTCTTAATGATGGGATTTAAGATTTAAATTTTGAATAAAAGAGAAAAGATGAATTTAAGAATTTATGGAAATTAGAGATTTCAATTTCGGGTCAGAAATATTTAATATTTGAGGATTTTTGGATTTTAAGATTTTAATATCCGGAATTCTTAAATTAAAAGATTAAAAATATTTGAATTGATATTTATGAAATTTAAGATGTGAATTCCAAGATGATAAATATCAAGGATTTAATTTGAGTATGAAATCCGAGCAAGGGCCAATTTACAAATATTGAGTAGTTCAAGGACTAAAATGCGAGAAGTTCCGAAATGATTTAATTTTAATCCGAGAATATTTAATTTGAGAATATTTAGAGTTTAGAATTAAATTCTATTATTCTTAAATTATTTAGGATTGAAATTGAATTAAATCGCTTGTCCGGAGACTAAATTGCAATTATTGAAGATTTCAGGGACTAAGTTGCAATTAGGCTAATATTTATCAGAACTTGCACATTATTCCTAGCATTTCACGTGTGTTCAGCAGAAAGGAAAGGAGGAGAACCAGCAACGTTCCCTAAACCATTTTTGTCCCTTTCAATCTCCAATAACTTTTGATCCGCCCGATAGAATTTCCGATTAAGCATATAATTGCGATCACAGCTCCGAGTGCTACGTTTTGACGTAAGTTTTATGAAGTTCTACAATGTTTGAATTTTAAGTTGTTGTTAGAATTAAGATTTGATTGTATAAACATGTTCTAGCATATCCGACGATAGCATATCTAAGACGGATCGAGAAAAGATCGTCGTTTAGACATGTTTTGGAATTTTAAAAGAATTTTCAAAATTCTGAATTTATGAGGCTGATGATTTCGAGATTATGCTATTGAATTGGTGATGATATTGAGTTTAAATGATTAACAAGATGATGTTTATGCTTTTGGAATTTCCGGTTTTCATACCGTTACGCCGCCGGTTCAAGATTTTGAATTGTTATGCATTCTAAAGGTCTAAAGCTCATCTTCAAGTTTATTGTAGATGAATTGAATATGAGATTGAGTTTAGAATGTAGATATAATGATATTTGAATTGAAAAATTTATCGGACTCGAATAGTTGCGACGTCGGTTTGAATTCCGATTATCTTAGCAAGATTTGAACTGAATAATGTAACGTCCCGATTTTATCTTAATCGACTTTATTTGAGATAATCGGAGATTCCAGAGTTCAAGAGCCGACTTGATTTTGATCAGGGTCCTTTTTGCAAATTTCGGATTTTTCATGGACTAAAATGCAAATTTGAAATTTGTTAGATATTTATAAGCTTGTTGACTATTATTTTTCCTTCCTCTTCACCCTCTCCACCGATTCCTCCATTGAAGACGATTCCCAAACTCCCAAAATTTCCAGATTTCCTCCCGAGCTCGATCCGTCCGTTGGAATTTATTTCTGAAGGCAGATTAGCGATCACAGCTGCGAGAGCTTTGTTCTATCGTAAGTTTTTCTACGATCAGGTTCATTCTAGTTTTTGGATGTTGTTAGAATCGTTCGAGATTCGAGTATGTTGATCTCGGCAGAGTTCTGATCGTTTATTATCTGTCGGTTTTGAAATAAAGCGACGTTCGGAATTGTTATGAATTTTGAAGGGATTTTGGAAAATTGAGTTTTTATGATTTGTTGGAATTGGATTTTTTGGTGGAATGTTGATTGATTTGAGTCTATTGGATTGATATTATGCTGTCTGGATTTCCGGTTTGATCAGATTATAGCCGTTATGCCGCCGGTTTGAGTTTTGGATTGTCTATCGGTTCGAATTGTTTGAGCCAAGCCTTCGATTGAGTTGTATGTTAATCTCGAGCCTTATTACTTTTTGTACAGATTGATTTGAGGCCAGTGGAGTTGCGAGATTGCAGCTTTGTGCAACTTGGAGATTGGAGCCGGTATAGTATCGATTCTCTTATTATCGACTAGGAAGTTTGATTGAATCTTGAATTGAGGAATCGTTGTTGTTTTCAGGTTTGGAGCATCGACGTTGTTGAAAAGAGGTATAAGATGACTTAGACTAGAATGGAACGTGTGACTCGAATCCGACTTGATTTGAGTGTTCCGGAAAAATCACGTACTTGCATGTTATTTGATTATTTGAGTTATTTGAGTTATGTTTTGCATTGCATTCATATTGAGCTAAGAATCCTTGATTTGAGCAGCGGGCAGGACGGCCCTTTTATGATAGACGTTTTGGGGATTATATTGTGAGTGGCCTGGGTGTAGCCGTTTCACCTAGTGCTAGCATACTCCTTATAGTCGCACCAAAGTCTAGAGGATGGAGATACGTAGCACCACCTCGATCGGGAGAGTCGGTGAGTTGTTTACGTGATCTCGTTCTCGGGATCTCAAAAGCAAAAGCAGCAACTCTTTTGATTATCCGACTTGATAATCCCAGATTTAAAGACATGCATTGCATTTATGCATCTGAATTGAGTTTATATATGCCTTTGGAATTGCATGGTTGTTAATTGAATATCTGGAAGTTGATGAATTTCGTTTGAGATGTTTTTATGTTAAGAATGTTTGTCTCTTTTACTGGGAATTATATTTTCACCGAATTATCCGGCTGTTGTCTTTGTTTGTATGTGTACTTGGCAACAGGTGGGGCAGGACCGAGTCAGGGATCACATGGATAGGTGGAAGAGTTGATAGAGTGAGGCCTTGTTGTTGTAGAAGTCGAATTGTAATCGAAAGTAGATTTTATTCGAATTCGTTTTGTATCGGTTATGGAACTTAGATTGATGCATGTTCTATTAGTTTGAGATTGTATAACTCTAGAACTAACTTTGTATGTTGATAACATGTTGTTGGATTCGGACTTGAGCATGTTAGATTGAGTTGGATTGAGTTTGTAAGGAAAGGCATACCCTGTTCTGTATTTTTCTGGGCATGGGGGGTGCGCTCGATCCTATGAAATGCTGGGATCGAGCGCAACCCCTGAAAATATTGAGGCAGAGACTTGCAGAAAATGGTGCGCTTGATCCTGGATTTTTGCCGGATCGAGCGCGGAACATGAATCTTTCTCGGCAGTGAGTTCAGGATTATGGTGCGCTCGATCCTGGAATTTTCTAGGATCGAGCGCAGCACTATTCATCGAAAAAAAAAGTTTTTTTTTGTTATTTATTTAATGTCTTATCTTTTGGCCTTTGATTGATTTTCGATAGGACTAAATCTTGATTAGATGATTAGAATCAGAATCGAGGTCTCACAAATAAGCTTTAATGAAACATCGATTCAGATTTGAACTTGATGTTTAGCTATGTTATAAACCATTTCAGATTTGAATTGAAGATTATCGAAGTCGAATCGACGAGTTCGAGTTAGAATGACTTGAAGTGTTTGAAGTTGAATCAAAAACACCTTCAAGTAGCACTGATTGAAATGAGCAGATTGTGATGACCGGTTTGGCTAGCTTTGAGATGATCAGCATTGGCAACAGATTCAAGATGTTTGAATCGCGATGAAAGGTATGAGTTGAAATTATTCTTGCCAGGTAGAACAACTCGAGAATGTGGTGGTTTTCGAGTTATCCTAAAATCACATACTTAGTTGTTTAAGTGCTCTTATGTGATTTACTTGCTTTTGTTGCTATCAATATTGACTTATGTGTTCAAGATGTTTATCAGTATTTATTTGATTAATGCATACAGATTATGTTGCATTCATCTTGAACCCTACCTTGAATAGCACAGAGGGCAGAATGGCCTAGAGTGCATATGACGTTTGGAGAACTGTAGTTGAGTGGCATGGAATGTAGATTTACTTTCAGAGTCATATGACTAATGGCACGGAATATAGATTTATATCCAGAGCTAGATGACTCACTATAGTTGCACCAAAGTCAGGGGAATTGAGATATTTAACACCACCTCGATTGGGAGAGTCGGTGGTTAGTTAAAGATTTTATTCCCCGGGATCCCAAGAACTAAGCTTATTGGTATCAGATTTGATAGCCTATTTCTTGGAACATGCATTGCATTTATGCATTAACCTAGAAATTTCTATGGTTTAGAATATGCAGTTATCAATGCTAGCATGTTGTGATATGCCATTCTAGATATGAATGCTTTGTATGCTATTACTTTAGAGGAATCGTTATGATTCAAGAATTTATGAGTCGATGATGATTCTATGATTTACATGTTATTACATGTTTTATGATTATTATGGCATATAGATTCCATATGCTTTCATGATGTATATGCATATCTTTCATACTGAGATTTATTCTCACCGGAGTTATCCGGCTGTTGTTTTGTTTGTATGTGTGCATTGCATCAGGTTGGGGCATGATCAAGCTAGAGTTGGCTTGGATAGCTTGAGAAGAGAGATAACATGTGGTGATTTGGGTTTTAAGCAGATGACATGTATTTATGATTTGGTAAACATGTTAGAAAGCAAGAACCTTTGTATAGGTTATTTTTGTCAAGTATTGATTTATACTTGAGAGTTCATGTATTCTAGATCACTTGGTATTAGTTTGAATGCATGTAAATTATCTAAAAGCATGTTTAGAAGTTTATATGAAGTTTGTTTGAGTTTTGGAATCACATTGTACAACACAGATACATTTTATTTTTCTGGACAGGATGCCTGCTCGATCGGGTGAACTCCACCGATCGAGCGCGGCCTGTGATTTCCAAAGAAGATAAGTGAGTTTTTGGGCTCGCTCGATCGGGTGATTTCCACCGATTGAGCGAGGCCAAAATTGTTGCAGACCCGAGAGCTTAGAATTTTAGCTCGCTCGAACGGCTGAATTTGCCCGATCGAGCAAGGTGCTCAGTTTTTAAAAAAAAAAGAAAAAAAAAATTTTTAGCTCTTGGTTTGAATATTCTTTTATTGTTCGATTAATTGTTTATTAATCGTTAATTGCCCTAATATGAGATTAGTAACCCGGGTCCCCACAACAGGTGGTATCAGAGCGTAAAGTCTTGGACTAAGATAGAAGTTGAGCGGGGTAGATTGAGTCGCATGCATTTATAGTATTGCATGATTATGCTTTACTTGCTTTACAGAATTGTATGCGACGATGATTGTTTGATTGAACACTGCTTGCTTTATCGGTATGCGAATTATATGCTTATATGCTGATATGTATGCATGATTTCTTGAATTCATTAGAATAAATGAATTCGTTGCAAGCATGTATTATGTGAAAAGCATGAGAATTTGCAAGCATGTGTTCTATTCAGAAGCATGAGATTATATGTATGTTATACTGACACTGTATATTATAATCTCTGCCATATATATATATTGCTTCTGTTATCGAATAAGACAGCTTATGCAGATAGAATGAGAACCTCAGACAGAGCAGAATCGCAGACATAACAGAATAGTGTTGAGGTAAGTTTTTGAGCCGATTGCACTGAGGAGTATGTTAGTTGAACAACTCCAAAGCTATGAATCATCAACTCAGAAAGATACAGAATATGCTATGTCTAGAAAGGAGTTGATTTGAAGAGCTGGATCAGTTGTTCAAGAGAAGCATATTCAGATGAACATAGAACCAGCCTGATTTTATATCAACTCCAGGACTTAGCAAGAAGTTGGTGAAGTTGCCAGAAGAAGTACTGAAATTGTTTGGCAGGTAAGTAAATAGAATTGTTTCTTTTCGTATATGCTAAAGATGATAGAACAGTAGAGACGCATAAGTTGATTTCAAGTCAGTAAGAGAAGAACGAAATCATGAACCGGTAGTACGAGGCAGAGTTGAATTTTTATTCATGCCTCTGTAATTGTGGAAACACTATGATCATCACCTCCACTACAACTTTCATAGCAGTATAGCTATGAAGCAAGAGATAGTGGCAACAACAGCAAAGATTAAAAGGCTCAAGTTGTATCAGATAAGAATATTACAGGTAAGTGAGTTAATTCTAGTTAACCGCTTATATATTGATTGCATAGTATACAGTCATAGATTAGTGATTTGTTATGCTATAATCCGTATCTGATGAGTCTTTATTCAATATATTTGCTGAGATTTTTGCCATTGAGTAGAAGAAATGCATTTGAATGATTAGACAGAGAAGATGAAATGCAGACTTGAGGAAATAAGATTGAATATGCATTATAGATATTAATGCAATAACTGAGTATCAGATAAGAATTGATTGATTATGTGCAGTGATTAAGTTAGATCAGCAATAGCAATGAGTAGAGATCTATTTGATATGAGTTGCAGAAATAAATTTCTATTATGTCGGTACTGTTTATATCACGATGACCGTGGAAGAATGTCAGTAGAAGTCTAGTTGATATATTGAACTAGTACAGAATTAACCTAGAATTGACATATATGTCAATGGTTAGAATGTACAGAAATAGTTCAATGAAATATATCGATCTTTCTACGACATGAATATAGTTCTATATAGAGTGGTGTCTAGTACAATGGTATTATGACAACTTGTATAGAAGAGCATTACGTAAACTGAAGAACTCCAGAAACATCTAGAAGATTGAGTAGAACAGAGTTATGTAGTATCGAAATGATGATTAATTCTATGAAAATAAGTTAATTCGAAAAGATTATATTCGACTATTGTCAGCTAAGAATTAATAGATGAACTCATATCAATATAGAATAAGAAAAATCAGTTACAGTTGAGCTTTTTCTTCAATTTTGCTGAAGCTATTCCATCATAAAAATCATGATTCTTGAATTTCTTGCTATCGATTCTGAGGTTTTTATATTCGACCTCGAATGATTTTGATTGACTCTTATTCCTTTGCTAGAGTCTGATTTGATTTACTCGCTTTAAGTTTTGATATGCAAGTGAGTTGTTTTCACTGTGCAGATTTTGTCATTCAGAATATTTGATTTTGAGTGACCTTGACTTGAGCGAGTTCCTTTGATTTGAAATTTGAGAAGTATTGATGATTTGATGTGTTTATTCAGTGTATCTTGAAGTATTTGGCTTGTAACTGATAGAAATTCAGATTCAGACCATCAACAAGATTTATGGGTTTTAGATAAGTGATAGATTTATTGGGTACAGATTTGTACTTGTTGAATGTTCATGCTTGGCAGATATTTAAACAATCAGAATTGTTGTGATCCAAGATAAACTCGAATTGGTTTGGACAGATAAAAACAACATATTGATTGAGAACGCTAGATTAAGATAAGAGAGAAGACAGCAGAGCAAAACAGATGAATTTTGCAGTGATTAATCATGTGATTATGCCAGATAGTCTAGATATGGAATATCAGATTCTGAAAGAGGCATATGACAACATATTTAATATCTATTCAGTTGTCTAAACATTTATAACATACACGTAGTCAGTACTTGGAAATTAGTATTGGAAGAAGAACTGAAAAAGATACGACAGAATTGACAGTACCAATACTAAAATTCCAGTAAAAGAAGCAGAAAAGAAGAACGCAAATGGTTTATGTAACAGATTAGTTACATAAGAGTTGACATCAGATCAATTTTGTGAACGACTTTGGTTCGAATCTACTTGAATCGTCATGATTTTGCGATTTAGAGTGTAGTAGATTTCAACAGATTCACGAATATATTGTATTAGATATGATACAAACATAAAGAGATACTGATTATGTATGTAACAAGATGATCAGATTACAGGAATTATTGAAATCTATTGTCGAGATAGAGACTTTAGATTTGTTTTCTAGATTGTGGCATTGATTGTCAGATGTTCTGAGTGTTTGGTTGTATGAGATTTCATTATACCATCATCTGATTAGTGGACTATCAGATGTGATTATCCAGAGTTCCGAGGATATGCTCAGAACTATAGTACTAGATTCGGTACTAGTTGATATATTATTTGCCACTTGATTACCATGATTTCTGTGACAGATATTTTATAGAGATAAAGATAGTATTTTGATGATTGATTGATCAAAAACACAGAATTGTCTTTATATTGAAACGAAATTTCAGAAATATCAGATATCGGACCAGCTATGAGTCACTAAATGATAGCGAATATGAAGATGGCTTTGAACAGAATAAGAACAGAACAACATAGACAGAATGAGTAAATGAGTAACAGATAGAAATGTGAAGCCTGAACAGAATGATCAGTTAAGAAGTTCTTTTTCGAGCATCATTAGGTTCAGAAAGAGGTGTCAGAATTGATTCCTATGAGTATTTGATCTAGCTTATGGATTAATACTCGAATTGTCAGATAGATGAATTGTTATCCATATGCATTGGCTGAAGAATATCAGCTAGAATATGTATGTGCATTCAATTCAGATACAACAGAAGTCGATAAGATTGTAAGCAAGACAGACTAACTAATGCAGAGTTAGATCACGAAAAAGAGCAACTTAGATATAAGTTGACTCAGTGATTATATGTATTCCAGAAGCAATCAGAAAGAAGATTAAGATACGATAGAAGAGAAGATATCAGAATAGATATCGAAAGCTTAGAGAATTGAAGTCAGTATTACTTCAGTCAGCTATACAACTTACGAGAATCAGCAGTAAGATCGAATGCGATTTCGAGGACGAAATCATTCCTTAGAGGGGAGGAATTGTAAGGCCCGAAAATATTAAGTTCTTAATGATGGGATTTAAGATTTAAATTCCGAATAAAAGAGAAAAGATGAATTTAAGAATTTATGGAAATTAGAGATTTCAATTTCGGGTTAGAAATATTTAATATTTGAGGATTTTCGGATTTTACGATTTTAATATCCGGAATTCTTAAATTAAAAGATTAAAAATATTTGAATTGATATTTATGGAATTTAAGATGTGAATTCCAAGATGATAAATATCAAGGATTTAATTTGAGTATGAAATCCGAGCAAGGGCCAATTTGCAAATATTGAGTAGTTCAAGGACTAAAATGCGAGAAGTTTCGAAATGATTTAATTTTAATCCGAAAATATTTAATTTGAGAATATTTAGAGTTTAGAATTAAATTCTATTATTCTTAAATTATTTAGGATTGAAATTGAATTAAATCGCTTGTTCGGGGACTAAATTGCAATTATTGAAGATTTCAGGGACTAAGTTGCAATTAGGCTAATATTTATCAGAACTTGCACATTATTCCTAGCATTTCACGTGTGTTCAGCAGAAAGGAAAGGAGGAGAACCAGCAACGTTCCCTAAACCATTTTTGTCCCTTTCAATCTCCAATAACTTTTGATCCGCCCGGTAGAATTTCTGATTAAGCATATAATTGCGATCACAGCTCAGAGTGCTACGTTTTGACGTAAGTTTTATGAAGTTTTACCATGTTTGAATTTTAAGTTGTTGTTAGAATTAAGATTTGATTGTATAAACATGTTCTAGCATATCCGACGATAGCATATCTAAGACGGATCGAGAAAAGATCGTCGTTTGGACATGTTTTGGAATTTTAAAAGAATTTTCGAAATTATGAATTTATGAGGCTGATGATTTCGAGATTATGCTATTGAATTGGTGATGATATTGAGTTTAAATGATTAACAAGATGATGTTTTTGCTTTTGGAATTTCCGGTTTTCATACCGTTACGCCGCCGGTTCAAGATTTTGAATTGTTATGCATTCTAAAGATCTAGAGCTCATCTTAAAGTTTATTGTAGATGAATGGAATATGAGATTGAGTTTAGAATGTAGATATAATGATATTTGAATCGAAAGATTTATCGGACTCGAATAGTTGCGACGTCGGTTTGAATTCCGATTGTCTTAGCAAGATTTGAACTGAATAAGCTTTAATGAAACATTGATTCAGATTTGAACTTGATGTTTAGCTATGTTATAAACCATTTCAGATTTGAATTGAAAATTATCGAAGTCGAATCGACGAGTTCGAGTTCGAATGACTTGAAGTGTTTGAAGTTGAATCAAAAAAACCTTCAAGTAGCACTGATTGAAATGAGCAGATTGTGATGACCGATTTGGCTAGCTTTGAGATGATCAGCATTGGAAACAGATTCAAGATGTTTGAATCGCGATGAAAGGTATGAGTTGACATTATTCTTGCCAGGTAGAACAACTCGAGAATGTGGTGGTTTTCGAGTTATCCTGAAATCACATACTTAGTTGTTTAAGTGCTCTTATGTGATTTACTTGCTTTTGTTGCTATGAATATTGACTTATGTGTTCAAGATGTTTATCAGTATTTATTTGATTAATGCATACAGATTATGTTACATTCATCTTGAACCCTACCTTGAATAGCACAGAGGGCAGAATGGCCTAGAGTGCATATGACGTTTGGAGAACTGTAGTTGAGTGGCATGGAATGTAGATTTACTTCCAGAGTCATATGACTAACGGCACGGAATATAGATTTATATCCAGAGCTAGATGACTCACTATAGTTGCACCAAAGTCAGGGGAATTGAGATATTTAACACCACCTCGATTGGGAGAGTCGGTGGTTAGTTAAAGATTTTATTCCCCGGGATCCCAAAAACTAAGTTTATTGGTATCAGATTTGATAGCCTATTCCTTGGAACATGCATTGCATTTATGCATTAACCTAGAGATTTCTATGGTTTAGAATATGCAGTTATCAATGCTAGCATGTTGTGATATTCCATTCTAGATATGAATGCTTTGTTATGCTTTGTATGCTATTGCTTTAGAGGAATCGTTATGATTCAAGAATTTATGAGTCGATGATGATTCTATGATTTACATGTTATTACATGTTTTATGATTATTATGGCATATAGATTCCATATTCTTTCATGATGTATATGTATGTCTTTCATACTGAGATTTATTCTCACCGGAGTTATCCGGCTGTTGTTTTGTTTGTATGTGTGCATTGCATCAGGTTGGGGCATGATCAAGCTAGAGTTGGCTTGGATAGCTTGAGAAGAGAGATAGCATGTGGTGATTTGGGTTTTAAGCAGATGACATGTATTTATGATTTGGTAAACATGTTAGAAAGCAAGAACCTTTGTATAGGTTGTTTTTGTCAAGTATTGATTTATACTTGAGAGTTCATGTATTCTAGATCACTTGGTATTAGTTTGAATGCATGTAAATTATCTAGAGGCATGTTTAGAAGTTTATATGAAGTTTGTTTGAGTTTTGGAATCACATTGTACAACACAGATACATTTTATTTTTCTGGAGTCTTGGACTAAGATAGAAGTTGAGCGGGGTAGATTGAGTCGCATGCATTTATAATATTGCATGATTATGCTTTACTTGCTTTACAGAATTGTATGCGACGATGATTGTTTGATTGAACACTGCTTGCTTTATCGGTATGCGAATTATATGCTTATATGCTGATATGTATGCATGATTTCTTGAATTCATTAGAGTAAATGAATTCGTTGCAAGCATGTATTATGTGAAAAGTATGAGAATTTGCAAGCATGTGTTCTATTCAGAAGCATGAGATTATATGTATGTTATACTGACATTGTATATTATAATCTCTGCCATATATATATATTGCTTCTGTTATCGAATAAGACAGCTTATGCAGATAGCATGAGAACATCAGACAGAGCAGAATCGCAGACAGAACAGAATAGTGTTGAGGTAAGTTTTTGAGCCGATTGCACTGAGGAGTATGTTAGTTGAACAACTCCAAAGCTATGAATCATCAACTCAGAAAGATACAGAATATGCTATGTCTAGAAAGGAGTTGATTTGAAGAGCTGGATCAGTTGTTCAAGAGAAGCATATTCAGATGAACATAGAACCAGCCTGATTTTATATCAACTCCAGGACTTAGCAAGAAGTTGGTGAAGTTGCCAGAAGAAGTACTGAAATTGTTTGGCAGGTAAGTAAATAGAATTGTTTCTTTTCGTATATGCTAAAGATGATAGAACAGTAGAGACGCATAAGTTGATTTCAAGTCAGTAAGAGAAGAACGAAATCATGAACCGGTAGTACGAGGCAGAGTTGAATTTTTATTCATGCCTCTGTAATTGTGGAAACACTATGATCATCACCTCCACTAAAACTTTCATAGCAGTATAGCTATGAAGCAAGAGATAGTGGCAACAACAGCAAAGATTAAAAGGCTCAAGTTGTATCAGATAAGAATATTACAGGTAAGTGAGTTAATTCTAGTTAACCGCTTATATATTGATTGCATAGTATACAGTCATAGATTAGTGATTTGTTATGCTATAATCCGTATCTGATGAGTCTTTATTCAATATATTTGCTGAGATTTTTGCCATTGAGTAGTAGAAATGCATTTGAATGATTAGACAGAGAAGATGAAATGCAGACTTGAGGAAATAAGATTGAATATGCATTATAGATATTAATGCAATAACTGAGTATCAGATAAGAATTGATTGATTATGTGCAGTGATTAAGTTAGATCAGCAATAGCAATGAGTAGAGATCTATTTGATATGAGTTGCAGAAATAAATTTCTATTATGTCGGTACTGTTTATATCAAGATGATTGTGGAATAATGTCAGTAGAAGTCTAGTTGATAAATTGAACTAGTACAGAATTAACCTAGAATTGACATATATGTCAATGGTTAAAATGTACAGAAATAGTTCAATGACATATATCGATCTTTCTATGACATGAATATAGTTCTATATAGAGTGGTGTCTAGTACAATGGTATTATGACAACTTGTATAGAAGAGCATTACGTAAACTGAAGAACTCCAGAAACAGCTTGAAGATTGAGTAGAACAGAGTTATGTAGTACCGAAATGATGATTAATTCTATGAAAATAAGTTAAGTCGAAAAGATTATATTCGACTATTGTCAGCTAAGAATTAATAGATGAACTCATATCAATATAGAATAAGAAAAATCAGTTACAGTTGACCTTTTTCTTCAATTTTGCTGAAGCTATTCCATCATAGAAATCATGATTCTTGAATTTCTTGCTATCGATTCTGAAGTTTTTATATTCGACCTCGAATGATTTTTATTGACTCTTATTCCTTTGCTAGAGTCTGATTTGATTTACTCGCTTTAAGTTTTGATATGCAAGTGAGTTGTTTTCACTGTGCAGATTTTGTCATTCAGAATATTTGATTTTGAGTGACCTTGACTTGAGCGAGTTCCTTTGATTTGAAATTTGAGAAGTATTGATGATTTGATGTGTTTATTCAGTGTATCTTGAAGTATTTGGCTTGTAACTGATAGAAATTCAGATTCAGACCATCAACAAGATTTATGGGTTTTAGATAAGTGATAGATTTATTGGGTACAGATTTGTACTTGTTGAATGTTCATGCTTGGCAGATATTTAAACAATCAGAATTGTTGTGATCCAAGATAAACTCGAATTGGTTTGGACAGATAAAAGCAACATATTGATTGAGAACGCTAGATTAAGATAAGAGAGAAGACAGCAGAGAAAAACAGATGAATTTTGCAGTGATTAATCATGTGATTATGCCAGATAGTCTAGATATGGAATATCAGATTCTGAAAGAGGCATATGACAACATATTTAATATCTATTCAGTTGTCTAAACATTTATAACTTACACGTAGTCAGTACTTGGAAATTAGTATTGGAAGAAGAACTGAAAACAGATACAACAGAATTGACAGTACCAATACTAAAATTCCAGTAAAAGAAGCAGAAAAGAAGAACGCAAATGGTTTATGTAACAGATTAGTTACATAAGAGTTGACATCAGATCAATTTTGTGAACGACTTTGGTTCGAATCTACTTGAATCGTCATGATTTTGCGATTTAGAGTGTAGTAGATTTCGACAGATTCACGAATATATTGTATTATATATGATACAAACATAAAGAGATACTGATTATGTATGTAACAAGATGATCAGATTACAGGAATTATTGAAATCTATTGTCGAGATAGAGACTTTAGATTTGTTTTCTAGATTGTGGCATTGATTGTCAGATGTTCTGAGTGTTTGGTTGTATGAGATTTCATTATACCATCATCTGATTAGTGGACTATCAGATGTGATTATCCAGAGTTCCGAGGATATGCTCAGAACTATAGTACTAGATTCGGTACTAGTTGATATATTATTTGCCACTTGATTACCATGATTTCTGTGACAGATATTTTATAGAGATAAAGATAGTATTTTGATGATTGATTGATCAAAAACACAGAATTGTCTTTATATTGAAACGAAATTTCAGAAATATCAGATATCGGACCAGCTATGAGTCACTAAATGATAGCGAATGTGAAGATGGCTTTGAACAGAATAAGAACAGAACAACATAGACAGAATGAGTAAATGAGTAACAGATAGAAATGTGAAGCCTGAACAGAATGATCAGTTAAGAAGTTCTTTTTCGAGCATCAATAGGTTCAGAAAGAGGTGTCAGAATTGATTCCTATGAGTATTTGATCTAGCTTATGGATTAATACTCGAATTGTCAGATAGATGAATTGTTATCCATATGCATTGGCTGAAGAATATCAGCTAGAATATGTATGTGCATTCAATTCAGATACAACAGAAGTCGATAAGATTGTAAGCAAGATAGACTAACTAATGCAGAGTTAGATCACGAAAAAGAGCAACTTAGATATAAGTTGACTCAGTGATTATATGTATTGCAGAAGCAATCAGAAAGAAGATTAAGATACGATAGAAGAGAAGATATCAAAATAGATATCGAAAGCTTAGAGAATTGAAGTCAGTATTACTTCAGTCAGCTATACAACTTACGAGAATCAGCAGTAAGATCGAATGCGATTTCGAGGACGAAATCATTCCTTAGAGGGGAGGAATTGTAAGGCCCGAAAATATTAAGTTCTTAATGATGGGATTTAAGATTTAAATTCCGAATAAAAGAGAAAAGATGAATTTAAGAATTTATGGAAATTAGAGATTTCAATTTCGGGTTAGAAATATTTAATATTTGAGGATTTTCGGATTTTACGATTTTAATATCCGGAATTCTTAAATTAAAAGATTAAAAATATTTGAATTGATATTTATGGAATTTAAGATGTGAATTCCAAGATGATAAATATCAAGGATTTAATTTGAGTATGAAATCCGAGCAAGGGCCAATTTGCAAATATTGAGTAGTTCAAGGACTAAAATGCGAGAAGTTCCGAAATGATTTAATTTTAATCCGAGAATATTTAATTTGAGAATATTTAGAGTTTAGAACTAAATTCTATTATTCTTAAATTATTTAGGATTGAAATTGAATTAAATCGCTTGTCCGGGGACTAAATTGCAATTATTGAAGATTTCAGGGACTAAGTTGCAATTAGGATAATATTTATCAGAACTTGCACATTATTCCTAGCATTTCACGTGTGTTCAACAGAAAGGAAAGGAGGAGAACCAGCAACGTTCCCTAAACCATTTTTGTCCCTTTCAATCTCCAATAACTTTTGATCCGCCCGGTAGAATTTCCGATTAAGCATATAATTGCGATCACAGCTCCGAGTGCTACGTTTTGACGTAAGTTTTATGAAGTTTTACCATGTTTGAATTTTAAGTTGTTGTTAGAATTAAGATTTGATTGTATAAACATGTTCTAGCATATCCGACGATAGCATATCTAAGACGGATCGAGAAAAGATCGTCGTTTGGACATGTTTTGGAATTTTAAAAGAATTTTCGAAATTCTGAATTTATGAGGCTGATGATTTCGAGATTATGCTATTGAATTGGTGATGATATTGAGTTTAAATGATTAACAAGATGATGTTTTTGCTTTTGGAATTTCCGGTTTTCATACCGTTACGCCGCCGGTTCAAGATTTTGAATAGTTATGCATTCTAAAGATCTAGAGCTCATCTTCAAGTTTATTGTAGATGAATGGAATATGAGATTGAGTTTAGAATGTAGATATAATGATATTTGAATCGAAAGATTTATCGGACTCGAATAGTTGCGACGTCGGTTTGAATTCCGATTGTCTTAGCAAGATTTGAACTGAATAAGCTTTAATGAAACATTGATTCAGATTTGAACTTGATGTTTAGCTATGTTATAAACCATTTCAGATTTGAATTGAAAATTATCGAAGTCGAATCGACGAGTTCGAGTTCGAATGACTTGAAGTGTTTGAAGTTGAATCAAAAACACCTTCAAGTAGCACTGATTGAAATGAGCAGATTGTGATGACCGATTTGGCTAGCTTTGAGATGATCAGCATTGGCAACAAATTCAAGATGTTTGAATCGCGATGAAAGGTATGAGTTGACATTATTCTTGCCAGGTAGAACAACTCGAGAACGTGGTGGTTTTCGAGTTATCCTGAAATCACATACTTAGTTGTTTAAGTGCTCTTATGTGATTTACTTGCTTTTGTTGCTATGAATATTGACTTATGTGTTCAAGATGTTTATCAGTATTTATTTGATTAATGCATACAGATTATGTTACATTCATCTTGAACCCTACCTTGAATAGCACAAAGGGCAGAATGGCCTAGAGTGCATATGACGTTTGGAGAACTGTAGTTGAGTGACATGGAATGTAGATTTACTTCCAGAGTCATATGACTAATGGCACGGAATATAGATTTATATCCAGAGCTAGATGACTCACTATAGTTGCACCAAAGTCAGGGGAATTGAGATATTTAACACCACCTCGATTGGGAGAGTCGGTGGTTAGTTAAAGATTTTATTCCCCGGGATCCCAAAAACTAAGTTTATTGGTATCAGATTTGATAGCCTATTCCTTGGAACATGCATTGCATTTATGCATTAACCTAGAGATTTCTATGGTTTAGAATATGCAGTTATCAATGCTAGCATGTTGTGATATTCCATTCTAGATATGAATGCTTTGTTATGCTTTGTATGCTATTGCTTTAGAGGAATCGTTATGATTCAAGAATTTATGAGTCGATGATGATTCTATGATTTACATGTTATTACATGTTTTATGATTATTATGGCATATATATTCCATATGCTTTCATGATGTATATGTATGTCTTTCATACTGAGATTTATTCTCACCGGAGTTATCCGGCTGTTGTTTTGTTTGTATGTGTGCATTGCATCAGGTTGGGGCATGATCAAGCTAGAGTTGGCTTGGATAGCTTGAGAAGAGAGATAACATGTGGTGATTTGGGTTTTAAGCAGATGACATGTATTTATGATTTGGTAAACATGTTAGAAAGCAAGAACCTTTGTATAGGTTGTTTTTGTCAAGTATTGATTTATACTTGAGAGTTCATGTATTCTAGATCACTTGGTATTAGTTTGAATGCATGTAAATTATCTAGAAGCATGTTTAGAAGTTTATATGAAGTTTTTTTGAGTTTTGGAATCAAATTGTACAACACAGATACATTTTATTTTTCTGGACAGGATGCTCGCTCGATCGGGTGAACTCCACCGATCGAGCGCGGCCTGTGATTTCCAAAGCAAAGAAGTGAGTTTTTGGGCTCGCTCGATCGGGTGATTTCCACCGATCGAGCGAGGCCAAAATTGTTGCAGACCCGAGAGCTTAGAATTTTAGCTCGCTCGATCGGCTGAATTTGCCCGATCGAGCGAGGTGCTCAGTTTTTAAAAAAAAAAGAAAAAAAAAATTTTAGCTCTTGGTTTGAATATTCTTTTATTGTTCGATTAATTGTTTATTAATCTTTAATTGCCCTAAGATGAGATTAGTAACTCGGGTCCCCACACTACCCTTCAACTCATCCTTGCGCCTCATGCGCTGCAACTGCTCATCAGTGGTTTGTCCCCCTCGAATCCGATCCTGTAGAGTCGGTTGTACTACAAGAGTGGATAATCTCGGTGCGTGCCCACTGGAGTAGATCTCTAGGTCAAACCTCTGAATCTCATCCTGTAGAGGTTGCTTAATTGAAACACAAGACAACACTGAATTCTTCCGACTCAAAGCATCGGCTACTACATTAGCTTTACCAGGGTGGTAGCTAATGTCATAGTCATAGTCCTTAACTAACTCCAACCATCGGCGTTGTCTCATATTCAACTCCTTTTGGGTGAAGAAGTACTTGAGACTCTTCTGATCAGTGAAAATCTGGCACTTCTCACCGTACAAGTAATGTCTCCATATCTTGAGCACAAACACAACAGCTGCAAGCTCTAAGTCATGCATCAGATAGTTCTTCTCATGAGTCTTCAACTGTCTCGATGCATAAGCAATCACTTTACCATTCTGCATAAGAACAGCGCCTAAGCCCATCTTAGATGCATCTGTATACACCACAAACTCCTCATGATCCATTGGCATTGCCAACACTGGTGCAGAAGTAAGTGCCTCCTTAAGCTGATGAAAGATCCTCTGAAACTCTTGGCTCCAAACATACTTGGCATTCTTCTTGGTCAATGATGTCAAGGGTACTGCTATAGAAGAAAAACCCTTGATGAACTTCCGATAATAACCGGCTAAACCCAAGAAGCTTCGTATCTCAGAGGCATTCTTCGGAATTCCCCAATTCTGGACAGCCTCGAATTTTGATGGATCCACTGCTATGCCCTCCTTAGAAACAATGTGGCCCAAGAATGCCACCTGCTCGAGCCAAAACTCGCACTTGCTGAATTTTGCAAACAACTTCTGCTCTCTCAAAGTCTGCAAAGATGTCTGCAAATGATGTCTATGCTCCTCCAAGATCCTCGAATATATCAGAATATTGTCGATGAAGACAATGAAGAACTGATCAAGATATGGCCTAAAGACACGGTTTATGAGATCCATGAATACCGCTGGAGCATTAGTCAGGCCAAATGGCATCACCATAAACTCGTAATGCCCATAACGTGCCCGAAAAGCAGTCTTGTACACATCCTCCTCTCTGAATCGAAGCTGATGATAACCTGATCGCAGATAGATCTTAGAAAACACCGAAGCTCCCTGCAACTGATCAAATAAATCCTCTATCCTCGGCAGTGGATACTTATTCTTCACGGTGACTCTATTCAGCTCTCGATAGTCAATACATAACCTCATGCTGCCGTCCTTCTTCTTCACAAATAAGGCAGGCGCACCCCAAGGTGACACACTAGGGTGGATAAAACCCTTCTCCAAAAGCTCTTGTATCTGATCCCGCAACTCTTTCATCTCAGTGGGAGCAAGATGATACGGTGCCTTAGAGATAGGCACAGTACCCGGCATCAACTCAATACTGAACTCCACCTCTCTGGCTGGTGGAATTCCTACTACATCATCCGAAAAGACATCCGGAAACTCACAAACGATCTCAACATCTGCAATAGATTTAGAAGACGGCTCATCCGCTGCAACTACTAAACTTGCAAGGAAGCCCTGACAACCCTTGCGCAATAACTTCTTTGCACGCACATAAGATATGACATGCGAAGCACCACTGCTCTGAGCTGCAAAAAATATGAAAGAATCTCTGCCTGACGGATTCACTGAAACTGATCGCCTCCAAAAATCTATCGAAGCTCCATTAACTGATAACCAATCCATGCCAAGAATGAGATCAAATCCTGACATCGGTAGAACCACTAGATCGGCTCTAATCAGATTCCTCTGAAGCTCCAACTCAACACCATTAAGTACACTAGAGGTAGTAAGAATCTCGCCAGATGGCAAGGTAACATCATAACCAGTAACAGCATCCTCAGGTATGATGCCTACCCGCCTAACAAATTCTTGAGAGATAAACGAATGCGTCGCTCCTGAGTCTAGCAACGCATACGTAGAATTACCTCTAACGAGGATCTTCCCTGCATTCAGAAAATGTCCCAACGCACATACAACTTAAGAATAATTAATAAATCCCATAATTCATAACAATGCCCTTAAGAATACTATTACCTAAATTCGTATTCATTTCCTTTTTATACTATACATGCAAGGACAATTAACCAATTACTAACACGTAAAATGAATTTCCCATGCAACTCATAATATACATGCAACTATCAAATCTTAAATACACAAGTTAGAATTACCCGTGATCAAAGACATGTCTGGGTCAGCCTCCTTTGCCTGCATGACATAAACACGTCCCGGGATGTTCCTCGCATTAGGGCAGTTCATCGCAACGTGCCCCGGTAGCTTACACTTGTAATAGACACCTGAACCTGCCATGCACTGTCCCGAATAAGGCTTCTGACAAGTCTTGCATAAGGGAATACCTCCAGGATTTGGGGCGACTGCCCCTCTCTGCTGCGGCCTCTGTGGGCCTTGCTGTCTCTGCCGTGGTCTGGGAGGATTCGGGCCCTTAACCGGCCCAGTAAACTGCTTCTTCGCCGGCTGCGAAGACTGACCACGGAAAGGCTGCTGAAACTGCCTCTTCTGCTGGTAAGCTGCTTGCATCTCCTTTCTCCCTTGCTCGGACCTCAAAGCTCTCTTCACTGCTGCACTATAATTCGCCACATCAGCCATGAAAACGTCGTGCTTGATATCCGGTCTAAGCCCATCAGTAAAGTGTAGGAAAACTGGCGTGTTCCCAGATCAATCACGATTGATACCCGGTGCAGCGGAAGTTTAAAAATTTTATATGGAACAATTCCATGGTGTGGGCATCAACCGTTCAACGATTAAATTATTTGTGTGTGTAAAATTCAAATAACTGTTAATTAAATTTTACCTTCAATCTCGAAGCGAGATTATTGACACCACACAGATTTCTCTGCGCTTCTTGTATCTCCCAGGAACTGATGAACTCCTTCAATCAGGTCCACGAATGAGGTTTAAATCCCTCTGATAGATTGCACTAGAAAATCTATCAGAAGTTTTCTGCGAAGAGATTAAACGAATCTGATTCGTTATTCCTGACTGTGATTCAAAATCACAGACCGAAATTTCTCGGGCAGAGTATGGGAGGGGTCGGCCGATTATTACTTTGAGAGGCTAGGGTTTTCGATTTTTGCTTCTCAAAAATAATGAGCTGTTATATTTAATTTCTGTACTGAAATAACTTATTTATAATGCAGGCCACTAACACCTTAGGGCCCATTAGTCATAAGCTGGGGCCCGACAAGCAAAGCCCGCTCGTTCAGAAATTAATATAAAATTCATCGTGACTCCGATTGATGAAACGATTTCACCAATGTGCACAGAAACCATTTCTGCACATTTTAAAGTCAAAATAAATTTTCCTGAATCCGAATTCAGTGGTTTCCAAAAATGTCCATCCCTATGTCATTTTAGGAAATCCTACTCCCTTACTCTTATTTAAGAAGTCCAACTCCTTAGTTCATTAAATTTAACTCTTTAAATTTAACTATCTCAACGGGGATTAAAACTCCATTACACTGTGTGACCCTCAATGGTTCAGGGATACAGCTAGCCGTGGGCTCACAACTCCTTGTGACTCGGAACAACACTTTCCGACTTGCCCAACGAATCATGGTAAAGCGCCTAGCAACATCGCCCCATGATTCCCTAGGTATCACTGATAGTGCCTACAAGAACCAGTAGATTTTGGTTAGCGTACAGTACGGTCTCTTCATCCATATATCCCGATCGAATCAACAACCATTGGTATATCGAGAGTCGCTCAAGATTCGATAACTATGCAATACATCTTGAAGATCAAATTAGTGACATCGCATGTGCTACTAAGAAACCATTTCTTAAATCACATCAAGTACTCTGGCCAGAGATTTGTCACACTAATATCTCCTCAGATCGCATAGGATATCCACACTCGCAAGTATGTGGTGAATCCTTGACAACAATGCATCGACTCCTATATGTGTTGTAACTGTACCCAATCTCGACACCTGATGACCCCCTCAGAGTCGGTAAACGAGTCAAAGCACAGTACTAGCATATAGAGTCTCCATGATGTTTCAAGTCGTAAGGACTAATGGTGTACAACCAAAACCGCGGACTTCATCCACTCGATAAGTGATAACCACTTGGAAAGTCCGGATAGGGTAGTTCGATTATTCATCCTATGAATATCCATTTGCATGCTTCGAACATCTCCATGTTCCCTACCAATGAAACGTGGTACTCCGCATCGCAAATGCTAGTCTCAAACTCGAGCGATCCTTATCCTTATTATCGGACGGCTCAATCGACTAGGAACGGTTTTAGAATATACAGTGACTATAAGATGTATTTCATGATAGACATCCCCATGTTCTACCACATCTTACATACACTATAGTATATTCAAGGTCTTTATCAAAACAACAATAGTATATCACAATATAACAATATGAAGTAATATAAAGTCATTGCCATTAATAAAAGTGTAAATAATATTAAACAAAAGATTGTTTATACAAAGAGTCATCAAAGCCCATAGCCACACAGTTGGCTCACTGGGCACCCACTCTTACATAAAGTGCCTCAGCCTCTCCTGCTCGTCATTCGCAATCAGGGGCGCGAAATGACATCCTCTCTTGAACTGCTTCACATATTCCGCAACAGACTTGTCTCCCTGATGGAGACTCATAAACTCCCTGATCAATCTGCCTCGTTCCTCTGCAGTGTAGTACTTCTCAAAGAACATAGTCCTGAAATTTGCCCAAGTCAGGGTCGTCAAGTTCACTCCGATTACAGCTGCTTCCCACCAAAGAGCTGCATCCTCCTTAAGCATGTAGATAGCACATCGAACCCTGTCAGCATCAGTGACTCCCATATAGGCAAATATGGTCTCTAAAGATCGGATCCACTCCTCAGCAACAAGTGGATCGGTAGTTCCCCTGAACTCCTTGGGCTCCTTCTTCTTGAATCTCTCCGCTACATCCTCCTCATGAGACTTCCTCGGCTAAGCAGCCTGGTTCTCGAGCAGTTTCGTAATCCCAGCCCACATGTTTACACTGGCCTGCTCAAATGGAGTAAGTAGAGGTGGATTCTGGTTCGTCTCATCGCCATTATTGGGGTTGGTTTCCTGAGGATTCCTTCGGGGAGCCATGCTGCATTTTTCATAAATCTCTCACGTGATCGCAATACATAACTAAGTATACTTAAAATTTTTCATACTTTAAACCAATATATCATAAATCCTAAGCCCCATAAATAAAAATAATTAAAACATTAAAACTTACAGACTGGTAGTGCGACTTTTGAGCTCCACGCAGTAGGCTAGTACCCTCCAAGGACCGCGCTCTGATACCAAATGAAATTAACTAGATCCTACTACTACTACTATTTTTTTTTTTACAAATAAATAACTAAATATTTAATATAAAATATTTTTAAAAATCATGCATCTAAAATGAATAAACAAAACAATACTTAATATAATATATATATATATATAATTAAAACTTATATATATGTGGGGCCTCGGGTTGCTAATCTCAAATCTTAAGGGCAATTAATGAATAAGCAATCACCAAGCATCCGAAGCTGTAACAAACAAATTTTTTTTTTTTTTAAAATAGGCTGCGCTCGAGCGGCTGAAAAGCGCCGCTCGGGCACGCCCTGCCCATTTCGAGGCAGAACTTTCTGCCCCGGGCTACGCTCGGGCTGCTGTTTTCTGCAGCTCGAGCATGGCCCTAGGCAGATTCTTGCCCACACTTGACAACTCCAAAACTTGGCAATTGACAGCTCCAAAACTTGTTTCCTTTGATGTAAACACAAACTTATACATCTAAAGAAAGTCTCAAGCAAGTATACATGCATTTTATTACATCAACCAAGTCGCTAAAAAAACGATAACGATAACGATAACGACACAAACTATCTCAAGTTTTATACATGTATTCCAAAACCAACAAGTTCTAAAGTTCCTTGAATTTTACACAAACTATCTCAAGTTTTATACATGTATTCCAAAACCAACAAGTTCTAAAGTTCCTTGCTTCTAAAATTCAAAACATCATCTACAACCCGAGTCCTCACGTGCTAGACTCTCTCCCAGCTGTCAATGACGTCGATGATCAGCTCCTGCCCTATCTGTTGTCATGCACAAATACAAAACAAGACAACAATCGGATAAACTCCAGTGAGATATAATTCTCAGTATAACCAACATATCGAAAACGTTACATAAATCATATTAACTCTATTTAAAACTCGACTCAACAAATAGAGTACTCAAACGCTTTAAATACGATTTGATTCAAATAACTTCGAAGCCATCAAGATTCATAAATGATCTTGACATGGATATCCATCTAACGAATTCGTAAACGACTCGCAAATAAGGTTAACCGCAACCTTGGCTTAGAATCAATTCGATATAGCATCATATCAACTCGAATATAAAGATCCACTACATGAGATGGATCGACAACACCACAATCAAATCAAAACATAAACAAGTATGTGATTTTTACGGGCCAACTCAAAGATAATCATTCTTGAGTTTCCAAGTCCCTACTTCGCGATGTCGTCATTATACCTTCTTTGATGTTGATTCTGAACTCTTAAATCTGAAAGATAACAATCAAAATACTCATATCAAACTTCATTTCAACCTATCATTTCAGAAACGATTCAAAACCATCAAGATTTTATCAATCAAAACCAATTCAAACCTCAATCAACTTTCTTCGGTTCAAAGTCGGCATCTCATGTTGTTAAGCCTTCAAACTCAACTGAAATTGAACAAGACACATACTTTAACATTTACAATATCTTAATAACAACTTCAACTCAGAATTCGGCTGTCAAAACAGTTCCAAAACTCGATTAAACGACGTAGCGATTCAAAATCGGTAACCGACGTAATCCCGACTTTGAAACTTGTAACTCCAATTCATATACCAGCATATAACATATAGAACTCAGCCATAAAACATCTTATCAGCTGTTATAATCATCGATATACATGCTACAAAACATAATCAATCCCTTCAATCATCTAACTTTGATCCGGTTCGAAAATAGATGCAATACACAACTCAAAACATAACCGAAAACTCAATATCTGATATCTGTCAATTTTCGAAATTCAAACCATGCTAAAAGATATAAAATCTTACACCAAATCGAAGCCCTTTTCGTAAGGATTCCAGAACACTTTTCGGAATCGAAATCGGATACCCGGAGCAAAAGTTATAAGGGTTTGAAGATCAAAAACTCAAAGAAAAATGGAAGAAATCGAGCTCTGTTCTTATTTTTCTGAAAATTCTCCTTCATACACGTGCATAAGCTGAGTATTCAATTCAATATCTGATAACTTTGAATCTTAATTGCAATTTAGCCCCTCATTTCTTCAATAATTGCAATTTGGTCCTCGGCCCTTATTTTAATTCAATTTTAATCCTAAATAATTTAAGAATATTAGAATTTAAATCAAAACTCTAAATATTCCCAAATTAAATATACTCGGATTAAAATTAAATAAATTCGGATTAATCTCTAATTAATCCCGGGCCTTACATTTCTCCCCCACTAAGACATGAGTTCGTCCTCGAATTCATAAACAGTATAGATATGCAGTCCGCATGCTCATAAGAATAAAGAATAACTGAAAACTAAATAAGAACTCACATCAGTGAAATAGATAAGGAAATCGTTGCTTCATATCTTCTTCGGCTTCCCAAGTTGCTTCTTCAACTCCGTGTCTACTCCATTGAATCTTTACCAATGGAATGGTCTTCGTTCGGAGTTGCTTCGTCTTTCTATCAAGAACTTGAATAGGTTGCTCGAAATATCTAAGAGTATCATCCAACTCAGCTTCATCGGAGTGAATCACATGAGATGCATCAGATATGTACTTCCTTAACATCGATACATGAAAGACATCATGTATTCCAGATAAAGACATAGGAAGAGCGAGTCGATAAACTAGATTGCCTATCTTCTTGAGAATCTCATACGGCCCAATATACCTCGGAGATAATTTCCCTCGTTTACCAAATCGAACGGTGCCTCTGAACGGTGAAATCTTCAGAAACACTCTATCTCCCTGATCAAAAGATAACGGTCATCGTCGTACATTCGCATATCTGGTCTGTCTGTGCTGTGCTGTTCTCATTCTCTGCTGTATCAGTTTCACCTTCTCAGTCATTTGTCTAATCATATCAGGTCCTAACTCAGGTACCTCATAAATATCATCCCAATACAGCGGCGATCGACACTTCTTCCCATATAATGATTCGAATGGTGCTATCTCTATACTCGTCTGATAACTGTTGTTATAAGAAAATTCCACGAGTGGTATAGAATTTTGCCATGTAACACCAAAATCAAGTACTACAGCTCTAAGCATATCCTCAAGCGTCTGAATTGTTCGTTCAGATTGACCGTCGGTTTGAGGATGGTAAGCAGTACTCAAATGTAAACGCGTACCTAGAGCTTCCTATAGGCTATGCCAAAAGTGCGAAGTAAACCTCGGATCTCGATCAGATACAATCGACTTTGGCACACTGTGTAGTCTTACCACTTCTCGAATATAGAGATCCACCATTTGATCATGACGATAAGTCATTCGATAAGGAATAAAGCACGCAGATTTCGTCAATCTGTCAATGATCACCCAAACAGCATCGCATCCTCGAGATGATCGCGGCAACTTCGTTACAAAGTCCATGGAAATGTGATCCCATTTCCATTCAGGAATTGATAAACTCTGTAATAAGCCACCCAGTTTCTTCCTTTCAGCTTTCACCTGTTGGCAATTCAAACATTTGGACACAAATTCAGTCACATCAGACTTCATTTGTTTCCACCAGTACTGACTCTTCAAATCGTTGTACATCTTCCTGCCTCCAGGGTGAATACTGAAGCGACTACAATGGGCTTCTTTCAGAATATTCTGTCTCAAATCTGTAATATTAGGAACAACTATTCGGTTATTCACATACAAGATATCGTCATCACTAACCTTGTACTCAGACTGATGTCCTGATTTGATCATTTCAATCGATTTCTGTACATTCTGATCAATTTTCTGTGCTTCTTTGATATGAATCAACAACTCTGGCTCAGCACTGATTGCATACACTCTCATCGGCCTTCTAACTGTCTCAAATACATACCCAGAAACACAACAATCCTCAATCAAATTAGATACACCGACAGTAGATAAAGATAGAGCACATACTTTTCTACTCAGGGCATCTGCTGCTGCGTTAGATTTTCCCGGATAGTATTTGATTTCACAATCAAAATCCTTCAATAAATCAAGTCATCGTCGTTGTCTCATGTTCAATTCAGATTGTGAGAATAGATACTTCAGACTTTTATGATCAGAAAGATTTCAAACTTCTCGCCGTATAAATAATGTCTCCAAATCTTCAATGCAAAAACGATAGCAGCCAATTCAAGATCATGAATCGGATACCTAACCTTATGTGGTTTCAGTTGTCGAGAAGCATAAGCAACAACATGTGCTTTTTGCATTAAAATACATCCCAAACCTTGGTGAGAAGAATCACAATAAACAACAAAATCACCAGTACCTTTAGGGATTGTCAACACTGGCGTAGTAGTCAATCTCTTCTTCAGTTCAACAAAACTCCTTTCACATGCCTCAGACCAAACAAATGGTGCATTCTTCTGTGTAAGCTGTGTAATAGGCTTCGCTATAGATGAAAAATCTCGAATGAATCGATGATAATAACCAGCTAAGCCCATAAAACTTCGAATTTCTGGCACAGACATCGGTCTTTGCCAACTGATCACAGCTTCTACTTTGCTTGGATCCACTGATATACCATCTCCTGAAATTATATGGCCAAGAAACACGACTCGCTGCAACCAAAACTCACATTTGGATAACTTGACATATAATTTTTCTTCCCGTAACGTTCTCAATACAATTCGGAGATGATCAGCATGTTCACACATATTCTTAGAATAAATCAAGATATAATCGATAAATATGATCACGAATTCATCTAGATATCTTTGAAATACCCTATTCATCAATCCCATAAAAACTGCTGGTGCATTCGTTAGACCAAAAGGCATGACTATGAATTCATAATGGCCATACCTGGTTCTAAATGCAGTCTTAGGAATATCTTCGTCTCTAACCCTCAGTTGATGATATCCGGATCGCAAATCAATCTTCGAATATACTGACGATCCCTGCAATTGATCAAATAAATCATCGATACGAGGTAAAGGATAGCGATTCTTTACCATTGCTTTGTTCAATTGCCAGTAGTCAATACATAGTCTCATCGATCCGTCCTTCTTTCTAGCAAACAAAACCGGAGCACCCCAAGGAGAGACGCTCGGTCTGATATAACCCTTGGCCAACAAATCTTCGAGTTGGTCTTTCAGTTTTTTCAATTCAATCGGAGCCATACGGTAAGGTGCTTTTGATATCGGCTGTGTACCAGGCATTAATTCAATACTGAAATCTACCTCTCGATATGGTGGCAGTCCTGGAATCTCGTCAGGGAATACATCTGCAAACTCACTCACCACCGGTATATCAGTCAGTGTCGGACTAGTCTTCAATACATCAACAGCATAGATCAGAAATCCCTCTGCTCCTTTCTGTAACAACTCAGTCATAGCAAGAACAGATATCAATGGAATTTTAGATCTTGATCCCTTATCATAAAATTTCCATTCATCAGTCATATCAGGTCTGAACTTCACAATTTTCTGAAAACAATCTACTGTAGCTCTGTACTTGGTTAGCATATCAATACCGATTATGAAATCAAAATCAGACAAACCAAGTACAATACAATCAAGCTCAATCTCATGCCCCTCACACTGTAATATACAACTTCGTACAGACTTCACTGATACAATACCTCGACCCAGAGGTGATGAAATAGATACAACAGTAGCTAAGGGCTCAACAGGTAATGAATGCAATGCAACAAACTACTCAGATATAAAAGTATGCGACGCACCAGTATCAAATAAGACATAAGCAGGATAACCATAAAGAGGACAGTTACCTGCAATCACATCATCTGGTGCCGCTTGTGCTTGCTCCTCAGTCAATGCAAACACCCTTGCTTGTTGCCTTGGAGGTTGATTCACCATCTGACCTCCTCCTCTACTCGGTGCAGAAGGCTGTGGTTGAAAAGAGTGAACTGAAGATGTAGATTGATCCACCGGTCTCGATGCTCCTGTACCCTGTGCACCTTCAGATCCTCGTTGTGGACACACTCTTGAAAAGTGTCCCATCTTGTTGCAAATGTGGCAGCTTCCAAACACACCTCGGCATTGTTCATCTGTATGGCGACCTCCACATTTGGTGCAATATACATCAGACTTCTGTCCAGCTCTAGACTATCGGGATCCACTAGAACTAGAAGAGCTACCACCACCTGATCCCTTGAACTGTTTGCTCTTACCCTTGAAGAAATTTTTCTTTCCACTGCTGCTACCTCCAGCTTCAAATCGAGGTGGCTGTGGAATCTGTGGCTGTTCTTGTGGTTGTCTCACTGGCTGTGGCACAAACTGTGCTCCTCGTTGTTTTAGTATCCCTGCTTCTGCACCCTTTGCTCGATTCAGAGCATCAGCAAAGGTATTCGGTCTTCCCGAATTCACCAGTGTAAACACCTCAGGATTCAAGCTATTGATAAATTGATCGGCTTGAGCTTCGTCACTAACAGCAATATGTGGTGCAAACTTCAACAAGCTAGTGAATTTGGCAACATATTCTTCAATATTCAACTGTCCCTATTGCAAACTTGCAAACTCTGCTCCTTTGTCCTTGCGATAAGACACAGGAAAGAAACGTTGATAGAAAGCAGTTCGAAATACAGACCAGGTAATAACAGTACCTTGGTTTTCCAGTGCTCTCTTCATCGCTATCCACCAACTCTTGGCAAGACCATGCAGTTGATGAATTATCAATCTCACACGACGATCATCTGTATAATCAATGGACTCAAATAACTGCTCAATATCTTCCAGCCAGTTCTCACACTCTATCGCATTCTCTGTTCCTTGCAACTTCGGTGGTTTGAATGACTGAAATCGTTTCAAAAGTTTCTCCATCGGATTAGCATCACTGAACTCATTAGTAGACGTACTACCCTGTCCATGTTCAGACACTGTCACTGGGACCTGTGCAGCATTTGTCTGTTCAGGCTGATTCGTAGCCAATGTCTGCCTAAATCTCGGTGCTAGTCGGGGAGGCATATCTGATAATCAAACACATTAGTGTACAGTTCATCATATCATAACACATTTCTGTTTCAGTTTCTCAATGCCTTCTCAAAAGATCGAATCTGATTCAGTCGTATTATTACATGCTTCCAATAATATCAGATAACGGATAACATGCAATTCTTAAAGTTGTAAATCAAGTCAAATAATAAATATGCTTCAAGAATACTTAAATCAGAGTAAAAGACTCGATCTACCCCACTCATCTATTCTTAGTCCGAGAAACTTAACGCTCTGATACCACATGTTGTGGGGCCTCGGGTTGCTAATCTCAAATCTTAAGGGCAATTAATGAATAAGCAATCACCAAGCATCCGAAGCTGTAACAAACAAAATTTTTTTTTTTTAAAATAGGCTGCGCTCGAGCGGCTGAAAAGCGCCGCTCGGGCGCGCCCTGCCCATTTCGAGGCAGAACTTTCTGCCTCGGGCTGTGCTCGGGCTGCTGTTTTCTGCAGCTCGAGCAGGCCCTGGGCAGATTCTTGCCCACACTTGACAGCTCCAAAACTTGGCAATTGACAGCTCCAAAACTTGTTTCCTTTGATGTAAACACAAACTTATACATCTAAAGAAAGTCTCAAGCAAGTATACATGCATTTTATTACATCAACCAAGTCGCTAAAGAAACGATAACGATAACGATAACGACACAAACTATCTCAAGTTTTATACATGTATTCCAAAACCAACAAGTTCTAAAGTTCCTTGCTTCTAACATTCAAAACATCATCTACAACCCGAGTCCTCATGTGCTAGACTCTCTCCCAGCTGTCAATGACATCGATGATCAGCTCCTGCCCTCTCTGTTGTCATGCACACATACAAAACAAGACAACAGCCGGATAAACTCCGGTGAGATATAATTCTCAGTATAACCAACATATCGAAAGCGTTAAATAAAACATATTAACTCTATTTAAAACTCGACTCAACAAATAGAGTACTCAAACGCTTTAAATACGATTTGATTCATATAACTTCGAAGCCATCAAGATTCATAAATGATCTTGACATGGATATCCATCTAACGAATTTGTAAACGAATCGCAAATAAGGTTAACCGCAACCTTGGCTTAGAATCAATTTGATATAGCATCATATCAACTCGAATATAAAGATCCACTACCTGAGATGGATCGACAACACCACAATCAAATCAAAACATAAACAAGTATGTGATTTTTACGGGCCAACTCAAAGATAATCATTCTTGAGTTTCCAAGTCCCTACTTCACGATGTCGTCATTATACCTTCTTTGATGTTGATTCTGAACTCTTAAATCTGAAAGATAACAATCAAAATACTCATATCAAACTTCATTTCAACCTATCATTTCAGAAACGAGTCAAAACCATCAAGATTTTATCAATCAAAACCAATTCAAACCTCAATCAACTTTCTTCGGTTCAAAGTCGGCGTCTCGTGTTGTTAAGCCTTCAAACTCAACTGAAATTGAACAAGACACATACTTTAACATTTACAATATCTTAATAATGACTTCAACTCAGAATTCGGCTGTCAAAATAGTTCCAAAACTCGATTAAACGACGTAGCGATTCAAAATCGGTAACCGACGTAATCCCGACTTTGAAACTTGTAACTCCAATTCATATACCAACATATAACATATAGAACTCAGCCATAAAACATCTTATCAGCTGTTATAATCATCGATATACATGCTACAAAACATAATCAATCCCTTCAATCATCTAACTTTGATCCGGTTCGAAAATAGACGCAATACACAACTCAAAACATAACCGAAAACTCAATATCTGATATCTGTCAATTTTCGAAATTCAAACCATGCTAAAAGATATAAAATCTTACACCAAATCGAAGCCCTTGTCGTAAGGATTCCAGAACACTTTTCGGAATCGAAATCGGAAACCCGGAGCAAAAGTTATAAGGGTTTGAAGATCAAAAACTCAAAGAAAAATGGAAGAAATCGAGCTCTGTTCTTATTTTTCTGAAAATTCTCCTTCATACACGTGCATAAGCTGAGTATTCAATTCAATATCTGATAACTTTGAATCCTAATTGCAATTTAGCCCCTCATTTCTTCAATAATTGCAATTTGGTCCTCGGCCCTTATTTTAATTCAATTTCAATCCTAAATAATTTAAGAATATTAGAATTTAAATCAAAACTCTAAATATTCCCAAATTAAATATACTCGGATTAAAATTAAATAAATTCGGATTAATCTCTAATTAATCCCGGGCCTTACAATATATATATACTTAATAAATAATTACTTTTTAAAATAATTATAAACATAAATATTTTTCCATAAAAATGTTCCAACTAAAATCCATAATAAGAATTTGCATGCAAATAAAATAAGTATAACTCATGTAATAAAATCATCATCATCATAAAAATTCTCACCTAAAATCCATAAACCCATAATTAAATCATAAAACTTGTGTGAAAAACATAATAATATTCAATTCACTGAAAACATGAATAGAGCGATGGTCACGGGCTAGCCAACTGTCGGGATCTCATATGTCCTCACCGCCAGTCGGGGCAAAAGGCTCTACATCAGTATCTATCTGCTCACCTGTACCATTTAAGTCTAGTGAGCCTAGAGGCTCAGCACGCTCCATCTCATAATAACAACATGATTAAAAATAATGCATCACATAACACATACACGATACATAATAAATAATATATATACATGCATGTCCTAAATACATAGCTCATGGTCGTCTCATAACATAACATACATACTCATAACATAGTCATCATGCATCATAATTAGGGCACATCATAATTTAAAAATCTGAAGGTTATATCCATGCTGTGTGACGTGTCATGTCGATTGATCAATCTAAAACCAACGTACGTGGCGGTGGGATCTCCACCTCTTGGCCCTTTCATCAGGCAAACATAATCATAATCGTATGGAAATGCAATCGGGCCCCAGTATCCCGACCCACAGTCCCGTGTCATATGAAAAGGTCTCCGGGCCTAGGCATCCCATCTCCAATCCCGTAGGTTGTCACACACCCACTTCAACTCCTTTAAAATATTTTTCATTGCCCAGCATCACACATATACATATAGTATCATGCACATACATAAAAACTTTCATGATCTTATTTTCATAAAATATTGCCCGTAAATATATATTTAATTAATTAATAATATAACTATAAAAATAATACTTTTTCATACTTAAAATATTCATGCGATAATTAAATATATATTTACAGACCATGCATATTTTTCATGGATTGGTTCAGACTGCTGACTCCTTAGACTTAAGCCCATTAACTTGTAGACTGACCCAAATATTCAAAGACTGATCCAAAATTCCCATGGGCTCCCAAGCCCATAAAAATCATTGGGCTAACTTAAATAAATTATTTAAGGCCCAAATAAAATTATTTGGAGGCCCAAATAATTTTCTAAACATTAAATTGGCTCAAAAACCATTTAAACTCTTAATTACTTAAAAATTAAAAATACCCGAGCCCGCCCCACCTTACCCGGACCCAGACTCTACTGACTCGACCCACTACCTACTAGACCCGACCTGGACCACCCCAGCCTGGCCTAGCCGGAAAAGAAGCAGCCCAGCCCGAAACTCCTTCCCCTACCCCTTTCTCGGCCAGTAGCTTGAGCAGTTCCATGAGATTCGTTCGTGCCGCCTGCTCCGGCAACCTTTGGCCGTGAAACCACTGCCCAAAAAAAGTACACTCAAAGACGTTTCCAACAAGCTAATAACCAAACCAAACCATCGACTATGGAGTGAGAAAGAAGCTCTGCAAACCCGACCATCTGCAGCTCGCGCGCAGACGCGAGCAGTTGCCAAACTTTCGTTCGTGCGACTTCCTCCGACCGCCAAAGACTGTGAAACCACTTCTGAGACTTAGCTAACATCCTAGAGGTTCAAACCCAACAAACCACGCATTAAATAGTGGCTTGATGAAGGAGAACAAACCTTCCTTCCTTGCAACCCTGAACCTGCGCGACCTGGTGACAGAAACACAACCGGTCCGTTTCTAGCCTATTCCAGACTCTAGCGACCTCATAGCTCGACCCTAGGGACCTTATTACACCCCTTAACCATGAGCCAGCAGACCCTGATTGAACCATGTTAGAAAACGTGAAGAAAACTCATGAAGGAAGCATGAAAAACGTGAATAACTTATGCATACATGCAAATTCATCATAAAAAAATCGAACACACATGCTAGATCAATGGTTTTCATGAAAGATCAGAATATAAAACTTAAATGGTGGCCAAAAAGAGAATTCAAACGTGCCTTGATTTATTTTCGAAGTAGAAACGTGATCGCGACGCGTACGACGAACACCGGGACGAACAGACTTTAAAACTTCAAATAAATCTTCAAAGTACTTGTGTGTGTTGTGAGTTTTCTGGTGAAAATGATGGAGAAGAAGGAGATGGCGGCTAGGGTGATTAAACGTGAGTTTTGGGGAGCTAGGGTAGGATTTTTAGTTTAAATTATGCTTAGGATAATTAACCAATTAATATCCTAGTAAAAAAATATATTTTCAAACTCCTTAATACACTAGAAAATCTGATAATAACTCTAAATCTCGAAATATTAACTTAAGGGATTTTTAAAAGTCCCTAAAAGTCAATAAAAGGGTTTAATTTGAAGGAAAAAGAATACTATATATATATATATAATTAATTATACTAAAATTTTCCTAGAATAATACCTTAAAATAATATTTTAAGGTCCATAAAAATTTCATAAAATATTTTTAGTGAAAAACCAACATCTCGTACGTCCACGGTCCCGTCTACGCGGTAAAATAAATACTATTCCTAAGAATTTCATAAGTAAAATAAATACGGGTTAACTGAGATAAATAATATTCAAATCATGCAAATAAAGTCATATAGTTCACATAAGGTCATTTAACCCATTTACTAAATTCTAATTTAATTATTTCCTAGTTATGCATGCGATATCACCTAAAAAAATTATGAGCGTTGCACTCAATGTCAAAATCTTGTTCAAGTGATATTAATGCATCGTGTTTACAAAAAAAGTAATATTATATATAACAAGAAGGTGATTGAGTTAGGAATGCTGGTTTATTTGGTTTCTTTATTTGATTATCCTCTCTATGGTAATTAAATAATTTATATGTTTATCCCGTGTTTTAAATATTTAGTTATTTGTAAAATTTTCATTAATATCAAAACTAAAATTTATATTTTCTTTACCTCAAATTTTTTTTTATATTTTCTTTTCTTAAAAAGATTTGAAAATTTTATCTAACGTGTCCATTATCCATTGTCCACTTAACAAACCGGGCCAAGCCCATATAGGCTTGGATCTTGATATCCATTTCTAATATGCAATTTAGAGTTTTATTACATGTCGCTCGCAGAACACTACCCTGCGGATGATGTGTAACTCAATGATTGGTCAAAATTAATGGATCTCACATGGGATCCATTGATTTTAATCAATCATGAGCCGCCACGTTACTCTCAGGGCACTACCATGCGGGTAGCATCTACTCAACCGCAATTTAGGGGCTTGATTGTAATGTACATGTCATTCGAAAAGTCGGCTCTAAAGGAGGCCACCTAGGTAGTGGTCCAGGTCTATCTTGTTGGGCCTCAATTTTTTCAAATTTTTTTTATTTTTTTATTATTTGGTTTTTAAGTTTTTCTATAAAGAGGCCACCTAGGTAGTGGTCCAGGTCTATCTTGTTCGGGCTCAATTTTTTCAAAATTTTTTATTATTATTGGGTTTTTTAGTTTTTCTATTAAAATATTGGTTTACTTAAAATTTGAAACAGTGTCAATTTTTTGTACTCTTTCTTAAAAACATCTTTGAGCTATTCTAAAAAAAACATCTTTGAGCTAGATTGGATACTGAAATATTTTGCTTTAATTTTTTGGCTAACGAATTGGGTCCACTACAGGATATTTGGGTAAATGGATCCGGTCAAATACATTTGAGTAGGTCATTTTCTTTAAAAAAAATATCCCATCAATATCTGTGTTTTTTATTGAAAAATATTTTCTTGTGAAGTTGTGTCTAACTGGTGCTTTTAATTTTAATAATTGATCTGGTTAATTTTTGGTCTCTGAGAGTTTAGAATATTGATATTTGCTTATTCGGATCTTGGAAATGATATTTATTCCATTCAATTATAATTATTCCTTGAATTTGTTTGTATTTAAATTATACTCTTTTTTGTGAGATGTATTGTGATAAAAAGAAATTATTTATGTTTTTCGAGTTTGATTATTCTTATTCTATTTTTATTATGCACTGATTTATATATGACTCATGACATTAAGGAGTTTATTGAGTTTTTTTTATTATTTCTTTTATATCATTATTTTTAGTTATAAGAATTTGGAATTTTGATTATTATATGAAGTAATCATAACGATATTTAATTAAAAAAAATTATATAGGAATTTGTAGCCAAGACTACCGATTCAATGCTATCCCCCTTCGAAGACATTTCCCCTAGCTAATGTATAAGAATTTTTGTGATGTTTTTTATAATAGAACGTAAGGGAATCCATATTTTTATATATATGTATATAAAAGTAAATAATTAAGTCCATATATGTACGGAAGAATTGACTTCGACCACGACGATTAAAATATATATATATATATATATATATATATATATATATATATATATATATATATAGTTCTTTTATGGTGCTCAATATTATATGCCCACTTCATGCCCACCATGTACAAGTCAACTCATCTATTGTACCGGTCAACTCATCTATTGTACATGGTGGGCATGAAGTGGGCATATAGTGTTGGGCATCATAAAAGAACTCTGTATTATATATATATATATATATATATATATATATACTATTTTATAATAGTTGAGCATGTTAGAAAAACCGTTTTTTTAGGACATCATCTTTTCTTTCCCATTTTATCACTCTTTTTTTTTTTTTTTTTTCACATGTAGGCTAACTATCCACTCCCCCACTAAATATAACTTCTCTCATCTAAAATATAACTTCTCTCATAAAATCATGTTGATTGTTATTGCGCGCTCCCCCGACCCCTTAATATAACTTCTCTCATAAAATGACGTTGATTGTTATTGTGAACACACATCATTTTACTAGTATATATTAATTGAGGATCGTGATGGCTATATCTATCTCTTTTCTTCCGTGGTGATGTGAACAAGAATATGTAAATAATAATAATTAAAATCAATGACGTGTAAAATTTTAATCCATCCGACGGATGATCGATATATGTAACAGAAATTAGGACAAGGTTTTTCTTCATCTATGCTTGGTAGCCTTGACTATGGCTTGATTTGTTTAGAAAGCCCACGTTTGTGTTGATTTTAGCATTTTTCTGTCTACTGAGATTCACTAAAAATAAGTGTGCAAGATGGACAACATTTCAACCTCATTTCCCTTTGATTGCCCTATTCAATGAACAGTCTCATAGACTAAGGTAAACAATTACCAAAATGTCTCTGAATTTAATAATAATAATAATGATAAGAATAATAATAATAATAATAATAATAATAATATTAATCTATACTGATACAGTTTGGTTTGGTATATAAGATAAGTAATATAGAAATAAGTAATATAATTTTAAAAAAAATTAAATAATAAATTATAGTTAACATATTATTTGATTTGATTAATAGATTATAGTTTGTTTGATTTGATTGATTAAATTTTAGATAAAATGATAAAATTACAATTTTGTTCTTTTAATAATTAAAAAATATGAATAATATTATTTATAAAGGGTAATATATTAATTTAAATTCAATGATTTGATTGATGTAAAATAATTAATTAATGATTTGATTGATATATGATAAATAATTATTAGATGGATAAATAATATTACAAAAAAAACATGAGATTAGATAATATAAGTTATACATGGATTATTAATATGCAAACTAAACAGACCCGCTATATATAATAGTTGAGCATCTAAGAGTGAGGACACCAAATTTTTTTCCAAAATTGCCCTTTATACTATATATATAAGTAAAATTGATTTTATTTAGATATATTTTCATATTTTTGTCAACTAACTATTATAGAAATGATTATTAACTTTTAAATAGTTGATCACCTTAAAGTGAAGACACCAATTTTTTTCAAAATTGCCCTTTACACTATATAAATATGTAAATTTGATTTTTGTTTATATATATATTTTCATATTTTTGTAAACTAACCAATATCGAAATGATAAAAAACTTTTAAATTTATTTTTATATTATTTTAGAAATGAAAAATAATAACAATTTTAAAATTTATTGAAAAATAACATTTATATATAATACTAACTATATCTTCTAAAAAAATAATACTAACTATATTATATGATTTTATACACACGCAGAGCATGTGTGTGGTTGTGCTAATAATAATAATAAAAACAATGGCTGAACGGTGATTTCTGAAAAGATTTACATAAAAAAATTACTCACGAGACGGTGGAAAGATTATGGAAGAGAAATTGCAGAAAAAATGTTTGTTGGGGAACAGTTACCTCGTGCCCGAAAACGCAGCGGAAATTTAAAATTTTTATTAAAGAAACGAGCACTTGTGTAGCATTCAAAACATCAAACATCCATAGGATGTTTAAGAAGTTTTTACCTATCAATCTCAAAAGATTGATTTATGACTCCAACCAAGTTGTGAACAACTTAGCTCTTGAAATGGTTGACACAATCTACAAGCTTCCAAGAGCACACCTTGATCAAATGGATTCAAGCCTCCAAGAACACACCTTGATCGAAAATAGCTCCTCCTTCGAATTAGGTCCACGACTAGTCAAACTAGATCCACCCTAAATATGCACTAGAATATTTAGAGCATTTTTCATTGAGATTTTTCTTGCATTTTTCTCCTAAAATGAAAATACAAAATTGGAGAATTGTTGAGTTGAAGGGGAAGGTCACTTATTCAAAATGAAGGAGGAATATTTATTATATTATTGTGATGGTCAAAGATAATTATACAATTAATTCATGCATAGAAAATTGTATCCAAATTTTTAACCTTTCATATTCCCCCTCACATAATATATATATACATCAAACATATATATAAATGTCCCTTGAACTTAATATTTAATTAATTATTAAACTCAAACTCATTTAAGTTTAATCAATTAATTAAATCAAACTTGAACTCATTTAAGCCCACTAGTATAATAATTAACAACTATTTCTATTTGGGCTTTACAAGGCCCAATAGTGTTTAATTAATTCAACCCTTGAATTAATTTAATTATTTAGACTTTACAAAGTCTACTAGTGTAAAATTAATTCAACTCTTGAATTAATTTAATTAAGTTCATAATAATAGTTTTGAAAATAAACATTTTCAAAAACTAATTATTTATTCAAGTCAACTTTAATCTTGGAACACATTCACAAATTAAAAGCTACTTTCTCTTTTATTCTCCATTAGAAGTCATACTTCTAATTTAATTTACTTATAAACTCTTTTATAAGTTGTTCAATACATTGAACTAATTTTAATCTCAACAGGATCTAGAAAGCTAGTACTTGTGTGACCCTCAATGGTTCAATGATATAACTAGCAGTGGGTTCACATCCCCATGTGATTCGGGATCAATAAGTCCCTTATATGAGCATACCCTATATAGCTCCATTCTTATTTATCAACTCCTTGATAATAAGAACGTCAGAAAACTCAAGTCTGATGGTACCAAACCAGCCATGTTAAACGTCTAGCAGCATCGCTTACATGACTCCCTAGGTATCAAATGATAGTGCCTGCAAGAACCAATCAATTATGGTTAGCGTACAGTACGGTCCCTTCAAATCATATATCCCGACCGATTCGACAACCATTGGTATATCGAGAGTTGTCATTGAATCGATAGCTATGTGTCATGTCGTAGTTGCATCGAAGATGTAATTCAAGAAACTCTTTCTTAATTACCACCTATTCTGATCAGAGATTTCAAGCTACATATGCATTAGATCACATAGGATATCCATACCCGAAGGTAAGCGGTGAATCCCCGACTACAATGCATTGACTCCTATATGTCTCGCCACAACACCCAACCTTGCCACCTGATGACCCCAATTGAGTCGGTAAACAAGTCAAAGTGAAGTTCTAGCATGTAGAGTCTCCATGTTGTCCTAGGTCATAAGGAATAATGGTGTACAACCATAAACTATGAGCTTTCCACTCGATAAATGAGAACCACTTGGAAAGCCTTTTATGGAGGGTTGTTCAGTGCACTCTACAAGGAGCACCTATTTGCATGCTTAGACATCAGCATGTCTCCTACCAATGAAACGTGGTACTCACATAGCAAATACTAGTCTCAACTTTGAGCGGCCTTCATATTCTCTCTCAATACAGATCACTATCTGTTTGAGTTACAACTTTGAATACAAAGTAAGATAAGCTTCAACAAACTGGTCTAAGTGTCACAAAGTGATCTTGATCAATCGATTTGGTATAAGCAGTAAGCTTGAACTCTGTGTATTAAACTTTGATCTAATACTTGTCTGACTGCGTGAAGTTCATAAGTAAAAGCTTGATAATCTTTAAGTTCAGAATTGTGAGAGCAAAATTTGATGATCCCTGAATATCATCTTGTATTTATAGAAGCTTGTCTCCATCGTTAAAAAAAGTAGTCGGTAGAATGTTTGTCTCTGTTTCATCCGACATTGAAACAGAAGATGACACGCGTCCTCGTACCTGTAGTGACCCGTATCCGTGATTAACGATTAATGAGTAATTAATCATGTAATCATGTTTGGGTTAAGTAAAACATGATTAAGGAAATTCTAGGAGGATTAACGGAGCCCAAAAATGGATCCAGGACACTCGAAATTGGTTTAGAGGGTTCCAAGACTCGAGTGGGATCGGAGCGTCCGATCGACGATCGGAACATCCGATCAAGAATGGAGCTTCCGATGGCTGTCGGTGACAGGTGTGTGGTTGCATGTGGACCGAATTGACACGTGGCAAACGGAGCGTCCGATCGAGGAACGGAGCTTCCGATCTGCCGAAACGGAACGTCCGATCGAGGAACGGAACTTCCGATCGACGTCTATAAATATAGGGTCCGAGCTCCTCATTTCTTGCCAATTCCAAATTCCTCTCCTTCGCCCTAGTAGCTCTATTTTGGTCTTTGGGTTCTCTTATTTTAGAGTTGGAGTAGGAAATATATTTTAGTATAGTCAGACAGTGTCTGACATAGTAGCGGGGCAATGCTCGTGTAGCGGAGCAGTGCTCGAAGCTGTGGAGCTGCAGCAGGGATGTGCCCCTAGTTGCGGGATAGTCACCATCAGTGGGCTGACGACGGACGCAGGTATATCTATGGTCTCCTTAAATTATTTAGGAGTATGCAATAGCTTAGTTAAGACTCTTAGAGTTTAATGAATAATGCATGGATATTTTCATTGTAGAGTTGTTGATAGGCTTGGAACCTAGAGTGGGACTGCTAGGATTTGCCTGTAGTAAGGTGCGTAAGTACTGACTGAGATGGCCAGCATGATATATATTATATGTGTTGCATGAGTATGTGCTATATGTTTTACCATGTTTTACGGCTTTAGCACATGCATATGTTTTTACGGAGACTGCATCGGGATGATGTGAGTCATGACAGTTTCCATCAGTCGAGGCGATTCTTCCTGAGGATTCGTGTCTTGGGAATATACGAGTACCACGTGGTGTCGCTCTCTATCCCGGTACTGTGTATTCCAGGCGCCCAGAGAAAGTGATTTAACCCTGATTTTAAAGTCATTGTGTTGCATATATTATATATATCATTGCTTTCGTATTGAGCTTAGAGCTCACGTCCAGTGTTTCTGTATGTCTGGATACCCCATTCGATGGGGCAGTTGTAGGTGCATGGTTGGGCACCAGGAGCTTGGAGTAGCCAGTGACCAGTGAAGACAGCAGGATTTAGCTGAAGGTTTTGCCTTTAGGGTTATTTATTTCGATTGGATTGTATAATCGAATTTATTTATCCGGTTGTATTCTGCCGGTCTGTTTTAACTTAAGTCTTCCGCAGCGATTTATTTAATGCATGTTTAATTATGCTCCTAAACTCTGATTAGGTAGTGGATCCGGGCTGGGTCGCTACAGTACCTTTCCAAACATAGTAGAAAATTTGAATCAGTGTCGGGTACGGAGGCTAACGTCTATATCTCTGACCGCTTAATTCGTTATCAACTAGCAAGTGCACTAGATCAAGTAATAGTAAAGTGGACAAAGAGTCCAAGTATCGATCCCACAGGGACTGTTGTCAATTTTCAAGATTTAATTATTTTACTTAATCTAGACAAAAATAATGAAGAAGGATGCAACGAATTAAATAAAAATTTGATTACTAAAAATAATAAAAATTAAAATAGAAGAAGAATAAATTAAATTAAATAGAGACAACCAAGACACACGCAAGTACCGAACAAATCATGTAACATGTAGTCGATTTAGAACTCAGATTTAATCTTAAATTACGGGAATTCTCCTAACTTGTTCAAAGGTCTATTTCTTGAACAATCAAACCTATTCAAATGTTGACGGATTAATTTTTCGTAATTCTAATCAAATTCAAACGCATGAAGAAATGTGAGGATTCAGTTTTCACCTAAACCGCACACTGAAATCGAATTCTATTTCTAGTCGGTTTTACCATGTGTTGATTATTAAAGTGAGCAAAATCAATCCCTCCTCTGTCGACATGGAACCGATTAACATGCAAGCAAAAATTTGATCGGGCTATTCACAAGACAAATATGAATCTAACAATAAATAAAATAAAATCAAGTCTAAAAAATCTCAAACAAACATCCAAGTTATTTACATGAATTTGTTTGGCTCAATCACGCCGTCTTGGTTGAAAATAAACTACTCAATAATTAAAACTAGAATTAAAAACTAAAATTAAAAGAAAGAACAGAAGAAGAAAATGTGAAGAAATCTTCTCTGCTCCCAGCCGCAGCCTTGCGTCTGCGTTGTGCGTGAATTTTGAAACCCCTCTCTGTGGTCTTCAAACTATTTTTTATATGTGTTTAAAAACCCGTCAAATAAAGTCCGAAAAGTCCAAACTTTAAATTTCCGAAAAAAAAATATTTTTACTCCACGTCGGGCGCTGGAGCGCTTGTTGAAATCAAATTTTTACGGAAAAAAACGTCGGGCGCTGAGATTATGGCGCTGGGGCGCTTCAGCTTGTGTCTAGCTCGCGCAGCGTTCTTGAAAAAAATCATATCTTGGGTTCTAGCCGTCGGATCGAGCTAAAATTTGAACAGCAGCTTCAAAACATCTTGAAATATATTTTGAATAGTGGAGATCGGATTTGGATATTTCTAAAATTAAAATTGAATTTTTGACCAAGGCTGCTCCGTAATTCATTCTTCAAAAATACATTTTCCTAAAAAATTAACCCGGAGAGTGAAATACACACACATGCACTAAAACACGTAAAAACAATATAAATGCAAACAAAATAGACATAAAAATATCACGAAATAATGCATACAAAAATGCACTTACCAACACCCCCATACTTAAATCTTGCTCTCCCTCGAGCAAGACATGCAAAAACAAAATACAAACAACAACATAAGTAAGGACGAGTCATGTAAATTACAGACTTAGATAAGTTCAAACACCACCTAAAACAAAATCCCACATGCTCATGATTTTTCATAATACACCATCAGTTTAGCGTGAACGTGTGTGTGTGGCATGTTATTCCAACATGTTATTCCTACGGTTCTCATGTACAATCAAGAGCAAATTTTTTTTTCAAAAATCCATTTTTTTAATCATATTCATCATCATTGGCTATATTGACTCATCTTACTCAACACAAATGCAAACAACAAAAACAAACAATATGAAAACAAACACGAAACACGACAGATACGACACAAACACAACAAACAAATAAAAACATTAAAAATAGACAACCCCCCCCCCCCCCACCCCCCAATACTTATCCAAAGCATTGCCCTCAATGCTTCAGAACAATGAACAAAATGCATGAACAAACACACATATGAAAGACGAACAAAAACAAAATGAAAATAAAAACAACACTCCCCTTGTTTTCGATTCATCCTCATTCTTCTTGACAGTATCCGCTGGGATGGTAGCAGCAAACTGGGTATATCGGCAAGCACGGCAAACTGGAATGGAAAATAAGAAAAATAAAATAAAAAATAAAAACAAAACTAAACAAAAAGAAACTAAAAAGCAAGGTAAGAATACTGGGTTTCCTCCCAGTCAGCGCTAAATTTATAGTCTGCTGCCCGAATATTCAGAAGCAACCATCAAAGAGTGGCTGCCGCCCATAGTAGGAATCATACGACTCTACATATGGGTTTTGATTTCCTATGCCCTCAAGCTTGGTGTGATATTGGCTTTGTAAGCTCGTCGGTCCAGCAATACTCGACATGAACTGATTAGTATGGAAGGAGACTCCGAATCGAGGCTGAAACTCATCGAGGATGTAATACTGTGGAGTTGGCGTCACTGACAAGAAAATATCTTCAAGTGGTGTACATGTAATGAAACAAATAGATACTAATACTCAAATAAATAAAAGAAAGTAATACGCGGCCATTGACAATGTTAAATCTTTCACCTTGAATATTTCCTCCTCCTCCACTATCACTTTTGGCTCCTCTTCACATGAAGATTCTTCAAAAAATATTTCTTCTTTCTCTGGCTCAATTACTGCTACAGAATCACATGCCCATGATAACTGAACAACACAAATTGCTTCAGTTTTTTGGATAATCTCAGAAGACAGTTCTATAAAAAGAGCAATTTGTTCATCTAAAAGACTCAAAGAGTTGATGTGGCTTTTCAAGAACTGATTTATCTCTGTCTGTTGTCACACAATGTTCTCCAACTGAGCCACATAATCTTCAGAACGCCCTATACACTCTTCTTGATACTCGGGTGGTTGGTTCGCAAAATTTTTGGGGTTGAATTCTGGAGGATATTTGTTACTCCAACCCTGCAGTGAAGTATCACAATGTCAATGGTAGTCGAAATCTGCCATATCATTTAACAAGTGCATCGCACTGTTATAGTCTCTTCTGAACAAGTGACTGCCAGTTGCCAAAGCTCCATAATCCACCCAACTTCTTGTTATCTCATCCAATCCACCATAATAAATCTGCACTAGAGTGTAATTCGAAAAATTATGGCATCGAAAGCAGTTCGCCAAATCATTGAATCTTCCCCAAAAAACATAGAAAGGGTCCAAGTATTGTTGGTCAAACCTTGTGAACTCCTGTCGATGATCCATCTCCAAATAAATATCAATAATAAAATGTTTAGTCTCAAGCAAATAATCTATCCTAATATTAATTAAACAGTCCCCGGCAACGGCGCCAAAAATTTGACCGCTTAATTCGGTATCAACTAGCAAGTGCAATAAGTCAAGTAATAGTAAAGTGAACAAAGAGTCCAAGTATCGATCCCACATGGACTGTTGTCAATTCTCAAGATTTAATTATTTTAATTAATCTAGATAAAAATAATAAAAAAGGATGAAACGAATTAAATAAAAATTTGATTACTAAAAATAATAAAAATTAAAATAGAAGAAGAATAAATTAAATTAAATAGAAACAACCAAGACACACGCACGTACCGAACAAATCATGTAACATGTAACATGTAGTCGATTCATGACTCAGATTTAATCTTAAATGACGGGAATTCTCCTAACTTGTTCAAAGGTCTATTTTTAGAACAATCAAACCTATTCAAATGTTGACGGATTAATTTTTCGTAATTCTATTCAAATTCAAACGCATTAAGAACTGTGAGAATTCAGTTTTCACCTAAACCGTACACTGAAACCGAATTCTATTTTTAGTCGGTTTTACCATGTGTTAATTATTAAAGTGATCAAAATCAATCCCCCCTCTGTCAACTTGGAACCGATTAACATGCAAGCAAACAGTTGATCAGGCTATTCATAAGACAAATATGAATCTAATAATAAATAAAATAAAATCAATTCTGAAAAATCTCAAACAAACATCCAAGTTTTCTACATGAATTTGTTCGGCCCAATCACGCCGTCTTGGTTGAAAATAAACTACTCAATAATTAAAACTAGAATTCAAAAATAAAATAAAAAGAAAGAATAGAAGAATAAAAAGTAAAGAAATCTTCTCTGCTCCCAGCCGCCGCCTTGCATCTGCATTGTGCGTGAATTTTGAAACCCCTCTCTGTGGTCTTCAAACTCTTTTTTATATGTGTTTAAAAGCCCGTCAAATAAAGTCCGAAAATTCCAAACTTTAAATTTCCGAAAAAAATATTTTTACTGCACGTCGGGCGCTGGAGCGCTTAGATATGGGCGCTGGAGCGCTTGTTGACATCAAATCTTTTTGGAAAAAAGACATCTCGCGCTGGAGCGCTGATATTATGGTGCTGGGGCGCTTCAGATTGTGTCCAGCTCGCGCAGCGTTCTTGAAAAAATCATATCTTGAGTTCTAGTCATCGGATCGAGCTGAAATTTGGACAACAGCTTCAAAACATCTTGAAATATATTTTGAATAGTGGAGATCGGATTTGATTCTCTCTAAAATTAAAATTGAATTTTTGACCAAGGCTGCTCCGTAATTCATTCTTCAAAAATACATTTTCCTACAAAATTAACCCGGAGAGTGAAATACACACACATGCACTAAAACACAAAAAAAACAATATAAATGCAAACAAAATAGACATAAAAATATCAAGAAATAATGCATACAAAATGCACTTATCAACACCCTCATACTTAACTCTTGCTCGCCCTCGAGCAAGACATGCAAAAACAAAATACAAACAACAACATAAGTAAGGACGAGTCATGTAAATTACATCCTTAGATAAGTTCAAACACCACCTAAAACAAAATCCCACATGCTCATGATTTTTCATAATACACCATCAGTTTAGCGTGAACGTGTGTGTGCGCCATGTTATTCTAACTACATGCAACTTCGAAAGAATCCGTTCTACGACTTCTTAGTGACCTATGACAAATCAATGCAAGTGTCACCATTCAGTGCTCCTTCCTCCCAACAATCTCTAACAAAAACACAACTCCCTTGAGATACATTACGCACCTCCTGATTTTGCACCCGATTTTCTTAAGCCCCAATAATTATCCGCAAACATAGCTATAACTAAAATAGGATTAGAATTTCAATCCCCTTGTCTATAGCCCGGATGAATCTACAATCCCATTAAGCCCGCAAATTTAGCTATGGAAGAATGATTAGAATTTCAATCATTTTCCAAGCCCAGATGGAATTTCTATTTTAAAATTTCAAAATTTTTAACCTCATGGAATCCGCATACTTAGTCAAGAACAAGGGATTAGGATTTCAATACCTTACTCGTAACCCAGTTGGAATTAAATTTTCATAAAAATTAATATCAATTAAAATTTTTCAAAAATTTTGGTGCGCCCAAGATCGTATATGCAATGTCAAAAAATCATTGAAACTCAAAGAACACAATCAAGAAGAACAAGCACCTATTGCCGTGCAATTGTCAAACAGACACAAACATCATCCAATACATCACTACATTTCACCGGTCTAACATGCGTGCCTAAAAAATATTCACTACACAACCTACGGTTCTCATGTCCAATCAAAAGCAATTTTTTTTTTTCTAAAATCCATTTTTTTTAAATCAACTTCATCATCATTGGCTATATTGACTCATCCTACTCAACACAAATGCAAACAAAAAAAACAAACTATATGAAAACAAACACAAAACACGACATATGCAACACAAATATAACAAACAAATAAAAACATAAAAACTACCACCCCAATACTTATTCAAAGCATTGCCCTCAATGCTTTAGAACAATAAACAGAATGCATGAACAAACACACATATGCAAGATGAACAAAAACAAAATGAAAATAAAAACAACACTCCCCTGGTTTTCGATTCATCCTCGTTCTTCTTGACAGTATCCACTGGGACGGTAGCAGAAAACTGGGTATATCGGCAAGCACGGAAAACTGGAATGGAAAAGAGCAAAATAAAATAAAAAATAAAAACAAAACTAAACAAAAAGAAACTAAAAATCAAGGTAAGAATACTGGATTGCCTCTCAGTTAGCGCTAAATTTATAGTCTATCGCCCGACTATGTAGAAGCAACCATCAAAGAGCGGCTGCCGCCCATAGTAGAAATCATACGACTCTACATATGGGTTTTGATTTCCTATGCCCTCAAGCTTGGCATGATATTGGCTTTTTAAGCTCATCGGATCAGCAATACTCGGCATGAACTGATTAGTATGGAAGGAGACTCTGAATCGAGACTGATGCTCATCGAGGATGTAATACTGTGGAGTTGGCGTCACTGGCAGGAAAATATCTTCAAGTGGTGTACATGTAAATTCTATTGACAAGGTTAAATCTTTCACCTTGAATATTTCCTCCTCCTCCACTATCACTTTTGGCTCCTCTTCACATGAAGATTCTTAAAAAAATATTTCTTCTTTCTCTCGCTCAATTACTGCTTCAGAATCACATGCCCATGATAAATGAACAACACAACTTGATTCAGTTTTTTGGAGAATCTCAGAAGATGGTTCTATAAAAAGCGCAATCTGTTCATCTAAAAAACTCAAAGAGTTGATGTGGCTTTCCAAGATCTGATTTATCTCTGTCTGATGTCGCACAATGTTCTCCAACTAAGCCACATAATCTTCAGAATGCCCTATACACACTTTTTGATACTCGGATGGTTAGTTCGCAAAATTTTTGGGGTTGAATTTTGGAGGATATTTGTGACTCCAACCCTGCAGTGAAGGATTACAATTCCAATGGTAGTCGAAATCTGCCATATCATTTAACAAGTGCATTGCACTATTATAGTCTCTTCTGAACAAGTGACTGCCAGTTGCCAAAGCTCCATAATCCACCCAACTTCTTGTTATCTCATCCAATCCACCATAATAAATCTGCACTAGAGTGTAATTCGAAAAATTATGGCATCGAAAGCTGTTCGCCAAATCATTGAGTCTCCTCCAAGAAACATATAAAAGGCTTCGAGTATTGTTGGCCAAACCTTGTGAACATATGTCGATGATCCATCTTCAAGTACCTCACAAGTAAAAAAACAATAAAATTAATAAAAATTAATAAATAAATAACAATAATAAAATGTCTAGTCTCAAACAAATAATCTATAATAATATTAACTAAACAGTCCCCGGCAACGGCGCCAAAAACTTGATCGCTTAATTCGGTATCAACTAGCAAGTGCATTAGGTCAAGTAATAATAAAGTGAACAAAAGGTGGGTCCAAGTATCGATCCCACAGGAACTGTTGTCAATTCTCAAGATTTAATTATTTTACTTAATCTAGACAAAAATAATAAAGAAGGATGCAACGAATTAAATAAAAATTTGATTACTAAAATTAATAAAAATTAAAATAGAAGAAGAATAAATTAAATTAAATAGAGACAACCAAGACACACGCAGGTATCGAACAAATCATGTAACATGTAGTCGATTCAGGACTCAGATTTAATCTTAAATTACGGAAATTCTCCTAACTTGTTCAAAGGTTTATTTTTAGAACAATCAAACCTATTCAAATGTTGACAGATTAATTTTTCGTAATTCTAATCAAATTCAAACGCATGAAGAACTGTGAGAATTCAGTTTTCACCTAAACCGCACACTGAAGCCGAATTCTATTTCTAGTCAGTTTTACCATGTGTTGATTATTAAAGTGATCAAAATCAATCTCTCCTCTGTCGACTTGGAACCGATTAACTTATTCACAAGACAAATATGAATCTAACAATAAATAAAATAAAATCAAGTCTGAAAAATTCCAAACTAACATCCAAGTTTTTTACATGAATTTGTTCGGCCCAATCACGTTGTCTTGGTTGAAAATAAACTACTCAATAATTAAAACTAAAATTCAAAAATAAATTAAAAAGAAAGAACAGAAGAAGAAAAAGTGAAGAAATCTTCTCCGCTCCCAGCCGCCGCCTTGCGTCCGCGTTGTGCGTGAATTTTGAAACCCCTTTCTGTGGTCTTCAAACTCTTTTGTGTATGTGTTTAAAAACCCGTCAAATAAAGTCCGAAAAGTCCAAACTTTAAATTTCCGAAAAAAAATATTTTTACTGCACGTCAGGTGCTGGAGCGCTTAGATATGGGCTCTGGAGCGCTTGTTGACATCAAATCTTTTTGGAAAAAACGTCGGGCGCTGGAGCACTGAGATTATGGCGCTGGGGCGCTTCAGATTGTGTCCAGCTCGCGCAGCGTTCTTGAAAAAATCATATCTTGAGTTCTAACCGTCGGATCGAGCTGAAATTTGAACAGCAGCTTCAAAACATCTTGAAATATATTTTGAACAGTGGAGATTGGATTTGGATATTTCTATAATATAAATTGAATTTTTGACCAAGGCTGCTCCGTAATTCATTTTTCAAAAATATATTTTCCTACAAAATTAACTCGGAGAGTGAAATACACACTCATGCACTAAAACACATAAAAACAATATGAATGCATACAAAATAGACAAAAAAATATCAAGAAATAATGCATACAAAATGCATTTGTCAATCTCCAACAACTTTGCTTGTCTTTTAGTCTAACAACTTTTATGCGTAGCTTTGATCTGATCTAGTGTTGCTTTGTTTTGTCCGAGATACTGACTTGCATAATGAATTTGATCTGATCTGGTATTGATATGTTTTCTCTTATCTTGTCTGATCAACGAGTATGTTAAAAGAGAGATTCATAAGCTTTTTTTTAATATGTCTTGATCAATGTATCAATTTGATATCAGTCTTGATTTAACTTTGTTCTTGGTTTTGTATTGTTCTTTTGATCTGCTTTAGCCATCACCAAAGTTACGAAGTGTTCTTCATCATCGAATTTTCCACGCCAACAAAATTGAAAAGATTCTAATCTTCAATAGCATTTAGAACATAAACAGAATAAAATTTCAGGAACCAAAAATCATATATAAGGGTACCATAAATTACTAAGCATAAACGTTCTCAATTCAAAACATATATCAATTTCTACCAATTCAAATTTCAAAGAAAGAACCAAGCAATGTTCAATTCTCACAACTCAAATTTCTCGTTGCTCATGAATTATTTAGAGACAAACTTGTGAAATTAACATACATATGTAGTTAATTTAAATAAAAATCTCATAATAACTCATGACTATATATGGAAAATAAAAACAAATTTTTAGAGATGAACGATATCTATAAAATAATAAACATAAAAAGCATAATCTATTGCATCAAAGCAAATGAATTGTGGGTACTTGGCATTTTCATTTTTTTTAAAAAAAATAAATACGGGTCTTGAAAAAATCCTAGACATATTCTTGCGAAAATTCAATAGAATGAAGAAAATTTAATTACCTCGTGAGAAAATTTAATTTCAAAGGAGGAAGAAGAGTGTAGTGGCTTATTGTGGAAGCAGCGACACATGGAGAATTTTTTAAAGTAATCAGTTAAATGAATTTTTTTTTTTGTTTCTGAGTGGAGAACATGGAGAAAGAGGGGAACAAAGTGACGGTTATAATTTATTTTCGGTGTATTTGGCATACCAAATTTACCAGCCATACCAATAGTACGAAGTCGGTTTCTATGGTATCCTTATCTTTATAAAATAGTATGAGATTATCTTATCTCACTTTTAAAAATCACACCACACGGTAATATTATTTATCATGAATATTATATATCATTCCTTATCAACCTCTAGGATTTTTTTTAAAATTGATATAAAAATAAAAAAATTATAAAAATAAAACATTTTTTAAAAGTTCCAGTAAAATCCTGGACATTCTGTCTCGGATTCAGCATGAAAGCTCCTGCTGAATCCGGGAAAAAAAATGTCTCGATTCAAATAATTTCATTTTTTTTTACCAATAAATGGCTTTTCGGACGGAATTAAAAAAAAATGGTTCCTTAATTGAGTCAATTAATTAATTCACTAAATATAAGAACATTTAATTAAAGATTATTATAATAAAAAATTAAATATTGTGTGTATTTAATAAAAATAATATTTAAATGTTAATATTAATATTAAAGTGATTTTATTTAATGTACCATAATATTTTTTTAAATGTATAATTTTGTTAAACCACAATAGGATGATAAACACTGTTACTATTAATACTAATACTAATAATAATTTTAAATTAATTTTATGTTTTTTTAATTATTTGTTATCATAATATTTTTTAAATATGTTTAGGTTATAAATTCATAATCATATTTGTTGAATTTTTCTCTAATTTCATTAGAGTGAATGTTAAAAAATGTAATATGTCATAATTAATTATTTTATTAATTAAATATTTATTAATAATAATTATACATTTAATGCTTTTTAGTACAATTTTACTTGTATTATGAAATAATGTTATTTATATTAATTTGGTTAAAAATCGTAATTTACTTTTCATTAGTTCTTATGCCGTAATTTCTCTAATTTTTAGAGGAAATATTTGTATATTAAATTAAATATTATTTTTTATGAAAAAATTAAACTTAAAATTTTTAAAATTTTTAATTCAAACTTTTATGAAATAAAACCATACTAATAATATTACTAAAACTAACTGTAATATTTTTTTTACTTTATATACTCATATTAGAAATAATAATACACTACTAATATTTATATTAATAGCTGATAAGTGGAATTTTTGCACTTATATTTTATATGTTTTAACTTGGCTTTTGTTATGTATCGAGCTATATTATGCGTATTTCGTTTTGTTTGTGTTGTTTGCAAGAATTTGAGTAACAACTATTTTATTTGGGATAAAAAGAAAGAAAACATGCAAGAAGATGAGAATAAAAGCTTTCAAAAGAAGGAGAAAATTGGAGACATCGACGCCCTAGCACTCAGAAATTCGAAGCACCAGCGCCCTAGCACTGCCTAACCAGTGCCTGGAATTCAAGCATCTAGCGCCCCAGCGCTCTCGAGTTCAGAAATTTAGGAACTTTTTGTGCGCGTTTAAAAGGAAACTTTCAGCTTTTTGAAGGAATTTTTCGAGGGTTTACAGCAAGGAAGACGACTAGGAGATCTGGAGCGCACAAGAGCAAGAGAACTCGGTACGAAGATGAAAGACAGCGGCATCCGGGGACGAAGAAACTTAATTATTCTAACTTCTGTCTTGTTAATTTTAGATTATATATTTTTGTTTTGATGAATTGTCGGAAGAACATGCTTTTTTTATTACTTAAATTCGTCATGAACTAATCTTTTAGTCTAGAGGGTAGACGGATCTTGACTTGAACCCATGATTTTGACGTTTTGGTTTATATATTTGAATTTTCGCTTAGTTTATTTATGGTTTCCTAATCTTACTGCTTAATTTCAATTTATTGGTCATAGATTGAATGATATATTATTTAGAATTCATCACTCGGGAGAAGAATTTTGAATACGACATAAAAAAATACATTGTTGGTGTTTATATTGTTCTGAAGACATATAACTCCATTAAAGCCATTATAAGAATTATTGTGCTATTTATCGGATTTGATATTCAAACTTTGATATGAATATTGAGTTGAATATTAGATACGGATTTCTACTTTCCACTAAAAAAAAACAGCAAACGACAATGGATAAAATCCGTTGTAGGGGCAGAAAATCGTTGTAACTGACAGCGTTGTCAAAGGCATTGCCCTACGACAACGGTTTTCAACCCGTTGTCTTTTTACACATACGACAACGGTTCTGCAACAGTTTTTATCCGTTGTTGTTTACTGGATCAAAATTTTTTTTACCCTATACGACAACGTGTAAAAATCGTTGTGGTAGATAATTTTGACAACAGATATAAACCGTTGTAGTAGATAATTTTTACAACAGATATAAACAGTTGTGGTAGATAATATTTACAACATATGTAAACTGTTGTGGTAATATAATTTTTACAACATTTATAAACCGTTGTGGTTAATTTTTTTTACAACGGTTTTAACGATGTTTCACAAGGAAAATCCGTTGTGATTACTTATTTTTTACAACGGTTCTAACCGCTGTCATTAATTTTTTTCCAGAATATTTCAAAACTGTTGTCTTATTTGAAAAATGTTCATTTACAACGTAACATGATAATAATTTTGCATAAACAAACAACCAATCTATATTTAATATAAACAAACTACCAATACAAAATAAAATATTTACTACATTCAATAGGATGTTGTCTTCAAATTTAGAAAATTAACTACACACATCAGAATGGAAAGATAATAGCCGTGTAATCGAAATCCAAATTAAATATGCCAGCTAAAATATACAAAAAGATTTGTACCCATCTGATCAAACTTAGTAGTATTAAACCATAAATCACATGTTTTCGATTACGATTTTCGTCATATAGCTTCTTCGCATTAGCAAGTCGATCTAGAAATTAAACAAAGCTCAATCGTTGCATTAAAAAAAAAACCCATTCCTCATGAATTACCCATGAGTTACGTACCTAAAAGAGAACACATCGAAATGATCGAATAAATCTTACCGGTGATAAATTCTTTCTTTACTATGAAATAATGAAACCGAAGAAAGCAACTCAAGAAGCAACTTTTAAACAGAAAACTAACTATTATTGTAATAAGAAAGCTCTAGCAACAAAGTATAGCTGACCAATTATGTTCTCACAAACCTTTAAAATATGTCAATTTTCTATATGCTAAACAACATAGTTATATCCCCTAAGCATAAAATCCAGAGAAAGAACCTAACTATTATGTCATTTCACATGTATAAAAAATTTCAACCAGTTTACTTGTTGTTGGTGATTAAATTATAAGTTTTGATGATAACAGATCAAACAAAACCAAATACTAAATAAATAAGATCTTTAAGTACAAACGAAAGTTGGAGTTCAGATCAAACAAAACAAATGGATTCATACAGATCGAACTTAACCAAGTTGATCTTCATATCCAGATCAAGTTTCTGGAGAAATTGGATTAATACAGATAAATCAAGCATTTGATCTCTGTTTCCTCGCAACCATTTTACTTCAACAGATCAAATGACCATCCTCTAGAAGAACAACCCAGATCGATCAAATTCTTATATTTTTTGTCAGATCGAGTTCAAATCATCCTTGGTCAAAATCCATTATTTACACTTCACCCAGATCAAGTGTGAAAGTCTTCGGCCATAACAGATCAAACAAACCAGGTGAAAGCCTCAGTTGCCGCTATTTTTCAAAAGGTTGTTGAACTAGAAGACAAACTCATTAAATGAAGATTTGAATGTTGGCAAGCTTTTCTTAAAGTCAAGATTTGCGAGCCAACTTATGAGATATATTGGTCGGTGGCTCATTCTCAGAAGATGTTTGCGGCTCACTGGCTAGTTTTGAAAGCTATAAATATGCGATGATGATGAAGATTCAAACAAGTGAAGCAAGTTCAAACGACATACGAAACCACAAATTCAAAATTCCATCCGAAAATGCCTTCACTTTATACTCTAACTCAGAAACCCAGATTACCAGATCAAAGTTTTGAAGTTCTGAGTTAGATAGCATATTATGATCGATTGAGTTCAAAGCATATCACATCAGATCGATCCAGATCAAAGCTATTTTTAGCTTCCCAGATCAAGTTTTCGAAGCACATTCTTGTAGCTTCCTTCTGTAACTCGAACAGAGATTGATATGTTTCGAGAGAGTATAGCAAGGAGTTCCTTTCAAGGGTTGATTGGGTTGGATTTGTACAAAGCATTGTATAAATCAAATTCTTCTAGTGGAATTTTTTTGGAAATAGAAGAAGGTGCGACGTAGGATATTAAGCTCCGAACACCCATAAAAATCCTCTATCCCTTTTACTTACTGCATTTACTTTACTTTGATCTGCCTTTAGCTTTTTATAGTTCAATTCTGCGAGGAAGATTCTTCTGTGTGATCTTATCAAATCTTTTGAGCAGAACAAAGTTTTAAGCAATCAAATCTTCTGTATGGTTTTAACAAATCAGATCAAAGTAATATTAATTTTTAAAATAGTGTATTCACCCCCCTCTACACCATTTTTCGATCCTATCAAGTGGCATCAAAGCGGTTCTTGCTTATCACTTGAACCGTTTTACAAAAAACTATGGCATCTTTCAGTAAAATTCATATTTTCTCAAAAGAAGATTATGATGATTGGAAAATTCGTATGCATGCACATTTATCAGCACAAGATGATGATATGTGGTTCGTGGTTACAGATGGACCCATGATGATTATGAAAACCAACATTGTCACTGCTATTACTGCTGGTGCTCCACAGATGATAAAAAAACCTTGAGTTGAAAGGACTTCTGAGGATAAGAATAAAGCCAACTTGGACAATGTTGCCAGATATATCTTATACAGGACTCTGGACAAAAACATGCTTAGGAAGATCAAAAGATGCACTACGGCCAAGGAAATATGGGAAAAACTCACACAACTATGTGAAGGAAATGATCAAACAAAAGAGAACAAGCTCATGGTGGCCATTCAAAAGTTTGACAATATAAAGATGAAATCAGGATAAACAATGAATGAGTTCGATGAAAGATTCAACAACATTATGATCGAGCTGAATGCACTTGGGAAAAGTTACAACGATAGAGAAGTAACTCTAAAAGTCATGAGAGCTCTACCTCGTGAATGAGATGTAAAAACTGTAGCTATGAGAGAATCCAAGGATCTCAATAAGATCAAATTTCATGATCTATTTGCAAATCTTAAAGCATATGAATTCGAACTAAAAGTTCGAACTGAAGAAGAAACATCCACCTCACAAGTAACCAAATCTCTCACTGCAGCAGATGAAACCCCAACAATCAAATCCATAGAAAAACTCAGTAGTGATTCAATGTAACTATTTGTCAAGAAGTTTGGAAGATTCATGAGGAAGACTCACAAGAACTTCCAAAGTACAAAAAGGTCGAGCTTCAGACGAAAAGAACCAGTCAATGATAACCAAGCTTGCTACAACTGTGGAAAGGAAGGACACTTCATAGATGACTGTACCAAACCAAAGAAGGATGAGAAAAGAACATCACATAATAAAATTTCCAGAGAAGAAAGGAAAAGATTCAGAAGAAAGAAGGAACAAAAGACCCTGTTAGCAGATGAAAGAAACAACAAGTTGGCTGAATCAGACTCTAATTCATCCGACTCAGAAATGTCTTCAAGTAAAAGTGAAGATGATGCCGTCAAATGCCTAATGGCTGAAGATTCAAACATTCCAGATGATGGAGAGGTACTTGATTTTACTTTAGATTAATTTACTAGAGAAGATCTTATTAATGCATTAAATGAGATGGTTAATGAATATCGAATACTATGTCATAAGTTTGAGGAAGTCATAACGGATGGAAAGAGTCAGATAGATAAGTCAGACCAAAGTAAATCAAGTGAGTTCACTGGATCAGACAGTCTAAAGGCTCAGATACGATTGTTAATGACTAAAAACAATGACATGAGAAGTAAACTTCAAGAGACTTTATCTGAGAATAAAAGATTAATGGATCTAGTAAACTCTTGGAATATGTGGGGACCTCGGGTGCTATTCTCATCTTAAAGGGCGATTAATAACAAGAAATATTAAATTATAATATTAATCTGCTTAAAAATCAAATAAATAATACAGGACATTTGGCGACGCAAAACCATACATTTGGCGACGCAAAAACACGTCGCAAAAGATAAACAATTTTTTTTTATTTTTTTTATTTTTTTTAGTAGACCTTGACGCGCAGGCGCGCATAGGGCTCGGGCCAAGGCACTCAAAGTGCCTTGGTTAGGCGCGGCCGCGCCTCTGGGCTGGGCGGGCGCGCCTGGCCCTCTGATTTGCCTTCCAAACAGTTGAAAAAATGATGTCTTTGTCCCTGTTTTGATCCTCAAACATTGACAAACATATATAACATGAATTTAACATCAAAATCTAGATGAAAACATGCAAATCCATGAACTAACCAAGTAACTAAACAAGGAACTTGACATACAACCATAAGATCTTACATACTCTTGTTCTTGACAACATACATATCTATATGCTCAAATGTTCTTATTCTTGCCATTCATACAAGTCTTTATATGCAATTGTTTATAACAAAGCATAGACAAGATCTAAGTACAAAGGTTGACATCAAATCTACTGCATAAACCCTAGTTCACCACATGATACTCTTGCTCTCGTTCTTCTTACAACCTTCTTTGTCCTGTGCTCGCCCCATCTATTCCCATGCACACATACAAACATAGAAATAGCCGGATATCTCCGGTGAGAATTGAATCCCAGTATAAAACAACTATATCATGCATATCATAGAGTTTAAAGAAATACTCACATAAATATCTCAACAAGAGTTAAACCAAGCTAGTGCAATGCATGATTTAAAAATTTGCTATCAAGTTCTATATCGGTTCTTGGGATCCCGGGAAAGAAGAACACAACAAATCTCCCACCTACTCTCCCTTTCGGGGTGGCGTTGAACTCTTTTCCCGGACTTTGAAACACTATATCGGGTTTCTAGCAATAGGAGTCGATCTATCTTCTATGCTCCTCGATATATATCCAAACGTCCAAATTCTTTTAGCGAATCTACCATTAAAATTGCAAGGATTGTTGGCTCAATATGAATGCATCAAAATCTAGAAGCATAAGACTAAAAGCCAACTAATAACAAGTTAAATCAAAGAAGCAAGTAAGTGTGCAAATACAACACATATAAGCACATGGTATGTGGTTTTGAAAAGGGCATTCAAGGAAACCTCTTGAATATTCAAAGCCCTTATTCTAAGGTTGTCTTATACCTTTCAAACTTGGTTTCAAATCTCTTCAAATCTGATCTAGCTGCACAAAAAAACCTCAATCAAAATCTGCTCAACAAACTAAGTCTTGGAAGCTAATCTTCAAAGCAAACCTTGAACTATGCTATTCCGGTTTCGCCGTTGAATTCCCGAGTTCGATGACCTTCAAAACCAATCTGAAAATAGAGCATAGAAAGCTAATTATATCAGCAAGAACTTACATAATACTCAGCTCAAACAATCTAGACTCAACTTGATCATTTTTCAAACCGACGGCGTAACGGTATGGAATCGGTAACCAAAACTGAAATCTAACCAATCTATCAATCAAACCAACTTCATATACATGATATACCAGCAAACATACATCCATATACCAGCATATCAGCAGCTATAGTTTCGAAATACATGCTGTAAAATTCACAAGAAATACAAACGGCATCCAATCTTCGACCCGATTGCGATAATACAACACATAGAAGCTCAAGAACACATATCTAACATCAAATTCTGAGTTCTGTATCATCTCAATTTAGAAATATACTGAATCTCATCAATACTTACATCAATTCATAGCTCTTGACGAGAGGATCGTAGAACTATGCCCGGAATTAAAATCGACCGGACGGATCTTGAGATATCTTGGTTTGAAGATGAAATCTCAACAAAAAAATGAAGTCTCGGTTTTCTCAATTGAAGAAGATGAAAATCTGATGATTTCATACACAATACACGTGAATATGCATATGTAGACAAGTGTCCCACTCAAAATGTCAAAATTGCACTTTGGCCCCTCATCTCTTCACTATTTGCAAATTGACCCTCGAAACTTCTTTTTAATTCAATTTCAATCCTAAATAATTTAAGAATATTAGAATTTAAATCTAAACTCCAAAAATTCTCAAATTAAATATTTTCGTATTAAAATTAAATAATCTCGGGCCTTACAATTCTCCCCCTCTAAGATATGATTTCGTCCTCGAAATCTCATGCAATCTGTACGCATATAAGAGAAAGAAATAACAGAAATACTGAAGAAGACTCACATCAGTGAAATAGGTCTGGAAAGCGTTGTTTCATATCTGATTCGACTTCCCAAGTTGCTTCTTCAACTCCATGTCTTCTCCATTGAACTTTCACGAGAGGAATAGTCTTGTTTCTAAGTTGTTTTTCTTTCTGATCAAGTATCCGTATCGGCTTCTCACAGTAACTCAGAGTCTCATCTAATTCAGATTCATCTGGCTGGAGAACATGAGAAATATCAGGATGATACTTGCGTAGCATAGAAACATGAAAGACATCATGTATTCCAGAAAGAGCTGGAGGAAAAGCAAGTCTATAGGCAAGATTGCCTATCTTCTCGAGAATTTCGTAAGGACCGATAAATCATGGAGATAACTTCCCTCTCTTGCCGAATCTGACAGTGCCTCTGAAAGGTGAGATCTTCAAGAACACTCTGTCCCCCTGTTCAAAACACAAAGGCCTGCGTCTGACATTTGCATACTTGGCTTGTCGATCTTGTGCTATCTTCATTCTTTTCTGAATCAGTCTTACTTTCTCGGTCATCTCTCGGATCATATCTGGCCCAATATCAGGTGTCTCTGAAATATCATCCCAATAAAGAGGAGATCTGCATTTCTTTCCATACAATGCTTCAAATGGAGCCATCTCGATACTAGTCTGGTAGCTGTTATTGTACGAGAACTCCACAAGTGGTAATGAATCTTGCCAACTAGTGTCAAAATCTAGCACTATATCTCTAAGCATATCCTCGCGTGTCTGGATAGTCCGCTCTGACTGTCCGTCAGTCTGAGGATGATATGCAGTACTCAAGTGCAATCGAGTACCAAGAGCTTGTTGCAAGCTGTGCCAAAAGTGCGATGTAAATCTAGGGTCTCGATCTGAAACGATAGATTTAGGCATACCATGTAATCTTACCACTTCTCTGACATAAATCTCTGCCATCTGGTCGTGTCTGTATGTCATTCTGTACGGAATAAAACAGGCTGATTTCGTCAATCTGTCGATAACTACCCAAACAGCATCACAACCTCTGGATGAACGCGGTAGCTTCGTTACAAAATCCATAGAAATATGATCCCACTTCCATTCTGGAATAGGTAAACTATGCAATAAACCACCTGGTTTCTTTCTTTCGGCCTTTACCTGCTGACAATTCAGACAACGAGGTACAAACTCTGTAACATCAGATTTCATCTGTTTCCACCAATACTGAGTTTTCAAATCATTGTACATTTTTTTGCCACCAGGATGAACACTGTATCTGCTGCAATGAGCCTCTTTCAATATCTGCTGTTTCAAATCTGAAATATCTAGAACAAGTCTGTTATTCACATATAAAACACCATCTACACTAACCTTGTATTCAGACTGATGCCCTGATCTGACCATGTCAACGGACTTCTGAATACTCTGATCATTTCTCTGTGCTTCTTTAATTCTAACCAACAATTCTGGCTCAGCTTGAAGTGCACAAATTCTGATAAACTTCATATCTGTTTTAAATATCAATCCAGAAACACAGCTGAAACGACCCAAACTCTATAATTATTAAATAAATATGCGGAAATTTTTTTTTTTATTATATACTTACTAATTAAAATATGCACATATATGCCCATACATACATGCACAGAATAAAAAGATTTGAAATAAATAAATAAATAACTTAAGTAAAAATTGCATTCTTTAAATAAAATAAATATCTGAGTCAAACATTAATTAAAAATACTGCATAAGAAAAATGATGTAAAATTTGCATGCACTGAAATTATTCAAAACCACAACCACTGAAAAATAATTAAAAAATGTAACATGCTGACATAATTAAAACATGCAATATGACTCAGACATCTATCACGGTCACGGGGTCACTGCATGTCCGCTCATATGTCCTCGCCGCCGGTAGGAGCTACATCCTCCTCTACGAACTCACCTGCACCATACCAGTGTAGTGAGCCTAGAGACCCAACATGCTAACATAACAAGGGTTTAAAATAATTTAAAACAATTAAATATTAATACATAACATATACATGAATGAGCATGCTTAAAAATATCATGGCATAAACATAACTTAAATTAACTTAAATAACATAATACATAAATATTGTTGAGCAGTTAAATTTCTAACATCGCATGGTTGTATCTGTAGTGTATTCTTAAATCATACATTAAATACTGATCAGCGTGAAAACCAACGTACGCGGCGGTGACGAATCACCTGTTAAATTGGCAGTAAACTGCCCTTCAATAGTTCACATATGGGGACGAATCTCCCTTAAATTGTCACACTACTTCAACTTCCAACATAAAATATTTTATTATTGCTCAACCTTAAACATTTAACTATGCATAAAATTATTTCATGAATGCATGTACTTAAATAAAATTGTGTGTCCTTCATATATATTTAATTTAATTTCTTACTAACATATAATTATTAAAATAACTTCAATGCATAAAAATAATTAAATATATAATCAGGACACATGCAAATTTCTCATGGATTGTACTGGACTGCTGGCCCTAACACTCAAGCCCAATTACTTAAATCTGGCCCAATAACATACTTAAGCCCAATAAAATTGTTCTAAGACCAATTAAAATAATTTAAAGCCCATAAAACATTCTAGGCCCAATAACAACTTAAACTGGCCCAATGGGCCCAAAAGCCCAAAGACTAGCCCAATAACTTTCATGGGCTCAAAAACCCATAAAATTAATGGACTAACTTAATTAAAATTTTAAAAGCCCAAATAAAATTATTTGGGAGTCCAAATAATTTTATTTCTAATTAATTGGCCCAAAAACTAATTAATTCATAAAATACTTTAAAAATAAAAAGACTCGAGCCCGGCCCACCAACCCGGACCCGGACCAACTTAACCCGACCCACTACCCTACTGACCCGACCCGGACCACAGACCCGACTCGGACCCAACAGAAAACCCTAGAACCCGATGCCCTAACCTCTTCTCGGCTGCGGCCGTGAGCAGCAGCCACTCCGTGGCTGCTGCCGGCCTACTCCGGCCGCCCCTGGCCGGAGCGCCGCCGCCCATGCGTAGCCCACGTCTGGGCGTACCTGACCTGACCCAGCCCCAGCCCCCATGCAGCCTGGACCAACTCGCCGAACCCCCCCTTCTCAAAACCCTAACCTGCGCACCAAGGGAGCCCAATCCGCACCAGCTGACTTCCTGGGTCCGTTTGGCTCGAGCCCCTCAAGCCATTCGGTCCAGACCCTCATCACACTACCGAGGACCCTGACCAGCAGCCATACCAGCCATGGTGGACCTGAAAACGTGAACATGAACAAGGAAAACAAGAAACCTTGGGCATAAACCGAACAACCGAACCATTTTCTGAAAAAACTTGAAAGTTTTGATGCATACACGATCCACACAATATAATATCTGATAGGTAAAAAAAATGGAAGAAAACCATGCCTTTCACCGAAATTGAAGAGAAAAACGTGCGTGGGACGATTCCGGGACGACGGGACGAACACACCTTCGAAGATTTAAGAAAATCGAGCTATGGAACCTCCGAGGGCTTGCTGATCGAGGAAGAAGATGAATAATGGGGGAGAGGGAGGCGGCTGAATGGGTAATCGGTTAAGGGTTTGGGTAGATTAGGTTTTTGGGGTTTTATTTTAATTAATATAGGTTTTAGGATAATTAAAAGTTTTAAATATAAAACATAAAATTTTAAAACTCTAAATAAAATTTAAAATCTGATAACTTAAGTTAAAAATATAAAAATACCGAAATTACAAATTTAGGGAATTTTAAAAATAATTAAAAGTCATTAAAATGGCTAAATTTGGATAAAAATGGACTCCTAAAATTATATAAAATTAAATACTAAAAATTTTGAGGCAATAAAACTCAAAATAATATTTTTGGGCTCTAAAAATGCTCATGAAATAAATTGGCTAGAAAGTCGTCATCTCGTCCGTCCACGGTCCCGTCTACGCGATAAAATAATTAAAATACTAAAAGTCATAAAAATCACTAATTATGGGTTAAATGCTTAAAAAAATAAATTAAATCATGCACAAATAATTCACATAATTATTTAACCCATAAATCACAAATTTAAATAATTAAATATCCTAATTATGCATGCGGATTTACGTATTTAAAATACCTGGTGTTACAATTCTCCCCCCCCTTAAATTGAATTTCGTCCTCGAAATTAAAGTACTTACCCGAACAACTCCGGGTAGCGAGTCCTCATGTCTGCCTCGGTCTCCCAAGTAGCTTCCTCCTCTGAGTGATTCAGCCACTGGACTCTGACCATCGGTATGACCCGCGTCCTAAGCCTCCGCTCCTCCCTTGCCAAGATCCGCACTGGCCTCTCCTCATATACTAGATCTGGTGGCAACTGCAAGGGCTCGAAATCCAACACATGCGACGGGTTAGAGACATATCTCCGAAGCATGGATACATGGAAAACGTTGTGCACTGCCGCTAGCCCCGGTGGTAGAGCTAAACGGTAGGCCAACGTGCCAACTCTCTCCATGATCTCGAATGGCCCTATATACCTCGGATTAAGCTTGCCTCTCCGGCCAAAACGCACTACTCCCTTCATCGGTGACACCTTCAGGAATACGTGATCACCTACAGCGAACTCCAAATCTCGTCGTCTGGCATCTGCATAACTCTTCTGACGACTCTGAGCAGTCCTCATCCGATCTCGAATCTGAGTCACAATGTCAGCTGTCTGCTGCACAATCTCAGGACCCAGTAAAATCCGCTCACCAACCTCATCCCAATGCACAGGATATCTGCATCTCCTCTCGTACAATGCTGCATAAGGAGCCATACCTATAGACGACTGAAAACTATTGTTATAGGTAAACTCCACTAATGGCAGTCTAGTCTCCCAAGAGCCCCGAAAATCAATGACACAAGCTCTCAGAAGATCCTCGAGAACCTGGATCACCCTCTCCGACTGACCATCTGTCTGGGGATGGAATGATGTGCTGAACAAAAGCCTAGTCCCCAAAGCCGTGTGCAGACTCTTCCAAAACGCAAATGTGAATCTCGGATCTCTGTCTGACACAATAGACACTGGTATGCCATGCAGTCTAACAATCTCTCTGATGTAAAGCTCTGCATACTGTGTCAAAGAATAAGTAGTCCTCACCGGCAAGAAATGAGCTGACTTGGTAAGTCTATCCATGATCACCCAAATCGCTGTGCAACCTCTGGCACTCCTCGGTAAGCCAACCACAAAGTCCATCGTAATATTTTCCCATTTCCATTCCGGAAAAGGAAGAGGTCTAAGAAGTCCTGCTGGACGCTGATGCTCTGCCTTGACTTGCTGACAAGTCAAGCACTCTGACACCACTCTCCCGATGTCACTCTTTATCCCGGGCCACCAATACAATAGCTGCAAATCTTTGTACATCTTCGTACTTCCGGGGTGAATGGATTGCGGAGATGTGTGAGCCTCTGCTAAAATCTCAGCTCTCAACTGATCGACGTTCGGTACCCACATCCTACCACGGTACTGAACGATACCATCCACCACTGTATACAAGAGGTTACCCCTAGCCTCATCTCTCTGTCTCCATCGCTGCAACTCCTCATCAGTAGACTGTCCATCTCTAATCCGATCTCGCAGAACTGGCTGCACCGTCAACACTGACAAGTTCAGTGCACGACCACTCGGATAACACTCCAAGACAAATCTCTGAATCTCGCTCTGTAGTGGTAACTGCACGGTCAAACATGAGACCACTGAAGACTCCCGACTCAAAGCATCTGCTACTACATTAGCTTTACCCGGATGGTAGCTAATGTCACAGTCATAATCTTTCACCAACTCCAACCATCTGCGCTGTCTCATATTCAACTCCTTCTGTGTGAAGAAGTACTTGAGACTCTTGTGGTCTGTGAAAATCTTGCACTTCTCTCCATACAGATAGTGCCTCCAGATTTTCAAAGCGAAAACCACTGCTGCCAACTCCAAGTCATGCGTCGGATAATTCTGCTCATGAATCTTCAGCTGCCTCGACGCATACGCAATAACCTTACCACACTGCATAAGTACTGCGCATAAACCCAGTTTAGACGCATCGGTGTACACCACTAACTCCTCGTGTGGTACTGTCACCGCTAACACTGGTGCAGTAGTGAGTGCTTCCTTCAGCTGATCGAAGCTCCTCTGACAGTCTGAACTCCAGATAAACTTCGCATTCTTCTTGGTTAAGGAATTCAAGGGTACTGCAATAGAGGAAAAATCCTTGATGAACTTCCTAATATCCTGCCAAACCCAAGAAACTGCGAATCTCCGAAGCATTCTACGGAATACCCCAATTCTGCACTGCCTCAACCTTCGACTGATCAACTGCAATCCCATATCTCGAAATAATGTGGCCCAGAAATGCCACCTGCTCAAGCCAAAACTCGCACTTGCTGAACTTGGCATACAACCGATGTTCCCTCAAAGTCTTCAAGGCTGTCTGAAGATGCTGTCTATGCTCCTCGATGCTCCTAGAATAGATCAAAATATCATCAATGAAGACTATGATGAGCTGATCTAGATACGGCTGAAAGACTCGGTTCATGAGATCCATGAAAACCGCTGGAGCATTGGTCATTCCAAATGGCATCACTAGAAACTCGTAATGCCCATACCGTGTCCGGAAAGCAGTCTTGGACACATCTGCCTCTCTAACTCGTAGCTGATGATAACCAGATCGCAGATCGATCTTGGAGAACACTGAAGCTCCCTGCAACTGGTCAAATAAATCCTCTATCCTCGGCAGTGGATACTTGTTCTTCACTGTGACCCTGTTGAGCTCTCGGTAATCGATGCACAATCTCATACTGCCATCCTTCTTCTTCACAAATAACACCGGAGCTCCCCATGGAGAAAAGATAGGACGAACAAAGCCTTTCTCTAATAGCTCCTGAATCTGCTCCTTCAACTCTTTCATCTCGGTAGGAGCAAGTCTGTACGGTGCCTTAGAGATAGGCACGGTGTCTGGCACCAAGTCGATGCTGAACTCCACATCTCTCACTGGTGGAATTCCTGCAACATCCTCCGGAAAGACATCCGGAAATTCACGAACCACCTCTATCTCTGATAATGATCTGCTAGATGGTTCTGAGGTCGTGACGATACTCGCTAGAAACCCCTGGCAACCCCGTCTCAACAACTTCCTCGCCTGAATAAGAGATATCACCTGAGGAATATCACTGCTCTGAGATGCATGAAAAGTGAACGGGTCGCCTACTGTAGGTCTCACTGACACTGATCTCCGACGAAAATCAATCGAAGCTCCATTGACTGTCAACCAGTCCATACCCAAAATCAAATCGAATCCACTCAATGGCAAAACCACCACATCTGCTCGAATGGAGTGTCCCTGCAGCTCCAACTCCAGTCCTCGAATGACCTTCGAGGTAGAAATAATCTGCCCTGATGGCATAGTAACATCATACCCACCGTCAACACTCTCAGGTGTGATGCCTACCCGCCTGATAAACTCCAGGGAGATAAACAAATGCGTAGCCCCTGAATCTAGCAACGCAAATGTGGAGTTGCCTCCAACTAGAATTCTCCCTGCACGCAGAAAATTCCCAACAATTTCATACCACTACTAAATTTTTCCCAACGAGACACCACTAATTCTTAATTCTAATCACAAGTAAAACATGCTTCCTATCCTAACATGCAGTTAAATACCCAAATAACAAACATTCCAAAATAAAGACGAAATTTTAACCAAGGAAAAATTATTAAAATGCTAGGGGTAAGATATACCGGTGATCAAGGAGGTGTCTGGATCTACCTCATCAGCCTGCATCACAAACACTCTACCAGCGGTGTTCTTCTTCCTCGGGCAGTTAGCTATCTGATGCCCTGGCTCCCTACAGTGGTAGCAAACTCCTGCTCCCAAAAGACAATGTCCCGAATGCATCTTCTGACACTTCGGGCAAGTAGGATAACCTATGGCATTAGGGGTCCCGCCCCTCTGCTGCTGCGGCCTCTGCTGTGGATTCGGGCCCTTAGCCGGCCCTGTAAACTGCTTCTTCGCAGGAGGCTGCGAAGATGGTCGCTGATACCCTGCCTGAAACTGCCTCTTCCCCTGCTGCTCCCTCTGGATCTCTCTCCGACCCTCCTCGGAACACAAGGCTCTACTGACTGCAGACTCATAAGTAAGGAAGTCTGCCATGCGAACATCATGCTTGATATCTGCCTTCAAACCCTCCACAAACTGCCTCAACTTCTCTGGTGGACTATCTGAAATCAGAGGCACAAAGTGACAGCCCCTCTCGAACTGTCTCACATACTCAACCACTGTCTTGTCTCCCTGACGGAGACTCATAAACTCACGGATCATGCGACTGCGCACATCCTCAGTGAAGTACTTGGCGTAGAAGATATGCCTAAACTCTGTCCATGTCAGTGTAGGAAGGTGAACTCCCCTGGCAGCACCCTCCCACCAAAGCGCTGCGTCACCCCTCAGCATGTACATCGCACAGTTCACCCTGTCGGTGTCTGTGATCCCCATATACGCAAAGATGGACTCCAGAGAGCGAATCCATCCCTCAGCCACCAAAGGATCGGTGGTACCAACAAACTCCTTGCGTCCCTTCTTCTGGAACCTCTCAGCAACGTCCTCCTCATGGGACAACCTAGGACGAGTAGCCTGCTGCTCTAACAGAGCAGTAATCCTTGCCATCATATTCGCATTGTCCTGCTCCAATGCTGCTAGAGGGTTCTGCGGAGGTGGAGGTGGAGGTGGAGATCCCCCACGTCTGTTCATCGGTCTGGGAGGCATTCTGCACCACCACATATTTCTTTACGTAAATCGCCATGCATAACTAAGTTGTTTAAAAGTAATACTAACTTAAATCCAAAGAATTAAATCATGCTATAAACACTTAAAACTTACAGACCGGTAGCGTGGATTTTTGAGCTTGCATAGCAGTAATGACCCCTCCAAGGACCGTGCTCTGATACCAACTGAAACGACCCTAACTCTATGATTATTAAATAAATATGCGAAATTTTTTTTTATTATTATATACTTACTAATTAAAATATGCACATATATGCCCATACATACATGCACAGAATAAAAAGATTTGAAATAAATAAATAAATAACTTAAGTAAAAATTGCATTCTTTAAATAAAATAAATATCTGAGTCAAACATTTAATTAAAAATACTGCATAAGAAAAATGATGTAAAATTTGCATGCACTGAAATTATTCAAAACCACAACCACTGAAAAATAATTAAAAAATGTAACATGCTGACATAATTAAAACATGCAATATGACTCAGACATCTATCACGGTCACGGGGTCACTGCATGTCCGCTCATATGTTCTCGCCGCCGGTAGGAGCTACATCCTCCTCTACGAACTCACCTGCACCATACCAGTGTAGTGAGCCTAGAGGCCCAACATGCTAACATAACAAGGGTTTAAAATAATTTAAAACAATTAAATATTAATACATAACATATACATGAATGAGCATGCTTAAAAATATCATGGCATAAACATAACTTAAATTAACTTAAATAACATAATACATAAATATTGTTGAGTAGTTAAATTTCTAACATCGCATGGTTGTATCCGTAGTGTAACCTTAAATCATACATTAAATACTGATCAGCGTGGAAACTAACGTACGTGGCGGTGACGAATCACCTCTTAAATTGGCAGTAAAATGCCCTTCAATAGTTCACATATGGGGACGAATCCCCCTTAAATTGTCACACTACTTCAACTTCCAACATAAAATATTTTATTATTGCTCAACCTTAAACATTTAACTATGCATAAAATTATTTCATGAATGCATGTACTTAAATAAAATTGTGTGTCCTTCATATATATTTAATTTAATTTCTTACTAACATATAATTATTAAAATAACTTCAATGCATAAAAATAATTAAATATATAATCAGGACACATGCAAATTTCTCATGGATTGTACTGGACTGCTGGCCCTAACATTCAAGCCCAATTACTTAAATCTGGCCCAATAACATACTTAAGCCCAATAAAATTGTTCTAAGCCCAATTAAAATAATTTAATGCCCATAAAACATTCTAGGCCCAATAACAACTTAAACTGGCCCAATGGGCCCAAAAGCCCAAAGACTGGCCCAATAACTTTCATGGGTTCAAAAACCCATAAAATTAATGGACTAACTTAATTAAAATTTTAAAAGCCCAAATAAAATTATTTGGGAGTCCAAATAATTTTATTTCTAATTAATTGGCCCAAAAACCAATTAATTCATAAAATACTTTAAAAATAAAAAGACTCGAGCCCGGCCCACCAACCCGGACCCGGACCAACTTAACCCGACCCACTACCCTACTGACCCGACCCGGACCCAACAGAAAACCCTAGAACCCGACGCCCTATCCTCTTCTCGGCTGTGGCCGTGAGCAGCAGCCACTTCGTGGCTGCTGCCGGCCTGCTTCGGCCGCCCCTGGCCGGAGCGCCACCGCCCAGACGTAGCCCACGTCTGGGCGGACCTGACCTGACCCAGCCCCAGCCCCCATGCAGCCTGGACCAACTCACCGAACCCCCCCTTCTCAAAACCCTAACCTGCGCACCAAGGGAGCCCAATCCGCACCAGCCGACTTCCTGGGGCCGTTTGGCTCGAGCCCCTCGAGCCATTCGGTCCAGACCCTCCTCACACTACCTAGGACCCTGACCAGCAGCCATACAAGCCATGGTGGACCTGAAAACGTGAACATGAACAAGGAAAACAAGAAACCTTGGGCATAAACCGAACAACCGAACCATTTTCTGAAAAAACTTGAAAGTTTTGATGCATACACGATCCACACAATATAATATCTGATAGGTACAAAAAAAATGGAATAAAACCATGCCTTTCACCGAAATTGAAGAGAAAAACGTGCGTGGGACGATTCCGGGACGACGGGACGAACACACCTTCGAAGCTTTAAGAAAATCGAGCTATGGAACCTCCTAGGGCTTGCTGATCGAGGAAGAAGATGAATAATGGGGGAGAGGGAGGCGGCTGAATGGGTAATCGGTTAAGGGCTTGGGTAGATTAGGTTTTTGGGGTTTTATTTTAATTAATATAGGTTTTAGGATAATTAAAAGTTTTAAATATAAAACATAAAATTTTAAAACTCTAAATAAAAGTTAAAATCTGATAACTTAAGTTAAAAATATAAAAATCCCGAAATTACAAAATTTAGGGAATTTTAAAAATAATTAAAAGTCATTAAAATGGCTAAATTTGGATAAAAATGGACTCCTAAAATTATATAAAATTAAATACTAAAAATTTTGAGGCAATAAAACTCAAAATAATATTTTTGGGCTCTAAAAATGCTCATGAAATAAATTGGCTAGAAAGTCGTCATCTCGTCCGTCCACGGTCCCGTCTACGCGATAAAATAATTAAAATACTAAAAATCATAAAAATCACTAATTATGGGTTAAATGATTCAAAAAATAAATTAAATCATGCACAAATAATTCACATAATTATTTAACCCATAAATCACAAATTTAAATAATTAAATATCCTAATTATGCATGCGGATTTACGTATTTAAAATACCGGGTGTTACAACAGCAATCTTCTACCAATTTAGTGATACCTATCGTAGATAAGGATAAGGCACATACCTTTCTACTCAAGGCATCTGCAGCTGCATTGGACTTTCCCGAATAATAAAATCTCACAATCAAAATCTTTCAGTAAATCTAGCCATCTTCGTTGCCTCATATTCAGCTCAGATTGTGAAAATAGATATTTCAAACTTTTATGGTCAGAATAAATCTCAAATTTGTCACCGTATAGATAATGTCGCCATATCTTCAATGCAAATACGATGGCTGCAAGTTCCAGGTCATGGATAGGATATCTGGTTTCGTGTGGTTTTAGCTGTCTCGAGGCATAAGCAATGACATGTCCTCGCTGCATAAGCACACAACCTAATCCCCTGTGAGAAGCATCACAATATACAGTAAAATCACCAGTACCTGAAGGAATAGTCAAAATTGGTGCACTCGTCAATCTCTTCTTCAACTCAAGGAAACTGGCTTCACATGCTTCAGTCCAGACATACGGTGCATTCTTTTGAGTCAACTGAGTAATAGACTTGGCAATACTGGAGAAATCTTTAATAAATCTGCGATAATAACCTGCTAAGCCCATAAAACTCCGTATCTCTGGTACAGATGTCGGTCTAGGCCAACTGATCACAGCTTCAATTTTGCTAGGATCAACAGAAATCCCATCTCCGGATATAATATGCCCAAGGAAGACCACTTTCTTCAACCAGAATTCACACTTTGACAGTTTGGCATACAAATTTTCTGTTCTCAAAGTCTTTAAAATAATTTAGAGATGCTCGGCATGATCACACAGATTCTTAGAATAAATCAGAATATCGTCAATAAAGATAATAACAAAGTCATCAAGATATTTCTGAAATACCCTATTCATAAGGCCCATAAATACTGCTGGAGCATTCGTCAGCCCAAACGGTATAATGATAAACTCAAAATGACCATACCTCGTTCTAAATGCGGTCTTCGGTATATCTTCATCCCGAACTCTCAACTGATGATATCCAGATCGTAAATAAATCTTGGAATACACTGTGGAACCCTGCAACTGGTCAAACAAATAATCTATTCTAGGCAATGGATATTTATTCTTTACCGTTGCCTTGTTCAGTTGCCGGTAGTCAATGCAAAGTCTCATTGAGCCGTCTTTCTTTCGTACAAATAGAACCGGAGTGCCCCAGGGTGAAACACTCGGTCTAATGTACCCTTTTGCTAAAAGATCTTCAAGCTGGTCTTTTAACTCTTTTAACTCTATTGGTGCCATTCTGTAAGGTGCTTTAGAAATCGGTAACGTACCTGGCATCAATTCAATACTGAAGTCTATCTCCCGGGCTAGAGGTAATCCTAGAATTTCATCTGGAAAGACATCAGCAAACTCACTAACCACTGGCAGATCTGCCAATTCTGGGCTAGTTTTCAGCACATCTACTGCATAAACAAGTAATCCCTCTGCCCCTTTCTGCAATAAACGAGTCATAGATAGAACTGATATCAAAGGTATTCGAGATCTCGAACCTTTACCGTAGAATTTCCATTCCCCTGCCATTTCTGGTCTGAATCTCACAACCTTCTGAAAACAGTCTATAGTTGCCCTGTACTTGGTTAACATATCGATACCAATAATGCAATCAAAGTCTGACAATCCAAGCACAATACAGTCTATCTCTATCACATTATCTTCAAACTGTAGTATAAAATCTCTGACAGATTTCACTGATATTATACCACTCCCCAAAGGTGAAGATATAGATACTACAGCAGATAATGACTCAACAGGCAATGCATGTAATGTAGAAAATTGTTCAGATATAAACGTATGGGATGCACCTGTATCTATGAGCACATAAGCAGGATAACCACAGAGAGTACAGTTACCTGCTATAACGTCGTTAGGTGCTGCCTGAGCTTGCTCTTCAGTCAAGGCAAAGACTCGAGCTTGTTGTCTTGGAGATTGATTCGTTGCTTGGCTACCTCCTGCTCTATTCTGTTGCTGAGGCTGTGGCTGGAAGGAGTGTACAGTAGATGCTTGGCTTTCAGGCTGAGCCACTGATCGTGATGATCCTGCACCTTGAGACCTCACAAGACCACGCTGTGGACACACCTTGGCAAAATGTCCTGGCTGATGGAATATGTTGCAATTCCCAGACACACCTCTGCACTGATCACTAGGATGTCTTCCTCCGCATTTGTTGCAATACATTCCTGTGTAGCCTGAACCCTGTCTAGCACTGCTTTGTCTTGGCCCATTAGAGCTGGATGAACCACTGCCTGACTTCTTAATCTGCTTTCCTTTTGCTTTCAGATATTCTCTCTTACCACCGCTGCTGCTACCTCCCTCAAATCTAGAAGATGGTTGCTGAAACTGAGCTGCGGGTTATGATTGTCGTTGAGACTGTGAAACAAACGATGCTCCTCTCTGTTTAATCAAACCAGCCTCCGCTCCCTTTGCCCTATCAAGTGCATCAGCAAAGTTATTTGGCCTTCCAGAGTTCACAAGGATAAAGACATCTGGATTCAGTCCATTAATGAACTGATCAGCTTTGGCTTCTTCACTTCCGGCTACATGTGGAGCAAACTTTAGCAACATAGAGAACTTGGCAACATACTCTTCTATATTCAGATTCCCTTATTTCAGATTTGCAAACTCTGCACCCTTGTCCTTTCTGTACGACACTGGAAAGAAACGTTGATAAAATTCTTTTGTAAATACTTTCCAAGTGATAGGTGTACCTTGATTTTCAAGAGCTCTCTTGGTTGTTATCCACCAACTCTTGGCAACCTCGTGTAGTTGGTGCCCAATCAATCTGACTCTTTTGTCATCGGTATAATCTAGGGAATCAAACAACATTTCCATATCCTCTAACCAGCCTTCACATTCAACTGAGTTCTCGGTTCCTTTCAAAGTAGGCGGCTTGAAGGATTGAAACCTTTTCAGTAAAGTCTCCATAGGTGTTGCTGTAACATCCATTGGGTCATTGGATTTACTGCCCTGTTCTGGTCTAGGAGCTTCTGCGGCCTATGGCACATCTGCCTGTTCTGGTGGAGGAACGACCAATGTCTGTCTAGTAACCGGCGCTTGACGAGGAGGCATATCTGATATTCAAAAGGATTAGAACACAATTGTATCAATATATCAGACTTACCCATTATGTTTCAGTCCTTCTCTGATTAGCATTTTCATGCCTTCTCTTGAGATCAAGTTCTGATTCAAAACCGGTTCTAATTCATTCTCAAATAATACATACTTGATAAAGCAATAAGGCATGATTATAAAATCAATACACATAATCATGTGATCAATTTAATCTAAAACATTAAATCATGCAAGAAAAATCAATCAATCAAGAGGACTCGATCTACCCCGCTCGCTTATCTCTAATCAGTCCAGAACTTACGCTCTGATACCACCTATTGTGGGGACCTCGGGTGCTAATCTCATCTTAAAGGGCGATTAATAACAAGAAATATTCAATTAGAATATTAATCTGCTTAAAAATCAAATAAATAATACAGGACATTTGGTGACGCAAAACCATACATTTGGCGACGCAAAAACACGTCGCAAAAGATAAACAATTTTTTTTTATTTTTTTTTATTTTTATTTTTTAGTAGACCTTGACGTGCGGGCGCACCTCATGTGGCGCGGGCGTGCATAGGGCTCGGGCCAAGGCACTCAAAGTGCCTTGGTTAGGCGCGGCCGCGCCTCTGGGCTGGGCGGGCGCGCCTGGCCCTCTGATTTGCCTTCCAAACAGCTGAAAAAATGATGTCTTTGTCCCTGTTTTGATCCTCAAACATTGACAAACATATATAACATGAATTTAACATAAAAATCTAGATGAAAACATGCAAATCCATGAACTAACCAAGTAACTAAACAAGGAACTTGACATACAACCATACGATCTTACATACTCTTGTTCTTGACAACATACATATCTATATGCTCAAATGTTCTTATTCTTGCCATTCATACAAGTCTTTATATGCAAGTGTTTATAACAAAGCATAGACAAGATCTAAGTACAAAGGTTGACATCAACTCTACTGCATAAACCCGAGTTCACCACATGCTACTCTTGCTCTCGTTCTTCTTACAACCTTCTTTGTCCTGTGCTCGCCCCATCTATTCCCATGCACACATACAAACATAGAAATAGCCGGATATCTCCGGTGAGAATTGAATCCCAGTATAAAACAACTATATCATGCATATCATAGAGTTTAAAGAAATACTCACATAAACATCTCAACAAGAGTTAAACCAAGCTAGTGCAATGCATGATTTAAAAATTTGCTATCAAGTTCTATATCGGTTCTTGGGATCCCGGGGAAGAAGAACACAACAAATCTCCCACCTACTCTCCCTTTCGGGGTGGCGTTGAACTCTTTTCCCGGACTTTGAAACACTATATCGGGTTTCTAGCAATAGGAGTCGATCTATCTTCTATGCTCCTCGATATATATCCAAACGTCCAAATTCTTTTAGCGAATCTACCATTAAAATTGTAAGGATTGTTGGCTCAATATGAATGCATCAAAATCTAGAAGCATAAGACTAAAAGCCAACTAATAACAAGTTAAATCAAAGAAGCAAGTAAGTGTGCAAATACAACAATAAGCACATGGTATGTGGTTTTGAAAAGGGCATTCAAGGAAACCTCTTGAATATTCAAAGCCCTTATTCTAAGGTTGTATTATACCTTTCAAACTTGGTTTCAAAGCTCTTCAAATCTGATCTAGCTGCACAACAAAATCTCAATCAAAATCTGCTCAACAAACTAAGTCTTGGAAGCTAATCTTCAAAGCAAACCTTGAACTATGCTATTCCGGTTTCGCCGTTGAATTCCCGAGTTCGATGACCTTCAAAACCAATCTGAAAATAGAGCATAGCAAGCTAATTATATCAGCAAGAACTTACATAATACTCAGCTCAAACAATCTAGACTCAACTTGATCATTTTTCAAACCGATGGCGTAACGGTATGGAATCGGTAACCAAAACTGAAATCTAACCAATCTATCAATCAAATCAACTTCATATACATGATATACCAAAAAACATACATCCATGTACCAGCATATCAGCAGCTATAGTTTCGAAATACATGCTGTAAAATTCACAAGAAATACAAACGACATCCAATCTTCGACCCGATTGCGATAATACAACACATAGAAGCTCAAGAACACATATCTAACATCAAATTCTGAGTTCTGTATCATCTCAATTTCGAAATATACTGAATCTCATCAATACTTACATCAATTCATAGCTCTTGACGAGAGGATCGTAGAACTATGCCCGGAATTGAAATCGACCGGACGGATCTTGAGATATCTTGGTTTGAAGATGAAATCTCAACAAAAAAATGAAGTCTCGGTTTTCTCAATTGAAGAAGATGAAAATCTGATGATTTCATACACAATACACGTGAATATGCATATGTAGACAAGTGTCCCACTCAAAATGTCAAAATTGCACTTTGGCCCCTCATCTCTTCACTATTTGCAAATTGACCCTTGAAACTTTTTTTTAATTCAATTTCAATCCTAAATAATTTAAGAATATTAGAATTTAAATCTAAACTCCAAAAATTCTCAAATTAAATATTCTCGGATTAAAATTCAATAATCTCGGGCCTTACAGAATAAATCATCAATATCGTTAGATATACTTACTGGAATGCAAAAGCAGGCTGGAGATAAATCTGCCTTAGGATACAACATAAATGAAGGTAGTTCATCTGACTCAACCACTCAGTCTTGTCTGGAAAATAACAACTTTAAATATGTGAATTTTGTGAGATACAACATGATATATGAACCAGAGATCCCAATGAAACATTCAATACCTCAACAGAGTAAACTCTTACACATAGGGTTGGGATATGTTGTACCAGATAGATCTAAGTCAAGATGGACTAAACCCATATCAAATTGGTCTGGACATAGTATTGAAAGACATAGAATTTCATCAACTCAACATAGACCACACTTGAATAACTCTCCTAGAAAGTATTGGAATTCAAACAGGAATAATCGATCTGATCACTACACTTGGCACACAGATCACAATTCATCAGATAGAAATGTCACTCCCAAAGGAAAATACCATGGAAAGTCTGTAAAGATAATCCAAATATAGATTTCAAATGGATTAAACCAGTGTGGACCCAAGTAGGAATGGGGACCAAAGTTATTTTGATTTGTTTTTGCAGGTAAAGAGAAATGAACTAATCAAACAATCAGTCTGGTACTTGGAAAGTGGGTGATCAAGGCATATGACTGGAGATATAAGGTTGTTCTCTGAATATTTACAAGGACCAGGACCCAAGCTCACTTTTGGAGACAACTCTAAAGGTACAACATGGGTAAGGGTAAGCTTATCCATGGAAATATTATCATTAAACATGTTTTACTTGTAGAAAATTTGAAATATAATTTTATAAGTATTAGTAAATTGTGTGATTATAATTACTGTGTAGAATTCCAGAATCACACTTGCACCATAAAATATCATTCTGGAAAAATCATTATGACAGGAGAACGAAGTGGAAACACTTACAGAGTTAACTGGTCAGATCAACCGTCAACTTCAATATGCCTGATTGCTACAAAGAAGAATCAGAACTGGTTATGGCACAAAAGACTCAATCACTTGAACTTCAAAGCTTTAGCCAATCTGAGTAAACATGAATTGGTTACAGGTCTGCCTAAAATCGAGTTTTCAAAAGATAAGATCTATACTGCCTGCCAGCTAGGTAAGTAAGTTAGATCAACTTTTAAAAACAAAGGTTGTAAATCTTCTTCCAAATTCTTAGAGCTGCTGCACATGGATATTTTTGGTCTTATTCTAGTAATGAGCTTAGGGGGAATGAAGTACACCCTGGTTGTTGTTGATGATCTCTCAATATTTACTTGGGTGGTCTTTTTAAAATTCAAACATCAAAATGCCACCCAATTGATTAAACTTCTTTTAAGACTTCAAAATGAGAAATCTCAAACGATTGTAAAAATTAAAAGTGACAGAGGAACCGAATTTACAAATCAAACTCTGTCCACTTATCTTGAAAGTCTTGGAATTAAGCATGAATTTTTTGCAACCAGAACGCCACAACAAAATGGTGTTGCAGAAAAGAGGAATAAAACTCTTAAAGAGGCTGCTAGAACAATGATTGCTGATTCAGGTATTTCACAAAAATTTTAGGCAGAAGCTGTAAATACAACTTGTTATACTCAGAACAGATCAATGATTAATAAGAAAATTGGAAAAACACCTTATGAGATCTGGTATGGTAAAGTTCCAGTGATATCTTACTTCAAGGTATTTGGTTGCAAATGCTTCATTCACAGCAATGGAAAAACTCATCTGACTGCTCTAGATGTCAAATCAGATGCTGGTTTGTTTCTTGGATACTCATCAGTTAGAAAAGATTACAAAGTTTTTAATACTAAAACTCTAACAGTTTAAGAATCAGTTCATGTTGTCTTTGATGAAACATCTGTTACTAATGAATCTCCAAGATTAAATGATCTTAGCAACAGAATAGAAGATTTAAAGTTAGACACAGATGATGAAGAAGAGATCCACATTAGACGGAATAGAGAAAATCCATGTGAACCAGAAAAATTGAAGAACAGAGATCAGAAGAACCACCAATTTATAATGAGTTCCAACAAATACATATCATATTGAAAATCAAGATCAACAAGATCAACAAAACAATACAGATCAACTTGGCCCAAATTACAGATGGACCAAGACTCATCCGCCCAACTTGGTAATAGGTAATTCATCTTCACCTTTGAGAACCAGAGGTCAAATGTTAAATGAAATATTGCATGCTACCTTCATTTCTCAGATAGAACCTACGAAAATAGAAGAAGCTTTACTTGATAATAATTGTATAGAATCTATGCAAGATGAATTGAATCAATTTGAAAGAAATTCAGTCTGGAATTTAGTTCCTAGACCATCTGATAAATCTGTAATAGGAACTAGATGGGTTTTTAAGAATAAACTCAATGAGGATGGTACTGTAGTAAGGAATAAGACTCGTTTAGTAGCACAAGGTTACAGACAAGAAGAAGGAATATACTTTGATGAAACCTTTGCTCCAGTAGTTAGACTCGAAGATATTAGAATATTTCTTGCCTATGCTAATTTCAAGGATTTTAAAGTGTTCCAGATGGATGTTAAAAGTGCATTTCTTAATGGTCGTCTTCAAGAAGAAGTGTTTGTTGAATAACCTCCTGGATTCCAAAGTCAAGATTATCCAGATCATGTGTTCAAGTTGGATAAAGCTCTTTACGGTTTAAAACAAGCTCCACAGGCTTGGTATGATACCCTTTCACTCTTTCTTAGTGATCACGGTTTTGTTATTGGCTCTGTAGATAAAACTTTATTTAAATTTGTCAAAGCGATCATGCTTTATTAGTACAAATATATGTTGATGATATTATATTTGGGTCAAATAAACCCAAATTGTTCAAGAAGTTTTCTAAGACGATGCTGGATAAATTCGAGATGAGTATGATGGGAGAATTGACATTTTTTCTGGGATTACAAGTCAGATAGATGGACAAGAGAATATTAATAAATCAGGTCAAATACACAAAAGAACTTCTGAATAAGTTTGGAATGGAGAATTTCTTTGCTGCTAGTACTCCAATGAGTGCTTCAATCAAACTGGATAAGGATGAAGCTGGAACTTCAGTAGATCAAACTCTGTTCAGAGGTCTTATAGGATCCTTACTCTATTTCACAACAAGCAGACCAGACATTATGTGAGGACCTCGGTTCTAATCATCTAATCTAACTAACTCAAACAATAAGCAACCAATAGGCCAAGAAAAATAATCAACAATTTTTTTTATATAAATATGCACACACCTCCGTGCATGGGTCAGTGCATACAAATATGCTCAAACCCGAGAGCACATAGACCTAGGCACGGAGGTATGCACGGGGCCCTACACTACTTTTTTTTTTCAAAAATCTTCTCCAAAACAGAGGGCACACGGACCTAGGCACGGAGGTCTGTCCAGGGTCCGTGCCCTGCTGTAAAAATTCTACTTACAAGGCTCAAAAATCCAAAAAAGTTCCATCTCAAAACAACAATCAAATCCTACAATAACAAGAAGTCTAAAAAAAACATTCAAAAGAGACGAAATGCAACAAGTGTGCTAATTAACAAAGTTTGACATAAATCAAAACAAGAACAAGTTCTTTACAAGCTTCAAAATATAAACGAGTTCGACATGCTATTCAACTTCTAAACCGACTCCTCACGTCTATCATTCATTTCCAAGCTAATCATGACGTCTCTGACTCGATCTTGCCCCACCTGTTGTCAAGTACACATACAAAACAAAGAAACAGCCGGATAACTCCGGTGAGAATAAATTCCAGTAAAAACGACATAACATGTAATATCAGTTAGCATATCAAAATCATGATATAACATAAATGAATGCATATTTAAAAATCAGGGTTATAAAATCTGATAATCAAAAAGAATTTTGTTCTTCGTTTGGGATCCCGAGGATAAGATCTCGTAACAAGCCCACCGACACTCCCGATCGAGGTGGTGTTACGTATCTCCATCTTTTAGACTTTTGTGCGAATATAAGGAGAATTCTGACACTAGGAGAACTCAACAACCTAGTCCACTCTATTATAGCCCCCAAAACTTCTAATTCGACTGGGCCGCTCTGTCCACTGAAATCAAAGATTTAGGCTCAAGATGAATGCATATATAATTCGCAATGCATTAAACCATAAATCAAATAAGAGCATGAAATCAAACAACATATTAAAGTTATCAATCAAGCACAAGTAATCATGCAAGTATGTGATTTAGGGAACTCGAGAATCAAATCAATCTCGAGTATTCTATCCCATTCGATCGATGTCAGCTTATACTTTTTTCTCGATTCAAAGGTGCTCCAAATCAATCTCGATCAACTCTTAAACAATTCGAATTCTGCTAACTCCGAGTCCAACAACTCTCAACAAATGGAATAACGAAGCCCTCAAAGCAGTGATCGCGAATATACAATTTATTCTGAATTCTGCCGGACGGATCGTGCAAATAAAAAATTGGAGAGCTCAAAATCACGTTTGGAGAAGAAAAGAATGGAGGAGGCGGTTTGGAGGAGATGAGAAAGACATACATACACGCCTATGCATATCATAAATATCTAATTCCAAGTCAAACTAAGGAATTTTCACTTTAGCCCTCGGAATTCTTCAAAAATTGCAATTCAGTTCCTGATCAAATTTCACTTTCATCCTCAAATTTCCTAATCTCAGAATATCAATATCAATCTCAATTAATCTGAGAATAATCACTTTCAGGGACTTACTGTAACACCCCAAATTTATCTTAATTGAGTTTATTTGAGATAATCAAAGATTACAGAGTTCAAGAGCCGACTTGATTTTTATCAGGGTCTATTTGCAATTTTTGGAAATTTTAGGGACTAAAATGCAAATATGGATTTTTATAGATATTTATAGCATGGATTGAATTTTATTTCACTCCATCACCTCCCTTCCATCGGTTTCCTCCATTGAAGCCGCCCCAACCTTTCTCCAAGCTTTCAGATTTCGATTTCCGATCGATCCGTTCGTTAGAATTTTAATCCAAAGGCATATTAGCGATCACAGCAGCGAGAGCTTTGTTCTATCTTAAGTATTTCTCCGATCAGTTATACTTCTATTTTTGGATGTTGTTAGAATCGATTGAGTTTCGGTTATGTTGCTCTTGAGATAGTTCTTATCGATTATTCTCATTCGGTTTTGAAATAGAGCGCCGTTCGGATTTGTAATGATTTGCGGAAGCATAATTCGAAAATGGGGATTTTGAGATGTGTTGGATTTGAGTTGTTTTTGATGTTTTAGCATTGAATTGAGTTGTTTGCAATGTTGTACTGCTGTCTGCGTTTCCGGTTTGATCAGTTTATAGCCGTTATGCCGCCGGTTTAAGTTTTGGGATTTTGAACCGTTTGAATTGTAGAACTTTGGCAATTGGGTTTGTTTGTTGTTGTTGATCATATTTTGCCTATCCAGAGTTAGCAAAAGTTGATCGTCGAAGAGTTGGACGAAGAGCGGTAAAGAGTTTACCTTGAGCGTTGTTGTTGTTTAGGTTGTATAGATTTTGATTTAACCTCTTTTGTAGCGTATCCAGAGTTGGAGCTAATTGCATCGAAAAGTACAAGCAGTCATCGTTTTAGCGGGATAGCACACTCGAGACAGTTGGTTCTTGAGTTTCCCTTAAATCAGATACTTGCATCAATACTTGTTCTAGAATGGGGAACTTGTATTTTGTTGTTTGATCTTTGTTATTGTAGCTTGATGTTTTATGTTTTTCTTATGAATTCATCTCGAGCCTTAATCTTTGATTTCAGCGGACGGTACACCCTTTTTATTAGACATTTTGGGTGCTATAATCGAGTGGCCTGGGTGTAGAAGTTCACCTAGTGTCAGCATACTCCTTATAGTCGCACCAAAGTCTAGGGGAGGAGGATACGTGGCACCACCTCGATTGGGAGAGTCGGAGAGTCGTTACGTGATCTCATCCTCGGGATCCCAAAAGCATAGCAGCAATCCCTTGTTTATGATATCCCGATTTTAAAGACATGCATTTCATTCGTATGAACATTGAATATGTAAGGCCCTGAAATTAATCATTTTGGGATTAGTGGAATTTATTAATTATTAGAATTGTATTGATGGGAATTTGTTGAGCCGAGATGGAATTGATTTAATTTGGAAATTCAGGGACCGAGTTGCAAGATGAGGAGTTGGACCAAGTCAAGACATTGACTTCTTATTATTATTATCTCCATCGCCATCACTCCCCATCATTCTCTCCTCTCTCCTCCTCCTTCTCCCTCACGCCATAGAGAGACCGAGATGCCATGGCTTTCTTTTCCAAGCTTTTGCTCCATTCAATTCGCTCAATCCGACTGTCATATTTCATATTCGAGTTGAGATTCACGATCACCGCAACGAGGGCTTCGTTTGGACGTAAGTTTTGCTACAATCCATAGACTTTGATTTTTGTTGGGTTTTCAGAATTTGATAATATTCGAGTATGTTGTTCTTGAGCTAGCATGACCGTGTATTCGAAGTTGGTTCGGAAAAAGAACAAAGTTTGGATTTATATGATTTTTGGAGGTTAATTTCGAAAATGGGTCTTTAGATTTTGGTTGGATTTTGATTGTTTGGTTGGTTTAGAAGATGATATGGATTGGTTTGAGTGGTTTGATGATGTTGTTGATTTTTGGATTGACCGTTTATAGCCGTTATGCCGTCGAAATCGAGTTTTGGATTATCGGTTGTTTATTCGGTTTGATTTCCGGGTTTTATTTGAGTTAGAAGATTTATATCGAATCCGTATGTTCAAATTTTTCAGAGTTTGATTAAAGGATTAGGGGTTGGAACGAACTGGTAGTTGAATCGTTTCGAGGATTGAAGACGGTATAGTATTTAACTTCTTGTTTGGCTTGTTTTGATTCAATTCGATATTAATTAAGTTCGTTGTTATTTTCATATTTGAATCCTCGAAGAACTTGGAAAGGTAAGAAGACGACAATTGAATGAATGGGACGATTAGCTCGAATTTGAATTAATTCGAGTGCCCAAAAGAAATCACATACTTGCATGCTACTTGAATTATATGATATTTGTTTTACTTGAATGAGTTTTGACTTGCATTGCATTCATATTGAGCCAATTACCTTGGTTTTATGGGCAAGAGAGGCCCAAAAGAGTTAGACGTTCTGTGGACTATAGTTGAGTGACATTGGTTAGCAGATTTTTACCAATTGTCGAGAAACACTCTCTATAGGTGCCCAGAGTCTAGAGGAGTAAAATATTCACCATCCACCTCAATCGGGAGAGTCGCTGAGTTTGTGATATTTTATCCTCGGGATCCCAAATAAGAGAAGAGAACCTTTACCTCGTAATTATCTAGACTTGATAATCCCAGAGTTTTAAAGACATGCATTGCATTGTATGCATTTGAATTGAGTTTAGAAATGCTTGTCTTGTATGTATATATATCTTTTTTCGATATATTATTTGATATGCATGTTTTGTCTCTTTTACTGGGAATTGTATTCTCACCGGATTATCCGGCTGTCGTTTTGTTTGTATGTGTACTTGACGGCAGGTGGGGCAAGATCGTGTTAGAAGATACATGACTAGATCAAGTTGGAAGTGATAGAGTGAGACACCGCCTAGAAGTTTGTTCTTTTAGCAATCTTGCATTATAGGGTTGATGAAATTTCATGTCTTGATTCATGTTTAGGGAACTCAAATTTATTCGATTTGTCGAATGATTATATCGTCAAATTTGTATGGTTAAATCGTTTTTGATGGTATTTCGAATCCCTTATTTCATGTATGAGCTATGGATTGAACCTTGGTGACTTGGATTGTTGATTTTGAGTTTGTAAAGATTGCTCTTGCCCTGGTTTTTCTGCAGCTCGAATGGACGGCGTGGGCGCGCCATGGTTCTGCGAGGCGTGAGTGCGGGCGCGCAACTTCCTGGCGCGGGCGTGCTGGTTTTGCGAGGTCTCGTCGCGGGCGCTCCTGATTTAGGCGCGGGCGCGTGACCCTCCTTTTCTTTAAAAAAAAAAAAATTTGATTCGATTTTTCCGTGGCTCTTCGTGATTTATTGTGTTTAATTATTCGAGATTAGACGATTAGAAATGGGGTCTCACATTAAGTGGTATCAAAGCGATAAGATTCTTGGATTTGAATTAGAGTGAGCGGGGTAGATCGAGTTCGCATGAATTGAATTCTCGCATGTGATTGATTTATTTAAATGATTATTTAAATACGTGCGAGCATGATTTATTGATTCTTGAATTAATTGAATTACATGAGTTGTGATTTAATTTTTGAAGCACGATTACTTGATTTGATTGAAAACATGCTTTATTATTTATGAGTTACTTGGAATTACGTGGCTATGTGATTTAAATTTTAAAGCATGAATTACTTGGAATATGAATTGTATTTTAAGTTCGGATCCGAGTTCCACCATCTGCTTGAGCTAGCAGATCAGAGATTGTTGTGAGGTGAATTAGAATCCGATTGAGATCCGAAATTCAGTAATCTGTAGTTGATTAAAACTATCGAACAGAGATGTGGAACACGGAATTTTGAGATGGAGATTTGGTACTCCTTTTCTTACTGAATATCAGAATTGTCTCCTGAAGAATTTTAGCAGACGACAACCAGCAGTAACTCCTTCGACTGATCTAGATTGTACCACTACTTCACTGATAGATGTCACCCTGACACCGATGGGAGTTCTACCGAGAATGTTTTGGTCGTTTAGGTTACCAATTTTGAAGAGTACCGAGAATGCTGTTGGAAGCGGGAGTCGAATAGAAGAGATCGATCAGTTGGGTGATTCTCCGAACTACACAGATGACCGGAGAATTCGGTTAGTGTGGTACCAACTTAGAGGATTTTTTAAAGGTTGGTAGTATTTGAAGAAGAGAGCATTAGGGAATCAAGGTTCGATCACTTTTTGGAATCCGCTTTCATCCAAATTTCTTCGACATATTCCTTTTCACCGTTTGATCAGAGTTAGAGGGACTTGGAGATCATCTTTCATCGAAGAGAAAGCAGTTTATGAAATCAGTGAGCAGTGCTTTGAGATCAGAAGACGCTGTAAGGTCTGTCATCAGCCCGAACACTATGCCAGAGTTCGTCATCATGATATTATCGAAAGATCTCCGAAGGGAATTTTCTTGTGTCTTTAACTCCGACAATGATACTAGCCGTTCAGTTGCCCTATCAGCCGCAATGACAGAATCTATGAGAACTTAATCATTTGGCGAATCAATCTTCGAGGCAACAAATTCTGGTTTTACTCTTATTGAGGATCAGCCTTAGATTTCACCGATGTCAACCGCAGGAATCAGTAGAGTATGGCTTCTTTTCTTATTCTAATATGATCGGTTATGCACCTCATCTCCCTTCTTATTGATATCTATCGTTGCATCTCGTTTGTTGAATTTTGATTATCAATAGTCGCAATTCTTTGAACTGATGGGATGAGTTGGAACCGAACAGTATTGTACTTCAGATTCTGATTTGATTGAGGTTTTGATTTGATTGTAACTGAGCAGTATCGTACTTCAGTTATCAGATTTCGATTTGATTTTCTGTTAACTGCTTTTTCCAGTACAGGATTACTGTGGATTGTTTCAGGAAGTTGACAGATTCAGATTCGAGTCAAGAGACGAACGAAAATCCTCCGGTAAGGATTCTCGATTCCAGGATTCTTTGTTAGTTGATCTGCCGAATGACCTTCTGATTTAGAATTTCGCGGAGGAATTCTCTCGTTTGCAGTTGATGTCCTATAATCTAGCCTGAATTGGTTGATAAACCAGTGGTTAGAGATTTGCTATTATCATCCGGATGAGGTTTCTGGATTACCTCTGAGTCATGAGGTTAGATTCAGCAATGACTTGAGATCAGACATCATCAGTTGAGAGTTTGACAGGAAGAAGTATTGCAGATTGGACTTGGATCGACGTATGACTGCCTTGGAGTATAGTCGTACCATTTGAAGTGAAAACTCGTCTACTGTATCGTAGATCTTTTGAACTGGATCTATCAGAGGTATTTAGATGGAATTATAATTTGTATCGATCTTTTTGGTTATGTTCGAAGTATAGTACTGATCATACAGAGTTTGGAGATTGGTCTTACAGAACTGCATGCCGAGACTTTGCATGCTATGCTATTGAAGTCTGAATTTGGATTGTATCGAGATTTCCTTTCCTCGATCATGTAATTCTAGAGCTAGAATTTCTGTGATTATTGCAAGATCAAAGCTGCGTTGATTGAAGCCAATTCGACATCTGTATCTGAGAATTGAAGGTTTTGAGTTCTATAGCAGATTTTCGAGAGATTCTTATCGTTGTGGAGCCGATTTCTCAGCTAACTCCAGAGAATGGACTTGTACCTGAACCGAATCTTATGAGATCAGTTTGTTTGACGCGAAGAAGAGATCCCCTAGAGCTCCAGTAATTTTTATTTCCTCTGTACTGATGATCTTCAGTGCATTTCATCTTCTTATCCAGATTCTGGAGGTATTCTTATTCAGAGGAAGTCTGTGTTAGCACAGTCATAGTAGCAGTTAGGCCAGTTCGAGACTCAACATCCGATTCGTGTTATTGAATTGGTAGTGGTCTTATTGCTTGTTAGATCGGGCATCACTATTTTCAGTGAAATTTTCGAGGTCTTTTCTGAACTGAGAAGTCAGAGTATGAGTTTTGCAACCGAATTGATTTTGAGATTGAGGAACAGATTGGATATAGTGAAGAATCTGATGGTGAATTCCAGTATGATCCGAAGTAATACGAGGCAGCAACGGAGGTTTGAACAGAATGATCTATTATTATTTTATCTACTACCATTATTCTCTTTGAGCTGATGAATCTGTTCTTATTTTATCTACTATCCTTGACTTTGCCGACCGATGGGTGTAGCACTTCTGATTTAGAGTCTGGAATAGATGTAGAGTTATCAGAATTCTTTTATCCGAACTGAGCCAGAATTGATTTAGAAGATGGAGATAGCGTAGAAAACAGATTCATTTTGGAGAATTTAATGAAGAAGAGTCAGAACTGGGTGCAGTATGAGTTTCAAGACAGTGACGATACCTCAGTTGTGAGTAATTGTTTTGTTATGCCAGAGATTTTGATTGAGACAGAGTATATTGAGATTGGCACTTTGAAGTTATTCTTTAATCTTTCAGACGACCGAATGATATTAAGAGGATTGAGGAATCGATCAGTCTGGAAATTAGAAGCTATCTGAGCTTTATTAGACCGATTGCAGAAATCTGCTACGATATTCCGTACGGAATGAATTCCAAATTCGACCCGATGTTGAGTATTGGTCCGGAAGAATTTCATATTGTTTTGCCCTGTCACAGTTTATCCGTGCAGAATCGAATTGGGGAGCGTTAGACTCGTGGTCATGGAGGTATAGAACTGTTTGAATTGGAGATGTTATCTGAGTATAATCGAGATATCATTGTAGTCTATTTCTGTTTCCGTGCATAATGGACTTCAGACACGACAGTATGACTGGGATTGTTGTCAGGAGGATTTTTCAGATAGTTGATTTGTCAAAGTATGTCCCCTCAAAATGAGATTTTGAGTTAACTCCCGCCTTGAACTCTCGAGAGACTTTGTTATTGGATTATTATCGGGTTCAGTTTATTATCCTCAGAACGACGGACAACCAAGAATATGCGATATAGATTTTAAGAGGATATGCTGAGTTGTAGTGCAATATTTTGACACTAGCTGGATGGATTTATCATCTTTTGTGAATTCTCTGTACAACAGCTATCAGACGAGTACCTTGATAGCATTTTTTTTTTTGTAAATAAGTTGTATGAGAAGAAATGGGGATCCAAATTGAATTGGGATAATTTTCTGAGTTCCCGGCCTTGGGATTAGATTTGATTCGAGTTTTGATAGACGGATGAAGTTTTCTGTCTAAGAAGGAGACGACGTGAGAAGAAGGATGAACAAAGTATTCGGACTCCGACGCAGATCTCTGTACTTACATTCACGGAGGCCGAGTAATTCAGAAGATTCCTCCTTTTCGAGGCTGTGGCGGTTATGATAAGGGAGAGAACTGTCTCGATTAACTCACGGCTTCCTTTGAGATTCTAGAGGAGATAGGCGATCTCGCCTACCGACTTTTACTCCTTCAGTTCTCCTTGTTTCCATCACTTTGTTCTTCCGTATTATACGGATATTCTCGACGTGCTTCACGTCTTTTGTTGCCAAGTTCACAGATTTTCTTAATGTTAGGACAGAAATTGACGTGTCGCCAGTTTTGTTTGAGGCAACCGATTCAGATTTGATCGTATATAGCTACAACTTCTTAGCGGAACTATTTCAGATGAGTTTGTGCCGTTGAGCCGATACGGATTTAAAGAAACGGTGCAAGAAGCGGAGTTTGATTAGAACCGCGATTTCAAAGTTGTTTTGAGAGAAGAATTATTATAGCAGTCTTTGAACTGTATCTTGTTTTGTGAGATGGAACTGCTTTGATTTCGAGCACGAAATCGATTCTTAGAGGGGGAGAATTGTAAGGCCCTGAAATTAATCATTTTGGGATTAGTGGAATTTATTAATTATTAGAATTGTATTGATGGGAATTAGTTGAGCCGAGATGGAATTGATTTAATTTGGAAATTCAGGGACCGAGTTGCAAGATGAGGAGTTGGACCAAGTCAAGACATTGACTTGTTATTATTATTATCTCCATCACCATCACTCCCCATCATTCTCTCCTCTCTCATCCTCCTTCTCCCTCACGCCATAGAGAGACCGAGACGCCATGGATTTCTTTTCCAAGCTTTTGCTCCGTCCAATTCGCTCAATCCGACCGTCAGATTTCAGATTTGAGTTGAGATTCACGATCACCACAACGAGGGCTTCGTTTGGATGTAAGTTTTGCTACGATCCATAGACTTTGATTTTTGTTGGGTTGTCAGAATTTGATAATCTTCGAGTATGTTGTTCTTGAGCTAGCATAGATCGTGTATTCGAAGTTGGTTCGGAAAAAGAACGAAGTTTGGATTTTATATGATTTTTGGAGGTTAATTTCGAAAATGGGTCTTCAGATTTTGGTTGGATTTTGATTGTTTGGTTGGTTTAGAAGATGATATGGATTGGTTTGAGTGGTTTGATGATGTTGTTGATTTTTGGATTGACCGTTTATAGCCGTTATGCCGTCGAAATCGAGTTTTGGATTATCGGTTGTTTATTCGGTTTGATTTCCGGGTTTTATTTGAGTTAGAAGATTTATATCGAATCCGTATGTTCAACTTTTTCAGAGTTTGATTAAAGGATTCGGGGTTGGAATGAACTGGTAGTTGAATCGTTTCGAGGATTGAAGACGGTATAGTATTTAACTTCTTGTTTGGCTTTTTTTGGTTCAATTCGATATTAATTAAGTTCGTTGTTATTTTCAGGTTTGAATCCTCGACGAACTTGGAAAGGTAAGAAGACGACAATTGAATGAATGGGACGATTAGCTCGAATTTGAATTAATTCGAGTTCCCAAAAGAAATTACATACTTGCATGCTACTAGAATTATATGATATTTGTTTTACTTGAATGAGTTTTGACTTGCATTGCATTCATATTGAGCCAATTACCTTGGTTTTACGGGGAAGAGAGGCCCAGAAGAGTTAGACGTTCTGTGGACTATAGTTGAGTGACATTCGTTAGCAGATTTTTACCAATTGTCGAGAAACACTCTCTATAGGTGCCCAGAGTCTAGAGGAGTAAAATATTCACCGTCCACCTCGATCGGGAGAGTCGGTGAGTTGGTGATATTTTATCCTCGGGATCCCAAATAAGAGAAGAGAACCTTTACCTCGTGAATATCTAGACTTGATAATCCCAGAGTTTTAAAGACATGCATTGCATTGTATGCATTTGAATTGAGTTTAGACATGCTTTTGGAATTGCTTGTCTTGTATGTATATATATCTTGTTTCGATATATTATTTGATATGCATGTTTTGTCTCTTTTACTGGGAATTGTATTCTCACCGGATTATCCGGCTGTCGTTTTGTTTGTATGTGTACTTGACGGCAGGTGGGGCAGGATTGTGTCAAAAGATACATGACTAGATCGAGTTGGAAGTGATAGAGTGAGACACCGTCTAGAAGTTTGTTCTTTTAGCAATCTTGCATTATAGGGTTGATGAAATTTAATGTCTTGATTCATGTTTAGGGAACTCGAATTTATTCGATTTGTCGAATGATTATATCGTCAAATTTGTATGGTTAAATCGTTTTTGATGGTATTTCGAATCCCTTATTTCATGTATGAGCTATGGATTGAACCTTGGTGACTTGGATTGTTGATTTTGAGTTTGTAAAGATTGCTCTTGCCCTGGTTTTTCTGCAGCTCGAATGGACGGCGCGGGCGTGCCGTGGTTCCGCGAGGCGTGAGTGCGGGCGTGCTAGCTCTTGCGAAGCTAGGGCGCGGGCGCGCAGGTTTTGCGCGGTCTCGGCGCAGGCGCGCGACCCCCCTTTTCGTTAAAAAAAAAAATTTGATTCGATTTTTCCGTGGCTCTTCGTGATTTATTGTGTTTAATTATTCGAGATTAGACGATTAGAAACGAGGTCTCACAGAATATGTTGTTGTATTTCATGTTATTGAGATATTACTTGTTATTGCTTGTTATGTTGCTTTTACTAGGAATATCATTCTCACCGGAGTTATCCGGATGTTGCTTTGTTTTGTACGTGTACTTGGAAACAGGTAGTCAGCAAAGACTTGGTTAGCATCAAGAGTGAGAGATAGAAGTGAGACTCGGTTTAAAAGTCGAATCAGCATGTCAATCTAGTTTATGTTGGAACATGTTTAGAACTCTAACTTCTTATTATTTGTTATATCGTTTATGCGAGTAATGAGGTTTGTATACTGTTGTTGCATGTTTATTGCACCTCATTATGTATTGAATGGATATTGTAGTTGAATTTGGTAAGTTATTTTCTGGATTTCTTGTTCAGAGCTGGCCGATCGATCGGTAGAGTTTAACCGATCGAGCGAGGAAGCTGCAGCCTTGTTCTCTGTTTTGTAAAAAGCTTTCCAGCTCGATCGGTTAAACTTTACCGATCGAGCGGTGCTGGTGTTTTCAGCTGGGCAGAAAGTTTTGAAAACTTGCTCGCTAGATTGGTTGAGTTCTACCGATCCAGCGAGGCACTGTTCATTTAAATTTTTTTTTCTTTTATTGCTTTTGATCTTGGATATTGTATGCTTAATTATTGTTTAATCCGAGATTAGATGTTTTAGAACCGAGGTGTCACACTTACACTTCTCTCCCTCTAAGAGCTGATTTCGTCCTCGAAATAGAATACGACTCGATCACATAAGATAAAAGACAGAATCAAATACTGAATAAGACTCACATCAAAGAAATAAATATGGAAATGCTGTCTCATATCATGCTCTGTCTCCCAAGTCGCTTTTTCGACCCGTGTCAGCTCCACTGCACTTTCACTAACGGAATCGACTTGTTTTTGAGCTGTTTTTCTTTTTGGTCAAGAATCTGAATCAGTCGTTCGAAATAACTCAATTTCTCGTCGAGTTCTGCCTCATCAGGCTGAAGAACATGAGAAGGATCTGGGTGGTATTTTCGCAACATAGAGACATGAAAGACATCATGAATACCAAAAAGAGATGGAGGAAGTGCAAGTCTATAGGCAAGATCGTTTATCTTCTCCAGAATCTCATAAGGTCTGATGAATCTCAGAGAAAACTTTCCCCTCTTTCCAAATCTGACAGTGCCTCTGAAAGGAGAAATCTTCAGAAATACTCGGTCTCCCTGATCAAAGAACAGAGGTCTATGTCTGATATTCGCATACTTGGCTTGTCTGTCTTGAGTTGTCCTCATTCTCATCTGAATAATCTTCACCTGCTCAGCCATATCTCGAATCATATTTGGTCCCACATCAGGTGACTCGAAAATATCATCCCAGTACAAAGAAGATCTGCATTTCTTTCCGTACAAAGCTTCAAAAGGTGCCATCCCGATACTCATCTGATAGCTGTTGTTGTACAAAAACTCAACAAGAGGTAAATAATCTTGCCAACTTGTGCCAAAGTCTAGCTCTAACTATCCGTCGGTCTGAGAATGATATGTCGTACTCAGATGCAATTAAGTACCAAATGCCTTTTGAAGACTGTGCCAAAAGTGAGAAGTAAACCTAGGGTCTCGGTCTAAAACGATAAATTTAGGCACACCATGCAATCTAACAAAGTCTGTGACATAGATATCGGTCAGCTGATCATGTATGTACATCATCCTGTACGGAATAAAGCAAGTAGATTTCGTCAATCTGTCAATATCTACCCAAATAACATCGCAACCTCGAACTGATCGTGGTAGCTTCGTGATGAAATCCATCGAAATGTGATCCCATTTCCACTCTGGAACAGATAAACTGTGCAACATATCACCTGGTCTCTTTTTCTCTGCTTTCACTTGTTGACAGTTCAAACATGGAGACACAAACTTCGTAACATCTCTCTTCATCTTCTTCCACCAGAACTGATTTCTCAAATCTTTGTACATCTTTCGACCACCTGGATGAATGCTGAATCGACTGCAATGTGCCTCTCGCAAGATTCGCTGTCTAAACTCAGAAACATCTGTCACAACAATATGATTATTCACAAATAAAGCATCATCACTGACCAGGAATTCAGACTGGTGTCCAGATCGGATTTTCTCTATCGAACTCTGAGTACTCGGATCAGATTTCTGTGCTTCTTTGATCTTCACGAACAACTATGGTTTGGCTTGAATAGCAAAAACTCTGATAGATATTCTATCTGTCTCAAACTCTAAACCAGAAGCACAACAATCATCGATCAAATGATAAACACCAATATTAGATAAAGATAGATAACAAATCTTCCGACTCAAAGAATCAGCAGCTGCATTGGATTTCCTTGGATAATACTTGATTTCACAATCAAAGTCTTTCAGCAGATCTAACCATCTTTTCTACCTCATATTCAGTTCAAACTGCGAAAACAAATACTTCAAGCTTTTATGATCAGAAAATATTTATATGGTCTCACCATACAAATAGTGATGCCATATATTCAAAGCAAATACAATCACTGTAAGCTCAAGATCATAGATCGGATATCGAGTCTCGTGCGGCTTCAGCTGTCTTGATGCATAAGTTATCACATGCTTCCTCTGCATAAGAACACATCCCAACCCTCGATGAGAGCATTACAATAGACAGTAAAATCATCAGTACCTGAAGGAATAGGCAACAACGGTGCATTGGTCAATCTCTTCTTCAATTCCACAAAACTGGCCTCACAAGCTTCGGTCCAGACAAAAGGCGTGTTCTTCTGAGTTAGCTGTGTAATCGGCTTCGCAATGCTAGAAAATCCTTTGATGAATCTTTGATAGTAACCAACTAAACCCATAAAACTTCGAATCTCTGGAACTGATGTCGGTCGAGTCCAATTCATCATTGCCTCAAGCTTACTAGGATCAACAGAAATACCATCTCCGGAGATAGTATGATCGAGAAAGACAATTCGATCTAACCAAAATTCTCACTTCGACAGTTTGGAAAACAATTGTTCAGCACGCAAAGTCTGCAAAACGATTCTCAAGTGCTCTGCATGATCAGTACGATTCTTGGAATAGAAAAGAATATAATCAATAAAAATAATCACAAACTCATTCAAATACTTCTGAAAGATTCGGTTCATAAGACCCATAAACACTGCTAGAGCATTTGTTAATCCAAACGACATGACTATAAATTCAAAATGGTCATACCTCGTTCTAAAAGAGGTCTAGGAACATATTCCTCTCGAACTCTCAAATGATGATATCCCTATCTCAGATCAATCTTTGAATAAACAGATGAACCCTGCAATTGGTCAAACAGATCATCTATTTGAGGCAATGGACATCTATTCTTTACCGTTGCTTTGTTCAATTGACGGTAATCGATACAAAATCGCATGGATCCATCTTTCTTTCTCACAAAAAGAACTGAAGTTCCCCAAGGTAAAACACTAGGTCTGATGTAACCCTTGGCAATCTAATCCTGGAGCTGTTCTTTCAATTCTTGTAGTTCTACAGGTGCCATTCGAAAAGGAGCTTTAGATATAGGTTGAGTACCTGACATCAATTCAATCCTGAACTCGATCTCATGAGTTGGAGGCAATCCAGAAATCTCATCTAGAAAGACGTCAGCAAATTCTCTAACCACTGGTATATCGACCAATTCGGGGATAGATTTCAGGACATCGACTGCATAAATTAATAATCCTTCTGCACATTTCTATAACAAACGGTTCATCGACAAAACATATATCAAAGGAATTTTTGATCGAGAACCCTTACCATAAAATTTCCACTCATCTGCAATTTCTGGTCTGAATCTGACAACTTTTTGGAAACAATCTACGGTTGCCCTGTTGTAGTAGCCCGGTTCCATTTTACAAGATTAAGTGATTTTAAACATGTTAGAAATGACATATAATTTTAAAAGTGTCAAAACATGTTTAAGGATTCCTTATTTGGTTAAAATAAGTGGAAAATCAGATCCGAAACGTCCGAAAATGGTGGGGTAGGTCCCGGGGGTTCCGGAGGACCAAAACCAGTTCGGAAGCATGAGAAACAGTTCGGAGCTACCGGGCAGATCGAAGCTTCCGATCCGAGATAGGAGCTTCCGATCCGAGAACGGAGCTTCCGATCCAAGAACGGAGCTTCCGATCTCAACCAGAAATAGGTGTCAAGGAGATTGAAACACATGGCCAGATGCAGGAGATCGGAGCTTCCGATCCTGCGATCGGAGCTTCCGATCTCGGCCGTCCAAAACGTGGCAAACATGCACCGATCGGAGCTTTCGATCAGGAGATCGGAGCTTCCTATCGTGGCCTATAAATAGGGGTCCAAATCCCTCATTTTAAAGTGCAATTTTCCCTCTCCTCTCCCGGTAATCGCTCTATTTAAGGGCTTCGGGACTCTTTCTTTAAGAGTTGGAGTTGGAAATAGTTTATTTTATAGCGGATAGTGTCCGCAGTAGCAGCCAGGCGGCGGAGCTCTGGCGAGGCGTCTAGGAGTCGTAGCTAGGCTATGACCAGGATCTGGGGCATGCGACATCAGTGGGCTGACGACGGACGAAGGTATGGCTTTGGTTCCTGACCGCGTTAATCGGTGTGAATAAATTCAACTGGCAAGCGTACCAGGTCAAGTAATAATATAGTGGACAAAGGTCCAAGTGTCGAACCCACAGGAACTGTATAAAAATGATTACCAAAATCTATTTATTTCTACTTAATCTAGACTAATGAAAAAGGATGATTTCAGATTTTAAACTAATGAATAAAATTGCAAATAAAATTAAATTAAATAAAAACGCAGCAGAAAACTTTGGATTACTTAAAATTTGGGAAAAACTTCGATCAAGGACACACGTAGGTACCAGACAATTCGTGTAACAAGCAGTCAATCTAAGATATCAGACTTAATCGTAATTCACGGGAATTTTCCTAATTTGTTCGAAGGACTATTTCTAGAACAATCAAACCTATTCAAATATTGATGAACTAATCTTTCGTAATTCTAATCAAATTTGAATGCATAAATTGCTGTGAAAATTCAGTAAAAACCTAAACCGCATAATGAAACCGAATTCTATTTCTAGTCAGTTTTACACTATGTTGATTATCGAAGTAATCAAAATCGAGACCTCCTCTGTCGACTTGGAATCGATTAACAAGAAAACAAATAACTGGCCAAGAAATTTGTAAGACAAATATAAATTCGATAATTAATAAAATCAAATCAAGTCTAAAAATCTCAAATAAACAAACGAGTTTTCTACATAAATTGTCTGGCCCAATCACGTGGCCTTGATCGAAAAAGAAAAACTACTCACAATTCATAATTCAAAACCAAGTTTTAATCATGAATTGACAAATAAAATAAAATAAAAGAGAAGAGAAAAAACTCCCAAGCCTGTGCCGTAGTCGCCTCTCGAAATCTCCTATAAAATTCTGGAAAATTTGTGGAACCCTTGTAAAATAATAAAAACTCCTATTTATAGTGTTTAGAAAGCCTTAAAAATTAATTTCCTAGTTGAAATATAATTTTCGGAATTTTCTGGCCCGTCGACACGCGCGCGTGCGCCTTGGAGTCCTCGTGCGCGCGCAATTATATAAAACAGTGGCCCAAACTTCCTCTCTCGCGCGCGAGAAATATTCCCGCTCGCGCGCGCTCCACTCACGAATCTCTGGAATTTTCTTCTGCGCGCGCGCGTTATTTATTTGCTGAACATGCGCGATAGCGCTGCTTCTTGCGCCAACCACAGCCATAAAGCGCGATAGCGCTAATTCTTGTGCTAACAACTTGTTTCTCAGCGCGTTAGCGCTTCTCCCATGCTTATCAGCGCCTAGACAAGGGCAAACGCGCAACAACTCTCATCATCAGCGCAACCTTCAACCTGCTCCAAGCGACAATTTTGAAAAATTCATATATTGAGTTCTAGCCGTCGGATTGACCTGAAATTTGGACTGCAGCTTCAAAACATCTTGAAATTCATTCTGGATGGTGGAGATTTGATTTGGATCTTTCAAAAATTAAATATGATTTTTAGATCAAGGCTGCTCCGTTATTCGCTCTTCAAAAATCTAATTTCCTACAAAATTAACCGGGGAAGTGAAATACACACACATGAACTAAAACACATAAAAACACATAAAAATAATATGAATGCACACAAAAATATATATAAAAATATCACAAACTAATGCATACAAACTGCACTTATCAACACCCCCATACTTAACTCTTGCTCGCCCTCGAGCAAGACATGCAAAAACAAAATGCAAACAAAAACATAAGTAAGGACAAGTCATGAATGTGCACAGCCTCTGAGAAGTTCAATTACCAACAAAAATCACAGACATGCTCTCAACTTTTCATAATACACTTTCGGTTTTACGTAAACATGTGCGTGTGAAATGTCATTCCAGTTTCATACAACTTAGACCGAATTCATCTCAAATCTGCTTAGCAACCTATGACAAATCAGTGCAAGTTTCACTTTTCAAGTGTCCATTCATTCCAACGATCTCTAAACATACCCACCTCCCTTGAGATAATGAATTACACACCTCCGGATTTTGCACCCGGTATTGCATTAGCCCCAATAATTACCCGCTGACTTAGCTACAACTGGATAGGATATGAAAAATCATTCTATTTTTTCTTTCTAATCCCCTCATCTATAGCCCGGATGGAGCATCAATCCCATTTAACCCGCATACTTAGCCTTAAATTTAATCTTTTATAGGATTTTAATCCTTTCAAGGCCCGGATGGAATTGTATAAAACTCTTTTTTTTTTCTTTAGGTGCGCCCAAGATCATAAGTGTAAACTAGAGCCTCATCAAAATTCATAGTACACAATCAAGATTCACAAACCACCTATTGCCGTGCAATGGTCAAACAGACAAAAACTTCATCAAATCTTTTGTTACAGTCCACTGGTCTAACATTAGTGCTTAAAAATATTCACGGTTCAACCTACAGTTTCTCATGTCAAGCCAAGAGCAAAATTTTTCAAATTTTTTTTTTTTCAACATAAGTTCATCATCATTGGCTATCATGACTCATCCTACTCATGCAATGCAAACAACAACAAAAACACACTATATGCAAACAAAAACGAAACACGACAAATGCAAAACAAACACACAAATGCTATAAATTAGTCTACCCCCCCATACTTATCCAAAGCATTGCCCTCAATGCTTCAGAACAATGAACAGAATGCAAACAAACACACAATGTAATGAAAAACAAAAATAACACTCCCCTGGTTTTTGATGCATTCTCTTCCTTCTTGACAGTATCCTCTGGGACGGTATCAGTAGTCTAGATTATCGGCGGGCACGACCAACTGGCATGGGAAAGAAATAATAATCAAATAAAAACAAAAATAAAAACCAAAAACATAATAAAAAAAACAAAAACACTGGGTTGCCTCCCAGTCAGCGCTAAATTTATAGTCTATAGCCCGACTATACTCCTCTTTGAGTGGTGAAATTCAAGGTGGTTTATCCACCGTCTGTGAAAAACTCGAAGCAGTACTGCACTTGCATGCTACATCATTAAAGAACTTGTGCAAGGGATTAATTTCTGTAGACAACTGCACCTGCAGACATGCACCAACATCATGCATCTCATCAACCAAACGAATAACAGAACAAGATTTCAAAATTGGGCTCTCAGTATCCGACTTAGACATAGTAAAACTACTTGTTCATCGTTCAATCTCAGAACCAACTCTCCCTTCTCAACATCAACTAGGGCTCTACTAGCAGCAAGAAAAGGACGCCCTAAAATCAGTGGAACCTCACAGTCCTCATCCATGTCAAGAATAAACAAAATATACAGGGTATATAAAGTGTTCTATCTTGACTAGAATATTTTCCACTACTCCTCTTGGATATTTAATAGAACCATCAGCAAATTTAAGAGAGATAGCAGCAGGTTCTATATTTTCAACTCCTAATTTTTGAGCAATAGAATAAGGCATTAAATTAATGCTCGACCCAAGATCACACAACACATTCTCAAAAGACAAACTTCCAATATGACAGGGTATATAAAAACTCTCTGGATCCTGAGATTTTGTTGGAAGCTTCTTTTGCAACACCGCCGAGCACTCTTCCTTCATTGTGACTTGCGTAAGATCATTCAGCTTCTTTTTATTTTTCAGCAAGTCTTTCAGAAACTTTGCATATCTCGGCATCTGAGCTAAAGCATCTGCAAAAGGTATGTTAATATGCAGTTTCTTGAAAATTTCAAGAAACTTCTTAAATTGAGAATCAAATAATAGTTGCTTAGCTCTAAGAGGGAAAGGTAAAGTAGATAAATCAACATTTTTATTAACTTCAAATTTTGAAGTCTTACCTTTCTTACCTGTCGTGGAGGATTTTTCTGTACGCACCTCCTCTTTTTCTTCATCAATTTTCGGCCCTTCCACAGCCTTCTCGTCTTCCGGTTGCTTCTCAGACTGTTCAGATTGTGATCTCGTCACTACCATAATTGCATTCACGCTTTTGGGATAGAGCTCAGTGTTGCTCGGTAGAGATCCAGTAGGACGATTTGAAAATTGGGAAGCAATTTGACACATCTGACTTTCCAACCTCTGCATCATAGCTTCTTGATTTTGTAAACGAGCCTCAGTACCCGCCACATATTTCATCATTATTTCCTCGAAGCTCGGCTTCTTCTCCTCTTGCTTGGACTGCCAGTTCTGATTATAATTATTGTTGTAGGAGTTGTACGGCTGCCGTCCTTGATTTCCCATAAAATTTACAGCATCAACTTCAAACAACTGTTGATCCTCTTTCAGATTCCCTTGTGTTGGCGCTGTTTTCATGAGTGCCACTTGATGTGTTAGAGAGTCGATCTTAGCGTTCAGGGCCATCAAAGCATCGACCTCTAGAATTCCACCCTTCTTTTCCTTCTTTACATCCGGCCACCCAATATTACTCTCTGCCATGTTGCCAATGATCTCCCAAGCTTCAGCTGGCGTCTTCCTGAATAAGCATCCATTGGCGGCAGCATCCAGCATATATCGAACCGACTGATCGGCTCCGTTGTAGAACGTCTGGGTCTGCTCGCTTTGAGTAAGATTATGCTGAGGACATGTCCTCAACATCTTTTTGAACCTGGTCCATGCCGCATGTAGAGATTCTCCCTCCTTTTGCTTGAAAGATATAATATCAGAGAATAACTTAGCCATCTTCGTAGGAGGGAAGTATTTCTTTAGGAATTCTTGGACAAGACCCGTCCAAGTAGTAATACAACCAGTCGGCAGGTCATCAAGCCACTCCAAGGCTTCGCACTGTAGAGAGAATGGGAATAACCGCAGTCTCACTGCATCAGAGGTTACCCCATTAAACTTGAATGTGTCGCATATCGACAGGAATCGCTCCAGATGAGCGTAAGGATCCTCAGTAGAAGTGCCTCCAAATCGTGCTTGAAGTTGGATCATCTGAATAGTTGAGGGTTTAAGCTCAAAGTTGTTCGCCTCAACAGCGGGGCGAACGATGCTGGATCCATAACCTTCAACCGGAGGCCTAATAAGATCCCAAACAGTGCGGTTGTCAACTTCTTCTGCCATTTATTCCTCAGACTCAGAATCAAGCTCCAAATTAAGATCTTTCCTAGCTCTCCGAATCCTACTAAGCGTGCGTTCTATCTCCAAATCGATTGGTAGGAGATTTTTGAATAGTCGAGATCGATGCATGCACTAGCAGATGAGTACCTGACAAACACAAATAAAATAAAAAAAATTCAGAAAGCAGATAAATAAAAAAAAAACAGTCTAATCTCAAGAGAAATAAAAATTTTGATATCAAACAGTCCCCGGCAACGGCGCCAAAAACTTGACCGCGTTAATCGGTGTGAATAAATTCAACTGGCAAGCGTACCAGGTCAAGTAATAATATAGTGGACAAAGGTCCAAGTGTCGAACCCACAGGAACTGTATAAAAATGATTACCAAAATCTATTTATTTCTACTTAATCTAGAATAATGAAAAAGGATGATTTCAGATTTTAAACTAATGAATAAAATTGCAAATAAAATTAAATTAAATAAAAACGCAGCAGAAAACTTTGGATTACTTAAAATTTGGGAAAAACTTCGATCAAGGACACACGTAGGTACCAGACAATTCGTGTAACAAGCAGTCAATCTAAGATATCAGACTTAATCGTAATTCACGGGAATTTTCCTAATTTGTTCGAAGGACTATTTCTAGAATAATCAAACCTATTCAAATATTGATGAACTAATCTTTCGTAATTCTAATCAAATTTGAATGCATAAATTGCTGTGAAAATTCAGTAAAAACCTAAACCGCATAATGAAACCGAATTCTATTTCTAGTCAGTTTTACACTATGTTGATTATCGAAGTGATCAAAATCGAGACCTCCTCTGTCGACTTGGAATCGATTAACAAGCAAACAAATAACTGGCCAAGAAATTTGTAAGACAAATATAAATTCGATAATTAATAAAATCAAATCAAGTCTAAAAATCTCAAATAAACAAACGAATCTGGCCCAATCACGTGGCCTTGATCGAAAAAGAAAAACTACTCACAATTCATAATTCAAAACCAAGTTTTAATCATGAATTGACAAATAAAATAAAATAAAAGAGAAGAAAAAAAACTCCCAAGACTGTGCCGTAGCCGCCTCTCGAAATCTCCTCTAAAATTCTGGAAAATTTGTGGAACCCTTGTAAAATAATAAAAACTCCTATTTATAGTGTTTAGAAAGCCTTAAAAATTAATTTCCTAGTTGAAATATAATTTTCGAAATTTTCTGGCCCGTCGACACGCGCGCGTGCGCCTTGGACTCCTCGCGCGCGCGCAATTATATAAAACAGTGGCCCAAACTTCCTCTCTCGCGCGTGCGCCTTGGACTCCACTCACGAATCTCTGGAATTTTCTTCTGCGCGCGCGCGCGTTATTTATTTGCTGAACATGCGCGATAGCACTGCTTCTTGCGCCAACCACAGCCATAAAGCGCGATAGCACTAATTCTTGTGCTAACAACTTGTTTCTCAGCGCGTTAGCGCTTCTCCCATGTTTATCAGCGCCTAGACAAGGGCAAACGCGCAACAACTCTCATCATCAGCGCAACCTTCAACCTGCTCCGAGCGACGATTTTGAAAAATTCATATATTTAGTTCTAGCCGTCGGATTGACCTGAAATTTGGACTGCAGCTTCAAAACATCTTGAACTTAATTCTGATTAGTGAAGATCGGATTTGGATCTCTCAAAAATTAAATATGAATTTTAGATCAAGGCTGCTCCGTTATTCGCTCTTCAAAAATCTAATTTCCTACAAAATTAACCGGGGAAGTGAAATACACACACATGAACTAAAACACATAAGAACACATAAAAATAATATGAATGCACACAAAAATATATATAAAAATATCACAAACTAATGCATACAAACTGAACTTATCAGTTCCCTATAGTAAATAAGGAGTAGGCTATAGTTTAATTAAGGCTTTTAGAGCCTAGTAGGTGATGTTTGGCATGCTAGGTAATGCATGGTTATTTATGTTGTAGTTTTGCATGGTAGACTTGGACCTAGATGGAAGCTTCTAGGATCTGCCTTTGAAAGGTACAGAAGTATTATTCGAGATATCCAGATTGAGTATGCATGTATTATGTGTTTGCATGGATTATGTGATTGCATGTTTTATATTCCTTTATATACAGCATGTCATGACTGTATGTTGCATACATGAGCATATTGAGCTTTTACCTTAGAGGTATCCTATAGTAGGGCACTCACCCTACGAGTTTGTGGATGGTTGGATACGAAAGTCTTGTGTCAGGTCACCTTTATGGTTGGACACATGTACTAGTATCAGGTCACCATTATCTACTGGGTATATGAGCCACCTCCTGATGCGACGGCGCAGCGTGCTATATACCCTGGGCCCGGTCTATGAGCTTGTTTCTTGACCTGAGAGTCTTGGTACCTAGTTCACTTGCATACATGCACACATAACACCGTATACTCATACTCTCATACTGAGCATGTTAGGCTCACTTCTGGTTATTTTTCTGTTGGCTGGATGCCCTATTCCATGGGCAGATGCAGGTAGTTTCTCCCGGAGATAGGGAGATTAGGTGGTGACCAAGGCTGGATAGCGGGGTTGACCACTAGGTTTTGCTTACCTGGTATTTGACTTACTTTAATTCCGCAGTTTCTCTGATTAAGATTATTTTATTAATTAATTGCATGCTTAAGTTCTGATTAGTAGGTGATCACGGTGAGGGTCACTACATTTATGGTATCAGAGCATGCAATAAGATTCTTTGAGACATAGTATTGATTTTGGGTTATCCTTAGTAGGATTACAAGTTGGATTCAATATCGATAGCATTATCAGAAATTGATCTAGCAAGCATTTGAATTTTAATGAATACTAACAAGATAACATCAAGTGTTTAGACATGGAAAAAGGACAGCAGCTGAGATCTAAGGTTATCAGATCCAGCGAGATTGTTGTCACTGATTTTTTAGGATGTCTAATGGATGCATTGATAAGTTTGATTCGATGAGATCGATTCAGGGGATTTTGCTAGGTTGTATTTGTTTTAGGACTTTGCCTAAGAGGGATGAAACGATTTTGTTCATCCAGTAGTGCAAGTCAGGATTCAACAAGAAATGATTATCTGTGAGAGGATAAGCAATATTCTCATTTTCAGGTGTTATCTGAAGTTATGAGATGGGTGTCAATATAAATTGGCACTAGAGATTGCACTAATCGATTTGTTAATCAACAGAATAATTGTATTGATTTTTTCCAAGAAGAAAACCTGAGAGGTTCAAGAAATCAAGAATTGTGGACAACGACGTTGTCACAGTTGTTATGACAAGTGTTAGTCATAAAGTATGCGAATCCTTTCGGTGTTGAAAAATTTGCGTCTGAGGTTCTTTCTGGTGGAAAGGAATGAAGAAAAATGTGTATTAGTATGCTTCTATATGTTTGGTGTATCATTAGGTCAAGGCAGAACACTGACAACTTGGAGGATTGCTTCAAAGTTTATCCATTCCTGAGTGAAAATGGGAGTTGATCATGATGGTCTTCGTGACCCATTTACCGGTGAGCTCGAGGAATTGTGATGCTATCTGGATTGTGGTGGATCGACTCACCAAGTCAGCACATTTCATTCCTTATAACCAAGACTTAAGTTTTGATAGGATGGCACGATTGTACATCCAGGATATTGTTCGATTGCACGGAGTGCCTGTGAGCATTGTCAGCGATCGAGATCCCAGGTTTACTTCCAGGTTCTGGGGGAGTCTTCAGCGCGCTATGGGTACTACTATTATTTTGAGTACAGCATATCACCCGAAGACTGATGGGCAGTCAGAGCGCACGATTCGTACTCTTGAAGACATGTTGCGAGCATGTTCTATGGATTTTGGTCCAGCATGGCAAGATCAGTTGTCATTGATTGAGTTCGCGTACAACAACAGTTACCATCGCAGAATTGGGATGGCTCCGTTTGAGGCGTTGTATGGGCAATGATGTCGTACTCCACTGTTCTGGGAGGAAGTGGGGGAGCGACAGGTTGAGGGACCAGAGTTAGTCCAGTAAGCTGTTGATATTGTTGGACAGATCAAGAAGAAAATTAAGGTTGCGCAGGATCGACATGCTAGCTATACGAATGTCAAGCGCAGACCTTTACAGTTTGAGGTGGGTGAGAAAGTATTCCTGAAAGTCTCACCCTTTCGCAGGATTTTGAGATTTGGTTAAGCTATCTCCTAGGTTTATTGGTCCATTTGAAATATTGGAAAGTGTTGGAGATCTGGTTTACAGGTTGGCTTTACCCTCGTATTTGTCTAAGTATCCACGATGTGTTCCATGTTTCACTGTTACGACGGTATGTGGCAGATGAGTCTCATATCTTACAGCCGTCTGAGGTACAGTTGGATTTGGATTTGACATACGTGGAGAGACCTTTGCGTATCATAGGTCATAAGGATAAGATATTACGCAACAAGACCATTCCTCTTGTTCTAGTTCAGTGGCAGCGCCGAGGCACTGAGTAGGCCACTTGGGAACTTGAGAGTCGTATGCGTACAGATTATCCAGAGCAATTTTGAATTGTTGTATTTTCAGGTTGTAACTTGTAAAATGAATCAGTTTGAATAAAATATGTTTATTCAATATTTTACTGCATTCAGTACTTAAGATTGTTCGAGGATGAAATATCTTAAGTAGGAGGAGAATGTAGTAGCCCGGTTCCATTTTACAAGATTAAGTGATTTTAAACATGTTAGAAATGACATATAATTTTAAAAGTGTCAAAACATGTTTAAGGAGTCCTTATTTGGTTAAAATAAGTGGAAAATCAGATCCAGAACGTCCAAAAATGGTGGGGTAGGTCCCGGGGGTTCCGGAGGACCAAAACCAGTTCGGAAGCATGAGAAACAGTTTGGAGCTACTAGGCAGATCGGAGCTTCCGATCCGAGAACGGAGCTTCCGATCCGAGAACGGAGCTTCCGATCCAAGAATGGAGCTTCCGATCTCAACCAGAAATAGGTGTCAAGGAGATTGAAACACGTGGCCAGATGCAGGAGATCGGAGCTTCCGATCCTGCGATCGGAGCTACCGATCTCGGCCGTCCAAAACGTGGCAAACATTCACCGATCGGAGCTTCCGATCGTGGCCTATAAATAGGGGTCCGAATCCCTCATTTTTAAGTGCAATTTTCCCTCTCCTCTCTCGATAATCGCTCTATTTAAGGGCTTCGGGACTCTTTCTTTAAGAGTTGGAGTAGGAAATAGTTTATTTTATAGCGGACAGTGTCCGCAGTAGCAGCCAGGCGGCGGAGCTCTGGCGAGACGTCTAGGATTCGTAGCTAGGCTATGCCCAGGCTCTGGGGCATGCGACATCAGCGGGCTGACGACGGATGAAGGTATGGCTTTGGTTTCCTATAGTAAATAGGGAGTAGGCTATAGTTTAATTAAGGATTTCAGAGCCTAGTAGGTGATGTTTGGCATGCTAGGTAATGCATGGTTATTTATGTTGTAGTGTTGCATGGTAGGCTTGGACCTAGATGGAAGCTTCTAGGATCTGCCTTAGAAAGGTACATAAGTATTATTCGAGATATCCAGATTGAGTATGCATGTATTATGTGTTTGCATGGATTATGTGATTGCATGTTTTATATGACTTTATATACAGCATGTCATGACTGTATGTTGCATACATGATCATATTGAGCTTTTACCTTAGAGGTATCCTGTAGTAGGGCGCTCACCCTCTGAGTTTGTGGATGGTTGGATACGTAAGTCTTGTGTCAGGTCACCTTTATGGTTGGACACATGTACTAGTATCAGGTCATCATTATCCACTGGGTATATGAGCCACCTCCTGATGCGACGGCGCAGCGTGCTATATACCCTGGGCCCGATCTATAAGCTTGTTTCTTGACCTGAGAGTCTTGGTACCCAGTTCACTTGCATACATGCACACATAACACCGTATACTAATACTCTCGTACTGAGCATGTTAGGCTCACTTCCGGTTATTTTTCTGTTGGCTGGATGCCCTATTCCATGGGGCAGATGCAGGTAGTTTCTCCCGGAGACAGGGAGGTTAGGTGGTGACCAAGGCTGGATAGCGGGGTTGACCACTAGGTTTTGCTTACCTGGTATTTGACTTACTTTAATTCCGCAGTTTCTCTGATTAAGATTATTTTATTAATTAATTGCATGCTTAAGTTCTGATTAGTAGGTGATCACGATGAGGGTCACTACATTTATGGTATCAGAGCATGCAATAAGATTCTTTGGGACATAGTATTGATTTTGGGTTATCCTTTGTAGGATTACAAGTTGGATTCAATATTGATAGCATTATCAGAAATTTATCTAGCAAGCATTTGAATTTTAATGAATACTAACAGGATAACATCAAGTGTTTAGACATGGAAAAAGGACATCAGCTGAGATCTAAGGTTATCAGATCCAGCGAGATTGTGGTCAATGATTTAAATAGATGAAATTCAGATTTAAACAGACTCCAAGAAATAATCGTACCTTTATTCTCTAAGGCTTTCTTTGTCGAAATCCACCAAGTTTTTGCAATACCCTGAAGTTGATGCACAACTAACTGGATTCTACAGACGTCTGTGTATTCAAGAGAGTCAAACAACTGATAGATCTCATCAAACCAACTTTCACACCCAATAGCATTTTCGGTACTCTTCATAGTTGGTGGTTTGAAATACTGAAACTTCATCAGCAAGGTTTCCATTTGTGTCGGAGTGACATCCATTTGATCAGTCGTAGTACTATCTTGTTCATTCGGAGGGGTTGTTGCTGGTTGTTGCCTGTTCAACTCTCGTCGAGGAGACATATCTGATATTCAAGAGGATTAGGACACAAATATCTCATAATCTCAATCTCAACAATTCGGTGCCCATCAATCTCTGTTCGACAAACTCATTCAATCTCAAGAATATTCAAATTCGGATCTCAATCTGATTCTGATTCGGATCTCTAAAATTTCATGCTTGACAATTTATATCAAATAATCATGCTTCAAAATTTAAATCACTAAATCATGTAATTCAAATTTCTTGAAGAAATAATAAATCATGCTCGCATAGAATTCAATTAATCAAATAAAAAATTCAATCACATGCGAGAAAAAAAAAATCAAGCGGACTCGATCTATCCCGCTCACTTCTAATTCAGACCAAGGAACGTATCGCTCTGATACCCCTTAATGTGAGGACCTCAGTTCTAATTATCTAATCTAAACTAACTCAAACAATAAGCAACCAATAAGCCAAGAAAATTAATCAACAAATTTTTTTATATATATGCATGGGCTCCGTGCATGGGTCCGTGCATACAAATATGCTCAAACCCGAGAGCACACGAAACCAGGAACGGAGGTATGCACAGGGTCCGTGCACTGCTACTTTCTTTTTCCAAAAATATGCTCCAAAATAGAGGGCACACGGAACCAGGCACGGAGGTCTGTCCAGGGTCTGTGCCCTGCTGTAAAAATTCTACGTACAAGGCTCAAAAATCCGGAAAAGTTCCATCTCGAAATAACAATAAAATCCTACAATAACAAGAAGTCCAAATAACATTCAAAAGAGTCGAAATACAATAAGTTTGCTAATTAACAAAGTTTGACATAAATCAAAACAAGAACAAGGTCTTTACAAGATTCAAAATAAAAACGAGTTCGACATGCTATTCGACTTCTAAACTGAGGCCTCACATCTATCATTCATTCCCGAGCTAATCATGACACCTCTAACTCGATCTTACCCCACCTATTGCCAAGTACACATACAAAACAAAGCAACAACCGGATAACTCCGGTGAGAATAAATCCCAGTAAAAACGACATAACATGTAATATCAGTTAGCATATCAAAATCATGATATAACATAAATGAATGCATGTCTTTAAAATCAAGGTTATCAAATCTGATAATAAAAATGAATTTTGGTTCTTTGTTTGGGATCCCGAGGATAAGATCTCTTAACAAGCCCACCGGCTCTTCCGATCGAGGTGGTGTTACGTATCTCCATCCTCTAGACTTTGGTGCGACTATGAGGAGCATTCGGACACTAGGAGAACTCAAAAACTAGGCTACTCGATTATAGCCCCCAAAACTTCTAATTCGACTGGGCCGCTCTGCCCTCTGAAATCAAAGATTTAGGCTCAAGATTAATGCATATATAATTCGCAATGCATTAAACCATAAATCAAATAAGAGCATGAAATCAAACAACATATTCAAGTTCTCAATCATGCAAGTATGTGATTTAGGGAACTCGAGCATTAAATCAATCTCGAGTATTCTATCACATTCGATCGATGTCAGCTTATACCTTTTTCTCGATTCAAAGGTGCTCCAAATCAATCTCGATCAACTCTTAAACAATTCGAATTCTGCTAAATCCGAGTCCAACAACTCTCAATCAACTCTTAAACAATTCGAATTCTGCTCCGAGTCCAACAGCTCTCAACAAATGGCATAACGAAGCCCTCAAAGCGGTGATCGCGAATATACGATTTATTCTGAATTTTGTCGGACGGATCGTGCAAATCAGACATTGGAGAGCTCAAAATCACGTTTGGAGAAGAAAAGAATGGAGGAGGCAGTTTGGAGGAGATGAGAAAGACATACATACACGCCTATACATATCATAAATATCTAAGTCCAAGTCAAACTAGAGAATTTACACTTTAGCCCTCGAAATTATTCAGAAATTGCAATTCAGTCCCTAATCGAATTTCACTTCCATCCTCAAATTTCCTAATCTTAGAATATCAATATCAATCTCAATTCATATCAAAATAATCACTTTTAGGGCATTACACATTATGTTCTCAGTTGGTCTGTGTGCAAGATTTCAATCTGATCCAAAGAAATCTCACTTCATTGCTGCCAAAAGGATTATGAAGTATCTAAAAGGAACTTAAAATGTTGGTTTGTGGTATCCAAAGGACTGAAGCTTCAATCTTATAGGTTACTCAGATGCTGAATATGCTGGATGTAGAATAGATCGTAAAAGCACAAGTGGAACTTGTCAATATCTCGAAGATACATTAATTTCTTGGTTCAGTAAGAAACAAACTTCTATTGCTACTTCCACAGCTGAATCAGAATATCTAGCCGCAGGAAGTTGTTGTGCACAACTGCTCTGGATTCAATAATAACTCATGATTATGGTGTTGATTCATCTGATGAACGTATCTATTGTGACAACACAAGTGCAATTGTTATCACCTACAACCCTGTACTACACTCCAAAACAAAGCACATTGACATTCGTCATCATTTCATCCGGGATCATGTTCAAAATAAAGATGTTCGTCTGTAATACATCTCAACTGATTTGCAAGTTTCATATATCTTCACAAAACCATTACCCGACGCTAAGTTCTCATACTTTAGAAATGTTCTCTGTTTAATTGATATTGATTAAATATTCTTATTTTTATGGGGAATTTGTTTACTTTTTTTAAATTTATCTACCATGATTTTATCTGACTTGAACTTATCTGCGTAACCTAACTCATCTGAATCAAATTTATTTATATTACGCGTAGTTAAATTCTTTTATATTATGTTTATTTGTCAAGAACTTATTTGCTTTACCTTTTAATTACCCATGCTTATTCTATTCGTACGCAAACACAACTTTGTGTAGACTCTCATATTTTCTGTGCCTTTTCACACACTCAGAAACAAAAAATATGCAAAATACTTGTTTTCATTTCATAAAATAAAACTTTTACATTCTAAGAGGAGCATACATTCTTTTCTTTATGTTCACCTATTTTTGCCACTTAAACAACCACTCTCTGAGTGGTGGCTCAAATGGCTTGAACATAAACTCACCTGCATAGAGCAGGTTAGTAAGCATCTTCTCCTCCTTACGGAGAATAAGGTAATGTGCACCTTTAGAAGAGAAGATGGCCTCATCGTTTTGGGACCAAAGAATGCCCCTTTACTTCTCTCTCCTGTAGGAGAGCTCCCTGGCCTCCTCCTCCTTGCGCGGTGGGAAGATGGCATGGTGATACATTCGTATCTCCTCAATCTTGAATAATGTCCTCATTGTGCACTTGAGGACAAACTCTTGAAGTTCTTCTCGACGTTCTTCAATACTCTGAGCCATGCTTATCTGATATTCTGTTGTGTGTAGAAGTTAATCAGAAATTTGATCCGGTCAGTTTATTTATAAAAGGATTTTTTAACGTTTTGTATCCTCGAGGCAGAATTAAATATATATTTTTTTTGCTGCGATATTGTACAGCCGACTTACGCCGTATATTTTTTGAATTCAAAAGTTTCTTACGTCATTTGTCCACGTACTTGAGCATAATTTCTTAAACCCACTGAATCACCTTCTTCTTCACTTACAATCTGAGCCACAAGCTTTTCCTCGTAAAGAACAAATTTACTCTCACTCTTTTCTTCTTCAAATTGCAGGAAAACCATGTCTACAATTACCCAAAATGTTCTTCTAATCGATTTCCAAACAGGCTTCAATATTCCAGATCAAGGAATTGTGGAAATGTTTTGCACCATCGAAGCTTCGGGGCTGAGGAAATTCTTGGAAGGCAGGAAAGTAATCTACAAACAGGTCGTTCCAAAGTTATTTTTGACATCCAAGTTCGAAGATCAAGTCATCACCACTTCTCTTGGTGGTGAATTCGTAAGGATTACATCTGATCTCTTTGCCTCCTCTTTTGATCTGCCCAGACAGGGGATAATCGATTTTCAGATATTTCTATTGAAATAAAGAATCAAATGAAGCATATGTACTCTCTATCTGACAATCCCATCAAAGTGCACTGCAAGAAAAAGGAACTAAAGATGTAGTTCAGGACATTTCACGACGTTTTGGCCAAATCTCTTCTGGCCAAAGCAGGTTCCTTTGACGCTATTACGTCTAAAAAATTTGAAGTTATGGCTGCTATTTCTACTGGTATTTCAGTCAATTGGTCTGTTGTTCTGTTCGATATTTTATCTGCAATGATTACTACCCCAACATTGCAATCTCAGGGGTTTTCAATTCAAATCAAAGAAATCTTGAATGATTTGAATATCCATCTGGGACCCTCTACCAATCTTCATCCCCACAAGACATTAAATGAGAGGGAAATTGAGATGTACAAATCCAAGCAGTTGATCGTTTTTAAGCATGTTACACCCAATCCGGATGAGATTGAGGATTTGAATGTACCAGAAGACTCCAAGTCTCTAACAATTCAAGCTGCCAAGTCCACTGCAGCTCAAAATCCATCTGTTCCAAAGAGGAAGAAATCAGTAAAGAGAAAATTACTGATTGAGTCTACTGATTCAGAGGAGTCGGAGTCAGATCAAATGACTCTGGCTGAGATTGTTCTTGCCCCTCCTCAAAAGAAGAAGAAATCTCTTAGACCTCCTCCTCCAGTTCCAACAGCAATTCAACCAGCTCCAATTCCAGCTATACCTCTATCAAGAGTTGAAAATGTTGTTCCATTAGTGACTTAGATGAATATCACTACTGTTCGGTCTTGATTCTTTAAAGAGCTCAGTTATACATCTGATCCATCTTCAATTTCCAATGCTCAAAGAATTATTGATCTAGCTGCTCAACACATCATCCTGAGTGCAAACATAAATGAAAATCTTTGACAAATGGGTAATTCACCGGACCAAAAATCACTTCTCCAATTTTAAGTCTTTGAAGATGTTGTCCAACATTGATTCTCTTGCAGACAAGATTCTGGAGTGGGCTGAGACTCAATACATCTCTCTTGCACTGGAAAGAAGAGAATTTGTTGCACTCAGATTTAAGGAAAGCATTCTGAGAGTCTATCCAAGACAGAAGATAGCACAGTTCAATCCAACTAGTTTGGATGTTTTTGATCAAACTGCTTCCATAAGTCAATTAGAGAATGATGCTCTACTGATGACTTCTACTGCTGAAATGATGAGACAAGATTTTCCTGTTGAAGTATCATCAGCTAAATCAGCTCAGACTCATTCTTCTGACAATATTTCTGACACAGAAGACTTTGATCAGAAAATAAACCTTCCTTCTGATGATCATGTCTCACCTCCTCTCTCTCCTGCACAACCAAAATCTTCTCCAAAGGAAATGCAGATGAATAACCCTATAATAGAAGAACCTTTGGTTGAGGAACCTTTGATTGAGATTTAGATTGAAGAGCCAATTATTAATCAATCTATGGTTGAATCTCATATTGAAGATCCTATTTTTGAAGACTCTTTTATTGAGGATGTCATTGTAGAGCCTCCAGAACTCCTTATGGATCCAACCTCTTTTGTGGAACTTAACTTTGATTTGGACACATCCATTGTCCCTTTTGTTCCAGCTGCATAACGACTTCAGGCTCCATCTGTAGAATCTTTGATTGAGAAAACACTTTTAGAAGCAAACATAGTGTTTACATTGGAACTTCCTCCTATATTCAAGGTAATAAAACATTATCCAATTTACACTCTGTCCAAACCTCTAAATATTGTGTTTGAAAAGGAATTTACAATTCCTTCTACAAAGATATCTAAGGTATCAATCTCAATTGAAGCTGATTTTCCTCTAAAATCAGTCCCAGCTTCATCAATCCTTATAGAAGAGATTGATTTTGAGCCTTCTCCTGATGTCTTTCCAGTCCTTCAAATCTGTGAATTTTCCTCCTCGGAAGAAGATAAACCTTCTCCACAACAGAATGATGTCCAGCCGCCCCAGTTTCTATCTGAGTATTTCAATCAACTATTCAATATGGTGTCTGAGTTGCAAACATAACAAACTCAAACTTCTATGGATTTGAAAGACTTCAAGGCCAGCATGATGCAAAGGATTAATGAGTTGTCTGAATCTATGATGCGCTTGCACAGAAAACAAACAAAAGAATATGCTGACATCCTTCACAGACTTGATATCATGCAGGCTTCCAATGAAACAAACAATCAAAATGTTATGGGGACCTCGGGTTGCTAATCTCGTTTTAGGGCAGCTAATGATTAATTAAATAATTAATCAAATAATTAAAAAATAATAAATCAAGAGCAGAATATTTTTTTTTTTTAAAATTTCAGAGCCTCGCTCGATTGGGCAAAGTCAGCCGATCGAGCGAGCAAAAATATCAAATTCTCGGGTCTGCACAAACATTGGCCTCGCTCGATCGGGCAAAAGCTACCCGATCGAGCGAGCAATAAAAATCAAATTCTCTGCCCATGAAAAACAGGCCTCGCTCGATCGGTAACTTTTACCCGATCGAGCGAGCCATCTTTTGCTCGAATTCTGCTGCTGATCTATTGCTGTCAAAACGTGGAACCATAGCATGATTTCTCAATCAAATTCAAGTCTAAACATATAATAAATTCTGAGAACATGCATACTTTCATATACCAAGTTCCTATCATCAAATCATACATGTATTACATCAAATGAATAGCTTAAAAGATATAAAACTACAAGCTATTCAACATAGCATAAACAACTTTAAGTCTTAAGTTCTTGCTATGCTTGATGTTATCACTATACCATGCTTTAACTTATAAACCCGAGTCCACACTTGCTACATCTCTCTTTCGAGCTATCAATGTCGTCTCAACCAAGCTCCTGGCCCTCCTGTTGCAATGCACACATACAAAACAAAGCAACAGCCGGATAAACTCCGGTGAGAAATCATTCTCAGTATAATCGATATATAAATGCGTTAAATAAATTCATATCTACTCTAAACATATCAACTCAAGAATAGAGTAAAAATAACGCATATATTGACTCAAATTTCAAATCAAGACTTCAATTTATATAGCGCGCTTATCTCAAGAATTGATTCTTATCACTTCATTGCCATCAAGATTCGTAACCGATCTTGACATGGATATCCATCTATCGTAGCCATTCCGGGCTAGAAAATAAGCTAACCGCAACCTTGGCATAGAATCAATTCAATATACAATCATATCAAAAGCAATAAAGATCCAATACCTGTGATGGATCGACAATAACATAAGTTCTACCTCAAGAACAAGTACTTAAACAAGTATGAGATTTGTTCGGGATAACTCAAGAATAGTCGTTCTTGAGTTTCAAAGTCCCTGACTCGCGATGTCATCATTATACCTTTCATTCTCAAGTTGAAGATGTTCCACATCTGAATAGGAAGTACAACAACAACGCCTACAAGAATCTGATCATTCAAACATCAATCATCTTCACTCACATTCGCTTCCATCTTGATCACTTTTTCTTCGGTTTCAAGTTGAGGTTCTTGAGTCAATAGTCTCCTATTAAACTCTGAAACATATCATCAAAACATGCATATCAAACTTCATTTTATTCAATCATTTTAGAATTGAATCAAAATCATCAATATAGATTCAATCAACATCATTTCAAACTTCAACTTCTTCTTATTCGATACAACTCGGAGTCGTGAGTCGTTAGCCTTCGAAACTCATCTAAAACTGAGAAATAAAAATGCTATATCATCGATAACATTTCAAAAAAATGTCTTATCTCAGTCATAGGCTATCAAAACGATCCAAAAACACGAATCGACGGCATAGCGATTAAAAATCGGTAACCGACGAAATATCGAATTCGAATCTAACTTATTTAACTTCAATCCAATTCATACGTCCATTCCAAATCATTAATACATCATTCTAATCCTCATAACAGTAGCTAAGTATATCAAATACAAGCTGGACATCATAACAAGTTCATTCCTTAATTCATTTTCAATCCGTCTTCGATATCGAACGGCATACAACTCAAGAACACAAACATAAATTCATAATCTGATATCTGCCATATTTCAATCTTCAAAACATGCCGAGATGATTAAATACTTACATCAAATCGAAGCCCTCGTTGCAAGGATTCCAGAACATCTTTCGGAATTGAAATCGAACGAGCGGATCAAAAGTTACGGCGATTTGAAAATCAAAACGAAAAAGGAATAAGAGGGGTTCGGCTTCCTATGTTCTTCACTTCTGAATTGATACAAAATATGCACGTGTACATGCTGATAATCTGATTAAAAATCAGATATGTATAGCTTAATTGCAATTTAGTCCCTCAAGTCTTCATTAATTGCAATTCAGTCCTCGGCCTTCGTTTTAATTCAATTTCAACCCCTGATCGGGTTTCATCTTCAAAATTAATCTTATATAATTTGAGAAATATGAAATTTAATCTCAAATTCCATAAATATTCAAATCGAATATTTATTCTTTTAATTTAAGAATTCTCGGAATTTAATTCTCAAAATCCGGAAAATTCCAAATTAAATATTTTCGGCTCGAATATTAAATCTATAATTTCTTTAACTTCTTAAATCAATATTAGCCCATAATATGGAATTAAATTCTCAAATACCATAATTAATAATTTAATATTTTCGGGCCTTACAATTCCTCCCCTCTAAGAAATGATTTCGTCCTCGAAATCACATTCAATCGAACTATTCAATCTGATAGACTCAATGATTATCTGAAGTTATTCTCACTTCAATCATATAGCTCTGAACTTCGTATCTCATCTCTTCATCTCCTATCAAATTTTTTTTTCTTCGAATCTGCTTCTAATCTCTTGTACTTTAATTCACTGAAAAGAATTCTTTCTGAGTTAATTTTCTCCTTAATCAAGGATATGTTGAATATTCAACTTAACTCAGAATCTCTTCGCTATCTATTTCATTTGATTAAAGTACATAGGAAAATCAAACTGATACTTCCTTAACTTGGATATGTGGAACAAATCAGATCCATCATATCAAGCTGAAAGGAATTAAGCTTTCAATCAAATCATCAATTCGGTATAACATCTCAGTGAATGAAATTCAGCTTCAGAGTATTATTTCAACACAAGGAAATCGGATTTCTTTTCATCATATCATCATAACATTATCTCAAAATCGATTCATTAGCTGTTACAGGAATTATAATCATCAAGTGGCAACACATCAAGACAAGTAATACTGAATCAGGTATTAAAGTTCTGAGAATAGTCTCAATATCTGGAAAATCAACTCAGATAATCCATCAATCGAATTATGGTATAATGCAATCACATATAACAACCTCTCAGAACATCAATCAATCAATTGATGTCACATTCTGTCGAATAAATCTAAAGTCTTAATCATGACAATAGATTTTAATCACAAATCTAATCACAATTCAGTGATTTGATCATATAGACAGATTATCATATCCACTAATTTCAATCAATCGGTGCATAACTACCACCTGTTTACTTCATATAAACTGTTTCATCTTGGTAGTTTACTCTTTCAAATAATGATCTCATACCAATTCTGGAATTTCTAAACTATCACTGAACTCATCTGGTCAACGATTTTCAACTTAATCAGAAACTCTCTGTACGTTTAACTTCGAAAACGTACTAATTCGGTTACTTCTATTTGCTTTATCTTCTGATAAAACAATTATTGGATGAATCTTAAATTCATTGTCGTGCATTTTCTTCAAACTCTGATATTTCTTTTCAGAAATATCAATCACAATCAGATAATCAATCATAATAGAATTCATTCATTCTGATCTGAGGCTTCAATTCATATCTCTATATGGCATTCTGTACTGAATTCTCATCGCTTCAGTTTACTTTTTGTGTTTCTTTCATCTTCTAAACAGTTCTGGATTGCTTTCAATCAAAAATCATTCTGATTGGTCATATATTCATCTGAATATTCAAACCAAAATACACAAATCTGAAATCAATTGATCGAATGCCTGTTTCGTTCTTCATTCCTATTTCTCAATTGAATTCTAATTACTTGATCTCATCTCAATGTGCTTTAATCCTTCAAAATCAATTCTCACTTAATTTGGATTACAGCAATTCGGACTGTTTTAGTATCTATCTCGATACTCAAGCACATAAATTCAAAAGATCAATCAATCACGCATTCATCTCTTCTCTTCGTTCTATTTCCCAAATCTCAATTGGAAATTCTATCAGTTACGAGTCATAAATATTATAATATACTGAATGTATATATCAACCAATCAGTAACTCTTGAAATTCATAATCAGGAAAACTCACTTAAGTCAAGGTCATCCACAGAATAATAATATGAATGACAATATGCTAAGTGAAAACAACTCACTAGCATCTCAACTCAAGACGAGTAGATCAAATCAGACTCTATAAAAAAATAAGAGTCAATCAAAATCGATTGAGGTCTGTACCAAAACCTCAAAATCAATATCAAGAATTTCAATAATCATGATTTTATGATGTAATAACTTCAGTAAAATCAAATAAAGACTCATCTGTAACTGATTTTCATATCATCATCTATTTTGTAAACCTCAAAAGCAGTATTCAATTCATAAACTCCTCAATTCTCTGATAAATTCCAGTTCACAACTTAAACTAAAGTCAAGAATCTTACTGAAATATATCTGTCATCTCTACTCATCGGCATATCTTTCAATTCTGGTTTAGATCATGAACATATCTAGTGCATTGAATATACTTATTTCAGAATATTTCTGTAATCAAACATCATATAGCAAACCGAAATCACAGAATCTTAATTCGAGATTCTATATCATCATATTCAATTTCACATTATGTTCTTACTGATCTAATTTAATCGCTTCTTATCATCAATTCTTCTACTCATCTGTATTAGATTATTGCATCATCATCTATCATGCAACATAAACATATATTTCAATACGAACAAAATCATCTTCAGTTTCAGTTCATCGAAGCAATAGTTCCATTCTTCAGTTCAATTCACACAGTCTCTTTTCTGAAACAGAGGTGATCATATAATAAGCTTTCAGCTATCATGAATCTATTGCACCAATAATAGATAGGTCAAAACAAAATAACTCTGTTACCTGAAATTTCATTCTCAGGTGCAATTTCATTCTGATTCTCTGTATACTTCTGGAATAGAAATTGTAGCTAAATATGTGTTTCTCTCACACACCGTAGCATCTTTACAATTTCAGTCCTTTTGCTTCATCGTTCAGCTTTAGTTCTATTAAACAAGACTATGTCTTTCATAACATGTTTCAGTCGTCAACATTTATTCAGACATATTCTTTAAATTCAAGCCATAATTAGTTCACTCAATCTTGAGCTTCATTATTATCATCATCCATAATTCAAAGAATTATAATAGGCTTGAAAATCTAATAAGACATTCTTCAAAATTCAAAATATTCAGCTTCAAGAGGGTATATTTTCCCTTCTCATCATTTTTTATCTGTTGTGGCAAAGAAACATTAATAAAACTCTGTTCTAAGCACTTACTAAAAAATAACTATACCTCTATTTTGTCAGAATTTCTTCGTTAAAATCTATCATCTGGTTGCTAGGTCTTGAAGTTGATAGACAGTCAATCTGATACATCATTCATCGGTATCTTCCAGATATCTGAACATCAGTTCTTCAAAACAACTTCTACCTGCAATACATCGATTCATTCGCTGATATTCTGTTCTGTTCAATCAGAGATATTTCATTCAGCTGAACAATAATACAGTTCTGTTCAATCTGGCCATACCATTCTGTTCAGTCTGGCCATACAACTCTGTCAGTCTGGGGTGCTTACGTCACCCAAAGAACAATGTTCTCTTCGATTCTGGGTGCTTACATCACCCGGGGAAATTCTTATAATAACATTGATAAGAATTTGAAAATTTACAAATCAGTAAATTAATCAATTCAATTTCAAAGGTAGATCAAGAGCACATGCAATTTATTAAATCATCGAATCAAATACTGCATAATCATGCAATACTATAAATGCATGTGTCTTACTCTAACCCGCTCAGCTTCTATCTCAGTCCAGAACCTACGCTCTGATACCACCTGTTATGGGGACCTCGGGTTGCTAATCTCGTTTTAGGGCAGCTAATGATTAATTAAACAATTAATCAAAAAATTAAAGAATAATAAATCAAGAGCAGAAAAATTTTATTTTATTTTTTAAAATTTCAGAGCCTCGCTCAATCGGGCAAACTTAGCCGATCGAGCGAGCAAAAATATCAAATTCTCGGGTCTGCACAAACATTGGCCTCGCTCGATCGGGCAAAAGCTACCGATCGAGCAAGCAATAAAAATCGAATTCTCTGCCCATGAAAAACAGGCCTCTCTCGATCGATAACTTTTACCCGATCGAACGAGCCATCTTTTGCTCGAATTCTGCTGATGATCTATTGCTGTCAAAACGTGGAACCATAGCATGATTTCTCAATCAAATTCAAGTCTAAACATATAATAAATTCTGAGAACATGCATACTTTCATATACTAAGTTCCTATCATCAAATCATACATGTATTACATCAAATGAATAGCTTAAAAGATATAAAACTACAAGCTATTCAACATAGCATAAACAACTTTAAGTCTTAAGTTCTTGCTATGTTTGATGCTATCACTATACCATGCTTTAAATTATAAACCCGAGTCCACACTTGCTACATCTCTCTCCCGAGCTATCAATGTCGTCTCAACCAACCTCCCGCCCCTCCTGTTGCAATGCACACATACAAAACAAAGCAACAGCCGGATAAACTCCGGTGAGAAATCATTCTCAGTATAATCGACATATAAATGCGTTAAATAAATTCATATCTACTCTAAACATATCAACTCAAGAATAAAGTAAAAATAACGCATATATTGACTCAAATTTCAAATCAAGACTTCAATTTATATAGCGCGCTTATCTCAAGAATTGATTCTTATCACTTCATTGCCATCAAGATTCGTAACCAATCTTGACATGGATATCCATCTATCGTAGCCATTTCGGGCTAGAAAATAAGTTTAACCGCAACCTTGTCATAGAATCAATTCAATATACAATCATATCAAAATCAATAAAGATCCAATACCTGTGATGGATCGACAATAACATAAGTTCTACCTCAAGAACAAGTACTTAAACAAGTATGTGATTTGTTCGGGATAACTCAAGAATAGTCGTTCTTGAGTTTCAAAGTCCCTGACTCGCGATGTCGTCATTATACCTTTCATTCTCAAGTTGACGATGTTCCACATCTGAATAGGAAGTACAACAACAACGCCAACAAGAATCTGATCATTCAAACATCAATCATCTTCACTCACATTCGCTTCCATCTTGATCACTTCTTCTTCGGTTTCAAGTTGAAGTTCTTGAGTCGATAGTCTCCTATTAAACTCTAAAACATATCATCAAAACATGCATATCAAACTTTATTCTATTCAATCATTTCAGAATTGAATCAAAATCATCAATATAGATTCAATCAACATCATTTCAAACTTCAACTTCTTCTTATTCGATACAACTCGGAGTCGTGAGTCGTTAGCCTTCGAAACATATCTAAAACTGAGAAATAAAAATGCTATATCATCGATAACATTTCAAAAAAAATGTCTTATCTCAGTCATAGGCTATCAAAACGATCCAAAAACACGAATCGACGGCATAGCGATTAAAAATCGGTAACCGACGAAATATCGAATTCGAATCTAACTTATTTAACTTCAATCCATTTCATACGTCCATTCCAAATCATTAATACATCATTCTAATCCTCATAACAGCAGCTAAGTATATCAAATACAAGCTGGACATCATAACAAGTTCATTCCTTAATTCATTTTCAATCCGGCTTCGATATCGAACGACATACAACTCAAGAACACAAACATAAATTCATAATCTGATCTCTGCCATATTTCGATCTTCAAAACATGCTGAGATGATTAAATACTTACATCAAATCAAAGCCCTCGTTGCAAGGATTCCAGAACATCTTTGGGAATTGAAATCAAACGAGCGGATCAAAAGTTACGGCGATTTGAAAATCAAAACGAAAAAGGAATAAGAGGGGTTCGGCTTCCTCTGTTCTTCACTTCTGAATTGATACAAAATATGCACGTGTACATGCTGATAATCTGATTAAAAATCAGATATGTATAGCTTAATTGCAATTTAGTCCCTCAAGTCTTCATTAATTTCTATTCAGTCCTCGGCCTTCGTTTTAATTCAATTTCAATCCAAAATAATTTAAGAATATTAGAATTTAAATCGAAACCCTAAATATTCTCAAATTAAATATACTCGGATTAAAATTAAATAAATTCGGATTAAATCAATATTCCCGGCCTTTTGCACTTTAGCCCTCGAATCTTCGATATTTTCAAATCAACCCCTGATCGGGTTTCATCTTCAAAATTAATCTTCTATAATTTGCGAAATATGGAATTTAATCTCAAATTCCATAAATATTCAAATCGAATATTTTTTCTTTTAATTTAAGAATTCTCGGAATTTAATTCTCAAAATCCGAAAAATTCCAAATTAAATATTTTCGGCTCGGAAATTAAATCTATAATTTCTTTCACTTCTTAAATCAATATTAGCCCATAATATGGAATTAAATTCTCAAATCCCATAATTAATAATTTAATATTTTCGGGCCTTACACAAAAGCTTCATGATACCTTTGGTACCCAGCTCACGGTAATTCTTGATCTACTACATGAGGCTAGTGATGCCAAAAAGAGGGAAAAGGCAACCTCATCCACAACGTCTAAAGGAAAAGGGAAGAATTAGCATATCAGCAGAATTTAAAGAATTTTGAAATATTTTCTGATCAATACTTAGTATTCTTCAAGACTATTATTCGAAGCTATGAAAGAAAGTCTCTTGATCTAATTTCTTAAATCAGTCTGGATATTGATAAAAGTCACTTGATTTTGACATCACCAAAAATGGGGAAATTGTTGGTGATTAAATTATAAGTTTTGGTGATAACAGATAAAAAAAACCAAGTATTAAATAAAAAAGATCTTTAAGGACAAACAAAAGTTTGAGCTCAGATCAAACAAAACAAATAGATTCATACAGATCGAACTTAACAAAGTTGATCTTCATATCCAGATCAAGTTTCCGGCAAAATTGGATTAATCCAGATAAATCAAGCATTTGATCTATGTTCCCTCACAACTATTTTACTTCAACATATCAAATGACCATCCTCTAGAAGAACAACCCAGATCGATCAAATTCTTATATCTTCTGTCAGATCGAGTTAAAATCATCCTCGGTCAAAATCTATTATTTACACATCACCTAGATCAAGTGTGAAAAGTCTTCAGCCAAATCAGATCAAACAAACCAGATGAAAGCTTCAGTTGCTGCTATTTTTCAAAAGGTTTTTGAACTAGAAGACAAACTCATTAAATGAAGATTTGGACGTTGGCAAGCTTTTCTTAAAGTCAAGATTTGCGAGCCAACTTATGAGATATGTTGGCCGGCGGCTCATTCTCAGAAGACCTTTGCGGCTCACTAGCTAGTTTTGAAAGCTATAAATATGCGATGATGATGAAGATTCAAACAAGTGAAGCAAGTGCAAACAACTTACGAAACCACGAATTCAAAATTCCATCCGAAAATGCCTTCACTTTATACTCTAACTCAGAAATCCAGATTACCAGATCAAAGTTTCAAATTTTTGAGTTAGATAGCATATTAAGATCGATTGAGTTCAGAGCAATACATATTGTAGTACCTAAAATCCCATTTACTAAATCACATGCATTAAATTAAATTAAATAAATATAATGATTATTATTTTTAAGTTTATCGATTTAAATTTCTTTATTTGAATTATGTGTTAATAAAATATTAATTATTTATTCAAATAATTTTATTGTACTAACTATTTAATTTATATTTTAATTGTTTAAGTTTATTTGTCTAAATGATTTTTATTGTGCCATTTAATTGTTTTAAATATTTTAAAGGTTTTAGCAAGCTTAATTAAATGATTCTTTTTGACAAGCTTAATTAAATGATTCTAATTATTTATTTTATTCATTTAAATTATTTTAAATGTTTAAGATTTGTCTATTAAATGATTTTAATTGTACATTTTATCTATTTAAAATAATTTAAGTTTATCGATTAGTTATTTAAATTATTTTAAATGTCTAGCTTATTTATTTAAATGATTTTATCTGTACAACTAATTTTAAAGTTTTTTATACTGTTTGTGTATTTATTTAAATCTATATATATATATATATATATATATATATATATATAAACAGAAAAGTATATTAAAAAAAGAAAAAATGAACTTTTCCCGTCTAAAGTTTCATTCCAAAAATAGTAAATGCATAAAAAAATACAAATAGATATAATATTTAATTTAAATTCACAGATAAAGATAGATTCAAAAAAAAAATTATTTTATGAGTAAGTGATAGAAATTTTTATCTAAATATTTTAAAACACATGTAAAAATACGATTAAATTTATAAAAATTTTAAATAATTTTTTTATGATGAAAAAATAATTTTTATTTAAAATATATATAAAAATATGGGTTTAATTGAAAAAGTTTAAATATACATAAAAATAAGATTGTAAAAAATTTAAATAATATTTTTTTATCAAGTAAAATTTAACATTTACTTTTAATAGGATGATTGGTTTTTCTATATGCATATATAGATATATGCAACAAATATTCAAAAAACGATGATGTTACGAGCGATATATTATTTAATATAAAAATTTTAGAATGAAGAAAAAAATGATTGAAGTTAAAATATACATACATACATATATATATATATAAGAAGAAAAATGTACTAAGAATAAAAACATAAAACTTTTTCGTTCAAAAATGTTTTTGGAAAATAATAAATAATTATCATTAAATTTAAAAATACAATAATATGCGATCGAATTTAAATTATAAATAGATATAACATTGAATATTTAACAAAAATTAATATTATTTTATCTAAAAAATTATATATATATATTTCAACCGAAAAATAATTTTTGAAAATAGTGAAGATATTATTATCATCAAATTTAAAAATTCAAATAAAATATTATTGAATTCAAAAAGATAGATAGAGATAACATAAGATATTCAAGAAAATATAATATATGATTTAAGTGATATAATTGTTGATCTAATTTTTTTTAAAATATAGATAAATATAAAATTTAATTTTTAAATTTTTTTTCATTATCATACTTATAGTTGTTTTTGTTTATTTAATTTTATATACTTTATATATTAATTTTTGTTAATACAAAAAAACATTTTATATTAATTTTACATAGTTTAATGTAACTTATCTTATCCAAATATTATGTATCTATATTTTATTTTATTTATTTTTATATTTTATTTTTTTCTATTTTGCTATTTCAAATTTAATTTTTTTAAAATTTAATAAATTTCTATTTTGTTTTTGTAAGATATTAAAATAAGACATTTTAAAAAAAATAGGGGTGTAACAACTTTTTTTATTTATATAAACATCTTAAAGGATATCAAATAGCTTATCTTATTGACTCAACTGTTTAAAAATGTTTCTAATTGTTTTCCAAAGAAATTTATTAAACTTATAAACTCCATCAAACACCCTCCAACCATAATGAATTTAAATTGATTCCAATACTCTAAGGCTACGTTTACTTTGAATGATGAGATTGAGCAAATATAAATTAAAGTATGATTATTAGTATAATTTGATAGGATAGAGAGTGATTATGGATAAATAATAATATGTTTAGTTGGATGAATTAATTTTGGGATTGAATTATACTTAAAAACAAATTACGATTTTACCCTTTAGCTATCATAATAATCATATGTTCGGCAAAGAAGGGAAGAATGTAGAAGATAAAAAGGAAGGACATAATTGATTTTTTTTTCATTCTCTCACTCCATAATATTTATAATCTCATTAATAATTTAGGACTAAAAATCATCTCACAATCCTACACTAACAGGCCTAAAGATTTATTCAATTTCTCAATTTTGCAAGTAAACATAGGATTGGTTGGTATTATCTATGTTATCCTTCATTTATCAAGGCAAGTAAACGCAGCCTAAGAATTTGAAATCCATTGTGATCACCTCAATTGTAGTGTAATAAATATCAAGATAAATTTTATTTTATTTTTAAAAATTTATCTAAACAATGAAGACACATTTATATTGATAAATTTTAAATCATTTAATCCAATTCAACCTTAATTTATTTGTATTTTAATTATTTATTCAAACAATCATATTTATTAATTTTTCCAAAAATTACATAAAAATAACACTCTGTGCATCGCACAGGTGGAATACTAGTTGCTTTTAAACGTTCGTCTAGTTGTTTAAATTATTTTAATCGCTCTGCTATAATTTAAATATTCTATTTATCGTCATGACATCAAAATATTTAAAGTGCTATTTTTTAATTCCTAATTTAGTATTTAAATTCATTCAAATGTTTAATTGTTTAATTATTAAGTTAATTATCCTTGAGTTCAGTGTCTTCCGATTCCGGCTTACGGCGATGGTGGATTTCGGCGATAAATTCCTAGATTTTATTCCAATAGTTATAAGTTGGGAGAAATGAGAAAAATAGTTGAAAGTTTGAATTTAGAATTTTTCCGGGTGTCAAAATCACTTTTATCGCTTTCTTGAGCTTATTCTTTAATTTTTTCAAAAGTTAGAATTTTTCTAAACCTGGACTAGTAAAATCCAATTTAATACTTTAATTTGGGATTTTTAAACTTAGGTACACCTACCTATGCATACTTACACCTATACATACACACACATATACACCTAACACTTAACTTATAACAAAAAATAAACTCAAACCATAACACAACACACAAGCTTTGAGCCGCCTCTTTTCTTCCCCCCCCCCCCCCCAAGGTAAGTTAGATCCTACCTATACAGGCAGTGCCTTGACATAGATCTAACGGTGTATATTTACCAATAAATGTGGGGTTAATTATTTTTTAGTGGACCCCGCATGTATTGATAAATGAGGACCCTTAGATTTATAATGAGGGTAATGTCTGTAAAGGTATGTTGAAATGAACCCCCCCCCCCCCATTTATTCCCAAGCCAATCGGCCGCCCCATTTCCTTTGCTATCTCCGGCCGCCGCCGTCGCCAGAAAGTCCGCCTTGAAAGACCACCTTGAGTTGTTGGTCGAGTTTCAGCTTTAGTTCATCCCTTTTCTTTGGGTTTTGGTCAAGTGAGGCAAGTATAGGCTTTCTTTGGCCCCAAGATAGCTATTTAATCTTTTGTGCTATTGTTCTTGATGAATTTTGAATTCATGATATTTTGCAAGCTTAGTTCGGTTTTGTCAAATTTCCAGCAAGGTTTATGTTTAAAATTCGAAATGAGCTTTTGTTTTAAAGTTATATGAGTTTTATGATGAATTGTGACATGAGACGTGAGACATGTTTCGGATGCATACCAAAATTTCAGATTTTTCAGAAGTGTTTTATGCTTAAATTCGAATTTCACATGGTGTTTTTATTGAGTTTGAAGTTGTGTTATGAGGAATTTTATGAAAGTCATTGGTCTCTTTGATTATCCAAGTGTTTGATACAATTTGGTGTGTGTTCTTGCCATTTTAGAAAATAATTGGAATGTGGTGATGTTAGGGCTGCCAAGTGCTTGATATAAGTCCTAAAAGATGTTAGTATAATGGTGTTATAGGGTGGAAGGGGTTAGAATTAAGGCAAAAGGGGCATAGAGTTGGAATTAGAAGTGTAGGTGGAATTGGTTGGTTAAACATTTGTGCAAGGGATGCTGGTTTTGGTGCAGGGCAGTAGACTCATTGGGCTTGGTCAGGGCGTGGCTAGGCCCTAGGTCAATTTCAAGATTTCGTGGTCGTGTCGGTTCAAATTGGGCTCGATTCGGTCAAGTTTCGGATAGGATAAAGGTCATTTAAGTTAAAGGGTTGAAGCAGAATTTTAGAGCTTTGTGTGAGCGGTTGGAATGTTTGCTTAAACTTAATGGTTTGGGCAACTAAGGAGGGGTGATGGCTGGTCCTAAGTCGAGCATAGGATGTTTTGGTTGTGTTGGTTTAAATTGGGAGCGAATTGGGTTAGTTTTGGTCAAGTTAGGAATTTCTCAAGTCAGGGTGACTAGTGCAGAATTTTGACAAGTTTGAGGGCTGCCCGGAAATCTGTTTTGATCGGGTTGCTCGGTTGGTCTTTGGAGGTCATAACCTAGTCCTTGGGTTAGTTTGAAGTGTTTAGAGAGTGTTGGTTCAAGCGGGATTGAATTTGGTTAAGGTAAGAACAAGTTAAGGGCATTTCTGTTTGATTGCTCGAGTTAACACATGTTTGAGGAGAAATCTCTATAAGTTGGGTAACCAACTTAGGGGCAGTCATTCACTCACCTAATATTCTTATTTTGAGTTGGGTTTTCATTCTCTAAAGTTGCATATTCGTGTGTGTCTCGACTTCGAGTTGAGTAAATTTTAAGCAAGTTGAAGTATTTTCTTTTGTATCAAAAGTAAAGTTAAAGTTCCAAGTCAAGGAAAGTAAAAGTTTTGAATGAAGTAAGTTGATTTGTGACATAGATGTGTAGGGAGGGGCCGGAAGAGATCTTGGTTTTCCTACCACTCAAAAGGGTTTGGACGGGCTGGGAGACTTGGCTTCCCTTACCAACCAACGGGTTTGGACGGGCTGAGAGAAATCTTGGCTTCTCGTACCAATAGATGGGTTTGGATGGGCTGGGAGAAATCTTGGCTTCCCTTACCAACAGACGGGTTTGGACGGGCTGGAAGAAATCTTAGCTTCCCTTACCAACAGAGGGCAATGTGGGGTCGGGAGAAATCTTGACTTCCTTTCCGGCATAGTATACTGCAGCCATGATCAATCAAAAACAAAAGAGAGGGTGGTCACAATCAATGATCTAAATTCACAGAGGAAATATTAAGTTAAAGGAAAGTTTATGAAAGTTTCAAGCAAAGTTCAAAGTAAAGTTTAAGAAAGTCCTAAGTTTAAAAGTGTGAGTTATGTGTGAGTTCGTTGCATGCAGTTAGTCTCACTCTCGTTTATCATACAACTTTTCAGAGTATGTTTCAAAGTATTATATGTACAGTCTTTAAGTATTCCCGCAGGTATTTTTAACCCTTGTTATTACGCAGCTTATACTTGTTGAGTAATTAGACTCACTTTGCTTGCTTGGTGCATGTTAGATTATTGTTGAGATCGAGGGGCAGGACCATCGAGTGGACTGCGATGCGGGGACGACACATCTCTCCGACCTACGCTAGACTTCCGCAAAATTTTAATTTAATTCTTTAAAGTCTTTCATTTTTGTTGATTGGATAAATTTAAACGTAAGAATTTATATAATTGTTTGTGGGCATGTAAAAGGCATATTGTTGAACTTTTTGATGTTGTATTGTTGAATATATTTTTTAGGTTCTCATTCTTTTCCCGCGGTCTAGCTTATTTATTGTTGTTGGTGGTATTTTTTTAGTTTGTTTTCTGTGACAGGTGGGTTTGTTACATAAACATATAAGTCATGCCGAATTTTTTTTGAAAACCCGCATTTTTTTATTAATTAAATTAAAGTAGAGGTAGTGGGCGTTTCAATTGGTATCAAAGCATGGTTTTGGATTGGGTTGTGCCCTACTGCCGGTTGCAAGAAACTCGAGAAGTCTCGCCTCAAAGTTTGTAAGTTTTAATGAATTTTATATGTCAGTCGGATTTGAATTATTACTTTAAATGTTTTGATGTCATATTTTAAGAATATTTTCAAAATTAGATGTTTAATTTATTTAAATTTGTATTTCAGTGTTGATTACTGTTTAAAATTTCTTTTAGTAGTTTAAATTGCACCATTCAAATGTCTATTTTTATAGCATGCGACTTCAAGTTAAGCGGTGTTGGTGTACCAATATTCCTTCCAGTTTTAGGCAGTTCGTGGGAGTTATTTGAGTTATTAGGTAGTGTTAAGTAATTTTTGATGAGATGGTAGGAGTTTGTCAAAAAATATTAAACTTGCGCATTAGGAGATATTAATTGTGTGTTACTATTATAAGTTATTTTCTTATAATGGATTTTAAATGGATACAACTAAGTGCATATTTTTCTTAGAAATTGATAGATGTATGTTTTGTCAGTTAAGGTTATGAATCGGAACTTGTGCGAAGACTTGGGATGAATGTTTTGTATTATATTATGGATAGCCTAAGTTTTACTTTTGTTACAAGGACAATTATGATTTTGGGACAATAGTGAACCAGTTACCAATGAGTCTCTCAAATATATGAACTGTTATTCCGATCATTATTTCCTTTTCTTCTTTTGTGCTCGTATCCATCGCAACATATACTTTTGGGTATCCGAAACATTTCTTGAATTTTTTTTTCCTCCAGTTCTAGAGCCACACATGTTGATGTGAGTAAGTTTCACTTTGTATTTTATTGATGATCTACTTACGTTGTGTTGTTGACACCTGAATATGCCCCGAGACCATTGTTTCTCTGATTATTGACCTGTGTGGACTTCTCTCGATTGAAGTCACACTGATTGCCTTGATTGTGCTTTGGTTATTTGGGCACTATGTCATTACCCATGGGTGAGCGATCACCAGATATGTTATCTTGTTGGCTCATATTCATTATTCTTGGAGCCTCCATTATTATTCACACATCCCTAGAATTGAATATTTAGTAAGTTGTTCTCACTTATCTAGATTTTTATTTTCAACTCGTTTGATTTTAATGCTTGCATCATTTTATTTTGTATTAAGAAACATTACGTGTATGTTTGTTTCCTTTCATGATCCATCATGATGAGAATTTGGGTGGATTATAGTTTCAATTATCATTTTGATTTCTTGAATAGAGAATTGACTCGTAATCGCATAGTGAGCGTTTAGATTGTTGGAATTTAGTATTAGTACTAGATAAAATCCTAAGTTACCGTTGCATTCCGAGGACTGATGACTATAAATTATATCAAGTTCTAGTGGGAAACTACTAGTTAGTGAGTTAGCTGAATGTGTTGTTTCATTTTAATCAGGATCGTTAAGGGTAAACAGATGACTTTGGTGAGCTGAATGGTTGTGCTAATAATTTGATTAGGATTTGGAGCATATTATGAATAAATATTCCCCGTGCAGAATCGATAATTGAGTGATCAGTTGCGAGAAAGGGAAATAGAGTTGTCCCTAGAATACTTTTTGGGTACTTTACATTTTCATTCTAAGATTTTGTGAATGTCAACCGGTAAGACTAATACACCAACTGTCGGTACAGATTGACGAATAGAATATTCAGGTAGTTTTCCTGGATAAGCTATAGATTTATTTGTCTGGGAAATACTAATGTATTGGAAGAAAAATGAGAAAGCATTTACGATCGGGTTGCAAACCCTTCGAGGTGTCTAATTGTACACTAAGTTCTTGAAATATGAATTCAGGTTGTACATATAACAATTTGAGAATTTTTGGATTTTTAAACTTGCTGTCGAGTTGAACTAGAGGTTTGAGATATTTCTTCACGCGATGGTAAGAATTATTTGGTACTTAGAAACAATCTAATTCAATAAATGGATAATAGCTCATGATATATTTTGAATCCAAGAGTAAATATGGATTTCTTAGTCATCGAAGTCTGAGGTAGTAAAGGTGGTAAATCCATTGGAAAATTTTAACTAAGAATTTCATTACCGCCAAAGAAAAGTAAGTCGTTTGATAAATTGATGAACCAACATTTAGAGGTTTCGTGACCGTAGTATTGAACTTATTGTAGAATCAAGAATTCCCAAGAGACGAGAGTACTAATTGGTGAATGGGTGAATGAGATCTGTTTAGTTACCTATTTTGATTCTATATATTATCAGATAGTATCTTGGAACTGAACGACAGTTGATTTTATGATTATGTTTTCTTTCCAAGGATTAGATTTATTTGTAGAAATGGGTCGATCAATCCTAAGTAAGAAGAGTCATTCGTACTACTTGAAGGTTAGCTGGACCAGAGTTGTTGCTTAAGAAAACTTTTAATCATCCATAGAAGCGTTGTGAGCTGTAGTACCTAATAAAGGGATGAACATGATCCAGGATCATTAAGCAAAAACACTGCTAGTAAGTGGCGTAGGCCTCTGTAATTTCGAATTTCATTATTAAGTTTTCCTTGAAGGTATCGATGTTCCGTAATATTATTGATTTGGGTATGAAGAGGAATTAATTCATTTTTGTCGGTCCTTATGTGATTATTGAAGAGATTCGTAATTTGTTTTATCGTTTGAGCATGCCGCAGAGTTTGTTTGCGATACATGATGTTTTTCAAGTGTCGATGTGGTGGATGTATGGGTCAGATCCATCTCGTATGTTGAGGGCCGATGAAGTAGAATTGCATAGTTCCTCTAGCCATCTTATTTAAAAAAATTTAGTGTTTAGTTGCTAAGTATTTTGAGAACTTGTGGATTTCTCAAGAGCTCAAGTTCAATATTATTTATTTTGAGTTTATTCGGTATGTAGACATTAAGCATAGTCTCGTTGTGAGAGAGCTTTTAATTTAGAGTTAAGATCAGCATAAATTTTTTATTGGGCATACAGACCTTTATTTCTTGAAATTGTGATCCAGAATTTAAGGTTATCGAACTAAGACAGGTATCAGATATTTTAGAACTTTAGGTGGCGAATTAAAACTTTTAAAGCCACATTGGAGCAGTGATTTGAAATATCTCTCTTAGGATACAATCATTTGGGAACAAATAAGAATTATGAATATATATTGCAGTAAGAGTTAGTCTAATCCTTGAGGACATAGACATCAATAAGTATCAGAGTGCGCAGCGGAAGCTATTTAAAGTCAACTCATGTGGGTGCATGGTAAGAAGAGTTAGTGCCGATCGGGTCTAATGTATCTGGACCAAGTTAGTAAGTCCGAAATTTAAAGAACGAAATTCCATTTAAGGAGGGAAGAAATTGTAGTACCTAAAATCTAATTTACTAAATCACATGCATTAAATTAAATTAAATAAATATTATGATTATTATTTTTAAGTTTAATCGATTTAAATTTCGTTATTTGAATTATGTGTTATTAAAATATTAATTATTTATTCAAATGATTTTATTGTACTAACTATTAAATTTATATTTTAATTGTTTAAGTTTATTTGTCTAAATGATTTTTATTGTGCAATTTAATTGTTTTAAATATTTTAAATGTTTTAGCCTGCTTAATTAAATGATTCTAATTATTTAGTTTATTCGTTGAAATGATTTTAAATGTTTAAGATTTGCCTATTTAAATGATTTGAATTGTCTAGTTTATCTATTTGACATAATTTAAGTTTATCGATTAGTTAAATGTCTAGCTTATTTATTTAAATGTTTTTATCTGTCTAAATCATTTTAAAGGTTTTTTTATACCATTTGTGTATTTATTTAAATTGATTTTAACCGTTCGTCTAGTTGTTTAAATTATTTTAATCGCTCTGATATAATTTAAATATTATATTTATCGCCGTGACATCAAAATATTTAAAGTGTTGATATTTAATTCCTAAGTTAGTGTTTAAATTCCTTCAAATGTTTAATTGTTTAATTATTAAGTTAATTATCCTTGAGTTCAGTGTCATCCAGTTCCGGCTTACGGAGATGGTGGATTTCGACGATAAATTCTTAGATTTTATTTCAAGAGTTATAAGTTGGGAGAAATGAGAAAAATAGTTGAAAGTTTGAATTTAGAATTTTTTTCGAGTGTCAAAAATCACTTTTATCGCATTCTTGAGCTTATTCTTTAACTTTTTTAAAAGTTAGAATTTTTCTAAATTCGGACTAGTAAAACCCAATTTAATACTTTAATTTACGATTCTTAAACTTAGGTATTTTTATAGGTGCAAGTTTAGTGAGACAAAAGTTGTAGAATTTTGAGTAGTACTTTTAAATCACACAACACACCTACCTATGCATACTTACACCTATACATACATACACATATACACCTAACACTTAACTTATAACAAAATAAACTCAAACCCTAACACAACACACAAGCAGGTCAGTAGACTCGTTGGACCTAGTCGGGGCGTGGCTTAGCCCTAGGTCGAGTTCAAGATGTCGTGGTCGTGTCGGTTCAAATTGTGATCGATTCGGTCAAGTTTCGGATAGGATAAGGGCCATTTAAGTTAAAGGGTTGAAGCAGAATTTTAGAGCTTTGTGTGACGGTTGGAATGTTTGCTTAAAATTAACGGTTTGGGAAAGTAAGGAGAGGTGAGGGATGGTCCTAAGTCGAGTTTAGGATGTTGTGGTCATTTCGGTTTGAATTGGGAGCGAATCGGGTTAGTTTTTGTCAAGTTAGGGATTTCTCAAGTCGAGGTGACTAGTGCAGAATTTTGACAAGTTTGAGGGCTGCCCGGAAATCCATTTTGATCGGGTTTCTCGGGTGGTCTTTGGAGGTCATAACCTAGTCCTTGGGTTAGTTTGAAGTGTGTAGAGAGTGTCGGTTCAAGCTGGATTGAATTTGGTTAAGGTAAGAACGAGTTAAGGGAATTTTGGTTTGATTGCTTGAGTTAATATATGTTTAAGGAGAAATAGAGTATAAGTTGGGTAACCAACTTAGGGGCAGCCACTCAATCACATAATATTCTTATTTTGAGTTGGGTTTTCATTCCCTAAAGTTTCATATTCGTTTGTGTGAGTTCTCGACTTCGAATTGAGTAAAGTTTAAGCAAGTTGAAGTATTTTATTTTGCATCAAAAGTAAAGTTAAAGTTCCAAGTCAAGGAAAGTAAAAGTTTTGAATGAAGTAAGTTGATTTGTAACATAGACGTGTAGGGAGGGGCCGAGAGAAATCTTGGTTTCCCTACCACTCAGACGGGTTTGGACGGGCTGAGAGAAATCTTGGCTTTCATTACTAACAGACGGGTTTGGACGGGCTGGGAGAAATCTTGGCTTTCCTTACCAAATGACGGGTTTGGACGGGCTGAGAGAAATCTTAGCTTTCTTTACCAACAGAGGGGCAATGTGGGGTAGGGAGAAATCTTGAAATCCTTGCCGACATAGTATACTGCAGTCATGATCGATCAAAAACAAAAGAGAGGGTCATAATCAATGATCTAAATTCACAGAAGAAAAGTTAAGTTAAAGGAAAGTTTATGAAAGTTTCAATCAAAGTTCAAAGTAAAGTTTACGAAAGTCCCTAGTTTAAAAGTGTGAGTTATGTGTGAGTTCATTGCATGCAGTTAGTCTCACTCTCGTTTATCATACAACTTTTCAGAGTAAGTTTCAAAGTATTAATATACAGTACTTTAAGTATTCCCACAGGTATTTTTAACCCTTGTTATTACGCAATTTATACTTGTTGAGTCATTAGACTCACTGTGCTTGCTTGGTACAGGTTAGATTATCGTTGAGATCGAGGGGCAGGACCATCGAGTCGACTGCGATGCGGGAAGGACACATCCCTTCGACCTATGCTAAACTTCCGCAAAAGTTTACTTTAATGCTTCAAAGTATTTCATTTTTGTTGATTGGATAAATGTAAATGTAAGGATTTATAGAATTTTTTGTGGGCATGTAAAATGCATATTGTTGAACTTTTTTATGTTGTATTGTTGAATCTCTTTATTAGGTTTTTGTTCTTTTTCCACGATCTAGCTTATTTAGTGTTGTTGGTGGTATTTTTTTAGTTTGATGTCTATAACAGGTGGGTTTGTTACATAAACAGATAGGTCATGCCGAAATATTTTTGAAAATTTGCATTTTTCTTTATTAATTAAATTAAAGTAGAGGTAGTGGGTGTTTCACATATCACATCAGATCGATCCAGATCAAAACTATTTGTAGCTTCCCATATCAAGTTTTCGAAGCACATTTTTGTAGCTTCCTTCTGTAACTCGAACATTAATTTATCTGTTTCGAGAGAGTATAACTTTGAGTTTCTTTCAAGGGTTGATTGGATTGGATTTGTACAAAGAGTTGTATAAATCAAATTCTTCTAGTGGAATCCTTCTGAAAACAGAAGAAGGGGTGACGTAGAAGATTAAGCTCCGAACACCTATAAAAATCCTCTTTCCCTTTTACTTACTGCATTTAATTTACTTTGATATGCCTTTAGACTTTTATAGTTTAATTCTGCGAGGAAGATTCTTCCACCCTATCTTATCAGATCTTTCGAGCAGAACAATGTTTTAAGCAATCAAATCTTCTGTCTGGTTTTAACAAATCAAATCGAAGTAACATTAATTTTTAAAATAGTGTATTCACCCCCCTCCCTCTACACCATTTTTCGATCCTATCATTTGTTTATGTATATGCAAATAATTAATCCCATAACTCCATAATTTATGGATATAAATTATCTGAGTTTGCATAGTTCCCTGTTATATCATCTTTAAGCACTTTATCTTTTCTCATTTGTCGATTTAGCTTATGCAGCATTATTGGATTCTAATCCAAACTTCTGGCTGATGAATGCATCTTTATGTTCAAAACACAATCTCAAGTATCAAATACTATAATAAAACATTCAAGATAATAGAGTAATACTCAACATAAACCAACCGGACATAAATACAAGTTTGGGACAGATTTTTGGATACCATGAAGTTTAGCAAACTAGGACCGCTCAGGAATATTTAAACTGGTTATTATAAAATTTATAAAATCAACCATGCGTGTACGTATTTGCTTTTTCGTTTAGCATCAATTTCAAAAGTCGCACTATTAAAGCTTAAAGGATAATAATAGCTAAAAAAATGACTATTATGGTTAGGATTTACAATTTTGGAACTGTTCCATTTCTCATTTAATCATCCAAAACAATTTTGTACCATAACAAACTATAAGGAAAATAATCACCATAGGAAGACTATTATATGGGAGATACCTTATTAACAGTCAATCCATTAGGTAAAAAATTTTCATTAAGATTTGATTAAATTTTAATCTTTAGTGTGATGTTCTCTCAAAAAATGGAGTAGCAGCAAACTGTGAAGATTCATACCTGTAACGAATATAACAAGCAAAGCTAATTAAATGCTTCCTCCATCATACCATTCTTCTTCCAGGCCCTAGAAGACAGCATCATAAATTAGATCTCAAGGAAAATTTGAATAACTTCCTTTCATCAAATAGGTCTAAGAACATAAACATGTACGTGTTGGAATCTTCTAGTATATAGTTGAGTCATATCTTCTTGACAAAGTTAAGGTTCGATTCCAAGAAACCATCTCCATGATCAACGAAAAGAATTTTTGTAACGCCCAGAATTATTTAATTTTGATTCGAGAATATTTAATTTGGGAATATTTGGAGTTTTGATTTAAATTCTAATATTCTTAAATTATTTAGGATTGAAATTGAATGAAATAAGAAATTTAGGACTGAATGGCAATTATTGATAACTTGAGGGGCCAAAGTGCAAAATCCTTATTTTGAGCTGGACACTTGTTATTCCTAAGCTTATTCACGTGTGATTCATCAACTTCTATCAGAAAATCAGAAGAATAAAACGAGAGTGCAAGAGCAAAGAAACCAAGTTCATTCTTCATCTTCAAATTGAGATACCTTGAGCTCCGGATGTCCGATTTCGATTCCGAAAGATGTTCTTGTAAGAGTAGGTGCCCAGTGAGCCAACTGTGTGGCTATGGGCTTTGATGACTCTTTGTATAAACAATCTTTTGTTTAATATTATTTACACTTTTATTAATGGCAATGACTTTATATTACTTCATATTGTTATATTGTGATATACTATTGTTGTTTTGATAAAGACCTTGAATATACTATAGTGTATGTAGGATGTGGTAGAACATGGGGATGTCTATCATGAAATACATCTTATAGTCACTGTATATTCTAAAACCGTTCCTAGTCGATTGAGCCGTCCGATAATAAGGATAAGGATCGCTCGAGTTTGAGACTAGCATTTGCGATGCGGAGTACCACGTTTCATTGGTAGGGAACATGGAGATGTTCGAAGCATGCAAATGGATATTCATAGGATGAATAATCGAACTACCCTATCCGGACTTTCTAAGTGGTTATCACTTATCGAGTGGATAAAGTCCGCGGTTTTGGTTGTACACCATTAGTCCTTACGACTTGAAACATCATGGAGACTCTATATGCTAGTGCTGTGCTTTGACTCGTTTACCGACTCTATGGGGGTCATCAGGTGTCGAGATTGGGTACAGTTACGACACATATAGGAGTCAATGCATTGTTGTCAAGGATTCACCACATACTTGCGAGTGTGGATATCCTATGCGATCTGAGGAGATATTAGTGTGACAAATCTCTGGCCAGAGTACTTGATGTGATTTAAGAAATGGTTTCTTAGTAGCACATGCGATGTCACTAATTTGATCTTCAAGATGTATTGCATAGTTATCGAATCTTGAGCGACTCTCGATATACCAATGGTTGTTGATTCGATCGGGATATATGGATGAAGGGACCGTACTGTACGCTAACCAAAATCTACTGGTTCTTGTAGGCACTATCAGTGATACCTAGGGAATCATGGGGCGATGTTGCTAGGCGCTTTACCTTGATTCGTTGGGCAAGTCGGAAAGTGTTGTTCCGAGTCACAAGGAGTTGTGAGCCCACGGCTAGCTGTATCCCTGAACCATTGAGGGTCACACAGTGTAATGGAGTTTTAATCCCCGTTGAGATAGTTAAATTTAAAGAGTTAAATTTAATGAACTAAGGAGTTGGACTTCTTAAATAAGAGTAAGGGAGTAGGATTTCCTAAAATGACATAGGGATGGACATTTTTGGAAACCACTGAATTCGGATTCAGGAAAATTTATTTTGACTTTAAAATGTGCAGAAATGGTTTCTGTGCACATTGGTGAAATTGGTTCATCGATCGGAGTCACGATGAATTTTATATTAATTTCTGAACGTGCGGGCTTTGCTTGTCGGGCCCTAGCTTATGACTAATGGGCCCTAAGGTGTTAGTGGCCTGCATTATAAATAAGTTATTTCAGTACAGAAATTACACACAACAGGTCATAATTTTTGAGACAGGATTTTCGAAACCCTACCCTCCTCTCAAAAGATTTCGGCCGAACCCCCTCCCTCTCTGTCCGAGAAATTTCGGTCTGTGATTTTGAATTGCAGTCAGGAATAACGAATCAGATTCGTTTAATCTCTTCGCAGAAAAACTTCTGATAGATTTTCTAGTGCAATCTATCAGAGGGATTTAAACCTCATTCGTGGACCTGATTGAAGGAGTTCATCAGTTCCTGGGAGATACAAGAAGCGCAGAGAAATCTGTGTGGTGTCCAATAATCTCGCTTCGAGATTGAAGGTAAAATTTAATTAATTGTTATTTGAATTTTACACACACAATAATTTAATCGTTGAATGGTTGATACCCACACCATGGAATTGTTCCATGATAAAATTTTTAAACTTCCGCTGCACCGGGTATCAATCGTGATTGATCTGACCGCCAGTTTTTTCCAACAGTGGTATCAGAGCCAGGTTGCTCAGATCAAACGATTAATTAATCGATTGTACAAAATTTTTGAATCTCGGTTTTTTGAAAACAAAATAAATATTTTTAAATAAAAAAAAAAAAAAAATTTTCGGGGCAAAACCCGGGCAGCGATTGGATCGCTGCCCGGTGGGGCAGCAATTGTTGCTGCCCCGGGCGGCGCACGGCGCCGCCCAGGGGCGGCGCTAGGCGCCGCCAGGGCAGCAATTGTTGCTGCCCTAAGGGGGCAGCCGGGCTGCCCCCGGCCCGCGCCCCGGGTGCGGGCCGGCCCGGGAGTGTCCCGGGCGGCCCGCGGGAAAAATTATATTTTTATTAAAAATTAATTTTAATATGTTAAAATTTTATTTTTGGTCCGGTCAAAAATTGTTTTTGATTGGTTCACGAGATTTCGGATCGAATTGTTCGAGTCCGTAAATTTTAAAATTGATTTTGGATAAATTTGAATTTTTGGAAAATTTTAATGTTTTATCCGTAAATTGAATTTTGAAATCAATTATTTTGGTACAATTGATGATAAGATATGATCTTATGATATATTGAGTAAAATATGATTTTATTTGTAAAATTGGATTTTATAGATAAAATATGATTTTATTTGATATAGAGATAAAATATGATTTTATATGTGAAATGAGATTTTATATATAAAATATGATTTTATCTTGTTTAAATTTGAATTGCCACTGCATGTTATCCAATAAATTAATTTTGAATTAAATGTTATTGGATAAGGATGATCGATTGCCATGACCAATTTTGTAGGTGTATGTTAGGAATTTACATTTTGTTTTTATTGTTGTTGGTTTTATTAATGGGCCTGGTTTATGGCCCGATATGAATATCATATGTAATAAAAGTGGGCTTGGTTTATAGCCCGTTCCCACCCCTAAAAATGTATCCCTACTTGTCATTGTTATTTATTGTAAATACATTAGATTTAGTGGGAGATCAAGATTTGAAGACGGTGGGCCCAGCAGACAATAAAGACTGAAGAAATGTAAATTGGAAGCACATGTAATAGGATTGCATTGCATACTGCATATTACCTAGGATTGGACTAAGACCCGTGATTGGCAACCACGGGTCAATTAGAAATGGAATCGATCATCCTATATAATATTTGATATTATGATTGTATGCATGTTTAGACATAAATTGCGTGAATCCGGCAAGCATGCAATAAAATGAATATGATGAGACAAATATTTTTATAATTAAAAATCCCTCATTTTAAATATGATTTAAAATTTATATCAAGATAAATAAAGGAAATTTAAATTTGTTTAAATATTCCCACCTTCCATCAACGGTCAATGTATGTGATGCTACCCGCGGATACGGTCCGGCTCATATTATTGGGGGGGCCCGTCCGTCGGAAAGCTGTACATTGGATCGACAAATGTTGTAAGTTGGGTGGAACTCCCATGGGATCGGCTCATATTATTGGGGGATCCACATGGCGACCGTCCATCACAACTTAATATTGATGGGTCATCTTGACATGTCACTTTAAACGGCGTCATATTATTGGGCCCTTATTGGACATGAGGTAAACACATGGGGGTTGCTTTGGAAGCAATTGGGCTCTACCTTTTGAGAATTATGGTTGGCTGATATTATTCGGGACCATAAGTTTGTCAATTGGACTCCATGTTCTCACTAAGGAAAAAGTTTCCCGTTTTCACTAGAGGGTAGTGAAATCGTTAAAATAGTGGGAGTGAGATTCATAAAATTAAATTCGCCTATTTTATGTCTTAGTAAATTGCTTAAACAATCATCGATAATTGTCTGTTTCATCTCAGTAATCCACATGTTTCTATTCTCCAACAAAACAAACTTATTGGCGCAAACAATACAGAATGATTCCATAAGTTAAGATTGTCCTAAGTTCGAAAAAGATTTTCTAAAGTGTTAGAAAAGGCTTCTCCGAAAACAGCCCCGGCTGATGTAACTGCCGAAAGGTTGGCCGAACTAGAGAAATGGTTGGACCATGATCTCAAGGCCAAGTGTTACATGCAAAATTGGACAAGTCTAAACAAGTTTGCCATCATTGCAAGAAACCCGGTCATTGGAAACGTAACTGCAAGGAATACCTCAAGCAGTTGCGAACTGCAAAGGGTATGTTTTACATTAAAATGTTTTTCTTAATACTACTTCTTGGGTATTGGATACCAGATGTAGATCTCATATTTGCAATGAGTTGCAAATGATGACAAGAAGTAATAGGCTTAGAATGGGTGAGACCCAGCTGAGGCTCGGGAATGGTTCCAGAGTTGAAGCTACGGCCATTGGAGATGTTTGTTTGACTTTGCAGAACGGTTTTAAATTATTGTTAAGAGATGTTTTATTTGTGCCAGATTTAATTAAAAACATTATTTCTATTTCTATGCTTGATAGAGATGGTTATTCTTGCAATTTTGTGAATGGGATTTGCAATATTTACAAGAATGAATGTTTAATTGGAAATGGACAACTTGAAAACGATCTATACAACTTAAAACTAAAAGACGTTCCAGTGAATTATGTTGATAAACCGGCGACAACAAACAAAAGGAAAATCGATAGTCAAAACACGGCAAACCTTTGGCATGCTAGGCTAGGTCATATTTCCTCAAGGAGGATGAACAAGCTAGTGGGAGAGGGCATGTTTGATATGTCTGATATTAACTCTCTACCTACTTGTGAATCCTGCCTAAAAGGGAAAATGACTAAATCTCCTTTTAAGGGGAAACCTGAGCGTAGTCAAAATCTGTTGGATTTGATCCATACAGATGTTTGTGGTCCATTTAGAGTTGGGACTCAACATGGCCACACCTACTTCATTACCTTTACTGATGATTATTCAAGGTATGGGTATTTATATTTAATGAAATATAAGTATGAAGCATTTGAAAAGTTCAAAGAATTCAAGGCTGAAGTAGAAAACAAGCTAGGTAAAAGTATTAAAGCACTTCGATCGGATCGAGGTGGAGAATACTTGAGTACCGAGTTTTTGGACTATCTGAAAGAGAATGGGATTCTCTCTCAGTGGACTCCTCCTATGACACCACAGCTTAATGGTGTATCGGAGCGTCGTAATCGAACTTTGTTGGACATGGTTCGATCTATGATGAGCTTCACTGAGCTTCCACCTTCGTTTTGGGGTTATGCGCTTGAAACGGCGGTATTGTTGTTGAACAACGTCCACACTAAAGCAGTGGACAAAACACCATACGAGTTATGGAATGGCAAAGCTCCTAAGTATTCGTACTTGAGGATTTGGGGATGTCCTGCTTACGTGAAGCGGACAGTGGGAGATAAGTTGGATAGTCGATCCAGCTTATGTTATTTTGTAGGGTATCCGAAGAATTCAATCGGATATTATTTCTATTATCCTGCTGAAACAAAGGTGTTTGTTTCTAGGAATGCCACCTTCTTGGAGAAGGAGTTCTTATTGGATAAGAAAGGCGAGATGATGGAACTCGAAGAAGTTCGAGAAGAACCCGAAATACTGTTGGAAAAACTGGCGGTCAGATCAATCACGATTGATACCCGGTGCAGCGGAAGTTTAAAAATTTTATCATGGAACAATTCCATGGTGTGGGTATCAACCGTTTAACGATTAAATTATTGTGTGTGTAAAATTCAAATAACAATTAATTAAATTTTACCTTCAATCTCGCAACGAGATTACTGGACACCAACAGATTTTATCTGCTCTTGTTGTCTCTCCCTGGAACCGATGAACTCCTTCAATCAGGTCCACGAATGAGGTTTAAATCCCTCTGATAGATTGCACTAGAAAATCTATCAGAAGTTTTTCTGCGAAGAGATTAAACGAATCTGATTCGTTATTCCTGACTGCGATTCAAAATCACAGACCGAAATTTCTCGGGCAGAGCAAGGAAGGGGACGGCCAATTATTACTTTGAGAGGCTAGGGTTTTCGATTTTTGCTTCTCAAAAATAATGAGCTGTTGTGTGTAATTTCTGTACTGAAATAACTTATTTATAATGCAGGCCACTAACACCTTAGGGCCCATTAGTCATAAGTTAGGGCCCGACAAGCAAAGCCCGCACGTTCAGAAATTAATATAAAATTCATCGTGACTCCGATTGATGAACCGATTTCACCAATGTGCACAGAAACCATTTCTGCACATTTTAAAGTCAAAATAAATTTTCCTGAATCCGAATTCAGTGGTTTCCTAAAATGTCCATCCCTATGTCATTTTAGGAAATCCTACTCCCTCACTCTTATTTAAGAAGTCCAACTCCTTAGTTCATTAAATTTAACTCTTTAAATTTAACTATCTCAACGGGGATTAAAACTCCATTACACTGTATGACCCTCAATGGTTCAGGGATACAGCTAGCCGTGGGCTCACAACTCCTTGTGACTCGGAACAACACTTTCCGACTTGCCCAACGAATCATGGTAAAGCGCCTAGCAACATCGCCCCATGATTCCCTAGGTATCACTGATAGTGCCTACAAGAACCAGTAGATTTTGGTTAGCGTACAGTACGGTCCCTTCATCCATATATCCCGATCGAATCAACAACCATTGGTATATCGAGAGTCGCTCAAGATTCGATAACTATGCAATACATCTTGAAGATCAAATTAGTGACATCGCATGTGCTACTAAGAAACCATTTCTTAAATCACATCAAGTACTCTGGCCAGAGATTTGTCACACTAATATCTCCTCAGATCGCATAGGATATCCATACTCGCAAGTATGTGGTGAATCCTTGACAACAATGCATTGACTCCTATATGTGTCGTAACTGTACCCAATCTCGACACCTGATGACCCCCATAGAGTCGGTAAACGAGTCAAAGCACAGCACTAGCATATAGAGTCTCCATGATGTTTCAAGTCGTAAGGACTAATGGTGTACAACCAAAACCGCGGACTTTATCCACTCGATAAGTGATAACCACTTGGAAAGTCCGGATAGGGTAGTTCGATTATTCATCCTATGAATATCCATTTGCATGCTTCGAACATCTCCATGTTCCCTACCAATGAAACGTGGTACTCCGCATCGCAAATGCTAGTCTCAAACTCGAGCGATCCTTATCCTTATTATCGGACGGCTCAATCGACTAGGAACGGTTTTTAGAATATACAGTGACTATAAGATGTATTTCATGATAGACATCTCCATGTTCTACCACATCTTACATACACTATAGTATATTCAAGGTCTTTATCAAAACAACAATAGTATATCACAATATAACAATATGAAGTAATATAAAGTCATTGCCATAAAAGTGTAAATAATATTAAACAAAAGATTGTTTATACAAAGAGTCATCAAAGCCCATAGCCACACAGTTGGCTCACTGGGCACCCACTCTTACAATCTCCCACTTGCCCTATAGCCAACTAGTCATACTACGTAGACCCATTGCTTCGCGATGTTTGTCAAACAATGGTCCTGGCAAAGGCTTAGTAAGCGGATCAGCGATATTGTCTGCAGAGGCCACTCGTTCGACAATGATGTCTCCTCTTTCCACAATCTCCCGGATTATGTGGTATTTCCTCAGTACGTGTTTGGATCTTTGATGAGACCTTGGTTCCTTTGCTTGAGCAACGGCACCCGTGTTGTCACAGTACACCGGGACTGGACCAACAAATTCAGGAATGACGCCCAACTCTTGGACGAACTTCCTCATCCAAACGGCCTCTTTAGCAGCAGCTGATGCTGCAATGTATTCAGCCTCAGTGGTGGAATCCGCTGTGGTGTCCTGCTTGGAACTCTTCCAAGAGACAGCACCGCCATTGAGCATGAACACAAATCCAGAGGTTGACTTCGAGTCATCCACATCACTTTGGAAGCTAGAGTCGGTATAGCCTTCCAATTTGAGTTCTCGTCCTCCATAAACCATGAACATATTCTTAGTCCTTCGCAAGTACTTAAGAATGTCCTTCACGGCTTTCCAATGCATTTGACCAGGATTAGACTGATATCTGCTCGTGACACTCAGAGCAAATGCTACATCCGGTCTGGTAGATATCATCCCATACATGATACTACCTATAGCTGACGCATATGGTACATGTGTCATATTCTCTATCTCTTCATCAGTCTTGGGACACATAGACTTGGATAGAGAAACTCCATGACACATGGGTAGATGTCCTCTTTTGGACCCATCCATTGAAAACCGTTTCAATATGGTATCGATGTAGGTTGATTGAGTGAGTCCTATCATTCTCTTAGACCTATCTCTATAGATCTGTATCCCAAGAATGTAGGATGCCTCTCCCAAATCCTTCATCGAAAATCTACCTGATAACCATATCTTTGTTGACTGCAACATCCCTACATCATTCCCAATGAGTAGGATGTCATCAACATAAAGTACTAAGAATGTCACCGCATCCTTAACTACTTTCTTGTACACGCAAGGTTCCTCCGGGTTCTTGATGAAACCAAAATCTTTTATTGTTTCATCAAATTTCTGGTTCCAACTTCTTGATGCTTGTTTTAGACCATAAATTGATCTCTGAAGCTTGCATACCTTATGCTCGCTTCCCATGGATGTGTACCCCTCAGGCTGCTTCATATAGATTTCCTCCTTAATGTCTCCATTAAGAAAAGCAGTCTTCACATCCATTTGCCATATCTCATAGTCATACCATGCAGCTATGGCAATTAGGATTCTTATGGACTTGAACATTGCAACTGGTGAAAAGGTTTCGTCATAGTCAACTCCTTTCCTTTGAGTATAACCTTTAGCCACCAATCGCGCCTTGTAGGTCAATACCTTACCATCAGGCCCAAGCTTTCTTTTGTAGATCCATTTACACCCTATCGGAACAATTCCATCGGGAGGATCTACTAAAGACCAAACTTGGTTTGTATGCATCGAATCCAATTCTGACTGCATAGCTTCAAGCCATAAATTCGAATCCGCATCAGAAATTGCTTCCTTGAAGTTTCTTGGATCACATCCAATGTCGGGTTCATCTTGATCCCCTTCAAGAAGAAGACCATATCGAACTGGAGGTCTAGAAGTCCTTTCGGATCTTCTAGGTGCAGGCGTGTCCAGCAATGGTTCCTGAGGTGTAGGATCGTTATTTTGTATTTCGGGTTCTTCTCGAACTTCTTCGAGTTCCATCATCTCGCCTTTCTTATCCAATAAGAATTCCTTCTCCCAGAAGGTGGCATTCCTAGAAACAAACACCTTTGTTTCAGCAGGATAATAGAAATAATATCCGATTGAATTCTTCGGATACCCTACAAAATAACATAAGCTGGATCGACTATCCAACTTATCTCCCACTGTCCGCTTCACGTAAGCAGGACATCCCCAAATCCTCAAGTACGAATACTTAGGAGCTTTGCCATTCCATAACTCGTATGGTGTTTTGTCCACTGCTTTAGTGTGGACGTTGTTCAACAACAATACCGCCGTTTCAAGCGCATAGCCCCAAAACGAAGGTGGAAGCTCAGTGAAGCTCATCATAGATCGAACCATGTCCAACAAAGTTCGATTACGACGCTCCGATACACCATTAAGCTGTGGTGTCATAGGAGGAGTCCACTGAGAGAGAATCCCATTCTCTTTCAGATAGTCCAAAAACTCGGTACTCAAGTATTCTCCACCTCGATCCGATCGAAGTGCTTTAATACTTTTACCTAGCTTGTTTTCTACTTCAGCCTTGAATTCTTTGAACTTTTCAAATGCTTCAGACTTATATTTCATTAAATATAAATACCCATACCTTGAATAATCATCAGTAAAGGTAATGAAGTAGGTGTGGCCATGTTGAGTCCCTACTCTAAATGGACCACAAACATCTGTGTGGATCAAATCCAACAGATTCTGACTACGCTCAGGTTTCCCCTTAAAAGGAGATTTAGTCATTTTTCCTTTTAGGCAGGATTCACAAGTAGGTTGAGAATTAATATCAGACATATCAAACATGCCCTCTCCCACTAGCTTGTTCATCCTCCTTGAGGAAATATGACCTAGCCTAGCATGCCAAAGGTTTGCCGGGTTTTGACTATCAATTTTCCTTTTGTTTGTTGTCGCCGGTTTATCAACATAATTCATTGGAACGTCTTTTAGTTTTAAGTTGTATAGATCGTTTTCAAGTTGTCCATTTCCAATTAAACATTCATTCTTGTAAATATTGCAAATCCCATTCACAAAATTGCAAGAATAACCATCTCTATCAAGCATAGAAATAGAAATAATGTTTTTAATTAAATCTGGCACAAATAAAACATCTCTTAACAATAATTTAAAACCGTTCTGCAAAGTCAAACAAACATCTCCAATGGCCGTAGCTTCAACTCTGGAACCATTCCCGAGCCTCAGCTGGGTCTCACCCATTCTAAGCCTGCGACTTCTTGTCATCACCTGCAAATCATTGCAAATGTGAGATCCACATCCGGTATCCAATACCCAAGAAGTTGTATTAAGTGACATGTTTATTTCAATATAGAACATACCCTTTGCAGTTCCCAACTGCTCAAGATATTCCTTGCAGTTGCGCTTCCAATGACCCGGCTTCTTGCAGTAATGGCAAACATCCTTGGATTTTCCATTGTTTGAAGCCTTTGTCTTTTGCTTCTTCTCGGGCTCGACTTTCTTGGGTGGGGTAGAACGTTTCTTGCCCTTCATACTTGGCCCCTTCTTCGCAGAAGATGAGGAGCCCACCAAGAAAGCTGGCTTATCCTTCTTAAGTGTGGATTCATATGTAACGAGCATATTGACCATCTCTTCAAGGGTGGCCTTTATCTTGTTCATATTAAAATTTATCACAAATCCATCAAATGAAGAAGGAAGAGACAGAAGCAATAAATCCACATTGAGTTCATGCTCCAACACCAAATCTAGGGTCGCCAACTTTTGTATGAGCCAAATCACTCGTACCCCATGATCACGGACCGAAGTCCCTTCATGCATGCGGCACGTCATCAGCTCCTTAACAGTAGCGAACCTTTCAGCCCTCGACTGAGCCCCAAAAAGTTCCTTGAGTTGCGTGTGAATGTCAGCAGCATTCACCGTGTCCTCAAATCGCCTCTGGAGTTCATCAGACATCGAGGCTTGCATATAGCATTTGGTCTTGATGTCATGGTCACACCATGCATCAAGTTTGGCCAATTCCTCCGAACTTATGTCAGCTGGTGCTTCCTTCGGAGGTGCTTTCTCTAACACGTAGAGCATTTTCTCCGAAGTTAAGACAATCTTCAACTTCCGGAACCATTCCGTATAGTTGGCGCCAGTCAACTTGTTTTGTTCGAGGATCGAGAATAAAGGATTTCGCGAATTCATTGTATGAAATACTGAAAAGGAAAACAGACATATATCAATGATTGTTTAACAATTTACTAAGACATAAAATAGGCGAATTTAATTTTATGAATCTCACTCCCACTATTTTATCGATTTCACCACCCTCTAGTGAAAACGGGAAACTTTTTCCTTAGTGAGAACATGGAGTCCAATTGACAAACTTATGGTCCCGAATAATATCAGCCAACCATAATTCTCAAAAGGTAGAGCCCAATTGCTTCCAAAGCAACCCCCATGTATTTACCTCATGTCCAATAAGGGCCCAATAATATGACGCCGTTTAAAGTGACATGTCAAGATGACCCATCAATATTAAGTTGTGATGGACGGTCGCCATGTGGATCCCCCAATAATATGAGCCGATCCCATGGGAGTTCCACCCAACTTACAACATTTGTCGATCCAATGTACAGCTTTCCGACGGACGGGCCCCCCCAATAATATGAGCCGGACCGTATCCGCGGGTAGCATCACATACATTGACCGTTGATGGAAGGTAGGAACATTTAAACAATATTTAAATTTCCTTTATTTATCTTGATATAAATTTTAAATCATATTTAAAATGAGGGATTTTATTTATAAAAATATTTGTCTCATCATATTTAATTTATTGCATGCATTGCCGGATTCACGCAATTTATGTCTAAACATGCATACAATCATAATATCACATATTATTTAGGATGATCGATTCCATTTCTAATTGACCCGTGGTTGCCAATCACGGGTCTTAGTCCAATCCTAGGTAATATGCAGTATGCAAATGCAATCCTATTACATATGCTTCCAATTTACATTTCTTCAGTCTTCATTGTCTGCTGGGCCCACCATCTTCAAATCTTGATCTCCCACTAAATCTAATGTATTTACAGTAAATAACAATGACAAGTAGGGGATACATTTTTAGGGGGTGGGAACGGGCTATAAACCAAGCCCACTTTTATTACATATGACATTCATATCGGGCCATAAACCAGACCCATTAATAAAACCAACAATAATAAAGACAAAATGTAAATTCCTAACATACACCTACAAAATTGGTCATGGCAATCGATCATCCTTATCCAATAACATTTAATTCAAAATTAATTTATTGGATAACATGCTGTGGCAATTCAAATTTAAACAAGATAAAATCATATTTTATATATAAAATCTCATTTCACATATAAAATCATATTTTATCTCTATATCAAATAAAATCATATTTTATCTATAAAATCCAATTTTACAAATAAAATCATATTTTACTTAATATATCATAAGATCATATCTTATCATCAATTGTACCAAAATAATTGATTTCAAAATTCAATTTACGGATAAAATATTAAAATTTTCCAAAAATTCAAATTTATCCAAAATCAATTTTAAAATTTACGGACTCGAACAATTCGATCCGAAATCTCGTGAACCAATCAAAAACAATTTTTGACCGGATCAAAAATAAAATTTTAAATATTAAAATTAATTTTTAAATAAAAATATAATTTTTCCCGCGGGCCGCCCGGGACACTCCCGGGCCGGCCCGCACCCGGGGCGCGGGCCGGGGGCAGCCCGGCTGCCCCCTTAGGGCAGCGCCTGGCGCCGCCCCTGGGCGGCGCCGAGCGCCGCCCCTGGGCAGCGCCCTGCGCAGCGCCCAGCGCTGCGCTGGGCAGCGCACAGCGCTGCCCTGGGCGGCGCCGTGCGCCGCCCGGGGCAGCAACAATTGCTGCCCCACCGGGCAGCGATCCAATCGCTGCCCGGGTTTTGCCCCGAAAATTTTTTTTTTTTTTTATTTAAAAATATTTATTTTGTTTCAAAAACCGAGACTCAAAAATTTTGTACAATTGATTAATTTAATCGTTTGATCTGAGCAACCTGGCTCTGATACCACTGTTGGAAAAACTGGCAGTCAGATCAATCACGATTGATACCCGGTGCAGCGGAAGTTTAAAAATTTTTTCATGGAACAATTCCATGGTGTGGGTATCAACCGTTTAACGATTAAATTATTGTGTGTGTAAAATTCAAATAACAATTAATTAAATTTTACCTTCAATCTCGCAACGAGATTACTGGACACCAACAGATTTTATCTGCTCTTGTTGTCTCTCCCTGGAACCGATGAACTCCTTCAATCAGGTCCACGAATGAGGTTTAAATCCCTCTGATAGATTGCACTAGAAAATCTATCAGAAGTTTTTCTGCGAAGAGATTAAACGAATCTGATTCGTTATTCCTGACTGCGATTCAAAATCACAGACCGAAATTTCTCGGGCAGAGCAAGGAAGGGGACGGCCGATTATTACTTTGAGAGGCTAGGGTTTTCGATTTTTGCTTCTCAAAAATAATGAGCTGTTGTGTGTAATTTCTGTACTGAAATAACTTATTTATAATGCAGGCCACTAACACCTTAGGGCCCATTAGTCATAAGTTAGGGCCCGACAAGCAAAGCCCGCACGTTCAGAAATTAATATAAAATTCATCGTGACTCCGATTGATGAACCGATTTCACCAATATGCACAGAAACCATTTCTGCACATTTTAAAGTCAAAATAAATTTTCCTGAATCCGAATTCAGTGGTTTCCTAAAATGTCCATCCCTATGTCATTTTAGGAAATCCTACTCCCTCACTCTTATTTAAGAAGTCCAACTCCTTAGTTCATTAAATTTAACTCTTTAAATTTAACTATCTCAACGGGGATTAAAACTCCATTACACTGTGTGACCCTCAATGGTTCAGGGATACAGCTAGCCGTGGGCTCACAACTCCTTGTGACTCGGAACAACACTTTCCGACTTGCCCAACGAATCATGGTAAAGCGCCTAGCAACATCGCCCCATGATTCCCTAGGTATCACTGATAGTGCCTACAAGAACCAGTAGATTTTGGTTAGCGTACAGTACGGTCCCTTCATCCATATATCCCGATCGAATCAACAACCATTGGTATATCGAGAGTCGCTCAAGATTCGATAACTATGCAATACATCTTGAAGATCAAATTAGTGACATCGCATGTGCTACTAAGAAACCATTTCTTAAATCACATCAAGTACTCTGGCCAGAGATTTGTCACACTAATATCTCCTCAGATCGCATAGGATATCCATACTCGCAAGTATGTGGTGAATCCTTGACAACAATGCATTGACTCCTATATGTGTCGTAACTGTACCCAATCTCGACACCTGATGACCCCCATAGAGTCGGTAAACGAGTCAAAGCACAGCACTAGCATATAGAGTCTCCATGATGTTTCAAGTCGTAAGGACTAATGGTGTACAACCAAAACCGCGGACTTTATCCACTCGATAAGTGATAACCACTTGGAAAGTCCGGATAGGGTAGTTCGATTATTCATCCTATGAATATCCATTTGCATGCTTCGAACATCTCCATGTTCCCTACCAATGAAACGTGGTACTCCGCATCGCAAATGCTAGTCTCAAACTCGAGCGATCCTTATCCTTATTATCGGACGGCTCAATCGACTAGGAACGGTTTTTTAGAATATACAGTGACTATAAGATGTATTTCATGATAGACATCTCCATGTTCTACCACATCTTACATACACTATAGTATATTCAAGGTCTTTATCAAAACAACAATAGTATATCACAATATAACAATATGAAGTAATATAAAGTCATTGCCATAAAAGTGTAAATAATATTAAACAAAAGATTGTTTATACAAAGAGTCATCAAAGCCCATAGCCACACAGTTGGCTCACTGGGCACCCACTCTTACAAATACAAAATAACGATCCTACACCTCAGGAACCATTGCTGGACACGCCTGCACCTAGAAGATCCGAAAGGACTTCTAGACCTCCAGTTCGATATGGTCTTCTTCTTGAAGGGGATCAAGATGAACCCGACATTGGATGTGATCCAAGAAACTTCAAGGAAGCAATTTCTGATGCGGATTCGAATTTATGGCTTGAAGCTATGCAGTCAGAATTGGATTCGATGCATACAAACCAAGTTTGGTCTTTAGTAGATCCTCCCGATGGAATTGTTCCGATAGGGTGCAAATGGATCTACAAAAGAAAGCTTGGGCCTGATGTTAAGGTATTGACCTACAAGGCGCGATTGGTGGCTAAAGGTTATACTCAAAGGCAAGGAGTTGACTATGACGAAACCTTTTCACCAGTTGCAATGTTCAAGTCCATAAGAATCCTAATTGCCATAGCTGCATGGTATGACTATGAGATATGGCAAATGGATGTGAAGACTGCTTTTCTTAATGGAGACATTAAGGAGGAAATCTATATGAAGCAGCCTGAGGGGTACACATCCATGGGAAGCGAGCATAAGGTATGCAAGCTTCAGAGATCAATTTATGGTCTAAAACAAGCATCAAGAAGTTGGAACCAGAAATTTGATGAAACAATAAAAGATTTTGGTTTCATCAAGAACCCGGAGGAACCTTGCGTATACAAGAAAGTAGTTAAGGATGCGGTGACATTCTTAGTACTTTATGTTGATGACATCCTACTCATTGGGAATGATGTAGGGATGTTGCAGTCAACAAAGATATGGTTATCAGGTAGATTTTCGATGAAGGATTTGGGAGAGGCATCCTACAATCTTGGGATACAGATCTATAGAGATAGGTCTAAGAGAATGATAGGACTCACTCAATCAACCTACATCGATACCATATTGAAACGGTTTTCAATGGATGGGTCCAAAAGAGGACATCTACCCATGTGTCATGGAGTTTCTCTATCCAAGTCTATGTGTCCCAAGACTGATGAAGAGATAGAGAATATGACACATGTACCATATGCGTCAGCTATAGGTAGTATCATGTATGGGATGATATCTACCAGACCGGATGTAGCATTTGCTCTGAGTGTCACGAGCAGATATCAGTCTAATCCTGGTCAAATGCATTGGAAAGCCGTGAAGGACATTCTTAAGTACTTGCGAAGGACTAAGAATATGTTCATGGTTTATGGAGGACGAGAACTCAAATTGGAAGGCTATACCGACTCTAGCTTCCAAAGTGATGTGGATGACTCGAAGTCAACCTCTGGATTTGTGTTCATGCTCAATGGCGGTGCTGTCTCTTGGAAGAGTTCCAAGCAGGACACCACAGCGGATTCCACCACTGAGGCTGAATACATTGCAGCATCAGCTGCTGCTAAAGAGGCCGTTTGGATGAGGAAGTTCGTCCAAGAGTTGGGCGTCATTCCTGAATTTGTTGGTCCAGTCCCGGTGTACTGTGACAACACGGGTGCCGTTGCTCAAGCAAAGGAACCAAGGTCTCATCAAAGATCCAAACACGTACTGAGGAAATACCACATAATCCGGGAGATTGTGGAAAGAGGAGACATCATTGTCGAACGAGTGGCCTCTGCAGACAATATCGCTGATCCGCTTACTAAGCCCTTGCCAGGACCATTGTTTGACAAACATCGCGAAGCAATGGGTCTACGTAGTATGACTAGTTGGCTATAGGGCAAGTGGGAGATTGTAAGAGTAGGTGCCCAGTGAGCCAACTGTGTGGCTATGGGTTTTGATGACTCTTTGTATAAACAATCTTTTGTTTAATATTATTTACACTTTTATTAATGGCAATGACTTTATATTACTTCATATTGTTATATTGTGATATACTATTGTTGTTTTGATAAAGACCTTGAATATACTATAGTGTATGTAAGATGTGGTAGAACATGGGGATGTCTATCATGAAATACATCTTATAGTCACTGTATATTCTAAAACCGTTCCTAGTCGATTGAGCCGTCCGATAATAAGGATAAGGATCGCTCGAGTTTGAGACTAGCATTTGCGATGCGGAGTACCACGTTTCATTGGTAGGGAACATGGAGATGTTCGAAGCATGCAAATGGATATTCATAGGATGAATAATCGAACTACCCTATCCGGACTTTCCAAGTGGTTATCACTTATCGAGTGGATAAAGTCCGCGGTTTTGGTTGTACACCATTAGTCCTTACGACTTGAAACATCATGGAGACTCTATATGCTAGTGCTGTGCTTTGACTCGTTTACCGACTCTATGGGGGTCATCAGGTGTCGAGATTGGGTACAGTTACGACACATATAGGAGTCAATGCATTGTTGTCAAGGATTCACCACATACTTGCGAGTGTGGATATCCTATGCGATCTGAGGAGATATTAGTGTGACAAATCTCTGGCCAGTACTTGATGTGATTTAAGAAATGGTTTCTTAGTAGCACATGCGATGTCACTAATTTGATCTTCAAGATGTATTGCATAGTTATCGAATCTTGAGCGACTCTCGATATACCAATGGTTGTTGATTCGATCGGGATATATGGATGAAGGGACCGTACTGTACGCTAACCAAAATCTACTGGTTCTTGTAGGCACTATCAGTGATACCTAGGGAATCATGGGGCGATGTTGCTAGGCGCTTTACCTTGATTCGTTGGGCAAGTCGGAAAGTGTTGTTCCGAGTCACAAGGAGTTGTGAGCCCACGGCTAGCTGTATCCCTGAACCATTGAGGGTCACACAGTGTAATGGAGTTTTAATCCCCGTTGAGATAGTTAAATTTAAAGAGTTAAATTTAATGAACTAAGGAGTTGGACTTCTTAAATAAGAGTAAGGGAGTAGGATTTCCTAAAATGACATAGGGATGGACATTTTTGGAAACCACTGAATTCGGATTCAGGAAAATTTATTTTGACTTTAAAATGTGCAGAAATGGTTTCTGTGCACATTGGTGAAATTGGTTCATCGATCGGAGTCACGATGAATTTTATATTAATTTCTGAACGTGCGGGCTTTGCTTGTCGGGCCCTAGCTTATGACTAATGGGCCCTAAGGTGTTAGTGGCCTGCATTATAAATAAGTTATTTCAGTACAGAAATTACACACAACAGGTCATAATTTTTGAGACAGGATTTTCGAAACCCTACCCTCCTCTCAAAAGATTTCGGCCGAACCCCCTCCCTCTCTGTCCGAGAAATTTCGGTCTGTGATTTTGAATTGCAGTCAGGAATAACGAATCAGATTCGTTTAATCTCTTCGCAGAAAAACTTCTGATAGATTTTCTAGTGCAATCTATCAGAGGGATTTAAACCTCATTCGTGGACCTGATTGAAGGAGTTCATCAGTTCCTGGGAGATACAAGAAGCGCAGAGAAATCTGTGTGGTGTCCAATAATCTCGCTTCGAGATTGAAGGTAAAATTTAATTAATTGTTATTTGAATTTTACACACACAATAATTTAATCGTTGAATGGTTGATACCCACACCATGGAATTGTTCCATGATAAAATTTTTAAACTTCCGCTGCACCGGGTATCAATCGTGATTGATCTGACCGCCAGTTTTTTCCAACAGTTCTGGAATCCTTGCAACGAGACCTTCGACTTGATGTAAGTTTTCTATTAGTTCATCAGGGTTTGGGAATTCGAAATTGACAGACATCAGATTTGTGTATGGAATGGTGTTGATGAGCTTCTATACCTTGTTTTATTGAAGTTGGGTTGAGGAATGATTGTTGTATAATGTTCTTATGATTTCCCAGCTATTATTCGATGTATATACTTGCTGATATGTTGAGGATTATGCTGTTTTGAATCCTATACAGCTGATGTGAATTTTAGATTGATTATAGTTGCGTTCGGGATTGCCGAGTTATACCGATATGTCGTCGAACTTAAGATTTGAAGTGATTTGCTATTGTTTCTTGGACTAAGATGTTGTTGGGTTATTAGCTGATGATTCCTTGGTTGTATGCTCTGTTTTCAGTATATAAACAGGACACATCGAGCTTGAGAACATCGCCTCCGAAACCAATAAAAGAAAGAACGAGGTTGGTAGCGTTTTGCTTTGAAGTTTGGGTTGAAAATTGAGCAGATTTTGAGATAGGTTTGGTGGTTGTCTTGTACAGATTTTGACAAGCTTGAAGACATCATACACATCACATTTGAAAGGTAAAAGTGGACTACTACTTGAATGGGATTATAACTCAAGATGGTTTGTATCGAGTTCCCTAAATCACATACTTATTTGCTTAATTGCTTTTCTATGCTCTTTTATGATTTATTGAATGAGTATTAGATGTTAATGAATGCTCTTGTGATGATATATATTGCATTCATCTTGAAAGACTTATTCTTTGATTTTGAAATGAACGGAAACGTTCGAATAGACGATTTGAGGGATTATATATGTATGGCCTGGGTGGTTGACGTAGCCTAGCGTCTGAAATGCATATGTAGTGGCTTCAAAGTCTAGAGAAGTAAGATAAGTAGCCTCACCTCGATTGGGAGAGTCGGTGGTTAGCTATGATATCTTCTTCTCGGGATCCCAACCAACGAGATAAGAGATGAACCTTGTTTTAAAACATGAATTGTCTTTATTTATATCATGAGTTTGATATATGTTTTATATGCATGTTTAGTTGCTTTTACTGGGAAATCTATTTCTCACCGAAGTTATCCGGCTATTGTTGTGTTGTGTGTGTCATGGCAATAGGCGGGATTGGAACAGGGCAAAAGCGAATATGAAGAACAAGGGGATGAGAGAATAGCGTGATGATCCGAGTATAGATGGTTTCTTGTGCTGTCAATGATAGTGTTGAGTCCAAATACATGAACATGTTATAGCTATTTGTACCAAGACATATTGGCTATGAGTTTGATGTTTTAATATTGTATACAAGACTTGTGATAATGTAAATAAGTTCTTAGAATTGGACTTGTTGTTGTATACACTATTCCATGTTGTTATGTGAGCCTATTTGAAGTTGATTTTAAGGATTTATTATGATTCAATTCTATCCACTTTATCATGTGAGAATGCATGTTGGCTTATGGCATTTTAATAGGTTTTGTATGAGTTGATATTGGATGAAAAATGCATGAAGGAACTCGTTTTTGACAGCAAAAGTACTTCTGTTCTTTTTCTGGAAATTGCTCTCGCTCGATCGGTGAATTATCATGGATCGAGCGAGGCCATTATTGCAGGGACAGAAAACTCGAAGATTGTGGCTCGCTCGATCGGTGAATTGTTGCAGATCGAGTGAGACCACATTTTGTTCAACCCAAGAGTTTGAGCTGTAGGCTCGCTCGATCGGTAGCTTTTCACCGATCGAGCGAGGTGCTCAATTCTTAAAAAAAATAAATAAATAAAATAAAATAATTTTTTTTTACTTTGTTTAGTCTTTGATTCCTTGACTATTAATTATGATGGTTTGATTAAATGAGAGATTAGAACTCGGGTCGTCACAACAGGTAGTATCAGAGCAAGAAAGTTCTGGACTAAGATAGATAGCGAGTGGGGTAGATCGAGTCTTCTTCCTTACTTGTTTATTATGCTATGATTTATTACATGCTTGACTTACATGTTATAAATGCTAGCATGTTTTACTTTCAAGTATTTTATTACATGATGTTGTATTTATTTTATTTGAATGTATGAGTGATAATTATTAAAGATGCATGCTTATTGCACTATCTGACATGATACAAGCATGTGATCTGTTGTTTACGACATGCTACCTGATTATCTGAGTCGATTGGAAGCATGTGCTATCTGAATACCTTGATTATTTATTTACGAGTGAATCAGAACCGAGTATTGATCAGAGGTAAGATGATCAGAGGAGGACTGAAATAGATTTGATGATTTTGGTATCCTAACCCTTTTGATAATCAGATATGTCTCGACGACCAGGCTGACCTCCTCTCAGACCATAGGTTCCTACTCCTAGGCCAGAGCAGACAGTGCATCCTCTGCCAGAACAAATAGTAGTACCTCCGACAGTGCCTCAGGCTACTGCAATTCCGAGTAATGAACAGGGAAGTACTTCTCGAGATATGACTGATATGTCATCTACTCCGATGGAAACACTGCTCAAAAGTTTTCAATCATACCATCCGCCTACACTGAAGGGTACTGAGAATGCAGTCGAATGTGAAGGATGGCTTGATGATATGGAGATTTTGTTTGATTCACTCGACTATGGTGATGAGCGGAGAGTCAGACTGATTGGGCACCAATTGCATAAGGTTGCGAAGAGCTGGTGGTTCACGACTAAGAAGGCTCTGGAGCGTAGAGGAACAGTACTCACCTGGACAGTTTTCAAAACTGAATTCTATCAACGATTCTTTCCGGTGTCTTACCGCAAAGATAAGGGTGCAGAGTTTGCTAATTTGAAGCAGGGAAATTTGAATATTGAAGACTATGTTGCAAAATTCTCTACATTGCTACGTTTTGCTCTACACGTTGCTGACAGTGATGAGGCTATGGCTGATCAGTTCATTAATGGACTGAATCCAGAGGTATTTACTTTGGTGAACACAAGGTGACCAAATACATTTGATGATGCCTTGAACAGTGCCAAAGGAGCAGAAGCTGGTTTGATACAACAACGAGGAGCTTTGTATTCTGTTCAACCTCCGAGACAGCCACAATCTTCAGCTTTAATCTCACAACAACCTCCTCTGTTTGAAAGTGGTGGCAGTAGCAGTGGCAAGAAGAAATTTTGGCAAGCTCAAGGAAAGCAGTTTAGGTCTGGGAGCAGTTCTTCGAGTTCGAGTGGGTCAAAACCGAAGTCTGGCATGGTTTGTAACAGTTGTGGTGGAAGTCATCCGACTGATCAGTGCCGAGGCGTATTTGGGAGTTGCCATATATGCCATCAGCCGGGACATTTTGCGAGAGTGTGCCCTCAAAGGGGTTCCGGACAGTCACGAGGTACAGATTCATCACGATCAGTGGCTCAACCTGCGAGGCAAGCCTCATCTGTTCATTCCTTCCAACCACCACACCCACAGCAACAACCAAGGCCAGGAGGGAGTCAGACAAGTAGCCATCCTTCGAGACAACAGGCTCATGTCTTTGCATTGATAGAGGAACAGGCACAGGGAGCACCGGATGATGTTATTGCAGGTAACTGTTCTCTTTATGGTTATCCTGCTTATGTATTGATAGATACAGGTGCATCCCATACATTTATCTCTGAACGATTTGTGTCATTACATGCTTTGCCTGCTAAATCTTTACCTGTTGTTGTATCTGTCTCTTCTCCTTTGGGGAGAGGTCTTATATCAATTCAGACAGTTAAGGATTGTTTATTACAGTACGATGGTAATGAAATAGAGATAGATTGTATTGTGCTTGGTTTGTCTGATTTTAACTGCATTATCGGAATTGATATGCTAACCAAGTACAGAGCTACCGTGGACTGTTTTCAGAAAGTGGTGAGGTTCAGACCTGAGATGGATGGATAATGGAAGTTTTATGGTAAGGGTTCTCGTGCTAAGATTCCTCTGATTTCTGTATTATCCATGACCCGACTTTTGCAGAAAAGAGCGGAGGGATTTATTGTTTATACAGTTGATGTTTTACAAGCTAGCCCGAATCTGGATGATTTGCCAGTGGTTAGTGAATTTGCGGACGTTTTTCCTGATGAGATTCCAGGACTAACTCCGTACCGTGAAATTGATTTCAACATAGAACTGATGCCAGGTACAGCACCGATTTCGAAAGAACCTTATCGAATGGCACCAGTTGAATTGAAAGAGTTGAAAGAGCAGTTGGAAGATTTACTGGCCAAGGGATACATTCGACCCAGTGTTTCTCCTTGGGGAGCTCCAGTGTTGTTTGTCAGAAAGAAAGACGGTTCAATGAGATTGTGCATTGACTACCGGCAACTGAACAAGGCAACGGTAAAGAACAAATACCCTTTGCCTTGTATTGATGATTTATTTGACCAGTTGCAGGGTTCTTCTGTGTATTCCAAGATCGATCTGAGATCTGGATACCATCAGCTGAGAGTTAGGGATTCTGATATTTCGAAAACCGCTTTCAGAACCAGGTATGGCCATTATGAGTTTATAGTTATGCCGTTTGGTCTGACGAATGCTCCACCTGTGTTTATGGCTTTAATGAACCGTGTGTTTCAGAAATATCTCGATGACTTCGTGATTATTTTTATTGATGATATTCTGATATATTCGAAGAATTTGATTGATCATTCTGAGCATTTGAGAACTGTGATAAAAACTCTGAGATCTGAGAAACTGTATGCTAAACTGTCGAAATGTGAGTTTTGGCTGAAACAGATTGTTTTTCTTGGACATATTATATCTGGAAATGGTATAGCTGTTGATCCAAGTAAAGTCGAGGCAGTGATCAGTTGGTCGAGACCAACATTTGTTCCTGAGATACATAGTTTTATGGGTCTGGCTGGGTATTATCGTCGATTCATCAAAGATTTTTCCAGTATTGCGAAGCCGATTACTCAGTTGACTCAGAAGAATGCTCCTTTTGTCTGGTCTGAAGCTTGTGAATCTAGTTTTCTTGAATTGAAGAAACGACTGACCAGTGCACCAGTCTTGACGATTCATTTAGGTACTGGTGGTTTCACTGTTTATTGTGATGCATCTCATCAAGGTTTGGGATGTGAATTGATGCAGCGAGGGCATGTGATTGCTTATGCCTCGAGACAGTTGAAGCCTCACGAGACCAGATATCCGATTCATGATCTTGAATTGGCCGCCATTGTATTTGCTTTGAAGATTTGGCGACATTATCTGTATGGGGAACAGTTTGAAATCTATTCTGATCACAAGAGTCTGAAATATTTGTTTTCACAGTCAGAACTGAATATGAGACAGCGGAGATGGCTTGATTTGCTGAAAGACTTTGATTGTGAGATTAAGTACTATCCGGGGAAATCGAATGCAGCAGCTGATGCATTGAGTCGAAAGGTATGTTCCTTGTCCTTATCGACAATTGGTGTATCAAATTTGATTGAAAACTGTTGTCTTTCTGGATTGGTATTTGATACGAATTATCAGCCTTTGCGACTTTATCAAATTCAAGTTGAACCAGAGTTACTTTTGAGAATCAGAGAAGCTCATAAACTTGATCAGAGTGTGCAGAATTCAATTGAGAAAGTCCGGTCAGGGCATGTGTCTGAATATCAGGTTCGAGATGGTATTCTTTATGTTCATAATCACCTTGTAGTGCCTGATATTTCTGATGTGAGACAACAACTACTGAAAGAGGCGCATTGTAGTCGATATAGCATTCATCCTGGATGGAGGAAGATGTACAATGATCTGAAGACTCAATATTGGTGGAAATCAATGAAGTCTGATATTACTGATTTTGTAGCTCGATGTCTTAATTGCCAGCAGGTGAAAGCTGAAAGGAAGAAACCGCCTGGTTTGTTACAGAGTTTATCAGTGCCAGAATGGAAATGGGATCATATTTCCATTGACTTCGTGACGAAGTTACCTCAATCTTCTAGAGGTTGCGATGCTATCTGGGTGATTATCGACAGATTAACGAAGTCAGCATGTTTTATTCCTTATCGTATGACATATCGACACAATCAGATGACAGAGCTTTATGTCCGAGAAGTTGTCAGATTACATGGAGTTCCGAAGTCTATTGTATCAGATCGTGATCCTCGATTTACATCTCATTTTTGGTACAGTTTACAGAGTGCTTTAGGTACTCAGCTACATTTGACCACAGCCTATCATCCACAGACAGACGGACAGTATGAGCATACCATTCAGACATTGGAAGACATGTTGAGAGCTTTAGTGCTTGATTTTGGCACTAGTTGGCAAGAATCACTACCACTTTGTGAATTCTCGTACAACAACAGCTATCAATCGAGTATTGAGATGGCTCCGTTTGAAGCTCTGTATGGTAGAAAATATCGATCTCCTCTTTATTGGGATGATATCTCTGAAGTACCTGACATTGGGCCTGATATGATTCGAGATATGACAGAACAGGTGAAGCTTATTCAGAAAAGAATGAAGACAGCTCAGGACAGACAAGCGAAGTATGCCAATATTCGACGTCGACCTTTGTCTTTTGAACAGGGGGATCGTGTATTTCTGAAGATTTCTCCGTTCAGAGGCACCGTACGATTCGGCAAGAGAGGGAAGTTGTCTCCACGCTACATTGGTCCGTATGAAATTCTGGAGAAAATAGGCAATCTTGCCTATCGATTAGCTCTTCTGTAACGCCCCGTTTTTATCTTAAATGAGTTTATTTGAGTTAATCAGAGATTACAGAGTTCTCGAGCCGGTTTGATTTTGATCAGGGTCCTTTCTGCAAATTTTGGAAATTTCAGGGACTAAAACGCAAATAGTTGATTTTATATATTATCTACTCTTGATTTTTATTTCACAAGTCACCTCCTTCCTCCTCCCAACCGTGAGCCTCCATTAGAGCCGCCCCTTTGGAGTTTTGAGCTTTCAGATTTCCTCCCGAGCTCGATCCGTCCGTTAGAAATTAATTCTGAAGGCAGATTATCGATCACTGCAGTGAGAGCTCTGTTATATTGTAAGTTCTTCTACGATCGGATACATTCTAGTTTTTGGATGTTGTTAGAATCGTTCTAGATTCGAGTATGTTGTTCTCTACAGAGTTCTGATCGTTTATTATCTGTCGGTTTTGAATTAGAGCGACGTTCGGAATTGTTATGATTTTTGGAAGTATTATTCGAAAAATGTGGGTTTTGAGATTTGTTGGGTTTGTCTTGTTGTTGTGGTTTTAGCATTGAATTGAGTTGATATCAGTATTGAACTGCTGTCTGCATTGCCGGTTTGTTCAGTTTATAGCCGTTATGCCGTCGGTTTGAGTTTTGAGGGTTTCGAACCGTTTTTGAGTTGTTGAACTTGGCTTGTAAGTTGGTCTTTGTTGTTGATCAATCTCTTGTATCTGAACAGATTCGTTTGGAGTTGTCAAGCCCTGAGTTAGCAGCTGATTGATCGTTTCAGAGTTGGACGAAGATCGGTAATGAGATTTACCTTGATCCGTAGTTGTTGTTTAGATTGTATAGTTGTTGATACAATCTTTTGTTGTAGCTTTCCTGGAGTTGGAATTACTGCATTGAAAGGTAAAAGCAGTCATCGTAGCGGGATAGCATACTCGGGACTGTTGGTTCTCGAGTTTCCCTTTTTAAATCACATATTGCATTGATACTTGTTCTAGCACGTGGAACTTGTAATTGTTGATCGATTGAGTTTTGTTATGTGGGTTATGTTTATGTTTCTGTTATGCATTCATCTTGAGCCTACCTTGATTTCAGCGGGCAGAACCGCCCTTTTTGTTAGACGTTTGGGAACTATGATTGAGTGGCCTAGGTCGTAGTATTTCGCCTAGTGCTAGCATACTCATTATGGTTGCTCAAAGTCTAGAGGAGTGGGATACGTGGCACCACCTCGATTGGGAGAGTCGGTGAGTCGTTACGTGATCTCATCCTCGGGATCCCAAAAGCAGAGCAACACCCCCGTGTTTATCAGAATCGATATCCTGGTTTTAAAGACATGCATATCATTAACTTCGACTTGAATATGTGGTTTGATAGCATGTTGTATATTCATTACTTGATATGTTGCTTTTACTGGGATTATCATTCTCACCGGTTATCCGGCTGTTGCTTTGTTTTGTATGTGTACTTGGCAACAGGTGGGGCAGGAACAAGTCAGAAGAGGCATGGTTAGCTTCGAGGGCAAGTAGTAGAAGTGAGACTCGGTTTAGAAGTCGAATTAGCATGTTTATCTAGTTTAAGATTGAAGCATGTTAGAACTCGAACTTGATATGTTTGTTATTCGAATTAGTTTGTATTCGGATTGTAATCTGAAATCGAAGTATGTTGTTGTTGTATCGATTTAGACTTCTGGTTGTTTTAGGCCTTCTGAAAGCATGACTTGTTATGGCATGTTTCCCTACACCCTGTTATTGTAATTGTATTTGAAGGCATGTCGGACCAAGCGCGGAATCCTTTTTCTTTTTCTGCAGCCTGAGCATTTCTGCCCAGGCCTACCGCGCGCGGGCGAGGCGTTCCTCGCGCGTGCGCGAGGCCTCCGTTGGGCCTCTGAATGGTTTGCCCGCGCGCGCGCGAGCTTGGTACCTCGCGCGGGCGCGAGCCTTTGGTTGGTCTCGGGATCGTTTGCCCGCGCGCGCGCGAGCTTGGTTTCTCGCGCGGGCGCGGGCGTTTTTAAAAAAAAAAAAAAAAAAAAATTTTGAATTGTTTTACTCTTGGATTCTTGTTCGCTTACTTGTTGTTTAATCCGAGATTAGTGGTTTAGAATCGAGGTCTCACATCTTCCTCCGGCTTTATCTGGAATACATGATGTCTTTCATGTATCGATGCTTCAAAAATATCTTGCTGATGAATCTCATGTACTTCAATCTGATGAGGCTGAACTCGACGAGACTTTGAGTTATTTCGAAAAGCCAATTCAGATTCTTGATCGTAATGAGAAGCAACTTCGAACGAAGATTATTCTGCTTGTGAAAGTTCATTAGAGTCGTCATGGTATTGAAGAAGCAACTTGGGAGACAGAATCAGATATGAGGCAACGATTTCCAGAGATGTTTCAATGATGTGAGTCTCCTTTAGTCTTTCTGTTCTTCCTATTATATGATCTGTTGATACTACTTGAGATTTCGAGGACGAAATCGTGTCTTAGTGGGGGAGAATTGTAATGCCCAAAATTATTTAATTTTGATCCGAGAATATTTAATTTGGGAATATTTGGAGTTTTGATTTAAATTCTAATATTCTTAAATTATTTAGGATTGAAATTGAATGAAATAATAAATTTAGGACTGAATGGCAATTATTGATAACTTGAGGGGCCAAAGTGTAAAATCCTTATTTTGAGCTGGACACTTGTTATTCCTAAGCTTATTCACGTGTGATTCATCAACTTCTATCAGAAAATCAGAAGAAGAAAACGAGAGTGCAAGAGCAAAGAAACCAAGTTCATTCTTCATCTTCAAATTGAGATATATTGAGCTCCGGATATCCGATTTTGATTCCGAAAGATGTTCTGGAATCCTTGCAACGAGACCTTCGACTTGATGTAAGTTTTATCTTAGTTCATTAGGGTTTGGGAATTCGAAATTGACTGACATCAGATTTGTGTATGGAATGGTGTTGATGAGCTTCTATACCTTGTTTTATTGAAGTTGGGTTGAGGAATGATTGTTGTATAATGTTCTTATGATTTCCCAGCTATTATTCAATGTATATGCTTGCTGATATGTTGAGGATTATGCTGTTTTGAATCCTATACAGTTGATGTGAATGTTAGATTGATTATAGTTGCGTTCGGGATTGCCGAGTTATACCGATATGCCGTCGAACTTAAGATTTGAAGTGATTTGCTATTGTTTCTGAAAGAGTGGGTGCCCGGTGAGCCAACTTGTGGCTAAGGGCTTTGATGACTCTTTGTATAAACAATCTTTTGTTTAATATAATTTACACTTTTATTAATGGCAATGACTTTATCTTTCTTAATATTGTTATATTGTGATATACTATTGTTGTTTTGATAAAGACCTTGAATATACTATAGTGTATGTAAGATGTGGTAGTACATGGGGATGACTATCATGAAACACATCTTATAGTCACTGTATATTCTAAACAGTTCCTAGTCGATTGAGCCGTCCGTTAATAAGGATAAGGATCGCTCGAGATTGAGACTAGCATTTGCGATGCCGAGTACCACGTTTCATTGGTATGGAACATAGAGATGTTCAAAGCATGCAAATGGATATTCATACGATGAATGATCGAACTACCCTATCCGGACTTTCCAAGTGGTTATCACTTATCGAGTGGATAAAGTCCGCGGTTTTGTTTGTACACCATTAGTCCTTACTACTTGAAACATCATTGAGACTCTATATGCTAGTACTGTGCTTTGACTCGTTTACCGACTCTATTGGGGTCATCAGGTGTCGGGATTGGGTACAGTTACAACACATATAGGAGTCGATGCTTTGTTGTCAAGGATTCACCACATACTTGCGAGTGTGGATATCCTATGTAATCTGAGGAGATATTAGTGTGACGAATCTCTGGCCAGAGTACATGATGTGTTTTAAGAAATGGTTTCTTAGTAGCACATGCGATGTCACTATTTGATCTTCAAGATGCATTGCATAGTTATCGAATCTCGAACGACTCTCGATTTACCAATGGTTGTTGATTCGGTCGGGATATTTGGATGAAGGGACCGTACTGTACGCTAACCAAAATCTATTGGTTCTTGTAGGCACTATCAGTGATACCTAGGGAATCATGGGGCAATGTTGCTAGGCGCTCTTACCATGATTCGATGGGCAAGTCGGAAATTGTTGTTCCGAGTCACAAGGAGTTGTGAGCCCACGGCTAGCTGTATCCCTGAACCATTGAGGGTCACACAGAGTAATGGATTTTTAATCCCCGTTGAGATAGTTAAATTTAAAGAGTTAAATTTAATGAACAAAGAAGTGGGAATTCTTATTTAAGAGTAGAGGAGTAAGATTTTCTAAAATGACATAGAGATGGACATTTTTGGAAATCACTGAATTCGGATTCAGAAAATTTATCTTTTCTCTAAAAGATGCAGAAATGGTTTCTGTGAACATTGGTGAAATTGGTTTATCAATCTGAGTCATGATGAATTTTATATTAATTTCTGAACATGCGGGCTTTGCTTGTCAGGCTTGAACTTATGACTAATGGGCCCTAAGCTGTTAGCAGCCCACATTATAAATAAGTTATTGCAGTACAGAAATTACATAACAGAGGCTCACAATTTTCGAAAACCCTAGTTTTTCTCTCTAAAAGTGGCCGCCCCCCTCCCCTCTACTCGGGAAAATCCAGCCTGTGAATTTTGAATTGCAGTCTGGTTTAACGGATCAAATTCGTTAATTCTCTTCGTAGAAACTTCTGATAGATTTTCTAGTGCAATCTATCAGAGGGATTAAATCTCTGTTCGTGGACCTGATTGAAGAACAGTTCGTCCATCAGTTCCTGGGAGATACAACAAGAGCAGAGTAATCTGTTGGTGTCCATAATCTCGATTCGAGATTGGAGGTAAAAATTTATAATTGTTATTTAATTTTTACACACACAATTTAATCGTAAAGTTTTGATACCCATTATGGAATCGTTCCATATAAAATTTTTAAACTTCCGCTGCGCCGGATATCAATTCTGATTGATCTGATCGCCGTTCTCCAACAGTGGTATCAGAGACAGGTTGCTCAGATCAAGCGATTAAATTAATCGATTGTACAAAAATTTTTAAGCCTCGGTTTTTGAAACAAAATAAATATTTTTTTAAAAATAAAATTTTTTGGGCAAAAACACGGGCAGTGAGGGTCGCTGCCCCGGACAGCGCAGGGCGGCGCACGGCGCTGCCCAGGGCAGCGATCGTCGCTGCCCTAGGGGCAGCGACGGGCTGCCCGGCCCGAGCCCCTTTGGGGCGCGGGCAGCCCGGGAGCGTCCCGGGCGGCCCGCGAAAATTAATTTTTAATTTTAAAATTAAAATTTTAATATGTTAAAATTCTATTTTTGGTCCGATCGAAAATTGTTTTTGATTGGTCCACAAGGCGTCGGATCGAATTGTTCGAGTCCGAAAATTTTAAAATTGATTTTTGGATAAATTTGAATTTTTGGAAAATTTATAGATTTTATCCGTTAAATCAGATTTTATGAAATTAATTATTTTTGGTACAATTGATGATAAGATATGATCTTATGGAAATATTGAGTAAAATATGATTTTATGTATAAAATTGGATTTTATATGTAAAATATGATTTTATTTGATAAAAAGATAAAATATGATTTTATATGTAAAATAAGATTTTATATATGGAATATGATTTTATCCTTTTAATTTAAATTGCCATTGCATGTTATCCAATAAATTAATTTTGAATTAAATATTATTGGATAAGGATGATCGATTGCCATGACCAATTTTGTAGGTGTATGTTAGGAATTTACATTTGTTTTTATTGTTGTTGGATTTATTAATGGGCCTGGTTTATGGCCCAATATGAATTGTCATATGTAATAAAAGTGGGTCTGGTTTATGGCCCGTTCCCACCCCTTGAAATGTATCCCCTACTTGTCATGGTTATTTATTGTAAATACATTAGACTTAGTGGGAGATGAAGATTTGAAGACGGAGGTGGGCCCAGCAGACAATAAAGACAGAAGAAATGTAAATTGGAAGCTCAATGTAATAGGATTGCATTGCATACCTGCATATTACCTAGGATTGGACATAGACTCGTGATTGGCAACCACGGGTCGATTAGAAATGGAATCGATCATCCTATATAATATATGATATTATAGTTGTATGCATGTTTTAGACAAAATTGTATGAATCTCGCAAGCATACAAATTTTATAAATGATGAGAAAAATTTTCAAAATTAAAATCCCTCATTTTAAATATGATTTAAAATTGATATCAAGATAAATAAAGGAAATTTAAAATTGTTTAAATGTTCCTACCTTCCATCAACGATCAATGTATGAGATGCTACCCGCGGATACTGTCTGGCTCATATTATTGGGGGGGCCCGTTCGTCGGAAAGCTGTACATTGGATCGACACATGTTGTAAGTTGGGTGGAACTCCCATGGGATCGGCTCATATTATTGGGGGATCCACATGGCGACCGTCCATCACAACTTAATATTGATGGGTCATCTTGACATGTCACAATAAACGGCGTCATATTATTGGGCCCTTATTGGACATGAGGTAAAAACGTGGAGGTTGTTTTGGAAGCAATTGGGCTCTACCTTTTGAAAATTATGGTTGGCTGATATTATTCGGGACCATAGTTTGTCAATTGAACTCCATGTTCCCACTAAGAAAAACAGTTTCCCGTTTTCACTAGAGGGTAGTGATAGTGGGAGTGAGATTCATAAAATAAAATTTGCCTATTTTATGTCTTAGTAAATTAATTAAACAATCACTGATAATTATCTGTTTCTTTTCAGTATTTCATAAAGATGAATCAGCGCAATCCACTATTCTCTATCCTCGAACAAAATAAACTGACTGGCGCAAACTATACGGAATGGTTCCGTAAGTTGAAGATTGTCTTGACTTCGGAGAAGATGCTCTACGTGTTAGAAAAATCTCCTCCGAAGGAAGCACCAGCTGATGTAAGTCCGAAAGAGTTGGCCAAACTTGATACATGGTGGGACCATGATATCAAGGCCAAATGCTATATGCAAGCCTCGATGTCTGATGAACTCCAGAGGCGATTTGAGGACACCGTGAATGCTGCTGGCATTCACGTACAACTCAAGGAACTTTTTGGGGCTCAATCGAGAGCTGAAAGGTTCGCTACTGTAAAAGAGCTAATGACGTGTCGCATGCGTGAAGGGACTTCGGTCCGTGATCATGGGGTAAGAGTGATTTGGCTCATACAGAAGTTGGTAAAGCTTGATTTGGTGTTGGAGCATGAACTCAATGTGGACTTATTACTTCTCTCTCTTCCTTCTTCGTTTGACGGATTTGTGGTAAATTTCAATATGAACAAGATAGAGGTCTCCCTTGAAGAGATGGTCAATATGCTTGTAACATATGAATCCACTTTAAAGAAGGATAAATCGGCTTTCTTGGTGGGCTCCTCTTCTTCTGCTAAGAAGGGGCCAAGTACAAAGGGTAAGAAACGTTCTGCCCCACCCAAGAAAACCGAACCCGAGAAGAAGTACAAGACAAAGGCTTTAAACATGGAAAAGTCCAAGGATGTTTGACATTACTGCAAGAAGCCCGGTCATTGGAAACGTAACTGCAAGGAATATCTAGAGCAGTTGCGAACTGCGAAGGGTATGTTCTATATTGAAATAAATGTTTCACTTAATACTACTTCTTGGGTATTGGATACCGGATGTGGATCTCACATTTGCAATGATTTGCAGGTGATGACAAGAAGTCGCAAGCTTAGAATGGGTGAGACCCAGCTGAGGCTCGGAAATGGTTCTAGAGTTGAAGCTAAAGCTGTGGGAGATGTTTATTTAATTTTGCAGAACGATTTTAAGTTACTTTTGAGAGATGTTTTATTTGTTCCAGATTTGATTAAAAACATTATTTCTGTTTCTATGCTTGATAGAGATGGTTATTCTTGCAATTTTGTGAATGGGATTTGCAATATTTACAAGAATGAATGTTTGATTGGAAATGGACAACTTGAAAATGATCTACATAACTTAAAATTAAAAGACGTTCCAATAAATTATGTTGATAAACCGGTAACAACAAACAAAAGGAAAATCGATAGTCAAAACCCGGCAAACCTTTGGCATGCTAGGCTAGGTCATATTTCCTCAAGGAGGATGAACAAGCTAGTGGGAGAGGGCATGTTTGATATGTCTGATATTAACTCTCTACCTACTTGTGAGTCCTGCCTGAAAGGAAAAATGACTAAATCTCCTTTTAAGGGAAAACCTGAGCGTAGTCAAAATCTGTTGGATTTGATCCATACAGACGTTTGTGGTCCATTTAGAATTGGTACTCAATTTGGCCACACCTACTTCATTACCTTTACTGATGATTATTCAAGGTATGAGTATTTATATTTAATGAAATATAAGTCTGAAGCATTTGAAAGGTTCAAAGAATTCAAGGCTGAAGTAGAAAACAAGCTAGGTAAAAGTATTAAAGCACTTCGATCGGATCGAGGTGGAGAATACTTAAGTACCGAGTTTTTGGACTATCTGAAAGAGAATGGGATTCTCTCTCAGTGGACTCCTCCTATGACACCTCAGCTAAATGGTGTATCGGAGCGTCGTAATCGAACTTTGTTGGACATGGTTCGATCCATGATGAGCTTCACTGAGCTTCCACTTTCGTTTTGGGGCTATGCGCTTGAAACGGCGGTATTGTTGTTGAACAACGTCCACACCAAAGCAGTGGACAAAACACCGTACGAGTTATGGAATGGCAAAGCTCCTAAGTATTCGTACTTGAGGATTTGGGGATGTCCTGCTTACGTGAAGCAGACAGTGGGAGATAAGTTGAATAGTCGATCCACCTTATGTTATTTTGTAGGGTATCCGAAGAATTCAATCGGATATTATTTCTATCATCCTGCTGAAACAAAGGTGTTTGTTTTAAGGAATGCCACCTTCTTGGAGAAGGAGTTCTTATTGGATAAGAAAGGCGAGATGATGAAACTCGAAGAAATTCGAGAAGAACCCAAAATACAAAATAATGATCCTACACCTCAGGAACCATTGATGAACACGCCTATACCTAGAAGATCCGAGAGGACTTCTAGACCTCCTATTCGATATGGTCTTCTTCTTGAAGGGGATCAAGATGAACCCGACGTTGGATGTGATCCAAGAAACTTCAAGGAAGCAATTTTTGATGCGGATTCAAATTTATGGCTTGAAGCTATGCAGTCGGAAATAGATTCGATGCATACAAACCAAGTTTGGTCTTTAGTAGATCCTCCCGATGGAATTGTTCCAATAGGGTGTAAATGGATCTACAAGAGAAAGCTTGGGCCTGATGGTAAGGTATTGACCTACAAGGCGCGATTGGTGGCGAAAGGTTATACTCAAAGACAAGGAGTTGACTATGATGAAACCTTTTCACCAGTTGCAATGTTCAAGTCCATAAGAATCCTTATTGCCATAGCTGCTTGGTATGACTATGAGATATGGCAAATGGATGTGAAGACTGCTTTTCTTAATGGAAACATTAAGGAAAAGATCTATATGACGCAGCCTGAGGGATACACATCCATGGGAAGCGAGCATAAGGTATGCAAGCTTCAGAGATCGATCTATGGTCTCAAACAAGCATCAAGAAGTTGGAACCAGAAATTTGATGAAACAATAAAGGATTTTGGTTTCATCAAGAACCCGGAGGAACCGTGCGTGTACAAAAAAGTAGTTAAGGATGCTGTGACATTCTTAGTACTTTATGTTGATGACATCCTACTCATTGGGAATGATGTAGGGATGTTGCAGTCAACAAAGATATGGTTATCAGGTAGATTCTCGATGAAGGATTTGGGTGAGGAATCCTATATTCTAGGGATACAGATCTATAGAGATAGATCTAAGAGAATGATAGGACTCACTCAATCAACTTACATCGAAACCATATTGAAAAGGTTTTCAATGGATATGTTCAAGAGAGGACATCTACCCATGTGTCATGGAGTTTCTCTATCCAAGTCTATGTGTACCAAGACTGATGAAGAGATAGAGAAAATGACACATGTACCATATGCGTCAGCCATAGGTAGTATCATGTATGAGATGATATCTACCAGACCGGATGTAGCATTTGCTCTGAGTGTCACGAGCAGATATCAAGCTAATCCCGGTCAAATGCATTGGAAAGTCGTGAAGGACATTCTTAAGTACTTACGAAGGACTAAGAATATGTTCATGGTATATGGAGGAAGAGAACTAAAATTGGAAGGCTATACCGACTCTAGCTTCCAAAGTGACGTGGATGACTCGAAGTCAACCTCTGGATTTGTGTTCATGCTCAATGGCGGTGCTGTCTCTTGGAAGAGTTCCAAGCAGGACACCACAGCGGATTCCACCACTGAGGCAGAATACATTGCGGCATCAGCTGCTGCTAAAGAGGCCGTTTGGATGAGGAATTTCGTCCAAGAGTTGGGCGTTATTCCGGAAGTTGTTGGTCCAGTCCCGGTGTACTGTGACAACACGGGTGACGTTGCTCAGGCAAAGGAACCAAGGTCTCATCAAAGATCCAAACACGTACTGAGGAAATACCACATCATCCGGAAGATTGTGGAAAGAGGAGACATCACTGTCGAGAGAGTGGCCTCTGCAGACAATATCGCTGATCCACTTACTAAGCCCTTGCCAGGACCATTATTTGACAAACATCGCGAAGCAATGGGTCTACGTAGTATGACTAGTTGGCTTTAGGGCAAGTGGGAGATTGAAAGAGTGGGTGCCCGGTGAGCCAACTTGTGGCTAAGGGCTTTGATGACTCTTTGTATAAATAATCTTTTGTTTAATATAATTTACACTTTTATTAATGGCAATGACTTTATCTTTCTTCATATTGTTATATTGTGATATACTATTGTTGTTTTGATAAAGACCTTGAATATACTATAGTGTATGTAAGATGTGGTAGTACATGGGGATGACTATCATGAAACACATCTTATAGTCACTGTATATTCTAAACAGTTCCTAGTCGATTGAGCCGTCTGTTAATAAGGATAAGGATCGCTCGAGATTGAGACTAGCATTTGCGATGCCGAGTACCACGTTTCATTGGTATGGAACATAGAGATGTTCAAAGCATGCAAATGGATATTCATACGATGAATGATCGAACTACCCTATCCGGACTTTCCAAGTGGTTATCACTTATCGAGTGGATAAAGTCCGCGGTTTTTGTTGTACACCATTAGTCCTTACTACTTGAAACATCATTGAGACTCTATATGCTAGTACTGTGCTTTGACTCGTTTACCGACTCTATTGGGGTCATCAGGTGTCGGGATTGGGTAAAGTTACAACACATATAGGAGTCGATGCTTTGTTGTCAAGGATTCACCACATACTTGCGAGTGTGGATATCCTATGCAATCTGAGGAGATATTAGTGTGACGAATCTCTGGCCAGAGTACATGATGTGTTTTAAGAAATGGTTTCTTAGTAGCACATGCGATGTCACTATTTGATCTTCAAGATGCATTGCATAGTTATCGAATCTCGAACGACTCTCGATTTACCAATGGTTGTTGATTCGATCGGGATATTTGGATGAAGGGACCGTACTGTACGCTAACCAAAATCTATTGGTTCATGTAGGCACTATCAGTGATACCTAGGGAATCATGGGGCAATGTTGCTAGGCGCTCTTACCATGATTCGATGGGCAAGTCGGAAATTGTTGTTCCGAGTCACAAGGAGTTGTGAGCCCACGGCTAGCTGTATCCCTGAACCATTGAGGGTCACACAGAGTAATGGATTTTTAATCCCCGTTGAGATAGTTAAATTTAAAGAGTTAAATTTAATGAACAAAGAAGTGAGACTTCTTATTTAAGAGTTGAGGAGTAAGATTTCCTAAAATGACATAGGGATGGGCATTTTTGGAAATCACTGAACTCGGATTCAGAAAATTTATCTTGACTCTAAAAGATGCAAAAATGGTTTCTGTGAACATTGGTGAAATTTGTTTATCAATCTGAGTCACGATGAATTTTATATTAATTTCTGAACATGCGGGCTTTGCATTGGTGAAATTGGTTTATCAATCTGAGTCACGATGAATTTTATATTAATTTCTGAACATGCGGGCTTTGCTTGTCAGGCTTGAACTTATGACTAATGGGCCCTAAGATGTTAGCAGCCCACATTATAAATAAGTTATTGCAGTACTGAAATTACATAACAGAGGCTCACAATTTTCGAAAACCCTAGTTTTTCTCTCTAAAAGTGGCCGCCCCCCTCCCCTCTACTCGGGAAAATCCAGCCTGTAAATTTTGAATTGCAGTCTGGTTTAACGGATCAAATTCGTTAATTCTCTTCGTAGAAACTTCTGATAGATTTTCTAGTGCAATCTATAAGAGGGATTAAATCTCTGTTCGTGGACCTGATTGAAGAACAGTTCGTCCATCAGTTCCTGAGAGATACAACAAGAGCAGAGTAATCTGTTGGTTTCCATAAGCTCGATTCGAGATTGGAGGTAAAAATTTATAATTGTTATTTAATTTTTACACACACAATTTAATCGTAAAGTTTTGATACCAATTATGGAATCGTTCCATATAAAATTTTTAAACTTCCGCTGCACCGGGTATCAATTCTGATTGATCTGATCGCCGTTCTCCAACAGTTTCTTGGACTAAGATGTTGTTGGGTTATTAGCTGATGATTCCTTGGTTGTATGCTCTGTTTTCAGTATATAAACAGGACACATCGAGCTTGAGAACATCGCCTCCAAAACCGATAGAAGAAAGAACGAGGTTGGCAGCGTTTTGCCTTGAAGTTTGGGTTGAAAATTGAGCAGATTTTGAGATAGGTTTGGTGGTTGTCTTGTACAGATTTTGACAAGTTTGAAGACATCATACACATCACATTTGAAAGGTAAAAGTGGACTACTACTATTAAAAGTGGACTACTACTTGTGCTGTCAATGATAGTGTTGAGTCCAAATACGTGAACATGTTATAGCTATTTGTACCAAGACATATTGGCTATGAGTTTGATGTTTTAATATTGTATACAAGACTTGTGATAATGTAAATAAGTTCTTAGAATTGGACTTGTTGTTGTATACACTATTCCATGTTGTTATGTGAGCCTATTTGGAGTTGATTTTAAGGATTTATTATGATTCAATTTTATCCACTTTATCATGTGAGAATGCATGTTGGCTTATGACATTTGAATAGGTTTTGTATGAGTTGATATTGGATGAAAAATTCATGAAGAAACTCGTTTTTGACAGCAAAAGTTCTTCTGTTCTTTTTCTGGAAATTGCTCTCGCTCGATCGGTGAATTATCACGGATCGAGCGAGGCCATTATTGCAGGGACAGAAAACTCGAAGATTGTGGCTCGCTCGATCGGTGAATTGTTGCAGATTGAGCGAGGCCACATTTTGTTCAACCCGAGAGTTTGAGCTGTAGGCTCGCTCGATCGGTAGCTTTTCACCGATCGAGCAAGGTGCTCAATTCTTTAAAAAAAAAAAAAAATTTACTTTGTTTAGTCTTTGATTCCTTGACTATTAATTATGATTGTTTGATTAAATGAGAGATTAGAACTCGGGTCATCACAATTTTTGTAGGACAATTTAGATGCTAATGATCCCAGTGACAATGTCAATAGATAATATATCTTTTGTATCATGCAACTCATAATCAAATAGAAATGAAATAAAAACCTTTTATACAACTGCTTGAAGTAATAATCTTATAGTGATTTCTCTGTTCCTTCAGGTAAAACCAACTCCAGGTATAGGAGATCTTTGAAACCAGAATCTCTGGCTGCATCTTATATAACACAAAGGAACTCCCAAAACTCAGTTTAACAAAAAGAAAATACACTGCTTTGAATTATTTCGATCACATATCCTCGTAAAAAGTTTACAGTAAACAAAGTCAAGACGATGAACAAAATTACAATTTTGGACAGTCTCAATGATGCGGTAGGACAATTAGAACAATAGAACATACATGTAGTCTTCCTCTTCACGCATCCTCGGTTTGTTTCAAAGATGATGAGCCATCAACCTCGATCCCACCACTTCGTCTCTGATAAATCTATAAGCTGCAAACATGAAAACAAGCAAGATATAAAGATTTCTAGATCATGAAAATCAAAATGACAGAGATCATGGATAGCATAAGATGAATTACACAGAATAGAAGTCCACGTTCATGTCGAAGACTCTTAGATAAAGCATATATCATTACAAGAAGCATTCATTCTGGACAATTACACCAGAAAATATGCGAAGAGCAACTAGTGCGAAATCAAATTTTTGCAGCTGAAATAAGCACTCGATAAATATCTTCTCAATGTCTTATCATGAGGTGAACATTTCTAGCTACCAGGAATGGACACAACCTAAGGTTCGGCACAGTCATTCACAGGAACTAGGCGATTGCGTCTTATTTGTTTGAATAATCACTGGAGTAAACACTCAGATCCAGCTAAAAAAAGATCAAACACTTTAGACTTCCAAGTTCGAATGACAACCTAAAAACAATGAAAATATGACAATTAATTTGCCAACAAAAAACAGAACAAAAGGCGAAATACAATCAGCCCAAGAACCGACACACACACACATTGACACACACAATAAATAGAGCGAAGAAAACTTACGACGATCAATGGAGTTAGGAAAATCGGGTCTTCGAAATGGACACACGCTTGGATTTTGGGGAGTAATATCTACGGCAGCTAACTAGTTCAAGATTCCGGAATCATTCTTGGATCGATTAGGGCACGCCGGCAGGAGCAATAGAGATCTACGGAAGCTAACTGAAGATCTACGCAAAGGGAGAAGCATGATCGATCGATCGATTAGGAGCTAGGGCACGCCGACAGGAGCGATAGAGATTTTCCGAGAAGCTATCTCTTTCTTCTTTGCGATAAAAGTTGAAAATGTTAGGAAATTTTATTTTAAGGGAAAACATTACACAACGGATTATGAATATGTTTTAATTATGGTTGTCTTTTTTAAAATAAAAAACCAATACACAACGGTTTTAAAAATTCGTTGTCTATTGGTCCAAAAAACCACACACAACGACAACGGTTTAAAATATCCGTTGCCTTTTTTTTAAAAAAAAAAAAAAAAAAAGCGCTCATAAACAACAGTTAATAAAAACCGTTGCCATAGAACACCAATTACCATAGTTTTTGTAAAACTGTTGTCTTAAATTTAAAAAACAAACATCCACCACGATTTTAATACAAACTGTTGTCAAAAGCCAAAAGTCAACAATATTTGTATAAATTCGTTGTCTTTTTAGTATGATTAATTAGCATATTTGTTGTAGTGTTCACTTGATAAAGCTAAGGGAGTAGAAAATAATTAGATTCTTGGCTAAGAAAAATTTACAATTAAGAAATCAATAGGAATTAATCTTGATGGATAGTCAAATGAAGTTGAACCTCTAGAATTTATTTCTCATTGATTTTTTGTTTTGCAAACTCATCGTTGATTAAATTTATTTGCTGAAATTGTTAGTTAATTAAATCCAAACTATCATAGTAGCTCTAAATATGATTGAAATTTTATTAGTTATAAATATTTAATATAATATCATTTGATTTTTTCTCTATGGAATCGACATGGACTTAATTCTTATATTAAAACTTAACACCGTATGCTTGCGAGAAAAAATCACGCAACAATAGTGTAATGAATAAAACTAATTGTAATTATTTTAAAAATTTAGTCAATTGTTTAATTTATGAAACATAAGATCAATTAATTAAATGGTATGGCTTTCACTTCATGGTAATTATTTTAATATAAAATTCTTTAAATTTTTTGATTTGTTAATTAAATATTTGTGACCGGATTTTTTTCTTAAATATTATTTTTATTAAATACACACAATTTTTAATTTTTTGATTATGATATCCTTAAATGTTCTTATATTTAGTGAATTAACTAATTGACACAATTAAGGAACCAATTTATTGGGAAAAATAAATAAATAAATTGTTTGAATCCGGGACATTCTGTCTCGGATTAAGCAAGAGCTCTGTCATGGTGGCCGAACCATGGCAGAACCCCTGCTAAATCGGGGATAGAGTGTCCCGGACTGCAGTAGTTTCATGAACTTTTAAAAATTGGTATACATACATATATATATATATATATAATTTTATATTAATTAATTTTTTTTTTAAAAAAAGCCAAACTCCGATCAATCAAAGTACTAGTCATTCAATTATGTCATCCCACAAATTCTTGCGTGATTGTGGGCCAAATTGTTGCTAATGAAATGAGCTTGAGGGTTAGTTCGATGCTATCCCAAGGTAGTGCCCTGGGGATAGCGTGGCGGATTATGACTGATCAAAATTAGTGGGCCCCACATGAGACTCACTAATTTTGACCAATCATGCAATTACACGTCACCCGCAAAGTACTACCTTGCGGATGACATAAACAAAACCACATGAACAAAACCGAGCTTGAGGATATATCTTCTTACGTCCATGTGTTCCTCAGCCAATTCACATGGCCCCAAAGGACTGACAACTCTTTATCATGGCAAAAAGGAGAAGTGCGCTAATGGGATTCCACAAGATTCCTCGTCTTTATGTGCATAACACCAATTGTACTTTTTGAATATATCCCAACCAATGGTTGTATGATGGAATGTAAAGTGAAATCTTTGTGTTTTTCGTGAGTCACGTACTTGGAGAAAAGCCAAGTCCCCGTTGGTGCACAGAAATAACAAAGGTTTGTGTTTTTTTTTCAATTTTTTGTATATTCTCAAATTGAATAGTTTTAATGTGAGACAATAGCCTAGATTCATATTTGTAAAAACAAGACGACAGGTAATATTTTTTTAATTGGTCAGATCAAATAAGACATATATGATTATATGTGATAAAATTAAGGGTGAAATCGAGTAGGGACCCGTCTCGTAACTCATCTACCCAATTCCCGTCCGGATGAGAATCGAAAAGTTATTTTTTCTCTCGATCTCGTATCCGATACTTGTTGAGACCAGAATATTCGGGATCCCGTCGGGTAGGGGAAGAATATCCCGTTAATTTTTTTATGTTCAAAATTTTTTCCAAAATATTTTTTATTTTTTTTAAAAAAAAATACTATTTAGAATTTTATTTCTCTAAAGAAAAAAAATGTTCAATTAGAAACATATAATATTGAAATATTAAAGATAATATATCAAGATTTTTTCAGAAAATTAAAAAAATTTGTTACTATTTTTTTTTTTAAAAAAACTATCTAAAAACTTATAAGAACCATATTTTCAACTAGAAACATATTAGTGTATACCAAGATCATTATATATGTTTATTATTAAATTTGATGATTATAAAACTCAAAATATTGTACGCAAGAACTAAAATCAAGCAAATTATTCACGAAATATTTTCATGTACAACCTAAATTAACAGCAAATTTTGTGATTAAATTATGAAAATCTTGTATTTTCACATTTTTGTCAAAAAAGAAATCAAATGTGCACCAAATAATTATTATTGATAAAATGTTCGGGTACAAATTACATTCAAAATACGTGTTAACTATTAAATTATGTAAAATAGATGATGGACAATTTTCATTTCTTATTATATATTTTTTATAATTAAATAATTATAAATATGAATTAATCAAATTATTAATAATTGTTTTAAAAAATATATATATATAAATAAAAATATTATTTCGCGATTCTAATTTTCAATCATTTCAACAATACATAATTATGTGAAATAAGTCAACAATTAATCTTTGTATGTATGAGATGAAACCCAATAAACATATAACCCAATATGTTAATAAAATTTATTTAAAAAATTATTTCGGGTCTGGTCGAGAATCCCTTCTGGAAAGATGATTTATTTCCGATCCCTCTTCCCGATATTAATTGGGACAGAAAAATTCCCAACAATTTGGGTCGCGAAAACGTTGGGTCGGGATTTTTTCGGGACAAAAATGAGATGAGATTCGGAAAAAGTCGGGATTTTGATAAATTTTTCCAGCACTAGATAAAATTAACCTGTAAGAATGTGTTACAAGAGTTGTTTTATTTTTTATTTGCAAAAGAACGAAAGAGTGGAATCTAACATTATTTTTCGCGAATTAACAAATATACAAACCAACGGAATTACAACTTACAAGTATGATCTCATCTGTTACCATAGTTTTATATGTCTCATCAACTGAAAAAGTAGAATATTTCAAAAAGAGTAGGTAGGGTCCACCAACTGGCTCTGGGTTCCTTTCATACAATATAAAAGTTCGTTCGTAAACCTAGACCGCCACTTTTGGCTATTCAAAGCCCACGTAGTTACTTCCTCTGCTCCTTCGGCCATTCACTTCATATGGCTATGTCCGCCGCGACCGCGGCCGCGGCCACCAACTCCACCGCTATCGGCAAATCCTACGCGTACCCTAATTCCTCCGCTACCCGCCTTATCCCCATCACCTTGGCCAGCCTCCCGAAAAACCTTCGGAAACCCAACCATATGACGCTCGCTAAAAATCCCATCTCGGATTTTTTCTCAACCGAGCCAAAAGACCAAAACCCACGTGCCGATCAGTATATTCTTGACGACGATGATGATGATAAGATGCGCGAAGAGTGTGGCGTGGTTGGAATTTACGGCGACCCGGAATCCTCCCGCCTCTGTTACCTGGCGCTCCATGCTCTGCAGCACCGCGGGCAGGAGGGAGCAGGGATTGTGTCCGTGAAAGACGGCGTTTTTCAGTCTGTTACGGGGGTTGGACTCGTATCTGAAGTGTTTAACCAGTCCAAGTTGGATAAATTACCGGGAGAAAACGCCATTGGCCACGTCAGGTATTCCACGGCTGGGTCTTCTATGCTTAAGAATGTTCAGCCTTTTGTTGCTGGTTATAAATTTGGGTCTGTTGGGGTTGCTCACAATGGAAATCTTGTTAATTACCATGAGCTGAGAGCTGAACTTGAAGACAATGGATCCATTTTTAATACGACTTCTGACACTGAAGTGGTTTTGCATTTGATCGCAATATCAAAGGCAAGACCGTTCCTTTTGAGGATCATAGAGGCATGTGACAGGATCCAAGGAGCTTATTCGATGGTCTTCTTGACCGAGGATAAGTTAGTGGCTATTCGTGATCCCCGTGGATTTCGCCCCCTGGTTATGGGCAGGAGGAGTAATGGAGCAGTTGTTTTTGCATCCGAAACTTGTGCTTTGGATTTAATTGAAGCTACATATGAGAGAGAAGTTGATCCTGGTGAAGTTATCGTGGTAGATAAAGAAGGGGTGAGTTCTCTCTGCTTGAATTCTCATTCTGAACCAAAATCGTGTATTTTCGAACACATTTACTTTTCACTGCCGAGCTCGGTGGTTTTCGGGAGATCGGTATATGAATCGCGGAGAGCTTTTGGTCATATTTTGGCTACAGAGGCACCAGTGGATTGTGATGTGGTGATCCCAGTGCCCGACTCTGGTGTGGTGGCTGCACTAGGTTATGCTGAAAGATCAGGGGTTCCATATCAGCATGGGTTGATAAGATCACATTATGTTGGCAGAACCTTTATTGAGCCATCACAGAGGATTCGGGACTTTGGCGTGAAGCTCAAATTATCGACTGTTAAAGCGGTGTTGGAGGGTAAAAGGGTTGTAGTAGTGGATGATTCAATTGTGAGGGGAACCACTTCATCGAAGATCGTTAGGTTGATAAGAGAGGCAGGGGCAAAAGAGGTTCACATGAGGATTGCGAGTCCTCCTATCATCAGTTCTTGTTATTATGGAGTGGATACACCTAGTGCAGAGGAGCTGATATCAAATAGGATGAGTGTAGAGGAGATTCGGCGGTACATAGGCGCGGATTCTCTTGCATTCTTGCCGCTTGGTAGCTTGAAGAAGCTATTGGGGAAAGACTCTCCAAACTTCTGTTATGCTTGTTTTTCGGGCAAGTATCCTGTTCAACCGAGGAGTAAGGTGAAAAGGGTTGGTGATTTTCTTGATGATGGATTGAACGGAAGTATCCAATGTATTGATAAAGGTTGGCTTCCAGTGACTAAAATTGAGAAGGCGGTGGCTGGTAGGTGAAATGAATCTGAAGTTGAAAGAGGAGACTAGTATTGAATGTCATTCTTTTCTTTTCTGTGGATTATACTTTTTTTTTGTTGCTTTACACTGATTTCTCATACGAAAAATTTGATTATTCTTGTTATGTGTAAGTATTCAGCTTATTAAAAGATTACTTGAACGATGAGCCATTTAGGTGGTTATTATTATTTACCTACCATTGATTCCAGATGTATGTTGTGTGTTCCTGTAACTCATAGGCCTAGTTTTGTACCAGGAAAAGTTAAAAAAGAAAAAGAAAATCCCAGTATTCATATATTTCATACAGCATTTGAATGTTGTTTGCAGATAAATGAAATGACCATCAAAGTTCTGTTTTCGATTCGTTTCTGCTGATGCAATGGGGGAATTGAATTCCTGCTAACGACTGTTGCAATTGGTGCATGGCGAGTTTAGTTTCCAGCTGCTGTTTGTGGCTCGCCTGAACTTGAAGCATCTGGGTGCCATCTCCATTTGAATTATCAATTGAAACTTTCTTTGATCTCAAGGCTTCTTCATGTAGATCCGTCACAAGAAACCCCCTGAATCGATAGCCGAACTTAAGTTCAGTTACTCATAAACAACTGTCGTAAGATTTATTTCGAAATCATACAGTTTGCAGAATAAAAACCAAAACAGGTCAGTTACTAGGTTGCTTCATATTTCGCCAGCATTTCCCCGTTGGAAAGCGACTGTGTAAAAATGAAACTGTCCGTGCGTTCGGGATCCAACGATGCTACATCTGCATGTTCCTTGTTCGCGTATTTCAACATTCAAGTCGAAATCATCGTTCCCATTCTCATATCTCAAAGGGAACCCGCGTAGATCAAATTGGGCGGATGAGAGTTGCAGGGCATGTGAACAACTCGTTCCCATAGAAGTGTCCACCAATAAATTTCAAAGTGTCGTTTCTTGGGACCCATATTTCCTTTTACTCGCAATTTCTTCAAGACAGTTTTACAACGAATCGTGCCTTCAAATAAACAAAGCAAGCAAGAAACTTGAGAATGTAATCGTATAAATAACAAAATTTGCTGTGTTTTCAATTGTTTTAATGCTATACAGCGGTTGTGTAATGTAACAACATTTAAAACGTGAAATAGTATGGGAGCAAATGTCTCCCAATATTTAGGTAAGAAAATGCACACGGTTTGATTAATGTTATCTTTTAAATTGAAGAGGTTATTTTAAGGAGAAATTGAAGAGATTCAAAACTTTTTTAAATTGAAGAGATTTTTTTAATCAAAGTGCAATTGAAATATTTTTATTATTTGAAAAATAACGTGTAATTGTAAGTGTACATCAAAACTTTTGGTAATTGCACGATTCAATCCGAGATGTATTTGTTGGAAATTAAGGTTTGGTGTTTTGCGAAGAAAGCGCTAAACTGATTTTACACGAAAATCGCTAAACTGATGTTATGAAGAAAAGAACTAAACTGATATCATGAAGTACCAAATTGATGTCGCAAAGAAAGGTACCAAACTGATGTCGTGAAGATAAGTTCTAAAACTAATATGCTAAAAGCACTAGACTGATATTACGAAAGAAGGAAGAGTGGTAGTAAATTGATAACCAAGCACTACGCTAAACTGATGAAACACCAAATATAATTGGAAGTGCCCAGGAAGTAAACTGATCGATCAAATGCCTTACATATTACATTAGTCTACCATCGCGACTTGACATGGATAATTAGTTCTTCCGTAATCTGACACCACTGCAACATAACATCGCAATCTCAGAGAATGTTGGGTGAAGAGAATGTCGGTAAATGAACAAGGAAACAGGAATAATTCAAAGATTATATGATACAATTCAAAATTATGATCGTTGGAATTTGAGCCTGTAAATAGGCGTATTGATCAGTCGAGGAACAACTTTTGTGTTGGAAAACGTGTTCAGATCAATTAAGAATTGATACCCGGTGCAGCGGAAGTTTAAAATTTTTTTATTTTTTCGATATGGAACAATTCCATATCATGAGTATCAAAACTTTACGATTAAATTATGTTGCAAGTAAAATAATAATAATCACAATTAATAATATTTTACCTCTTCAAGCAACGGCTTGATTATGGACACAAACAGAATTTAATCTGCTCTTCTTGTATATCCCGGGAACCGATGGCTTCACGATCAATCTCCGGAATAAGGTCCACGAACAGAAAACAGAAACCCTCTGATTGATTGCACTAGAAATCAATCAGATGTTTATCGAAGAGAATAAACAGATTTGATCTGTTAATTCGGAATGTAATTTTTCACAAAAATCACAGATCGAATTTTCTCTAAAGGTACAGAGGAATTTTCAAAAATTCCCCTTTAAAATATATGTGTGATTTCGAAAATTGCAAGAATTAATTGTGTCAATTTTCGAACACTACACATGTATTTATAGATAATTTCTAGACTAGATTAAGTTATAATTGTATTAGGACTCTAACTCCTTAGGGCCCACAATCCATAACTTAAGCCCAACAAGCCAAGCCCGTTGTTATAGAAATTAATATAAAATTCATCATGACTCCGATTGATAAACCGATTTCACCAATGTGTACAGAAACCATTTCTGCACCTTTTAAAGTCAAGATAATTTTTCTGAATCCGAATTCAGTGATTTCCAAAAATGCTCATCCCTATGTCATTTTAGGAAATTCCACTCCCTTTTAGTTAAGAAGTCCAACTTCTCTTTCATTAAATTTAACTCTTTAAATTTAACTATCTCAATGGGGTTTAGTAATCCATTACTTGTGTGATCCTCAATGGTTCAGGGATACAGCTAGCCGTGGGCTCACAACTCCTTGTGACTCGGAACAACAATTTCCAACTTTCCCAACGAATCATGGTAAGAGCGTCTAGCAACATCGCCTCATGATTCCCTAGGTATCACTGATAGTGCCTGCAAGAACCAGTAGATTTTGGTTAGCGTACAGTATGGTCCCTTCATTCAAATATCCCGATCGAATCAACAACCATTGGTGCATCGAGAGTCGTTCGAGATTTGATAACTATGCATTACATCTTGAAGATCAAATAGTGACATCGCATGTGTTACTAGGAAAACCGAATAACCTAAAACACATCATGTACTCTGGCCAGAGATTCGTCACACTAATATCTCCTCAGATCGCATAGGATATCCACACTCGCAAGTATGTGGTGAATCCTTGACAACAAAGCATCGACTCCTATATGTGTCATAACTGTACCCAATCCCGACACCTGATGACCCCAATAGAGTCGGTAAACGAGTCAAAGTACAGTACTAGCATATAGTGTCTCAATGATGTTTCAAGTAGTAAGGACTAATGGTGTACAACCAAAACCGCGGTCTTTATCCACTCGATAAGTGATAACCACTTGGAAAGTCCGAATAGGGTAGTTCGATCATTCATCATATGAATATCCATTTGCATGATTTGAACATCTCCATGTCCATTACCAATGAAACATGGTACTTGGCATCACAAATGCTAGTCTCAATCTCGAGCGATCCTTATCCTTATTAGCGGACGACTCAATTGACTAGGAACTGTTTAGAATATACAGTGACTATAAGATGTGTTTCATAATAGTGATCTCTCTTTATTCACTATCTCATCTTACTTACACTATAGTATATTCAAGGTCTTTATAAAAACAACAATAGTATATCACAATATAACAATATGAAGAAAGACAAAGATAATGCCATTAATGAATGTAAATTATATTAAACAAAGATTATTTATACATAGAGTCACAAAAGCCCTTAGCCACAAGTTGGCTAACCGGACACCCACTCTTTCAATTTCCCACTTGCCTTAAAGCCAACTAGTCACACTACGTAATCCCATTGCTTCGCGATGTTTGTCAAACAATGGTCCTGGCAAGGGCCTAGTAAGTGGATCAGCGATATTGTCTGTAGAGGCCACTCTCTCGACAGTGATGTCTCCTCTTTCCACAATCTCCCGGATGATGTGGTATTTCCTCAGTACGTGTTTGGATCTTTGATGAGACCTTGGTTCCTTTGCCTGAGCAACGGCACCAGTGTTGTCGCAGTACACCGGAACTGGACCAATAGCTTCAGGAATTACGCCTAACTCTTGGACGAAATTCCTCATCCAAACGGCCTCTTTAGCAGCAGCTGATGCTGCAATGTATTCTGCCTCAGTGGTGGAATCCGCTGTGGTGTCTTGTTTGGAACTCTTCCAAGAGACAGCACCGCCATTGAGCATGAATACAAATCCAAAGGTTGACTTCGAGTCATCCACGTCGCTTTGGAAGCTAGAGTGGGTATAGCCTTCCAATTTCAATTCTCTTCCTTCATAAACCATGAACATATTCTTAGTCCTTCTCAAGTACTTAAGAATATCCTTCACGGCTTTCCAATGCATTTGACCGGGGTTGGCCTGATATCTGCTCGTGACACTCAGAGCAAAGGCTACATCCGGTCTGGTAGATATCATCCCATACATAATACTACCTATGCCTAACGCATATGGTATGTGTGTCATTTTCTCTATATTTTCGTCAGTCTTGGGACACATAGACTTGGATAGAGAAACTCCATGACACATAGGTAGATGTCCTCTTTTGGGCTCATCCATAGAAAACCTTTTCAATATGGTGTCGATGTAGGTTGCTTGAGTAAGTCCTATCATTCTCTTAGATCTATCTCTATAGATCTGTATCCCTAGAATATAGGATGCCTCACCCAAATCCTTCATCGAGAATCTACCTGATAACCATATCTTTGTTGACTGCAACATCCCTACGTCATTCCCAATTAGTAGGATGTCATCAACATAAAGCACTAAAAACGTCACCGCATCCTTAACTACTTTCTTGTACACGCACGGTTCCTCCGGGTTTTTGATGAAACCAAAGTTTTTTTATCGTTTCATCAAATTTCTGGTTCCAACTTCTTGATGCTTGTTTGAGACCATAAATTGATCTCTGAAGCTTGCTACCTTATGCTCGCTTCCCATGGATGTGAATCCCTCGGGCTGCATCATATAGATTTCTTCCTTAATGTTTCCATTAAGAAATGCAATCTTCACATCCATTTTCCATATCTCATAGTCATACCATGCTGCTATGGCAATAAGGATTCTTATGGACTTGAACATTGCGACTGGTGAAAAGGTTTCATCATAGTCAACTCCTTGTCTTTGAGTATAACCTTTTGCTACCAATCGTGCCTTGTAGGTAAGTACCTTACCATCAGGCCCAAGTTTTCTCTTGTAGATCCATTTACACCCTATTAGAACAATTCCATCGGGAGGATCTACTAAAGACCAAACTTGGTTTGTATGCATCGAGTCTATTTCCGACTGCATAGCTTCAAGCCATAAATTAGAATCCGCATCAGAAATTGCTTCCTTGAAATTTCTTGGATCACATCCAATGTCGGGTTCACTTTGATCCCCTTCAAGAAGAAGACCATATCGAATAGGAGATCTAGAAGACCTCTCGGATCTCCTAGATATAGGCGTGTCAATCAATGGTTCCTGAGGTGTAGGATCATTATTTTGTATCTCGGGTTCTTCTCGAATTTCTTCGAGTTCCATCATCTTGCCTTTCTTATCTAATAAGAACTCCTTCTCCATGAAGGTGGCATTCCTTGAAACAAACAATTTTGTTTCAGTAGGATGATAGAAATAATATCCGATTGAATTCTTTGGATATCTTACAAAATAACATAAGGTGGATCGACTATCCAACTTATCTCCCACTGTCTGTTTCACGCAAGCAGGACATCCCCAAATCCTTAAGTACGAATACTTAGGAGCTTTGCCATTCAATAACTCTTATGGAGTTTTATCTACTGCTTTAGTGTGGACATTATTCAACAACAATACCGCCGTTTCAAGCGCATAGCCCCAAAACGAAGGTGGGAGCTTAGTGAAGCTCATCATAGATCGAACCATGTCCAACAAAGTTCGATTGCGACGCTTCGAGACACCATTCAGCTGAGTTGTCATAGGAGGAGTCCACTGAGAGAGAATCCCATTCTCTTTTAGATAGTTCAAAAACTCGGTACTTAAGTATTCTCCACCTCAATCCGATCGAAGTGCTTTAATACTTCTACCTTGTTTGTTTTCTACTTCAGCCTTGAATTCTTTGAATTTTTCAAATGATTCAGACTTATATTTCATTAAATATAAATACCCATACCTCGAATAATCATCAGTAAAGGTAATGAAGTAGGTGTGACCAAATTTAGTACCAATACTAAATGGTCCACAAACATCTATATGGATCAAATCCAACAGATTTTGACTATGCTCAGGCTTCCCTTTGAAAGGAGATTTAGTCATTTTTCCTTTTAGGCAGGACTCACAAGTAGGTAGAGAGTTAATATCAGACATATCAAACATGCCCTCTCCCACTAGCTTGTTCATCCTCCTTGAGGAAACATGACCTAGCCTAGCATGCCAAAGGTTTGCCGGGTTTTGACTATTGTTTTTTCTTTTATTTGTTGTTACCGGTTTATCAACATAATTAATTGGAACGACTTTTAATTTTAAGTTATATAGATCGTTTTCAAGTTGTCCATTTCCAATCAAACATTCATTCTTGTAAATATTGCAAATCTCATTTACAAAATTACAATAAAAACCATCTCTATCAAGCATAGAAACAGAAATAATGTTTTTAACTAAATCTAGAACAAATAAAACATCTCTCAAAAATAACTTAAAATTGTTCTGCAAAACTAAATAAATGTCTCCCACTACTTTGGCTTCAACTCTGGAACCATTTTCGAGCCTCAGCTGGGTCTCACCTATCCTAAGCTTACAACTTCTTGTCATCACCTGCAAATCATTGCAAATGTGAGATCCACATCCTGTATCCAATACCCAAGAAGTAGTATTAAATGAAACATTTATTTCAATGTAAAACATACCCTTTGCAGTTTGCAACTGCTCGAGGTATTCCTTGCAGTTACGTTTCCAATGACCGGGTTTCTTGTAGTGATGGCAAACATCTCCAGATATGTTCACGTTTGAAGCTTTTGTCTTGGCCTTCTTTTGTGGTACAATTTTCTTGGGTGGAGCATAACGTTTCTTACCCTTTCCACTTGGCCCCTTCTTGGAGTAAGAAGAGGAGCCAACCAAGAGTACCGGTTTATCCTTCTTTAATGTGGCCTCATAAGACACAAGCATATTGACCATCTCTTCAAGGGTGACCTCTATCTTGTTCATATTGAAGTTCACCACAAATCCGTCAAATGACGAAGGAAGTGAAAGAAGTAATAAGTCCGCGTTTAGCTCATGCTCCAATGCCAAATCGAGTGTTACCAACTTTTTAATGAGCCCAATCATGTGTACCCCATGCTCACGGACCGAAGTCCCATCTCGCATGCGGCATGTCATGAGCTCTTTGACGGTGGCATACCTCTCCGACCTTGACTGAGCTCCAAAAAGTTCCTTGAGGTGCATGTGTATGTCAACAGCATTCACGACATCCTCAAATCTCCTCTGGAGTTCACCAGACATTGAAGCTTGCATATAGAATTTAGCCTTGATATCATGGTCCCACCATTGATCAAGTTTTGCCAATTCTTCCAGACTTATATTAGCCGGTGCTTCCTTTGGAGGATTCTTTTTCTAACACGTAGAAAATTTTCTCCGAGTTTAGAACAATCTTTAATTTATGGAACCATTCCGTATAGTTTGCGCCAGTCAATTTTTTTTGTTCGAGAATTGAGTATAGTGGATTTCGCGAATTCATTGTTATGAAATACTGAAAAGAAACAGACAATAATCAGTGATTGTTTAATTAATTTACTAAGACATAAAATATGGCAAAATTTAATTTTATGAATTTCACTCCCACTATTTTAACGATTTCACTACCCTCTAGTGAAAACGGGAAACTTCTTTCCTTAGTGGGAACATGGAGTCCAATTGACAAATCATAGTCCCGAATAATATCAGCCAACTATAATTTTCAAAAGGTAGAGCCCAATTACTTCCAAAGTAACCCCCATGTTTTTACCTCATATCCAATAAGAGCCCAATAATATGACGTCGTTTATTGTGACATGTCAAGATAACCCATCAATATTAAGTTGTGATGGACGGTCGCCATGTGGATCCCCCAATAATATGAGCCAATCCCATGGGAGTTCCACCCAACTTACAACATGTGTCGATCCAATGTACAACTTTCCGATGAACGGGCCCCCCCAATAATATGAGCCGGACCGTATCCGCGGGTAGCATCTCATACATTGATCGTTGATGGAAGGTAGCCATCATGCAATTTATGTATGCTTGCGGGATTCATACAATTTAGTCTAAACATGCATACATCAATAATATCATATATTATTTAAGGATGATCGATCCCATTATCTAATCGACCCGTGGTTGCCAATCACGAGTCTAAGTCCAATCCTAGGTGATATGCAAGTATGCAATGCAATCCTATTACATTGAGCTTCCATTTACATTTTTTCGGTCTTTATCGTCTGCTGGGCCCACCATTGTCTTCAAATCTTTATCTCCCACTAAGTCTAACAAATTTACAATAAATTTCGATGACAAGTAGGGGATACATATTTAAGGGATGGGAACGGGCCATAAACCAAGCCCACTTTTTATTACAAATGACAATTCAAATTGGGCTATAAACTAAGCCCATTAATAAAACCCAACAACAATAAAACCAAATGTAAATTACCTAACATACACCTAAAACATTAGTCATGGCAATCGATCATCCTTTTATCCAATAATTAATTCAATAATTAAAACATTGGATAACATGAAATGACATCATAATTAAAAGATAAAATCATATTTTATCTAATACATACATAAGATCATATCTTATCATCAATTGTACCAAATTAATTTTATAAAATCTAATTTAACGGATAAAATTTATAAATTTTCCAAAAATTCAAATTTATCCAAAAATCAATTTTAAAAATTTCGGACTCGAACAATTCGATCCGATGCCTCGTGGACCAATCAAAAACAATTTTCGATCGGACCAAAAACTAAAATTCCAAAATATTAAAATTTTAATTAAAAATTAATTTTATTTTTCCCGGGCTACCCGGGATAATCCCGGGCAGCCCGCGCCCCAATATGGGCCCGGGCTGGGCAGCCCGTCGCTGCCCCTTGGACAGCGATCAAATCGCTTCCCACAGGTAGCACCGTGCACTGCCCTGGGCAGCGACGTTCGCTGCCCGATGTGCCCATTAAATTTTAATTTAAAATTTTGTTTTTGTTTCAAAACCCGAGGCCAAAACTTTAGTACAATCGATTAATTTAATCATTTGATCTGAGCAACCTGGCTCTGATACCACTGTTGGAAAACGTGTTCAGATCAATTAAGAATTGATACCCGGTGCAGCGAAAGTTTAAATTTTTTTTATTTTTTCGATATTGAACAATTCCATATCATGGGTATCAAAACATTACGATTAAATTATGTTGCAAGTAAAATAATAATAATCACAATTAATAATATTTTACCTCTTCAAGCAACGGCTTTATTATGGACACCAACAGAATTTAATCTGCTCTTCTTATATATCCCGGGAACCGATGGCTTCACGATCAATCTCCGGAATAAGATCCACGAACAGAAAACAGAAACCCTCTGATTGATTGTACTAGAAATCAATCAGATGTTTATCGAAGAGAATAAACAGATTTGATCTGTTAATTCGAAATGTAATTTTTCACAAAAATCACAGACCGAATATTCTCTAAAGGGATAGAGGAATTTTCGAAAATTCCCCTTTAAAATATATGTGTGATTTCGAAAATTGCAAGAATTAATTGTGTCAATTTTCGAACACTACACATGTATTTATAGATAATTTCTAGACTAGATTAAGTTATAATTGTATTAGGACTCTAACTCCTTAGGGCCCACAATCCATAACTTAAGCCCAACAAGCCAAGCCCGTTGTTATAGAAATTAATATAAAATTCATCATGACTCCGATTGATAAACCGATTTCACAAATATGTACAGAAATCATTTCTGCACCTTTTAAAGTCAAGATAATTTTTTTGAATTCGAATTCAGTGATTTCCAAAAATGCCCATCCCTATGTCATTTTAGGAAATTCCACTCCCTTTTAGTTAAGAAGTCCAACTTCTCTTTCATTAAATTTAACTCTTTAAATTTAACTATCTCAACGGGGTTTAGTAATCCATTACTTGTGTGACCCTCAATGGTTCAGGGATACAGCTAGCCGTGGGCTCATAACTCCTTGTGACTCGGAACAACAATTTCCGACTTGCCCAACGAATCATGGTAAGAGCGTCTAGCAACATTACCCCATGATTCCCTAGGTATCACTGATAGTGCCTGCAAGAACCAGTAGATTTTGGTTAGCGTACAGTACGGTCCCTTCATCCAAATATCCCGATCGAATTAACAACCATTGATGCATCGAGAGTCGTTCGAGATTTGATAACTATGCATTACATCTTGGAGATCAAATAGTGACATCGCATGTGTTACTAGGAAAATAGAGTAACCTAAAACACATCATGTACTCTGGCCAGAGATTCGTCATACTAATATCTCCTCAGATCGCATAGGATATCCACACTCGCAAGTATGTGGTGAATCCTTGAAAATAAAGCATCGACTCCTATATGTGTCGTAACTGTACCCAATCCCGACACCTGATGACCCCAATAGAGTCGGTAAACGAGTCAAAGTACAGTACTAGCATTGTAGTGACCCAACCCGGATCCACTATCAAATCAGAGTTATAGTAAAAGTGCACGCAATAAAAGCTTTAAGCGTAAAGTGCGGATAATTAAAATACAACAAATCCAATCGGCAGAATACAACAGACGCTGTCACAAGTGTATAAATACTGTTATACAACCAAATCTAAGGTTCAGGGTAAATAAATATCTACCCTCTACAACCTCGCACTCCCCAAAGGTCAGTCCTGCTGAGAGCCGCCTGGACCGTCCAGCCTCAAACCTGCCCCGCCACAAGGTACACAACGAATACCCAAACACAGGGGCATGAGCTAGAATGATCAATACGAAGCAATGATATAAATACAAATATGCGCACACAGATGCTTTAAAACTCAAGTGAAAACACTTTCTCATGGCGCCGGGAATACACAGTACCGGCTAGAGAGCTACTCCGCGGGGTACTCGTATATTCCATATCAGGGCTGAACCAACCCCATCCTAACCCAAATCCAAAACAGGATACAAGCCTCATATGGAAACTGTCATACCTGACTCGAGTCCAAAATGAGATCATCGTTCCCTATGGAGACTGTCAATGACTCACATCTCTCCGGATACAGTCACACGTAAAATCATGTATGTGCTAAGGCGGTAAAACATGCTAAAACATGATAAAACATATAACACATACTCATGTAACATATAAGCAAATATATCATGCCGGCTATCTCGGTCAGTACTTACGTACCTCTAACACTGCTGGTCAAACCTAGCTCTGCTGGTCTAGATTCCAAGCCTACTAGTCCAGTCTACTAGCTACTACAATGCAAATATCCATGCATCAACAATTAAGCTCTAAAAGCCTTAACTAAGCTATTGCATACTCCTAAATATTTTTAGGATGTCAAAGCTATACCTGCGTCCGTCGTTAGCTCTTTGCTGACGATAGCCTCAAAACTAGGCCGTAGCCCCGCGACGACGTCTAGATCACTAAGCCACTTCCGGATTCCCCGTAGGACGCCTAGATCTCCCTAGATCTGAGTTAGAAGGCTTAGGAATTGAGAGAGAAGAGAGGAAATTGGTGTGAGAAATGAATTCTCGGACCCTTTATTTATAGGCAACGATCGGAGCCTCCGAACCTGGTTCGGAACGTCCGAACTCGATCGGAACTTCCGATCGCCCCTTCGGAGCTTCCGATCGCCCGATATTATGTCAGCCATGATTTCACCTTGCTGATGTAACCGATGACGTATTCACTGAGTCAGATCGGAGCTTCCGATCTCGATCGGAGCCTCCGATCCTGGCACGGAGCTTCTGATCCACTTCGGATCGTCCGAACTCCTCTTCGGACTGTCCGATCCTGCTGAACCAATTCAACTAATTCGAGTGCTCTGAATCCATTTCTGAAGTCCGTTATCCCAACAAGTACTTACTTAATCATGTTTTACTTAATCTAAACATGATCACGTGATTAATTACTCATTTAATCACTAATCAGAAATGCGGGTTACTACATTCTCCCCCACTTAAGAAATTTCGTCCTCGAAATTTTAAGGTTCAGAGGAAAACATAAATAGTCAACCAAATGTTCTTTATTACAAGCACAAACTCGATACAAAGAAGTACAAAATCTCAGAATAACTCGGGGTGCTCGGCTAACATCCGACTCTCCAACTCCCAAGTAGCTTCCTATGTACCTCTGCGTTGCCACTGTACCATCACCAATGGTATGCGCTTGTTATGAAGCACCTTGTCCTTCCTGTCGAGAATCCTGAGAGGTTTCTCCACATATGACAAATCGTGGTCTAGTTGCACCTCAGTCGGACGCAAGATGTGGGACTGATCCGCCACGTACTATCTCAACAAAGACACGTGGAACACATCGTGGATCTCCGAAAGATCGGGTGGCAAGGCCAAACGATAAGCCACATCCCCAACCTTCTCGAGAATCTCGAAAGAACCAATAAATCTAGGTGTTAGCTTACCCTTGCGACCAAACCTCATCACCTTTTGGAAAGGTGATACACGCATGAAAACATACTCCCCTACCTCAATATGAAGTGGCCTGCGGTGAGTGTTCGCGTAACTAGCCTGTCGATCCTGGGCTGCCCTAAACCTGCGTCGGATCAATTCTACTGCATCATTCATCTGTTGAATCATTTGAGGACCCTCAACCTAACGTTCGCCAACCTCGTCCCAAAACAAAGGTGTACGACAAAGGCGACCATAAAGAGCCTCGAATGGTGCCATGCCAATGCTGCGATGAAAACTATTGTTGTAGGCGAACTCCACCAAGGGTAAATGATCATGCCACGCTGGACCAAAATCCATCACCGCCGCGCGAAGCATATCCTCTAAAGTGCGAATAGTACGCTCCGACTGTCCGTCCGTCTCTGGATGATAAGCCGTACTCAAGCTCAAAGTAGTACCAAGGGCTCGCTGGAAACTACCCCAAAATCTCGAGGTGAATCTCGGATCTCTATCGCTGACAATGCTCAACGGAATCCCATGTAATCGCACAATCTCTCGCACATACAATTGCGCCATCTATCAAAGGTGTAATCACGGTTATAGGGAAGAAAATGCACTGACTTCGACAACCGATCCACGACAACCCAAATAGCATCACAATTCCTGGAAGACATAGGCAAGTGGGTGACAAAGTCCATTGTCACATGCTCCCACTTTCATTCAGGAATCTCTAAGCTGTGAAGTAACCCTCCGGGTCGTCTAAACTCTGCCTTGACTTGTTGACACACAAGGCATCGGGATACGAACTGATAAACGCTGCGCTTCATCCCTTTCCACCAAAATTGAGTGCGAAGATCCTTATACATCTTCATGCTGCCTGGATGTACCAAAAATCGACTGCGGTGAGCTTGCGATAAGATCTCATCCCTCAAAGTAGAATCCTCGGGTACCACAACTCGACCAGAAAGACACAACAGACCGTCTCCTTGCAGATGAAAACCAGAAGTATTATCACCCTCAGCCAGGCGGGCCAACTTCTGAGTCTTAAGATCAGAATTCTGAGCTTCCCGGATTCGTCTGTATAGCGCTGGCTCTGCAAGCACAGAAGAAAAACGAATCCCTTGCTGTTCTTTCTTATGACAGAATGTGAACCCCAAAGAACAACACTCCTCCACTGCCTTCGAAACCGAACTGGTACGAAGGGAACTCACATAAATCTTGTGACTAAGCGCATCAGCAACGGGGTTAGAAGAACTCGGATGGTACTTGATCTCACAATCGTAATCCTTCAACAGATCCATCCAACGACGCTGCCGCATGTTCAACTCAGCCTGAGTGAACAGATACTTCAAACTCTTATGATCGGTGAAAATCTCAAATCGTTCTCCGTACAAATAGTGACGCCATATCTTAAGAGCAAAGACAATGGCTGCAAGCTCTAAATCATGTACGGGATAGTTCTCCTCGTGAGTCTTCAGCTGTCTGGAGGCATAAGCGATCACGTGGCCATTCTGAGTCAACACACACCCCAAACCCTGGAGAGAAGCATCAGTGAAGACTACAAAACCACCTGATCCAGACGGTAAAGCAAGAACTGGAGCTGTCGTCAGACGACGTCTCAACTCACGAAAACTATCTTCACAAGCATCAGACCAAACGAAAGAAACGTATTTCTTCGTCAACTGAGTCAATGGCTTAGTTATCTGAGAGAAATTCTCCACAAAACGACGATAGTATCCTGCTAAACCAAGGAAACTACGAATCTCAGAAGCTGTAGTCGGACGTGACCAAGTCAAAATAGCCTCTGTCTTGCTAGGATCCACAGATACGCCCTCTTGAGAAATGACATGACCAAGAAACACTACTCGGTCAATCCAGAAGTCACACTTACTCAGCTTCGCGTACAACTGTCTCTCCCTCAAGACCTGCAGTATAGTATAGAGATGGTAGGCATGCTCATCCATGCTGCGAGAGTACACCAAAATGTCATCGATGAACACCACCACGAACTTATCCAGAAATTCGCGGAAAACTCTGTTCATCAGATCCATAAAAACAGCTGGAGCATTCGTCAAACCAAACGGCATCACTAGAAACTCATAGTGTCCATACCGCGTACGAAATGCTGTTTTAGGAACATCCTCCTGTCGAACTCGCAACTGATGATACCCAGACCGAAGATCAATCTTCGAATAGATAGATGTACCCTGCAACTGATCAAAGAGATCATCTATCCGCGGAAGAGGATAATTATTCTTCACTGTCGCTTGATTCAATTGGCGGTAGTCGATACACAACCGCATCGAACCATCCTTCTTCTTGACAAACAGTACTGGGGCTCCCCATGGCGAAACACTAGGTCGAATATAACCCTTATCAAGAAGATCTTGCAATTGCTTCTGCAGCTCTTTCATTTCTGACGGTGCCAATCGGTAAGGAGTTCTGGAAATCGGTGTAATTCCTAGCACTAACTCAATGCCAAACTCAATCTCCCTTACTGGTGGCAATCTTGGAATCTCCTCCGGAAACACATCTGGAAAGTCACGAACCACTGGTATCTCTTGGATATCTGGCTCTCCTAAGGATGCGTCAATGGCGTAGATAAGGTAGCCTTCCCCGCCAGACTCTAAAGCACGCCGGGCCTTCAGAGCTGAAACCACTGGCATCGGGGGTCGCGCTCCCTCACCATAGAAATACCATGACTCGTCATCCTCTTGACGAAACTGGACAAACCTCTGATAGCAATCCACTATCGCTCGGTAGGTAGTCAATAGATCTATCCCAATGATGCAATCGAAATCCTCCATTGCTAGAATCATTAGGTTAGCACTAAGCTGATGTCCCTCAAAATCCAAAACACAACCCACAACTAGACGCTTGGCTAAAACCTCGCTACCCATAGGAGTAGAAACCACTAATAACACGTCTAGAGGAATATATGGCAACTTATACTTCTTAGAAAAACGTGCTGAGACAAAAGAATGCGATGCACCGGTATCAATTAAAACATATGCTGGAAAACCACATAAACTACAGATACCTGCAATCATCCGATCTCTGTCAGCCTCCGCCTGCTCCTGGTTAAGCGCAAAGACCTGACCCTGGATACGTGGTCTCAACTAAGAATGACCCCGAGAAGGAGTCTGAGTAGGCTGTCTCTGAGACTGCTGCGGATGCTGGCGCTGCTGCGAATACTGCTGCTGGAAAGGTGGCTGCTGGTACTGAGGTGGCTGAACAGATGCCTGAGAACCTCCGGAACCACTCGCTGCCCCAATCAGCATAGGACAATCTCTCTTCATGTGACCCTCCTGGCCACACTGGAAACATGCAGTGGCCGATCGACCACACTGCCCTTGCGGATGTCTGCGTCGGCACTGAATACACCGGTTCGGTCTCTGTCCACCAAAACGATGCACTCCACCAGATCCAGAGGAAGAAGAAGAAGTACCTCCTGGCTTCTTGAAGGACTTTCCTCTCGGACCCAAAGGACTAGAGCTCGCTGGCCTGGAAGAAGAAGAATAAAGTCCCCTGTTCCTCCGAATACTGTCCTCGGCCTAGCGAAAACGGTCCACCAAATCCTCGTAAGTCCCATCGCCGCCCACAGCAACCATACGATGAATGTCAGGGTTCAATCCCTGAAGGAAATGATCAAACTTCGCCATAGAACTGTCAGCAATATGAGGACAAAAGGGTAGCAGATCAAAGAACTTCTGCTGGTACTCCTCGATCGTCATCGTCCCCTGTCGCAAACTCAACAACTCACTGGCTTTCGCCTGACGAAGAGCTGGAGGAAAATAAAATCTCTGATAAGCAGTACGGAACTCTACCCAAGTAGCTGCACCTCTAGCTGCTATGAACGGTGCGGAAGTAGATCTCCACCACTTCCTCGCTCTGCCCTCAAGCATAAAGGCAAGAATCTCCATCCTATCCTCAGGCGTGCAACGGAACTCCTGGAAGCACTGCTCCATCCTCTCCATCCAATCCTCTGCCTCTTCAGCTGTCTCACTACCCGTCAAAGGCTTCGGGCTAAATTCTTTGAATCTACGCATGCTCACTCGCCTGCGCTCCTCGGGTTGTCCCTGACATCTACGATCATCTGGATCACCCCAACGACCGCCGTCTACGCTACTGTGACTCTCGTCATAATCTGCCATCTGTTACATAAGAACAGATAATTACTTAATCCGCTTTACGATATTCCCAGTGCAATGCGTCGCTTTGATACCATAAATGTAGTGACCCAACCCGGATCCACTATCAAATCAGAGTTATAGTAAAAGCGCACGCAATAAAAGCTTTAAGCGTAAAGTACGGATAATTAAAATACAACAAATCCAATCGGCAGAATACAACCGACGCTATCACAAGTGTATAAATACTATTATACAAACAAATCGAAGGTTCAGGGTAAATAAATCCCTACCCTCTACAACCTCGCACTCCCCAAAGGTCAGTCCTGCTGAGAGCCGCCTGGACCATCCAGCCTCAAACCTGCCCCGCCACAAGGTACACAACGAATACCCAAACACAGGGGCGTGAGCTAGAACACTCAATACGAAGCAATGATATAAATACAAATATGCGCACACATATGCTTTAAAACTCAATTGAAAACACTTGCTCATGGCGCCGGGAATACACAGTACCGGCTAGAGAGCTACTCCGCGGGGTACTCGTATATTCCATATCAGGGCTGAGCCAACCCCATCCTGACCCAAATCCAAAACAGGATACAAGCCTTATATGGAAACTGTCATACCTGACTCGAGTCCAAAATGAGATCATCGTTACCTATGGAGACTGTCAATGAATCACATCTCTCCGGATGCAGTCACACGTAAAATCATGTATGTGCTAAGGCGGTAAAACATGCTAAAACATGATAAAACATATAGCACATACTCATTCAACATATAAGCAAATATATCATGCCGGATATCTCGGTTAGTACTTACGTACCTCTAACACTGCTGGTCAAACCTAGCTCTGCTGGTCTAGACTCCATGCCTACTAGTCCAGTCTACTAGCTACTACAATGCAAATATCCATGCATAAAAAATTAAGCTCTAAAAGCCTTAACTAAGCTATTGCATACTCCTAAATATTTTTAGGATGCCAAAGCTATACCTGCGTCCGTCGTTAGCCCTTTGCTGACGATAGACTCAAAAATAGGCCGTAGCCCCGCGACGACGTCTAGATCACTAAGCCACTTCCGGATTCCCCGTAGGACGCCTAGATCTCCCTAGATCTGAGTTAGAAGGCTTAGGAATCGAGAGAGAAGAGAGGAAATTGGTGTGAGAAATGAATTCTCGGACCCTCTATTTATAGGCAACGATCGGAGCCTCCGAACCTGGTTCGGAACGTCCGAACTCAATCGGAACTTCCGATCGCCCCTTCGAAGCTTCCGATCGCCCGATATTACGTCAGCCATGATGTCACCTTGCTGATGTAACCGATGACGTATTCACTGAGTCAGATCGGAGCTTCCGATCTTGCCGACGGAGCTTCCGATCTCGATCGGAGCCTCCGATCCTGGCACGGAGCTTCCGATCCACTTCGGATCGTCCGAACTCCTCTTCGGATCGTCCGATCCTGCTGAACCAATTCAACTAATTCGAGTGCTCTGAATCCATTTCTGAAGTCCGTTATCCCAACAGGTACTTACTTAATCATGTTTTACTTAATCTAAACATGATCACGTGATTAATTACTCATTTAATCACTAATAAAAAATGCGGGTTACTACAAGCATATAGAGTCTCAATGATGTTTCAAGTAGTAAGGACTAATGGTGTACAACCAAAACCGCGAACTTTATCCACTCGATAAGTGATAACCACTTGGAAAGTCCGAATAGGGTAGTTCGATCATTCATCATATGAATATCCATTTGCATGCTTTGAACATCTCCATGTCCATTACCAATGAAACATGGTACTTGGCATCACAAATGCTAGTCTTAATCTCGAGTGATCCTTATCTTTATTAGCGGACGGCTCAATTGAGTAGGAACTATTTAAAATATACAGTGACTATAAGATGTGTTTCATAATAGTGATCTCTCTTTATTCACTATCTCATCTTACTTACACTATAGTATATTCAAGGTCTTTATCAAAACAACAATAGTATATCACAATATAACAATATGAAGAAAGACAAAGATAATGCCATTAATGAATGTAAATTATATTAAACAAAAATTGTTTATACATAGAGTCACAAAAGCCCTTAGCCACAAGTTGGCTAACCGGGCAACCACTCTTTCATTTTGCTCGCGCGATTATTCAAACATTCTAGCATTCATAGTCCTACAAGCAAGAACCTGATCAAGAAACTCGAAGTACAACTCTTATGGTTGTTATTCGAATCAATTAAGGATCACTTTGTGCAATTTGAATCAAGTTGTAATACTTGTTCATCTCATCAATCTAGGACTGATATTGCATTGCAACTAGGAGTTCTAAGATAGAGATTGAGTATAAGTCCTAGTCTTGGAGTGGAGTTTTGAAAATCGAGTTGTAAAATTCAAAGTCTTCTAGTGATATCCTTCTAAGTGGAAGAAGGGGTGACGTAGGAGTAATTTAAATCTTCGAACATCCATTTACATCTCTCTGTGTCTTTCATCAGTTTACCTTTATCTCATTAGTTTTGCATACATACTTAGATTAAGTGTTTAGGATTCGCATTTTGGCATATTTTCGCACATTTATTGTTTGTCAGTTTGCATAAGACATCAAGATAAGATAAAAATTCAATTACTAATATGATTGAATTCACAGATAGTTTAACCGAAAGTTTTGAAGTATATTGACCGCATAAATCGGTGTGATTAAAAATCTACTGGCAAGCGCACCAGGTCAAGTTATAGATAGTGAATAAAAATCAGATGTCGAACACACAGGGACTGTTATTTGTAACTACCAAAATATATTTATTTCTACTTAATCTAGACTAGTGAATAAGAGCAATTTCAGATTTTAAACTATTAAATAAAATTGAAAATAAAATTAAATTAACTAAAACACAGCAGAAATTTTTGGATTAAATTTAAATATGGAAAAAGTTCGATCAAGGACACACGTAGGTACCAAACAAATCATGCAACAAGTAGTAAATTCAAGACCCAGATCTAATCTTATATTACGGTGAATTCTCATAATTTGTTTAAAGGTTTATTTCTAGAACAATTAAACCTATTCAAATATTGACGGATCAATCTTTCGTAATTCAAATCAAATTCAAATACATTAGGATTTATGAGAATTCAGTTAACACCTAAAACCGCATGATGAAATCGAATACTATTTCTAGTCAATTTAACCTCGTGTCAATTATTATATTGATCAAAATCAATTCCTCCTCTGTCGACTTAGAATCGATTAACATGCAAGCAAACAACTGGTCAGATCATTCACAAGATAAACATAAATCTAATAATCAATAATATAAAACAAAATCTGGAAAATCTCAAAAAAACTTTCAAGTATTACACATAAATTTGTTTGGTCCAATACGTGGCCTTGATCGGAAAAAACGTGTAGTGACCCTTACCCAGATCACCTACTAACAGAACTTAGGCATGCAATTAACTTAATTAAACAGGTATCAGAATAAAACTGCGGAAACCAAAAACATTATACAATCCCAAGTAAAGGAATCTGTAATTTATCCAAATAATATACAACCAAATCGAATAGCTGTATCAACCTCAAAACAACAGAAATAAAACCTAGACGAAGCTCCAGCTGGTCAACCACTGACTAGCCCCTCTTGGATCCACCAGCCTCGTCCAATCGCAAACCTGCCCCATGGAATAGGGTGTCCAGAAACACAGAGTACGAGACGTGAGTATAAGACGCTCAGTACGAGAGTATGAGTATACATGCATGCAAAGTGAACTCCCTATAAACTCGAGGTCAAGGATCAGATAACAGAGACAGACCGGGCCCTGGTATGTAGCACGCTGTGCCGTCGCTTCAGGAGGTGGCTCCCATACCATAATACCAGTGGATTTATCGGACCCAAAGCCATGGAAGTTCATCCACTAACAGGATAGGGTACAACCCTACTAAAAGACATCTCGAAGGAGATAGCTCAGTATGCAAATGAATGCAGCATAAATCAATGACATATAAACCATGCAGTCGCATAATACATGCATACTCAGTCAGGATATCTCGAACAGTACTTCTGTACCTCAAAACAGTGCAAGCTCTACCAACTCTAGGTCCACGCCTATAGTCTGCTCTACACTGCCAAATGATACTACTATCATTAAAGTGCTCTAAAAGCCTTAACTAAGCTATTGCATACTCCTAAATAATTATAGGAAGCAAAAGCTATACCTTCGTCCGTCGTTAGCCCTTTGATGTCGATGCCTCCAGAACTTGGGCACAACTTTGCTATGACTATCGAACGCCACGACGACTCCCGGGTCAAGCCTAAGAAGGCTAGAACAACTCAAATACGACTAGAATAGAGAGGAAATCTGGAATTGGCAATTGAAACTGAATTCTCGGCCTTCTATTTAAAGACAACAATCGGAGCTTCCGATCTTTGATCGGAACGTCCGATCCTGCCATCGGAGCTTCCGAAGATCCTGATCTGCCACGTGTCAAAATATCACTTGTTGACTCCGGATAGGGGTGATCGGAGCTTCCGATCCTGATCGGAGCTTCCGATCTTGCCACACGTCATGCCTGACGTAATATGATCGGAGCTTCCGATCCTGCATCGGAGCTTCCGATCCTGTTCGGAACTTTCGAACTCGCCTTCGGAGCTTCCGAACACTATCCAAGTAATTATGATTAATTCCTTAATTACTGATTGCGGTTACGGGCTACTACAAAACGACTACTCACTAATAGACATATTTGTAAAATAGAGTTGTAATCATAAAAATAAAACTAAGAAAAAGAAGAAAAGTTTGTAGAATTCTTCACTCCAAGCTGTACGCGTAGCCGCCTCTGTCTTGAAAAGATTGGAACTTCGGAACCCCAAAAAATATGATATATCTTCTATTTATATGGTTCGGATCCCGTACAAATTAATTCCTTCCGCCACAAGGATTCTTCGAAATAATTAATTCCCCGAATTTGCGCTCAAGCGAGTGGAAGTCCCGCTCGAGCGCGCAACAATAAGCCTATGTCTGGATCTCCGATTCGCGCTCGAGCGAGTTCAATTCTTGCTCAAGCGCGCAATGAAAAGCAGGTTTCTGGAGACGTAATTCGCGCTCGAGCGAGTTCAAATCTCGCTCGAGTGCCTGAAAATTTCTGCTCTGCGCGACGATTTTGAAAAATTCATATTTTGAGTTGTAGCCGTCGGATCGAGCTGAAATTTGGACAGCAGATTCAAAACATCTTAAACTTAATTTAGAACGTTGGAGATCGGATTTGGATCTTTATAAAATTAAAAATGAGTTTTTTTACCAATTCTGCTCCGTAATTCATTCTTCAAAAATTTATTTTCCTAAAAAATTAATCCGAAGAGTGAAATGCACACACATGCACTAAAACACATATAAGCACACATACAAAATATGAATGCACACAAAATAGACATAAAAATAACACAAAATAATGCACAAAAAATGCACTTATCATATATTCACCCCATCTCTTGTAGTAACTGATATGAATCTTGATGAGTATGATTAGCAAACATGATTATAAATTAAATCGCACCCTCTAATCAATAAACAAAAGATCCAAAGTGTTTTTTCCAATCTTTGAAACAAGTAAAAATGATAAAATTTGGATTTCCACCTTTAATCGACAGAACGATTAACAACAGAAATCACGAACAATCGAAACCATTAACAATATCAGTGATTTCTTTGGAAAACGATATTTTCTTAAGTGCAACCAAACCCAATCACCTGGTTCAAACACAACCTTCTTTCTTTCCTTGTTCGCTTGCTTGGTATACTGCATATTTTTCTTCTCAATATTTCCACGTACTTTCTTGTGCAAACTCCTCACAAATTTAGCTTTCTTATTTCCATGCATATTAACCCTTTCACTTATAGGTAACGACATCAAATTCAACGGAGTCAATGGATTAAAACCATTAACAATTTCAAAAGGTGAATAACTCGTAGTAGAATACACACTATGATTATAAGCTAATTCAATAAATGGCAAACACTCCTCCCAATTTTTCAAGTTCTTTTTAATGATATAGCGCAACAATGTCCCTAAAGTTCTATTAACTACCTCAGTTTGTCCATCAGTTTGTGGATAACAACTAGAAGAAAATAACAACTTAGTTCCAAGTTTACACCGTAATGTTTTTCAAAAGTAACTCAAAAACCGAGTATCCCTATCAGAAACAATACTTCTAGGCATGCCATGCAATCTCATAATTTCATTAAAGAACAAATCTACAACATGCGAAGCATCATCTGATTTTTTACATGCAATAAAATGTGCCATTTTAGAAAACCTATCAACAACTAAATACATAGAATCCCTCCCCTTCTTAGACCTCGGTAACCCAAGAACAAAATCCATAAAAAAATTGACCCATGATTCACTAGGTAGTGGAAGTGGATTATATAATCCATGTGGTTGGGATCTAGACTTTGCCTTTCTACAAGTCACACACCTCTCAAACATTTTCTCAACATCATGCTTCATATGTGGCCAATAAAAGTGCTCATGCAAAATTTGATATGTTTTAGCCACAACAAAATGCCCCATTAAACCACCATTATGCGATTCCCTAACGAGTAATTCCCTAATTGAAGACTTACGAATGCATAATTTATCTTCCTTAAACAAGTAACCATCATGCATGTAAAACTTATCCTTTGGACCACGCATAAAGACACATAGATCTCACCAAAATCAACATCACTCTCATACAACTTTTTCACATGCTCAAACCCCAAAAAATTAGAATCTAAAGTAGTTAAGAGCACATACCTTCGTGGCAATGCATCAGCTACTACATTCTCCTTACCTTGCTTGTACTTGATTACATAAGGAAAAGTCTCCACGAACGCTACCCATTTGGAATGTCTTTTATTAAGTTTCTATTGCCCCTTGAGATGCTTCAAGGACTCATGATCCGTATGAATCACAAACTCTTTTGGCCTCAAGTAATGCTTCCATGTCTCGAGTACCCTCTCCAATGCATAGAACTCTTTGTCGTAGGTAGGATAATTCAAGTACGCTCCACTCAAATTCTCACTGAAATACGCTACTGGCCTTCCTCCTTGCGTCAAGACGCCTCCAATTCCTACATCTGATGCATCACAAAGTTTTAGTAAAATCAGAAAAAATAAGTAAAGGAGCATTAATTAACTTTTGCTTAATAATATTAAAAAACTTTTCTTGCTTCTCGCCCCAATGAAATTGAAAGTTTTTCTTGATAACCACAGTCATGGGTTCCGCCAATGTGCTAAAATCCTTCACGAACCTCCTATAAAAACTCGCAAGTCCATGAAAACTTTGAATTTGACCAATCGACGTAGGCTTCGGCCAATCTCGAATGGCGCTTACCTTTTCTTCGTGAACTCACAACAAAACCAAGAAATACGAGTTATTTTGTACAAAACACACATTTATTTAAGTTAGCATATAAATGTTCAGCTTGCAATGTGATTAGTACTACTCTCAAATGCCCCACATGATCATCCAAGTTTTTACTATATACCAAGATATCATCAAAATACACCACCACAAATTTTACAATAAATGCACGCAAAACAAGATTCATTAGACACATAAAAATACTAGGTGCATTAGCCAAACCAAAAGGCATAACCATCCATTCATACAACCCATATTTCGTTTTAAACGCAGTTTTCCACTCATCTACCTCTCTCATCCTAATCTGATGATAACCACTTTTAAGATTAATCTTGCTAAATGTAACACCCCAAAATTTATCTTAATTGAGCTTATTTGAGTTAATCGAAGATTACAGAGTTCAAGAGCCGACTTTACTTTGATCAGGGTCTATTTTTCAATTTTTGGATTTTTCAGGGACTAAAATGAAAAATTGGAGTTTAATATATTATCTTGACTTGGTTGTCATTCTGGAGTCACTCCACCACCTTCCTCCATCGCCTCCTCCACCATTGTTGCGCCCCAACACCAATTCAAGCTTTCAGATTTCAGTCCGAGCTCAATCCGTCCGTTAGAATTTATTTTTGAAGGCAGTTTAGCGATCACCGCAGCGAGAGATTTGTTCTATCGTAAGTTTTTATTCGATCAGCTAGACTTATATTTTTGGATGTTGTTAGAATCGATTGAGTTTCGGTTATGTTATTCTTGATAGAGTTCTGATCGTTTATTCTCAATCGATTTTGAATTAGATTGTCGTTCGAAATTGTTATGATTTTTGGAAGATTATTTCGAAAATTGAGTTTTGAGATTTGAAGGATTTGAATTGTTATTGTTGTATTAGCATTGAATTGAGTTGTTTGCAATGCTGTACTGCTGTCTGCGTTTCCGGTTTTTTTAGATTATAGCCGTTATGCCGCCGATTTGAGTTTTGAGATTTTGAAACGTTTGAATCGTAGAACTTTTGATTTTGAGTTGGTCGTCATTGTTGATAATTTATTGTCTCTGAACAGATTCGTTTTAATTTGTTGAGCCTAGAGTTAGCAGCTGTCGATCGTCTAAGAGATTGGACGAAGAATGGTAAAGAGATTACCTTGAGCAGTTGTTATTGTTAGGTTGTATAGTTTCTGATATAACCTTTCATTGTAGCTTATCCAGAGTCGGAGCTAATTGTATTGAAAGGTACAAGAAGTCATCATTTAGCGGGATAGCATACTCGAGACAGTTAGTTCTTGAGTTTCCCTTAAGTCACATACTTGCATCGATACTTGTTCTAGAATGTGGGACTTGTATTTTGTTGTTTGAGATTTTATTATATGGCTTAAATGTTTTATGTTTTTCGTATGCATTTATCTTGAGCCAAACCTTTGTTTTCAGTGGGCAGAACGACCCTTTTTGTTTAAACGTTTTGGGGGCTATACTGCGAGTGGCCTGGGTTGTAGAAGTTCACCTAGCGTCAGCATACTCCTTATAGTCGCACCAAAGTATAGAGGTTTGAGTTACATGACACCACCTCGATTGGGAGAGTTAGTGAGTTGTTACGTGGTCTCATCCTCAGGATCCGAAAAGCATAGCAGCAATCCCTTGTTTATCAGAGTTGATATCCCGATTTTAAAGACGTAATATTATGTATGAATTGTTCTTGCAGTATTTTCTTGGTGGCGTGCCAAAAATTGTTAGAGGATATATAATTCAACGGAGACACATGGAAGGTACAAAATATTTCTTTGCATCATATTGAGATGTACTTTTATTTGAAAATATTGTTTCTCTCCTCGCCTGTATATTTCAATATTGTGTGTAAATCCCTATCTATCCAATTCTCCACCATCTTATGGCCATGTTGTTTAAACTTAAAAGGCGCGGTGATAGCGGTTATGAGTCCAACAGGCGGTGTCGGACGGTGCACGGTGGTGTGGGGCATGTCTTGAGGAGAGGCGGCAGGAAGTGGATAAGATGTAGTCGGTGGCGGTGATGGGCGGATCTGGAAAAGAGCCAAGAGCGGCGGACGAACTGCTTGAAAAAGGAAAACTCGCTGCGACTGATCTTGGAGAGGAAAGAGCCGAGGCAGCAGAGCTTGTAGAGGAGGGAAGATTTGGCAGCATGAGCAGATCGGGTAGATAGTGGTTGCGCGTGGTCGATCAAGATATTCGCAGATTTTTAGGTGACGACGAGTACATCCCGAGAAGAAGCAGGCGGCGGTGGCAGAGCTGGAGGAGACACAACGGCAGCTGGTGGTGATGGGAGACGGTTTGCCGACTGCTACATTCCCAGATTGAATTGGAGCTCCGACCATGGCTGTCGGCAATGGGCGGCGAAGGATTGGCGGTGAAGATGCGGAGGCGACGGGTCTTTGGGCCGTGAGAGAGATGAATAGATATATGTATATACACACTTATGCATATACATATATATTTTTCTTCCTTGACAATATATAAATATTGTTTATTGTTGTGTGCATTTGTGATAATAATTATTTTCTTTTTGGTTAAATACATGACCTAATATAACTTAAAATCACGAGAAATTGGATTTTCCCACTGCAACATATTTTTCCAAAGATTAAAATTATTATGACTCAATTAATGGCATTGAGTGGTATTTTTAAGAGGAATGAATTATGCATATATATTTTTAAAATATATATATTTTTGCAGGGTTTCCGTCTCGAGGTAAGGTATTATCCTTGTTGAGGGCGAACCAAAGTAATAATGTATCTCCTTGCACGGAGTATAGTGACAATAATGATTTTGATGGCTGTGTTTCTCCTTTGAGTGATTTAGATGCCCCTTTGCCGCGTGATTCGGAGAGTCCGACACCCATAAAAATTGTTAGTGAACCTGAATATTATGAAAGGAGTAGATCCTGAGGTTTATCGGAGGGGGTTGACGAGTGTGTATTGGGTAACTTGAAAATTTCAAACCCGTGCGAGAAACTTGAATTATTGAAAAGACATATTATGAAGATTCCTACAAAAAACAATTCTTGTCAGTACCCTTCCGCGGGATATTTCACCGTTTACTTGGAGTATTTCAATTATGGGTTTTTGCTTCCTCCTAATGCAATTTTGATAGCAATTGTTTGTAGGCTTGGTGTGAGTTTTATTCAGTTGACCCCAGGGGCTATCCTTGTGTTTGCATGTTTTCTACGTAGAATGAGAGAAATTCAATTGAGTTTGACTGCGGAGCTATTTTTCTCGCTCTTCGTGGTGCGTCGTTCCATGCTAGACTCTTATATTTATTTCCAACCTCGTGTGGACTGTAAGTTTTTATCCCGTCTTTCTTCTCCAAAGAGTGCGAGGAGGGGGTGGGGGTGCCCACGAGTTGGAGTCCGGGGCCTAAAAAAATCATACTTGGTAAAACTCACCGCACTTTGCAGCTTGAATGCCAATCCTTAGGTCTTTTTGACGAAATAGTTGATCCTAGGAGTTTGGTTCCTACTGGTAATGCTTTGCCCAGGTTGTTTTTTGATAATTGTATTTTGCGTCTTCTTGGGATTATTCTACTCGTGTTAATTTAAAATTTATTAAATTTATTTATGGATCATTTTCTCTTTTCTCTCTGTTTTTTTATAGGCGACAAAATATACTTGGCGGAGGTTCGTGCTTGCATAAAGAAAAATGAGAAGACTTCATCAAAGATGTCGAAAAAAGAGTCCACAATGGATCGGGGTATCCAATTCCCAAGATATTCCAAGGCAGAGGAACTCTCCCGGGCTATCCGATTGTGTCATTCATTCTGGTCCACCATCTAAAAATACTGACGTTAATGACAGAAGGAATAGTTGTAGAAGAAATGATTCTACAATAAGAACTGACGTCGATTCCAATATTAGGGAGTTCAATAATGGTAGAAGGAATCCAAAAGGAAAACGTGATGATGAACGAGCCGTCACTCTTGACACGCTTGAAGGTCGCCACTTGTTTGTGGAGGGCGTGAATCATAAGAATAATGCTGGCTCTTTCTGGGATTTGAAGGATCCAGAGATTGGTTGGATAACCGGAGGTAACCTCATTGGAGATCATGATAGGTTGCATCTACTGCCTCAGCCTACCGAAATGTTAAATCGTTCTCTTGCTTCGTCTGCCTTCTAGGTATATTATTATTTTCTTTTTACTTATTATGATTTTTACGTAGTAAATAATATTATTTACCTGTGGGTGTTTGCATATTTTATTGTTTTCCCATACTTTTAAATTTCAAGAAGAGAGATCTCGAAATTCCGATAAGAGATTAGATGAAGAAGTTGCGTCGTTAAGGGAGAGTATAAAAGACTTGGCGAGGAAGGATCTAAGGCTCGAGCTGATTTTCTCAAGTCGCAAAAGGAGCTTGAAGAGAAATCCAAAAGATATGATGCATTGTGCAAGGAGATGGAGCAACTTAGGGGGGGAAATATTCCCATGAATCAGAGACCAGTGAGACTTTTCTCAATTCGTCAGTACGCAAGAATATCTTGCGGAGTACCGGAAAAAGACAATAGAAGGCTACTGAGAATCCTCGGCTTTTAGAGATGAAGTGATTCAGCGGGCGATTGTTATTCATGAAAAAGTTGTGGTGGATTGTCGCAAAGAACTGCGGAAAACTAAACTAGTTCCGGAAGAAATTATTATGATGATTCACCCTAAAATTTCGGAGCCTAGTACTGCAAGAGTTGAGGATGACTCGGGCCTTCCCTTGGGAGAATTATTGGGAGGTTTGGGTGACGAGGAGATGATCGAAGCTTTGCGCTCGAAGTTATAGTTTGAGTAATCAATAACGACGATGGGTGCGTGTCGAAGCTGAGTAGAGACTACTCTTGGGAGCCATGGAACAGTTTAGTTTTATTATTTGTTGCCACTGGGGCAATTTTTTTATTTGTAATAAAGACTTTGAAGTCGCAGTTGGTGGAGGAACAAAGGAAGAACAATTATTCCTTTTTTTGTATATTCAATTTTGTCGATTATTATATCTCTTTTCATTTTGGAGTCTCTATTGCATACTTGTTTGATGAATAAGATACTATCGCTTTAATATTGGAGTATTTGGGAGGGAATCCGTCTCCCAAGATTTTGTCTTATGGGAAAGTCCTAAACCCACTTGGTGAGTGGTGAGGTATCCCGGGACTTATAATAATATTATTTCGTCCTGACCTCTTACAGCGTCATAAGTTCAAATGCCCCATGGGGCTGGACAAGCCTCTTATTGCTGGGATTTTTTTTTTTTTTAATTTCTAGGGTTTGTGACGTTTATGTCGTAAGTAACCGTTAGTATATGAGAGGAGATATGATATGGTTTTGACAAAGTAATATGCTTGTATAACAAAATAATCAAATTAGTTGAAAACTGCATCACAAAATTGTAATATAAAAACATAAGGAAAATATGCTAATAACAAAAAAGGTAAATATAGCCTATTATTGGTGAGAGTTGCAGTTTATGCATAAAACTTCTTCAGGTTGACCACGTTCCAAGGTCTGGGAAGTATTCTTCCATCTGAATGTTGGAGGCGATATGTTCCCATCTTCACAATCTCAATTACTTTGTACGGGCCTTCCCATTTTGGGTCCTATTTACCAGTGTTTTCGGAATCGGACCGGACCGACCGAGAACCGATTCGGTCCGACCCCAAAACCGGAAAACCGGTCCAACTGGTCAGAACCTGTCAAAACCGATCAAGCCGGCCAAGAACCAGAACCGGTTGAACCGATTTTTCGAATTTTTTTAATTTTTTTTTATTTTGAAAATTTAAATTTTTTTATTTTTAAACCTTAGATCTAATATTTTTATATATAAATACATTATTATTTGAAATTTCTACTTCATTAAATTTTTTTTTAATAATTATTGGTTTTTTTAAAAAATAAATAATTATTATTTAAATAATTTATAACTATTATTGATATTTTAAATATATTTACATATTTATTTAGCTTTTAAACTATGTTAAATATATATTTTATGTCTATTTATATAACTTTTGAGTTTTTAAAATTCCAAAATATATTATTTATTATATTAAATTATATAAACGATTTTACGGTTCAACCGTCCGGTTAAAACGGTTCGACCGGTTGGACCATTTTTTTAAGTAAACCGGTTCGATCACCGGTCCGGTTATTAAAACAGTGCTATTTACCCACGGACTTCAAGATGTCAGATTTTCTCAAGACCAGGTCTCCTACTTGAAAAGACCTTGGTTTGACTCTATCAATATATGCTTTAGTCATGCAAGATCGATATTTTTCGGCTCGTGTCGAAGCTTCATCTCTTAGTTCATCCACCAAGTCCAATAAAATTCGGAGGGCTTGATCATTTACAGATGAAGTGTATTGTTTCACTCTCCATGATTCCTCGCCTATTTCTGCTAGAGCCATAGCTTTCGCTCCATAGGTTAGGTTGAAAGGAGATTCTCCAGTTGAAGAGCGTGCAGTGGTTCGATATGCCCATAGAACAATTGACAACTCATCTACCCATTTCCCTTTTGCAGTTCACAGACGTGTTTTGAGGTGCTGTATAATAGTCCGGTTGGTGTCCTCGGTTTGCCCATTGGCTTGAGGATTTCCAACAGAGGTGAAGAACTGCTTGATGGAGAATCCTTTGCACCAGTCTTTTATCTTCGCTCTAGAGAACTGAGTTCCATTTTCCGAAACCAAGGTTTGAGGAATGAAAAATTTGCATACTATATTTTTCCATAAGAAATTGATTACTTCTCTTTCAAATATTTTGGCCAATGGTTCATATTCGAACCATTTGATGAAATAATCCACAGCAACTATCAGAAATTTTCTTTGTCCGGTAGCAGGAGGGAAAGGAACTACCAAATCCATTCCTCATTGAGCAAAAGATAAAGGACTTTCTAAGGGTTGCAAGGTCGTGGCTGGCTGGTGATTGAAGTTAGCATGTTCTTGACATGCATGACAAGGCTTAGCTAACTCAATAGCTTCTTGCTTCATCGTTGGCCAGAAGTATCCTTGGCGTAGTGCTTTCCCCGCGAGAGTTCTTCCGGCTAAATGATTTTCATATATTCCTTCATGAATTTCACGGAGCACATAGTTTCCTTTGGCTAGCGTTAAACACTTTAGGTAAGGTGAAGAGAAACCTTTTTTATACAGTTCTCCGTCAATGATCGTGAATCGAACATCTCTCACTCTAAGTTTTCGAGCTTTGACTTGGTTAGCAGGTAGGTTACCTCGCATCAAATAGTCGATTATTTCATCTTTCCAACTAGGTTCTTTGCTGTTAGCACAAAAGATTGTAACATCACTTCCATCAGTTTCTTCCTTGCAATATGTTAGGAATGTTATTTTCCTATTATCAATGTTGGACAATGAGCTTGCAAACTTGGCGAGACGGTCCGCAGAATCATTTTCCACTCTTGGTATCTGCTTTACATCGTAGCTGTCTAAACGCGAGAGAAGCTCATTCACTTGAGTCAGGTATCCAAGCATTTTATCTTCCTTTGCTTCATAATTTTCCTTAACCTGACTGATGATAAGTTGAGAGTCACTGTGTATCGTCAGTCTTTTTGCTCCTACCAACAGGGCCAATTTAATTCCCATGATGAAAGCTTCATATTTTGCCTCATTATTTGTTGCAGGGAATAGAAATTTGATGACATATTGAAATTTATATCCCCGTGGGCTCTCCAAAACTACACCCGCGCCCTTCCCATAGAGGTTGATGACCCGTCGAAATAAACCATCCATGTCGAGTTGGAGCTTTCTTCTTGATTTACTGTCATCTCTACTAGAAAATAAGCCAGAATATGTGCTTTAATCGCTGGACGCGGGTGATATTCAATTCCATCTTGACTCAGCTCAACGGCCCACTTAACCATTCTTCCTAATGCTTCAGGACTCGAGATAATTTGTTTGAAAGGATGATTTGTGAATACAATTACTGGGTGAGATTGAAAGTAAGGAAGCAATTTCCTTGCTGCAGTAACCAAGGCCATTGCCAGTTTCTCGATCTTCGTATATCTTAATTCTGCTCCGTGTAAAGTTCGATTGATATAGTAAAATTTTTTGTGCTCACGTCCTACTGCAAAGACCAATACTGCACTTACCGCCTCAGTGGATATTGCCTGATAAATCAGCAGGGTGTCACCTTCTTTTGGTTTTACCAACGGCGGAGAGGTCGGATGTCTTTTCAACTCGTCAAATGCTTGCTGACATTCTTCTGTCCATCAGAAACTTTTTACACTCCTCAACATTTTGAAGAATGGTAAACCATTGTCTGCAGATCTTGAGATAAAACGGTTGAGGGCGGCCAAACGTCCTGTTAATTCTTGGATGCCTTTCACACTCTTCGGGGGATTCATGTTAAAAATTACTTTGATTTTTTCAGGGTTGGCCTCTATTCCTCGTTTTGACACCATGTAACCAAGAAATTTGCCTCCTCGTACACTAAAAGTGCATTTATCCGGATTAAGTTTCATCCTGTTTTTTCTAAGTTTACCGAAGCATTCTCCAAGATCTTCCAAGTGATGAGATGCTTAGTTACTTTTGACTATAATGTCATCTATATAAACTTCCATGTTACGTTCGATCAAGAGTTTGAACATACTAGACGTTGATAGGTAGCTCCAGCATTTTTCAGCCCAAACGGCATAACGTCGTAGCGATAAATTCCCCGATCAGTGATGAAAATTGATTTTTCCTTGTCTTCTCGCGCAAGTACGATCTGATTGTATCCTTGATATGCATCAAGAAAAGTGAGCAACTCGCATCCTGCTGTTGAATCGACTAATAAATCAATTCTTCGGAGTGGAAACGGATCTTTGGGGCATGCCTTACTGAGATCAGTGAAATCGATACACAAATGCCATTTTCCTCTGGGTTTTGGTACTAAGACAACATTTTCAAGCCAATCTGGGTATGAAACTGGTCTGGTGTATTTTTTCCGCTAAGAGTGTTTCCACTTCAGCGGCTATATGCCGATTTTTCTCTGGGCCAAATGATCTTTTCTTTTGCTTCACCGGTCTTATTTTCGGATCAACACGGAGGTAATGGAGCGCATATTCATGAGTTATTCCGGATATAGGATCGTCGCCCCAAGAAAACACGTCCAAGTTGCGACCGAGGAAAATTTTCAGCTTTTGTTCCAATTCAGTAGGTAACTCGGTCCCGATATTCAGTGTCTTATTGGGATCATTTGGAATGATTTCTATGTGCTTTAGAGTTTTGGTTGCTGTTATTATTTCTTTGATCTCAGCTTCTTCATCCACCAAATGTATCCCATTTTCACGCAAAAGTTTTTCTGGTTTCGGTGCTCTTTCCTCACTAGAAACTTGTATTTTTCGATTTCTTGATGAACCCCATAGTGTCACTGCATGACACTCTCTGGGTAGATGATTGTCAGCAATGAATTCTCCTACTCTTCCTGGAGTTGAAAACTTCAACTTCATATGATAGGTCGATTCGATGGCTTGGAATATATTGAGACTTGGTCGTCCCAATATCATATTGTATGCAGATGAAGTCTTTATTACAGGAAATTTCACCATCTTAGTAGACCGCTTAGGGTAAGAACCCAAGGAAAGAGGAAGGGTTACTTCGCCCAAAGCTTCAACTATTTCTCCAAAAAATCCGACTAGTGGAGTGTTGACTGGAGTTAACTGTACATTACTAATACCCAACTTGACAAATGCATCATGAAAAATTATGTCAGTTGAACTTCTTGAATCCACCAGCATTTTCTTTACCCAAAAATTGGAGATTGTGGCTGAGATGATTAAGGCGTCATTATGGGTATCCCGAGGGTTCTCCAGATCTTTGTTGCTGAATGATAATCCACCTTGGATGGTTTCAATTTCATACAGCGGAAAGGATGTGGGGCTAGATAAATTGTTGGTTCCTTTTGCTGCCCGCAAAAGGGCTTTTCTTGCATTGTTCGATTCGCCACAAGCAAGCCTCCCCAGTTATTGCAGCGATTACTCCTCCAGTGGAAAAAATTTTCATCAGCTCATTCATGATGTTTCCCAGTTTCATCATGGCGCTTCTGATAGTCATGTTTTTGTTGTTCGTCCCGACGCCTGTCATCTCGCTTTTCACCACGAGACTTTTCCACAAAATTCCCTAAATGTCCGCGCTTTATGAGTTTTTCAATTTTTGCTTGCAAACTGAAGCAATATTCTATAGTATGACCTTTATCTTTATGAAAATGACAGTACTTGTCCAAACATTGGCGCTTTGGGTTATTCTGCATTGGGCGAGGGGGACGCAACAATTCTTGTTTTTCATCCACTACTAGTATATTGGTCATACGTGCATTGAGGGGTATATTCTGGAGGCGGGGGCTCTGTGCTATTCGCTTCTCGTCTCGATTCCTAATATCTGGTTTATCTTCTTCTCTCTTTATTTTATTCAAGTAGTGTGACTCTACAGTTTCTTCAACCCGTATATATATATATATATATATATATATATATATATATATATATATATTTCTTAGCTATTTCCAGTAATTCCTCTAGGTTTTTGGGTGGCCTTCACGCTATTGATTCCTTGAACTTTCGATGGCGCAAGTTGGGCTGCATTATTCCAGCTAACAAATCATGGTTCACGTGTAAGACCTCGTGAACCGCGTGAGTAAACCGCCGAACATAGTCCCTCAAACTTTCCTCTTCTTTCTGAATGATTGTGAACAAATACGCTACTGTTTTTTGGTATTTCTTGTTAATTGAGAATTGCTGGATGAAGCAGTCAGTAAGTTTCTCCAAATTGGCAATACATCCAGAGGGTAGCTTATTGAACCATGCGAGTGCTCTTCCTATAATGTTTTTTTGGAATATTTTATAGTATGCAGCATCCGTAAAGTCATACAAATCCGCTTTCGCGTAAAACTAGTCAATATGGTCTTGGGGGTCACTCCTTCCATCGAACTCAGGTAAGCTGGGGATTTTGACCCCCTTTGGTAACGCTTCAGATAGGATGTCATCAATTAAGGGACTTCGACGTGATGGCAAGATTGCTGACGAATTCTCTCCAGTTACATATGTGCGAGACCCATCCTTCCGGGTTGGATTAATGGTTTTGTTTTCGTCAGAGGTGTCGTGAATTGTGTGAACACTTGTTTTACCGTATTTTTTAGTAGTATTTTTCTTGGTACTGTCAGGCTCTTTTTCATTCACTTTAGACTTATTTTTCTTTGGATTTTCTTTATTTCGGTCACTTGATGATGAGCCCTCACTCTGAACCTTCTTCTTGGTGCTTTTGCGCTTACGGGATTCTAAGAATGAAGCAACTGCTTCGGTTGCTGCGCGTGAAGCTGTGTTTTCCATTAACACAGTCAAGGCTTCCTGAGTGATAGTAATGCTTGGACGTTTCCATTGTTATTATTTCCTCGAGAAATTTTTGAAGTAATATGTGCTCTCAATGATGTAGAGAACAATTTCCCACGGACAGTGCCAAGCTGATGTAGCCAAAAATTACTTGTATCTAACACGTTGCTTCCGAAAAATTAGGAGTATCAACAAATCCTTGGATGCTCCCTGTCGAGATCCTTAGTAGGTTGTTCCTATGTCACAAAACAAATTCAGAGGAGACAGGAGGGTTCCCGGTGAAGTTACTCCGACGCTCAAGTCAGTTATTACTCAAGGAATAATAATCAAGAGTAGAGCGTTATAGTGCTAAAGAAAACATGTACCTTAATAATGAGGTGACTTGAGCTATTTATAGATGATCGGAGAGTTTTACGGGCTTGAGCCTCTTATGGGCTTTTGTAGAATTCAGGGTCTGCTTGATTTAAATATAAATAATACTTAAATAAGCTTGTGCCTCAAAAATATTTGGAGTGAATATTTATGATTGGGCCTGGACCCAGTGGAATTTTTAGACATAACCCATCAATTATGTTGCACGTGTTTTCATATTGAGCTTGGATCTCCTTATAGATAAGCCGGTGTTATAGGGTGCTCAGCCCTTGTTAGGACATTTTGTCACTGAGAGTCACTATGACCGACGGGTATGTCGGACTCTAGTGATCTGGGGAAATTTGGTCCACGTACAGTTAGGATTTTGTGTTTACATCCAGTGGTTTGATTCCCCGAGATTACAGCTCACATCCTAGGCGCTAGTCTGAGCAGCTTCTGATTTGTCTACCCATATATAATACCAGTTCATCACATTGCATGCATCATATATGTATGTTTACCCGTACTAGAATACTGAGTTTTTGCGCTCACGTCCAGTTATTTTATGTTGTTTGGATAGCCCATTCGACGGGGCAGTTGTAGGCAGATCTTCCAGGGATTTGGAGATTAGGTGGTGAACAAGACAGGATTTCAAAGTTAGCCACTAGGTTTTACTTTACTTGTATTAAGTTAATATTCGATTGGGTTGTATTTATTTGGATTTAATTACCAGTTGTATTCTGCTGGTTTTGGATTTTGCTCTGATTATGTTCATTTATTGTTATATTGCATGCCTAAGTTTTTGATTAGTAGGTGATCTGGGCTGGGGTACTACATTTATGGTATCAGAGCATGCAATAAGATTATTTGGGACATAGTAATGATATTTGGATTATCCTTGTAGATTATAAGATGGATACAATGAGGATAACAGTAATAGGAGTTGGAATAGCAAGATATTTATCATTTTCCAAGATCGTCATAGCCGAAAGTGGCATTAGAGTTTCGCTTTATGAGGATCCCGGCAGGATGGAGTTGGAAGAGAAGATCCAGATTTAAAATATAGGAATTTCTCGAGATCTATTGGAATGTGGAAAGACGTAATCGTCTAGATTCCATATCATCCATAGATTCCCCTAAAGACTTTTCACAGGTAGTTGGAGAGATTGTTAGAAGATCCTGCCAAGAGAATGGCTCATGATGCTTTGAGCATCTATAATAGGATAACATATTTTAGATCTTGTAAAGAAGAAGTCTGCTGACATGCTTGTATCGATGCTTTTGTGTGTGACAGATGGGAAACTTCACGTTCAAGATCATTAGACAGAATGAAAGATTTCCATATATAGTCAGATTGTAATATTTTCGTTGTATTTGAGTTTTAATACTGTATTAAGATTTGCTGTAAACATTATTTTAGTTGTAAGTATTTGAATCATTGTATTTTGATTATAAACATTTGATGTATTAGTAAAATATCATTTTACATCCTTCGATGTAAATTGATTTGGAATTGTAATAAGAATTTTACAAATACTTGGGTTTATGATTATATTTGCTTGTTCCATTTTGGGACTGTAATCAGTTGTACAAATTTTGGTTTTGAGAATGAATTCAGAGTTGAAATTGATTCCAGTGTTTGGTTGACTGGTTATAAAAATTCATATGGACTGTTCTAAGTTGCTGTCAAGTGATGATGGTTTTTTATCAGGGCATGATTATACCAAGTATTGTGGACTGTCTGAATTATCTAGATGGAAAGGAAGTGCGAACCTATTTACCGCTTAATTCGATATTTACTAGCAAGTGAACTAGGTCAAGTAATAGTAAAGTAGACATAGTGTCCAAGTATCGATCCCACAGGAACTGTTGTCAATTCTCAAGATTTGATTATTTTACTTAATCTAGAAAAAAATAATAAAACGAGTGCTAAGAATTAAATAAAAATTTAATTACTAAAATAAAATAAAAATAAAAATAAAAATAAATTCAATTAAATAGAGACAACCAAGACACACGCAGATACCAAACAAATTATGCAAACAAGTGGACAAACTAGGTCCAGATTTAATCTTAAATCACAACGAATTCTCCTAATTTATTTAACAGTCTATTTCTAGAACAGTTAAACCTATTCAAATATTGATAGATTAATTTTCATAATTCTAATCAAATTCAAATGCATTGGGAATTATGAGAATTCAGTTTTCACCTAAAACTTCACGATGAAATCGAAAACTATTTCTAGTCAATTTTACCTCGTGTTAATTATTAGAGTTATCGAAATCAATTCCTCCTCTGTTGACTTAGAATCGATTAACATGCAAGCAAACAATTGGTCAGATCATTTAGAAGACAAATATAAATATAATAATCAATAATATAAAAAGAAATCTAAAAAATCTCAAACAAACATCCAAGTTTTCTACATAAATTTGTTCGGCCCAATCACGTGGCGTTGGTTGAATAAAAACTACTCAAATAACAAAAATATAATTCAAAAATAAAATAAAGAAGAATATAGGAAGATGCACGTAAAATAGAACCCGACAAGTTAAGAATTTTAATTTACAAAAATTATATTTTTTCTGATTCTGCGACATGCACGGACATTGGACATGGATCCGTGCATAGGTCCGTGAATTAAATTTCCGTTGCCAAAATTTTACGAAGATGCACGGATCCTTATCCGGACCTATGTCCGGGTCCGTGCATGTGTCCTTGCAACGCGCAACATTCTTGAAAAATTTATATTCTCAGTTCTAGTCGTCAGATCAAGATGAAATTTGGATATCAGCTTCAACACATCTTGAACTTTAATTTGAATGGTGGAGATCGGATTTCGATGTATATAAAATAAAAAATTCTTTTTGAATCATGACTGCTCCGTAATTCATTCATGCGGCTCTACTCTTGCTCCAAATTCTTGATTTCTTCAATATTTCCTTCAAATAAAACACGGAGAGTGAAATGAACATGCATGAAATAAATTATAAATAAAACATGTAAAAACACACATGAAACCATATGAATGCATGCCAAAAAAAATCTAAAAATAACACAAAATAATGCACACAAAAGACACTTATCAATTCGCCAACATTACTCTGGAAAGAGAGGCAAGTTGTCACCGTGATTTATATGGCCATATGAGATTCTGGAGAAGATAGACGATCTTTCTTATCGACTTGCACTCCTTCTAGCTCTTTCTAGCATTCACGATGTCTTTTATGTCTCTATGTTGTGATATTTGTGCCCGCAAGCGCGCGGTTGTCAAGTTTCAGTAAAGAATGAGTAGAGTGTCGATCCCACGAGAAGTAATATGAAAATATTCAATACTTTTAATTAAAATAGTCTTAATTTTATTTAGAAATTTAAACTTTATAGATTTGCAGGCAAATTAAAAAATTACTTAAGTTTGTAAGCACACGCACACACAATCCTTAAGAGATAATCAAGCAGAGAAAAAGGTCTAGATGTTTGATTTCACTTGATCTCGACAATATTCATTCCTAATTAATCTATTTTCATGAATTTATTTCAATTAATAACCAATAACACAGATTATACTATTTCCCTCTCCCAAGTGCCAAATAGAATGTATCAACTAGACAACTATAGATCAATTCTAATATACCTATTAAAAATCTACTTGTAGTGATATGTGTAAACGATATTCTTTCAAGGTTCTATTAAAGTTATAAACTCTCCCGAGATGAATAAAAAATTAATAGTGTGAATTCTATTGATCCTATTCAAATTTCCCTCTCCCGAGTGCCAGATTCTAAATAAATATAACTAATCAATTTATGGCCAATAAATTGAAAATACTTTCAAAACTAGAATCACAATCAATTTAGAGAAATTCAATTTAATAAAATCAAAAAAATATGTCTTAACCAGGCTACATCAACCTCTAGACTTAAAAAGATTCCGAATGGGGGTTTATCACACATTTGCACGTATGCCATTCATTTTTCAATTAAGCTCAAACAAGGTACTAGGTATAACATGCTTCAATAGGTAGCTTGAAAGGCACAAGCGAGATCATAAAAATTGCCTAAATCATTCCTAAGTCACAACTATGTTCGTATTTCTCCTCGAAGGATGTCCGAACTAGTTCTAGACAATCTCAATTCACAATCAAATCACATGAATTTGTCACCAGTGCAGAAAAGGAGCAATCATCAGCAGTAAACGATGATTTCAACAAGAGTTCAGAACATGTACCTAAAGTACTCATGTATCTTGTGAAAGCTCAAAGGGAAACTAAGGATATATTTAAACAAAATTTAGGCCCAAAAGATCCAAACACGCCTCAATCATATCAATGTTTGTATATGTCAAACTCGAACTCAAGTAAAAATCACAGAGTGTATAAGAAACCAGTTCAAAGTTAGTAAGACAAGCAGAAATTTTATAAAAATTTATCATCATTGGCCAAGTTTTCCAATTCTTTCTCAACTTCGTATTTACAACTCAACAACTCCAAAAACTCTTAAAACACTAGCGAAAATCAGATCAACGCAAGCAAAACAACAATCAACTCATCAAAATTCACAGAATTGAACACCCCCAAACTTAGGTACAATCATTGTCCGTAATGATTGAAAATAAGAAAAAGAACATGAGACATGTACCTACGATACCAAGCGTCAAAACTCGGCATCTATATCATCATCATCGCCGCTATCACCAAAAAAATAATCTCCCAAAATTGAGGCATGTGACTAGGGTGGTGGGGCAGCATACGCAGGATCAGAAGGTCCAGCTGGAGGAAAATGCTGAGCAAGAACGGCGTGGAAATCATGAACATAAGCCATGTTCTGTCACGTCATATCCCAATAGGACGTCATACGTCCTTCCAAGGCAGTAAATCGAACGAAAACAGCTTGCTCAAAAGGTGAAAACTGATGCTGCTTAGTGGTAGGCTGCAAAGGCTGTGGCATAGGCTGGATGGGATGTGGCATAGGCTCATCATCATCATGAGGTAACTGTCTACCCTTTTCCCGTCTCAGTGGTCCAACAAGATCAATCAGAGCCCTTGGCGATAAGATCAGCTCATTGTCATCCCAAACTACGCCAGCACGTTTACAAAGGCCCGTAATGACCGAAGGATGGACCAAGATAAGGGTGGTGGTACCCTTTATAGCATCAACTATAGAATCTTGAATAATACGTCCCACATCCATTCTCTTCCCAGTCACAATACAATAGACAAGAGTTTCTAGATTTTTTTTTTAATTTAAAAAGTGTGACTCGAGGGAAGCATCCGAGCCGCGACAAATTCATGCCAATTATTGGCCTCTCGGTTAAGAAATCTTGAGTGGAACGTGAGAGGAACCTTTTGATTATTGACCTTCCAAGTGGCTTCAACCGAGCATAAGGAGCGAATCACAAGTTCAGCTGGAAACTCTCCGCTCTTGAATTCACGATACTGATCACTCGATTCACCGGGCATGTTTTAAAGTGCATTGATCGTTTTCCTATCAAATTTTACCCAACACCCTCGCAATTTCACTTTATAGTTATCGTGATTGACCATCATATTTGCATAGAACTCACAGACGATGGACATAACCGCATCCTGCGGTGTTTTCAAAAAATCCTCCCAACCTCTTCGTCGTGCTTCAAATAACGCGGTAGAATTATACTCACGAATGTTCATACCCCTCTCCCGATGGATGTTCTTTTCAAGTTACTTGGCATAATTCTCAGCCGCCGTCGCGTCACATAAACTCTTCTTGTCATAAGATGCAACCGATGAATACGAAGCAAGGGAACCTCTTCCTTTTGTTTTAGGCAGCATATTCTCCGTCAAGCAGTCACAACAACTAAATTCAATACGTCACAATACTCCACAACGCACAAGCCACAAATTAACAATGCATAAAGTCTCTCTGACCATTCATCTAATACTTTGAACACAAGACCGTAACTCTTTCTTCTTCACCTAATTAAAACCAACAATTCTAGAATAGCCAAGAGTATAGCCAATTACCTGATTACAATCGACCCAGCATGATGAGAATAACAGAAATCCTTAAAGGAATGTGACGTAGAGCTTGTTCCGGATCCTTAAATCGGCTAGAGTGTCCGGAGGGTTGAATGTATCTTTGAAGACCCAAATACCACATCCAGAACAAGTGTAACAATGTGCAGGGAATGGAAGAGGTGTACAGGCCGATCGGCTCTTGAGTTTGAGGAGATAGATGTAAGCGAGAGGGCTTGAGAGGAAGAGAGAATGAAAGTACCCTGTGTCTTTTAATTTTGAGGGTGTTAAGTTTTTGCAGACACAATTTTAAATAAGTGGGTAGGCGCAGATGCCGTGAGTGAGGGCGCAGATGCGCGGAGTGTGGAGCGCAGATGCAAGGGTAAAGACGCAGATGCGCTAAGATTTATGTGAAGTTTCTGTAATTTTGTGCAGATGGGCCATTAGTAAGCGCAGATGCGCGTCCCCGTGGAATGAAAATTAGCGCAGACGCGCAATAAAAGCGCCGCAATGCGACTCAACAATCAATTTTCTGTCTTTTTTCGCTGTTGCGGGTGAATAGCCAACAGCTGCGCAATAATCTTTCTTAAACTTGAACCAACATTCGGAAAAGAACATGAAATAAAATTAAAAAGAAATTTGCAAAAAAAAAAAATAAAATTTTGAACACTCATAAAATAAATTAAAGCAGTAAACATGGGTTTCCTCCCAAGAAGCGCTTGGTTTATAGTCATCAGCCCGACTTTCACCAGATTTAGGCAGGGTCTTTGAGCAAGGTGCTCTCAGCACTTCGTACTTCGTTGCCAAAATAGTGTTTAACCCTTTGCCCATTCACCTTGAATGTCCTTCCATCTGTACATAGAAGCTCAATTGCACCATGTGGATACACCGTCTCCACAATAAATGGCCCAGACCATCGTGACTTCAATTTTCTTGGAAAAAGTTTCAAACGAGAGTTAAAAAACAATACTTTTTGACCTGATTCGAATTCTCGAGGCACAATGTGTTTGTCATGCCACTTCTTTGTTTGTTCCTTGTAGATCTTGGCATTCTCATATGATTTTCTTTGAAATTCGTCCAATTCATTCAACTGTAATTTCCGCAACTCCCCAGATATTTCAAGATCCATGTTCAGCTTCTTGACGGCCCAAAATGCCTTGTGTTCCAACTCCAATGGCAAATGACATGCTTTACCAAACACCAACCTATAGGGCGACATCCCAATAGGTGTTTTGAATGCAGTGCGGTAGGCCCATAGCGCGTCATCCAGCTTGATTGCCCAATATTTACGATAGTCGTAACCGTTTTATCCAAAATTTGCTTGATTTCTCAGTTAGAGATCTCCGCCTGACCATTGGTTTGGGGGTGGTATGCGCACGCCACCTTATGCTTGACACCATTCTTAGTGAGCAAGGTATTAAAAATCTTATTGCAAAAGTGCGTACCTTCGTCACTGATTATTGCTCGTGGAGTTCCAAACCTCGTAAAAATGTTCTTTTGCAAAAACTTTACTAAAACACGAGCATCATTAGTAGAGATGGCAATTGATTCCACCCATTTCGATACATAATCGACTGCTAGTAAGATATAAGTGTAACCAAAAGAAGGGGGAAAGAGACCCATAAAATCAATACCCCACACATCCAATAACTCCACTTCTAAGATATTTGTGAGAGGTAATTCATGCTTTTTAGATATATTCTCCATTCTCTGAAAATTATCGCATGATTTCACTAAGGTGTAACTATCTTTAAACAGAGTAGGCCAATAAAAATAGATTGTAGTACCTTAGCCGCAGTCCATGTTGCTCCAAAGTGACATCCATAAGGTGATGAATGGCAATGCTCTAGGATTTCTTGTGCTTCTTGACCCGCCACACATCGCCTAATCACTTGATCAGCACAACACTTAAAAACATAGGGATCATCCCACAAGTAGAACTTAACATAATGGAAAAATTTATTTTTCTGATGTCGGTTCAAATCTGGAGGCATAGTATCACACGACAAAAAATTAGCGATATCAGCAAACCATGAGAGATGTGAACTTACTTGAAAGATCTGTTCATCTGGAAACCATTCTTTTATGCTTTCCTCCTCCTTAACATCTTCTAGCTCCAATATCGACAAGTGATCAGCAACTTGATTTTTGCTACCCTTCTTATCCTTGATCTCAAAATCAAATTCTTTTAGGAGCAAAATCCACCTTATCAAGCGTGGTTTGGCATCCTTCTTGGCAAATAGATATCGAATTGCTGCATGGTTAGTGTAAACAACTACTTTACTGCCAATTAAATAAGGACAAAATTTATCAAAATCAAAAACTACTGCAAGCATCTCCTTTTCTATAGTAGTGTAATTTTGCTGTGCAGCATCCATGGTGCGACTTGCATAATAGATGGCTCGAAACATCTTTTCTCTCCTCTGACCCAACACAGCCCCACGGAAAAGTCACTAGCATCGCACATCAACTCAAAAGTCTCCTTCCAATCCGGTACAATCATGATGGGTGTTGTGATCAATGTCGTCTTGATCTCCTCGAAGGCCTGCAAACAGTCATCATCAAATATGAATGTAGAATCTTTTCAAGAAAATTACAAAGGGGTTTTGTGATTTTAGAAAAATCTTTGATGAAACTCCTATAGAACCCCGCATGGCCTAAGAAACTTCTGATGCCCTTGATATTCTTCGGAGGTGGAAGCTTCTCAATGGCATCCACTTTGGCTCGATCCACCTCAAAATCATTTGATGACACTTTATGACCAAGGACAATGCCCTCTTGAACCATAAAGTGACATTTTCCCAGTTAAGAACTAGATTCTTTTCTTGACATCTCTGCAACACATGGGAAAGGTTATGCAAACAGTGATCAAAATATGACCCAAAAACTGAAAAATCATCCATAAATATTTCCATCACATCCTCCACCATATCTAAAAACATGGCCATCATGCACCACTGGAATGTTGTCGGAGCATTACACAAGCCAAAAGGCATCCTCCAGAAAGGAAACGTGCAATAGGGACACGTAAAAGTAGTTTTCTCCTGATCCACCGGTGCCATATCAATTTTATTATAGCCTGAATAACCATCTAAGAAACAGTAGTAGCAATAATCAGCAAGTCTATTAAGCATTTGATCAATGAAAGGAAGTGAAAAATGATCCTTACGAGTAGCTTTGTTCAACTTTCTATAATCTATACAGACTCGCCATCCAGTTACGGTACGTGTGGAGATTAACTCATTATTTTCATTTTTAACTACAATAATCCCACCTTTCTTAGGCACCACTTGCACAGAAGATACCCAACTACTGTCAGAAATAACATAAATCATAGCTGCATTCAAAAATTTTAAAACTTCTTTCTTAACTACTTCTTTCATGGCGGGATTCAATCGCCTCTGATGATCAACATAAGGAGTATAAGACTCTTCCATCAAAATTTTATGCATGCAGATTGTTGGACTAATACCCTTAATGTTAGAAATTGACCATCCTAGAGCAGTTTTAAAATTTCTTAAGACTCTCAACAACTTATCTTTCTCTACATCAGAGAGATGAACAGAAATAATGACAGGACAAGTAGAATTCTTACCAAGGAATGCATAACATAAATGTGCAGGCAACTCTTTAAGATCATGAGTTTTTGCAGATAACTCTGGTGCATTATTTTCCAATGCTGCAGATTCCTTAGTACTCAATGGACATCTATTAGTGCTCTAAAAGTAGCCAGAAAGGGTCGCCCAAAAATCAAGGGAGTCTCTTCATCTTCATCCATGTCCAATATTACAAAGTCTGCTGGAAATATGAATTTGTCAACCTTCACCAAAACATCCTCCACAATACCTCGTGGGTATGTGATACTTCGATCTGCCAGCTGTAATGTGATGGTGGTCACCCTGACTTCCCCAAGCTCCAAAGTACTGTAACAGAAAAAGGCATCAAATTTATAATTTATCCAAGATCACATAAAACACTATTTACTTTAAAACCACAAATAAAACAAGGAATAGTAAAACTCCCTGGATCCTTAAGCTTTTGTGGCAACTTTTTCTGCAGGATTGCTCGCACTCTTCTGTCAGGTTCACCACCTCATTGTCTTACAATCTTCTATTCTTAGACATCACATCTTTGATGAACTTGGCATAGTTGGGCATTTTTTCCAAAGCATCTGCAAACAAAATATTGATGTATATCTTCTTAAAGATGTCTAGAAACTTGGAAAACTGCTCATCAAGTGCTTTATTCTTGAAACATTGTGGGTAAGGAAGCTGTGGCTTGTACATTGGTTTTGATTCAAATTCTTTCTTGTGCTCTTCAACAATGATTTCTTCAACCACTGGTTCTTCAAATTCCTTTGCTTTGCTCTGATCCTCAGCCTCTAGCTTCTTACCACTTCTTAACTCCACCGCTTTTCATTGCTCTTTTGGATTCACTTCGGTATTGTTGGGAAACTGTCCTCGATTTTGATCCTTTAAAGAATTTTCAAGCTCCCTGTAGTGACCCGCAATTAATCGAGGTAATTAAGGTATTTAATTACTAAAATGTACCTAAATATTCCAAGGTAGATCGGATGGTCCGAAGAGGAGTTCGGAGGATCCGAAGTGGATCGGAAGCTCCAATCGAGATCGAAAGCTCCGTCAGCGAGATCGGAAGCTCCGATCAAACTCAGTGTACACTTCATCGCTTACATCAACAAGGTGACATCATGGCTGATGTAATATCGGGCGATCGGAAGCTCCGAAGAGGGGTTCGGAGGTTCCGATCGTGATCAGAGGGTCCGAACCAGGTTCGGAGGCTCCGAACTGTGTCTATAAATAGGGGATCCAAAATTTATTTTTCTTCGCACCAATTCCTCTCTTCTCTCTGATTCCTAAGCCTTCTAACTCAGATCTAGGGAGATCTAGGCATCCTATCGGTAATCCAAAAGTGGCTTAGTGATCTAGGCGTCGTCGCGGAGCTATGGCCTAGTTTTGAGGCTATCGATAGCAAAGGGCTAACGATGGACGCAGGTATAGCTTTGGCATCCTAAAAATATTTAGGAGTACGCTTTATCTTAGTTGAGGCTTTTAGATATTTATTGTTGATGCATGGATATTTGCATTGTAGTAGCAGTAGACTGAACTAGTAGGCTTGGAGTATAGGCCAGTGGAGCTAGGTTTGTCCAACAGTGTTAGAGGTACGTAAGTACTGACCGAGATAGCCGGCATGATATATTTGCATGTATTTTGCATGAGCATGTGCTATATTTTTATCATGTTTTATCGCCTTAGCACATGCATGATTTTACGTATGACTGTATCCGGAGAGATGTGAGTCATTGACAGTCTCCATAGGGAACTATGATCTCATTTTGGACTCGAGTCAGGTATGACAGTTTCCATATGGGGCTTGTATCCTGTTTTGGATTCGGGTCAGGATGGGGTTGGCTCAGCCCTGATATGGAGTGTACGAGTACCCCGCGGAGTCGCTCTCTAGCCGGTATTGTATATTCTAGGCGCCATGAGCAAGTGTTTTCACTTGAGTTTTAAATCATCTGTGTGCGCATATTTGTATTTATATCATTGCTTCGTATTGAGCGTTCTAGCTCACGCCCTTGTGTTTGGGTATTCGTTGTGTACCTTGTGGCGGGGCAGGTTTGAGGCTGGACGGTCCAGGCGGCTCTCAGTAGGATTGAGCTTGGGAGGGTGTGAGGTTGTAGAGGGTAGGGATTTATTTACCCTGAACCTTCGATTTGGTTGTATAACAGTACTTATACACTTGTAATATTGTCGGTTGTATTCTGCCGATTGGATTTGTTGTATTTTAATTATCCGCACTTTACGCTTTAAGCTTTTATTGCGTGCACTTTTGCTGTAACTCTGATTAGGTAGTGGATCTGGGTTGGGTCACTAAATATTTGGTATCAAAGCACGCACTGCACTGGAAATATCGTAAAGCGGATTAAGTAATTATCTGTTCTTATGCAACAGATGGCAGATTATGATGAGAGCCACGATAGCGGAGGCGGCGATCGTTGGGGCGATCCAGATGATCGTAGACATCGTCGTGTTCAGCCAGAGGAGCGCAAGCGAGTGAGTATGCGCAGATTCAATGAGGTTATTCCGAAGCCTTTGATTGGAGGTGAGACAGCTGAAGAGGCGGAGGATTGGCTTGAGAGGATGGAGCAGTGCTTTCAGGAGTTCCGTTGCACGGCTGAGGATAGGATAGAGATTCTTGCCTTTATGCTTGAGGGCAGAGCGAGGAAGTGGTGGAGATCTACTTCCACGCCGTTCATAGGAGCTAGAGGTGCAGCTACTTGGGTTGAGTTTCGTACTGCTTATCAGAGACTGTATTTTCCTCCAGATCTTCGTCAGGCGAAAGCCAGTGAGTTGTTGAGTTTGCGACAGGGGAAGATGAAGATCGAGGAGTACCAGCAGAAGTTCTTTGATCTGATACCTTTTTGTCCTCATGTTGCTGATAGTTCTATATCAAAGTTTGATCATTTCCTTCAAGGGTTGAACCCTGATATTCATCGGATGGTTGCTGTGGGAGGCGATGGGACTTACGAGGATTTGGTGGACCGTTGTTGCCAGGCCAAGGATAGTATTCGGAAGAACAGGGGACTTTACTCTTCTTCTTCCAGGTCAGCGAGTGCTAGTGCTTTGGGCCCTACGGGGCAATCCTTCAAGAAGCCAGGAGGTACTTCTTCTTCTTCCTCTGGATCTGGTTGAGTGCATAACTTTGGTGGTCAAAGGCCAAACCGTTGTCGTTAGTGCAGACGCAGACATCTGCCAGGGCAGTGCAGTCGATCGACCAGTGCATGTTTCCAGTGTGGCCAGGAGGGTCACATGAAGAGAGATTGTCCTATGCTGATTGGGGCAGTGAGTGGTTACGGAGGTTCTCAGGCATCTGTTCAGCCACCTCAGTACCAGCAGCCACCTTTCCAGCAGCAGTATTCGCAGCAGCGCCAGCAGCCGCAGCAGTCTCAGAGACAGCCTACTCAGACTCCTTCTCGGGGTCATTCTTCTTTGAGGCCACGTGCCCAGGGTCTTTGCGCTTAATCAGGAACAGGCAGAGGCTGACAGTGATCGGATGATCGCAGGTACCTGTAGTTTGTGTGGTTTTCCTACATTTCTTTTGATTGATACCGGTGCATCGCATTCTTTTGTCTCAGCACATTTTGCTAAGAAGTATAGATTGCCGTTTATTCCTTTAGACGTGTTGCTAGTGGTTTCTACTTCTATGGGGAGCGAGGTTTTAGCCAAGCGTCTAGTTGTGGGTTGTGTTTTGGATTTTGAGGGACATCAGCTTAGTGCTAACCTGATGATTCTAGCAATAGAGGATTTCGATTGCATCATTGGGATAGATGTCTTAACTACCTACCGAGCAATAGTGGATTGCTATCAGAGATTTGTTCAGTTTCGTCCAGAGGATGACGAGTCATGGTATTTCTATGGTGAGGGAGCACGACCCCCGATGCCAGTGGTTTCAGCTCTGAAGGCCCGGTGTGCTTTAGAGTCTGGCGGGGAAGGCTACCTTATTTACGCCATTGACGAATCCTTAGGAGAGCCAGATATCCGAGAGATACCAGTGGTTTGTGACTTTCCAGATGTATTTCCGGAGGAGATTCCAGGTTTGCCACCAGTAAGGGAGATTGAGTTTGGCATTGAGTTAGTGCCAGAGACTGCACCGATTTCCAGAACTCCTTACCGATTGGCACCGTCAGAAATGAAAGAGCTGCAGAAGCAATTGCAAGATCTTCTTGATAAGGGTTATATTTGACCTAGTGTTTCGCCATGGGGAGCCACAGTACTGTTTGTCAAGAAGAAGGATGGGTCGATGCGGTTGTGTATTGACTACCGTCAGTTGAATCAGGTGACAATGAAGAATAAGTATCCTCTTCCGCGGATAGATGATATCTTTGATCAGTTGCAAGGTACTTCTGCCTATTCGAAGATTGATCTTCGGTCTGGATATCATCAGTTGCGAGTTCGACAGGAGGATGTGAAAGAGTGGGTGCCCGGTTAGCCAACTTGTGGCTAATTTCTTTTATGACTCTATGTATAAACAATCTTTGTTTAATATAATTTACATTCATTAATGGCATTTTCTTTGTCTTTCTTCATATTGTTATATTGTGATATACTATTGATGTTTTGATAAATACCTTGAATATACTATAGTGTAAGTAAGATGAGATAGTGAATAAAGAGAGATCACTATTATGAAACACATCTTATAGTCATTGTATATTTTAAACAGTTCTTAGTCAATTGAGTCGTCCGCTAATAAGGATAAGGATCGCTCGAGATTGAGACTAGCATTTGTGATGCCAGGTACCATGTTTCATTGGTAATGGACATGGAGATGTTCAAAGCATGCAAATGGATATTCATATGATGAATGATCAAAATACCCTATTCGAACTTTTCAAGTGGTTATCACTTATCGAGTGGATAAAGTCCGCGGTTTTGGTTGTACACCATTAGTCCTTACTACTTGAAACATCATTGAGACTGTATATGCTAGTACTGTACTTTGACTCGTTTACCAACTCTATTGGGGTCATCAGGTGTCGGGATTGGGTACAGTTACGACACATATAGGAGTCGATGCTTTGTTGTCAAGGATTCACCACATACTTGCGAGTGTGGATATCCTATGCGATCTGAGGAGATATTAGTGTGACGAATCTCTGGCCATAGTACATGATGTGTTTTAGGTTACTCGGTTTTCCTAGTAACACATGCGATGTCACTATTTGATCTTCAAGATGTAATGCATAGTTATCGAATCTCGAACGACGCTCGATGCACCAATGGTTATTGATTCGATCGGGATATATGGATGAAGGGACCGTACTGTATGCTAACCAAAATCTACTGGTTCTTGCAGGCACTATCATGGATACCTAGGGAATCATGGGGCGATGTTGCTAGATGCTCTTACCATGATTCGTTGGGCAAGTCGGAAATTGTTGTTCCGAGTCACAAGGAGTTGTGAGCCCACGGCTAGCTGTATCCCTGAACCATTGAGGTTCACACAAGTAATGGATTACTAAATCCCGTTGAGATAGTTAAATTTAAAGATTTAAATTTAATGAAAGAGAAGTTGGACTTCTTAACTAAAAGAGAATGGAATTTCTTAAAAGGACATAGGGATGGGCATTTTTGGAAATCACTGAATTCGGATTCAGAAAAATTATCTTGACTTTAAAAGGTGAAAAAATGGTTTCTATGCACATTGGTGAAATCAGTTTATCAATCGGAGTCATGATGAATTTTATATTAATTTCTATAATAACGGGCTTGGCTTGTTGGGCTTAAGTTATGGATTGTGGGCCCTAAGGAGTTAGAGTCCTAATACAATCATAACTTAATCTAGTCTAGAAATTATCTATAAATAGATGAGTAGTGTTCAAAAATCACAAGAATTCATTATAGCAATTTTCGAAAATCACTCATATTATTTCAAGGGGATTTTCGAAATCCTCTGTCCCTTTTTGAGAAAATTCAGTTTGTGATTTTTTGGAAAATTACATTCTGAATTGACAGATCAAATCTGTTTATTCTCATCGATAAACATCTGATTAATTTCTAGTACAATCAATCAGAGGGTTTCTATTTTCTGTTCGTGGACCTTATTCCGGAGATTGATCGTGAAGCCATCGGTTCCCGGGATATACAAGAAGAGCAGATTAAATTCTGTTGGTGTCCATAATCAAGACGTTGCTTGAATAGGTAAAAATTTAATTGTGATTTTATTTTTACTTGCATAATTTAATCGTAAAGTTTTGATACCCATAATATGGAATCGTTCCATATAGAAAAATAAAATTTTTAAACTTCCGCTGCACCGGGTATCAATTCTTAATTGATCTGAACACGATTTTCCAACAGTGGTATCAGAGCCAGGTTGCTCAGATCAAACGATTAAATTAATCGATTGTACAAAATATTTGGCCTCGATTTTTTGAAAACAAAACGAATTTTAAAAATTAAAATTTTGACGGAACAGGGGCATCGGGGTAGCGATCGTCGATGCCCACGGGCAGCGACGAAGCTGCCCGCCTCCACGTGGACAGCCCTATCCCACGTGGAGGAGGGGGCGGCCTGGGAATGCCCTGGGCAGTCCGGGAAAAATTAAAAGTGATTTTTTAATTAAAATTTTAATATTTTGGAATTTTAGTTTTCGATCCGATCGAAAATTGTTTTTGATTGGTCCACGAGGAATCGGATCAAATTGTTTGAGTCAAAAAATTTTAAAATTGATTTTTGGATAAATTTGAATTTTTGGAAAATTTGTAAATCTTATCCGTTAAATTAGATTTTATAAAATTAATTATTTTGGTACAATTGATGATAAGATATGATCTTATGAATGTATTAGATAAAATATGATTTTATCTTTTAATTATGATGTCATTGCATGTTATCCAATGTTTTAATTATTGAATTAATTATTGGATAAAAAGATGATCGATTGCCATGACTAAGTTTGTAGGTGTATGTTAGGTTATTTACAATTGGTTTTATTGTTGTTGGGTTTTATTAATGGGCTTGGTTTATAGCCTAATTTGAATTGTCATTAGTAATAAAAAGTGGGCTTGGTTTATGGCCCGTTCCCACCCCTTAATGTATCCCCTACTTGTCATCGAAATTTATTGTAAATTTGTTAGACTTAGTGGGAGATAAAGATTTGAAGACAAAGGTGGGCCCAGCAGACAATAAAGACCGAAGAAATGTAAATTGGAAGCTCAATGTAATAGGATTGCATTGCATACTTGCATATCACCTAGGATTGGACTTAGACTCGTGATTGGCAACCACGGTTCGATTAATGATTGGGATCGATCATCCTTTAAATAATATATGATATTATTGTTGTATGCATGTTTAGACAAAATTGTATGAATCCCACAAGCATACAAACTTTAAAAGATGAGACGAATTTTCAAAATTAAAAATCCCTCATTTTAAATATGATTTAAAATTGATATCAAGATAAACAAAAGGAAAATTAAATATTGTTTAAATGTTCCTACCTTCCATCAACGATCAATGTATGAGATGCTACCCGCGGGCACGGTCCGGCTCATATTATTGGGGGGGCCCGTTCGTCGGAAAGCTGCACATTGTATCGACACATGTTGTAAGTTGGGTGGAACTCCCATGGGATGGACTCATATTATTGGGGATCCACAAGGCGACCGCCCATCACAACTTAATATTGATGGGTCATCTTGACATGTCACAATAAACGGCGTCATATTATTGGGCCCTTATTGGACATGAGGTAAAAACATGGGGGTTGCTTTGGAAGCAATTGGGCTCTACCTTTTGAAAATTATGGTTGGCTGATATTATTTGGGACTATAGTTTGTCAATTGGACTCCATGTTCCCACTAAGGAAACTAGTTTTTCGTTTTCACTAGAGGGTAGTGAAATCGTTAAAATAGTGGGAGTGAAATTCATAAAATTAAATTTTGCCATATTTTATGTCTTAGTAAATTATATTAAACAATCACTGATTATTGTCTGTTTCTTTTCATTATTTCATTACAATGAATTCGCAAAATCCACTATACTCAATTCTCGAACAAAACAAATTGACTGGCGCAAACTATACGGAATGGTTTCGTAAATTAAAATTTGTTCTAAACTCGGAGAAGATTTTCTACGTGTTAGAAAAGAATCCTCCAAAGGAAGCACCGACTAATATAAGTCCGGAAGAATTGGCAAAACTTGATCAATGGTGGGACCATGATGTCAAGGCCAAGTGCTATATGCAAGCTTCAATGTCTGATGAACTCCAGAGGCGATTTGAGGATGCCGTGAATGCTGCTGACATACACATGCACCTCAAGGAACTTTTTTGAGCTCAGTCAAGGTCGGAGAGGTATGCCACCGTCAAAGAGCTCATGACATGCCGCATGCGAGATGAGACTTCGGTCCGTGAGCATGGGGTACACATTATTGGGCTCATTGAAAAATTGGTAACACTCGATTTGACTTTGGAGCATGAACTAAACGCGGACTTATTGCTTCTTTCCCTTCCTTCGTCGTTTGACGGATTTGTGGTGAACTTCAATATGAACAAGATAGAGGCCACCCTTGAATAGATGGTCAATATTCTTGTGTCTTATGAGGCCACATTAAAGAAGGATAAACCGGTACTCTTGGTTGGCTCCTCTTCTTACTCCAAGAAGGGGCCAAGTGGAAAGGGTAAGAAACGTTCTGCCCCACCCAAAAAAATTGTACCACAAAAGAAGGCCAAGACAAAAGCTTCAAACGTGAACATATCTGGAGATGTTTGCCATCACTGCAAGAAACCCGGTCATTGAAAACGTAACTGCAAGGAATACCTCGAGCAGTTGCGAACTGCAAAGGGTATGTTTTACATTGAAATAAATGTTTCACTTAATACTACTTCTTGGGTATTGGATATCGGATGTGGATCTCACATTTGCAATGATTTGCAGGTAATGACAAGAAGTCGTAAGCTTAGGATGGGTGAGACCCAGCTGAGGCTTGGAAATGGTTCCAGAGTTGAAGCCAAAGCAGTGGGAGATGTTTATTTAGTTTTGCAGAAAAATTTTAAGTTATTTTTGAGAGATGTTTTATTTGTGCCAGATTTAGTTAAAAATATTATTTCTGTTTCTATGCTTGATAGAGATGGTTTTTCTTGTAATTTTGTGAATGGGATTTGCAATATTTACAAGAATGAATGTTTGATTGGAAATGGACAACTTGAAAAAGATCTATATAACTTAAAATTAAAAGACGTTCCAATTAATTATGTTGATAAACCGGTAACAACAAATAAAAAGAAAAACAATAGCCAAAACCCGACAAACCTTTGGCATGCTAGGCTAGGTCATATTTCCTCGAGGAGGATGAACAAGCTAGTGGGAGAGGGCATGTTTGATATGTCTGATATTAACTCTCTACCTACTTGTGAGTCCTGCCTAAAAGGAAAAATGACTAAATCTCCTTTCAAAGGGAAGCCTTAGCGTAGTCAAAACCTGTTGGATTTGATCCATACAGATGTTTGTGGACCATTTAGTATCGGTACTAAATTTGGACACACCTACTTCATTACCTTTACTGATGATTATTCGAGGTATGGGTATTTATATTTAATGAAATATAAGTCTGAATCATTTGAAAAGTTCAAAGAATTCAAGGCTGAAGTAGAAAACAAACAAGGTAGAAGTATTAAAGCACTTCGATCGGATCGAGGTGGAGAATACTTAAGTACCAAGTTTTTGAGCTATCTAAAAGAGAATGAGATTCTCTCTCAGTGGACTCCTCCTATGACACCTCAGCTGAATGGTGTCTCGGAGCGTCGCAATCGAACTTTGTTGGACATGGTTCGATCTATGATGAGCTTCACTGAGCTCCCACCTTCGTTTTGGGGCTATGCGCTTGAAACAACGGTATTGTTGTTGAACATTTCTACACTAAAGCAGTAGATAAAACTCCATATGAGTTATGGAATGGCAAAGCTCCTAAGTATTCGTACTTAAGGATTTGGGGATGTCCTGCTTACGTGAAGCAGACAGTGGGAGATAAGTTGGATAGTCGATCCACCTTATGTTATTTTGTAGGATATCCGAAGAATTCAATCGGATATTATTTCTATCATCCTTATGAGACAAAAGTATTTGTTTCAAGGAATGCCACCTTCATGGAGAAGGAGTTCTTATTAGATAAGAAAGGCAAGATGATGGAACTCAAAGAAATTCGAGAAAAACCCGAGATACAAAATAACGACCACACACCTCAAGAACCTTCAACGGACACGCCTCTATCTAGGAGATCCGAGAGGACTTCTAGATCTCCTATTCGATATGGTCTTCTTCTTGAAGGGGATCAAAGTGAACCCGACATTGGATGTGATCCAAGAAACTTCAAGGAAGCAATTTCTGATGCGGATTCTAATTTATGGCTTGATGCTATGCAGTCGGAAATAGACTCGATACATACAAACCAAGTTTGGTCTTTAGTAGATCCTCCCGATGGAATTGTTCCAATAGGGTATAAATGGATCTACAAGAGAAAACTTGGGCTTGATGGTAAGGTACTTACCTACAAGGCACGATTGGTAGCAAAAGGTTATACTCAAAGACAAGGAGTTGACTATGATGAAACCTTTTCACCAGTCGCAATGTTCAAGTCCATAAGAATCCTTATTGCCATAGCAGCATGGTATGACTATGAGATATGGAAAATGGATGTGAAGACTGCATTTCTTAATGGAAACATTAAGGAAGAAATCTATATGATGCAGCCCAAGGGATTCACATCCATGGGAAGCGAGCATAAGGTATGCAAGCTTCAGAGATCAATTTATGGTCTCAAACAAGCATCAAGAAGTTGGAATCAAAAATTTGATGAAACAATAATGGACTTTGGTTTCATCAAAAACCCGAAGGAACCGTGCGTGTACAAAAAAGTAGTTAAGGATGCGGTGACATTCTTAGTGCTTTATGTTGATGACATCCTACTCATTGGAAATGACATAGGGATGTTGCAGTCAACAAAGATATGGTTATCAGGTAGATTCTCGATGAATGATTTTGGTGAGGCATCCTATATTCTAGGGATACAGATCTATAGAGATAGATCTAAGAGAATGATAGGACTCACTCAAGCAACCTACATCGACACCATATTGAAAAGGTTTTCTATGGATGAGTTCAAGAGAGGACATCTACCTATGTGTCATGGAGTTTCTCTATCCAAGTCTATGTGTCCCAAGACTGACAAAGAGATAGAGAAAATGACACACATACCATATGCGTCAACCATAGGTAGTATTATGTATGAGATGATATCTACCAGACCGGATGTAGCCTTTGCTCTGAGTGTCACAAGCAGATATTAGGCCAACCCCGGTCAAATGCATTGGAAAGCCGTGAAGGATATTCTTAAGTACTTGAGAAGGACTAAGAATATATTCATGGTTTATGGAGGAAGAGAATTGAAATTGGAAGGCTATACCGACTCTAGCTTCCAAAGCGACGTGGATGACTCGAAGTCAACCTCAAGATTTGTATTCATGCTCAATGGCGGTGCTGTCTCTTGAAAGAGTTCCAAGCAAGACACCACAACAGATTCCACCACTGAGGCAGAATACATTGCAGCATCAGCTGCAGCTAAAGAGGCCGTTTGGATGAGGAACTTCGTCCAAGAGTTGGGCGTAATTCCTGAAGCTGTTGGTCCAGTTCTGGTGTACTGCAATAACACTGGTGCCATTGCTCAGGCAAAGGAACCAAGGTCTCATCAAAGATCCAAACACGTACTGAGGAAATACCACATCATCCGGGAGATTGTGGAAAGAGGAGACATCACTGTCGAGAGAGTGGCCTCTACAGACAATATCGCTGATCCACTTACTAAGCCCTTGCCAGGACCATTGTTTGACAAACATCGCGAAGCAATGGGATTGCGTAGTATGACTAGTTGGCTTTAGGGCAAGTTGGAGATTGAAAGAGTGGGTGCCCGGTTAGCCAACTTGTGGCTAAGGGCTTTTATGACTCTATGTATAAACAATCTTTGTTTAATATAATTTACATTCATTAATGGCATTTTCTTTGTCTTTCTTCATATTGTTATATTGTGATATACTATTGATGTTTTGATAAAGACCTTGAATATACTATAGTGTAAGTAAGATGAGATAGTGAATAAAGAGAGATCACTATTATGAAACACATCTTATAGTCACTATATATTCTAAATAGTTCCTAGTCAATTGAGCCGTCCGCTAATAAGGATAAGGATCGCTCGAGATTGAGACTAGCATTTGTGATGCCAAGTACCATGTTTCATTGGTAATGGACATGGAGATGTTCAAAGCATGCAAATGGATATTCATATGATGAATGATCGAACTACCCTATTCGGACTTTCCAAGTGGTTATCACTTATCGAGTGGATAAAGTCCGCGGTTTTGGTTGTACACCATTAGTCCTTACTATTTGAAACATCATTGAGACTCTATATGCTAGTACTGTACTTTGACTTGTTTACCGACTCTATTGGGGTCATCAGGTGTCGGGATTGGGTACAGTTACGACACATATAGGAGTCGATGCTTTGTTGTCAAGGATTCACCACATACTTGCGAGTTTGGATATCCTATGCGATCTGAGGAGATATTAGTGTGACGAATCTCTGGCCAGAGTACATGATGTGTTTTAGGTTACTCGGTTTTCCTAGTAACACATGCGATGTCACTATTTGATCTCCAAGATGTAATTCATAGTTATCGAATCTCGAACGACTCCCGATGCACCAATGGTTGTTGATTCGATCGGGATATATGGATGAAGGGACCGTACTGTACGCTAACCAAAATCTACTGGTTCTTGTAGGCACTATCAGTGATACCTAGGAAATCATGGGGCGATGTTGCTAGACGCTCTTACCATGATTCGTTGGGCAAGTCGGAAATTGTTGTTCCGAGTCACAAGGAGTTGTGAGCCCACGGCTAGCTGTATCCCTGAACCATTGAGGGTCACACAAGTAATGGATTACTAAACACCGTTGAGATAGTTAAATTTAAAGAGTTAAATTTAATGAAAGAGAAGTTGGACTTCTTAACTAAAAGAGAGTGAAATTTTTCTAAAATGACATAGGGATGGGCATTTTTGGGAATCACTGAATTTGGATTCAGAAAATCTTGACTTTAAAAGGTGCAAAAAAAGGTTTCTGTGCATATTGGTGAAATCAGTTTATCAATCGGAGTCATGATGAATTTTATATTAATTTCTATAATAACGGGCTTGGCTTGTTGGACTTAAGTTATGGATTGTGGGCCCTAAGGAGTTAGAGTCCTAATACAATCATAACTTAATCTAGTCTAGAAATTATCTAGAAATAGATGAGTAGTGTTCGAAAATCACAAGAATTCATTATAGCAATTTTCGAAAATCACTCATATTATTTCAAGGGTATTTTCGAAATCCTCTGTCCCTTTTTGAAAAAATTCAGTTTGTGATTTTTCGAAAAATTACATTCTGAATTGACAGATCAAATCTATTTATTCTCATCGATAAACATCTGATTGATTTCTAGTGCAATCAATCAGAGGGTTTTTGTTTTTTGTTCGTGGACCTTATTCCGGAGATTGATCGTGAAGCCATCGGTTCCCGGGATATACAAGAAGAGCAGATTAAATTCTGTTGGTGTCCATAATCAAGCCGTTGCTTGAATAGGTAAAAATTTAATTGTGATTTTATTTTTACTTGCATAATTTAATCGTAAAGGTTTTATACCCATAATATGGAATCGTTCCATATAGAAAAATAAAAATTTTTAAACTTCCGCTGCACCGGGTATCAATTCTTAATTGATCCGAACACGATTTTCCAACAGGATGTTCCTAAGACAGCATTTCGTACGAGGTATGGACACTATGAGTTTCTAGTGATGCCATTTGGTCTGACGAATGCTCCAGCTGTTTTTATGTATCTTATGAACAGAGTTTTCCGCGAATTTCTGGATATGTTCGTAGTGGTGTTCATCGATGACATTTTGGTGTATTCTCGCAGCATGGATGAGCATGCCTACCATCTCTATACTGTACTGCAGGTCTTGAGGGAGAGACAGTTGTACGCGAAGCTGAGTAAGTGTGACTTCTGGATTGACCGAGTTGTGTTCCTTGGTCATGTCATTTCTCAGGAGGGCGTATCTGTTGATCCTAGCAAGACAAAGGCTATTTTGAATTGGTCACGTCCGACTACAGCTTCTGAGATTCGTAGTTTCCTTGGTTTAGCAGGATACTATCGTCGTTTTGTGGAGAATTTCTCTCAGATAGCTAAGCCTTTGACTCAGTTGACGAAGAAAGATGTTTCTTTCGTTTGGTCTGATGCTTGTGAAGACAGTTTTCGTGAGTTGAGACGTCGTCTGACGACAGATCCAGTTCTTGCTTTACCGTCTGGATCAGGTTGTTTTGTAGTCTTCTCTCCAGGGTTTGGGGTGTGTGTTGACTCAGAATGGCCATGTGATCGCTTATGCCTCCAGACAGCTGAAGACTCACGAGGAGAACTATCCCGTACATGATTTAGAGCTTGCAGCCATTGTCTTTGCTCTTAAGATATGACGTCACTATTTGTACGGAGAACGATTTGAGATCTTCACCGATCATAAGAGTTTGAAGTATCTGTTCACTCAGGTTGAGTTGAACATGCGGCAGCATCGTTGGATGGATCTGTTGAAGGATTACGATTGTGAGATCAAGTACCATCCAGGTTCTTCAAATCCTGTTGCTGATGCGCTTAGTTGCAAAGTCTATGCGAGTTCCGTTCGTACCAATTCGGTACGGAAGGCAGTGGAAGAGTGTTGTTCTTCAGGATTCACATTCCGTCATAAGAAAGAACAGCAAGGGATTCGTGTTTCTTCTTTGCTTGCAGAGCCAGCGTTGTATCGACGAATCCGGGAAGCTCAGAATTCTGATCTGAAGACGCAGAAGTTAACCCGTTTGGCTAAGGGTGATAATACTTCTGGTTTCCATTTGCAGGGAGACGGTCTGTTGTGTCTTTCTGGTCGAGTTGTGGTACCCGAGGATTCTACTTTGAGGGATGAGATCTTATCGCAAGCTCACCGCAGTCGATTCTCTGTACATCCAGGTAGCATGAAGATGGATAAGGATCTTCGCACTCGATTTTGGTGGAAAAGGATGAAGCGCAGTGTCTATCAGTTTGTGTCCCGATGCCTTGTGTGTCAGCAAGTCAAGGTAGATTTTAGATGACCCGGAGGGTTACTTCACAGCTTAGAGATTCCTGAATGGAAGTGGGAGCATGTGACGATGGACTTTTTCACCCACTTGACTATGTCTTCCAGGAATTGTGATGCTATTTGGGTTGTCGTGGATCGGTTGTCGAAGTTAGCTCATTTTCTTCCATATAACCGCGATTACACCTTTGATAGGATGGCGCAATTGTATGTGCGGGAGATTGTTCGATTGCATGGGATTCCGTTGAGCATTGTCAGCGATAGAGATCCGAGATTCACCTCGAGATTTTGAGGTAGTTTCTAGCGAGCACTTGGTACTACTTTGAGCTTGAGTACGTCTTATCATCCAGAGACGAACGGACAGTCGAAGCGTACTATTCGCACTCTAGAGGATATGCTTCGCGCGGCGATGATGGATTTTGGTCCAACGTGGCATGATCATTTACCCTTGGTGGAGTTCGCCTACAACAATAGTTTCCATTGCAGCATTGGCATGACACCATTTGAGGCTCTTTATGGACGTCGTTGTCGTACACCTTTGTTTTGGGACGAGGTTGGCGAGCGTCAGGTTGAGGGTCCTCAGATGATTCAGCAAATGATTAGTGCAGTAGAGTTGATCCGTCGCAGAATTAAAGCGGCCCAGGATCGGCAAGATAGCTACGCGAACACTCACCGGAGGCCGTTACACTTCGAGGTGGGAGAGCATGTTTTCTTGCGTGTGTCACCTTTTCGGAAGGTGATGAGGTTTGGTCGCAAGGGTAAGCTAACATCTAGATTTATTGCTCCTTTCGAGATTCTCGAGAGGGTTGGGGATGTGGCTTATCGTCTGGCCTTGCCACCCGATCTTTCAAAGATCCACAATGTGTTCCACGTGTCCTTGTTGAGGCAGTATATGGCGGACAAGTCGCATATTTTGCATCCGACCGAGGTAAAGGTAGATCGGGATCTATCGTATGTGGAGAAACCCCTGCGGATTCTTGACAGGAAGGACAAGGTACTTCGTAACAAGCGTATACCGTTGGTGATGGTACAGTGGCAACGCAGATGGACAGAGGAAGCTACTTGGGAGCTGGAGAGCCGGATGTTAGCCGAGCACCCCGAGTTATTTTGAGATTTTGTATTTCATTATATCAAGTTGTACTTGTTCAGTTGTAATAAGATTATTTGGTTGACTATTCCTACTTTCCTCTAAGACTTAAATTTCGAGGACGAAATTTCTTAAGTGGGGGAGAATGTAGTGACCCGCAATTAATCGAGGTAATTAAGGTAATTAATTACTAAAATGTACCTAAATAGTCCAAGGTAGATCGGACGGTCCGAAGAGGACTTCGGAGGATCCGAAGTGGATCGAAAGCTCCGATCGAGATCGGAAGCTCCGTCGGCAAGATCGGAAGCTCCGATCGGACTCAGTGTACACGTCATCGCTTATGTCAGCAAGGTGATGTCATGGATGACGTAATATCGGGCGATCGGAAGCTTCGAAGAGGGGTTCGGAGGTTCCGATCGTGATCGGAGGGTCCGAACCGGGTTCGGAGGCTCCGAACTGTGTCTATAAATAGGGGATCCAAAATTCATTTTTCTTCACACCAATTCCTCTCTTCTCTCTGATTCCTAAGCCTTCTAACTCAGATCTAGGCGTCCTATCGGTAGTCCGGAAGTGGCTTAGTGATCTAGGCGTCGTCGCGAAGCTATGGCCTTGTTTTGAGGCTATCGACAGCAAAGGGCTAACGACGGATGCATGTATAGCTTTGGCATCCTAAAAATATTTAGGAGTACGCTTTAGCTTAGTTAAGGCTTTTAGAGCTTTATTGTTGATGCATGGATATTTGCATTGTAGTAGCAGTAGACTGGACTAGTAGGCTTGGAGTATAGGCCAGTGGAGCTAGGTTTGTCCAACAGTGTTAGAGGTACGTAAGTACTGACCGAGATAGCCGGCATGATATATTTGCATGTATGTTGAATGAGCATGTGCTATATTTTTATCATGTTTTATCGCCTTAGCACATGCATGATTTTACGTATGACTGCATCCGGAGAGATGTGAGTCATTGACAGTCTCCATAGGGAACTATGATCTCATTTTGGACTCGAGTCAGGTATGACAATTTCCATATGGGGCTTGTATCCTGTTTTGGATTTGGGTCAGGATGGGGTTGGCTCAGCCCTGATATGGAGTGTACGAGTACCCCGCGGAGTCGCTCTCTAGCCGGTATTGTATATTCTCGGCGCCATGAGCAAGTGTTTTCACTTGAGTTTTAAATCATCTGTGTGCGCATATTTGTATTTATATCATTGCTTCGTATTGAGCGTTCTAGCTCACGCCCCTGTGTTTGGGTATTCGTTGTGCACCTTGTGGCGGGGCAGGTTTGAGGCTGGATGGTCCAGGCGGCTCTCAGCAGGATTGAGCTTGGGAGGGTGTGAGGTTGTAGAGGGTAGAGATTTATTTACCCTGAACCTTCGATTTTATTGTATAACAGTACTTATACACTTGTGATATCGTTGGTTGTATTCTGCTGATTGGATTTGTTGTATTTTAATTATCCGCACTTTACGCTTTAAGCTTTTATTGCGTGCGCTTTTACTGTAACTCTGATTAGGTAGTGGATCTGGGTTGGATCACTACACTCCCAATCTGTGTTTCCATGGATTTCATCATAGCCCCCAAACTGCACATATGTGTCCATGCTGTCCATTCGATTCTCAGTCCTCGACATCCTCTTGTTAGATTCAATGACATATGTAGCGACAACATCCTCCAAAGACGCCTTTCATTCACCCTTGTTTGTAGTGAATCCCGGATGGGGATTCAACACATTTTTGTTGTTGGCATAGGAAATATTTTCATGGTTACGTAAGCCATGATGATAAGTATTAGGGGGAGGGTTACCTCGATAATTTCCATAGCCTCTGGGATTTATATATTGAGCTTCCTCAGGTGGATGAGATTCTTCGATGGCAACTAACACACCTGATGCTTCTGTTACACTCACCTTATTCAACGCAGCAACTTGTGTAGTCAACGCAGATAATTGTGCAGTGATGGAGGTGAGAGGATCAACACTGTACACTCCCTTCTTGATTCCCACGCATTCAGATGGCCATTGATAACTATTGATGATTATTTGTTCCAGCATCTCATAGGCCTGAATGGGGTCCTTGGAAAATATGGTACCATCAGCAGCAGAATCCACTGACATTCTTGTAGGAATGTTCAAACCATTGTAGAAAAGCTCGATTTCTTCCCAATCTGCAAAATTATGGTTATGACAACGCCTCAACAAATCTTTATACATTTCCCATGTCTCATATAGCTGTTCTGAATCATGTTGATGAAAGGTGCTGGTCTAAATCTTCAATTGAGTGGATTTGGCCGGTGGAAAATACTTCGCTAAAAATTTCACAGCCATGTCCTCCCAAGTAGTTATGCTTCTTAACGGCAACGACTGCAACCAGCTCCGTGCCTTATACCTGAGAGAAAAAGGGAACAAGCGTAAAAGTATAATATCCTCAGAAACACCATTTATTTTTACCGTATCAATAATCTCTAGGAAAGTTCGCAAGTGTAAGTGAGGATCAGCTGTGGCGCTTCAATTGAACTGGTTCTGCTCAACCATGTTGATGAATGTCGGCTTCAACTCGAAGTTGTTGCCATTTATCGTCCCTCGAGCGATTCCAAAATAGTGAGCCTGGATCGTCGGCCTGAAATGATCTATGATTGACACCAAGGGAATTTCATTAAAATTTCTTCAGCCATGTTTTTTTGTTCTTCTCTCCTCGCTCTTCTCAAAGCACGTGCAGTTTGTTCGATCTCTAGATCAAAGAGTAAAGAATTTGCGCTTTGAGATCTTCGCATAAACTACAGTTAAGAACAACAACAATTTATTAGTAACTTAAAATAAATTAAATAAATGCTCTAAATTAACTTATACTAATTGGTAACAAGACTAAACCAAATCAAAAATTACTCCACGGCAACGACGCCAAAAACTTGTTGCGATATTTGTGCCCGCAAGTGCACGGTTGTCAAGTTTTAGTAAAGAATGAGTAGATTGTCGATCTGACGAGGAGTAATATAAAAATATTCAATACTTGTAATTAAAATAGTTTTAATTTTATTTAGAAAATTAAACTTTAGAGATTAGCAGACAAATTAAAAAATTACTTAAGTTTGTAAGGACACGCACACACAATCCTTAAGAGATAATCAAGCAGAGAAAAAGGTCTAGATGTTTGATTTCACCTGGTCTCGACAATAGTCATTTCTAATTAATCTATTTTCATGAATTTATTTCAATTAATAACCAAGAACACATAGATTATACTATTTCCCTCTCCCGAGTGCCAAATAGAATGTATCAACTACATATCAATTCTAATATCCCTATTAAGAATCTACTTCTAGTGATATGTGTAAAACGATGTTCTTTCAAGGTTCTATTAAAGTTATAAACTCTCTCGAGATGAATAAACAATTAATAGTGTGAATTCTATTTATCCTATTCAAACTCCCCTCTCCTGAGTGCCAAAATCTAAATAAATATAACTAATAAATTTATGGCCAGTAAATTGAAAAGACTTTCAAAACTAGAATCACAATCAATTTAGAGAAATTCAATTCAATGAAATAAAAAATTCATAAATATGTCTTAACCAGAATACATCAATCTCTAGACTTAAAAAGTTTAGTTCATAATCAAATTTGAATAACACAATTCATGTTTTCAAATTGCAACATTAATTCAATAAATAAAGAGTTCAGAAAAAAATAACAAATTCGTCGTCGGTCTTCCGTGTCCGGTTGAAAGATCTCTGTCTTTGTTCTTCAGAAGTTCTTCACAGATTTTTTCTCTCCAATTGCACGATGAATCTCTCAAAATGCTTTGTTGTGTTGCGGCGACTGATAGCTCTTTCGATGCATTCAATTCATTTTTTTATATCATCCTTAAAATACAAACAATTAACCCTACAATACAGACTCCAAACTTTCCAAAATTCTACTTTTTTTACATACACGAACAGGCGCAGATGGGATTTTTATCCCATGCAGATGCGTGTACATTGTTCTTTCACGATTCGGCACCGGCACAGATGCGCCTCCCATTCTTCGAAGCTGCGCCTCATGCATAATTCTTCAACGGCGCAGATGCGACTCTCTCATAGCGCAGCTGCGATTGTTCAATTCAAATTCTCTATTTTTTCACGCAGACTTCCCTTTCTTGTTATGCATCTGCGCCACCCAATTCTTCAATCTCTGGAATTTCACGCAGAGGCGCATGGAACTGAGCAGCTGCGCCATTTCACTTTCTTGAATTTTTCAGAACTCTGCTTCTTTATTACAAATTCTTCACCAACTCCTTCTTTTCTCCAACAAATTACAACTCTCCTACATAAACATAAACAACAACGAAAACACATAAAACCGCTCCAAAAGTATCAAAAATCAGTTAAAATCACAAATAAATTAAGTGCATAAAATACACTTATCACTTTATGCTGCGGAAATATCAGCCAGATCCATCTCATATTCTTCAACCAAACGAGACAGAGCTTGACGAGACTTTGAGTTAATTCGAACAACCAATACAGATTCTTGATCTTAAAGAAAATCAACTTTGAAACAAGTTATTTCGTTAGTCAAAGTTCAGTGGAGTCGACATGGAGTTAAAAAAGTTGCATGGTAGACTGAAGACGATTTGTGACAGAGATTTTCAGAGTTATTTCACTGATGGAAGTTATTATATTCATTTTCATTCAGTTAATTATCTTATGTGTTCAGATTGCATACGATTTCGAGGACGAAATCAGTTTTTAGAGAGGGAGAATTGTAAAGCCCAAAAATATTTAATTTGAGAATTTATGGAATTAAGATTTAAATTCCAATATTATAAATTAAAGTATTGAATTAGAGTTGTCAAAATTAGCTCAGGGACTGATTTGAAAATTATGAAGATTTTAGGGGCTAAAGTGCAAATAAATTATTTGATTGGGACACTATGATTTTATATATATATATATATGTAAATGTATGTATTTATCCATCAAATTCAGCAGCAAAAACCGAGATTCCTTTCCAAATTTCAGATTTTAGCCAATTTTGTTCTTTTGAAGCTCGAATCTCGCAATCCTCCTGGTATAATTCAGAATCGAATATATATTCTCGATCACTACTTAGAAGGATACGTTTTTACGTAAGTTTTATGAAGTTTTATCATGTTTGAATGTAAATTTGAGGGAATCTGAATTTTATGATATATATGTTCTTCAACTAGTAATGGTTACATATTCGAAGACAAATCGGGAAAAGAGCAACGTTTGGAATTTTTATGAATTTTAAAAATTATTTTCGAACATAGGGGTACTTCTTATATGATATTTGAGTTGTTTTTGGTGATATGATATGTTTATGAGTTGTATTGGATTGTTGAATTGATATAGATATAGTTTGGATTGCCTATTTATAGCCGTTGAGACGCCGGTTTAAGAATTGATTGAGTCTTAAGTCTTGTTGATCGAGCTGAGAATTACTTGAGTTGTAAGCTGATATTCCTTGCTTGTGAACACTATATTTTCAGATTTAAAAAAGCTTTAAGAACTCGAGAAAATCAGAAACCAAATTGATAAGGCGAGTGAGCAAGGTTTGCAACCATTTTCTACTTGGAAGATTGTCATGAACTTGAGCAGATTTTTGATATGAGTTCCTTGTAGTAGATTGATCAGAGGTGAGCACTTTGGAACCAAGATTTGAAGGTATAAGCCGACTTCAGTCTAGATGGAATAGAACACTTGAGATAGATAAGATTCTCGAGTTTTACCTAAACCACATGATGAATGGTTTTGTTCTCTCTATATAAGCTATTATGGAATTTCTTGTTGGCATGAGTTATAATGGCTGGTTTTGGCATGATGCATTGTGTTAGATTATATTAATTTTATATTATTATTATTAGGCTTTTCTATTTATTAGCTAATAAGGATAGAGTAGTCTTTTTATTGTTTGCTTGTATTTAATCTAATTATATAAACATCTTGTTGTGTAACTTTTATACATAATTTTTCATGATATAGAAAACCTAGTTTTCTCTTCTTTAATTTCTACATGGTATTAAAGCCTCAATCTCTATGGATTTCGATCGTTTGATTGAAGGACTGTTAATCTCGTCCACAGCTTTCACGGGGAAGGACTGTTAATCCCGTCCGTCCAGTTTTTCTCCTCTCTTCGTATTTTGATTAGTTTTTTTTCTTGTTTTTGCATCAACTTGGTTTTCTGCTTCCTATTTGGTTGTCCGTGCACACTGTTTATTGTCACCATGGCTGGTCGTAAAGATGAATCTCTTCAATCGATTAGTGTCCAATTGGATGGAAAAAATTATTCGTATTGGGCCTATGTTATGAAAAATTTATTGCGTGGAAAATCTATGTGGGGTTATGTTACTGGTGTGTTGTTAAACCTGCTGACATCAAAGCTGCTGATTATGAAAAGTTTTTGGATACTTGGGAGGCCGATAATGCGAAGATTATAACGTGGATCAATAATTCTGTTACACACTCCATTGGTGCTCAGCTGGCCAAGTATGAGACTGCCAAACAGGTTTGGGATCATCTGTCAAAATTGTACACACAGTCTAACTTTTCCAAACAATATCAATTGGAAGCAGATATTCGTGCTCTTTGGCAGAGAGATATGGGCATCCAAGATTTTTATTGTGCCATGTCCGAACTATGGGACCAGTTGGCACTCACAGAATCTTCAGAATTGCAAGCATTCCCGTCTTACGTCACTCATAGAGAAGAAAAACGTCTGGTCCAATTTTTGATGGCTCTTCGTGATGATTTTGAAGGATTGCATGGGACAATCTTGAATCATAGTCCTCTTCCTTCCGTTGATTCGGTGGTACATGAATTGCTTGCTGAGGAGATTCGATTTAAGTCTCAAGCTGATAAGGGGACTCATGTCCCGTCTACGCCATCTGTTTTTGCCGCACCACAGCGCCCTCTTCCTCATAACCAAAATCGGTCTACTTTGAAGATTTCTACTGATGAGTGTGCTTATTGCAAAGAAAAGGGACATTGGAAGTCACAATGTCCACAATTGTTGAACAAAGGTAAACCACAACCGTAGAAATAGAAATGACCACCTCAACAACGACCTCAGCAGCCGTCTTTGCTACCTCAGAATGCTTCATGGAAACCTGGTACTCAACCACAACAGTTTCCATATCGACCACCACAGTCCAGTAATGCAGTGGCTGCCCCCACTTTGGATCCGTATCTGTTTGAGCAGTTTCAGCAGTTCCTTGCTTCACAGTCCTCTGCCCAGCCATCTACCATGTCAGTCTCCTCTCATATAGGTTTGTCGTCGTCTGCTCCTTCAGGTATACCCTCATCCTTGTGGGTCTTGGATTCTGGTGCCTCTCACCATATGTCACCCCACTTGTCCTCCTTTGTCTCTTTTACTCCCAGTTCATCTATATCTGTTGCAACTGCTGATGGTACTGCTATGCCATTAGTAGGTGTTGGTTCCATTGTTAATTCTTGTTTGTCTCTTACAGATTTTTACTATATTCCTAATCTCAGTTTAAATCTTGTCTCTATTAGTCAATTATGTGAGTCTGGATACTTAGTCTACTTTTCTTCCTCCAATTGTTATGTTCAGGACCCGCAATCTCAGAGGCTAATTGGGATAGGCCGTAGGCAAGGAGGACTCTATGTCTTGGATTATCTCAATGTACCAGATGTTGCAGCTTCGAGTGTGGATTTATCTTCTTTTCGTTTGAGTCGTTTGTCTTCTGAGTTTTATTTGTGGCATTCTCGTTTAGGTCACGTTTCAGCGTCTTGTTTGCAGTTTTTAGCTTCTACATGAGTCTTAGGATCTTTCAAAAGTTCTGATATTTCTGATTGTAGTGGTTGTAAACTGGCTAAATTTTCTTCTTTACCGTTTAATAAAAGTATTTCATTTTCTTCTGCTCCATTTGATCTTATTCATTCTGATGTGTGGGGACCCTCTCCTGTTTCTACAAAAGGGGGGTCACGATACTATGTTTCATTTATTGATGATTTCACTCGTTACTCTTGGGTTTATCTTATGAAACATAGGACTGATTACCTTACTATTTTCAATAACTTTAGAGCTCTTGTGAAAACTCAACTTTCTAGTGTCATAAAGTGCTTTCGTTGTGATTTGCGGGGTGAATACACTTCAACCGATTTTTCCCGTTTACTGGCTTCTGATGGTACTATTCATCAAACCTCTTGTACGGATACTCCTGAAAAAAAATGGTGTAGCTGAAAGGAAACATAGGCATCTTGTTGAAACAGCTCGGTCATTTTTATTGTCTGCTAGTGTTCCTAGTGCCTTTTGGGGGGAAGCAATCCTTACTGCTGCTCACGTGATTAATAGAATTCCAACCTCACACAATTCAGGCTTGTCAGCTTTTGAAAAATTATATGGGCATGCTCCTGACTATTCCTCTTTGCGTGTTTTTGGTTGTACTTGTTTTGTCCTACGTCCACATGTTGAGCGTAATAAATTAGCCCCTCGGTATGCTCTGTGTGTCTTTTTGGGTTATGGTGTTGGTCAAAAAAGATACCGTTGCTATGATCCTGTTAGTCAAAAATTGTATATTTCTCGTCATGTTATGTTTCTTGAACATATTTCATTCTTTTCTATTCCTGCTGGTTGGCATAATATGACAAAGTCAGATCTTCTCTGCATTGATCCCTTTGAAACTGATACTGAAGAAGCTTCAAAAACAGCCCCTACTGGTAGCTCAACCAAATCTGGTACTGAGACACCTGCAACACCTCCTCCTGCTTCTATCACTAACAATCATCTCCTGAGGTTGCGGATGATCCTTCTAGTCGTCGTCAGTCTACTCGTGTTCGTAAGTCTTCTAAGCTACCATATTTTTCTTACTCTTGCTATTCTCGTTCTTTTGCTTCATTTATTGCATTTGTTCGTTGTCTATCTGAGCCTGTATCCTATAGAGAAGCTGTTCGTAACCTTGTTTGGCAGAATTCTATGGCCGAGGAACTGACTGCTCTGCATCAAACTCATAAATGGGATTTGGTACCGCTGCCACTAGGAAAACACACAATTGGTTCTCGTTGGGTCTATAAGATCAAAACTAAATTTGATGGGTCTATTGAACAATACAAAGCTCGTCTTGTTGCTAAAGGATATTCTTAGGAGTATGGCATGGATTATGAGGAAACATTTGCCCCTGTTTTAAAAATGACGACTGTTCGTACTCTGATTGTTGTTGCTTCTATTTGTCGATGGCGAATATCTCAGATAGATGTCAAGAATGCATTTCTTAATGGTGATCTGCATGAAGAAGTTTATATGACACCTCCTCCTGGTGTTCCTCACCAACCTGGTGAAGTTTGCAGGCTTAGTATAGCACTTTATGGTCTCAAACAAGCACCCCGTGCTTGGTTTGAGAAGTTCACTACAGTTATCACTTCGCTTGGTTTTCTGCCTAGTAATCATGATTCAACATTGTTTGTTAAATGTACTAGTGCAGGTCGTATTCTCTTATCATTATATGTTGATGACATGATAATTACTGGTGATGATTCTAATGGAATTGCTTCCTTGAAGTCTGAGTTGGCTCGTTGTTTTGCTACGAAAGATTTGGGTATACTACACTACTTTCTGGGCATTGAGGTCGCTTCTTCGCCAAATGGTTATCTCTTATCTCAGTCAAAGTATATATCTGATCTATTTGAGCGTGCACGTCTCACTGATAATAGAGTTGTTGATACTCCTCTTGAGACTAATGCTCGGTATTCACCGTGTGATGGCCCACCTTTTCCGGATCCTAGTTTGTACCGAACTATTGTTGGGATTTTGGTTTATCTCACCGTGACTCATCCAGATATTGCGCATGCTGTTCATGTGGTTAGTCAATTTGTCACTGCACCAATTATAGTTCATTGGGCTGCTGTTCTCCGTATTCTCAGGTATCTTCGGGGAACTCAATTTCAAAGTCTTTTATTTCTTTCTACTTCATCTTTGGAGCTGCGTGCATACTCTGATGCTGATTGGGCTGGTGATCCTACGAATCGCAAATCTACCACTATCTTCTGCATTTTTCTCGGTGATTCCCTAATCTCTTGGAAGAGTAAGAAACAAGATGTTATTTCTAGATCTTCCACAGAAGCTGAGTACCGTGCATTGGCCTCTACTACTTGTGAGATAGTTTGGTTGCGTTGGTTGCTTGCGGATATAGGTCTCTCTCTTGCTTGGCCTACTCTGTTATTTTGTGATAATCAGAGTGCTATTCAAATTGCACGTAATTCAGTCTTTCATGAGCGGACGAAACATATTGAAATTGATTGTCACATTACTCGTCACCATCTTCAGCTTGGCACCATCATGTTGTCGTTTGTTCCTTCTTCTCTATAGATTGCTGATATGTTTACCAAGGCACATTCCGCTTCGCGCTTCCGTTTCTTGTCTGACAAACTCTCAATGCTTTTAGCTGTAGCATCGTGAGTTTGAGGGGGGATGTTAGATTATATTATTATTATTAGTATTTTCTATTTATTAGCTAATAAGGATAGAGTAGTCTTTTTATTGTTTGTTTGTATTTAATCTAACTATATAAACATCTTGTTGTGTAACTTTTATACATAATTTTTTATGATATAGAAAACCTAGTTTTCTCTCCTTTAATTTCTACACATTGATCATATATGTTCTCATCTTGAGCCTAAACCAATGAGCATAGAAGGCGGATTGGACTAGATTGCGATAAACATTTGGGAAGCTATAGTTGAGTAGCAAGAGATGTAGAATTATTCCTAGATCTAGAATACTCAATATAGTTGGCCAAAGTCAGGGGATTGAGATGCTTGACACCACCCCAAATGGAAGGGTCGGTGGTTTTCTTTGAGGTCTTCTTCCTCGGGATCCCAAGAATCAAGATTTCTATTATATCAAAATTTGATAATCATTTTATTTTCCACATGCATTCATTGATGTTTTATTTAAGTAAGAAGATCACCTATGGTATTGGATTTATGATATTCTATGCCTCTTTATGTTTTAAGATATGTCGTTTATACTGGGAATATTATTCTTGGCTATTGTTATGTTTTGTTTGTGTGCTCACAATAGGTGGGGCATGAGCGAGTCAGAGACGACCGGGATAGCTCAAGATCAAGATTATAAGTGGAGAATTTGGGTTAAGATGTAGACGTGCTATTAGTTTGATGTTTTGATCTATGTTAAGAATGTATATATTCTATCAAATCTTTGTATGAATTGAGTGTGGAAATGTCAGATCTAAAATTGAATACATGTAGCCATTTGTGAACTTGAATTTTAGATAAACATGTTGAGATTCATGTCCAATCTAGTTATTACATGTATAGAATTCTTTAAATAGGTTTATATGTGAAATACATCAAAAGAGCAGCATAGCAAAACACAAGAGCACGTTTTTTATTTTTCGGGCAGAGTTCCTCTCGCTCGAGCACGACTTTGTGCGCTTGAGCGAGGCTACTTCACCCGGGGCAACACAACTCTCACTCGAGCGCATGTAGTGCCGCTCGAGCGAGTCCACCCTTTTTTTTAAAAAAAAAAATCTTTTAATAAATTGATTTATTAAGCATAAAGAATGATTCGTTTAATCATAAAATATTAGCGCCCAATGTCCCCAGTCTCACTTCCTCGGTTTATTTTGGACACCCCATACTGCGGAGCAGGCCTTAGGTTGTGCGGAGCAGAAGCCTCGAGGCAAGATTTGTTCAGGGTTGCAGCAGCTACTGGGAGTTGGTTTGTAGCAGGGTTGGTTATAAATCCTTTTCAGTTGTATCGTTAATTCGATATGGTTGTATGACTTAATTTTTTTGTTTACAGATTTCATCCCTTGGAATTGTATTATGTTTATGGTTTCCGCTGTATTATTCTGATTTTGATTTAATTAAGATTATTTCATGCTTAGCTCTTGTTTAGTAGGTGATCACGGTGCGAGTCACTACATTTGTGTTATGAGAGCATGCATAGATATTTGGGATATAGATTTTTTCTTTGGGTTGATATTTGTTTTGTCTTATAGATGGCAGGACAAGATGACGAGAGTAGTAATGGTAGTGTTGGATGTTGGGATGATGATGCGGGGCGTGCATGGCATAGAGTGTATCGACATCATCAAGGAAGACACCACCATGAGGAGCATCACCATGATGGTCGTCGTCCTTTTGATATGCATAAGTTTTTGCAGATGGGTCCTAAGTCTTTGGTCGAAGGTGAGTCTGTTGAGGAGGCAAAGGACTGGCTTGAGCGTATGAAGTGCTATTTTTGTGACTTCCATAACATTGAGGAACAACTTCTGGAAACTCTTAATTTCCAGGTGGAGGGACGTGCTAGGAAATGGTGGAAATCTATTGCTACGTCGATTCTGCAGGAACGTGGCAGTGTTACTTGGGTTGATTTCCGTGCTATTTTCAAGAAGTTGTACTTTCCACCTATGCTTCGGCAAGAAAAGTCTATTAAGCTATTGAATCTAGAATAAGGGAATATGTCTGTTGACGAGTATCAATAAAAATTCTTCGAGCTGTTGCCGCATTGTCCTCATATGCATTCTAGTTTTGGGGCCAAGTATGATCACTTTTTGTAATGCCTAAATTAGGAGATCTTCAATCGTGTTTCTATCTGAGATGATCCCACTTCTTATGAGGGGATTGTGATCAGATATCTCCAAGCAGAGGTTAGCTTGAGAAGATGTAGGACAATTACTTCATCTTGAGTTTTTGTTCTTCTTTGGGTCCTCGTGCCCAATCCTTCAACAAGTCTACTTTTTATTCTTTTTCTTATGGATCCGGAGGCATCAAGCGTTTTGTTAAGAAGGGTCAGTGTGATCACTGTGGGAAAAACCATCTGACCGATCGGTGCCGTAAAGCGTCGGGAGCTTGTTTCCATTGAGTGGATGTTGGTTACATGAAGAAGGATTGTTCACAAGCCGGTGGAGGTTCTGGGTCTGGTTCTCAGAATACAGTGCAGCAGAGGTTGCCAGGGAAATATACTGGAGGTTCTAATCTTTGACCTCGTTATCCGAGTCAAGTATTTGCCCTGAGCCATTATCAGGCAATGGATGATAATAAAAGGGTCATCGCAGGTACGTTTCATTTATGTGGTATACCTGCTGTTGTACTTATCGATACTGGTGCATCTCATTCCTTCATATCTACATGTTTTGTTAAAATAAATAAGTTGTCCTACATTACCCTTGACATAGTGCTTTGTGTTTCTACGCCGATGGGTCAGTCTTTGTTGGCTAAGAGACTGGTCTTGGGTTGTCCTTTAGAGTTTGAGGATAATGTCTTGATAGTGAATCTCAAGATCCTAGCGATGGAACTTTGACTGCATATTGGGTATTGACAAGTTAACCACGTACCGAGCTACATTGGATTGTTTCCAGAGACTTGTTTGCTTTCATTCGGTTGGAGATGATAGCTGGTATTTCTATGGTGAGGGAGAGCGACCTCCGATTCCTTTGGTGTCTGCTTTGAGAGCTTTGATAAAATCATTTTGTGCACTTAATTTGTTATGATATTACTTGATTTTTTTGAATTATTTGGGAGATATTGCGCGAGTTGTTGTTTTTGGTGTTTGTAGGAAATAGTGGAGTAGATGAGTTCATGTGAAAATAAGCCAAAAGATTGGAGGAAAAAGTGGAAATAAATACTTGAACAAGTAGAAGAAAATGCTCAAATTCAAAGTAGAGGCGCACCCGCGCGGTGAAGAAGCTGTTGAAGGATTTGAGTGCAAACGTGTAGCGTGCCCACGCTGGTTGAGTTGCGCGCCCGCGCGACGGGATTTTCAGATGAGAGAGTTTGGTTTTGTAAGGAAACTTGGGTATTTTTGTGGGCTTTTTCTTGGACGATTTGGAGGCCATATAAAAGGGATTTTCTGACCCTAGAAGAGATCATCAGCCGCCACACACATCAGAACATAATTTGGAGAGCTTGAACATGATTTTGGAGAGAAGAACATCAATCAAAAAAGACGAACGTCGATCGACTAGACACAGAAGACCGACTACGGATTTGTTTTCTTACTTTGAATTATATATATATTTATTGAATTTATGTTGGGATTTATAAACATGTTTTGTGTTTATTTAAATTCGATTAGGAACTAAATCTTTAGAGTCTAGAGGTCGGATGGAATCTGGTGTAGACACTTTCATGAATTTGTGATTTTATTGAATTGAGTTTCTCTAGTTTAATTGTGTTTCTAGAATTGAATGTCTTTTAAATTACCTGATCAATAATTGAATTGTAATATTTATTTGAAATCTGGCACTCGATAGAGGGGATTTTGAATAAGACCAATAGAAATTACACTGTTAATTATTTATATAGCTCAAGAGTATATAATTTTAATGGAAGTTAGAAAAGAACATTGTTTTACATAGATCACTGCAATTAGGTTATTAATAGGGATATCGTAATTGAACTGTAGTTGATATATTTTATTCGGCACTCGAGAGAGGGAATAATACAATTAAGTGTTCTTGATAATTAATTGAAAGGAATTCATGAAAATAAATTATTTAGGAATGATTGTTGTTGAAATCAGGTGAAATCTATACCTCTAGACCATTTTTCCTCTGATTGATTAATCTCTGAACTTTGTGTGCATGCTATAAAATATTCTGCTTATTTAAATTTTCTGCAAACCTTTTGATCTTTGATTTTCTAAATAAAATTAAGACTATTTTAATTACAAGTACTGAATATTTTTATTTTACTCCCTGTGTGAATGATACTTAATTCATTACTTTATTAAAATTTGGAACTCGTACGCTTGTGAGCATTTTTCAAAAAAAGTTTTTGGCGCCGTTACCGGGGAGTAAATTTTGATTTTGTTTAGTCTTGTTACCAATTAGTCTAAGTTTTAATTTAGAGTTTTTATTTTATTTTTAAGTTACTAATTAATTTAGAGCAAATTCACTAATTTTTTATCCGGAGATCGAGCGAACTGCACGTGCTTTGAGAAGAGCGAGAAGAAAAGAAGTCAATAACATGGCTGAAGAGAATTCACAACAAGCTCCTTTCGTTCCAATTAGAGAGCACTTCAGGCCACTAATCCAGGCTCACTACTCTAGAATAGCTCGTGGAACTATCAATGCGAACAATTTTGAGCTAAAGCTTGCATTTATCAACATGGTTCAGAAGAACCAGTTTAATGGGAGTGCAACTACTGATCCTCACCTATACCTGCGCACCTTCCTGGAGATAGCAGACAAGATAAAATTTAATGGAGTTTCTGAAGATATAATTAGACTGCGTTTGTTTCCTTTTTCTCTCAGGGATCAAGCCAGAAGTTGGCTACAATCACTGCCATTGGGGAGTATTACTACATGGGAGTAGATGGCAGAAAAACTTCTTGCAAAATATTTTCCATCTGCCAAGTCCACCCAGTTGAAAATTGAAATCAACACCTTCAAGCAGATGGACGCTGAACAGCTCTACAAGGCGTGGGAAAGGTATAAAGAGTTACTTAGACGTTGTCCTAACCATAAATTTGTAGATTGGGAGAAAATCGAGTTGTTCTATAATGGGCTGAACGCACCTACTCGATTGTCGGTGGACTCTGCTGCTGGAGGCACCATTTTTGCTAAGGACCATGTACAGGCCTATGATATGTTGGAGAAAATGACGATCAATAACTTTCAATGAACATCTGAGCGTATAGGTGTCATGAAACCTGTGGGAGTGTATATCATTGATCCTCTTACATCTATCACTGCCCAATTATCTACATTGACGACACAAGTAGCTGCGTTGAATAAGGTGAACGTTGCAGATTCAGCTTGAGTTTCAGTTGCCATTGAAGGATCTCATTCCCCAGAGGAAGTGAATTATCTCAATCCTAATGGCTATCGTGGATATGGAGGCTTTAGAGGTAATCCTCCTCTCGCTTGATCGGTGAAATGATGCAGATCGAGCGAGATGCCTTCTGAACTAATTCCTCTTTAAAGTGCCTTTTCCTACACAATAAACCCGGGAACATGTAATGTTGACATGATGCATGAAATACGAACAAAATACTGAATTAAAACATATAAATGCATGCAAAACAACAAAAAAATGATATTAAAATATGCAACAAAAAACACAACTATCAAATTCCCTCACACTTAATCATTGCTTGACCTCGAGCAAGATATGAAAAAGACAACATAAAAACATAACAAAAACATAAGCAATGACGAATAATGAATATCATAGCCTCAGAGAAGTTTCTCACACAAAAACAAGCTCATGAATACTCTCGATTTCCATGATACACCTCCAGTCTAATGTGAACGTATGTGTGTGTCATGTTATCCCAGCTACATGCAACTTCAAAATACATAATTTCAAGACTGTTCGCCGACCTATAACAATCCAGTGTAAGTATTACCATCTAGAACCCTCCTCTCAACACTCCCTCAACATAGCACAACTCTTTTGAGATATAATTACGCACCATCGGATTTTGCACCCGACATCTAGTCCCAATAATTACCCGCAACTTAGCTATAACTAAGATAGGATTTGAATTTCAATCTCCTCGTCTATAGTTCGGATGGAACTACAATCTCATTATGTCCGCAAACTTAGCTATGAACTAGTGACTAGAATTTCAATCACTTTCCAAGTGGTAAGTGTATTTTATACATTTAATTTAATTATGATTTTTATTGTTAATTTTTTGTTTTGAGCAGATTATGCGTGAGTTGTGTTGTTTTTGTGGATGTAGGAAATGATAAATTATTAAGGAAATAAGAAGAAAAATAATTATTGAGAGGAGAAAAGGAAGAAAAATAAGGAAGCTGTGAAGAAAAGAAGAAAAGAAAATAAAAGGAAAAGAATGAAGAATCGTTATTGGGCCTTCTATTGGGCTTAAAGAGTTTAGTGCTGAGTTTAGCGCTAAAGAAGAAAGAACTAATGCAATCGCGCTTTGCCTAGTGAGATTAATGCGAAAGTTGTGCGCGCCCGCGCAATTCCTTTGAGCGCCCACGCGACGGGATTTCTGAATTTAGAGTTTTATCGGGAAAGGAAACTTTTATATTTTTAATGGGCTTTTTGATGGGCTTTTGTGTGACGTATAAAAAGAAATCTGGAGAATTAGATTGAGGTTAGCAACCGCCATACATACACACGTATAATTCAGAGATAAGATTTGAGATTTGATCGTGAGAATTTTGGAGAGGAATCTGCACTTTTTTGCGAAGAACAAATACAGAAGATCGACGACGGGTTTGATTTATATCTTTTATTTTATTCTGATTATGTTTAATTTTCATAATATGTTTTGTGCTTATTTATATTTTATAAGAACTAAATTTTTAGAGTCTAGAGGTCAGATGGAACCTGGTGTAGATACTTTCATGAATTTTTGATTTTATTGAATTGAGTTTCTTCTAGATTAATTATTTTTCTAGAATTGATTGTCTTTTCAATTACCTGATCAATAATTGAATTGTAATATTTATTTGAAATCTGGCACTTGGGAGAGGAGAATAGAAATAACACTGTTAATTATTTATATAGCTCGGGAGAGTGTATAATTTTAACAGAGCTTTTAAAAAAAACATTGTTTTGCATAGATCACTGCAAGTAGAATCTTAATAGGGATATTGAAATTGAAATGTAGTTGATACACTTTATTCGGCACTCGAGAGAGGGAATAATACACTTAAGTGTTCTTGGTTATTAATTGAATGGAATTCATGAAAATAAATTATTTAGGAGTGATTGTTGTCGAAACCAGATGAAATCTAAACCACTAGACCATTTTTTTTCTCTGATTGATATTCTTTGAAAGTTGTGTGCATGCTAATAAAAACTTAGTGATTATTTATTTTTCTACGAATCTTCTGATTATTAATTTTCTAAATAAAATTAAGACTATTTTAATTACAAGTACTGAATTTTTTCAATCTACTCCTTGTGGGAACGATACTTGATTCATCACTTTATTAAAACTTGACACTCGTATGCTTGCGAGCATTTTTCACAACAAGTTTTTGGCGTCGTTGCCAGGGAGTAAATTTTGATTTTATTTTAGTCTTGTTACCAATTAGTCTAGATTTTTATTTAGAGTTTTTTTTATTTTAATTTAAGTTTCTAATTTTTTACGCCTTAAATGCATACAAATCTCGTGTTGCGAGATTAATGTTTTTAATGTATTAACAAGTCTCATACTAGTATGTTTTGATGATTACAAAACTCGGTTAATTGTTACTAACCATTTAAAGTGAGATTTTGCAGATTAGATTTATTAACAAATAAATTATTGGAAGTTATTTTGAAGCTATCAATGTATTTATGAAGTCTAATATTGCTCATATAATTGACACAATATTATGTGGATGCCATGAAACATTGTTATGAAGATATGAAGAAAAGGACAAGAAGAAGCCAAAGTATGAAGCAACAACTTCCGAAAATTACTGGAAATTTTATATGACTCCAAATCCAATCTCCACCAGTCACCATTTATTCGAGGATGTTTTAAAACTTCTGTCCAAATTTGAGAGCCATCCAACAGAGACATTGAGAGATATGATTTTTTCAAATTTTCTGCACAGTACCTACTTCTGTCAGGAACAAAACCGTGAAGATTTAACTTCAGAAATTAACTGGGAATTATTAAGACATACACATCTAATCTCCACAAATCAGATTCCATTTTAGGATGGTATACAACGTTTGTCCAAATTTCAGATACATCCAACGAATGGATTGGGAGATATGAATTTTTCAAATGTGTCGCGCAGAACAAGATGCAAAAACATGATGAAGAGACTTCAGAAAATTACTGGAAATGTTTTATTTGTTGAAATTAAATCTCTACCATTCAGAATGAAGATCAAGATGTTTAAAAGCGTTAGTCAAAATTTCAAATCAATCCAACGGTTAGATTGTGAGATATGATTTTTCCACAAAATCCGCTAAGTGCAGGGTAAAAGCAGGCAGCGGCGCCGAACACTTTTTTGCCTACTTCTTGACTTTCCAACGCACGCTCCATGCACTCAAATCAGATTCAAATCCTTGCCATTATAAATAGAGGTTTTCCAAGGTCATTTGGAGACATGCCAACTCATTTCTTCTCTCCTTTGCAAGCAATCTTCTCTCTATCAAAGTGTTTGTGTGATATATTCAAATATTTGAGACTGTTTGTAAAAATAATTTGTGAGTTGGTTGTGCTATTGTTGTAAACACTTGAGTGTGAAGCCAAGTTTGTTGTGCTATCATTGTAAACACTTGAGTGTGAAGCCAAGTGTGTTGTGTTGAGGCTATCCTTGGAGCCCTTAAGGCAAGGTGTTCGAGTTGTATTGACGTGGTGATCGTATTGAGTTGTACGGCTATCCTTGGAGCCATCAAGACCAAAAAGTTGAAGTGCTAGTGGATCCTTAGTTACTCGATCTTAACCAAGAAGGGGAGACGTAGACGATTTATCGTCGAACTTCCATAAACATATCCTATCTCATTTATCGCTTTATTTCTTTTACGTATTTATTTACCGCATTTATTTTTGATTGCTTTAAGTCTTCTGTTTGCGTATTTGCATAATCGTTTTAAATTCCTAAAGTTGCCAATAGAACCTAAATCCCCCCCCCCCCTCCATTAGGTTCTAACATAATTGATCACTTTTTGTTCGTTATTGCAGTTCATGCGAAGATCTCAAAATGCAAATTCACTACTTTTTGATCCGGAGATCGAGCAAACTGCACGTGCTTTGAGAAGAGCGAGAAGAGAAGAAGTCAATAACATGGCTGAAGAGAATTCACAAGAACCTCCCCTGGTGCCAATTAGAGAGAACTTCAGACCAGTAATCCAGGCTCACTACTCTGGAATAGCTCGTGGAACTATCAATGCTAAAACTTTTGAACTAAAGTCTGCATTGATCAACATGGTTTAGCAAAACCAGTTTAATGGGAGTGAAAATGTTGATCCTCACCTACACCTGCTCACTTTCCTGGAGATAACAGACAAGGCAAAATTTAATGGTGTTTCTGAGGATGTTATACGCTTACGGTTATTTCATTTTTCTATCAGGGACCAATCCAGGAGTTGGCTACAGTCACTGCCGCTAGGAAGCATTATTACATGGGAGGAGATGACAAAAAAATTTCTTGAAAAATATTTTTCACCTGCTAAATCCACCCAGTTGAAAATTGAAATCAACACCTTCAGGCAGATGGACCCCAAACAGCTCTACAAGGCATGGGAAAGGTATAAAGAGTTATTAAGACGTTGTCCTAACCACAATTTTGCATATTGGGAGCAGATCAAGTGGTTTTACAATGGACTGAATGCACCTACAAGGATGTCTATGGACTCTGATGCTGGAGGTACTATATTTTCAAAGTGATATGAATCTTGTTGTGTAAGATTAACAAACACGATTACAATTTGAATCGCACCCTCTAACCAATAAACAAAAGACTCAAAGTTTTGCCCAATCTTTGAAACAAGTAAAATTGATAGGGTTTTGGATTTCCACCTTTAATTGACGGTACGATTAACAACAGAAACCACAACAATTGAAACCAAAGAAAACCTTCAGATAAACTTGTATCTGACAATCTTCAGTGAGAAACAATCGACAAACGTTTCCAAGTAATTAACTAGAAAGTTTGATTTGAAGAACAAAGCAAAGCTTTGAATAAAATTCTTGAGAGAATTTTCAATAATTTTTGTATAAACTGAATCTGAATTATTATTAATGAAATAAACAAAAGTATTTATAGTTTACAATCAAAAATAAAAGATAACGCAAAATATAGCTTAAAGATATCAAAGATATCATCTAAAAAGTTTCCTAGTGTAATTAAAAGACTAAAAATATAGAAAATAATACCAAAACATCAAAAAGTCTCGCACACACACAACATGCCGAACTGTGTGAAAACGAGTACAGGCGCGGGCGCGCATAGCTTTCTGAATCGACGCGTGGGTGCGCGTGAGCAGGCGCAGGCGCGCACAGGACTCTGTCCAAAAAAACTTGAAAACACCAGTCAGGTGCGGGCACGTGTCAAGGAGGCGCGGGCACGCATAAGGGTCTGTCCGCCAAACTTCAAAATTGCATCCATGCGCAGGCGCTCGTGGAATGGCGCGGGCGCGCATGCGTGACTGTCCAAGACACTTGTTTTGGTGTTTTCTTTGATATTTCCTCCACTTTCTTTACTTCCTTGGACTTCAATAAGATTATAGCATCCCTCAAAATGATCTTCAAGCATTCCAAAGTCCATTATCAACGATTGAAGCGCATCTTTGAATTTCTTAGCTCGACCTCTCGTAATCGGTCCTCTTGGCATCTCCAACGGATCCTTAACCACTTGATCAACATGCGAACTATCCATGATCGCATCATCCTCCCCTTCTTTGAAAAGGATTTGTCCTCAAATCTTGATCATCTCCTACATCAAACAGAGACAAATCAGAAACATTGAAAGTAGCACTGACGTTATACTCACCTGGTAAATCTAATTTGTAGGCATTGTCATTGATCCGCTCCAAGACTTGGAAAGGTCCATCGCCTCTAGGTAACAATTTAGAATGCCGCTTCTCCGGAAAACGCTCCTTCCTCAAGTGCAACCAAACTCAATCACCCGGTTCAAATACAACCTTCCTTTTACCTTTATTTGCTTGCTTTATGTATTGCAAGTTCTTTTTCTCAATGTTCGCTTTCACCTTCTCATGCAAATTTCTCAAAAACTCAGCTTTTTTCTTTCCATCCATACTAACCCTTTCACTCATAGGCAAAGACATCAAATCCAATGGAGTTAAAGGATTAAAACCATACACAATTTCAAATGGTGAAAAATTTGTAGTAGAATGCACACTACGATTATATGCAAACTCAACAAATGGAAAACATTCCTCCCAATTTTTCAAATTCTTTTTAATTATAGCACGTAACAAAGTTCCTAACGTCCTATTAACAACCTCAGTTTGACCATCCGTTTGAGGATGACATGTAGTTGAAAACAGTAATTTAGTACCAAGCTTGCACCATAATGTTTTCCAAAAGTAGCTCAAGAAACGAGTATCTCTATCAGAAACAATACTCCTAGGCATGTCATGCAATCTAACAATTTCATTAAAGAACAAGTCCGCAACATGAGATGCATCATCAGATTTATGACACGCAATGAAATGAGCCATCTTAGAAAATCTATCAACCACCACAAACACAGAATCCCTCCCCTTCTTAGACCTTGGTAGTCCTAAAACAAAATCCATAGAAATATCTACCCACAGTTCACTAGGAACAGGAACTGGAGTATACAATCCATGTGGTTGTGTCCTAGACTTAGCTTTTCTACAAGTTACACATCTCTCACAAATATTCTCAACATCATGCTTCATTTGTGGCCAATAAAAATGTTCATGCAAAGTATCATAAGTTTTAGCCTCACCGAAATGTCCCATCAAACCACCCCCATGTGATTCCCTAACAAGTAACTCACGAATGGACGATTTAGGCACACACAATTTATCTTCCTTAAACAAATATCCATCATGCATGAAAAATTTATCCCTCGGACCATGCAAACATGACACATAAATCTCACCAAAATCATGATCATTGGCATACAACTTCTTCACATACTCAAATCCCAAAAACTTAGAATCTAGAGTAGTTAAGAGCACGTACCTTTGCGACAATGCATCCGCCACTACATTCTCCTTACCTTACTTGTACTTGATTACATAAGGAAAAGTTTCTACGAATGCTACCCATTTGGCATGTCTTTTATTCAACTTTTTTTGTCCCTTGAGATGCTTCAAGGACTCATGATCCATATGAATCACGAACTCTTTTGGACTCAAGTAATGCTGCCATGTCTCGAGTACCCTTACCAACGCATAGAACTTCTTATCGTAGGTAGGATAATTCAAAGACTCTCCACTTAACTTCTCGCTGAAATACGCCACTGTCTTTCCCCCTTGCATCAAAATGCCTCCAATCCCTACACCTGATGCATCACATTCAATTTCAAACATATTAGTAAAATCAGGTAAAACAAGTAAAGGAGCATTAATTAACTTTTGCTTAATAATATTGAAAACTTCTCTTGATCCTTGCCCCAATGGAATGGAATGTTTTTCTTGATGACAGCAGTCATAGGCGCCGCCAATGTGCTAAAATCCTTCACGAACCTCCTGTAAAAACTCGCAAGGCCATGAAAACTTCGAACTTGACCAATAGAAGTGGGTGTTGGCCAATCTCGAATAGCACTTACCTTTTCTTCATCAACTGTCACACCTTGTGAACTCACAACAAACCCAAGAAACACGAGTTCTTTTGTACAAAACACACATTTCTTAAGGTTAGCATATAAATGTTCAGCACGCAATGTGATTAAAACAACTCTCAAATGTTCCACATGATCATCTAAGTTTTTGCTATATACCAATATATCATCAAAATAGACAACCACAAACTTCCCAAGATATGCACGCAAAACATGATTCATTAAACGCATGAAAGTACTAGGTGTATTAGTCAAACCAAAAGGCATAACCATCCATTCATACAACCCATACTTTGTTTTGAATGCAGTTTTCCATTCATCTCCCTCTCTCATCCTAATTTGATGATAGCCACTTTTAAGATCAATCTTGCTAAACACACAAGCACCATGCAATTCATCTAACATATCATCAATCCTAGGAATAGGATGCCTATACTTAATGGTAATGTTATTTATAGCTCTACAATCAACACACATACGCCAAGATCCATCCTTTTTAGGTTCTAACAATACAGGTACAGCACACGGTGACATCGACTCACGTACAAAACCTTTGTCTAAAAGCTCACTTACCTGTCGTTGCAACTCCTTAGTTTCCTCCGGATTGCTCCTATAAGCTGGACGATTCGGCAATGCAATCCCAGGTACCAAATCAATTTGGTGCTCAATTCCTCTCAACGGTGGTAATCCTTGAGGTAGCTCCTCCGGAAATAAATCATCGAATTCCTGCAATAGAGAGACAACAACGCTCGGAAGATCTCCGGCTATATCACTTGTGTTAAGGAGTACCTCCTTATAAATCATCAACACAAGTGGAATTTGAGAATTCATAACATCTCTCAACTCACTCTTTTGGGCTATATATATTTTTTTTTCAGCCTCTTTTCGCTCAATTTTATTTTCATCTTTTCTTGAATCATTCTTTTTTTCTAAGGCCACCTCACTTTTTTTATCACTCTTTCTTTCGGCCTCATCCCTCTTTTTCTTTTTCATTTGGTCCTCCAACACTTGCTTTGGAGTCATAGGCAAAACTACAATGGACTCTTTTTTCATTACAAACGAATATTTATTTTTAAATCCATCATGAACCACTCTCCTATCAAACTGCCATGGTCTACCCAATAAAATATGACACGCTTGCATAGGGACCACATCACACAAGACCTCGTCAACATATTTGCCAATAGAAAATGGCACCACAACTCGCCTATTAACTCTCACCTCCGCACAGTCATTGAACCATTGCAACCTATATGGTTGAGGATGCTTCAGAAGAGACAACCCCAATTTTTTCACAAGTTCGCAACTCGCTACATTGGTGCAACTACCCCCATCAATGATAAGACTGCATACCTTTCCCTTTACAAAACAACGAGTATGGAAAAGATTTTCCCTCTGGCTCTCTTCCTCTCCTCTAGGTTGTGCATGTAACGCTCTCCTACTCACCAATAACTCACCAACAACAGCCCCAAACCCATCCTCATCATCAGGATCTACCAACGCAGGCATTTCATCATAACTTTCCTCCTCACTCTCTGACTCCACATCACCACAAGCATTAACAATCATCAATTTCTTATTTGGGCATTGGCTAGAGATATGTCCAATACCTTGACACCAAAAATATTTAATATCTCTAGATCGAGTATTAGAAGTTTCAGATGTACTTTTAACCACTTGCTTTGGTGTCTCCGACCTGGTGTCAGGTTTTGGTTTGAACCCTTGCTTGTTGTCCTCCCGTTTTGTAACGCTTGGACGCCAAGAAGTCGACGATCCTCCACCTGAAGGAAATCGACCAGCTCCTCTTCTCTTGAGCTGTTGTTCCACCTTCATGGCCGTCTGTACCATCTCATCCAAATCTAGACAATGGCGAAGCTCCACTTGGTCTTGGACTTCTCTATTCAAACCGCACAAAAATCTGGCCATTGTAGCTTCATTATCCTCCTCAATATTGGTACGAATCATCGTGGTCTCCAACTCCTTGTAGTAATCCTCCACGCTCCTTGGACCCTGCTTCAAAGTTTGTAAACGCCTGTACATTTTACGATAATAATGGTTAGGCACAAACCGCTTCTTCATGACACGCTTCATCTCTTCCCACGTCTCAATAGGCGGTTCTCCACATCTCCTTCTAGTGGTCACTAATTGATCCCACCAGATTAATGCATAATCTACATACCCAACCACTGCCAACCTCACTTTCTTAAGATCAGAATAGTGATGACAATCAAACACAAACTCTACACGCTTTTCCCATTCCAGATACGCCTCCGGATCAGATTTTCCCTGAAACGCTGGAATTTTCATCTTAATACTACTGATATTCCCATCCTCCTTACTACCCTCCGTATATTTTCCTCGCACCGCTTCTCGCCTATGTCTACCCCTATGTACTCTTCTCTCCTCCTCCAAATTCTCATCAAAACTTTACTCATCGTCTTCAAAATCATTCCCCTTCCTATTTTTATTTTTCTTTCCACTACCACTACTCTCCTCCAACTTACTCATCCTCTCATGAAGAGGTTCTAACTCCGATATCATCGCCCTAGTCAACTGCCCCATCAACTTATCCATTTGAACCTTGAAAATTCCTTGGTTCACACTTTCACTAACATCCTTATTGGGGTTCATGGTACCTGCAAGAAAATCGTTAGTAATAAACTTCCTCACACAAATTCTCACAGTTCACTCCAAACGAATCACTCAAGCACTCCTTTTTTTTCACTCAAATTTATGGAGAGGCTTTGCTTTGTAGAATAAGATTCAAACCTTCAAGTTTAAAACTTTTAGACGCTTGAAAATTGACCCACAAAGATTGCACAAACACAAGTAGGAAATTTTATGGACAACTTGACTCTGACTCGCTTCAAGGATGAATAAAGACAAAGAAACTGGCCACAAGTTACTTTTCTTCACTTTTTTTTTTTTTGAAATTTATAAATTGTAGCACAAGACACGAGACTTGGATAACAAGTTTGAAAGAAACGACACAGAACTTTGATAAAGAATAGACTTAGATAAAGAACGAAGAACACGAAGAACACGAAGAACAGAGATAGATGAAGATAGGTACTTACTTGATTCAAAACCTTGGCTTTGATACCAAATGATATGAATCTTGTTGTGTAAGATTAGCAAACACGATTACAATTTGAATTGCACCCTCTAACCAATAAACAAAAGACTCAAAGTTTTGCCCAATCTTTGAAACAAGTAAAATTGATAGGGTTTTGGATTTTCACCTTTAATCGACGGTACGATTAACAACAGAAACCAAAACAATTGAAACCAAATAAAACCTTCAGATAAACTTGTATCTGACAATCTTCAGTGAGAAACAATCGGCAAACATTTCCAAGTAATTAACTGAGAAAGTTTGATTTGAAGAACAAAGCAAAGCTTTGAATAAAATTCTTGAGAGAATTTTCAATAATTTTTGTATAAACTGAATCTGAATTATTATTAATGAAATAAACAAAAGTATTTATAGTTTACAATAAAAAATAAAAGATAACGCAAAATATAGCTTAAAGATATCAAAGATATCATCTAGAAAGTTTCCTAGTGTAATTAAAAGACTCAAAATATAGAAAATAATGCCGAAACATCAAAAAGTCTCGCACACACACAACACGCCAAACTGTGTGAAAATGAGTGCAAGCGCGGGCGCGCATAGCTTTCTGAATCGACGCGCGGGCGCGCACAGGACTCTGTCCAGAAAAACTTGAAAACACCAGATCAGGCGCGGGCGCGCATAAGGGTCTGTCCGCCAAACTTCAAAATTGCATCCACGCGCGGGTGCTCGTGGAATGGCGCGGGCGCGCATGCGTGACTGTCCAAGACACTTGTTTTGGTGTTTTCTTTGATATTTCCTCCACTTTCTTTACTTCCTTGGACTTCAATAAGATTATAGCATCCCTCAAAATGATCTTCAAGAATTCCAAAGTCCATTATCAACGATTGAAGCGCATCTTTGAATTTCTTAGCTCGACCTCTCGTAATCAGTCCTCTTGGTATCTCCAACGGATCCTTAAACACTTGATCAACATGAAAACTATCCATGATCGCATCATAAAGGATCCCGCTCAGGCCTATGATATTCTGGAACATATGACGATCAATAGTTTTCAATGACCATCTGAGCGTATGGGAGCCAAAAAGCCTGTTGGAGTGTATGTAGTGGATCCTCTCACATCTATCACAGCCTAATTGTCTGCAATGACAACGCAAGTAGCTGCTTTGAATAAGGTGAATGTTGCAGATTCAGCTGGAATTTTCATCGCTAGTGAAGGATCATATCCCCCAAAAAAAGTGAATTATATAAACCCTAATGGCTACCGAGGTTATGGAGGCTAAAGAGGTAATACTTTGCCAAATACTTATCACCCTAGTTTGCGAAATCATGAAAATGTTTCTTATGCTAACAATAAAAATGTGTTGAATCCTCCTCCGGGATACAATGAAAATAAGGGTGAGGGTAAGCCATCTTTGGAGGATGTTGTTAGTAATTTTGTGCAGGAATCGAGCAAGATGATGGCATGGACTGAGACTCTCCTGGACAGCTTAGAGACGCACATAGCCAACATGGGTGATGTGCTTCAATCCATGGAGACTAGCATTGGGCAGCTGGCGAATGACTTGAAAGATAATAACTGAGGCCAGTTCCCTAGCAACACTGAGGTAAATCCCAAGGATCAGTGTAATGCTATCACATTGAGGAGTGGGAAGTAGGTGGATAATGAAGAAGGCAAACCGGAGAGCAAGACGTCTGAAAACGTTGTAGTTGAAGAGAAGAAAGTCGAGGAGAAGGAGCCTGAACCTGAGCAGAAACCGATGTACAAATCTCCTATTCCATATCCCCAAAGGTTTAAGAAGAAGGCTTTGGATGAGCAGTTCTCCAAGTTCTTGGAGATTTTCAAGAAGATTCATATCAACATCCCCTTTGTTGATGCTTTGAAGCAAATGCCAAATTATGCAAAGTTCATCAAGGAGGTGATGTCCAAGAAAAGGAGGCTGCATGAGAATGAATTGGTCAATCTAACTGAAGAATGCAGTATCGTGCTACAAAAGAAGATGCCACAAAAGCTTAAGGATCCAAGGATTTTACTATTCCTTGTTCAATTGGTGGATCTCATATTACTACTGCATTATGTGATTTCGGGGCCAGTATTAATTTAATGTCATTTTTTGTTTACAGGGCATTGGATCTTGGAGAGATGAAACTGACATCGACCACTGCATTTGGCAGATAGAAGCATCAAGTATCCATGAGGTATTGTAGAAGAAGTAATCATCAAGGTGGATAAATTCATCTTTCCGGTGGATTTTGTGATTCTGGATATGGAAGAAGAGCACGCCACACCATTGATTTTTGGGAGACCATTTTTGGCTACGGCGGATGAAAAAATTGAAGTGAAGAAGGGTGAATTGTCTATGGGTGTGGAACGAGAACGGGTGATTTTTAACTTATTTATGAAGACACATAATCCACCCATTGAAGAACTATGTATGATTGAGCCGGTTGTGAAGCTAAAGGGCTGTAAAAATGGTGATATTGTGGTTGAATCATCAAAGGAGAAAGCGACAAGTTCACCAAAGAAGAAGACCATAAAAAAGAAATCAAAATTTAAAAGGCAATTTGTGGAATATATTTGGCGAGTGAAAGAGAAGAGGAATACATAAGACCGGTGGCAGTCGGGCTGACGACTATAAACCAAGCGCTACTTGGGAGGCAACCCAAGCTTTTTCCTTTAGTTTATTTTCTTTTGTTTTTATTTTATTTAAATTTTTTTTAATTATTTTCAGTGAATTATGGTCAATTTTTGAAGCCTAATTTTTGTCAATTTTAAAATTTTTTCAGGCTTTGGAACATACAATTCGAAACTGATGCACGCCCATCCCTTCTCACATGCGCGCCCGCGCGATGAATGCCCAGAAGAATTATGTGAATTTCGAAACTGATGCGCGCCCGCTCCACCTATACTGCGCGCCTGTGCGATCTCTGGCATGTTTTTAATCTGATATGCGATATTGAAGCGCACCTGCGCTACCTATATTTTGTGCCCGCGCACAGTCTGGAAGAAATTACATCTGTTTTGCGTACGTGACGCGCACCCGCACCTCCTTCAATGCGCGCCCGCGCAACGTGTTTTTAAAGGCTGAAATCACCCCGATCTTCATTATTTCTCGACCACTTTTTCTAAATCATTAATCCCTAAACTTCTTCCATATTCTTCTTCTTCTTCTTCTTCTTCTTCTTCTTCTTCTAATTATCCTTCCCTCTTCTATATTTCTCACATGTCTAACTTCTTCCCCTCCTTATCTTCCTCATATCCATATATTATCCATCTTTTATACCATCCTCTTCAAGTGACGGGTTGTTTCTCATGTTCAATCGGCTGCTCTGATTTTGTTGGTTCAAGGGGTGGATTTCTTGCTCTGATCATACTTCTATCACAATCCGGAGTGAGGTATTCATTATGGTAATATCTAATTCCAAATCTTATAGTGAATAAGCGGAAGTTGTATTTCTTGGTTTTGAAGTTGTGATGTGCCGGGTTGGTTTGATTGTATTTGTGGGGTGGTGCTCTTTGTTGTGTTGATTGTAGTTGGCGTTGTGGATTATTGTTGAGATTGAAGTTGAATTTTGGGGGAGTAGTGTGGGGTTGATATTGTCAAAAGTTTGTATTGTGTTGTGCTTGGAAGGTGTTTGTTAAATGACCCCAAAGAAAAAGCAAAAATATGGGGCATCTTTTTCATCCGCTTCAGCCTATGACGATCATCATTTTTGGGATGAGAAAGCTGCTGAACACTATCAAAAACTCTTGTCTAAGAGTATGTTGGCCGAGAGAGGATTCGATATGACATTGGGATTTGATCCCGACCATCCTGTCTGTGCGGTTGGGAGAATAGTATTTTCTAGACATTGGGCTACTTTTTTCAAGCCACCTATGGATGCTGTGATGATATGAATTCTTAATGTATGGAAGGCAAACACGACTATATTAAAATCATACCCTCAATCCAATAGCAAAAGAAATCAAGAAATTGCCCAATCTTGAAAACAAGTAAAAGTTTTGGATTATTCACCTATAGTTTACTTGAAACTAGCAACAAACAATCACAAAGAAAACAACTGATCACAACGGGACATTCAGAAAACCTGTTTCTGACAACCCACGAGGATAATCAATCGACAAACGCCACAAAGTTGAAGAACTTTGATAAGTTTGATTTTTGAGTAAGCAAAAGCTTAATAAAAATTCTAGAGAGAATTTTAATTAATCAATATCAAAAATCTGAATTCTATATCAATAATGAATCTTTTTGTTGTATTTATAACACAACTACAAATAATAAAAGGTATCGCAAAATAATTCAAAATATATCTAAAGATATGATAATATCTTCCTAAAAAGTTTCCTAGTAGAAATAAAAAACTCAAAATAAGAAAATAATGCCAAAAATATCAAAAAGTCTCGCACACACACAAACACGCCGAACTGTGTGTAAAACTCCAAGGCTCGGGCGCGCAAGATGGACGCGCGGGCGCGCATGATGTTCTGTCCCAAAGTCTTCAAATCCGCAGGGATGCGCGGGCGCGCATGCGTCTCGGGCTGTGTCACCTATTATTGTATTCTCTTTGACATTTTCTTCACTTTCTTGACTTCTTTGGACTTCAATAATATTGTAACATCCTTCAAAGTGATCTTCAAGCATTCCAATGTCTTCTTGACAATTCATCATCAACGATTGAATCGCATCTTTGAATCTCTTAGCTCGACCTCTCGTAATTGGTCCTCTTGGAATCTCCAACAGATCCTTAGCCACGTGATCAACATGCAAGCTATCCATGATTGCATCATGTGATGTCTCTGGTTAGAGAATTTTACACTAATCTGAAAGTGAGAAATGATGGAATGAGGGTTTTAGTGAGAGGAAAATTGGTACCTTTCGATGCACACATTATTAACATTGTTTATGAGATTCCTCCACTTATGCATGTTGAATATGCTGAGTTTAAGGGTGAGGCAGTTGATCATGATGCTGTTTTGAGGCGGTTATGTGTACCGGGAGCTGAGTGGAACTTGGGTCAGGAGAATACGCCACATATTTTGAAGAAAACTGATTTGGTGGACCTTTGTTTGTGCGAGATTGAAGCCCACTGACCATGACCATGAAGTTACACATGAGAGAGCACTGCTGGTTTATTGTATTCTTGTGGGCAAGACCGTTGATTTGGGCCACATTTGTCAAGATACGATTTCTAAGGTGGTGGCCGGGCGAACCACTGGTGGTCTTGCTATACCATCGTTAATTACTAATTTATGTATTGCTACGAGGGTGACTTGGCCTGATAGAGAGGAGTTATTGAAAGTACGGTATCCGATTCCTTGTGTGCCTTCTAGGAGATTTGTGCCAGAGCCTGAGAGGCGTGCACGTGCTGAGCAAAGGGAGTTCAATGCTCGAGCAGCTACTCGACAAGAAGCAGCACCACGTCCTGTTGCCCCTCCTACATTGACTGATTGGGTTACTTCTCTAGAGGAGGCGATGCATCAGCAACTGACTTTTCAGCAGGATTCCAGAGCCTTTATGCATTACATGATGGATTTTACATCGGTATTGGCTCATCAGTTTCCTGGTGCTGCGAGTTCTTCATATCCGTTCCCTCCACCCCCCCCCCCCCCCCCAAGTGGAAGCCCACGCATAATCCTTTTGAGCAACCCCCTCCTTTTGATGACGAGGATGGTGGCGACCACTGAAAGTCGTCGAATAAGGTACATGTCCTTTGGTCTTTCTTGTTTTATTCAATGCGGACAGTGAATGTACCAAGTTTGGGGGGAGGGGGGGGGGGGTTGTCAAATTCTGAAAAATTTGTGCTGAACTTTTTGCTTGCTGAACTTTTTATTTATTTTGCTTGTTTTTAGTTTAGTTTTCTTTTTTTTTTTTAGAATATGTGGTGGTTGGCTTCCATTTATGTGAAAGTTAAAGTTGTGTGAATGTGAACTGAGTGTGTTTGCTAAGATTCTAGAAAGTCATGAAGGAAGTGAAAAAATGGCCAATGATGGTTATTTTTTTTGTGTGCGCTAAAACTGAAATCCATGATGTCCACTTGTCTGACAAATTTTTGAACTAGTGAAACCAATTAGATGAATGGATTCCTATATACTCTGTGATGAATTCTTGAGCTTAAGCTAAAAACATGCAGACATAGATGTGATTGAGGCATTGTTTGAATATTGGGCCTGATTTTCATTGGAAAATTTTTATCCCTAGTTGCCCTTTGAGCTTTCACGTATTAGATGAGTACTTGAGGTACAATCTGAAATTTGTTGGAAAATCATTGTTTACTGTTGATGATTATTTATTCTGCACTAGTTGAAATTCATATGATTTGATTGTGGATTGAGACTTGTGTAGAACTAGTTCAGACACCCCTCGAGGCAAAATACGGGCATAACTGTGATTAGGAATGATTTAGGCAATTTTTCTGAAATTGTTTGAGCCTTTCAAGCTACGTATTGATGTATGTTTTCCCTAGTACCTTTTTTGAGCTTTATTGAAAAAACGAATGACATGCGTGTAAACGTGTGACAAACCCCCATTCGGCATCGTTTCAAGGTCCTACATTTACTACCCATGAATAGCCTAGACACTATTTCCTACGTTTAAGGGAGTAATTTGAATGTTAGATTATTTTTTATGCTGCTAGTTTATATTTGTGAATATGGAATGGTGTGGTAGAAGAGTTAAAAAGAAAAAAAAAGGGTAGTAGTGAAAAGAAAAAAAAATAAAAAAATGATGAAAAATGGATTGAAGAAGTTGAGAAAAGAAAAAAAAATGTTGTGGAAAAATGAAAAATAATGAAAAAATCAATGAGGTAAAGAAAAAGTGAGAAGTGAATGAAAAGGAGTGGAAATTAGAGATAGAGCATGATTTACTCCCTCTTTTGAATTCTTGGTGTTTGTAGGAAATAATGGAGTTGATGAGTTCATGTGAAAATAAGCCAAACGATTGAAGGAAAAAGTGAAAATCAAGACTTGAACAAGTAGAAAAAAATGCTCCAAGTCGAAGTAGAGGCGCGCCCGCACGGTGAAGAGCTGTTGAAAGATTTGAGTGCGAACGTGTAGCGCACCCGCGCGACGGGATTTTCAAATGAGAGAGTTTGGTTTTGTAAGGAAACTTGGGTATTTTTGTGGGATTTTTCTTGGACAATTTGGAGGCCATATAAAAGGGAGTTTCTGACCCTAGAAGAGATCATCAGCCGCCACACACATCAGAACATAATTTGGAGAGCTTGAACGTGATTTTGGAGAGAATAACATCAATAAACAAAGACGGACGTCGATCGACTGGACACAAAAGACCGAATACGGATTTGTTTTCTTACTTTGAATTATATATTTATTGAATTGATGTTGGGATTTATAAACATGTTTTGTGTTATTTAAATTCGATTATGAACTAAATCTTTAGAGTCTAGAGGTCGGATGAAACCTGGTGTAGACACTTTCATGAATTTGTGATTTTATTGAATTGAGTTTCTCTAGATTAATTGTGTTTCTAGAATTGAATGTCTTTTAAATTACCTGATAAATAATTGAATTATAATATTTATTTGAAATCTGGCAATCGACAGAGGGGATTTTGAATAGGACCAATAGAAATTACATTGTTATTATTTATATAGCTCGAGAGAGTATAAAATTTTAACGGAACTTAGAAAAGAACATTATTTTACATAGATCACTACAATTAGATTCTTAATAGGGATATTGGAATTGAACTATGGTTGATATATTTTATTTGGCACTCGAGAGAGGGAATAATAAACATAAGTGTTCTTGGTTATTAATGGAAAAGAATTCATGAAAATAAATTATTTAGGAATGATTGTTGTTGAAACCAGGTAAAATCTATACCTCTAGACCATTTTTCCTCTGATTGATTAATCTCTGAACTTTGTGTGTGTGCTATAAAATATTCTGCTTATTTAAATTTTTTGCAAACCTTTTGATCCTTGATTTTCTAAATAAAATTAGGACTATTTTAATTACAAGTACTGAATATTTTCATTTTACTCCATGTGATAACGATAATTAATTCATTACTTTATTAAAACTTGACACTCGTACGCTTGCGAGCATTTTTCACAACAAGCTTGTCGAGCACTAGAGTCTGGTGGGGAAGACTACCTCATCTATGTTATTGATACATCCACTGGTGGTTTTGGTATAAGGGGCATGCCAGTTTTGCATGACACTAGTTAAGGACCCCACACACACACTCACACACACACACACACACACACGTGTTTGGGGCTATATCTTTCGTTGAAATGTTTGGGTATTGAACTTATTCCGTTGTTAGAATTTTAACACCTTTCTTGATCATGCATTGAGTTAGTTGCTGAGGCACACATGTGTAAATCATGGTTATTTTTTATTATGAGATATGAGCTCGAACTTATTTTTGATTTTGTTTTGCTCGAGGACGAGCAAGGGTCTAAGTATGGGAGAGTTATGATTAAATGGGTATGAAATGATAAATTTTGTTTTATAGTCACTAATCATTGTTTGTGATTTAATTTAGGAAAAAGAGAAGAAGTTGAGCAAAGTATGGAAGAAAAGCGCTGAAAAAAGAAGAAATTAAACAAATCGGGCAGAGAATGTTCCGCTCGAGCACGACTTTTGTCTGCTTAAGAGAGCACGCGAGAACAAAATAAGAAGAGGAAAATATAGAAAATAATTTTTGCGCAAGGAATATGGAGCAGCTGCGCTACCTGTGGCAAGAAGAGAAGCACATCTGCGCTTGTGAGTGTTGCACCTCTATGCCCGGGAATTGAAGCAGTGCTTCTACGTGAAGATCCGCACTGTTGAGTTTTGAAGAGAATTGGCGATCAGTGCTTGTGTTGGAGTGCTTATGCGCTTGGGAGGAAAGAAGACAGGGCATCTGCGCTTGTTGAATGGCGCATCTGCGCTTGAAATATGTTTGTGCTAGAGATTGCGCAGAGAATGTCTCGCTTGAGCGCGACTTTCTTCCGCTCGAGCGATACGAAAATTAGGAAAATTTTAATTTCAAAAGGAAACTTTGTTGGAAAAGACTCTAGATTTTAAATATCTTCTAGGACTCGAATTTTATCATCTTTTGGGCGGGAGAACACTGAAGAACACCTCTTGGGCTCTTGGCGGCTAGGTTTTTCTCTCTTTATTCTTAGATTTAATTGATTTCTTCAATTCTTTTGAAGAATTCATGAATTTTAGTGGCTAAGTTTAATTCTTTGTTGAGGAAGACAAATCCTTGAATTTTTATTTTCTCTTGAGATTTTGAATCGTTCATCGTCTAATTTTTTTTTTGAGTATCAAGAGTTGTTCAGAATTATTTTTTATGCTTGTGTGTTTGATTGTTATCTTGATCATCTAATAATTTTCTCATGCAGTCTAAAGCTAAATTAGATATCAAATCCGTAATTGTTTGATCCATCTAATTTGTGAAGCAACTATGGTTAATAATTTCTTTTTTTAAATTTATTAAATTGTAGGAACAACGATTGACTAGATTAGATACAACCGCGTATGTTTGTGTTGTCTAGATTAATAAATTTCACTAGTTTGAATGCCTCCTTGAATTTAAATCTTGATCGCTTGCATCTTGGTTGATTTATTGGTAAGTGTTAATTTAAAATGCTTGTGTCTAATTAACTAAAATTAAGGTGAGATAAAAATTAAATTTTCAATGATAAAATTTTTCAAATATGAATTGATTATTTTAGAGAATCTATGACCGAGCAAATAAACTTCAAGGGTGTAGTCGACCGACACCAAGGCTTGTTTAATTAAATAGTAAAAGTCACGTGCTTTGTACGTGGGAACAACTTTTTATTATCGATAAATATTATTAAATAAATGAGTTGAGATGAGAAGAGAAGAGATAAACATGCAATTAGTTAATAATCTTCATTATATTTTGGTAATTATTAAATTCAATGTAATATGATCTTTACAACATTTTTTATAAAATGAGTACGAATAATCTTTGTTTAAATATTTTATATGTTACAAGTTTAATTGCATTTATAGACGTTATTGCAAATAATGGTTGTAACAAATACTATAATTTTGTATAAATTAGACATTGAGAAAAATATATAATTTGATGTCATGACATATTTAATAAATAAAATTTAAGAAAAAATATATAATAAATAATAAATAGTGTTGAAAAATTATTTTACCACTACTGATTTTGAGAAAATAATAATAATATAGATATTGCATTCTAAACTCTTAATTAAATTACAGCGACTTTTCTTTTTTTACATAACCATTTTTTCTTCTTTCACGATTTTTTTCGTTTGCCATCCATTATTTATTCTTAAAAAAAATAATTTTCTCATCATATTCGAAAATAATTCTTTTGATGTTTTCTCTATCAATTATTTTTATTTTTATATCTTTATTCTTTGATTCTTTTGTTGGATCATGCTGAAATAATTTTTGCAAGAGTATAAATAATTTCATTGTCTTCAATCTCCATTCTTGTGTTATTATCTTCTATTACTTGTAATTCAATTAATGTTGTTAATAATTAATGTGTTATTTGACGTTTTTTCTAGTTTTAATTTCATGCTAAGTTGTTCAAAATCTATTATTGCAATAATTTTTGTTGCTAAATTTTTGCTCGAATTTTGAATGCTTTTGATTAAAAATGTTAACATTTTGTCTTGTATTTCAACCGTCTTATCCATTTTGAGAATAAATGTATATATTTTTTATTTTGTGTATGTCTCTAAAATCTTGTAATATATTGAAGTGATGTTGTCCTATAAATAAAGAAGATTTTATTAATAATTTGTAACAATATATAGGACCGAGAGCTTGCTGCTTTACAAAAAGCTATAACTTGCGATAATAATGCAACTCAAATCTTTTAAAGCGCACAACAGCCAAACGTCATGGTTCGATTGTTTTACCCAGCAAGGACAATTATTTCATTCAACAATATTCATTGCACTCCTTGTAATCAATGAGAATCGAACTCAAGACCTTAGCTCCGATATCAATTGTAGGACCGATCGCTTGTCACTTTACTAAAAGCTTACAGTTTCAATGTTCATCACTTACAGTCATCGTTATTCTATAGCTATATATATTAACAGTTTAAAATAATATATGGGAAAATTGCTTTTTTGGTCCTGTATGTTTGTCACTTTGCAATTTCAGTTTTTTATATTTTCAGATTTTAGTTTTAGTCCGCTATCTTTAATTTTTTTTTGGCAATTTTACTCCTTTTTTGACGTGGCGCAGACGTGGCACCAATCCAGTGATGATGTGGAGCTGACGTGTACAGTGACACGAAATTGCCAAAAATCAAAACATGCAGGACTAAAAATGAAATATGAAAATATACAGGACCAAAATCACAAAATGACAAATATAATGACCAAATTTGCAGTTTTCCCATAATACATTATCAATAACTCATGTTAGCCTATAGATATAATATTTAATATAGTTTTATTTTGGAACAATATTGATATTGATTCTTATGCAATTATTAACTCGAGTTTCCATCATTTGGTTGATTAATATTGAGCAAGTATGACATGTTTAGTATCATTCATTTGTTTTATTTTCTTTCTTATGTATGCTCTGAATCGATATGATTTATTATGTATTTGATAATAAGTGAGATATGTTAATCAAATTAAATAAAATATTTATTTTGTAATGTTCTAATTTATGTGTTAATTACTTGTTTTACAAGTATTGATTTATGTAATAATAATAATAATAATAACAACAACAACAACAACAACAACAACAACAATAATAATAATAATAATAATAATAATAATAATAATAGTAATAATAATAAAATTATATAATGCATTCTAAACCTTAATTTAAATTATTAATAAATATTTTTTACTCTATATGTTGAATTTTTATCTCTTTCACGATTTTTTTTTCTATTTATCATGCATTATTTTTTCTATGTGAAAAAGTCAATATTCTTATCATTTTTATTAATAGCAATTTATGGGTCTGGCCAAACGCGAAGACCCACCCGGACCTGTTTGTGAACACGTTTGGGCGAGTCTAAATTCGTCTCTTCGGGACAGGTTTAATACAAGGCTAAGATTAGACCCGGTCTATTATCATCCTTTTATTGAAGTGTTGTCGTTCTTTAAATAAAGTATATTTTATAATAATTGGTAATATATATACTATTTGAAAGAAAAACTATTACATGTTTAGTTATGAAATCAATATAATATTTTACATTGCAACTAATAAAAAAATTGCAATATTTTCGAACAATGTAACCCCCGAGTTTCAATATTTTTATCATTTATGGTCATCATTATTTTATATCTACATTAACAGTTTAAAATAAGACATTATCAATAACTCATGTAAGTTTATAAATATAGTATTTAATGTAGTTTTACCTTGTCACAATGTTGATATTGAAACATATACAATTATTACAGTTACTGTTTTCTATTGTTTTTTTGATTAATCTTATGCAATTATGATTTGTTTCGTATCTTGAATTCGTTTTATTTTCTAACTCATGTATGTATGCTTTCAAACAATATTATTTATTATGTATTTGTTAATCAGTGAGAAAAGTTAATTAAATTAAATATTTATTAAGTGATTTCTTATCTTTAGTGTTGATTATTTATTTTATGACTATTGATTTATGGAAAACAAATGTAATATAGATAATGCATTTAAAACCTTAATTTAAATTATTGCGCAATTATTTTTTCCTTTTATATTTTATATTGCGCAATTATTTTTTCCTTATTATAGCTAGTGTTTATTTTATTTTATTTTTATTATTCTTGTGCAATTATGGTCTGTTTCTTATCATGAATTCGTCTTATTTTCTAACTCATGTATGTATGTTTTCAAAAAATATTATTTATTCTGTATTTGTTATAATAAGTGAGATAATTTAATTAAATTAAATATTTATTTTGTAATTTCTTCTCTTATGTGTTGATTATTTATTTTGTGACTATTGATTTATGGAAAACAAATTTAATATAGATAATGTATTCTAAACATTAATTTAAATTATTGCGCAATTATTTTTTCCTTTTATATTTTGAATTTTTCTCTCTCACTTTTTTTTTCATTTACCGTCCGTTTTTTATTTCTCTATGAAAGAATCAATATACACATCATCTTAATATAATTTTTTTTGATGATGTCTTTTTCTATCAATCATTTACATTTTGCTATCGTTATTATTTTATTTTTTCGTTGGACATACTTTTCTTATTACTAAAAATTTTTAGTTACAAGAATAACATTAATTTCATCGTTCTCAACTACATTCTGGTGCGTATCGTCTTCTATTACTTGTATGTCAATATCGTTAATGATTGATGTAATTGTTGGACATCATATTTTCTTTTTAATTTATTATTTTCAAAATCTCATTATCTCATTTTGCTTATAATGTTTTCGTTGCCGAAATTTTTGATTAAATTTTGAATGTCATTAGTTAAAAATGTTTACATTTCATATTTTATTTCAATTTTTATTTTATTTTTAGAGTAAATGCATATTTTTATTTATTTTGGTGTATTAAATATTCCTTCATTAATTGTAAGACTATCTCATAATTTTTTTTAATGGTTTTAGCTTTTATGTGGAGGAAAATTAGTTAACTTTTTTTTTAATTTCAACTTTTGTATATATGATATGTGTGTGTTGGTGTATTTTTTATTTATTATTTTAGATTAAAACTTGAGTCTACTTGAATTGATTTATTTCAACATGAGTGTGTAATTTAATTAACATATGTATATATATATATATATATAATGATATTAACTTTAAAAATCTAATATTTTTTGTATTTAAATATCAACTCATGATATAATTATTTATCTCAATAGGTCTTTACACAAATTAAAATATAAAAGATTTTTTTAAAAAAAATACGTTTATGCAGTCTACAAACAAATAAAAATCAAATATATGGTGTTTCAATCTCTTAGTATTTAAAGAAGATTTTTGTTGAATTTTTTAAAAAATATTTGTGGAAAAATATATTCACTTTATCCATAAAAAAATAGAAAATAAGTATTTTAAGATTTCAATTTTTTTGAAAACTGAATCATTATTATCTAATATGCAACACTTTGTCAATTTTGATCTTATCATATTATCTACAAGAAAATAGAAAATAAAGTATTTTGGTATTTCAATTTTTTTGAAAACTGAATCCTTATCTAATATGCACACACTTTGTAAATTTTAACCTTATCATAATAATCAATTTTACATATAATATAAATATTGATTTATGTTTATGTCCTAACTAAAATGTTGTTTTTTACTTTCATAACCCTATATATTTTTATATGTTTTTTCTTATAGTGTAAATAAAAGGACAAAGTTGTTATTTCACAATTGTAAAACTTTGACCTTTTATTAACACTTTTAAATAGGTATAGATTGTTTTACTATAAGTTTAATCTGCATGTTAATTAATAAAATTTAATTCTATTTGATTTTAATTTTTAGAAGTTAATTTCAAATTCAAAAACCCCCTTCTATTTAATTTCAGTATTTTTAAGAACACAATAAATTCCACCTTTCTCGTGGGAACAATCCATACTCTTGCTATTAAATTTTATTTATCTGGGTTGGGTTAATTTGGACGTGACACGACTAAGCGCTACAAAAATTCTAAAACAAAAGCGTCAATAAATAATGGTATTAATGCTATAAAAACTTCATTTTTTCTTGTTAATGATATCCACCACAATGTAATTCTAGGAACATTTTTTATAAGTTTAATTAATGTATTAACCCGCATCTCGATTTAAGTATATACATGATTAATATCAAACATTAAAGATGATTTGACAAACGGAGCTTCCGTTGGCGAACGGACGCAACGTTCCTGACCCCAACGGACACAACGTTCCTCAGAACGGACGCAACGAACCTTTAGAGATAGGCAGACATGAGGTGGCTTGATGACTAAGCTACGAGTTTTGACGAAGTGTCAAACATGCAGAAACGGACGCAACGTTCGGTTCCAAAAAATTTGCCTATAAATAGAGGATTTCTGATTCAGAATTTTCATATCGATTTCCGAGTTTCCTTCTTCAGTTATATAGTGTGAGTTATATACTTGAGGGCCCTATTGGTTATAATAGAGGTTCTGGAATAACCAAGGTGTGGTTATAGTCATCCGAGACTAGCAACTTCAAAGGACTTACTACGGACTAAGGTATGGTCTGGGAATCTATTTAAGATTTGGGAGTACTTATTAGCTTAGTTAAGGCTTATAAAACTTGTGTAGTGATACGGTGAACTTTTGAATATAGGCTTGGAATTTAGGATCCTACTAGACTTGAACTAGCCTAGGGGTACGTACACATTGACTAAGATTGCCAGCGAGTATACATGTTTATATGTTTCATTTATTTGGCATTATTATATGGCATGATATATGATTTACCGTTTTCTATATTCATATGTTATGTGCATATACACGTTGAGCCTATACCTTGTTTTACCTTATTATAGAGCCGCTCAGCTCTATACTCGATAGTCTGTCACTGAGAGTACCGCGACGGCGGGGACATGTATGTCTGACTACTCTGGTGTACTAGACGAGTGTTTTTGCACCCAGAGGTTGATCCGTGCGGTGGCAGCACTCATGTGGCGCCGGTACTGAGCATGACTTTTCGGATGACCCTTTACAAGTCATCATGTTGCATGCATTATATACATATGTTTACTAAAGTTTATGTACTGGGCGTTAGCGCTCACGTACTAGTTGTTATCTTGGACACCCTATTCTATGGGGCTAGTCGCAGGATGGACGAAGCCGGTAGCTCGAGGCAGGACTAGGGAGCCGGAGATTTTCAGTGGATTTTATACAACAGGATTTGTTTAGCTGTATAAATGTTTTAGACAGTTTATTTTAAGCTTTTCGATAAGGTTGTATCACTACAGTATTAAGACTGGATATGTTTTACTAAGCTGATATGTAAATTATGGATTTTGTTTCCGAACGTTTTACTCTGTTAAGCATTTTTTCTGTATTGAGTTTAATGCATGGTATTAGTTGCCCGTTAGTAGTGATTCCATGCAGGGTCACTACATTTTTGGTATTAGAGCATGCTTAGATTTTGGGATTAGTACTTGGAATTTAGTCTAGTCTTGAGTAATTATTGCGCATTTGAGATTTTAATGTGCAATTATTTTCAGGATATGTCCGACGAGATTCACGGTAGTGTGGGCCAGGGAGGTGGTTATCATTATCACCATCGCCATCATGATGATCGATATTGTCCTCATGAGGGTAGACATCGCTACTATATTAATAAGTTTATGCAAGTAGGACCGAAACCCTTAGTGGGAGGCGAGAATCCTGAACAAGCAAGAGGTTGGATGTCCAAACTCGAGAGTGCGTTTCGAGCTTTTGACTGCACTAAAGAACAGAAACTGGAAGTTCTAGAATTTGTTCTAGAGGATCGAGCACGTTTATGGTGGGATGCCAAGGCTACTCAGCCACGTACGGAGAGAGGACAGGTGACTTGGGGGGATTTCTGTCAACAGTTTCAGAAACTGTATTTTCCTCCAGCTGTTCGTCAAGCACGATCTATGGATTTTCTGACTCTAAGGCAAGGATCAATGACTATTGATCAGTATCAGCAACGATTTCTTGATCTGCTACCTTTCAGTCCTCATATCAATGACAGTGATGCGTCAAAGTATGATATCTTTCTGCAAGGCTTGAATCAAGATATCTATTCACAAGTTGTCGTCTGTGATGATCCGACATCTTATGAGACTTTGGTGAACCGTTGCCATCAAGTAGAGAACATCAATAAGCGGGAACAGTTGATGATGCTAGGACAGCCTAGTGGAGCTTTTGAGCCTAGGGCTCAATCTGTTGTGCAATATGGACCTATGTCTTCTTCTACTACTACTACTTCGTCTGGTTCTCGTGGTTCATGAGGTACGTTCCATTTTGGGAAGAAGAAGAAGAAGAAGGAGGAGGAGTTTTGCAGCCACTATGTGGGAAGCATCCTGCAGCTTCGTGTCGGAAGGCTACTGGTGTTTGTTATATTTGTGGCGACCAGGGACATCTGCGGAGAGATTGTCTTCAACGTATGGGTTCTGCTAGTGGATCGAAATCACAGGTTGGATCTCAGGCTTCTACTTTTCCACATCACGATCCAGCACCACAGAGTTCTTCTGGTTACCATCCACAGACTCAAGGGCAGGTGTTTGCTTTATCTCAGGATCAGGCTACTGAGGGAAGCGATTGCATGTTGGCAGGTACTTTTTTGTTATACGGTATTCCTGCACTTGTTTTAATTGATACTGGAGCATTGCATTCCTTTATTTCTATCCGTTTTGTTAAGAGACATAGATTACCTTATGTATCATTAGATATGGATTTAGTTGTATCTACTCCGCTAGAGCATGAGGTAGTAACTAAGCGTCTAGTGATGGGTTGTCTTCTAGAGTTTGAGGGTCATGTGTTATCGGCTAATCTGATGATTTTAGCGATGGCAAATTTTGATTGTATTTTGGGAATAGATATACTGACATTGTATCACGCTACTGTGGATTATTATCAGTGTCTGGTACACTTTCATCCGGATGTGGGTGATAGTTGGTACTTTTATGGTGAGGGTGTGCGACCTCCAATGCCACTTGTATCGGCTCTGAAGGCATGTCATGTATTACAGTCAGGTTGGGAGGGCTACCATATTTATGCAGTTGATATGTCCACGAGTAGTCCGAGTATTGATCAGTTACCGATTTTCAGTGAGTTTCCTGATGTATTCCCTGATGAGATTCCTGGTTTTCCTCCGGTTTGAGAGGTTGAATTTGGTATTGATCTAGTACCAGGAACTACGCTTATATCCCAAGCACCTTATCGTCTGGCACTGTCAGAGATTAGGGAATTGAAATATCAGTTGCAGGATCTGCTTGATAAGGGATATATTCGTCCGAGTGTTTCTCCGTGGGGAGCACCTGTGTTATATTTCAAGAAGAAGGATGGATCGATGCGATTATTTATTGATTACAGACAGTTGAATCGTTTCACCATAAAAAATAAGTATCCTTTACCACGAATTGATGATCTGTTTGATCAACTATAGGGCACTTCTGTTTACTCTAAGATAGATCTGAGATCTAGATACCACCAGATGCGGGTACGAGACTCAGATATTTCTACGACTGCTTTTAGGACCAGATACGGGCATTATTAATTTCTGGTGATGCCATTCGGTTTGACGAATGCACCGGAAGTCTTTATGAATCTGATGAATCAAGTGTTTCAAAAATATCTGGATAGATTTGTCATCGTTTTCATTGATGATATTCTTGTATATTCTCATGACAAGAATGAGCATGCAAAGATTGTATTGCAGACACTACGAGATAAGCAGCTGTATGAGAAATTGAGCAAGTGTGAATTTTGGCTTGATCGAGTAGTGTTTCTCTGTCATGTGATTTATAGTGAAGGAATATCTGTCGATCCTAGTAAGATAGAGGCAGTACTGAACTGGTCTCTTCCGACGATGGTTGCTGAGATTCGAAGTTTCTTGGATCTAGCGGGTTATTACCGTCAGTTCATCTAGAATTTTGCACAGTTGGCTAGGCCTTTGACACAGCTTACACGAAAAGATGTTTCCTTCATATGATCCTCGGATTGTGAGGAACCATTTCACGAGCTGCGTAGACGTCTTACTACTGCACCTATGCTGGCTCTACCTTCTGGATTGGGAGGTTATGTTGTCTACACTGATGCCTCTATTCAGAGGCTAGGATGTGTTCTGACACAGCATGGACATGTTATCGCCTATGCTTCTAGGCAGTTGAAGACGCATGAGAATAATTATCCAGTACATGATCTCGAGTTAGCCGCCATTGTATTTGCGCTCAAGATCTGGAGACATTATCTTTATGGCGAGAAATTTGAGATATTCACGGATCACAAGAGTCTGAAATATTTATTCACTCAGGCGGAGTTGAAAATGCGACAGAGACGCTGGATGGATCTCCTGAAGGATTATGATTGTGAAATCAAATATCATCCAGGTTCTGCTAATCTTACTGCTGATGCCTTGAGTCGGCAGGTGAGACTTCCTGCACTTCATACTAGTGATTTATCTCATATGATTCAAGAGTGTTGTTCATTGAGTTTTACGCTCAAGCACAAGAAAGGAAGAAATGAGATTCGTCTGTATACTATATTATCTGAGCCAACATTGTAATCTCGGATAAGAGAAACTCAGATATCTGATGTTAAGACTCAGCGTTTGGCACGTCTAGCCAATGGAGTTAATACGTCTGGATTCCATTTTCAGTCAGATGGTTTATTGTGCTTATCGAATCGAGTGGTTGTACCTGATGTTGCGGAGCTTGGGAATGATATTCTTTCTCAAGCTCACAGGAGTCGATTGTCAGTTCATCCTGGAAGCATGAAAATGTATAAGGATTTGCGAACCAGATTTTGGTGGAAAGGGATGAAGCGAAGTGTATATCAATTTGTTTCTCGATGTTTTGTTTGTCAACAGGTCATGGCTGAACACCGACAACCAGGTGGTTTATTGCAGAATCTTGAGATTCCCGAATGGAAGTGGGAGCACGTGACTATGGATTTTGTTACCCACTTGCCTATGACTTCACGTCAGTGTGATGCTATCTGGGTTGTCGTTGACCGTTTGACAAAATCAGCACATTTCATTCCTTACAACCGGGAGTATTCTTATAATCGCATGACACGCTTATACATCCAGAAGATAGTGTGATTGCATGGGATTCCAGTGAGCATAGTCAGTGATAGAGACCCGCGATTTTCCTCACGTTTCTAGGGTAGTTTTCAACAGGAGTTGGGTATCACTCTGAGTTTAAGTATTGCATATCATCCGGAGACTGACGGGTAGTCAGAACGGACGATTCGTACATTGGAGGATATGCTACATTCTTCTGTCATGGACTTTGGTTTATCTTGGCAGGATCAGTTACCTTTGATTGAATTTTCCTACAATAACAGTTATGATCGTAGTATTGATATGACATCTTTCGAGGCATTGTATGGTCGACGATGTCGTACTCCATTATTCTGAGTTGGTGCAACAAATTTTAGACAAGGTAGATTTGATCAAGCGGAGGATCAAAGCTGCTCAAGATTGGAAAGCTAGTTATGCTAATATTCATCGCAGGCCACTTCAGTTTGAGCCTGGTGAATATGTGTTCTTACGAGTATCATCATCAGAAAGGTGATGAGATTCGGTGTGAAAGACAAGTTCTCACCTCGTTTCATTGGGCCTTTCCAGATACTGGAGAAGATCGGAGATGTTGCTTATCGTTTGGTGTTACCGCCATATCTTTCCAGTATACATGATGTTTTTTATGTGTTGTTACTTCGACAGTACATAGCTGATGAATCTCATGTTATTCAGCCTACTGATGTTCAGTTAGAGCCAGATCTGTCGTATGTCGAACGACCACTCCGTATCCTAGACAGGAAGAAGAAAGTTCTTCGGAACTAGACTATACCAATTGTGATGGTACAGTGGCAGCGCCGAGGCGTTGAAGAAGCAACTTGGGAAACCGAGAGCCGTATGCAAGCAGAATATCCTGAGTTGTTTGCTTTGTACTTTTGATTATCATGTAAAGATGTAATTACAGTTGTTGTAATAAAACATAAGTTTGATGTTTCATTATGATTACTGCTTTAGATTTTATTTTTCGGACGAAATATCTAAAGGTGTGGAGAATGCAGTAACCCGCATCTCGATTTAAGTAAATACATGATTAATCAAACATTAAAGATGATTTTACAAACGGAGCTTCCGTTTGCGAACGGACGCAATGTTCCTGACCCTAACGGATGCAACGTTCCTCAAAACGGACACAACAAACCTTTAGATATAGGCAAGCATGAGTTGGCTTGATGACTAAGCTACGAGTTTTGACAAAGTGTCAAACATGCAGGAACAGACACAACGTTCGGTTCTGAAAAATTTGCCTATAAATAGAGGATTTCTGATTCAGAATTTTCATATCGATTTTCAAGTTTCCTTCTTCAGTTATATAGTGTGAGTTATACACTAGAAGGCCCTATCGTTTATAATAGAAGTTTTGGAATAACCAAGGTGTGGTTATAGTCATCCGGGACTAGCGACTTCAAAGGGATTACTACGGACGAAGGTATGGTCGGGGAATCTATTTAAGATTTGGGAGTACTTATTAGCATAGTTAAGACATATAGAACTTGGGTAGTGATATGGTGAACTTTTGAATATAGGCTTGGAACCTAGAATCCTACTAGACTTGAACTAGCCTAGAGGTACGTACATATTGACTGAGATTGCCAGCGAGTATACATGTTTATATGTTGCATTTATTTGACATTATTATATGGCATGATATATGATTTACCGTTTTCTATATTCATATGTCATGTGAAAATACACGTTGAGCCTATACCTTGTTATACCTGATTATAGAGCCGCTCAGCTCTATACTCGATACTCTGTCACTGAGAGTACGGCGACGGCGGGGACATGTATGTCTGACTACTCTGGTGTACTAGACGAGTGTGGTTGCACCCAAAGGTTAATCCGTGCGGTGGAAGCACTCATGTGGCGCCGGTACTGAGCATAACTTTTCGGATGACCCTTTACCAGTCATCATGTTGCATGCATTATATACATATTTTTACTCATGTTTTTGTACTGGGCGTTACCGCTCACATCCTAGTTGTTATCTTGGACACCTTATTCCACAGGGCAGGTCATAGGATGGACGGAGCCGGTAGCTCGAGGCAGGACTAGGGAGCTGTATAAATGTTTTTAGACAGTTTTTTTTAAGCTTTTCGATATGGTTGTATCACTACAGTATTAAGACTGGATATGTTTTACTAAGGTAATATGTAAATTATGGTTTTGTTTCCGCACGTTTTACTCTGTAAAGCATTTTTGTTGTATTAAGTTTAATGCATGCTATTAGACGCCAGTTAGTAGGTGATTTCATCCAGTGTCACTACAATTACACTTTATAAAGTAAAAATGATTCTATATCTTTTAAACTCAATCACAAAAATTAGAATTTAAATTTTTAGAAAAACCTAAGACTAGAAATCTAAATCTAATCAAAGAATGTTCAATTTATGAAAATAATATCAATGTTATAATTCAAGGAAAGAATTATCAATTAGAAAACCTTAGGAAATACATTTATCTAAAAATGATTCAAGAACAATTAGAAAATCGAGAATTCCAAAATAAAATTTTGAAATTTCAAAATTTATTAAAAACAGAAGTCTCTTCTGATATTCCAAATGCTTTCTGCAATCGAAAAAACACATTGTAGATCTTTCTTATGAAAACATTTCTATGATAAAAAAATCTCTACCAAGGCAAGACATAAAATTGAATTATGAATTAGAAGGACATTGTAAAAAAATCAATACAAGACTTAGAGAAAAAAAGTCTAATTTCTAAATCTACATCTCCTTGAAGTTGTGCTGTCTTTTATGTCAATAAAAATTATGAAAGAGGAACTCCAAGATTAGTAATAAATTATAACCATTAAACAAAACATTAAAATGGATTAGAAACTCAATTCAAAATAAAAAAGATTTATTACAAAAAATTCGAAAGACTGATATATTTTCTAAATTTGATATGAAATCTGGATTCTAGAAAATTCAATCTCCCAAAAAGATAGATATAAAATTGTGTTTATAGTTCCTTTTGGACAATTTGAATGAAATGTGATGCCCTTAGATTAAAAAATGCCCCTTCAGAATTTCTAAGAATTATGAATGATATTTTTAATGGCTACTCAAAATTTTGTATAGTTTACATATTTAATATTTTCAAACAATTTAAATGAACATGACTTTAAACACTTAAAAACATTTCTTTATGTTTTTAAGCAAAATGGCTTATTCTTCTCGAAAACAAAAAATAGTCTTTTCCAATTTAGGATAAGATTTTTAGGACATTATATATACCAAGGTACCATAAATTCTACTCAAATGTCTTTACAGTTGCCAAATAAATTTTTTGATAAAATATTTGATAAAACTCAATTACAAAGATCCCTAAGAAGTTTGAATTATGTTTTAGATTTTTGTACAAACATCAATAGATTTGCAAAATCTTTACATGACAGGCTTAAGAAAAAACTAGTACCATGGACTAAAGAACATACATAAATTGTAAAAGTCATTAAAAGAAAGTTTCTAAAAATCTTGTATCTTAACATTGCAGATCCCAAATTACCCAAAATAGTTAAAACCAATGTCTTAGATTTAGGATACGGAGGCATTTTAAAATAAAAACAGGAAGATAACTAGTGTGTAGTCCAGTATATGTCTGCCCACTGGAATGATACCCAGAAAAACTATTCTACTATTTAACAAAAAACATTTGGGCTTTTATGCATTAAAAAATTCCAAAGTGATCTTTTAAATAAAAAAATTCTTAATAATAATAGAATGTAAAAGTTCAAAATAAGTTTTGAAAAAGATATTCAAATCCTTGCTTCAAAACAACTTTTTTCAAGATGACAAACAATATTAAGTATATTTGATTTTGATATTAAATTATTAAAAGAGATACAAATTTTTTACCAGATTTTCTCACTCGAGAATTTCTCCAAAACATAAATTCCTCCTAAAAAGATAAAAAGCCTATTAATACTCCTAAAGACCAAGTAAAAACAAGAACTTGGTATGACATTGTTAAACAAGTTATTAAAAGGAAGAAGAATTAAAGAATACCGCTCAATCAAAATCACAGGTAAGTGGTGATCTTGAAAACATAATTAAATTCCCATATACCCTTCTGGATACCCCAGAAGTGAAAATTTCCTTAAATCAGGCTAAGAAAATAGAAATTTCTGACAAAAAAACCTTTAAAAGATTTTTTTTACCAAAAATTTCTTCCAAGTTTTATCAAACTATGAAAATACATTAAACCTGTCTTTTCATACTTCAAATCCTCAACTTGCTCTTACCCAAACGTTTTTAAATTCCCCATCGGAGTTTTTTCTAAAAACAAATTGTCAAACAATTGTCCAGGTATAAAAAAGTTTTCATGAACAAGATCAATTTCAGACCGTTCAAAAATACTTTGGAAAAAGACGATATTATAAACCCCGGGATGAAAAGAAAAATCCTTTTATTATCAAACAATTTTGGAAACCACAGATTCTGTAGTTTTTAAAAATTTCTTCTTAGACGAAAACATGAGGATCCAGCATACTCTACGTGCAAAATCCTTAGAGTAACTGATCCAAATGGACTGGGGCTATAAATTGTCGAAACTCATTCTTTTTCCCAAAAAATATAAAAAAGCTTCATTGTTTGAAATTTTCTTTTAATTACTGGGATTATCAACAAGCCTGGTACAATGTTTTCTTGATCCATAACCAAAAACATAAACACACCTGACTATTATATTTTGATACTAAAGCCTGTAATCCCAAACAATTCCCAACTTGGTGGTACTAATGGTGGGAGCTTTTCAGTTCCACTTATGAGATTGATAAATGTGTTTTATATGCTTATTTTTGTGATGTTTCATTATTGTTTTTCATGCATTCATGTGTTATTATTGTTGTTTTTAATTAGTTTAAGCTTATTTCATTCATTTGTCTACATAACATCTTTCCTGGTTTGTTTTATAGGAAAATTCAAGAAAATCAAAGATTGGACAGATTTATTCTCGCTTGAGCACATGTTGTGCTCGCTCGAACGAGAAAAGCGGGATGCAGAATCCTCGGGGCAGAAGTGTTCTCGCTCGAGCGCATATTGTTGCCGCTCGATCGAGATGCACATACAAAATTTGTGATTTTGGAAATTCTTGCTCGGGTTGAACACTATCTTTTGGGGATGTTTGGACACTTAAATACCGTTTTTTTCATCAGATTAAGGGTTACAGAAGGATTGAAGTGGCAAGATTCGGCTAGTTCATAATCTACCAATCTATTCTTCTTCCTTTCTCTTATTTTTTATTTTTAGTTGATGTTTTGGATTGAAAACTTTGATTGTGAATTATGTTAGACCTTGAGTAGTTCTTTTTTTTCGATTAAGGCCATGTGATTGGGCCGAATAAATTTATGTAGAAAACTTGGATGTTTTTTTGGGATTTTTTAGATTTAATTTTATTTTATTAATTATTAGATTTATATTTATCTTATAAATATCCTGATCAATTGTTTGCTTTCATGTTAATTGATTCTAAGTCGATAGAGGAGGAATTTATTTTGATCACTTTAATAATTGACATGTGGTAAAACCGACTAGAAATAGTATTCGGTTTCAGTGTGTGGTTTTAGGTGAAAACTGAATTCTCACAGTTCTTCATGCATTTGAATTTTATTATAATTACGAAAAATTAATCCGTCAATATTGAATAGGTTTAATTGTTCTAGAAATAGACCTTAAACAAGTTAGGAGAATTAACCGTAATTTAAGATTAAATTTGAGTCCTGAATCGGCTACATGTTATATAATTTGTTTGGTACCTACGTATGTCCTTGATCAAGATTTTCTCATATTTGAATTTAATCCAAATTTTTTGCTGCGTTTTTATGTAATTGAATTTTATTTTCAAATTAATTTCTTAGTTAAAAATCTGGAATTTCATCACTTTTAATGGTTTCTCTAGACTGAGTAGAAATATCATATTTTGATATTTACAAAATAACAATCCCTGTTAGTTCGACATCTGGACATTTGTCCACTATTTATTACTTGACCTGATACGTTTTCCAGTAGATTTATATCACATCGATTTAGGCGGTCAGAGATCCTCAAACACCCCGTGAAAAATTATACAACCTATTTAGATCCTAGTATATACCATCAGAAGATGATAGGATATTTAAACTCCTTGTGCTTTTTTGTACAAAATTCTACCTTCCTTGGGTACTCTCATGGACATTAGAATACTCCAATGATAATACTCTGCGAATCAAAAGAAGATTCAAAATAAAATGGTGAGATAAGTTCAAAATACCCTCAAGTATTTCAATGACCAATGTACAAATATGGATTAAAAATTACAACAACATGAAAATTCCCTGTCAGAAGCCTGTTACAAAACCTTTACAAATACCGAAACAAGTAGAACTCCTAGCACAAAAATCCCATATGACAGCTTTGCTTGCAGCAGCCAAAACACTAGAAGAAATGCAAGAAATTTTAATAAAGTTTTCACCGATACCATTAATGAAATCAGTATTCTCGGAACCTTCAATTGATCAAGAAGATGATGATGACCTTGAAGATGGACCAATATTTGGGAACAATGGATTATAAATACCTGTAAAATAATTTGTAAATACCTGTATATTATTTGTATTGTACATCTCTGAAAAAAAATTATTCCGAAAATACCCTTTATTTGCCTATAAAAGAAGACTAAGGCATAATATTTGAACCAAGCTTTGGATACCACCCTCTCTCATTCTCTCTTATCCTCTCAACCTGTCAACCTCATCCTCTCATCTCTTCACTTCAATTTACTTTCTTTTTCTCTTTTCTATTTCTTCCTTTCTTGATCTCTTTCATTCAAAATACTCAACATTTCCAAACACCTCAACCTTTATTTGTATTCAATTGTGTAAGAAAAATTCTTCAAAGTATTTGAAGAAATTGTATAAGTATTTGAAGTTCTCTTGTAGATTTTAAAAAAATTGTTTAAATTCCAAGATTTGCAATAAAATCTTGAGTTAATATATTTTTATATTACACACACACACACACATATATAATATTACATGGCAGGTTAAACCGCCTAGTTCTTTAATTTTCGTGAAGTTCTTTGCAAAAGTATTCTCTGTATATAATCTTTGATTATATGTATCAGAAATTGGAGGAACCATGACATTAAAGTGATTTTTATTTTTTGAATTTTACTTTTCTGGAATTAAATTTCGCATTTTAATTGTGGTGTTATAAAACCCACTATCTTTTATTAATTATGGTGTTATTTTAAAGAACCCTCAATATTGTGTTTAATTTCTACACTTGCATTATTTTTATATTATTATTTCTTTGGGTCAATTCTTACCCCTTAGCATCCTACCACATTTTACTGTGAATTTGCTTGAGTCATGTTAATTCCTGCACTTAGGTCTCATAATTTAGAGGATAAAAATATAAGTGATTGATATCGGTTTAGCAATGAAACTCATAATATGTTCAGTACATAAAATGAATTCTTTTTATTTATAAAAATTATATGATTCTGTTTTGATTTATGAATATGAGAATCATGTTAAAAAATAGTTTAAAAGTTGAGAGGATTCTCTCTGTTTACTGAGTGACGATCATATCACTCACCTGCTCCAACCTCTCTCAGATAAGAACGATAAAGGATAGAAGAGGAAGAGCAAAACCAGTTCTGGGACTGGTGAAGAAGAACTCATTGATTTTATGTTATTTAAGTTTCTATTATGTAATCTGTTTCGTTAAACTTCTGCTATCATTTTCATTTTGTAAAGACAATGCAAGTTCATTATTATGAATGAATATATTGGTTTATTTATGAATTTGTACTTTTGAAACTTGTTGTTTTTGAATGAATAATTAGAGAACAACGCCGATGTCGATGGTCTAGGGTCTGGGGCATGACATTGAAGTGGTATCAGAAAGAACTAGGTTTCATAATCTAGGTAATTCAAAATTTCATGTTCTTGAACCTATATTCAATGTAGTAGCACTCTGTTCAATAGGGGTAAAATCAATAGATCTAAAGTTTTCATTATGTAATTCAACAAGAAGTCTGAATTCAGTAGATGAAAAAAAAAAGTAGACCAGAAACCAATAGACCAAAAGCAGTGGCCAGAAAACAGTAGATCGAAAATAGTAGATTGAAACTATTAGCCTTGAAATCAATATCCTCAAACCAGTAGCCAGTTTCCTGGGAGTAGATATGAATGCAATATACGTGTTCACTACACCTGTAATGCTATAGACTTGGTTACAACAGACCTGGAATGCAGTAAACGTGGCTCCAGTAGAACTAGAATTCAGTATATGTGAATTCATGTAGGAGTTGTTCTTTAGGCCTTGCTAAGCCAAAATATCCCATAAAATTTGAGGTGTTTTGCACACAAACTTAAAATGACCACAAATTTATGTAGAAAACTTGGATGTTTGTTTGGAATTTTTCAGATTTAGTTTTTTATTATTGGTTTTTGGATTTAAATTTGTCTTGTGAATAATATGGCCAATTGATTACTAACATGTTAATCGTTTCCAAGTCGACAGAGAAGGAATTGATTTCGATCAGTCCATAAATCAACACGAGGTAAAATTTACTAGAAATTGTATTCGATTTCATCGTGCGGTTTTAGGTGTAAACTGAATTCTCACAGTTCCTAATGCATTTGAGTTTGATTAGAATTATAAAAATTAATCCGTAAATATTTGAATAGGTTTAATTGTTCTAGAAATAGACCTTTAAACAAGTTAGGAGAATTCACCGTAATTTAAGATTTAAATTTGAGTCCTGAATTGGCTATATGTTACATGATTTGTTCGGTACCTGCGTGTGTCTTGGCTGGCTTATTTTAATTAGAATTATTATTGAGTTCTAGTTTATAGTTAATTTTATTGTTATTTATTATTTTAAATTCTTATTTTATTTAATTCATACTCCTTTCTATTATTCTGTCTAAATTAAGCTAAATAATTAAATCTTGAGAATTGACTGCAGTCCCTGTGGGATCGATACTTGGACTCATTGTCCACTTACTATTATTTAACCTAGTGCACTTGCTAGTAAATATCGAATTAAGCGGTCAACAAACAAAAGGTAAGTATGTATGGTTTGATAAGAACGAATTCTATAGTCTATTTGGCGTTTTATTTTGTCGTATTCGTGCTTATCTAACATTTTTTTTCTCGAGTTTTGCTCCTAAATCGTCATAATTTTCTGTGTTTGTAGTTTTGACTGGAACTTGAGAAGGTTTGAATATTGAAGAAAATTCAAACATTGCGATGCCACGTTGGAGCTTGACTGGGAATCGAGAAAAATGAAGAAAGAAATTTTGAAGTTTAATGCACGAACTCCGAGTATCTTCTGGAATAGGGTCCGTGAATTTTATGTAAAAGAGAGATTCGCGCCCAGTTTAATGCATGGACCCCGTGCATTGTTTGGAGGAACCTCCGTGCATATGTTTGGAAAAGAATTTTTGAGGCAGAGAGCACCCGAAGGCATACCCGAACCTCTGCCCAGGGTCTATGCACGTTCGAAGCAAGATCGGCGTAGAAATTTTAATGCAAGGACCCGTGTCCGGACCCATGTCCAGACCACCCTACAGAAGGTTTTCAGGGTCCGTGCATGTTGCATACTTGAAAAAAAATAGCTCGCTCAAAATTTAGAAATTTTGGAACTCTATTATTTTGGGCGATATTGATCACTTATTTTGGGAAAAAATAGGGCTTTTTGAGGGGAAGTATAAAACAAAAGAGGGCCCGATTTTCAGAGGATTTTGGACTTTTTCCAAATTTTTGGAAGACTGCTAGAGCTTGGAGAGGAAGAAGAAGCGCATCACACAAGCAAGATCCGGCACCATCGCTGAGAATTTTATAATTCTTCTTCTTCTTCTTCTTCTTCTTCTTATTCTTCTTTTGTTTTATTTTTCATGAATTCAAACATGAGATTTTTATTTGATTTTGATATTATGGAGTAGTCGTTTTTTGACCGTGGCAATGATAGGGCCAGACTATTGATTTTTGTTCATGGAATAGATTGATTGATGCATTGATTTATTTTATGTTTATTGATTAATAATTATGCATAATTTTTTATTTTAATCTGGCCAACTAATTGCATGTTTGTTGTTCGATTTGAACTTGAAAAAGAAAAGATTGAAATTATCTTCAAAAATATTAATCAACACATGGTTAAACCTACTATAAATAGTATTCGGTTTTAGTGAGCGATTTTAGGTAAAAGATAAAATTTCATAGTTGCAAATGCGGTTTTGTTTAATTAAATTCAATTAGAAATAATTGGACTGTTAAATGAAAATAGGATTGTTAATTCTAGAAATAGATTAATAATTTTCTAGGGAATTTCATCGTAAATGTGAATAATTTTGCTTGATTAAATCCAATACGTGGCAATCATTGATGTATGGTACCGTCGTGTGTTCCTTGTCATTTTCCTAAAATTTGAATTCGTCTTGAATTTGTTCTGTAATTTAATTTAATTAAAATCTTTGTTTTAGAATAATTTATTTTATTTTAATTAGTAGTTAATTCATAAAAATCCCTCATTTTATTTACCCTAGATTTTTAATAATTTATATCTTAGTATTTAAACAATAGTCTTTGTGGGATCGACTTGGACTCTATCCAATTATATTATAACTTGACCTACTTCACTTGTTAGAATTTCCCAACCGAATCATCTATCAAGTTTTTGGCGCCGTTGCCGGGGTCTGTTTAGTTAATATTAGAATAGATTATTTGCTTGATACTAGACATTTTATTATTTTTATTTATTTATTAATTATTATTAATTTTTTTGTTTTTAACTTGTGAAGTGCTTGGAGATGGATCATCGACAGGTGTGTATAAGGTTTGGCCAACAATACTCAGAACCATTATATGCTGCTTGGAGGAGATTCTGTGACGACCCGAGTTCTAATCTCTCATTAATCAAATCATCGTAAATAATAGTCAAAGAATCAAAGACTAAATAAAATAAATTTTTTTTTTTTTTTCAAAAATGGAGCACCTCGCTCGATCGGTAAAAAGTTACCGATCGAGCGAGCACTTAAGCCCAACACTCGGGTAAGTTCAAATGTGGCCTCGCTCGATCGGTCAATCTTCACCGATCGAGCGAGCCATCTTTGCTCAAAATTCTGTTCTCAAATCCATGGCCTCGCTCGATCGGTTACTTTCTACCGATCGAGCGAGCACAAATTGCTCATGGTTCTGTTTCCAAAATTAAGGCCTCGCTCGATCGGTAGGAATCACCCGATCGAGCGAGCTCAATTCCCAGAAAATCCATCTGGTGCAATTTTGCTGTCAAAATGTGTTCCTTTATTCCTTCATTAACTACTATCAACTCATACAAAGCCTATTCCAAATCCTAAGCTATCATGCATTGTAACATGATCAAGTTGATAGAAATAAATCATAACAAAGCCTTAAAATCAATTCAAGATAGGCTAACATATCAAACAAGAATCATTGTATACAACAACAATTCAAGTCCTAAGAAGTAATGTACATCATCTAAAGTCTTGAGCATATAAGTAATACATCAAACTCATAGCCAACAAGTCTTAGTACATGTATCTACAACAAGATCATGTTTTTGGACTCAACTCTAACATTGACATCACAAGAAACCATCTAAACTCGGATCATCACGCTAATCTCCTCATCCCTTGTTCTTCAAGATCGCTTTTGCCCGGTTCCACTCCCGCCTATTGCCATGACACATACAACACAACAATAGCCGGATAACTCCGGTGAGAAATATATTTCCCAGTAAAAGCAACTAAACATGCATAGCAAAGCATATATCAAACTCATGATATACATAAAAACAATGCATGTTTTAAAACAAGGTTCACTAATCGAACTCTATCGTTTCATCGGTTGGGATCCCGAGAAGAAGATATCATAACTAACCACCGACTCTCCCGATCGAGGTGGGGCTACTTATCTTGCCTCTCTAGACTTTGAAGCCATTATATATGTAAATCAGACGCTAGGCTAAAACAACCACCCATGCCATACATATACAATCCCTCAAATCGTCTAATCGAACGTTTCCGTTCATTTCAAAATCAAGGAATTGGTTTCTCAAGATGAATGCACTTATAAAGTCAATATAGCATTCCTTAACACAATAGACTCATTCAATAAGTCATAGAAAACATATAAAATCAAAGAAGTATGTGATTTAGGGAACTCGATACAAACCATCTCGAGTTATAATTCCATTCAAATAGTAGTCCACTTTTACCTTACAAATGAGATGTTTAAGATGTCTTCTAGCTTGTCAAAGTCTTGTTCTTTCTTTTATCGGTTTCGAAGTCGAGATTATTGAGTTGAAGTGCCCTGTTTATGAACTGAAATCACAGCATATAAACCAAATAATCATCAGATACAACCCAACAACATCTTAGTCCAAGATACAATAGCAAAACAGCCTCAAATCATAAGTTCGACGGCGTAACCGTTAAAGTCGGCAATACCGAAAATCAAGTATAACCCTTCTATAATGATACCAGCTGAATTTCAATCAAAACCAGCAGAATATAGAATAGAAACATTGCAATACTTGCTGAGAATTCATACAAAATGGATACAACAACCATCTTCAACCCAACTTCAACAAAACACAACATAGAAGTTCAATAACAACAATTCATACACAATTCTGATCTCTGTAATTTTCGAATTCCCAAATCATAATGAACTAAGAGAAAACTTACATCAATTCGAAGGTCTTCTTGCAAGGATTCCAAAACATCTTTCGGAATCGAAAACGGATAACCGGAACTCAAGATATTGCAATTTAAAAATCAATCACAAGAAGGGAAAAGGAAGAACTCGATCCTCTGTTCATATTTTCTCTCCAATTCTGAATTGTTTCACACCCATACACGTATACATGCTGACCATGCCTTTACAATTCAGATAACTTCAATGATTATTGCAATTTAGCCCCTCAAATCTTCAAAAATTGCAATTTGGTCCTCAGCTTCTCAATTCATTCAATTTCAATCATAAATAATTTAAGAATATTAGAATTTAAATCAAAACTCTAAATATTCCCAAATTAAATATTCTTGGATCAAAATTAAATAATTTCGGGCGTTACAGATTCAATGATTTGGCGAATAGATTTCGATATCATGATTTTTCAAACTACACTCTCGTTCAGATTATTTATGGTGGTTTGGATGCGACAACAAAAAATTGGTTGGATTATGGAGCTTTGGCAACTGGCAGTCACTTGTTTCACATAGATTACGACAGTGCTATACACTTGTTAAATGATATGACAGATTTTGACTACCATTGACATTGTGATCCTTCACTGCAGGGTTGGAGTCACCAATATCCTCCAGAATTCAACTCCACAAATTTTGTGAACCAACCATTTGAGCATCAAAAGAGTGTATAGGGAGTTTTGAAGATCATGCAGCTCAGTTGGAGAACATTGTGAGAGAACATGCAGAGATAAATAAGTTCTTAGAAAGCCGAATCAACTCTTTGAGTTTTTTTGGATGAACAGATTACGCTTCTTACAGAACCATTTTCTGAGATCTGTCAAGAAAATGAAGTAATTGCGCTAGTTCACGAGGAAATATTTTTTGAGAAATCTTCATTCGAAGAGGAGCCAAAAGTGATAGTGGAGGAGGAAGAAATATACAAGGCGTAATATTTGACCTTGTCAATGGTCTTTACATGCACACCATTAGAAGATCTGTTCTTGTCATTGACGCCAACTCCACAGTATTCCATCCTCTATGAGCTTTAGCCTAGATTCGGAGTTTCCTTCCATACTAATCAGTTCATGCCGAGTATGGTTGGACCGAAGAGCTTCCCATTTCAATATCATGCCAAGCTTGATGGAATAGGAAATAAAGAATCATACGTAGAGTCGTATGATTCCTACTATGGGCGGCAGTCGCTCTTTAATGGTTGCTACTGGAAATTCGGGCGATGGACTATAAATTTAGTGCTGACTGGAGGCAAACCAGTGTTATTTTTTCTTTAATAATTTTTTGTTATTTTTATTTTTATTTTTATTTCCTTTCATTATCCACTGCCTTATATGTCGCCTTTATATGTGCAGTATGTGGCACCGCTAAGAAAAGTTACTATTGGAGTTTTATAGATGGAGGAAGAGGACGAAGCATAGACCAGGGGAGTGTTATTTTTGTGTTCATTGTGTTTTTGTTCGTCTTGCATTTGTGTGTTTATTTTTGCATTCTGTTCATTGTTTCTAAAGCATTGAGAGCAATGCTTTGGATAAGTATGGGGGGTAGACTGGCGTTATTTCATTGTGTTAGTGTTTGTGTTGCATATAGTTCGTTTCATGTCTGTTTTCATCTTTGTTGTTTTTGTAGTTTGTTGCATGTGTTTGAGTAGGATAATGAATGAGAGTCAATGATGATATGAAGTTAGAAAAATGAAATTTTTTTGTGAAAATGTGTTACTCTTAACTTGACATGAGAAACCTTAGATAGAACCGTGAATATTTTTTAAGCACTCCTGTTAGATCAGTGAATTGTAGTGAAAAAATTGATGATGTTCGTGTATGTTTGACCATTGCACGACAATAGGTGTTTGATGATCTTAATTATGTCCTGTAAATTCTAATGATCCTCTAACAATTGTACTTACGATCTTGGGCGCACCACAATTTTTGAAAAAAATTGAAATTGATAATTTTTTTTAGAAAAATTCAACTCCATCCGGGTCGTGGACGAGAAATTGAAATCCTAATTACCTTGTTCTTGGATAAGTATGCGGAGTAAATGGGGTTGTACATTTATCAAAATTAAAAATTTAATTTTGAAAAAATAATAACAATTTCATCCGAGTTTCGAGCATGGGATTGAAATCCTAATCCGCCTAGTCTGAAACTAAGTTTGCGGGTTAAATGATATTGTTGCTCCATCTAGGATATAGATGAGGGGATTGAAATTCGAATCCTATCACAGTTATAGCTAAGTTTGCGGGTAATTATTGGGGTTCAGAAATGTCGGATGCAAAATCCGGGAATGCGTAAAAATAATCTCAAGGAAGGTGTGTTTGTTAGAGGTAATTGGAAGGAATGGATGCATGCAAGTGACTCTTGCACTGATGTGTTCTTAGGTCGCTAAGCAGTCTTAAGACGGATACTTTCTAAGTTGCATGTAACTGGAATAACATCGCACACATGCACGTTCACGTTAAACTGAAGGTGTATTGTGAAAGGTTGATGGTGTTTTTTTAAGCTGATGTATAACTTCTCTGAGGCTGTTAATTCTCATGAATTGTTCCTACTTGTGTTTTGTCATTTTTTGTTGTGTTTGTTGCATTGTTAGTCTTGCTCGAGGGCGAGCAAGATTTAAGTATGAGGTAGTTGATAAGTGCATTTTGTGTGCATATTTTGGTGTTGTTTTTTATATTTATTTTGCATGCATTCATAGTGTTTTATAAGTTTTATTCATGATTTATTGCATGTGTGTGCATTTACTCTCCGGTTTGATTTTTGTAAAAATATTGAAGAAATCATGGTTTTTGGAGCAACAGAAGAGCCGCAAGCATGAATTACAGAGCAGCAATTGTCAAAATCTATTTTTAATTCTAAAGAGATCAAATTCCTATATACACCATTCAAACTGAATTTCGAGATGTTTTGAAGTTGCTGTCCAAATTTTGGCTCAATCCGACAGCTAGAATATTATTTTTTCAAGAAAACTGCGCGCTGGCACATAGGTATGCACGGACCCATGAACGAATGTAGGCAAGGACCCTGTGCACCTTTTGAAGAAATTTCCGTGCATAATTTTCGTCAAAAAATTTGAGGTAGAGGGAACCCGGAGATTGGCACGGACTTTAGTATAGGGTCCGTGCATGTTGCGAAAATTTTCATAAAATTTTGGATTTTTTGGAAACCGTGGATTGCATGCATTTTTATGCCTTTTTGGGCTCAAATTAGAAAATTATTTAAAGGCCTTTGAGGGAAGATATAATAAGGAATGACGGCCCAACTTTATAAACACTTTTTAACGCAGAGATCGTGAGGCAGCTAGGAGGCTTGGAGATTGGAGATCTTCTCCATCTTTTTTTAGAGTTTTTTCTTCCTTTCTTCTTATTTTTATTTTTGAATTATTGTTTTTAATTATTGAATAGATTTAATTCAACCAAGACGGCGTGATTGAGCAAAACAAATTTATGTAGAAAACTTGGATGTTTGTTTGAGATTTTTCAGATTTGGTTTTTTATTATTGGTTTTTGGATTTAAATTTTTCTTGTGAATAATCTGGCCAATTGTTTACTTACATGTTAATCAATTCCAATTCGACGGAGGAGGAATTGATTTCGATCACTTCATAAATCAACACGAGGTAAAATTGACTAGAAGTAGTATTAGATTTCATTGTGCGGTTTTAGATGTAAAGTGAATTCTCACAGTTTCTGATGCATTTGATTTTTATTAGAATTATGAAAATTAATCCGTCAATATTTGAATAGGTTTAATTTTTTTAAAAATAGACCTTTAAACACGTTAGGAGAATTCACCGTAATTTAAGATTTAAATTTGAGTCCTGAATCAGTTACATGTTTCATGATTTGTTCGGTACCTACGTGTGTCTTGGTTGGCTTATTTTAATTAGAATTATTATTGAGTTCTAGTTTCTAGTTAATTTCATTGTTATTTATTATTTTAAATTCTTATTTTATTTAATTCATACTCCTTTCTATTATTCTGTCTAAATTAAGTTAAATAATTAAATCTTGAGAATTGAATGCAATCTCTGTGGGATCGATACTTGGACTCATTTTCCACTTACTATTACTTGACCTAGTGCACTTTCTAGTAAATACCGAATTAAGCGGTCAACAAACAAAAGGTAAGAATGTAGGATTTGATATGAACGAATTCTATTGTTTATTTGGCGCTTTATTTTGTCGTATTCGTGCTTATCTGACATTTTTTTTCTCGAGTTTTGCTCCTAAATTGTCATACTTTTCTGTGTTTGTAGTTTTGACTGGAACTTGAGAAGGTTTGAATATTGAAGAAAAGTCAGACATTGAGATGCCACGTTGGAGCTTGGCTGGGAATCGAGGAAAATGAAGAAGAAATTTTTTAAGTTTAATGCACGGAATCCGTGAATCTTTTGGAATAAGGTCCGTGCATTTTATGTAAAAGAGAGTTTCGCCCCTAGTTTAATGCATGGACCCCGTGCATCATTTAAAGGAACCTCCGTGCATATGTTTGGAGAAGAATTTTTGAGGTAGAGAGCACCCGGAGGCATACCCGGACCTTTGTCTAGGGTCTGTGCACGTTCGGAGCGAGATCGGCGTAGAAATTTTAATGCAAGGTCCCGTGTTTGGACTAATGTCCGGACCAGGCACGGACCACCATACAAAAGGTGTCCAGGGTCCGTGCATGTCACATACTTGAAAAAAATAGCTCGCGCAAAATTTTGAAATTTTGGAACTTTATTATTTTGGGCGATATTGAACACTTATTTGGGGGGAAAATAGGGCTTTTTGAGGGGAAGTATAAATGAAAAGAGGGCCCGAATTTCAGAGGAATTTTGGACTTTTGCCAAATTTTTGGAAGACGGCTAGAGCTTGGAGAGGAAGAAGAAGCGCATCACACAAGCAAGATCCGGCACCATCGCTGAGAATTTTCTTCTTCTTCTTCTTCTTCTTCTTCTTCTTCTTCTTCTTCTGTTTTATTTGTCATGAATTCAAACATGAGATTTTTATTTGATTTTGATATTATGGAGTAGTCGTTTTTTGAATGGGGGCACGATTGGGCCAGACTATTGATTTTTGTTCATGGAATGGATTGATTGATGGTTTGATTTATTTTATGTTTATTGATTAATAATTATGCATAATTCTTGCTTTTAATCTGACCAATTAATTTCATGTTTGTTGTTCGATCTGGAATTGAAAAATAAAAGATTGAAATTAGCTTCAAAAATATTAATCAACACATGGTTATACCGACTAGAAATAGTATTCGGTTTTATTGTGCGATTTTAGGCGAAAGCTGAAATTCCATAGTTTCGAATGTGTTTTGGTTTAATTAAATTCAATTAAAAATAATTGGACTGTTAAATGAAAATAGGATTGTTATTCTAGAAATAGATTAATAATTATTCTAGGAAAATTCATCGTGTTTGAATTAGTGGTTAATTCATAAAAATCCCTCATTTTATTTATCCTAGATTAAATTGAATAATTTATATCTTAGTATTTAAACAATAGTCTCTGTGGGATCGACTTGGACTCTATCTAATTATATTATAACTTGACCTAGTTCACTTGCTAGAATTTTCCAACCGAAATCGTCGGTCAATGATCTTAGTTAAGAGAAACACGGTTGAAGAGATTTAGTTTTGATATCACGTACCCTAGTGTGCAGGATTTTTGTGAGCGACCACTAGTGGGTTTTTGTGTTTCATTTTTTTAGTCATAGAAATCATTAAAACCCGCTGGTATTTTTAATAGTCGCACACAAAAATCATGCATACTATGGTGCGTGGTATCGAAACTATATATATATATATATATTATAGAAAAATTTAACTAAGAGTGATATCTAATAGGAATTTGGCTAGCTAATCCTTGTAGGAAGAATTAAGAAAATTTCGGCTAAAAGAAACATACCGAGAGGATGGTATTTTAAGTAAACTTGATTGAACCAAGTAAGATAATTAAGTAAATTGGCTCAGTTAGCTAGAAGATATTTACCAACAATAAGAAATTCCTATGAAAATTAATTTGATCAAGGGCCAATTTTTGTTGTTTGAATTAAAATTGGATACAAATGGGCTTAATAGTTTAAGTAGTTTATTATTAAAATATATCAGGCATGGACCGGTGGGGTCCGAATATAATGTAGTTTAATAAATATATTTATCTCATCAATTGAAAATCCATCCCAAGTAAGATTCAATTGTCGTTATTAGGTGATTAATTTTCATTATCATCTTATTTTCTTATGTTGACTATAACAAAGTAACCGTGTTAAACCCTAAGTTTTGATGATAACAAGACAATATAATATTGTTATAGATTTTGTTGTCTTTCATGTAAAAAAGGTGTCGACCGCTTGCTTTGAAAAGAACAGGTATCAACCGCTTGCTTTGAGGAAAAGTAGTATCGACCGCCTACAAGCAAAAGACAATGAAATGCTCCTCGATCGGTCACTTTCAAGTCACATATCTCGATCGACCACTATTTCTAAGATTGATCAACTGGCTCTTATAAGACTTTCCTCGACTGCTTCACAAGCAAGCTAGTACTTCTCAAACGATCATAAGGAAAGACATTCTAAACAAGGATCAATATTTATGAGCCACCTGAAATATTTATGTGCAGCCAACAAGGAATGTTGGAAGAAGTTGAGAGTCTCTATGCAAAGGACACTATAAATAGGAGATTTCTTGAAGAAAGAACCAAGAAGACTATTTTGTGTATGCTCACTTAAACTCTCGCTCCGTCAAAAAGCTATCAAATCTTTGAGGATCATCTAAGAGTTTTCAAATTTCTCGACAGCTCAAGAAATAAAGCTCAAAAATAAGGATTTGAAAGTCTGAGTTGGAGAACTCAAACTAAGATGTTTTTTCAAAGAGTTTGATAAGAACTTTGAATCTTATCTTGTTGAAATGTAGGAGTTCCGAATTAAGCAGTGTATAAGTCGTAATATTGGAGTGGGTGTGTTACAAGACGTTGTAATAACCAAAGTCTTCTAGTGAATTCTTTCATATGTGGAAGAAGTGGAGACGTATAAGAATTCAGCCTTCGAACTTCCATAACCACTGCTCTACTTATCCTTTTGCATTTCATATCTTACTTTACAAGACTTAACTGTGATTTAAGTATACATTTTTTACTGAAGTTATTGAACTATATATTTCCACATTTTTTAAGTTTTCAAGAAGCTTCACAAGTTGAGAAAATTAGTTGAGTGGACTTACATTCACTCAACTCTCGTTTTTAGTCAAAATATTTTAAGATTGTGTTTTCACCTCACTCTACACACACACCCGATCCCCAACAAACTATATTTGATTGTCCAATCAAAATTGTTCAACCATCAAGTCGATCAAGTATTCTATTGAATCGTTTGGTTAGCAAAACTAATTTTCTCTTATTATCCACATAAGATATTTAAATTTTATTTATGATGTTTTATCATAATAATTTTTCCACTTTGTCACTTACATTTCTTTTCGAATGAATCACTTTTTATTATTATTATTGTAGTGACCCGCACCGTGATCACTTACTAATCAAAAATTTAACATGATATTAAACAATAACAATCATTACAGCAGTAATGCTAAGTTGTCATTGAGGCATTGTACAGACAAAAATGACATACTCCACAGTTCTAGGAAAAAGTGGGGGAGAAATAAATTGAGAACCCAAGAGTTTAAAATTGTCTCAAGATTTTGGGGGAGTTTATGAGAATATTGAGCCTTTATCTTTGATGTATCCTGTAGTAGGGCGTTCACCCTATGAGTTTGTGGATGTTTGGATATGTAAGTCTTGTGTCAGGTCACCATATTTGGTTGAAAACTTGTACTAGTATCAGGTCACCATTATCCACTGGTTATATGAGCCACCTTCTGAGGTGACAACGCAGCATGCTATATACCTTGGGCATGGTCTATAAGTTTGTTTCTTGTCTTGAGTGTCTTGGTACCCAGTTTATTTGCATACATGCACATATAATAGTATATACTCTTAAATATTGTGACCCGCACCATGATCACCTACTAATAAAGAACTTAAACATGCAATTAAATATTAAATAATCTTAATCAAAGTAAATGCAAAGCTTTAAATAAATTAAATACCAGATAAGAAAAATCTAGTGGTCAACCCTGCCATCCAACCTTGGTCACCACATAACCTCCCTGTTCTTAAGAGAACTAATTGCATCTACTCCATTTAATTGGGTATCCAGACAACAGAACCGAAATTGAGCATAAAACGCTCAGTACGAGAGTATAAGTATACACTATTATATGTGCATGTATGCAATTGAACTGTGACGACCCGAGCTCTAATCTCTTATTAATCAAATCTTCGTAATTAATAGTCAAATAATCAAAGACTAAATAAAATAAAATAAAAATTTAAAATTTGAGCACCTCGCTCGATCGGTGAAAAGCTGCCGATCGAGCGAGCACTTTGGCCCAACTCTCGGGTGCAATCAAAATATGGCCTCGCTCGATCCGTGACATTTCACCGATCGAGCGAGCCACAATCACCAAAACTTCTGTTCCTGCAACAATGGCCTCGCTCGATCCGTGACATTTCACCGATCGAGCGAGCCCATTTCCAGAAAAACAGCAGAAACTAAATTGCTGTCAAATGAGTTCCTTTCCTTCATTTTTTCATCTAGCTTCAGTTCACACATGATCTAATCAAAATCAACAACTAACATGCATTCCAACATGCTATACAATTGATGGAACTAGATCATAACAAGGCCTTACAATCATAATAATAAAGGCTCACAAAACATGCAAGAAACATTGTTATACAATAAAGATTAAGCTACATCATGTTGTCTTAAGGATTTACACATCATCTCAAATCCTATATACATCAACAAGACAACAACCTATTAACCAACAAGTCTTGGTACAAGTAGCTATACATGACCATGTTTATGAAACTCAACACTATCATTGACAGCTCACACAAACCATCTAAAACTCGGATCATCACGCTATTCTCCTCATCCCTTGTTCTTCAAGTTCTCTTTTGCCCTGATCCACTCCCACCTATTGCCATGACACATACAACATAACAATAGCCGGATAACTCCGGTGGGAAATACATTTCCCAATAAAAGCAACTAAACATGCATATACAACATATATCAAGCTCATGATATAAATAAAGACAATGCATGTTTTAAAAACAAGGTTTATTCAAGAACTCTCTCATTTCGTCGGTTGGGATCCCGAGAAGAAGATATCATAGCTAACCACCGACTCTCCCGATCGAGGTGGGGCTACTTATCCTACTTTTCTAGACTTTGAAGCCACTATATATGCACTTCAGATGCTAGGCTACGTCAACCACCCAGGCCCTACATATATAATCCCTTAAATCGTCTATTCAAACGTTTTCGTTTATTTCAAAATCAAGGAATAAGTCTTGCAAGATGAATGCAACATATAACATCATAAAAGCATTCATTAACATCAAAGACTCATTCACCAAATCATAGAAGAGCATATAAAAGCAAATAAGTATGTGATTTAGGAAACTCGATACAAACCATCTTGAGTTATAATCACATTCAAGCAGTAGTCCACTTTTACCTTTCAAATGTGAGGTTTCAAGGCAACTTCAAGCTATCCAAATCTGAACAACACAATCACAAAACTTGTATCAAAATCTGCACTTAAAACCATTCAAACTCCATTGTAGAATAGCTTCAAACCTTGATCTTTCTTCTAACACTTCGAAGTCGAGATTATCGAGTTGATGTGTCCTGTTTATGAACTGAAATCATAGCATAACAACCAAGAAAACATCAGCTAATACTCAGCTCAATAGCAGCTCAAGCAAAGGATAACAAAACACTTCAAATCAAAAGTTTCGACGGCATATCGGTATCATTCGGCAATCCCGAAATCAACTAATTTATTCTAACAATCATATCAGCTGTATATCAACTCAAACTCAACATATATGCAAGCATATAAGTCGAATAATAGCTGGGAAATCATAAGAACTAATCCAACAATCCATTCTTCAACCCAACTTCAATATAACAAAGTAAAGAAGCTCATCAACACCATTTCATACAAACTTCTAATCTCTGTCAATTTCGAATTCCAAAACCATGATGAACTAAGAGAAAACTTACATCAATTTGAAGGTCTCGTTTCAAGGATTCCAGAACATCTTTCGGAATCAAAATCGGATACCCGAAGCTCAAGATATGTCAATTACAAGATGAAGAAATGAAACTTGAAAGTTCTTTTGCTCTCTCTCAGTTCTTGCCTCTGAAAATCTGATGAAAATAGTGATATTACACGTGAGTAATCAAAAATATAACAAGCGTCCAGCTCATTTTCAACTATTTGCATTTTGGCATCTCAAATCTTCAATAATTGCAATTTGGTCCTCAACTTTTCAATTCATTCAATTTCAATCCTAAATAATTTAAGAATATTAGAATTTAAATCAAAACTTCAAACATTCCAAAATTAAATATTCTCGAATTAAAATTAAATAATTCCGGGCGTTACATGAACTGAGTACCAAGACACTCAGGTCAAGAAACCAGCTCATAGACCGTCCTGGGTTATATAGCATGTTACGCCCTTGCCTCAGGAGGTAGCTCATATACCCAGTGGATAATGGTGACCTGATCCCAGTACAAGTGTCCAATCAAATATGTTGACCTGACACAAAACTTACGTATCCAACCATTCACAAACTCGTAGAGTGATCACCCTACTACAGGATACCTTTATGATAAAAGCTCAATATGCTCATGTATGCAACATACAGTCGTGACATGTTGTATCATATAAATCATGCAATCACATAATACATGCATACTCAATTTGGATATATCGAATAATACTTACGTACCTTACTAAAACAGATCATTGAAGCTCCCTTCTAGGTTCAAGCCTACCATGCAACACTAAAATACATAAATACCATGTATTGTCTAGTATGCCAAACATCACCTATCATGCTCTAAAAGCCTAAATTAAACTATAGCCTACTCCCTATTTACTATAGGGAATCAAAGTCATACCTTCGTCCGTCGTCATCCCGCTGATGTCGCATGCCCCTGAGCTTGGAAATAACCTAACTACGACTCCTGGTCACCTCGCCAAAGCTCCTCCTCTTGGCCGCTACTACGTACGCTTTTCGTACTATATAAAAATACTTCCTCCTACTCCAACCCTTAAAGAAAGAGTCCCGAAGCCCTTAAAATGGAGCCCTCGATCGGACGGTCCGATCCCTGGTTTGGACAGTTCGAAATTGCATGGTTTCCACGTCGCATGCATGCAAGTTCGGACGGTCCGATCCGTCTGCAGATCGTCCGATCTCTTACGTCTGATACACCTGTTCAATCCCCTTTTACTTCTGTCCTGGGAGAGTTCGGACAATCCAATCCCTAGTTTGGATCGTCCGAACTCTAAATCGTGCCTCCAAACTGTCCTGGTTCAGACCCTTCGAACCCAGTTCAGATCCTTCGAACTGCCCGAGCCCAATAATTCCATTAAACATTTTTCGGACGTTTTGGACCCAAATCCTTGGTCTGTTTGATCATATTAAAATCTCTTAATCATGTTTTTTAAAATCTAAATATGATTAGAAACTTAATTTTGTAAAATAAAACCGAGCTACTACAATTATTATTATATATTTTACCTTATAACCACGTTGATTGCATATATGATAGACTTTATATGATTATTAGTGTCACCTATTTGTCAATATATTTCTTTCCCTCATTGTTTTCATGACAACTAAATATTATTTTGCTAAAACTTTTGCTTATCCTAAACTTACAAGTTCGATTGGTTTAATTCTTGTCATTGTTCCGAGTTACAAAATTTGACAGATTAACTATTTCTATCATTGTTCAATCATATATATATATATATATATATATCCTCACAATTCACTAAACCAATTGGTCATATTATTTGACTTCAATAATTTATTTATTTAACCAATTTGTGTAATTTCTTTGATAAATCATTTTTCCAAGCTTTCAGATTTAATGATTTATTGTCTCATCTTGATGACAAAATCAATAACACACGTCTATTATCAGAACAATACAATTTTTTTTAATTTGTTGTCATACTCATATTGATTATACTAATCTAAATTGATTGTCATTTTTTTGTCCAATTTATAGACATCTAAACATGTAATAATAAAAAATAAAAATTAAAAGTTTGTACATACAAACTATATGTATAATATATATATTCTATTTTTTTTGGGTCCTGTGTGTGCAGTTATATATGCTACAGGCTCCGTCGGTGGCACACATTTCTTATCTATCATTAATTTGTTTCGGATACCTAAATCTTTTGTTTATGATGAACTAATCATAATTAAATCAACATTCTTTTGTTTTAATTTCAGTTAAATTTTTTCTTATTAATTGCGCTAATTATGAAAACCATGTCTACTCAAGTGAAAATGGTATTTTTTTTAATCATTAATTGAAGTTTGCATACAAAAAAAAAAAAAAAAAATCAATGTTGCGCTATGCAAAGTTGTAACTCATGATTTGGTGAATTAATATTAAACTGTGATTTATGATTTAAAATATTGAGAAATCCCCTCCTCAGCATCTTCCAAACCATTACGAAATTTTTTTTTTTTTTTTTTAAAAATTTGTTATTTTTATTTTTTGATTTAAAATAAAATTTATTAATATTATTTTTTGATAATCCAAAAATATTATTATTATTTTTCTCAAATTACAAATTAGTTTGCGGAAACTATAATAACAATGAATATTAGGCAAGATGGAATGTATAAAACACGTGCATATTGGTATCTAATTGATTGCGTGATATATAATTATGATAATATCTAATATATATATATATATATATATATATATAAATTTAACCAATTAACAAAATAAAAAAAATAAAAAATGAATAAAAAAACAAATTAAATTAAACAGCAGATTATATAGGATAATGCGATACTTTCTTGATTGCAACCGTGAATATTACGCCTGAAGATTATACATATACATACGTAGTGCGGCCTTAGCATGTTTTCTGAAAACACATACAGCTACTAGCGCCTCGTTTCTTGATTAATAATTCTCTAGCTAGGAAACACATTCGTTCGTCTTAATTCTTTTCGTAAACTCAGATCGATCGATCACACTTCCATGGATCTGCTTGGTGATTTTCCTTTGGGGTTTACGATCGATTACCCTTCGCTTGGTGATTTTCCTTTGGGGTATAGTTTCCTCCCGACGGACCAAGAACTCATTCAACATTACTTGAAGAAAAAGCTCAACAAACAACCCATCGAATACGATTTCATCCCCTTTGTCAATATTTACAATCATAGTCCGCAGGAGTTGGCTGGTACGTACCTAGCAAGCTACTTAATTCGATTCCTAATTCCTTCGGTTAATTAATATATATAATTGTTTTCTTTATGAATTAATTAATCCATATATATGATTGAATTGAATGAATGAATGAATTGATGATGTGCAGATGTTTTTCCGAGCTGTTTGGGAGAAGATGAGAATGTATGGTACTTCTTTACCCCGAGAGATCGCAAGTATCAAAACGGCAAGCGCCCGAATCGAGCAGCTGGTAATTATGGGCATTGGAAGGCCACCATAGCTGATAAACCCATATATGACAACATTCATGTGCGCATAATTGGATTTAAGAAAACTTTAGTCTTCTACCAAGGACAGTCTCATAAAAGCAAAAAGACAGATTGGATCATGCACGAGTACGTAGTTAACCAGCCATCTTCAGGACAACATGTGGGCATGCTGGTAAAATATATATACTATTTCGGTCGATCGACTTTTAATTTGCAATATGATCGAATTTGATGGTTTAATTTAATTTGTTATATATATTAAATTCATGTTTAATTAATATATATATATTGTTGCAGCTTGACGATTGTGTGTTGTGCCGAATTTACAAGAGAACCCGCGGGGCAGCTTCTAATTGTCAAATAACGGATCATCAGGAACAAGAAGCTCATGTCAACTGCTCTGAAGATGATGATGATGCAACCCACGTCAAACGTGCAAGATATGATCAGATTCTACTGCCACAACATCCATACAATCTTCTTCTTCCGGTGCATCAGCAAGATGATCATCCATACAATCTTCTTCTTCCGGTGCAGCAGCAGCAAGATGATCATCCATACAATCTTCTTCCTCCGGTGCAGCAGCAAGAGGATCATCCATACAATCTTCTTCTTCCGGTGCAGCAGCAAGATGATCCACCAGCAACAAATCATGATCATCCATACAATCTTCTTCTTCCGGTGCAGCAGCAAGATGAACATCCATACAATCTTCTTCCGGTGCAGCAGAAAGATGATCATCCATACAATCTTCTTCCGGTGCAGCAGCAAGATGATCAGAATAATATTCTACTGCCACAACATCTCGTCCCAATGCAACAGCAGCAGAATTCTCCACCTCTTCTACCTGCAGCAACAAATCATGAAGAAAATGGCATTTCGAGGTTGGAGAGTTGGGATGAGTTTGAATTGGAAAAGTTGATGATGAATGACTATTGAACGAGTTTTGTTAGATCCCAATTCATATTAAATATTGCTCTTGTAATTCATACAACACTCGAATCATATTTCTGGTTACGTTTTAGTCTTTGTTGTATATTAATTGCTACCAAATGGAGAGTTGCAGACTCGAGTTTTTGTTATTACCTTCACTAATCACTCCGATCCATTGCAAACTCAAACAATGAATCATGAAAACTTTTACCTTTACCGATGTTGTAGCCTCGTACAACAAAGTAGAAATGGTAGGTGCTTATGGTGAAAGAATGTGTACAATTAATTTATAGTATTATTTTTTTAAAAAACAATTGGCTCTAGACATTGTTAAAAATGATAAGCAAGGCTAGCTGCCAACAAAATAAATAAACAGACCGAATTAATTTTCATAAGCTCAAATGAATGTCTCAATCTTTTGGAAAAGTTGATGAATGAGGCAAACGGAATTTCAACCTCGCAGAGTTGGGATGCAATGGATTTGCAACAGCTGTTGAACGAGTTTTGTTAGATCCCAATTCATATTAATTGCTAGCTCTTGTAATTCATACAACACTGAATAATATTTCTGGTTACTTATATATAAAAGGCTAATTGAATTAAGATTTATTTCTGCTCCCATTGTCATTAGCGTCAACAAACTTGGATTTAAGATACCTTGTGTGTAATTACCTCATTGATTTCAAATCTTGTGCTGCAAACATGAAAGCTGGTCAGATTTGAAAATTAATAAATAATCAACATTATTTTCCAAATTTATATAATTTTTTTGTTCATCTAATAATTATTAATAAACAAGTTAAGAAAAAATTAGAATTGGTGATATAGCTGAGTTTTTTGTGAACTTGTAGATTTTGTTCGTACACTAAAGTAAAGGTGCTTGGTTGAACTTATTTATGTCTGTTGGACTTATTAGGTTTTGTATCACTACAAGAAAGAAGGTCATAGACAACACTTAAAAGACAACACTTTTTTAAAAAAAAAGCATTGTCTTTTTCGAAAAAAGTGTTGTCAAAAATGCTTATATTTTGGATAAAACCACAACACTTTTAAAAAGTGTTGTGAATGAGTGATAAGTGCATTTTGTATGCATTTATTCATGTTATTTTTATGTCTATTTTATGTGCATTCATATTTCTTTTATGTGTTTTTATATGTTTTAGTTCTTGTGTGTGTATTACACTCTTCAGGTTAATTTTGTAGGAAAATGGATTTTTGAATAGTGAATTACAGAGCAGCTTTGATCGAAAAATCATATTTAATTTTAGATAGACCAAACTCCGATCTTCACCGTTCACAATGAAGTCTAAGTTATTTTAAAGCTGCTGTCAAAATTTCAGCTTGATCCGACGGCTAGAACTTAAGATATATATTTTTCAACATTGTCGCACGGAGCAGAAAAATCCACTCGCTCGAGCGAGAGTCAATTCTCGCTCGAGCGAGCCAGACTTGCCAAAAATCTTTCGGGACAGAGAGTTGCTCGCTCGAGCGAGACCTGTGCTCGCTCGAGCGAGCGTGGCGTGCAGATTCCATATATTTGAAAACTCTTGGTCGAAAAAGATGCTATCTTTTAGAGATCTTTGGACACTTAAATACCGATCTATTCATCAGATTAAGGGTTCCAACACGCAGAGAACATAGACAAGAGGCGAGAGGCGGCTATGGGCGTGGAGATTGAAGACGCTCTATCAGAGTTTTTCTTCTTTTTTTTCTTAATTTTTGTTTGACTATTGTTTTCAATTATTGAGTAGTTTATTTTCAACCAAGACGGCGTGATTGAACCGAAAAAATTCATGTAGAAAACTTGGATGTTTGTTTGGGATTTTTCAGAGTTGATTTTGTTTTATTGATTGTCAGATTTATATTTGTCTTGTGAATAGTCTGATCAACTGTTTGCTTGCATGTTAATCGATTCCAAGTCGACAGAGGACGTTTCGATTTTGATCACTTTGATAATCAACATATTGTAAAACCGACTAGAAATAGAATTCGGTTTCAGTGTGCAGTTTGGGTGCAAACTGAATTTTCATAAATATTTAATGCATTCAAATTTCATTAGAATTTCATTTGAATAGGTTTGATTGTTCTACAAATAGTCCTTTGAAAAAATTAGGAGAATTCCCGTGAATTAAGATTAAATCTGAGTTTTGAATCGACTACATGTTACATAATTTGTTCGGTACCTACGTGTGTCTTGGTTGTCTCGTTTAATTATTTTTATCTTCAGTTATTTTAATTCTTATTTCTTCAGAAGTTTTTATTTTAAATTCTTATTTTTTTTTAAAACAAATTGCTTTTTATTATTTTTTCTAGATTAAGTAAAATAATTAATTCTTGAGAATTAACAGCAGTCCTTGTGGGATCGATACTTGGACTCTCAGTCCACTTTACTATTACTTGACCTGGTACGCTTGTCAGTTGAATTTATTCACACCGATTAACGTGGTCAAGTTTTTGGCGCCGTTGCCGGGGACTGTTTAGTTAATATTAGGATAGATTATTTTCTTGAGACTAGACATTTTTCTCCCTTCTATCTTTTCGTTCTTTTCGTTATTTTTAATTTTAATTTTTATTTTTTTCTTTTGCTTGTGAGGTACTTGGAGATGGATCATCGACAGGTGTTCACAAGGTTTGACCAACAATACTCGGAGCCTTTCTATGATGCTTGGGGGAGATTCAATGATTTGGCGAACAGATTTCGATGCCATGATTTTTCAAACTACACTCTAGTTCAAATTTTCTATGGTGGGACGAGTCAAAAAGAAGTTGGATAGATTATGGAGCTTGGGCAACTGACAGTCACTCGTTCAACAGAGATTATAACAGTGCTATGCACTTGTTAAATGATATGGCAGATTTTGACTACCATTGGCATTGTGATCCTTCACTGCAGGGTTGGAGTCACTAATATCCTCCACAATTCAACTCCACAAATCAAGAAGAGTGTATAGGTCATTTTGAGGATCATGTGGCTCAATTGGAGAACATGGTGTGATGGCAGATAGCGACAAATCAGTTCTTAGAAAGCCGCATCAAGTCTTTGAGTCTTTTGGATGAACAGATTGCGCTTCTTAGAGAACCAATTTTTTAGATCTGCCAAGAGAATGAAGTAATTGAGCCAGAGCAAAAGAAAATATTTTTTGAGGAATATTCATGTGAAGATGAGCTAAAAGTGACAGTGGAGGAGGAAGAAACATTCAAGGCTGAGGACTTGAACTCGTCAATGGACTTTACAAGCACACCACTTGAAGATCCATTATTTCCATTGACGTCAACACCACAATATTACATCCTCGATGAGCTTCAGCCTATATTCGGAGTCTCTTTCCAAAATAATCAGTTCTTGAAGAGTGTTGTTGGACCGACAAGCTTCCCATGCATATATCACGCCAAGCTTGAGGGCGATGGAAATCAAAACTCATACGTAGAGTCTTATATATCTTAATATGGGCGGCAACCACTCTTTGATGGTTGCTTTTGAATAGTCGGGCTGTAGACTATAAATTTAGCGCTGACTGGGAGGCAACCCAGATTTCTTTCCCTTGTTTTTTTATTTTATTTTATTTTATTTTTTGTTTTTGTTTTTTTTATTTATATTTTACTTGTTTCCCATTCCAGTTTGCCGAGCCTGCCGATATACACTGTCTGCTGCTGCTGTCCCAGCAGATACTGTCATGAAGGAAGAGGATGAATCGAAAACCAGGGAAGTGTTATTTTTGTTCTCATTGTGTTTTTGTTCGTCTTTGCATTTGTATGTTTGTTATGCATTCTGTTCATTGTTCTGAAGCATTGAGGGCAATGCTTTGGATAAGTATGGGGGGTAGACTAGTTTATTGCATTATTTGTTATGTTTGTGTTGCATCTGTCATGTTTTGTGTTTGTTTGCATCTAGTTTGTTGTTATTGTTGTTTGTTTAGTCTTGCATGAGTAAGATGAGTCATAATAGCCAATGATGATGAAGTTTATTTGAAAAATTGGTTGTTTTAAAAAAATTTGCTCTTGACTTGACATGAGAAACTGTAGGTTGAACCGTGAATATTTATAAGCACTTGTGTTAGACCAGTGGACTGTAACGAAAGATTTGATGAAGTTTCTGTCTGTTTGACCATTGCACGGCAATAGGTGGTTTGTGGATCTTGATTGTGTTCTATGAATTTTGATGAGGCTCTAGTTTACACTTATGATCTTAGGCGCACCTAGAAAAAAAAATATTTTTACAACTCCATCCGGGCTTGGACAATGATTGAAATCCTAATCATTGTTCTATAGCTAAGTTAGCGGGTAAAATGGGGTTGATGCTCCATCAGGGCTATAGACGAGGGGATTAGAAAAAAAAGAGAAAGATTTTTTGTATCCTAGCCAGTTATAGCTAAGTCAGCGGGTAATTATTGGGGCAAAAGAAACACCGGGTGCAAAATCCGGAGGTGTGTAATTCATTATCTCAAGGGAGGTGGGTTTTTTTCTAGAGGTCATTGGAAGGAATGAGCACTTGAAGAGTGAAACTTGCATTGATTTGTCATAGGTTGCTAAGCAGTTTTGAAACGAATTCGGTCTAAGTTGTATGAAACTGGAATGACAGTTCACACACACACGTTCACGTTAAACCGAAGGTGTATTATGAAAAGTTGAGAGCGTGTGTGCTTTTGATTTGTGATTGAACTTCTCGGAGGCTGTGCACATTCATGATTCGTCCTCACTTATGTTTTTGTTTGCATATTGTTTTTGCATGTCTTGCTCGAGGGCGAGCAAGATTAAGTATGGGGGTGTTGATAAGTGCATTTTGTGTGCATTTATTCATGTTATTTTTATGTCTATTTTATGTGCATTCATATTGCTTTTATGTGTTTTTATGTGTTTTAGTTCTTGTGTGTGTATTACACTCTCCGGGTTAATTTTGTAGGAAAATGGATTTTTGAATAGTGAATTATGGAGCAGCCTTGATCGAAAAATAATATTTAATTTTAGAGAGATCAAACTCCGATCTCCACCATTCACAAAGAAGTTTAAGATGTTTAAAGCTGCTGTCAAAATTTCAGCTTGATCCGACGGCTAGAACTTAAGATATGAATTTTTCAAAATTGTCGCACGGAGCAGAAAAATCCAATCGCTCGAGCGAGAGTCGATTCTCGCTCGAGCGAGCCAGACTTGCCAAAAATCTTCCGGGACAGAGAGTTGCTCGCTCGAGCGAGACCTGTGCTCGCTCAAGCGAGCGTGACGTGCATTCCATATATTTAGAAACTCTTGGTTGAAAAGGATGCTATCTTTTAGAGATCCTTGGACACTTAAATACCGATCTATTCATCAGATTAAGGGTTCTAACACGCAGAGAACACAGACAAGAGGCGAGAGGCGGCTACGGGCGTGGAGATTGAAGACGCTTTATCAGAGTTTTTCTTATTTTCTTCTTTTCTTTCTTAATTTTTGTTTGACTATTGTTATAAATTATTAAGTATTTTATTTTCAACCAAGACGGCGTGATTGGGCCGAACAAATTCATGTAGAAATCTTAGATGTTTGTTTGGGATTTTTTAGAGTTGATTTTGTTTTATTGATTGTCAGATTTATATTTGTCTTGTGAATAGTGTGATCAACTGTTTGCTTGCATGTTAATCGATTCCAAGTCGACAGAGGAGGTTTCGATTTTGATCACTTTGATAATAAACATATTGTAAAATCGACTAGAAATAGAATTCGGTTTCAGCGTGCGGTTTGGGTGCAAACTGAATTTTCATAAATATTTAATGCATTCAAATTTGATTAAAATTACGAAAGATTAGTTCATCAATATTTAAATATGTTTGATTGTTCTAGAAATAGTCTTTTGAACAAATTAGGAGAATTCCCGTGAAATAAGATTAAATCTGAGTCCTGAATCGACTACATGTTACATGATTTGTTCGGTACCTACGTGTGTCTTGGTTGTCTCGTTTAATTATTTTTATCTTCAGTTATTTTAATTCTTATTTCTTCAGAAGTTTTTATTTTAAATTCTTATTTCTTTTAAATCAAATTGCTTTTTATTTTTTTTTCTAGATTAAGTAAAATAATTAATTCTTGAGAATTGACAGTAGTCCCTGTGGGATCGATACTTGGACTCTCACTTCACTTTACTATTACTTGACCTGGTACGCTTGCCAGTTGAATTTATTCACACCGATTAACGCGATCAAGTTTTTGGCGCCGTTTCCGGCGACTGTTTAGTTAATATTAGGATAGATTATTTGCTTGAGACTAGACATTTTTCTCCCTTCTATCTTTTCGTTCTTTTCGTTATTTTTAATTTTAATTTTTATTTTTTTCTTTTGCTTGTGAGGTACTTGGAGATAGATCATCGACAGGTATTCACAAGGTTTGGCCAACAATACTCGGAGCCTTTCTGTGATGCTTGGGGGAGATTCAATGATTTGGCGAACAGATTTCGATGCCATGATTTTTCAAACTACACTCTAGTTCAAATTTTCTATGGTGGGTTGGATGAGTCAACAAGAAGTTGGATAGATTATGGAGCTTGCGCAACTGACAATCACTTGTTCAACAGAGATTATAAAAGTTCTATGCACTTGTTAAATGATATGGCAGATTTTGACTAATATTGGCATTGTGATCCTTCACTGCAGGATTGGAGTCACCAATATCCTCCACAATTCAACTCCACAAATCAAGAAGAGTGTATAGGGCTTTTTGAGGATCATGTAGCTCAATTGGAGAACATGGTGCGATGGCAGATAACGACAAATCAGTTCTTAGAAAGCCGCATTAAGTCTTTGAGTCTTTTGGATGAACACATTGCGCTGCTTAGAGAACCAATTTTTGAGATCTGCCAAGAGAATGAAGTAGTTTAGCCAGAGCAAGAGAAAATATTTTTTGAGGAATATTCATGTGAAGATGTGCTAAAAGTGACAGTGGAGGAGGAAGAAACATTCAAGGCGGAGGACTTGAACTCGTCAATGGACTTTACAAGCACACCACTTGAAGACCATTATTTCCATTGAGGTCAACACCACAATATTACATCCTCGATGAGCTTCAGCCTATATTCGAAGTCTCTTTCCAAAATAATCAGTTTTTGAAGAGTGTTGTTGGACCGACGAGCTTCCCATGCATATATCACGCCAAGCTTGAGGGCGATGGAAATCAAAACCCATACGTAGAGTCTTATAATTCTTACTATGGGCGGCAACCACTCTTTGATGGTTGCTTCTGCATAGTCGGGTTATAGACTATAAATTTATCGCTGACTGGGAGGCAACCCAGAGTTCTTTCCCTTGTTTTTTTATTTTATTTTTTGTTTTTGTTTTTTTATTTAATTTTTACTTGTTTCCTATTCCAGTTTGCCGAGCCTGCCGATATACACAGTCTACTGCTGCTATCCCAGCAGATACTGTCATGAAGGAAGAGGATGAATCGAAAACCAGGGGAGTGTTATTTTTGTTCTCATTGTGTTTTTGTTCGTCTTTGCATTTGTGTGTTTGTTATGCATTCTGTTCATTGTTCTGAAGCATTGAGGGCAATGCTTTGGATAAGTATGGGGGGTAGACTAGTTTATTGCATTGTTTGTTATGTTTGTGTTACATCTGTCATGTTTTGTGTTTGTTTGCATCTAGTTTGTTGGTGTTGTTGTTTGTTTAGTCTTGCATGAGTAAGATGAGTCATAATAGCCAATGATGATGAAGTTTAATTGAAAAATTGGTTTTTTTTAAAAAATTTGCTCTTTACTTGACTGAGAAACTGTAGGTTGAACCGTGAATATTTATAAGCACTTATGTTAGACCAGTGGACTATAACGAAATATTTGATGAAGTTTCTGTCTGTTTGACCATTGCACAGCAATAGGTGGTTTGTGGATCTTGATTGTGTTCTATGAATTTTGATGAGGCTCTAGTATACACTTATGATCTTGGGCGCACCTAGAAAAAAAAATATTTTTACAACTCTATCCGGGCTTGGACGATGATTGAAATCCTAATCATTGTTCCATAGCTAAGTTAGCGGGTAAAATGGGGTTGATGCTCCATCAGGGCTATAGACAAGTGGATTATAAAAAAAAAAAAAGAAAGATTTTTTGTATCCTAGCCAGTTATAGCTAAGTCAGCGGGTAATTATTGGGGCAAAAGAAATACCGGGTGCAAATTCCGGAGGTGTGTAATTCATTATCTCAAGGGAGGTGAGTTTTTTTCTAAAGGTCATTGGAAGGAATAAGCACTTGAAGAGTGAAACTTGCACTGATTTGTCATAGGTTGCTAAGCAGTTTTGAAACGAATTCGGTCTAAGTTGTATAAAACTGGAATGACAGTTCACACACACACGTTCACGTTAAATCGAAGGTGTATTATGAAAAGTTGAGAGCGTGTGTGATTTTGTTTTGTGATTGAACTTCTCGGAGGCTGTGCACATTCATGATTCGTCCTCACTTATGTTTTTGTTTGCATATTGTTTTTGCATGTCTTGCTCGAGGGCGATCAAAGTTTAAGTATGGGGATGTTGATAAGATCACTTTGTGTGCATTTATTCATGTTATTTTTATGTCTATTTTATGTGCATTCAAATTGCTTTTATGTGTTTTTATGTGTTTTAGTTCTTGTGTGTGTAATACACTCTCCGGGTTAATTTTGTAGAAAAATGGATTTTTGAATAGTGAATTACGGAGCAGCCTTGATCGAAAAATCATATTTAATTTTAGAGAGATCAAACTCCGATCTCCACCGTTTACAATGAAGTTTAAGATGTTTAAAGCTGCTTTCAAAATTTCAGCTTGATCCGACGGCTAGAACTTAAGATATGAATTTTTCAAAATTGTCGCACGGAGCAGAAAAATCCACTCGCTCGAGCGAGAGTCGATTCTCGCTCGAGCGAGCCAGACTTGCCAAAAATCTTCCGGGACAGAGAGTTGCTCGCTCGAGCGAGCGTGGCGTGCAGATTCCATATATTTGGAAACTCTTGGTCGAAAAGGATGCTATCTTTTAGAGATCCTTGGACACTTAAATACCGATCTATTTATCAGATTAAGGGTTCCAACACGCAGAGAACACAGACAAGAGGCGAGAGGCGGCTACGGGCGTGGAGATTGATAACGTTCCATCAGAGTTTTTCTTCTTTTCTTCTTTACTTTCTTAATTTTTGTTTGACTATTGTTTTCAATTATTGAGTAATTTATTTTCAACCAAGACGGCGTGATTGGGCCGAACAAATTCATGTAGAAAACTTGGATGTTTGTTTGGGATTTTTCAGAGTTGATTTTGTTTTATTGATTGTCAGATTTATATTAATCGATTCCAAGTCGACAGAGTAGGTTTCGATTTTGATCACTTTGATAATCAACATATTGTAAAAACGACTAGAAATAGAATTCGTTTTCAATGTGCGGATTCGGTTTCAGTGAGCGGTTTGGGTGCAAACTGAATTTTCATAAATATTTAATGCATTCAAATTTGATTAGAATTACGAAAGATTAGTTCATCAATATTTGAATAGGTTTGATTGTTTTAGAAATAGTCCTTTGAACAAATTAGGAGAATTCCCTTGAATTAAGATTAAATCTGAGTCCTGAATCGACTACATGTTACATGATTTGTTCTGTACCTACGTGTGTCTTGGTTGTCTCGTTTAATTATTTTTATCTCCAGTTATTTTAATTCTTATTTCTTCAGAAGTTTTTATTTTAAATTCTTATTTTTTTAAAATCAAATTTTTTTTTATTATTTTTTCTAGATTAAGTAAAATTATTAATTCTTGAGAATTGACAGCAGTCCCTGTGAGATCGATACTTGGACTCTCAGTCCACTTTACTATTACTTGACCTAGTACGCTTGCCAGTTGAATTTATTCACACCGATTAACACGGTCAAGTTTTTGGCACCGTTGCCGGGGACTGTTTAGTTAATATTAGGATAGATTATTTTCTTGAGACTAGACATTTTTCTCCCTTCTATCTTTTCGTTCTTTTCGTTATTTTTAATTTTTAATTTTTTTCTTTTGCTTGTGAGGTACTTGGAGATGGATCATCGACAGGTGTTCACAAGGTTTGCCCAACAATACTCGGAGCCTTTCTATGATGCTTGGGGGAGATTCAATGATTTGGCGAACAGATTTCGATGCCATGATTTTTCAAACTACACTCTAGTTCAAATTTTCTATGGTTGGTTGGATGAGTCAACAAGAAGTTCTATGCACTTGTTAAATGATATGGCAGATTTTGACTACCATTGGCATTGTGATCCTTTACTGCAGGGTTGGAGTCATCAATATCCTCCACAATTCAACTCCACAAATCAATAAGAGTGTATAGGGAATTTTGAGGATCATGTGGCTCAATTGGAGAACATGGTGCGATGGCAGATAGCGACAAATCAGTTCTTAGAAAGCCGCATCAAGTCTTTGAGTCTTTTGGATGAACAGATTGCGCTTCTTAGAGAACCAATTTTTGAGATCTGCCAAGAGAATGAAGTAATTGAGCCAGAGCAAGAGAAAATATTTTTTGAGGAATACTCATGTGAAGATGAACTAAAAGTGACAGTGGGGGAGGAAGAAACATTCAAGGCAGAGGACTTGAACTCGTCAATGGACTTTATAAGCACACCACTTGAAGATCCATTATTTCCATTGACGTCAACACCACAATATTACATCCTCGATGAGCTTCAGCCTATATTCGGAGTCTCTTTCCAAAATAATCAGTTCTTGAAGAGTGTTTTTGGACCGACGAGCTTCCCATGCATATATCACGCCAAGCTTGAGGGCGATGGAAATCAAAACCCATACGTAGAGTCTTATAATTCTTACTATGGGCGGAAACCACTCTTTGATGGTTGCTTCTGCATAGTCGGGCTGTAGACTATAAATTTAGCGCTGACTGGGAGGCAACCCATAGTTCTTTACCTTGTTTTTTTATTTTATTTTATTTTTTTTATTTAATTTTTACTTGTTTCCCATTCCAGTTTTCCGAGCCTGCCGATATACACAGTTTGCTGCTGCTATCCCAGCAGATACTGTCATGAAGGAAGAGGATGAATCGAAAACCAGGGGAGTGTTATTTTTGTTCTCATTGTGTTTTTGTTCGTCTTTGCATTTTTGTTTTTTTTATGCATTCTGTTCATTGTTCTGAAGCATTGAGGGCAATGCTTTGGATAAGTATGGGGGGTAGACTAGTTTATTGCATTGTTTGTTATGTTTGTGTTGCATCTGTCATGTTTTGTGTTTGTTTGCATCTAGTTTGTTGGTGTTGTTGTTTGTTTAGTCTTGCATGAGTAAGATGAGTCATAATAGCCAATGATGATGAAGTTTATTTGAAAAATTGGTTTTTTTTTAAAAAATTTGATCTTGACTTGACATGAGAAATTGTAGGTTGAACCGTGAATATTTATAAGCACTTGTGTTAGACCAGTGGACTGTAACGAAAGATTTGATGAATTTTCTGTCTGTTTGACCATTGCACGGCAATAGGTGGTTTGTGGATCTTGACTGTGTTCTATGAATTTTGATGAGGCTCTAGTTTACACTTATGATCTTGGGCGCACCTAGAAAAAAAAATATTTTTACAACTCCATCCGGGCTTGGACAATGATTGAAATCCTAATCATTGTTCCATAGCTAAGTTAGCGGGTAAAATGGGGTTGATGCTCCATCAGGCTATAGACGAGGGGATTAGAAAAAAAAAAAAAGAAAGATTTTTTGTATCCTAGCCAGTTATAGCTATGGCAGGGGGTAATTATTGGGGCAAAAGAAATACCGGGTGCAAAATCCGGAGGTGTGTAATTCATTATCTCAAGGGAGGTGGGTTTTTTTCTAGAGGTCATTGGAAGGAATGAGCACTTGAAGAGTGAAACTTGCACTGATTTGTCATAGGTTGCTAAGCAGTTTTGAAATGAATTCGGTCTAAGCTGTATGAAACTGGAATGACAGTTCACACACACACGTTCACGTTAAATCAAAGGTGTATTATGAAAAGTTGAGAGCGTGTGTGATTTTGTTTTGTGATTGAACTTCTCGAGGGTGTGCACATTAATGATTCGTCCTCACTTATGTTTTTTTTTGCATATTGTTTTTGAAGGTCTTGCTCGAGGGCGAGCAAAGTTTAAGTATGGGAGTGTTGATAAGTTCATTTTGTGTGCAATTATTTATGTTGTTTTTATGTCTATTTTATTTTTATTCATATTGCCTTTATGTGGTTTTATGTGTTTTAGTTCTTGTGTGTGTAATACACTCTCCGGGTTAATTTTGTAGAAAAAGGGATTTTTGAATAGTGAATTACGGAGCAGTCTTGATCGAAAAATCATATTTAATTTTAGAGAGATCAAACTCCGATCTCCACCGTTCACAATGAAGTTTATGATGTTTAAAGCTGCTGTCAAAATTTCAGCTTGATCCGACGGCTAGAACTTAAGATATGAATTTTTCAAAATTGTCGCACGGAGCAGAAAAAATCCACTCGCTCGAGCGAGAGTCGATTCTCTCTCGAGCGAGCCAAACTTGCCAAAAATCTTCCGGGACAAAGAGTTGCTCGCTCGAGCGAGACCTGTGCTCGCTCGAGCGAGCGTGGCGTGCAGATTCCATATATTTGGAAACTCTTGGTCGAAAAGGATGCTATCTTTTAGAGATCCTTGGACAGTTAAATATCGATCTATTCATCAGATTAAGGGTTCCAACACGCAGAGAACACAGACAAGAGGCGAGAGGCGGCTAACGGGCGTGGAGATTGAAGACGCTCCATTACAGTTTTTCTTCTTTTCTTTCTTAATTTTTGTTTGACTATTGTTTTCAATTATTGAGTAGTTTATTTTCAACCAAGACGGCGTGATTGGGCCGAACAAATTCATGTAGAAAACATGGATGTTTGTTTGGGATTTTTCAGAGTTGATTTTGTTTTATTGATTGTCAGATTTATATTTGTCTTGTGAATAGTGTGATCAACTGTTTACTTGCATGTTAATCGATTCCAAGTCGACAGATGAGGTTTCGATTTTGATCACTTTGATAATCAGCATATTCTAAAACCGACTAGAAATAGAATTCGATTTCAGTGTGCGGTTTGGGTGCAAACTGAATTTTCATAAATATTTAATGCATTCAAATTTTATTAGAATTACGAAAGATTAGTTCATCAATATTTGAATAAGTTTGATTGTTCTAGAAATAGTCTTTTGAACAAATTAGGAGAATTCCCATGAAATAAGATTAAATCTGAGCCCTGAATCGACTACATGTTATATTATTTGTTCGGTCCCTACGTGTGTCTTGGTTGTCTCGTTTAATTATTTTTATCTTCAGTTATTTTAATTCTTATTTCTTCAGAAGTTTTTATTTTAAATTCTTATTTTTTTTAAATCAAATTTCTTTTTATTATTTTTTCTAGATTAAGTAAAATTATTAATTCTTGAGAATTGACAACAGTCCCTGTGGGATCGATACTTGGACTCTCAGTCCACTTTACTATTACTTGACCTGGTATGCTTGCCAATTGAATTTATTCATACCGATTAACGCCGTCAAGTTTTTGGCGCCGTTGCCGGGGACTATTTAGTTAATATTAGGATAGATTATTTTCTTGAGACTAGACATTTTTCTCCCTTCTATCTTTTCGTTATTTTTAATTTTTATTTTTTTTTCTTTTGCTTGTGAGGCACTTGGAGATGGATCATCGACAGGTGTTCACAAGGTTTGGCCAACAATACTCGGAGCCTTTCTATGATGCTTGGGGAGATTCAATGATTTGGCGAACAGATTTCGATGCCATGATTTTTCAAACTACACTCTAGTTCAAATTTTCTATGGTAGGTTGGAAGAGTCAACAAGAAGTTGGATAGATTATGGAGCATGGGCAACTGGCAGTCACTTGTTCAACAGAGATTATAACAGTGCTATGCACTTGTTAAATGATATAACAGATTTTGACTACCATTGGCATTGTGATCCTTCACTGCAGGGTTGGAGTCACCAATATCCTCCACAATTCAACTCCACAAATCAATAAGAGTGTATAGGGAATTTTGAGGATCATGTGGCTCAATTGGAGAACATGGTGCGATGGCAGATAGCAACAAATCAGTTCTTAGAAAGCCGCATCAAGTCTTTGAGTCTTTTGGATGAACAGATTGCGCTTCTTAGAGAACCAATTTTTGAGATCTGCCAAGAGAATGAATTAATTGAGCCAGAGCAAGAGAAAATATTTTTTGAGGAATACTCATGTGAAGATGAACTAAAAGTGACAGTGGAGGAGGAAGAAACATTCAAGGCGGAGGACTTGAACTCGTCAATGGACTTTACAAGCACACCACTTGAAGATCCATTATTTCCATTGACGTCAACACCACAATATTACATCCTCGATGAGCTTCAGCCTATATTCGGAGTCTCTTTCCAAAATAATCAGTTCTTGAAGAGTGTTGTTGGACAGACGAGCTTCCCATGCATATATCACGCCAAGCTTGAGGGCGATGGAAATCAAAACCCATATGTAGAGTCTTATAATTCTTACTATGGGCGGCAACCACTCTTTGATGGTTGCTTCTGCATAGTCGGGCTGTAGAATATAAATTTAGCGCTGACTCGGAGGCAACCCAGAGTTCTTTTCCTTGTTTTTTTATTTTATTTTTTGTTTTTGTTTTTTTTATTTAATTTTTGCTTGTTTCCCATTCCAGTTTGCCGAGCCTGCCGATGTACACAGTCTGCTGCTGTTGTCCCAGTAGATACTGTCATGAAGGAAGAGGATGAATCGAAAACCAGGGGAGTGTTATTTTTGTTCTCATTGTGTTTTTGTTCGTCTTTGAATTTGTGTGTTTGCTATGCATTCTGTTCCTTGTTCTGAAGCATTGAGGGCAATGCTTTGGATAAGTATGGGGGGTAGACTAGTTTATTGCATTGTTTGTTATGTTTGTGTTGCATCTGTAATTTTTTGTGTTTGTTTGCATCTAGTTTGTTGTTGTTGTTGTTTGTTTAGTCTTGCATGAATAAGATGAGTCATAATAGCCAATGATGATGAAGTTTATTTGAAAAATTGGTTGTTTTAAAAAAAATTTGCTCTTGACTTGACATGAGAAACTGTAGGTTGAACCGTGAATATTTATAAGCACTTGTGTTAGACCAGTGGAATGTAACGAAAGATTTGATGAAGTTTCTGTCTGTTTGACCATTGCACGACAATAGGTGGTTTGTGGATCTTGATTGTGTTCTATGAATTTTGATGAGGCTCTAGTTTACACTTATGATCTTAGGCGCACCTAGAAAAAAAAATATTTTTACAACTCCATCCGGGCTTTGACAATGATTGAAATCCTAATCATTGTTCCATAGCTAATTTAGCGGGTAAAATGGGGTTGATGCTCCATCAGGGCTATAGACGAAGGGATTAGAAAAAAAAAAGAGAAAGATTTTTTGTATCCTAGCCAGTTATAGCTAAGTCAGCGGGTAATTATTGGGGCAAAAGAAATACCGGGTGCAAAATCAGAAGGTGTGTAATTCATTATCTCAAGGGAGGTGGGTTTTTTTCTAGAGGTCATTGGAAGGAATGAGCACTTGAAGAGTGAAACTTGCACTGATTTGTCATAGGTTGCTAAGCAGTTTTGAAACAAATTTGGTCTAAGTTGTATGAAACTGGAATGACAGTTCACACACACACGTTCACGTTAAACCGAAGATGTATTATGAAAAGTTGAGAGCGTGTGTGATTTTGTTTTGTGATTGAACTTCTCGGAGGCTGTGCACATTCATGATTCGTCCTCACTTATGTTTTTGTTTGCATATTGTTTTTGCATGTCTTGCTCGAGGGCGAGCAAGGTTTAAGTATGGGGGTGTTGATAAGTGCATTTTGTGTGCATTTATTCATGTTATTTTTATGTCTATTTTATGTGCATTCATATTGCTTTTATGTGTTTTTTTGTGTTTTATTTCTTGTGTGTGTATTACACTCTTCGGGTTAATTTTGTAGGAAAATGGATTTTTGAATAGTGAATTACGGAGCAGCCTTGATCGAAAAATCATATTTAATTTTAGAGAGATCAAACTCCGATCTCCACCGTTTACAATGAAGTTTAAGATGTTTAAAGCTGCTGTCAAAATTTCAGCTTGATCCGACGGCTAGAACTTAAGATATGAATTTTTTAAAATTGTCGCACGGAGCAGAAAAATCCACTCGCTCGAGCGAGAGTCGATTCTCACTGGAGCGAGCCAGACTTGCCAAAAATCTTTCGGGACAGAGAGTTGCTCGCTCGAGCGAGACCTGTGCTCGCTCTAGCGAGACCTGTGCTCGCTCGAGCGAGCGTGGCATGCAGATTCCATATATTTGGAAACTCTTGGTCGAAAAGGATGCTATCTTTTAAAGCTCCTTGGACACTTAAATACCAATCTATTCATCAGATTAAGGGTTCCAACACGCAGAAAACACAGACAAGAGGCGAGAGGCGGCTACGGGCGTGGAGATTGAAGACGCTCCATCAGAGTTTTTCTTCTTTTATTCTTATCTTTCTTAATTTTTGTTTGACTATTGTTTTTAATTATTGAGTAGTTTATTTTCAATCAAGACGGCGTGATTGGGCCGAACAAATTCATGTAGAAAACTTGGATGTTTGTTTAGGATTTTTCAGAGTTGATTTTGTTTTATTGATTGTCAAATTTATATTTGTCTTGTGAATAGTGTGATCAACTGTTTGCTTGCATGTTAATCGATTCCAAGTCGACAGAGGAGGTTTCGATTTTGATCACTTTGATAATCAACATATTGTAAAACCGACTAGAAATAGAATTCGGTTTCAGTGTGCGGTTTGGGTGCAAACTGAATTTTCATAAATATTTAATGCATTCAAATTTTATTAGAATTACGAAAGATTAGTTCATCAATATTTGAATAAGTTTGATTGTTCTAGAAATAGTCTTTTGAACAAATTAGGAGAATTCCCATGAAATAAGATTTAATCTGAGCCCTGAATCGACTACATGTTATATTATTTGTTCGGTACCTACGTGTGTCTTGGTTGTCTCGTTTAATTATTTTTATCTTCAGTTATTTTAATTCTTATTTCTTCAGAAGTTTTTATTTTAAATTCTTATTTTTTTTAAATCAAATTTCTTTTTATTATTTTTTCTAGATTAAGTAAAATTATTAATTCTTGAGAATTGACAACAGTCCCTGTGGGATCGATACTTGGACTCTCAGTCCACTTTACTATTACTTGACCTGGTATGCTTGCCAATTGAATTTATTCATACCGATTAACGCCGTCAAGTTTTTGGCGCCGTTGCCGGGGACTATTTAGTTAATATTAGGATAGATTATTTTCTTGAGACTAGACATTTTTCTCCCTTCTATCTTTTCGTTATTTTTAATTTTTATTTTTTTTTCTTTTGCTTGTGAGGTACTTGGAGATGGATCATCGACAGGTGTTCACAAGGTTTGGCCAACAATACTCGGAGCCTTTCTATGATGCTTGGGGAGATTCAATGATTTGGCGAACAGATTTCGATGCCATGATTTTTCAAACTACACTCTAGTTCAAATTTTCTATGGTAGGTTGGAAGAGTCAACAAGAAGTTGGATAGATTATGGAGCATGGGCAACTGGCAGTCACTTGTTCAACAGAGATTATAACAGTGCTATGCACTTGTTAAATGATATAACAGATTTTGACTACCATTGGCATTGTGATCCTTCACTGCAGGGTTGGAGTCACCAATATCCTCCACAATTCAACTCCACAAATCAATAAGAGTGTATAGGGAATTTTGAGGATCATGTGGCTCAATTGGAGAACATGGTGCGATGGCAGATAGCAACAAATCAGTTCTTAGAAAGCCGCATCAAGTCTTTGAGTCTTTTGGATGAACAGATTGCGCTTCTTAGAGAAGCAATTTTTGAGATCTGCCAAGAGAATGAATTAATTGAGCCAGAGCAAGAGAAAATATTTTTTGAGGAATACTCATGTGAAGATGAACTAAAAGTGACAGTGGAGGAGGAAGAAACATTCAAGGCGGAGGACTTGAACTCGTCAATGGACTTTACAAGCACACCACTTGAAGATCCATTATTTCCATTGACGTCAACACCACAATATTACATCCTCGATGAGCTTCAGCCTATATTCGGAGTCTCTTTCCAAAATAATCAGTTCTTGAAGAGTGTTGTTGGACAGACGAGCTTCCCATGCATATATCACGCCAAGCTTGAGGGCGATGGAAATCAAAACCCATATGTAGAGTCTTATAATTCTTACTATGGGCGGCAACCACTCTTTGATGGTTGCTTCTGCATAGTCGGGCTGTAGAATATAAATTTAGCGCTGACTCGGAGGCAACCCAGAGTTCTTTTCCTTGTTTTTTTATTTTATTTTTTGTTTTTTTTTTTTATTTAATTTTTGCTTGTTTCCCATTCCAGTTTGCCGAGCCTGCCGATGTACACAGTCTGCTGCTGTTGTCCCAGTAGATACTGTCATGAAGGAAGAGGATGAATCGAAAACCAGGGGAGTGTTATTTTTGTTCTCATTGTGTTTTTGTTCGTCTTTGAATTTGTGTGTTTGCTATGCATTCTGTTCCTTGTTCTGAAGCATTGAGGGCAATGCTTTGGATAAGTATGGGGGGTAGACTAGTTTATTGCATTGTTTGTTATGTTTGTGTTGCATCTGTAATTTTTTGTGTTTGTTTGCATCTAGTTTGTTGTTGTTGTTGTTTGTTTAGTCTTGCATGAATAAGATGAGTCATAATAGCCAATGATGATGAAGTTTATTTGAAAAATTGGTTGTTTTAAAAAAAATTTGCTCTTGACTTGACATGAGAAACTGTAGGTTGAACCGTGAATATTTATAAGCACTTGTGTTAGACCAGTGGAATGTAACGAAAGATTTGATGATGTTTCTGTCTGTTTGACCATTGCACGACAATAGGTGGTTTGTGGATCTTGATTGTGTTCTATGAATTTTGATGAGGCTCTAGTTTACACTTATGATCTTAGGCGCACCTAGAAAAAAAAATATTTTTACAACTCCATCCGGGCTTTGACAATGATTGAAATCCTAATCATTGTTCCATAGCTAATTTAGCGGGTAAAATGGGGTTGATGCTCCATCAGGGCTATAGACGAAGGGATTAGAAAAAAAAAAAGAGAAAGATTTTTTGTATCCTAGCCAGTTATAGCTAAGTCAGCGGGTAATTATTGGGGCAAAAGAAATACCGGGTGCAAAATCAGAAGGTGTGTAATTCATTATCTCAAGGGAGGTGGGTTTTTTTCTAGAGGTCATTGGAAGGAATGAGCACTTGAAGAGTGAAACTTGCACTGATTTGTCATAGGTTGCTAAGCAGTTTTGAAACAAATTTGGTCTAAGTTGTATGAAACTGGAATGACAGTTCACACACACACGTTCACGTTAAACCGAAGATGTATTATGAAAAGTTGAGAGCGTGTGTGATTTTGTTTTGTGATTGAACTTCTCGGAGGCTGTGCACATTCATGATTCGTCCTCACTTATGTTTTTGTTTGCATATTGTTTTTGCATGTCTTGCTCGAGGGCGAGCAAGGTTTAAGTATGGGGGTGTTGATAAGTGCATTTTGTGTGCATTTATTCATGTTATTTTTATGTCTATTTTATGTGCATTCATATTGCTTTTATGTGTTTTTTTGTGTTTTATTTCTTGTGTGTGTATTACACTCTTCGGGTTAATTTTGTAGGAAAATGGATTTTTGAATAGTGAATTACGGAGCAGCCTTGATCGAAAAATCATATTTAATTTTAGAGAGATCAAACTCCGATCTCCACCGTTTACAATGAAGTTTAAGATGTTTAAAGCTGCTGTCAAAATTTCAGCTTGATCCGACGGCTAGAACTTAAGATATGAATTTTTTAAAATTGTCGCACGGAGCAGAAAAATCCACTCGCTCGAGCGAGAGTCGATTCTCACTGGAGCGAGCCAGACTTGCCAAAAATCTTTCGGGACAGAGAGTTGCTCGCTCGAGCGAGACCTGTGCTCGCTCTAGCGAGACCTGTGCTCGCTCGAGCGAGCGTGGCATGCAGATTCCATATATTTGGAAACTCTTGGTCGAAAAGGATGCTATCTTTTAAAGCTCCTTGGACACTTAAATACCAATCTATTCATCAGATTAAGGGTTCCAACACGCAGAAAACACAGACAAGAGGCGAGAGGCGGCTACGGGCGTGGAGATTGAAGACGCTCCATCAGAGTTTTTCTTCTTTTATTCTTATCTTTCTTAATTTTTGTTTGACTATTGTTTTTAATTATTGAGTAGTTTATTTTCAATCAAGACGGCGTGATTGGGCCGAAAAAATTCATGTAGAAAACTTGGATGTTTGTTTGGGATTTTTCAGAGTTGATTTTGTTTTATTGATTGTCAAATTTATATTTGTCTTGTGAATAGTGTGATCAACTGTTTGCTTGCATGTTAATCGATTCCAAGTCGACAGAGGAGGTTTCGATTTTGATCACTTTGATAATCAACATATTGTAAAACCGACTAGAAATAGAATTCGGTTTCAGTGTGCGGTTTGGGTGCAAACTGAATTTTCATAAATATTTAATGCATTCAAATTTTATTAGAATTACGAAAGATTAGTTCATAAATATTTGAATAGGTTTGATTGTTCTAGAAATAGTCCTTTGAACAAATTAGGAGAATTCCCGTGAGTTAAGATTAAATCTGAGTCCTGAATCGACTACATGTTACATGATTTGTTCGGTACCTACGTGTGTCTTGGTTGTCTCGTTTAATTATTTTTATCTTCAGTTATTTTAATTCTTACTTCTTAAGAAGTTTTTATTTTAAATTCTTATTTTTTTTAAATCAAATTGCTTTTTATTATTTTTTCTATATTAAGTAAAATAATTAATTCTTGAGAATTGACAGCAGTCCCTGTGAGATCGATACTTGGACTCTCAGTCCACTTTACTATTACTTGACCTGGTACGCTTGCCAGCTGAATTTATTCACACCGATTAATGCGGTCAAGTTTTTGGCGCCGTTGCCGGGGACTGTTTAGTTAATATTATGATAGATTATTTGCTTGAGACTAGACATTTTTCTCCCTTCTATCTTTTCGTTCTTTTCGTTATTTTTAATTTTTATTTTTATTTTTTTCTTTTGCTTGTGAGGTACTTGGAGATAGATCATCGACAGGTATTCACAAGGTTTGGCCAACAATACTCGGAGCCTTTCTATGATGCTTGGGGGAGATTCAATGATTTGGCGAACAGATTTCGATGCCATGATTTTTCAAACTACAATCTAGTTCAAATTTTCTATGGTGGGTTGGATGAGTCAACAAGAAGTTGGATAGATTATGGAGTTTGGGCAACTGGCAGTCACTTGTTCAACAGAGATTATAACAGTGCTATGCACTTGTTAAATGATATGGCAGATTTTGACTACCATTGGCATTGTGATCCTTCACTGCAGGGTTGGAGTCACAAATATCCTCCACAATTCAACTCCACAAATCAAGAAGAGTGTATAGGGCATTTTGAGGATCATGTGGCTCAATTGGAGAACATGGTGCGATGGCAGATAGCGACAAATCAGTTCTTAGAAAGCCGCATCAAGTCTTTGAGTCTTTTGGATGAACATATTGCGCTTCTTAGAGAACCAATTTTTTAGATCTGCCAAGAGAATGAAGTAATTGAGCCAGAGCAAGAGTAAATATTTTTTGAGGAATATTCATGTGAAGATGAGCTAAAAGTGACAGTGGAGGAGGAAGAAACATTCAAGGCGGAGGACTTAAACTCGTCAATGGACTTTACAAGCACACCACTTGAAGATCCATTATTTCCATTGACGTCAACACCACAATATTACATCCTCGATGAGCTTCAGCCTATATTCGGAGTCTCATTCCAAAATAATCAGTTCTTGAAGAGTGTTGTTGGACCGACGAGCTTCCCATGCATATATCATGCCAAGCTTGAGGGCGATGGAAATCAAAACCCATACGTAGAGTCTTATAATTCTTACTATGAACGACAACCACTCTTTGATGGTTGCTTCTGCATAGTCGGGCTGTAGACTATAAATTTAGCACTGACTGGGAGGCAACCCAGAGTTCTTTCCCTTGTTTTTTTATTTTATTTTATTTTTTGTTTTTTTTTATTTAATTTTTACTTGTTTTCCATTCCAGTTTGCCGAGCCTGCCGATATACACAGTCTGCTGTTGCTTTCCCAGCAGATACTGTCATGAAGGAAGAGGATGAATCGAAAACCAGGGGAGTGTTATTTTTGTTCTCATTGTGTTTTTGTTCGTCTTTGCATTTGTGTGTTTGTTATGCATTCTGTTCATTGTTCTGAAGCATTGAGGGCAATGCTTTGGATAAGTATGGGGGGTAGACTAGTTTATTGCATTGTTTGTTATGTTTGTGTTGCATCTGTCATGTTTTGTTTTTGTTTGCATCTAGTTTGTTGTTGTTGTTGTTTGTTTAGTCTTGAATGAGTAAGATGAGTCATAATAGCCAATGATGATGAAGATTATTTGAAAAATTGGCTTTTTTAAAAAAATTTGCTCTTGACTTAACATGAGAAACTGTAGGTTGAACCGTGAATATTTATAAGCACTTGTGTTAGACCAGTGGACTGTAACGAAAGATTTGATGAAGTTTCTGTCTGTTTGACCATTGCACGACAATAGGTGGTTTGTGGATCTTGATTGTGTTCTATGAATTTTGATGAGGCTCTAGTTTACACTTATGATCTTGGGCGCACCTAGAAAAAAAAATATTTTTACAACTCCATCCGGGCTTGGACAATGATTGAAATCCTAATCATTGTTCCATAGCTAAGTTAGCAGGTAAAATGGGGTTGATGCTCCATCAGGGCTATAGACGAGGGGATTAGAAAAAAAAAAGAGAAAGATTTTTTGTATCCTAGCCAGTTATAGATAAGTTAGCGGGTAATTATTGGGGCAAAAGAAATACCGGGTGCAAAATCCGAAGGTGTGTAATTCATTATCTCAAGGAAGGTGGGTTTTTTTCTAGAGGTCATTGGAAGGAATGAGCACTTGAAGAGTGAAACTTGCACTGATTTTTCAAAGGTTGCTAAGCAGTTTTGAAACGAATTCGGTCTAAGTTGTATGAAACTGGAATGACAGTTCACACACACACGTTCACGTTAAACCGAAAGTGTATTATGAAAAGTTGAGAGCGTGTGTGATTTTGTTTTGTGATTGAACTTCTCGGAGGCTGTGCACATTCATGATTCTTCCTCACTTATGTTTTTGTTTGCATATTGTTTTTGCATGTCTTGCTCGAGGGCGAGCAAGGTTTAAGCATGAGGGTGATGATAAGTGCATTTTGTGTGCATTTATTCATGTTATTTTTATGTCTATTTTATGTTCATTCATATGGCTTTTATGTGTTTTTATGTGTTTTAGTTCTTGTGTGTGTATTACACTCTCCGGGTTAATTTTGTAGGAAAATGGATTTTTGAATAGTGAATTACGGAGCAGCCTTGATCGAAAAATCATATTTAATTTTAGAGAGATCAAACTCCCATCTCCACCGTTCACAATGAAGTTTAAGTTGTTTAAAGCTGTTGTCAAAATTTCAGCTTGATCCGATGGCTAGAACTTAAGATATGAATTTTTTAAAATTGTCGCACGGAGCAGAAAAATCCACTCGCTCGAGCGAGAGTCGATTCTCGCTCGAGCGAGCCAGACTTGCCAAAAATCTTCCGGGACAGAGAGTTGCTCGCTCGAGCGAGACCTGTGCTCGCTCGAGCGAGCGTGTCGTGCAGATTCCATATATTTGGAAACTCTTGGTCGAAAAGGATGCTATCTTTTAGAGATCCTTGGACACTTAAATACCGATCTATTCATCAGATTAAGGGTTTCAACACGCAGAGAACACAGATAAGAGGCGAGAGGCGGCTACGGGCGTGGAGATTGAAGACGCTCCATCAGAGTTTTTCTTCTTTTCTTATTTTTTTTCTTAATTTTTGTTTGACTATTGTTTTCATTTATTGAGTAGTTTATTTTCAACCAAGATGGCGTGATTGGGCCGAAAAAATTCATGTAGAAAACTTGAATGTTTGTTTGGGATTTTTCAGAGTTGATTTTGTTTTATTGATTGTCAGATTTATATTTGTCTTGTGAATAGTGTGATCAACTGTTTGCTTGCATGTTAATCGATTCCAAGTCGACAGAGGAGGTTTCGATTTTGATCACTTTGATAATCAACATATTGTAAAACCAACTAGAAATAGAATTCGGTTTCAGTGTGCGGTTTGGGTGCAAACTAAATTTTCATAAATATTTAATGCATTCAAATTTGATTAGAATTACGAAAGATTAGTTCATCAATATTTGAATAGGTTTGATTGTTCTAGAAATAGTCCTTTGAACAAATTAGGAGAATTTCCATGAATTAAGATTAAATCTGAGTCCTGAATCGACTACATGTTACATGATTTGTTCGGTACCTATGTGTGTCTTGGTTGTCTCGTTTAATTATTTTTATCTTCAGTTATTTTAATTCTTATTTCTTCAGAAGTTTTTATTTTAAATTCTTATTTTTTTTAAATCAAATTTCTTTTTATTATTTTTTTTAGATTAAGTAAAATAATTAATTCTTGAGAATTGACAGCAGTTCCTGTGGGATCGATACTTGGAATCTCAGTCCACTTTACAATTACTTGACCTGGTACGTTTGCCAGTTGAATTTATTCACACCGATTAACACGGTCAAGTTTTTGGCGCCGTTGCCGGGGACTGTTTAGTTAATATAAGGATAGATTATTTTCTTGAGACTAGAAATTTTTCTCCCTTCTATCTTTTCGTTCTTTTCGTTATTTTTAATTTTAATTTATATTTTTTTCTTTTGCTTGTGAGGTACTTGGAGATGGATCATCGACAGGTGTTCACAAGATTTGGCCAACAATACTCGGAGCCTTTTTATGATGCTTGGGGGAGATTCAATGATTTGGCGAACAGATTTTGTTGCCATGATTTTTCAAACTACACTCTAGTTCAAATTTTCTATGGTGGGTTGGATGAGTCAACAAGAAGTTGGATAGATTATGGAGCTTGGGCAACTGGCAGTCACTTGTTCAACAGAGATTATAACAGTGCTTTGCACTTGTTAAATGATATGGCAGATTTTGACTACCATTGTCATTGTGATCCTTTACTACAGGGTTGGAGTCACCAATATCCTTCACAATTCAACTCCCCAAATCAAGAAGAGTGTATAGGGAATTTTGAGGATCATGTGGCTCAATTGGAGAACATGGTGCGATGGCAGATAACGACAAATCAGTTCTTAGAAAGCCACATCAAGTCTTTGAGTCTTTTGGATGAACAGATTGCGCTTCTTAGAGAACCAATTTTTGAGATCTGCCAAGAGAATGAAGTAGTTGAGCCAGAGCAAGAGTAAATATTTTTTGAGGAATATTCATGTGAAGATGTGCTAAAAGTGACAGTGGAGGAGGAAGAAACATTCAAGGCGGAGGACTTGAACTCATCAATGGACTTTACAAGCACACCACTTGAAGACCATTATTTCCATTGACGTCAACACCACAATATTACATCCTCGATGAGCTTCAGCCTATATTCGGAGTCTCTTTCCAAAATAATCAGTTCTTGAAGAGTGTTGTTGGACCGACGAGCTTCCCATGCATATATCACGCCAAGCTTGAGAGCGATGGAAATCAAAACCCATACGTAGAGTCTTATAATTCTTACTATGGGCGGCAACCACTCTTTGATGGTTGCTTCTGCATAGTCGGGCTGTAGACTATAAATTTAGCGCTGACTGGGAGGCAACTCAGAGTTCTTTCCCTTGTTTTTTTATTTAATTTTTTGTTTTTGTTTTTTTTATTTAATTTTTACTTGTTTCCCATTCCAGTTTGCCGAGCCTGCCGATATACATAGTCTGCTGCTGCTATCCCAGCAGATACTGTCAAGAAGGAAGAGGATGAATCGAAAACCAGGGGAGTGTTATTTTTGTTCTCATTGTGTTTTTGTTCTTCTTTGCATTTGTGTGTTTTTTATGCATTCTGTTCATTGTTCTGAAGCATTGAGGGCAATGCTTTGGATAAGTATGGGGGGTAGACTAGTTTATTGCATTGTTTGTTATGTTTGTGTTGTATCTGAATGTTTTGTGTTTGTTTTCATCTAGTTTGTTGTTGTTGTTGTTTGTTTAGTCTTGCATGAGTAAGATGAGTCATAATAGCCAATGATGATGAAGTTTATTTGAAAAATTGGTTTTTTTAAAAAAATTTGCTCTTGACTTGACATGAGAAACTGTAGGTTGAACCGTGAATATTTATAAGCACTTGTGTTAGACCAGTGGACTGTAACGAAAGATTTGATGAAGTTTCTGTCTGTTTGATCATTGCACGACAATAGGTGGTATGTGGATCTTGATTGTGTTCAATGAATTTTGATGAGTCTCTAGTTTACACTTATGATCTTGGGCGCACCTAGAAAAAAAATATTTTTACAACTCCATCCGGGCTTGGACAATGATTGAAATCCTAATCATTTTTCCATAGCTAAGTTAGCGGGTAAAATGGGGTTGATGCTCTATCAGGGCTATAGACGAGGGGATTAGAAAAAAAAAAAGAGAAAGATTTTTTGTATCCTAGCCAATTATAGATAAGTCAGCGGGTATTTATTGGGGCAAAAGAAATACCGGGTGCAAAATCCAAAGGTGTGTAATTCATTATCTCAAGGGAGGTGGGTTTTTTTCTAGAGGTCATTGGAAGGAATGAGCACTTGAAGAGTGAAACTTTCACTGATTTGTCATAGGTTGCTAAGCAGTTTTGAAACGAATTTGGTCTAAGTTGTATGAAACTGGAATGACAGTTCACACACACACGTTCACGTTAAACCGAAGGTGTATTATGAAAAGTTGAGAACGTGTGTGATTTTGTTTTGTGATTGAACTTCTCGGAGGCTGTGCACATTCATGATTCGTGCTCACTTATGTTTTTGTTTGCATATTGTTTTTGCATGTCTTGCTCGAGGGTGAGCAAAGTTTAAGTATGGGAGTGTTGATAAGTTCATTTTGTGTGCATTTATTCATGTTATTTTTATGTCTATTTTATGTGCATTCATATTGCTTTTATGTGTTTTTATGTGTTTTAGTTCTTGTGTGTGTAATACACTCTCTGGGTTAATTTTGTAGAAAAATGGATTTTTGAATAGTGAATTACGGAGCAGCCTTGATCGAAAAATCATATTTAATTTTAGAGAGATCAAACTCCGATCTCCACCGTTCACAATGAAGTTTAAGATGTTTAAAGCTGCTGTCAAAATTTCAGCTTGATCCGACGGCTAGAACTTAAGATATGAATTTTTCAAAATTGTCGCACGGAGCAGAAAAATCCTCTTGCTCGAGCGAGAGTCGATTCTCGCTCGAGCGAGCCAGACTTGCCAAAAATCTTTCGGGACAGAGAGTTGCTCGCTCGAGTGAGACCTGTGCTCGCTCGAGCGAGCATGGCGTGCAGATTCCATATATTTGGAAACTCTTGGTCGAAAAGGATGCTATCTTTTAGAGATCCTTGGACACTTAAATACCGATCTATTCATCAGATTAAGGGTTCCAACACGCAGAGAACACAGACAAGAGGCGAGAGGCGGCTACGGGCATGGAGATTGAAGACGCTCCATCAGAGTTTTTCTTCTTTTCTTCTTTTCTTTCTTAATTTTTGTTTGACTATTGTTTTCAATTATTGAGTAGTTTATTTTCAACCAAGACGGCGTGTTTGGGCCGAAAAAATTCATGTAAAAAACTTGGATGTTTGTTTGGGATTTTTCAGAGTTGATTTTGTTTTATTGATTGTCAGATTTATATTTGTCTTGTGAATAGTTTGATCAACTGTTTGCTTGCATGTTAATCGATTCCAAGTCGAAAGAGGAGCTTTCGATTTTGATCACTTTGATAATCAACATATTGTAAAACCGACTAGAAATAAAATTCGGTTTCAGTGTGCGGTTTGGGTGCAAACTGAATTTTCATAAATATTTAATGCATTCAAATTTGATTAGAATTACGAAAGATTAGTTCATCAATATTTGAATAGGTTTGATTGTTCTAGAAATAGTCTTTTGAACAAAATAGGATAATTCCCATGAATTAAGATTAAATCTGAGTTCTGAATCGACTACATGTTACATGATTTGTTCGGTACCTACGTGTGTCTTCGTTGTCTCGTTTAATTATTTTTATCTTCAGTTATTTTAATTCTTATTTCTTCAGAAGTTTTTATTTTAAATTCTTATTTTTTTTAAATCAAATTGCTTTTTATTATTTTTTATAGATTAAGTAAAATAATTAATTCTTGAGAATTGACAACAGTCCATGTGGGATCTATATTTGGACTCTCAGTCCACTTTACTATTACTTGAACTGGTACGCTTGCCAGTTGAATTTATTCACACCGATTAACGTGGTCAATGAGCTTTTTTTAATTGTACAACAACGCTTTTTTTAAAATTGTGTGGAATAATGTTTTTAATCTTCTTCTCTCTCCTTATTCCCAAAGCCATTCACGCGACCCCTTTCTTCATAAACTCTATCAGCCACTCCATGTCATCGATTTGCCATCTTAGCCACCGAAAAGCTACCAATTGAAGCTAGAATCTCATACCTAGCTTCAATTTAATACAAACATATTGAGGAATCTCGGGCTAAAGCTCAAACTGTGGCGCCCCGTTCGCGACTGGCGTGCGCGGGTTCTTTCTCTTCGCGATTTTGATCTATTTCTGGTTGTTTCTTAAATAAAACGTTCACCTTTATAACTTGCATAACATTTTAGCTTGATCTGCTGATTGATATTATACAAATCTATTGATTGGTATTATACAGATCTGCTGATTGAAACTATTCGACAGATCTGCTGATTGAAATTTTTTTGGTTTTTTGTTTAATGATGACAAAACTGAAATTCTTTTTGACTTTGAATATTAACCATATTTCAGGAAATGCATATTCAATAAGCTACTGGATGAGGAAATGGAGTGCTATGTAGTTTGCGATATTGATCCAGGATGTGCTCCTATATAGAAATTGAGGTTGCTTGCTGCCTATCAGCATTGCTCGCTTTTTTCTTTCACATGTTAGATTGAACATGAAAATATTTTGTGGTTTTATCATTCTAATATGAGGAAAATATTTTGCACGCTTCTCTTTCGCACGCACTGATTTAATTGAGGCAATGAGTTTCTTTTTTCGGAAATATAAAACATTTTGTGGTTTTATGATTCTAATATTTCCGTAGAATAGATTGAATATGAAAATACCAAGGTTTGATCGAATTTTATTTCTCAATTGTTTCACAATGGATGTTGTCCGATTCAGACGAAAGTTTTGGATTAGGTTCCTCGACATGAACTATGTAGGTTTCCAAATTGATTTCTGTCGGTAAAGGTGGGCAGGGGACATGCATTTAATGCATGCCCAGAGTCAACACATTTGGGCGACAATAATGGAAACAATTATGATAAAATAAACGTGACAATCGCGGGAAGAAAAAAGTGAAACAGAAGTGTGTGTTCAAACGAGAATCATCTCCTATAAATACATGATTTCCCATGAATTTCAGATCATCCCATCTCGAGTTCTCTCATATGATTCTTGAGTGTTTTCTTCTCTATCTATTTCTATATATATTTTTGAGATAGATTTTCTCCTGTATTATGAGAGTGAGTGTCTCTTTAGAAACACAGAGAGAGATTGTAATTCTCCAAATATTATAATGGAATCTTTTGATCTTGCCCGTGGTTTTTATCCTAATAATGTTTTGGAGGTTTTCCACGTAAATCTTGGTGTCTACTTTATTCTTCAATTTTCATAGTTTCTATCTCGTGATGCCGCAGATCAAAACGACATTTCTACCTTGAGAAAACGGCATTTCTTCATGGCGATCTTGAAGAAGAAATCTATATGCTCCAGCAAGAAGGTTTTTCAGAAAAGGGCAAAGAGAACTTGGTTTGCAGGTTGAACAAATCTCTATACGGTCTCAAACAGGCGCCGAGGTGTTGGTAAAAGAGATTTCATTCCTATATCACGAGCCTTGGGTACAACAGAATCAGTGCAAACCCTTGTACGTATTTCAAGAGATCTGGTAATGATGATTATATCATTTTTCTGTTGTATGTGGATGACATGTTGGTAGCAGGCCCCAACAAAGATCGTGTCCAATAATTGAAGGCACAGTTGGCTAGGGAATTTGATATGAAGGACTTGGAACCAGCAAACAAGATTATAGGGATGCAAGTTCACCGAGACAGAAGTAAAAGGAAGATTTGGCTTTCCCAAATAAATTATTTGAAGAAAGTCTTGCAGCGCTTCAACATTCAAGATAGTAAGCCAATTTTTACCCCTATTCCTATTAACATCAAGTTATCCTCTGAGATGTGTCCTAGTAGTGAAGTAGAGAGGATGGAGATGTCTCGAGAACCATATGCATTAGGAATGGGGAGTTTAATGTTTGTCATAATTTGTACAAGAACAGACATTGCACAAGCAGTGGGAGTAGTCAGTCGATATATGGAGAATCTTGGACAAGAGCATTGGAGAACGGTTATGAGAATCCTTAGATACATTAAGGGTACCTCGGATGCTGCATTATGTTTTGGAGGATCAGATTTTACACTAAGAGGTTATGTGGATTCAGATTATGCGTGTGATCCAGATACAAAAAAATCTACTATTGGTTATGTGTTTACAATTGCAGGAGGTGCAGTAAGCTGGGTTTCAAAACTGCAAATATTTGTGGCATTATCTACAACGGAGGAGGAATACATGGCAGCTACTCAAGCTTGCAAGGAAGCAATATGGATTAAAAGGCTATTGGAGGAGCTTGGACACAAACAAAAGAAAATTACTTTGTTTTGTAATAGTTAGAGTGCCTTGCACATTGCAAGTAATCCAACCTTTCATTCTAGGACTAAACATATTGGAGTTCAATTTCACTTTGTACGAAAAGTAGTAGAGGAAGAAAGTGTGGATATGCAGAAGATCCATACGACTGATAACATAGCTGATATTCTGACTAAGCTAGTGAGCACGGAGAAGTTTGAATGGTGTAGATCCTCATGTGACCTAGCATAAACGTAAGCAACAGGAAAGGCAAGATTAAAAGGATGTGTGGATATGTGTTTGATTCTCAATCAAATCTTCAAGTGGGAGAAATGTTGGTAAAGGTGGGCAGGGGACATGCATTTAATGCATGTCCCAGAGTCAACACATGTGGGCGGCAATAATTGAAACAATTGTGATAAAATAAACATGACAATTGTGGTAAGAAAAAAAGTGAAATGAAAGCGTGTGTTCAGACGAGAATCATCTCCTATAAATAGATGATTTCCCATTCATTTCAGATCATCCCATCTCGAGTTCTCTCATCTAATTCTTGAGTGTTTTCTTATCTATCTATTTCTATATATATTTGTGAGATAGGTTTTCTCATGTATTAAGAGACTGAGTGTCTCTTTGAAAACAGAGAAAGAGGTTGTAATTTTTCAAATATTATAGTTGAATATTTTGATCTTGACCGTGGTTTTTACCCTAATAATTTTTGGAGGTTTTCCACGTAAATCTTGGTGTCCAATTTATTCTTTAATTTCCATAGTTTATATCTCGTTATGTCGCACCTGAGACCAACATTTTCACCCGGTATATGATCTTGAGCAAATGTTGTTGATGAAGTGAAGTTGAGTACGACGAAACTCATGTTTTGGTTTTGGTATATGTTATTGCAAATGCTTGGTGTTAGTTTTGGATATTGTACTGAAGTGCTTATGTAAGTTCTTCGACCTTACCTTTAATGTTATTATATATATAACTTAGGACATCAACATGGTTAACGACCAAGACTTGTTAAAATTTGACATGTAATTTGTGGATTACGGAATCGGCTTGGTCACATACATTACTTGCAGGAAATTGTATTGTTATGTGAATTTTCAACATGAGATAGTCCATTTGTCTTTGTAAGCTTGATCTTAAGTTGGTTTTAAAATCATGATCAGTTCTCTTAAAAAAATCAACTTAAATTGACTCGAATTAGAAGTAGGATTCATGCTCTAATCATTTGTATAAACCTTAGATAGTGTTTAGAAGTTATATACATTTTTAAGATGAAACAATTAATCAAATGGCAAGTGAGATTCATGATTTATTGAGCAAAGTTTGACAATATATTTGCGTATTTTGTCTATTTATTTAAAAACTGTGGGGTATGTGCCCTTCTAAAATTCCACTTCGTACACCTTTTTTATGTACATCCCATTAAAATAAGATGAATAGATGGGTGTTGTACATATAATAATATTGCAGGGAAGGCGTAGTTCAAAATTAAAGACACAACATAATTGGCTTATTTTGTCTATTTATTTAAAATTGTGTGGCTAAATCTGCTGCTATATATTTGGCTTGCACTGTTTTCATCTATTTTACAACGAGAATCCCATTGGTGGCAAGAAGAGGTTCTCGGATTTTGATAGAAATGAGTGGATTTCAATCCCGCGACTTGAGATGCAGTTTATCTTGTTTTTCACTTGTTTTTGCTTTGGACACAGTGAAAAATTTTCCATCCAGGCTCTGATGTCCAGTGACTGGCAATTTGAAGGAGCATTTGGTATATTTTACAGCTAGCCCAAAATTAAGTCATTTGCTAACACTAAGCACTTTGAGGAGATCTACAATAGATACAAAGGTTTTCTATTTGAGAACTCGTTGATGTGATGGCTGAGGGCATATGTCCCTTCTCCTTTCCCTTGTTATTTGATTTATAAATTCGAATTCCATGACATTCTTATTGATTTGTGTTTTCCTTTGGATTGGGAAAGCTTATTGTAGTGACCCGTATCCAAAATTAGCGATTAATGAGTAATTAATTGTATGATCATGTTTAGATTAAGTAAAATATGAATAAGGATATTTCAGATGAATTAACGGAGGCCGGAAATGGATCCAAAAAACTCAAAAATAGCCGGGAAGGTTTTGAATCATAGACAGGATCGGAGGATCCGAACTTAAGATCAGATGGTCCGAAGAGGCTGAGTTCAGAGGGCCGAAAGATGTTCTAAAGGGCGAAGTTCAAACGATCCAAACTAGGTTCAGAGGATCTGAACTAGGAACGGAGCCAAGGATCGGAGTGTCCGAAGAGTTCGTGTCACGCCCCGTGATCGGAACGTAGCATCAGCGTTGTTAACAATTTTAAATCGTAAAACAACAAGCCATGTAGTGTATAAATAGCCTTCGACCAGTCTTTTACAAATTCAGAAATGTCTTTACAATATCAAAACATGACAATAGCGGAAGCGAAATATAAACGACAATAAAACTAGTAAGACTGCTAGCAATTCCATAATTTAGACTTGATCACCAACCCCAGAATGCGTGTTGCTCATCATCATCCAACTGTTCTTCGGTATCTAGGAAGGGAAGTAAGGGGGATGAGTGTTTTGGGAAACACTCAGCAAGAGGAGGCCAATCGTACATGCAAATGTCGAATATACATATATATAGGAGTTCAAAGGAAGCGCGTTCCAACACATGTCGCAACATAAATCAGAACAAGGCAAAACTTGAAACTGAGTATCAACACATATCATGAATGAAATATAAACTTAGACATAGCACTGTTATTCATCTCGTTAATCATGGCTACTGATCAGTCCCTAATTTTTACTCCTCTAAGGGGGCGAGGCCTTAAACGGTTATTATAACCCACCGCATCAGGGCCATATAATAGCTTATCATGTTTTCAGAATTCCTTACCACTTCTTAAGTCGAATTCTAACAGTGCATAACAAGGAGTTTCATAGAATAAACATGTACGAATTTCAAAGAAGTATGAACCAGGCCATGTACGATTGAATTTTCACAAACAAGATCATGAACGCATTTAAAACATATATAGATATAAGCCCTCTTATAGTATTCGATTTATAAACAAATCGTGCAGAAGTATGAGTTGCTCGGTTTTGGACAGAAAATGCGGTTCCCTGATCAACTTTGGCACTGCTTCTCGGCTTGGTTTGTTGTAGGTGATTGCTTGAAACTGGAACAAGAAGTATGCTCGAATTTGGACAGAGTTTCTGCTCCAACACTTTGACAGAAGCCTGCTAAAAAATGACAGAGCTGGAACCCGAAATGTGAAGTGGCAGTGCTCGAAATTTGTGTGATTTCCTTGAGGTTTCTGCCACTTATTTATAGGATAAAATCAACAGGTGAAGGGTCTCTTCATTCATGGCCAATAATGTTCATTAACAACCATGATTCCTCATTATTTCAGATGTTACAATCTCTTGGTTTCTAGCTGTTAAAATCCTTGGCTGATACATGAAACATTAATCTGCATACTCATTGTGGCTGTTACAATTCTTGCCTATGACAAAAACGTGGCTTCACATTCCTCCCACCTTGGGAGAAGTTTCGTCCTCGAAACTTGGATTGGGTTGTTCTTCAAAGAGGAATGGGTATAGATTTCGCTGTTGGAAAAACTCTGGCGGTCAGATCAATCACGATTGATACCCGGTGCAGCGGAAGTTTAAAAATTTTGTTATGGAACAATTCCATAGTGTGGGTATCAACCGTTCAACGATTAAATTATTGTGTGTGTAAAATTTAAATAACAGTTATTAAATTTTACCTTAAATCTCGCAACGAGATTAATGGACACCAACAGATTTGATCTGCTCTTGTTGTCTCTCCCTGGAACCGATGAACTCCTTCAATCAGGTCCACGAACAGAGGTTTAATCCCTCTGATAGATTGCACTAGAAAATCTATCAGAAGTTTTCTGCGAAGAGATTACACGAATCTGATTCGTTATTCCTGACCGCGATTCAAAATCACAGACCGGAATTTTCTCGGGCAGAGGGCGAGGGGTCGGCCGAAATTTCTTTTGAGAGGCTAGGGTTTTCGATTTTTTGCTCTCAAAAATTATGACCTGTTGTATGTAATTTCTGTACTGAAATAACTTATTTATAATGCAGGCCACTAACACCTTAGGGCCCATTAGTCATAAGCTGGGGCCCGACAAGCAAAGCCCGCTCGTTCAGAAATTAATATAAAATTCATCGTGACTCCGATTGATGAACTGATTTCACCAATGTGCACAGAAACCATTTCTGCACATTTTAAAGTCAAAATAAATTTTCCTGAATCCGAATTCAGTGGTTTCCAAAAATGTCCATCCCTATGTCATTTTAGGAAATCCTACTCCCTTACTCTTATTTAAGAAGTCCAACTCCTTAGTTCATTAAATTTAACTCTTTAAATTTAACTATCTCAACGGGGATTAAAACTCCATTACACTGTGTGACCCTCAATGGTTCAGGGATACAGCTAGCCGTGGGCTCACAACTCCTTGTGACTCGGAACAACACTTTCCGACTTGCCCAACGAATCATGGTAAAGCGCCTAGCAACATCGCCCCATGATTCCCTAGGTATCACTGATAGTGCCTACAAGAACCAGTAGATTTTGGTTAGCGTACAGTACGGTCCCTTCATCCATATATCCCGATCGAATCAACAACCATTGGTATATCGAGAGTCGCTCAAGATTCGATAACTATGCAATACATCTTGAAGATCAAATTAGTGACATCGCATGTGCTACTAAGAAACCATTTCTTAAATCACATCAATTACTCTGGCCAGAGATTTATCACACTAATATCTCCTCAGATCGCATAGGATATCCACACTCGCAAGTATGTGGTGAATCCTTGACAACAATGCATTGACTCCTATATGTGTCGTAACTGTACCCAATCTCGACACCTGATGACCCCCATAGAGTCGGTAAACGAGTCAAAGCACAGCACTAGCATATAGAGTCTCCATGATGTTTCAAGTCGTAAGGACTAATGGTGTACAACCAAAACCGCGGACTTAATCCACTCGATAAGTGATAACCACTTGGAAAGTCCGGATAGGGTAGTTCGATTATTCATCCTATGAATATCCATTTGCATGCTTCGAACATCTCCATGTTCCCTACCAATGAAACGTGGTACTCCGCATCGCAAATGCTAGTCTCAAACTCGAGCGATCCTTATCCTTATTATCGGACGGCTCAATCGACTAGGAACGGTTTTAGAACATACAGTGACTATAAGATGTATTTCATGATAGACATCTCCATGTTCTACCACATCTTACATACACTATAGTATATTCAAGGTCTTTATCAAAACAACAATAGTATATCACAATATAACAATATGAAGTAATATAAAGTCATTGCCATAAAAGTGTAAATAATATTAAACAAAAGATTGTTTATACAAAGAGTCATCAAAGCCCATAGCCACACAGTTGGCTCACTGGGCACCCACTCTTACAATCTCCCACTTTCCCTATAGCCAACTAGTCATACTACGTAGACCCATTGCTTCGCGATGTTTGTCAACAATGGTCCTGGCAAGGGCTTAGTAAGCGGATCAGCGATATTGTCTGCAGAGGCCACTCGTTCGACAATGATGTCTCCTCTTTCCACAATCTCCCGGATTATGTGGTATTTCCTCAGTACGTGTTTGGACCTTTGATGAGACCTTGGTTCCTTTGCTTGAGCAACGGCACCCGTGTTGTCGCAGTACACCGGGACTGGACCAACAAATTCAGGAATGACGCCCAACTCTTGGACGAAATTCCTCATCCAAACGGCCTCTTTAGCAGCAGCTGATGCTGCAATGTATTCAGCCTCAGTGGTGGAATCCGCTGTGGTGTCCTGCTTGGAACTCTTCCAAGAGACAGCACCGCCATTGAGCATGAACACAAATCCAGAGGTAGACTTCGAGTCATCCACATCACTTTGGAAGCTAGAGTCGGTATAGCCTTCCAGTTTGAGTTCTCGTCCTCCATAAACCATGAACATATTCTTAGTCCTTCGCAAGTACTTAAGAATGTCCTTCACGGCTTTCCAATGCATTTGACCAGGATTAGACTGATATCTGCTCGTGACACTCAGAGCAAATGCTACATCCGGTCTGGTAGATATCATCCCATACATGATACTACCTATAGCTGACGCATATGGTACATGTGTCATATTCTCTATCTCTGCTTCAGTCTTGGGACACATAGACTTGGATAGAGAAACTCCATGACACATGGGTAGATGTCCTCTCTTGGACCCATCCATTGAAAACCGTTTCAATATGGTATCGATGTAGGTTGATTGAGTGAGTCCTATCATTCTCTTAGACCTATCTCTATAGATCTGTATCCCAAGAATGTAGGATGCCTCTCCCAAATCCTTCATCGAAAATCTACCTGATAACCATATCTTTGTTGACTGCAACATCCCTACATCATTCCCAATGAGTAGGATGTCATCAACATAAAGTACTAAGAATGTCACAGCATCCTTAACTACTTTCTTGTACACGCACGGTTCCTCCGGGTTCTTGATGAAACCAAAATCTTTTATTGTTTCATCAAATTTCTGGTTCCAACTTCTTGATGCTTGTTTTAGACCATAAATTGATCTCTGAAGCTTGCATACCTTATGCTCGCTTCCCATGGATGTGAACCCCTCTGGCTGCTTCATATAGATTTCTTCCTTAATGTCTCCATTAAGAAAAGCAGTCTTCACATCCATTTGCCATATCTCATAGTCATACCATGCAGCTATGGCAATAAGGATTCTTATGGACTTGAACATAGCAACTGGTGAAAAGGTTTCATCATAGTCAACTCCTTGCCTTTGAGTATAACCTTTCGCCACCAATCGCGCCTTGTAGGTCAATACCTTACCATCAGGCCCAAGCTTTCTTTTGTAGATCCATTTACACCCTATTGGAACAATTCCATCGGGAGGATCTACCAAAGACCAAACTTGGTTTGTATGCATCGAATCCAATTCTGACTGCATAGCTTCAAGCCATAAATTCGAATCCGCATCAGAAATTGCTTCCTTGAAGTTACTTGGATCACATCCAATGTCGGGTTCATCTTGATCCCCTTCAAGAAGAAGACCATATCGAACTGGAGGTCTAGAAGTCCTTTCGGATCTTCTAGGTGCAGGCGTGTCCAGCAATGGTTCCTGAGGTGTAGGATCGTTATTTTGTATTTCGGGTTCTTCTCGAACTTCTTCGAGTTCCATCATCTCGCCTTTCTTATCCAATAAGAATTCCTTCTCCAAGAAGGTGGCATTCCTAGAAACAAACACCTTTGTTTCAGCAGGATAATAGAAATAATATCCGATTGAATTCTTCGGATACCCTACAAAATAACATAAGCTGGATCGACTATCCAACTTATCTCCCACTGTCCGCTTCACGTAAGCAGGACATCCCCAAATCCTCAAGTATGAATACTTAGGAGCTTTGCCATTCCATAACTCGTATGGTGTTTTGTCCACTGCTTTAGTGTGGACGTTGTTCAACAACAATACCGCCGTTTCAAGCGCATAGCCCCAAAACGAAGGTGGAAGCTCAGTGAAGCTCATCATAGATCGAACCATGTCCAACAAAGTTCGATTACGACGCTCCGATACACCATTAAGCTGTGGTGTCATAGGAGGAGTCCACTGAGAGAGAATCCCATTCTCTTTCAGATAGTCCAAAAACTCGGTACTTAAGTATTCTCCACCTCGATCCGATCGAAGTGCTTTAATACTTTTACCTAGCTTGTTTTCTACTTCAGCCTTGAATTCTTTGAACTTTTCAAATGCTTCAGACTTATATTTCATTAAATATAAATACCCATACCTTGAATAATCGTCAGTAAAGGTAATGAAGTAGGTGTGGCCATATTGAGTCCCAACTCTAAATGGTCCACAAACATCTGTATGGATCAAATCCAACAGATTTTGACTACGCTCAGGTTTCCCCTTAAAAGGAGATTTAGTCATTTTTCCTTTTAGGCAGGATTCACAAGTAGGTAGAGAGTTAATATCAGACATATCAAACATGCCCTCTCCCACTAGCTTGTTCATCCTCCTTGAGGAAATATGACCTAGTCTAGCGTGCCAAAGGTTTGCCGGGTTTTGACTATCGATTTTCCTTTTGTTTGTTGTCGCCGGTTTGTCAATACAATTCACTGGAACGTCTTTTAGTTTTAAATTGTATAGATCGTTTTCAAGTTGTCCATTTCCAATTAAACATTCATTCTTGTAAATATTGCAAATCCCATTCACAAAATTACAAGAATAACCATCTCTATCAAGCATAGAAATAGAAATAATGTTTTTAATTAAATCTGGCACAAATAAAACATCTCTCAACAATAATTTAAAACCATTCTGCAAAATCAAACAAACATCTCCAATGGCCGTAGCTTCAACTCTGGAACCATTCCCGAGCCTCAGCTGGGTCTCACCCATTCTAAGCCTGCGACTTCTTGTCATCACCTGCAAATCATTGCAAATGTGAGATCCACATCCGGTATCCAATACCCAAGAAGTTGTATTAAGTGACATGTTTATTTCGATATAGAACATACCCTTTGCAGTTCCTAACTGCTCAAGATACTCCTTGCAGTTGCGCTTCCAATGACCCGGCTTCTTGCAGTAATGGCAAACATCCTTGGATTTTCCATTGTTTGAAGCCTTTGTCTTTTGCTTCTTCTCGGGTTCCACTTTCTTGGGTGGGGCAGAACGTTTCTTGCCCTTCATACTTGGCCCCTTCTTAGCAGAAGATGAGGAGCCCACCAAGAAAGCTGGCTTATCCTTCTTAAGTGTGGATTCATATGTAACGAGCATATTGACCATCTCTTCAAGGGTGACCTCTATCTTGTTCATATTAAAATTTATCACGAATCCATCAAATGAAGAAGGAAGAGATAGAAGCAGCAAGTCCACATTGAGTTCATGCTCCAACACCAAATCAAGGGTCGCTAACTTCTGTATGAGCCAAATCACTCGTACCCCATGATCACGGACCGAAGTCCCTTCACGCATGCGGCACGTCATCAACTCCTTAACAGTAGAGAACCTTTCAGCCCTCGACTGAGCCCCAAAAAGTTCCTTGAGTTGCGCGTGAATGTCAGCAGCATTCACCGTGTCCTCAAATCGCCTCTGGAGTTCATCAGACATCGAGGCTTGCATATAGCATTTGGTCTTGATGTCATGGTCCCACCATGCATCAAGCTTGGCCAATTCCTCCGGACTAACATCAGCTGGTGCTTCCTTCGGAGGTGCTTTCTCTAACACATAGAGCATTTTCTCCGAAGTTAAGACAATCTTCAACTTCCGGAACCATTCCGTATAGTTGGTGCCAGTCAGCTTGTTTTGTTCGAGGATCGAGAATAAAGGATTTCGCGAATTCATTGTATGAAATACTGAAAAGGAAAACAGACATATATCAATGATTGTTTAACAATTTACTAAGACATAAAATAGGCGAATTTAATTTTATGAATCTCACTCCCACTATTTTAACGATTTCACCACCCTCTAGTGAAAACGGGAAACTTTTTCCTTAGTGAGATCATGGAGTCCAATTGACAAACTTATGGTCCCGAATAATATCAGCCAACCATAATTCTCAAAAGGTAGAGCCCAATTGCTTCCAAAGCAACCCCCATGTATTTACCTCATGTCCAATAAGGGCCCAATAATATGACGCCGTTTAAAGTGACATGTCAAGATGACCCATCAATATTAAGTTGTGATGGACGGTCGCCATGTGGATCCCCCAATAATATGAGCCGATCCCATGGGAGTTCCACCCAACTTACAACATTTGTCGATCCAATGTACAGCTTTCCGACGGACGGGCCCCCCCAATAATATGAGCCGGACCGTATCCGCGGGTAGCATCACATACATTGACCGTTGATGGAAGGTAGGAACATTTAAACAATATTTAAATTTCCTTTATTTATCTTGATATAAATTTTAAATCATATTTAAAATGAGGGATTTTATTTATAAAAATATTTGTCTCATCATATTTAATTTATTGCATGCATTGCCGGATTCACGCAATTTATGTCTAAACATGCATACAATCATAATATCACATATTATATAGGATGATCGATTCCATTTCTAATTGACCCGTGGTTGCCAATCACGGGTCTTAGTCCAATCCTAGGTAATATGCAGTATGCAAATGCAATCCTATTACATATGCTTCCAATTTACATTTCTTCAGTCTTCATTGTCCGCTGGGCCCACCATCTTCAAATCTTGATCTCCCACTAAATCTAATGTATTTACAATAAATAACAATGACAAGTAGGGGATACATTTTTAGGGGGTGGGAACGGGCTATAAACCAAGCCCACTTTTATTACATATGACATTCATATCGAGCCATAAACCAGGCCCATTAATAAAACCAACAATAATAAAGACAAAATGTAAATTCCTAACATACACCTACAAAATTGGTCATGGCAATCGATCATCCTTATCCAATAACATTTAATTCAAAATTAATTTATTGGATAACATGCTGTGGCAATTCAAATTTAAACAAGATAAAATCATATTTTATATATAAAATCTCATTTCACATATAAAATCATATTTTATCTCTATATCAAATAAAATCATATTTTATCTATAAAATCCAATTTTACAAATAAAATCATATTTTACTTAATATATCATAAGATCATATCTTATCATCAATTGTACCAAAATAATTGATTTCAAAATTCAATTTACGGATAAAATATTAAAATTTTCCAAAAATTCAAATTTATCCAAAATCAATTTTAAAATTTACGGACTCGAACAATTCGATCCGAAATCTCGTGAACCAATCAAAAACAATTTTTGACCGGACCAAAAATAAAATTTTAAATATTAAAATTAATAAAAATATAATTTTTCCCGCGGGCCGCCCGGGACACTCCCGGGCCGGCCCGCACCCGGGGCGCGGGCCGGGGGCAGCCTGGCTGCCCCCTTAGGGCAGCGCCTGGCGCCGCCCCTGGGCAGCGCCGAGCGCTGCCCTGCGCAGCGCCCAGCGCTGCGCTGGGCAGCGCACAGCGCTGCCCTGGGCGGCGCCGTGCGCCGCCCGGGGCAGCAACAATTGCTGCCCCACCGGGCAGCGATCCAATCGCTGCCCGGGTTTTGCCCCGAAAATTTTTTTTTTTTTTTATTTAAAAATATTTATTTTGTTTCAAAAACCGAGACTCAAAAATTTTGTACAATTGATTAATTTAATCGTTTGATCTGAGCAACCTGGCTCTGATACCACTGTTGGATAAACTCTGGCGGTCAGATCAATCACGATTGATATCCGGTGCAGCGGAAGTTTAAAAATTTTGTTATGGAACAATTCCATAGTGTGGGTATCAACCGTTCAACGATTAAATTATTGTGTGTGTAAAATTTAAATAACAGTTATTAAATTTTACCTTAAATCTCGCAACGAGATTAATGGACACCAACAGATTTGATCTGCTCTTGTTGTCTCTCCCTGGAACCGATGAACTCCTTCAATCAGGTCCACGAACAGAGGTTTAATCCCTCTGATAGATTGCACTAGAAAATCTATTAGAAGTTTTCTGCGAAGAGATTACACGAATCTGATTCGTTATTCCTGACCGCAATTCAAAATCACAGACCGGAATTTTCTCGGGCAGAGGGGGAGGGGTCGGCCGAAATTTCTTTTGAGAGGCTAGGGTTTTCGATTTTTTGCTCTCAAAAATTATGACCTGTTGTATGTAATTTCTGTACTGAAATAACTTATTTATAATGCAGGCCACTAACACCTTAGGGCCCATTAGTCATAAGCTGGGGCCCGACAAGCAAAGCCCGCTCGTTCAGAAATTAATATAAAATTCATCGTGACTCCGATTGATGAACTGATTTCACCAATGTGCACAGAAACCATTTCTGCACATTTTAAAGTCAAAATAAATTTTCCTGAATCCGAATTCAGTGGTTTCCAAAAATGTCCATCCCTATGTCATTTTAGGAAATCCTACTCCCTTACTCTTATTTAAGAAGTCCAACTCCTTAGTTCATTAAATTTAACTCTTTAAATTTAACTATCTCAACGGGGATTAAAACTCCATTACACTGTGTGACCCTCAATGGTTCAGGGATACAGCTAGCCGTGGGCTCACAACTCCTTGTGACTCGGAACAACACTTTCCGACTTGCCCAACGAATCATGGTAAAGCGCCTAGCAACATCGCCCCATGATTCCCTAGGTATCACTGATAGTGCCTACAAGAACCAGTAGATTTTGGTTAGCGTACAGTACGGTCCCTTCATCCATATATCCCGATCGAATCAACAACCATTGGTATATCGAGAGTCGCTCAAGATTCGATAACTATGCAATACATCTTGAAGATCAAATTAGTGACATCGCATGTGCTACTAAGAAACCATTTCTTAAATCACATCAATTACTCTGGCCAGAGATTTATCACACTAATATCTCCTCAGATCGCATAGGATATCCACACTCGCAAGTATGTGGTGAATCCTTGACAACAATGCATTGACTCCTATATGTGTCGTAACTGTACCCAATCTCGACACCTGATGACCCCCATAGAGTCGGTAAACGAGTCAAAGCACAGCACTAGCATATAGAGTCTCCATGATGTTTCAAGTCGTAAGGACTAATGGTGTACAACCAAAACCGCGGACTTAATCCACTCGATAAGTGATAACCACTTGGAAAGTCCGGATAGGGTAGTTCGATTATTCATCCTATGAATATCCATTTGCATGCTTCGAACATCTCCATGTTCCCTACCAATGAAACGTGGTACTCCGCATCGCAAATGCTAGTCTCAAACTCGAGCGATCCTTATCCTTATTATCGGACGGCTCAATCGACTAGGAACGGTTTTAGAACATACAGTGACTATAAGATGTATTTCATGATAGACATCTCCATGTTCTACCACATCTTACATACACTATAGTATATTCAAGGTCTTTATCAAAACAACAATAGTATATCACAATATAACAATATGAAGTAATATAAAGTCATTGCCATAAAAGTGTAAATAATATTAAACAAAAGATTGTTTATACAAAGAGTCATCAAAGCCCATAGCCACACAGTTGGCTCACTGGGCACCCACTCTTACATTCGCATCTTCTCCTCTAACTCCCAAGTGGCTTCCCTTTCCAGGTGATTAGACCACTGAATTTTCACGTATGGAATGGTTCTTCTTCTCAAAACTTGATCCTTGGTATCCACTATCCGTATTGGAACCTCTTCATATTTGAGCTCCTTATTTAGACTCCCTTCAATTACAAGAGGTTCAATTTGAAGAAAATGACTGGGATCTGGGATATACTTTCTTAATTGAGAAACATGGAAAACATTGTGAATCCTTGACATATCTGGTGGTAAGGCCAGTCTATACGCCAAGGTTCCTACTTTGTCCAGAATCTCGAATGGTCCGACATATCTGGGATTCAATTTTCCAGTTTTACCAAATCGAACAACTCCTTTCATGGGTGAGATTTTTACATACGCCTTTTCACCTACTTCAAATTCCAATGGTTGTCTCTTCATATCAGCCCAACTCTTTTGTCGATCTTGAGCAGCTTTGAGTCTTTCCTTGATGATGGTTACTTTTTCTACCGTTTCTTGAACCAGTTCAGGTCTAGTGATGGCTTTCTCTCCTAATTCATACCAGTATAAAGTTGAGCGACACTTTCTCCCATATAAGGCTTCGTATGGTGCCATACCAATACTGCTGTGGTAACTATTGTTGTAAGCAAACTCGATTAAAGGCAAGTGTTCACTCCAGTTACCACTAAAGTCTAGAGCACAAGCCCTCAGCATGTCCTCCAATGTTTGGATCATTCTCTTTGTTTGGCCATCATTTTGAGGGTGATAGGCCGTACTGAGAGTGACCTTGGTTCCCATGACATTCTGAAAGCTTTTCCAAAATCTGGACGCAAACCTCGGGTCCCTATCTGACAAAATACTAGCAGGTACGCCATGTAATCTTACGATATTGTCCATGTACAGGGTAGCTAGTTTATCCAGTTGTAGTTCATGCGGACCGGTAGGAAATGCGCTGTCTTTGTAAGTCTATCTACAATTATCCATATTCCGTCATGACTCTGCCTTGACTTGGGTAAGCCGACAACAAAATCCATAGAAATATGTTTCCACTTCCATTCTGGAATTTCCAAAGGTTGAAGTAATCCTCCAGGTCGTTGATGTTCAGCTTTGACTTTCTGACAGACCTGACATCGAGACACAAACTCAGAAACATCCTTCTTCATTCAATTCCACCAAAAATTTCCTTTTAAATCTCGATACATCTTGGTGCTGCCAGGGTGGACTGAAAATTTTGATTTGTGTGCTTCGGACATTACCTCCTGACGAAGATTGTCAATGTCAGGTACACACAATCGTCCTTTCATCCACATAACTCCATTGGAATCTATTTCAAGATTTGGTGCCTTTCCTTCTCCTGCTTGCTCCCTGAGTTTTGCTAAAGAAGGATTTTGTCTCTGTTTCAACTTGACTGTTTCTCGAAGACATGGTTGTGCTGAGAGTGAGGCTAAGATTACTTTACCCATGTTCTTCCGAATCAGAGCATCAGCTACCTTATTTGCTTTTCCAGGGTGGTAGCTTATTGTCAAGTCATAATCCTTCAATAGTTCAATCCACCTTCTCTGTCTCATATTCAACTCTTTTTGAGTAAACAAGTACTTGAGACTTTGATGATCAGTGAATATTTCACACTTTGCACCGTAAAGATAATGTCTCCAAATCTTTAATGCAAAGACCACTGCGGCTAGTTCGAGGTCATGTGTGGGGTAGTTTTGCTCACACGGCTTTAGTTGTCTTGAATCATAAGAAATTACTCTTCCATCTTGCATGAGCACGCATCCCAATCCCCCCTTTGACGCATCGCTATAGATGGTAAAATCTTTGTCTTCGGATGGTAGTGCCAATACTGGTGTAGATGCCAGCTTTTTCTTCAAAATTTTGAAGTTTTTTTCACAAGTTTCATCCCAGTTGAACTTAGAGTTCTTTTGTGTGAGTTTGGTGAGAGGTATAGCTATCGAGGAAAAACCTTTCACGAATTTTCGATAGTAGCCAGCCAAACCTAGAAAGCTTCGAATTTCAGTTACAGTTTTTGGTCTAGGCCAATCCATAACTGCCTCCACTTTCTTGGGATCCACAGATACTCCGTCTTTGGATATTATATGGCCCAAGAAGGTGACGCTCTTTAGCCAAAATTCACACTTTTGAATTTGGCATAAAGTTCTTTCTCTCTTAGCGTCTGAAGAGTGAGCCGGAGATGCTCTTTGTGGTCTTCTTCACTTGGTAAATATACGAGGATGTCATCAATAAACACCACCACAAACTTGTCGAGGAACAGCTGAAATACTCTATTCATGAGGTCCATGAATGCTGCCGGTGCGTTGGTTAACCCGAAAGGCATCACCATGAATTCGTAATGCCCATACCTTGTCCGAAAAGCTGTTTTCGGAACGTCTTCTGCCTTGACTTTCAATTGGTGATAGCCTGAACTTAGATCGAGCTTGGAAAAGACTGTAGCTCTTTTGAGTTGGTCAAACAAATCATCAATTCTTGGAATTGGGTACCTGTTCTTGATTGTGATCTTATTGAGTTCTCGATAGTCGATACACAACCTCATACTCCCATCTTTCTTCTTCACAAATAGAACCGGGGCTCCCCAAGGAGATGCGCTTGGTCGTATTTGCTTTTTATCCAACAATTCTTGCAGTTGCTCTTTTAATTCTTTCAATTCCACTGGAGCCATTCGATATGGTGCCTTTGAGATAGGTGCAGCACCGGGTTCTATATTAATCTCAAATTCCACCTCGCTGTCAGGAATTACTCCAGGGAGTTCTTCAGGGAACACATCCGAAAATTCTTGTACAGCCGGAATCTCTTCTAATGCAAGTGTAACTTCTTCCTTTACCTCACCTACTACGGCTAGGTATATGTCTTCTCCACTTTTCATAGCTTTCCAAGCTTGAGAAGCAGATAAAAGAGACTTCTGCTCCTTGGTTTTACCATGATAAATGACTTCGTCGAGGTTTGAAGTTCGTAGTTTGACATTCTTCATGCGACAATCAACTAATGCATGATTATTTGCTAGCCAATCCATTCCTAAAATGGCATCAAATTATACCATGTGTAGTTGAATGAGTTCAGCTTGAAATACGTGTTCACTGATGTTAATTACGCAATATTTGTGAACCCTATGTGTTTCAATTGTTTTGCTGGTGGGAGTTGCTACTCTAAAAGGTTCCACAAGTATCTCAGGAGTAAGCCCTAACTTCTTAGCAAACCTCTTAGATATAAATGAATGCATAGCACCACAATCAAACAACATATAAGCAGAAGATTTGTTGATTAGAATGGTACCTGCTACAACGTCATTTGCATTCTCGACCTCCTCTTGGGTTATGGCAAAAACTGGGGCATTCGGCTTGTTCTCCTTTGGTTTATTCGGAGTAGAACTGCCTTTTTCCTCAGTTTTTTTGCCCTTGTTTTGCGGACAATCTGCAATGTGGTGCCCAGTCTTCCCACATCCAAAACAGGCGCCACTTGCTCTGCGGCATTCTTCGAAGTGTTTAAATCCACAGGTACTACATGTTTTGATTTCTTGATTGCTTGGTTTTGAAGGAGCGCTCTTGTTTGTTCCAGTAAACTGATATGGTTTCTTGAATGGATGTTTTCCTGTTGAAGATTTCCCCACAAGAGGTCTCTTGTTCGTGTTCTTGTCATCCCTTCGCTTGATATCGGTCTCAGCTCGAATTGCAGCTCCCATTAAATCAGCGAAACTTGTGGCATGGTATACTGCTAAAGCTGTCTGAATACGACTGCTCAAACCTCTTTTGAAACGGTGCATCTTCAAGACATCATCAGCCATGATAGTAGGAGCATACGTTCCAAGTGAATTGAATTTTGAAGTGTATTCAACCACTGTCATATCCTGAGTCTGAGTGAAATTTTCGAACTCACTTAATTTTTGCAATCTGACTTCTGCAGGATAATACTGCTTCAGGAACACATCCTTAAATTGTTGCCACGTGATTGGACCAGCTACAGTCATAGGTGGTGATACTGCCTCCCACCACTTGGCTGCTTTTTCTTCCAAGAAGGGTGTCACTACATCCACCTTAAACTCATCAGGAATCTCAAGTAAGCGAAGTTGAGTCTCGATATTCTTGAGCCAATTTTGGCCAACCTCAGGATCTGGATCTCCTTTAAAGGTTTGGGCTCGATTCTTTCTCAGTGACTCGTAATGATACTTCACCCCTTGCACCTGTTGTACAGCCTGTGGTGGTGGATTTCCATTGGCAGGCGGGTTTCCCAACCCTTGAAGGGTGTTAAGCCACAATGGCTGCTATAGCCGCTAAGTCAGCATGATTTAGGCCTAACCCTTGCGGTGGTGGTGGCGGCAGAGGGTTCCCTTCATTGTTGTTGTTGTGGTTTCCATAGCGTGGGTTACGATTGTTGCGTACTGGTCTCTCGTCCATGTCCTACATACGTAAAAGTTTCTAAGATTCTGATAGATTTATGGATTAGAAAATAACTTAACAAGTTGGACACATAGGTAAAAAAAAGACCATTCATTGAATTTCAGAATAACAACCAAATTGAAATAACAACTGATAGTTTTGGAATTGAAAGCAAAAACTGAATTGGAAATAAGTGACAAGAAAAAATAGCTGAATAAAAACTAATGCATCCATACTAATCTAAGTCTATAACGTCTCCATCCCCCAGAACATCGACGGGCACCTCCTCGACCTCTATCTCATCCGGATCCTCCTCGGGTTCCTCCTCGGAATCCTCTTCTTGCAGTTGATTTACGGCCTGGAGTAGAATGGCATTATGATTATTCAAGTTTGCCACTGTACCCTACAATTGCTGGACTTAAGCTTCCAGCTGCTGGATGCGATCTCGCATCTATTGACGACACTGTCCATGTTCTATGCAGGACTGCTGCCCCAACTGCTTCTCATGCTCCACTTGTTTAGTCAAGTAGCTAACAACACCAGACAGCTCTGCTATGGTGTCCTGTGCTGTCCCCAATCTTTCTTTCGTCTGCTTATGCTCTATCTCAGCTACCTCCATTTTTCCTTTCGTTTTGTTATGCTCTTCTTCAAACTTAATCACTTGGTTGCGTAGAGCTTCTTCACGGAAGTGATTAAGGTCCATGTCATCACGGAGATATATGTTATCCCCCCTCACTTGCTCTAACTCATAGAAGTACTTGTTGGCCCTCTTCTCCCATTCTCGCTGCTCACGCCTAGCAAGGACAACCTTAGCGCAAAGTCGAGTAATCTTATGCTTCTGGTTATCAATAACCAGTTGCTTCATGCGAAAGATGGAATGGGCACGGGTACGAGAAAAACTGGGCGCCATTTCCTAAAAGAAAACAAATGGAAAGGCAAGGCTTAGAACAAAATATCAAAAATCAGCAAATACACAACACATGAACAGTTTGCAATAATTACAAACGAAACAAGACTGTTTGGAAAAATTTTCCAAAAAAGGAAAATTTTGAGATTTTTAATTGAGCTGATAGTATCGATTGTGAGGATCGTGACACAATCGATGGAATTGGATTTCGAGTTTTTTTATAAAAAGTTATAAGCATTCTAAATCATTCCTAAAACGGCAAAAACGCGATTTCGAAGGCCTAAACGAAGGAATTCGGCCGAAAAATAAGTTACCTCATGGAAAAATGTAATTTTGCGATGACTTTGATTTGTGAGCTCGTTTCGGAGGGGACTACATTGGCCTTTTGGCCTACTATGAGAAACTGCCAAAAATTTTCTAAGATATTCCCACCCGGATTATGAACCTGGCGGCTCTGATACCACAAAAATGTCACGCCCCGTGATCGGAACGTAGCATCGGCGTTGTTAACAATTTTAAATCGTAAAAAAACAAGCCATGTAGTGTATAAATAGCCTTCAACCAGTCTTTTACAAATCCATAAATGTCTTTACAATATCAAAACATGACAATAGCGGAAGCGAAATATAAACGACAATAAAACTAGTAAGACTGCTAGCAATTCCATAATTTAGACTTGATCACCAACCCCAGAATGCGTGTTGCTCATCATCATCCAACTGTTCTTCGGTATCTGGGAAGGGAAGTAAGGGGGATGAGTGTTTTGGGAAACACTCAGCAAGAGGAGGCCAATCGTACATGCAAATGTCGAATATACATATATATAGGAGTTCAAAGGAAGCGCGTTCCAACACATGTCACAACATAAATCAGAACAAGGCAAAACTTGAAACTGAGTATCAACACATATCATGAATGAAATATAAACTTAGACATAGCACTGTTATTCATCTCGTTAATCATGGCTATTGATCAGTACCTAATTTTTACTCCTCTAAGGGGGCGAGGCCTTAAACGGTTATTATAACCCACCGCATCAGGGCCATATAATAGCTTATCATGTTTTCAGAATTCCTTACCACTTCTTAAGTCGAATTCTAACAGTGCATAACAAGGAGTTTCATATAATAAACATGTACGAATTTCAAAGAAGTATGAACCAGGCCATGTACGATTGAATTTTCACAAAAAAGATCATGAACGCATTTAAAACATATATAGATATAAGCCCTCTTACAGTATTCGATTTATAAACAAATCGTGCAGAAGTATGAGTTGCTCGGTTCTAGACAGAAAATGCGGTTCCCTGATCAACTTTGGCACTGCTTCTCGGCTTAGTTTGCTGTAGGTGATTGCTTGAAACTGGAACAAGAAGTATGCTCGAATTTGGACAGAGTTTCTGCTCCAACACTTTGACAGAAGTCTGCTCGAAAATGACAGAGCTGGAACCCGAAATGTGAAGTGGTGGTGCTTGAAATTTGTGTGATTTCCTTGAGGTTTCTGCCATTTATTTATAGGAGAAAATCAACACGTGAAGGGTCTCCTCATTCATGGCCAATAATGTTCATTAACAACCATGATTCCTCATTATTTCAGCTGTTACAATCTCTTGGTTTCTAGTTGTTACAATCCTTGGCTGATACATGCAACATTAATCTGCATACTCATTTTGGCTGTTACAATTCTTGCCTATGACAAAAACGTGGCTTCACAATTCGGAAGATCCAAACTCAGATCAGAGGATCCCATCATGCATGGCCAGATGTCCGGGAATAATAAGTCAGTGGTGACGTCACAAGGGTGACTTCGGACGATCCGAAGGCGGATCGAAGACTCCAAACTTGTGTTGGCAGGCGTCCTCTGAAAGCTAGACACGTGGTTGGCTGAGGGAGTTTGGACGGAGGGATCGGACGCTCCGAACAGATTTGAACGGTACGAACGTGAGTTCGGACGATCCGAACGTCGTATATATAAGGGGAAGTTGAGCTCATTTCCCCTTTCACCATTTCTTCCTCTCCTATCTTCTTTTAGCCTTTTAGGGACGTTCTAGATGTCCTATTGGGAATCCAGAAGTAGCGGAGCGATCCTGGCGTCGTAGCGGAACTGTGCCTAAGTTTTGAGGCACTCGCCATCAGTGGGCTGATGACGGACGCAGGTATAATTATGGTCTCCTTAAATTATTTAGGAGTATGTAATAGCTTAGTTAAGGCTTTTAGAGCTTATTGAATGAGGCATGGGTATTTGCATTGTAGAGCTGATGATAGGCTTGGAACCTAGAGTGGGACTACTAGGAACTGCCTTAGAAAGGTACGTAGGTACTGACTGAGATAGCCAGCGGGTTTGCATGCTTATATGTTGCATTTGTGTGTCATATTATTATGCAGCATGTGCATATCGTATTGTGCCTGTCCATCTTTTGAGATGATCCATGTAGGGCCGCTCAACTCTGTTCGGACGGTTGATGTCAAGCGCCCCGCGACCGAAGGGTTATCCGGCACTGGTATCTGTAGGATACGGTCCACGTTCGGTAAGAATGAGCAGTGTATGCAGGGTTTTATTCCCGGGTTGTACCACTCATGTCCTATGCGCCATTCTGATCTGTTGTATACAGTTATCTCGTATCATTTGCATGCATCATGTTTGTATGTTTACCCGTATTTGCGTATTGAGATTAGAGCTCACGTCAAGTATTTTCTGTGTATCTGGACACCCATTCGACGGGGCAGTTGTAGGTACAGGACTGAGCACTAGGAGCTTGGAGTAGCCAGTGACCAGTGAAGACAACAGAATTAGCTGTAGGTTTTAATTGCCCTTAGGATTATTTAATTCGATTGGGTTGTATATTTATTTTATTTAACCGGTTTTATTCTGCCGGTCTGCTTTTTTTAAGTCTTTTGCAGAAATTTGCTTAATGCATGCTTAATTATGCTCTAAACTCTAATTATGTATTGGATCCGGGTTGGGTCGCTACATTTATTGGTATCAGAACTGCATGCAAGAGACTTGGGATATAGTATTGAGACTTTTGGTTATCCTTGTAGGATTGATGAGACCATGGAAGAGATGATGATGATGAGGCAATTAGGTTGCCTGAAGACTATCATCATCGACATGAATTTTAAAGATTTGGCTTATGGGATTCCAGTAAGTGTGGACAGGAGCGATAGATCGTTTCCAAGTTTTCGCGACTTCTACTCATGTGGATCCTGGCTTTGGATCGAGCATCGGATGCCAGAGGCAGTGGCAGAGGATTGGTTGGGACACACTTGATGTTTGTGTCTGTACTGCCCGTACCATGATGACAGTACTCTGAAGATTCTCCAGTCGTAGTTGGAGATATTGTCATATAGACCTTCACCAGGGAATTCCTCGAGTGGCTAAGGCATGACTGGTTTCGAGCATAAGGTATTTAAACTCAGGCAGAATATGGTTTTGTCGGTATTCTTGTATCGATGTGTTCGGTAGGCACACGGGAAACTTCATGTTCAAAAGCATGATATGAATACAAGAAGAACACTGACGGTAGATTGTGAGCAGAAGAGATTGACTGACAGGCACTGATGCAACGTATAGCTGGTTAGAGAGCTCGAGTTAATTCTCCGAAATTCTTCACAGGATGAGATACCGAGAGATTTGGGCAGGAGCACTCTTGTATTGATGCGTGTGTCGATGAGAAGCTTCATGCTCAAGAAACCAAGACTAGTACAATGATTTTAAATAATGTATTGTTGTAGTTGTAAACAATATTTTAGTTGTAATAAATCATCAGACTCTGGTTGTACCATTTCAAGTTATTGGATGTACATTTTTATTGTATTTTGAATACTGTATGTATTACATGGATTGTAATAAAGAAATTGTATGTAACTTGAAGTAATGATAGGTGTATTATTTATCCAGCAATTCGTGAATGATTGCATGATTTTTCTAAGAGTGGCATGGTTCTAGTTGATTAGTGTTCAGCTATTGTAGCTCATGGGTTTGAGTAGGACGACTGCAATTGTTTGACTTGTGATTATTCTAGGATTTTTTTAGGGTTGACCTAGTTAGCCAGTGGACTGATTTAGTACCAGCGATGAGTTGATTCATCTAGAGGTATGAGACTATTATTTGGTTTGGAACTTTGGGCTTTGTTCTAGGTTGTTTCCTTAGAACAGTAGTCTGTTTGACCTTCGTGAGATTGAGACTAGTGATGATGGGATTTCATCAGGAACCAGGTCCAGTATATGCCGAGAGTTGTGGACTATGACCATGACTAGACGTGATGGGGCGCGACCCTATGCTAGTGTTACTCTAAGAGTATTTGTACTTCAGAGGTTGCCTGGGAGCCTTCGTGCTTCAGGATCGGCGGTGGGGAGGCTACTCATTTTAGGGATTTGGCGACAGTCACGACGAAGTATGACATTGGATTAGATATCAGGTTTGATATCAATGGTTAGATATCTTTTGGTATGTCAGAGATATTAGTTTGAGTATTCTGTTGTGAGAACCAGTCTTGGAGGGATTTTCTTGACAAGTGTGTACTCTGAGCGGATAGATTTTGACCTGTGAGATACTGCTAGACTGGTGGATTTAGTAGGTAATCAAATTTCTACCAATGATGATTGGGGATATCATCTAACTAGTATCATATTATATGATACTAAGTTTCAAGAAACTAATGAACAAACAAAAGTTTGGAGAGCCAAACTGGCTATTCCCATTAGAAATTAGTAGCTCTGTCACTGTCGCACAATTTCGTCACTTAGAAGCCCCAAAGATAAAATCCTTGATCTGTCTATGCTCACAAAAATGAATTTAAACTTGCATAGAGGAAGAAAAATTGAACCTGATATTAGCTTACCCAAATTTGGAATAAAAAAGGAATACTAATACCTTCACTAATCACTCCAATCCAATGCAAACTCAAACAATGAATCATGATAACTTTTAGCTTTACTGATGTTGTAGCCTCGTACAACAAATTAGAAATGGTAGGTGCTTATAGTGAAAGAATGTGTACAATTAATTCATAGTATTATTTTTTTTAAAAAAAATTCGCTCTAATATGCACATATGACATTGTTAAAAATGATAAGCAAGACTAGCTGCTAACAAAATAAATAAACAGACCGAATTAATTTTCATAAGCTCAAATGAATGTCTCAATCTTTTGACGTTATCATATATTATATATATATATATATATATATATATATATATATAGAGAGAGTGTGTGTGTGTATGTATGTATATATATATTAGAAAACTCTTCACTATAAGAGCCAATATCTTTCAAATTTTTCTTTAATTTACTTAAATCATGTGAAATATATCATCGTGTATCTCATGTGTATATATATATATATATAGAGAGAGTGTGTGTGTGTATGTATGTATATATATATTAGAAAACTCTTCACTATAAGAGCCAATATCTTTCAAATTTTTCTTTAATTTACTTAAATCATGTGAAATATATCATCGTGTATCTCATGTGTAAGTAGGGATGTATAGCAACAAGGTCGATTTTAATTTGCCACCCCGTCCTTCTTCAAAACCCGGCTGATTGGACACATTAATTTTTTTTTTTTCAATTATAGTCACTAGACTCACCACACGATAAAAAAATTGTTTAAAAATTAATAAATAATCAAAATTATTTTCAAAATTAGATCAGTAATATTTAAGATCAAAAATATATTATTATAAGTTAAACTATATTAATTTATATTCAAACAATCTAAGAAAATCATAATCATGCATTTTCATGTTAAACATATCCTACTTGAATAAATTTTTTTCAATCATAAAATATTATGAACTAATATTAGTCTTAAAGCTATGCATTATTCAATTCAATAAAAATATATATAAATTATTAATATATATATATATATATATATATAAATAAATTATATATTAAACCCGACAATTTATTTATATTTTTATTGAATTGAATAATATTATTCATCAGTGTTGTATGAATTACAAGAGCTAGCAATTAATATGAATTGGGATCTAACAAAACTCGTTCAACAACTGTTCCAAATCTACTGCATCCCAACTCTGCGACGTTGAAATTCCGTTTTCCTCATTCATCAACTTTTCCAATTCAAACTCATCCCAACTCTCCAACCTCCAAATGCCATGATTTTCTTCGTCGTGATTTTCTTGATTTGTTGATGGTGGATAATTGATCTGCGGCTGTTGCATTGGGACGAGATGTTGTGGCGTACATATTCTTCGTACCAATAATTAAATAAGTTTTACCTCAACAATTAGATGTTTACTTACATTATTTAATTTATCCTACATCTGTCACCACGGGCGTAGCTAGGAAATTTTTATCTAGTGGGCGAAATCGGATTTGTAGTCTGAATGTTAAACCTAATGAATAATACAATTTCAATTAAATATAAAGTTGTTATATCAAACCTAGAATATCTAATATTAATTTTAAATTATTCTTTCAAAAATAAACTAAAACTCATATAAAATGTGTCCTAATAATTTTATAATTTAATTTATAAATAATAATAAATATGAATACATATAAACAATATATTAAAAATGAAATATGACCAATTTATACAGAAAAATACATTTAAAAATTGAACTTACACACACACACACACACATATATGTATATGTATTTAGAACAAAGGCACATCAGATTTTATTTATTCTTGTGAGAATTTCTTCTACAATTCATATTAAATAGATATTATCCTTCAAATTCAACTATTTTTTACAATAAAAATAAAAATAACATATAAAATTTGAGTAAAAATATCATACAAAAATGGTTGTACATTTGTAACTTTAATTTGTATAATAAGCAATCGGTAGGGACAGCGCACATGACCAGGGCACTAATGAATCAATGATAGTATAATTTTTTGTTAGTCTATATGCATGCGAAGTGAAACCCACACACATTGGGCCACAAGTTTTTAGGGTTTGGGCTGAACATGTAAAATATTTTCAGATAATTTTGGGCCATAAATATCTAAAATAAAATATGGACAACATATATTTACATAAAATATGGACAAGAGTTTGCTGGGCAAAAGCCCAGTCTTGCCCATATAAGAGCTACGCCCCTTTTTGTCACGTATTGCACCGTATTTTATTTACATAATTTGAATAATACACAATTAATTATGATAAAATTAAATTAATAAATTTTATTTTCCACGGTTTATCATAAACCGTGACAATATTGCGACGGTTAAAGTCAAACCGTGACAATATTGCAACGGTTAATGTAAAACCGTGACAAATATATCTCTTAATTAATTAATTAATTAAAATTTCCACCCAATTAATTACGTAAATCGGGTAATATATTCTTCGTGCCAATAATTAAATAAGTTGTACCTCAAAAATTAGACGTTTACTTACATTATTTAATTTTATCCTACATCTGTCATGTATTGCACCGTATTTTATTTACATAATTTGAATAATACACAATTAATTATGATAAAATATATTAATAAATTTTATTTGCCACGGTTTATCATAACCGTGACAATATTGCGACGGTTAATGTAAAACCATGACAAATATATCCCTTAATTAATTAATTAAAATTTACACCGAATTAATTACGTAAACCGGGCAACATATTCTTCTTACCAATAATTAAATAAGTTGTACCTTAACAATTAGATGTTTACTTACATTAATTTTATGTTATATCTGTCACGTATTGCACCGTATTTTATTGACATAATTTGAATAATACACAATTAATTATGATATAATTATATTAATAAATTTTATTTACCATGGTTTATCATAAACCGTGACAATATTGCAACGGTTAATGTAAAACCGTGACAAATATAATTTTCTTTTTTTTATGTACATAATATAAATAAATCACAAATAATTATTATTCTATTAATTAAAATAATTACATTTGCGATGGTTGTTTTAAAACCGTCACAATAGTAATACGGTTTATTGCAAACTGTCGCAATTTGCGACGGTTGTGCAAAAACCATTGCAAATGTAATTATTTCTTCCTGACGCCCCTTCTTCCTCATTTTTGTTACTTGCTTTCGCCAACCCTAGTGCCGCCGCCCTTCAATCGCTCATTTGGCCGCGAAATCCTACAAAAATAAACACATATTTGAATTCCTCGCGATGTATGGTTCATTTTAGTACCAATTTTCGAATTTTTCAGCCGTTTTTTCACTGAAGTCGCCGACCACCGCCGAGCCATTGCCGACGCCTCACCTCACCTCACCTAGTAAGCCTCGACAAGCGAAGAAACTTTTTTCCGAGGATTATTGAAGCTTATGACACTTCTTAATAAGTAGGCAATCTTGCATATCGACTTATATTGTCTTTATTGCTTTCTGATATTTGCGATGTATTTTATGCTGCGAAAGTATTAGAATGAGATTTCTTATGTACTTCAGTCAGATGATATTGAGTTTGATGCGACATTGATCTTTGTCGAACAGCTGATACAAATATTTGAGTAGAAAGAAAAGTAACTCAGAATCGAATCAGTGGAGTCGTAGAAGAACTGAAGAAGTTATGAGAAGTTGAATCCGCTATGAGACAGTGTTATTCTGAGTTATTCTACGGATATGAGTTCTTATTCAGTATTTCTCTTATTCCTTATCTTATGTGCATACAGATTGCGTGAGATTCCGAGGAAGAAATCCGATCTTAGAGGGGGAGAATTGTAACGTCCGGGATTAATTGAGTTAATCCGAGAATTATTTAATTTCAATCCGAGTATATTTAATTTGAGAATTTGGAGTTTTGAATTAAATTCTAATATTCTTAAATTATTTAGAATTGAAATTGAATTAAAAAGATTTGTCGAGGACTAAGCAAGACTTGAGGGGCCAAATTGAAAATAATGAAAATTGACATGGACACATGGCTTTTATAGGAGTTTGTACGTGTATATAAGATTTACACAACACAACTTATCATCTTCTTCAGCCAAAAATCGTGAGTTTATTCTTCTCCTTGAAAGTTCATCTTCTAAATTCAATAACTTTTGCTCCGGTTGTCCGAATTCAATTTCAAAAAGAGTTCTAGAATCCTTGCGAGAAGGGCTATCAATTTAAGTATTTATTATCTTGATCTATATGATTTCTAAATTGTGTTATGGGGCAGAAGTCAGAAGTTCTTATAGATTTGTGTTTGTAAGCTTCTAGTGATTGATATATCAAAATTGGATTGACGGACGGACGGCGTATGAATTTGATATGAATTTCCAGCTTATATTTCGAAATTTTCACTTCTGATATGTTGATTTATTTCTGGTATACATGCTGATATGTGTGTGTTTAGTGAAGAGGATTGATATATATTTGACGATATCGAAGTTGAACCGAAGAACAAGCATCGTTCGCAAGTGCTATGATTTTTCAGAAGTTGGATTCGATCCTATGCTTCTAATTGAGTTGATATATGATGATATTCAGATGATATTAGGTTTATATGAAGTTGATTTGAATGATAGAAGTAAAAGAAATGAGTTACGGTTGCCGAATTTTAATCGTTAATATCGTCGAGTCAAGAATTGAGTTGATTTGTGATATCTTTGATTTAGCTGGACATTGATGAGTTTCTTGATGATGTTCTTGAATATATATGATGTGTTTTCAGATTGAAAACAGGGGACATCGAGCTTGGAAAGTAGCGTCGAACCGAGAAAGAATTGATCAAAGTTTGTGCACTTTATGACTTGAAGAGTGATTGATGGTTGAGCAGATTTTGACAAGGGACTTGTTGTGTTGCTTGACTAGGTTTGAAGAGATTTGAACCAAGATTGAAAGGTATAAGGCAACCTTGAGTTAAAGGGCTTGCACACTCAATATGAATTTATTGAGTATCCCTTTCTAAAATCACATACTTTGTGCTTATATGCTTGATATTTGCATATATGCTTACTTGCTTGATTTATCTTGTTTGTATAGTTGGGTTTTAGTTATGCTTTTGAATTTTGTGCATTCATATTGGGCCAACTTTCTTTCGAGTTTTGATGGTTGAATTTCCAAGACGAGATAATAGGATGTTTGGACGTATATTGAGGAGTTTAGGTGATTGAGTCATCCCTAACGTTTGACGGCTAGGTGATTGAGTTATCCCTAACGTATGACGCTCAATATAGTGGACCAAAGTCCGGGAATAAACACTCAACGTCACCTCGAATGGAGAGTAGGTGGATGGGTTGACGTGTTTCTTTCCCAGGGATCCCAAAAAAAGAATCGATACTAATATGATAACCGATTTTTAAATCATGCATTGCTTTCGATTGAAATAGATGAGTTTCTACTATTTGATTAAGTTAAATGCATGATTGTTTGAAGAGTTGATATTGATTTGATATGAGTTTATGATATTTACAGCATGTCTTGCTTGAATACAACGTTTGCAACTTGATTTATAACATGTTGAGTTAATATGCCTTGAGTTGTCATGAGTTTTATTTGTTGAATGACTGTTAATATGCTTCAAGTTGAATTACTTGAGTTTATGCATGTTTATGTTGTTTTATACTGGGATTAAATTATCTCCGGAGTCTCTCCGGCTATTGTCTTGTTTGTATGTGTGCATGACAATAGGTGAGACTAGAACGAGTCCGGGAAGACCGTGAAGAACTGAGATCGAGAAAAATTAGAGTGGTGATCCGGGTTTAGATATGAGTTGCTGTCAAGTTGTACCAATTTGATATGTAGTTGGGATTTGGCTTGTATGCTATGACCTTAGCTTGTGTTGTACTAAACTCTAGTTTATGAATTTCTAGTTGACATCTTCATATAGATGTTATGTTGTTGATAATGCTAGTAGTAGCTTGTTGAGATATTGTGATTTGAACTTAGCATGAGTATGCTAGATGGATATGAAATGAAGCATATTGAAACTCATGTAGTGATATTACTTGTGTCTCTATTTCTTTATGGACTTGAGATATCTTGTGTAAATGACTTGGTACAGCAAAAGAAGGAATTGGACAGCAGCTGAAGCAACCTTTTTATTTTCCTGGCCGTTTGGCCTGCGCACGGGCGAGCTCCTGCTCGCGCACGCGCGAGGGGTGATCCCCCCGCGCGCGCAGGGCATGTTTAATAATAATAAAAAAAATTTAGGTTTTGGATGCTTGATTGATTGTTTGATTTTAATTCATGAATCTTGGATTAAATGTTTTGATTTGAGAGATTAGCGCCCGGGTCGTCACAATCTATGTGCCTTAAGACTAAACTAACCACTGAATTAGAATTCATATATTTTAAGCATATTCTTGAAGTTAGGAGAATTTATGTTGTACATGACGTTTGACACTAAATTCACTTTTTGGTTTTCATGAATTTATAGCACTCGAGATTTAAGACTTTCAAGTGTTCAATAGTTGGAAATGTAGTGGTAAATGGATAAGTTGAAGAAAATTGCAATGAATGGCAGATGTTCGACTCAAAGATGTTTAACTTGTTATAGAAGGCTAGTGTGTGGATAAGCTTTACAAGTTGAATTTATTGGAGTTGATATTGTAATCCTATGCTTTAATAAGTAAATTTCGGAATAAAAGTTCGGCTCGCGAATGTTGGAGGATCGATAAGTAGAGTGTATAAGCATATGAAATCAGTCAAGTTTTTGCATAGTGCGATTGTTGTGTTTATGAAGATGAATAGTAGAGTTAATATTTGAGTTTTTCGTATAAGTTGAGGTAAGTATGTGGTTGTACTTTCATTATAATGCTAAGATTTGTATAAAATGTCAAATTTTGTTTACAGTAGAATGTAAGTAAATTGTAATGATTCTCTTTACAAGGTGTTTCAGCAGCGGAAGTTTATAAATGTAGGTTTGATGGAGATGAAGAGGACACCTGGGAAGGATAAAATATTTTGTTTATCAGAGTGCGCAGCAGAAGCATGACTTTTGGGATACTGAAACTTGGGAACTAGATAGGTAATCGTGGATTTAGTAAATTGGATTTTTGAGAGACTTCATTATTAGAGTTTGATCAGTCGAATTTCGAGGACGAAATTCAATTTAAGGGGGGGGGATAATTGTAGCACCCGGTATTTTTCCTCCGTAAATTCCCATGCATAATTAAGGAAAATTATTATTTAAAATTTTGACTTGTGGGTTAAATGATATTTATGTGTTATTATATGAATTATGTGCATGATTTAAATTATTTTAGCATTTAACCCATAATTATTGAATTTATAGATTTTTGAGTAAATGATTAATTTTATCGCGTAGACGGGACCGTGGACGGACGAGATACTAGTTTTTCATCCAAAATATTTTATTAGATTTTTAGGAACCTTAAAATATTATTTTAAGGTTTTATTTCACGAAAATTTTATTATTTAATTACATATAATTTTAAGAGCCCATTTTTACCTAAAATAAGTCATTTTTATGACTTTTATGAACTCTTAAAAATACCATATTTTAGTATTTCGAGATTTATATATTTATTATCATTTTAAAATGTGTTTTAAAGTTTGAAAATATTATCTTTATGGTGTAATATCTATTCTAATTATTATTAAGCTTAATTAGCCTAAATTATCCCCATCACTCCACAAAACCTACGCTATTCCCCTCCAAGTCGCCTCCACCCTTCCTCCACCTCCATTCCCCCGACCAGCAGCAGCCAGCAGACCACCATAGCCAAACTTTCAAGTTTGTTTTGGAGATTTTCATCGATCCGCTGTCCCGAAGCCCGTACACGCGTTTATCTTCGTAAATATATTGAAAGGCATGTCGAATTCTCTCTTTTCTACGCCATATAAGCTATGTATTCTGAAATAAGCATGAGCATTCATATTTTAGCATGAAAGAAACGAACAACATGGAATCTTGATTTCCTTGTACATGAAACTCACGTTTTTCTCATCTATTTGCATGAAACTCACGTTTTCTACCATGGAATCGTCCAAGGCTTCTGGTATATAGCTAGAGGGTTGTCTTAGGGTCCCTAGGATTGTGCTTGGTCAGGGTTTGAGGCTTAAAAGGGCTGGAACCGAAGCCATCTATTTCTGATGCGCAACAGGTTGCAGTTTGAGCGGGTTTGGGAGAATGGTTCGTGTGCACTGTTGAAGACGAGTTTGAGCGTGATTCTAATTGGGTTAGAACCCCAAGACATATGTAAAGTTATTACAGGTAGTGATACAGCAAGTTATGGCCGCAGTTGGGCGGCCGAACGTCCAAAATCCGGGATCGCGTTCTGCACGCGAGTAGAAAATAGGGTGTGATTGTTTTGATTGGTTCTCCTTCGTTATGACTATGTTTCGGCTGGTTTTTGGCTTGCTGGAAACGTCTTGAAGTCTTATAGGTGTAGATGATGGTGATCCGGCCGGCAGCAGGCCATGAAGGCCTGTTGCTCACGGCCGAGGGCATGGGAAGGAGGGTTTGTTCGGGTTTTAGGGTTTAAGGCAGTCCGGGTCGGGTCTTTGGGGTCCGGGTCAGGTTGTCGGGTCATGGGTTATGTTATTTGGGTTCGGGTTAGGTGAGTCAGGCTCGGGTATTTTAATTTTTAAGTAATTATTAGTTTAAGTGTGTTTGGGGCTTTTAAAATTAATTAGAAAATTATTTGGGATTCCAAATAATTTTATTTGGGCCTCAAATAATTTATTTAAGTTAGCCCAATGATTTTTATGGGCTTGGGAACCCATGGGAATTTTTGGGCATGTCCGTGGATTTTTGGGCCAGTCTAGGAATTTATTGGGCTTAATTAAGCTAATGAGCTTAAATATTTTTATTTAGTCTCAATTATGTTTAAGTATTTTAATAGGGCTAAAATATGATTTTTGGGCTTAGTTTAAGTTTTTGGGCTTAAATGTCTTTATTTAGGCTCAATTATGATTAAGGGCTTTTATTTAAGTACTAAATTATAATTTGGGCTTTTAATTAAGTAATGGGCCACATTAAGATTTTTGGGCTTAGAGTGAGTGATCAGCAGTCTGGACCAACCCATAAAAATTTACTAAGTCCGGAATATATATTTAATTTATTTTATGCATGAAAGTTATTTTTATTATGAAAATTAATTAAATATATATTACGGACATCTTTTCAGTGCATGCATACATGAAATATTAAGTTATATATGATCATAATTAAGAGTTGAGCAATAAAATATTTTTATGATGGGAGTTCAAGTAGTGTGACATCACAGTTTAGATGTGGTTTACCAGCAGCACAGTTCAGGAGGTAGTTTACTACTGGCATAGAGGTGACTTGTCACCGGCACGTACGTTGGTTTAAAAGACTGATTAGTCAGCACAGATTTAGTCACACTTACGGATATAACCATAGGATGTTTAGAAAGTAATATGCTCAACTATATTCAGTAAGCTCAGCATGTTGAGTTATGATTATGTTCAGTCAGATACCCATGATATTTTTATCATGCATGCACGTTCATGTACATATATGTATTAGTATAATTATGTGTTTGTATGATTTTTAAACCTTGTTATTATGAGATAAAGCATGTTGGGCCTCTAGGCTCACTAAACTTATATGGTGCAGGTGAGTGCGATGATTCTTATGTAGCTCTTACCGGTGGTGAGGACGTATGAGCTAGCTAGAAGTGAATCCCGTGACCGTTGCTTTATTATTTCCGTTTGGTGTCGAGACATTTTTATCAGTATTTTAAACTAGTCCAGTATTTTTATGTTTTCAGTGGTTGGTAATAATGTTTTGTTTATGGTTATTTCGACATGCATGGGTTATGAATTTTCAGCATAGACTTTATTTTAATATTGCATGTTTCAAGATTTTTATTGGATATTTATTTATTATTCATTCAAGTTATTTATCAAGTTTTTAATTAAACGTTAATTTTAAATGTTTATACATATATGTATGGGCATATATGTATAGTTAATATTTTAGTTTTATTTTTAAAAAAAAAAGTTTTTCGCATTTTATTAATTCGGGTCGTTTCTTTTGGTATCAGAGCACGGTCCTTGGAGGGTGTCTAGTCTGCTACGTGAAGCTCAGAAGCCACACTACCGGTTTGTAAGTTTTAAATGTTTTATTATGATTTATCAGGAGCATATGTTATGACTTAAGACTTTATGTTAGCAAAGTTTTAAAATACTTAGATATGCATTGCGATTTACGTGAAGAATGTGTGGTGATGCAGTATGCACCAAGTCATGTTATACGACAGGTTGACCACAAGGAATTTCGAATTTGGGAATTCGGTTTTATTTTGTTGAAACTAAGTTTGATATTTATGATATATGGGTGACAACTTGAATTTTTGTAGTAACTTATTGATTTTAAGTTATAATGATTTCATTGGTAAATTATTGGGTTTGTGATGGTAAGAGGTAGCGGGCCTATCTAGAAAATTTTTATGAAGGTATAGCGAAAGATAGAACAATAAAGGTAAATTCCGATAAGAGGTATTAAGTTTATGTGATAGCAATAGAATTATTGCTTGAGGCGAGAGTAGGATTCCTCGCAAGAATGATTAATCGAGGGTTGTATCATTTTCTTCTTTGGTGAATTTAAAATGTTATTTTATAGAGGCTAGTATATATTTTGGGGAATTAAGTCTGCATGTGTCAAATTATGCTAGTTGGGTTCACAGATATCATATTGTCATTCATTTAACTATTAAGGTTTTTCCTTTGACAAAGAAGTCATGATTTTCTTGGAGATGACACTTATACCATAAGGTTATATTTTGATGGTTTGTGGTTTTAAGTTTGTGCTTTTAATTATATGAGGTATAAATTGATGATTAGTATGTTTTGTATTAGGTTCTTGAATCTTTGAGAATATGAATAATCGTGGAGTTAGTTTGATAAAAAAATTGGATAATCTTTGATAACTTAAGGGTTCGCATGGTTGGTGTTACCAAGTAAGATGTATTGGGTTTGACGTTCAAGTCACTACGTTTAAATAAATAGATTTGGGATCTTGTCAGCCTGACTTATAGATGTTGTGATGACTGAATGATGAAGGTGTAAATTTTTTTAGGCTTGTGTAATTGTTCAGGTGTGGCATAACACAATTGTTATAAATTTTGGTTTCGATGTCAAGTATAATATAAGCTTTAGATATGGCCTAAGAGTTGACGATATATATATATATATATATATATATATATATATATATATATATATATATATATATATATATATTTGGAGTGAGTTCTTTTGTTAAAAGTTGAGTCGTTTGAGAATTTGGGTTGTTGGTTATACGCACGTATGAGTATTTGAAGCACTTGGAATAATCATGAGTCAGTGTAATGACTTGATATTATAACTATTATCTCGATACTTTCGTTTTACGTTGGGGTTAATTGTATATAAGTATTTGTATTGATGTTCTTTCAATATCCTTGGGTTGTATAAATTTGAATTACGGGGTCATGTTATAGGAGTGTCTCCACCAAGATTTTTTGTGTTGCATGAGAAAAAAATGTACTAGTTGTGTTTTGACTGTACATGGGACCAACATGTATTACTTGTGAGCGGATTATTCAGTTTATTAGGTAATTGACTTAGTATTTTGATTTTGAGGAGTTTAGATTCGAAGCCATCTATTTCTGATGCGCAACAGGTTACAATTTGAGCGGTTTTGGGAGAATGGTTCGTGTGCACTGTTGAAGATGAGTTTGAGTGTGATTCCAATTGGGTTAGAACCCCAAGACATTGATAAAGTAATTACAGGTAGTGATCCGGAATGTTATGTCCGGAGTTGGGCGGCCTAACATCCAGAAGCCTGGATCGCGTTCTGCACGCGAGTAGAAAAATGGGGTGTGATTGTTTTGATTGGTTCTCCTTCGTTAGGACTCCGTTTTGGCTGGTTTTTGGCTTGCTGGAAACGTCTTGAAGTCTTCTAGGTGTAGATGGTGGTGATCCGGCCGGCAGCAGGCCATGAAGGCCTGTTGCTCACGGCCGAGGGCATGGGAAGGAGGGGCTGCTCAGGTTTTAGAGTTTAGGGCAGTCCGGGTCGGGTCTTTATGGTCCGGTCGTGTTGTTGGGTCATGGGTTATGTTAGTTGGGTTCGGGTCCGGGTTAGGTGAGTCGGGCTCGGGTATTTTTTTAATTTTTAAGTAATTATTAGTTTAAGTGTATTTTGGGCTTTTAAAATTAATTAGAAAATTATTTGGGCTTCCAAATAATTTTATTTGGGCCTAAAATAATTTATTTAAGTTAGCCCAATGATTTTTATGGGCTTGGAAACCCATGAGAATTTTTGGGTCAGTCCGTGGATTTTTTGGTCAGTCTAGGATTTTTTATTGGGCTTAATTAAGCTAATGAGCTTAAATATTTTTATTAGGCCCAGTTAAGTTTAAGTATTTTAATTGGGCTAAAATATGATTTTTGGGGTTAGTTTAAGTTTTTGGGCTTAAATCTCTTTATTTAGGCTCAATTATGATTAAGGGCTTTTATTTAAGTACTAAATTATAATTTGGGCTTTTAATTTAGTAATGAGCCACATTAAGATTTTTGGGCTTAGAGTGAGTGATCAGCAGTCTGGACCAACCCATGAAAATTTACTAAGTCCGGAATATATATTTAATTTATTTTATGCATGAAAGTTATTTTTTAGTATAAGTATTTTTATTATGAAAATTAATTAAATATATATTACGGACATCTTTTCAGTCCATGCATACATAAAATATTCAGTTATATATGATCATGATTAAGATTTGATCAATAAAATATTTTTATGATGGGAGTTGAAGTGGTGTGACAGCGCAGTTCAGAGGTGGTTTACCAGCAGCACAGTTCAGGAGGTAGTTTACTACCGGCATAGAGGTGACTTGTCACCGCCACGTACGTTGTTTTAAGAGACTGATCAGTCGGCACAGATTTAGTCACACTCACGGATATAACCATAGACTGTTTAGAAAGTAATATGCTCAACTATATTCAGTAAGCTTAGTATGTTCAGTTATGATTATGTTCAGTCAGATACCCATGATATTTTTATCATGCATGCACGCTCATGTACGTATATGTATTAGTATAATTATGTGTTTGTATGATTTTTAAACCTTGTTATTATGAGATAAAACATGTTGGGCCTCTAGGCTCACTACACTTATATGGTGCGGGTGAGTACGATTATTCTTATGTAGCTCTTACCGGTGGTGAGGACGTATGAGCTCGCTGGCAGTGAACCCCGTGACCGTTGCTTTATTATTTCCGTTTGGTGTCGAGACATTTTTATCAGTATTTTAAACTAGTCCAGTATTTTAATTTTTTCAGTGGTTGGTAATAATGTTTTGTTTATGGTTATTTCGACATGCATGGTTTATGAATTTTCAGCATAGACATTATTTTAATATTGCATGTTTCAAGATTTTTATTGGATATTTATTTATTATTCATTCAAGTTATTTATCATGTTTTTAATTAAAAGTTAATTTTAAATGTTTATACATATATGTATGGGCATATATGTATAGTTAATATTTAGTTTTATTTATAAAAAAAAAAAGTTTTCCTCATTTTATTAGTTCGGGTCGTTTCAAAAAGACCCTGTCAAATTTTCTTCATTTAAAGAAAAATTTTTGAGGATGGAACCTGCACTTTGGTATGCATTTGTTACTCATAGAATGATGCCGGTCTCCCACACGAATGAGGTGTTAGCTAGTCGGGAGATGTTTTTATTTGCATTGAATAGGAAGTGGACGATTAATGTCGGTAAGATGATTCATAAGGAGTTGTACACATCGATCCGCAATCCGAACATCGCACTATTTTTCCTGTCCATCATCACAACACTGTGTGCTCAGGCTGTATTAGTTTTTAGAGAGGATGAAGAATGAATGCAACCAATGCAGCCGGTTGATGATTCAATTGTAAAGACAAAGCGAACTTTGCGAAAAGAGAATTCAGGTTTGGCACATCTGCAAGTTATGGTCCGGGAAAATCCTCAAGGGCAGCACCACCGCCTCCACCGAGTCGGCGCTCTGGTACCGAGATGATTACTGAGCTGTATGAATGGGCTCAATACTAGAATTACTGCCAAAATATCACCTTTTCTTATATGAACTCAATGCATGCCATGATGCGAGGTTTGCTCAAAAATGCTAGTTCGGACCCCGCCACCTTTCCTGCGCCACCACCATATCCACCTTCGTTCTGATTCCAATATGCCGCACCCGAACGTGATCTACCTGGAGATTTCGATGAAGAGATTGCTGGAGTTGATGAGGACCACTAGTCAGGGGAGTTTGTGTTTTCGTTTCTGTTTGTTTATTTTCATTTTGTGACTCTTGCATTGTTTTTCATTATTTTACATTGTTTTTTTTTGCTTTTGATTTTGTGTCATGTTTTTTCGCATTGAGGATAATGCTAGGTTTTAGTTTGGGGAGGGTGTCATTTCTGTTTATTCATGCATCATGTAGTAGCCCGTACCCGAAATCAGTGGTTAAGGGATTAATCAACGCTAATTAAACAAATTGGGTACCGGACGGATCGGAAGCTCTGATGCAGGATCGGACGTTCCGATCGAGATCGGAAGCTCCGATGCAGGATCGGAAGCTCCGATGGTATTACGTCAGGCATGATGTGTGGCAGGATCGGAAGCTCCGATCAGGATCAAAAGCTCCGATCGCCCCTATCCGAAGTCAACCAGTGATATTTTGACATGTGTCAGATGAGGATCTTCGGAAGCTCCAATGATAGGATCGGACGTTCCGATCGAGGAACGGAAGTTTCGATCGAGGATCGGAGGTCCCGATCGATGTCTATAAATAGAAGGTCGAGGCTTCACTTTCATTTGCCAATTCCGAGAATCTCTCTCTATTCCAGGCATATTTGAGTAGTTCTATTCTTCATTGGCTTGACCCGGGGGTTGGCAAGGCATTCGATAGTCGTAGCGGAGTTGTGCCCAAGTTCTAGAGGCATTGACTTCAAAGGGCTAAAGAAGGACGAAGGTATAGCTTTTGCTTCCTATAAATATTTAGGAGTATGCTTTAGCTTAGTTAAGGCTTGTAGAGCACTTTAATGATAGTAGTATCATTTGGCTGTGTAGAGCAGACTATAGGCGTGGACCTAGAGTTGGTAGAGCTTGCACTGATTTGAGGTACAAAAGTACTGTTCGAGATATCCTGACTGATTATGCATATATTATGTGACTACATGGTTTATATGTCATGATTTATGCTGCATTCATTGGCATATTGAGCTATCTCCTTCGAGATGTAGTAGGGTTGTACCCTACCCTGTTAGTGGATGGACTTCCATGGCTTTGGGTCCGGTAAATCCACTGGTATTATAGTATGGGAGCCACCTCCTAAAGCGACGGCACGACATGCTACATACCAGGGCCTGGTTTGTCTCTATTATCTGATCCTTGACCTCGAGTTTATAGGGAGTTCACTTTGCATGCATGTATACTCATACTCTCGTACTGAGCGATTTATGCTCACGTCTCGTACTCTGTGTTTCTGGACACCCTATTCCATGGGGCACGTTTGCGATTAGATGAGGCGGGTGGATCCAAGAGGGGCTAGGCAGTGGTTGGCCAGCTGGAGCTTTGCCTAGGTTTCATTCTGTTGTTATTTGGATTAATACAGCTGTTCGATCTGGTTGTATAATATTTGAGTATTTATAGATTCCTTGCCTTGGGATTGTATTTTGTTTATGGTTTCCGCAGTTTATTCTTATATCCATTTAATTAAGTTAATTGCATGCCTAAGTTCTGTTTAGTAGGTGATCTAGGTAAGGGTCACTACATTTATGGTATCAGAGCATGCAAAGTATTCTTGGGATTTAGATTCTACATAAGATAACCGTTAGGTTACTTTTGTAAATGGCAGATCATTACGACCAGAGTTCTCATGACAGTATTGGTGGGCGTTGGGGTGATGCCGACCGGGAGCCTCGTCGGGAATGCCGCCATCATCATCGAGATGAGGACCGTTTTAGTGTACGTCGATTCTTGCAGATGGGGCCTAAGCCCTTGGTTGGAGGTGAGTCTCCGGAGGATGCGGAGAACTGGTTAGACCACATGGAGACGACTTTTCAGACTTTCCAATGCACCGAGGAGAAGAAGATGGATACCCTTGGTTATCTTCTGGATGGACGTGCGCGCAGGTGGTGGAGGTTTACTTCTGCACCTTTTGTTGTGGCGAGAGGAATGGCCACTGGGCCGAGTTCAGCACAGCTTTTCAGAAGCTATATTTTCCTCATGCACTCCGTCAATCGAAGGCGTGCAAGCTACTGAGTCTGCGACAGGGAGCCATGTCTGTTGATGAGTATCAGCAGAAGTTATTTGATCTGCTATCCTATTGCCCCGAGATTGCTGACAGCTCTGGGATAAAGTATAATCTGTTCCTTCAGGGCCTTAACCCTGAGATCCATGACCGTGTGGCGGTTGGTGACGACATGTCCTACGAGGGTTTGGTGAGCCGTAGTCACCAGGTAGAGGACATCATTCGACGGAATAGGTCTTTCTCTCAGTCGAGACCTACTAGTTCATTGGGTCCCCGTGCCCAATCTTTCAAGAAGTCTGAATCTACTTATTCTTCCTCTGGCTCTGCTGGTGTTGTCCGTTTCGGAAAGAAGGACAAGTGTGATCACTTTGGGAAGAACCATCCATCCGACAAGTGCCGTAGAGCTTCTAGAGCTTGTTTTCGTTGCGGTGAGGTGGGTCATATCCGGAGGGATTGTCCACTATCTGGGGGAGGTGGTTTTGGTTCTGGTTAGGGATCTGGTTCTATGGTCACCGTTCAGCAGAGGTCGCAGGGACAGCCTGCTGGGAGTTCTCATTTGAGGCCACGAGCTTCTGGCCAGGTGTTTGCCTTGAGGCATGATCAAGTAGTGGAGGAGAATGAGAAAGTCATCGCAGGTACATTTCTGCTTTATGGTAGACCTGCTCTTGTACTTATTGACACTGGTGCATCTCATTCCTTCATTTCTGCACGTTTTGTTAAGAGGCATAAGTTACCATGCATTGCACTAGACGTAGTAATGTCTGTTTCTACTCCGACGGGCCAATCTGCTTTGGCTAAGCGTTTAGTGATGGGTTGCCCTTTAGAGTTCGAGGGGAACATTCTGTTAGCAAATCTCATGGTTCTTGCGATGGACAAATTTGATTGCATTCTGGGAATAGATATGTTGACTACCTATCGAGCTTCAGTGGACTGCTATCAGAGATTAGTACGCTTTCATCCGGAGAAGAGTGATAGCTGGTTTTTCTATGGTGAGGGAGCGCGACCCCGATGCCTTTGGTATCAGCTTTGAGAGCCTTTCGAGCTCTAGAGTCTGGCGGGGAAGGCTACCTTATCTATGCAGTTGATTTGTCCGCTGAGAGTATTGGGATAGAGAGTATTCCTGTTGTGGATGAATTTTCAGATGTATTTCCTGATGAGATTCCGGGTTTTCCTCCTGTTAGGGAAGTCGAGTTTGGCATAGAGTTGGTGCCGGGTACTTCGCCTATTTCTCGAGCACCGTATCGTCTGGCTCCGTCAGAGATGATTGAGTTGAAGAATCAGCTACAGGATCTTTTGGACAAGGGGTACATTCGTCCTAGTGTATCTCCTTGAGGAGCTCCTGTTCTCTTTGTGAAGAAGAAGGATGGGTCGATGCGGCTGTGCATTGACTATCGGCAGTTGAATCGAGTCACTGTGAAGAACAAGTATCATTTGCCTCGTATTGATGACTTGTTTGATCAGCTGCAGGGCACTTTAGTTTACTCCAAGATTGACTTGAGATCTGGGTATCATCAGTTGAGAGTCCGAGATCAGGACGTAGCCAAGACTGCATTCCGTACTCGCTATGGGCATTACGAGTTTCTAGTGATGCCATTTGGTTTGACTAATGCGCCGGCTATATTCATGGATCTGATTAACCGTGTCTTCAGGGAGTATTTGGACAAGTTTGTCGTGGTCTTCATTGACGACATCTTGGTGTATTCGCGTAATACGGAAGAGCATGTTTCTCACTTGCGGTTGGTACTACAGACTCTTCGAGATGAGCAGTTATATGCCAAGCTGAGCAATTGTGAGTTCTGGATGGATCGAGTGGACTTTCTTGGCCATATCATATCCAGGGAGGGGATTTCTGTTGATCCAAGCAAGATTGAGGCGGTGCTTAACTGGTCGCGTCCGACGACAGTTGCTGAGATCCGTAGTTTTCTGGGTCTAGGAGGGTATTATCGCCGCTTCATTCTGAACTTCTCTCAGTTAGCTCTACCTTTGACACAGCTTACCCGCAAGGGTGTGGATTTTGAGTGGTCCTCCGAGTGTGAGGAGAACTTCTGTGAGCTTCGATGGCGGTTGACTTCTGCGTCGGTGTTGGCATTACCGTCAGGATCTGGAGGGTATGTGGTGTACACTGATGCTTCTTTGCAGGGGTTAGGTTGTGTCTTGACTCAGAATGGGCATGTGATCGCATATGCTTCTAGACAGCTGAAGCTTCACGAGGACAAATACCCAGCCCATGATTTGGAGTTAGCAGCCATTGTGTTCGCTTTGAAGATCTGGCGTCATTATCTGTATGGCGAGAAATTTGAGATCTTCACCGACCATAAGAGTCTCAAGTATTTGTTCACTCAGGCGGAGTTGAACATGAGGCAAAGACGTTGGATGGACTTGCTTAAGGACTATGATTGCAAGATTAAGTACCATCCGGGGGCTGCTAATCTCACCGCTGATGCATTGAGTCGCAAGGTGCGACTATCCGCACTCCAGACTTGTTCGATGTCTAGTGAGATCAGTGAATGTTGTACTTCAGGATATACTTTCAAGCATAAGAAAGATATGCAGAGTATCCAGATTTTTGCGATATTATTTGAGCCAGCGTTGTATTCGCGGATTCGAGATGCTCAGATGTCTGATTCGAAGACCCAGCGTTTAGCTCGTCTAGCTAACGAGGGTTGCTCATCTGGATTTCATTATCAGTCAGATGGCTTTCTGTGTTTGTCTAGTAGGCTTGTGATTCCGCAGGATGTAGAGTTGCGAGAGAAGATTTTGTCTCAAGCGCATCGCACTAAGTTGAGTATTCATCCTGGGAGCAACAAGATGTACAAGGATCTACGTACTCGTTTCTGGTGGAAGGAAATGAAACACAGTGTTTATCAGTTTGTTTCGAGATGTTTGGTGTGTCAACAGGTCAAGGCAGAGCACCGATGACCTGGAGGATTGCTTCACAGTCTGCCTATTCCTGAATGGAAATGAGAGTTTAGCACAATGGACTTTGTGACTCATTTGCCGGTATCCCCAAGGAACTGTGATGCTATCTGGGTTGTGGTGACCGACTCACCAAGTCAGCGCTTTTCATTACCTATAGCCGGGAGTACAATGTGGATCGTATGGCTCGGCTGTACATTCAGGAGATCGTTCGACTTCATGGAGTGCCTGTGAGCATTGTCAGTGATCGGGACCCCAGGTTTACTTCTAGATTCTGGGTTATTGTTCAGCGTGTGATGGGTACTACTCTCAGTTTGAGTACTGCCTATCATCCGGAGACTGATAGTAAGTCAGAGCGCACTATCCGTACTTTGGAGGATATGCTTAGAGCGTGCGTCATGGATTTTGGTTCAGCCTGGCAGGATCATTTGCCATTGATCGAGTTCGCGTACAACAACAGCTATCATACTAGTATTGGGATGGCACCTTTTGAGGCATTGTACGGGCGACGTTGTCGTACTCCACTCTTCTGGGAAGAAGTGGGGGAGAGACAGGCTGAGGGACTGGAGTTTATCCAACAGGAGGTAAACATTGTTGATCAGATCAAGAAACGGATTAAGACTACACAGGATCGTCAGGCCAGCTATGCTAACACCAAGCGTAGGCCTTTGCAGTTCGATTTCGGGTCGAAAGTGTTTCTGAGAGTGTCACCTTTTCGCAAAATTCTCATATTTGGCCTTAAGGGCAAGTTGTCTCCCAGGTTTATCGGTCCGTTTGAGATCTTGGAGAGCATTGGAGATTTGGCTTATCGACTAGCTTTGCCACCGCATCTTTCCATTATTCACGACGTGTTCCACGTATCTTTGTTGCGATGATATGTGGCGGATGAGTCTCATATTCTGCAGCGGTCTGAGGTTCAGGTGAGCAAGAATTTGACCTATGTTGAGAAACCTATTCGTATCCTGGATCATAAGGATAAGGTTTTGCGGAACAAAGTCATTCCTTTGGTTTTAGTTCAGTGGCAGCACTGAGGCACTGAGGAAGCTACTTGGGAGCTTGAGGACAGGATGCGTGAAGACCATCCTAAGTTGTTTTGATTTCATTCTTAAGTTGTATTCAGTTGCAACTCTGTAAACGTTTGATTTGGATAAAGAATGTTTTTGTACCTTGTGTTACATTCAGTACTTAAGATCTGATTTCGAGGACGAAACATCTTAAATGGGGGAGAATGTAGTAGCCCGTACCCGAAATCAGTGATTAAGGGATTAATCAACGCTAATTAAAAAAATTGGGTACCGAACGGATCGGAAGCTCTGATGCAGGATCGGACGTTCCGATCGAGATTGGAAGCTCCGGTGGTATTACGTCAGGCATGACGTGTGGCAGGATCAGAAGCTTCGATCAGGATCGGAAGCTTCGATCAGGATCGGAAGCTCCAATCGCCCCTATCCGAAGTCAACCAGTGATATTTTGACACGTGGCTTATGAGGATCTTCGGAAGCTCCGATGGCAGGATCGGACGTTCCGATCAAGGAACGGAAGTTCCGATCGAGGATCGGAGGTTCCGATCGATGTCTATAAATAGAAGGCCAAGGCTTCACATTCATTTGCCAATTCCGAGAATCCTTCTCTATTCCAGGCATATTTGAGTAGTTCTAGTCTTCATAGGCTTAACCCGGGGGTTGGCGAGGCGTTCGATTGTCGTAGCGGAGTTGTGCCCAAGTTCTGAGGCATTGACATCAAAGGGCTAACGACGGACGAAGGTATAGCTTTTGCTTCCTATAAATATTTAGGAGTATGCTTTAGCTTAGTTAAGGCTTGTAGAGCACTTTAATGATAGTAGTATCATTTGGCAGTGTAGAGCAGACTATAGGCGTTGGTAGAGCTTGCACGGATTTGAGATACGAAAGTACTGTTCGAGATATCCTGACTGAGTATGCATGTATTATGTGACTACATGATTTATATGTCATGATTTATGCTGCATTCATTTGCATATTGAGCTATCTCCTTCGAGATGTCTATTAGTAGGGTTGTACCCTATCCTGTTACTGGATGGACTTCCATGGCTTTGAGTCCGGTAAATCCATTGGGATTATGGTATGGGAGCCACCTCCTGAAGCAACGGCACAGCGTGCTATATACCAGGGCCCGGTCTGTCTTTGTTATCTGATCCTTGACCTCGAGTTTATAGGGAGTTCACTTTGCATGCATGTATACTCATACTCTCGTACTGAGCGATTTATGCTCACGTCTCGTACTTTGTGTTTCTGGACACCCTATTCCATGGGGCAGGTTTGCGATTGGATGAGGCGGGTGGATCCAAGAGGGGCTAGGCAGTGGTTGGCCAGCTGGAGATTCGCCTAGGTTTCATTCTGTTGTTATTTGGATTAATACATTCGTTCGATCTGGTTGTATAATATTTGGGTATTTATAGATTCCTTGCCTTGGGATTGTATTTTTTTTATGGTTTCCGCAGTTTATTCTGATATCCATTTAATTAAGTTAATTGCATGCCTAACTTCTGTTTAGTAGGTGATCCAGGTAAGGGTCACTACACATCATGTCTTGTATTGTTGAGTTGTGTGTTGTTTAATGCATGTTGTTGATAGATGAAGTTATAAAAGCCAATGATGATGAGTAGGAAGAAATTTTTTGGAATTTGTGAAACAATAGACCTTTGGATTGATTGTGAATATTTCATTGCACTATAGTTCAACTGGTGAAGTGCACTGAGAAAGACAAAGTTTCAATGGATAGATCATTGCTGGCATAAAGGGTTTATGAAAATTGATTTCATACTTCATGATTTCAGTTGAGTTTACTGAGGCACCAATGAGTTTGGAAAAATGAATGATTAATAGCGCACCCGTAAAAAATTTTTTTATAGGGATTGAAATCCTAATCTCTAATCTAAGCTAAGTCTTCGGATTAAATGGGACAGGCAAAAACTGATTTCTTGCAAAAAAAAATCTAATTTTTACAAAGATATTCCATCCGGGCTATAGACGAGAGGATTGAAATTTGAATCCTATCAAAGTTATAGCTAAGTTTGCGGGTTAAATGGGATATGAAAAAAAATTTCTATAACTCCATCCGGGCTTGATTATGTATTGAAATCCTAATCCTTGATTTAAGCTAAGTTTGCAGAACAAATGGGGTTAAAATTTTACCGGATGCAAAATTAGATGGTGTGTAAAATTATATCTATGGATCATTCATTTGTGTTTGTTGTATTGAACTCCAAAGGAGGTGAGAAGGTGGACATAAATTGAGAAAATGGGTTTGGGAGAGATATATTTACTTTGATGTGTCATTTAGATCTGTTAGCCCAAGTAAACCAAGTTTTTTTGACGTGCATAACACTGGAGCCACTACTCACACACGCACGTTCACATGAAAATCTAAAATGTATATGATGACTTTACTCAAAGATAGTGAGATTTTCTTAGGAATTAAAATTTTAAGTTCATCCATTTTTGTTTTTGGTGTTTTATTTTATTTTGTCTTGTGTTTGCATTTTTGTTTGTCACCTGTTTTGCTCGAGGGCGAGCAAAATGTTAGTTTGGGTAGGTTGACATGAGTCAATTTTACGTGTTTTTATTGCATGGTTTTTGTGTGTTTTGCATTAATGTCGATTTATTTTGTTGTGTTAAAGTTAGTTTTTGAGAATTTAGTGTTATCTCATGCATTTTGTTCACTCCTCTTGCATGTGTGGTGGTTTTAGCAGGAAAACTAGAAAAAAAAGAATATATTTTGGAAGAAATAGGGTGCGCCCGAGACATCAATTGGTGTAGCTCGAGCGCAGCATTAGAGAAAAGAAAAGAAAAAGACAGAGAGGTGTGCGCTCGGGCCGTCAAATCCTGCATTTCGAGCGCGGCCTCGAGGAAAAGAAACAGAACAGAGGCAGAGTTCCATGCTCCCGAGCCATAAAATTTTACCGCACGGGCGCACTCGCGTTTTTGGAAATTTTAATTTTTCGGGTGTTTTAAATGGAAAGAACTCTTGGGCCTTATAAATAGATAAATTATGAGCGTTTTCAAGGGTTCAAAAACGCATAATCAATAATGTTGATATAAATCTAAAAATCCCAAATAAACATCCAAATATTCAACATAAAATTGTTTGGCCCAATCTCGTGGTCTTGGTTGAAGAAAAACTAATCAAATAACGAAAATATAATTCAAACAAAAGAAAAGGAAAGAAAGAAAAGAAGAACTAGAATGGAGCTTTCTTCAAATCTTCAATATCCGATGCCCTAGCCGCCTCTGTCTCTGCGTCCGATTCCAATGTCATCCACTTTGAAATGACTCCGTGTACTTGAGCTAAAAGATCTAATTGACACATCAGGGTAAATTTCCCTCTCATGTACCCGTTCATCCAGTCATAACTACCTTTACACCTCCCTTGAATATTTTTTTTAGAAAAACAAATATAAATGACCCATAGATAGAAATTACGTACCACTGAATTTTACACCCGGTTCATTCAACCCCATTTGGTACGCAAACTTAGCTAGGACTTGGTTGGATTAGGATTTCAATCCCCGTGCCCAGCCCGGATGGAGCTGTTTTCCTTTTTTCATAACTCATTTAGTTCGCAAACTTAGCTATAACTAAAGATAGGATTAGGATTTCAATCCCTCGTCTACAGCCCAGATGGAACATTTTTCTTTTCTATTCTTTATTTTTTTTAATGGTGCGCTATGGATCACTCAAAAAGAAAACATTTTCATACAAGTTCATAAGTGTATCAGTAGAATGAGACAAATGAAATTACAAAGTCGCATTCTGAGTTCGCTAAACCCCTAGTGTCGTGCAATGATCTAGCCACTGAAACTTTGTCTTTCTTAGTGCATTTCACCAGTTGAACTATAGTGCAATGAAATATTCACAATCAATCCAAAGGTATCTATTATTTCAAAGGCTATAATTTCATAAATTTTCTCCCTAATCATCATTGGCTTTTATGGTTTCATCCATCGACAACATGCATGAGAAGACAAACGATATGAAATCACATAACATTATGCATGAACAAACATAAAAGACAACCTCCCCAAACTAAAATCTAGCAGTGTCCCCAATGCTAAACAAAAAATGACTAACTCCTAAATTAGATAGAAACACATTCATGCATAACAAAAACAAACTGCAAACATAAAACATTGAAAACATTGAAACGGAAAACTCCCTTGATCAATTATCGTGGTGTATATCCATCTTCTGCTCCTGCACATATTTTAGGCCATTAATATTTTTATGTATTTACCTTGAAAATCAACAATTTTTAGGGATTAAACATGATCAACTCAATATTAAGCAACAACTAGATAAAAACTAAAATTAAACAAGAAAAATAAAATGAAGTAAAAATCTTGGGTTGCCTCCCATGTAGCGCCTGATTTTCAGTCTTTGCCTCGACCCTCAGAAGCACTCATGAAAGAGCGGTTGACGCCCAAATTAAGTGTCATATGACACCACCAATGGGTCTTTGTTCCATGTGCCCTCAAGCTTGGCCAGATGTATGCAATTTAAGTTTGTCACCTCAACAAAACTCCAAAGCAGCTGATAAACATGGGAAGAGAACATCTCTGTAGGTTCTCAAAGAACAAATTCTGGTGAAATTGGTGTTGGCGGTGTATCTGCATATATTTTCTCCTTTATAACTCCTTCAAGTTGAGGTTCAATGGGAACAGAAGACTCAAAAACCTCAATATTTTCATCATGAATTGATTCGCACTCCAAATCATGGTTCTCTGAGTCATCATCATCGAACCAAATTTGGGGGATCACTGTTTGAGTATCTTTCTGAAAGATTGGGTGCCCGGTTAGCCAACTTGTGGCTAAGGGCTTTTGTGACTCTATGTATAAAACAATCTTTGTTTAATATAATTTACATTCATTAATGGCATTATCTTTGTCTTTTTTCATATTGTTATATTGTGATATACTATTGTTGTTTTGATAAAGACCTTGAATATACTATAGTGTAAGTAAGATGAGATAGTGAATAAAGAGAGATCACTATTATGAAACACATCTTATAGTCATTGTATATTCTAAACAGTTCCTAGTCAATTGAGCCGTCCGCTAATAAGGATAAGGATCGCTCGAGATTGAGACTAGCATTTGTGATGCCAAGTACCATGTTTCATTGGTAATGGACATGGAGATGTTCAAAGCATGCAAATGGATATTCATATGATGAATGATCGAACTACCATATTCGGACTTTCCAAGTAGTTATCACTTATCGAGTGGATAAAGTCCGCGGTGTTGGTTGTACACCATTAGTCCTTATTACTTGAAACATCATTGAGACTCTATATGCTAGTACTGTACTTTGACTCGTTTACCGACTCTATTGGGGTCATCAGGTGTCGGGATTGGGTACAGTTACGACACATATAGGAGTCGATGCTTTGTTGTCAAGGATTCACCACATACTTGCAAGTGTGGATATCCTATGCGATCTGAGGAGATATTAGTGTGACGAATCTCTGGCCAGAGTATATGATGTGTTTTAGGTTACTCGGTTTTCATAGTAACACATGCGATGTCACTATTTGATCTCCAAGATGTAATGCATAGTTATCGAATCTCGAATGAATCTCGATGCACCAATGGTTGTTGATTCGATCGGGATATTTGGATGAAGGGACTGTACTGTACGCTAACCAAAATCTACTGGTTCTTGCAGGCACTATCAGTGATACCTAGGGAATCATGGGGCGATGTTGCTAGACGCTCTTACCATGATTCGATGGGTAAGTCGGAAATTGTTGTTCCGAGTCACAAGGAGTTGTGAGCCCATGGCTAGCTGTATTCCTGAACCATTGAGGGTTACACAAGTAATGGATTACTGAAACCCCGTAGAGATAGTTAAATTTAAAGAGTTAAATTTAATGAAAGAGAAGTTGGACTTCTTAACTAAAGGGAGTGAGATTTCCTAAAATGACATAGGGATGAGCATTTTTGGAAATCACTGAATTCGGATTCAGAAAAATTATCTTGACTTTAAAAGATGCAGAAATGATTTCTGTGCACATTGGTAATATCAGTTTATCAATCGGAGTCACGATGAATTTTATATTAATTTCTAGAACAACGGGCTTGGCTTGTTGGGCTTAAGTTATGGATTGTGGGCCCTAAGGAGTTAGAGTCCTAATGCAATTATAACTTAATCTAGTCTAGAAATTATCTATAAATATATGTACTGTGTTCGAAAATTACACAAGCTTTCAGTCTAGCAATTTTCGAAAATCAGTCTATATTATTCAAGAGGTTTTTCGAAAATTCCTCTGTCCCTTTTGAGAAAATTCGGACTGTGATTTTTGTGAAAAATTACAATTCGAATTAACAGATCAAATCTGTTTATTCTCTACGTAAAACTTCTGATTGATTTCTAGTGCAGTCAATCAGAGGGTTTCTGTTTTTCGTTCGTGGACCTGATTCCGGTGATTGATCGTGACGCCATCGGTTCTTGAGATTTACAAGAAGAGCAGATTAAGTTCTGTTGGTGTCCATAATCTCGCTTCGAGATTTTAAGGTAAAATATTTAATTGTGATTATTTGTTTTACTTACACATATTTAATCGTAAAAGATTTGATACCCTTGATATGAAATCGTTCCATATTAATAAAATAAAATTTTAAACTCACCGGATATCAATTCTTGATTGATCTGAACACGTTTTCCAACAGTGGTATCAGAGCCAGGTTTCTCAGATCAAACGATTAAATTAATCGATTGTACAAAATTTTTAAGCCTCGGTTTTTGAAACAAAAAGAAAATTTTAAAATTGAATTTTAATGGGCAAATCGGGCAGCGATCGTCGCTGCCCAAGGGGCAGCGACGGGCTGCCCTGCCCGGACCCCTTTTTGGGGTGCGGGCTGCCCGGGATTGTCCCGGGCAGCCCGGAAAAATTATTTTTAATTTTTAGTTAAAATTTTAATTTTTTTTGAAATTCTAGTTTTTGATTCGATCGAAAATTGTTTTGATTGGTTCACGAGGCATCGGATCGAATTATTCGAGTCCGAAAATTTTAAAATTGATTTTTGGATAAATTTTAATATTTGGAAAATTTATAAATTTTATCCGTTAAATTAAATTTTATAAAATTAATTATTTTGGTACAATTGATGATAAGATATGATCTTATGGATGGATAAGATAAAATATGATTTTATCTTTTAAATTATGATGCCTTTGCATGTTTATCCAATTATTTAATTATTGAATTAATTATTGGATAAAGGATGATCGATTGCCATGACCAATGTTTTAGGTGTATGTTAGATAATTTACATTTGTCTTATTGTTGTTGGATTTTATTAATGGGCTTGGTTTATAGCCCAATATGATTGTCAATGTAATAGGATTGCATTGCATACTTGCATATCACCTAGGATTGGACTTAGACTCGTGATTGGCAACCACGGGTCGATTAGTTAATGGGATCGATCATCCTTAAATAATATATGATATTATTGATGTATGCATGTTTAGACTAAATTGTATGAATCCCGCAAGCATACATAAATTGCATGATGAGACAAATTTTCAAATTAAAATCCCTCATTTTAAATATGATTTAAAATTGATATCAAGATAAACAAAGGAAATTTAAATATTGTTTAAATATTCCTACCTTCCATCAACGATCATTGTATGAGATGCTACCCGCGGATACGGTCCGGCTCATATTATTGGGGGGTCCGTTCGTCGGAAAGCTGTACATTGGATCGGCACATGTTGTAAGTTGGGTGGAACTCCCATGAGATTGGCTCATATTATTAGGGATCCACATGGCGACCGTCCATCACAACTAAATATTGATGGGTCATCTTGACATGTCACAATAAACGGCGTCATATTATTGGGCCCTTATTGGACATGAGGTGAAAACATGGGGATTGCTTTGGAAGCAATTGGGCTCTACCTTTTGAAAATTATGGTTGGCTGATATTATTCGGGACTATGATTTGTCAATTGGACTCCATGTTCCCACTAAGGAAAGGGTTTCACGTTTTCACTAGAGGGTAGTGAAATCGTTAAAATAGTGGGAGTGTAATTGATAAAATTAAAATTCGCCATATTTTATGTCTTAGTAAATTAATTAAACAAATCACTGATTATTGTCTGTTTCTTTTCAGTATTTCATTACAATGAATTCGCGAAATCCACTATACTCAATTCTCGAACAAAATAAATTGACTGGCGCAAACTATACGGAATGGTTCCGTAAATTAAAAATTGTTCTAAACTCGAAGAAAATTTTCTACGTGTTAGAAAAGAATCCTCCAAAAGAAGCACCGGCTAATATAAGTCCGGAAGAATTGGTAAAACTTGATCAATGGTGGGACCATGATATCAAGGCTAAATGCTATATGCAAGCTTCAATGTCTGATAAACTCCAGAGGCGATTTGAGGATGCCGTGAATGCTGCTGACATACACGTGCACCTCAAGGAACTTTTTGGAGCTCAGTCAAGGTTGGAAAGGTATGCCACCGTCAAAGAGCTCATGACATGCCGCATGCGAGATGGGACTTCGGTTCGTGAGCATGAGGTACACATGATTGGGCTCATTGAAAATTTGATAACACTCGATTTGACATTGGAGCATGAGCTAAACGCGGACTTATTACTTCTTTCACTTCCTTCGTCGTTTGACGGATTTGTGGTGAACTTCAATATGAACAAGATAGAGGCCACTCTTGAAGAGATGGTCAATATGCTTGTGTCTTATGAGGCCACATTAAAGAAGGATAAACCGGTACTCTTGGTTGGCTCCTCTTCTTACTCCAAGAAGGGGCCAAGTGGAAAGGGTAAGAAACGTTCTGCCCCGCCCAAGAAGATTGTACCAAATAAGAAGGGAAAGGCCAAGGTTTCAAATGTGAATAAAGATGATAACGTTTGCCACTACTGCAAGAAACCCGGTCATTGGAAACGTAACTGCAAGGAATACCTCGAACATTTGCGAACTGCAAAGGGTAAGTTTTACATTGAAATAAATGTTTCGCTTAATACTTCTTCTTGGGTATTGGATACCGGATGTGGATCTCACATTTGCAATGATTTGCAGGTGATGACAAGAAGTCGTAAGCTAAGGATGGGTGAGACCCAGCTAAGGCTCGGGAATGGTTCTAGAGTCGAAGCCAAAGCTATAGGAGACATTTATTTAGTTTTGCAGAACAATTTTAAGTTATTTTTGAGAGATGTTTTATATGTTCCGGATTTGGTCAAAAACATTATATCTATTTTTATGCTTGATAGAGATGGTTTTTCTTGCAATTTTGTGAATGGGATTTGCAATATTTACAAGAATGAATGTTTGATTGGAAATGGACAACTTGAAAATGATCTATATAGCTTAAAATTAAAAGACGTTCCAATTAATTATGTTGATAAACCGGTAACAACAATTAAAAGAAAAAACAATAGTCAAAACCCGGCAAACCTTTGGCATGCTAGGCTAGGTCATATTTCCTCAAGGAGGATGAACAAGCTAGTGGGAGAGGGCATGTATGATATATCTAATATTAAATCTCTACCTACTTGTGAGTCCTGCTGATAAGTTCTTTTTATGCACTTAATACATATATGTTTTGACTTGGCTTTTGTGATGTATTTAGTGGATATTATGCATATTTTTTGTTGTTTTTGTGAGTTGCAAGGATTGACGCAAAAGTAGCAAGAAGAAGTGGAAGGATGCATTATGGAGTATCAACTTCAGAAAATTACTGGGAATTATTGACTCATTCAAATCCGATCTCCACCGTTCATAATCAACTTTAGGATGTTTTGAAGCTGCTGTCAAAATTTCAGCTCAATCCGATGGTTAGTTTGGCGCAGAACAGCACATGCGAGAGTAGGGCGCGCCCTCGCCACTCTACTGCACGCCCGCGCCGCTCTGTGCGAGAAATTGGCAGATTTTTGCAACTTTAAAAACTCTTGATTTGTCGGGCTTTCTTTGACGGGCTTCGAGGACGTATAAAAGAGATTTCAAAGACACAAAAGGGGAGGAGAGCCGCCTGACAACACAACACAAATTGAGAGAGCTTGATCGTGACAATTGGAGAGGAAAAATCTGTGCATCAACGTGAAGAATTTGAAGAACAAAGGAGAAGATCATCGACCGGACACGGCGTCAAATATTCGGATTTGTTTTCTTCCTTTCGAATTTGTTATCATTGAATTGATGTCTAGACTTTTGAATATGACTGGTGTTTATCTATTTTTGATCATGAACTAAATTTTCATAGTCTAGGGGTTTGATGTAGCCTGGTTGAGACACTTTTACGAATTGTTAATTTTATTGGATTGAATTCTTCTAAATTAATTGTTTTTCTAGCTTTGATTGTTTATTCAATTACTTGATCACTAATTGAATTGTTATACTTATTTGAATTATTGCTCGGGAGAGGGGATTTTGAATAGGATCATTAGAAATTACACCGTTAATTGTTTATATAGCTCGGGAGAGTGTATAACGTTAACGAAGCTTTAGGAAGAACATCGTTTTAGACATATCACTAAGACTAGATTTTTAATAGGGATATTGAAATTGAATCTTAGTTGATAAACATTATTTGTTGCTCGGGAGAGGGAAATAATATAATTAAGTGTTCTTGGCTATTAATTGAATGGAATTCGTGAAAATAATTTAATTAGGAGTAGTTGTTGTCGAAACCAGGTGAAATCAAAACCTCTAGACCATTTTCTCTCATTGATATTTTTCTGAAGTGGTGTGCGAGCTTTGCTAAAATTTTCTGAATTTATTTAAGTTTAAAAGCAAAACTATTTATTTAATTTTATAGATAAAGTTTAGACTATTTTAATTACAAGCACTAAATATTCTCATTTTACTCCCTTTGGGATCGATACTTGATTTTATCACTATATTAAAACTTGACACTCGTACGCTTGCGAGTAATTTTCACAACAAGTTTTTGGCGCCGTTGCCGAGAGTAAATTTTGATTATTTTTTAGTCTTGTTACCAATTAGTCTAGATTTTAATTTAGAGTTTTTTTTTATTTTATTTTAAGTTACTAATTGATTTCTTCTTATTTTTAAATTGCAGTTTATGCGACGATCTCAAAGTGCGAATTTTTTACTTTTTGATCCGGAGATTGAGCGCACTGCACGTTCTTTGAGAAGAGCGATAAGAGAAGATTTAAGGAACATGGCTGAAGAAGAAGCGCAACAAGCTCCCCTGGTGCCAATCAGAGATCACTTCAGGCCAGTAATCCAGGCTCACTATTCTGGAATTGCTGGAGGGACCATTAACGCCAACAATTTTGAACTGAAGCCGGCGTTAATCAACATGGTGCAATCAAACCAATTCAATGGAAGCGCTACAGCTGATCCTCACCTGCACCTACGGACCTTCTTAGAGATTACCGATACGGTAAAATATAATGGTGTTCCTGAGGATATTATTCGTTTACGCTTGTTTCCTTTTTCTCTCAGGGATCAGGCGAGGAGTTGGTTGCAATCACTGCCGCTAGGAAGCATCACTACTTGGGAGGGGATGGCAGAAAAATTTCTTGCAAAATATTTTCCACCTGCCAAATCCACCCAACTGAAGATTGAGATCAGCACATTCAGGCAGATGGATTCTGAACAGCTCTACGAGGCGTGGGAAAGGTATAAAGAATTATTAAGACGTTGTCCTAACCACAATTTTGCAGATTGGGAGAAAATCGAGTGGTTCTACAACGGACTAAATGCGCCTACAAGGATGAATGTGGATTCTGCGGCTGGAGGTACTATATTTGCAAAGGATCCCGCTCAGGCCTATGATATGCTGGAACAAATGACAATTAATAGTTTTCAATGGTCATCTGAGCATATAGGAGTCAAGAAGCCAGTTGGAGTGTATGCAGTAGATCCTCTCACATCCATCACTGCTCAATTATCTGCACTGACTACACAGGTAGCTTCTTTGAATAAGATTAATGTTGCAGATTCAATTAGAGTTGAATGATCACATACCCCAGAGGAAGTTAATTATATCAATCCTAATGGCTACCGAGGATATGGAGGCTATAAAGGTAACCCTGTCCCAAATACTTATCATCCTAGCTTGCGTAATAATGAAAATTTTTCATATGCTAACAATACTAATAAGGGTGATGGTAAGTTGTCTTTGGAGGATGTGGTTAGTACCTTTGTGCAGGAATCAGGTAAGAGGATGGCGAGAAATGAGTCTCGCCTTGACAGCATGGAGACACACATGGCCAACATGGGTGTTATACTTCAATCCATGGAGACTAGCATTGGGCAGTTGGCGAATGCACTGAAGGATAATAACAGAGGCCAGTTTCCGAGCAACACTGAGTTAAATCCCAAGGAGCAGTACAATGCCATAGAGTTGAGGAGTGGGAAATAATTTGGAGTCCTATAACCTGCTATTGAAGTGGAGAAATTTGAGAAGAAAGCCGAAAATAAGGAGCTTAAAACTGAACCGAAACCGATGAACAAGCCTCCACTTCCCTACCCGCAGAGGTTCAAGAAGAAGGCGTTGGATGAGCAGTTCTCCAAGTTCTTGGAGATTTTCAAGAAAATTCACATCAACATCCCCTTTGCTGAAGCTTTGGAGCAAATGTCGAACTACGCAAAATTCATCAAAGAGGCGATGTCCAAGAAAAGGAGACTTCAAGAGAATGAGGTGGTGAGATTAACTGAAGAATGTAGTGCTGTGCTCCAAAAGAAGATTCCACAAAAGCTTAAGGATCCAGGGAGTTTTACTATTCCTTGCACAATTGATTCTTCTTATTTTAATAATGCACTTTGCGATTTAGGAGCTAGCATTAATTTAATGCCTTTGTATGTTTTCAGGAGCTTAGGACTTGGTGAGGTGAAGCCCACAATGATCGCTTTGCAGTTGGCTGATAGATCTATTACATATCCGCTTGGAATCATTGAAGATGTTTTGGTAAAAATAGATAAATTTATTTTTCCGACGGATTTTGTTGTTCTAGATATGGAGGAGGATGAAAATATGCCACTGATATTGGGGAGACCATTCTTGGCCACTGCTGATGCCAAGATTGAGGTGAAGAGTGGTGATTTATCGATGGGTATGGACGGCGAAAAAGTTATTTTTAACATATTCAAGAAATCAAATAATTCACCCATCGAGGAATTATGCATGATTGAGCGAGTTGTGAAGCTGGATGACAATCCCAAACTTGTTCATGAGGTAGATTCAAAGAAGAATAATCCGAAGGTGCCAAAGAAGAAGAAGAGAATGAAGAAGAAATCAAAATTTAAAAAGATTGTTGAATATATTTGGAGGGTGAAAGCGAATGGGAATACCCTCAACAAAGAGGAACCGGGCTAGAATTGGATTACAGTCGGGCTATGGACTATAAACTAAGCGCTTCTTGGGAGGCAACCCAAGCTAGTTTTTTTGCGTTTTTTATTTTCTTTTAGTTGTTTTTGTTTTTATTTTTATCATGAGAAAACTAGACATCAATAATGATTTTGAATTGTGTAGGTGAAAAAGTTTAGGAGCCAACCCTGATGAAAAGTTTTGAGTGATTAAGATGGTGCCGAGTACTGACGCTCGGTGCCCAAGGTATGTGTCCTTGTTTTGATTTACTACTGTACATTGAGGACAATGCACAATTTAAGTTTGGGGGGATGTGTGAAATTTGAAAATTTTTATGAGTTAGTTTGAGTTGAATAAATTATGTGTACTTGTGTTGGCCTATGATGAAAATAATTTTTTGTGCTGAAAAGTTCATGTTAGCGCTATTTAATCTTGAGTTCTCACAATTATGCACGAATGCCATGATTTTCGATACTCCTAGCAATTAGAGAAATTATGTGGATTTGTGATGTGGATTAGAGGATTTGATTCTTAACTCTTGTGATATTTACTTGAAACTGAGGTAGATTTTTAAGAGCACAGAAGTGATTTAGGCATTTTTGAATTCGTTGAGCCTTTTTAGTCATTATTCATTTGTTAGTCATATAAATCATGAAAAATCCAAAACAAATTGAGTAGCTAAAAAGTTTAAATAAGAGTAATGGCGGAGAAAGTAAGGTAAGGGGAGGCCTTGAAAAAAAAAATTGGATTGAAATTCTAGTCCAAATACAAGGCATAAAGAGATGGAGATGTATGGAGTAGAAGAAAGCCAAGACTAATGTCTGGCAATGCAAATAAAAAATTTTAGCTACTCATCATCCTGCACAAATTGAAAATATTCAATTCCCTTTGCTTTGAATTCTGAGTCCTTGTTTATATTGATATACATATGGATGCTTATCTCCTGCTGATTATACTTGAGCCTAATGTTAACCGAAAAAGTCCTGTTGATCTGTGCAATTAGAAGTTGAACTTGGTGGAGAGTGTCTTGAAACTTGAGGGCGGGATTAATTAATGAATCTGTGAAGCTTATGGATTGCATGATTTTATCGAAAGTTTGGTGGGTAGATGAGATTGGTAAATCACACACACACGAGAACTCTTGAGAAAATTAGCCTACATGTGTATTTGATCTTGGAATGTAAAAATTCGGAGGCCGATAGATTACTCATTATTGTTTTGCTCGGGACTAGCAAGAGTCTAGTTTAGGGGAATTTGATAAGTGCTTTTTATGCACTTAATACATATATGTTTTGACTTGGCTTTTGTGATGTATTTAGTGGATATTACGCATATTTGTTGTTGTTTTTGTGAGTTGCAAGGATTGACGCAAAAGTAGCAAGAAGAAGTGGAAGGATGCATTATGGAGTATCAACTTCAGAAAATTACTGGGAATTATTGACTCATCCAAATCCGATCTCCACCGTTCATAATCAACATTAGGATGTTTTGAAGCTGCTGTCAAAATTTCAGCTCAATCCGACGGTTAGTTTGGGAGATATGATTTTTTGAAAATTATCGCGCGCTGTAGAACAGCACATGCGAGAGTAGGGCGCGCCCGCGCCATCCCTGGACGTGAAAATAAGTGTAAATTTTAGGCTCAGGCGCGCCCTTGCCACTCTACTGCACGCCCGCGCCGCTCTGTGTGAGAAATTGGCAGATTTTTGCAACTTTAAAACTCTCGATTTGTCGGGCTTTCTTTGACGGGCTTCGAGGACGTATAAAAGAGATTTCAAAGACACAAAAGGGGAGGAGAGCCGCCTGACAACACAACACAAATTGAGAGAGCTTGATCGTGACAATTGGAGAGGAAAAATCTGTGCATCAACGTGAAGAATTTGAAGAACAAAGGAGAAGATCGTCGACCGGACACGGCGTCGAATATTCGGATTTGTTTTCTTCCTTTCGAATTTGTTATCATTGAATTGATGTCTAGACTTTTGAATATGACTGGTGTTTATCTATTTTTGATCATGAACTAAATTTTCATAGTCTAGGGGTTTGATGTAGCCTGGTTGAGACACTTTTACGAATTGTTAATTTTATTGGATTGAATTCTTCTAAATTAATTGTTTTTCTAGCTTTGATTGTTTATTCAATTACTTGATCACTAATTAAATTGTTATACTTATTTGAATCATTGCTCGGGAGAGGGGATTTTGAATAGGATCATTAGAAATTACACCGTTAATTGTTTATATAGCTCGGGAGAGTGTATAACGTTAACGGAGCTTTAGGAAGAACATCGTTTTAGACATATCACTAAGACTATATTTTTAATAGGGATATTGAAATTGAATCTTAGTTGATAAACATTATTTGTTGCTCGGGAGAGGAAAATAATATAATTAAGTGTTCTTGGCTATTAATTGAATGGAATTCATGAAAATAATTTAATTAGGAGTAGTTGTTGTCGAAACCAGGTAAAATCAAAACCTCTAGACCATTTTCTCTCATTGATATTTTTCTGAAGTGGTGTGCGAGCTTTGCTAAAATTTTCTGAATTTATTTAAGTTTAAAAGCAAAACTATTTATTTAATTTTCTAGATAAAGTTTAGACTATTTTAATTACAAGCACTAAATATTCTCATTTTACTCCCTTTGGGATCGATACTTGATTTTATCACTATATTAAAACTTGACACTCGTACGCTTGCGAGTAATTTTCACAACACCTGTCTAAAGGAAAAAATGACTAAATCTCCTTTCAAAGGGAAACCTGAGCGTAGTCAAAATCTGTTGGATTTGATCCATACAGATGTTTGCGGTCCATTTAGGATTGGTACTAAATGTGGCAACACCTACTTCATTACCTTTACTGATGATCATTCTAGGTATGGGTATTTATATTTTTAATGAAATATAAGTCTGAAGCATTTGAAAGGTTCAAAGAATTCAAGGCTGAAGTAAAAAACAAACTAGGTAAAAGTATTAAGGCACTTCGATCGGATCGAGGTGGAGAATACTTAAGTACCGAGTTTTTGGACTATCTAAAAGAGAATGGGATTCTCTCTCAGTGGACTCCTCCTATGACACCTCAGCTGAATGGTGTTTCGGAGCGTCGCAATCGAACTTTGTTGGACATGGTTCGATCCATGATGAGCTTCAATGAGCTCCCACCTTTGTTTTGGGGCTACGCGCTTGAAATGGCGGTATTGTTGTTAAACAACGTCCACACTAAAGCAGTAGATAAAACACCATACGAGTTATGGAATGGCAAAGCTCCTAAGTATTCGTACTTGAGGGTTTGGGGATGTCCTGCTTACGTGAAGCAGACAGTGGGAGATAAGTTGGATAGTCGATCCACCTTATGTTATTTTGTAGGGTATCCGAAGAATTCAATCGGATATTATTTCTATCATCCTGCTGAAACAAAAGTGTTTGTTTCAAGGAATGCCACCTTCTTGGAGAAGGAGTTCTTATTGGATAAGAAAGGCAAGATGATGGAACTCGAAGAAATTCGAGAAGAACCCGAGATACAAAATAGCGATCCTACACCTCAAGAATCATCACAAACACGCCTATTACTAGGAGATCCGAGAGAACTTCTAGGACTCCTATTAGATATGGTCTTCTTCTTGAAGGGGATCAAAGTGAACCCGACATTGGATGTGATCCAAGAAACTTCAAGGAAGCAATTTCTGATGCGGATTCGAATTTATGGCTTGAAGCTATGCAATCGGAAATAGACTCGATGCATTCTAACCAAGTTTGGTCTTTAGTAGATCCTCCCGATGGAATTGTTCCAATTGGGTGCAAATGGATCTACAAGAGAAAGCTTGGGCCTGATGGAAAGGTATTGACCTACAAGGCACGATTGGTGGCAAAAGGTTATACTCAAAGACAAGGAGTTGACTATGATGAAACCTTTTCACCAGTCACAATGTTCAAGTCCATAAGAATCCTTATTGCCATAGCAGCATGGTATGACTATGAGATATGGCAAATGGATGTAAAAACTGCATTTCTTAATGGAAACATTAAGAAAGAGATCTATATGATGCAGCCTGAGGGATACACATCCATGGGAAGCGAGCATAAGGTATGCAAGCTTCAGAGATCAATCTATGGTCTCAAACAAGCATCAAGAAGTTAGAACCAGAAATTTGATGAAATGATAAAGGATTTTGGTTTTATCAAGAACCCGGAGGAACCATGCGTGTACAAGAAAGTAGTTAAGAATGCGGTAACATTCTTAGTACTTTATGTTGATGACATCCTACTCATGGGGAATGATGTAGGGATGTTGCAGTCAACAAAGATATGGTTATAAGGTAGATTCTCGATGAAGGATTTAGGTGAGGCATCCTATATTCTAGGAATTCAGATCTATAGAGATAGATCTAAAATAATGATAGGACTCACTCAATCAACCTACATCGTCACCATATTGAAAAGGTTTTCAATGGATGAGTCCAAGAGAGGACATCTACCTATGTGTTATGGAGTTTCTCTATCCAATTCTATGTGTCCCAAGACTGACGAAGAGATAGAGAAGATGACACACGTGCCATATGCATCAGCCATAGGTAGTATCATGTATGGGATGATATCTACCAGATCGGAGGTGGCCTATGCTCTGAGCGTCACGAGCAGATACCAAGCCAATCCCGGTCAAATGCATTGGAAAGCCGTGAAGGATATTCTTAAGTACTTGCGAAGGACTAAGAATGTATTCATGGTTTATGGAGGGAGAGAATTGAAGTTGGAAGGCTATACCGACTCTAGCTTCCAATGTGATGTGGATGACTCGAAATCAACCTCTGGATTTGTATTCGTGCTCAATGGCGGTGCTGTCTCTTGGAAGAGTTCCAAGCAGGAGACCACAGTGGATTCCACCATTGAGGCAGAATACATTGCAGCATCAGCTGCTGCTAAAGAGGCGGTTTGGATAAGGAAATTCATCCAAGAGTTGGGTGTAATTCCTAAAGCAGTTGGTCCAGTCCCGGTGTACTGTGACAACATGGGTGCCGTTGCTCAGGCAAAGGAACCAAGGTCTCATCAGAAGTCCAAACATGTACTGAGAAAATACCACATCATCCGGGAGATTGTGGAAAGATGAGACATCACTGTCGAGAGAGTGGCCTTTACAGACAATATCGCTGATCCACTTACTAAGCCCTTGCCAGGACCATTGTTTGACAAACATCGCGAAGCAATGGAATTGCGTAGTGTGACTAGTTGGCTTTAGGGCAAGTGGGAGATTGAAAGAGTGGGTGCCCGGTTAGCCAACTTGTGGCTAAAGGCTTTTGTGACTCTATGTATAAACAATATTTGTTTAATATAATTTACATTCATTAATGGCATTATCTTTGTCTTTCTTCATATTGTTATATTGTGATATACTATTGTTGTTTTGATAAAGACCTTGAATATACTATAGTGTAAGTAAGATGAGATAGTGAATAAAGAGAGATCACTATTATGAAACACATCTTATAGTCACTGTATATTCTAAACAGTTCCTAGTCAATTGAGCCGTCCGCTAATAAGGATAAGGATCGCTCGAGATTGAGACTAGCATTTGTGATGCCAAGTACCATGTTTCATTGGTAATGGACATGGAGATGTTCAAAGCATGCAAATGGATATTCATATGATGAATGATCGAACTACACTATTCGGACTTTCCAAGTGGTTATCACTTATCGAGTGGATAAAGCCTGCGGTTTTGGTTGTACACCATTAGTCCTTATTACTTGAAACATCATTGAGACTCTATATGCTAGTACTGTATTTTGACTCGTTTACCGACTCTATTGGGGTCATCAGGTGTCGGGATTGGGTACAGTTACGACACATATAGGAGTCGATGCTTTGTTGTCAAGGATTCACCACATACTTGCGAGTGTGGATATCCTATGCGATATGAGGAGATATTAGTGTGACGAATCTCTGGCCAGAGTACATGATGTGTTTTAGGTTACTTGGTTTTCCTAGTAACACATGCGATGTCACTATTTGATCTCCAAGATGTAATGCATAGTTATCGAATCTCGAACGACTCTCGATGCACCAATGGTTGTTGATTCGATCGGGATATTTGGATGAAGGGACTGTACTGTACGCTAACCAAAATCTACTGGTTCTTGTAGGCACTATCAGTGATACCTAGGGAATCATGGGGCGATGTTGCTAGACGCTTTTTCCATGATTCGATGGGTAAGTCGGAAATTGTTGTTCCGAGTCACAAGGAGTTGTGAGCCCATGGCTAGCTGTATTCCTGAACCATTGAGGGTTACACAAGTAATGGACTAAAACCCCGTAGAGATAGTTAAATTTAAAGAGTTAAATTTAATGAAAGAGAAGTTGGGCTTCTTAACTAAAGGGAGTGGGATTTCCTAAAATGACATAGGAATGTGCATTTTTGGAAATCACTGAATTCGGATTCAGAAAAATTATCTTGACTTTAAAAGATGCAGAAATGATTTTTGTGCACATTGGTAAAATCAGTTTATCAATCGGAGTCACGATGAATTTTATATTAATTTCTAGAACAACGGACTTGGCTTGTTGGGCTTAAGTTATGGATTGTGGGCCCTAAGGAGTTAGAGTCCTAATGCAATTATAACTTAATCTAGTCTAGAAATTATCTATAAATATATGTACTGTGTTCGAAAATTACACAAGCTTTCAGTCTAGCAATTTTCAAAAATCAGTATATATTATTCAAGAGGTTTTTCGAAAATTCCTCTGTCCCTTTTGAGAAAATTCGGACTGTGATTTTTGTGAAAAATTACAATTCGAATTAACAGATCAAATCTGTTTATTCTCTACATAAAACTTCTGATTGATTTCTAGTGCAGCCAATCAGAGGGTTTCTGTTTTTCGTTCGTGGACCTAATTCCGATGATTGATCGTGACGCCATCGGTTCCCAGGATTTACAAGAAGAGCAGATTAAGTTCTGTTGGTGTCCATAATCTCGCTTCGAGATTTTAAGGTAAAATATTTAATTGTGATTATTTGTTTTACTTACACATATTTAATCGTAAAAGATTTGATACCCTTGATATGGAATCGTTCCATATAATAAAATAAAATTTTAAACTTCCGCTGCACCGGGTATCAATTCTTGATTGATCTGAATACGTTTTCCAACACTTTCTTCACTTCATGTTCTCGGATAGAATTGATATTTTGAGATTCTCTATCTGCTCCTCAAGGTGGCATCTAGAATTTATTAGATATTCTATAGCTCGCTCGTTCATGTCCACGTACTTGCTCACCATATCCTCTAGTGAATGTATTATCAATTGAGAACAAATTACCTCCTCCTCTTGAAGTTCGAATGGTTGGTCTGAAAAATCTGGGTAATGCGCTTCTTGTGGATATTGGTGGTTCCAAAACTGTGGTGAAAGATCTCAATACCGATGATAGTCAAATTTTGTCATGTCATCCAACATGTGTCTCACACTATCATCATATCGGAAAAATAATGGACTATCGGTTGTCAAAGCTCCATTGATTACCCATATTCTTGTCACTGCATCCAAACCATTAAGAAAAAATTTAAGGAGAGAATAATTAGAAAAATCATGATACCGAAAGGTGTTCACTAAATTATTGAATCTCTCCCATGATGCATAGAATGGTTATCCATGTTGCTGGGTAAAACTCGTGAATACTTTTTGATGGAACATCTCAAAGTATTACACAAGATGAATTCCTGCAAAAATAAAATAGAAAACGGCAGATCACGCAGGAATAAATATAATAAATAAAAATTAAAAAAAAATTAACTAAAGATAACAACAAGTAAAAATTGTATATTCAATCCCCGGCAACGACGCCAAAAACTTGATCGAGCAAATACTATCACAGAAAATCAACTCAAATATGTCTATCAATTAAGCTCGAATAAATCGCAAGTGCACGAGTCAAGTAATAATATAGTGTACATGAGTACGAGTATCGTCCCACAGATATTGATTTATGAAAAAATTACCTCAATTATGATTCTTTAATTAATTATCACGATATATGTATGAAAGAGTGGGTGCCCAGTGAGCCAACTTGTGGCTATGGGCTTTGATGACTCTTTGTACAAACGATCTTTTGTTTAATGTAACTTAAACTTTTATTAATGGCAATGACTTTATCTTTCTTCATATTGTTATATTATGATATACTATTGTTGTTTTGATAAAGACCTTGAATACACTATAGTGTATGTAAGATGTGGTAGAACATGGGGATGTCTATCATGAAATACATCTTATAGTCACTGTATATTCTAAACTGTTCCTAGTCGATTGAGCCGTCCGATAATAAGGATAAGGATCGCTCGAGTTTGAGACTAGCATTTGCGATGCGGAGTACCACGTTTCATTGGTAGGGAACATGGAGATGTTCGAAGCATGCAAATGGATATTCATAGGATGAATAATCGAACTACCCTATCCGGACTTTCCAAGTGGTTATCACTTATCGAGTGGATAAAGTCCGCGGTTTTGGTTGTACACCATTAGTCCTTAATACTTGAAACATCATGGAGACTCTATATGCTAGTACTGTGCTTTGACTCGTTTACCGACTCTATGGGGGTCATCAGGTGTCGGGATTGGGTACAGTTACAACACATATAGGAGTCGATGCATTGTTGTCAAGGATTCACCACATACTTGCGAGTGTGGATATCCTATGCGATCTGAGGAGATATTAGTGTGACGAATCTCTGGCCAGAGTACTTGATGTGATTTAAGAAATGGTTTCTTAGTAGCACATGCGATGTCACTAATTTGATCTTCAAGATGTATTGCATAGTTATCGAATCTTGAGCGACTCTCGATATACCAATGGTTGTTGATTCGATCGGGATATTTGGATGAAGGGACCGTACTGTACGCTAACCAAAATCCACTGGTTCTTGTAGGCACTATCAGTGATACCTAGGGAATCATGGGGCGATGTTGCTAGGCGCTTTACCATGATTCATTGGGCAAGTCGGAAATCGTTGTTCCGAGTCACAAGGAGTTGTGAGCCCACGGCTAGCTGTATCCCTGAACCATTGAGGGTCACACAGTGTAATGGAGTTTTAATCCCCGTTGAGATAGTTAAATTTAAAGAGTTAAATTTAATGAATAAAGAAGTTGGACTTCTTAAATAAGAGTAAGGGAGTAGGATTTCCTAAAATGACATAGGGATGTACATTTTTGGAAACCACTGAATTCGGATTCAGGAAAATTTATCTTGACTTTAAAATGTGCAGAAATGGTTTCTGTGCACATTGGTAAAATCGGTTTATCAATCGGAGTCACGATGAATTTTATATTAATTTCTGAACATGCGGGCTTTGCTTGTCGGGCCTCAACTTATGACTAATGGGCCCTAAGGTGTTAGTGGCCTGCATTATAAATAAGTTATTGCAGTACAGAAATTACATACAACTGGTCATAATTGAGACAGGATTTTTCGAAAAACCCTAGCCTCCCCTCTCAGTTCGGCCGCCCCTTCCCTTTCTCTGCCTGAGAAATTCCGGTCTGTGATTTTGAATTGCAGTCTGGAATAGCGAATCAAATTCGTTTATTCTCTTCGTAGAAAACTTCTGATAGATTTTCTAGTGCAATCTATCAGAGGGATTAAACCTCTATTCGTGGACCTGATTGAAGGAAAGCTTGTTCATCAGTTCCAGGGAGATACAAGAAGCGCAGAGAAATCTGTGTGGTGTCCAATAATCTCGCTTCGAGATTGAAGGTAAAATTTAATAATAGTTATTTAATTTTACACACACTTATAATTTAATCGTTAAACGGTTGATACCCACACTATGGAATTGTTCCATAATAAAATTTTAAACTTCCGCTGCACCGGGTATCAATCGTGATTGATCTGAACGCCAGTTTTCCAACAGTGGTATCAGAGCCAGGTTGCTCAGATCAAACGATTAAATTAATCGATTGTACAAAAATTTTTGAGTCTTGGTTTTTTAAAACAAAATAAATATTTTAAATAAAAAAAAAAAATTTTCGGGCAAAACTCGGGCAGCGATTGGATCGCTGCCCGGTGGGGCAGCGACGGTCGCTGCCCCGGGCGGCGCACGGCGCCGCCCAAAGGGGGCGCACAGCGCCGCCCACGGCGGCGCACGTCGCCGCCCAGGGGCGGCGCTCAGCGCCGCCAGGGCAGCGCTCGGCGCTGCCCAGCGCTGCCCAGGGCAGCGATTGTCGCTGCCCTAAAGGGGCAGCCGGGCTGCCCCGGCCCGCGCCCACGGGTGCGGGCCGGCCCGGGAGTGTCCCGGGCGGCCCGCGGGAAAAATTATTATTTTTATTTAAATTAATTTTAATGTGTTAAAATTTTATTTTTGGTCCGGTCAAAAATTGTTTTTGATTGGTTCACGAGGCATCGGATCGAATTGTTCGAGTCCGAAAATTTTAAAATTGATTTTTGGATAAATTTGAATTTTTGGAAAATTTTAATATTTTATCCTTAAATTGAATTTTGAAATCAATTATTTTTGGTACAATTGATGATAAGATTTGATCTTATGTATATATTAAGTAAAATATGATTTTATCTATAAAATTAGATTCTGTAGATAAAATATGATTTTATTTAATAAAAGGTAAAATATGATTTTATATGTAAAATATGATTTTATATATAAAATATGATTTTATCCTGTTTAAATTTAAATTGCCATATGCATGATATCCAATAAATTAATTTTGAATTAAATGTTATTGGATAAGGATGATCGATTGCCATGACCAATTTTGTAGGTGTATGTTAGGAATTTACATTTGTTTTATTGTTGTTGGTTTTATTAATGGGCCTGGTTTATGGCCCAATATGAATGTCATATGTAATAAAAGTGGGCTTGGTTTATGGCCCGTTCCCACCCCTAAAATGTATCCCCTACTTGTCATTGCTATTTATTGTAAATACATTAGATTTAGTGGGAGATCAAGATTTGAAGATGGTGGGCCCAGCAGACAATAAAGACGAAGAAATGTAAATTGGAAGCTAATGTAATAGGATTGCATTGCATACTGCATATTACCTAGGATTGGACTAAGACTCGTGATTGGCAACCACGAGTCAATTAGAAATGGAATCGATCATCCTATATATAATATATGATATTATGATTGTATGCATGTTTTAGACATAATTGTATGAATCCGGCAAGCATACAATAAATTGAAAAATGATGAGACAAATTTTCATAATTAAACATCCCTCATTTTAAATATGATTTAAAATTGATATCAAGATAAATAAAGGAAATTTAAATTTGTTTAAATGTTCCTACCTTCCATCAACGGTCAATGTATGTGATGCTACCCGCGGATACGGTCCGGCTCATATTATTGGGGGGGCCCGTCCGTCGGAAAGCTGTACATTGGATCGACACATGTTGTAAGTTGGGTGGAACTCCCATGGGATCGGCTCATATTATTGGGGGATCCACATGGCGACCGTCCATCACAACTTAATATTGATGGGTCATCTTGACATGTCACTATAAACGGCGTCATATTATTGGGCCCTTATTGGACATGAGGTAAATACATGGGGGTTGCTTTGAAAGCAATTGGGCTCTACCTTTTGAGAATTATGGTTGGCTGATATTATTCGGGACCATAAGTTTGTCAATTGGACTCCATGTTCTCACTAAGGAAAAAGTTTCCCGTTTTCACTAGAGGGTAGTGAAATCGTTAAAATAGTGGGAGTGAGATTCATAAAATAAATTTCGCCTATTTTATGTCTTAGTAAATTAATTAAACAATCATCGATAATTGTCTGTTTCATCTCAGTAATCAACATGTTTCTATTCTCCAACAAAACAAACTTATTGGCGCAAACAATACAGAATGATTCCATAAGTTAAGATTGTCCTAAGTTCGGAAAAGATTTTCTAAAGTGTTAGAAAAGGCTTCTCCGAAAAACAGCCCCGGCTGATGTAACTGCCGAAAGGTTGGCCGAACTAGAGAAATGGTTGGACCATGATCTCAAGGCCAAATGTTACATGCAAAATTGGACAAGTCTAAACAAGTTTGCCATCACTGCAAGAAATCCGGTCATTGGAAACGTAACTGCAAGGAATACCTCGAGCAGTTGCGAACTGCAAAGGGTATGTTTTACATTGAAATAAATATTTTTCTTAATACTACTTCTTGGGTATTGGATACCAGATGTAGATCTCATATTTGCAATGAGTTGCAAATGATGACAAGAAGTAATAGGCTAAGGATGGGTGAGACCCAGTCAAGGCTCGGGAATGGTTCCAGAGATAAATCCAAAGCTGTGGGAGATATTTATTTAATTTTGCAGAACGGTTTTAAGTTACTTTTAAGAGATGTTTTATTTGTTCCAGATTTGATTAAAAACATTATTTCTGTTTCTATGCTAGATAGAGATGGTTATTCTTGCAATTTTGTGAATGGGATTTGCAATATTTACAAGAATGAATGTTTGATTGGAAATGGACAACTTGAAAACGATCTATACAACTTAAAACTAAAAGACGTTCCAATAAATTATGTTTATAAACCGGCGACAACAAACAAAAGGAAAATCGATAGTCAAAACCCGGCAAACCATTGGCACGCTAGACTAGGTCATATTTCCTCAAGGAGGATGAACAAGCTAGTGGGAGAGGGCATGTTTGATATGTCTGATATTAACTCTCTACCTACTTGTGAATCCTGCCTAAAAGGGAAAATGACTAAATCTCCTTTTAAGGGGAAACCTGAGCGTAGTCAAAATCTGTTGGATTTGATCCATACAGATGTTTGTGGTCCATTTAGAGTTGGGACTCAATATGGCCACACCTACTTCATTACCTTTACTGATGATTATTCAAGGTATGGGTATTTATATTTAATGAAATATAAGTCTGAAGCATTTGAAAAGTTCAAAGAATTCAAGGCTGAAGTAGAAAACAAGCTAGGTAAAAGTATTAAAGCACTTCGATCGGATCGAGGTGGAGAATACTTGAGTACCTAGTTTTTGGACTATCTAAAAGAGAATGAGATTCTCTCTCAGTGGACTCCTCCTATGACACCACAGCTTAATGGTGTATCGGAGCGTCGTAATCGAACTTTGTTGGACATGGTTCGATCCATGATGAGCTTCACTGAGCTTCCACCTTCGTTTTGGGGCTATGCGCTTGAAACGGCGGTATTGTTGTTGAACAACGTCCACACTAAAGCAGTGGACAAAACACCATACGAGTTATGGAATGGCAAAGCTCCTAAGTATTCGTACTTGAGGATTTGGGGATGTCCAGCTTACGTGAAGCGGACAGTGGGAGATAAGTTGGATAGTCGATCCAGCTTATGTTATTTTGTAGGGTATCCGAAGAATTCAATCGGATATTATTTCTATTATCCTGCTGAAACAAAGGTGTTTGTTTCTAGGAATGCCACCTTCTTGGAGAAGGAGTTCTTATTGGATAAGAAAGGCGAGATAATGGAACTCGAAGAAGTTCGAGAAGAACCCGAAATACAAAATAACGATCCTACGCCTCAGGAACCATTACTGGACACGCCTGAACCTAGAAGATCCGAGAGGACTTCTAGACCTCCTGTTCGATATGGTCTTCTTCTTGAAGGGGATCAAGATGAACCCGACATTGGATGTGATCCAAGAAACTTCAAGGAAGCAATTTCTGATGCGGATTCAAATTTATGGCTTGAAGCTATGCAGTCTGAATTGGATTCAATGCATACAAACCAAGTTTGGTCTTTAGTAGATCCTCCTGATGGAATTGTTCCAATAGGGTGTAAATGGATCTACAAGAGAAAGCTTGGGCCTGATGGTAAGGTATTGACCTACAAGGCGCGATTGGTGGCGAAAGGTTACACTCAAAGACAAGGAGTTGACTATGATGAAACCTTTTCACCAGTTGCAATGTTCAAGTCCATAAGAATCCTTATTGCCATAGCTGCATGGTATGACTATGAGATATGGAAAATGGATGTGAAGACTGCTTTTCTTAATGGAGACATTAAGGAAGAAATCTATATGAAGCAGCCAGAGGGGTTCACATCCATGGGAAGCGAGCATAAGGTATGCAAGCTTCAGAGATCAATTTATGGTCTAAAACAAGCATCAAGAAGTTGGAACCAGAAATTTGATGAAACAATAAAAGATTTTGGTTTCATCAAGAACCCGGAGGAACCGTGCGTGTACAAGAAAGTAGTTAAGGATGCTGTGACATTCTTAGTACTTTATGTTGATGACATCCTACTCATTGGGAATGATGTAGGGATGTTGCAGTCAACAAAGATATGGTTATCAGGTAGATTCTCGATGAAGGATTTGGGTGAGGCATCCTACATTCTTGGGATACAGATCTATAGAGATAGATCTAAGAGAATGATAGGACTCACTCAATCAACCTACATCGACACCATATTGAAACGGTTTTCAATGGATGGGTCCAAGAGAGGACATCTACCCATGTGTCATGGAGTTTCTTTATCCAAGTCTATGTGTCCCAAGACTGATGCAGAGATAGAGAATATGACACATGTACCATATGCGTCAGCTATAGGTAGTATCATGTATGGGATGATATCTACCTGACCGGATGTAGCATTTGCTCTGAGTGTCACGAGCAGATATCAGGCTAATCCTGGTCAAATGCATTGGAAAGCCGTGAAGGACATTCTTAAGTACTTACGAAGGACTAAGAATATGTTCATGGTATATGGAGGACGAGATCTGAAATTGGAAGGCTATACCGACTCTAGCTTCCAAAGTGACGTGGATGACTCGAAGTCAACCTCTGGATTTGTGTTCATGCTCAATGGCGGTGCTGTCTCTTGGAAGAGTTCCAAGCAGGACACCACAGCGGATTCCACCACTGAGGCTGAATACATTGCAGCATCAGCTGCTGCTAAAGAGGCCGTTTGGATGAGGAAGTTCATCCAAGAGTTGGGCGTCATTCCTGAATTTGTTGGTCCAGTCCCGGTGTACTGTGACAACACGGGTGCCGTTGCTCAAGCAAAGGAACCAAGGTCTCATCAAAGATCCAAACACGTACTGAGGAAATACCACATCATCCAGGAGATTGTGGAAAGAGGAGACATCACTGTCGAACGAGTGGCCTCTGCAGACAATATCGCTGATCCGCTTACTAAGCCCTTGCCAGGACCATTGTTTGACAAACATCGCGAAGCAATGGGTCTACGTAGTATGACTAGTTGGCTATAGGGCAAGTGGGAGATTGAAAGAGTGGGTGCCCAGTGAGCCAACTTGTGGCTATGGGCTTTGATGACTCTTTGTACAAACGATCTTTTGTTTAATGTAACTTACACTTTTATTAATGGCAATGACTTTATCTTTCTTCATATTGTTATATTATGATATACTATTGTTGTTTTGATAAAGACCTTGAATATACTATAGTGTATGTAAGATGTGGTAGAACATGGGGATGTCTATCATGAAATACATCTTATAGTCACTGTATATTCTAAACTGTTCCTAGTCGATTGAGCCGTCCGATAATAAGGATAAGGATCGCTCGAGTTTGAGACTAGCATTTGCGATGCGGAGTACCACGTTTCATTGGTAGGGAACATGGAGATGTTCGAAGCATGCAAATGGATATTCATAGGATGAATAATCGAACTACCCTATCCGGACTTTCCAAGTGGTTATCACTTATCGAGTGGATAAAGTCCGCGGTTTTGGTTGTACACCATTAGTCCTTACTACTTGAAACATCATGGAAACTCTATATGCTAGTACTGTGCTTTGACTCGTTTACCAACTCTATGGGGGTCATCAGGTGTCGGGATTGGGTACAGTTACAACACATATAGGAGTCGATGCATTGTTGTCAAGGATTCACCACATACTTGCGAGTGTGGATATCCTATGCGATCTGAGGAGATATTAGTGTGACGAATCTCTGGCCAGAGTACTTGATGTGATTTAAGAAATGGTTTCTTAGTAGCACATGCGATGTCACTAATTTGATCTTCAAGATGTATTGCATAGTTATCGAATCTTGAGCGACTCTCGATATACCAATGGTTGTTGATTCGATCGGGATATTTGGATGAAGGGACCGTACTGTACGCTAACCAAAATCCACTGGTTCTTGTAGGCACTATCAGTGATACCTAGGGAATCATGGGGCGATGTTGCTAGGCGCTTTACCATGATTCATTGGGCAAGTCGGAAATCGTTGTTCCGAGTCACAAGGAGTTGTGAGCCCACGGCTAGCTGTATCCCTGAACCATTGAGGGTCACACAGTGTAATGGAGTTTTAATCCCCGTTGAGATAGTTAAATTTAAAGAGTTAAATTTAATGAATAAAGAAGTTGGACTTCTTAAATAAGAGTAAGGGAGTAGGATTTCCTAAAATGACATAGGGATGTACATTTTTGGAAACCACTGAATTCGGATTCAGGAAAATTTATCTTGACTTTAAAATGTGCAGAAATGGTTTCTGTGCACATTGGTAAAATCGGTTTATCAATCGGAGTCACGATGAATTTTATATTAATTTCTGAACATGCGGGCTTTGCTTGTCGGGCCTCAACTTATGACTAATGGGCCCTAAGGTGTTAGTGGCCTGCATTATAAATAAGTTTTTGCAGTACAGAAATTACATACAACTGGTCATAACTGAGATAGGATTTTTCGAAAAACCCTAGCCTCCCCTCTCAGTTCGGCCGCCCCTTCCCTTTCTCTGCCTGAGAAATTCCGGTCTGTGATTTTGAATTGCAGTCTGGAATAGCGAATCAAATTCGTTTATTCTCTTCGTAGAAAACTTCTGATAGATTTTCTAGTGCAATCTATCAGAGGGATTAAACCTCTATTCGTGGACCTGATTGAAGGAAAGCTTGTTCATCAGTTCCAGGGAGATACAAGAAGCGCAGAGAAATCTGTGTGGTGTCCAATAATCTCGCTTCGAGATTGAAGGTAAAATTTAATAATAGTTATTTAATTTTACACACACTTATAATTTAATCGTTAAACGGTTGATACCCACACTATGGAATTGTTCCATAATAAAATTTTAAACTTCCGCTGCACCGGGTATCAATCGTGATTGATCTGAACGCCAGTTTTCCAACAATGTAGAATAAATTAATAAAGTAAAATAAACAGATGAAACAAAAGATAATAAATAAAATAAGTTCAGAAAATAAATAAACGATTGTTAGGATCTCGGTTCACCTACCCCTTTTCTTCTCTAACGATTAAATTTTAATTCTCAAGTCATGATTTTGACGAAATTCCCTAATCTATCAATATACTCTCTCGAGCTATATTAATCTAATTAACAAATTGTAATAACCAAGTCTCCTTGTGTTATTTTACATTTTCAATTGCATTAACGATTTATGGAATCATCTAGCTTTCGACCTGGTGTCCTATGACTATCAACATGTACCCAACCTCATATCTCTATGCAAGTTGTAGATCCATGGATTATATTACTCTTTCATGTTATAAAATCTCCTCTCGATATCAATTATAACACGTAAAATCAATTCGAAGTTGATCAATCTCCAAAATTGCAATAAACGCAATAATATAATCAAGAATGCTTAAAAACCAAATTCAATCTTCAAGAAGAAATCAAAACATAGTTTTGGAGGTAGGATCCCCTAAATTCCAACAAATAAAAAAAAGAAAAAGAGAAAACTAGTTTTAGCGGTTTTTGAATTCCTCAAGTTTCCTCCCTCTTCACGTTTTTCTCCTTGGATGGCCGCCTCCTTTCAATCCAATGTTTTTTTTAATCCTTAAAACGTCAGATTTTTATCTATTTATAGTGCCCAAGAGTCTTTTCCATGTCAAACACCCAAAAATTAAAAAAATTTCCAAATCGCGAGAGGGCTTGTGCGGTAAGAAATGATGGCTTGGGCACTGGGTACACTGTTCTGGGGTGAATTTTCAATACAGGTGCGCCCGGGCGGTAAGAAATGACGGCCCAAGCGCGGCTCTGTTTTGTTCCAGCGCACAACATTTTTGAACAATTCATAACTTAAGTTCTAACCGTCAGATCGAGCTAAAATTTTTACAGCAGCTTTAAAACATCTTAATCTACAATTTAAACAGTGGATATTTGATTTTGATCAATCTAGAGTCAAAAATAAATTTTTACCATAATTCTTTGTGATTCCTAATTGTGTCACTTCTCCGTGCTCAAACTCTTCCTTTTCTCCATCTTTTGCCTACAACCAACCAAAAATCAAGAGAAGTGATCCGAATGAAACAAATATGCAATAAATAAACATGAATGGCCTTATCAAAATGAAACCACGCAAAATAAATGCAAAAAGATGCTATAAAACGTGGAAAATGACTAATTTCAACCTTCCCAAACTAACCTTTTGCTCGCCCTTGAGAAAAATAGGTAAAAACCAAAATTCAAAGACAAGACAAAATAAAATGACACAACGAAAACAAAAATGGATGAACTCATACCTTTCAAGCCTCAGATAATTTCAATGCCTTTGAGTTAAATCATTATATTCCTTTTAGATTTTCATGTGAATGTGAGTGTGTGAGCAGTGGCTCTAGTGTTATGCATATCAAATAGAATCCGTCTACTTAAGCTAATTGATCTAAATGACACATCAAGGCAAATCTCTCTCTCATGTACCCATTCTTTTAGTTATGTCTACCTTTACTACTTCCTTGGGCTCTTAAGAAAACAGTAGCCAATGAATGATTCATAAAATAGAATTTTACACACCACCGGATTTTGCAACTGGTAAATTCAACCACATTTGCTCCGCAAACTTAGCTAGGACTTGGTTTGATTAGGATTTTAATCCCCGTGTCCAGCTCGGATGGAATTTTAAAAAAAAAATTTCATACCCCATTTAACCCGCAAACTTACCTATAACTTTGATTGGATTCGAATTTCAATCCCCTCGTCTATAGCCCGAATGGAGCATTATTATTAATAATTTTGAATTTCTTTTAGCAAGAAATCATTTTTTCTTACCCCACTTAACCCGAAAACTTAGCTATGACTTTGATAGGATTCGAATTTCAATCCCCTCGTCTATAGCCCGGATGGAGCATCATTATTAAAAAAAATTGAGAAGTGAGCTATGAATCATTCACCTTTTCAAAAATCATTAGTGTATCAGTAGTATTAACAAATGAAATCACAAAGTAACAATTCGAGTTCGCTAAGCCCCTAGTGTCGTGCAATGATCTAGCCATTGAAACTTTGTCTTTCTTAGTGCATTTCACCAGTTGAACTATAGTGCAATGAAATATTCACAAAGTTCTCTATTATTTCAAAGGCTACAATTTCAAAAACATTCTCCCTAATCATCATTGGATTTATAGTTTCATCCATCTACAACATGCATGAGAAGACAAACGATATGCAATCACATAACATTATGCATGAACAAACATAAAAGGCAACCTCCCTAAACTAAAATCTAGGAGTGTCCCCAATGCTAAACAGAAAACGACCAACTCCTAAATGAGAGAGAAACACATTCATGCATAACGAAAACAAAATGCAAACATAAAACATTGAAAACAATGAAACGGAAAACTCTCCTGATCAATTATCGTGGTGTATATCCATCTTCTGCTCCTACACCACATCTTTTAGGCCATCAATATTTCCATGTATTCACCTTGCAAATAAAAAAATTTGAGGGATTAAACATGACCAACTCAAAATAAAGAAACAACTAGATAAAAACTAAAAATAAATAAGAAAAATAAAATGAAGTAAAAATCTTGGGTTGCCTCCCAAGTAGCGCATGATTTTTACTCTTCGGATCGACCCTCAGAAGCACTCATCAAAGAGCAGTTGACGCCCAAAATAATTTTCATATGACACCACCAATGGGTCTTTGTTCCATGTGCCCTCAAGCTTGGCCAGATGTCTGCAGTTTAGGCTCTTCACCTCAACAACGCTCCATAGAAGCTGATAAACATGGGAGGAGAACATCTCTATAGGTTCTCAGAGAACAAATTCTTGTGAAAGTGGTGTTGGCGGTGTATCTACATATATTTTCTCCTTTTAAACTCCTTCTGATTGAGGTTCAATGGGAAGAGAAGACTCAAACATTTCAATATCTTCAACATGAATTGATTCGCACTTCAAATCATGGTTCTCTAAATTATCATCATCGAACCAAATTTGGGGGATCTTTGTTTGAGTATCTTTCTTCACTTTATGTTCTCGGTGTTCATAGAGAATTGATATTTTGAGATTTTCTATCTGTTCCTCAAGGTGGAATCTAGAATTTATTAGATCTTCTATAGCTTGCTCGGTCAGTGCCACATACTTACTCACCATATCCTCTAATGAATTTAACATCAATTGAGAACAACTTACCTCTTCTTCTTGAAGCTCGAATGGTTGGTCTGAAAAATCTGGATAATGAGTATCTTGTGGGTATTGGTGGCTCCAAATCTGTGGTTTAAGATCCCAATACCGATGGTAGTCAAATTATGTCATATCCTCTAATATGTGTATCGCACTATCATCATCTCGGCAAAATATTGGACAACCAGTTTGCAAATCTCCATTAATTACCCATCTCCTTGTCACTACATCCAAACCATTAAGGAAAAATTTGAGAAAGAATAATTAGAAAAGTCATGAAACCGGAAGGTGTTGGCTAATTTATTGAATCTCTCCCATGCTGCATAGAATGGCTCTCCATGTTGTTGGGTAAAACTCGTGAATACTTGTCGACGGAACATTTTAAAGTATTACACCAGATGAATTATTGCAAAAATAAAATAGAAAACGTTAGATCGCGCAGGAATAAAATAGAATAAAGAAAAAAAATAAAAACAAAAGTAACTAAAGATAACAAGAAGTGAAAATTGTCTATTCAATCCCCGGCAATGATCGAGCAAATACTACCACTGAAAATCAACTTAAATATCTCTATCAATTAAGCTCAAAAAAATCGCAAGTTCACGAGTCAAGTAATAATATAGTGTACATGAGTACAAGTATCGTCCCACAGAGATTGATGTTTGACAACTTCACCTCAAGTATAATTCTTTAGTTAATTAAAACGATAAAGACAATAGATTAATAAACTAAAATAAAAATATTAATTAAAAGAAAAACAATAAATTAAGTTCAGAAAATAAATAAATGATTGTTAGGATCTCGGTTCACGTACCCCTTTTCTTCTCCAATGATTAAATTTCAATTCTCAAGTCATGTTTTTGACAGAATTCCCTAATCTATCAATATACTCTCTCGAGCTATATTAATCTAATTAACAAATTGTAATAACCAAGTCTTATTGAGTTATTTAACATTTTCAATTGCATTAACGATTTATGGAATCCTCTAGTTTTTGACCTGGTGGCCTATGACTATCAACATGTACCCAACCTCATATCTCTATGCAAGTTGTAGATACATGGATTATATTACTCTTTCATATTATAAAATCTCCTATCGGTATCAATTATAACACATAAAATCAATTCGAAGTTAATCAATCTCCAAAATTGCAATAAACACAATAATATAATGAAGAATGCTTAAAAACCAAATTCAATATTCAAGAATAAATCAAAACATAGTTTTGGGGATAGGATCTCCTAAATCCAAAAAAATAAAAGAAAATAAAAGGAGAAAACTAGTTTGAGCGGTTCTTGAATTCCTCAAGTTTTCCCCCTCTTCACGTTCTTCTCCTTGGATGTTCGCCTCTTTTCAATATAATGTTTTTTTTGAAACCCTTAAAACATCATATTTTTATCTATTTATAGTGCCCAAGAGTCTTTTCCATGTCAAACACCCGAAAAATAAAAAATTTGGTTGTGCAATAATTGTAAACACTCAAGTTTGAAGCCGAGTTTGTTGCGATATTTTTGAGGCTTTCCTTGAAGCCCTTATGGCAAAGTTGTATCGAGTTGTAAAGCTATCGGCGCGGTGATCGTGTTGTTGTACTGCTATTCTTGGAGCCATCAAGGTTAAGACGTTTGAAATGCTAGTGGATACTTGGATAATCGACCTTAACCAAGAAGGGGAAATGTAGACGATATATCGTCAAACTTCCATAAACATATTCTATCTCTTTTATTGCTTTATTTACTTTAAGCATTTATTTACCGCATTTATCTTGATTGTTTTAAGTCTTCCGCTTGCGTACTTGCATAATCACTTTAAATTGCTAAAATTTCCAATAGAACCTAAATCTCCCCCATAAGGTTCTAACAATCTCCTTCGCCCATAAGGCTCTATTTTAGGACCTTTTGGGTACTCTTATTTTAGAGTTGGAGTAGGAAGTATATATTTTAGTATAATCAGACAGTTTCTGACATAGTAGCGGACAGTGTCCGTAGTAGCGGCCGGGCGGCGGAGCTCTGGTGAGGCATCCAGGGGTTGTAGCTAGGCTATCCCAGTCTCTAGGGCATGCGACATCAATGGGCTGAAGACGGACGAAGGTATGGCTCTGGTACCCTATAGTAAATAGGGAGTAGGTTATAGTTTAATTAAGGCTTTTAGAGCATGTTAGGTGATGTTTGGCATGTTAGATAATGCATGGTATTTATCCATTGTAGTGTTTCATGGTAGGCTTGGACCTAGATGGGAGATTCTAAGATCTGCCTTAGTAAGGTACGAAAGTATTGTTCGAGATATCCAGACTGAGTATGCATATATTATGTTATTGGATGTTTTATATGACATAATTTTATCTGTGTATATTATGACATGATTTTATGTTTCATGTATAATCATATTGAGCTTATATATCCTTGAGATATCATATAGTACCCTATCCTGTTAGTGGATGGATTTCCATCTATTTGGATCCGATATATACACGGTTGGTATGTGAGCCACCTTTTGAAGCGACGGCGGAGAGTTCTACATACCTAGGGCCCGGTCTATCTTTGATATATGATTCTTGACCTCGAGTCTCAATAGGCGGTACATTTGCATTCATGCACGCATATAATATCGTATACTCATACTCTCGTACTGAGCATTTTAGGCTCACTTTCGGTTGTTTTCTATTATCTGGATACCCCATTTAATGGGGCAGATGCAAGTTGTTACTCCCGAGTTCAGGGATATTAGGTGGTGACCTAAGCTGGATGGCAGGGTTGACCACTAGGATTTACCTTTTGGTATTGGTTTATTTTAAGTTCCGCATTTACTCTGATTAAGATTATTTAATGTTTAATTGCATGCTTAAGTCTCTGATTAGTAGGTGATCACGGTGCGGGTCACTACACCATAACATAAACATTTAGGGGTGACGAAGTATGTGAATTGTGATAACCGTCATAAATGAGTCATTCATAGGTTCCTATTGTACAACAAGCATATGGCATTACGCCCATAGCTTTCGTTCTTTGGATAGCTGCTCCGTAGCTCATTCCGAAGTTCATACCCCGTAAAACCATCCCGTGAGCCATGTTTGGATGCTACTCTAGAGCTCATCCCAAAGTGCATACCCCATGTAATCACCACAAGACGCATAAATTATCAAAATATTTTCCATGTACCATAGAATTTGTTTTATCATATCATTTTGTTTCATCGTAAAATCATGCTCATAAAACTTCTTGTGATGCTAACATACTTAAAAACTTCAAAACATTTCATGAGAATTTAGTTTTCAAGAGAAAGTCACAAAAGCATGCAATACATAACTTGACCGATCCACGTGAGGCATTCCGTCCGTTCCGGACTTTGAAAACTTAAAACGTTTTCATGAACATTCATAAAAATTGATTAAAATGCTTTAAAATATCAATAACATGATTTTTAGGACCCAAAACACGAAAAATGGTGTGGGGATCTTGATCCCTATGCGCGGTCGCGCTGCAGGAGCACCGCTCGAGTGCAGGACCAGCAGGTCCTGCACAGGAATGCGGCCTAAACGCAGGCCTGCGTGGCCCATGAGCATGCGCGCTGCTTTTGCAATGTGGGCACGCTGTCGCGGCTGATTTCTGAACTTTTCTTCTTTTCTGCACTTTTTCAAACCCTACAATGTTTTGGAATAATTTTCCATCAAAATATCATTCAACACCATAAAAACTTCAAAATAATTCTTACCAAAACACCTAACAAATTCAAAGATTTTGAATCAAAATCTTTCCTTCAACTTTTCCCCAAAAATCTGATTTCTTGCCTCAAATCGTTCACACTCAATAAACTTTAGTCGACACGACAAAAATGCTTCACGTATCACAATCAAGTAACATATTCATAAGTTTTTCAAAAGAACATGCATAGATCGTCAAATTAATCACCTAGGGTTTTACTTTGAAAATATCTATATTCTTGAATGAGTTTCAAAATAGTAAAACCTTGCCTGAATCGTTTGATTGGAATTAACCTGGATGAAGAGATGATCTAGCCTTGAGAATTCGAAGAACCCTAACCTTGAGACCGCAGTGTTTGAGCGAGAAAGATTTTTAGAGAAAAGAGAGCGTTCAAATGAAAATAAAAATCTAAACACTTGATTTTTTTTCTTAACTTTTGACTAATGGGCTCCCAATATGGCCCATTAATTACACTTCAAAATCTTTTAAAATTTTACCCTCTCAATAAATAAAATACATTGCATCCAATTAAACTTTAATTAAAATAATTTTCATAACTTGCTCAAAGGCTAGCCTCGTCCCTACGACACAGCTTAATTACCAACCTGAAAACTTTAAAAATCACATCAGGTCACATAAAATTTTATTCATTAAAATGATTCACATAATTAAACATAGCAATTAAATACTTTTAATAACATGCATTAAATCATATAATTTAATTAATTTATCGTGATTAAGCTAGAGGAATTTTTGAACCTTATAGAGTAAAAAAAATAAAATAAAATAATTAGGCTAATGTTCGAAAAACTGAGTAAAACCAGAATATGAAAATAATCTTGCACACCCAAAGAGATCTATCAGATTTTCAAATCATATATTGTACCTTTTGATTCATTGTAAATTCCTTATCAGAGTATAAGTGTTGAATCGCATGAAAGAAGATTCTTTTTTCAGAAGTCTTTCGAGTTTTACAATATTTGTAAGTTCTAGGAAGTAAGCAGTAGATAAGGTCGAATGAAGTGAGTCTATGCCAGTTTGTGTATTTATCAAATATTTTAATGATACTTTCTAGAAATAGGAGAAGAAGAAACGTAGAAGGTTTTATCCTTCGAACATCCAGAAACAAATATGTTTTCAATATTATACTTACTTTTAAAGCTTCAACAAATTCAATAGTCTGCTTTCGCACTATCTCAGTAGACTACTACTTTGTCATTGAGTACGAGATTTTCCTGCATTGCTAGTTATACCAGTACCATGCCATTATAAGAGAAAAAGTTGGGACCTCACCGATCCTAACTATTAGTATTAAACTTATTTTAATGAGTGATCAATTATATTCAAGCCGAATGTACTTTAAAAACCAATTATTAATTAAGAAAAAAATCGAATGATCATAACACTTTTTCATCGATATCAATAAATCACACCAAGATTCGTAAAATTCATGGAACCAAATCCATCCAAATTCTACAAAATCGATTTGAAAGAAATTTGAGATCAAAAGAAGTTGTTTATTCACAATACTCTGAGTACCATTTATATATTCTTTCCTACCTACAATTATCGAGACAATATTCTCGATATCAACCTCTTGATATTATTTCCTAATTGAACTGATTACAAAATATATACACAATAATCACTCATTTACATAACTAACACAATATTGCATTCCATATTTCAATACCCCCTCTCAAGTTGGAGCATGTGGATTCCAGATGCCCAACTTTCCAAGTAAATGCTCGAATTGTTGGTGTCCCAATGCCTTGGTGAATATATCCGCTAGCTGTTCCACAGTTGGAACATAAGATGGACGCATTAAATTATTACGGATTGCATTATGAACAAAGTGATAGTCGATCTCAATATGTTTGGTTTGCTCATGAAATACAGGATTTGCGGCGATATGTAGGGCTTCTTGACTATCACAGTACATCTGCATGGGTTGCGAGAGTTCCACACCTAATGTCAACAAAAATTCTTTTAACCATTTCAACTCAGAAACAGTCTCTGCCATGGACCGATATTCTGCCTCAGCAGATGATCGGGACACTGTATGTTGTTTCTTAGTCTTCCAAGAGATCGGTGAATTCCCGAGGAGAACAAACCAGCCAGTCAAAGAACGACGGGTAAGTGGACAACCTGCACAATCGGAGTCACACCAAGATGAAATATGCAAATCAAAGTTTGATCGCAATAGAATTCCTTTCCCAGGATTCCATTTCAAGTATCGTTCAACGTTGAGAGCACCCTCCCAATGTTTGACTTGCGGCTGCTGCATGAATTGTGCCAATGTATGAACACAATATGACAACTCAGGACGTGTAGCAGAAAAGAAAATCAGTCGTCCCACCAACCGCCGGTAACGCTCAGGGTCAGATAGAAGATCTCCATTTTCCAATGTTAAATTATGTTTTTGCTCTAGCGGAAGAGAAGCAGGTTTGGCTCCAAGTAAACGTGTATCAGAGATGATGTCCAAGGCATATTTTCGTTGACACAAAAAAATGTCGTCGGGACCACGAGCCACTTCAATTCCTTGAAAGTACTTCAAGATCCCGAGATCTTTCATATAAAATCATTTTCTCAAATAAGCCTTGAAAGCTTTGATAGCTGCATGATCGTTCCCTGACACAATGATTTCATCGACATATACAAGAACATTGATTGTGTCTGGTCCCGGTTTAGGAGGAAAAGAGAGTAGTATGCATAAGTTTGTTTGAAACCATAATTTTTCAGTACAGCAGCTAGTTTAGCAAACCAACAACGAGGAGCCTGTCTTAGGCCATACAGAGATTTCTTAAAATGACACACCATTCCTGGCTTCATAGGATGGAACCCAGGAGGCATATGCATGTATACTTCTTCTTCCAAGTCACCATGCAAAAATGCATTGTAGACATCCATGTGATGAAGTTTCCAATACATAGCTGCTGCACCGCTAGAAAAGTGCGAACCATAACCATTTTTTCTATAGGCGCAAAAGTCTCGTTATAGTCAATTCCTTCAACCTGTCTATTTCCAAGAATCACTAATCAAACTTTGTAGCGCTTGATAGTTCCATCTGCTTTATATTTTATTTTATAAACCCATTTGCAATGGATGACTCGTTTTCCCCGTGGCAAGGACACAACATCCCATGTGACATTATCTTCCAATGCCCATATCTATTGGTTCATCGCATGTCGCCATTTCTCGTCCTTCATTGCTTCAGTGAAAAAGTAGGTTCAACTCCTGTTGTGACAGCTTCCAAGAAAGCACGGTTCGACAGAGAGAAGTTATCACAGTTTACATAATGTGTTATGGGATAAGGACTACCTAAGGAGTGCGGAAGGTTGGGTGAAGGCACGGAGGGACTCGTGGCGTTATGCAAGCATTGTACCGTGTGCAAGACATAGTCTTGTAGTCGAGTGGACTTCTATTTATATCATTGTCCACGACCCATCTCAACAACGGATTCTTCATCCCCCACTGCCTCGTATGTCTCCTTGAGAGAGACGTCTATGTCCTGAGAGAGACATATATGTCCTGAGAGATACATGCAGTCCTCTCATTGTCATGTCTCATTTATATCTATTCTGCATGTTCTTCCACATCTCCTTCAGTGACAAAGTCATCAAAGTGACCAACATTCATCTTGAATGGTTCTGCCTCAGATTTGTGCATAAAAGGGAACTCATGTTCTACAAATATCACATCCCTTGAGACAAAGGATTCTCCAGAATCTAATTCATAGAGGCACCATCATTTATGTCTGAAAGGATATCCAATAAAAACACATTTTCGACTCCTACTAGCAAATTTATCGCCTACACGCTTTTGTTTATGTGCATAGGCTAAGAATCCAAAAACTTTAATATTTTGATATGAGGGTTGTTGGCCAAACAGAATTTCATATGGCTTTTTTCCTTGCAACATAATTGATGGAGTTCGATTAATCAAATAGGCAGCATTCAACACACATTCCCCCAAAATTGAATTGGCAAGTTTGAATGAAATCGTAGCGCTCGCACTACATTGAGTATGTGAAGATGTTTTCGTTCTACTCTCCCAATCTGTTGTGGGGTTCCAACACATGAGGTTTGATGTATTATCCCATTTGTCACAAAGAAATTACGCAGACACGTAAATTCGGTTCCATTGTCACTACGAACTATTCAAACTGTTTTATCAAATTGTCGATGAATAATGACCAAAAAATTTCAAAGCGTTCGCCCTACTTCTCTTTTATCATTCAGCATATAAGTCCACACACCTCTAGAACAGTCATGGACAATTGTCAAAAAATAATATGCACCACATAGAGTTGGAGTCCGATACGGACCCCATAAATCACAATGAATTTTATCAAAAATAGTTGATGCTTTATTGTCACTTGACACAAACTCTTCTCGACACTGTTTTGATCGAAAACAAATATCACAATCCTTAGTTACTTTATCACTATTATCATCAACAACCGACAGTAATCTAATTATTTTTTCAGAGGGATGGCCCAACCTTTGATGCAAAAGATCCATTGTATCCTTCTTAGTTGTCTGCAAAGCCTTGTTTGATGTCAAACCCCTGAAGTAGTAGAGTCCCTCTCGTTGTTCACCCACACCAATCAGCATCCTCAATCTGTGGTCCCGTATAACACAAAATTTATTGGTAAACTGGATTGTACAATTCGACTCCTTAATCAATTAAGATATTGAAATCAAGTTGCACATTAAGGTAGGCACATATAAAACATTTTTTAGTTTTAAATGTGCATCTAAAGTAATACTCCCTTCTTTTGTGGCTACTGCATCCTTTCCATTCGGCATCCCGATGCAACATGGCAGAACTTTTTGCACATCTCTTAAGGTGTCAAGATTTCTCGTCATATGATGTGAAGCCCTTGTATCAATTATCCATTCTAATTCATTTTGCTTACCATTCAATCTTCCTTGATTTCCTTCTTTTTGGTTGTTCAACATATTAACCAATATGTTCCATTGCTCGCTGCTCAAGCCATTCAATCCATGTTGACCTGCTTCGCTCGGCTGCACATTAGAAGTGCTTCCCGATGCAGTCACTTGTGCTGTATTGGCTCAAAACTGCCCATTGTGGCCTCTTCCCCCAGCAGAAACAGGTGGTTTCTGTCCTCCTTGTCCACGACTTACACCACGACCACTTCCTCGAGGCCTATCTCCCCACCAATCCGAATATCCAATAAGTTGAAAACATGAATCTGGATCATGTCCAGTCCTTTTGCAAATCGGACATGGCACTTCTTTCTCCTTGGTTTCCATCCTTCCCTTCGAGTTCGTTGTTGTTTGAACAGCAAACGCCATAGGATCACTCCGTTGTTCTTCCCTCGAGCTATGCCATGAATTCGCTCTTCTTGGACAATCATGGCATATGCTCAATTCAAGTTCGGCAAAGGGTCACTGCTCAAAATATTATAACGCGTTGTCCCATAGATTGAGTCGTCCAGGCCTATCAAAAACTGGTGAAGTTTCTCCACCTCACGTTTTGTGAGACCTCGGTTCTAAACAACTAATCTCAGGATTAAACAACAATTATGCGTACAAGATCCAAGATTAAAAGCAAATAAAAATAATTTTAAATGAATAGTTCCTCGCTCGATCGGTAAGAATCAACCGATCGAGAAAGCCAAAAAGTGCTCACTTTCTACCCGGGTAAAACCAGCTCCGCTCGATAGGTAAGATCTAGCCGATCGAGAGGCCACCAAAATTGCAAAACAGAAACTCAGCAAAAAGACCGCCGCTCGATCGTTTAAATCTCACCGATCAAGAGGTGACAATTCTGAAGCAAAAACAGCAGAAAACTTGCTAGAAACTTAAGTCCAATACATTGAAAATACAATCATGCATTACAATCACAAATTCTCCGATTAATACATGAAGTTCTGGAGTTGATCAACTACGCACAAGGCTAGAACATGCAACCATAAAGCTCGCATAATGGATACAACATAAACAACAAAGTTCGAGATCTAAACATGTTCTAACATAAACTAGATAGACATGCTGACACGACTTCTAAACCGAGTCCCACTACTAGCTCTCCCTCTTGTTTCTAACCAGGTCTTCGCTGACTTGGTCCTGCCCCTCCTGTTGCCAAGTACACATACAAAACAAAGCAACAGCCGAATAACTCTGGTGAAAATGATATTCCCAGTAAAAGCAACATAACAAGAAATACATGTAATATAATAACAACATTCTTTCAAGACAACATAATCAAATCAACGGATGATATGCATGTCTTTAAAATAGGGATATCAATTCTGATAAACAAGGGATTGTTGCTGTGCTTTTGGGATCCCGAGGATGAGATCACGTAACTACTCACCGACTCTCCCAATCGAGGTGGTGCTACGTATCCCACTCCCCTAGACTTTGGTGCAACTATAAGGAGTATGCTGACTCTAGGTGAACCTCTACACCCAGGCCACTCACAGTATAGCCCCCAAAACGTCTAAACAAAAAGGGATGTTTAGCCTGCTGAAATCAAAGTTGGCTCAAGATGAATTCATAAGAAACATAAAACATAAGACACATAACAAGAGCTCAATCAATCAACAAAATACGAGTTCCTCATGCTAGGACAAGTATTGATGCAAGTATGTGATTTTAAGAGAAACTCGAGAATCAACTGTCTCGAATATGCTATCTCGCTAACGATGACTGCTTTTACCTTTCAATGCAATAGCTCCAACTCTGGAAAAGCTACAATAAAAGATTGTATAAAAAACTATACAACCTAAACAACAACAACGGCTCAAGGAAATCTCTTTACCATTCTTCGTCCAACTCTTGACGACCAAATGCTGCCAATACAGGGCTCGACAAACTCCAAACGAATCTGTATGAAGGCAACGAAGATCATCAACGACGATCAACTCACAAGCCAAAGTTCAACAACTCAAAAACGGTTTGAAATCCCAAAAACTCAAACCAGCGGCATAACAGCTATAAATTGAACAAACCGGAAATGCAGACAGCACTTAAAAATCGATATCAACTCATGTCAATGCTAATACAACAATAACAAGGCAATTACAACACATCTGAAAATCTCATGTTTGAAAATAGGCTTCCAAAAATCATAACAATTCGGAACATCACTCTATTTCAAAACTGACAGATAATAAATGATCAAAACTCTGTTAAGAACAACATACTCGAATCTCGAACGATTCTAACAACATCCAAAAACTAGAATGTATCTGATCGTAGAAAAACTTACGATATAACGAAGCTCTCGCTGCAGTGATCGCTAAACTGCCTTCAGAAATAATTTCTAACGGCCGGATCGAGCTCAGATTGAAATCCCTAAGCTTGAAAGCTCAAAGAGGCGGCTTCAATGGAGGATAACGAGTTGGGGAAGATGATGGTGTGAAGGAGACTAGTCAACTAGATGTAAGAGTGGGTGCCCAGTGAGCCAACTGTGTGGCTATGGGCTTTGATGACTCTTTGTATAAACAATCTTTTGTTTAATATTATTTACACTTTTAATGGCAATGACTTTATATTACTTCATATTGTTATATTGTGATATACTATTGTTGTTTTGATAAAGACCTTGAATATACTATAGTGTATGTAAGATGTGGTAGAACATGGAGATGTCTATCATGAAATACATCTTATAGTCACTGTATGTTCTAAAACCGTTCCTAGTCGATTGAGCCGTCCGATAATAAGGATAAGGATCGCTCGAGTTCGAGACTAGCATTTGCGATGCGGAGTACCACGTTTCATTGGTAGGGAACATGGAGATGTTCGAAGCATGCAAATGGATATTCATATGATGAATAATCGAACTACCCTATCCGGACTTTCCAAGTGGTTATCACTTATCGAGTGGATTAAGTCCGCGGTTTTGGTTGTACACCATTAGTCCTTACGACTTGAAACATCATGGAGACTCTATATGCTAGTGCTGTGCTTTGACTCGTTTACCGACTCTATGGGGGTCATCAGGTGTCGAGATTGGGTACAGTCACGACACATATAGGAGTCAATGCATTGTTGTCAAGGATTCACCACATACTTGCGAGTGTGGATATCCTATGCGATCTGAGGAGATATTAGTGTGATAAATCTCTGGCCAGAGTAATTGATGTGATTTAAGAAATGGTTTCTTAGTAGCACATGCGATGTCACTAATTTGATCTTCAAGATGTATTGCATAGTTATCGAATCTTGAGCGACTCTCGATATACCAATGGTTGTTGATTCGATCGGGATATATGGATGAAGGGACCGTATTGTACGCTAACCAAAATCTACTGGTTCTTGTAGGCACTATCAGTGATACCTAGGGAATCATGGGGCGATGTTGCTAGGCGCTTTACCATGATTCGTTGGGCAAGTCGGAAAGTGTTGTTCCGAGTCACAAGGAGTTGTGAGCCCACGGCTAGCTGTATCCCTGAACCATTGAGGGTCACACAGTGTAATGGAGTTTTAATCCCCGTTGAGATAGTTAAATTTAAAGAGTTAAATTTAATGAACTAAGGAGTTGGACTTCTTAATTAAGAGTAAGGGAGTAGGGTTTCCTAAAATGACATAGGGATGGACATTTTTGGAAACCACTGAATTCGGATTCAGGAAAATTTATTTTGACTTTAAAACGTGCAGAAATGGTTTCTGTGCACATTGGTGAAATCGTTTCATCAATCGGAGTCACGATGAATTTTATATTAATTTCTGAACGAGCGGGCTTTGCTTGTCAGGCCCCAGCTTATGATTAATGGGCCCTAAGGTGTTAGTGGCCTGCATTATAAATAAGTTATTTCAGTACAGAAATTACACATAACAGGTCATAATTTTTTAGAGCAAAAATCGAAAACCCTAGTCTCTCTAAAAGAAATTTCGGCCGACCCCTTCCCCTCTGCCCGAGAAAATTCCGGTCTGTGATTTTGAATCGCGGTCAGGAATAACGAATCAGATTCGTGTAATCTCTTCGCAGAAAACTTCTGATAGATTTTCTAGTGCAATCTATCAGAGGGATTAAACCTCTGTTCGTGGACCTGATTGAAGGAGTTCATCGGTTCCAGGGAGAGACAACAAGAGCAGATAAAATCTGTTGGTGTCCAGTAATCTCGTTGCGAGATTGAAGGTAAAATTTAATTAATTGTTATTTGAATTTTACACACACAATAATTTAATCGTTGAATGGTTGATACCCACACCATGGAATTGTTCCATGATAAAAATTTTAAACTTCCGCTGCACCGGGTATCAATCGTGATTGATCTGACCGCCAGTTTGGGGCAGCGATCGTTGCTGCCCCGGGCGGCGCACGGCGCCGCCCAAAGGGGGCGCACGGCGCCGCCCAAGGCGGCGACCGTCGCCGCCCAGGGCGGCGCACGGCGCCGCGCAGGGCAGCGCTCGGCGCTGCCCAGGGGCGGCGCTCGGCGCCGCCCAGCGCAGCGCTGGGCGCTGCGCAGGGCGGCGCTCAGCGCCGCCCAGGGCAGCGCACGGCGCCGCCCAAAGGCGGCGCCAGGCGCTGCCCTAAGGGGGCAGCCGGGCTGCCCCCGGCCCGCGCCCCGGGTGCGGGCCGGCCCGGGAGTGTCCCGGGCGGCCCGCGGAAAAATTATAATTTTTATTTAAAATTAATTTTAATATTTAAAATTTTATTTTTGGTCCGGTCAAAAATTGTTTTTGATTGGTTCACGAGATTTCGGATCGAATTGTTCGAGTCCGTAAATTTTAAAATTGATTTTGGATAAATTTGAATTTTTGGAAAATTTTAATATTTTATCCGTAAATTGAATTTTGAAATCAATTATTTTGGTACAATTGATGATAAGATATGATCTTATGATATATTAAGTAAAATATGATTTTATTTGTAAAATTGGATTTTATAGATAAAATATGATTTTATTTGATATAGAGATAAAATATGATTTTATATGTGAAATGAGATTTTATATATAAAATATGATTTTATCTTGTTTAAATTTGAATTGCCACAGCATGTTATCCAATAAATTAATTTTGAATTAAATGTTATTGGATGAGGATGATCGATTGCCATGACCAATTTTGTAGGTGTATGTTAGGAATTTACATTTTGTCTTTATTATTGTTGGTTTTATTAATGGGCCTGGTTTATGGCCCGATATGAATGTCATATGTAATAAAAGTGGGCTTGGTTTATAGCCCGTTCCCACCCCCTAAAAATGTATCCCCTACTTGTCATTGTTATTTATTGTAAATACATTAGATTTAGTGGGAGATCAAGATTTGAAGATGGTGGGCCCAGCAGACAATGAAGACTGAAGAAATGTAAATTGGAAGCATATGTAATAGGATTGCATTTGCATACTGCATATTACCTAGGATTGGACTAAGACCCGTGATTGGCAACCACGGGTCAATTAGAAATGGAATCGATCATCCTATATAATATGTGATATTATGATTGTATGCATGTTTAGACATAAATTGCGTGAATCCGGCAATGCATGCAATAAATTAAATATGATGAGACAAATATTTTTATAAATAAAATCCCTCATTTTAAATATGATTTAAAATTTATATCAAGATAAATAAAGGAAATTTAAATATTGTTTAAATGTTCCTACCTTCCATCAACGGTCAATGTATGTGATGCTACCCGCGGATACGGTCCGGCTCATATTATTGGGGGGGCCCGTCCGTCGGAAAGCTGTACATTGGATCGACAAATGTTGTAAGTTGGGTGGAACTCCCATGGGATCGGCTCATATTATTGGGGGATCCACATGGCGACCGTCCATCACAACTTAATATTGATGGGTCATCTTGACATGTCACTTTAAACGGCGTCATATTATTGGGCCCTTATTGGACATGAGGTAAATACATGGGGGTTGCTTTGGAAGCAATTGGGCTCTACCTTTTGAGAATTATGGTTGGCTGATATTATTCGGGACCATAAGTTTGTCAATTGGACTCCATGTTCTCACTAAGGAAAAAGTTTCCCGTTTTCACTAGAGGGTGGTGAAATCGTTAAAATAGTGGGAGTGAGATTCATAAAATTAAATTCGCCTATTTTATGTCTTAGTAAATTGTTAAACAATCATTGATATATGTCTGTTTTCCTTTTCAGTATTTCATACAATGAATTCGCGAAATCCATTATTCTCGATCCTCGAACAAAACAAATTGACTGGCGCCAACTATACGGAATGGTTCCGGAAGTTGAAGATTGTCTTAACTTCGGAGAAAATGCTCTACGTGTTAGAGAAAGCACCTCCGAAGGAAGCACCAGCTGACATAAGTCCGGAGGAATTGGCCAAACTTGATGCATGGTGTGACCATGACATCAAGACCAAATGCTATATGCAAGCCTCGATGTCTGATGAACTCCAGAGGCGATTTGAGGACACGGTGAATGCTGCTGACATTCACACGCAACTCAAGGAACTTTTTGGGGCTCAGTCGAGGGCTGAAAGGTTCGCTACTGTTAAGGAGTTGATGACGTGCCGCATGCGTGAAGGGACTTCGGTCCGTGATCATGGGGTACGAGTGATTTGGCTCATACAGAAGTTGGCGACCCTAGATTTGGTGTTGGAGCATGAACTCAATGTGGATTTATTGCTTCTGTCTCTTCCTTCTTCATTTGATGGATTTGTGATAAATTTTAATATGAACAAGATAGAGGCCACCCTTGAAGAGATGGTCAATATGCTCGTTACATATGAATCCACACTTAAGAAGGATAAGCCAGCTTTCTTGGTGGGCTCCTCATCTTCTGCTAAGAAGGGGCCAAGTATGAAGGGCAAGAAACGTTCTACCCCACCCAAGAAAGTCGAGCCCGAGAAGAAGCAAAAGACAAAGGCTTCAAACAATGGAAAATCCAAGGATGTTTGCCATTACTGCAAGAAGCCGGGTCATTGGAAGCGCAACTGCAAGGAGTATCTTGAGCAGTTGGGAACTGCAAAGGGTATGTTCTATATCGAAATAAACATGTCACTTAATACAACTTCTTGGGTATTGGATACCGGATGTGGATCTCACATTTGCAATGATTTGCAGGTGATGACAAGAAGTCGCAGGCTTAGAATGGGTGAGACCCAGCTGAGGCTCGGGAATGGTTCCAGAGTTGAAGCTACGGCCATTGGAGATGTTTGTTTGACTTTGCAGAACGGTTTTAAATTATTGTTGAGAGATGTTTTATTTGTGCCAGATTTAATTAAAAACATTATTTCTATTTCTATGCTTGATAGAGATGGTTATTCTTGTAATTTTGTGAATGGGATTTGCAATATTTACAAGAATGAATGTTTAATTGGAAATGGACAACTTGAAAACGATCTATACAATTTAAAACTAAAAGACGTTCCAGTGAATTGTATTGACAAACCGGCAAAAACAAACAAAAGGAAAATCGATAGTCAAAACCCGGCAAACCTTTGGCACGCTAGACTAGGTCATATTTCCTCAAGGAGGATGAACAAGCTAGTGGGAGAGGGCATGTTTGATATGTCTGATATTAACTCTCTACCTACTTGTGAATCCTGCCTAAAAGGAAAAAATGACTAAATCTCATTTTAAGGGGAAGCCTGAGCGTAGTCAAAATCTGTTGGATTTGATCCATACAGATGTTTGTGGTCCATTTAGAGTTGGGACTCAACATGGCCACACCTACTTCATTACCTTTACTGATGATTATTCAAGGTATGGGTATTTATATTTAATGAAATATAAGTCTGAAGCATTTGAAAAGTTCAAAGAATTCAAGGCTGAAGTAGAAAACAAGCTAGGTAAAAGTATTAAAGCACTTCGATCGGATCGAGGTGGAGAATACTTGAGTACCGAGTTTTTGGACTATCTGAAAGAGAATGGGATTCTCTCTCAGTGGACTCCTCCTATGACACCACAACTTAATGGTGTATCGGAGCGTCGTAATCGAACTTTGTTGGACATGGTTCGATCTATGATGAGCTTCACTGAGCTTCCACCTTCGTTTTGGGGCTATGCGCTTGAAACGGCGGTATTGTTGTTGAACAACGTCCACACTAAAGCAGTGGACAAAACACCATACGAGTTATGGAATGGCAAAGCTCCTAAGTATTCGTACTTGAGGATTTGGGGATGTCCTGCTTACGTGAAGCGGACAGTGGGAGATAAGTTGGATAGTCGATCCAGCTTATGTTATTTTGTAGGGTATCCGAAGAATTCAATCGGATATTATTTCTATTATCCTGCTGAAACAAAGGTGTTTGTTTCTAGGAATGCCACCTTCTTGGAGAAGGAGTTCTTATTGGATAAGAAAGGCGAGATGATGGAACTCGAAGAAGTTCGAGAAGAACCCGAAATACAAAATAACGATCCTACACCTCAGGAACCATTGCTGGACACGCCTGAACCTAGAAGATCCGAGAGGACTTCTAGACCTCCTATTCGATATGGTCTTCTTCTTGAAGGGGATCAAGATGAACCCGACATTGGATGTGATCCAAGAAACTTCAAGGAAGCAATTTCTGATGCGGATTCGAATTTATGGCTTGAAGCTATGCAGTCAGAATTGGATTCGATGCATACAAACCAAGTTTGGTCTTTGGTAGATCCTCCCGATGGAATTGTTCCAATAGGGTGTAAATGGATCTACAAAAGAAAGCTTGGGCCTGATGGTAAGGTATTGACCTACAAGGCGCGATTGGTGGCGAAAGGTTATACTCAAAGGCAAGGAGTTGACTATGATGAAACCTTTTCACCAGTTGCTATGTTCAAGTCCATAAGAATCCTTATTGCCATAGCTGCATGGTATGACTATGAGATATGGCAAATGGATGTGAAGACTGCTTTTCTTAATGGAGACATTAAGGAAGAAATCTATATGAAGCAGCCAGAGGGGTACACATCCATGGGAAGCGAGCATAAGGTATGCAAGCTTCAGAGATCAATTTATGGTCTAAAACAAGCATCAAGAAGTTGGAACCAGAAATTTGATGAAACAATAAAAGATTATGGTTTCATCAAGAACCCGGAGGAACCTTGCGTGTACAAGAAAGTAGTTAAGGATGCGGTGACATTCTTAGTACTTTATGTTGATGACATCCTACTCATTGGGAATGATGTAGGGATGTTGCAGTCAACAAAGATATGGTTATCAGGTAGATTTTCGATGAAGGATTTGGGAGAGGCATCCTACATTCTTGGGATACAGATCTATAGAGATAGGTCTAAGAGAATGATAGGACTCACTCAATCAACCTACATCGATACCATATTGAAACGGTTTTCAATGGATGGGTCCAAAAGAGGACATCTACCCATGTGTCATGGAGTTTCTCTATCCAAGTCTATGTGTCCCAAGACTGATGAAGAGATAGAGAATATGACACATGTACCATATGCGTCAGCTATAGGTAGTATCATGTATGGGATGATATCTACCAGACCGGATGTAGCATTTGCTCTGAGTGTCACGAGCAGATATCAGTCTAATCCTGGTCAAATGCATTGGAAAGCCGTGAAGGACATTCTTAAGTACTTGCGAAGGACTAAGAATATGTTCATGGTTTATGGAGGACGAGAACTCAAACTGGAAGGCTATACCGACTCTAGCTTCCAAAGTGATGTGGATGACTCGAAGTCTACCTCTGGATTTGTGTTCATGCTCAATGGCGGTGCTGTCTCTTGGAAGAGTTCCAAGCAGGACACCACAGCGGATTCCACCACTGAGGCTGAATACATTGCAGCATCAGCTGCTGCTAAAGAGGCCGTTTGGATGAGGAATTTCGTCCAAGAGTTGGGCGTCATTCCTGAATTTGTTGGTCCAGTCCCGGTGTACTGCGACAACACGGGTGCCGTTGCTCAAGCAAAGGAACCAAGGTCTCATCAAAGGTCCAAACACGGACTGAGGAAATACCACATAATCCGGGAGATTGTGGAAAGAGGAGACATCATTGTCGAACGAGTGGCCTCTGCAGACAATATCGCTGATCCGCTTACTAAGCCCTTGCCAGGACCATTGTTTGACAAACATCGCGAAGCAATGGGTCTACGTAGTATGACTAGTTGGCTATAGGGCAAGTGGGAGATTGTAAGAGTGGGTGCCCAGTGAGCCAACTGTGTGGCTATGGGCTTTGATGACTCTTTGTATAAACAATCTTTTGTTTAATATTATTTACACTTTTAATGGCAATGACTTTATATTACTTCATATTGTTATATTGTGATATACTATTGTTGTTTTGATAAAGACCTTGAATATACTATAGTGTATGTAAGATGTGGTAGAACATGGAGATGTCTATCATGAAATACATCTTATAGTCACTGTATGTTCTAAAACCGTTCCTAGTCGATTGAGCCGTCCGATAATAAGGATAAGGATCGCTCGAGTTCGAGACTAGCATTTGCGATGCGGAGTACCACGTTTCATTGGTAGGGAACATGGAGATGTTCGAAGCATGCAAATGGATATTCATATGATGAATAATCGAACTACCCTATCCGGACTTTCCAAGTGGTTATCACTTATCGAGTGGATTAAGTCCGCGGTTTTGGTTGTACACCATTAGTCCTTACGACTTGAAACATCATGGAGACTCTATATGCTAGTGCTGTGCTTTGACTCGTTTACCGACTCTATGGGGGTCATCAGGTGTCGAGATTGGGTACAGTCACGACACATATAGGAGTCAATGCATTGTTGTCAAGGATTCACCACATACTTGCGAGTGTGGATATCCTATGCGATCTGAGGAGATATTAGTGTGATAAATCTCTGGCCAGAGTAATTGATGTGATTTAAGAAATGGTTTCTTAGTAGCACATGCGATGTCACTAATTTGATCTTCAAGATGTATTGCATAGTTATCGAATCTTGAGCGACTCTCGATATACCAATGGTTGTTGATTCGATCGGGATATATGGATGAAGGGACCGTACTGTACGCTAACCAAAATCTACTGGTTCTTGTAGGCACTATCAGTGATACCTAGGGAATCATGGGGCGATGTTGCTAGGCGCTTTACCATGATTCGTTGGGCAAGTCGGAAAGTGTTGTTCCGAGTCACAAGGAGTTGTGAGCCCACGGCTAGCTGTATCCCTGAACCATTGAGGGTCACACAGTGTAATGGAGTTTTAATCCCCGTTGAGATAGTTAAATTTAAAGAGTTAAATTTAATGAACTAAGGAGTTGGACTTCTTAATTAAGAGTAAGGGAGTAGGGTTTCCTAAAATGACATAGGGATGGACATTTTTGGAAACCACTGAATTCGGATTCAGGAAAATTTATTTTGACTTTAAAACGTGCAGAAATGGTTTCTGTGCACATTGGTGAAATCGTTTCATCAATCGGAGTCACGATGAATTTTATATTAATTTCTGAACGAGCGGGCTTTGCTTGTCAGGCCCCAGCTTATGATTAATGGGCCCTAAGGTGTTAGTGGCCTGCATTATAAATAAGTTATTTCAGTACAGAAATTACACATAACAGGTCATAATTTTTTAGAGCAAAAATCGAAAACCCTAGTCTCTCTAAAAGAAATTTCGGCCGACCCCTTCCCCTCTGCCCGAGAAAATTCCGGTCTGTGATTTTGAATCGCGGTCAGGAATAACGAATCAGATTCGTGTAATCTCTTCGCAGAAAACTTCTGATAGATTTTCTAGTGCAATCTATCAGAGGGATTAAACCTCTGTTCGTGGACCTGATTGAAGGAGTTCATCGGTTCCAGGGAGAGACAACAAGAGCAGATAAAATCTGTTGGTGTCCAGTAATCTCGTTGCGAGATTGAAGGTAAAATTTAATTAATTGTTATTTGAATTTTACACACACAATAATTTAATCGTTGAATGGTTGATACCCACACCATGGAATTGTTCCATGATAAAAATTTTAAACTTCCGCTGCACCGGGTATCAATCGTGATTGATCTGACCGCCAGTTTTCCAACACTAGAGTAGATATGTAGTAGCCCGTATCCAAAACTAACGATTAATGAGTAATTAATCGTATATTCATGTTGAGATTAAGTAAAACATGATTAAGGAAATTCCAGATGAATTAACGGAGTCCAGAAATGGATCCAGGGCACTCAAAAATGGTGGATATGGTTCGGCAGGTTCGGACGCACCGAACTTGAGTTCGGACGATCCGAACATGGACGGAGCCAGGCTTCGGAGGCTCTGAAGACTTCGGACGGTCCGAAGTGGGTTCGGACGATCCGAACTCATGCGGCCAGCTGTCCCAAAATAATACTTCGTTGGTGACGTCATTCGGGAGATTTTCGGACGATCCGAAGAGCCAGTTCGGATGACCCGAACAGTGTATTGGACAAGTGTATGGTTGCATGCGATTGGTTGGACGCGTGGCGGAGATCGGACGATCCGATGAGACGATCGGACGGCCCAAAGCAGTTCGGATGATCCAAAGTCAGGATTGGACGATCCGAACGTGCTCTATAAATATGAGGTCCGAGCTCCTCATTTGGTGCGAATTCCGAGTTCCTCTCCTTTGCCCACGTGGCTCTATTTTAGGGCTTTGGGTACTCTTATTTTAGAGTTAGAGTAGGGAACATATTTTAGTATAGTCAGATAGTGTCTGACACAGTAGCGGAGCAGTGCTCGTGTAGCGGAGCAGTGCTCGAAGCTGTGGAGCTGGAGCAGGGGTGTACCCCTAGTTGCGGGATAGCCGCCATCAGTGGGCTGAAGACGGACGCAGCTATAGCTATGGTCTCCTTAAATTATTTAGGAGTATGCAATAGCTTAGTTAAGGCTTTTAGAGCTTATTGAATGATGCATGGGTATTTGAATTGTAGACTTGATGATAGGCTTGGAACCTAGAGTGGGACTACTAGGACTGCCTTAGAAAGGTACGTAAGTACTGACTGAGATTGCCAGCGGATATGCATGCTTATATGTTGCATTTATGTGTTTGCAAGTTATTATTGTTATGCGGCATGTGCATATCATCTTGTGCCTGTACGTCTGTATATCTTTCGAGATGAGCCAGTTAGGGTTGCTCAGCCCTGTTAGGACATTTGATATCGAGTACCCTTAGGTACTGATACCTCAAGGACTCCGTGGTCCGCATCCGTGATTCGGGAATGAGTGGTCGCACATAGTGGTTAGCTACCCCGATGTGACGAGCTTATATTCCAGGCGCCAGTCTGAGCAGTTTGTATACAGTTATCCCAGATATGGATACCCTGTCATTTGCATGCATCATATTTGTATGTTTATCCGTGCTTTTGTATTGAGCTTAGAGCTCACGTCCAGTATTTTCTGTATATCTGGACACCCTATTTGACGGGGCAGGTGTAGGTGCAGGATTGAGCACCAGGAGCCTGGAGTAGCCAGTGACCTTGAAGACAGCAGGATTAGCTGTAGGTTTTATTTAAATTCGATTCGATTGGGTTGTATAATCGAGTTTGTTTAGCCAGTTGTATTCCGCCGGTCTATTTGTATTTAAGTCTTCCGCAGCAATTTATTTAATGCATGCTTAATTATGCTCTTAACTCTGATTAGGTAGTGGATCCGGGTCGGGTCGCTACATTTATTGGTATCAGAGCTGCATGCAAGGGACTTAGGAAATTGATAATAAGACTTCTTGATTATCCTTGTAGGATTGATTGAGGCCTAGAGAAAGAAGATTTGGTTCTTCATTGCCTAGGTTTGCAGCATAAGTCTTTACTATAAGGAATGCAGCAGTGATGCGAGCACCAGTAGTAGCATATCGATAGATAGACTGACTTCTGTGGACAGTTCATCATTTGATGCATTGGAATACTGATCGAAGAACATATGGATTCCAGCCAGGGAAGACTGGAAGAGAAGATCGAGTATATCACGTCAGATACCTCTGAGGGCTTTTTGGAACGAATGGTGTTTAGTAATCCATGTGATTTCAGTCCGAAGAGATTCTCCACTCATAGTTGGAGAGATTTTCAGATAGACCTTTACCAGGGAATGCTTTGAGTGCCTAAGGCATGACAGGTTTCTAGCGTAAGGTCTGTAAACTCGTGCAGAACATGGTTTTGCCGGTATGCTTGTATCGATGCTTTTGGTAGGCATACGGGAAACTTCATGTTCAAAAGCATGATTTGGATACAAGAAGAACACTGATTGTAGATCGCGAGCAAAAGAAGTCGACCGACATGCACTGACGCAGAGCATAGCTGGTTAGCTATCATGTGCCATTTCTCCAGAGTTCTTCGCGGGAAGACATGTAGAGAGACTTGGACGAAAGTATGTGATAAGTGCATTTTGTATGCATTATTTCATGTTATTTTTATGTCTATTTTGTGTGCATTCATATTATTTTTATGTGTTTTTATGTGTTTTAGTGCATGTGTGTGTATTTCACTCCTTGGGTTAATTTTGTAGGAAAATATATTGTTGAAGAGTGAATTGCGGACCAGCTTTGTTCAAAAACTCACATTTAATTTTAGAGAGCTCCAAATCCGATCTTCACCAGTCAGATTAAAGCTCACGATGTTTTTAAGCTGCTGTCCAAATTTCAGCTCAATCCGACGGCTAGATCTCGCGATATGAATTTTTGAAAATTGTCGCTCGGTGCAGAAAACTTGTACTGCGCGCGCGCGAGAATCAAGCTCGCGCGCGCGCGAGTTTCGTGATCAGATCTCTGTTTTTAACTTTTGCGCGCGCGCGAGGCCTATGCCATGCGCGCGCGCGTGTTCGGGGGTCATATGTGTTCCGAAAAATCCTTATTTTGAGAGGAAATTAACTGGTAGGCGTCCCGGACCATATATATAGAGGATATAACATATTTTTGAGGGTTTGGGAAGCTCCAGAGCGCAGACAACGCAAGAGGAGGCGGCTACAAGACTTGGGAGAGAAGATTTCTTCTTTTTTTTCTTCTTTTTATTTTTATTTTTGAATTATTGTTTTTAATTATTGAGTAGTTTATTTTCAACCAAGACGGCGTGATTGGGCCGAACAAATTTATGTAGAAAACTTGGATGTTTGTTTGGGATTTTTTAGAGTTGATTTTATTTTATTGATTGTCAGATTTATATTTATCTTGTGAATAGTCTGATCAACTGTTTGCTTGCATGTTAATCAATTCCAAATCGACAGAGGAGGTTTTGATTTTGATCACTCTGATAATTAACATATTGTAAAACCGACTAGAAATAGAATTCGGTTTCAGTGTGCGGTTTGGGTGTAAACTGAATTTTCACAAATATTTAATGCATTCAAATTTGATTAGAATTACGAAAGATTAGTTCATCAATATTTGAATAGGTTTGATTGTTCTAGAAATAGTCCTTTGAACAAATTAGGAAAATTCCCGTGAATTAAGATTAAATCTGAGTCCTGAATCGACTACATGTTACATGATTTGTTTGGTACCTACGTGTGTCTTGGTTGTCTTTGTTTTAATTATTTTTATCTTTAGTTATTTTTATTCTTTTTTCTTAATCAGTTTTTATTTTATTTTCTTATTTTATTTAATTCAAAATATTTTCTATTATTTTGTCTAGATTAAGTAAAATAATTAAATCTTGAGAATTGACAACAGTCCCTGTGGGATCGATACTTGGACTCTCAGTCCACTTTACTATTACTTGACCTGGTGCGCTTGCCAGTAGATTTTTATCAAACCGATTTAGCCGGTCAAGTTTTTGGCGCCGTTGCCGGGGACTGTTTAGTTGATATTAGGATAGATTATTTGCTTGAGGCTAGACATTTTTTTTTATTTTCTATCTTTTCGTTTTTTTTTATTTTATTTTAATTTTGATTTTTTTTCTTTTCTTTTGCTTGTAAGGTACTTGGAGATGGATCATCATCAGGTGTTCACAAGATTTGGCCAGCAATACTTGGAGCCATTCTATGCTGTTTGGGGGAGATTCAATGATTTGGCGAACAGATTTCGATGCCATAAATTTTCGAGCTACACCCTCACTCAATTTTTTTATGTTGGTTTGGATGAGATTACAAGAAGTTGGGTGGATTATGGAGCGTTGGCCACTGGCAGTCAATTGTTTAGAAGAGATGAAGACAGTGCGATGCACTTGTTAAATGATATGGCAGATTTTGACTACCATTGGCATTGTGATCCTTCACTGCAGGGTTGGAGTCACCAATATCCTCCAGATATCAACTTTAAAAATTTTGTGAACCAGCCAACGGAGCATCAAGAAGAGTGCATAAGGCGTTCCGAAGATTATGTGGCTCAGTTGGAAAATCTTGTGCGACAGCAGACAGAGTCAAATCAATTTTTAGAAAGTCGCATAAGTCTTTTGGATGAACAGATTGCGCTTCTTAGAGAACCAATTTTGGAGATCTACCAAGAGAGTGAAATAACTGAGCCAGAGCATGAAGAAATCATTTTTGAGGAATCTTCTTGTGAGGATGAGCCAAACGTGATAGTGGAGGAGGAAGAACCATTCAAGGATACATATTTTACTTCGTCAATGGTCGTTCCATGTACACTGTTAGAAGATTTTTTCTTGCCATTGACGCCACCTCCACAGTATTACATTCTCTTTGAGCTTCAGCCTAGAATCAGAGTCTCTTTCCAAAGGAAAATTTTCATGCCGAGTACTGTTGGACCGACAAGCTTAAACTGCAAATATCACGCCAAGCTTGAGGGCGAAGAAATTCAAAACCCATACGTAGAATCGTATGATTCTTACTATGGGCGACAGCCGCTCTTTGATGGTGGCTTCTGCATAGTCGGGCTATAGACTATAATTTTAGCGCTGACTGGGAGGCAACCCAGTGTTTTTGCTTTTGTTTTTATTTTATTTTTTTTATATTTTGTTTTTATTTGATTTTGTTTTCTTTCCCATGCCAGTTGGTCATGCCTGCCGATATATCTAGACTGATGCTACTGTCCCAGCTGATGCCGTCAAGAAGGAAGAGAATGAAACAAAAACCAGGGGAGTGTTATTTTTGTTTTTCATTACATTGTGTGTTTGTTTGCATTCTGTTCATTGTTCTGAAGCATTGAAGGCAATGCTTTCGATAAGTATGGGGGGGTAGACTAATTTATAGCATTTGTGTGTTTGTTTTGCATTTGTCGTGTTTCGTTTTTGTTTGCATATAGTGTGTTTTTGTTGTTGTTTGCATTGCATGAGTAGGATGAGTCATGATAGCCAATGATATTGAAGTTATGTTGAAAAAAAAAAAAAATTTGAAAAATTTTGCTCTTGGCTTGACATGAGAAACTGTAGGTTGAACCGTGAATATTTTTAAGCACTAATGTTAGACCAGTGGACTGTAACAAAAGATTTGATGAATTTTTTGTCTGTTTGACCATTGCACGGCAATAGGTGGTTTGTGAATCTTGATTGTGTACTATGAATTTTGATGAGGCTCTAGTTTACACTTATAATCTTGGGCGCACCTAGAGAAAAAAAAAAAAGAGTTTTATACAATTCCATCCGGGCCTTGAAAGGATTAAAATCCTATAAAAGATTAAATTTAAGGCTAAGTATGCGGATTAAATGGGATTGATGCTCCATCCGGGCTATAGACGAGGGGATTAGAAAAAAAAATAGAATGATTTTTCGTATCCTAGCCAGTTATAGCTAAGTCAGCGGGTAATTATTGGGGCTAATGCAATACCGGGTGCAAAATCCAGAGGTGTGTAATTCATTATCTCAAGGGAGGTGGGTTTAGTCTAGAGGTCGTTGAAAGGAATGAGCACTTGAAGAGTGAAACTTGCACTAATTTGTCATAGGTCGCTAAGCAGTTTTGAGATGAATTCGGTCTAAGTTGTATGAAACTGGAATACATTTCACACACACACGTTCACGTTAAACCGAAGGTGTATTATGAAAAGTTGAGAGCATGTCTGTGTTTTTTGTTTTGTGATTAAACTTCTCAGAGGCTTTGCACATTTATGAATCGTCCTTACTTATGTTTTTGTTTGCATTCTTTTTTTGCATGTCTTACTCGAGGGCGAGCAAGAGTAAAGTATGGGGGTGTTGATAAGTGCATTTTGTATGCATTATTTCATGTTATTTTTATGTCTATTTTGTGTGCATTCATATTATTTTTATGTGTTTTTATGTGTTTTAGTGCATGTGTGTGTATTTCACTCCTTCGGTTAATTTTGTAGGAAAATATATTGTTGAAGAGTGAATTGCGGACCAGCTTTGTTCAAAAACTCACATTTAATTTTAGAGAGCTCCAAATCCGATCTCCACCAATCAGATTAAAGCTCACGATGTTTTTAAGCTGCTGTCCAAATTTCAGCTCAATCCGACGGCTAGATCTCGAGATATGAATTTTTGAAAATTGTCGCTTGGTGTAGAAAACTTGTAAGCGCGCGAGTTTCGTGATCAGATCTCTGTTTTTAACTTCTGCGCGCGCGCGAGGCCTATGCCACGCGCGCGCGCGTGTTCGGGGGTCATATGTGTTCCGAAAAATCCTTATTTTGAGAGGAAATTAACTGGTAGGCGTCCCGGACCATATATATAGAGGATATAACATATTTTTGAGGGTTTGGGAAGCTCCAGAGCGCAGACAACGCAAGAGGAGGCGGCTACAAGGCTTGGGAGAGAAGATTTCTTCTTTCTTTTCTTCTTTTTATTTTTATTTTTGAATTATTGTTTTTAATTATTGAGTAGTTTATTTTCAACCAAGACGGCGTGATTGGGCCGAACAAATTTATGTAGAAAACTTGGATGTTTGTTTGGGATTTTTTAGAGTTGATTTTATTTTATTGATTGTCAGATTTATATTTATCTTGTGAATAGTCTGATCAACTGTTTGCTTGCATGTTAATCAATTCCAAATCGACAGAGGAGGTTTTGATTTTGATCACTCTGATAATTAACATATTGTAAAACCGACTAGAAATAGAATTCGGTTTCAGTGTGCGGTTTGGGTGTAAACTGAATTTTCACAAATATTTAATGCATTCAAATTTGATTAGAATTACGAAAGATTAGTTCATCAATATTTGAATAGGTTTGATTGTTCTAGAAATAGTCCTTTGAACAAATTAGGAAAATTCCCGTGAATTAAGATTAAATCTGAGTCCTGAATCGACTACATGTTACATGATTTGTTTGGTACCTACGTGTGTCTTGGTTGTCTTTGTTTTAATTATTTTTATCTTTAGTTATTTTTATTCTTTTTTCTTAATCAGTTTTTATTTTATTTTCTTATTTTATTTAATTCAAAATATTTTCTATTATTTTGTCTAGATTAAGTAAAATAATTAAATCTTGAGAATTGACAACAGTCCCTGTGGGATCGATACTTGGACTCTCAGTCCACTTTACTATTACTTGACCTGGTGCGCTTGCCAGTAGATTTTTATCAAACCGATTTAGCCGGTCAAGTTTTTGGCGCCGTTGCCGGGGACTGTTTAGTTGATATTAGGATAGATTATTTGCTTGAGGCTAGACATTTTTTTTTTATTTTCTATCTTTTCGTTTTTTTTTATTTTATTTTAATTTTGATTTTTTTTCTTTTCTTTTGCTTGTGAGGTACTTGGAGATGGATCATCATCAGGTGTTCACAAGATTTGGCCAGCAATACTTGGAGCCATTCTATGCTGTTTGGGGGAGATTCAATGATTTGGCGAACAGATTTCGATGCCATAAATTTTCGAGCTACACCCTCACTCAATTTTTTTATGTTGGTTTGGATGAGATTACAAGAAGTTGGGTGGATTATGGAGCGTTGGCCACTGGCAGTCAATTGTTTAGAAGAGATGAAGACAGTGCGATGCACTTGTTAAATGATATGGCAGATTTTGACTACCATTGGCATTGTGATCCTTCACTGCAGGGTTGGAGTCACCAATATCCTCCAGATATCAACTTTAAAAATTTTGTGAACCAGCCAACGGAGCATCAAGAAGAGTGCATAAGGCGTTCCGAAGATTATGTGGCTCAGTTGGAAAATCTTGTGCGACAGCAGACAGAGTCAAATCAATTTTTAGAAAGTCGCATAAGTCTTTTGGATGAACAGATTGCGCTTCTTAGAGAACCAATTTTGGAGATCTACCAAGAGAGTGAAATAACTGAGCCAGAGCATGAAGAAATCATTTTTGAGGAATCTTCTTGTGAGGATGAGCCAAACGTGATAGTGGAGGAGGAAGAACCATTCAAGGATACATATTTTACTTCGTCAATGGTCGTTCCATGTACACTGTTAGAAGATTTGTTCTTGCCATTGACGCCACCTCCACAGTATTACATTCTCTTTGAGCTTCAGCCTAGAATCAGAGTCTCTTTCCAAAGGAAAATTTTCATGCCGAGTACTGTTGGACCGACAAGCTTAAACTGCAAATATCACGCCAAGCTTGAGGGCGAAGAAATTCAAAACCCATACGTAGAATCGTATGATTCTTACTATGGGCGACAGCCGCTCTTTGATGGTGGCTTCTGCATAGTCGGGCTATAGACTATAATTTTAGCGCTGACTGGGAGGCAACCCAGTGTTTTTGCTTTTGTTTTTATTTTTTTTTTTTATATTTTGTTTTTATTTGATTTTGTTTTCTTTCCCATGCCAGTTGGTCATGCCTGCCGATATATCTAGACTGATGCTACTGTCCCAGCTGATGCCGTCAAGAAGGAAGAGAATGAAACAAAAACCAGGGGAGTGTTATTTTTGTTTTTCATTACATTGTGTGTTTGTTTGCATTCTGTTCATTGTTCTGAAGCATTGAGGGCAATGCTTTCGATAAGTATGGGGGGTAGACTAATTTATAGCATTTGTGTGTTTGTTTTGCATTTGTCGTGTTTTGTTTTTGTTTGCATATAGTGTGTTTTTGTTGTTGTTTGCATTGCATGAGTAGGATGAGTCATGATAGCCAATGATATTGAAGTTATGTTGAAAAAAAAAAAATTTGAAAAATTTTGCTCTTGGCTTGACATGAGAAACTGTAGGTTGAACCGTGAATATTCTTAAGCACTAATGTTAGACCAGTGGACTGTAACAAAAGATTTGATGAAGTTTTTGTCTGTTTGACCATTGCACGGAAATAGGTGGTTTGTGAATCTTGATTGTGTACTATGAATTTTGATGAGGCTCTAGTTTACACTTATGATCTTGGGCGCACCTAGAGAAAAAAAAAAGAGTTTTATACAATTCCATCCGGGCCTTGAAAGGATTAAAATCCTATAAAAGATTAAATTTAAGGCTAAGTATGCGGATTAAATGGGATTGATGCTCCATCCGGGCTATAGACGAGGGGATTAGAAAAAAAAATAGAATGATTTTTCGTATCCTAGCCAGTTATAGCTAAGTCAGCGGGTAATTATTGGGGCTAATGCAATACCGGGTGCAAAATCCAGAGGTGTGTAATTCATTATCTCAAGGGAGGTGGGTTTAGTCTAGAGGTCGTTGAAAGGAATGAGCACTTGAAGAGTGAAACTTGCACTAATTTGTCATAGGTCGCTAAGCAGTTTTGAGATGAATTCGGTCTAAGTTGTATGAAACTGGAATACATTTCACACACACACGTTCACGTTAAACCGAAGGTGTATTATGAAAAGTTGAGAGCATGTCTGTGTTTTTTGTTTTGTGATTAAACTTCTCAGAGGCTTTGCACATTTATGAATCGTCCTTACTTATGTTTTTGTTTGCATTCTGTTTTTGCATGTCTTACTCGAGGGCGAGCAAGATTAAAGTATGGGGGTGTTGATAAGTGCATTTTGTATGCATTATTTCATGTTATTTTTATGTCTATTTTGTGTGCATTCATATTATTTTTATGTGTTTTTATGTGTTTTAGTGCATGTGTGTGTATTTCACTCCTTGGGTTAATTTTGTAGGAAAATATATTGTTGAAGAGTGAATTGCGGACCAGCTTTCTTCAAAAACTCACATTTAATTTTAGAAAGCTCCAAATCCGATCTCCACCATTCAGATTAAAGCTCACGATGTTTTTAAGCTGCTATCCAAATTTCAGCTCAATCCGACGGCTAGATCTCGAGATATGAATTTTTGAAAATTGTCGCTTGGTGCAGAAAACTTGTACTGCGCGCGCGCGAGAATCAAGCTCGCGCGCGCGCGAGTTTCGTGATCAGATCTCTGTTTTTAACTTTTGCGCGCGCGCGAGGCCTATGCCACGCGCGCGCGCGTGTTCGGGGGTCATATGTGTTCCGAAAAATCCTTATTTTGAGAGGAAATTAACTGGTAGGCGTCCCGGACCATATATATAGAGGATATAACATATTTTTGAGGGTTTGGGAAGCTCCAGAGCGCAGACAACGCAAGAGGAGGCGGCTACAAGGCTTGGGAGAGAAGATTTCTTCTTTCTTTTCTTCTTTTTATTTTTATTTTTGAATTATTGTTTTTAATTATTGAGTAGTTTATTTTCAACCAAGACGGCGTGATTGGGCCAAACAAATTTATGTAGAAAACTTGGATGTTTGTTTGGGATTTTTTAGAGTTGATTTTATTTTATTGATTGTCAGATTTATATTTATCTTGTGAATAGTCTGATCAACTGTTTGCTTGCATATTAATCAATTCCAAATCGACAGAGGAGGTTTTGATTTTGATCACTCTGATAATTAACATATTGTAAAACCGACTAGAAATAGAATTCGGTTTCAGTGTGCGGTTTGGGTGTAAACTGAATTTTCACAAATATTTAATGCATTCAAATTTGATTAGAATTACGAAAGATTAGTTCATCAATATTTGAATAGGTTTGATTGTTCTAGAAATAGTCCTTTGAACAAATTAGGAAAATTCCCGTGAATTAAGATTAAATCTGAGTCCTGAATCGACTACATGTTACATGATTTGTTTGGTACCTACGTGTGTCTTGGTTGTCTTTGTTTTAATTATTTTTATCTTTAGTTATTTTTATTCTTTTTTCTTAATCAGTTTTTATTTTATTTTCTTATTTTATTTAATTCAAAATATTTTCTATTATTTTGTCTAGATTAAGTAAAATAATTAAATCTTGAGAATTGACAACAGTCCCTGTGGGATCGATACTTGGACTCTCAGTTCACTTTACTATTACTTGACCTGGTGCGCTTGCCAGTAGATTTTTATCAAACCGATTTAGCCGGTCAGTATGCTTGTATCGATGCGTGTGTCGATTGGAAGCTTCATGCTCAAGGAGCGAAGACAAGTTCGATGATTTTAAATACTGTATTGTTGTAGTTGTAAACAGTATTTCAGTTGTAATGAATCATCAGAATTTGGTTGTATCAGTTCAAGTTATTGGATGTACATTTTGTTGTATTTTGAATACTGTATGTATTACATGGGATTGTAATAAAGAAAATTATACATAACTTGAAGTAATGATACATGTTTTACTTATTCAAAGATTCGTGTTTGATTACAAGTAATTTTACTAAGTTTGGCTTGGAATTAGTTGATTGGTGATCAACTATGTTAACTCATGGATTTTGGGTAAGCCAGCTGTAAAGAATTGAAATGGGGTTAGTCTAGGTGTCTTCCTAGGGCTGAACTAATTATTCGTTTGACTGGGTTAGTGCCATTGATGAGGTAATTCATCTGGGGGCATGGAAATATTGATCTTGTTTGGAATTTTGAGTTTTGTTCTAAGTTGTTTCCTTAGGACAGTAGTTTGATTGACCTTCATAGGTTGAGACTTCGTGATAATGGGATTTCATCGGGATACCAAGTCGAGTATATGCCGAGAGTTGTGGACTATGACCATGACTAGACATGATGGAGAGCGACCCTATGCCAGTGTTACTCTGGGAGTCTTTCGTACTTCGGAGAATGCCTGGAAGCCTTCGTGCTTCAGGATTTGGCGGTGGGAAGGCTACTTAGTCTAGAGTTTTGGTAACAGTCACGACGGGGTATGACATTGGATATATTGGTTTGCATTTTTGTCATAAGGACCAGTCTTGGAGGGATTTTCCTTGACGAGTGAGTACTCTGAGCAGATAGTTTTAGTCTATTGGATACTGCTAGACTAGTGGATCTAGTCGGGGTTTGGATGCTCTTGTGATAGGGGCTATCCAGGAGATGGGTTTGTGAAATTCCTGAAACATTTGACTCGGGGATGAGTAGTTTTCAGCATTGATAGTTTCCTTCAGTGATAGATTATATCTGATGCTAAGGATTGTACATGACTATTTGAGGCGTGAGGATAGCGTGATTTATGCCAGTGTACACTTGGTGGTGATTTCAGGTGGGACACCGCGGCAAGTAACCTCAGTCTCGATTTGTTGCAGTCTTAGCAAGAGATATAGTTATCAGGAGCATGTTCAACGATAGTTGAAATATTTCGGACTTGTATTGCGGCTTGGGTTGAACAAGTCCTTATGATCATCTTGGATGAAGATAGACAGTGATAGTATGTCTATACTGGTGCAGGTTTAGCACTAGTGACTACTTGTAACTGTTGTCTGACTCTGTCAAAGATGAGTGATTGAATCAGCTGTGATTCTTTTGATTCCAAGTATTTGGGATATGCAGACGTGTGGCAGTGAGATCATCGGTATTGATCGAGCCATGAGAGTTTCATTGATCAGTGATTGTCTGATTAGGGTTGATACCGTCAGGCATGGCGAGAGCTACAGTATATCGATTTGATTGATCAGATTATTCCAATCGGTACAGATGGGATATAGTGAATCAAAAAGTACTGGGAATGGTACTTTAAGTATGGTATGATTTGATATAACGATTCAAGTGCATTTAGGAAATTCTTTAATCGCTAAGGGATCTCCAGGAATGCGGAAATCGAGACTTTTGGATTCTGCGGATCACGAAAGTGGTCATTAGTTGGCTCTTTTGATCATAGTTGTTGGTAACTTTGCTTTGGCTACCAGTGATGGATTTTGATCTGAGCATTGCTTGGTGTTAGCAATGAATTATTCAGTTTGCGGAAATATGATTCAGTGATTGTCCCAGGTTTGTCAGTGGACGAATTTTGAAGACTGTTAGTCAAAGTGTTTTGCTTGGGGTGCTTCCAGCAGATTTCTCGAGAGTTGTTATTGAGAGGCGATTCGACAAGTGCTTATGGATTTCAATGAGCATTAGCAAGTTAGCATTAGTCATTTCATGGGATGAGACAGCAGCTGAGACTTGTTTTTCTGAGTCTGGCAGGGTTGTTGTCACTGATATCCCAGTGCGTTCTAATATGTTGTGTCATTGAGAGGTTGAGATAGCGGGATTGCCACTAGTATTGATAGATTTTGTGCGGGATCTAGTTGAATCCGTTTGGTTATCCCCGCTAGGGAGCCCAGGATTTGGTTACCTGGAACAGGATTAACCGGAATCATTTTCGTCGATACTATCTCTAGTTCCGAGATAGAAGTAAGCATCTGATATAGACTACTGCTGAGGATGGTGTTGGTCCATCTGGGAGTTTCAGCAGGATGATAGTGAATTTCGAGGCGACGACCTCGAAGGGTGCATTAAAACAAGAAATTGTGTACAAGGATTTTGTAGCAATTGGGGTTAATAAGCAGAGATTTGGTCATCTGTTTACTTAGTTGGTACTCTTTGGAAAAAGTAAGTTCTGAAAGTACGTACTATGACGCTGTCAGGATTTGGTGGTTATCCATGATAGGATGACTAAGATGATAAATTAGATACCATCTACGATAGTGAGATTCGGATCAAGGTTTATTGCAATCAGTCTGAGGGTTTCAGATGGTTAGAGTCGTGTGTAGTGGTGCGATTGCTCTGCGAGTTGGTGGCCGGTAGTTGCCATTTCTATTTGCATAAGGTACTGTTTTGGAAGATACATTTTATCCTTCGTGATAAAAAAAGTAACCCACACGAGTTCTTGAAAAAGGGATATCTAGGATTTGACCAAGAGTCGAATCTAGATCGATTTGTTTAGAGCTTTGCGATAACGTCAAGGGATGCGATGTTATCGTTACACTAGTGAGATACAATGCGTTGTATCTTGTTTTCTCAATGGGCAGCGATAGAGTTCGTGCGTGTCCAGAGATATCTAATAACTAGTTACAATCTTAGCATGAGTGTCATCGCTAAGATCTGTAGGCAGTATGACTGATTCAATGGGTAATTTGGACCGAATGTGTCGTGTCGTTGCGGTTAACGATGGATAACTGACGGTAGTCAGTAGTGTGACACAATTTTAGCAAGGATTGGGGTTGTCGAAGGTTATTCGACCCAATGTTTTGAACCGGAACTATTAATGAATTGGACGAATGGTTTATACTATATTCCCGGGGTTTACTCTAGATTTCAAGGACGAAATCCTTTTAAGGTGGTGGGAATGTAGTAGCCCGTATCCAAAACTAACGATTAATGAGTAATTAATCATATATTCATGTTGAGATTAAGTAAAACATGATTAAGGAAATTACAGATGAATTAACGGAGTCCAGAAATGGATCCTGGGCACTCAAAAATGGTGGATATGGTTCGGCAGGTTCGGACGATCCGAACATGGACAGAGCTAGGCTTTGGAGGCTCTGAAGACTTCGGACGGTCCGAAGTGGGTTCGGACGATCCGAACTCATGCGGCCAGCTGTCCCAAAATAATACGTCATTGGTGACATCATCCGGGAGATGTTCGGACGATCCAAAGAGCCAGTTCGGATGACCCGAACAGGGTATTGGACAAGTGTATGATTGCATGCGATTGGTTGGACACGTGGCGGAGATCGGACGATCCGATGAGACGATCGGACGGCCCGAAGCAGTTCGGACGATCCAAAGTCAGGATCGGACGATCCCAACGTGCTCTATAAATATGAGGTCCGAGCTCCTCATTTGGTGCAAATTCCGAGTTCCTCTCTTTTTCCCACGTGGCTCTATTTTAGGGCTTTGGGTACTCTTATTTTAGAGTTGGAGTAGGGAATATATTTTAGTATAGTCAGACAGTGTCTGACACAGTAGCGGAGCAGTGCTCGTGTAGCGGAGCAGTGCTCGTGTAGCGGAGCAGTGCTCGAAGCTGTGGAGCTGCAGCAGGGGTATACCCCTAGTTGTGGGATAGTCGCCATCAGTGGGCTGACGATGGATGCAGGTATAGCTATGGTCTCCTTAAATTATTTAGGAGTATGCAATAGCTTAGTTAAGGCTTTTAGAGCTTATTGAATGATGCATGGGTATTTGCATTGTAGACTTGATGATAGGCTTGGAACCTAGAGTGGGACTACTAGGACTGCCTTAGAAAGGTACGTAAGTACTGACTGAGATTGCCAGTGGATATGCATGCTTATATGTTGCATTTATGTGTTTGCATGTTATTATTGTTATGCGGCATGTGCATATCATCTTGTGCCTGTACGTCTGTATATCTTTCGAGATGAGCCAGTTAGGGTTGCTCAGCCCTGTTAGGACGTTTGATATCGAGTACCCTTAGGTACTGATACCTCGAGAACTCCGTGGTCCGCGTCCGTGATTCGGGAATGAGTGGTCGCACACAGTGGTTAGCTACCCCGATGTGACGAGCTTATATTCCAGGCGCCAGTCTGAGCAGTTTGTATACAATTATCCCAGATATGGATACCCTGTCATTTGCATGCATCATATTTGTATGTTTATCCGTGCTTTCGTATTGAGCTTAGAGCTCACGTCCAGTCTTTTCTGTATATCTGGACACCCTATTCGACGGGACAGGTGTAGGTGCAGGATTGAGCACCAGGAGCCTGGAGTAGCTAGTGACCTTGAAGACAGCAGGATTAGCTGTAGGTTTTATTTAAATTCGATTGGGTTGTATAATCGAGTTTGTTTAGCCGGTTGTATTCCACCGGTCTATTTGTATTTAAGTCTTCCGCAGCAATTTATTTAATGCATGCTTAATTATGCTCTTAACTCTGATTAGGTAGTGGATCCGGGTCGGGTCGCTACAAGATAACATATAAAAACTCAAATTTGCACTTTAGTCCCTGAAATTTCCAAAATTTGCAAAATAGACTTCGATCAATAAAAAGTCGGCTCTTTAACTCTGGAAACTATTATTATCTCAAATAAGCTTAGTTAAGATAAAATCAGGGCGTTACAATTCTCCCCCTCTAAGAAGAGATTTCGTCCTTGAAATCAATAAGAATCACGACTCATAAGATAGAATAAAGAACTAAAGACAGTAAGAAAAACTCACGTCATCCGAATAACTCAGGAAAACGTTGTATCATGTTGAATTCTGTCTCCCAAGTTGCTTCCTCGACGCCGTGACGGCTCCACTGCACTTTCACCAACGGAATTTGTTGGAAAACGCGGCTCTCAGATCAATCACGATTGATACCCGGTGCAGCGGAAGTTTAAAAATTTTGTTATGGAACAATTCCATAGTGTGGGTATCAACCGTTCAACGATTAAATTATTGTGTGTGTAAAGTTTAAATAACAGTTATTAAATTTTACCTCCAATCTCGCAACGAGATTAATGGACACCAACAGATTTGATCTGCTCTTGTTGTCTCTCCCTGGAACCGATGAACTCCTTCAATCAGGTCCACGAACAGAGGTTTAATCCCTCTGATAGATTGCACTAGAAAATCTATCAGAAGTTTTCTGCGAAGAGAATAAACGAATCTGATTCGCTATTCCTTACTGCGATTCAAAATCACAGACCGGAATTTTCTCGGGCAGAGGACAGGGAGGGGACGGCCGAAACTTTTGAGAGGCTAGGGTTCGATTTTTGCTTCTCAAAAATTATGAGCTGTTGTGTGTAATTTCTGTACTGAAATAACTTATTTATAATGCAGGCCACTAACACCTTAGGGCCCATTAGTCATAAGCTGGGGCCTGACAAGCAAAGCCCGCTCGTTCAGAAATTAATATAAAATTCATCGTGACTCCGATTGATGAAACGATTTCACCAATGTGCACAGAAACCATTTCTGCACGTTTTAAAGTCAAAATAAATTTTCCTGAATCCGAATTCAGTGGTTTCCAAAAAATGTCCATCCCTATGTCATTTTAGGAAACCCTACTCCCTTACTCTTAATTAAGAAGTCCAACTCCTTAGTTCATTAAATTTAACTCTTTAAATTTAACTATCTCAACGGGGATTAAAACTCCATTACACTGTGTGACCCTCAATGGTTCAGGGATACAGCTAGCCGTGGGCTCACAACTCCTTGTGACTCGGAACAACACTTTCCGACTTGCCCAACGAATCATGGTAAAGCGCCTAGCAACATCGCCCCATGATTCCCTAGGTATCACTGATAGTGCCTACAAGAACCAGTAGATTTTGGTTAGCGTACAGTACGGTCCCTTCATCCATATATCCCGATCGAATCAACAACCATTGGTATATCGAGAGTCGCTCAAGATTCGATAACTATGCAATACATCTTGAAGATCAAATTAGTGACATCGCATGTGCTACTAAGAAACCATTTCTTAAATCACATCAATTACTCTGGCCAGAGATTTATCACACTAATATCTCCTCAGATCGCATAGGATATCCACACTCGCAAGTATGTGGTGAATCCTTGACAACAATGCATTGACTCCTATATGTGTCGTAACTGTACCCAATCTCGACACCTGATGACCCCCATAGAGTCGGTAAACGAGTCAAAGCACAGCACTAGCATATAGAGTCTCCATGATGTTTCAAGTCGTAAGGACTAATGGTGTACAACCAAAACCGCGGACTTAATCCACTCGATAAGTGATAACCACTTGGAAAGTCCGGATAGGGTAGTTCGATTATTCATCCTATGAATATCCATTTGCATGCTTCGAACATCTCCATGTTCCCTACCAATGAAACGTGGTACTCCGCATCGCAAATGCTAGTCTCAAACTCGAGCGATCCTTATCCTTATTATCGGACGGCTCAATCGACTAGGAACGGTTTTAGAACATACAGTGACTATAAGATGTATTTCATGATAGACATCTCCATGTTCTACCACATCTTACATACACTATAGTATATTCAAGGTCTTTATCAAAACAACAATAGTATATCACAATATAACAATATGAAGTAATATAAAGTCATTGCCATAAAAGTGTAAATAATATTAAACAAAAGATTGTTTATACAAAGAGTCATCAAAGCCCATAGCCACACAGTTGGCTCACTGGGCACCCACTCTTACAATCTCCCACTTGCCCTATAGCCAACTAGTCATACTACGTAGACCCATTGCTTCGCGATGTTTGTCAAACAATGGTCCTGGCAAGGGCTTAGTAAGCGGATCAGCGATATTGTCTGCAGAGGCCACTCGTTCGACAATGATGTCTCCTCTTTCCACAATCTCCCGGATTATGTGGTATTTCCTCAGTACGTGTTTGGACCTTTGATGAGACCTTGGTTCCTTTGCTTGAGCAACGGCACCCGTGTTGTCGCAGTACACCGGGACTGGACCAACAAATTCAGGAATGACGCCCAACTCTTGGACGAAATTCCTCATCCAAACGGCCTCTTTAGCAGCAGCTGATGCTGCAATGTATTCAGCCTCAGTGGTGGAATCCGCTGTGGTGTCCTGCTTGGAACTCTTCCAAGAGACAGCACCGCCATTGAGCATGAACACAAATCCAGAGGTAGACTTCGAGTCATCCACATCACTTTGGAAGCTAGAGTCGGTATAGCCTTCCAGTTTGAGTTCTCGTCCTCCATAAACCATGAACATATTCTTAGTCCTTCGCAAGTACTTAAGAATGTCCTTCACGGCTTTCCAATGCATTTGACCAGGATTAGACTGATATCTGCTCGTGACACTCAGAGCAAATGCTACATCCGGTCTGGTAGATATCATCCCATACATGATACTACCTATAGCTGACGCATATGGTACATGTGTCATATTCTCTATCTCTGCATCAGTCTTGGGACACATAGACTTGGATAGAGAAACTCCATGACACATGGGTAGATGTCCTCTCTTGGACCCATCCATTGAAAACCGTTTCAATATGGTATCGATGTAGGTTGATTGAGTGAGTCCTATCATTCTCTTAGATCTATCTCTATAGATCTGAATCCCTAGAATGTAGGATGCCTCACCCAAATCCTTCATCGAAAATCTACCTGATAACCATATCTTCGTTGACTGCAACATCCCTACATCATTCCCAATGAGTAGGATGTCATCAACATAAAGTACTAAGAATGTCACAGCATCCTTAACTACTTTCTTGTACACGCATGGTTCCTCCTGGTTCTTGATGAAACCATAATCTTTTATTGTTTCATCAAATTTCTGGTTCCAACTTCTTGATGCTTGTTTTAGACCATAAATTGATCTCTGAAGCTTGCATACCTTATGCTCGCTTCCCATGGATGTGTACCCCTCTGGCTGCTTCATATAGATTTCTTCCTTAATGTCTCCATTAAGAAAAGCAGTCTTCACATCCATTTGCCATATCTCATAGTCATACCATGCAGCTATGGCAATAAGGATTCTTATGGACTTGAACATAGCAACTGGTGAAAAGGTTTCATCATAGTCAACTCCTTGCCTTTGAGTATAACCTTTCGCCACCAATCGCGCCTTGTAGGTCAATACCTTACCATCAGGCCCAAGCTTTCTTTTGTAGATCCATTTACACCCTATTGGAACAATTCCATCGGGAGGATCTACCAAAGACCAAACTTGGTTTGTATGCATCGAATCCAATTCTGACTGCATAGCTTCAAGCCATAAATTCGAATCCGCATCAGAAATTGCTTCCTTGAAGTTTCTTGGATCACATCCAATGTCGGGTTCATCTTGATCCCCTTCAAGAAGAAGACCATATCGAATAGGAGGTCTAGAAGTCCTCTCGGATCTTCTAGGTTCAGGCGTGTCCAGCAATGGTTCCTGAGGTGTAGGATCGTTATTTTGTATTTTGGGTTCTTCTCGAACTTCTTCGAGTTCCATCATCTCGCCTTTCTTATCCAATAAGAACTCCTTCTCCAAGAAGGTGGCATTCCTAGAAACAAACACCTTTGTTTCATCAGGATAATAGAAATAATATCCGATTGAATTCTTCGGATACCCTACAAAATAACATAAGCTGGATCGACTATCCAACTTATCTCCCACTGTCCGCTTCACGTAAGCAGGACATCCCCAAATCCTCAAGTACGAATACTTAGGAGCTTTGCCATTCCATAACTCGTATGGTGTTTTGTCCACTGCTTTAGTGTGGACGTTGTTCAACAACAATACCGCCGTTTCAAGCGCATAGCCCCAAAACGAAGGTGGAAGCTCAGTGAAGCTCATCATAGATCGAACCATGTCCAACAAAGTTCGATTACGACGCTCCGATACACCATTAAGATGTGGTGTCATAGGAGGAGTCCACTGAGAGAGAATCCCATTCTCTTTCAGATAGTCCAAAAACTCGGTACTTAAGTATTCTCCACCTCGATCCGATCGAAGTGCTTTAATACTTTTACCTAGCTTGTTTTCTACTTCAGCCTTGAATTCTTTGAACTTTTCAAATGCTTCAGACTTATATTTCATTAAATATAAATACCCATACCTTGAATAATCGTCAGTAAAGGTAATGAAGTAGGTGTGGCCATATTGAGTCCCAACTCTAAATGGTCCACAAACATCTGTATGGATCAAATCCAACAGATTTTGACTACGCTCAGGTTTCCCCTTAAAAGGAGATTTAGTCATTTTTCCTTTTAGGCAGGATTCACAAGTAGGTAGAGAGTTAATATCACACATATCAAACATGCCCTCTCCCACTAGCTTGTTCATCCTCCTTGAGGAAATATGACCTAGTCTAGCGTGCCAAAGGTTTGCCGGGTTTTGACTATCGATTTTCCTTTTGTTTGTTGTCGCCGGTTTGTCAATACAATTCACTGGAACGTCTTTTAGTTTTAAATTGTATAGATCGTTTTCAAGTTGTCCATTTCCAATTAAACATTCATTCTTGTAAATATTGCAAATCCCATTCACAAAATTACAAGAATAACCATCTCTATCAAGCATAGAAATAGAAATAATGTTTTTAATTAAATCTGGCACAAATAAAACATCTCTCAACAATAATTTAAAACCATTCTGCAAAATCAAACAAACATCTCCAATGGCTGTAGCTTCAACTCTGGAACCATTCCCGAGCCTCAGCTGGGTCTCACCCATTCTAAGCCTGCGACTTCTTGTCATCACCTGCAAATCATTGCAAATGTGAGATCCACATCCGGTATCCAATACCCAAGAAGTTGTATTAAGTGACATGTTTATTTCGATATAGAACATACCCTTTGCAGTTCCTAACTGCTCAAGATACTCCTTGCAGTTGCGCTTCCAATGACCCGGCTTCTTGCAGTAATGGCAAATATCCTTGGATTTTCCATTGTTTGAAGCCTTTGTCTTTTGCTTCTTCTCGGGTTCCACTTTCTTGGGTGGGGCAGAACGTTTCTTGCCCTTCATACTTGGCCCCTTCTTAGCAGAAGATGAGGAGCCCACCAAGAAAGCTGGCTTATCCTTCTTAAGTGTGGATTCATATGTAACGAGCATATTGACCATCTCTTCAAGGGTGGCCTCTATCTTGTTCATATTAAAATTTATCACGAATCCATCAAATGAAGAAGGAAGAGATAGAAGCAGCAAGTCCACATTGAGTTCATGCTCCAACACCAAATCAAGGGTCGCTAACTTCTGTATGAGCCAAATCACTCGTACCCCATGATCACGGACCGAAGTCCCTTCACGCATGCGGCACGTCATCAACTCCTTAACAGTAGAGAACCTTTCAGCCCTCGACTGAGCCCCAAAAAGTTCCTTGAGTTGCGCGTGAATGTCAGCAGCATTCACCGTGTCCTCAAATCGCCTCTGGAGTTCATCAGACATCGAGGCTTGCATATAGCATTTGGTCTTGATGTCATGGTCCCACCATGCATCAAGCTTGGCCAATTCCTCCGGACTAACATCAGCTGGTGCTTCCTTCGGAGGTGCTTTCTCTAACACATAGAGCATTTTCTCCGAAGTTAAGACAATCTTCAACTTCCGGAACCATTCCGTATAGTTGGCGCCAGTCAGCTTGTTTTGTTCGAGGATCGAGAATAAAGGATTTCGCGAATTCATTGTATGAAATACTGAAAAGGAAAACAGAAATATATCAATGATTGTTTAACAATTTACTAAGACATAAAATAGGCGAATTTAATTTTATGAATCTCACTCCCACTATTTTAACGATTTCACCACCCTCTAGTGAAAACGGGAAACTTTTTCCTTAGTGAGAACATGGAGTCCAATTGACAAACTTATGGTCCCGAATAATATCAGCCAACCATAATTCTCAAAAGGTAGAGCCCAATTGCTTCCAAAGCAACCCCCATGTATTTACCTCATGTCCAATAAGGGCCCAATAATATGACGCCGTTTAAAGTGACATGTCAAGATGACCCATCAATATTAAGTTGTGATGGACGGTCGCCATGTGGATCCCCCAATAATATGAGCCGATCCCATGGGAGTTCCACCCAACTTACAACATTTGTCGATCCAATGTACAGCTTTCCGACGGACGGGCCCCCCCAATAATATGAGCCGGACCGTATCCGCGGGTAGCATCACATACATTGACCGTTGATGGAAGGTAGGAACATTTAAACAATATTTAAATTTCCTTTATTTATCTTGATATAAATTTTAAATCATATTTAAAATGAGAGATTTTATTTATAAAAATATTTGTCTCATCATATTTAATTTATTGCATGCATTGCCGGATTCACGCAATTTATGTCTAAACATGCATACAATCATAATATCACATATTATATAGGATGATCGATTCCATTTCTAATTGACCTGTGGTTGCCAATCACGGGTCTTAGTCCAATCCTAGGTAATATGCAGTATGCAAATGCAATCCTATTACATATGCTTCCAATTTACATTTCTTCAGTCTTCATTGTCCGCTGGGCCCACCATCTTCAAATCTTGATCTCCCACTAAATCTAATGTATTTACAATAAATAACAATGACAAGTAGGGGATACATTTTTAGGAGGTGGGAACGGGCTATAAACCAAGCCCACTTTTATTACATATGACATTCATATCGGGCCATAAACCAGGCCCATTAATAAAACCAACAATAATAAAGACAAAATGTAAATTCCTAACATACACCTACAAAATTGGTCATGGCAATCGATCATCCTTATCCAATAACATTTAATTCAAAATTAATTTATTGGATAACATGCTGTGGCAATTCAAATTTAAACAAGATAAAATCATATTTTATATATAAAATCTCATTTCACATATAAAATCATATTTTATCTCTATATCAAATAAAATCATATTTTATCTATAAAATCCAATTTTACAAATAAAATCATATTTTACTTAATATATCATAAGATCATATCTTATCATCAATTGTACCAAAATAATTGATTTCAAAATTCAATTTACGGATAAAATATTAAAATTTTCCAAAAATTCAAATTTATCCAAAATCAATTTTAAAATTTACGGACTCGAACAATTCGATCCGAAATCTCGTGAACCAATCAAAAACAATTTTTGACCGGACCAAAAATAAATTTTAAATATTAAAATTAATTTTTAAATAAAAATATAATTTTTCCCGTGGGCCGCCCGGGACACTCCCGGGCCGGCCCGCACCCGGGCTGCCCCCTCAGGGCAGCGCACGGCGCCGCCCCAGTGAGCCAACTGTGTGGCTATGGGCTTTGATGACTCTTTGTATAAACAATCTTTTGTTTAATATTATTTACACTTTTATGGCAATGACTTTATATTACTTCATATTGTTATATTGTGATATACTATTGTTGTTTTGATAAAGACCTTGAATATACTATAGTGTATGTAAGATGTGGTAGAACATGGAGATGTCTATCATGAAATACATCTTATAGTCACTGTATGTTCTAAAACCGTTCCTAGTCGATTGAGCCGTCCGATAATAAGGATAAGTATCGCTCGAGTTTGAGACTAGCATTTGCGATGCGGAGTACCACGTTTCATTGGTAGGGAACATGGAGATGTTCGAAGCATGCAAATGGATATTCATAGGATGAATAATCGAACTACCCTATCCGGACTTTCCAAGTGGTTATCACTTATCGAGTGGATTAAGTCCGCGGTTTTGGTTGTACACCATTAGTCCTTACGACTTGAAACATCATGGAGACTCTATATGCTAGTGCTGTGCTTTGACTCGTTTACCGACTCTATGGGGGTCATCAGGTGTCGAGATTGGGTACAGTTACGACACATATAGGAGTCAATGCATTGTTGTCAAGGATTCACCACATACTTGCGAGTGTGGATATCCTATGCGATCTGAGGAGATATTAGTGTGATAAATCTCTGGCCAGAGTAATTGATGTGATTTAAGAAATGGTTTCTTAGTAGCACATGCGATGTCACTAATTTGATCTTCAAGATGTATTGCATAGTTATCGAATCTTGAGCGACTCTCGATATACCAATGGTTGTTGATTCGATCGGGATATATGGATGAAGGGACCGTACTGTACGCTAACCAAAATCTACTGGTTCTTGTAGGCACTATCAGTGATACCTAGGGAATCATGGGGCGATGTTGCTAGGCGCTTTACCATGATTCGTTGGGCAAGTCGGAAAGTGTTGTTCCGAGTCACAAGGAGTTGTGAGCCCACGGCTAGCTGTATCCCTGAACCATTGAGGGTCACACAGTGTAATGGAGTTTTAATCCCCGTTGAGATAGTTAAATTTAAAGAGTTAAATTTAATGAACTAAGGAGTTGGACTTCTTAATTAAGAGTAAGGGAGTAGGGTTTCCTAAAATGACATAGGGATGGACATTTTTTGGAAACCACTGAATTCGGATTCAGGAAAATTTATTTTGACTTTAAAACGTGCAGAAATGGTTTCTGTGCACATTGGTGAAATCGTTTCATCAATCGGAGTCACGATGAATTTTATATTAATTTCTGAACGAGCGGGCTTTGCTTGTCAGGCCCCAGCTTATGACTAATGGGCCCTAAGGTGTTAGTGGCCTGCATTATAAATAAGTTATTTCAGTACAGAAATTACACACAACAGCTCATAATTTTTGAGAAGCAAAAATCGAACCCTAGCCTCTCAAAAGTTTCGGCCGTCCCCTCCCTGTCCTCTGCCCGAGAAAATTCCGGTCTGTGATTTTGAATCGCAGTAAGGAATAGCGAATCAGATTCGTTTATTCTCTTCGCAGAAAACTTCTGATAGATTTTCTAGTGCAATCTATCAGAGGGATTAAACCTCTGTTCGTGGACCTGATTGAAGGAGTTCATCGGTTCCAGGGAGAGACAACAAGAGCAGATCAAATCTGTTGGTGTCCATTAATCTCGTTGCGAGATTGGAGGTAAAATTTAATAACTGTTATTTAAATTTTACACACACAATAATTTAATCGTTGAACGGTTGATACCCACACTATGGAATTGTTCCATAACAAAATTTTTAAACTTCCGCTGCACCGGGTATCAATCGTGATTGATCTGAGAGCCGCGTTTTCCAACAGTTGCCATAAAAGTGTAAATAATGTTAAACAAAAGATTGTTTATACAAAGAGTCATCAAAGCCCATAGCCACACAGTTGGCTCACTGGGCACCCACTCTTACAGAATTAACTTGGTTCTGAGTTGCTTCTCCTTCCGATCCTGAATCGGTCGCTCAAATTAGCTCAGAGTCTCGTCTAACTCGGCTTCGTCAGGCTGAAGGATATGAGAAGGATCTGGATGATACTTCCGCAGCATAGAGACGTGAAAAACGTCGTGAATACCAGATAAAGACGGAGTAAGTGCAAGTCTGTAGGCAATATCGCCTATCTTCTCGAGAATCTCGTACGGCCCGATAAATCTCGGAGATAACTTCCCTCTCTTACCAAATCTGACAGTACCTCTGAAAGGAGAAATCTTAAGGAATACATGGTCTCCCTACTCAAAACTCAGAGGTCTACGTCTGACATTCGCATACTTTGTGTAAGGCCCAAAAATATTAAGTTTTTAATTACGAGATTTAAGATTTAAATTTCGAATAAAAGTGAAAAGATGAATTTAAGAATATGGAAATTAGAGATTTCAATTTCGGGTCAGAAATATTTAATTTGAGTATTTTCGGATTTTAAGATTTTGATATCCGGAATTCTTAAATTAAAAGTTTAAAAATATTTGCAATTGATATTTATGGAATTTAAGATGTGAATTCCAAGATGATAAATATCAAAGATTGAATTTGAGGATGACATCCGAGTAAGGACCCATTTGCAAATATTGAATAGTTCAAGGACTAAAATGCGATAAGGTCCGAAATGATTTAATTTTAATCTGAGAATATTTAATTTGATAATATTTAGAGTTTAGAATTAAATTCTATTATTCTTAAATTATTTAGGATTGAAATTGAATTAAATCACTTGTTCGGGGACTGAATTGCAATTAGGCCAAAGTTCAGGGACCAAAATGCAAATTCCTTGCAACTTGATATGTTTATACGTGTAAAGTAAGGAATTATCAGATTGTTTCAGTCAACATTCAGAAAGTGAACGAGAGAAAGAGAATGAAAGGTTCAAAGTTCATTTTCTTCCTTTCAAACTCCGATATCTTTCGATCCGCCCGATAGAATTTCCGATTGAACATATATTTGCGATCACAGCTCCGAGTGCTACGTTTGACATAAGTTTATGAAGTTCTACCATGTTTGAATTTTATGATGTTGTTAGAATTAATATTTGGTTGTATAAACATGTTTTAACATATACGACGATAGCATATTTAAGACGGATCGTGAAAAGATCGTCGTTTGAACATGTTTTAGAATTTAGAAAGATTTTTCAGAAATCTGATTTTTAGGGGATGACATTCACGTGTTATGCTGCTGGAATTGATGATGTTTTGTTGTTAAGATGATGATCATATTGATGTTTAAGCTTTTGGAAAGACCGAAATCGTATCGTTACGTCGCCGGTTCAAGATTTTGAATTGTTATGAATTCTACATGTCTAGAGCTAATCTTTAAGCTTATTGTGGATGAATGGAATATGAAATTATGTTTATAATTAAGATATAATGATATTTGAATCGAAAGATTTATCGGACACGAATAGTTGCGACGTTGGTTTGAATTCTAATTGTTTAGCAAGATTTGAACTGAATAAGCTCTAAAGAATCATCGATTCAGATTGGAACTTGATTTTTAGATATGGTATAATCTATTTCAGATTTGAATTGAATATTATCGAAGTTGAATCGACGAGTTCGAGTTCGAATGACTTGAAGTGTTTGCAGTTGAAAAACACCTTCAAGTAGCACTGATTGAAATGAGCAGATTTTGATGACCGATTTGGCTAACATTGAGATGATCAGCATTGGCAACAGATTCAAGAGGTTTGAATCGCGATGAAAGGTATGAGTTGACATTATTCTTGCCAGGTATAACAACTCGAGAACGTGATGGTTTTCGAGTTATCCTGAAATCACATACTTAGTTGTTTATGTGTTTTTATGTGATTAGATGTTTTGATTTCTTTGATTGCTTATTTGATTAAGTGTTCAAGGTGTTTTATAGCATTTAATGCATACAGAATATGTTGCATTCATCTTGAACTCCAGCCCGAAAAGCACAGAGGGCTGAAAGGCCTAGAGTGCATATGATGTTTGGAGGGCTGTAGTTGAGTAGCACGGAATGTAAACTTACTTCCAGAGCCAGAAGACTCACTATGGTTGCACCAAAGTCAGAGGAAATAAAGTATTTGACTTCACCTCGATTGGGTGAGTGAGTGTTAGTTGAAGATTTTATTTCCTCGGGATCCCAAGAACTAAGCTTATTGGTATCAGATTTGATAGCCTATTCATTGGCACATGCATTGCATTTATGCATTAACCTAGAGTTTTCTATGGTTTAGAATATGCAGTTATAAATGCTAGCATGTTGTGATATGCCATTCTAGATATGAATGTTTTATTATGCTTTATATGCTATTTCTTTAGATGAATCGTTATGTATAAGAATTTAAGAGTCGATGATGATTCTATGATCTACATGTTATTACATGTTTTATGATTTTAGAGTTTTATGGCATATAGATTCCATATGCGTTAATGATGTATATGCATGTCTTTCATACTGAGATTTATTCTCACCGGAGTTATCCGGCTGTTGCTTTGTTTGTATGTGTGCAATGCATCAGGTTGGGGCATGATCAAGCTAGAGTTGGCTTGGATAGCTTGAGAAGAGATATAGCATGTGGTGATTCGGGTTTTAAGCAGATGACATGTATTTATGATTTGGTAACATGTTAGAAAGCAAGAACCTTTGTATAGGTTGCTTTTGTCAAGTATTGATTTATACTTGAGAGTTCATGTATTCTAGATCACTTGATATTAGTTTGAATGCATGTAAATTAGCTAGAAGCATGTTTAGAAGTTTATATGAAAGTTGTATAAGTTTTGGAATCACATTGTACAACAAGATTCATTTTATTTTTGCTGGACAGGGTGCCCGCTCGATCGGGTAAACTCCACGGATCGAGCGCGGCCTGTGTTTGCAAAAACAGAGTATTGAGCTTTTGGGCTCGCTCGATCTGGTGATTTCCACCGATCGAGCGAGGCCAATATGAATTCAGACCCGAGAGCAGGATTTTCTTGCTCGCTCGATCGGGTGAGTTTACCCAATCGAGCGAGGTGCTCAGTTTAAAAAAAAAATATTTAGCTCTTGGTTTGAATATTCTTTTATTGTTCGATTAATTGTCTATTAATCGTTAATTGCCCTAAGATGAGATTAGCAACCCGGGTCCCCACACTTTGCCTGTCTATCTTGAGCTGACTTCATTCTCAACTAAATGCTCTTAACTTGATCTGCCATATCTCTAAGCATATCCGATCCCAAATCAGGTGACTCGGACAAATCATACCAAAACAATGGATATCGGTACTTTTTACCGTACAAAGCCTCAAAAGGCGCCATATCGATACTCGCTTGGAAGCTGTTGTTGTATGAAAACTCGACAAGAGGCAAAGAATCTTTCCAACTAGTGCCAAAGTCTAGCACTACCGCTCGTAGCATATCCTCTAACGTCTGGATAGTCAGCTCTGACTGTCCATCGGTCTGAGGATGATAAGATGTACTCAGATGCAATGGAGTACCAAGTGCCCCCTGCAGACTATGCCAAAAGTGCGAAGTGAATCTAGGGTCTCGGTCTGAAATGATCGACTTCGGCACACCATGCAATCTCACAACATTGCTAACATATAACTCAGTCATATGATCGTGATGATACGTCATCCTGTACGGAATAAAACAAGCAGACTTCGTCAATCGGTCGATCACTACCCAAATTGCATCGCATCCTCGAATGGATCGTGGTAGCTTCGTGACGAAACCCATAGAAATGTGATCCCATTTCCATTCAGGAACAGATAAACTGTGCAACAGACCACCCGGTCGCTTCCTTTCTGCTTTCACTTGCTGACAATTAAAACATCGAGATACAAACCTCGCAATATCGCTCTTCATTCTCTTCCACCAGAACTGGTTCTTCAGATCGTTGTACATCTTATGACCTCCGGGATGAACACTAAACCGACTGCAATGAGCTTCTCGGAGAATACGCTGTCTCAACTCCAAAATTTCAGGCACAACAATACGGTTATTCATAAACAAAAAGTCATCTCTAACCAGGAATCCAGACTGATGCCCAGATCTGACTTTCTCTACTGAAACCTGAATGCTCGGATCAGACTTCAGTGCTTCTTTGATCAATACAAATAGCTCTGGCTCGGCTTGAATAGCAAACACTCTTACAGTCTCCCTATCTGTTTCAAACTCTAAACCAGAAGTGCAACAATCATCGATCAACTGAGAAACACCGATAGTAGAAAGAGATAAAGAAAAAAGTTTTCGGCTCAAGGAATCCGCAACTGCATTCGAATTTCCCAGATAATACTTGATTTCACAGTCGAAATCCTTCAACAGATCTAACCATCTTCTCTTTCTCATATTCAGCTCTGCCTGCAAAAACAAATACTTAAGGCTCTTATGGTTAGAAAAGATCTCGAAAGACTCACCATAAAGATAGTGACGCCAGATCTTCAGAGCAAAAATGATCGCAGCTAGTTCAAGATCATGAACCGGATAACGAGTCTCGTAAGGCTTCAGCTGCCTCGATGCATATGCTATCACATGCTTATGCAGCATAAGAACACAACCCAAGCCTCGGTTAGAAGCATCACAATAGACTGTGAAACCTCCAGTACCTTTCGGAATAGAAAGAACCGGAGCACTGGTTAGTCTCCTCTTCAGATCAACAAAGTTAGCCTCACAATCTGCAGTCCAGATAAAAGGCACATTCTTCTGAGTAAGCTGGGTAATAGGCTTGGAAATAGATGAGAAACCCTCGATGAATCGGTGATAATAACCAGCTAAACCCATAAAGCTTCGGATCTCAGGTACTGATGTTGGTCTAGGCCAATTCATAACCGCTTCAATTTTGTTGGGATCGACAGAAATCCCATCTCCAAAAATAATGTGACCGAGAAAGACAACTCGATCTAACCAGAATTCACACTTAGATAGCTTGGCAAACAACTATTCAACTTGCAAAATCTACAAGACAATCCTCAAGTGCTCTGCATGGTCTATACGGTTCTTCGAATAGATAAGAATATCATCGATAAAGATAATGAAAAACTCATCTAAACAGCGCTGAAAGATACGATTCATTAAACCCATAAAAAACCGCAGGAGCGTTAGTCAAACCGAACGGCATGACTATAAACTCGAAATGACCATACCTTGTTCTGAATGCGGTCTTAGGAACATCTTCCTCTCGCACTCTCAACTGATGATAACCTGACCTCAGATCAATCTTCTAATAGACAGAAGAACCCTGCAGCTGATCAAAAAGGTCATCTATTCGGGGTAAAGGATACCTGTTCTTTACTGTAGCCTGATTCAGTTGACGGTAGTCAATACAGAGCCGCATAGAACCATCTTTCTTCCAAACAAACAAAACAGGAGCACCCCAAGGCGATACACTAGGTCTGATGTATCCCTTGGCAATCAAATCCTCAAGTTGCTCCTTCAACTCTCTCAGTTCAATAGGTGTCATATGATAAGGGGCTTTGGAAATAGGTTGTGTAATACCCAGAAAATTCATAAGTCCATTCACGATTTATTTAATGAATTTTAATAGATTTAAGTTATTTATTCATGATTTCCAAAGGAATTTTTAATGGGCTTTAATTTATTCCATTTGATTGATTATGATTTAAATGCTTTTGTCATTTAAATATTTTTATTGTGTTAAATGATTTTTTTTAGTTATTTCATTTTATTATCCATGATTTAATTTATTATGCTCGATTTAATGGTTTATATTCTTTTAATATTTTAAATTATGGTTAGTCTATATGATTTCATGTTTACGCATATTTTATTTTAACGTTCTCGATTAAGTTAATGATTTCAGGTCGAGTTTGATTTTGGACTCGCGAGACGAGGCTAACCTACGAATGAAGTGATAGAGTATATTTTTACGAGTATTTTAAGTATAATATTGATATGTTTTTAACGTGCAAGTCGAGAAAAGAAATTTTATAACTCGGTTTGAGGCGTGATGGTTGGACTGCGTTTTAAGTAGTCAACACCTGTTACATATTAAAGTTTGATTACTACACTTAACAAACCCCTACCCCATTCTTAAATGGTTTGTCTCCCCTTTTGACTTCCTCATCTCTTTTTTACACGTTTCTTCCCCCTCTACCTTATCATTTCTCCACTTTCTTCCTTAGTTTCCCTACGGATCCTTCCTTATTCCTATTCCCTTACTTCTCCATGTTTTCTCCAAGATCCAAGCTTGCATATCTTCCACATCTTTTATTCGTTCAAGGTTTAGCTCGTTGACGAGGTCCCGAATCATCTCAACCTTCATTCAAGGCAAGCTTTTCAACAAGTATTTTAAGATTTTGAAACCCATTCAAGATTATAATTATTTTAATATCAAAATGTATGTTGATTTGCAGATTTTAATGGTTTATGATTTTGAAGAAGCATGAAATTACGAGTCTCATGTTATGAAGTATTGAAATTGTGAAGTGTGGTCGTTCTTGACAATTTGTTTATAGATGTGTAGAAAATAATGAATCTTTGAAGATTATGATGTTATTGAAAGTTTTAAAGGTGAGAAATTGATGTTTAATTGAAAGAAAATGAATTTTTGAGATTTTGAAGAAGTTGAGCAATTTTGATGGTAGTTACGGTTTAAAAGTTTTGAAGAAAAATCATTTAAGATTTTAATATTTTGAAGTTAGTTAACCCATGTTCAATTAAAAGAAAATGAGTTTTGATGATTTATTTAGTTATGATTATGGGTAAAAGAAGTTTATGTTTGAAGTTTGAAGTTTGAAGTGTTGAAGTTATGTTCGGTGGCACCAGATTACCAACATTTGTTATGATTTTGAGGATAAAATTTAGTGTAGGGATATAAATGATATGAAGTCAATTCTATTTGAAAAATAACTTATTTATCTACAACTTTTGTGTTTTTAGTTTTGTCAAAATCATTTTGGAAGATTGGCCAAAATTGCCCCGAAGTGTGTCGAGTGGTTTGAATTTTCGCCATTGACACATCTCGGGAGAATAAGCATAACATTTTACTGCAATATCCAATTAAGGTGAGGATTTCGGAAATCGAAAGCTTAGATCAAGGGTAAAACTTTTATGTTTACCACTTTTTGAAATTCTGGGTGCAAGAACTCGAAATATCAGTGTGAAGGAATAGCAACTGTAGTGCAGCAGAGCTGACAATGCGCAAGTATCGCGCCCCAGCGCATCTCTTCTAGCGCTGGAGCGCCGTAGCTTCGAATTAATTTTCTTTAGTTTTGATCTTTGGGTCCTAAATTCATGGTTATGATCTTTTAAGGTTTATAAAATATATTTAAGAGTTTCTATACAAAAAGTTTCAAGTTTTAAGTCAAGAACGAAAAGAATGACTTAATTGGATCGATTACATTATGTGATGCATGTACATGTCTAAATTTCATTCATGAAACCTATGTTCAATATGAAAGTATGATTTTTATCATCTATGACAAGCATGAAGTTATTAGGTAAAGTATTATGTTCATGAAACAAAAGTTATGACGGAAGTTACGATGATATGATGATGCTTCATAATGAAATGAATGTTATGATTAAAGTTATGATGAAATGATAAAATGATGAGACGTGAATGAATGATGTTAAGATGAAGCATGATATGACATGTTAATGTATGAAAATGCTTTTGATGTCTTATGTGTCTTTGTGGTGGCAAACACGGGATTGGTGCCCCGGTTTGGGCTTCGGAGAGGGCCTTTCTAAATACGGCTCAATGTACGGGTTAGGTACGCCGGGATGAGCTCCAGAGGGGCCTCCGAAAATGAATGAACGAATGTTATGAGGCTTAGTGCCATGTTGATCAACAGGAACTATGAATGTGCCCATTATGATGGTTGCCACAATTTCACATAATTCATCACCCCAAAACGGTAAGTTTTTATGTTATGTTCATGGTTTATGTTCACGGTTTGATGTTGATCAAGTTGCATGATTTTATTTATTAGATGTTAAGTGCAAATATTTATTTAAGAATGAAATGGTAAAGTTTTGATAATATGCATGAATTCTATTTTCAAGATTTAAAGCTAAGTAAGTTGATGTCCATATTTAAGTTCCTTGCATCTTTTAAGAGTTTTGAAGTTCATGTTCAAGATTTTAAGTTTAAAGGTCCATGATGTTTATGTTAAAGTTCATCAAGTTCAAGGTATCATGTTATGTATGTTCAAGCTATTTTAAGTTTAAAGTATTTTGAAGCAATAATGATACCGATATGCATATTTTAATCTTGATGAGTCCTTTAGACTCACTATACTTGAATGGTGCAGATGATTTAGCATTTTTTTTGAATTAAAAAGCTTTGGTAGCACGGCTGAAGAGTCCAAGAGGCGAAGACACTGCATGGCATGACAGTTATGAAGCTCTGATGTTTTTAAAGAAAAATATTTACATATGTTTATTTATATCATGTTATTACAATATTTATGTATGATGTTTAAAATTAATGATTTTATTATTTCATTGTCATGATTTTAAATGTTGAGTTTAAAGGGATTCAAATGTTTCGTCTTTGAAATGTTCATTTTAGTTTGATATTCGTTATGGAAGTTCCTCGATTATTTGAAATGTATTTGATGTAGTAGTTTGTTTATAGTAACTCACATTCCCTTACCCCATTCAAATATTAGTAGTAGGTTTCGACGTGTTGTATTTTAGAAGGTATTTTTTGTAGGGTTGCAACAGTATTTTCTTGACTTCGTGAACGTTCAGTAACGAGTTTTATTGTTATAAATTTATATTTTAAACTCTTTTGGAGTTAGTGTGATGCACTCCCTGCATAGTTTAAAAAGTTTTGAAAAATTTTCACTCTTTTTTCGCAACTCTTTTATTAAATGTTTTAAAATATGGGACATCACAGTTGGTATCAGAGCGGTTGGCTCTGGGTGATAGTTCGTGCATGCAATGTAGCCAATGACTCGAATGCTCCTGCCTCCATGACTGTAAGTTCAATGTTTAAAATTTTCAATTGTGTTTTCTCTTACAGTTATGATCACCTGTGATTTTCAACAGAAAAATTTTTCTATGTTGGATGGATTTTTGGATTGGAATTTGTGATGAGTCTGACTTGATTAAGATTATCTTGGGGAAGTAATGATTTGTTGTTCCAAAATATCAATTGAGATTGGTATTACTTTTTCATTTGGGTTAATAGGAAGATTTTATTTTACTAAACTAAGTGATCGTTTTTAGATTTATGTCGGTATACTTGGGATACGGTTGTTTGGATTAAAAGATTTCGTAAGGGCACATGATTTTTTTGATGAAAATTCCTTCTTTGGGCATTACAGCTAAGATTATTTTTCGTTGGATGTTATACTTGCACCATGAGGAATGTAAGATGATAATTAGATTTCTGATTGGGAACCCTTGTTGTATAGGATATACTAGTTGACAAGAAATGTTCTCGATTTTTGTTGCTTTGGATTTTAAGAAGAATGATTTTGGATTAAGCTTTGAGACGAAAATTTGTTGACATGTGAAATTATTTTTGAAATTGACAAGGTTAAGTTTGTTGGAACAAGCTTATTTTCTAAATTAATACTTTAAATGCTAAGTTTTATCAGATGAATTTGAGAATCTGATTGGGTTTAATTAAGCTCTATTATTACGACAATACAATATAATGGAAGAACAAGGAGTACAAAAATTTGTAAGAACAAATAAAAAAAGTTGGGGTGGATATTCACCGGTAAATACAAGGTACATAAGAAGGATAATCATGATGGTTTCAATGAATAACATTAAAAATGTCATCTTCTTCTTCTTTGAGATCTTGGAGAAATAACTTGTGAGAGAAAGAATAAGTTGAGTTTGATTAAAAATAAGTTTGAGGGATTGTATTTATAAGGTGAAGGGAGAATAAAACAAGCCGTTTTGTTACCGTTTTATTTGACATTTAGCTACCTTTGGAGTAGGAATCACGTGTCTGAAGATATTGTGGATTTTGGTGATATAAATTAAGTCCTAAAGCAGATTAACAACCGACTTGAGAAGATATGTTTCAATCTAAATTAAATCTTCAAGCGGATTCGTAGCCAATTCGAACAGATATGTTTTGATTTGATAAGATTAGAATTGCAAATAAGGATGACATAATATTTTGTTTATCAGAGTGCGCAGCAGATTGTTGATTTATGAGGCACTGATATTGGAATTATTCATGTAAGTGTGGGATTGTATCGATTAAATTGAGAAAAACATATGATTTTATAGATTGATCAATCGAATTTCGAGGACGACATTCTTTTAAGGAGGGTAGATTGTAATACCCAGAAAATTCATAAGTCCATTCATGATTTATTTAATGAATTTTAATAGATTTAAGTTATGTATTCATGATTTTCAAAGGAATTTTTAATGAGCTTTAATTTATTCCATTTGATTGATTATGATTTAAATGCTTTTGTAATTTACATATTTTTATTGTGTTAAATGATTTTTTTTAAGTTATTTCATTTTATTATCCATGATTTAATTTATTATGCTCGATTTAATGGTTTATATTCTTTAAATATTTTAAATTATGGTTATTCTATATGATTTCATGTTTACGCATATTTTATTTTAACGTTCTCGATTAAGTTAATGATTTCAGGTCGAGTTTGATTTTGGACTCGCGAGACGAGGCTAACCTACGAACGAAGTGATAGAGTATATTTTTACGAGTATTTTAAGTATGATATTGATATGTTTTTAACGTGCAAGTCGAGAAAAGAAATTTTATAACTCGGTTTGAGGCGTGATGGTTGGACTGCGTTTTAAGTAGTCAAACACATGTTTCATATTAAAGTTTGATTACTACACTTAACAAACTCCTACCCCATTCTTAAATGGTTTGTCTCCCCTTTTGACTTCCTCATCTCCTTTTTACACGTTTCTTCCCCCTCTACCTTATCATTTCTCCACTTTCTTCCTTAGTTTCCCTATGGTTCCTTCCTTATTCCTATTCCCTTACTTCTCCATGTTTTTTCCAAGATCCAAGCTTGTATATCTTCCACATCTTTCATTCGTTCAAGGTTTAGCTCGTTGACGAGGTCCCGTATCATCTCAACCTTCATTCAAGGCAAGCTTTTCAACAAGTATTTTAAGATTTTGAAACACATTCAAGATTATAATTATTTTAATATCAAAATGTATGTTGATGTGCATATTTTAATGGTTTATGATTATAAAGAAGCATGAAATTACGAGTATCATGTTTTGAAATGTTGAAATTATGAAGTGTGGTCGTTCTTGACAAGTTTTTTATAGATGTGTAGAAAATAATGAATATTTGAAGATTATGATGTTATTGAAAGTTTTAAAGGTGAGAAATTGATGTTTAATTGAAAGAAAATGAATTTTTGAGATTTTGAAGAAGTTGAGCAATTTTGATGGTAGTTACGGTTTAAAAGTTTTGAAGCAAAATTATTTAAGATTTTAGTGTTTTGAAGTTAGTTAACCCATTTTCAATTACAAGAAAATGAGTTTTGATGATTTATGTAGTTATGATTTTGGGTAAAAGAAGTTTATGTTTGAAGTTTGAAGTGTTGAAGTTGTGTTCGGTGGCACCAGATTACCAACATTTGTTATGATTTTGAGGATAAAATTTAGTGTATTGATATAAATGATATGAAGCCAATTCTTTTTGAAAACTAACTTATATATCTACAACTTTTGTGTTTTGAGTTTTGTCAAAATCATTTTGAAAGATTGGCCAAAATTTCCCCGAAGTGTGTCGAGTGGTTTGAATTTTCGGCATTGACATATCTCGGGAGAATAAGCATAACGTTTTACTGAAATATTCAATTAAGGTGAGGATTTCGGAAATAGAAAGCTTAGATCAAGGGCTAAAACTTTTATGTTTACCACTTTTTGAAATTCTGGGTGCAAGAACTCGAAATATCAGTGTGAAGGCATAGCAACTGCAGTGCAGCGGAGCTGACAATGCGCAAGTATCGCTCCCCCGCGCATCTCTTCTAGCGCTGGAGCGCCATAGCTTCGAATTAATTTTCTTAAGTTTTGATCTTTGGGTCCTAAATTCATGGTTATGATCTTTTAAGGTTTATAAAATATATTTAAGAGTTTCTATGCAAAAAGTTTCAAGTTTTAAGTCAAGAAAGAAAAGAACGACTTACGTGGATCGATTACATTATGTGATGCATGTACATGTCTAAGTTTCATTCATGAAACCTATGTTCAATATGAAAGTATGATTTTTATCATCTATGGCAAGCATGAAGTTATTGAGCAAAGTTTTATGTTCATGAAATGAAAGTTATGACGGAAGTTACGATGATATGATGATGCTTCATAATGAAATGAATGTTATGATGAAAGTTATGATGAAATGATAAAATTATGAGACATGAATGAATGATGTTAAGATGAAGCATGATATGACATGTTAATGTATGAAAACGCTTTTGATGTCTTATATGTCTTTGTGGTGGCAAACACGGGATTGGTGCTTCGGTTTGGGCTCCGGAGAGGGCCTTTCAAAATACGGCTCAATGTACGGGTTAGGTACTCCGGAATGAGCTCCGGAGGGGCCTCCGAAAATGAATGAACGAATGTTATGAGGCTTAGTGTCATGTTGATCAACAGGAACTATGAATGTGCCCATTATGATGGTTGCCAGAATTTCACATAATTCATCACCCCAAAACGATAAGTTTTTATGTTATGTTCATGGTTTATGTTCACGGTTTGATGTTGTCCAAGTTACATGATTTTATTTATTAGATGTTAAGTGCAAATGCTTATTTAAGAATGAAATGGTAAAGTTTTGAGAATATGCATGAATTCCATTTTCAAGATTTAAAGTTAAGTAAGTTGATGTCCATGTTTAAGTTCCTTGTATCTTTTATGAGTTTTGAAGTTCATGTTCAAGATTTTAAGTTTAAAGTATTTTGAAGCAATAATGATATCGATATGCATATTTTAATCTTGCTGAGTCCTTTAGACTCACTATACTAGTGAAGATGGTTTAGCATTTTTTTTTTTGAATTAAAAAGCTTTGGTAGCACGGCTGAAGAGTCCAAGAGGCGAAGATACTACATGGCACGACAGTTATGAAACTCTGATGTTTTTAAAGAAAAATATTTACATATGTTTATTTATATCATGTTATTACAATATTTATGTATGATGTTTAAAATTAATGATTTTATTATTTCATTGTCATGATTTTAAATTCTAAGTTTAAAGGGATTCAAATGTTTCGTCTTTTAAATGTTCATTTTAGTTTGATATTCGTTATGGAAGTTCCTCGATTATTTGAAATGTATTTGATGTAATAGTTTGTTTATAGTAACTCACATTCCCTTACCCCATTCAAATATTAGTAGTAGGTTTCAACGTGTCGTATTTTAGAAGGTATTTGTTGTAGGGTTGCATCAGTATTTTCTTGACTTCATGAACGTTCAGTCACGAGTTTTATTATTATAAATTTATATTTTAAACTCTTTTTGAGTTAGTGTGATGCACTCCCTGCATAGTTTAAAAAGTTTTGAAAAATTTTCTTACTTTTTTTCCGCAACTCTTTTATTAATTGTTTTAAAATACGGGACGTCACAGGTTGAGTACCTGGAAGTAAGTCAATGCTGATTCGATCTCTCGAATAGGCGGAAATTCAGGAACATATTTCGGAAACACGTCAGCAAAATCTCTAACCACTGGTATATCAACCAATGCTGGGCTAGATTTCAATACATTAACTGCATAAACCAAAAATTCCTCTGCACCCCTCTGTAACAAACGAGTCATAGATAACACTGAAACCAAAGGAATTCTAGATCGAGAACCCTTACCAAAGAATTTCCACTCGTCTGCCATTTCAGGTCTAAACCTGAAAACCTTCAGAAAACAATCGACTGTTGCTCTGTACTTGGTTAAATCATCTATACCAACAATACATTCAAAATCTGACAGCCCAAGTACAATACAGTCGAACTCTAACAAATTTCCCTCAAAACATAGTTCACAGTTCCTGACTAGTCTGACAGAAATAATTTCTCCACCCAAAGGTGAAGTAATAGCTACTACAGTAGGCAACAACTCAGTAGGCAAAGCATGCAATAACACAAATTTCTCAGAGATAAAGGAATGGAAAGCACCTGTATCTATCAAAACATAAGCAGAATAACCGAAAATCGAACAGTTACCTACTATAACATCGTCTGGTGCTGCCTGAGCCTGATCCTCTATTAAAGCAAAGACTCGAGCCTGCTGTCTCGGAGGCTGGTTCGCATTAGGGTTACCTCCCTGTCTGTTATGCTGTTGTGGCTGGAAAGAGTGAACTGCAAAAGACTGTCTCTCAAGCTGAGCTGTATGTCTAGATGAACTCCCACTCTGAGCTCGATCTCTACTATGCTGAGGGCACACCTTAGAAAAGTGTCCCGGTTGCTGACATGTGTTGCAGTTACCAAAGACTTCTACAAACTGATCTGGTGAGTTTCTACCTCCACACTTGCTGCAATACAAGGATGATGATCCAAAACTCTGTCCTGAACCGAACTTCTTGGAACCACTGGAACTAGAAAAATTGTTCCCCTGCCTCTTGAACTGTTTCCCTCTTGCTTTGTACTGATCCTTTCTGTTTCCCCCACTGCTTCCACCTTCATACCTCTGCTGCTGGTTCTGATACTGAGGTGGCTGATTCTAAAACTGAGACGGTTAGTTCTGAGACTTTCTCTGCTGCTGAGATACCATCTGATTTCCTCTCTATCTCCACAAACCCGCTTCAGCTCCCTTTGCGTGATTCATGACATCCGCAAAGTTATTAGGTCTAGCAGTGTTTACCAACGTGAAAATGTCGGGATTCAAGCCGTTGATGAATTGATCGGATTTGGCTTCTTCACTGTCGGCAATGTGCGGTGCAAAACCCAACAAGCTGTCAAACTTGGCTACGTACTCCTCAATGTTCAGATTCCCTTGCCTCAGATTGGCAAACTCGGCTCCCTTGTCCTTTCGGTATAAAACAGGGAAAAACCGCTTATAAAACTAAGTTTTGAAAATAGACCAAGTAACAACTGTACCTCGGTTCTCCATGGATCTCTTTGTTGTGATCCACCAGTTCTTAGCAACACCACGGAGCTGATGAATGACTAACCTGGTTCGGCAGTCATCTGTGTAATCAATGGAATCGAACAACTGATCAATGTCGTCCAACCAACTCTCACAATCAACTGGATTTTCTGTACCCATCAACAATGGTGGATTAAACGACCCAACTGATCAACTTCAGTACTAGCTTGCTCAGTTGTAGGAATAACTGGCGGTGGGTTTTTGTTTATCACTCGACGAGGACCCATCTGATAATTAAAGGTTAGGACACAAGATACCTCAATCGCTACAATTCGGTGCCCTTACAACCGCTTGGAATACCGGATACCAGTCGATAACAGAAGCAGTTATATCTCAAGTAGTTCATGCTTTATAAATTAAATCACAAAATCATGTAATTCAATTAATTCTCAAATAATAAAACATGCTCACATGGTATTAATTAAACAATTAAAAAACTCAAACACATGCGAAGAGCCAATACATGCGGACTCGAACTACCCCGCTCACTCTAGTTCAACCAAGAATCTTAACTCTCTGATACCACTTAATGTGAGACCTTGGTTCTAAACAACTAATCTCGGGATTAAACAACAATTAGGCATACAAGATCCAAGAATAAAAGCAAATAATTTTTTTTTTAAAATGAACAGTTCCTAGCTCGATCGGTAAGAATCAACCGATCGAGCGAGCCAAAAAGTGCTCACTTTCTACCCGGGTAAAACCAGCTCCGCTCGATTGGTAAGATCTAACCGATCGAGCAGCCACCAAAATTGCAAAACAGAAACTCAGCAAAAAAACCTCCGCTCGTGTAGTAGCCCAGTTCCAATTTACAAGATTAATTGGTTAATTATATTTTAATAACAAGAGCACAAGTTAAGATCAAGAACACATGACATGAGTAGCTCGGGTCGGTCATGGTTGTTCAACAATAGCTCGGGCATTGAGCAAGAGCTTGGGCATTGAGCTAGAGCTCGGTCTTGGAGCTAGGGCTCGGGAATGTGTTAGTGCTTGGCTTGGGTCGGGGCTTAGGGTGCTCAAGATAGTGATGTGCAAGGCCAGGGTAGTGTTTGGTCATGGGAAGAACACATGGTATTCAGGTCGGGAATGGACACGTGGCTGGAGCTATAAAAATATTAGTGTCCTGCTAGGTGTCATGCACTCGATTGACACCTGTCCCGGCTCATCCTCTATAAATAGGAATCGAGGGTTCGGTCATTTTACACCATTTCATCTCACTTCTTAGTTCTACTCGGACCAAGGAGTAGCTCGGGAGCTCGGGAAAGAGTAGCTCGGGAGTTTGGGAAGGAGTAGCTCGGGGCTTGACCAGGAGCAGTTCAGGTCGGGCTTGACCAGGAGCAGTTCAGGTCGGGCTTGAAGGGAGAGGTCAGGTTGGGTCAGTCTTGAGACCAGGTCGGGTTGGGACTTGAACCTAAGGCAGCTAGGGGTTCTCTTCTTCTAGCTTAGTTCAGACTTCGGTGTTAGGTACGATAGTACTGTTCGAGATATCCTGACTGAGTATGCATGTATTATGTGACTGCATGATTTATATGTCATTGATTTATGTTGCATTCATCTGCATATTAAGCTATCTCCTTCGAGATGTATATTAGTAGGGTTGTACCCTATCCTGTTAGTGGATGGACTTCCATCGATTTGGGTCCGGCATATCCACTGGTATATTGGTATGGGAGCCACCTCCTGCAGCGACGGCACAGCGTGCTACATACCAGGGCCCGGTCTGTTTCTGTTATCTGATCTTTGACCTCGAGTTATAGGGAGTTCACTTTGCATGCATGTATACTCATACTATCGTACTGAGCGTTTTATGCTTACATCTCGTACTTTTTGTTTCTGGACACCCTATTCCATGGGGCAGGTTTGCGATTGGATGAGGCGGGTGGTTCCAGGAGGGGCTAGGCAGCGGTTGGTCAGCTGGAGCTTCGCTTAGGTTTTTATTTCTATTGTTATCGGATTGATACAGCTTTTCGATATGGTTGTATAATCTAATTGGATTTTTACAGATTCCTTGCCTTGGGATTGTAGTATTTGTAATGTTTCCGCAGTTTATTCTGATATCTATTTAATTATGTTAATTGCATGTCTAAGTTCTATTTAATAGGTGATCCGGGTAAGGGTCACTACATTCGATCGGTTAAATCTCACCGATCGAGCGGTGACAGTTCTGAAGCAAAAACAACAGAAAACTTGCTAGAAACTTAAGTCCAATACATTCAAAATACAATCATGCATTACAATCACAAATTCTTCGATTAATACATGAAGTTCTGGAGTTGATCAACTACGCACAAGGATATAACATGCAACCATAAAGCTCGCATAATCGATACAACATAAACAACGAAGTTCGAGATCTAAACATGTTCTAACATAAACTAGATAGACATGCTGACACGACTTCTAAACCGAGTCCCACTACTAGCTCTCCCTCTTGTTGCTAACTAGGTCTTCGCTGACTTGGTCCTGCCCCTCTTGTTGCCAAGTACACATACAAAACAAAGCAACAACCGGATAACTCCGGTGAGAATGATATTCCCAGTAAAAGCAACATAACAAGCAATACATGTAATATAATAACAACATGCTTTCAAGACAACATAATCAAATCAACAGATGATATGCATGTCTTTAAAATAGGGATATCAATTCTGATAAACAAGGGATTGTTGCTGTGCTTTTGGGATCCCGAGGATAAGATCACGTAACTACTCACCGACTCTCCTAATCGAGGTGGTGCTACGTATCCCACTCCCCTAGACTTTGGTGCGACTATAAGGAGTACGCTAACTCTAGGTAAACCTCTACACCCAGTCCACTCACAGTATAGCCCCCAAAACCTCTAAACAACAAGGGTTGTTCTGCCCGCTGAAATCAAAGTTGGCTCAAGATGAATTCATAAGAAAACATAAAACATAAGACACATAACAAGAGCTCAATCAATCAACAAAATACGAGTTTCTCATGCTAGAACAAGTATTGATGCAAGTATGTGATTTTAAGGGAAACTCGAGAACCAACTGTCCCGAGTATGCTATCCCGCTAACGATGACTGCTTTTACCTTTCAATGCAATAGCTCCAACTCTAGAAAAGCTACAACAAAAGATTGTATCAAAAACTATACAACCTAAACAACAACAACGGCTCAAGAAAATCTCTTTACCGTTCTTCGTCCAATTCTTGACGACCAAATGCTGTCAATACAGGGCTCGACAAACTTCAAACGAATCTGTACGAGGGCAACGAAGATCAACAACGACGATTAGCTCACAAGCCAAAGTTCAACAACTCAAAAATGGTTCGAAATCCCAAAAACTTAAACCGGCGGCATAACGGCTATAAACTGAACAAACCGAAAATGCAGACAACAGTTCAATATCGATATCAACTCATATCAATGCTAATACAACAATAACAAGGCAATTCCAACACATCTCAAAATCTCATTTTCGAAAATAGGCTTCCAAAAATCATAACAATTCCGAACATCGCTCTATTTCAAAACTGACAGATAATAAACGATCAGAACTCTGTTAAGAACAACATACTCGAATCTCGAACGATTCTAACAATATCTGAAAACTAAAATGTATCTGATCATAGAAAAACTTACGATATAACGAAGCTCTCGCTGCAGTGATCGCTAAACTACCTTCAAAAATAATTTCTAACGGCGGGATCGAGCTCAGATTGAAATCCCTAAGCTTGAAAGCTCAAAGAGGCGGCTTCAATGGAGGATAACGAGTTGGGGAAGATGATGATGTGAAGGAGACTAGTCAACTAGAGTAGATAATATATAAAAACTCAAATTTGCACTTTAGTCCCTGAAATTTTCAAAATTCGCAAAATAGACCCCGATCAATAAAAAGTCGGCTTTTTAACTCTGGAAACTCTAATTATCTCAAATAAGCTCAGTTAAGATAAAATCGGGGCATTACACGTTTCTTGTCCAATTTTGGGCCAATATCACATTTGCATCCTCCACATCGACACACTGGGTACTGCTCGTAATTACCCAAGTCTTCCCATATCATCTTCAATTTTCCTTAGTAGTTCATGATGGTCAGGCCTTGTTGCTTACATTCAATCAACTCATATTTGAGTTGTTGAATCCGTGGTCCATTCCCAACCGAGAGACGTTCTTTGATGTCGTCCCACAGTTCCTTCGCAATTTCTTGGTAAGTTATAGTCGAACGTAAAACTGGTTCAATGGTGTTCAGAATCCATGACACCAGCATGGAGTTCACCGTCCACCAATCTTCTTGTTCAGTAGAATCATCTGACGTATGCTTAATTGAACCGCAATGAAGCCAAATTTTCTTGGCACGTAGAGCTGTCCTCATGGCTCGCGCCCATTCATTATAATTCTCGCCTCGCAGCTGTACTTGCGTGATAATGTTTTCCGGACTATCATTAGCCGAGAGATGATATGGTGTTGTGCTTTTCTCCGTCACAGCACTCTTCTGCTTGTGGCTTTCTTTCTTGTCAGACATGGCATGAAATAACTTTGAGATCAAAAGAATTTTTTTATTCACAATAAACCGAGTACCATTTATACATTCTTTCCTACATACAATTATCGAGACAATATTCTCAATATCAACCTCTTGATATTATTTCTTAATTCAACAGATTACAAAAGATATACACAATAATCACTCATTTACATAACTAACACAATATTGCATTCCATATTTCAATACGATTGCAAGAAAGTTAATTTTTACCGAAGAAACGAAAACAAAAAAGCATATCCAACATGAATCCGATCCCCATCGGAAATCATTATCATATAAAAGCAAAAAGAAAAAAAAAGAATACGATCCCAATTCCAAAACTTTTCCTTCTTAAATAAATAAAAAGAAAAAGCTAAACCCACCCGAAACCCAACCATGGTTACTTTCCGCTCCAGAACTTTTCCAAAAGTACCCCTCCGAGGATGCGGACACGTGTTCAACATCAACGGCCAGTATGCGCTCTCCCATGGATAGCTACCACAATATATACCGCCAATCCCTAATTAATCCACACAAGCGTTGAAGATTTTCTTACAGCTTCTGTGGTCAGAGCAAATGCCGAACCCTAGAGTTTACTTCGACATGACCGTCGGCGGCCAGCCCGCCGGCCGGATCGTCATGGAGCTCTACGCCGACGTCGTTCCCAAGACGGCCGAGAATTTCCGCGCGCTCTGCACCGGCGAGAAGGGCAAGGGAAGATCCGGAAAGCCGCTCCACTACAAGGGCTCGTCATTCCACCGCGTGATCACGAACTTCATGTGTCAGGGAGGCGATTTCACTGCCGGAAACGGCACCGGAGGGGAGTCTATCTACGGATCGAAGTTTGCGGACGAGAATTTCGTGAAGAAGCACACCGGACCGGGGGTTCTGTCCATGGCGAACGCCGGACCGGGGACGAACGGTTCCCAGTTCTTCATTTGCACGGAAAAGACGTCGTGGCTGGACGGTAAGCACGTGGTGTTTGGGCAGGTTGTGGAGGGATACGACGTCGTGAAGGCGATCGAGAAGGTTGGATCTGGTGGTGGAAGGACCTCGAAGCCTGTGGTGATCGCTGACTGCGGTCAACTCAGTTAGATCTCTACTGCCGAGGATGCCATATTTATCTGTAAGATTTGACGATGCTCTTTCCCCTAAAATATTCTGAAATATTGATTTCTGTGTCTGTTGTTGAGGATTATATTTTGCTGTAAAATTTCCTCTTTCGTGCTCTGCTTTCAACTTTGTTTAATAATTGGGGTGGAATCGGTCTCTAATATATATTTTATATGGAGTCAACGCAACATATGTATAAGCGAAAACATTGAGTAAAATATCATGAAAAAATAATTATTCTATATATTTTTTAAAAAATTACTCCTGAATCCGTATTTCCCCTTATATTTAAATTGAACAATGTTGTATTACTTTTCAATATTCATGTATGAATTCGAATTTCATGAATATTAGTGTTAATATTGAAACAATAGATGTAATTTGAAATTATCTCTCATGTGTTTACATGTTATTAGTTATTTAACAGAATGAATTTCGGATAAAATCATTGTTGGTGAACTTTGTATAGTCACTAATTAACATGAAATCTATGAAATGGGTGGACTTCCGAGCGCTATATATAAGGGGGGGTTTTTTTTTTTCTTCAAATTCAACAATTAAAACAAGCATGCAACATAGATGAAATCTAATCTTGCATAAGGAATATTGTCAAATAATATTAGTAGTATTTTTTTTAAACAAAGAAATCTACTGGGTTGTGTTTGTGTTTTTGTTGTGTAAGATTCCCTGTGTTTATACAGAACATCCTATTAATTAGGAAGAATTTCAAATTCAATGAATATGATCTTGTTTGAAATTCATTCTATTTTGTTACTAGTAAAATGTATATTTAAGATTTGATATATTCTTTTTCATTTTCATTGTAAATAGTAAAATTAGTTGACATCTATGGATTTAAAATTCCATGTGTCACTAAGGTAGTAAGGTAGTGTTTGGTAGAAATTTTAGGAAATATTTGTAAGTTTTTCTTCAAATTTTGAAATTTTGTAAAGGAAAAACAAGTAATTCTTATAAGCTCTTTCAAACACTAAATAAATGCATCATATTAGTCGATAGATAAATGGATTAAAAATTCGAAGGGACGGATTTTAAATTCTATAGATTTGAAGAGTGCATGAACGAGTTGCACGGATTTTGATCTAAGTTTGAATCCAAAAGAGGTGAGCCTAGTTGGTTCGAGTCTGTGAGAAGTGAGAACGCTCTGGCACAACTTTCTTATAGATGAATCGCATATTAAAATCGTACAGCTATAACATACAATCTTACCCCTACTTTTTTGTTGCTTCAGCCTATGTTTGGAACTGTGAACAATTATTCCTCTAATTGCTTGCCCAACTACAAATATGTTGTTGCACGCACTTTGGCGCCAAATATTTTTTTAAAATAATAATAATAATAATAAAATAAATCAATTACATTACATAATTTACAATACTTATTAAAGATGGTATTTCGCCATTACACCATTTGACAAATGAAGAAGACTCGGCGGTCGTGCCAGTCGATGAGCCACTCGGTTTGCCGTAAGATGTACGGAATTGAATGCATCTGATCAGCATATTATAAATATTCATAGTTAGCATTTAGCACTCCAGTTGGACCCAAGTCTACCATGGGATCATTGATGGACTCTGTAGCTTATAACGAATATGAGAAAACCCAAACTTCTTTAATACCAACTTTCAAGCAAAACTCCATACTGTGTCTAATGACGCTTAACTTTGTGCATTTTACCGTTTCGGGATGACATATAACACAAGGTGAATCACCCCTAACTATACCTAGCATCTATAATCACCGTCCCAACATTGAACATGTTTCTATCTCCATCGAACCCAACGTCCACATCTAACCTCAACTTATTCGGGGCTGGTGGAGTCCAAAAATATACCATTGTCTTTGTCCTCTATGATCTGGTGGAGCAAGCCTTACCATTTTGTCGATAAGCTTCCCAAGAAAGAGTGAACCCAATCTATCAAATCTTTAGATCTATCCTGGTAGGGGGTGTATTGGTTTAGACTTTTAACGACTTTTAAGGAGTTTAAAATTTTAGAGGTATTCAATCTATAGACTTTTATATATTTCATAAAAGTTTAGTGATATTCAAGATGAGTTTTAAAAATTCATGTAGTATTCAAACTTGACTTTTAAAAACTCTATTGTAGTCTATAAGTATTCTAAATGTCAATAGAGTTTTAAAAACTCCGTGAAATTCTATTAAGTACCATAATTAAAGTCTAAAGTACAACAATAAAAAGTCAATAATTGTTTTTGGTTCAACCTAAAGATTTGGATTGACATTTAATTCAAAGTTCAAACTAGGGGTGTAATAGGGTCGGGACCCGTCCCGTAAACCCCCTACCCAACTCCCGCCCCGAAAAGAATCGGGAAACTTTTTTTTTTCTCCTGAAAAATTCCGAATTTTTTTTTCATGTTCAAGATTTCGTTCAAAAAAAATGTGATAATTTTATTAAATAGGGCAATTTGTTAAAAAATCCCCAAATGCAAACATATTTTGCTTTGGGGTCCCTAGTCATAAAATGTGGTACAAAACAATACAATATGTGGTACAAAACCATACAAGATGTGGTACAAATTAACAAAACTTGTGGTACAAAAAAGTGGCTAGGGAGTGCAGAGCAAAACATGTTTGCATTGGGGATTTTTGAGCAATTTGCACTATTAAATATACTATTTAGAAACTTTTATTTATAAATAAAAATAAATATTCAACTTAAAACATATAATATTAAAATATTCTTGATAATGTTTCAAAGTTTTGTTAAGAGAAAAAATGTATCGGATAATTATTAATAAAATGTTCGGATACAATTACTAAATAAATTTTGTTAAATAGATTGTCAAATTAATTTCTTGAGTCTTGTTCTACATATTTGTTCTAATTAGATAATTATAAATATGAATTAATTTAATTTTTTAAAAAAATACACAAAAATAAAATGGCATTTCGTGATTTTACATTTTGATCGTGTCAACAATAAAAATTATGCGAATTAAGTCCACAATTAAGTGTTATATGAGTTGAAAACTAATAATATTTAGCTTATTATATTAATAAAGTTATTAATAAAACATATTATTTATATTATTTCGGGACGGGTCGGGAATCCCTTCGGGATAAGGTTTTATTTCCGATCCCGCTTCCGATATTAATCGGGGTGGAAAAAATCCCGAATGTTCGGGTCGTGAAAATTTCAGGTTGGGATTTTTTCGGGACGAGAATGAGATGAGATTCGGGAAGGGTCGAAATTTCGAAAATTTTTGTCACCCCTAGTTCAAACTCACACACTTTTTTTTTATTTCTATTAAAATAGTCTATATACTACTACTAGTCTCATACATAATTATTATATTAAAAATAATATATATACAAACATAATTTTCTATTTCTAAAATAAAATAAAAAATGCATATTTATTAAAGTTTTTAAATAAATATTATAATACAGGACAAAAAATTATAATATTTTATTGATCATAAATTGAAAATAACAATAATTATATTTTATGATTAATTCATTATTTATTATATAAAATTTGATGTTTTAATTATTTTCTATACTTTTTTTTTAATCTGTAGATTAATTTTTATTATAATTCAAAAATTTTGATAGTGATTTTATTCACTTTAAAATACATATGTATATACATATATATTTATTCACTTTAAATATATTCAAATTTTATAGAGTTATATTAATTTCATAATTACAATAAAGTAATACTACTTATCAATAAGTAAAAATTATTTACTATTGATAGATTAAAGTATTTTGAAGAAATATAAATAGATGTTATTGACATTCGATTAATAATTCTAAGAAATAAAAAAAAAATCAAAATCATGAATTAAAAAATTCATAAGGTTCTAAAAAAAGTTTATAAATGTCAATAAAAGTCATGAAAACAAATCTACAAGATTTTATGAAAATCTTTAAAAATCTGTAAGATTGTATAAAAGTTTGTAAAAATCCATCTGCAACGCTTTTATGATCCAATTGGCGCCAATTGGGCACCAATTCCCGCTATCTAAATATTTGGGAGTTGATTGAACTTATATTTGTGCACTCACCCAATGTCTGTTTCTTAAACCTAGATTATGTGTTAGCTTATGCTTAATTTAATTAAAATTCAAAATCTAGTCATATGGTGATTATGATTCTCCAAAAATGATTTTAATAAAAAGTTCAATGTTATAATCAATCTAATCACTTATTTATCAAACACTACCCAACTTTAATTTTTAGATTTTCACATTTGTTTCCAAACACAACCAACTTTTGATTTTTTAAACTTTTTTATAATCTAAAAATTTAATCACTTCTACAAAAGTATAATTTTTTGCAAACACTTCATTACAATCCCGAGACAATATGGTAAAATATCCCCATATGATTGAGTATTTTTTGGCGAGTTTCCTTGAATTGGTTCACCATTGAGGATGTAAATTAGCCAGAAGATGCAGGGAGCGGAGCTAGAAATTAATTATAGGATGACTGAGATTTTTGAAAAGTCAATGTATTGATAAAATTCTTATAATATATCAAAGTAATAATTCAATTTTGGCTGAACTATAATCAATTTGATCCCATGACTTAAATGTTTTGTTTTAAAAAAACTAGTATTTCACCTCGTGCGATGCACAGAGTATTAGTATTTTAATAAATTTAAATTTTTAATTATTTTTAAGAATATGTTAAAAAAATTATATCGAGTTTCTAATTAATATACATTTAATATTGATTTAAGAATAGTCAATATACCAAACATTCTTAACGACACCCTTTTAAAAGTTCGAAAACGTAATAATATTAAAAAAACACTTATATTTATTTAATATGATAAAGAGTAGTGAGAACTGAATATATAAATGTAACCCCACTCAAAATCATAACATAAATTAAATAAAATGATACATTGGTGTATATATATATATATATATATATATATATATATATATATAAGTTCAACATATATTTTGAGATGGGTCGAGTCATTACATTGGTTATGTTAAGCAAAACTTAAAGTATCATTTATAGTATTTATGCAAATTTTAACATATTCATGGATACAAAAAAATTAACGAAAATTGAAAAATATTGATATCCGATCAAATTTTGGATAAAAAATGATATATTATCATATATATCAATTATAAAAAATTTTACAGCACCAAAAAATAACGAAAATTAAGAAGTAATAATAACATTCTATTAAATTTTAAATTTTGAAAAAAAAAAATGGTACATTATAAGATAACATTAATGGAAATTTTCACATATACACAAAACAAAAAAATTAAATGAAATTAAAAAGTATTGATAATATTCTATCAAATTTAAAATTTGAACAAAAAAATTGGTACAAAATTATATATAGCATTTATGAAATTTTTAACAAATATATAGACACAAAAATTTAACTGAAATTAAAAAGTAGCAATAACATCAGATCAAATTTGAAATTTGGAATCGAAAATTGGTACATTGTCAGTATTTATCGAAATTTACACATATACATCGAACCAAAAAATTAACAGAAATTAAAAATTATTAATATCATCCGATCAAATTTAAATATTTAAACAAAAAATTGGTAAATTATATATATATATATATATATATATATATATATATATATATATATATATATATATATATATATGATTTGCAGAAATTTTTACATATATGGACAAAAAAATTAATTGAAATTTTAAAATACTGATTACATCCAATCAATTTCAATATTTGAACCGAAAATTGGTACATTATCATATATTACATTTATACAAATTTTCTCATACATATTAAATATTATATTATATATATCTATATATGAACACAACAAAATTAACTACAATTTAAGAATAGTGATCACATTAGATATATATGACAAAATAAATTAACTGAAATTAAAAACTAGTGATAACATCAATTAAATTTCAAATTTGAACCGAAAATTGATATATTATCTATTGAGAAATTAAGTTTAGGTGTTTACAATACTAAACTGAAGACAAAACTGATCTGGACTAAACTGAAATACTAAAGCCCAAACTGAAACTACTACATGAAGAAATAAGCGCTAAACTGTCTCGTGCATGACCTCGACTGAAGAATGATCAAGTCAACTAAACCGAGGACGCTTTACCCTCGCGATCTTTTGGATAGAGTTTTTCGTACTCTGACACATCCACAAAAGTTAGTGCCGTGATCCAAAGGGAATTGTCGGCTTCTGAAATTGTTCTTGAAAGTGACAAATGCAACGGAAATAATTCAAAATTCTATCTAAAGATCCATTTTGAATTTATTACCGTTAGCATCCAAAGAGTTAAATAGGGATCTCGATCGATTGAAGAGGCCATCTGGAACTTTTGCCAACATTGTTTACTGCGTGAATATTCAAAGTCTCAAAAGCTTGTAAATCGATCAAAGAACTCGAAGCACAAACGCTCAACTGTTACTCTGATCATTGAAGGATCAATTTTTTGTGCTAAGTCAATCGAGTTGTAAATATCTTCATTTTATCAGTCTAGTACTGAAACTGAGTTGTAACTAAAAGTTCTTGTTTAGGCAGTGTATAAGTCCTAAACCGGATCGGGGTTTTGTACATTGCTTGTAAAATTCAAAGTCTTCTAGTGATATCATTTTGAGGTGGAAGAAGGGGTGACATAGGAGTGATTGAAATCTTCGAACATCCATAAACATATCCTTGTGTCTCTTATCAGTTTACCTAATTACTTTCTATCTTGCATAAACTGCTTTGTTATAAGTGTTCAAATATGTAACTTGACATATTTTTGCACATACTTTGTTTGTCAAATTACATTAGACACCAAAATAAACATAGAGTTCAATCACTAAACCGATTGAATTCAACCCCTTCTCATTTAATTTTGTTTTTGAGTGTATTCACCCCCCCTATACACTCTAAACCGATTCTAACAAGTGGCATCAGAGAGGTTTTTATCTTGACTCTGAACACTTTACCAAGATGTCTTCTTTCAGCAAGATTCTTATGTTCTCCAAAGAAGACTTTGATGATTAGAAAATTCGCATGCAAGCTCATCTATCAGCTTTGGATGATGATATGTGGTTTGTCATTACTGATGGACCTCTCACCATCACCAAAGTGAACACTGCCATGTCTATCTCTAGTGGTAGACCACAATACATCGAGAAACCAAGGATGGAATGGACTGCTGAAGATAAGAAGAAATCAAATCTTGACAATTTTGCCAAGGATATTCTGTATAAAACCCTTGAAAAAAATACTTTCAGCAAGATCAAGATGTGCAAAACAGGAAAAATTTTTTGGGAAAAATTGATTCAACTTTGCGAAGAAAATAAACAGACAAAAGAGAATAAACTGTCTGTGGCTACTCAAAAGTTTGACAACATCAAGATGAAACCAGGAGAATCTATGGCAGAGTTTGATGAAAGAGTCAGTAGCATTGTGATTGAACTCAATGCTCTGGGAAAAACCTATCCCAACAGACAAATCATTTTGAAAGTTATTCGAGATCTTCCCAAAGAATGGGATGTAAAAACAATGGCAATGAGGGAATCAAAAGATTTGAACAAATTAGAACTGCATGAGTTAATTGCTGATCTAAAAGCTTATGAGTTTGAATTGAAAACTCGAGAAGAAGATCACTCTACTTCTTAACTAATCGAAGCCTTAGCTGCAGTCAAAGTAGAGTCACCTACTCAACCATAGAGAACTGCAGAACAGCTAAGTAGTGATGCTATGTCACTATTTGTGAAAAAGTTTGGAAAGTTCATCAGAAAAAATCAAGAAGGATCCTATAGAAGAAATTTTCAAAAGAAAGATGCAAATGGAGAACCAAGGGCATGCTTCAACTGTGGAAATACATGACAATTTATAGCAGATTGTCCTAAACCAAATAAGGATGAGAAAAGATCGACATAAAAAGGAAAGAAGAAGTTTGAAAGAAAGAAGAGTTCAAAAGATGTCATGTAACGCCCCGATTTTATCTTAATTGAGCTTATTTGAGTTAATCGGAGATTACAGAGTTCAAGAGCCGACTTGATTTTGATCATGACCTATTTTGAAAATTTTGAAAATTTCAGGGAGTAAAGTGCAAATTTGAGTTTTAATATATATTCCTTGACTTTTCTTATGAGACTTAGTCTTCTTCTCCTTCCCCTAGCAGAGTTCCCTCCATTGAAGCGCCCCATTGAGATTTCAAGCTTTGGGATTTCAGTCCGAGCTCGATCCGTCCGTTGGAATTTATTTCTGAAGGTATTTTTAGCGATCACGGCAGCGAAGACAAGTTCGGAGGACCCGAACTACTTTACGGCCACTGAAAATTTTGTCGGAAGAAATTTGCCGGAATGAATTTAATGCAGCCGTTCGGACGACCCGAAGATGACTTCGGACCACCCGAACAATTCATCAGCCGCATAAATTTGAACTTGAATCAGACAACGTTCGGACGACCCGAAGACCCGTTCGGAGGCTCCGAACCCGTTCGGATTTGCAACTATAAATACATGCCATTTGAATCCATTTCAACACACCAATTCACTCTCATCTCTCTTTGAAAGCAAGATCCTCTCCTTAAAAAATTCAAGAAATATTTGTGTGATATATATTCAAAATCGAGGGTTGTTTGTATAAGTTCATTCGTGAGTTGGTTGTTCGATTATTGTAAACACTTGTGTGTGAAGCCAAGTGTGTTACAACTTACAATCGTGTTGTGGCTATCCTTGGAGCCCTTAAGGCCAAGAGTATCGAGTTGTATTGGCACGGTGATCGTGTTGAGTTGTATGGCTATCATTGGAGCCATCAAGGTCAAGACGTTGAAGTGCTAGTGGATCCTTGGTTAATCGATCTTAACCAAGAAGGGGAGACGTAAACGATTTATCGTCGAACTTTCATAAACATCTCTTATCCCTTTTACTGCTTTATTTACATTACGTATTTATTTACCGCACTTATTATTAATTGCTTCAAGTCTTCCGCTTGCGTATTATCATAATTGCTTTAAATTGCTAAAGTTGCCAATAGAACCTAAATTCCCCCCCATTAGGTTCTAACAGAGGTGTTGCTAAGAACTGGTGGATCACGACGAAGAGATCCATGGAGAATCGAGGTACAGTTGTTAATTGGACTCTTTTAAAATCTGAGTTTTATAAGAGGTTTTTCCCTATTTCGTACCGAAAAGATAAGGGAGCCGAGTTTGCTAATCTGAGGCAAGGGAACTTGAACATTGAAGAGTATGTTGCCAAATTCGATAGTCTGTTACATTTTGCACCGCATATCGCCGACAATGAAGAAGCCAAAGCCGACCAGTTCATTAATGGGTTGAACCCCGACATCTTCACGTTGGTAAACACTGCTAGGCCTGATAAATTTGCGGATGCCATGAATCATGCAAAGGGAGCTTAAGCAGGTATGTGGAGACAGAGGGGAAATAAGATGGTACCTCAGCAGCAGAGACTGTCTCAGAACCAATCATATCAGTATCATAATCAGCCATCAAAGTATCAGAACCAACCACAGAGGTACGAAGGAGGAAGCAGTAGCGGTAATAGGAAGGATCATTACAAAGCAAGAGAGAAACAGTTCAAGAAGAAGGGGAACAACTCTTCTAGTTTCAGTGGTTCCAAGCAGTTTGGTTCAGGACAGAGTTCTGGATCTTCATCTTTGTTCTGCAACAAATTTGGAGGTAGACACTCCCCAGATCAATGTGTAGGAGTCTTTGGGAACTGCAATACCTGTCAGCAACCAGGACACTTTTCTAAGGTGTGCCCTCAACGTAGTAGAGATCGAGCTCAGAGTGGGAGTTCATCTAGACCTACAGCTCAGCCTGAGAGACAGTATTCGACAGTTCACTTCTTCCAGCCTCAGCAGCAGAACAGATAGAGAGGTAACCCGAATGCGAACCAGCCTCCGAGACAGCAGGCATGAGTCTTTGCTTTGATAGAGGATCAGGCTCAGGCAGCACTGAACGATGTTATAGCAGGTAACTGTTTGATTTTCGGTTATTCTGCTCATGTATCGATAGATACAGGTGCTTCTCATTCTTTTATCTCTGAAAAATTTGTGTTGATGCATGCTTTGAAAACTGAGTTGTTGCCTACTGTAGTAGCTCTTATTTCACCTTTGGGTGGAGGAATTGTTTCTGTCAGATTAGTCAAGAACTGTGAGCTCTTTTTTGAGGGAAATTTGTTGAAGTTCGACTGTATTGTTGTAACGCCCCATTTTTATATTAATTGAATTTATTTGAGTTAATCAGAGATTACAGAGTTCTCGAGCCGGTTTGATTTTGATCAGGGTCCTTTTTGCAAAAATTGGATTTTTCAGGGACTAAAACGCAATTATCGGTTTTTATAGATATTTATAAGGCTTTTGGACCCATTCTCTTCTCCATCACCTTCCTATTCATGCCTCCCTCCTCCATTGTTGAAGAAATCGATTCTTCAAGCTTCCAAATTTCATCTCGAGCTCGATCCGGCCGTTGGAATTTATTTCTGAAGGCAGATTATCGATCACTGCAGTGAGAGCTCTGTTATATTGTAAGTTCTTCTACGATCGGATACATTCTAGTTTTTGGATGTTGTTAGAATCGTTCGAGATTCGAGTATGTTGTTCTAGACAGAGTTCTGATCGTTTATTATCTGTCGATTTTGAATTAGAGCGACGTTCGGATTTGTTATGATTTTTGGAAGCCATTTTCGAAAATGTGGATTTTTAGATTGGTGGGTTTGCTTTGTTATTGTTGTTTTGGGCATTGATATGAGTTGATATCGGTATTGAACTGCTGTCTGCATTTCCGGTTTGTTCAGTTTATAGCCGTTATGCCGTCGGTTTGAGTTTTGGGTTTTCGAATCGTTTTTGTATTGATTGAAGTCTTGGTGTGTGAGTGATCGTGGTTGTTGATCAACTCTTGAATTCTTACAGATTCGTTGGAGTTTGTCGAGCCCTGTGTTAGCAGCATTGTTCGTCGAGAGTTGGACGAAGAACGGTATAAAGAGTTTTCCTTGAACCGTTGCCTTGTTGTTGTTAGATTGTGTAGTTGTTTATACAATCTCTTTTGTAGCTTATCCAGAGTTGGAGCTACTGCATTGAAAGGTAAAAGCAGTCATCGCAGCGGGATAGCATACTCGGGACTGTGGTTCTCGAGTTTTCCCTTTTGAAATCACGTACTTGCATCTACACTTGTTCTAGCATGAGGAACTTGTGTTTTGTTTGATTGTTTTGCTTATGTGTTTTATATTTCTGTTATGCATTCATCTTGAGCCAATCTTGTTTTCAGCGGGCAGAACCGCCCTTTTTGTTTAGATGTTTGGGAACTATGATTGAGTGGCCCAGGTCGTAGTCGTTTCGTCTGGTGCTAGCATACTCATTATAGTTGCTCAAAGTCTAGAGGAGTGAGATACGTGACACCACCTCGATTGGGAGAGTCGGTGAGTTGTTACGTGATCTTACCCTCGGGATCCCAAAGGCACAGCTGCAATCCCTCGTTATCAGATTTAATATCCCTGTTTAAAGACATGCATTCATTACGATGTTACTGATTTCGTTATTGTATTGAAAGCATGTTTGTTACTTGTATTACTTGTTATGTTGCTTTTACTGGGAATGTCTTTCTCACCGGTTATCCGGCTGTTGCTTTGTTTTGTATGTGTACTTGGCAACAGGTGGGGCAGGAACAAGTCAGAAGAGGCATGGTTAGCTTCGAGGGCAAGTAGTAGAAGTGAGACTCGGTTTAGAAGTCGAATTAGCATGTTTATCTAGTTTAAGATTGGAACATGTTAGAACTCGAACTTGATATGTTTTGTATTCGAACTCGATTTGTATTTTGGATTTTGAAACTTAGAAAATGCATGTTCTACTCTTTCTTGTAATTGAATACTTCGTTGTTGAAAAAGTGTTAGTTGGATCATGTCGGAGCCTTTCCGGGTGTTGGATTGCACTTTTGGAGCCTTATTTTGAGCTAAAACAGCAGGCCATGCGCGCCCGCGCCTGGTGAGGAGCGCCCGCGCGTTCTGCTCCCTTTCTCGGAGGCCCGGGCAGGTTTGTATGCGCGCCCGCGCGTCACCCTGTGTAAAAAAAAAAAAAAAAACTTTTCTTTTAATCTTAGATCTTGTATGCGTAATTATTGTTTATTCTGAGATTAGATGATTAGAATCGAGGTCTCACATTAAGTGGTATCAGAGCGTTAAGATTCTTGGTCGAACTAGAGTGAGCGGGGTAGATTGAGTCTGTGTGCAATGACTCCTCGCATGTGTTTGAATTATTTAATTGTGTACTTAATTCCATGCGAGCATGCTTTATTGTTTGAGCATTATTTGAATTACATGGTTGTGTGATTTAAATTAATAAAGAATGATCTACTTGAGATATAACTGTTTCTGTTCTCGACTGGTATTCGGTATTCCAAGCGGTTGTAAGGGCACTGACGGTAGCAATTGAGATATCTCGTGTGCTAACCTTTGATTATCAGATGGGTCCTCGTCGAGTGATAAACAGAAACACACCACCAGTTATCCCTGCGACCGAGCAAGCTAGCACTGAGGTTGATCAGTTGGATGCTTCAGCGACTCCTATGGAAACCTTGTTGAAGAGGTTTCAGTCGTTCAATCCGCCATTGTTGATGGGTTTAGAAAATCCAGTTGACTGTGAGAGTTGGTTGGATGATATGGATCAGTTGTTTGATTCCATTGACTACACAGATGACCGCCGAATCAGGTTAGTAATTCATCAGCTGCGTGGTGGTGCTAAGAGCTGGTGGATCATGACAAAGAAAGCAATTGAGAGTAGAGGTACAGAGGTTACTTGGACTCTTTTTAAATCTGAGTTTTATAAGCGGTTTTTCCCTATCTCGTATCGTAAGGATAAGGGAGCAGAGTTTGCAAATCTGAGGCAAGGGAATCTGAACATTGAAGAGTACGTGGCTAAGTTCGATAGTCTGTTGCGTTTTGCACCGCTAATTGCCGGAGATGAAGAAGCTAAGGCAGATCAGTTCATCAACGGGTTGAACCCCGATGTCTTCACGTTGGTTAACACCAACAGGCCTAGCAACTTTGCGGATGCCATGAATTACGCAAAGGGAGCAGAAGCAGGCTTGTGGAGGCAAAGAGGTAATCAGGGGGCACCTCAGCAGCAGAGGCAGTATCAGAACCAACCATCTCAGTACCAGAATCAGCCACCTCAACATCAGAACCAGCAGCAGAGGTATGAAGTTGGAAACAGTGGGGGAAACAGAAAGGATCAGTACAAGGCAAGAGGTAAACAGTTCAAGAGACAGGGGAACAGTTCGTCCAGTTCCAGTGGTTCGAAGCAATTCGGTTCAGGACCGAGTTCTGGGTCATCATCCTTGTACTGCAGCAAGTGTGGAGGAAGAAACTCACCGGATCAGTGTGTGGGAGTCTTCGGCAATTGTAACACATGTCAGCAACCGGGACACTTCTCTAAAGTGTGCCCTCAACGTAATAGAGATAGAGCTCAGAGTGGGAGTTCGTCTAGACCTGCAGCTCAGCCGGAGAGGCAGTCGTCTGCAGTACACTCTTTCCAACCCCAGCAACAGCAGAACAGACAAGGAGGTAGCTCTAGTGCAAATCAGCCTCCGAGACAGCAAGCACGAGTCTTTGCATTGACAGAGGATCAGGCTCAGGCAGCACCTGACGATGTCATAGCAGGTAAATGTTCGATTTTCGGTCATTCTGCTCATGTCTTGATAGATACAGGTGCTTCCCATTACTTTATCTCTGAGAAATATGTGTTATTGCATGCTTTGCCAACTGAATTGTTGCCTACTGTAGTAGCTGTTACTTCACCTTTGGGTGGAGGAATTGTTTCTGTCCGACTAGTCAGGAACTGTAAACTTTGTTTTGAGGGGAATTTGTTAGAATTCGACTGTATTGTACTTGGACTGTCAGATTTTGATTGTATTGTCGGGATAGATGCTTTAACCAAGTACAGGGCGACAGTTGATTGTTTTCTGAAGGTTTTCAGGTTCAGACCTGAAATGGCAGACGAGTGGAAATTCTTTGGTAAGGGTTCTCGATCTAGAATTCCTTTGATTTCAGTATTATCTATGACTCGTTTGTTACAGAGAGGTGCAGAAGGATTTTTGGTTTATGCGGTTGATGTACTGAAATATAGCCCAGCTTTGGTTGACTTACCAGTGGTTAGAGATTTTGCTGATGTGTTTCCGGAAGATGTTCCTGGATTGCCACCCATTCGAGAAGTCGAATTCAGCATTGACTTAGTGCCAGGTACTCAACCTATTTCAAAAGCTCCTTATCGTATGGCACTTGTTGAATTGAGAGAGTTGAAGGAGCAGCTTGAGGATTTGATTGCCAAGGGATACATCAGACCTAGTGTATCGCCTTGGGGTGCTCCTGTTCTATTCGTTCGGAAGAAGGATGGTTCTATGCGGCTCTGTATCGACTACCGCCAATTGAATCAGGCTACAGTTAAGAACAGATATCCTTTACCCCGAATAGATGACTTGTTTGATCAACTGCAGGGTTCTTCTGTCTACTCTAAGATTGATCTGAGGTCAGGCTACCATCAGCTGAGAGTGCGAGAGGAAGATGTTCCTAAGACCGCATTCAGAACGAGGTATGGTCACTTTGAGTTTATAGTCATGCCGTTCGGTTTGACTAACGCTCCAGCTATTTTTATGGGTTTGATGAACCGTATCTTTCAGCGTTATTTAGATGAGTTCGTCATTATTTTTATCGATGATATTCTTATCTACTCGAAGAACCGTACTGACCATGCAGAGCACTTGAGAATCGTCTTGCAGATTTTGCGAGTTGAGCAGTTGTTTGCCAAGCTATCGAAATGCGAATTCTGGTTAGATCGAGTTGTCTTTCTCGGTCATATTATTTCTGAAGATGGGATTTCTGTCGATCCCAGCAAAATCGAAGCGGTTATGAATTGGCCTAGACCGACATCAGTACCTGAGATCCGAAGCTTCATGGGTTTAGCTGGTTATTACCGTCGTTTCATCGAGGGTTTCTCGTCTATTGCCAAGCCTATTACCCAGCTGACTCAGAAGAATGCGCCTTTTGTCTGGACTCCAGATTGTGAGGCTAGCTTTGTTGATCTAAAGAGGAGACTGACCAGTGCTCCAATTCTTTCTATTCCGAAGGGTACTGGAGGGTTCACAGTCTATTGTGATGCTTCTAACCGAGGCTTGGGTTGTGTTCTTATGCAGCATAAGCATGTGGTGGCGTATGCATCTAGGCAGCTGAAACCGCATGAGACTCGTTATCCGGTCCATGATCTTGAACTAGCTGCGATCGTCTTTGCTCTGAAGATCTGGCGTCACTATCTTTATGGTGAGTCTTTCGAAATCTTTTCTGACCATAAGAGTCTTAAGTACTTGTTTTCTCAAGCAGAGCTGAATATGAGACAGAGGAGATGGTTAGATCTGTTGAAGGATTTCGACTGTGAAATCAAGTACTATCCGGGGAAGTCTAATGCAGTTGCAGATGCCTTGAGCCGAAAGCTTTGTTCTTTATCTCTTTCCACTATGGGTGTTTCCCAGTTGATCGATGATTGTTGCACTTCTGGTTTAGAGTTTGAAACAGATAGGGAGACTATCAGAGTGTTTGCTATTCAAGCCGAGCCAGAGTTGTTTGTTGCAATCAGAGAAGCACAGAAGTCTGAGCCGAGCATCCAAATTTCAGTAGAGAAAGTCAGATCGGGCCATCAGTCTGAATTCCAGGTTAGAGATGATGTTTTGTTCGTGAATAATCGTATTGTTGTTCCTGATATTTCGGAGTTGAGACAGCGTATTCTCCGAGAGGCTCATTGCAGTCGGTTTAGCATTAATCCTGGAGGTCTTAAGATGTACAACGATCTGAAGAGTCAGTTCTGGTGGAAGAGAATGAAGGACGATGTTGCGAGATTTGTATCTCGGTGTTTGAATTGTCAGCAAGTGAAAGCAGAGCGGAAGCGACCAGGTGGTATTTTGCACAGCCTATCTGTTCCTGAATGGAAATGGGATCACATTTCTATGGATTTTGTCACGAAGCTACCATGATCCGTTCGAGGATGCGATGCTATTTGGGTAGTGATCGACCGATTGACGAAGTCTGCGTGTTTTATTCCGTACAGGATGACGTATCGTCATGATCAGATGGCTGAGTTGTATGTTAGCAATGTTGTGAGATCGCATGGTGTGCCGAAGTCGATCGTTTCAGACAGAGATCCTAGATTCACTTCTCACTTCTGGCACAGTCTTCAGGGGAGCACTTGGTACTCGATTGCATCTGAGTACAGCTTATCATCCTCAGACAGATGGACAGTCAGAGCGGACTATCCAGACGTTGGAGGATATGCTGCGAGCGGTAGTGCTAGACTTTGGCACTAGTTGGCAGGATTCTTTGCCTCTTGTCGAGTTTTCTTACAACAACAGCTTCCAAGCGAGTATCGGTATGGCGCCTTTTGAGGCTTTGTATGGTAGAAAGTGCCGATCTCCGTTGTTTTGGGATGAATTGTCCGAGTCACCAGATTTGGGACCGGAGATGCTTAGAGATATGGCAGAGCAGGTTAAGATCATTCAGACCAGAATGAAGTCAGCTCAAGATAGACAGGCGAAGTATGCGAATGTCAGACGTCGACCTCTGAGTTTTGAGCAGGGAGACCGTGTATTCCTTAAGATTTCTCCGTTCAGAGGCACCGTCAGATTCGGTAAGAGAGGAAAGTTATCTCCGAGATTCATCGGTCCATACGAAATTCTCGAGAAAATAGGCGATCTTGCCTACAGACTTGCACTTCCTCCTTCTTTATCTGGTATTCACGACGTTTTTCACGTCTCTATGCTGCGAAAGTATCAACCAGATATTTCTCATATCCTTCAGCCTGACGAAGCCGAGTTAGACGAGACCCTGAGCTATTTTGAACGACCGATTCAGATCCTTGATCGGAAAGAAAAGAAACTCAGAACCAAGTTGATTCCATTGGTGAAAGTGCAGTGGAGCCGTCACGGCGTTGAGGAAGCGACTTGGGAGACAGAATCTGACATGAGACAGTGATTTCCGGAGTTATTCGGATGACGTGAGTTCTTCTTACTGTCTTTAGTTCTTTATTCTATCTTATGAGTTATGGTTCTTGTGGATTCGAGGACGAAATCTCTTCTTAGTGGGGGAGAATTGTAACGCCCCATTTTTATCTTAATTGAATTTATTTGAGTTAATCAGAGATTACAGAGTTCTCGAGCCGGTTTGATTTTGATCAGGGTCCTTTTTGCAAAAATTGGATTTTTCAGGGACTAAAACGCAATTATCGGTTTTTATAGATATTTATAAGGCTTTTGGACCCATTCTCTTCTCCATCACCTTCCTCTTCATGCCTCCCTCCTCCATTGTTGAAGAAATCGATTCTTCAAGCTTCCAGATTTCATCCCGAGCTCGATCCGGCCGTTGGAATTTATTTCTGAAGGCAGATTATCGATCACTGCAGTGAGAGCTCTGTTATATTGTAAGTTCTTCTACGATCGGATACATTCTAGTTTTTGGATGTTGTTAGAATCTTTCGAGATTCGAGTATGTTGTTCTAGACAGAGTTCTGATCGTTTATTATCTGTCGGTTTTGAATTAGAGCGACGTTCGGATTTGTTATGATTTTTGGAAGCCATTTTCGAAAATGTGGATTTTTAGATTGGTGGGTTTGCTTTGTTATTGTTGTTTTGGGCATTGATATGAGTTGATATCGGTATTGAACTGCTGTCTGCATTTCCGGTTTGTTCAGTTTATAGCCGTTATGCCGTCGGTTTGAGTTTTGGGTTTTTGAATCGTTTTTGTATTGATTGAAGTCTTGGTGTGTGAGTGATCGTGGTTGTTGATCAACTCTTGAATTCTTACAGATTCGTTGGAGTTTGTCGAGCCCTGTGTTAGCAGCATTGTTCGTCGAGAGTTGGACGAAGAACGGTATAAAGAGTTTTCCTTGAACCGTTGCCTTGTTGTTGTTGTTAGATTGTGTAGTTGTTTATACAATCTCTTTTGTAGCTTATCCAGAGTTGGAGCTACTGCATTGAAAGGTAAAAGCAGTCATCGCAGCGGGATAGCATACTCGGGACTGTGGTTCTCGAGTTTTCCCTTTTGAAATCACGTACTTGCATCTACACTTGTTCTAGCATGAGGAACTTGTGTTTTGTTTGATTGTTTTGGCTTATGTTTTATGTTTCTGTTATGCATTCATCTTGAGCCAATCTTGTTTTCAGCGGGCAGAACCGCCCTTTTTGTTTAGATGTTTGGGAACTATGATTGAGTGGCCCAGGTCGTAGTCGTTTCGTCTGGTGCTAGCATACTCATTATAGTTGCTCAAAGTCTAGAGGAGTAAGATACGTGGCACCACCTCGATTGGGAGAGTCGGTGAGTTGTTACGTGATCTTACCCTCGGGATCCCAAAGGCACAGCTGCAATCCCTCGTTATCAGATTTAATATCCCTGTTTAAAGACATGCATTCATTACGATGTTACTGATTTCGTTATTGTATTGAAAGCATGTTTGTTACTTGTATTACTTGTTATGTTGCTTTTACTGGGAATGTCGTTCTCACCGGTTATCCGGCTGTTGCTTTGTTTTGTATGTGTACTTGGCAACAGGTGGGGCAGGAACAAGTCAGCAGAGGCATGGTTAGCTTCGAGGGCAAGTAGTAGAAGTGAGACTCGGTTTAGAAGTCGAATTAGCATGTTTATCTAGTTTAAGATTGGAACATGTTAGAACTCGAACTTGATATGTTTTGTATTCGAAATCGATTTGTATTTTGGATTTTGAAACTTAGAATTGATGCATGTTCTACTCTTTCTTGTAATTGAATACTTCGTTGTTGAAAAAGTGTTAGTTGGATCATGTCGGAGCCTTTCCGGGTGTTGGATTGCACTTTTGGAGCCTTATTTTGAGCTAAAACAGCAGGCCATGCGCGCCCGCGCCTGGTGAGGAGCGCCCGCGCGTTCTGCTCCCTTTCTCGGAGGCCCGGGCAGGTCTGTATGCGCGCCCGTGCGTCACCCTGTGTAAAAAAAAAAAAAAAAAAAAAAAACTTTTCTTTTAATCTTAGATCTTGTATGCGTAATTATTGTTTATTCTGAGATTAGATGATTAGAATCGAGGTCTCACAATTGTACTTGGGCTGTCAGATTTTGACTGTATTGTTGGTATAGATGCTTTAACCAAGTACAGGGAAACCGTCGATTTTTTTTTGAAGGTTTTCAGATTCAGACCTGAAATGACAGACGAGTGAAAATTCTTTGGTAAGGGTTCTCGATCTAGAATTCCTTTGATTTCAGTGTTATCTATGACTCGTTTTTTACAGAGAGGTGCAGAGGGATTTTTGGTTTATGCAGTTGATGTACTGAAATCTAGCCCTGAATTGGTTGATATATCAGTGGTTAGAGAATTTTTTGATGTGTTTCCGGAAGAAATTCCTGGATTGTCGCCTATTCGAGAGATCGAATTCAGCATCGATTTATTGTCAAGTACTCAACCTATTTCCAAAGCTCCGTATCGAATGACACCACTCGAATTGAGAGAATTGAAGGAGCAGCTTGAGGATTTGATTGCCAAGGGATACATCAGACCTAGTGTGTTGCCTTGGGGTGCTCCTGCTCTGTTTGTTCGGAAGAAGAATGGTTCTATGCGGCTCTGTATTGACTACTGTCAACAGAATCAGGCTACAGTCAAGAGCAGGTATCCTTTACCCCGAATAGATGACCTTTTTTATCAGCTGCAGGGTTCTTCTATCTATTCGAAGATTGATCTGAGATCAGGTTATCATCAGCTGAGAGTGCGTGAAGAAGATGTTCCTAAGACCGCATTCAGAACGAGGTATAGTCATTTTGAGTTTATAGTCATGCCGTTCGGTTTGACTAACGCTCCAGCGGTTTTTATGGGTTTGATGAATCATATCTTTCAGCGCTATTTAGATGAGTTTGTTATTATCTTCATCGATGATATTCTTATCTACTCGAAGAACCGTACTGACCATGCAGAGAATTTGTGAATCGTCTTGCAGATTTTGCGGGTTGAGCAGTTGTTTGCCAAGCTGTCTAAGTGTGGGTTCTGGTTGGATCGAGTTGTCTTTCTTGGTCACATTATTTCATGAGATGGGATTTCTGTCGATACCAGCAAGATTTAAGCAGTTATGAATTGGCCTAGACCGACATCAGTGCCTGAGATCCGAAGCTTCATGTGTTTAGCTGGTTATTATCGCCGATTCATCGAGGGATTTTCATCTATTGCCAAGCCGATTACCCAGCTGACTCAGAAGAATGCGCCTTTTATCTGGACTACAGATTGTGAGGCTAGTTTTGTTGATCTGAAGAGGAAACTGACCAGTACTCCGATTCTTTCTATTCCATCAGGTACTGGAGGTTTTACCGTGTATTGCGATGCTTCTAACCGAGGCTTGGGATGTGTTCTTATGCAGCATAAGCATGTGATAGCTTATGCATCTAGCTTATGCATCTAGGCAGCATAAGCCGCACGAGACTCGTTATCCGGTTCATGATCTTGAACTCGCTGCGATCGTATTTTCTTTGAAGATCTGGCGTCACTATCTTTATGGTGAGTCTTTCGAGATCATTTCTGACCATAAGATCCTTAAGTACTTGTTTTCACAGGAAGAGCTGAACATGAGACAGATAAGATGGTTAGATCTATTGAAGGATTTCGACTGTGAAATCAAGTATTATCCGGGAAAGTCGAATGCAGTTGCAGATGCCTTGAGTCGAAAACTATGTTCTTTATCTCTTTCCACTATCGGTGTTTCTCAATTGATCGATGATTGTTGCACTTCTGGTTTGGAGTTTGAAATAGATAAGAAGACTATTAGGTTGTTTGCTATTCAAGCCGAGCCGGAGTTGTTTATTTCGATCAAAGAAGCACAGAAGTTTGATCCGAGCATTCAGATTTTAGTAGAGAAAGTCAGATCTGGGCATCAGTCTAAATTCCAGGTTAGAGATGATGTTTTGTTTGTGAATAATCGTATTGTTGTGCCTGATATTTTGGAGTTGAGGCAGCGTATTCTTTGAGAGGCACATTGCAGTCGGTTCAGTGTTCATACTGGAGGTCGGAAGATGTACAACGATCTGAAAAATTAGTTTTTGTGGAAGAGAATGAAGAGAGATGTTGCGAGGTTTGTATCTCGATGTTTGAACTTTTAGCAAGTAAAAGCAGAGAGGAAGCGACCGGGTGGTCTGTTGCACAGTCTATCTGTTCCTGAATGGAAGTGGGATCACATTTCTATGGATTTCGTCACGAAGATACCGCGATCTGTTCGAGGATGCGATGTTATTTGGGTAGTGATCGATAGATTGACAAAGTCTGCTTGTTTTATTCCGTACAGGATGACGTATCGTCACGATCAAATAGCTGAGTTGTATGTTAGAAATGTTGTGAGATTGCATGGTGTGCCGAAGTCGATCGTTTCAGATCGAGACCCTAGATTCACTTTGCACTTTTGGCACATTATTCAGGAGGCACTTGGTACTCGATTGCATCTGAGTACAGCTTATCATCCTCAAACTGATGGACAGTCAGAGCGGACTATCCAGACGTTGGAGGATAAGCTTCGAGCAGTAGTGCTAGACTTTGGCACTAGTTGGCAAGATTCTTTGCCTCTTGTTGAGTTTTCTTACAACAACAGATTCCAAGCGAGTATCGGTATGGCGCCTTTTGAGGCTTTGTACGGTAAGAAGTGCCGATCTCCGTTGTTTTGGGATGATTTGTCTGAGTCACCTGAGTTGGGACCGGATATACTTCAAGATATGGAAGAGCAAGTTTAGATCATTCAGTCTAGAATGAAGTCAGCTCAGGATAGACAGGTGAAGTATGAGAATATCTAGCGTAGACCTCTGAGTTTCAATCAGGGAGACCGAGTCTTCTTGAAGATTTCTCTTTCAGAGGCACTGTCATATTTGGTAAGAGAGGAAAGTTATCTCCGAGATTCATCGGACCGTACGAGATTCTCGAGAAGTTAGACAATCTTGCCTACAGACTTGCAATTCCTCCGTCTTTATCTGGTATTCACGACGTTTTTTCACGTCTCTATGTTGCGGAAGTACCATCCAGATCCATCTCACATTCTTCAGCCTGATGAAGCCGAGATAGACGAGACTCTAAGCTATTTTGAGCGACCGATTCAGATCCTTGATCGGAAGGAGAAGCAACTCAGAACCAAGTTGATTCCTTTGGTGAAAGTGCAGTGGAGCCATCACGGAATCGAGGAAGCGACTTGGGAGACAGAATCCGACATGAGACAAAGTTTTCCTGAGTTATTCGGATGACGTGAGTTCTTCTTACTGTCTTTAGTTCTTTATTCTATCTAATGAGTTGTGATTCTTATTGATTTCGAGGACGAAATCTCTTTTTAGAGGGGTGAATTGTAATACCCCAATTTTATCTTAATTGAGATTATTTGAGTTAATCGGAGATTACAGAGTTCAAGAGCCGACTTGATTTTGATCAGGGTCTATTTTGCAAATTTTGGAAATTTCAGGGACTAAAGTGAAAATTTGAGTTTAATATATATTCTGATAAGTGTATTTTATATACTTAATTTTATATATGATTTTAATTGTTAAATATTTTTTTCGAGCATATTTATGCCTGGATTTTGTTGTTTTTGTATTTGTAGGAGACTATGGAGATTTATTTGGAAAAGAGAAGAAAAATGAGATTTATGAGAAAATGGAGAAAAGAAAAGAATAAAAGAAAGAAAGGAAAAGAAGAGAAACAAAGAAAAGAAACGACAAAAGAAGCTAATGGGCTTCTTTAATGGGCCAAAGATTAGCGCTTGAAGAAGAGCAAACGCGCTAAGACAAGTGAAGGCGAGAAAGTTGATTCCAGAGAGCTATGCGCGCCCGCCTGGAATGTGGAGCACCCACGCGTCGCAGAAATCTTAATTGGAAATTTTTATCGGGAAGGAAATATTTTATTTTTTTGGGCTTTTTACTGGGCTTTTCATATGCGATATAAAAGAGATTTTTATCAGAATTGTGAGGGAGAGAGCCGCCACAACAAATTAACACATATCAGAGAAGAGATCAGAGGCGTGATCGTGAAGAATTTTCTGAGGATTTTGGAGCTTTACTTGAAGAACGAAGACGGAGTTCGATAGACCGGACACGGCATCGACGACGGATTTGATTTCTTACTTTTATTTTATTCTGAATATTTTTGGATTTTTGAACATGTTTTATTTTATTCAGAATTTTATTATGAACTAATTTTTTAGAGTCTAGAGGTCTGATGAAACCTGGTGTAGACACTTTCATGAATTTTTGATTTTATTGAATTGAGTTTCTTCTAGATTAATTGTTTTTTCTAGAATTGATTGTCATTTCAATTACCTGATCAATAATTGATTTGTTATATTTATTTGAAATCTGGCACTCGGGAGAGGAGATTTTGAATAGGACTAATAGAAAATACACTGTTAATTATTTATATCGCTCGGGAGAGTGTATAATTTTAACAGAGCTTTTAAAGAGAACATAGTTTTGAATTGATCACTGCAAGTAGATTCTTAATAGGGATATTGGAATTGAATTGTAGTTGATATATTTTATTCGGTACTCGGGAGAGGGAATAATACACTTAAGTGTTCTTGGCTATTAATTATCTGAAATTCATGAAGATTAATTAATTAGGATTGACTGTTGTTGAAACCAGGTGAAATCTAAACCTCTAGACCATTATTCTCTGATTGATTTTTCCAGAAAATTGTGTGCGTGCTATCAAAACTTCACTGATTATTTATTTTTATTGCAAAATTCTTGATTATTGATTTTTTTAGATAAAGTTTAGACTATTTTAATTACAAGCACTAAATATTTTTATTTTACTTCCTGTGGGATCGATATCTGAATTATTCACTATATTAAAACTTGACACTCGTACGCTTGCGAGGAATTTTCACAACATATTCCTTGAATTTTCTTGTGAGACTTAGTATTCTTCTCCTTCCCCTAGCACGGTTCCCTCCATTGAAGCGCCCCATTGAGATTTCAAGATTTGGGATTTCAGTCCGAGCTCGATCCGTCCGTTGAAATTTATTTCTGAAGGCAGTTTAGCGATCACGGCAGCAAGAGCTCTGTTATATCTTAAGTATTTCTCCGATCAGATACATTACATTTTTTGGATGTTTTTAGATTCGATTGAAATTCGGTTATGTTGTTCTTGACAGAGTTCTGATCGTTTATTCTCAGTCAGTTTTGAAATAGAGCGTTATTCGGATTTGTTATGATTTTTGGAATCCTATTTCGAAAATTGTGTTTTGAGATTTGTTGGGTTTGAGCCTTTATTGTTGTATAGCATTGATATGAGTTGATATCGATATTATACTGCTGTCTGCATTTCCGGTTTGATCAGTTTATAGCCTTTATGCCGCCGGTTTGAGTTTTTGAGATTTTGAACCATTTTGAGTTATAGAACTTTAGCTATTGAGTTTTGATCGTCGTTTTTGATATTCTTTGCCTCCGTACAGATCGTTTGGAGTTTGTTGAGCCCTATGTTAGCAGAGATCGTCGAAGAGTTGGACGAAGAGCGGTAAAGAGTTTACCTTGAGCCTTGTTGTTGTTTAGATTGTGTAGATTTTGATATAACCTCTTTTGTAACGTATCCAGACTTGGAGCTACTTGCTTTGAAAGGTACAAGCAGTCATCGTTTAGCGGGATAGCATACTCGAGACAGTTGGTTCTTGAGTTTTCCCTTAAATCACATACTTGCATCAATACTTGTTCTAGCATGTGGAACTTGTATTTTGTTGTTGATTGAGCTTCTGTTATATGACTTACTGCTTTATGTTTTCTTATGCATTCATCTTGAGCCAAACCTTTGATTTCAGCGGGCAGAACATCCATTTTTGTTTAGACGTTTTGGGGGCTATACTGCGAGTGGCCTGGGTGTAGATGTTTGCCTAGTGTCAGCATACTTCTTATAGTCGCACCAAAGTCTAGGGTATTGGGATATGTGGCACCACCTCAATTGGGAGAGTCGGTGAGTTGTTACGTGATCTCATCCTCGGGATCCCAAAAGCAGATCAGTAATCCCCTGTTTATCAGAATTGATATCCCTATTTTAAAGACATGCATATCATTCATTTTGATTTGATTATGTTGTCTTGAAAGCATGTTGTTGATATATTACTTGTATTACTTGTTATGTTGCTTTTACTGGAAATATCATTCTCACCGGAGTTATCTGGCTGTTGCTTTGTTTTGTATGTGTACTTAGCAACAGGTGGGGCAGGATCAAGTCAGCGAAGACCTGGTTAGCATCAAGAGGGAGAGATAGTAGTGGGACTCGGTTTAAAAGTCGTGTCAGCATGTCTACCTAGTTTATGTTGGAAAATGTTTAGATCTCGATCTTCGTTGTTTATGTTGTATCAATTATGCGAGCTTTATGGTTAAATGTTGTCGTTGCATGTTCTATCCTTTTGAGCAGTTGATCAACTCTAGAACTTCTTGTATTATTTGGAGAGATTGTGATTGTAATGCATGATTATGATTTGAATGTATTTGGTTTGAGTTTTATCAAGTTCTGCTGTATTTTTGCTTCTGTACTGTCACCGATCGATCAGTGAGATGTGACCGATCGAGCGAGGGACATTTTTCCATGTTTTTGTTTTTGCAAAAAGGAGCCCGCTTGATCGGGTGAATCTTACCGATCGAGCGGTGCTGGTGTTCAGTCGGGCAGAATGTTTGCAACTTTTGGCTCGCTCGATCGGTTGAATCTTACCGATCGAGAGAGGAACTATTTTAAAAAAAAATTTATTATTGCTTTTAATCTTGGATCTTGTATGCTTAATTACTGTTTATTCCGAGATTAGATGATTAGAACCGATGTCTCACATGCTAAGTACACTTCCAAAAAGAAGCATGAGGCACTGGTTGATGAGGACAGCAAATCCAAATGGGCAGTGACTGACAGTGAATCAGAGGAGTAAAACTACTCCTCTAGCTCCAATGAGGATGAGGAAGAAGTACAGTATCTAATGGCAAATGATCATGAACAAGCATATACAAGTGAACAAGTATTTGACTTCAGCTCTGATGAATTCACTAAACAAGATCTCATCACAACACTTCACGAAATGACCAATGAGTATCATCAACTGTCCATAGAATTTGATCAAGTCAAAGCAAAGCAAAAGGATCTGCAAGATACCTCAACTGAACTCATCTGGGAACAATCAGTTGAGAAAAATAATCTTGAAAGAGAGATTGCTAAGCTTAAGACTGAAAATGAGAAACTTAAGATTGAAACCATGAATCTTACAGAGGAAAATCAAAGATTAAATGACTTGGTAAGTTTATGAAATATATCGTCAAATATGCTGACAGAGATGCATGGTTTACAAAAACCCTTGAATGACAAAAGTGTAAGAGTGGGTGCCCAGTGAGCCAACTGTGTGGCTATGGGCTTTGTTGACTCTTTGTATAAACAATCTTTTGTTTAATATTATTTACACTTTTATGGCAATGACTTTATATTACTTCATATTGTTATATTGTGATATATTATTGTTGTTTTGATAAAGACCTTGAATATACTATAGTGTATGTAAGATGTGGTAGAACATGGAGATGTCTATCATGAAATACATCTTATAGTCACTGTATATTCTAAAACCGTTCCTAGTCGATTGAGCCGTCCGAAAATAAGGATAAGGATCGCTCGAGTTTGAGACTAGCATTTGCGATGCGGAGTACCACGTTTCATTGGTAGGGAACATGGAGATGTTCGAAGCATGCAAATGGATTTTTCATAGGATGAATAATCGAACTACCCTATCCGGACTTTCCAAGTGGTTATCACTTATCGAGTGGAAAAAGTCCGCGGTTTTGGTTGTACACCATTAGTCCTTACGACTTGAAACATCATGGAGACTCTATATGCTAGTACTGTGCTTTGACTCGTTTACCGACTCTGAGGGGGTCATCAGGTGTCGAGATTGGGTACAGTTACGACACATATAGGAGTCAATGCATTGTTGTCAAGGATTCACCACATACTTGCGAGTGTGGATATCCTATGCGATCTGAGGAGATATTAGTGTGACAAATCTCTGGCCAGAGTACTTGATGTGATTTAAGAAATGGTTTCTTAGTAGCACATGCGATGTCACTAATTTGATCTTCAAGATGCATTGCATAGTTATCGAATCTTGAGCGACTCTCGATATACCAATGGTTGTTGATTCGATCGGGATATATGGATGAAGGGACCGTACTGTACGTTAACCAAAATCTACTGGTTCTTGTAGGCACTATCAGTGATACCTAGGGAATCATGGGGCGATGTTGCTAGGCGCTTTACCATGATTCGTTGGGCAAGTCGGAAAGTGTTGTTCCGAGTCACAAGGAGTTGTGAGCCCACGGCTAGCTGTATCCCTGAACCATTGAGGGTCACACAGTGTAATGGAGTTTTAATCCCCGTTGAGATAGTTAAATTTAAAGAGTTAAATTTAATGAACTAAGGAGTTGGACTTCTTAAAATAAGAGTAAGGGAGTAGGATTTCCTAAAATGACATAGGGATGGACATTTTTGGAAACCACTGAATTCGGATTCAGGAAAATTTATTTTGACTTTAAAACGTGCAGAAATGGTTTCTGTGCACATTGGTGAAATCGTTTCATCAATCGGAGTCACGATGAATTTTATATTAATTTCTGAACGAGCGGGCTTTGCTTGTCGGGCCCCAGCTTATGACTAATGGGCCCTAAGGTGTTAGTGGCCTGCATTATAAATAAGTTATTTCAGTACAGAAATTACACACAACAGGTCATAATTTTGAGATAGAGTTTTCGAAAAACCCTAGCCTCTCTCTCAATAATTCGGCCGATCACCCCTCCCTCTCTGTCAGAGAAATTCCGGTCTGTGATTTTGAATTGCAGTCAGGAATAACGAATCAGATTCGTTTAATCTCTTCGCAGAAAAACTTCTGATAGATTTTCTAGTGCAATCTATCAGAGGGATTTAAACCTCTGTTCGTGGACCTGATTGAAGGCGTTCATCGGTTCCAGGGAGAGACAACAAGAGCAGAATTGTTCTGTTGGTGTCCATTAATCTCGTTGCGAGATTTGAGGTAAAATTTATTTAATTGTTATTTGAATTTTACACACACAATAATTTAATCGTTGAACGGTTGATACCCACACTATGGAATTGTTCCATAACAAAATTTTTAAACTTCCGCTGCACCGGGTATCAATCGTGATTGATCTGGGAACTCACCAGTTTTCCAACAGTGGTATCAGAGCCAGGTTGCTCAGATCAATCGATTGAATTAATCAATTGTACAAAATTTTTGAGTCTCGGTTTATGAAACAAAATAAATATTTTTAATAAAAAAAAATTTTTTTCGGGGCAAAACCCGGGCAGCGATTGGATCGCTGCCCGGTGGGGCAGCAATTGTTGCTGCCCCGGGCGGCGCACGGCGCCGCCCAAAGGGGGCGCACAGCGCCGCCCAAGGCGGCGACCGTCGCCGCCCAGGGCGGCGCACGGCGCCGCCCAGGGCAGCGCTGTGCGCTGCCCAGCGCAGCGCTGGGCGCTGCGCAGGGCAGCGCTCGGCGCTGCCCAGGGGCGGCGCTCGGCGCCGCCCAGCGCAGCGCTGGGCGCTGCGCAGGGCGGCGCTCGGCGCCGCCCAGGGCAGCGCACGGCGCCGCCCAGGGGCGGCGCCAGGCGCTGCCCTAAGGGGGCAGCCGGGCTGCCCCCGGCCCGCGCCCCGGGTGCGGGCCGACCCGGGAGTGTCCCGGGTGGCCCGCGGGAAAAATTAATTTTTAATTTTTTATTAATTTTAATATTTAAAAATTTTATTTTTGGTCCGGTCAAAAATTGTTTTTGATTGGTTCACGAGATTTCGGATCGAATTGTTCGAGTCCGTAAATTTTAAAATTGATTTTGGATAAATTTGAATTTTTGGAAAATTTTAATATTTTATCCGTAAATTGAATTTTGAAATCAATTATTTTGGTACAATTGATGATAAGATATGATCTTATGATATATTAGATAAAATATGATTTTATTTGTAAAATTGGATTTTATAGATAAAATATGATTTTATTTGATATGGAGATAAAATATGATTTTATATGTGAAATGTGATTTTATATATAAAATATGATTTTATCTTGTTTAAATTTGAATTGCCACAGCATGTTATCCAATAAATTAATTTTGAATTAAATGTTATTGGATAAGGATGATCGATTGCCATGACCAATTTTGTAGGTGTATGTTAGGAATTTACATTTTGTCTTTATTGTTGTTGGTTTTATTAATGGGCCTGGTTTATGGCCCAATATGAATGTCATATGTAATAAAAGTGGGCTTGGTTTATAGCCCGTTCCCACCCCCTAAAAATGTATCCCCTACTTGTCATTGTTATTTAATTGTAAATACATTAGATTTAGTGGGAGATCAAGATTTGAAGATGGTGGGCCCAGCAGACAATGAAGACTGAAGAAATGTAAATTGGAAGCATATGTAATAGGATTGCATTTGCATACTGCATATTACCTAGGATTGGACTAAGACCCGTGATTGGCAACCACGGATCAATTAGAAATGGAATCGATCATCCTATATAATATGTGATATTATGATTGTATGCATGTTTAGACATAAATTGCGTGAATCCGGCAATGCATGCAATAAATTAAAAATGATGAGACAAATATTTTTTATAAATAAAATCCCTCATTTTAAATATGATTTAAAATTTATATCAAGATAAATAAAGGAAATTTAAATATTGTTTAAATGTTCCTACCTTCCATCAACGGTCAATGTATGTGATGCTACCCGCGGATACGGTCCGGCTCATATTATTGGGGGGGCCCGTCCGTCGGAAAGCTGTACATTGGATCGACAAATGTTGTAAGTTGGGTGGAACTCCCATGGGATCGGCTCATATTATTGGGGGATCCACATGGCGACCGTCCATCACAACTTAATATTGATGGGTCATCTTGACATGTCACTTTAAACGGCGTCATATTATTGGGCCCTTATTGGACATGAGGTAAACACATGGGGGTTGCTTTGGAAGCAATTGGGCTCTACCTTTTGAGAATTATGGTTGGCTGATATTATTCGGGACCATAAGTTTGTCAATTGGACTCCATGTTCTCACTAAGGAAAAAGTTTCCCGTTTTCACTAGAGGGTGGTGAAATCGTTAAAATAGTGGGAGTGAGATTCATAAAATTAAATTCGCCTATTTTATGTCTTAGTAAATTGTTAAACAATCATTGATATATGTCTGTTTTTCCTTTTCAGTATTTCATACAATGAATTCGCGAAATCCTTTATTCTCGATCCTCGAACAAAACAAGCTGACTGGCGCCAACTATACGGAATGGTTCCGAAAGTTGAAGATTGTCTTAACTTCGGAGAAAATGCTCTACGTGTTAGAGAAAGCACCTCCGAAGGAAGCACCAGCTGACATAAGTCCGGAGGAATTGGCCAAACTTGATGCATGGTGTGACCATGACATCAAGACCAAATGCTATATGCAAGCCTCGATGTCTGATGAACTCCAGAGGCGATTTGAGGACACGGTGAATGCTGCTGACATTCACACGCAACTCAAGGAACTTTTTGGGGCTCAGTCGAGGGCTGAAAGGTTCTCTACTGTTAAGGAGTTGATGACGTGCCGCATGCGTGAAGGGACTTCGGTCCGTGATCATGGGGTACGAGTGATTTGGCTCATACAGAAGTTAGCGACCCTTGATTTGGTGTTGGAGCATGAACTCAATGTGGACTTGCTGCTTCTATCTCTTCCTTCTTCATTTGATGGATTCGTGATAAATTTTAATATGAACAAGATAGAGGCCACCCTTGAAGAGATGGTCAATATGCTCGTTACATATGAATCCACACTTAAGAAGGATAAGCCAGCTTTCTTGGTGGGCTCCTCATCTTCTGCTAAGAAGGGGCCAAGTATGAAGGGCAAGAAACGTTCTGCCCCACCCAAGAAAGTGGAACCCGAGAAGAAGCAAAAGACAAAGGCTTCAAACGATGGAAAATCCAAGGATGTTTGCCATTACTGCAAGAAGCCGGGTCATTGGAAGCGCAACTGCAAGGAGTATCTTGAGCAGTTGGGAACTGCAAAGGGTATGTTCTATATCGAAATAAACATGTCACTTAATACAACTTCTTGGGTATTGGATACCGGATGTGGTTCTCACATTTGCAATGATTTGCAGGTGATGACAAGAAGTCGCAGGCTTAGAATGGGTGAGACCCAGCTGAGGCTCGGGAATGGTTCCAGAGTTGAAGCTACGGCCATTGGAGATGTTTGTTTGATTTTGCAGAATGGTTTTAAATTATTGTTGAGAGATGTTTTATTTGTGCCAGATTTAATTAAAAACATTATTTCTATTTCTATGCTTGATAGAGATGGTTATTCTTGTAATTTTGTGAATGGGATTTGCAGCATTTACAAGAATGAATGTTTAATTGGAAATGGACAACTTGAAAACGATCTATACAATTTAAAACTAAAAGACGTTCCAGTAAATTGTATTGACAAACCGGCGACAACAAACAAAAGGAAAATCGATAGTCAAAACCCGGCAAACCTTTGGCACGCTAGACTAGGTCATATTTCCTCAAGGAGGATGAACAAGCTAGTGGGAGAGGGCATGTTTGATATGTCTGATATTAACTCTCTACCTACTTGTGAATCCTGCCTAAAAGGGAAAATGACTAAATCTCCTTTTAAGGGGAAGCCTGAACGTAGTCAAAATCTGTTGGATTTGATCCATACAGATGTTTGTGGTCCATTTAGAGTAGGGACTCAACATGGCCACACCTACTTCATTACCTTTACTGATGATTATTCTAGGTATGGGTATTTATATTTAATGAAATATAAGTCTGAAGCATTTGAAAAGTTCAAAGAATTCAGGGCTGAAGTAGAAAACAAGCTAGGTAAAAGTATTAAAGCACTTCGATCGGATCGAGGTGGAGAATACTTGAGTACCGAGTTTTTGGACTATCTAAAAGAGAATGGGATTCTCTCTCAGTGGACTCCTCCTATGACACCACAGCTTAATGGTGTATCGGAGCGTCGTAATCGAACTTTGTTGGACATGGTTCGATCCATGATGAGCTTCACTGAGCTTCCACCTTCGTTTTGGGGCTATGCGCTTGAAACGGCGGTATTGTTGTTGAATAACGTCCACACTAAAGCAGTGGACAAAACACCATACGAGTTATGGAATGGCAAAGCTCCTAAGTATTCGTACTTGAGGATTTGGGGATGTCCTGCTTACGTGAAGCGGACAGTGGGAGATAAGTTGGATAGTCGATCCAGCTTGTGTTATTTTGTGGGGTATCCGAAGAATTCAATCGGATATTATTTCTATTATCCTGCTGAAACAAAGGTGTTTGTTTCACGGAATGCCACCTTCTTGGAGAAGGAGTTCTTATTGGATAAGAAAGGCGAGATGATGGAACTCGAAGAAGTTCGAGAAGAACCCGAAATACAAAATAACGATCCCACACCTCAGGAACCATTGCTGGACACGCCTGCACCTAGAAGATCCGAAAGGACTTCTAGACCTCCAGTTCGATATGGTCTTCTTCTTGAAGAGGGTCAAGATGAACCCGACATTGGATGTGATCCAAGAAGCTTCAAGGAAGCAATTTCTGATGCGGATTCGAATTTATGGCTTGAAGCTATGCAGTCAGAATTGGATTCGATGCATACTAACCAAGTCTGGTCTTTAGTGGATCCTCCCGATGGAATTGTTCCAATAGGGTGTAAATGGATCTACAAAAGAAAGCTTGGGCCTGATGGTAAGGTATTGACCTACAAGGCGCGATTGGTGGCGAAAGGTTATACTCAAAGGCAAGGAGTTGACTATGACGAAACCTTTTCACCAGTTGCAATGTTCAAGTCCATAAGAATCCTTATTGCCATAGCTGCATGGTATGACTATGAGATATGGCAAATGGATGTGAAGACTGCTTTTCTTAATGGAGACATTAAGGAAGAAATCTATATGAAGCAGCCTGAGGGGTACACATCCATGGGAAGCGAGCATAAGGTATGCAAGCTTCAGAGATCAATTTATGGTCTAAAACAAGCATCAAGAAGTTGGAACCAGAAATTTGATGAAACAATAAAAGATTTTGGTTTCATCAAGAACCCGGAGGAACCTTGCGTGTACAAGAAAGTAGTTAAGGATGCGGTGACATTCTTAGTACTTTATGTTGATGACATCCTACTCATTGGGAATGATGTAGGGATGTTGCAGTCAACAAAGATATGGTTATCAGGTAGATTTTCGATGAAGGATTTGGGTGAGGCATCCTACATTCTTGGGATACAGATCTATAGGGATAGATCTAAGAGAATGATAGGACTCACTCAATCAACCTACATCGATACCATATTGAAACGGTTTTCAATGGATGGGTCCAAGAGAGGACATCTACCCATGTGTCATGGAGTTTCTCTATCCAAGTCTATGTGTCCCAAGACTGATGCAGAGATAGAGAATATGACACATGTACCATATGCGTCAGCTATAGGTAGTATCATGTATGGGATGATATCTACCAGACCGGATGTAGCATTTGCTCTGAGTGTCACGAGCAGATATCAGTCTAATCCTGGTCAGATGCATTGGAAAGCCGTGAAGGACATTCTTAAGTATTTGCGAAGGACTAAGAATATGTTCATGGTTTATGGAGGACGAGAACTCAAACTGGAAGGCTATACCGACTCTAGCTTCCAAAGTGATGTGGATGACTCGAAGTCAACCTCTGGATTTGTGTTCATGCTCAATGGTGGTGCTGTCTCTTGGAAGAGTTCCAAGCAGGACACCACAGCGGATTCCACCACTGAGGCTGAATACATTGCAGCATCAGCTGCTGCTAAAGAGGCCGTTTGGATGAGGAATTTCGTCCAAGAGTTGGGCGTCATTCCTGAATTTGTTGGTCCAGTCCCGGTGTACTGCGACAACACGGGTGCCGTTGCTCAAGCAAAGGAACCAAGGTCTCATCAAAGATCCAAACACGTACTGAGGAAATACCACATAATCCGGGAGATTGTGGAAAGAGGAGACATCAGTGTCGAACGAGTGGCCTCTGCAGACAATATCGCTGATCCACTTACTAAGCCTTTGCCAGGACCATTGTTTGACAAACATCGCGAAGCAATGGGTCTACGTAGTATGACTAGTTGGCTATAGGGCAAGTGGGAGATTGTAAGAGTGGGTGCCCAGTGAGCCAACTGTGTGGCTATGGGCTTTGTTGACTCTTTGTATAAACAATCTTTTGTTTAATATTATTTACACTTTTATGGCAATGACTTTATATTACTTCATATTGTTATATTGTGATATATTATTGTTGTTTTGATAAAGACCTTGAATATACTATAGTGTATGTAAGATGTGGTAGAACATGGAGATGTCTATCATGAAATACATCTTATAGTCACTGTATATTCTAAAACCGTTCCTAGTCGATTGAGCCGTCCGAAAATAAGGATAAGGATCGCTCGAGTTTGAGACTAGCATTTGCGATGCGGAGTACCACGTTTCATTGGTAGGGAACATGGAGATGTTCGAAGCATGCAAATGGATTTTTCATAGGATGAATAATCGAACTACCCTATCCGGACTTTCCAAGTGGTTATCACTTATCGAGTGGAAAAAGTCCGCGGTTTTGGTTGTACACCATTAGTCCTTACGACTTGAAACATCATGGAGACTCTATATGCTAGTACTGTGCTTTGACTCGTTTACCGACTCTGAGGGGGTCATCAGGTGTCGAGATTGGGTACAGTTACGACACATATAGGAGTCAATGCATTGTTGTCAAGGATTCACCACATACTTGCGAGTGTGGATATCCTATGCGATCTGAGGAGATATTAGTGTGACAAATCTCTGGCCAGAGTACTTGATGTGATTTAAGAAATGGTTTCTTAGTAGCACATGCGATGTCACTAATTTGATCTTCAAGATGCATTGCATAGTTATCGAATCTTGAGCGACTCTCGATATACCAATGGTTGTTGATTCGATCGGGATATATGGATGAAGGGACCGTACTGTACGTTAACCAAAATCTACTGGTTCTTGTAGGCACTATCAGTGATACCTAGGGAATCATGGGGCGATGTTGCTAGGCGCTTTACCATGATTCGTTGGGCAAGTCGGAAAGTGTTGTTCCGAGTCACAAGGAGTTGTGAGCCCACGGCTAGCTGTATCCCTGAACCATTGAGGGTCACACAGTGTAATGGAGTTTTAATCCCCGTTGAGATAGTTAAATTTAAAGAGTTAAATTTAATGAACTAAGGAGTTGGACTTCTTAAAATAAGAGTAAGGGAGTAGGATTTCCTAAAATGACATAGGGATGGACATTTTTGGAAACCACTGAATTCGGATTCAGGAAAATTTATTTTGACTTTAAAACGTGCAGAAATGGTTTCTGTGCACATTGGTGAAATCGTTTCATCAATCGGAGTCACGATGAATTTTATATTAATTTCTGAACGAGCGGGCTTTGCTTGTCGGGCCCCAGCTTATGACTAATGGGCCCTAAGGTGTTAGTGGCCTGCATTATAAATAAGTTATTTCAGTACAGAAATTACACACAACAGGTCATAATTTTGAGATAGAGTTTTCGAAAAACCCTAGCCTCTCTCTCAATAATTCGGCCGATCACCCCTCCCTCTCTGTCAGAGAAATTCCGGTCTGTGATTTTGAATTGCAGTCAGGAATAACGAATCAGATTCGTTTAATCTCTTCGCAGAAAAACTTCTGATAGATTTTCTAGTGCAATCTATCAGAGGGATTTAAACCTCTGTTCGTGGACCTGATTGAAGGCGTTCATCGGTTCCAGGGAGAGACAACAAGAGCAGAATTGTTCTGTTGGTGTCCATTAATCTCGTTGCGAGATTTGAGGTAAAATTTATTTAATTGTTATTTGAATTTTACACACACAATAATTTAATCGTTGAACGGTTGATACCCACACTATGGAATTGTTCCATAACAAAATTTTTAAACTTCCGCTGCACCGGGTATCAATCGTGATTGATCTGGGAACTCACCAGTTTTCCAACAAAAAGTGGTCTAGGGTATGGTAAAACAGATGACATCGGTGAATCCAGTACTCTACCCAAAATGAATATGTGCAAAGGAAAGTTCATACATTTTGTACGAGAAGTTAGGAAAAATGAACATGATAAACCCGTCCTTATGAGTTGGAATTCGATAGAGCAGATGAACAAGAAAAGATTTGGTATCAGTTTCACTCCTAAGGAAACTAAGGTTGAAACTGCTAAATGTCCAGAACGGACTGATCCATATCAACCAAATCCTATGAGAAGAAATCGAAATCGATATCACAATCAACTTCCTGTCCAGAAGCGATATCGCCAACTCAAAGATCTTGGAAAGGGAAAACAACATATGGTATCACAAGAACATCACTGTCCATGACCTAGAGCACAAAATTTAACACGAACCTATAGGAACACTGAAACTGGTAAACTGGTTACAGTATTCCAGATTTGGGTTCCTAAAGGATTAATCCCTCGTGGACCCAAATAGATATGGGTACCAAAATTATTCAACTTTGTGACTGCAGGTAAAAGGTATTAAAGAAAAGTTGGATGAATCATCGTACTTAGACATTAGATGTTCAAGACACATGATCGGGAATGCTAAACTGTTGTCTGAACTCGTTAAAAGCAATGGTCCAACTATCATATTTGGTGATAATTCACAGGGTAGGACCGTGGGTAAGGGTAATATTATCCACGGTAACATAATCATTAAAGATTTCTTACTAGTTGAGAACTTGAAATACAATTTGATTAGTATCAGTTAACTATGTGATTATGAATATTTGGTTGAGTTTCAAAAACACTCATGTCTTGTTAAAGATGCTTTTGGTGACATTATTTTGACAGGAAATAGATGTGGAAACACATATAAAGTCTGCTTGAATAATCAGTCTAGCAAACCAGTTTGCCTCGTAGCTTCCAATTCCAAACGCAACTGGATTTGGAACAATAGACTGAATCACCTCAACTTAAAATCTATTGCCAGTCTGAGTAGGCTTGAGCTAGTAACAGGACTGCCTAAAATCGATTTTTCCAAAGACAAAGTTTGCTCAGCTTGTCAGTTTGAGAAACAAGTTAGGTCATCTTTTAAAAACAAGGGTTATAACTCATCCACCCGATGCTTGGAATTGTTGCATATGGACTTGTTTGAGCCTATACCAGTAACAAGTTTAGGGGGAATGAGATATACTCTTGTAATTATTGATGACTACCCTCGTTTCACCTGGATCATTTTTTTTAAATCCAAAGACCTAACTAATTCTCAACTGATCAATATTTTTAAAGGACTTTTTAATGAAAAATCAAATAAGATTGACAGAATCAGGAGTGACAGGGGAACTGAATTTATCAATCAAACTTTGTATTCTTTTTTAGAGCATTATGGAATTAAACATGAATTCTCAGCATCTAGAACACCACAGCAAAATGGTGTTGTAAAAAGGAGAAATCGTACTCTAAAAGAAGCTGCGAGAACCATTTTAGCTGATTCTAAAGTGTCTCAAAGGTTTTGGGCAGAAGCTGTGAACACTGCTTGTTATACTCAGAACAGATCGATGATATGTAAGAAATTTTTGAAAACTCCAGATGAGATCTGGAATGGTAAAAAACCCAATGTGTCATACTTCAAAATCTTTGGATGTAAATGTTTCATTCACAACAACGGTAAAAATCATCTGACTGCATTTGATGCAAAGTCAGATGAGGGTATATTTTTTCGATATTCCTCAATCAGTAAGGCTTATAGAGTCTTTAACAAAAGAACTTTGAATGTTAAAGAATCTATACATCTTATATTTGATGAAGATATTTCAACTGAAACTTCAACTAATGTCAATCAAATCTCAGATCTCTTTCAAGAAGTACAACTGGAAGATGATAGTGAAGATGACTCCTCAATGATCATCAGAACACTTCAAACTCCAGAACCTGATTTGATAGAACCAGCAGTTGAGAGAGCTCAAACTGAACAACCAATTGACAGTCAACAAACTAATTCAGTCGAGGAAAATGAAGAATATCAGCAAGAAACTCAAGGGGATCACTCTTTAAATGAGAATACAGAAAATTCTCAAGGAAATTTAGATGATCAAATTCAAGAGGAAACATTGAACCCTGGAAGTCAACTTGGACACAATCTCAAATGGTCAAAGAAGCATCCACCAAATCTGGTGATAGGAAATCCAATAGCACCTTTGAGAACAAGAGGACAAATGATCAAAGAATTTCTTCATGTAGCCTTCCTATCACAAATAGAGCCAAATAAAATTGAAGATGCATTAGCTGACAGTTGCTGGATAGAGGCTATGCAAGAAGAGCTAAATCATTTTACTAGAAATTCAGCCAGGGATCTTGTTCCAAGACCAACACACTAGACAGCCATAGGAACTCGATGGGTTTTTAGAAACAAGCTAAACGAAGATGGGACTGTCATCAGGAATAAAAAAAGATTAGTTGCTCAAGGGTATAGGCAAGAGAAAGGAATTTACCACGATGAAACTTATGCACCAGTAGCTAGACTGGAATAAATAAGGATGTTCCTTGCCTATGCATCATTCAAATACTTCAAGGTGTATCAAATGGATGTCAAAAGTGTCTTCCTAAATGGAAAACTTCAGGAAGAATTATTTGTTGAGCAACCACCTGTTCATAAATCATCAGTTTCCAGACCATGTGTTCCATCTTAATAAAGCTCTATATGGGCTGAAACAGGCTCCTAGAGCTTGGTATGATACTTTAACCAAGTTTCTTGTTGAACACAAATTTACTATAGGCACGGTTGATAAAACCTTGTTTAAATTCACAAAAGGTGATCACACACTACTTGTTCAAATCTATGTTGATGATATTATTTTTGGGTCAACTAACGGCAAACTGTGCAAGAGATTCTCCATGCTAATGCAGGAAAAGTTCAAGATGAGCATGATGGGAGAACTGAACTTCTTTCTCGGTTAACAAGTTCGACAAATGGAGAATGGAATATTTATAAGCCAAACCAAATACACCAAGGAACTTATCAAAAATTTTGGAATGGAAAACTGCACAGCTGCCACTACTCCCATGAGCTCATCAATTAAACTTGATAAATATGAAGGGGGAATTTCAGCTGAAGCAACTATGTATCGAGGTCTAATAGGGTCATTACTCTACTTAACTACCAGTAGACCTGATATTGTATTTACAGTTTATATTTGTGCTAGATTCCAATAAAATCCAAAGCAATCACACTATATAGCGACCAATTGAATTCTAAAGTATCTTAAAGGAACTCAGAATGTTGGACTGTGGTATGACAAGGATAATTCCTTTAACCTAGTTGGTTACTCAGATGCAGATTACGCTGGATGTAAACTTGACAGAAAAAGTACAAGTGGATCATGTCAATTCTTAGGGGATAGACTGATCTCTTGGTGTATCAAAAAGCAAACATCCATAGCCACTTCTACCACAAAAGCAGAGTATTTAGTTGCAGGAATCTGGTGTGCTCAACTGCTCTGGATACAACAACAATTAAGGGATTATGGAATCGAAGCAAAGGAATCTCCCATATTTTTTGATAATACCAGTACAATCGCAATAACCTATAACCCTATTCTTCATTAAAGAACTAAGAATATTGAAGTCAGACATCATTTCATACGAGATCATGCATTCAAGAAGAACATTCGACTGGAACACATCTTGACTAAACATCAAGCTGCGGATATCTTCACCAAACTGCTTCCAGAGACTAAGTTTTCTTACTTTAGAAATATTTTAGGGCTTATTGAATTACCATAAACTAATTACTCTCGCTTTTTGTTAACATTTTCTTTATCTTCAGTCTAAGCATAGAGTAAAATGGGCCAATTATTAAACCCTAGACTGATCGGTTGTAAATCAGTTTAGCCACTCCCGTGCGATAAAATGAAACTAAAAATTTTCTAAACTCATGTTATCTTGTTTACATTCTTTCTCAAATTTAGTTTCTGTTAAAAAGACACATTTTAAGGGGGAACTTATTTACTTGTACATTGTTGTCCTTGTTGAGCAGTTTACTAAAAAGCACAAAAAGGAAAAATGCTGGAAGAAACTCAATAAGCCAGAAGAATAAAAATTTATTCAGCAGTGATTGAGTACAATTTCTATCTCAAATTACACTGCCATTTTCCAATAATACATATGCTCAGCTAGCTTGCCATCGTCTACCTCCTCAAAAGCAGCAAGGAGTTACACCATCCTTAACTCCTTCAGTAGCAGCAGTTTAATGCCCTCTTTGCTGAGGACATAAGCAGGGTTTTTTTTTTCGAGCCTCTGCTTGTATTTATCCAAGCGACGGGCATCAACTGGATTGAGGAACTCTATTCCTCTTGATTGAATAGCAATAACCTTCGACTTCAGCAAAGCAACCTTCTGCTCAATTAAATCTTCATAAGCTTTCTTGAGATCTTCCATTCTGTTCTTTGAAATGAATTTTACATTCTAACATATCCTTTTATATTTTTTCATTCACAGTTATCGAAGTGTCATTTATTTTATTTTACGTAAGAATGTGAAGAGTCTCTTGCATGTGTCAGTCATAAAATTCTTTTTGGACCTTATTATATAACTTGGAATCATGATATTTTGTGACATCAATGTTTTGTATAACTTTAAAGCATCAGTTTGTCCTTAATTATATATATATATATATATATATATATATATATATATATATATATATATATATATAATATATATATATATATATATATATATATATATACTGAACAATCATTTATTATCTAAACTTATAAACCACAATAGTTGAGAACAAAAAACCATCATATTTCATAGGAAAATAGTCAACGAAATTACAATTTCTTATGATCTCTGAACTTAAGAAAAACTTCGTCACTCCAGTTCATCACCCATGCTCGAAGAGGGGCTACAACAGGATCCTCAAGTTCATCAGAAGCTATACGCATGAGTGTTCTAAGTTCCTTTCTAAGCATCAAGTAGAGAACATTCTGATTTATGAATATGTCTCTGGGATCAACTGCATCAAGTGCAATCATATACCACTTTTCTCTTTTAGTCATCTCTTCAACCTCTTCAAGCTTTCTTGGTGGCAACTGAGCATATATGGTGATACATATGAAACTCTTCAATCTTCAACCAAAGTGACATAACCTTATCTCAAACTCTATCTTCGATCTTCTTCTTCTCTGATTCCAAATACCTCTCTTTGCAAGCCTCACAAGAAATATATGGATCGTGACCAAAACCAAAGAGAGGAACTCTCCTATCCATTTCTTTTGCCTTAGTCACTCATTCGTTGAAAATTTTGTGTTTTTATTTTGATATTTATAGATAAAGTTAGCCGAAAATAAGAGGGAAACACGTGTTCCTTTTTCCCGCCCATGTGTACTAGTATCTTTCAAATTAGATGTGCCACGTCATTTAAACTTATCGTCTTTTCCAAGTTACACATTCTATTGTATATCAGTTTACCTTCGTCAAACCCTAACCTTTACTCTCTTAATCTGACCTTTTCAATTGTGTTACAGAATTCACTGCAAATGGCAACTTCATCAGCAGTATACATCCTCAATGCTTTTATCGTTGATTTTGAATCACTTTATGAAATGAGCAAGCAAGGGATAATCGAGATTTGTCAAGACCTCGAGCAATCTGGTCTTCGCTCATTTCTTGCCAACAAATATCTGAATTTTTATCAGAAGGATCTAGTCTCTCTGTATCACAAAATCACTTTAGCAGAATATGGAAAAATCTTACTATCTGTTGGAGGACATCTCGCTGCAATCAGTGAAGAATTTTTTGCGGAAACCTTCAGTTTACCAACTTCGGATATTATCGACTTTAATACTATCTCTGCAACTGATCTTACATAAATGCAAAGTACCTTCTCAAGCTCAAATCAGGTTATCTCTCTCTCCGCATTTAAAAGAGACTTGAAACTGGAATATCAACTTCTCGTAGATATTGTTACAAAAAGCCTTCTCGCAAAAGGAGGATCTTTTGCTAAACTGACAGCTAAAAAATTCAAGGTGATGAAATCTATAATCTAGGGTATTAAGATCAACTGGGGTCATCTTCTTTTCAGAATCTTTTCTCAGATGATGACTGCTTCCAAACAATATTCAGGATATGTTTCTCAAATTGGTAGACTCCTCGAAGGCTTGGGAATCACCCTTCAAGAGACTTCTCAACTGCACAAGCTTCGAGTTATGAACGTTGAATACTTAGCAAATTTTCACTCCAAAGAGTCTACTGATTCTGTCGTTGCGAGAAAACCCAAGACCAAGGCCAAGAAAAGCATCAAGCAGAAAAGAAATCTTATCATCTCTGATAGTGAAGAAACCGATAGTGAAAAGATTGTGGAGCATCTGCCAAAAAGTTCAAGAACTTTGCAGACTAAGCCCACCAAATCTCCCATTAAACTAATCATTTCTGTGGTTCCCAAACCTAAAAATATCACCACTGCAGAAGCTCACAGTTCATCTAATGAAGCACTTGAGGATCAGGATACTCAAACCAAATCAGATATCAAGGGAAAACAACCAATGGTTGTAGAACCATTTCAGAGTGTCAAACCTTCAGAAACTCCAGCAGATGAAGACTCTGAACATACTGTTAAAACTCAACAGGCTCAATTCCATACTATATCAATGCTCGTGGACTTGCCTCCCGCAAGACCTTCAGGAGGTTTATCTTCAAGACAATTGATTGAGCACACTCACTCCGGTCTAGAATTGCAATCAGTATCATCTAATCCTCAAATCGCTTTCTCATCAGATCCTGACAGGCCTACAAATGCAATCCAAACTCAAATAGACTTGACCATGGATGAATTCATTGAATATGCTGAAAGAAGCACTGACACATTATATGATGAATGACATAAATATCGAACTTCTACATTGGCCCGACATCTCAAAAAAAAGAATGAATTGAATAGGTTTGTTAAATATGAGGAGATTGTGCTAAGGGTAGTCAAAACTGTAGATATTAAAGAAGCTATGGAAAGAAGACAATACTTATTTGATCTCATGAGAATCAAGAAGCTAACTCAAATTGTTTACGAATTCCAAAAGAATTATGATCCCTTTGCCAGAACCGCCTATGAAGATAGATCAGTTTTCACTCAAATACAAGGAGATCTAATTACTCTGCAGATAAAAATCAAGTTTTGAGAATCTGAAAAAAAACTTGGTTATTCCAAAATTCTTTATTGAGAAGAAGCACAAGTCTCACTCCAAGTCTCGATTCAAACACAAGAAGACCAAAAAGATTCGTACCTCAACTGAATCCTCAACTCATACAGTTGATCAAGTATTTGAAGAACTTCAAAGAGAAGCCTCAACAGCTCAGGACCCAAATGATGCTTCAATTGAGCAGCAACTACACATATCTAAAACTGAGACGACTTTATCTGAACTACAGTTGATGAATGTAGATGAAGTGATCTCTCATATTGGACTTGAAGAACAACAACTTCCTCTTCTGGATGACACATATCATCCAACTCCTATGGAGAAAGTTGTTCCCCAAGTTTCTGATCACATTGGACTTAAAGAAGAGCAACCTCTGCTTTTGGAAGATATCTCTTATCCTCCTATTAAGACAGAAAGTAAATCACTTTCTCTGGAAATTGCACCTCCTACAATTGACCTCATTCAAGACCAATCGTTGTCCATTATTGTACATCCTCACTAGTCTCATGAATTAGAAAGAGTGGTTATTCCAATGTCTTTCTTCAAAAAGCCTGAAGCTCTATCTCAAAGCTGTGAACCATCTGGTTCAACTGAGGATTTACAAGAAAAACCATCTGGTTCAACAGAGACTTACCAGAAAAACCATCCAGTTTACCTGATGACCTACAAGCAAAACCATCTGAATCAACTGCCAATTTACAAGAAACTTCACCTCGTGCAATTGTTGATTTACAAGCAAAACCCTATACTGCAACTGATTACTTACAAGTGAATCCTTCCAAGAGTTCACCAGAAAAATCACACAACAGAGTCATTTCTCATTTTGATAACACTATTGAGGTTGAAACACAATCTCAGTCCCTAGCAGTCGTTATTCACTCTGCTCCTGCATCTTTTTCTCAACAAAACAAAAGAAAAGAGAAAGTTGAAGTGATCTCTACTGATCCTCCTTCTCATTTCAAAGCCCAGCGAACAGATTTTTTGCACACTCTGCGTCAAGAATTTGCTACTTCGAACAAAGCAAATTTATCACCTAAATCAGATACGGATGAAGATTGGTTTCAAATTCTTGCAGAAATGGAATATTCTCTAAACACTCTGTCAAAAGATGTCATTGCTTTCAGAGATAATCTACGATAGACTAATAACACCATCGACTCTCTCCAAAAATATCTGAGTTCTGAATTGATCAAATTACAGGAGAAGTTTTCATTGTTGGACAAAATGCTACTTGACTCTAGTCAACTGAACCATTCTTTATCTCAACTGCAGCAATCTCATCAGTCTTTGGAGACCAAAGTTGACAATTGAAATGTATTGCATACATCATTTAACTCCAATTTTCAAGGTCTTGCCAAACAGATTGCATCCTTGACAAATATTTCCCAGGAAATTTTAAACACCCAGAATTTTGCACCTCCACAAGCACCGGGTTTTCTCATGCCAGAACCTTATCTACCATCTTCAAGTCGCAGCTCTTCCTTTCCAAGACATCAATCACATAGAAGATAACTCATTGTGCTTTCTCATTATGTTATCTACGCGAATATCTGACTATGATCTTTGTCTCTTAAAATTGTTGATTTATCAAAAAGGGGAAGATTGATTGGTATCTGTGGTATCTGTTTACATGTTTACAAGATGATTTGACAATTGATCAGTGTATCAGTTTAATTTGCGTACTTTTAAAGTTTTTATAAGCAACAAAAAGGGGGAAATCGTTGAGAAATTAAGTTTTGGTGTTTAAGAATACTAAACTGAAGGCAAAACTGATCTGGACTAAACTGAAATACTAAAGCCCAAACTGAAACTACTACATGAAGAAAGAAGCGCTAAACTGTCTCGTACATGACCTCGACTGAAGAATTATCAAGTCAACTAAACCGAAGATGCTAAACTGACCCTCGCGATCTTTTCTATAGAGTTTTCTGTACTCTGACACATTCACAGAAGTTAGTGCCGTGATCCAAAGGGAATTGTCGTCCTCAGAGATTGTTCTTGAAAGTGACAAATGCAACAGGAATAATTTGAAATTCTATATGAAGATCCATTTTGAATTTATTATCGTTAGCATCCAAAGAGTATAAATAGGGATCTCGATCAATTGAAGAGGCCCTCTGGAACTTTTGCCAACATTTTTTACTGCGTGAATATTCAAAGTCTCAAAAGCTTGTAAACCGATCAAAGAACTCGAAGCACAAACGCTCAACTGTTACTCTGATAATTTAAGGATCAATTTTTTGTTCTAAGTCAATCGAGTTGTAAACATCTTCATTTTATCAGTCTAATATTGAAACTGAGTTGTAACTAGGAGTTCTTGTTTAGGCAGTGTATAAGTCCTAAACCGGATCGGAGTTTTGCAAATTGCTTGTAAAATTCAAATTCTTCTAGTGATATCCTTTCGAGGTGTAAGAAGGGGTGACGTAGAAGTGATTGAAATCTCCGAATATCCATAAACATCTCCTTGTGTCTCTTATCAGTTTACCTACTCACTTTCTATCTTGCACAAACTGCTTTCTTATATGTGTTCAAATCTGTAACTTGACATATTTCCACACATAATTTGTTTGTCAAATTACATTAGACACCAAGATAAACACAGAGTTCAATCACTAAATCTATTGAATTCAACCCCTTCTCATTAATTTTTTTAGTATATTCACCCCCCTCCCCCCCCCCCCCCCCTCTACACTCTAAACTGATCCTAACATTATCATATATAATATTTATGAAAATTTCAGACACACACACACATATAAAACACAATAAATTAGCTGAATTAAATATTAGTGATAATATCGATCAAATTTCAAATTTTAAACTGTATATTGGTACGATATTATTTATAGAATTATTTATTATTTTATATTTAACATTAATTTTTTAGAGAACCTACTATATATAGTTGACAACTTTGATTTTATATAGATTCAAAACCAAAAATATTAAAACATCCAATCAAATTTTAAAATTTGAAATATCCAATCAAATATCATATTTTGAACCGAAAATTTTCATATATATGCCAATATCGAAAATTTTCACACACATATATGTAAAGTTAACTGAAATTAAATTAATAATATTTCAATTAATTATTTTAACTTTTATTGATAATATTTGTTTAATTATTAAAATTCCCAACGACTAATATAATTATTTATTACATATTTTTTATTATTTGTTAAAATTTATATTCTTTATTATATAGTTGGTGATTATTTATTGATAATATTTATTATGTTGATCACTTGTGAAAATATATTAATATTATTATTTTAAATATTATTTTAAAATAATATAATCATATAAATATGTGATAAATAATTATGAATGTTATTATTTTTTAAAAATATATCAATTATTGATAAACGAAAATTAAATAAAAATTAATGAATGTCAGAATCGATGCATATATTTTAATTTATTTTATATTCTCAAAATTTTTAATTTTAATATGATTTTAGTAAGTTTTTAAAATAATTTTAAATTAACTGAATTAAAAATTAGTGATAATATCGATAAAATTTTAAACAGTATATTGGTACAATATCATTTATAGAATTATTTATTATTTTCTATTTAGCTTTAATTTTTTAGAGAAAATTATTATATATAGTTGACAATTTTGATTTTATATAGATTCGAAACCAAAAATATTAAAACATCCAATCAAATTTTAAAATTTGAAAATTTACAATCAAATATCATATTTTGAACCGAAATTTTTCAATAAATTTTCATATATATGTCAATATCGAAAATTTTCAAACACAAAAATATGTAAAATAAAGTGAAATTAAATTAATAATATTTCAAAAAATTATTTTAAATTTTTATTGATAATATTTATTTAATTATCGACTAATATAATTATTTATTTCATATTTTTTATTATTATTTGTTCAAATTTATATTATTCACTATATAGTTGGTGATTATTTATTGATAATATTTATTATGTTGATCACTTGTGCAAATATATTAATATTATTATTTTTAATATTATTTTAAAATTAATATAATCACATAAATATATGATAAATAATTATGAATTTTATTATTTTTTTAAAAAAATATCAATGATTGATAAACGAAAAATAAATAAAAATTAATGAAATTCCAGAATCGTTGCATATATTTTAATTTATTTTATATTCTCAAAATTTTTAATTTAAATTTTAATATGATTTTGGAATGTTTTGAAAATAATTTTAGATTTTATAGATGAATATAATTAATGTTAAAATTTATTTCCTTTTATAGTATATATGTTTTGGCGGAAAATTAATATTTTTGATAGAAACTCTACTTTTATATATACTAGTGTATTGGTTCACACGTTGCGTGCTTCTATAATATTTTTGTAATTAATATAATTTATATTCAAATAGGAGAAATATTGTAGCGACCCGACCCGGATCCACTACCTAATCAGAGTTAAGAACATAATTAAGCATGCATTAAATAAATTGCTGTGGAAGACTTAAATACAAGTAGAACCGGCGAAATACAACCGGTTAAACAAATTCGATTATACAACCTAATCGAATTACTAAATAAAACCTACAACTAATCTTGTTGTTTTCAAGGGTCACTGGCCTCTCCAAGCTCCTGGTGCTCAATCCTGCACCTAAACCTGCCCCGTCGAATGGGGTGTCCAAATACACAAAAAAGACTGGACGTGAGCTCTCAGCTCAATACGAAAGCACGGGTAAACATACAAATATGATGCATGCAAATGACAGGGTATCCATATCAGGGATAACTGTATACAAACTGCTCAGACTGGCGTCTGAGATATGAGCTCGTCACATCGGGGTAGCTAACCACTGTGTGCGACCACTCACTCCTGAATCTAGGACGCAAACCACGGAGTCCTCTAGGTACCAGTACCTAAGGGTACTCGATATCAAACGTCCAAACAGGGCTGAGTAACCCTAACTGGCTCATCTCAAAGGATGTACAGATGTACATGCAAAAGATGATATGTACATGCCATATATCAATAACAATAACATGTAAACACATAAATACAACATATAAGTATGCATATCCGCTGGCAATCTCAGTCAGTACTTACGTACCTCACTACAGGCAATCCTAGTAGTCCCACTCTAGGTTCCAAACCTATCATCAACTCTACAATGCAAATATCCATGCATCATTCATTAAGCTTTAAAAACCTTAACTAAGCTATTGCATACTCCTAAATAATTTAAGGAGGCCATAGCTATACTTGTGTCCGTCGTCAGCCCGCTGATGGCGACTATCCCACAACTAGGGGCACACCCCTGCTGCATCTCCACAGCCTCGAGCACGGCTCTACTATACGAGCACTGCTCCGCTACTATGTCAGACACTGTCTGACTATGCTAATAAATATTCCTTACTCCAACTCTAAAATAAGAGTACCCAAAGCCCTAAAATAGAGCCACGCGGGCGAAGGAGAGGAATTCGAAATTCGCACAAATGATTCTCCGCGACCCTATATTTATAGCACACGATCGGGCCGTCCGATCTTAAGTTCAGAGCGTCCGATCTGCTTCGGGCCGTTCGATTGCCTCATCGGATCGTTCGATCTCTTCCACGCATCCTACCAATTTCATGCAACCATACACCTGTCCAATACACTGTTCGGATGGTCCGAACTGGCTCTTCGGATCGTTCGAACTCAATATTACATCATTCGTGACGTCAGCCATCCGATGATACCAACACACGTGTCCCTGCTCAAGTTTGGGTCGTCCGATCGAACTTCGGATTGTCCGAACTCCCCGGGGCCTCCGATCCTTGGCTCCGTTTGTGTTCGGATCCTCCGAACTCAGTTCGGATCGTCCGTTCCTCCCAAAACTTTCCCACCATTTTTGAGTGTCCTGGATTCATTTCCGGACTCCATTAATCCCTTGGAAATTTCCTTAATCATGTTTTAATTAATTTAAACATGATCGTACTATTAAGTACTCATTAATCATTAATTCTGGATACAGGCTATTACATTCTCCCCCCTTGAAAGATTTCGTCCTCGAAATGTAGGGTAAAACCTCAGGAATATAATTTAGACCACTTGTCCAATCCGCCAATAGTTCCGGTTCAAAACATCTGGTCGAATAACCTTCGATCATACCAAACCTCGCTAAACATGCAGCAACCATACACCTGTCCAATACACTATTCGGATGGTCCGAACTGGCTCTTCGGATCGTTCGAACTCAATATTACATCATTCGTGACGTCAACCATCCGATGATACCAACACACGTGTCCCTGCTCAAGTTCGGGTCGTCCGATCGAACTTCGGATTGTCCGAACTCCCCGGGGCCTCCGATCCTTGGCTCCGTTTGTGTTCGGATCCTCCGAACTCAGTTCGGATCGTCCGTTCCTCCCAAAACTTTCCCACCATTTTTGAGTATCCTGGATTCATTTCCGGACTCCATTAATCCCTTGGAAATTTCCTTAATCATGTTTTAATTAATTTAAACATGATCGTACGATTAAGTACTCATTAATCATTAATTCTGGATACAGGCTATTACATTCTCCCCCCTTGAAAGATTTCGTCCTCGAAATCTAGGGTAAAACCTCAGGAATATAATTTAGACCACTTGTCCAATCCGCCAATAGTTCCGGTTCAAAACATCTGGTCGAATAACCTTCGACCATACCAAACCTCGCTAAACATGCAGGGTCTGTTTAATCACTGAACCACATCAAAACATGATATACTCGATTTAGAATCCGCACTCATTCCAAACTCGTATGCCTTAAACGATCACTCTGGAAATCACTGCCTTCTTATCAGCAATCCTGCGAGAATTGAGTAACACTACTGACTACCGTCAGTTATCCATCGTTAACCGTAAACGACACGGCACATTCGATTCTAATTGCCGACTGTATCAGCCACACTGCCTACAAATCTTAGTGATGACACTCCTGCTAAGATCGTAACTAGTCATCAGCTATCTCTAGACACGCACGAATTCCATCGCGGCCCAATGAGAAAAACAAGATACAACGCATTGTATCTCACTGGTCTAACGATAACATCGCAGCCCTCGATGTTATCGCAAAGCGCTAAACAATCGATCTAGATTCTACTCTAACCATCTGAAATCCTCAGACTGATTGCAATCAACCTTGATCCAAATCACGCTATCGTAGATAACATCTATTCGATCACATTAGTCATTCTGCCATGGATAAAAACCAAATCCTGACAATTCCTGGCATCATAGCATGTACCTTCAGTACTTACCCTGCCTGATGCTGACGGATGTTCCCAAAGAACACCAACTAAGTAAACAGATAACAAAATCTTTGCCTACTAACCCCAATTGTGATAAATCATTGTACACAATTTCTTGTCTTAATGTACTTTTCGAGGTCCTCGCCTCAAAATATACTACCATCCTGCTGAAACTCTCGGATGAATAACACCATCCTCAGCATTAATAGTCTATATCGAACTCTTACCTCTATCTCGTCACTAGAGATAGTATCAACGAAAACGATTCCAGTTATCTTGTACTAAATAACGAAAAATCCTTGACTCACTAACTGGGATAACCAAACTGGTTCACCTTGATCCCACACAAAATCTATCAATACTAGTAGCAATCCTGCTATCTCAACATCTCAATGACAGAGCATATCAGAACGCACTGGGATATCAGCGACAACACTCCCGCTAAACTCAGAAACACAAGTCTCAGTTGTTGTCTCATCCCATGAAGCAACTAATGCTAACCTGCAAATGCTCATTGAAATCCATAAGCACTTGTCGAATCGTCCCTCAAGAACAAATCTTGAGAAATATGCTGGAAGCACCCAAGCAAAACACTTCGACTAACAGTCCCCAAAATTTGTCCGCTGACAATCCTGGGACAATCACTGAATCCTATTTCCGCAAACAGGATCAATCATTTATAACACCAAGCAATGCTCAGATCAAAACCCATCCATGGTAATCTCAACAATGCTATCAACGAACTATGACCAAAAGAGCCAACCTATGACCACTTTTGTGATCCGCAGAATCAAAAAGCCCTGATTCCCGCATTCCCGAAGATCCTTAACAACTAGAGAATTCTCCTAAATGCATTGAGTCGCTGCATCTAAGCATACGATGCTTCTAGTACTATCCCAAGTACTTCCTGATTCTCTATATCCCAACTCAGCACCAGTTGGAATAATCTGATCGATCAAGTCGATCTACTGTGGCTCTCGCTCTGCCTGATGATATCAATCCTAATCAGACAATTACTTATCAATGAAAAACTCTCAAGGCTCGATCAATATCGATGATCTCACTGCCACACGCCCGCAAATCCCAAATAATTGGAAGTCAAAAGAGTGACACTTGATTCAAACCTCTATCTCTGACAGAGTCAAACAACAGCTACAAGTAGTCACTAGTGCCAAGCATGCACCCGTCTAGACATACTATCCACTGTCTATATTCATTCAAGATGATCATTAGGACTTTTCAAACCCAAAACGCACTACAAGTCCTGAAAGATTCCAACTATCTGATAATTATATACATAGATAATCTTGTAACAAATCAAGACTGAGGTAACTTACCACGATTTCCCACCTGGAATCACCACCAAGTGTACATTGACATAAGTCACACTTTCCTCATGCCTCAAATAGTCCTGTACAATCCTTAGCAAAGGATATAACCCATTACTGAAGGAAACCATCATTGCTGGAAAATACTCACCCCCGAGTCAATGTTTCAGGCAGTTCATAAATCCATCTCCTGGATATCCCCTATCACAAGAGAATCCAATCACCGACTAGATCCACTAATCCAGCAGTATCCCATAGACTAAAACTATCTGCTCAGAGTACGCACTCATCAAGGAAATCCCTCCAAGACTGGTCCTCACGGTAGAACTCCAAACCAACATCCATGACGACAGTCAGACGATATCTAACCACTGATACCTAACCAGACATCTAATCCAAGATCATACCCCGTCGTGACTATTACCAAGACTTTATACTTAGAAGCCTTCCCACCGCCGATCCTGAAGCATGAAGGCTCCCAGGCAACCTCCGAGGTACAAAGAATCCCAGAGTAACACTGGCATAGGATTGCGCCCCATCACGTCTATTCATGGTCATAATCCACAACTCTCGGCATATACTCAGCCTGGTATCCCGATGAAATCCCATCATCGCAATTCTCAACCTTACGAAGGTCAAACAGACTACCGTTCTAAGGAAACAACCTAGAACAAAGCCCAAAGTTCCTAACCGGACAATATTTACATGCCTCCAGATGAATCACCTCATCACTGACATTAACCCAGTCAAACAACTAATTAGGTTAATCCTAGGAAAACACCTAGACTAAACCCATGTCAATCAGTTACAGCTGGTTTACTCAAAACCCATGAGCTAGCTGGTAGCGGTTAATCGTGTCACGCCCAAATTACCCAACTCAATCAGATAATCACTAAAAATATAGTAGTGTGAGTAGGGATCGTTCCTACGAGGAAAGGGAAATTTAATGTGTCCTAAGTAAACAAAAGGGGATTTTGAGATTTGAGATTAACTACTAAAAATTTAAACAATTAAATATTCAAATTATCACTATCATGCAATATTGAAAATTAAACTGAAGAAATCAATAAGAGACGAGACTTGGTATCAGTCGACTACACCCTTGATATTCATTCATTCAATCATCTATTCCCTAAAAATAATTAATCATATTAAATATTCGTCATTGAAAATCAAATTCCTGTTTCACCTTAATTTTAGTTAATTAGAAAACAGCATTCTAAATTAACCCTTACCAGTAAATTAATCCAGATAACATCAATCTAGATTTAAATCCACGGTAGTATTCAAACTAGTAAAACTGACGAACCTAGACAACACAAACACCAGCGGTTGTATTTAGCCTAGTCAATAATTGATCCTAAAATTTAATAAATTCAACAGCAGAAAATATCAAACGTAGTTGCTTCGCAAATTAGTTCATTCAAATAATTACGGATTTGAATTCTAATTTAGCTATAGCTTGCAAAACAAAATCCTAAGATGGCCAATCCTAAAATCTCGCATACAAACATGAAATAAACCAAATCAGTTATTGATACTTAACAAGAATTAAACACTACGAATCGAATCTCATGAATAGAATATAGCAAGGTTTCGTCTCCCTCAACCAAGTATAAAAGGTTTAGCTACAACGATTCATCACCAAATCAATAAAAATTCAAAGAAAAGAAGAAAACTAGAGAGAAAATTGAAGAACAAAATCTAGCCTCCAAGAGAGATTCTCCAAAATCTGATAATAATCCTCAAAAACGGAATTAAGAGTCTAATAAAGCCTAGAGTCCAAAATAACAAAATTTCCAAAATTATAAAATTATTCCCGAACAGGCTAGCGCGCTCGATCGCATTGAGTACGTCCGATCGAGCGCGCAATAATATGCAATTCACTGCCTTGAAATTCCTCGGCCCACGCTCGATCGCCTCGAGTTCATCCACTCGAGCGCGCGGAAAATACTCTGCACACTGTCTTCAAAATCCAAATGTTGCGCTCGACCCTATTGAGTCGTGCGATCGAGCACGTGGAAAATGGCCAACATTCTGCCTTCATTTTCTTCAACTTGAAATCTCCTACACATTAAACCCGGGAGTATGTTATGAATTTAAATGCATGCAAAAGATAAAACTAAGATAAAACGTGAACAACCCAATAAAATGCATGCAAACTAATAACAAAATAGCAACAAAATATGCAAACAAAACACGACTATCAAATACCCCCACACTTAATCCTTGCTCGCCCTCGAGCAAGTCATGCAATAACGGACTGAAACAAACAAACAAATACATAAGTAAGTACGATCATGCTCAGAATAGCCTCAGAGAAAACCACTTTATTAAAAACAATATCATAGCAACTCTCAATCATCAATGATACACATTCATTCGAATGCGAATGTGTGTGTGTGCCATGTTACCCCAGTTACATGCAACTTCAAAAGACAAGGTTTCAAGACTGTTCGCCGACCTAAAAACAATTCAGTGTAAGCTTCACAATCAAGAACTCTCCTCTCAACAATCCATCAACAAAACACAACTCTCTCAAGGTAACTAAGCACTCATTTGCGATTTCTTTTGCAGTCCCAATAATTACCCGCATACTTAGCTATGAAATAGTGAATATGATTTCAAACACATTTCAAGCCTGGATGGAACTGATGCCTTATTAATTTATTTTTTTCAAGGCTAAACCCCATTTTATTTTTTCCGCAGACTTAGCCACAAACAAGATGAGTAGGATTTCAATCATCTTGCTTGCAACCCGGATGGAGTTGATTACTTCATAAACATGCTATAAAAACTAATTTTTTCTTTTCCTACTTCTAAAAATACCCAAGAGAGTAAATGCTAAATCAACAGGATCATCAAGACTTAAGAACCATCAAGTTCCACAAAAACCTATTGTTGTGCAATGGTCCAACAGAAATCCACAATATCTAATACATCGCCACACTTCACCGGTTAAACATGCGTGCTTAAGAATATTCAACAATCAACCTACGGTTTCTCAAATCCAATCAAGAGTAAAATTTTTGAAAAATTCATTTTTCAACTACCTCGTCATAGGCTAACAATTTCATCCTCAACTCATGCATTTAGAAAACACAAAAGACAACAACAACATCTGCAAAAACAACACAAGAAAATGCAAAACAAACAAAGGAAACAAAATGCATGTAATGCAACCCCCCCCCCCCCCCACACACACTTAAACTAAGAATTGTCCCCAATGCATCCCAACACAAAACACAACTAAACAACATAAACACAAAGCTATGCAAAAAAGGAAAAACAAAACTCCCCTTGGTTCAATGGTCGGCGTCGTCTTCCTCTTCATGCTCAGGAGGAAGGACAGGATCGGCGCCGGAAAAGTCGGAAGGCTGTGGAAATGGGGTAGCATGGTGGGGTCAATCCCTAGGCGCTCTAAAATGCCTCGATAAATATAGTCCAAGGCCTGAAAATTCGAGGCCACCGCCGCATTGAAAGCATTCTGATATTGGGATTGATTGGCCAACGCTCGAACCGTGACAGTAGTGGTTCGGCGGGGAAGCGGCGAAGGGCATAAGGGATCGGAGACCGGCACGAATTGAGCATACACCGTGAATTTTCTCATCAAATATGCACGCTTAGCATTGATAGTCGCACCGCCAATAGGGCACATGGGTGACAGCCATTCCTCGTCGGGGCGATGAGACATACCGGCACGCAAGCATAGCTGCGTAATGATCATCGGAAAGAAGAGACCTGATGTCCGTGTAGTGATGGAGTGGCGCATCTGTGCGTGAATCACGCACCCCGCATTCACCGGCATCTGAAGATCAAGAGCATAAAGTAGGACGACCCTTTCAACATGGACCTCGCTTGTGTGTGAAATAGGCATGAGGCGGCGGGCTGCAAAAATATACCAGGTTGCCGGATCCATCAACAAATATTTCTCCTTGAAGCATTTGAAAGTAACTGGATCGTGCCAAGCGGCCCCTGCCATGCAAAGTTGCTGAATGACCTCGTGCAAATCTGGAGCAAATGCTATGCTCTGGTACAGACTATCATCGACGTCGGGCGTCTCCAAAAGGCTATTTAAATCCTTGGGTGCATAGGAGACCGAGATGCCTCGAACGAATTCCTTATTGTCAGTACGCTCCGCGGCATTAGCGTAGAATTCCCTCACAATAGGGACAATAGCCGAGGCCGGTTGTTGAGAAAATGGTCCCCATCCACGATTCAAGAGTTGGGTACCCCTTTTAGTAATAGGGGAGCGATGGGTCTTCACATGATCGTATCTTTTTCAAGCCGACTAGTTGACGAATCGGCCGGAGAGGTTAAGTGAATCGTGGGCATCACGTGGTTCTTCGCGAGAAGATTCGCCATGCTTTCGAGTGCGTTTTGGGCCCATAATAGTGTAAGAAGAGCAAGAAACTTGATCGGAGAAATTTATCGAACACTTGGCGAGCACTAAGAATTCCGGTGTTTCTGAGCAAATTTGGGTGCTTGAGAAGTGGAGAAGAGAGGAAGGATGATGATTGCACTCCCTGGAATGATGCCTGCAATGGATGAAGAGAAATTGGTGAAGATTTGGAAAATTTGAATTTTTTGTGGGTTAGGGTTCTAATGTAACCGAGAGGGGAAAAGAGAAAGTGAAGGGAAAAGGGAATAAAAAGAGTTAAGTAAACTGGCACAGGGGAGCGCGCTCGATCGCATTGAGTTTGCTGCGATCGAGCGCGCCTCGTAAATCAAGGGCAGAGAACTAGGGTAAAAACGTTCGCTCGATCGCGTGAATTCAATGCGATCGAGCGAGCCCTTTAAAAAATTACGGACAGAGAACACGGGGAAAACGTGCGCTCGTTCGTGTGAATGCAATGCGATTGAGTGCACAAAACTAAAAAAAAAAAAAATTATTTTTGAAATTTTTCAAGATTCCGAAAAAAAACAAAATAAAGCAAAAATAAACCAAAACAATAAAAGCAAGTAAAAACAAAAAGGAAAGAAACACTGGGTTGCCTCCCAGTCAGCGCTAAATTTACAGCCAGTCTATAGCTCGACTACATGCTTCTTTTCTTCACGGTGGTTCAAATCTAGTTTCCCTTACAACCTTCACCCACTTGCTCAGTTTTGCAGTAATGTTTGTTCCTTGCTTTATCTTCTTTGATTTCTGGGAGATTAATTTTGATCGATCCGGAGAAAGTTTCGGCTCAGCTTTAGATGCCTGCAAATCAGCAAGAAAAATTTTTGAATTTGAAATCCCAGCAGGTCTTACAAAAATCTCCTTCAACTTATCCTCAATGATAAACTTCTTGTGTTCTTGCGACAAGTGATTAATGACATTAAAATTATTAACAACACTTTCACAATCAGGAATTTGCAGGGTATCAAAAATATGAAACTTAACAATCTCCCTATCAAACTCCATAGTGAGAGTACCATTATTCACATCTGTAACAGACTTTGCAGTTTTCAAAAATGGTCTTCCTAGCAAAATTGGACTATTCAAATCATTATTCTTCATATCAAGCACATAAAAATCAGCAGGAAAGACCAAATTTTCAACTTGCACAAGAACATCTTCTAACAGACCCCTAGGATAAATAGTAGATTTATCAGCCATCTGAACAACAATTTCAGTTTCAAGCAAGTGCCCTAGTTTTAAGGAAGAATAAACAGAGTATGACATAATATTAATCGATGCTCCTAAATCTAACATGGCCGTATCAAGCTGAACATCTCCTATCTTACAAGGAATCGAGAACATACCTGGGTCCTTGCATTTTGTAGGTACCTTTCTTTGAATTACGGCAGAGACCTGTTCTCCCAATTCAACATTCTGACATCCCTTCAGTTTTTGTTTTCTCTTCACAGTACACAACTCTTTTAAAAATTTAGCATAGCGAGGTAATTGTTTAATAGCATCTAACAGCGGAATATTTACCTTACATCTACGAAACACTTCATACAACCCCTTAATTCCTTCATCCTTCCTAGAATCTTTCAATGCTAAGGGAAAAGGGGCTACAGGTTTATACTCAGAAAGAGGAGGGAACTTACCTCTTGGCGCTTTTTGAATTATGTCATTCCCATCCATTTTGGATTCCTCCACCCCTTCCTTCTTTACCGGTGTTTGAACCTCCTCCTCATGGACCTTCAACTCTCTTCCACTCCTCAATGTTATGGCACTCACGTTCTCTCTTGGGTTCACCACTGTTTGTTATGGAAAAGCGTTGGAATTCAGTGCCTCCAACCGGTTGACTGCGGTTGCCAACTGCCCCATTTGAGTGTTCAACTGTTGGATACTTGCTCGAGTTTCCTGTTGAAAAGATATAGTATTTGTAGCAAGATCCTTAACAATGTTTTCTAGAAACTCACCAGGCGTGGGAATTGTTGGATAACTGGCGGTCAGATCAATCACGATTGATACCCGGTGCAGCGGAAGTTTAAAAATTTTATCATGGAACAATTCCATGGTGTGGGTATCAACCATTCAACTATTAAATTATTGTGTGTGTAAAATTCAAATAACAATTAATTAAATTTTACCTTCAATCTCGAAGCGAGATTATTGGACACCACACAGATTTCTCTGCGCTTCTTGTATCTCCCAGGAACTGATGAACTCCTTCAATCAGGTCCACGAATGAGGTTTAAATCCCTCTGACAGATTGCACTAGAAAATCTATCAGAAGTTTTTCTGCGAAGAGATTAAACGAATCTGATTCGTTATTCCTGACTGCAATTCAAAATCACAGACCGGAATTTCTCGGGCAGAGTATGGGAGGGGTCGGCCGATTATTACTTTGAGAGGCTAGGGTTTTCGATTTTTGCTTCTCAAAAATAATGAGCTGTTGTGTGTAATTTCTGTACTGCAATAACTTATTTATAATGCAGGCCACTAACACCTTAGGGCCCATTAGTCATAAGCTAGGGCCCGACAAGCAAAGCCCGCACGTTCAGAAATTAATATAAAATTCATCGTGACTCCGATCGATGAACCAATTTCACCAATGTGCACAGAAACCATTTCTGCACATTTTAAAGTCAAAATAAATTTTCCTGAATCCGAATTCAGTGGTTTCCAAAAATGTCCATCCCTATGTCATTTTAGGAAATCCTACTCCCTAACTCTTATTTAAGAAGTCCAACTTCTTTATTCATTAAATTTAACTCTTTAAATTTAACTATCTCAACGGGGATTAAAACTCCATTACACTGTGTGACCCTCAATGGTTCAGGGATACAGCTAGCCGTGGGCTCACAACTCCTTGTGACTCGGAACAACACTTTCCGACTTGCCCAACGAATCATGGTAAAGCGCCTAGCAACATCGCCCCATGATTCCCTAGGTATCACTGATAGTGCCTACAAGAACCAGTAGATTTTGGTTAGCGTACAGTACGGTCCCTTCATCCATATATCCCGATCGAATCAACAACCATTGGTATATCGAGAGTCGCTCAAGATTCGATAACTATGCAATACATCTTGAAGATCAAATTAGTGACATCGCATGTGCTACTAAGAAACCATTTCTTAAATCACATCAAGTACTCTGGCCAGAGATTTGTCACACTAATATCTCCTCAGATCGCATAGGATATCCACACTCGCAAGTATGTGGTGAATCCTTGACAACAATGCATTGACTCCTATATGTGTCGTAACTGTACCCAATCTCGACACCTGATGACCCCCATAGAGTCGGTAAACGAGTCAAAGCACAGCACTAGCATATAGAGTCTCCATGATGTTTCAAGTCGTAAGGACTAATGGTGTACAACCAAAACCGCGGACTTTATCCACTCGATAAGTGATAACCACTTGGAAAGTCCGGATAGGGTAGTTCGATTATTCATCCTATGAATATCCATTTGCATGCTTCGAACATCTCCATGTTCCCTACCAATGAAACGTGGTACTCCGCATCGCAAATGCTAGTCTCAAACTCGAGCGATCCTTATCCTTATTATCGGACGGCTCAATCGACTAGGAACGGTTTTTAGAATATACAGTGACTATAAGATGTATTTCATGATAGACATCTCCATGTTCTACCACATCTTACATACACTATAGTATATTCAAGGTCTTTATCAAAATAACAATAGTATATCACAATATAACAATATGAAGTAATATAAAGTCATTGCCATAAAAGTGTAAATAATATTAAACAAAAGATTGTTTATACAAAGAGTCATCAAAGCCCATAGCCACACAGTTGGCTCACTGGGCACCCACTCTTACAATCTCCCACTTGCCCTATAGCCAACTAGTCATACTACGTAGACCCATTGCTTCGCGATGTTTGTCAAACAATGGTCCTGGCAAGGGCTTAGTAAGCGGATCAGCGATATTGTCTGCAGAGGCCACTCGTTCGACAATGATGTCTCCTCTTTCCACAATCTCCCGGATTATGTGGTATTTCCTCAGTACGTGTTTGGATCTTTGATGAGACCTTGGTTCCTTTGCTTGAGCAACGGCACCCGTGTTGTCACAGTACACCGGGACTGGACCAACAAATTCAGGAATGACGCCCAACTCTTGGACGAACTTCCTCATCCAAACGGCCTCTTTAGCAGCAGCTGATGCTGCAATGTATTCAGCCTCAGTGGTGGAATCCGCTGTGGTGTCCTGCTTGGAACTCTTCCAAGAGACAGCACCGCCATTGAGCATGAACACAAATCCAGAGGTTGACTTCGAGTCATCCACATCACTTTGGAAGCTAGAGTCGGTATAGCCTTCCAATTTGAGTTCTCGTCCTCCATAAACCATGAACATATTCTTAGTCCTTCGCAAGTACTTAAGAATGTCCTTCACGGCTTTCCAATGCATTTGACCAGGATTAGACTGATATCTGCTCGTGACACTCAGAGCAAATGCTACATCCGGTCTGGTAGATATCATCCCATACATGATACTACCTATAGCTGACGCATATGGTACATGTGTCATATTCTCTATCTCTTCATCAGTCTTGGGACACATAGACTTGGATAGAGAAACTCCATGACACATGGGTAGATGTCCTCTTTTGGACCCATCCATTGAAAACCGTTTCAATATGGTATCGATGTAGGTTGATTGAGTGAGTCCTATCATTCTCTTAGACCTATCTCTATAGATCTGTATCCCAAGAATGTAGGATGCCTCTCCCAAATCCTTAATCGAAAATCTACCTGATAACCATATCTTTGTTGACTGCAACATCCCTACATCATTCCCAATGAGTAGGATGTCATCAACATAAAGTACTAAGAATGTCACCGCATCCTTAACTACTTTCTTGTACACGCAAGGTTCCTCCGGGTTCTTGATGAAACCAAAATCTTTTATTGTTTCATCAAATTTCTGGTTCCAACTTCTTGATGCTTGTTTTAGACCATAAATTGATCTCTGAAGCTTGCATACCTTATGCTCGCTTCCCATGGATGTGTACCCCTCAGGCTGCTTCATATAGATTTCCTCCTTAATGTCTCCATTAAGAAAAGCAGTCTTCACATCCATTTGCCATATCTCATAGTCATACCATGCAGCTATGGCAATTAGGATTCTTATGGACTTGAACATTGCAACTGGTGAAAAGGTTTCGTCATAGTCAACTCCTTGCCTTTGAGTATAACCTTTAGCCACCAATCGCGCCTTGTAGGTCAATACCTTACCATCAGGCCCAAGCTTTCTTTTGTAGATCCATTTGCACCCTATCGGAACAATTCCATCGGGAGGATCTACTAAAGACCAAACTTGGTTTGTATGCATCGAATCCAATTCTGACTGCATAGCTTCAAGCCATAAATTCGAATCCGCATCAGAAATTGCTTCCTTGAAGTTTCTTGGATCACATCCAATGTCGGGTTCATCTTGATCCCCTTCAAGAAGAAGACCATATCGAACTGGAGGTCTAGAAGTCCTTTCGGATCTTCTAGGTGCAGGCGTGTCCAGCAATGGTTCCTGAGGTGTAGGATCGTTATTTTGTATTTCGGGTTCTTCTCGAACTTCTTCGAGTTCCATCATCTCGCCTTTCTTATCCAATAAGAATTCCTTCTCCAAGAAGGTGGCATTCCTAGAAACAAACACCTTTGTTTCAGCAGGATAATAGAAATAATATCCGATTGAATTCTTCGGATACCCTACAAAATAACATAAGCTGGATCGACTATCCAACTTATCTCCCACTGTCCGCTTCACGTAAGCAGGACATCCCCAAATCCTCAAGTACGAATACTTAGGAGCTTTGCCATTCCATAACTCGTATGGTGTTTTGTCCACTGCTTTAGTGTGGACGTTGTTCAACAACAATACCGCCGTTTCAAGCGCATAGCCCCAAAACGAAGGTGGAAGCTCAGTGAAGCTCATCATAGATCGAACCATGTCCAACAAAGTTCGATTACGACGCTCCGATACACCATTAAGCTGTGGTGTCATAGGAGGAGTCCACTGAGAGAGAATCCCATTCTCTTTCAGATAGTCCAAAAACTCGGTACTCAAGTATTCTCCACCTCGATCCGATCGAAGTGCTTTAATACTTTTACCTAGCTTGTTTTCTACTTCAGCCTTGAATTCTTTGAACTTTTCAAATGCTTCAGACTTATATTTCATTAAATATAAATACCCATACCTTGAATAATCATCAGTAAAGGTAATGAAGTAGGTGTGGCCATGTTGAGTCCCTACTCTAAATGGACCACAAACATCTGTATGGATCAAATCCAACAGATTCTGACTACGCTCAGGTTTCCCCTTAAAAGGAGATTTAGTCATTTTTCCTTTTAAGCAGGATTCACAAGTAGGTAGAGAATTAATATCAGACATATCAAACATGCCCTCTCCCACTAGCTTGTTCATCCTCCTTGAGGAAATATGACCTAGCCTAGCATGCCAAAGGTTTGCCGGGTTTTGACTATCGATTTTCCTTTTGTTTGTTGTCGCCGGTTTATCAACATAATTCACTGGAACGTCTTTTAGTTTTAAGTTGTATAGATCGTTTTCAAGTTGTCCATTTCCAATTAAACATTCATTCTTGTAAATATTGCAAATCCCATTCACAAAATTGCAAGAATAACCATCTCTATCAAGCATAGAAATAGAAATAATGTTTTTAATTAAATCTGGCACAAATAAAACATCTCTTAACAATAATTTAAAACCGTTCTGCAAAGTCAAACAAACATCTCCAATGGCCGTAGCTTCAACTCTGGAACCATTCCCGAGCCTCAGCTGGGTCTCACCCATTCTAAGCCTGCGACTTCTTGTCATCACCTGCAAATCATTGCAAATGTGAGATCCACATCCGGTATCCAATACCCAAGAAGTTGTATTAAGTGACATGTTTATTTCAATATAGAACATACCCTTTGCAGTTCCCAACTGCTCAAGATATTCCTTGCAGTTGCGCTTCCAATGACCCGGCTTCTTGCAGTAATGGCAAACATCCTTGGATTTTCCATTGTTTGAAGCCTTTGTCTTTTGCTTCTTCTCGGGCTCAACTTTCTTGGGTGGGGTAGAACGTTTCTTGCCCTTCATACTTGGCCCCTTCTTCGCAGAAGATGAGGAGCCCACCAAGAAAGCTGGCTTATCCTTCTTAAGTGTGGATTCATATGTAACGAGCATATTGACCATCTCTTCAAGGGTGGCCTCTATCTTGTTCATATTAAAATTTATCACAAATCCATCAAATGAAGAAGGAAGAGACAGAAGCAATAAATCCACATTGAGTTCATGCTCCAACACCAAATCTAGGGTCGCCAACTTCTGTATGAGCCAAATCACTCGTACCCCATGATCACGGACCGAAGTCCCTTCACGCATGCGGCACGTCATCAACTCCTTAACAGTAGCGAACCTTTCAGCCCTCGACTGAGCCCCAAAAAGTTCCTTGAGTTGCGTGTGAATGTCAGCAGCATTCACCGTGTCCTCAAATCGCCTCTGGAGTTCATCAGACATCGAGGCTTGCATATAGCATTTGGTCTTGATGTCATGGTCACACCATGCATCAAGTTTGGCCAATTCCTCCGGACTTATGTCAGCTGGTGCTTCCTTCGGAGGTGCTTTCTCTAACACGTAGAGCATTTTCTCCGAAGTTAAGACAATCTTCAACTTCCGGAACCATTCCATATAGTTGGCGCCAGTCAACTTGTTTTGTTCGAGGATCGAGAATAATGGATTTCGCGAATTCATTGTATGAAATACTGAAAAGAAAAACAGACATATATCAATGATTGTTTAACAATTTACTAAGACATAAAATAGGCGAATTTAATTTTATGAATCTCACTCCCACTATTTTAACGATTTCACCACCCTCTAGTGAAAACGGGAAACTTTTTCCTTAGTGAGAACATGGAGTCCAATTGACAAACTTATGGTCCCGAATAATATCAGCCAACCATAATTCTCAAAAGGTAGAGCCCAATTGCTTCCAAAGCAACCCCATGTGTTTACCTCATGTCCAATAAGGGCCCAATAATATGACGCCGTTTAAAGTGACATGTCAAGATGACCCATCAATATTAAGTTGTGATGGACGGTCGCCATGTGGATCCCCCAATAATATGAGCCGATCCCATGGGAGTTCCACCCAACTTACAACATTTGTCGATCCAATGTACAGCTTTCCGACGGACGGGCCCCCCCAATAATATGAGCCGGACCGTATCCGCGGGTAGCGTCACATACATTGACCGTTGATGGAAGGTGGGAACATTTAAACAAATTTAAATTTCCTTTATTTATCTTGATATAAATTTTAAATCATATTTAAAATGAGGGATTTTTAATTATAAAAATATTTGTCTCATCATATTCATTTTATTGCATGCTTGCCGGATTCACGCAATTTATGTCTAAACATGCATACAATCATAATATCAAATATTATATAGGATGATCGATTCCATTTCTAATTGACCCGTGGTTGCCAATCACGGGTCTTAGTCCAATCCTAGGTAATATGCAGTATGCAATGCAATCCTATTACATGTGCTTCCAATTTACATTTCTTCAGTCTTTATTGTCTGCTGGGCCCACCGTCTTCAAATCTTGATCTCCCACTGAATCTAATGTATTTACAATAAATAACAATGACAAGTAGGGATACATTTTTAGGGGTGGGAACGGGCTATAAACCAAGCCCACTTTTATTACATATGATATTCATATCGGGCCATAAACCAGGCCCATTAATAAAACCAACAACAATAAAAACAAAATGTAAATTCCTAACATACACCTGCGCAGGGCGGCGCTCGGCGCTGCCCAGGGCGGCGACGGTCGCCGTCCTGGGCGGCGCCATGCGCCCCTTTTGGGCGGCGCCGTGCGCCGCCCGGGGCAGCAACAATTGCTGCCCCACCGGGCAGCGATCCAATCGCTGCCCGGGTTTTGCCCCGGAAAAAAAAAAAATTTTTATTTAAAAATATTTATTTTGTTTTCCAAAAACCGAGATTCAAAAATTTTGTACAATCGATTAATTTAATCGTTTGATCTGAGCAACCTGGCTCTGATACCACTGTTGGATAACTGGCGGTCAGATCAATCACGATTGATACCCGGTGCAGCGGAAGTTTAAAAATTTTATCATGGAACAATTCCATGGTGTGGGTATCAACCATTCAACGATTAAATTATTGTGTGTGTAAAATTCAAATAACAATTAATTAAATTTTACCTTCAATCTCGAAGCGAGATTATTGGACACCACACAGATTTCTCTGCGCTTCTTGTATCTCCCAGGAACTGATGAACTCCTTCAATCAGGTCCACGAATGAGGTTTAAATCCCTCTGACAGATTGCACTAGAAAATCTATCAGAAGTTTTTCTGCGAAGAGATTAAACGAATCTGATTCGTTATTCCTGACTGCAATTCAAAATCACAGACCGGAATTTCTCGGGCAGAGTATGGGAGGGGTCGGCCGATTATTACTTTGAGAGGCTAGGGTTTTCGATTTTTGCTTCTCAAAAATAATGAGCTGTTGTGTGTAATTTCTGTACTGCAATAACTTATTTATAATGCAGGCCACTAACACCTTAGGGCCCATTAGTCATAAGCTAGGGCCCGACAAGCAAAGCCCGCACGTTCAGAAATTAATATAAAATTCATCGTGACTCCGATCGATGAACCAATTTCACCAATGTGCACAGAAACCATTTCTGCACATTTTAAAGTCAAAATAAATTTTCCTGAATCCGAATTCAGTGGTTTCCAAAAATGTCCATCCCTATGTCATTTTAGGAAATCCTACTCCCTAACTCTTATTTAAGAAGTCCAACTTCTTTATTCATTAAATTTAACTCTTTAAATTTAACTATCTCAACGGGGATTAAAACTCCATTACACCGTGTGACCCTCAATGGTTCAGGGATACAGCTTGCCGTGGGCTCACAACTCCTTGTGACTCGGAACAACACTTTCCGACTTGCCCAACGAATCATGGTAAAGCGCCTAGCAACATCGCCCCATGATTCCCTAGGTATCACTGATAGTGCCTACAAGAACCAGTAGATTTTGGTTAGCGTACAGTACGGTCCCTTCATCCATATATCCCGATCGAATCAACAACCATTGGTATATCGAGAGTCGCTCAAGATTCGATAACTATGCAATACATCTTGAAGATCAAATTAGTGACATCGCATGTGCTACTAAGAAACCATTTCTTAAATCACATCAAGTACTCTGGCCAGAGATTTGTCACACTAATATCTCCTCAGATCGCATAGGATATCCACACTCGCAAGTATGTGGTGAATCCTTGACAACAATGCATTGACTCCTATATGTGTCGTAACTGTACCCAATCTCGACACCTGATGACCCCCATAGAGTCGGTAAACGAGTCAAAGCACAGCACTAGCATATAGAGTCTCCATGATGTTTCAAGTCGTAAGGACTAATGGTGTACAACCAAAACCGCGGACTTTATCCACTCGATAAGTGATAACCACTTGGAAAGTCCGGATAGGGTAGTTCGATTATTCATCCTATGAATATCCATTTGCATGCTTCGAACATCTCCATGTTCCCTACCAATGAAACGTGGTACTCCGCATCGCAAATGCTAGTCTCAAACTCGAGCGATCCTTATCCTTATTATCGGACGGCTCAATCGACTAGGAACGGTTTTTAGAATATACAGTGACTATAAGATGTATTTCATGATAGACATCTCCATGTTCTACCACATCTTACATACACTATAGTATATTCAAGGTCTTTATCAAAACAACAATAGTATATCACAATATAACAATATGAAGTAATATAAAGTCATTGCCATAAAAGTGTAAATAATATTAAACAAAAGATTGTTTATACAAAGAGTCATCAAAGCCCATAGCCACACAGTTGGCTCACTGGGCACCCACTCTTACAGGAATTTGAGGGTGCTGTTGCTGCTGATGATACGTCGGCCTATAAGTTCGATTGTGCGGTGGTTCTTGAGGCCCCGATGGATTTTCTTAAGGGTTCCCATACCTCATATTTGGATGATCCTTCCAACCAGGATTGTATGTGTTGGAATAAGGATCATATTTCCGCTGTGGTGGTCCAGGAAATCCTCCAGTAGCATTGACCTGTTCAACCGAATCTTCTTGAAGTGTGGGACACATATCAGTAGCGTGTCCCACTGCAGCACAAATTCCACATGCCTTTGCAGTCTGTACATTCCCTACAGCCATCTGACGCACAAGAGACGTCAATTCAATTAATTGTTGTTCAAGGGAAGAGACATTTACCTCGTTGTTCTTCCTTGGTGGATGCTCATTCCTGATGGTGCCAAATTGTTGAGAGTTAGCAGCCATACTCTCTATCAAAGTCCTCGCTTGTACCGGCGTTTTGTCCACAAAAATGCCTCCACTGGCTGCGTCTAGCATACTCCTGTCATGAGGTAACAAACCTTCATAGAAAAATTGTATTAGTTGATTTTCACTTATCTGGTGCTGTGGACAGCTAACACAAAGCTTCTTAAACCGCTCCCAATATTCATGTAGTGATTCCCCGGAGTATTGCTTGATTTCATAGATTTCCTTCCGGATGTTCGCAGCTCTAGAGCCTGGAAAGTATTTCTCCATGAAAGTTCTTTTCATCTCTGTCCAAGTCGTGATGGACCCATAGGGCAAGTAGTATAGCCAATCCTTAGCAGCACTCTTCAAAGAGAAAGGAAAAGTTCTCAACTGAATCTGCTCCTCTGTCACTCCATGGGGTTTCATACTCGTGCAGACCATGTGAAATTCCATCAAGTGTTTATTTGGGTCATCACCTGCAAGACCATGAAAGGAAGGTATTAAGTGAATTAATCCATACTTAAGCTCAAAATTAGCATTATTTTCTAATGTAGGAAAATTAATGCATAAAGGTTGTTGATTGGAATCAGGAGTGCCCAATTGTCTTAGACTCAGGTTAGCATTGGCAGCCATCTCTTTTTTTGGAAAAGCAGCTCGAGCAGCGGCTTCTTGTTGTTGCCTTCGGAGTTCTCTCCTTCGCCTATGCAAAGTTCTTTCAATCTCCGGATTGTATAGAAAGTCTTCTTCAGCAAAATCACCTGAAAGCATGAACTAGAGAGAACTAGAAACAAAGAAAAGAGAAGAGGGTGAGATTAATCAAAATAAAACAAAAAAGAAAATGCACACAATAAATTAACACTGTTCCCCAGCAACGGCGCCAAAATTTGGTAGTGCTTAATCGTGTCACGCCCAAATTACCCAACTTAATCAGATAATCACTAAAAATGTAGTAGTGTGAGTAGGGATCGTTCCCACGAGGAAAGGGAAATTTAATGTATCCTAAGTAAAAAAAAAGGGGATTTTGAGATTTGAGATTAACTACTAAAAATTTAAACAATTAAATATTCAAATTATCACTATCATGCAAGATTGAAAATTAAACTGGAGAAATCAATAAGAGACAAGACTTGGTATCAGTCGACTACACCCTTGATATTCATTCATTCAATCATCGATTCCCTAAAAATAATTAATCCTATTAAATATTCGTCATTGAAAATCAAATTCCTGTTTCACCTTAATTTTAGTTAATTAGAAAACAACATTCTAAATTAACCCTTACCAGTAAATTAATCCAGATAACAGCAATCTAGATTTAAATCCACGGTAGTATTCAAACTAGTAAAACTGACGAACCTAGACAACACAAACACCAGCGGTTGTATTTAGCCTAGTAAATAATTGATCCTACAATTTAATAAAGCCAACTAGTCATACTACGCAGTCCCATTGCTTCGCGATGTTTGTCAAATAATGGTCCTGTCAAGGGCTTAGTAAGTGGATCAGCGATATTGTCTGCAGAGGCCACTCTCTCGACAGTGATGTCTCCTCTTTCCACGATCTCCCGGATGATGTGGTATTTCCTCAGTACGTGTTTGGATCTTTGATGAGACCTTGGTTCCTTTGCCTGAGCAACGGCACCCGTGTTGTCACAGTACACCGGGACTGGACCAACAACTTCAGGAATGACGCCCAACTCTTGGACGAAATTCCTCATCCAAACGGCCTCTTTAGCAGCAGCTGATTCCGCAATGTATTCTGCCTCAGTGGTGGAATCCGCTGTGGTGTCCTGCTTGGAACTCTTCCAAGAGACAGCACCGCCATTGAGCATGAACACAAATCCAGAGGTTGACTTCGAGTCATCCACGTCACTTTGGAAGCTAGAGTCGGTATAGCCTTCCAATTTCAGTTCTCTTTCTCCATATACCATGAACATATTCTTCGTCCTTCGTAAGTACTTAAGAATGTCCTTCACGGCTTTCCAATGCATTTGACCGGGATTGGCTTGATATCTGCTCGTGACACTCAGAGAAAATGCTACATCCGGTCTGATAGATATCATCCCATACATGATACTACCTATGGCTGACACATATGATACATGTGTCATTTTCTCTATCTCTTCATCAGTCTTGGGACACATAGACTTGGATCGAGAAACTCCATGACACATAGGTATAGGGCCCAGACCATCTAGACTTCAGTTTTCCGGGAAATAGTCTTAACCGGGAGTTAAACAGCTACACAGCATCTCCTTCCTTGAAGTCCCACTGTCAAATGCGCCTGTCATGTATTCTCTTGGTTCGTTCCTTGTACGAAACCGCCATGTCATATGCACTATCGCGGAATTCCTCCAGTTGATTAAGCTCTAGCAATCTTTTTTCACCTGCAGCAGCAAATTCGTAGTTTAGAATCTTAATAGCCCAATATGTTCTATGCTCTAATTCAACAGGTAAATGGCATGCCTTTCCAAACAACAATCTATAAGGGGAGGTGCCTATAGGTGTTTTAAATGTTGTCCTATAGGCCCATAAGGCATCATCAAGTCGAAGTGCCCAATCCTTCCGATTAGTACTCACACTTTTCTCCAAAATCTGTTTGATCTCTCGATTTGATACTTCCACTTGGCCACTGGTTTGGGGATGATATGGGGTAGAGACTTTATGCTTGACACCATATTTCTTTAAGAGTTTGTCAAAAAGTTTATTGCAAAAGTGGGTGCCACCATCACTAATTATTGCACGGGGTGTACCAAACCGATTAAAAATGTTTTTCTTCAAAAATTTCAGTACAACCTGTGCATCATTTGTTGCAAAAGCTTCGGCCTCTACCCATTTTGAAACATAATCGACTGCGACCAAAATGTATTTTTTGTCAAAGAAAGTGGAAATGGTCCCATAAAGTGGATTCCCCAAACATCAAATATCTCACACTCAATGATATTATATAAAGGCATTTAATTTTGGTTAGAGATATTACCTGTCCGCTGACATCTATCACAAGCTAAGACAAACAAGCGCGCATCCTTAAAAAGGTTGGGCCAATAGAACCCACATTCAAGTACCTTTGCTGCAGTCTTGATTGGCCCAGCATGGCCACCTACCTCACGATCATGACAATGACTGAGGATGCTTTGCATTTCTCCTTCCGCCACACATCTCCGAATCATTGAGTCAGCACATATTTTAAACAAAAATGGTTCCTCCCAAAAGTAGTGCTTGACATCCGATAAAAATTTTTTCTTCTGATGGAAAGATAGATTATGTGGGAGTGTGCTTGTGACCGGAAAATTAGCAAAATGTGCATACCATGGTTAACTCTCTATGGCGAAAAGTTTTTCATCAGGGAACCAATCATCTATGTCCTCTAATTCGTTTTGTGCATCATCAGGAATGCATTCTAATCTAGACAGATGATCAGCTACTACATTTTCAACACCTTTCTTATCCCTGATCTCTAAATCAAATTCTTGCAAAAGTAAGATCCACCTAATCAGTCTAGGTTTTGCATCTTTCTTTGCCAACAAGTGCTTAATAGCAGAGTGATCTGTGTAAACTGTGATTTTTGAAAGTACAAGGTACGAATGAAATTTGTCCAGTGCAAATACTACAGCTAACAACTCCTTTTCAGTGGTGGCATAATTTAGCTGAGCTTCATTAAGATTATTACTAGCGTAGTAGATAGTTCGGAATACCTTGTCTATTCATTGGCCGAGTACCGCACCAACAGCAGAGTCACTGGCATCGCACATTACCTCAAATGGAAGATCCCAGTTTGGTGATGTCAGTACTGGTGCAGTCACCAGTCTTTCTCTCAACACCTCAAAGGCCTGCAAACAATTTGAATCAAAATCAAAAAGGGCATCTTTCATTAGCAAAGAAGACAGAGGTTTGGCAATTTTTGAAAAGTCCTTAATAAATCGCCGATAAAAACCAGCATGTCCTAAGAAACTTCTAACTCCCTTGACTGTCGTGGGTGGCGGAAAATTTTGAATAACGTGCACCTTGGCCCTGTCCACCTCGATCCCCTGTTCAGATATTCGGTGACCCAAAACTATACCTTCTGTCACCATGAAATGACACTTCTCCCAGTTCAGCACCAAATTTGTCTCCTCGCATCTCATTAAAACAGAATTCAAGTTATGCAGACATGCATCAAAAGATTGACCGAAAATAGAGAAATCATCCATGAAAATTTCTAAAAACTTTTCGACCATATCATGAAAAATGGCAGTCATGCATCTCTGAAAATTAGCAGGAGCGTTACACAATCCGAAAGGCATACGTCTATAGGCAAACGTACCATATGGGCAAGTGAAAGTCGTTTTATCCTGGTCTTCAGGTGCAATCGCTATTTGATTGTATCCTGAGTACCCATCTAAAAAACAGTAAAACTCATACCCAGCCAATCTCTCTAGCATTTGATCAATGAACGGGAGAGGAAAATGATCCTTACGGTTCGCGTCATTTAATTTTCTATAGTCTATGCACACACGCCAACCTGTAACTGTCCTAGTAGGTATTAATTCATTATTCTCATTCTTTATGACAGTTATCCCCCCTTTCTTTGGTACACACTGCACTGGACTCACCCATGGAATATCAGAAATAGGATAAATGATACCTGCATCCAACAGTTTGATCGTCTCAGCTTTTACAACTTCCTGCATCTTCGGGTTTAGTCTCCTCTGTGGTTGGACTAATGGGTTGATGCTCTCTTCCATTAAGATCTTGTGCATGCATATGGACGGATTTATTCCTTTGATATCTGCCACTTTCCAAGCAAATACACTCTTGTGATTCTTGAGCACATCCATTAGTCTGGCCTCCATCTCACCTGTCAAAGAAGAAGAAATTATGACAGGTAAATTATCATTCTCACCTAAAAATACATATTTGAGATGGGTAGGAAATGGTTTCAATTTCAAAGTGGGTGGTTCCTCAATGCTTGGTTTCTGAAGGACTAAATCCTTCCGGTTGCCAAGATCTTCAAGTCTAAGCTTTCCACCTCTTCTCCATGACTGGTTGTCATTCAAATATGCAATCATCCCTTCAATTTCATCACTAAAATCGTCCACATGCTCAGATATAAGTGCAGTTTCTAATGGTTCCTGAAAAGTATCCTGCACATAATCAAATAACAGTAAATCCACTACATCTAGTTGAAAACATTCTTCATTATTCTAAGAAAATTTTAAAGCATTAAAAACATCAAACGAAATTTTCTCTTCTCCCACTCTCAAAAGCAACTCTCCCTTCTGGACATCTATTAGTGCCTTTCCTGTTGCCAGGAAAGGTCTACCCAAAATGAGTGGCATGTCCAAATCCTCTTCCATATCTAACACTACGAAGTCCACTGGGAAGATGAATTTGTCCACTTTTACAAGTATGTCCTCGATTATACCCCGTGGATATTTGATGGACCTGTCCGCCAGTTGTAACGACATTCTGGTGGACTTTGGTTCTCCCAAGCTCAATTTCCTAAACACAGAGTAAGGCATTAGATTTATACTCGCACCCAAATCACACAAAGCCTTATGAAATTGAACATCATTAATTACACAAGGTATAGAGAAACTCTCTGGATCCTTTTTCTTTAGTGGGATTTTATTCTGCACCAGTGCCGAGCAGTTTTCCGTCAGACTTATCATCGCATGCTCCTCCAATTTCCTCTTGTTAGAGAGGATCTCCTTCAAGAATTTCGCATAACTTGGCATTTTGCATCAGTGCATCAGCGAAGGATATATTGATATTCAATTTCTTAAACACTTCTAAGAATTTACCAAACTGAGAGTCTAGCTTGGCCTTCTTAAGAGCTGCAGGAAAAGGTGGTGGCACAACAATTTTTGATCGTGAAGTGGGTGGGGGTGTTAAGATAGACGACTTTCCTGAAGTTTTTTTTTGATGTAACTATTTCTGGCTCTTTCTCGCTTTTTGGTTCAGGCTCGACCGTCTTTCCACTCCTTAATTCAATTGTTTTCACCTGTTCCTTCGGATTCTTCTCAGTGTCACTCGGCAAAGTACACTGATCTCTGCTGGAAATTGATTTGGCCAATTGCCCTATTTGATTCTCCAGATTCTTTATCGATGCATCTTGATTCTTCATGCGGGTTTCAGTAGATGATATAAACTTCTGCATCATCTGCTCCAAGCTTGATTTCTCCTCTTGAGGCTGCCTGTTGTAGTTCTGATTCCCATATGCTTTATTATTCTGTCCACCCGACGAGAAATTTGGATGTTGTCTCCACCCTAGATTGTATGTGTAGTGACCCTATATGGAATTACCTACTAACTGGCAACTAATAGCATGCATTAAACTTAATACAGCAATATACTTAACAGAGTAAAAACGTGCGGAAACTTAACCATAAATTACATATCAGCTTAGTAATATAATCCAGGCTTAAATCTGTAATGATACAACCATATCAAAATTCTTAAAATAAACATTATACAGCTAACAAATCATGTTGTATAATAAACTCCTCAAGACTCCTGTTCCCTAGTCCTGCCTTGAACTACCAGCTCCGTCCATCCTGCGACCTGCCCCATGGAATAGGGTGTCCAAGATAACAACTAGGACGTGAGCGCTACGCCCAGTACATAGACATGAGTAAACATATGTATATAATGCATGCAATATGATTACTGGTAAAAGATCATCTGAAAAGTCATGCTCAGAACCGGCGACATATGAGTGCTGCCACCGCACGGATCAACCTCTGGGTGAAACCACACTCGTCTAGTACACCAGAGTAGACAGACATAAATGCCCTCGCCGTCGCGGTACTCTCAGTGACAGACTATCGAGTATAGAGCTGAGCGGCTCTATAATCAGGTATAACAAGGAATAGGCTCAACGTGTATATGCACATGACATATGAGTATAGAAAATGGTAAATCATACATCATGCCACATAATAATGCCAAATAAATACAACATATAAACATGTATACTCGCTGGCAATCTCAGTCAATGTGTACGTACCTCTAGGCTAGTTCAAGTAAAGTAGATCCTAGGTTCCAAGCCTATATTCAAAAATTCACTGTATCACTACACAAGTTCTATAAGCCTTAACTAAGCTAATAAGTACTCCCAAAACTTAAATCGATTCCCGGACCATACCTTCGTCCGAAGTAAGACCTTTGGAGACGCTAGTCCCGGATGACTATAACCACAAATTGGTTATTCCAGAACTTCGATTATAACCGATAGGGCCCTCAAGTGTATAACTCATACTATATAAATGAAGAAGGAAAATCGGGAATTCGTAATTGAAAATGAACTCTGAACGGCCCTATTTATAGCCAAATTTCTCGGCCAGGATCGGAACTTCCGATTTCAGGATCGGAGCTTCCGATCCAGCTCATTGCGTGCATGTCCGCCACGCCAGGATTGGAGCTTCCGATCTATGATCGGAGCTTCCGATCTGCTCTATGATCGACACTTGTCAAAACTCGCGACTGAGTCATCGATCATTGCTGGCAGCTGGGGATCAAAACTTCAGTTCCAAGATCGGAGCTTCCGTTCCGATCGGAGCTTACTATCTAGGATCGGAGCTTACTATCTGGGATCGGAGCTTACTATCCGGCCCAAAATTAAAAAACCCAAATTTTACTTCTGAAGTCAAAAAAACACTCCGAGATTGGTTAATTACCAATCCTTAATCATGTTTAATATATTATTATCTTAAAATGGTATCTGGGTTACTACATTCTCCCCACCTTTAGATATTTCGTCCGCGAAATAACATCTAAAGACAATAAAGATAACAATATGAAACATCAAACCATGGCTTATTACAGCAACTGTAAGTACATCTTACATGGTAATCAAAAATACAAAGCAAACAACTCAGGATATTCTGCTCGCATACGACTCTCAGTTTCCCAAGTTGCTTCTTCAACGCCTCGGCGCTGCCACTGTACCATCACAAGTGGTATAGTCTTGTTCCGAAGAACTTTTTCCTTCCTGTCTAGGATACAGATTGGTCGTTCAACAAAAGACAGATCTGGTTCTAGCTGAATATCAGTAGACTGAATCACATGAGATTCATCAGCTATGTACTGTCGAAGAAATGACACATGAAAAACATTGTGTATACTGGAAAGAGATGGCGGTAAAGCCAAACGATAAGCAACATCTCCGATCTTCTCCAGTATCTGGAAAGGCCCAATGTAACGAGGAGACAACTTGCCTTTCACACCGAATCTCATCACCTTCCTGAAAGGTGATACTCGTAGAAAAACATATTCACCAGGCTCAAACTGAAGTGGCCTGCGGTGAATATTCGCATAACTGGCTTGTCTAATCTTGAGCAACTTTGATCCTATGCTTGATCAAATCTACCTTGTCTACAATCTGCTGCACCAATTTAGGACCCTCGACTTGCCGTTCCCCGACTTCATCCCAGAATAACGGAGTACGACACCGTCGACCATACAATGCCTCGAAAGGTGCCATATCAATACTACGATGATAACTGTTATTGTAGGCAAATTCAATCAAAGGTAACTGATCCTGCCAAGATAAGCCAAAATCCATGACAGAAGAACGTAGCATATCCTCCAGCGTACGAATAGTGCACTCTGACTGCCCGTCAGTCTCCGGATGATACGCCGTGCTCAAACTCAGAGTGGTACCCAACGCCTACTGAAAACTACCCCAAAAACGTGAAGTAAATCGCGGATCTCTATCACTGACAATACTCACTGGAATCCCATGTAATCGCACAATCTCCTGGATATATAAGCGTGTCATGCGATCATAAGAATACTCCCGGTTATAAGGAATGAAATGTGCTGATTTTGTCAAACGGTCAACGACAACCCAGATAGCATCACACTGACGTGAAGTCATAGGAAAGTGGGTAACAAAATCCATAGTTACGTGCTCCCACTTCCATTCGGGAATCTCAAGATTCTGTAGTAATCCACCTGGTCGTCGATGTTCAGCCTTGACCTGTTGACAAACCAAACATCTCGAAACAAATTGATATACACTTCGCTTCATCCCCTTCCACCAGAATCTAGTTCGCAAGTCCTTATACATTTTCATACTTCCAGGATGAACTGATAATCGACTCCTGTGAGCTTGAGATAGAATATCATTCCTGAGCTCCGCAACATTAGGTACAACCACTCTATTGGATAGGCACAATAAACCATCTGCCTGAAAATGGAATCCAGATGTATTAACTCCATTGGCTAGACGTGCTAATCGCTGAGTCTTAACATCAGATATCTGAGCATCTCTGATCCGAGAATACAATGCTGGCTCAGATAGAATAGTATACAAACGAATCTCATTCCTCCCTTTCTTGTGCTTGAGCGTAAAACTCAATGAACAGCACTCTTGAATCATATGAGATATTTCATTAGTCTGAAGTGCAGACAGTCTCACCTGCCGACTCAAGGCATCAGCAGTAAGATTAGCAGAACCTGGATGATATTTGATTTTACAATCATAATCCTCCAGGAGATCCATCCAGCATCTCTGTCGCATATTCAACTCTGCCTGAGTGAATAAATACTTCAAACTCTTGTGATCCGTAAATATCTCAAATTTCTCGTCATAAAGATAATGTCTCCAAATCTTGAGCGCAAATACAATGGCGACTAACTCGAGATCATGCACTGGATAGTTATTCTCATGCGTCTTCAACTGTCGAGAAGCATAGGCAATAACATGTCCATGCTGTGTCAACACACATCCCAACCCCTGACCAGAGGCATCAGTATAAACAACATAACCTCCTGATCCAGAAGGTAGAGCTAGCACAGTTGCAGTAGTAAGATGTCTACGCAGCTCATGAAACGACTCCTCACAATCCGAGGACCAAATGAAGGTAACATCTTTCCGAGTAAGCTGAGTCAAAGGCCTGGCCAACTGTGAAAAACTCTCGATGAACCGACGGTAATATCCCGCTAGACCCAAGAAACTACGAATCTCAGCAACCGTTGTCGGACGAGACCAGTTCAGCACTGCCTCTATCTTACTAGGATCAACAGATATCCCTTCACTAGAAATCACATGACCGAGAAATACTATCCGATCAAGCCAGAATTCACACTTGCTCAATTTCGCATATAGCTGCTTATCTCGTAACGTCTGTAGAACAATCCTCAAATGTTGTGCATGCTCATCCTTGTTATGAGAATAAACAAGAATATCATCTATGAAGACGATGACAAATCTATCCAGATAATCTCGAAATACCTGATTCATCAGATTCATAAAGACTGCCGGTGCATTCGTCAAACCGAATGGCATCACCAGAAACTCATAATGCCCGTATCTGGTCCTGAAAGCAGTCGTAGATATATCTGAGTCTCGTACCCGCATCTGATGGTATCCAGATCTCAGATCTATCTTCGAATAAACAGAAGTACCCTGTAGTTGATCGAACAAATCATCAATCTGCGGCAAAGGATACTTATTCTTGATGGTGACATGATTCAACTGCCTGTAATCAATACATAATCGCATCGATCCATCCTTCTTCTTGACAAACAAAACAGGTGCTCCCCATGGAGAAACACTCGGACGAATATATCCCTTATCAAGCAGATCTTGCAACTGCTGTTTCAATTCCCTCATCTCTGACGGTGACAGACGATAAGGTGCTCGGGATATAGGCGTAGTTCCTGGTACTAGATCAATACCAAATTCAACCTCTCGAACCGGAGGAAAACCAGGAATCTCATCAGGGAATACGTCAGGAAACTCGCTGACAACCGGTAGCTGATCAATACCCGTACTACTCATGGACATATCAACTGCATAGATGAGGTAGCCCTCCCCACCTGACTCCAAGACATGACATGCCTTCAGAGCCGAAACAAGTGGCATCGGAGGTCGCGCACCCTCACCATAAAAGTACCAGCTATCACCCTCAACGGGATGAAACTGTACCAGACACTGATAACAATCCACAGTAGCGTGATACAAAGTCAGTATATCTATTCCCAAAATACAATCAAAATCTGTCATTGCTAATATCATCAAATTAGCCGATAACACATTACCCTCAAACTCCAGAAGGCAACCCATCACTAGACGCTTAGTTACTACCTCCTGCTCCAACGGAGTAGATACAACTAAATCCATATCTAATGATACGTAAGGTAATCTATGTCTCTTAACGAAGCGACTAGAAATAAAGGAATGCGATGCTCCAGTATCAATTAATACAAGTGCAGGGATACCACATAACAAGAAGTTACCTGCCAACATGCGATCGCTTCCCTCAGTAGCCTGCTCCTGAGACAGAGCAAACACCTGCCCTTGAGTCTGGGGACGAAAACCAGAAGAACTCTGTGGTGCTGGCTGCTGACGTGGAAAAGTAGAAGCCTGAGATCCAATCTGGGATCCCGATCCACTAGCAGAACCCATGCGCTGAGGACAATCTCTCCGCAGATGTCCCTGCTGACCACAAATATAACAAGCCCCAGTAACTCTCCGACATGAAGCTGCAGGATGCTTCCCACCACAGTGGCTACAAAACTCCTCCTTCTTCTTCTTCTTCCCAAAGCGGAATGTACCTCGTGAACCACGAGAACCAGACGAAGTAGTAGGAGTAGAAGAAGACGTAGGTACAGATGGCACAACAGATTGAGCTCGAGGCTCAACAAATCCACTAGGCTGTGCTGGCATCATCAATTGTGCACGCCTGTTGCTGGTCTCCACTAGACGGCAACGGTTCACCAAAGTCTCATAAGATACCGGGTCATCACAGACGACAACCTGTGCGTAGATATCTTGGTTCAGGTCTTGTAGAAAGATATCATATTTCGACGCATCACTCGCATTAATATGAGGACTGAAAGGTAGCAGATCAAGAAATCGCTGATGATACTGATCAATAGTCATTGATCCTTGCCTCAAAGTAAGCAACTCCATAGATCGTGCTTGGCGAACAGCCGGAGGAAAATACAATTTCTGAAACTCCCGACAGAAATTCCCCCAAGTCACCGGTCCTCTCTCAGTACGTGCCTGAGCAACCTTGGCATCCCACCAAAAACGTGCTCTATCCTCTAGAACGAATTCTAAAACTTCCAGTTTCTGCTCCTCAGTACACTCGAAAGCTCGGAACGTGCTCTCAAGTTTAGACATCCAGCTTCTAGCTTGTTCAGGATTCTCGCCTCCCACTAAGGGTTTCGGTCCTACCTGCATAAACTTATTAATAGTATAGCGACGTCGACCCTCATGAGGACGATGTCGATCATCCTGATGATGATGGCGACGATGATGATGACCACCTCCCTGGCCAACACTACCGTGACTCTCGTCAGCCATATCCTGAAAAGAATTGCACATTAAAATCCCAAATGCGCAAGAATTACTCAAGACTAAACTAAATCCCAAGTACCAATCCCAAAATCTATGCATGCTCTGATACCAAAAATGTAGTGACCCTGTATGGAATCACCTACTAACTGGAAACTAATAGCATGAATTAAACTTAATACAGCAATATACTTAACAGAGTAAAAACGTGCGGAAACTTAACCATAAATTACATATCAGCTTAGTAATATAATCCAGGCTTAAATCTGTAATGATACAACCATATCAAAATTCTTAAAATAAACATTATACAGCTAACAAATCATGTTGTATAATAAACTCCTCAAGGCTCATGTTCCCTAGTCCTGCCTTGAACTACCAGCTCCGTCCATCCTGCGACCTGCCCCATGGAATAGGGTGTCCAAGATAACAACTAGGACGTGAGCGCTACGCCCAGTACATAGACATGAATAACCATATGTATATAATGCATGCAATATGATTACTGGTAAAAGATCATCTGAAAAGTCATGCTCAGAACCGGCGCCATATGAGTGCTGCCACCGCACGGATCAACCTCTGGGTGCAACCACACTCGTCTAGTACACCAGAGTAGACAGACATAAATGCCCCCGCCGCCGCGGTACTCTCAGTGACAGACTATCGAGTATAGAGTTGAGCGGCTCTATAATCAGGTATAACAAGGAATAGGCTCAACGTGTATATGCACATGACATATGAGTATAGAAAACGGTAAATCATACATCATGCCACATAATAATGCCAAATAAATACAACATATAAACATGTATACTCGCTGGCAATCTCAGTCAATGTGTACGTACCTCTAGGCTAGTTCAAGTAAAGTAGATCCTAGGTTCCAAGCCTATATTCAAAAGTTCACCGTATCACTACACAAGTTCCATAAGCCTTAACTAAGCTAATAAGTACTCCCAAAACTTAAATCGATTCCCGGACCATACCTTCGTCCGAAGTAAGACCTTTGGAGACGCTAGTCCCGGATGACTATAACCACAACTTGGTTATTCCAGAACTTCGATTAAAACCGATAATGCCCTCAAGTGTATAACTCACACTATATAACTGAAGAAGGAAACTCGAGAATTAGTAATTGAAAATGAACTCTGAACGGCCCTATTTACAGCCAAATTTCTCGGCCAGGATCGGAACTTCTGATTTTGGGATCGGAGCTTCCGATCCAGCTCATTGCGTGCATGTCCGCCATGCCAGGATCGGAACTTCCGATCTACGATCGGAGCTTCCGATCTGCTCTATGATCGACACTTGTCAAAACTCGCGACTGAGTCATCGATCATTGCTGGCAGCTGGGGATTGGAACTTCCGTTCCAGGATCGGAGCTTCCGTTCCGATCGGAGCTTACTATCTAGGATCGGAGCTTACTATCTGGGATCGGAGCTTACTATCCGGCCCAAAATTAAAAAAACCCAAATTTTACTTCTGAAGTCAAAAAAACACTCCGAGATTGGTTAATTACCAACCCTTAATCATGTTTAACATATTATTATCTTAAAATGGTATCTGGGTTACTATAGTATGAATTAGAAAATGGGTCATTCCTTGGTCGATTTTGATTTCCCATATGACTTGCCATAACTCCCTCCGGTTGAGAAAATGTTTGACAGTCTTTCGTGAAATGCTCTGCACCACATTTTTCACACCACACTTCTTGTACTCGCATCACAGAGTTTCCCACGCTTAGTTCCTCAATACTTTTGTTCATGACTTCAAGTTGAGCAGCCACTGATGTGAATGCATCAATTTGATGAATTCCAGTAGATTTTCGGGCTGCACCCCTTTCAGATTTAGGATGATAGCTACTAGATGCCATTTCCTCGATTAATTCAAAGCCATCCTCTGACGATTTTCGCAGAAGATTTCCACCTGCAGCTGCATATAACATGGTACGATTTGAGTGAGAAAGACATAATAAAAAGTTTGTACCACAAGACCCTCTGGTAATTGGTGGTGTGGACATCTCCGCAGTAGATCCTTGTAGCGCTCCCATGCTTCGTAAAACGTTTCCTGTTCTCCTTGGGAAAAAGTTGTGATATCAGCTCTCAGCTTCATTGACTTAGATGGTGGAAAGTATTTGGTGAGGAAAGACTTCGCCAAATCATCCCAAGTTGTGATGGAACCTGCAGGTAAATTCGTTAGCCATGCTTTCGCCTTGTTTCGCAGTGAAAAAGGGAATAAACGCAACCGAATAGCGTCATCAGAAACTCCCTGTATCTTGAATGTATCACAAATTTCCAGAAAATTTGTGATGTGTACATATGGTTCATCAATGACACTCCCACCAAATTTAAGTATGTTCTGAATCATTTGAAGAATGGCCGGCTTTATCTCAAAGTGATTAGCTGCTACAGTTGGCCGGATGATGCTTGGTCTAGCACCTTCAATGTTTGGCAAGGCAAGATCCATCATCGATCTGTAAACTGGTTGTTCCTGTTCATGTTCTTCTTCCATTTCTTGTTGTTGTTGTTGCCTTCTTCTCCTATGAAAAGTTCTCTCGATTTCTGAATCAAAAGACAATAGTTCCTCAGGTGAGTGTTGCATGTACTGTAAGAGAATCCTGCAATCCACAGATGGAAATGAGTGATTTAAAATTGTAATAGAGAAAAATCAAATAAAACAAATTAAAATCTATTTAGTCCCCGGCAACGGCGCCAAAAACTTGATCGACGGAATACTAACACTTAAATTTTCTTTAAAAATCTCTCAAATCCAGTCGATAATAATCGCAAGTGCACGATTCAAGTTATAATAAAATTTACTGAGTACGAGTATCGTCCTCAGGGACTAACAATAGTAATTTGTCTCGTTGATTTTCAACTACACAAAGTATCTCAAATTTGATTTTGGAATTATCTAATATTTAAAATTAATTAAAAATCAACGTAAATAAAAGTGGATTTCACAACCAAACAATCAATTCTCAGACTGAAGAACACCAATTCAAAATGATTTTGTTGGAATTTTGGTTCACCTTTCCCCTAATTGAACTGGACGATTGGAATTTAATTTATTCTTATAAATTTTACATAAATTCCTGTAACATTGACACTCTCTCTCGAGGTGATGTCAAACTAATCAAATCAGTGAAATAATTAAATCTCTTTAATTATTTATCATGACTGATTGCTTTTCGTTCTATGAATTCTACAACTTTCAACCTGGTGGTCTATGGCTATCAACATGTACTAAATACCATATCTCTATGCATATTTTAAGTCCATGGATTCTATCATTCGTCCTAATTAAGAACCTATCTCTCGATAACAATTCACAATTTACGAATCTATGTTAAGGGTAGCTAATCATCAACATAGAAAAAAAAAATGACAAAATTAATTATAAACATAAATCAAATCTCAATACGTCCGGTGATTCAATCACACTACAGTGTTTCGGGGTTAGGATTCCCTCGATTCCAACAAAATAAAAACTTAGCTACTGAAATTCATTACAAAAATTCAATCTCAAAAGTGTTTAACATAAAAATTCAGAAGAGAAGAAAAGAAAAACTCCCAACGGAGAAGAGAAATCTTGAATTGCTCAGCCGCCGTCTGCCTCCTGATGTGCGTCCGTCTCTACTCTCAAAAACTAAGGAAAGAATTGTATTTAAAGTCCCCAAGAATCCTTCCCGAAATAAACTCTCTAAAAAAATAAAATTTCACGTCAGCGCATCGCGCCCGAGCGGTGAAAAATTACCGCGCGGGCGCCTTAAAATTTGGCTACTATTGTTTCCCAAGTTTGTGGTTGCGCCCGCGTGGTAGAAAATTTCCGCGTGGGCGCCATGCCTTTCTGCCATCTACTGTTTTACAAATGATGAGTGCGCCCGCGCGGTAGAAAATTGCCGCGCGGGCGCCTCGTCTTTTTCCAGAAATGTGCTTTTCTTCTTGCGCTATCCTCACCGCCTCAATTGTGCATCACCTTCTCACCAAGTATCAGCATTTCTTGGTGATTTCCTGCAATAAAATAAATAAACCAGAGGAGTGACTACAAAAAAACTTTAAAACAATAAATGAAACAAAAATGGTAAAAACAGACACAACGAAAACAAAACTAATGCAAAACAAACACAAAACAAGCAAAAATAACGCACAAAAACGACTCTTATCAGGATCTTACCCCCAAAACTTTGTTTTGATTTCTTCTTGATGATTGAATTTGATTTTTATGCATTCTTGATTATATTACTGTGTTTATTGATTATTTGGAGATTGATCAACTTCGAATTGATTTTGTAGTGCCTGGAATTTTCATGATTTAAATATTCATGCCTAAATTAATTTTCAGTATTTATATTTATTATTTTAATATAGTTTTCTTTTAAAGTTAGAGTTGCTCAATTTATTAAGTTATTTATTTAAAAATGCTTGAGTAAGAGGTTCCCGGTTCCGGAAAGCGGTGATGGAGGATTCGGCGGTTAATTTCCAAGACATTAATTTTAAAAATGGAGGTTTGGACCGAGAGTTTGACTTTTGAATTTTTCGGGTGTTACAGACCGCTTTTATCCTTTTCTTGAGATTATTTATTTACTTTTCAAAATTTGAAAATTTATTAAACTCGGATTGATAAAGATTTAATTTAAACACCTTGACTTGAGATTTTAAATTTAAGAGTTTTAAAGGTGCATAGAAGTTGAGGTAAAGTTTTAACTAGTGTAGCATTTTTATAAAGTGTACTAGCACCTTTAATACTTACACCTACACATATATGTACACACCTTTACACTTAAAATAAAACACAAAACAATTTCTTAAAACCCTAGACCTAAAAGGCAAGCCCTAGCCGCCTCTAACCTCTCCTCTCCCCCTACACTCTCTCGGCCGACCCCCCCTTCAACCAGCCGCCGCCGCCGCCGCAGCCACCGGAGCACCGCCTTGGAAGTCTTCACCTAGCTGGCCAAAATCCCAGCTCTCTTCCTCCTTCTTGCTTTCGATTTTTGGGGTAAAAGCTGGACAAGGCAAGTGTTGGCTTTTCTTTGGGCATACAAGTTAGCTACATAGTTTTTCCTTCTTGTTTCTTGACATATTTCGAAATGCTTAAGATTTTCAGTAGGTAAGTTTCGAATTTTCCATATTTTCAGCATGATGATATGTCATTTTCGAAAATTGATGTATGCTTTGAGTTTAAAAGATTACATGGTGATTGTGATTGGAAAGTTGAAGAGTATTGATTGCATATGTTGATTTTCGAAAATTTCAGAAGTTGTATGCCTAAAATTTCGAATTTATATTGTGGAAGGGCTGTAATTGATGTGAGTTTGAACTATTTTAATGATTTGCATTGAGCATAATTGAATGTTTATGAGTTTGTTGCATTTCGAAGCATGATCGAGTAAATTTTGAATTGTGGTGTTGAAGTGCATTTGAGGGCAGCCAAGGTGTTTGTGATTAGTCCTAAGAGAGTGTTTTTGGTGTGTTTGGTGGTTTGGATGGGTGGTAGAGGCAAGGATATATGATTGGAGGTGTTTTCACAAGGTAGTTGTGTGTTTGAGTGTGTTTGCTTTGAACAGGGCAGTTGGTTTTGGGGCAGGGCAGGTTCTGGGCGAGACCTGGGCAGGTCATGGCTAGTCCTAGGTTTAGTTCATGATGATGTGGTCGCGTCGGTATAAAATGGGCTCGTATCGGATAAGTATTCAATAAGTTATGAATTTTTGAAGTTAAGGTGTCGGTGCAGAAATTTTGAGGCAAAGTGGGCTGTCCGGTTTTGGTTTTTGGTATTTTTGCTTAGGCTTTCAAATGAAGTTGACACTTGGTCATATGGTTAGTTTGGAGTATTTGGAAAGTTTCGGTTCGAGCGGGGTTGCATTTGGTTAAGGGGTGATATAGTTAAGAGATTTTTGGTGCGATTGCTCGGGTTGTTGCCTCGAATGTGAGATGAAGAGTTAAGGAATGAGTTTACACTTAGGGGCAGCCCCTCACTCACCCATTGCCCACATTTTGTGTTGAGAATTCATTCATTAAAAGGCATACACATGTTTACTTTTAAAGGCTTGGCCTTGGGTCAAGCAAGAAGTTATAAAGAAAGGCTTTCTTTTTAATTGCATGCTAAATATTTTGAGTCGAAGTCAAAGAACGAAAGGAAAAATATTTTTATGAGCAAGGTGATTTGATTGTGACGAGACAGGGTATTGTGGGGTGGGGGATGCCTCACTCTCTTGCCAAATAGACGGGTAGAACGAGACCGGGAGACATCCCGGGATCCCTACCAAACTAGACGGGTAGAGTGAGATCGGGAGAAATCTCGGGATCCCTACCAAATGAAGGAAAATGAAAGAAAAAGGGGCAAGTCGCGTCGGGAAAAATCTTGACGTCTTGCCGGCATAGTGCACTGCAGCCATTTATCGATCAAAACAAAGGGTCACAATTCAAGGAGCTAAGTTTAAGTTTAAAGTTGAAATTTCAGATTCAAAACTGTTTTGACTCGTCTTATTTTATTTAGTTTATAGCAAAAAGCATGATGAATAGTTAAGAAAGGAAAGGTTAAAAAATTCATTGCATGAGTTCATTGTTGGAGATTGTTTTATTCCTCATGCATCATGTACATGTTTAGCTAAACTTTCAAAAGTATAATATGTACCGTATTTTGAGTATGACTGCCTGTATTTTTAATCCTTGTTATTATACTGCTTATGCTTTCTGAGTCATTTGACTCACTACGCTTGCTTGTTTGCCAGGTGAGGGTGAGATCGTAGGGACCGAAGGGCAGGACCTTTGAGACGAGGCACTCCGGTGGTGCAAGGCCCTACGACCGTTGCTATTTTCATGTTTCCGCACTAAGTTATGATTGAAATAAAGAGGTTTAAACATGTGTACTTTTGATGGTTTTTCCTGTGCTTGGAGTTTTACTTTTTATGATTCGAAGTTTGTTATCTCTATTTTCTTTACAACCGTGTGGGGTTGTTTTACTTCGGAGTTATGGTTATCTTTTATCGCATTTATGGCATTTTTGTTTTTTTTACATGTGGTTTGAGACATGGTGGCTTGTCTATTTACAAACAAGTCATGGCAAAATTTTTTTTTTTTAAAAAATTCGTACTTTCTTTTATTATTTAATTGAGTATAGAGTATAGGGTCGTTTCAGTTGGTATCAGAGCACGGTCTTGGTTTGGGCTGAGCCTACTGCCGGTTGCTGAAACTCAAAGGATCTCGCCTCAAAGTCTGTAAGATTTAAGTTTTATTTCCTTTACCTATCTAAGTTTTGAAGTGCTAATTTCTAATCTTTGAGCAACTTGAGTTAAAGAAAAATATTTTTCTAAGGCATGAAATTTGAATTTGGGACTTTCTATGGTGTGTTCAGATGGTTCCTCGTCGTGGACGTCCTCCTCATCCACCGCCGCCACCTCCACCTCCTCCACCGCCTCCGCAGGGTGATCTAGGAGGACAGGTGCTAGCGGGATTGGCCCGCATTCTTCAGTAGCAGGCTGAGGCCGCTCCTAGACCGAGACAGGAGAATGTCTTTGAGCAGTTTCGGAAGATGGACCCGAAGGACTTTGCGGGTACTACCGACCCATTAGTGGCCGAGGGATGGATCCGATCGCTAGAGGCGATCTTTCGCTACATGAAGTTGGGCGATGCTGATCGAGTGCGTTGCTCCACTTTCCTCCTTAAGGAGGATGCTGCCCTTTGGTGGGAAGGAGTATTGAAGACAGTGGATCTGGCCACATTGACTTGGGATGAGTTCAAGAAGCTGTTCTTTGAGAAATACTTCAAAGCTGATGTGAGAGCTAGACTGAAGAGAGAGTTTATGAGCCTTAGGCAGGGAGACTCATATGTGGCAGAGTTTGTGAGGAAGTTTGAGAGAGGCTGCCACTTTGTGCCATTGATTGGTGAGGATGAGGCTGAGAAGCTCCAGTACTTCATTGATGGGTTACGACCCACTATCCGCCGTGATGTGGTGATGGCGGAGCCAGCGGACTATGCTACTACCCTCAGACGGGCGTTGAGGTCTGAGCAGTCCTTGAGGGATATCAGCGCAGAGGCGCATGGCAAGAGGCCCTTTACCCAACAGGGTCGCTCTCAGCAGCATCATGGCAAGAAGCCATACCATGGACCGCAGAAGCACCAGGGGCACCAGGCTCAGAGATCTGCTCCTCCTAAGATTGAGGAGAAGCCTATTTGCAGGACATGCCACCGCCCGCATTTTGGGATGTGCTTGAGGGATGCAGGGCTGTGTTTCAAGTGCAAGAAGCCGGGTCATGTGGCGATGGATTGCCTAGAGTTGGGGAGGCTTGTGCAGGGTCGTGTGTTCATGATGCAGGCCGAGGAGGCCGACCCAGACACTATGCTTATCACAGGAAGAATTGTTGTAGCCGGTGTGGCCACTAGAGCCTTGTTAGACTCGGGGGCTACACACTCCTTTATTTCGGATACTTTTGTCCTTAGTAGGGGCATTCCATATGAGATTCTGGAGATTGGATTTGCAGTGACTATCCCATCAGGGGAAGAGTTATCTACCAGTAAACTCGTGAGGAATCTTGAGCTTCTATTGCAGGGACAATCAGTGGTGGCAGATTTCATAGTTTTGCTTATGCCCGAGTTCGATCTGATACTTGGGATGGATTGGATGACGATGAATGCAGTGGTGATTGATTTCCAGAGCAGAGCAGTGCTAGTTAGACCAGAAGGGGAGGAACCCTTCTGGTTTGAGACAGCTAGGAGTTTGAGGAAGCCCCGAGTCATATCCTCCGTGCAAGCTAGGCAACTCGAGCTTGATGGATGTGAGTTGTTACTAGCCAGCTTATCTTTGACAGAGCTGCCAGCAATTCCGACCATTTCAGATGTGGACGTGGTCAGGGATTTTGGGGATGTTTTTCCTGAGGATGTTACGGGCATTCCTCCTGATAGAGAAGTTGAGTTCTCTATAGATCTGGTTCCCGATACCGTGCCAATTTTTAAGGCACCATACAGATTGGCTCCCACAGAAATGAGGGAATTGAAAGAGCAGATTCAAGAGTTGCTTGATAAAGGGTTCATACGCCCTAGATTTTCTCAATGGGGTGCACCGATCCTCTTTGTGAAGAAGAAGGATGGGATTCTAAGGCTGTGCATAGACTATCGAGGGTTGAACGGGGAAACAGTGAAGAGCAAGTACCCCCTTCCTAGGATTGAGGATCTCTTTGATCAGTTGCAAGGTGCCGCAGTATTTTCGAAGATTGATCTCCATTTAGGTTATCACCAATTGAAGGTCAAGGAGTTTGATGTGTGCAAGACAGCGTTTAGGACTCGTTATGGACACTACGAGTTCCTTGTGATGCCGTTCGGGATGACGAACGCGCCCGCGGTCTTCATGGATCTCATGAACCGTGTGTTCCAGCCATACTTGGATCAATTTTTCATCGTCTTTATTGATGATGTCCTCATTTACTCGAAGAATAGAGAAGATCATTCGCAGCATTTGAGGAATCTTGTAGGAGTACTCCGAGAGCGGAAGTTGTATGCTAAATTCTCCAAGTGTGAATTTTGGTTGGACAAGGTACCATTCTTGGGTCATATCATTTCCAAGGATGGAGTGGAGGTAGATCCCTCCAAGGTTCAAGCAGTGAAGGAATGGTCTGTTCCAAGGAACACATCGGAGATCCGCAGTTTTCTCGGATTGGCCGGATATTACCGGAAGTTCATCAAGGATTTTTCATCAATTGCTGTGCCCTTGACACCATTGACCAAGAAGAATGCCAAATTTGTTTGGAGGGCAGAGTGCCAAGAGAGCTTTGATGTGCTGAAGAAAGCTCTTACGTCGGCACCAGTGTTGGCCATTCCATCGGGGCAAGGTGATTTTGTGGTATATACTGATGCTTCCAAGTTGGGACTGGGAGCAGTTCTTATGCAGCAATATAGGGTTATTGCTTATGCTTCTAGGCAGTTGAAGGAGCATGAGAAGAACTACCCTACTCATGATCTAGAGTTGGCAGCAGTGGTGTTTTCTCTTAAGATTTGGAGACACTATCTCTATGGAGAGAAGTGTAAGATATTCACCGACCATAAAAGCCTCAAATATTTCTTTACCCTGAATGAATTGAATATGAGGCAATGGAGATGGCTAGAATTGGTGAAAGACTACGAATGCGACATTAGTTACCATCCGGGTAAAGCTAATGTAGTCGCAGATGCACTGAGCAGGAAGACGGCAGTGATTGCCTCTTTGGCAGTATCTAGACCGTTGCAGGTCGAGATTCAGAGTTTGGACTGGAGTTCTATGCCGAGGGTAGAGCTCCTAGATTGTCAGCTTTGACAGTACAAACTGCATTGTTTGATCGTATCAGGAGTGCCCAAGCAGATGATGAGCAGTTGAGTAAGTGGAGACAGAAAGCGGAGGAGAAAGACAGTGGTCTGTACTCTGTAGTGGATGGGATAGTGAAGTTCAAAGGTCATTTCTGGATTCCCGCAGGTGATTCTCTACGAGTTACCATCATGGCGTAGGCACATATATCGCCGTACTCTATCCACCCAGGGAGTACAAAGATGTATAGGGACCTTCAGCAGTTGTATTGGTGGCCAGACATGAAGCGTGATATCGCCCATTTTGTGTCAGAATGCTTGACATGCCAGCAGGTCAAGGCAGAACATCAGAGACCTGCAGGATTGCTTAAGCCACTCCCTATCCCAGAGTGGAAATGGGAGAATATTACCATGGATTTTGTTGTTGGCTTGCCGAGGACAGTGAGAGGTTTAGATGCTATTTGGGTTATTGTAGACTGTCTCACTAAGTCGGCGCACTTCTTACCTGTAAGGAAGACCTTCTCTATGACTCAGTATGCGGAGTTGTATATCCGGGATATAGTCAGACTACATGGTATCCCTGTTTCCATAGTGTCTGATAGAGACCCGCGATTTACTTCGTCTTTTTGGAAGAGTATTCATTCCGCTTTGGGTACGAAGCTTCTGTTTAGTACCGCCTTTCACCCGCAGACGGATGACCAGTCTGAGAGGGTGATTCAGATTTTGGAAGACCTTTTGAAGGCTTGCGCTATTGATTTTCAGGGTAGTTGGGAGTCGAGGCTACCGCTAGTGGAGTTCGCATACAACAACAGTTTTCAGTCCACTATCGGCATGGCTCCCTATGAGGCACTCTATGGGAGACCCTGTAGATCACCGGTCTTATGAACCGAGATTGGCGAGAGATCAGAGTTAGGATCGGAGATTGTTCAGCAGACTGCCGAAGTTGTAGCCAAGATCCGTGATAGGATGAGGGCTGCACAGAACAGACAGAAGAGTTATGCTGATCATATGAGGAGAGACTTGGAGTTCTGAGTGGGTGATCATGTCTTTATCCGAGTATCTCCCTTGAAGGGCGTGATAAGATTCAGGAAGAAGGGTAAATTGGCTCCGAGGTTTGTTGGGCCTTTCGAGATTCTTGACAGAGTGGGGACGTTAGCCTAAGGGTGTCTTTACCGCGTAATCTGGCCGGTGTGCACAACGTTTTCCACGTATCCATGCTGAGGAAGTATATCTCGAATCCTTCTCATGTGCTGAACTTTGAGCCTCTTCAATTATCTCCTCACATGACTTATGAGGAGAGGCCTGATCTGATATTGGAGAGACAGGAGAGAAGACTCCGTAACAAGACTATTCCGATGGCTAAGGTGAGATGGATGAACCACTCGGAGGAAGAGGCCACTTGGGAAGCAGAAGCAGATATTAGGACACGCTACCCAGAGCTCTTTGGTAAGTTCTAATTTCGAGGACGAAATTCCTTATTAGGAAGGGAGGAATTGTAGTGCCTGAAATTTTCATGATTTAAATATTCATGCCTAAATTAATTTTCAGTATTTATATTTATTATTTCAATATCTTGAATTTAATTGCTTAGTTTTCTTTTAAAGTTAGAGTTGCTCAATTTTTTAAGTTATTTTTTTAAAAATGCTTGAGTAAGAGGTTCCCGGTTCCGGCAAGCGGTGATGAAGGATTCGACGGTTAATTTCCAAGACTTTAATTTTTAGAATTTTAGATAAGAAAAAAATGGAGGTTTGGACCGAGAGTTTGACTTTTGAATTTTTCGGGTGTTAAAGACTGCTTTTATCCTTTTCTTGAGATTATTTATTTACTTTTCAAAATTTGAAAATTTATTAGACCCGAATTGATAAAGATTTAATTTAAACACCTTGACTTGAGATTTTAAATTTAAGAGTTTTAAAGGTGCATAGAAGTTGAGGTAAAGTTTTAGCTAGTGTAGCATTTTTATAAAGTGTACTAGCACCTTTAATACTTACACCTACACATATATGTACACACCTATACACTTAAAATAAAACACAAAATAATTTCTTAAAACCCTAGACCTAAAAGACAAGCCCTAGCTGCCTCTAACCTCTCCTCTCCCCCTACACTCTCTCGGCCGACACCCCCCCCCCCCTTCAACCAGCCGCCTCCGCCGCCTCCAGCTACCATCGCAGCCACCGGAGCACCGCCTTGGGAGGTCTTCACCTAGCTAGCCAAAATCCCAGCTCTCTTCCTCCTTCTTGCTTTCGATTTTTGGGGTAAAAGCTAGACAAGGCAAGTGTTGGCTTTTCTTTGGGCATACAAGTTAGCTACATAGTTTTTCCTTCTTGTTTCTTGACATATTTCGAAATGCTTAAGATTTTCAGTAGGTAAGTTTCGAATTTTCCATATTTTCAGCATGATGATATGTTATTTTCGAAAATTGATATATGTTTTGAGTTTAAAAGATTACATGGTTATTGTGATTGGAAAGTTGAAGAGTATTGATTGCATATGTTGATTTTTGAAAATTCCAGAAGTTTTATGCCTAAAATTTCGAATTTATATGGTGGAAGGGCTGTAATTGATGTGAGTTTGAACTATTTTAATGATTTGCATTGAGCATGATTGAATGTTTATGAGTTTGTTGCATTTCGAAGCATGGTCGAGTAAATTTTGAATTGTGGTGTTGAAGTGCATTTGAGGGCTGCCAAGAAGTTTGTGATAAGTCCTAAGAGAGTGTGTTTGGTGTGTTTGGTGGTTTGGATGGGTGGTAGAGGCAAGGATATATGATTGGAGGTGTTTTCACAAGGTAGTTGTGTGTTTGAGTGTGTTTGCTTTGAACAGGGCAGTTGGTTTCGGGGCAGGGCAGGTTCTGGGCGAGACCTGGGCAGGTCATGGGCTGGTCCTAGGTTTAGTTCATGATGTTTTGGTCGCGTCGGTATAAAATGGGCTCGTATTGGATAAGTATTCAATAAGTTATGAATTTTTGAAGTTAAGGTGTTGGTGCAGAAATTTTGAGGCAAAGTGGGCTGTCCGGTTTTGGTTTTTGGTCTTTTTGCTTAGGCTTTCAAATGAAGTTGACACTTGGTCATATGGTTAGTTTGGAATGTTTGAAAAGTGTCGGTTCGAGCGGGGTTGCATTTGGTTAAGGGGTGATAGAGTTAAGAGATTTTTGGTGCGATTGCTCGGGTTGTTGCCTCGAATATGAGATGAAGAGTTAATGAATGGGTTTACACTTAGGGACAGCCCCTCACTCACCCATTACCCACATTTTATGTTGAGCATTCATTCATGAAAAGGCATACACGTGTTTACTTTTAAAGGATTGGCCTTGGGTCAAGCAAAAAGTTATAAAGAAAGGCATTCTTTTTAATTGCATGCTAAATATTTTGAGTCGAAGTCAAAGAAAGAAAGGAAAAATATTTTTATGAGCAAGGTGATTTGATTGTGACGAGACAGGGTATTGTGGGGTGGGGGATGTCTCACTCCCTTGCCAAATAGACTGGTAGAACGAGACCGGGAGACATCGCGGGATCCCTACCAAACTAGACGGGTAGGGTGAGATCGGAAGAAATCTCGGGATCCCTACCAAATGAAGGAAAATGAAAGAAAAAGGGGTAAGTCGCGTCGGGAGAAATCTTGACGTCTTGCCGGCATAGTGCACTGCAGCCATTGATCGATCAAAACAAAGGGTCACAATTCAAGGAGCTAAGTTTAAGTTTAAAGTTGAAATTTCAGATTCAAAACTGCTTTGACTCGTCTTATTTTATTTAGTTTATAGCAAAAATCATGATGAATAGTTAAGAAAGGAAAGATTAAAAGATTCATTGCGTGAGTTCATTGTTGAAAATTGTTTTATTTCTCATGCATCATGTACATGTTTAGCTAAACTTTCAAAAGTATAGTATGTACCGTATTTTGAGTATGACTGCCTGTATTTTTAATCCTTGTTATTATACTGCTTATGCTTGCTGAGTCATTAGACTCACTACGCTTGCTTGTTTGCCAGGTAAGGGTGAGATCGTAGGGACCGAGGGGCAGGACCTTTGAGACGAGGCACTCCGGTGGTGCAAGGCCCTACGACCGTTGCTATTTTCATGTTTCCGCACTAAGTTATGATTGTAATAAAGAGGTTTAAACATGTGTACTTTTGATGATAGCCAGGATGTGTTTTTCTTGTGCTTGGAGTTTTACTTTTTATGATTCGAAGTTTTTTATTGCTATTTTCTTTACAACCGTGTGGGGTTGTTTTACTTCGGAGTTATGGTTATCTTTTATCGCATTTATGTCATTTTTGTTTTTTTTTTACATGTGGTTTGAGACAGGGTGGCTTGTCTATTTACAAACAAGTCATGGCAAATTTTTTTTTAAAAAAAAATTCATACTTTCTTTTATTATTTAATTGAGTATAGAATATAGGGTCGTTTCAGATTTTATGTGTTATAATTGATACTGAAAGGAGATTTTATAACATGATAGGGTAATATAGTCCATGGATCTACAACTTGCATAGACATATGAGGTTGGATACATGTTGATAGTCATAGTCCAATAGGTCGAAGACTAGAGGATTCCACAAATTGTAATGCAATTGCAATTGTTAAATAACACAAGGACACTTGGTTATTGCAATTTGTTAATTAGATTAATATAGCTCGACAGTGTATATTGATAGATTAGGGAATTCCGTCAAAAGCATGACTTGATAACCGAATTTCAATCATTAGAGAAGAAAAAGGGGTAGGTAAACCGAGATCCTAACAATCGTTTATTTATTTTCTGAATTTAATTTTATTATTTTGTTTTTTTTCATCTTTTATTTTAGTTTATTAATTTATTATCATCTTATCTTAATTAACTAAAAAATAATACTTGAGTAATTTTGTCAAACATCAATCTCTGTGGGCCGATACTCGTACTTTGTAAACTATATTATTACTTGACTCGTGCACTTGCGATATATTCGAGCTTAATTGATATATATATTTAGGTTTATTTTCAGTGGTAGTATTTGCTCGATCAAGTTTTTGGCGCCGTTGTCAGGGATTGAAATAGACAAATTTTACTTTTTGTTATTTTTTTTAGTTAATTTCTTCTTTTTATTTATTCTATTTTATTCCTGCGTTATCTACCGTTTTCTATTTTATTTTTACAGGAATTCATCTGGTGTAATACTTTGAGATGTTCCATCGACAAGTATTCACGAGTTTTACCCAGCAACATGAAGAGCCATTCTACACAGCATGGGATAGATTCAATAATTTGGCGAATACATTCCGGTATCATGATTTCTCCAATTATTCTCTTCTTAAATTTTTTCTTAATGGTTTAGATGCAGTGACAAGGATATGGGTAATTAATGGAGCTTTGCAAACTGGTTGTCCATTATTTTGCCGAGATGATGACAGTGCGATACACATATTAGATGATATGGCAGAATTTAACTATCACCGGTATTGGGATCTTACACCACAGATTTGGAGCCACCAAGACCCACAAGATACTTGTTACCCAGATTTTTCAGACCAACCATTCGAACTTCAAGAGGAGAAGGTAATTGTTCTCAATTGATCATGCATTCATTAGAGGATATGGCCGGTGAGTAAGTACGTGGTCATGAACGAGCGAGCTATAGAAGATCTAATTAATTCTAGATGCCACCTTGAGGAGAAGATAGAGAATCTCAAAATATCAATTCTCCATGAACACCAAGAACATGAAGTGAAGAAAGATACTGAAACAGTGATTCCCCAAATTTGGTTCGATGATGATGACTTAGAGAAGGTCCATGATTTGGAATGCGAATCAATTCATGCTGAAGATCAAGAGGTGTTTGAGTCTTCTCTTCCCATTGAACCTCAACCGGAAGAAGTTCTGAAGAAGACAATATATCCAGATACACCGCCAACACAAATTTTACAAGAATTTGTTCTCCGAGAACCTACAGAGATGTTCTCCTCCCATGTTTATCAGCTGCTAAAAAAAAGAGAAAATGGAGTGTTGTTGAGGTGACGAGCATAAACTGCTTACATCTGGCCAAGCTTGAGGGCACATGGAACAAACACCCATTTGTGGTGTCATTTGACACTTACTTTGGGCGTCAACCGCTCTTTGATGAGTGCTTCTGAGGGTCGAGCCGAAGATTGAAAATCAAGTGCTACTTGGGAGGCAACCCAAGATTTTTACATCATTTTTTTTAGTGTTAGTTTTTATCTAGTTGTTGCTTTATATTGAGTTGATCATGTTTAATCCCTCAAAATTTTTGATTTGCAAGGTGAATATTTAGGAATATTGATGGCCTAAGAAATGTGGTGTAGCAACGGCAGATGGATATACACTACGATGATTGACCAGGGGAGTGTTATTTTGTTTTCATTGTGTTTATTTTTGTTTTGCATTGGTTCCTTTCTCATTCTGTTCATTGTTCTAGAACATTGAGGACAATGCTTTGGATAAGTATGCTTTGGGTCCATTAGCTTCTGAAGATCTCATAAGACTCTTTTTTTTAATCTACTTTGGGGTTGGTCTAATGCAGCATGTTGGGTACCTAACATTATGATGATCTATGATGACTTTGTCAAATTGATAAACTGGAAGCATGAGTAAAAAATGATTTGATATATTTTGGGATCACAAGGAAATGTAAAAATTATTATTTGAGGGTGGTTGCTCCCTATATTGTTGTATTTTCGTAAAAGCATTAACCCTGAAAAGTAGTAGGAAATATTTTAATTGTTATTTTTTCCTTCTTTCGGTAGATTTTCTTGTACAAGAGGAGTCAAGGAATTCTGAATTTGAGAGAGCTCGACACGAAGGAGCTGAAGGTTCTAGCGATAGGGGTAAACATCATGATGCCTTAAAAGATGATGAGGAGAGAGAGTCACATAAAAAAAACCATGTCAAAGACGTGAAATATAGAGATGATGAAATTTGTGGAGATAAAAATGTCATGAAGATGATCTCAAAGACGATGAGCAAGAGGATGAAAAATATGGTAAAGAAATCAACAAAGATAATAAATATCGGGATGTCAAGTATAGGATAGATGGTGACAAAGATATTGTCGAAATATAATTTTTTATATTACTTTTTATGTTAATAGTATTAATTTCATAGTAAAAGTATTACTTTGTATGTTAAAAATATTAATCTATAATATATACTTATTTGACAAAAATAATATTACTTGTTAGCTCAAAAATTTTAGTTTTCATGACAAAAGTATTAAGTTTTATGTTAAAAATATTACCTTTAATGTATGTTAATATGAAATAAAAGTATTATTTTTTATGTTAAAAATAATAGTTTTTATGATAAAAATATTAATATTTTTGTGAAAAATATTATTTCTAACGTATGGTAATTAACATAAAAAAATATTACTTTTTATATAGAAAATATTATTTTTTTGATCAAAAATATTACTTTTATGTGAAAAGTATTATTTTTAACGTGTGTTAACATACATTATCAGTAATACTTTTGATAGAAAAACTAACATTTTTAAAATAAAAACTATTAAATTTGACTTAAAAAGTAATATTTTTTTAATTTTAAATTATAATACATTAGAATAAAAACTATATATTTTCAAATAATATTTTTAAACCAAAAAATAATATTTTTTTGGCCAAAACACGAATACCTTTAACCGATAATAATAATACTTTTAATGTGGGGTGGCTGCGGCTCAAGGGTGACATACAGAGTACAATATAACAACAAAAATAAAAAAATAAATTGTGACCATACATGCTTAAAAGTGTTATAATTTGAAATTTTAAAAATATTTTTAATATATTAGTATGAAAAATATTACTTATTATTCTTAAAAATTATATTATTACTTATTTTGGCAAGAGTATTATTTTTTTGGCCAAAAACATTAGTTTTATGTGAAAAATATTATTTGAAAATACATCGTTATTTTACATGAAAAATATTAATTTTTTGGTTAAAAGTATTAATTTGTATGCAAAATATATTACATTGTTTTGTTAAAAGTAATACATGAAAATATATATAAAAATTATTACTTTAATTTTTAATATATGATTATGTAAAATATTATTTGTTTTTGCTAAAAATATTACTTGTTTGATAAAAATTATTACTTGAAAATATATGGTTTATTTCACATGAAAAATATTATTTTTTTAGTAAAATATATTAGTTTTTTGGCTAAAAATATTATTTATTTGGTAAAATTAATAGTCAGAAATATGTGTTTATTTAACGTGAAATTATTGTTTTGTAATATATTATTACGAAAAGTATTACTTTTTGGTCAAAAATATTAGTTTTTTTTGCTAAACGTAGTTTTTATTTCAAAAGTATTGTTTCGAAATACATGATTACTTTAGATGAAAATAATCAAATGCATCATTGGATAACAACATTCTTTGGTCTTCAAATTCCAAGAGAAAAAAATGACATGTGTCTCTGTTTCCCATTTGATTCTGATTCACATGCAGTGCTAACAAGAGATTGAGAACAATGGAGAAAACACTACTAAAATGGAAATAAATACAAGATGATTGTGCTGCCGTCGATAAGAAAATTTGTGTGATGCTTCATTTAGCTGAGTAGCAACTTCGAGTCCTTACAAAAAACAAGAAAATCCTTACTAGAAACAAAAGAGTTCAACATGAAATAATTGTCAGATTCAGAAAATCCTAACAAGAAACAAAAGTTGTTTTTGACGAATGCACTTGACTTCCAAAACAATGCCTAGAGAGCTACACTGTCTTCCCTTCATGCCTCTAAACAGATTATTTCATGTTGAACTCTCTTAATAGAGTCATTCTCTTCTAAATCAATTTCATCAAGCTGAATCCCAATAACTAGAGCTCGTAACTTCAAATGCGAAAGAAAACCATCCTTATTTCATCAGCAACATGAAAAAGCCTGAAAAGCCTTCAACATAATGAACAAAAAAGTGATTAAAAATGGGGGAAAACTACGTAAATAAGCGTACATATTCACCACATTAAGCCTCCCATCATCGGCCAGAAGCCGCCCCAGCGCCCGCACATTCAAATGCTTCAAGATCCCAGATATCACAGGCTTTGGCTTCGCATAGGCCACTCAGCTGTCTCTTTTATATCCATGGTTGAAATATCTACATATATACAAGAATTTTTTAGTTCTCATCAATGCAAATTGCAAACTAAAACGTTGAACGGGTAACACATACATACCTAGTAAAGGCAATAGCAAATGAGAAGTAACAGAGAAACTATAAACCAAGAATCAAGTGCAGCTCCATTGGAGAAACTAAAGCCACATATAAAAAAAAACATGGTTCGTCGACAACAACTATGAACAAACAGATAGATGATTGTTCAGCAACTTCGGAACATCGTCGGGACACACAACCAAACTTTGGCAACTCACCAATCAACAACATCCTCATTTAGCGAGCGTAAACAGAAGTATTGATGGATTTTCCCAAGAATAGCAATTGCAGTCTTTTATGATTCCTCAGCGTCGAATTCTGCTACGGTGGAATTGGCGATTGAATCTAGAGAATTAACGAGCTCGGAAACTGCTCTCTCCGAAACGATGTAATCAGGCGCTTCAATCAACAACAAAAATGCCAAACAAAATCAGAAAAATATACGAATCACAACATATGTATGCATGTACAATACTAGGTGAAGGAGATCAAAATCATCAGGAAACAAAACACAATATTAAACAAATCCAATGAAAAATTCTACCCAAAGTTCCGAATTTAATATGCCCACCAATATCGTTGGTACGAATACCTGGTAGAAGAGTGAAAACAACAAGATTAGGGCTTGATGGTGGGACAAGCAGTCGGCAGCGTCTCGATCTGTGGAAGCGAAGCATAAATTACTTTGGACGGGGGAGAAGAATTGACACCTTAGACCGAGATTTTCCTTCCTTCGCTGCAACGCGCACAGCATGTGTGTCAATTCGGGGTGGGTCGGATTGGGTCGGGTTGAAGAAAAGAATATTTAAAAATTTTTCAATCGAATCCGACTCGAACTCGAACCAATCCAAAAATGTTCAATTCGAACACGAACTCGTATAATCCGAACCAACTCAAACAACCCGATTTTTTATTTTTATTTTTTATTTTTTTAGCAAAATAATTAAATAAAAATTTAAAACACAAAATAATAATAATAATATTATATTTAATTATATGATAACAAAATTTAAGCATATATATAATTTAAATTTGAAAGTTTAGTTGTATAAAATTTAAAGTTTATTTACTACAAAAAATAAAAAAAAATATTTTAAAAAATCAAAATTTTACAAAATAAACATCTAGATACTGTTGTCTAAGGGGGAAATTCTTTATATAGTCCAAGGAAGCTGTGAGAAGATGCATCTTTCATTTTAAATCAAGATCAAATTTATTTTTGGGAGAACAGATTTGAAATCACAGAGGCCGTACTAATTAATATACTATGAGATGGACTCTCTTAATGTAAACCAGTGATTTTTGCCTCGTGATGTTACGCATTTACGTTAAATTTTAATATAAATATAATTTTATGTACAGTAAACTTTTCTATAAATTGTAATTGTCGTTTTTTCAATATAATATTATTTATTTCTTGTCTGAAACGGGTATTTTAGGGGGAAAAAAAATTTATACATTTTAGATATCAAAATTCAAAACTAGTTATTATGAAAATCTATTAGCTAGCGATGTGATATAAATTTACATAAAAATACAGATTGATACATTTTTTTTAATTAACATGTATGCTTTTTGGATTTCTAGGGTATGCCGTACGCCCGTTTCAGCACTGTTTGGTTTAATGAATATAAAAATATATAGATAAAATATATTGGAATTATTGAAGGAATTGAATAAGATTTGAATATTGATAGATAAATAAAAATATATTTGATTTGAATGATTAATATCCGGATTAAGATCATGATTAATTGAAAAATTATTTTTTTTTACGCTCGTATCATTAAAAACAAAGGCAAACACTTGTATGCAACCGTTGCACGGGTCATATTCGTGTGACGGGTCTCTTATATGGGTTATCCATTAAAAAGTATTACATTTTATGTCAAAAGTATTACTTATTATTATAAATATGGATAGGGTTGACCCGTCTCACGAATGAGACCGTTGCACAGGAGTGTTACTCTTAAACAAATACTTAATTTTGTTTGACTTTGAAAAAAAATAGTTGAGATTATATTTTTATGAATAAAATCAATGTTTATTATTTCCCTACAAATTTAATTTATTATTATTAATTTGTTTTTTCATCATCACCTTTAATATGCTACATATCCATCCGTATTTAAATAGATATAAAATTATATACGTTTTGGGATTTGATAACCTACAACACCACTCCATATTAGCCTTATTCATTACTTTCCTTCTAAATTTTAGATTATTTTGCTCTAGTAGAATTGTAGTAGCCCGTACCCAGTTTTAGTAACTAATAACTAATTAAATCGATAAACATGATTAAAGAAACTCTTAATGGATTAGCAGAGCCCGGGTTTAGACCCAGAATAATCAGAAATGGTCCGGAGGATCAGGCAGAACGGAAGCAACGTTCTAGGAACGGATGCAACGTTCGTGCCATCAGAAATGCGTCACTGCTTATGTACTTGATGTGAAATTGGCACCATCAGAAGCAACGATGGTGAACGGACGCAACGTTCGTCAGGAAGAACGGACGCAACGATGAGGAACGGATGTTCCGTTCGTGGTCTATAAATAGAGGTGCAGAGATTCATTTCAAAGCACACCATTCACCTCTTCTCTCTCGATTCCTTAGCCTTCTAACTCAGATCTAGGGAGTGGCGTCCCATTGGGAATCCAGAAGTGGCATAGCGATCCAGGCGTCGTAGCGGAGCTGTGGCCTAGTTTTGAGGCAATCGACAGCAAAGGGCTAACGACGGACGAAGGTATAGCTTTTGCTTCCTAAAAATATTTAGGAGTATGCAATAACCTAGTTAAGGCTTTTAGAGCTCTATAATGATATTAGTATTATTTGGCAGTGTAGTGCGGATTATAGGCGTAGACCTAGAGCTGGTAGAGCGCGCCTAGTATTTGAGGTAAAAAAATATTGTTCGAGATATTCTGACTGAGTATGCATGTATTATGTGACTGCATGATTTATATGTCATGATTTTATGCTGCATACATTTACATCTTGAGCTATCTCTATTGAGATATCTGTTAGTAGGGTTTACCCTATCCTGTTAGTGGATGGACTTCCATCGATTTGGGTCCCACGTATCCACTGGTATTTCGGTATGTGAGCCACCTCTTGAAGCGATGGCACAGCGTGCTACATACCAGGGCCCGGTCTGTCTTTGTTATCTGATTCTTGACCTCCAGTCAATAGACGGTACACTTTCATGCATGTATACTCATACTCTCGTGCTGATCATTTTATGCTCACATCTCGTACTCTGTGTTTTTGGTTACCCTATTCCTTGGGGCAGGTTTGCGATTGGACGAGGCGGGTGAAACCAAGAGGGGCTAGGCAGTGGTTAGCCAGCTGGAGCTTCGTCTAGGTTTTTATTTCTGTTGTATTAGGTTGATACAGCTTTCGATTTGGTTGTATAAACTATTTGGATATTTACAGATTCCTTTTTTTGGGATTGTATTATTGTTTATGGTTTTCGCAGCTTATTATAGTTTACTGTTTGATTAATTTAATTGCATGTCTAAGTTCTATTTAGTAGGTGATCTCGGTAACTACATTTATGGTATCAGAGCATGCATAGTATTTTTGGGAATTTAGATTCTGCATAAGATAACCGTGAGGTAATTTTTGTAGATGGCGGATCGTGATGATCAGAGTAGTCACGACAGTATTAATGGACATTAGGGCGATGCCGATCAGGAACGTCGTCGGGAACGCCATCATCGTCGTTGTGATGAGGATCGTTTCAGTGTGCATCAATTCCTGCAGATGTGTCCTAAACCCTTGGTTGGAGGCGAGTCTCCAGAGGATACGGAAAACTGGTTAGACCGCATGGAGACAACTTTCTAGACTTTCCACTGCACCGAAGAGCAGAAGATGGAGACACTGGGTTATCTTCTGGATGTGCGAGCCCATAGGTGGTGGAGGTTTACTTCTTCACCTTTTTTTACGGGGAGAGGAGTGGCCACCTGGGCCGAGTTCCGCACAGCTTTTCAAAAGCTTTATTTTCCTCCTGCACTCCGTCAGTCGAAGGCGGGAGAGCTACTGAGTCTGCGACAGGGAGCCATGTCTATTGACGAGTATCAACAGAAGTTCTTTGATCTGTTGTCGTATTGCCCTGAGATTGCCGACAGCTCTGAGATGAAGTACAAACTGTTCCTTCAGGGCCTTAACCCTGAGATTCATGACCGTGTGGCGGTTGGTGATGACATGACCTACGAGGGTTTGGTGAGTCGTTGTCACCAGACGGAGGATAGCATTCGGCTGAACAGGTCTTTCTCTCAGTCTAGGCCTGCGAGTTCTTTGGGTCCCCATGCTCAGACTTTCAAGAAGTCCAAATCTACTTCTTCTTCCTCTGGTTCTGGTGATGTTGTCCGTTTTGGGAATAAGGACAAGTGTGATCATTGTGGGAAGAACCATCCGACCGACCGATGCCGCAAAGCTTCTGGAGCTTGTTTTTGATGTGGAGAGGTTGGTCATCTTCGGAGGGATTGTCCATTGTCTGGGGGAGGCGGTTCTGGTTCTGGTTCGGGATCGGGTTCTTAGGCCACCGTTCAACAGAGGTCACAGGGACAGCCTGCTGGGAGTTCTCATTTGAGACCGCGGGCTTCTGGCCAGGTGTTCGCCTTGAGGTATGATCAGGCTATGGAGGAGAATGAGAAGGTCATCGCTGGTACATTTTTACTTTATGGTATACCTGCTATCGTACTTATTGACACTGGTGCATCTCATTCCTTCATTTCTGCACGTTTTGTTAAGAGGCATAAGTTACCATGCATTGCACTAGACGTAGTAGTTTCTGTTTCTACTCCGATGGGTCAATCTGATTTGGCTAAGCGTCTAGTGATGGGTTGCCCTTTAGAGTTCGAAGGAAACATTTTGATAGCGAATCTCATGGTTCTTGCGATGGATGACTTCGATTGTATTCTGGGGATAGACATGCTGACTACCTATCGAGCTTCAGTGGACTGCTATCAGAGATTAGTACGCTTTCATCTGGATGAGAGTGATAACTGGTTTTTCTATGGTGAGGGAGCGCGACCCCCGATACCTTTGGTATCAGCTTTGAGAGCTTGTCGAGCTCTAGAGTCTGGCGGGGAAGGCTACCTTATCTATGCAGTTGATTTGTCCGCTGAGAGCATTGGGATAGAGAGAATTCCTGTTGAGGATGAATTCCCAGATGTATTTCCAGATGAGATTCCGGATTTTCCTCCTGCTAGGGAAGTCGAGGTTGGCATAGAGTTGATGCCGGGTACTTCGCCTATTTCTCGAGCACCGTATCGTCTGGCTCCGTCAGAGATGCGAGAGTTGAAGAATCAGTTACAGGATCTTTTGGACAAGGGGTACATTTGTCCTAGTGTATCTCCTTGGGGAGCTCCTATTCTCTTTGTGAAGAAGAAGGATGGGTCTATGCAGTTGTGCATTGACTACCGTCAGCTGAATTGAGTTACCGTGAAGAACAAGTATCCTTTGCCTCGTATTGATGACTTGTTTGATCAGATGCAGGGTACTTCAGTTTACTCCAAGATTGACTTGAGATCTGGGTATCATCAGATGAGAGTTCGAGATCATGACATAGCCAAGACTGCATTCCGTACTCGCTATGGGCATTATGAGTTTCTAGTGATGCCATTTGGATTGACTAATGCGCCGGCTATATTTATGGATCTGATGAACCGTGTCTTTAGAGAGGATTTAGACAAGTTTGTCGTGGTCTTTATTGACGACATCTTGGTGTATTCGCGTAATGCGGAAGAGCATGTTTCTCACTTGCGAGTGGTACTGCAGACTCTTCGGGATGAGCAGTTGTACGCCAAACTGAGCAAGTGTGAGTTCTGAATGGATCGAGTGGTTTTTCTTGGCCACATCATATCCAGGGATGGGATTTCTATTGATCCGAGCAAGATTGAAGTTGTGCTTAATTGGTCGCGTCCAACGACGGTTGCTGAGATCCGTAGTTTTCTGGGTCTAGCAGGTTATTATCGTCATTTCATTCTAAACTTCTCTCAGCTAGCTCGATCGTTGACGCAGCTTACCCGCAAGGGTGTTGATTTCGAGTGGTCCTCCAAGTGCGAGGAGAATTTTTGTGAGCTTCGACGGCGGTTGACTTCTGCGCCGGTGTCTGAATTACCGTCAGGATCTGGAGGGTATGTGGTGTACACGGATTCTTTTCTTCAGGGGTTAGGTTGTGTCTTGACTCAGAATGGGCATGTGATCGCATACGCTTCTAGACAGTTGAAGATGCACGAAGACAATTATCCCGTTCATGATTTGGATTTGGCAGCCATTGTGTTCGCTTTGAAGATCTGGCGTCATTATCTGTATGGTGAGAAATTTGAGATCTTCACCGACCACAAGAGTCTCAAGTATTTGTTCACTCAGGCGGAGTTGAACATGAGGCAGATGCGTTGGATGGATTTGCTTAAGGACTATGATTGCAAGATTAAGTACCATCCGGGAGCTGCTAATCTCACTGTTGATGCCTTGAGTCGCAAGGTGCGGCTGTCCGCACTTCAGACTTGTTCTATGTCTAGTGCAATCGGTGATTGTTGTTCATCAAGGTATACCTTTAAGCACAAGAAAGGTATGCAGAGTATCCATATGTTTGCGATATTATCCGAGCCAGCTTTGTATACGTTAATACGAGATGCTCAGATGTCGGATTCAAAGACCCAGAGTTTGGCTCGTCTAGCCAACGAGGGTAGTACGTCTGGATTTCACTATCAGTCAGATGGTTTTCTGTGTTTTTCTGGTAGACTTGTGATTCCGCAGGATGAAGAGTTGTGAGAGGAGATCTTGTCTCAGGCACATCGCACCAAGTTGAGTATTCATCCGGGGAGCAACAAGATGTACAAGGATCTACGTACTTGGTTTTGGTGGAAGGGGATGAAACGCAGCGTGTATCAGTATGTTTCGAGATATTTGGTGTGTCAGCAGTTCAAGGCAGAGCATCGATGACCTGGAGGTTTGCTTCACAGTCTGCCTATTCCGGAGTGGAAATGAGAGTTTATCACGATGGATTTTGTGACCCATTTTCCGATGTCCTCAAGGAATTGTGATGCTATCTGGGTTGTGGTCGACCGACTCACCAAGTCAGCGCATTTCATTGTCTATAGCCGAGAGTACACTGTGGATCGTATGGCCCATTTGTATGTTCAGGAGATCGTTTGACTTCATTGAGTGCCTGTGAGCATTGTCAGTGATCGAGACCCCAGGTTCACTTCTAGGTTCTGGGGGAGTGTTCAGCGTGCGATGGGCACTACTCTCAGCTTGAGTACTGCCTATCATCCGGAGACAGATGGTCAGTCAGAACGCACTATCCGTACTTTGGAGGATATGCTTCGAGCTTGCACTATGGACTTTGGTACAGCCTGGCAGGATCATTTGTCATTAATCAAGTTCGCGTACAACAACAGCTATCATACTAGCATTGGGATGGCACCTTTTGAGGCATTGTACAGGCGACGTCGTACTCCACTCTTCTGGGAATAAGTGGGGGAGATACAGGCTGAGGGACCGGAGTTTATTCAGCAGGCAATAGATGTTGTTGATTAGATCAAGAAACGGATTAAGACTGCATAGGATCGTTAGGCCAGCTATGCTAACACTAAGCGTAGGCCTCTGCAGTTTGATGTTGGGGAGAAAGTGTTTCTGAGGGTTTCACCTTTCCGCAGGATTCTCAGATTTGGCCTTAAGGGAAAGTTGTCTCCTAGATTTATAGGTCCGTTTGAGATCTTGGAGAGCATTGGCGATTTGGCTTATCGTCTGGCTTTTCCACCGTATCTGTCCAGTATTCACAACGTGTTACAAGTATCTCTGCTGCGACGGTATGTGGCAGATCCGTCTCATATTCTGCAGCGGTCTGAGGTTCAGGTGGATAAGAATTTGACTTATATTGAGAGACCTATTCGTATCCTGGATCATAAGGATAAGTTCTTGCGGAATAAAGTCATTCCCCTGATATTAGTTCAGTGGCAGCGCCGAGACACTGAAAAAGCCACTTGGGAGCTTGAAAGCAGGATGCGCACAAAACATCCTGAGTTATTTTGATTTCATTTTCGAATTCTATTCAGTTGAAAACTCTGTAAATTTTGCATTTGAATGAAAGAATGTTTCTGCATCTTGTTTTACATTCAGTACTTAAGATCTGATTTCGAGGACGAAATATCTTAAGTGGGGGAGAATGTAGTAGCCCGTACCCAGTTTTAGTAAGTAATTGCTAATTAAAATGATAAACATTATTAAGGGAACTCTTAATGGATTAGCGGAGCCCGGGTTTAGACCCAGAATGATCAGAAATGGTCCGGAGGGTCAGGCAGAACGGAAGCAACGTTCTAGGAATGGATGCAACGTTCGTGCCATCAGAAATGCGTCACTGCTTACGTACTTTATGTGAAATTGGCACCATCGAAAGCAACGATGGTGAACGGACGCAATGTTCGTCAGGCAGAATGGACGCAACGATGAGGAACGGACGTTCCGTTCATGGTCCATAAATAGAGGTGCCGATATTCATTTCAAAGCACACCATTCACCTCTTCTCTCTCGATTCCTTATCCTTCTAACTCAGATCTAGGGAATTCTAGGCGTCCCATTGGGAATCCGGAAGTGGCATAGAGATCCAGGCGTTTGTAGCGGAGCTGTGGCCTAGTTTTGAGGCAATCGACAGCAAAGGGCTAACGACGGATGAAGGTATAGCTTTTGCTTCCTAAAAATATTTAGGAGTATGCAATAGCCTAGTTAAGGCTTTTAGAGCTCTATAATGATATTAGTATCATTTGGAAGTGTAGTGCGGATTATAGGCGTAGACCTAGAGCTGGTAGAGCGCGCCTAGTATTTGAGGTACGAAAGTACTGTTCGAGATATCCTGACTGAGTATGCATGTATTATGTGACTGCATTATTTATATGCCATGATTTTATGCTGCATAAATTTACATCTTGAGATATCTCTATTGAGATGTCTGTTAGTAGGGTTTACCCTATCCTGTTAGTGGATGGACTTCCATCGATTTGGGACCCGCGTATCCACTGGTATTTCGGTATGTGAGCCACCTCCTGAAGCGACGCCACAGCGTGCTACATACCAGGGCCCGATCTATCTTTGTTATCTGATTATTTACCTCCAGTCAGTAGACGGTACACTTGCATGCATGTATACTCATACTCTCATGCTGAGCATTTTACGCTCACGTCTCGTACTTTGTGTTTCTGGATACCCTATTCCTTGGGGCAGGTTTGCGATTGGATGAGGCAGGTGGATCCAAGAGGGGATATGCAGTGGTTAGCCAGCTGAAGCTTCGTCTAGGTTTTTATTTCTGTTGTATTAGGTTGATACAGCTTTCAATTTGGTTGTATAAACTATTTGGATATTTACAGATTCCTTTTTCTTGGGATTGTATTATTGATTATGGTTTTCGCAGCTTATTCTGGTTTACTATTTGATTAAGTTAATTGCATGTCTATGTTCTGTTTAGTAGGTGATCTCGGTAAGGGTCACTACAAGAATAGGGTTCTATGGTTTTTTTTTGTTTTAAATTTAAATTATGTGTTATATTTTTTTTTACTGGTAAACTTGTAAATTTATTGATGATAATCGTCCAACAAGTCAAACTGTAGTAGCCTGTAACCAAGTAAGGTTATTAAGGGACAAATCGCAATTAAAGATCCTAAGTTCGGACGATCCGAAGTGGGGATCGGAGGCTCCAAACGTGATCGAACGATCGGAAGCCAGGATCGGAGGCTCCGAACGTGTTCGGAAGCTCCGTCGGCAGGTCTGGACAGTCCAATTGGGATCAGGTATTATGTCATTGGCTACGTCAGCAAGATGACGTCATTGATGACGTGGTGATGGGACTTACTACGCTCCAAATTCAAGTTCGGATGCTCCGAAGCCTAGTTCGAACGGTCCGAACTTCGTCTATAAATAGAGGTGCCGAGATTCACTTTCAGGCGCACCGAATTTCTCTCTTCTCTCGATTCCTTAGTCTTCTATTGTAGATCTAGAAAGTTCTAGGCTTTTTTTGGGAATCCAGAAGCGGCAGCGCGATCCAGGCGTCGTAGCGGAGCTGTGACCTAGTTTTGAGTCAAGCTACAGCAACGGGCTGACGACGGACGTAGGTATAGCTTTGGCTCCTTATAGTAAATAGGTAGTTTTCTATAGTCTAGTTAAGGTTTTTAAAATAATATAATGATATTAGTATCATTTGGCTTTGTAGAGAGAACTATAGGCATAGACTTAGAGCTGGTAGAGCTTGCCTTTAGTTGAGGTACAAAAGTACTGTTCGAGATATCCTGACTGAGTATGCATGTATTATGTGCTTGCATGATTTATGTGTCATGATTTTATGCAGCATACATTTGCATATTGAGCTATCTCTTTTGAGATGTCTGGTAGTAGGGTTTTACCCTATCCTGTTAGTGGATAGACTTCCATCGATTTGGGTCCGGAGTATCCACTGGTATTTGGTATCAGAGCCACCTCTTGAAGCGACGGCACAAAGTGTTTCATACCAGGGCCCGATATGTCTTTGTTATCTGATCCTTGGCCTCTAGTTTCAGTAGGCATTACACTTGCATTCATGTATTTATATAATATGGTATACTCATAATCTCGTGCTGAGCATTTTATGCTCACGTCTCGTACTCTGTGTATCTGCACACCCTATTCTATGGGGCAGGTTTGCGATTGGATGAGGCGGGTGGATCCAGGAAGGACTAGGCAGTGGATGGCCAGCTGGGATTTGCCTAGGGTTTTATTTTGATGTATTTGGATAATACATTATTCGATATGGTTGTATAATTATTTGGGTATTTATAGATTCCTTTTCTTGGGATTGTATAATGTTTATTGCTTCCGCAATTTATTCTGGATTACTCTTTATTTATTTAAGTCAATTGCATGCTTAAGTTCTAATTAGTAGGTGATCTCGGTAAGGATAACTACATTTATGGTATCAGAGCATGCATAGTAATCTTGGGATTTAGATTCTGCATAAGATAACCATGAGGTAATTTTGTAGATGGCGGATCACGATGATCAGTGTAGTTACCCTTACCGAGATCACCTACTAAACAGAACTTAGACATGCATTTAACTTAATTAAACAGTAATCTAAAAATAAGCTGCGGAAACCATAATCAAAAATACAATTCCAAGGAAAGAAATCTGTAAATACCCAAATACAAAAGAATAAAACCTAGACGAAGCTCCAGCTGGCCAATCACTGACTAGCCCCTCTTGGATCCACCCGCCTCGTCCAATCGCAGACCTTCCCCATGGAATAGGGTGTCCAGAAACACAGAGTACGAGATGTGAGCATAAAACGCTCAGCACGAGAGTATGAGTATACATGCATGCAAGTGAACCGCCTACTGACTAGAGGTCAAGAATAGATAACAGAGACAGACCGGGCCCTGGTATGTAGCACGTTGTACCGTCGCTTCAGGAGGTGGCTCACATACCGAAATACTACTGGATACGCCGGACCCAAATCGATGGAAGTCCATCCACTAACAGGATAGGGTAAAACCCTACTAACAGACATCTCAAAATAGACAGCTCAAGATGCAAATGTATGCAGCATAATATCATGTCATATAAATCATGCAATCACATAATACATGCATACTCAGTCAGGATATCTCGAACAGTACTTTCGTACCTCACACCGAAGTCTGAACTAAGCTGGAAGAATACAACCCCTAGCTGTCTTAGGCCCAAGCCCGACCCGGTCTGGTCTCAAGACTGACCCGACCTGGTCTCTAGACTGACCCAACCTGGTCTCTCCCTTGGAGCCCGACCTGAACTGCACCTGGTCAAGTCCAACCTGAGCTGCACCTTGTCAAGCCCGACCTGAACTGCTCCTGGTCAAGTCCGACCTGATCTGCACTTTGTCAAACCCGACCTGAACTACTCCTGGTCAAGTCCGATCTGAGCTGCACCTTGTCAAGCCCGACCTAAATTGCTCCTGGTCAAGCCCTGAGCCACTCCTTCCCAAACTCCCGAGCTACTCCTCGGTCCAAGTAGAACTATGAAGTGAGATGAAAATGGTGTAAAAATGACCAAACCCTTGACTCCTATTTATAGAGGATGAGCCGGGACAGGTGTCAATCGAGTGCATGACACAATAAACTAAATAATTAAAATCATTTAATTAAGCAAACTTAAACTTTTAAAATATTTAAATATTTAAAACAGATAAGTTGCATAATAAAAATCATTTTGGCAATTAAACGTATTGATAAAATAGTTAGTATAATAAAACATTTAAATAAATAATTAATATTTTATTAACAAATAATTAAGATAAAAAATTTTAAATCGATTAAACTTAAAAATAATAATCATAATATTTATTTAATTTAATGCATGCAATTTAATAGATTGGATTTTAGGTGCTACATTCTAACTTTTGAAAAAGTTAAAGAATAATCCCAAGATTGCGATAAAAATGATTTCTGATACCCGGAAACTTCTAACTTTCAAACTCTCGTCTAATTTCCTCATTCCTCCTAACTTAACTCTTTAAAATAAAATCTTGTAATTTACCGCCGAAATCTACCATCGTCGAACTGGAACCGACAGTCACTAACTCAAGAATCTCAATAATAAATATCTTAAAATATTTGAGCAACTTAAACTTTAAAGGAAACTTAAACAATTAAATCCGAGCAATTAAAATCATAAATATTGAAAATGAATTTAGGCATGGAATATAAATTATAAAAATTCTAGGTGCTACAGTTTTGGTGGAGTATATCGCATGATAGTATTCCGACTAATTTGAATCTAGCTCATCATCATGTCCCGATTTCTACAGTTTGTGATTTATGTGGTTTTTATGCTGATTCAACTTGACATGTCGTGTTTTTCTGTCCAGCGATTAAAAAATGGTGGAATCAGACTCCTTTTGTTTGCATGATGAAGATCCTTAATAAAGCTAGTACCATGGAGTTTAGTTTCTGGATGCAATCCTACTTGTCTAAATCGGAGTTCGACGAATTTGCAAACCATTCCTGGGCAATTTGGAAAGAAAAGATGAATTTTACTCATGGTGATAAAGCAAAGCCGTTAATTGAGCAGATATCTTGAAGTTCAGCTTTTCTTTCTAATTTTCGAGAGGCCTGTGCATCAAATAGAATTTCTGATGTGAGTAATAGGAGAAGGTTGGAGAAAGTGTGGAAGCCGCCGGATTTAGGCTTTCTTAAACTTAATGTTGATGCATATATCAATACAAATTCAAACAAATTTAGTGTGGGTGGCGAGGTTCGCGATAATCAAGGAAGATTGCTGTTAGCGTTTGGAAAACAGATCAATCAAACGGTATCAGTTGTTTATGGAGAGTTATTGGCTATTCAAGATGGGTTGAACTTTCTTTATGAGAATAATTTCAAAAATGTGCAGGTTGTATCAGATTTCTCTTAACAGTGCAAGCAGTCATGATTGAGCAGGAGCATCTTGGATACGAAGGAATTTGCGCGAAAGATATTGGACAAAGATTGAAACAACCGTTGGTGTCAAAGTTCTTTCATGTTTATAGATTGGCTAATCATGTATCTCATGTCATTGCTAGTTTTGCTTATTTTTCTCCTTCACCGTTTATTTGGTTGAATGAAGATTTTCCTTCTTGGTTGGTTCGTGTAGTTACCCTTACTGAGATCACCTACTAATCAGAACTTAAGCATGCAATTGACTTAAATAAAAACAGTAATCCAAAATAAACTGCGGAAGCAATAAACATTATACAATCCCAAGGAAAGGAATCTGTAAATACCCAAATAATTATACAACCATATCGAATAATGTATTATCCAAATACATCAAAATAAAACCCTAGGAAAAATCCCAGATGGCCATCCACTGCCTAGTCTCTCCTAGATCCACCAGCCTCATCTAATCGCAAACTTACCCCATGGAATAGGATGCCCAGATACACAGAGTACGAGACGTGAGCATGAAACGCTCAGCACGAGAGTATGAGCATACCGTATTATATAAATACATGAATTCAAGTGTTCCGCCTACTGAAACTAGAGGCCAAAGATTAGATAACAAAGACAGACCGGGCCCTGGTATGTAGCACTTTGTGCCATCGCTTTAGGAGGTGGCTCCCATACCAAATACCAGTAGATACTCCGGACCCAAAGCGATGGAAGTCCATCCACTAACAAGATAGGGTAAAACCATACTACCAGACATCTCAAAAGAGATAGCTCAATATGCAAACGTATGCAACATAAAATCATGACACATAAATCATGCAAGCACATAATACATGAATACTCAGTCAGGATATTTTGAACAGTACTTTCGTACCTCAAATAAAGGCAAGCTCTACCAGCTCTAAGTCCACGCCTATAGCCAAATGATACTAATATCATTATATTATTCAAAAAGCCTTAACTAGACTATAGTATACTCCCTATTTACTATAAGGAGCTAAAGATATACTTGTGTCCATCGTCAGCCCGTTGATGTAGCTGCCTCAAAACTAGGCCACAACTCTGCTACAACGCCTGGATCGCGCTGCCGCTTTCGGATTCCCAAAAGGAAGTCTAGAACTCCCTAGATCTACGATATAAGACTAAGGAATCGAGAGAAGAGAGGAATTCGGTGCGCCTAAAAGTGAATCTCGGCACCTCTATTTATATACGAAGTTCGGACCGTCCGAACTAGGCTTTGGAGCCTCCGAACACGTTCGGAGCATCCGAACTTGACTTCGAAGTTTCCAAAGTCCCATCAGCACGTCAGGAATGATGTCATCTTGCTGACCTAACCAATGACATAATACCAGATCCCGATCGGACCGTCCGGACTTGCCGACGGAGTATCCGAACTCGTTCGGAGCCTCCGATACTGGCTTCGGATCGTCCGATCACGTTCGGAGCCTCCGATCCCCACTTTGGATCATCCGAATTTAGGATCTTTAATTGAGATTAGTTCCTTAATCACCTTACTTGGTTATGGGCTACTAAATTCTCCCCCACTTAAGATATTTCGTCCTCGAAATCAGATCTTAAGTACTGAAAGTAAAACAACATGCAGAAACATTCTTTTATTCAGAAGAAACTTTTTACAAAGTACAACTTAGTACAATACTGGAATAAAATCAAAATAACTCACGATTTTCTGAACGCATCCTGATCTCAAGCTCCCTAGTGGCTTCTTCAGTGCCTCGGCACTGCCACTACACTAGAACCAAAGGAATAACTTTATTCCGCAACACCTTATCCTTATGATCCAGAATACGAACTGGACTCTCTAAATAAGTCAAATCAGTATCCACCTGAACTTCAGACGGCTGCAGAATATGAGACTGATCCGCCACATACCGTCGCAACAAAGATACGTGGAGCACGTCATGGATACTGGAAAAATACGGCGGCAAGGCTAACCGATAGGCCAAATTACCAATGCTTTCCAAGATCTCAAACAGACCAATAAACCTAGGAGACAGCTTTACTTTGAGACCAAATTTGAGAATCTTGCGGAAAGGTGAAACTCTCAGAAACACTTTCTCCCCAACATCAAACTACAAGGGCCTACGCATAGTATTAGCATAACTGGCCTAACGATCTTGTGTAGTCTTAATCCGTTTCTTGATCTGATCAACAATATTGGCAGCCTGATGAACTAACTCTGGTCCCTCAGCCTGTCTCTCCCCCACTTTTTCTTAAAAGAGTGGAGTACGACAACGACGTCCGTGCAACGCCTCAAAAGGTTCCATCCCAATGCTACGTGTAAGAGTGGGTGCCCAGTGAGCCAACTGTGTGGCTATGGGCTTTGTTGACTCTTTGTATAAACAATCTTTTGTTTAATATTATTTACACTTTTATGGCAATGACTTTATATTACTTCATATTGTTATATTGTGATATACTATTGTTGTTTTGATAAAGACCTTGAATATACTATAGTGTATGTAAGATGTGGTAGAACATGGAGATGTCTATCATGAAATACATCTTATAGTCACTGTATATTCTAAAACCGTTCCTAGTCGATTGAGCCGTCCGATAATAAGGATAAGGATCGCTCGAGTTTGAGACTAGCATTTGCGATGCGGAGTACCACGTTTCATTGGTAGGGAACATGGAGATGTTCGAAGCATGCAAATGGATATTCATAGGATGAATAGTCGAACTACCCTATCCGGACTTTCCAAGTGGTTATCACTTATCGAGTGGATAAAGTCCGCGGTTTTGGTTGTACACCATTAGTCCTTACGACTTGAAACATCATGGAGACTCTATATGCTAGTACTGTGCTTTGACTCGTTTACCGACTCTGAGGGGGTCATCAGGTGTCGAGATTGGGTACAGTTACGACACATATAGGAGTCAATGCATTGTTGTCAAGGATTCACCACATACTTGCGAGTGTGGATATCCTATGCGATCTGAGGAGATATTAGTGTGACAAATCTCTGGCCAGAGTACTTGATGTGATTTAAGAAATGGTTTCTTAGTAGCACATGCGATGTCACTAATTTGATCTTCAAGATGTATTGCATAGTTATCGAATCTTGAGCGACTCTCGATATACCAATGGTTGTTGATTCGATCGGGATATATGGATGAAGGGACCGTACTGTACGTTAACCAAAATCTACTGGTTCTTGTAGGCACTATCAGTGATACCTAGGGAATCATGGGGCGATGTTGCTAGGCGCTTTACCATGATTCGTTGGGCAAGTCGGAAAGTGTTGTTCCGAGTCACAAGGAGTTGTGAGCCCACGGCTAGCTGTATCCCTGAACCATTGAGGGTCACACAGTGTAATGGAGTTTTAATCCCCGTTGAGATAGTTAAATTTAAAGAGTTAAATTTAATGAACTAAGGAGTTGGACTTCTTAAATAAGAGTAAGGGAGTAGGGCTTCCTAAAATGACATAGGGATGGACATTTTTGGAAACCACTGAATTCGGATTCAGGAAAATTTATTTTGACTTTAAAACGTGCAGAAATGGTTTCTGTGCACATTGGTGAAATCGTTTCATCAATCGGAGTCACGATAAATTTTATATTAATTTCTGAACGAGCGGGCTTTGCTTGTCGGGCCCCAGCTTATGACTAATGGGCCCTAAGGTGTTAGTGGCCTGCATTATAAATAAGTTATTTCAGTACAGAAATTACACACAACAGGTCATAATTTTGAGACAGGATTTTCGAAACCCTAGCCCCTCTCAAAACGTTTTCGGCCGCCCCTTCCTCCCTCTGCCCGAGAAAATTCCGGTCTGTGATTTTGAATCGCAGTAAGGAATAACGAATCAAATTCGTGTATTCTCTTCGCAGAAAACTTCTGATAGATTTTCTAGTGCAATCTATCAGAGGGATTAAACCTCTGTTCGTGGACCTGATTGAAGGCGTTCATCGGTTCCAGGGAGAGACAACAAGAGCAGAATTGTTCTGTTGGTGTCCATTAATCTCGTTGCGAGATTTAAGGTAAAATTTAATTAATTGTTATTTGAATTTTACACACACGTAATTCAATCGATGAACGGTTGATACCCATACCATGGAAACGTTCCATGAAAAATTTTTAAACTTCCGCTGCACCGGGTATCAATCGTAATTGGTCTGGGAACTCGCCAGTTTTCCAACAGTGGTATCAGAGCCAGGTTGCTCAGATCAATCGATTGAATAATCAATTGTACAAAATTTTTGAGTCTCGGTTTATGAAACAAAATAAATATTTTTAATAAAAAAATTTTTTCGGGGCAAAACCCGGGCAGCGATTGGATCGCTGCCCGGTGGGGCAGCAATTGTTGCTGCCCCGGGCGGCGCACGGCGCCGCCCAAAGGGGGCGCACAGCGCCGCCCAAGGCGGCGACCGTCGCCGCCCAGGGCGGCGCACGGCGCCGCCCAGGGCAGCGCTGTGCGCTGCCCAGGGGCGGCGCTCGGCGCTGCCCAGCGCAGCGCTGGGCGCTGCGCAGGGCGGCGCTCGGCGCCGCCCAGGGCAGCGCACGGCGCCGCCCAGGGGCGGCGCCAGGCGCTGCCCTAAGGGGGCAGCCGGGCTGCCCCCGGCCCGCGCCCCGGGTGCGGGCCGACCCGGGAGTGTCCCGGGTGGCCCGCGGGAAAAATTAATTTTTAATTTTTTATTAATTTTAATATTTAAAATTTTATTTTTGGTCCGGTCAAAAATTGTTTTTGATTGGTTCACGAGATTTCGGATCGAATTGTTCGAGTCCGTAAATTTTAAAATTGATTTTGGATAAATTTGAATTTTTGGAAAATTTTAATATTTTATCCGTAAATTGAATTTTGAAATCAATTATTTTGGTACAATTGATGATAAGATATGATCTTATGATATATTAGATAAAATATGATTTTATTTGTAAAATTGGATTTTATAGATAAAATATGATTTTATTTGATATGGAGATAAAATATGATTTTTATATGTGAAATGTGATTTTATATATAAAATATGATTTTATCTTGTTTAAATTTGAATTGCCACAGCATGTTATCCAATAAATTAATTTTGAATTAAATGTTATTGGATAAGGATGATCGATTGCCATGACCAATTTTGTAGGTGTATGTTAGGAATTTACATTTTGTCTTTATTGTTGTTGGTTTTATTAATGGGCCTGGTTTATGGCCCGATATGAATGTCATATGTAATAAAAGTGGCTTGGTTTATAGCCCGTTCCCATCCCCTAAAAATGTATCCCCTACTTGTCATTGTTATTTAATTGTAAATACATTAGATTTAGTGGGAGATCAAGATTTGAAGATGGTGGGCCCAGCAGACAATGAAGACTGAAGAAATGTAAATTGGAAGCATATGTAATAGGATTGCATTTGCATACTGCATATTACCTAGGATTGGACTAAGACCCGTGATTGGCAACCACGGGTCAATTAGAAATGGAATCGATCATCCTATATAATATGTGATATTATGATTGTATGCATGTTTAGACATAAATTGCGTGAATCCGGCAATGCATGCAATAAATTAAAAATGATGAGACAAATATTTTTATAAATAAAATCCCTCATTTTAAATATGATTTAAAATTTATATCAAGATAAATAAAGGAAATTTAAATATTGTTTAAATGTTCCTACCTTCCATCAACGGTCAATGTATGTGATGCTACCCGCGGATACGGTCCGGCTCATATTATTGGGGGGGCCCGTTCGTCGGAAAGCTGTACATTGGATCGACAAATGTTGTAAGTTGGGTGGAACTCCCATGGGATCGGCTCATATTATTGGGGGATCCACATGGCGACCGTCCATCACAACTTAATATTGATGGGTCATCTTGACATGTCACTTTAAACGGCGTCATATTATTGGGCCCTTATTGGACATGAGGTAAATACATGGGGGTTGCTTTGGAAGCAATTGGGCTCTACCTTTTGAGAATTATGGTTGGCTGATATTATTCGGGACCATAAGTTTGTCAATTGGACTCCATGTTCTCACTAAGGAAAAAGTTTCCCGTTTTCACTAGAGGGTGGTGAAATCGTTAAAATAGTGGGAGTGAGATTCATAAAATTAAATTCGCCTATTTTATGTCTTAGTAAATTGTTAAACAATCATTGATATATGTCTGTTTTTCCTTTTCAGTATTTCATACAATGAATTCGCGAAATCCTTTATTCTCGATCCTCGAACAAAACAAGCTGACTGGCGCCAACTATACGGAATGGTTCCGGAAGTTGAAGATTGTCTTAACTTCGGAGAAAATGCTCTACGTGTTAGAGAAAGCACCTCCGAAGGAAGCACCAGCTGACATAAGTCCGGAGGAATTGGCCAAACTTGATGCATGGTGTGACCATGACATCAAGACCAAATGCTATATGCAAGCCTCGATGTCTGATGAACTCCAGAGGCGATTTGAGGACACGGTGAATGCTGCTGACATTCACACGCAACTCAAGGAACTTTTTGGGGCTCAGTCGAGGGCTGAAAGGTTCTCTACTGTTAAGGAGTTGATGACGTGCCGCATGCGTGAAGGGACTTCGGTCCGTGATCATGGGGTACGAGTGATTTGGCTCATACAGAAGTTAGCGACCCTTGATTTGGTGTTGGAGCATGAACTCAATGTGGACTTGCTGCTTCTATCTCTTCCTTCTTCATTTGATGGATTCGTGATAAATTTTAATATGAACAAGATAGAGGCCACCCTTGAAGAGATGGTCAATATGCTCGTTACATATGAATCCACACTTAAGAAGGATAAGCCAGCTTTCTTGGTGGGCTCCTCATCTTCTGCTAAGAAGGGGCCAAGTATGAAGGGCAAGAAACGTTCTGCCCCACCCAAGAAAGTGGAACCCGAGAAGAAGCAAAAGACAAAGGCTTCAAACGATGGAAAATCCAAGGATGTTTGCCATTACTGCAAGAAGCCGGGTCATTGGAAGCGCAACTGCAAGGAGTATCTTGAGCAGTTGGGAACTGCAAAGGGTATGTTCTATATCGAAATAAACATGTCACTTAATACAACTTCTTGGGTATTGGATACCGGATGTGGTTCTCACATTTGCAATGATTTGCAGGTGATGACAAGAAGTCGCAGGCTTAGAATGGGTGAGACCCAGCTGAGGCTCGGGAATGGTTCCAGAGTTGAAGCTACGGCCATTGGAGATGTTTGTTTGATTTTGCAGAATGGTTTTAAATTATTGTTGAGAGATGTTTTATTTGTGCCAGATTTAATTAAAAACATTATTTCTATTTCTATGCTTGATAGAGATGGTTATTCTTGTAATTTTGTGAATGGGATTTGCAGTATTTACAAGAATGAATGTTTAATTGGAAATGGACAACTTGAAAACGATCTATACAATTTAAAACTAAAAGACGTTCCAGTGAATTGTATTGACAAACCGGCAACAACAAACAAAAGGAAAATCGATAGTCAAAACCCGGCAAACCTTTGGCACGCTAGACTAGGTCATATTTCCTCAAGGAGGATGAACAAGCTAGTGGGAGAGGGCATGTTTGATATGTCTGATATTAACTCTCTACCTACTTGTGAATCCTGCCTAAAAGGGAAAATGACTAAATCTCCTTTTAAGGGGAAGCCTGAACGTAGTCAAAATCTGTTGGATTTGATCCATACAGATGTTTGTGGTCCATTTAGAGTAGGGACTCAACATGGCCACACCTACTTCATTACCTTTACTGATGATTATTCTAGGTATGGGTATTTATATTTAATGAAATATAAGTCTGAAGCATTTGAAAAGTTCAAAGAATTCAAGGCTGAAGTAGAAAACAAGCTAGGTAAAAGTATTAAAGCACTTCGATCGGATCGAGGTGGAGAATACTTGAGTACCGAGTTTTTGGACTATCTAAAAGAGAATGGGATTCTCTCTCAGTGGACTCCTCCTATGACACCACAGCTTAATGGTGTATCGGAGCGCCGTAATCGAATTTTGTTGGACATGGTTCGATCCATGATGAGCTTCACTGAGCTTCCACCTTCGTTTTGGGGCTATGCGCTTGAAACGGCGGTATTGTTGTTGAATAACGTCCACACTAAAGCAGTGGACAAAACACCATACGAGTTATGGAATGGCAAAGCTCCTAAGTATTCATACTTGAGGATTTGGGGATGTCCTGCTTACGTGAAGCGGACAGTGGGAGATAAGTTGGATAGTCGATCCAGCCTGTGTTATTTTGTGGGGTATCCGAAGAATTCAATCGGATATTATTTCTATTATCCTGCTGAAACAAAGGTGTTTGTTTCGCGGAATGCCACCTTCTTGGAGAAGGAGTTCTTATTGGATAAGAAAGGCGAGATGATGGAACTCGAAGAAGTTCGAGAAGAACCCGAAATACAAAATAACGATCCCACACCTCAGGAACCATTGCTGGACACGCCTGCACCTAGAAGATCCGAGAGGACTTCTAGACCTCCAGTTCGATATGGTCTTCTTCTTGAAGAGGGTCAAGATGAACCCGACATTGGATGTGATCCAAGAAGCTTCAAGGAAGCAATTTCTGATGCGGATTCGAATTTATGGCTTGAAGCTATGCAATCAGAATTGGATTCGATGCATACTAACCAAGTCTGGACTTTAGTGGATCCTCCCGATGGAATTGTTCCAATAGGGTGTAAATGGATCTACAAAAGAAAGCTTGGGCCTGATGGTAAGGTATTGACCTACAAGGCGCGATTGGTGGCGAAAGGTTATACTCAAAGGCAAGGAGTTGACTATGATGAAACTTTTTCACCAGTCGCAATGTTCAAGTCCATAAGAATCCTAATTGCCATAGCTGCATGGTATGACTATGAGATATGGCAAATGGATGTGAAGACTGCTTTTCTTAATGGAGACATTAAGGAAGAAATCTATATGAAGCAGCCTGAGGGGTACACATCCATGGGAAGCGAGCATAAGGTATGCAAGCTTCAGAGATCAATTTATGGTCTAAAACAAGCATCAAGAAGTTGGAACCAGAAATTTGATGAAACAATTAAAGACTTTGGTTTCATCAAGAACCCGGAGGAACCTTGCGTGTACAAGAAAGTAGTTAAGGATGCGGTGACATTCTTAGTACTTTATGTTGATGACATCCTACTCATTGGGAATGATGTAGGGATGTTGCAGTCAACAAAGATATGGTTATCAGGTAGATTTTCGATGAAGGATTTGGGTGAGGCATCCTACATTCTTGGGATACAGATCTATAGGGATAGATCTAAGAGAATGATAGGACTCACTCAATCAACCTACATCGATACCATATTGAAACGGTTTTCAATGGATGGGTCCAAGAGAGGACATCTACCCATGTGTCATGGAGTTTCTCTATCCAAGTCTATGTGTCCCAAGACTGATGCAGAGATAGAGAATATGACACATGTACCATATGCGTCAGCTATAGGTAGCATCATGTATGGGATGATATCTACCAGACCGGATGTAGCATTTGCTCTGAGTGTCACGAGCAGATATCAGTCTAATCCTGGTCAGATGCATTGGAAAGCCGTGAAGGACATTCTTAAGTACTTGCGAAGGACTAAGAATATGTTCATGGTTTATGGAGGACGAGAACTCAAACTGGAAGGCTATACCGACTCTAGCTTCCAAAGTGATGTGGATGACTCGAAGTCAACCTCTGGATTTGTGTTCATGCTCAATGGCGGTGCTGTCTCTTGGAAGAGTTCCAAGCAGGACACCACAGCGGATTCCACCACTGAGGCTGAATACATTGCAGCATCAGCTGCTGCTAAAGAGGCCGTTTGGATGAGGAATTTCGTCCAAGAGTTGGGCGTCATTCCTGAATTTGTTGGTCCAGTCCCGGTGTACTGCGACAACACGGGTGCCGTTGCTCAAGCAAAGGAACCAAGGTCTCATCAAAGATCCAAACACGTACTGAGGAAATACCACATAATCCGGGAGATTGTGGAAAGAGGAGACATCAGTGTCGAACGAGTGGCCTCTGCAGACAATATCGCTGATCCACTTACTAAGCCTTTGCCAGGACCATTGTTTGACAAACATCGCGAAGCAATGGGTCTACGTAGTATGACTAGTTGGCTATAGGGCAAGTGGGAGATTGTAAGAGTGGGTGCCCAGTGAGCCAACTGTGTGGCTATGGGCTTTGTTGACTCTTTGTATAAACAATCTTTTGTTTAATATTATTTACACTTTTATGGCAATGACTTTATATTACTTCATATTGTTATATTGTGATATACTATTGTTGTTTTGATAAAGACCTTGAATATACTATAGTGTATGTAAGATGTGGTAGAACATGGAGATGTCTATCATGAAATACATCTTATAGTCACTGTATATTCTAAAACCGTTCCTAGTCGATTGAGCCGTCCGATAATAAGGATAAGGATCGCTCGAGTTTGAGACTAGCATTTGCGATGCGGAGTACCACGTTTCATTGGTAGGGAACATGGAGATGTTCGAAGCATGCAAATGGATATTCATAGGATGAATAGTCGAACTACCCTATCCGGACTTTCCAAGTGGTTATCACTTATCGAGTGGATAAAGTCCGCGGTTTTGGTTGTACACCATTAGTCCTTACGACTTGAAACATCATGGAGACTCTATATGCTAGTACTGTGCTTTGACTCGTTTACCGACTCTGAGGGGGTCATCAGGTGTCGAGATTGGGTACAGTTACGACACATATAGGAGTCAATGCATTGTTGTCAAGGATTCACCACATACTTGCGAGTGTGGATATCCTATGCGATCTGAGGAGATATTAGTGTGACAAATCTCTGGCCAGAGTACTTGATGTGATTTAAGAAATGGTTTCTTAGTAGCACATGCGATGTCACTAATTTGATCTTCAAGATGTATTGCATAGTTATCGAATCTTGAGCGACTCTCGATATACCAATGGTTGTTGATTCGATCGGGATATATGGATGAAGGGACCGTACTGTACGTTAACCAAAATCTACTGGTTCTTGTAGGCACTATCAGTGATACCTAGGGAATCATGGGGCGATGTTGCTAGGCGCTTTACCATGATTCGTTGGGCAAGTCGGAAAGTGTTGTTCCGAGTCACAAGGAGTTGTGAGCCCACGGCTAGCTGTATCCCTGAACCATTGAGGGTCACACAGTGTAATGGAGTTTTAATCCCCGTTGAGATAGTTAAATTTAAAGAGTTAAATTTAATGAACTAAGGAGTTGGACTTCTTAAATAAGAGTATAAGGGAGTAGGGCTTCCTAAAATGACATAGGGATGGACATTTTTGGAAACCACTGAATTCGGATTCAGGAAAATTTATTTTGACTTTAAAACGTGCAGAAATGGTTTCTGTGCACATTGGTGAAATCGTTTCATCAATCGGAGTCACGATAAATTTTATATTAATTTCTGAACGAGCGGGCTTTGCTTGTCGGGCCCCAGCTTATGACTAATGGGCCCTAAGGTGTTAGTGGCCTGCATTATAAATAAGTTATTTCAGTACAGAAATTACACACAACAGGTCATAATTTTGAGACAGGATTTTCGAAACCCTAGCCCCTCTCAAAACGTTTTCGGCCGCCCCTTCCTCCCTCTGCCCGAGAAAATTCCGGTCTGTGATTTTGAATCGCAGTAAGGAATAACGAATCAAATTCGTGTATTCTCTTCGCAGAAAACTTCTGATAGATTTTCTAGTGCAATCTATCAGAGGGATTAAACCTCTGTTCGTGGACCTGATTGAAGGCGTTCATCGGTTCCAGGGAGAGACAACAAGAGCAGAATTGTTCTGTTGGTGTCCATTAATCTCGTTGCGAGATTTAAGGTAAAATTTAATTAATTGTTATTTGAATTTTACACACACGTAATTCAATCGATGAACGGTTGATACCCATACCATGGAAACGTTCCATGAAAAATTTTTAAACTTCCGCTGCACCGGGTATCAATCGTAATTGGTCTGGGAACTCGCCAGTTTTCCAACACTACGATGATAGCTGTTGTGGTACGCGAACTCAATCATTGGAAAATGATCCTGCCAGGCTGAACCAAAATTCATAGCACACGCCCAAAGCATATCCTCCAAGGTACGGACAGTGCGCTCTGTCTGTCCATCTGTCTTCGGATGATAGACAATACTCAAACTGAGAGTAGTGCCCATGGCACGCTGAACACTCCCCCAGAATCTAGAAGTAAACATGGGGTCTCGATCGCTGACAATACTCACAGGCACTCCATGAAGTCGAATGATCTCCTGGATGTACAACCGAGCCATACGATCAACAGTTTACTCTCGGTTATAGGAAATGAAATGTGCTGACTTGGTGAGTCGGTCCACCACAACACAGATAACATCACAATTCCTCGAGGATACCGGCAAATGGGTCACAAAATCCATCGGGATAAGCTCTCATTTCCACTCAGGAATAGGCGGACTATGAAGCAAACCTCCAGGTCATTGGTGCTCTGCCTTGACCTGGTGACACACCAAACATTTCGAAACATACTGATACACGCTGCGTTTCATTCCCTTCCACCCCCAGTACGCAGATCCTTGTACATTTTGTTGCTCCCTGAATGAATACTCAACTTGGTGCGATGTGCCTGAGACAAAATGTAACGCCCCGATTTTATCTTAATTGAGCTTATTTGAGTTACTCGGAGATTACAGAGTTCAAGAGCCGACTTGATTTTGATCAGGGTCTATTTTGCAAATTTTGGAAATTTCAGGGACTAAAATGAAAATATTGGATTTTATATATTATCTACTTTGGTTGACTTAGTCTCAACACTCTATCTTCTTCCCCATCTCGATTCCTCTCCATTTAAATGCCTCCAACGTTTCTTCAAGCTTCCAGAATTCAGTCCGAGCTCGATCCGTCCGTTGGAATTTATTTTTGAAGGCAGTTTAGCGATCACAGCAGCGAGAGTTCCGTTATATCGTAAGTTTTTTTCCGATCAGATACATTCTGGTTTTGGGATGTTTTTATAATCGATTGAGTTTTGAGTATGTTGTTCTTGATCGAGTTCTGATCGTTTATTCTCTGTCGGTTTTGAATTAGAGCGACGTTCGGATTTGTTATGATTTTTGGAAGCCTATTTTTGAAAACGAGGTTTTGAGATATGTTGGAATTGCTTTGTTATTGTTGTCTTAGCATTGATATGAGTTGATATCGATATTGTACTGCTGTATGCATTTCCGGTTTGTTCAGTTTATAGCCGTTATGCCGCCGGTCTGAGTTTTGGGATTTCGAACAATTTTTGAGTTGTAGAACTTTGGCATTGAGTTTTTATCGTCGTTATTGATCTTCTTTGCCTCCGTACAGATTCTTTTGGAGTTTTTCGAGCCCTGTGTTAGCAGCATTCGATCGTCGAAGAGTTGGACGAAGAGCGGTAAAGAGTTTACCTTGAGCCTTGTTGTTGTTTAGGTTGTATAGATTTTTGATATAACCTCTTTTGTAGCATATCCAGAGTTGGAGCTACTTGCATTGAAAGGTAAAAGCAGTCATCGTTAGCGGGATAGCATACTCTGGACAGTTGGTTCTTGAGTTTTCCCTTAAATCATATACTTGCATCAATACTTGTTCTAGCATGTGCAACTTGTATTTTGTTGTTGATTGAGCTTTTGTTATATGGCTTAATGCTTTATGTTTTCTTATGCATTCATCATGATCCAAACCTTTGATTTCAGCGGGCAGAACAACCCTTTTTGTTTAGACGTTTTGGGGGCTATACTGCGAGTGGCCTGGGTGTAGAGGTTCACCTAGTGTTAGCATACTCCTTATAGTCGCACCAAAGTCTAGGGGAGTGGGATACGTATCATCACCTCGATTGGGAGAGTCGGTGAGTCGTTATGTGATCTCATCCTCGGGATCCCAAAAGCTGAGCAAACATTCCTTGTTTATCATAATTGATACCCCTATTTTAAAGACATGCATATCATTCGTTTTGATTTGATTATGTTTTCTTGAAAGCATGTTGTTCATGTAATTATTTTTTATGTTGCTTTTACTGGGAATATCATTCTCACCGGAGTTATCTGGCTGTTGCTTTGTTTTTTATGTGTACTTGGCAACAGGAGGTGCAGGATCAAGTCAGAGAAGACCTGGTTAGCATCAAGAGGGAGAGCTAGTAGTGGGACTCGGTTTATAAGTCGTGTCAGCATGTTTATCTAGTTTATGATATGAAGCATGTTAGAACTCAAACTTGTTATGTTTTGTATTCGGATTGTAATAGTTAGAACCGATGCATGTTCTATCCTTCTGAGCAGTTGATCAACTCTAGAACTTCATGTATTATTTGGAGAGATTGTGATTGTAATGCATGATTATGATTTGAAGGTTTTGGATTTGAGTTGTATCAAGTTTCTGCTGATTTTTTCTTCTGTACTATCACCGCTCGATCGGTGAGATTTGACCGATCGAGCGAGTGACAATTTTCCTTGTTTCTGTTTTGAATTCAGGGTGCCCGCTCAATCGGTGGTTTTTGACCGATCGAGCGGTGCTGGGTTTTTGCCCGGGCAGAAAGTTTGTAATTTCTGGCTCGCTCGATCGGTTAAATCTTACCGATCGAGCGAGGCACTATTTCAAAAAAAAATTATTTTTATTGCTTTTAATCTTGGATCTTGTATGCTTAACTGTTGTTTAATCCGAGATTAGTTGTTTAGAACCGAGGTCTCACACAAAATCTCCCCCCGCAGATCCTCATCCTCCTGAATCACAAGCCGGCCCAACAAACACAGAAAACCATCTGACTGATAGTTAAATCCAGACGTACTACCCTCGTTGGCTAAACGAGCAAAACGCTGGCTCTTCGGATCAGACATCTGAGCATCCCGAATCCGCGAATACAAGGCTGGCTCAGATAATATCGCAAACATCTGGATACCCTTCATACTCTTCTTGTGCTTGAAGCTATACCTTGAAGAACAACAATTCTCGATCTCACGAGACATCAAACAAGTCTGAAGTGCAGACAATCGCACCTTGCGAATCAAGGCATCAGCAGTGAGATTAGCAGCTCCTGGATGGTACTTAATCTTGCAATCATAGTCCTTCAGCAAGTCCATCCAACGCCTATGACTCATGTTCAACTCCGCCTGAGTGAACAAATAATTGAGACTCTTGTGATCGATGAAGATCTCAAATATCTCACCATACAGATAATGACACCAGATCTTCAAAGCGAACACAATAGCTGCCAATTCCAAATCATGACTTGGATAGTTATCCTCGAGTACCTTCAACTGTCTAGAAGCGTATGCGATCACATGACCATTCTGAGTCAGAACACAACCTAGACCCTGAAGAGAAGCATCTGTGTAAACCACATACCCTTCAGATCCTGACGGTAATGTCAACACAGGCGCAGAAGTTAACCGTCGTCGAAGTTCACAAAAACTCTCCTCACACTCTGAGGACCACTCGAAATCCACACCCTTGCAGGTAAGCTGCGTCAAAGGTCAAGCTAGCTGTTAGAAATTCGCAATAAAGCGACGATAATATCCTGCTAGACCCAGAAAACTGAAAATCTTAGCAACCGTCATTGGACGCGACCAATTAAGCACAACCTCAATCTTGCTCGGATCAACAGAAACTCCATCCCTGAATATGATATGGCCAAGAAAGACCACCCAATCCATCCAGAACTCGCACTTACTCAATTTGGCATATAACTGCTTGTCCCGAAGAGTCTGCAACACCAACCGCAAATGACAAGCATGCTCATTCGCATCATGCGAATAAACCAAAATGTCGTCAATGAAAACCACGACAAACTTATCCAAAAATTCCCTGAAGACACGGTTCATCAGATCCATAAATATATCCGGCGCATTAGTCAACCCAAACGGCATCACTAGAAACTCGTAATGCCCATAGCGAGTACGGAATGCAGTCTTGGATATATCTTAATCTCGGACCCTTATCTGGTGATACCCAGATCTTAAGTCAATCTTGGATTAAACCGAAGTACCCTGCAGCTGATCAAACATTTCATCAATACGAGGCAAAGGATACATGTTCTTCACAGTAACTCGATTCAACTATCGATAGTCAATGCACAACCGCATAGACCCATCCTTTTTTTTCACAAAGAGAACAGGAGCTCCCCAAGGAGATACACTAGGACGAATGTACCCCTTGTCCAAAAGATCCTGCAGATGATTCTTCAACTCTCGCATCTCTGATGGAGCCAGACGATACGGTGCTCGAGAAATAGGCGGAGTTCCCAACATCAACTCTATGCCAAACTCGACTTCCCTAACAGGCGGAAAACCTAGAATCTCATCTGAAAATACATATGGGAATTCATTCACAACTGGTATACCTTTTATACCAACACTCTCAGCGGATAAATCAACTGCATAGATGAGGTAGCCTTTCCCGCCAGACTCTAGAGCTCGACAGGCTCTCAAAGCTGATACTAATAGCATCGGAGGTCGTGCTCCCTCACCATAGAAAAACCAGCTATCACCCCGAACAGGATGAAAGCGTACTAATCTCTGATAGCAGTCCATTGAAGCTCGTTACGTATTCAATATGGCTATCCCCAGAATACAATCAAAGTCTTTCATCGTAAGAACCATGATATTCGCTACCAGAATGTTTCCTTAAAATCTAAAGGGAAACCCATCACAAGACGCTTAGCCAACGCATATTGACCCGTCGGAGTAAAAACAAATATCACTACGTCTAGCGCAATGCATGGTAACTTATGCTTCTTAACAAAACGTGAAATAATAAAGGAATGAGATGCACCAGTGTCAATGAGTGCAAGAGCTGGTATGCCATATAACAAAAATGTACTTGCGATGACCTTCTCATTCTCCTCCATTTCTTGATCATTCCTCAAGGAAAACACCTTACTAGATGTCCGCATCTTTAGATGAGAACTCCCAGCAGACTGTCCCTGCCATCTCTGCTGAACGGTAGCCTGAGAACCTGAACCTGAACCAGAACCAGTTACAGAACCGCCTACTCCAGCTAGTGGAAAATCCCTCCGGAGATGACCAACCTCTCCACAACGAAAGCATGCTCCAGAAGCTCTACGACATCTTTCTATATTTTTATTTGTCTACTCCTAAACTAGTGAATGCATGATCTATTTTTGCAGGTCATGCAGAACCCTGTTTTCGTGAAAGGGGGAAAAAACTTCTCCACTGTTTCAAAACTAAGAGAACTTGTTTCTAATCAAAAGAATCAAAGCCAGTCAGTTCCAGTCCGAGAAGATTCAAGGAACACTTCAGACCAGGTTGATATGAGGGCTACTCCAGCACCAAGAAGAAGTACAAGATCAAATTCAAATGCTTCGATAAAGAACTGACATATGAATCTCGGAATCTAGCACTATATTTTGCAACACAGCATATAACTTTAGTGTATCCAAGCTTTTGGTGATGTTTGCTTTTGGATATGTACATTTATTTTGGAGGAGATTGTGATGTTTTCTTTTGGATATGTACATTTTGGAGGAGATGGTGATGTGTAATTTTGGTTACATTAGACGGATACATTTGCTGTCAATTGATGGATACATTTGTTGTGCTAGGTAATATTTGTTGTTGTGATTTTGAGGTTTTATGATATTTAAGGGAAAACTCTATCATGAATTTTGGTTATTTTTTAACTATGTTTGCTTTAAAAACATATAACCAATCATTAGAGATTAAACAAAATAGTAGTGTTCATTCATTCAACACATAACATAGAATTTCAAGTCTGTTACATTCTTCCATCATCAAATTTTGCAGGCATCCAAATAAAAAAAAAACTAAAGTCACTACACCATGGAACCCTATCAATTAATCACTGTTATGAGCAGAGTCCATTTTCTTCTTAACATCTTCATAAAGCTCAGCGATCTTAGCTGCATTGCGACGGTATGCATCAGCCAAATCCAGTTGAATTTTTATCATCTTCCCTAGTTCTTCAATCTGACTCATTGTTTCACCAGAGCTTGAAGATGCATTTGCATTTGGACCCGAAGTTGAGCTCGAACTACTAGAACGATTTTGGGCAGTAGGGGCAGAGAAAGCATGTTTTTTCTTTTGGTATGAATCATAAGCTCTCGATGCATTCTCTCTAATGGGAAATGATCTGTGCAATGAACCATTATATCCATTAACTTGCTCCCAACATTCTTCCCAACTATTATAAATACCGGGGATATATCCTTCAAAAACCACATATGTTTTTCCCTACATTTCAATAAACAAACATTTCAAAACATAAATTATACTCAAATAATATAGATTGTCAACATTCGAATAGGAAGCTAAACATCGAATCAAAGCGCTAACCATTATCGTACAGAAAGCAAGCTACGACACTGCTGCAATAATGTAAACAATAGCGTCAGCATATACACATATACATGATACAATCCCATAAAAGAATCAGTGTGTCTACCACTTGGAGTAAAAAATACAACTCGTACACATATCAGAAAACTTTCTGTAAAATATGAAACATTACTTCTCAAAATACCCTGAATCTATTTTGAATCAACAAAAAGAGAAACAAAACATACCTAATGAAATCTCGGGATTCCAAGAAATCTCACCACTAGATTGGGATCGGTAGCATAAAAAAGAAGTAACAAAGAATAAGAAACATAAAAAAACTTACATTTGCTACTCTCGAATTTGCTGGGTTCCTGTCGCTTCCCGTCGCCGACCAATGGCCGGTGGTCCGATGGGATAGCATCCGACGGAACAGGTCTTTCTCTCAATCGAGGCCTGCGAGTTCTTTGGGTCCCCGTACACAGTCTTTCAAGAAGTCTGGATCTACTTCTTCTTCCTCTGGTTCCGATGGTGTTGTCCATTTTGGGAAGAAGGACAAGTGTGATCATTGTGGGAAGAACCATCCGACCGACCGATGCCGCAAAGCTTCTGGAGCTTTTTCCATTGTGGAGAGGTGGGTCATCTCCGGAGGGATTGCCCACTATCTTGGGGAGGAAGTTCTGGTTCAGGATCGAGTTCTCAAGCCACCGTTCAGCAGAGGTTGCAGGGACAGCCTGCTGGGAGTTCACATTTGAGGCCGCGTACTTCTGGTCAAGTGTTTGCCTTGAGGCATGATCAGGCTGTGGAGGAGAATGAGAAGGTCATCGCAGGTACTTTTCTACTTTATGGTATACCTGCTCTTGTACTTATTGACACTGGTGCATCTCATTCCTTCATTTCTGCACGTTTTGTTAAGAGGCATAAGTTACCATGCATTGCACTAGACGTAGTAGTTTCTGTTTCTACTCCGACGGGTCAGTCTGCTTTGGCCAAGCGTCTAGTGATGGGTTGCCCTTTAGAGTTCAAAGGTAACATCCTGTTAGCGAATCTCATTATTCTTGCGATGGACGATTTTGATTGTATTCTGGGGATAGACATACTGACTACCTACCGAGCCTCAGTGGACTGCTATCAGATATTAGTTCGCTTTCATCCGGATGAGAGTGAAAGATGGTTTTTCTATGGTGAGGAAGCGCGACCCCCGATGCCTTTGGTATCCGTTTTGAGAGCCTGTCGAGCTCTAGAGTCTGGCGGGGAATGCTACCTTATCTATGCAGTTGATTTGTCCACTGAGAGCATTGGGATAGAGTGTATTCCTGTTGTGGATGAATTCCAAGATGTATTTACTGATGAGATTCCGGATTTTCCTCCTGCTAGGGAAGTTGAGTTTGGCATAGAATTTATGCCGGGTACTTCGCCTATTTCTCGAGCACCGTATCCTCTGGCTCCGTCAGAGATGCGAGAGTTAAAGAATCAGTTACAGGATCTTTTGGACAGGGGGTACATTCGTCCTAGTGTATCTCCTTTGGGTTCTCCTGTTCTCTTTGTGAAGAAGAAGGATGGGTCTATGCGGTTGTGCATTGACTATCGGCAGCTGAATCGAGTTACTGTGAAGAACAAGTATCATTTGCCTCGTATTGATGACTTGTTTGATCAGCTGCATGGTAATTCAGTTTACTCCAAGATTGATTTGAGATCTGGGTATCATCAGATGAGAGTCCGATATCAGGACATAGCCAAGACTGCATTCCGTACTCGCTATGGGCATTACGAGTTTCTAGTGATGTCATTTGGATTGACCAATGCGCGGGCTATATTTATGGATCCGATGAACCGCGTTTTCAGGGAGTATTTGGACAAGTTTGTCGTGGTCTTAGTTGATGACATACTGGTGTATTTGCATAATGCGGAGGAACATGTTACTCACTTACGGTTGGTACTGCAGACTCTTCGGGATGAGCAGTTGTATGCCAAACTGAGTAAGTATGAGTTTTGGATGGATAGAGTGGTCTTTCTTGGCCATATATATCCAGGGAGGGGATTTCTGTTGATCCGAGCAAGATTGAGGCTGTGCTTAATTGGTCGCGTCCGACAACGGTTGCTGAGATCCGTAGTTTTCTGGGTCTAGTAGGATATTATCGTCGTTTCATTTTGAACTTCTCTCATCTAGCTCGACCGTTGACGCAGCTTACCCGCAAGGGTGTGGATTTCGAATGGTCCTCCGAGTGCGAGGAGAATTTTTGTGAGCTTCGACAGCGGTTGACTTCTGCGCCGGTGTTGGCTTTACCGTCAGGATCTAGAGGGTATGTGGTGTATACCGATTCTTCTCTTCAAGGGTTGGGTTGTGTCCTGACTCAGAATGGGCATGTGATCGCATACGCTTCTAGACAACTGAAGCTTCATGAGGACAATTATCCGGTTCTTGATTTGGAGTTGGCAGCTATTGTGTTCGCTTTAAAGATCTGGCATCATTATCTGTATGGTGAAAAATTCGAGATCTTTATCGACCATAAGAGTCTCAAGTATTTGTTCACTCAGGCGGAGTTGAACATGAGGCAGAGAAATTGGATGGACTTACTTAAGGACTATGATTGCGAGATTAAGTTCCATCCGGGAGCTGCTAATCTCACTGCTGATGCTTTGAGTCGCAAGGTGCGACTGTCTGCTTTCAGACTTGTTCTATGTCTAGTGCGATCGGTGATTGTTGTTCTTCAGGGTACACCTTCAAGCACAAGAAAGTTATGCAGAGTATCCAGATGTTTGCGATGTTATCTGAGCTAGCTTTGTATTCGCATATTCGAGATGCTCAGATGTCTGATTCAAAGACCCAGCGTTTGGCTCGTCTAGCCAACGAGGGTAGTACGTCTGGATTTCACTATCAGCCAGATGGTTTTCTGTGTTTGTCTGGTAGGCTTGTGATTTCGCAAGATGAAGAGTTGCGAAAGGAGATCTTGTCTTAGGCACATCGCACTAAGTTGAGTATTCATCCGGGAAGCAACAAAATGTACAAGGATCTATGTACTCGGTTTTGGTGGAAGGAGATAAAACGCAGCGTGTATCAGTATGTTTCTAGATGTTTGGTGTGTCAACAGGTCAAGGCAGAGCACCGATGACCTGGAGGTTTGCTTCACAGTCTGCCTATTCCTGAGTGGAAATGAGAGTTTATCACGATAGATTTTGTGACCCATTTGCCGGTATCCTCGAGGAGTTGTGATGCTATCTGGGTTGTGGTGGACCGACTCACCAAGTCAGCGCATTTCATTGCTTATAGCCGAGAGTACACTGTAGATCGTATGGCTCATTTGTATATTCAGGAGATCGTTCGACTTCATGGAGTGCCTGTGAGCATTGTCAGCGATCGAGACCCCAGGTTAACCTCTAGATTCTGGGGGAGTGTTCAGCGTGCGATGGGCACTGCTCTCAGTTTGAGTACTACCTATCATCCGGAGACAGATGGTCAGTCAGAGCGCACTATCCATACTTTGGAGGATATGCTTCGAGCTTGCACTATCGACTTTGGTACAGCCTGGCAGGATCATTTGTCATTAATTGAGTTCACGTACAACAATAGCTATCATACTAGCATTGAGATGACACCTTTTGAGGCGTTGTACGGGCGACATTGTCGTACTCCACTCTTCTGGGAAGAAGTGGGGGAGAGACAGGCTGAGGGACCATAGTTTATCCATCAGGCAGCAGATGTTGTTGATCAGATCAAGAAACGGATTAAGACTGCACATGATCGTCAGGCCAGCTATGCTAATACTAAGCGTAGGCCTTTGCAGTTCGATGTTGGGGAGAAAGTGTTTCTGAGAGTGTCACCTTTCCGCAGAATTCTCAGATTTGGCCTCAAGGGCAAGTTGTCTCCAAGGTTTATCGGTCCATTTGAGATCTTGGAGAGCATTGGAGATTTTTCTTATCGTCTAGCCTTGCCACTGTATCTGTCCAGTATACACGACGTGTTCCACATATCTCTGTTGCGACGGTATGTGGCAGATCCGTCTCATATTCTGCAACGGTCTGAAGTTCAGGTGGATAAGGATTTGACTTATTTTGAAAGACCTATTCGTATCCTGGATCATAAGGATAAGGTCTTGCGGAATAAAGTAATTCCTTTTGTTTTAGTTCAATGGCAGCGTCGAGGCACTGAAGAAGCTACTTGGGAGCTCGAAAGCAGGATGCGTTCAGAACATCCTGAATTGTTTTGAGTTGTATTCTATTGAAAACACTGTAAATTTTTACTTTTGAAAATAAGAATCATTTAGGTTATTTAAATTATTTTAAAATGCTCTGTTTTGTTGTTTAAATATTTTAATCATTGTTCTGACATCAAAATATTTAAAGTATTGATTTTAATTTTTAAGTTAGTGTTTAAATTCTTTAAAATGTTTATTTGTTATTGTGACGCCTAAATTCATAAATTAAATTCCATGTCTAAATTAGTTTTGATGTTTAAATTTCTAAAATTTATAATGATTTAAATGATTTAAATTTCCTTATAATTTAATTGCGTCAATATTTAAATTTAATTGCTTGAGATACTTGAGATTTGTGACCTTCGGCTCCGGCACGCGGTTAAAATGGACACGTCGGGAAAATCTCATATTCTAAATTTGTATGGGCTAAAATTCTTAAAAGTTGAAGGAAATAAAAATAAATTTTATTTTTAAATTTTCCAAGTAAAGAAAATCGCGTAAGTGCTTCTTTGCGCATAATTCCCAATATTTCTCAAAATTTACCTTTTTGGATCCGGACTAGTAAAATTATATTCTTAATATTTAAATTTAAAGATTTTAGACTTAGAAATTAAAAATAAGTGCAAAATCCTATAACCTAAAGTTGTAATAATAAAAGTAGCACTTTTATTAGTGAAAAATCACTTTTGTGCACACCCTACACTCACACCACCTACCTATACATACACACACTAATACATATAATTAATAAGGATCTAGAACACTCCTCTCACACCCAATTAAACTTCAATCTTTCAACACTGGCCCCCAAACTCACGGCTCTCTCCTTCCCCTCCCAAGAATCTCAATCGGCTGCCTCCAACCTTGATCCCATCCACTTTGCCGGCCATTTCCAGCCACCTACCGCTGCCGTGCCGCCTTGGAGGCCACCTTAGTAGGATGCTCCAGCTGCTGGACGTGGGTTTGAGCTGAGTTTCAGCTCCATTTTCTCTTGGTTGCAAGTTGAGGCAAGAAACTCCTTCTCTTTTTAAAACCCAAGCATAGAATATATTTGTCCTTGGCTCTTTTCTTTAAATTCAAATTTTTCAGAAATTTTTTAGTATGAAATGTGTATGTTGGTTCGAAATTTCAGTGTTTAAGGCTTGGAGGATTTATTTTGTTCATCTTTCAATTCTAGCATGCTCTTGGTGCTTGAATGAGTGAGTTTCATGCATTTAAATGGAAATTTCGGTGTATAAATTGAAAAATCAGAATGAACATGTTTATTGCTGCCCATTTTTATGTGTGTTTGAAGGGTTTTAAGACTCTCATAGTGTTATGCCAGTCACATTATATATATGCTTTGATATGTTGCAAATTGTATTGAGTTGGTTGCGTTTGAATTGAAATTTTGATTGAAATGGATGAAAGGAGTGGAGGGGCTACCCATGTGGTGTGTATGGGATAAAACTGTGATATTAAATGAGTATTAGGTGGGCTATAAGGTCTGGTTATGTAGTAATCTTTTTGGAAGGTTAATTAGTGGAATTTGAAGGCGCCGAACTAACATTTTGGGTGAAACGATTGAAATGAGCTAGCACCGGGCAAGTGACTAGGTCAAGGGCCCTATCTGGTAATTTAGTGATTCTTATAAGTTGCTTGGATGGTATTTGAGGTGTTAGAACATGAGGAGTGAGTTTTGGAGTCCTTAGCATTAAGGGTGTCAAAACAGATTTTTTTTTTCCTACGCAATTAACTTCTAAGAATCAGGTCTGAATGGATCCTTGGCGAGGTCTGGCTAGGGTCTACCATTGATTTACTGATTATAGGTGATGTTAGGGTCATGTCGGTGGAAATTGGGCTTATTTCGGATAAGAATCAAATAAGTTAGGTGTGTATTAAGTTGGGGTGTCGTGAGACGATTTTTCTATCATCTATGGTCTGTCCAGGAATTTAAATCGTTCGGGTTGTTCAGGCCTTCATTAAAGGATTACTACTGATCCTAGGTGTGTTTTAAGATGTGTTTGAGGTACCGGTTTGAACGGAAAGCTTTTTGGATAAGAATAGGCTAAGTTATGGGTCGTACGGGCCAACCGCTCGAGTTAGATCTTTTTGAACATAAGTCTAAGTAATAAATAGAAAGTCCTTAAGCCTAGGGTGCTCACCTACACTCGATTCATCCACCAATTTAATTTCACACTATCCTTTGAGTTTCATGTCATTTAAATTATTCAACGCCATTTATTCGCGTGCGTGGCTTCAAATTTATTTAATATTCTAGTCCCGAAGTCTTTTATTAAAGAATGCTTGTAAAGGTAAATGTTGAAATGAGAAAAATTTAAATGAATGAAAAGTTAAAGTATGAGGAGAATTGGTTGTGACTTAGACGTGCAATGATGGGTCGGGGGATGCCCTGACTCACTTGCCAAATGAGACGTGTAGTACGGTGTTTAACTGGAGACATCCGATATCCCTACCAAATTCAGACGTGTAGTACGGTGTTTAACGGGAGAAATCTCGGCATCCCTACCAAATTCATGTTGGTGAACGGCGATCAGATCAATCAGAATTGATACCCGGTGCAGCGGAATTTTAAAATTTTATATGGAACGATTCCATAATGGATATCAAAACTTTACGATTAAATTGTGCGTGTAAAAATTAAATAACAATTATAAATTTTTACCTCCAATCTCGAATCGAGATTATGGACACCAACAGATTACTCTGCTCTTGTTGTATATCCCAGGAACTGATGGACGAACAATTCTTCAATCAGGTCCACGAACAGAAATTTAATTCCTCTGATAGATTGCACTAGAAAATCTATCAAAAGTTTCTACGAAGAGAATTAACGAATTTGATCTGTTAAACCAGACTGCAAATTCAAAATTCACAGGCTGGATTTTCCCGAGCAGAGAGGGAGGGGGCGCGGCCACTTTAGAAAACACAGCTAGGGTTTTCGAAAATATTTTTGTGACCTCTGTTATGTAATTCCTGTACTGCAATAACTTATTTATAATGTGGGCTGCTAACAGCTTAGGGCCCATTAGTCATAAGTTCAAGCCTGACAAGCAAAGCCCGCATGTTCAGAAATTATTATAAAATTCATCGTGACTCAGATTGATAAACCAATTTCACCAATGTGCATAGAAACCATTTCTGCATCTTTCAAAGTCAAGATAAATTTTCTGAATCCGAATTCAGTGGTTTCCAAAAATGCCCATCCCTATGTCATTTTAGGAAATCTTACTCCTCTACTCTTAAATAAGAAGTCCCACTTCTTTGTTCATTAAATTTAACTCTTTAAATTTAACTATCTCAACGGGGATTAAAAATCCATTACTCTGTGTGACCCTCAATGGTTCAGGGATACAGCTAGCCATGGGCTCACAACTCCTTGTGACTCGGAACAACAATTTCCGACTTGCCCATCGAATCATGGTAAGAGCGCCTAGCAACATCGCCCCATGATTCCCTAGGTATCACTGATAGTGCCTGCAAGAACCAATAGATTTTGGTTAGCGTACAGTACGGTCCCTTCATTCATATATCCCGATCGAATCAACAACCATTGGTAAATCGAGAGTCGTTCGAGATTCGATAACTACGCAATACATCTTGAAGATCAAATAGTGACATCGCATGTGCTACTAAGAAACCATTTTTTAAAACACATCATGTACTCTGGCCAGAGATTCGTCACACTAATATCTCCTCAGATTGCATAGGATATCCACACTCGCAAGTATGTGGTGAATCCTTGACAACAAAGCATCGACTCCTATATGTGTCGTAACTATACCCAATCCCGACACCTGATGACCCCAATAGAGTCGGTAAACGAGTCAAAGCACAGTACTAGCATATAGAGTCTCAATGATGTTTCAAGTAGTAAGGACTAATGGTGTACAACCAAAACCGCGGACTTTATCCACTCGATAAGTGATAACCACTTGGAAAGTCCGGATAGGGTAGTTCGATCATTCATCGTATGAATATCCATTTGCATGCTTTGAACATCTCTATGTTCCATACCAATGAAACGTGGTACTCGGCATCGCAAATGCTAGTCTCAATCTCGAGCGATCCTTATCCTTATTAACGGACGGCTCAATCGACTAGGAACTGTTTAGAATATATAGTGACTATAAGATGTGTTTCATGATAGTCATCCCCATGTACTACCACATCTTACATACACTATAGTATATTCAAGGTCTTTATCAAAACAACAATAGTATATCACAATATAACAATATGAAGAAAGATAAAGTCATTGCCATTAATAAAAGTGTAAATTATATTAAACAAAAGATTGTTTATACAAAGAGTCATCAAAGCCCTTAGCCACAAGTTGGCTCACCGGGCACCCACTCTTTCAATCTCCCACTTGCCCTAAAGCCAACTAGTCATACTACGTAGACCCATTGCTTCGCGATGTTTGTCAAATAATGGTCCTGGCAAGGGCTTAGTAAGTGGATCAGCGATATTGTCTGCAGAGGCCACTCTCTCGACAGTGATGTCTCCTCTTTCCACGATCTCCCGGATGATGTGGTATTTCCTTCGTACGTGTTTGGATCTTTGATGAGACCTTGGTTCCTTTGCCTGAGCAACGGCACCCGTGTTGTCACAGTACACCGGGACTGGACCAACAACTTCAGGAATAACGCCCAACTCTTGGACAAAATTCCTCATCCAAACGGCCTCTTTAGCAGCAGCTGATGCCGCAATGTATTCTGCCTCAGTGGTGGAATCCGCTGTGGTGTCCTGCTTGGAACTCTTCCAAGAGACACACCGCCATTGAGCATGAACACAAATCCAGAGGTTGACTTCGAGTCATCCACGTCACTTTGGAAGCTAGAGTCGGTATAGCCTTCCAATTTCAGTTCTCTTCCTCCATATACCATGAACATATTCTTAGTCCTTTGTAAGTACTTAAGAATGTCCTTCACGGCTTTCCAATGCATTTGACCGGGATTAGCTTGATATCTGCTCGTGACACTCAGAGCAAATGCTACATCCGGTCTGGTAGATATCATCCCATACATGATACTACCTATGGCTGACGCATATGGTACATGTGTCATTTTCTCTATCTCTTCATCAGTCTTGGGACACATAGACTTGTATAGAGAAACTCCATGACACATAGGTAGATGCCCTCTCTTGGACCCATCCATTGAAAACCTTTTCAATATGGTTTCGATGTAAGTTGATTGAGTGAGTCCTATCATTCTATTAGATCTATCTCTATAGATCTGTATCCCTAGAATATAGGATGCCTCACCCAAATCCTTCATCGAGAATCTACCTGATAACCATATCTTTGTTGACTGCAACATCCCTACGTCATTCCCAATGAGTAGGATGTCATCAACATAAAGTACTAAGAATGTCACAGCATCCTTAACTACTTTCTTGTACACGCATGGTTCCTCCGGGTTTTTGATGAAACCAAAATCCTTTATTGTTTCATCAAATTTCTGGTTCCAACTTCTTGATGCTTGTTTGAGACCATAGATCGATCTCTGAATCTTGCATACCTTATGCTCGCTTCCCATGGATGTGTATCCCTCAGGCTGCGTCATATAGATCTCTTCCTTAATGTTTCCATTAAGAAATGCAGTCTTCACATCCATTTGTCATATCTCATAGTCATACCAAGCAGCTATGGCAATAAGGATTCTTATGGACTTGAACATTGCAACTGGTGAAAAGGTTTCATCATAGTCAACTCCTTGTCTTTGAGTATAACCTTTCGCCACCAATCGCGCCTTGTAGGTCAATACCTTACCATCAGGCCCAAGCTTTCTCTTGTAGATCCATTTACACCCTATTGGAACAATTCCATCGGGAGGATCTACTAAAGACCAAACTTGGTTTGTATGCATCGAATCTATTTTCGACTGCATAGCTTCAAGCCATAAATTTGAATCCGCATCAGAAATTGCTTCCTTGAAGTTTCTTGGATCACATCCAACATCGGGTTCATCTTGATCCCTTTCAAGAAGAAGACCATATCGAATAGGAGGTCTAGAAGTCCTCTCGGATCTTCTAGGTATAGGCGTGTCCATCATTGGTTCCTGAGGTGTAGGATCATTATTTTGTATTTCGGGTTCTTCTCGAATTTCTTCGAGTTCCATCATCTCGTCTTTCTTATCCAATAAGAACTCCTTCTCCAAGAAGGTGGCATTCCTTGAAACAAACACTTTTGTTTCAGTAGGATGATAGAAATAATATCCGATTGAATTCTTCGTATACCCTACAAAATAACATAAGGTGGATCGACTATCCAACTTATCTCCCACTGTCTGCTTCACGTAAGCAGGACATCCCCAAATCCTCAAGTACGAATACTTAGGAGCTTTGCCATTCCATAACTCGTATGGTGTTTTGTCCACTGCTTTGGTGTGGACGTTGTTCAACAACAACACCGTCGTTTCAAGCGCGTAGCCCCAAAACGAAGGTGGAAGCTCAGTGAAGCTCATCATGGATCGAACCATGTCCAACAAAGTTCGATTACGACGCTCCGATACACCATTTAGCTGAGGTGTCATAGGAGGAGTCCACTGAGAGAGAATCCCATTCTCTTTCAGATAGTCCAAAAACTCGGTACTTAAGTATTCTCCACCTCGATCCGATCGAAATGCTTTAATTCTTTTACCTAGCTTTTTTTCTACTTCAGCCTTGAATTCTTTGAATTTTTCAAATGCTTCAGACTTATATTTCATTAAATATAAATACCCATACCTTGAATAATCATCAGTAAAGGTAATAAAGTAGGTGTGGCCATATTGAGTACCAATTCTAAATGGACCACAAACGTCTGTATGGATCAAATCCAACAGATTTTGACTACGCTCAGGTTTCCCCTTAAAAGGAGATTTAGTCATTTTTTCTTTCAGGAAGGACTCACAAGTAGGTAGAGAGTTAATATTAGACATATCAAACATGCCCTCTCCCACTAGCTTGTTCATCCTCCTTGAGGAAATATGACCTAGCCTAGCATGCCAAAGGTTTGCCGGGTTTTGACTATCGATTTTCCTTTTGTTCGTTGTTACCGATTTATCAACATAATTTATTGAAACGTCTTTTAATTTTAAGTTATATAGATCGTTTTCAAGTTGTCCATTTCCAATCAAACATTCATTCTTGTAAATATTGCAAATCCCATTCACAAAATTGCAAGAATACCCATCTCTATCAAGCATAAAAACAAAAATAATGTTTTTAATCAAATCTGGAACAAATAAAACATCTCTCAAAAGTAACTTAAAATCGTTCTGCAAAATTAAATAAACGTCTCCTACAGCTTTAGCTTCAACTCTAGAACCATTTCCGAGCCTCAACTGGGTCTCACCCATTCTAAGCTTGCGACTTCTTGTCATCACCTGCAAATCATTGCAAATGTGAGATCCACATCCGGTATCCAATACCCAAGAAGTAGTATTAAGTGAAACATTTATTTCAATATAGAACATACCCTTCGCAGTTCGCAACTGCTCTAGATATTCCTTGCAGTTACGTTTTCAATGACCGGGTTTCTTGCAGTAATGGCAAACATCCTTGGACTTTTCCATGTTTGAAGCCTTTGTCTTGTTCTTCTTCTCGGGTCCGATTTTCTTGGGTGGGGCAGAACGTTTCTTACCCTTTGTACTTGGCCCCTTCTTAGCAGAAGAAGAGGAGCCCACCAAGAAATCCGATTTATCCTTCTTTAAAGTGGATTCATATGTTACAAGCATATTGACCATCTCTTCAAGGGAGGCCTCTATCTTGTTCATATTGAAATTCACCACAAATCCGTCAAACAAAAAAGGAAGAGAGAGAAGTAATAAGTCCACGTTGAGTTCATGCTCCAACACCAAATCAAGCGTTACCAACTTCTGTATGAGCCAAATCACTCGTACCCCATGATCACGGACCGAAGTCCCTTCACGCATGCGACACGTCATTAGCTCTTTTACAGTAGCGAAACTTTCAGCTCTCGATTGAGCCCCAAAAAGTTCCTTGAGTTGTACGTGAATGTCAGCAGCATTCACGGTATCCTCAAATCGCCTCTGGAGTTCATCAGACATCGAGGCTTGCATATAGCATTTGACCTTGATATCATGGTCCCACCATGTATCAAGTTTGGCCAACTCTTCCGGACTTACATCAGCTGGTGCTTCCTTCGGAGGAGATTTTTCTAACACGTAGAGCATCTTCTCCGAGGTCAAGACAATCTTCAACTTACGGAACCATTCCGTATAGTTTGCGCCAGTCAGTTTATTTTGTTCGAGGATAGAGAATAGTGGATTGCGCGAATTCATCTTTATGAAATACTGAAAAGAAACAGAAAATTATCAGTGATTGTTTAATTAATTTACTAAGACATAAAATAGGCGAAATTTATTTTATGAATCTCACTCCCACTATTTTAACGATTTCACTACCCTCTAGTGAAAACGAAAAACTATTTTCCTTAGTGGGAACATGGAGTCCAATTGACAAACAATGGTCCCGAATAATATCAGCCAACCATAATTTTCAAAAGGTAGAGCCCAATTGCTTCCAAAGCAACCTCCACGTTTTTACCTCATGTCCAATAAGGGCCCAATAATATGACGCCATTTATTGTGACATGTCAAGATGACCCATCAATATTAAGTTGTGATGGACGGTCGCCATGTGGATCCCCCAATAATATGAGCCGATCCCATGGGAGTTCCACCCAACTTACAACATGTGTCGATCCAATGTACAGCTTTCCGACGAACGGGCCCCCCCAATAATATGAGCCGGACCGTATCCACGGGTAGCATCTCATACATTGATCGTTGATGGAAGGTAGGAACATTTAAACAATATTTAAATTTCCTTTATTTATCTTGATATCAATTTTAAATCATATTTAAAATGAGGGATTTTAATTTTGAAAATTTGTCTCATCATTTTAAAATTTGTATGCTTGCGGGATTCATACAATTTTGTCTAAAACATGCATACAACTATAATATCATATATTATATAGGATGATCGATTCCATTTCTAATCGACCCGTGGTTGCCAATCACGAGTCTAAGTCCAATCCTAGGTAATATGCAGGTATGCAATGCAATCCTATTACATTGAGCTTCCAATTTACATTTCTTCAGTCTTTATTGTCTTTTGGGCCCACCTCCGTCTTCAAATCTTCATCTCCCACTAAATCTAATGTATTTACAATAAATAACCATGACAAGTAGGGGATACATTTCAAGGAGTGGGAACGGGCCATAAACCAGACCCCACTTTTATTACATATGACAATTCATATTGGGCCATAAACCAGGCCCATTAATAAATCCAACAACAATAAAAACAAATGTAAATTCCTAACATACACCTACAAAATTTGTCATGGCAATCGATCATCCTTATCCAATAATATTTAATTCAAAATTAATTTATTGGATAACATGCAATGGCAATTTAAATTAAAAGGATAAAATCATATTCTATATATAAAATCTTATTTTACATACAAAATCATATTTTATCTTTTCATCAAATAAAATCATATTTTACTCAATATTTCCATAAGATCATATCTTATCATCAATTGTACCAAAAATAATTAATTTCATAAAATCTGATTTAACGGATAAAATCTATAAATTTTCCAAAAATTCAAATTTATCCAAAAATCAATTTTAAAATTTTCGGACTCGAACAATTCGATCCGACGCCTCGTGGACCAATCAAAAACAATTTTCGATCGGACCAAAAATAGAATTTTAACATATTAAAATTTTAATTTAAAATAAAAAAATTAATTTTTCCCGGGCCGCCCGGGACGATCCCGGGCGGCCCGCGCCCCTTCGGGCAGCGACCATCGGTGCCCCCCCCCCCCCCCGGGCAACGATCCAATCGCTGCCCGTGTTTTGCCCGAAAAAAAAAATTTATTTTAAAAAATTTATTTTGTTTCGAAAACCGAGGCTTAAAAAATTTTTGTACAATCGATTAATTTAATCGCTTCATCTGAGCAACCTGGCTCTGATACCACTGTTGGTGAACGGCGATCAGATCAATCAGAATTGATACCCGGTGCAGCGGAAGTTTAAAATTTTATATGGAACGATTCCATAATGGGTATCAAAACTTTACGATTAAATTGTGCGTGTAAAAATTAAATAACAATTATAAATTTTTACCTCCAATCTCGAATCGAGATTATGGACACCAACAGATTACTCTGCTCTTGTTGTATATCCCAGAAACTGATGGACGAACAATTCTTCAATCAGGTCCACGAACAGAAATTTAATTCCTCTGATAGATTGCACTAGAAAATCTATCAGAAGTTTCTACGAAGAGAATTAACGAATTTGATCTGTTAAACCAGACTGCAAATTCAAAATTCACAGGCTGGATTTTCCCGAGCAGAGAGGGAGGGGGCGCGACCACTTTAGAAAACACAGCTAGGGTTTTCGAAAATATTTTTGTGACCTCTATTATGTAATTCCTGTACTGCAATAACTTATTTATAATGTGGGCTGCTAACAGCTTAGGGCCCATTAGTCATAAGTTCAAGCCTGACAAGCAAAGCCCGCATGTTCAGAAATTATTATAAAATTCATCGTGACTCAGATTGATAAACCAATTTCACCAATGTGCACAGAAACCATTTCTGCATCTTTCAAAGTCAAGATAAATTTTCTGAATCCGAATTCAGTGGTTTCCAAAAATGCCCATCCCTATGTCATTTTAGGAAATCTTACTCCTCTACTCTTAAATAAGAAGTCCCACTTCTTTGTTCATTAAATTTAACTCTTTAAATTTAACTATCTCAACGAGGATTAAAAATCCATTACTCTGTGTGACCCTCAATGGTTCAGGGATACAGCTAGCCGTGGGCTCACAACTCCTTGTGACTCGGAACAACAATTTCCGACTTGCCCATCGAATCATGGTAAGAGCGCCTAGCAACATCGCCCCATGATTCCCTAGGTATCACTGATAGTGCCTGCAAGAACCAATAGATTTTGGTTAGCGTACAGTACGGTCCCTTCATTCATATATCCCGATCGAATCAACAACCATTGGTAAATCGAGAGTCGTTCGAGATTCGATAACTACGCAATACATCTTGAAGATCAAATAGTGACATCGCATGTGCTACTAAGAAACCATTTTTTAAAACACATCATGTACTCTGGCCAGAGATTCGTCACACTAATATCTCCTCAGATTGCATAGGATATCCACACTTGCAAGTATGTGGTGAATCCTTGACAACAAAGCATTGACTCCTATATGTGTCGTAACTGTACCCAATCCCGACACCTGATGACCCCAATAGAGTCGGTAAACGAGTCAAAGCACAGTACTAGCATATAGAGTCTCAATGATGTTTCAAGTAGTAAGGACTAATGGTGTACAACCAAAACCGCGGACTTTATCCACTCGATAAGTGATAACCACTTGGAAAGTCCGGATAGGGTAGTTCGATCATTCATCGTATGAATATCCATTTGCATGCTTTGAACATCTCTATGTTCCATACCAATGAAACGTGGTACTCGGCATCGCAAATGCTAGTCTCAATCTCGAGCGATCCTTATCCTTATTAACGGACGGCTCAATCGACTAGGAACTTTTTAGAATATACAGTGACTATAAGATATGTTTCATGATAGTCATCCCCATGTACTACCACATCTTACATACACTATAGTATATTCAAGGTCTTTATCAAAACAACAATAGTATATCACAATATAACAATATGAAGAAAGATAAAGTCATTGCCATTAATAAAAGTGTAAATTATATTAAACAAAAGATTGTTTATACAAAGAGTCATCAAAGCCCTTAGCCACAAGTTGGCTCACCGGGCACCCACTCTTTCAATTCAGACGTGTAGTACGGTGTTTAACGGGAGAAATCTCGGCATCCCTACCAAATTCAGAGGGGCAATGTGGTGTTTAACGGGAGAAATCTTGGCATCCTTGCCAGCATTGTATACTATAGCCATTGATCGATCAAAATCATAGTCACAATCGAGGATCTAAATTCATAAGTAAATGAAAAAGATAAATGACTCATGAACGTTACTTTTCATTGCATATTGCTATTGTTTCTACTTCGGGCATGATATTACGTTTTTCCTTTCGTGTGAGTTTCATGATATACTGAGTACTACTTTTAGTATGCTGCATTATTTTGAACCCTTGCTGTATTATGTAAATCTTGTTGGGCTTTTAGGCTCACTACTATTCTTGGTGCAGGTTGTACTTTGTTGAGATCAAGGGGCGTGACTCTCGAGTGGACTGCAATGCGGACACGGCACATCCCTCTGACCTATGTTATTCTTCCGCATAAGTTTATTCAAACTTAAATGTTATGAAGTATTTACTTTTTTTATTTGGAAAATGTAAATGAAATGATTTTTAAGATTTGTTTCTTGGTGGATTAAATTGCAAAATTTTGATGTTTGTGATGTTGAGCTTTTTTTCCCTAGTTTCTCTTTTATTTATTGTGGTCTAGTTTATCGGTGTTGTAGGTTGCTTTTGTTGTTTGATGTCTGTGTCAGGTGAGTTATAAAATAAACAGATGGGTCATGCCGAAATTTTTTGAAAAATCCATATTTTATTTAATTATTAATTATAGTATAGATAATGGTCGTTTCAGTTGGTATCAGAGCATGGTTCTTGTTTGGGTTGTGCCTACTGCCGATTGCAAGAAACACGAGAAGTCTCGCCTCAAATACTGTAAGTTTTAAAGAATTTTATATGTTATTCATACTTGAATTATTATTTTAAATGTTTTGATGTCATCCCTTTTAAAATATTTTTATAAAATTAGGTGTTTAATTTATTTAAATGAGTAGCTCAGTGTTTATTTTGTTTAAAAAAAAAAATTAGTAGATTAAAGTGTGTCATTTAAATGTTTATTTTGTAGCATGTGACTTCAAGTTAAACAGAGTTGGCGTACAAATATTCCTTCTAGTTTTAGACAGTACGTGGAAGTTGTTTGAGTTATTAAGAAGTTTTAATAATTTTTATGGGATTGTAAGAGTTTGTTGAAAAATATTAAACTTCCACATTAGGAAATATTAAATATTGTGTTGTTGTAATTCATTCTCTTATGAATGGATTTTAGTTGGATACAACTAAGTGCATAGTTGTTTAGAAATTGATCAACATATGTTTTGTCAGTTAAGTTAATGAATCGAAACTCGTGCGATGACTTGGGATAAAATTAAGGAATCATTGTTATTTTTGTGTGAACTCTAAATTGAGGAATGTTGCGCGCTAGAGTTAAAGTAAAGGATTTAGAATATAGTTAGAGTCCTAATTGATAGCTTCAAAACCAATTTAAAACTGCATGCCTCCACATTTCTGTACTACAACAGGAGGTCATAGCTTTGTTATTGATGATTTGCGTGTATAAAAAAAATCATCAATCAATTTTTAAATGATGTTTCAACATTTTCTTGATATTTTATTTATTTATTTAGTTATTTTCCCATATTTTCATTGTTTGACGCCAAAGTGATTTTTTTTTTTATTTTTCTTGATCTTATTTTGATGGTTGTTTTTGCTGTGCTGAGAATTTTACCAGTTATGTTATGCGTTGTTAGGAGTAAGTTCTTTTGTCAAGAAGATGAGTTGACTGAGGATTCGGGTCGTTGGTTGTAATTGGTGACTGTGTTCGGACGTTTTTAGGATTGATTGGATATAAAAAAATTTAAATTACGAGTGGTGATTTGGGAGATAATTTAGAATGTTGGAGAAGCATCGGTTTGGGTAAAGAAAATTCTAGAGGTCGAGTAAAGCAAGTCGTTAGACTAAGCAAGCTGTGGTACCAATTTATTGGAATCTTTCACTTATTGTTATGTGCTTCTGAATTTAAAATATATTTTGAGACGGTAGTGTAGCCAGGACTTGACTTTATTGTTTAGGATGCATGCTAGTGTGGCAGGTAAGACTTGAAAAGTGGGTTCTTGCTATGGACAATATACAAAATTATCAATTGGTTATGCTAGGCTCCTAAAAGTAAGAAATTATTTTTGTCCAATCTTGGAGTTATTTTGGATTTTTTTATAGTGGCTACAGAACATTTAAGTTTTGTTACTTTAAGTTTCTACTACATGATTAAAGGATGCAGCTAGTCTAGATGAGTAGGTTGTCTAAAAATTTGAAGTATTAGCTATTTAAGTTTCTGTCCTTATCAAGTTTAAGGTCTGAAATTTTATTCTTGGGTATGAGTCAGAGTTTGGAACGCGTAGAGGAGTGTTGATAAGAGAATCGGCCATAAGAAATTTTGGAAGAAGTTTCAAATGATTTTAGAATCTTGAACAAGTCCAGCGAGGCGATGAAGGATTTTAGGACTTTTGTGGGCAGCAAACTTCCATTGAAATTTTTTTTTATTTCTAAAATGATATCTGAAATTATTTGTTTGCATACAAAAAAAATTTTGAAGAATGCGTTGACTTGTGAGAAAGATTTTTAAAAAAAAGGTTTTGGCAGCGAAGATATAATTTTTGAAAGCATGGACTTTGATAGCTTTCGTGCATAAATTATTTATTTAAAACTTTTAAACATATATTTCAATGATTTTTGACGGAGCTTTGACTTCGACTAATGATGTAAAAAATTTTGAACTGCAGTTCATGAAAAATTTTGAGAAAACCATTTTATTGAAGCTATCTGTTTAGCAAGGTGAGTGGTTGGTTGTTAAATATTTTGGGAACTTGGGAATTTCAAAGGAGCTCGAGTCCTATAGAGTTTGATCGGTAAGTAGATATTAAGCGTCGTCTCTTGCGAGAAAGCTTTTAATATATGTTTGAGATCGACATAAATTATTTATTGATTTCACGGACTCTAATGCTTGAAGTTGTTATTAGGGATCTAAAGTTATCAAATTAAGGGAATTATAAGGCCTTGTAGGACTTTATGAGGAGCATAATTGATAAATAACGAAGGATATAGGATTAGAGAAATGTAAGTTGTGCAATAACTTAAAGGTCTAATAATTTGTAGGTTGTGGAACTTATGAGTTGCAATAGGATGACGTTCGTAGGTTTGAAATTTAGACCAAAGGTAATTTGGTGCAGTGATAAAATTTAATTTTGAATAAATCACTCGAGAGCAAATAAGAACTAGGAATTTATAGGACAGTAAGAGTTAGTTGGACCCTTGGTGATATATAGATATTAATAAGTATCAGAGTGCGCAGCAAAAGCTAATTAGCTTCAACTCTTGAGTGTGCGAGGTAAGAAGACTTAGTGGTATTTTGGCCTAAGGTATTCGAACCTGGCTAGTAAGTTTTGAATTTCGAGGACAAAATTCCATTTAAGGGGGAAGGAATTGTAGCACCTAAAATCCAATCTATTAAATCGCATGCATTAAATTAAATAAATATTATGATTATTATTTTTAAGTTTAATCGATTTAAAATTCTTTATCTTAATTATTTGTTAATAAAATATTAACTATTTATTTAAATGTTTTATTGTACTAACTATTTTATCAATACTTTTAATTGCTTAAGTGTAATTGCCAAAATGATTTTTATTATGCAACTTATCTGTTTTAAATATTTAAATATTTTAAAAGTTTAAGTTTGCTTAATTAAATAATTTTAATTATTTATTTTATTTGTTTAAATGATTCTAACTGTCCCACTTATTTATTTAAAATGATTTAATTTTGTGAGGACTCGGGCACTAATCTCTCAAATTATAACGATTTATACAAGATGAAATAATAAACATTTAATCCAATACATGAATTAAGATCAAGCAATCAAAGGCCTAAAAAAAATTTTTTTTTTTTTTTAAAAATAACAAGGCCTCGCTCGATCGGTAAAAGTTCACAGATCGAGCGAGCACAAATTCAGCAACTTTCTGCCCGCAATAAACATGGCCTCGCTCGATCGGTTAAAGTTCACCAATCGAGCGAGAATGCTCTGTGCAGAAACTAAAAATCTGTTGTTGCTGTCTAAACCTTTCCATGCCATTTCTAAACATCTAAACAAGATATATCCATGCTAGCATGAGTCTCATACAAGCTACCATGATATACCAATGCCAATAAGAATCTTAAAAATACTATAAGATCCAAGTATAGATTCCAAGATAACATGATGATTATTCTTGGCACCTATCCAAAAGAATAAGATCAAATTCATGTCATATTCCTTAAGATAATCTCAAAACTAGTGGTATATATATATACAAGAACATCAAGCCAATTCATAAGATGCTACAACAAGTAGAGTTCCAACTCTTCACATAAACAATCTCAAGTTTACATGTAGAACCTACAAAAAGTAACTCAACTAGATTTCAAGGTAGCAACATTATATACTTCTAGATTAAAAGCTAGTCTCAAGCTTTAATACAAATATCAAAACATGAAAAGATATTAAAGTCTCAACCAATGTTTTAACATCAGAACATTGGAATCCAAATCTAACATGTTTGACAAAACATAAACTTCCTCTAACACCCGAGTCTCCACTCTAATCTCTCAATCTATCGATTCCTTGCCAAGTCCGACTCGCTTACTCTTCAACCTGATGCAATGCACACATACAAGTAAAACAACAGTCGGATAACTCCGGTGAAAATAAATCTCAGTATGAAAGACATCTATATAAATCAAATAGAAATAACTCAATCAAGTAATTTACTATTACAATCAACAATTTCCTTATACCTTACCTGCCGAATGTCTTTCAAATAAACTCATTCAATATCATAAAGACTCGAATACGGTTGAAGGTTAAAGGATTCAAGTCTTACAGAATCGATAATTTAAAAATTCATATCGTTGGGATCCCGGGAATATAATCAGGCCATAAAAAAAAAAACCAGACTCCCACCTACGCTCCCGCTCGGGGTGGTAAAATCTAATATTCCCTGGACTGTGAACACTATATTGAGAATCGTGGCAAAAGAAATCAAGTCAGATCCCTAGCCTCTCGCATATAAGTTCACCACGTCCAATATTTTTTTTTCGATTCTGTTTTCAAGGTTTCGAAAGAATTGTGGCTCAAGAGGTTTACTCTCAATTCTATAACCAATCTACCACAACTCAATAAATCAAAGTAATCTATACTCATTAATTTCAAATAAGTATCAAGCATCAATCTCAATAAGAAAATCATGTTTGAATCAAACATCTCATATATCAATCAACTAAATCAATTAAGGCAAGTAATTCATATAGATCACATAAGATTAAGTAAAACAACTAATCATGCATGTATGTGATTTAATAAACTCGAAAACCACCACATTCTCGAGTTATTCTACCTGTCGAATTTAATTTCGAATCATACCTTGATCTTGATCTTTATTTCTCAACCTCTTGTAACTTCTGATCACACCACAAGCTTCTTCAAAATCTGCTCAAACCTTCTTGCTATTCCAAGAGCTAGTTGTGTTGAACTTGTTGCTCATTTCAAATCAATTCCGAACTCGTCGACTCGACTTCGACACCTTCCAACTTAAATCTGAATTTAAGTGTTTACAAGTCACATATTAGCATTTAAATTTCATCTAATCTCACAAGTGCTTAAACACTTCAAAGCTTGCCAATAAAACCAACATTCAAACCGGTATCGTATAGATTACAAATCGGCACCGAGAAGTTCTATCTACTAATTCTAACAACTTATACATCCTTCACACATTGATATCTACTTCATATCAATATTATTTCATCACTACACATTCAAATCCAACACTTGCATTTTTCAAAAATTCAACAAACAAAATCGACGGCGTAACGACTCGAATTCGGTAATTCCAAAAGCATAGACACCATCTTATCTATCAACTAGTCTCATTTTCATATTCAATTCCATCCATATCACACGGAACCAATAGTCTAAAAATTCCAGAATTTCAGAAACTAATCGATAATTGAAAAACATGTCCAAACGACGATCTTTTTGCGAACCGTCTTAAATATACTATCGTCGTATATACTAGAACACGTTTATACAATCAAATCGTAATTCTACCAACATCTTAAAATTAAAACATGGTAGAATTTAGTCAAACTTACATCAAAGTATAGCACTCGAATCCGTAATCGCAAATATACGATCAATTTGGAATTCTACCAACCGGATCAATTTCTATCAAATTGTGGAATGAAGAAATGGACTTCGGAAGCTGTTCTCTCCTCTCTCACGGTCTTGACTGGAAATTCTGATGAATTACATGCCTTATACACGTTTCCATGTATACAAGTAACATGTGTCATCCACTTGCATAAGAAATTGCACTTTGGCCATTGAGCTTTTGGACAATTGCAAATCAATCCTTGGAACCTTCATTAATCTCTCTCGTTCTTGCTACTAGTGAAGGGAAATTATACACATGCAAAGTGTAATATAAATCTCTTGTTGACAATTCAAATCTCATGTTTGCAGTTTAGCCCCTGAAAATTTGATATTTGCAATTCAGTCCCTGCTCGAGTTTCTTCTTCGTATTAAATTCTCTTTATATCCAAATTCATAATAAAAACATTCAATCTCATAAATATTCAATGAGAATATTTATTCTTTTAATTTAAGAATCCCGGAATTTAATTCCCACATATCCGTAAATTCTCAAATTAAATACTTTCGGCTCGGAAATTACATCTCTAATTTCCATAAATTCCAAATTGAATATTTTCCAAATACGAAATTTAAATCTCTAATTTCGTAATTAATATTCATATTTTCAGGGCCTTACAATTCCTCCCTTCTAAGGAATGATTTTGTCCTCGAAATCGCATTCAATCGAACTACTGAATCGCGTATACTGTAAAGCTGACTGAAGTAATTCTTACTTCAATTCTAAGAACTTTAGATATCTTTTCTGATATCGTATCTTCTTCTTTCTTTCTGATTAAAATCTATATCGATTATTCATAATAAAATTTCCTTCTGTATCAGATATTTCTTCGGAAAGAATATTTCTCACTGAACATTCTGTTCAAGATTCAAACTCTGGGTCTGTCTAATCTGTTCTGTTCAAATTCAGTACGAATAAATCTTCATATTCTCTGTCTTTTATCAAACCACATCTGATCTGATCATTAATACTTTTGTAATACTGTCTTATCACAAAGGAACTTCTGCTTTTCTTCTCATTTCTTAGTCAAAAACACTATCTCTATATCAATCGAATAACTGTTACAGGAATCGCAATAAGAAAATGGCAAACTCTATCAGTTAATATCGAATCAGATACTATAGTTCTGAGCATTTCCTCAAATTTGGATAGTCACCTCAGACAATCCATCGATCAAAGGGTGGCATAAAGCGATCAAATACTCAAAACTTCTAAAAATCGATGCCACAATCTACTAACTAACTTTAAAGTCTCTGTCTTGACAATAAATTTCAACAATTCCTGTAATTTTATCATATCACTAACTTCTTAACATCTAGCAATTCATATCAATATTACTGTTAATCCAACGAATTCTTGAATCTGACGAATCTATTTCAATACAAATCGCAAACTCATGACGACTTGAGTAATTTCGAACTAAAATCTGTCAAAAACATTATTCTTGTTTTGACTTTAGAGTTGCTAAACTGATTCATAGATCATTCGGTCTCTTCTTTTCTGATTGTATTACTGGAAACGTACGTATCGGAAACTCATTTCTGTCATATCATTCTCTATTTTCCTTTACCAATACTGATTTCCAATTAATTCATACAACATTTCCAAACTACTGAATAGATATAAAATCTGATGTATTGTGCCTTTTCTAAAATGTGATATTTCATGTCTAGATTATCTGGCTCAATCAAACAAATATTCATCTCAAAATCCATTATTTCTGATCTACTATCTTGTTTTATATCTCCATCTAGCATTCTCAAACAATTCTAATCGCTTGATTTAATCTCAATATTGCTTTAATCTTTTCAAACTAATCTAACATAGTGTGGATTGCAACAATACTGACTGGTTGATGATCTGTATAAAACTCAAGAACAAAAGGAACAGATCTTTAATCAGTTGATCAAGCATTCTTCCAATTTCTTCTTTCTATTTCTCAAGTTTTGGAAAATCATACAATCAATTCAAAACTCTTACTGATACTCTGCATCCAAATTTCGATCAGTTACGAGCCCAAAATCATCAAAATATACTGAATGTATATATCAAATGATCAACGACTCTTGAAATTCATAATAAAAGAAACTCACTTAAGTAGAGGTCATCCAAAGATCAAATATTCTGAACGACAAAATCTGCAAAGTGAAAACAACTCACTTGCATCTCGACTTTAAGCTAGTGAAGTAAAATAATACTCTAACAAGGAATAAGAGTCAATCAAAATCAATCGAGGTCGAATACAAAACCTCATAATTGATATCAAGAAATTCAAGAGTCATAATTCTATGATATAGTAGATCCAGTAAAATCAAAGAGAAGGCTCAACTGTAACTGATTTTCGTAATCATCTTATCAAATCTCTAAACTCGTCCCAAATAATCATGATTGATCCATAAACTTATTAAATACCCAAAATAAAGTGGAACCTGAATTTGGGAACTCGTACTATATTCCAAGTAACACAATCAAATTCAATTCAATCTGATTTCCTTCAAACTATAATTCAGCTTTCTGATACAAGTACTGATATCTTCTTTCATAGTCGTTTACCAAGGTTAGAACATAGCAACTACTTCAGATAAAGGTTCAACATACAGTTTATGAAACATAATAAATTACTCAGTTATCTCTGTATGCAATGCACCCAGATTCATCAGTATGCAGGCAAATTACATAAAGTTCAAATATACCTGTAATATTATCATCTGGTGCATCTTGAACCGAAGTATCTGTAGATTCTTGTTGCCTAAGAGGTGGTTCTTCATTCAAGTTTCTCCTCGTTCCCCATGGATTAGGACATACTCTCAAAAAATGTCCCACTTGATAGCAACGATGACATTTTCCTAAAGTTACTCGGCATTCATTGCTAGCATGTTTTCCTCCACAGTGAGTACAATATTCACCGGAATATTCTGCTTTCTGACTCATACGAAGTTGCTTCAGTCTGCTAGAGCTAGAAGAGCTACTTCCAGACTTCTTGAACTATTGCCTCAAATGCTGTAACCGCTCTTCACTTCCACTAACACTACCTCCTGCCTCATAGCTGCTCTGTGATGACAATTGTGATTGAAAGTGCGGTTGTTCGAAATGCTGAGGCACGATTGAACTTTCTTTATATCTCATAAAACTGGCTTCAGCTCTTTTAGCCCTGTCAATAGCATCAGCCAATCTATTCGGTCTCCCCGCATCTATCCAAGCATAAATTTTCGGATTCAGTCCATTGATAAACAGATTCGTTTGGACTTCTTCATCCTGATTCACATGAGGAACAAATCGAAGCAAGTTGGAGAATTTTGTAACATACCCGTCTATAGTCATATTTCCTTGTTGCAAGTTAACAAATTCTCCTGCTCTATCTTCTCTATAAGATCTCGGAAGAAATTGTTGACAAAATTCAGTCTTAAATACCTGCCAAAAAATTACTATACCTCTGTTTTCCAGACATTTCTTTGTTGCAAACCACCAGCTTCTTGCTAAATCTTGCAGTTGGTATACAACAAGCTTGATTCTTCGTTCATCAGAGTAATCTAAAGATTCAAACAATTGATCAAGCTCTTCTAACCAACCTTCACAAGCACTGGTATCTTCTGTACCTTTCAAAGTTGGTGGATTATACATCTGAAATCGTTCATATAGCACCTCCATCCGTGTGAGTGTAGCATCCATCGATTCTGATAGTTTACTACAATACTGATCTGTTCAGTCGAAGGTACTGACTTCACTTGCGGAGTACTGTTCGATTCAATCTGGGGTGCTTACATCACCCTAAGAACCTGACTTACTTTAAAATAAGATTCATAAGCAACACAGAGATTATACTATTCAAATCATTAAAATACATATAATCTCATGCTTTGCCATATAACACATGCTTACATTTCTTCATGCTATTCAAATAAACATATTTACAAGGAATTCAAAAATTCATGTGAATTCACATAATCAGGTAAATATGAAAGCATATAAGCATATAATTCCTTCAATCAGTAAATCATGTTCGCATACATTATCTCAAAGTAAGTAAAGCATAAATCAAGCAATACTAAAAATGCATGCGACTCGATCTACCCCGCTCAACTTCTATCTTATTCCAAGAACTTACGCTCTGATACCCCCTGTTGTGAGGACTCGGGCACTAATCTCTCAAATCATAACGATTTATACAAGATGAAATACTAAACATTTAATCCAATACATGAATTAAGATCAAGCAATCAAAGACCTAAAAAATTTTTTTTTCTTTTTTTAAAAATAACAAGGCCTCGCTCGATCGGTAAAAGTTCACCGATCGAGCGAGCACAAATTCAGCAACTTTCTGCCCGCAATAAACATGGCCTCGCTCGATCGGTTAAAGTTCACTGATCGAGCGAGAATGCTCTGTGAAGAAACTAAAAATCTGCTGTTGCTGTCCAAACCTTTCCATGCCATTTCTAAACATCTAAACAAGATATATCCATGCTAGCATGAGTCTCATACAAGCTACCATGATATACCAATGCCAATAAGAATCTTAAACATACTATAAGATCCAAGTATAGATTCCAAGATAACATGATGATTCTTCTTGGCACCTATCCAAAAGAATAAGATCAAATTCATGCCATATTCCTTAAGATAATCTCAAAACTAGTGGTATATATATATACAAGAACATCAAGCCAATTCATAAGATGCTACAACAAGTAGAGTTCCAACTCTTCACATAAACAATCTCAAGTTTACATGTAGAACCTACAAAAAGTAACTCAACTAGATTTCAAGGTAGCAACATTATATACTTCTAGATTAAAAGCTAGTCTCAAGCTTTAATACAAATATCAAAACATGAAAAGATATTAAAGTCTCAACCAATGTTTTAACATCAAAACATTGGAATCCAAATCTAACATGTTTGACAAAACATAAACTTCCTCTAACACCCGAGTCTCCACTCTAATCTCTCAATCTCTCGATTCCTTGCCAAGTTCGACTCGCTTACTCTTCAACCTGATGCAATGCACACATACAAGCAAAACAACAGCCGGATAACTCCGGTGAGAATAAATCTCAGTATGAAAGACATCTATATAAATCAAATAGAAATAACTCAATCAAGTAATTTACTATTACAATCAACAATTTCCTTATACCTTACCTGCCTAATGTCTTTCAAATAAACTCATCCAATATCATAAAGACTCGAATACGGTTGAAGGTTAAAGGATTCAAGTATTACAGAATCGATAATTTAAAAATTCATATCGTTGGGATCCCGGGAATATAATCAGGCCATAAAAAAAATCAGCCTCCCACCTAGGCTCCCGCTCGGGGTGGTAAAATCTAATATTCCCTGGACTGTGAACACTATATTGAGAATCGTGGCAAAAGAAATCAAGTCAGATCCCTAGCCTCTCGCATATAAGTTCACCACGTCCAATATTTTCTTTTCGATTCTGTTTTCAAGGTTTCGAAAGAATTGTGGCTCAAGAGGTTTACTCTCAATTCTATAACCAATCTACCACAACTCAATAAATCAAAGTAATCTATACTCATTAATTTCAAATAAGTATCAAGCATCAATCTCAATAAGAAAATCATGTTTGAATCAAACATCTCATATATCAATCAACTAAATCAATTAAGGCAAGTAATTCATATAGATCACATAAGATTAAGTAAAACAACTAATCATGCATGTATGTGATTTAATAAACTCGAAAACCACCACATTCTCGAGTTATTCTACCTGTCGAATTTAATGTCGAATCATACCTTGATCTTGATCTTTATTTCTCAACCTCTTGTAACTTCTGATCACACCACAAGCTTCTTCAAAATCTGCTCAAACCTTCTTGCTATTCCAAGAGCTAGTTGTGTTGAACTTGTTGCTCATTTCAAATCAATTCCGAAATGGTCGACTCGACTTCGACACCTTCCAAATTAAATCTGAATTGAAGTGTTTACAAGTCACATATTAGCATTCAAATTTCATTTAATCTCACAAGTGCTTAAACACTTCAAAGCTTGCCAATAAAACCAACATTCAAACCGGTATCGTATCGATTACAAATCGGCACCGAGAAGTTCTATCTACTAATTCTAACAACTTATACATCCTTCACACATTGATATCTATTTCATATCAATATCATTTCATCACTACACATTCAAATCCAACACTTGCATTTTTCAAAAATTCAACAAACAAAATCGACGGCGTAATGACTCGAATTCGGTAATTCCAAAAGCATAGACACCATCTTATCTATCAACTAGTCTCATTTTCATATTCAATTCCATCCATATCACACGGAACCAATAGTCTAAAAATTCCATAATTTCAGAAACTAATCGATAATTGAAAAATATGTCCAAACGACGATCTTTTTACGAACCGTCTTAAATATACTATCGTCGTATATACTAGAACACGTTTATACAATCAAATCGTAATTCTACCAACATCTTAAAATTAAAACATGGTAGAATTTAGCCAAACTTACGTCAAAGTGTAGCACTCGAAGCCGTAATCGCAAATATACGATCAATTTGGAATTCTACCAACCGGATCAATTTCTATCAAATTGTGGAATGAAGAAATGGACTTCGGAAGTTGTTCTCTCCTCTCTCACGGTCTTGACTGGAAATTCTGATGAATTACATGCCTTATACACGTTTCCATGTATACAAGTAACATGTGTCATCCACTTGCACAAGGAATTGCACTTTGGCCCTTGAGCTTTTGGACAATTGCAAATCAATCCTTGGAACCTTCATTAATCTCTCTCGTTCTTGCTACTGGTGAAGGGAAATTATACACATGCAAAGTGTAATATAAATCTCTTGTTGACAAGTCAAATCTCATGTTTGCAGTTTAGCCCCTGAAAATTTGATATTTGCAATTCAGTCCCTGCTCGAGTTTCTTCTTCGTATTAAATTCTCTTTTATCCAAATTCATAATAAAACATTCAATCTCATAAATATTCAATGAGAATATTTATTCTTTTAATTTAAGAATCCCGGAATTTAATTCTCACATATCCGTAAATTCTCAAATTAAATACTTTCGGCTCGGAAATTACATCTCTAATTTCCATAAATTCCAAATTGAATATTTTCCAAATACGAAATGTAAATCTCTAATTTCGTAATTAATATTCATATTTTCAGGGCCTTACAAATTTTATCGGATAGTTATTTAAATGATTTTATCTGTTAAGCTTATTTATTGAAATATTTTTTTTGTATTGTCTAACTTATTTGTTTTAAATAACTTACGTATAGAGTTTAGTTATTTTAAATCATTTTAAATTTCTAGCTTATTTATTTAAATTCTTTCAATTGTCCAAGTCGTTTTAAAGATTTTTATTACCTTGTTTATTTATTTAAATGACTTTTAAACAATCATTTGGGTTATTTAAATTATTTTAAAATGCTCTGTTTTGTTATTTAATTATTTTAATCATTGTTGTGACATCAAAATATTAAAAGTATTGATTTTAATTTCTAAGTTAGTGTTTAAATTCTTTAAAATGTTTATTTGTTATTGTGACGCCTAAATTCATAAATTAAATTTCATGCATAAATTAGTTTTGATATTTAAATTTCTAAAATTCATGATGATTTAAATGATTTAAATTTCCTTAGAATTTAATTGCGTTAATATTTAAATTTAATTGCTTGAGATACTTGAGATTTGTGACCTTCGGCTCCGGCACGCGGTTAAGGTGGACACATCGGAAAAATCTCATATTCTAAATTTTTATGGCCTAAAATTCTAAAAAGTTGAAGGAAATAAAAAGAAAATTTTATTTTTAAATTTTCCGAGTAAAGAAAATCGCGTAAGTGCTTCTTTGCGCGTAATTCTTAATATTTCTCAAAATTTGCCTTTTTGGACCCGGACTAGTGAAATTATATTTTTAATATTTAAATTTAAATATTTTAGACTTAGAAATTAAAAATGAGTGCAAAATCCTATAACCTAAATTTGTAATAATAAAAGTAGCGCTTTTATTAGTGAAAAAGCACTTTTGTGCACACCCTACACTCACACCACCTACCTATACATACACACACTAATACATATAATTAATAGGGATCTAGAAAACTCCTCTCACACCCAATTAAACTTCAATCTTTCAACCCTAGCCCCCAAACTCACGGCTCTCTCCTTACCCTCCCAAGAATCTCAATCAGTCGCCTCCAACCATGCTCCCATCCACTTTGCCGGCCATTTCCAGCCGCCTACCACCGCCGTGCCGCCTTGGAGGTCACCTTAGTAGGATGCTCCAGCTGCTGGACGTGGGTTTGAGCTGAGTTTCAGCTCCATTTTCTCTTGGTTGCAAGTTGAGCCAAGAAACTCCTTCTCTTTTTAAAACCCAAGCATAGAATATATTTGTCCTTGGATATTTTCTTTAAATTCGAATTTTTCAGAAAGTTTTTAGTATGAAATGTGTATGTTGGTTCGAAATTTCAGTGTTTAAGGCTTGGAGGATTTATTTTGTTCATCTTTCAATTCTAGCATGCTCTTGGTGCTTGAATGAGTGAGTTTCATGTATTTAAATGGAAATTTCGGTGTATAAATTGAAAAATCAGAATGAACATGTTGATTGCAGCCCATTTTTACGTGTGTTTGAAAGGTTTTAAAACTCTCATGGTGTTATGTCAGTCCCATTATATATATGCTTTGATATGTTGCAAATTGTATTGAGTTGGTGGCGTTTGAATTGAAATTTTGATTGAAATGGATAAAGGAGTGGAGGGGCTACCCATGTGGTGTGTATGAGATAAAAATGTGATATTTAATGAGTATTAGTTGGGATATAAGGGCTGGTTATGTGGTAATCTGTTTGGAAGGTTAATTAGTGGAATTTGAAGGCGACGGACTAACATTTTGGGTGAAACGATTGAAATGAGCTAGAACCGGGCAAGTGACTTGGTCAAGGGCCCTAGCTGGTCATTTAGGGATGCTTATAAGTTTCTTGGATGGTTTTTGAGGTGTTAGAACATGATGAGTGAGTTTTTGAGGCCTTAGCATTAAGGGTGTCAAAACAGAATTTTTTTTTCCAACGCAATTAACTTCTAAGAATCAGGTCTGAATGGATCCTTGGCGAGGTCTGGCTAGGGTCTACCCTTGATTTACTGATTATAGGTGATGTTAGGGTCGTGTCGGTGCAAATTGGGCTTATTTTGGATAAGAATCAAATAAGTTAGGTGTGTTTTAAGTTGGGGTGTCGTGAGCAGATTTTTCTATCATCTATGGGCTGTCCGGGAATTTAAATCGTTCGGGTTGTTCGGGCCATCATTAAAGGATTACTACTGATCCTAGGAGTATTTTAAGATGTGTTTGAGGTGCCGGTTCAAATGGAAAGCTTTTTGGATAAGAATAGGCTAAGTTATGGGTCGTACGGGCCAACCGCTCGAGTTAGATCTTTTTGGGCGTAAATCTAAGTAATAAATAGAAAGTCCTTAAGCCTATGGTGCTTACCTACACTCAATTCATCCACCAATTTAATTTCACACTATCCTTTGAGTTTCATGTCATTTAAATTATTCAACGCCATTTATTCGCGCATGTGGCTTCAAATTTATTTAATATTCTAGTCCCGAAGTCTTGTATTAAAGAATGCTTGTAAAGGTAAATGTTGAAATGAGAAAAAGTTAAATGAATGAAAAGTTAAAGTATGAGATGAATTGGTTGTGACTTAGACGTGAAATGATGGGTCGGGGAATGCCCTGACTCACTTGCCAAATGAGACGTGTAGTACGGTGTTTAACGGGAGACATCCCGACATCTCTACCAAATTCAGACGTGTAGTACGGTGTTTAACGGAAGAAATCTCGGCATCCCTACCAAATTCAGACGTGTAGTATGGTGTTTAACGGGAGAAATCTTGGCATCCCTACCAAATTCAGAGGGGCAATGTGGTGTTTAACGGGAGAAATCTCGGCATCCTTGCCGGCATTGTATATTATAGCCATTGATCGATCAAAATCATAGTCACAATCGAGGATCTAAATTCACAAGTAAATGAAAAGGATAAATGACTCATGAACGTTACTTTTCATTGCATATTGCCATCGTTTCTACTTCGGGCATGATATGACGTTTTTCCTTTCGTGTGAGTTTCATGATATACTGAGTACTACTTTTAGTATGTTGCATTATTTTGAACCCTTGCTGTATTATGTAAATCTTGTTGGGCTTTTAGGCTCACTACTATGCTTGGTGCAGGTTGTAATTTGTTGAGATCAAGGGGCGTGACTCTCGAGTGGACTGCGATGCGGGCACGGTACATTCCTCCGACCTATGCTATTTTTCCGCAGAATTTTATTCAAACTTAAATGTTATGAAGTATTTGCTTTTTTTATTTGGCAAATGTAAATGAAATGATTTTTAAGATTTGTTTCTTGGTCTGTAAGGATTAAATTGCAAAATTTTGATGTTTGTGATGTTGAGCCTTTTTCCCTAGTTTCTTTTTATTTATTCTGGTCTAGTTTATCGGTGTTGTAGGTTTCTTTTGTTGTTTGCTGTCTTTGTCAGGTGAGTTTTAAAATAAACAGATGGGTCATGCCAAAATTTTTTGAAAAATCTATATTTTATTTAATTATTAATTATAGTAGAGATAGTGGTCGTTTCGTTGGGGATGCTCGCGCTGTCACTTGAGGTCACAACCTAGTCATAGGGTTAGTTTGAATTGTTTATCAAGTGTCATTTCAAGCGGGATTGGATTTGGGTAAGGAAAGATAGAATTAAGGGTTTTATGGTTTGATTGCTCGGTTTAAGACACGTTTGAGGAAAATTGAAGTATAGGTTAGGAATCTAACTTAGGGCAGCCACTTACCCACCTAATAACCACATTTTTGATTTGTTTTTTTTCATTCCTTAAAGTTGCATATTCGTGTGCGTGAGTCTCATCTTCGAGTTGAGTAAAGTTTAAGCAAGTTGTTGCATTTCTTGTGCATCTTCAGAAAAGTTAAAGTTTCAAGTTAAGAAAGTAAAAAGTTTTGAATAAAGTGAGTTGGTTTATGACACAGAGGGGCTTGGAGGAGTTGGGAGAAATCCTGATTTCCCTTGCCAACAGAGGGGTTTGGAGGAGTTGGGATAAATCCTAATTTCCCTTACCAACTAAGGGGCAATGTGGCGTCGGGAGTAATCTCGGTGTCCTTGCCGGCATAGTATACTGCAGCCATGATCGATCAAAAATCAAATAAAACGTTATAATCAATTATCTAAATTCACAGAAAAGAAAAGTTAAGTTTAAGAAAGTTCCAAGTTCATAGTGTGAGTTCATTGCTTGCAGTTTGTCTCATTCTCTTTTGTCATGCAGTTTTTCAGTTTATGTTTCAAAGTATTATATGTACAGTACTTTAAGTATTGCCTCAGGTATTTTTTTTAACCCTTGTTATTTCATTGTCTATATTTGTTGAGTCTTTAGACTCACTATGCTTGCTTGGTTGCAGGTGAGGAGGAGAATTTAGAGACCGAGGGGCAGGATCCTCGGGGTTGAGGTCGCTGGTGGTGCAGGCCCTTGACCGTTGCTACTTTTAGCTTCCGCAAATTTTATGAATGTAATAATGAATTGTAGAATTTGAGTATTTTTTGTAGTAGGCAGGATGAGTTTTCCTGTGCTTAAATATTTGGCATGTAACTTGATAACACCTTTTCCGCAACCGTGTGGGGTTGCCTTTTCATTCTAGAGATTATTTCTATCAAGTTTGGATTTTATCGGGTGTTTATTTTTATGTGTTTTAAATTGCTGAGTGTGACAGGTTGACTTTAAGTACTTACAAATAGGTCATGGCAAAATTTTTATAAATCTGTAATTTCTTTATTATTTATTTAAAGTTTAGAGGTTAGGGACGTTTCAGTTGGTATTAGAGCACAGTCTTGGTTTGGGCTGTGCCTACTGCCGGTTGCCAAAACTCAAGGGATCTCGCCTCAAAGTTTGTAAGATTTAAGTTTCCATTATTGCTATTTGTTTAAGTTTGATAGTACTAGTCCTAAAATATTTTGAGCATGAATACGTTTAAGGAAAAATCTTTTTTTTCTTAAGGCATGAATTTAAATATTGGAATTTGAACTTGAGTACAGATGGCACCTCGTCGTGATCCTCAGGCACCGCTGCCCCCACCGCCTCCACCACCTCCTCTGCCCCCTCCACCGGTAGATGTTGGGGCTCAGGTGCTAGCTGGTTTGGCTCGTATCTTAGAGCAGTATGTTGATGCTCCGAGGGCTAGGCCTAGTAATGTCTATGAGTAGTTCAGGAAGATGGATCCTAAGGACTTTTCTGGTACTACGGATCCGATGGTAGCGGAGGGCTGGTTTCGCTCGCTAGAGGCGATTTTTTCATTACATGGAGTTGGGTGATGAGGATCGAGTTCGCTGTATGACATTCCTTCTCAAGGATGACGCCGCCTTGTGGTTTGAGGGTGTGGAGAAGACTGTGGATGTTACCACACTAACTTGGGAAGAATTCAAGACTCTCTTCTACGAGAAATACTTCATAGCTGAGATGAGGGTGCTGTTGAAGAAAGAGTTCATGAGCCTCCGGCAGGGGGATCTGACTGTATCCGAGTTTGTTCGGAAATTTGAGAGGGGCTGACATTTCGTGCCATTGATAGGGAATGATGAGGCGGAGAAGTTGCAGCACTTTGTTGCTTGTTTGAGGCCTACTATTCATAGGGATGTGATGATGGCTAAGCCAGTGGATTATGCAGCCGCTGTCAAAAAAGCTATGAGGTCCGAGCAGTCCTTGAAGGATATCAGTGTCGAGGTTCATACCAAGAGGGCCTTCACTCATCAGGGTCACCAGCAGCAGCATGGAAAGAAGCCATATCAGGGACAGCAGAGCCAGCAGAGGCCCTAGGGGCACTACCAGGCCCAGAGACCTGCTCTTCCCAAGACTGAGGAGAATCCACATTGAATGCTTTGTCATCGTTCCCATTCTGGGAAATTTCTAGCAGGTGAAGGAATTTTCTTTAAGTGCAAGAAGCCGGGTCACATGGCTAGAGACTGTCCGGAGGTGAGGAGGCCCGTGCAGGGTCGCGTTTTCATGATGCAGGCCGAGGAGGCCAATCAAGACACTACCCTCATCACAGGTAACATTTTAAGTTTTTTGTTTAGAGCAGTTAAGCGATTCACTGATGCATGTTGATTATAAGATTTCTTGATTGGGAGTAAGATTTTGTAGTATGTTGCATATTTTGAGTAATTTGACTATGATAGCATGTATAGTATTTAATTTGGGAATTTGATGACTTTGAATGAAATTAAGTAGAACTTGTGTTATTTAACTTTAATTTTTTCCAAATTTGTAATTACCGTTAATGCAGTTAGGATTTTAGTAGCCGAAGTAGCCACTAGAACGTTGTTAGACTCAGGGGCTACCCATTCTTTTATTTCGGAGGCTTTTGCCCAACAGAGGGGTATTCAGCATGAAGAGCTGATAGTTTGGTTTTCAGTGACTATCCCTTCAGGGAAAGAGCTAACCACCCGGGGCATAGTGAAGAATCTTGAGCTCTTATTGCAAGGACGATCGGTGGTTGCAGATTTGATAGTTTTGCCCATGCCTGAGTTTGACTTGATACTTGGGATGGATTGGATGATGAAGAACGCTGTGGTGATTGATTTTCAGCTGAGATCAGTGCTAGTCAGGCCTGAGGGCAAGGAACCATTTTGGTTTGAGGCTGCTAGGAGTTTGAGAAGGCCCGAATCATATCCTCCTTGCAAGCTAAGCAGCTCGTGCTTGACGGGTGCAAGTCATTCCTAGCCAGCTTATCTCTGACAGAGATGCCCACACGTCAAGTTATTTAAGATGTGGACGTTGTTAGAGAGTTTGGGGATGTGTTCCCTAGCGATGTTGCAGGTATCCCACCCGATAGAGAGGTTGAGTTCTCTATTGATTTGATGCCAGATACTGTGCCAATTTCTAAGGCACTGTATAGATTGGCTCCTACGGAAATGAAAGAACTGAAAGAGCAGATTCAAGAGTTTCTTGATAAGGGGTTCATACGCCCTAGTTTCTCTCCTTGGGGCGCACCGGTACTCTTTGTGAAAAAGAAGGACGAGAGTCTAAGGTTGTGCATAAACTACCGAGAGTTTAACGGAGTGACGGTAAAGAACAAGTACCCACTTCTTAGAATTGAGGATCTCTTTGATCAATTGCAAGGAGCCTTTGTATTTTCGAATATTGATCTCTGTTCCAGTTATCACCAGTTGAAGGAGTCAGATGTGTTCAAGACATATTTTAGGACTCGTTATGGCCACTACGAGTTCCTTGTGATGTCGTTCGGTTTGACAAACGCGCCCGTGACCTTCATGGATCTTATGAACCGCGTGTTTCAACCATACTTGGACCAATTTGTCATTGTCTTCATTGATGATATCCTCATTTACTCGAAGGATAGAGAAGAACACTCGTAGCATTTGAGGACAGTTCTAGAAGTAATCCGAGAGCAGAAGTTGTTTGCTAAGTTCGACAAATGCGAATTTTGGTTGGAGAGAATAGCATTCTTGGGCCATATTATTTCCAAGAGTGAAGTGGAAGTGGATCCTTCAAAGGTTCAAGCAGTAAAGGAGTGGTTTGTACCTAGAAACACAACGGATATTCGCAGTTTTCTCGGATTGGCCGGTTACTATAGGAAGTTTATCAAGGGCTTTTCATCAATTGATGTGCCCTTGACAGCATTGACCAAGAAGAATGCTAAGTTTATTTGGAGGCCAGAGTGTCAAGAGAGCTTTGATGTGTTGAAGGAAGCTCTTACGACGGCACCAATGTTAGCTATGCCATCAGGGCAGGGTGATTTTGTGGTTTATACCGATGCTTTCAAGTTGGGACTTGAAGCAGTTCTTATGCAGCGGGTAGAGTTATTGCTTATGCTTCTAGACAGTTGAAAGAGCATGAGAAGAATTATCCTACCCATGATTTGGAATTGACAGCAGTGGTTTTTGCTCTCAAGATTTGGAGGCACTATTTCTATGGGGAGAAGTGTAAAATATTCATAGACCATAAAACCCTCAACTACTTCTTTACCCAGAAGAAGTTGAATATGAGACAGCGGAGTTGGTTAGGGTTGGTGAAAGATTATGACTGCGATATTAGCTACCACCCGGGTAAAGCTAATGTAGTTGCAGATGCTTTGAGCCGGAAGACAAAAGTGATTCCCTCTTTGATGGTGTCTAGACCGTTGCAGGATGAGATTCAGAGATTTAGACTAGAGTTCTATGTCAAGGGTAGAGCTTCTAGGTTGTCAGCCTTGACAGTGCAGATTACGTTGTTTGACCGTATTAGAGTTGCTCAAGCAGTTGATGATCAGTTGAGTAAGTGGAGACAGAGAGCTGAGGAGAAGGACATTTATTTGTATTCAGTAGTAGATGGGATTGTAAAGTTCAGAGGTTGACTATGGGTGCCCGCAGGTGATTCTATGCGAGTTACCATCATGAAAGAGACATATACATCACCGTACTCTATCCACCCAGGCAGTACGAAGATGTATCAGGACCTTCAACATTTGTATTGGTGGTTGGGCATGAAGCGTGATATCGCCCGATTTGTGTCAGAGTGCCTGACATGCCAGCAGGTCAAAGAGGAACATCAGAGACCCGCAGGATTGCTTAAGCCACTCCCTATTCCCGAGTGGAAATGAGAGAATATTACCATGGATTTTGTTGTTGGCTTGCCGAGGACAGTGAGGGGTTCGAATGCTATTTGGGTTATTGTGGACCATCTCACTAAGTTGGCGCACTTCTTTCCTGTTAGGACGACTTTTACTATGACTCAGTACGCGGAGTTGTATATCCAGGAGATAGTCAGACTACACGGTATCCCCATCTCCATTGTGTCTGATAGAGATCCGCGGTTTACTTCATCTTTTTGGAAGAGTCTTCATGCAGCCTTGGGTACAAAGCTATTGTTTAGAACCGCCTTTCACCCACAGATGGATGGAAAGTCTGAGAGGGTGATCCAGATCTTGGAGGATATTTTGAGAGCTTGCGCTATTTATTTCCAGGATAGTTGGGAGTCAAGACTACCACTAGTGGAGTTTGCATACAACAACAGTTTTCAGTCCACTATCGGCATGGCTCCCTACGAGGCACTTTATGGGAGAAAGTGCAGATCTCCAGTTTTGTGGGATGAGATTGGTGAGAAATAAGAGTTAGGACCCGAGATTGTTCAGCAGACCGCCGATGTTGTATCCAAGATCCGGGATCGGATGAAGACTGCCCAGAGCAGGCAGAAGAGTTACGCAGATCATAGGAGGAGAGACTTGGAGTTCTCAGTGGGTGATCATGTTTTTATCCGAGTAGCTCCTTTGAAAGGAGTGATGAGATTCGGGAAGAAGGGGAAATTGGCTCCGAGGTTCGTTGGACCTTTTGAGATTCTTGACAGAATGGGGACGTTAGCCTATAGGGTGGCTTTGCCGCCTAATCTTGCTAGAGTACACAACGTCTTTCATGTATCCATGCTAATGAAGTACATCTCGAATCCTTCTCATGTGCTCAACTTTGAGCCTCTTCAGTTATCTCCTCACATGACTTATGAAGAGAGACCTGATCGGATTATGGAGAGTCAGGAGATGAGACTCCGTAACAAGAATATCCCGATTTTCAAGGTTAGGTGGCTGAATCATTCGGATGAAGATGCCACTTGGGAGACAGAGGCAGATATTAGGACTCGCTATCCAGAGCTCTTTGGTAAGTTCTAATTTCAAGGATGAAATTCCATATTAGGGAGGGAGGAATTGTAGCACCTAGAATTTCATAATTTAAATTCCATTCCTAAAATCATTTTCAATATTTATGATTTTAATTGCTTGGATTTAATTTTTTAAGTTTCCTTTAAAGTTTAAGTTGCTCAAATATTTAAAGTTATTTATTATTTAGATTCTTGAGTCAGTGAATTTCGGTTCCGGTTCGATGATGGTAGATTTTGGCGGTAAATTCCAAGATTTTATTTTAAAGAGTTAAGTTAGGAGGAATGAGAAAATTAGACGAGAGTTTGAAAGTTAGAAGTTTCTGGGTATCAAAAATCATTTTTATCGCAATCTTGGACTTATTCTTTAAATTTTTCAAAAGTTCAAATTTTCTTAAACCCGGATTAGTAAGACCCAATATAATATTTTAATTTGGGGTTTTTAAACTTAGGAATTTTATAAGTGTAAGTTTAGTAGGCAAAAGTTGTAGTACTTTAAAGTTGTACTTTTAAAGCAACACTCACACCTACTTTTTATAATTACACCTTTATATACACACACAAGTACACCCAACACACACCACTTTAGCACCAAAACAAAACAGAAAATGAAACCCTAGCACTCTCATTATCCAAGTAGCCCCCCCCCCCCCCCAAAACTCTCTTTTCTCTCCATTTCCTTTCCTCCATTCGGCCACCACTTCCTCTAGCCCTCCGGCTGTCGCCGCCACCCCTAAGCCACCATAGCTGACCGAAGTTCGTGTGTAGGAGGTGTAGCTTGCTGTTGGGGCCGAGTTGTTCATCCTTTCTCCTTCATTTCTTTGAGTTTTCTTAGTAGAGGCAAGTATATGCAATTCTTTGTCCTCCAAGCTAGCTATTTATGTTCTTGTGCTAAATCTTTTGTTAATTTTCGAAATGCCTATGTTATTTGACATGTTGGGTTTGGTTTTTAAGTATTTTCAGCATGCATTATGTTAAATTTTTGGATTTTAGTTATGCATGAAGTTTAAAGTGTTGTATGGTAAATTGTGACTTGAGACATGAAGGGTTTTGATACATATAGTTAATTTTGAAATTTTCAAAAGTGTGCATGCCCTAATTTCAAAATTCATATGGTGTTTGGGCTGTGTTTGAAGTGTGTTATGAGGATTGCCTTGTTTGCCATTGGTTTCATTGGTTATTCAAGGGTTAAATGCATGTTGGTGCATGTTCTTGCATATTTTCGAATTGATGGGTTGAAGTGTGGTTGAGGGCTGCCTAGGTGTTTGTGTTAAGTCTCAAGGGGTGTTATTAGATTGGTTTTATGGGTTGGAAAGAAGTAGAGTTAAGGGAAAGGGGGCATAGAGTTGGATTATTGAAGTAGAGTGTTGGAAACATTGTGTAAGGGCTACTGAATTCTGGGCAGGGGAGTTGCTATTTCAGGTCTGGTCGAGTCTTGGGCTATCAAGATTAAGTCGTTGTGGTCGCGTCGGTATAAATTGGGCTCGTTTCGGTTAAGTATTGGGTAGGTTAAGGCTTAATTAAGTCAAAGGTGTTGGTGCAGAATTTTTAAGAGATTAAGGGCTTTCCGGAAAAACTTTTCGTTCGGGATGATCGGGCTGTCACTTGAGGTCACAACCTAGTCCTAGGGTTAGTTTGAAGTTTTTAGCAAGTGTCGGTTCAAGCGGGATTGGATTTGGTTAAGTCAAGATAGAGTTAAGGGATTTATGGTTTGATTGCTCGGGTTAAGACACGTTTGAGGAAAATTGAAGTATATGTTGGGTATCTAACTTTGGGGCAGCCACCTACCCACCTAATATCCACATTTTTGAGTTGTGTTTTCATTACCTAAAGTTGCATATTCGTGTGCGTGAGTCTCATCTTCGAGTTGAGTAAAGTTTAAGCAAGTTGTAGCATTTCTTGTGCATCTTCAGAAAAGTTAAAGATTCAAGTTAAGAAAGTAAAAAAATTTGAATAATGTGAGTTGATTTATGACACAGAGGGGCTTGGAGGAGTTGGAAGAAATCCTTATTTTCCTTGCCAACAGAGGGGCTTGGAGGAGTTGGAAGAAATCCTGATTTCCCTTGCCAACAGAGGGGCTGGAGGAGTTGGGAGAAATCCTGATTTCCCTTACCAACAGAGGGGTTTGGAAGAGTTGGGAGAAATCCTAATTTCCCATACCAACTAAGGGGCAATGTGGCGTCAGGAGTAATCTCGTTGTCCTTGCCGACATAGTATACTGCAGCCATGATCGATAAAAAATCAAAGAAAACGTCATAATCAATTATCTAAATTCACAGAAAAGAAAAGTTAAGTTTAAGAAAGTTTTAAGTTCATAGTGTAAGTTCATTGCTTACAGTTTGTCTCATTCTCTTTTGTCATGCAACTTTTCAGTTTAAGTTTCAAAGTATTATATGTACAGTACTTTAAGTATTGCCTCAGGTATTTTTTTTTTTTAACCCTTGTTATTTCACTGCCTATACTTGTTGAGTCTTTAGACTCATTATGCTTGCTTGGTTGCAGGTGAGGAGGAGTATTTAGAGACCGAGGGGCAGGATCCTCGGGGTTGAGGTCGCCGGTGGTGCAGGCCCTTGACCGTTGCTACTTTTAGCTTCCGTAAATTTTATGAATGTAATAATGAATTATAGAATTTGAGTATTTTCTGTAGTAGGCAGGATGAGTTTCCCTGCGCTTAAATATTTGTCATGTAACTTGATAACACATTTTCCGCAACCGTGTGGGGTTGCCTTTCCTTTTTAGAGATTATGTCTATCATGTTTGGATTTATCGGGTGTTTATTTTTATGTGTTTTAAATTGCTGAGTGTGACAGGTTGGCTTTAAGTACTTAAAAATAGGTCATGGCAAATTTTTTATAAATCTGTAATTTCTTTATTATTTATTTAAAGTTTATAGGTTAGGGACTTTTAAAAAACAAACGGATCTTAGGAGGTAATGAAAGTCTCCATAAAAACTCCCACCATTTCTCATAAGAAAAATGTGACTGGTTGTCATGTGGTGCAAAAAAACCCCATTGTAAATGACACCCATCCCTAATAGAATATCTACCTTTAGAATCAAATCGCCAAAACTGTACATCCTCTCTAGCATCTATCGGTAATGGAATCTTCAAAATTTCCCCTACTACATAAGAGTTAAAGCGACTATGAATTAGAGCTTCATCCCAACCTCCATCTTTTATCAGGCCACTGACTGTGCTCTCATTCTCCCAGGGACTCAGTTTTCCCACTAGTGACTACATGCTCGGTATCCATTTATCCAAAAAAATATTAACAGACTTCCCATCACCAATTCTCCACATCATCCCTTGTTCCAACAGTTCACGACTCCATATCAGTGAACGCGAAATAAATGATGGATTACTACCCAATCCCGCTCTCAATACCAAAACATGTTTAAAATATCTGCCTTTCAAAACCCGACTAACAAGAGATTCCGGATTTCTTAGAATTCGCCACATTTGTTTAGCTAGAAGGGCACGATTAAATTCAGTTAATTTCCGAAAACCCAGCCCACCCCGCAGCTTAGGCTGGAAAAGAAAATCCCATGAGTGCCAATGAATCTTTCGCCTGCCATTATCAGAACCCCACCAAAAGTTAGCGCACTCCCTTTCAATCTCCTCACACAAAGAAACTGAAATTTTGAAAGATTGCATGACATAAGTGGGAATCGCTTGCAAGACTGACTTAATCAGGATTTTTTTTACCTCCAGCAGAGAACCATTTGTGACCCAACCTTGAATTATTTTTACCACATTTTCCACCAGATATCGAAATTGAAGTTTCTAGTTCGTCATCGAAACTGAGGGAAGTCCCAAATAAACGTCATGACTCATGACGTTGAACCACCGGTATGCTGAGAATCACTTTAATCAAATCAACCAACGCCTGATTAGTGTTATGACTGAAAGAAAGAGCAGACTTCTCATAATTAATAAGCTGGCCTGAGGATTTCTCATACATATGAAGGTCCCTAACTCTTGCACCCTCCTCCATAGAAGCCCGGAAGAATAGAAGGCTATCGTCAACAAAAAACAAGTTAGAAGTTTGTTTTGCAAAATCCATTTTACTGAGAGAAATATAATGGTATCAAATCATATATTGTACAAGAGATATAAATAATCACATCCATACAAATTGATCGGAAGATAATATCTCCAGTGCGGGCTTCAAGTTGAATTATAGGGTTTTGAAGTCAACAGAATCCTTACACCAATAGTTAGATGAGCCATTATTAAGTAGCAATCCATCCATTATCCTTTAAACCGAATGTAATTGAAAAAAAAACGTCTCAACCAAGTATCCCTTGAGTATGGTGGGGAAATACCTAGTTCAATCCCATATATTTGATATATTTTTTGGTTTAATCTCAAAATTTAATTTGGCATTCCCGATTTAGTCTTTAACGTCCACAAATTTTGGCCGATTTGATCATTTCGTCAATTTAATTATGCGTCGTTTTTTTGTAACGACTCACGTCCTTCCAGCGCATCCCTACCCAGCATATAGAATGAGCTCGGACTGCATGGTTCGACGGGCATCGCACCTCATGACATCCCCACCCCTGGCAGTGGGTTTTTGCCATTAGTACCAGGGATGATAAGAACTTGTACTTAAGTCTGGAGGTGCAAAGTTCTATGCCAGGGATGGGAAGGTCATGAGGTGCGATGCTCGTCCAACCATGCATGCGGTTCGAGCCCATGCTATAGGCTGGGGAGGGGATGCGATGGAAGGACGTGAGTCGTTACAACCAAAAGTCTGTCATTTAAAAAAAATCAGTAAATCTCTGCAACGAATACACCTTGCTAAAGCTAATGATAGACATGACATGTTTCAGTAATGTCTCTAAAATCGGTCAAAATTTGTAAATGTTTAGGACTAAATCAAGAATACCAAAACGTTTGGGATCAAACCGGGAAAAAGGCTAAACATCTGAGACTGGACCATGTTTTTCTCTAATTAGCTTTAACAATTAAAACGACAAGAGGATCAACTCAGAAAAAATATTTAAGACTAAATCGAGAACACCATAATAATATTTAGACCGAACCAAGAAAAGAATCCACCATATGAGTCTCAACGATGTCTATCCGAATATGGGTTTAGTGCATGCCGCCCACAGGGCACTACCCTGCGGGTGATGTGTAACTCCATGATTGGTAAAAATTAGTGGGTCCCACGTGGGGCCCACTAATTTTAACCAATCATGAGCCGCCACGTCATCCGCAAGATACTACCCTGCGGATAGCATCTACTCAACCCCGAATATGATGTAATTTACTGGCCCACTAATTTTAACCAATCATGAACCGCCACGTCATCCGCAGTACACTACCCTGCGGATAGCATCTACTCAACCCCGAATACGATGTAATTTACTACTTTACACGTTTGGTTAATGAATTTTATTTACCGATAAAAAAGACGTAGACATCGCATGATTGCATAGTCCAATAAACTTATTGATTAAGCTGTACATATTTGAAGAGTCAACAAAAAAATTTAAGCCAACCACATCTTCATTTCCATGAAGTTCAACTTGTAATTATCAAACAAACTTTACAATCTTTTCCGTCAGCAATAAGGAGAGTAATACCTTTTTCTCCCCTATTCAAATATTAAAATCAATATAAAAAATTTAATATTTGAACCAAAGACCACGACTCATTTCAAATTTTATCCTCTAAATCAGTTAGGTTGCTAAAAATAATCTTCAATCAAAAAATTTTTCCAAAAATTTAAAAAAAATTCGATGATAATTTGGTTCAAGTATTTTTGTTTCCTATCACAAATTTCGTTTTTTGTTTTAAAAAAGAATGATGTGTATATTAAACGTATGAATTTGTGTTCCAAATAAGCCAATCCACGAGGCCCACTAGCAATTATATTTTAGTATTATTTGCAATAAATAAATGAATAAACCAATAATAAATACAACTCACCGGGGACCTGTCCCAATGAGAACACTGAGCCTTCGACAGTTCAATTTCTTTATTTTTCTCTTTAATTTCTCAGACAACGCAGCTGATTCAACGTACCGACACCCTTAAATCGCCCAACGGCCAACGGAGTTATTTCCGCCGCCGTGGGGAGTTGTACACGCCGGATTCCACCTGCTTTCCATACCCTTTGTTGCTCTACAAATTTGTCGTTGTTAAGAAATCTTGAAATTGCTTCTGCCGCGTGATTGGCGGGAGTTTGGAGTTTGTCTGGATCTTGGATTTTGGTTTTCACAGCTCTGAAATGATTGGAGCTCATTAGGTTGCAGTTTTTTTTTGTTTGTTTAGTGGGTTTTTAGTCGACTGAGTTCGGATCAAGTGTGCGGATATAGATACAGAGGCTCCGTGGTTTGTTTGTAGATAATATACTCGTAGAGAAATAATGGGTGTTTCGGATAATACGAGGGGGTTGATTTTGGCAATGCTGTCGAGTTTGTTCATCGGGGCGAGTTTTATTTTGAAGAAGAAAGGTCTACAGAGGGCAGCTGCTGCTGGTACTCGAGCAGGTATAGTTTTCATATAACTAAATGCCCACGAATTTCTGTTGTTCCATCGGTAAAGATATTAGCTTTTTGCTGTTTATGTTGACTTGTTTAAATAGATCTGTGATGCATCTATTTTTTGAAGGGGGCAAGCGTTTTGGAGCTTTGGTGAGGGGTATAATAATTTCTTGGCTGATCTGTCGATAAATTTCAAGCTGACGAATTCTGCAGTCAATGAATCTTGTGTAGGATTGATGGATGCAAAATTTGGAAACAAGGGTGTTCAAAATTTTGCACATTTATCTGGTGGGATTGGGTATTGTGAGTAATGTGATTAAACGATAGGCTAAAGTATTTGTTTGGGAACTCAAGAAACAAGAATAGATAGAGTCTGATCTGCAGCAATTTTGTTGTGTTCTAGGATGATATTTGAGACATTTCTGTTTACCAATTCTGAAAAATTCTTGTTTGGCTTGCCAAATGGTGCTAAAAGTCTTTACGGTATTCATATTGTAAAATGTTAATCGATTTTCTTACGCTGCATTATGTATCAATTTATTTGCTATACATTCACAATTTGTGCATTTCATGTTGTAGGATAAATTTATTTGCTATACATTCACAATTTGTGCATTTCATGTTGTAGGATTTGGTGGCTACACTTACTTACTCGAGCCTCTTTGGTGGGCGGGTATGATTACAAGTAAGTGAGATTTGTGCATTTGTTCTCCTTTTGCATCCCGATTGCTACGAGAAGGCGGATATTCTGACATTCTGATCAATATGTTGATAATTTTCTTGTCTTTCTTATAGTGATTGCTGGAGAGGTGGCCAATTTTGTTGCTTATATTTACGCGCCAGCTGTTCTTGTGACCCCCCTTGGTGCATTGAGTATTATCATTAGGTACATTGTTCATGATTTCTGACCTCTGTTACATTTGACGAAATTAAACATTTAGATAGATTTCTTTTTTATATCTGTGTAACTAACCATTTTCATGCATCTGAAAAGTGCTTTTTTGGCACACTTTATGTTGAAGGAACGATTGCAAAAGTTGGGTGTATTGGGATGTGTGACTTGCATTGTAGGATCTATAATCATCGTCATTCATGCTCCTCAAGAACGTACTCCATCTTCTGTACAAGAAGTCTGGTTATTGGCTACTCAACCAGGTCTCTCTCTATTTCTCCTTTTTTTTTGCCTCTCTTACGAAATGTAATAGTTATAAAGTTATTCGACCCTTGCTCATATCTGCTCGTTCTTTGTTTACAGCATTTATGATATATGTAGCCGCTACGGTATCCATGGTGCTAGTGTTAATGCTGCATTTCGAGCCTCTCTATGGACAGACAAACATACTTGTTTACTTGGGGATTTGTTCCTTAATGGGTGCTCTCACGGTATCGCTTTCCCATCATGTTCATGAAGAGCTTTTGTTCATTTTGTGGTTACTTACTCTCCTACATTGTTCCATGGAGAGGCTTCTCTTTATTGCTTATTCGATATATATTCATACAGGTTGTGAGCATAAAGGCAATTGGAATTGCGATAAAGCTTACCTTGGAGGGGATAAATCAATTTGGATATGCTCAGACTTGGTTTTTTCTTTCTGTAGCAGTAATTTTTGTGATTACGCAACTGAATTATTTGAACAAGGTAATCGTAAGATAATAATTTGGCAAGGTTCTTGATTCGAAGCTTTCACCTATTATTTGTGTTGATGCCTTCACAACTACCACTTGATTAATAAGTATCCAAATTAAGCAGTAGAACTTGTGTAGATTATCTGCCTTCATCATGTGCTTGCTAAACATCTCAACACAAGTTTCCTTCTTTCGGTCATCCAGGGTTTGGGTCCATTAATCTACAAGATTGCCTCTTCTTTAAACTAGATACAAAATCCTTGTGTCCTGAAACTTTTGTTAGTCTATTTCTCAACCTCATTCTGTGGTTGGTATGTTCAGGCGCTCGACACTTTCAATGCTGCCATAGTTTCTCCAATTTATTACGTGATGTTCACTACTCTGACCATTATCGCTAGTGTGATAATGTTTAAGGTAATAATTTTGTTCAAAATCTAATTTCACCAAGACTACGTAGCTTTCGATTGATGCGCTATCAAGACTCTTGCCTTGTTTCACAGGATTGGTCTGGTCAGAATCTGAGCAGCATAACCTCTGAGTTATGTGGATTTATAACTATCCTCACCGGTACGTTGATACTTCATATGACAAGAGAAGAGGAGGCACCTAGTACAACAGGTATGAGCCTGTAGCATATCCTTTTTAAGTCCGAGGTTCACTGTCATGGGACACAATTGTTACAAGCTGTTAAATAAACAAGTAGCATGTGTGAAGTATTATGCATGTAAGAAAGATGTTCGTTAATCAACGCAGGAACGATAACATGGTATGATGGAGATCAATCAAAAGGATTAGAGGAAGCTCATTTTATCACATTACGCGGTTCAGATTACTTTAATTAAGCATTTCTTGCCTTAGGAGATAAACATGAGACATTAATCTCTGATGAATGAATTTGTGGTCGCAACCAAGTCATTTTTCATGGAAAAAACATGTGTGGGACAAGGCGAGCATGCTGCGCCTTGCCTTGGATGGATTGAGGCAAAGGCGAAATAATTCTACGGTTGGGAGGGTTCGAGACTATTTCGAATCTTTGCAGAGTGATTTTTCATCAAGAACTCTCCTCAAGGTTGTAAATATGTATCTGTGGTCTGTACTTGTTATTATTATTATTTGTTAGAAGGTTTTGTAAGGTGGTTGTTATTTTGTTCATTACCTCAGTTTTGATGGTGCAATGTTATCAGTGGCATCGGAAGATGTTTAACATAGTTTGATTTTTATGTAATACAAAGATTCGTTTTAATGAAATCCTTTTCATCTCAAAAAAAAAAAAAAAAAGATTCGTTTTAAAAGAGGCGCACTCTTTGGCAAAAATACACGTAATTTACACATGATTAAAAAGTGGATGGATTCGATTAATTTTCTCTATCTATTCTTTAAATATGTTCGATAAAGTCCTTTTGAATCATGGTGTGTAATTTTTGGTTCTTAATATTTACATGTCGCTCCATAAAGATATGGACTCTACACTGTAGAGTCTACAGTAGGCGTTAACTTTAGATTTATTTTGATTTTGTTTTGTTTAGAATTTTGGTTTATCCTTTATACTTGATATTTTGTATTGTGGTATTTGGATGTGTTTTTAAAATTTAAATATGCTTTGATATGATTGATGACGTTTTAAAATTTGAATTTTAAAGGTTTCTCGTATTTAAATTTTATTGATAATTTGTTAGGCTTGAAACGCTCAGATGGTATTTGTCAATGTTTGAATATGTGTTGAGTTTGTGTCGGGTTCGTTTCCAATAAGTTACCTTGTTAATAATTGATAAATTGCCGCGTGCTTTGTTTATAGTGTGTGAAAACAATTTTTGCGAGATCTCAGAAACTTAACTGAACTAACAAAAAAGAATGTGCGATGCAAATTTATACCAACAAAATATATATGAATTAAAAACATATATATAGTTAAAAAATTAAATTTTTGAAGCTTGTGTTATAAAAAAAATGATAATATAATAAGCATAACACATATAAAACAATATGAATTGAAGAAAAAAATATTTATACATCCACAAATCATACAATAAAAAAGAGTTACAAAACATAATAAATCAATAATTTAGATAAATATATAATGATAACTAATGATCACATTAATATGTATCAAACTATAATGTTCATAACTAACCAATAAAGAGAGTCTATAAAAAAATTTAACATATAACATTAAGTTAAATTATCTTCTATCTTGTTAATTTCTTTTGTACATTTATATGAAAGAGATAAGTAATTTATTTTTAATTGTTCATAATTATTGGTTCTTAGAAACTATTGGATATTGTACTACTGCTTTTATTAATTTCATTTAAATTAATTTAATTTAATTTAATTTTTAATATATCATGATACTTGGTTTATTACCAATAAATTAGAATATTAATAAAAAAAATTTGACCAAGTTTTTATATTTTTTCCCTGATTTCCAAATTGTATAATTTCAGATAATGATTATATATTAGGTGGTATTCTGCTAACTACAATTATGATGTAATTTTATGAACTTCATTTAATAAATTATAAATTAAATTAACTATATATTTTATTAGGTACAATTATGTTAGGACAATTATATCACTCAAATTAATTTGATATAATAAATTATAAAATGTGAAAAATAGAATAAACTATTGAAAATATCAAATTAGATTTAAGTTTAATTGTTTATTATTTTTTTCATTTTATCGATATTAATTATTTATCCATTAAATTAGTATAATTTCATGTGATACTAATAGGCCATATATCAACTCATTTTTTGATTAATAAATAAAAAAAAATTGTTACCAAAAAGACGTCTAAAAAATTAAAACTCGGTGGTCATTGTTTTTTTAACATTCATTGCATGTCATTACAATTATATTGATATATTGGGGCAAAATCCCGGTTCAGCCCTAAATGTTTGGACACATTCCCGGTTCAATCCTAAATGTTTGGACATTCTCGGTTGGGGAAAATCCCGGTTCAGTCCTAAATGTTTAGACACATTCCCGGTTCAGTCCTAAATGTTTGGACGTTCCCGATTTCATCCCAAATGTTTCCCAAAAATTTCTGGTTTGCTCCCAAATGTTTTTATGTTCCCGGTTTGGTCCCAAATGTTTTCAAAAAGCTCCCAGTTCAGTCCTAAATGTATTACGTTCCAGATTTCGTCCCAAATATTTTTTAAAAGTTATCGGTTTGGTCCTTCCATCTACAAACAAAGCGTGATAAAAAAGACACTTACAAACAAAAGACAAAGTTAAATAAAATAGAAGCCGATAATAATAATAATAATAATAATAATAATAATAATAATAATAATAATAATAATAATAATAATAATAATAATAATAATAATGTCTTTCAAATGAAAATATAATCTAAATTATGCAAAATAAAATTATAGAATAAAATAATAGTAAAATTTTCTCACATCCTAATTTTTTAATTTATAAAAAGAGTTTTAAAAAGATATTTTTTTCCATCCTCCAAATTTTTCCTTAAATGTGCAAACATCATGAATGAGAATATAACAAAATTAATAGAAATGTGAAATAACATCATTAAATTTTAATTCATTAAGTTCCGTTTATTTTATTTAAGTTTTTATTTTGTAGCATCATGAATTTAATATTATCATTTTGAACATTGTGTAAAATTGATTTAAATTTGGATAAAAACTCTAATAAAATTTTGTTTTATTTACAAGTTGTGTAATGTTAAATATATAATAAATAATATAAAACTCAATCATAAATGATAAACACTACGTGATGTTAGTTTTAACACACGATGTAGATGGAAGGATCAAACCGGGAACTTTTGGGAAATATCTGGGACGAAATCGGCAATGTAAAAATATTTAGGACTGAACCGAGAACTTTTGGAAAATATTTGGGACCAAACCGGGAACGTAAAAACATTTAGGACTGAACCGGAAATTTTTGGGAAACATTTGGGATGAAACCGAGAATGTCCAAATATTTAGGACTGAACTGAGAATGTGTCCAAACATTTAGGACTGAACCGGGATTTTGCCCAATTTCCAGCAACATACTCCCATTGCCCTCGTGTCTTTTCTGAGTTTGCAAGAATCCCACCAACCAAAACAACTGATAGAGGCAATCCTCTGCAATTCATGGCAATCTTCTCTCCAGTCTTCTCCAATTCAATAGGGCAACATTCCTCCGCAAATATGCTTTTACAAAGTAGCTCCCAGCTTTTCTCCTTGTCCAGAAAATTAATCCGAAAGGCACACCAGCCAAAATTAGCAGCCAAGTCTGATAACCTCGTTGTTATCACTATTCGACTTCCATTTTCGTCAATGGTAAAGAATAATTTTACATCCTCCCATGCTTCAGCGCTCCACATATCATCCATTACAACCAAATATCTTCTTCCAAACAAACCTTTGTACAATTCGAGTCCCAACTCATCTTCATTTCTTTGACTCATTACTCTTTGACTCATTTCCGGTTCCAATCCAGACCATCTACACTCGGTTCACTCATTTTTCCAGTAGACAACAATGATATTTTATCCGCATCAGTTTTTCCAACACATCTGAGAGCTTCTAAAAGAATATCTCGAAAACTATAATGTTGCGATATGGTAACCCAAAAACGAATGTCAAAGTGTTGCACAATGCATAAATTATCATAAACATTTTTAGCAAGCGTCGTCTTACCAATACCACACATCCCTATGATTGGAAGAATCTGTCGAGTAGGTTGCTGTTCTGTGAGCCGTTCCATTATTTCAATCAATGCTTCATCAAAACCGACCATGGTGAAGTTCCTGGTGGGAGCAGGTTTAGGTTTAGGTAAAATAGTACTGGATATTGGAATTTCAGGCTTCGAATAATCTTTTATAGCTATCGTCTCCTGAATCTTGAGAACCTGTTGCTTGATTAAATCCATGGTCTTCTATGGGTTTGGCCAAATCTTGATACAAGTCACTATCGGCACTCTCATCATCTTTGCTACTCCTGGTTCGTGCTGCAAGGATTCGGTCTGCTATATGCGATTCAAGGGAATCTTCTGCTGCCGAAGCTGCTTCAATAATTTGATTTTCCAAATCTCTTTCTGGTACATTGCAGCCTCTGCGAGGATAAATTTCCAGAAATCGTCGCAAGAAACCGACATTTTCGTAATTGTTCCTGGTCGAAAGTGATTGGAGGGGTTTTTTTTTATTTTTACTGTAAAAAAATAAATAAATTTTAAAAATATCGTAAAATAAAAAAATTTCACAAATATCGTAAAACTTCACATTTGACAGCGGGCGATCATATACACGTATTGTCAGCTGCATTATTTCTTCCGCCCACCTCTATTATTTCTTTCGGCCCACCTCTATTATTGTTTACTTCAATTTCAATTTCTATGTATATGTACAAAGAACTTTTCTTTTTCTTTCTCCATTTTCTTTCACGGCATTTGTTCATCTTTCTCCATTGTTCGTCCAATTACAAATTCAAGAGTAGTTTTGGAATTCTTGCAACAAGAGTTTTTTTTTACATCAATTTTTCGAGTTTTCTTCGCCCTCTCGAAAACGTTATCCGACCAACCGTGGTTTTTCACAGTTGTTCACGGCCGCCGATCGTTGTTTAAGCTAGGAGGAAGATATTTAGGTTGGTTGGAGCTCTATTTCAAAACTTGGAGGTAAATTAGAGACTAAAGTTTTGAAATTTGGGTGTTTTGGTTCAATTGAGTTCCTATAATTAAAATATGTTTAATTGTTGGTTGTAGGTACTTAAAAAAGCCATTTGGAGGTAAAAATTATTTTTCAGATTTTTTTAAGCATTATTTTGAATTTTAGGTTTATTTTAATAATATGTTTTAGTATATGTTTTAAATTTCTTCTTTTTTATAATTACATATATTATCTAAATATAATAAAAATTAAATGTATTATGTATTGTAAAGGATAGTTATGTTACGTATTGTTATTATTTTAATCTTATAATATATATATATATATATATATATAAACTTTATTATTGTTATTGTTATTATATTAGATATATATGCATATATATTACCTTATTATTGATATACTATATAAATATAGATTATATTATATTATATATATATATATATATATATATATATATATATTTGAACAAATTAATCAGCTTTGATGAATATATATACTTTATTGTTAACGTTATTATATTAGATATATATGCATATAGACATATATTGTTATGTCTATAGATGAACATTTATTATATTTTATTTTATTTTTATTTTTTGTTATTTTGTAATTTTATAATATGTGTTTATTGGTTTGCATTATATAATTGTTAGTATATTTGTCAAGATGACAACAAATCGAGGGCCAATAGATTCCAGTGTGCTATATTTACAAGCAACACATATGTCGTCAGCAGTTTCTACAAATACAATTGATGACATAGTTCGAGTCAAACGATCAGATAATTTGATTTGGTAGTTATTTAATGATCATGGTTTGCACAGTCGTGTGATTACATATTTGAATAACATGGGGTTTTATGGTGTTTTGTTGTGTGGATCTCGACAATTTGATAATCATTTAATTACTGCTTTGGTTGAACGATGGCGACGTGAAACACATACCTTTCATTTTAGATGTGGTGAAGCAACCATCACTTTACAGGATATTTCCATTATTTGGGGTCTGCCTATTGATGGTGAGCCTGTAATTGGTATAGATGTTTCATACAGAGTTGAAGAGTGGCAGCATATATGTTTGAGTTTATTGGGATTTACGCCACTGACGTCGCATTTCAAAGGTGGTCACTTATCGATGACCGCTTTATATGAGTATTGCATGGCTGCACATATCGATGATAATAGTCCAGACATAGATGTCGTAAAATATACCCTTTATGTAGCATTAATGATTATTGGAGGAATCATGGTTCCGGATTATCAAGGAGGATCTATTAGATTGATTTTTTTGCAACTACTTCGGGATATTGAACGCATCAGATCTTATAGTTGGGAAAGTGCAGTTCTGGCATTCCTATATCGTGAGTTATGCAATGAAACACGGATAGAAAAAGCTATAATATCTGGGCCTCTATTTATCTTACAGGTATAAATTTTTAAGTTCATCTAATATCACATTATAATAATTTCTAATTTAATTTATTACTGATGGCAGGTATGGGCATGGAGCAGGATTATATTTGTTAATCCTGATATGAATGGATTATCTCTTACTGTGCGTCAAAATGAATTCGAGGAAAATATTCCATATGCTCCTTATGGTGCACGGTAATATTTGAAAAATATTAGCATTGTATAAATTACAAATTCATTTTGTAATAATTTTAATAATCTTTTTTTATTGTAGGTGGTCAAATGTGTTTAGTTACACTCATTCACCAACGCACGCTGTTAGAATTATAAGGGATTGCTTCGATCGTATGACTAATGTCGAGGTGCGTTATTGGATTATTGAAACTTTACAACAATTATATTAATTTATATTTATTAATTAAAAATGATTTTATTATTATTATGCAGTTTAACTGGATAGTTTACAACAAAAAAGATGTTGATGTTAAAGCGATCATTAGTACATACGATAATAGAATCTGGCGATGTGTTTGTCCTCTGATTTGTTTTGATATTGTGGAGATGCATCGTCCTGACCGGGTCTTGAGGCAGTTCAAAATGCGACAATCTATTCCTAGGCCTGCAGTTGACAACGATAACCTACACACTGTTAATAGAACATGTCATCGCAACACGGATTGGAGAGAGTATCATAAAGATGCAATTATTCTTTGGAATGAAAAATTGAGTAATGCTGCCCGAGGCGAACTGAAAGAGTGGGTGCCCGGTTAGCCAACTTGTGGCTAAGGGCTTTTATGACTCTATGTATAAACAATCTTTGTTTAATAAAATTTATATTCATTAATGGCATTTTCTTTGTCTTTCTTCATATTGTTATATTGTGATATACTATTGATGTTTTGATAAAGACCTTGAATATACTATAGTGTAAGTAAGATGAGATAGTGAATAAAGAGAGATCACTATTATGAAACATATCTTATAGTCACTGTATATTCTAAACAGTTCCTAGTCAATTGAGCCGTCCGATAATAAGGATAAGGATTGCTCGAGATCAAGACTAGCATTTGTGATGCCAAGTACCACGTTTCATTGGTAATGGACATGGAGATGTTCAAAGCATGCAAATGGATATTCATATGATGAATGATCGAACTACCCTATTAGAACTTTTCAAGTGGTTATCACTTATCGAGTGGATAAAGTCCGCGGTTTTGGTTGTATACCATTAGTCCTTACTACTTGAAACATCATTGAGACTCTATATGCTAGTACTGTACTTTGACTCGTTTATCGACTCTATTGGGGCCATCAGGTGTCGGGATTGGGTACAGTTATGAAACATATAGGAGTCGATGTTTTGTTGTCAAGGATTCGCCACATACTTGCGAGTGTGGATATCCTATGCGATCTGAGGTGTAGTAGCCCGTAACCAAAATCAGTAATTAAGGGATTAATCATAATTACTTGAATAGAGCTCGGAAGCTCCGAAGGTAGGTTCGGAAGTTCCGAACAGGATCGGAAGCTCCGATGCAGGATCGGAAGCTCCGATCATATTACGTCAGGCATGAAGATTGACTAGATCGGAAGCTCCGATCACCCCTATCCGAAGTCAACAAGTGATATTTTGACACGTGGCAGATCAGGATCTTCAGAAGCTCCGATGGCAGGATCGGACGTTCCGATCGTTGTCTATAAATAGAGAGCCGAGGCTTCATTTCCAATTGCCAATTCCGAGTGTTTCCCTCTCCTTTCTAGTCTATTCAAGTTGTTCTAGCCTTCCTAGGCTTGACCCGGCGATCGGCGAGGCGTTCGGAAGTCGTAGCAGAGTTGTGCCCTAGTTCTGGAGGCATCGACATCAAAGGGCTAACGACGGACGAAAGTATAGTTTTTGCTTCCTATAAATATTTAGGAGTATGCAATAGCTTAGTTAAGGCTTTTAGAGCACTTTAATGATAGTAGTATCATTTGAAAGTGTAGAGCAGACTATAGGCGTGGACCTAGAGTTGGTAGAGCTTGCACTGATTTGAGGTACAAAAGTACTGTTCGAGATATCCTGACTGAGTATGCATGTATTATGTGACTGCATGGTTTATATGTCATTGATTTATGCTGAATTCATTTGCATACTGAGAAATCTCCTTCGATATGTCTGTTAGTAGGGTTTTTCCCTATCCTGTTAGTAGTTGGACTTCCATCGATTTGGGTCCGGCATATCCACTGGTATTATGGTATGGGAGCCGCCTCCTGAAGCGACGGCACAGCGTGCTACATACCAGGGCCCGGTCTGTCTCTGTTATCTGATAATTGACCTCGAGTTTATAGGGAGTTCACTTTGCATGCATGTATACTCATACTCTCATACTGAGCGTTTTATGTTCACGTCTCGTATTTTTTTTTGGACACCCTATTCCATGAGGCAGGTTTGCGATTGGACGAGGCGGGTGGATCCAAGAGGGGCTAGTCAGTGGTTGACCAGCTGGAGCTTCGTCTAGGTTTTATTTCTGTTGTTTTGAGGTTGTTACAGCTATTCGATTTGGTTGTATATTATTTGGATAAATTACAGATTCCTTGACTTGGAATTGTATAATGTTTATGGTTTCTGCAGTTTTATTCTGATATCCATTTAATTAAGTTAATTGCATGCCTAAGTTCTGTTAGTAGGTGATCTGGGTAAGGGTCACTACATGAGGAGATATTAGTGTGACGAATCTCTGGCCAGAGTACAAGATGTGTTTTAGGTTACTCGGTTTTCCTAGTAACACATGCGATGTCACTATTTGATCTCCAAGATGTAATGCATAGTTATCGAATCTCGAACGACTCTTGATGCACCAATGGTTATTGATTCGATCGGGATATATGTATGAAAGGACCGTACTGTATGCTAACCAAAATCTACTGGTTCTTGCAGGCGCTATCAGTGATACCTAGGGAATCATGGGGCGATGTTGCTAGACGCTCTTACCATGATTCATTGGGCAAGTCAGAAATTGTTGTTCCGAGTCACAAGGAGTTGTGAGCCCACGGCTAGCTGTATCCCTGAACCATTGAGGGTCACACAAGTAATGGATTACTAAACCCCATTGAGATAGTTAAATTTAAAGAGTTAAATTTAATGAAAGAGAAGTTGGACTTCTTAACTAAAAGAGAGTGGAATTTCCTAAAATGAGATAGGGATGGGCATTTTTTGAAATCACTGAATTCGGATTCAGAAAAATTATCTTGACTTTAAAAGACGCAGAAATGGTTTCTGTGCACATTGGTAAAATCAGTTTTATCAATCTGAGTCACGATGAATTTTATATTAATTTTTATAATAACAGGCTTGGCTTGTTGGGCTTATGTTATGGATTGTGGGCCCTAAGGAGTTAGAGTCCTAATACAATTTTAACTTAATCTAGTCTAGAAATTATCTATAAATACATGTGTAGTGTTCGAAAATCAGTAACAATTCATTCTTGCAATTTTCGAAAATACTGCATAATATTTCAAGGGGAATTTTCGAATTCCTCTGTTCCTTTTGAGATAATTCAGTCTGTGATCTTTGTGAAAAAATTACATTCTGAATTGACAGATCAAATCTGTTTAATCTCATCGATAAACATCTGATTGATTTCTAGTGCAATCAATCAGAGGGTTTAAGTTTTCTGTTCGTGGACTTAATTTCGGAGGTTGATCGTGATAGTCATCGGTTCCCGGGATTTACAAGAAGAGCATATTAAATTCTGTTAGAGTCCATAATCAAGCCTTTGCTTGAATAGGTAAAATATTTAATTATTTATTATTTTACTTGCAACAATTTTAATCGTTTGGATTTGATACCCACGATATGGAATCGTTTCATATCGAAAAATTAAATTTTTAAACTTCCGCTGCTTCGGGTATCACATCCATGTGATCAGAGAACGCGTGTTCCAACAGTGGTATCAAAGCCAGGTCGTAATCTTTGATCAAATGATTAAAATTAATAGATTGTACAAAATATTTAGCCTCGGTTTTTTGAAACAAAACGAAAATTTTTTAAAAAATTAAATTTGAAACAAGGGCAATCGGGGAGCGAGCGTCGCTGCCCGGGGCAGCGCTCGGCGCTGCCCATGGCAGCGACGAGCTGCCCACCTCCACGTGGGCAGCCCTTTCCCACGTGGAGGCGGGGCTGCCCGGGAATGTCACGGGCAGTCCGGAAATTTAAAAAATTTGATTTTTTGAATTTTTGAAATTTTTGTTTTGGTCCGATCGAAAATTATTTTTGATTGGTCCACGAGGCATTGGATCAAATTGTTTGAGTCCGAAATTTTTAAAATTGATTTTTGGATAAATTTGAATTTTTGGATAAATTTGAATTTTTGGAAAATTTATAAATTTTATCCGTTAAATTAGATTTTATAAAATTAATTATTTTGGTACAATTGATGATAAGATATGATCTTATGAAAGGATAAGATAAAATTTGATTTTATCTTTTTAATTATGATGACATTGCATGTTATCCAATTATTTAATTATTGAATTAGTTATTGGATAAAAGGATGATCGATTGACATGACCAATTTGGTAGGTGTATGTTAGATTATTTACATTTGGTTTTATTGTTGTTGGGTTTTATTAATGGGCTTGGTTTATAGCCCAATTTGAATTGTCATTTGTAATAAAAAGTGGGCCTGATTTATGACCCGTTCCCATCCTTAAATATGTATCCCCTACTTGTCATCGAAATTTATTGTAAATTTATTAGACTTAGTGGGAGATAAAGATTTGAAGACAAAGGTGGGCTCAACAGACAATAAAGACCGAAATAGGATTGCATTGCATACTTGCATATCACCTAGGATTGGACTTAGATTCGTGATTGGCAACCACGGGTCGATTAGTGATTGGGATCGATCATCCTTTAAATAATATATGATATTATTGTTGTATGCATGTTTAGACTAAATTGTATGAATCCCGCAAGCATACAAATATTGCATGATGAGACAATTTTCAAAATTAAAAATCCCTCATTTTAAATATGATTTAAAATTGATATCAAGATAAACAAAAGGGAATTTAAGGTGGGTGTATTCAATCCAGAGTTTTAATGACTTTTAGTGACTTTTTAAAATGATAGACTTTTGTGGAGTTGATGGATTTTTATTGACTTTTATAGAATCTCACGGATTTACAAATAGATTTTCATGGATTCTTTGTAGATTTTGCATGACTTTTATAGAGATTTGTAAACTTTTCATACAATTACATGAATTTTTATCTTAAATATATCTTTTTTTTTCTTTGAAGTAATAATTGTTTGACATAAATAATAACTTTATGAAAAAATTGCAAATTTAGTCATGTATGTTTGACACTTTGCGATTTTAGTTCTCTATATTTTCACGTTTCAGTTTTAGTCATTCATGTTCTATTTTTGGCAATTTCGGTTTTTTTTATTCAAAAATGCTTACGTGGCACTGTACATGTCAGCTCCATATCAGCACTGAATTTGTGTCACGTCAGCGCCACGTCGAAAAAAGATTAAAATTGCTGAAAAAATTAAGATAGCGGTTTGCGATTTTGGTCCTCTATGTTTTCATATTTCAGTTAGTCCTGCATGTTTTATTTTTGGCAATTTCGGTCCTTTTATTCAAAAATGCTTATGTGGCACTCATGTACACATCAGCTCCACATCAGCATTGAATTGATGCCACGTAAAATTGTCAAAAAAAAATAAATATAACGGACTAAAATTAAAATATATATGAAAATATAAAGGACTGAAATCGCAAAATGATAAACATACAGGACAAAAAAAATATTTTTTCCTAAATTTATTTGAAATATTTTTTTAATTTATTGATGAAAATGGATTTCATTTATTTTAAATGTATATATATATATATATATATATATATATATATATATATATTATTGTAAAAAAATTATAAACTAAAAACTTTGCGATTGTGTAAAATTATTTTTTTAAAAAAACATATGATAACTTATAAATTATTTTATCAATTATATCATAAATTTTTTTTTTTTTTTATCATGTCTGTTATCCGCTATTCACATATTTGAATTAAATCATATTATAATTTATTGAATCATATATTATTATCATTAAATATTATAATTATTGATATAAATCATATATTAAAAAGCACAAAATATTTGGAAAATTTCAAATTTTTAAATAATATTTTTTCTTTTGATTTTTGGAGAAGAACGAAAAAATACATATATAGGAGAGAGTGAGATAGAGAAGGGTGAGATAGTGAAGAGTGAGAAAATGTGAGAAAAAGATATAAAGTATGGGTTTTATAAGTTTAGAAATCCATCCAAATCTTTGGGTTAGACCAAAGACATTTTTTTACAAAATATAGTTGTACCTTAAGCATTAATGTTTGTATGTCCATGATTTTCATGGAGTTATTAAAAGTTCATTGACATTTTGAATAACACTAGACTTTTATAGAGTTTTTAAAAGTAAATGTTGAATATCACTTGACTTTTAAAACTCTAAAAAAGTTTATTTTGAATACCACAAAACTTCTATAGAGTTTATAAAAGTCATGATTTAATACCACTAGACTTTTAAAATCCATAAAAGTCATTAATTCTCCTGATTGAATACACCCCCTTAAATATTGTTTAAATATTCCTACCTTCCATCAACGATCAATGTATGAGATGCTACCCGCGGGCATGGTCCGGCTCATATTATTGGGGGGGCCCGTTCGTCAAAAAGCTGTACATTGGATCAACACATGTTGTAAGTTGGGTGGAACTCCCATGGGATTGGCTCATATTATTGGGGATCCACATGGCGACCGTCCATCACAACTTAATATTGATGGGTCATCTTGACATGTCACATTAAATGACGTCATATTATTGGGCCCTTATTGGACATGAGGTAAAAACATGAGGGTTGCTTTGGAAGCAATTGGGCTCTACCTTTTGAAAATTATGGTTGGCTGATATTATTCGGGACTATAGTTTGTCAATTGGACTTCATGTTCCCACTAAGGAAACAAGTTTCCCGTTTTCAATAGAGGGTAGTGAAATCGTTAAAATAGTGGGAGTGAAATTCATAAAATTAAATCTCGCCATATTTTATGTCTTAGTAAATTAATTAAACAATCACTGATTATTGTCTGTTTCTTTTCAGTATTTCATTACAATGAATTCGCACAATCCACTATACTCAATTCTCGAACAAAACAAATTGACTGGCGCAAACTATACGAAATAGTTCCGTAAATTAAAGATTGTTCTAAACTCGGAGAAAATTTTCTACGTGTTAGAAAAGAATCCTCCAAAGGAAGCACCGGCTAATATAAGTCCAGAAGAATTGGCAAAATTTGATCAATGGTGGGACCATGATGTCAAGGCTAAATGCTATATGCAAGCTTCAATGTCTGATGAACTCCAGAGGCGATTTGAGGATGCCGTGAATGCTGCTGACATACACATGCACCTCAAGGAACTTTTTGGAGCTCAGTCAAGGTCGGAGAGGTATGCCACCGTCAAAGAGCTCATGACATGCCGCATGCGAGATGGGACTTTGGTCCGTGAGCATGGGATACACATGATTGGGCTCATTGAAAAATTGGTAACACTCGATTTGACTTTGGAGCATGAACTAAACGCGGACTTGTTGCTTCTTTCCCTTCCTTCGTCGTTTGACGGATTTGTGGTGAACTTCAATGTGAACAAGATAGAGGCCACCCTTGAAGACATGGTCAATATGCTTGTGTCTTATGAGGCCACATTAAAGAAGGATAAACCGGTACTCTTGGTTGGCTCCTCTTCTTACTCCAAGAAGAGGCCAAGTGGAAAGGGTAAGAAACGTTCTGCCCCACCCAAGAAAATTGTACCACAAAAGAAGGCCAAGACAAAAGCTTCAAACGTGAACATATCTGGAGATGTTTTCCATCACTGCAAGAAATCCGATCATTGGAAACGTAACTGCAAGGAATACCTCGAGCAGTTGTGAACTGCAAAGGGTATGTTTTACATTGAAATAAATGTTTCACTTAATACTACTTCTTGGGTATTGGATACCGGATGTGGATCTCACATTTGCAATGATTTGCAGGTGATGACAAGAAGTCGTAAGCTTAGGATGGGTGAGACCCAGTTGAGGCTTGGAAATGGTTCCAGAGTTGAAGTCAAAGCAGTGGGAGACGTTTATTTAGTTTTGCAGAACAATTTTAAGTTATTTTTGAGAGATGTTTTATTTGTGCCAGATTTAGTTAAAAACATTATTTCTGTTTCTATGCTTGATAGAGATGATTTTTCTTGTAATTTTGTAAATGGGATTTGCAATATTTATAAGAATGAATGTTTGATTGGAAATGGACAACTTGAATACGATCTATATAACTTAAAATTAAAAGACGTTCCAATTAATTATGTTGATAAACCGGTAACAACAAATAAAAGGAAAAACGATAGCCAAAACCCGGCAAATCTTTGGCATGCTAGGCTAGGTCATATTTCCTCAAGGAGGATGAACAAGCTAGTGGGAGAGGGCATGTTTGATATGTCTGATATTAACTCTCTACCTACTTGTGAGTCCTGCCTAAAAGGAAAAATGACTAAATCTCCTTTCAAAGGAAAGCTTGAGCGTAGTCAAAACCTATTGGATTTGATCCATACAGATGTTTGTGAACCATTTAGTATCGGTACTAAATTTGGACACACCTACTTCATTACCTTTACTGATGATTATTCGAGGTATTGGTATTTATATTTAATGAAATATAAGTCTGAATCATTTAAAAAGTTCAAAGAATTCAAGGCTGAAGTAGAAAACAAACAAAGTAGAAGTATTAAAGCACTTCGATCGGATCGAGGTGGAGAATACTTAAGTACCGAGTTTTTGAGCTATCTAAAAGAGAATGTGATTCTCTCTCAGTGGACTTCTCCTATGACACCTCAGCTGAATGGTGTCTCGGAGCATCGCAATCGAACTTTGTTGGACATGGTTCGATCTATGATGAGCTTCATTGAGCTCCCACCTTCGTTTTGGGGCTATGCGCTTGAAACGGCGGTATTTTTGTTGAACAATGTCCACACTAAAGCAGTAGATAAAACTTCATACGAGTTATGGAATGACAAAGCTCCTAAGTATTCGTACTTAAGAATTTGGGGATGTCCTGCTTACGTGAAGCAGACAGTGGGAGATAAGTTGGATAGTTCATCCACCTTATGTTATTTTGTAGGATATCCAAAGAATTCAATCGGATATTATTTCTATCATCCTTATGAGACAAAAGTGTTTGTTTCGAGGAATGCCACCTTCATGGAGAAGGAGTTCTTATTAGATAAGAAAGGCAAGATGATGGAACTCGAAAAAATTCGAGAAGAACCCGAGATACAAAATAACGACCACACACCTCAAGAACCTTCAACGGACACGCCTATATCTAGGAGATCCGAGAGGACTTCTAGACCTCCTATTCGATACGGTCTTCTTCTTGAAGGGGATCAAAGTGAACCCGACATTGGATGTGATCCAAGAAACTTCAAGGAAGCAATTTCTGATGCGGATTCTAATTTATGGCTTGAAGCTATGCAGTCGGAAATAGACTCGATGCATACAAACCAAGTTTGGTCTTTAGTAGATCCTCCCGATGGAATTGTTCCAATAGGGTGTAATGGATCTACAAGAGAAAACTTGGGCCTGATGGTAAGGTACTTACCTACAAGGCACGATTGGTAGCAAAAGGTTATACTCAAAGACAAGGAGTTGACTATGATGAAACCTTTTCACCAGTCGCAATGTTCAAGTCCATAAGAATCCTTATTGCCATAGCAGCATGGTATGACTATGAGATATGGCAAATGGATGTGAAGACTGCATTTCTTAATGGAAACATTAAGGAAGAAATCTATATGATGCAGCCCGAGGGATTCACATCCATGGGAAGCGAGCATAAGGTATGCAAGCTTCAGAGATCAATTTATGGTCTCAAACAAGCATCAAGAAGTTGGAACCAGAAATTTGATGAAACAATAAAGGACTTTGGTTTCATCAAAAACCCGGAGGAACCGTGCGTGTACAAGAAAGTAGTTAAGGATGCGGTGACATTCTTAGTGCTTTATGTTGATGACATCCTACTCATTGGGAATGACGTAGGGATGTTGCAGTCAACAAAGATATGATTATCAGGTAGATTCTCGATGAAGGATTTGGGTGAGGCATCCTATATTCTAGGGATACAGATCTATAGAGATAGATCTAAGAGAATGATAGGACTCACTCAAGCAACCTACATCGACACCATATTGAAAAGGTTTTCTATGGATGAGTCCAAGAGAGGACATCTACCTATGTGTCATGGAGTTTCTCTATCCAAGTCTATGTGTCCCAAGACTGACGAAAAGATAGAGAAAATGACACACATATCATATGCGTCAGCCATAGGTAGTATTATGTATGTGATGATATCTACCAGACCGGATGTAGCCTTTACTCTGAGTGTCACGAGCAGATATCAGGCCAACCTCGGTCAAATGCATTGGAAAGCCGTGATGGATATTCTTAAGTACTTGAGAAGGACTAAGAATATGTTCATGGTTTATGGAGGAAGAGAATTGAAATTGGAAGACTATACCAACTCTAGCTTCCAAAGCAACGTGGATGACTCGAAGTCAACCTCTGAATTTGTATTCATGCTCAATGGCGGTGCTGTCTCTTGGAAGAGTTCCAAGCAGGACACCACAGCGGATTTCACCACTGAGCAAAATACATTGCAGCATCAGCTGCTGCTAAAGAGGCCATTTGGATGAGGAATTTCGTCCAAGAGTTGGGCATAATTCCTGAAGTTGTTAGTCCAGTTCTGGTGTACTGCGACAACACTGGTGTCGTTGCTCAGGCAAAGGAACCAAGGTCTCATCAAAGATCCAAACACGTACTGAGGAAATACCACATCATCCGGGAGATTGTGGAAAAGGAGACATCACTGTCGAGAGAGTGGCCTATACAGACAATATCGCTGATCCACTTACTAAGCTCTTGCCAGGACCATTGTTTGACAAACATTGCGAATCAATGGGATTACGTAGTATGACTAGTTGGCTTTAGGGCAAGTGGGAGATTGAAAGAGTGGGTGCCCGGTTAGCCAACTTGTGGCTAAGGGCTTTTATGACTCTATGTATAAACAATATTTGTTTAATATAATTTACATTCATTAATGGCATTTTCTTTGTCTTTCTTCATATTGTTATATTGTGATATACTATTGATGTTTTGATAAAGACCTTGAATATACTATAGTGTAAGTAAGATGAGATAGTGAATAAAGAGAGATCACTATTATGAAACACATCTTATAGTCACTGTATATTCTAAACAGTTCCTAGTCAATTGAGACATTCGCTAATAAGGATAAGGATCGCTCGAGATCGAGACTAGCATTTGTGATGCCAAGTACCACGTTTCATTGGTAATGGACATGGAGATGTTCAAAGCATGCAAATGGATATTCATATGATGAATGATCGAACTACCCTATTCGAACTTTCCAAGTGGTTATCACTTATCGAGTGGTTAAAGTCCGCGGTTTTGGTTGTACACCATTAGTCCTTACTACTTGAAACATCATTGAGACACTATATGCTAGTACTGTACTTTGACTCGTTTACAGACTCTATTGGGGTCATCAGGTGTCGGGATTGGGTACAGTTACGACACATATAGGAGTCGATGCTTTGTTGTCAAGGATTCACCACATACTTGCGAGTGTGGATATACTATGCGATCTGAGGAGATATTAGTGTGACGAATCTCTGGCCAGAGTACATGATGTGTTTTAGGTTACTCGGTTTTCCTAGTAACACATGCGATGTCACTATTTGATCTCCAAGATGTAATGCATAGTTATCGAATCTCGAACGACTCTCGATGCACCAATGGTTGTTGATTCGATCGGGATATATGGATGAAAGGACCGTACTGTACGTTAACCAAAATCTACTGGTTCTTGCAGGCGCTATCAGTGATACCTAGGGAATCATGGGGCGATGTTGCTAGACGCTCTTACCATGATTCATTGGGCAAGTCGGAAATTGTTGTTCCGAGTCACAAGGAGTTGTGAGCCCACGGCTAGCTGTATCCCTGAACCATTGAGGGTCACACAAGTAATGGATTACTAAACCCCATTGAGATAGTTAAATTTAAAGAGTTAAATTTAATGAAAGAGAAGTTGGACTTCTTAACTAAAAGGGAGTTGAATTTCCTAAAATGACATAGGGATGGGCATTTTCGGAAATAACTGAATTCGGATTCAGAAAAATTATCTTGACTTTAAAAGATGCAGAAATGGTTTCTGTGCACATTGGTAAAATCAGTTTATCAATCTGAGTTACGATGAATTTAATTAATTTCTATAATAACAGGCTTGGCTTGTTGGGCTTAAGTTATGGATTGTGGGCCCTAAGGAGTTAGAGTCCTAATACAATTATAACTTAATCTAGTCTAGAAATTATCTATAAATACATGTGTAGTGTTCGAAAATCAGTAACAATTCATTCTTGCAATTTTCGAAAATACTGCATAATATTTCAAGGGGAATTTTTGAATTCCTCTGTCCCTTTTGAGATAATTCAGTCTGTGATTTTTGTGAAAAATTACATTCTGAATTGACAGATCAAATCTATTTAATCTCATCGATAAACATCTGATTGATTTTTAGTGCAATCAATCAGAGGGTTTAAGTTTTCTGTTCGTGGACTTAATTCCGGAGGTTGATCGTGATAGTCATCGGTTCCCGGGATTTACAAGAAGAGCAGATTAAATTCTGTTGGAGTCCATAATCAAGCCTTTTCTTGAATAGGTAAAATATTTAATTATTTATTATTTTACTTGCAACAATTTTAATCGTTTGGATTTGATACCCACGATATGGAATCGTTCCATATCGAAAAATAAAATTTTTAAACTTTCGCTGCTTCGGGTATCACATCCATGTGATCAGAGAACGCGTGTTCCAACACGAACACCACAGAAGATCTAGGCAAGTCGATGATGATTACTTTCCATGGTTTGATCGCATTACTGTACGGTTTATATCTCTTGCAGTAACTGGGCTTGGTTTTAGGCCATATCAATCGAATTTAGATATTGGCGGACACAATAATATTTCACAAAATTTTAGTGTATCATCCCCTGATTCACATCAGTCATCATCGGGGTTTGTTCCTCCTCGGCCATCTGGTGAGTTTTACAACGCGGGTCCATCTGGTGGGTTGTACAACGCGGGTCCATCTGGTGGGTTGTACAATACCGGACCATTCGGTGGATTTTACAGTGCAGGACCATCTGGTTCATATGTTGATGCCGGTTATCATACTCCATTTTGTGAAAATATCCAAAGTTCCAAGTTCCATAAACAATTTCCACTGCACGTTTCAGACTCTGCCACGCCTTCGTATACGAGATTTGATATCCATATTTATCTTTCACACTCTCTATTATATATTTAATCTCGTACGAAGGATCACATTGTACAATGCCCAATAGTGTATGTGCAACCATATCGCTATTCAAGTTGTGATGATTTATGCCGACGTTGGTTGATATACATGTATGAGGCCCAACATATCTGGTTATTTTCCAATAACCTGTTTTCTCCTTGAAAGATGCGCGAAGACCCCAACGACATCTGACAGTGGAAGAATCATTTTTGCATTGAATTTTCCACAAAATGCGTGTGCTCTCAACAAGAAGATATTCGCGCCTAGAAACTCTGACCGAATAATCCTTCATAGATGCAATCAGATCTTTTTTATCCTTGAAAACCATGTTTACACATAGTTCTCCTCTCTCCTCATTATAGTATCTTGTCCGCATGTCATGAGGTACGCCAATAGAATCAGGAATTTCTTCTCCAAAATATGTATTGAAGAAAGATGGCATATCAAAAGTGGTAGAAAAGAATGGAACATCTTGCCTCTGTAATTTCTGACGAGGTGGTGGACGAGATGATGTTCCCTCATCAGTATTTGCATGGATATTCACATGTACATCATCATTCAATTCTTCAACATCGTCATCGTCTTCTTCCTCAGACTCCCCGTATGACATCTCTGGCTCTGTATCGCTTCTCTGGACATCTTCGTTTTCACTCCTAGGATCATCAACACGTGGCACAAAAGTTTGAATTTCTGAATTCCAATTTGCTTCACCAGAATTTTGTTCCCAAACACGTGTACTTTGCGGCCAACTTACAGGATCAGGTTCGCATGTGCCGGCGATATATTGATCCCACGATCCACTTTAAGGATAAAGATACATGTTGTCCATTCCTTTGGTGACGTGTAAAATATCTGATTCTTGGTCGACATGACCAACGTGATGGTCAATTTGGTTTGCTTCCACTTACAAATGCAATATACGTATATTGGGAGATTGCATCATAAACTCTAAAGTGTTGTCATCGACAAGATTGACTTAAATTTTATGCCAAGATGAATTTTCCATGAAAGAATATTTCGTTGACAATTTGAGAGTAAAAGTAGTTGGATCAATCCTCAATATTTGATGCACAGCTTCAACCAACTCGAACAAAGTAATAGAACGTAGAACTCGCATCGGTCTAGTATAAAGAATACTATACATAATCGATCCACTATCCACAATAATATGACCACCAAAATATAAAAATATATCAATGTTTTCCATTCTCGACATGATTTTTTGAAATAAAAATGAAAAATGGATAAAAGAAACGAGAAAATTTTAAGAGATTGATATTTTTATGAGTGATATCCGAATAACATTTGTGAACATATATATAGTAATACAATTACGCGTAGAATTAATTGTTTACGCGTTAAATTAATTGTTTACACGTTAGATGATATATTTAATTGTTTACGCCTTAAATTATTTTGGGTATTACGCGCAAATAATACGCGTGAATACGTTTTTTTTAATTATTTTAAGTGTTAAATAATTTAAAATAATTTTAAACGAGCCACCTAGGCAGCGTCCGCGCCCCGTGGCGGAGGACGATGCCTACGTGTATATCATCGTCCGCTGTCAGATTTGGAGTTTACGGTATTTGTGAGATTTTTTTCATTTTACGGTATTTTTTAAATTTATTTTTTTATTTTTACAGTAAAAATAAAAAAAACCCGATTGGAGGGCAAGGATGATCACGGATTGTTACCATGAGATTATCAAAAGAAACAAGTGCTGCGTAAGCTGCAATCAATTTCACGTTCAGCTTTACGTAGCTTGGAAGCAGCTGAAAAAAGCAGCTCTCAGGTGAATGAATTTGTTGGGGTAGTATATATATAAAAAAAAAAAAAAAAAGTAATGCTACATGTGGTTTTGTTCATGCCGCCCGCAGGGTACGGGCGACGTGTAACCCATGATTGGTTAAAATCAGTGGGTCCTATGTGGGGTCCACTGATTTTAACCAATCAAAATCTGACACGCCACCCACAGGGCACTACCCTGTGGGTGGCATCGACTTAACCGCTACATGTATACGAAGTTTTACACGTTGGGTTACACATGAAACTTAAAATTACATGATTATCCTACATGCATTTTTAAAAGATTTTTTCCAAATCAAGTGGAGGGATAATCATGTAATATTAAACTTCATGTGTAACCTAACGTGTAAAACTTCGTGTATATGTAGCATTACCAAAAAAAAACTGTAAACCCAGACACAAATTCATGGGAATGGATCCCCTGCTGTGGGAGTGCCCAGAGCAGGGGTTGCTTTGTCGTTTACCACCCACAGCACAATATTTATTTGTTTTTTTTTGTGTTTTTTTAATATATTTAATTCTTTGTTTTTATTTATGTTTTTGGTTTTTTTTTTGTTAAAATTTTTTGTGTTTTTTGTTTTTTCCTCTTCTGGCCTTTTTTTAAAATTATACATTTTAATTTTTTTCAAACAACTTTCATTTTTTTATCTTTTTAAAAACATTATGCTTGGAAAAATAAGAAAAATTGAGTATAATATTAAATATATAAACATTTAAAATTGTCATAAATTATATGTAAATTATAACCAATTTGTATTTTTTAAACAGTAAAAATAAAAAATAAAATACATAATTGAATGTGAGATTTTTATCATAATAAAACACATTATACTTGATAAATTAAAAATAAGAAAAACTAAGTAAAATATTAAATATATAAACATTTAAAATAAAAATCAAAACATGATTATTTATAATTTTGTTGATTTGGTTAAATCGAATTTTTTTATGGTAACCAAAAATTAAATTGAATTAACTTAAATTTTTAGAACTAAACCGAATTTTTGAATTAACCGAATCGAATTTTTGAATTCATTCGGTGAGTTAATAATTCGGTTTAACCGAAATAATGAACACCCCTAATTTCTTTGAAATAATTAATTTCAATAGCAGTGTACTAATATTGAAATGTAAATTATAAGTCTTCTAAAAAAATATATATAAATTATAAGACAAAAAAATGATACAAGAAAATGACAAGATAAAAAAAATGAATGTTTTTTTTTAAAAAAATAAAATTTATAGTATAAATGGCCAAAAAAGAGAACAAAAGCCCCAAAAATTTTAGAAAAAAAAAACCCAAAAATATTTTAAAAAATAAAGAATTAAATATATTTAAAAAATCAAAAAAATAAATATATTGTGTTGTGGGTGGTATAAAAAATTTTTAATTTAAATATTCGTTTCACACCATAGCACCCTCTACTGTGGCAAGGGTCACAGTAGAGGATCCTTTCCCCAAATTCATTTCAGTCATTGTCAGAAAAAATATAGTTTAAACTCATTGGACCAATATAATTTTTTCGGATGAAATTCGATACAAAATGTTGAAAATATGATAAGAATACATGATATTTCAGTATCAACTGTTTCAAATCTAGTACAAATTTGAGTACTCAATTATGTAAATAAATATTGATATTAATGACATATTGTCTTCTTTAAAGAAAAATCGGTACAAAATATCAGAAGATATTTTCAATGTTTTGTACCGACTTTCTATAATTTTTGAGTATTTAAACAGATGTTGCAAGTTTATATTAATAAAGATGGTCAGGTTTTATACTCAAAATCTATTTTTTTTTATACTTGATCTTGAACAATTAGTGCTCGAAGATCATGTATTCGTACCATATTTTTAACGTTTTGTACCGAATTTCATCCAAAAAAATTATGTGGGCCCAGAGAGTTTAAATTATATTTTTTCTAACAAGGGACTGAGAATAAATTTGTGTTTGAATTTAGGGACTGAATACTAATTTACCCATAAAAAACTGGGGTGGTAAAAAATGAACCCAATTCATCGACTTCACACGAGTCTATCCGAATAATACTGAGTTAAAATAGTGGGGTTGGAAAAAATTCTGAAATTTCCAATCCTTCTCGAAAATCATCTCATTCTTGTTTCAAAAAGATCCTAACCCTTCATTTTTCTGACCCAAATTATCGGGATTTTTTCCATCCCGATTAATATGGGGAGAAGTATTAGGAATAAATCTCATTCCCGATAGAATTCTCGACCCCACCTGAAATAATATTTTAAATAAATTTTATTAATAATTTTATTAACATATTGGGTTACATGTTTATTGAGTTTCAGCACATACAAAAATTTATTGTAGGCTTATGTTGCATAATTATGTATGATTGAAATTATCGAATAATAGAATCATGAAATAACATTTTATTTTTTATATATTTTTTAAAAATATTAATAATTTAATTAATTTATTTTTTTAATTATTTAATTATAACAAATATGCAAAATAGAGATGTAATTTGCCCTTCATCTATTTAACAAAATTTATTTGTAACACGTGATTTAAATATAATTTTTATCCCGAATATTTTTCCAATAATAATAATCAAGTGCACATTTAATGTTTTTCTCCGAAAAAATATGAAAATACAGGATTTTCATATGCTAAATACAAGTTTTGATGTAAAATTGGGTTGTGCATGAAATTTATTATGACCATCAAATTTAATTATGAACATATATAATGATTTATGTACTTATATGTTTCCAGTTGAAGGTTTTGTCCTTATTTATAAATATAAGTTTGTAAATATTTTTTTTAATTATTACAAAATTAATAACAATTTTTTTTTAATTTTCTCAAAAAACGTTGAACATTATCCATAATATTTTAATATTATATGTTTATAATTAAATATTTTTTTAATTATAAATATAAAGTTTTAAATATTATTTTTTTAAAAAAATAAAATAATTTTTTTGAACAAATTTTGAACATGAAAAAAAATTATCGGGATATTATTTTCCTACTCGACGGGATACCAAATATTCGAGTTTCGACATGTGTTGGGTACAGGTCGGGAGAAAAAATAAGTTCTCGATTTTAGTAGCCCGACTATTAATTAAGCTAATCTACTGCTTAAACATGATTAATGAGTTAAAAATCGGATTCAAAATTATCAAAAATGGTTCCAAGGGCTTCAAGTACTGGTACAGTTCGGAAGTTCCGAAGAGTAGTTCGGAAGTTCCGAACAGTTTCGGAAGCTGATGTTGGTGATTGGAAGATCCGAGTGGTTCGGAAGTTTCGAACCAGAGATCGGAAGTTTCGATCTTGTGACAGTCGGACAAGGTAATTGGAAGTTCGTATTGGGTGATTGGACATTAGGGAGTTCGGAAGCTCCGAACTAGAGTTCGGTAGTTCCGAAATAAAAGAATCTTTAGACACTTGAAAAGTAATGGACTTACCTTTATAGTCATCTTGTTCTTCCATCTCCATCTCATAGGTGCGAAGAGAAATTATCAGTTCATTCAATCTCATTATAGATGTATCCTTAGATTCATCTATCGCACACAGGGACGGAGCCACCCCAAAGGCTGGGGTGGGCTCCGGCCCTGGTCATTTTTTTTAGTTATTAAAAAATATTTATTTTATTTTTATTGGGTTGGATGTGCGTTTTTTATTTTTTAATGGGTTTCAACCCTAGTTAAAAAAAATTTTGGTCTTTAGCCCATTGAATTTATGTAGCCCATTAATTTAATTAGCACATTGAATTTTTTTATCCCATTAAATTTAATTATCTCATTAAAAATAACATTCATGATTAAATAATTTCTCTATTTCTCTCTCATCTCAAAATCGGTTAATAGCTATGATAGTTAAATTTAAATATCTTCTTAATGACCAAGTTTATTGTTGAAAAAATTTGTTAATTTTTAAGTTTATTTGTTTGGATAAGTCAATTTTATTTATGGTGATATATTTTGTTGAATTCTTAAACTATTATTGAGATTATGTTTGTGTTTTGCATTTATTTGTGTTGTCATCGATTTATAGCTTGTATATTGGTTATATCTTATTACTTGTATTGTTCGAGAAAATGGTTTCCAGAATTTTTTTTTTCATCTTGCATTTTTTTCTTTTTCGTTGTATTTTTTGAGAATTTATTGTTACATGTTGGATGTATAAAATATTCTAAAAAGTTAATTGTATATTTATTTCATAATAAGCTGGTTTTTCTAATGGAAGTACAATGACGACAAATAACCAGTCAAACGACAGTCAGCCCAGGGTCGAAAAAATTTCTAGTTACGTCCCTGATCGCACATACTTTAGTGCTGAACCTTTTTGGAACAGAACGAAGTACTTTACTTACAAGACGTTCGTTGGAGATAGGATCACCGAGAACAAATGTTTCATTAGCAAGACTCTTCAATTTATCATTATATTGCATGATGGTCTCATTTTCTTCCATTCATAATTTCTCAGACTTTGAAGTTAGGAGACACATCCTTGTCTTCTTAACACTTACCGAGCCTTCACAATGAGTTTGAAGTTTGTCCCAAGCATCCTGAGCAGAGACACAAGTAAACTATCAGATTAAACATATTCATGTTAATAGAGGTAAAAATAGCATTAATAGCATTTGCATTAAAATTAGCCGAGGCAATTTCATCAGCCGTCCATTGTGCTCTTGGTTTGGGTCCACCTAGTTCATCATCCTTCATTGGTGGTGACCAACCATCTAGAACACGTTGTCAATCCCTGGAATCAATGGATTATTTGTTCCATGGGCCGTAATTTGTTCCATCCAAAATTGGTGGACGAATTGCAACATTAGAGTACGAGTATCCATAACAAACCTGCAACAATAAACAGGAACTGACTTAGTAAAGTCAAGATTTGGATCTGATGCCAAGTGAAAGAAACGTTTTATGCAGTTTGTTAATAAAACATGCAGTGTTGTGCTTGGTGTTACAACACCAGAGACAACACAGTGCAATGAAAATAAAAGCGTAAAGTAAATAACACAAGTAAATAATTTTGCACGAGTATAAAAACTCGTGCAGGTGCCTTAGGGATAAATATAACTAGAAAAGATAATATCATTCTTACAAACCAATACTAGTGATTTTACGAGAAATCAATAAATCCTAAATTTTTCAACAAGTTGAGAAATCAAACTTGCATCTTAAATAATCAAAGTATAAAATAAATAGATGCAACTACCGTAAGCCTAAATTGAATAAACATAAAAGATCTTCAAACAACACTATGCACTAAATGTTGTCTCTGATGTCTTCAACACCAACGACAATACGGGGACAATAGTAACGACGACTACAAAATTCGGCTTCAGAAACCTTCAACTTCACGAACGGAATTCTTCAGAAGATGCTCTGGAAGTCGACGTCTCAAGCTCTCTCAACTTGTGTGTGGAAATCCTCTTTAAATAGATTTGAATCCAAAGCTTATTTATTTTCATAAATAAAGTCATATAAGTATAAGGAAACAATTATAAGTAGGAATAAAACTCTATTAAACATATCAAATCATATCTTGATAATATCACATAAGCATATATCAATAAACTTCCTTATCAAAATATATTTGAACATAGTAAATATAATTTACATAGATTTCGAATTGCACAAATAATATTTACCAAATCTATTAACTTGTCAAAAAATAAAAATGAAATAATATTCAATATTCCCAAGGTCGAGTATTTTTAGGAATTAAAATTCCTTTCACTCTAATATAAATAGAAATTTACTGTGATCGGGACCCTCCTTCGGAAATCACCTTGAAGTCATCTCATTAAAAATCAGCAAACTATATTGCAAAAAAAAACATCAAAATCCTTACTTTAAAATTTAATTATTCATTAAATAAATTGTTTTAAACAATAAAATAATCTCATGCTGTCCAAATGGTCATTTAAATTTTTTGTACTTTACAAAATCAATAATTATTAGGCACTGTTTTGTTCATAGATGAGATGATGAAATATGCATAAAATGATAGATTAATATCTTTTAGAACTTGATCAAATATAAGACAAAACAAGAATATATAATTGATCAATATCTTATCATCCACACCAAACGATGAGTTAAATTTTTCGCAATCTCTCGCAGGGATATTGGATAATGGATATAGTCCAATACCTCATCCACCTTCCTTTCTAACAAACTCATGTTATTATCGATCTTCCTTGCGAGCCCGTGCAAGACCAACTTTTTGAATTTTTGTTGTTACTGTTTGTTTGTTTGTTTTCCTTTTAAATTTTTTTATCACGCTTTTTGAATTGTTTTGCTATATTTGATTAATCCGTTGAGAATGGCAGAAATCAGTTCCGTCATTCCCTGCAAATATCCAATAGAATATACAAATATATTTTAAAAAAGAAAATTTTAGGGTATATTGATAATTTTAGGGTCATTGGGGAGTTGAAATACATAAATGAAATGACTCAGAGACTAAAAAGTAAAAATTACAAACAAAGGGACTGTCCACAACTAAATATTTGGCATTGGGAATTTTTGAAGAATTTACCGTTAATTAAATGTAAAATCAAACTTTTAAAATTCAAGCCTTTTCGATTTTTATTCAATATTTTTTTTACGATATAGTCATACACTATATACTAAAACAGAAAATTGTCAGTAAAACATACATAAAATCCCGTAAATTTGTGATTCAATATCATAATATTTGTTTTTTCAAATATAAATCTATCAATTAAAGATACACAAAATCATTTAATATAATTCCTTAATTGAATTTAAAGCAAATATTTAAAATTCAAAAAAATTTCCATATATATCAAATATTACATATGTTATATGTATATATATATATATACATATGTATATATATATATATATATATATATTACCATAAATTTAAAATTCAAACTTTAAAATTCATATAAGTCACCACTTAAATTCTGCAAACTATTAAATTTTTTCTAAAAAAACTTAACATATATACCAGAACATTTTGAATATTGATTTGAACACATTGATTATATAAAAATGGTTTATGTGAAATCATATACTCTATAATAAAATCGAAAAATATCCACAAAATATTCTATATTTTTTTATGATATAGTCATATACTATCTATATTAAAACTGAAAATTGTCAATAAACATACATAAAATCCTGAAAGTTTGGGGCTTAATCCCGTAATATTTGTTTGCTAAATATACAATCTATCAATTAAGGATACTCAAAATCACTCAATATAATTCCTTAATTGAATTTAAAACTATCATTTAAAATTCAAAAAAATATCCAAATATACCAAATATTCGATATATGTTATACACACACACACACACACACATATATATATATATATATATATATAAAAGTCAACTCACCAATTGTGTTTCAACTCACATATTGTACATGGTGGGCACAGAGTTGGGCAGGGTTGTTGGGCAGCATAAAATAACTTTATATATATATATATGATAAATGTTATATATATATATATATATATATATATATATATATATGTGTGTGTGTGTGTGTGTATTTTACCATATATTTAACCGAAAATTTAAAACTTAAAATTCAAATAAGGGACCGCTTTAATTTTGCAAATCATTAAAAAAAAATTTAAAAAAATTAACATATATACCAAAACATTTCGTATATTGATTTGAAAACACTGATCGTATATGATTTACGTGCAATACAATGATATCATATTTCAATTAAATAATCACCTCTCAAATTATGAAAACCAAATTAATGGCTCTATTGTTTGAATGATTTGTGAATTTGAGCTTTCAAACTGTAACTGAGTGCTAAAACTACGAATGATACGTTGTTATAATATATTTTCATATGAAAAAAGGAAAATTAGCACTACGAATGATACGTTGTTATAATATATTTTCATATGAAAAAAGGAAAATCTCATAATGAAATGCATATTTCAAGATGTTGAGATATACATAAATCCATCCATTTATCTAAAATATGTTTGTGTAATTTATGTTTTACTCAATTTTACAAGGAGCACACATGCATGCAATCATAAAATATAACATCCTTGAGAAATTAAGAAGGTCATCTTTATGTTGTTTAATCATGATTGTTGCACAAAGTAGATTGAAATACAAAACCATGTTAAATACAAAATCAATTTTTTCAATGAAACAAATGTGTGCGAGATTTTTGACGTTATAATTTCGTCGAATATGTTTAATTCAAGAGCCTTAGAGATTTGACTAATGCAAATGTCATCGACGAAATGAAATTTTTTGGTACGTTTTTTTTTTCATTTTTTGTGAATACATCAAATATTTTATCGTATTTTCCATTACTTATAAGCTTTTTATTAAATATAATATATGTTCATATATCTGACATAATTTTTATCGTTGTTTATTTTTTCTTTATGTCATTGACGTGATGGTTTCAAGAGAATACCTATAGTATTCCGGCTCTATTTTACAAGATTAATTAAGTAAAAATGGTTAAGCAAAGATTAGGGGTTTAATTTGGAATTAATCGGACAAAATATGAAGTTTTGGGCTAAGGTCAGTTCAGAGCTTCCGAACTCAAAATCGGAGCCTCCGATCAGTTCGGAAACAATGGACGTAGTTCGGAGGCAACGTTAGGATCGGAGCTTCCGATGTGAGATCGGAGCTTCTGATCTGCTCTCAGCCACACATGAAATGAGGTGTCAAGATTGATCATACACGTACAGGATCGAAGCTTCCGATGGCAAGATCGAAGCTTCCGATCGTAGCCAATTCACACGTGGCCTGCATGCGGAGATCGGAGCTTTCGATCGTTGTCTATAAATAGAGGTTCTGAGGGCCACATTTTACACACAATCACATCTATTTCTCTCTCGGTTTCTGCTTAGTTTTAGGAGTTTAGGAGTGGTTTCAACCTTCCTAAGCTTGGTCCGAAAGTTGGCGAGGTGCTCCGGGAGTGCTGCGGAGGGGTGCCCAAGTTCTGGGCAGTCGCATCAGCGGGCTGATGACGGACGCAAGTGTAGTTCTAGCTCCTTATGGTAAATAGGAAGTATTCTATAGCGTAGTTAAGACTTTTAAAATAACATTATGATGCATGAGTACTTTGCATTGTAGTACGGACGATAGGCTTGGACATAGAGCTAGTATAACATTGCCTAGTATATGAGGTACGAAAGTATTTATTCGAGATATCCAGATGAGTATGCATGTATTATGTGATTGCATGATTTATATGATACAACATGTCATGACTGTATGTTGCATTCATAGGAATATTGAGCTTATATATCCTTGAGATATCCTGTACGTAGTAGGATTTTATCCAATCCTGTTAGTGGATAGATCTCCATCGATTTGGATCTGGTATATCCACGGTTGGTATGAGAGCCATCTCCTGAAGCGACGGCACAGAGTGCTACATACCTAGGGCCCGATCTGTCTTTGATCTATGATTCTTGACCTCGAGTCTCAGTAGGCGGTACATTTGCATTCATGCACGCATATAATATCGTATACTCATACTCTTGTACTGAGCTTATCATGCTCACGTCCCGTATTTTATTGTATCTGGACACCCTATTTCATGAGGCAGGTTTGCGACTGGATGAGGCGGGTGGTTCCAGGAAGGCCTAGGCGATGAGGACCAGCAGAGTTTTTGTCTAGGCTTTTATGTTGATGTATAAGAGTTGATACACTGAACTATTTTTCGATTTGGTTGTATTATAATTTGGGTTCTATTTATGCTTTTCCGCTGTTTAATCTCTGATTTATTTAATTAAGTTAAATGCATGCTTAAGTTTCTAATTAGTAATTGATCATGGTAAGGGTCACTACACTAACCTTGTTGGTGTAATGTCATAACTAAATTTTAATTTCATTTAAATTTTTTTGTCCATATTAATTTGGAAATTTTATAAATTATGATGATGTATCAATTTCAGTTCAAAATTTGAAATTTGTTCGAATGTATTTGTTGATGATTAAATCAAAAGTTTGGTGATTAAAATTAGATCAAACAAAACCAAATACTAAATAAACAAGATCATTAAGAATAAACGGAAACAAGATTTCGGACCAAACTAATGGTTATGGAAAAAGACAAATTTGATCGTCATTTATTCCCAGATCAAGTTTCCGATAAATATTGGACCAATCCAGATCAAACTCGCAATTGTTATTTTAACAAATCAAATGGACATCCTCTAGAAGAAACTCAAAGAATATATTCAATAAGATCAAGTTATCATGTCTTTAATTTGCAAGAACTAGTTCAAACCATACTCAACAAAAATATATTTGTCTAAGATCGAACTCGAACCAGATCGAGTCAAACAACCAGATGAAACTATTCAATATCAGTTGCTGCTATTTTTCAAAAGGTTGTTGAGTTAAAAGACAAAAACATTTATTGAAGATTTGAACGATTATCATATCCAATAAAGTCAAGATTTGTGAGCCAATTTATGAGATGTATTGACGACTCTTTCTTAGAAAATGTTGGCGGCTCAATGGCTTATAAAAGTAAATGAGTTTTTTTTCATCTAACTATTACATCTGAAATATATAAAATACATACTTATCTCATGAGAAAATTTAATAGAAATCCTAACCCTTTACTGTTTTATAAAATTTTCATGTTTTACCTCTGGCCACGTTGGGTTGTTGCACGTGCATTATTTTTACGTCTAAATAATCATTTTTGACAATATTTAATCTATGATACAATTATTTATTTTTTAAGGGTTTTTTTTAATTTATTTCTAATATCGAGTATTAATTTTTTTTCATATTAATTAAGGTTGTAAATAATATTTTGTTTATTATTTTTCATACATAAACTCTCTGCTCTACTATACAATAAATATTTGCACAATAAGTATGTGTATTTGTATATATCTATACTATTAATCTAAAACTTGAGTCAACGTTAAAAACTATTTTAGTACGCTTTGATGACACCAAAATATATTTACCATTTAACTCTGGATATTTATTTAAAATTTTATATATTTACATTGAAAAAAGGTAAAAATAGGTGAAAACAAAAACGAAAAAAAAGTACATTGTATTTTGAGAATTGCATTCTACTATATTATTAATAACTGCACCAACTTCCCCTATATTTAGACATGTCAATTTGGGCCGGCCCGCCCCAACCCGGCCCACCCCAAAATCATATATAAACAATTATAAATGACATACATATTTAAAAACTCATTCAAAATAAATAAATCATTATAAATAATATAAATTTTTAAAATTAATCAATTAAACATAAATTATATAAGTCATTTAAAACGTATGATCATATATAAAACATTTAAGACAATATAAATTGTTCATAAGTTATCATTCATACATAAAAATTTAAAATATTAATTATAGTATAAATTTTTTAAAACATAAAATTTGGCGGGCCGGCCCGCCCTACCTGCCTTGGCCCGCGGCCCAAACGGGCCAACCCGTTTCGACCCGCCTCTAAACGAGTGCCAATTCTTCAACCCAACCGCCATTTTTTAATGACGCGGGCTAACTCGAATTGACATCTCTACTTATATTGAAGAAAACTATATTCAATTTTATTTATGTTATATTGACCACACACATAGTGTGTGCATCTTTTGCTAGTTATTAATAAAGCAAGAGGAGTAAATAATAACTGTTTTTTTGTTGAAGTTTTTTTTTCCCTTAATTTCAAACCTATCTTTTCATACATTAACTTTTAAACATATTTAATTTCGTAAAAATGTTTAATTTCTCATATTTTATATAAAAAATTATCTTACAAAATCGTATGTAATACTTATTTTTTACAATATGTAATTAAATTCAAATTTAAAAAATCATGTTCAAACATATATTTAACCCATAACAATTGTGCTGAGTTGCTAGTATATATTATACTTTATTATCCATTATTTAATCGAATTAAAAAAAAGCCTAGGTTTGGAGGAAATTGAAAAAACTTGAGTGGATCTAAAGTTCGGAACAAAGTTCTGAAATTTTTTTAGGGTTTCGTTCTGGGGTCTTAAATAGATTAGAGATTCATACGATTTGTGCTGTAAAATCTCTTCAACATCTGGAGATGGGAACCCAAACGTTCTTCTATCATCATTTCTGATAGCCGATTCGTTTCTAGTCAGTAATTATTTTCCAATAGTTTCTTTACATTTCGGATTTGGGGTTTCAGAATTTCCGACATCTAGAAGCCATACATGTCAATCGAATAAAGGAGAAAGAACCGAACTTAGTGATTTTTGTTTTCCCCCAAAATAAGAACGACGAACCCCAGCTTCTAAATCTCTTCTACCTCTGGAGATTATAATTATTATTTGGTATGGATATCATAAGCAGCTTACCTGACCCAATTCTATGTCACATTCTCTCTTTTCTCGAAACGGAATGTTATGTGAGAACAGTGTGCTAGCAAGACGTTGGAGGTTCCTATGGACTTTCGTGCGCAATCTTCGTTTTGTGGAACCATATTCTCGTTCCGAGGCCGTAAACAGAATTGGTTTTGCTGACAAGGTTTACAGGGTTCTGTTGCTGCATAATGGGTCCATAGATAGTTTATGCATATGCGCACATTTTGTTAATACTTTTAGCCGGTATCAAATTGATGCATGTTTAAGCACTGCCATTGCACGCAATGTTCAAGTTCTCTCTCTCCTCTATCTCTAACGGTCAGTTGCCTCATTGCATTTTCAAGTGTACAACTCTTGTTGAGTTGTCTCTTACATGGTGTACCATCTCTGCCAAACCCGGTGTTGTATGTTTGCCTAAACTCAAGACACTCAAACTTGTATCGATTTACTATGAGGATTATGAAACTCTTACTAACTTGGTTTCTGGGTGTTTGGCTATCGAGAATTTGGTCGTTGTAGATGATTCGGAAGTATGTGATATTTTCTGCATAAGTTCCTCCACGCTAAAATCACTGGTGCTGAGATTTTCGGTCACTCATTATGGATTAGACCATGACCACAAGCTGATGCTAGATATTCCTGCAGTTCAATATCTTTGGATAGATGGCACTATTTCCTGTTTTATTTCGGTCGAAAAGCTATCCTCGTTAGTTGTAGCACACGTTAGGTTATCCGGTGGTTTCCATTCTTCGCAAGACATAGATCCCGAAGATGAACAATACAATCCCGAAGTTGAGGAAGTAAACATTAGTCGTTGGAGGGAGATTTTTCAATTGGTTGAAAAGCTCTCTAACGCCAAAAGTTTAACATTTAGGATTCGTGCTTCGATGAAGGTATGTTCTTTGTTTTCATTATGAGAATTTATAATTTCCACTGCATTACCCTGACTAATCACGTTGTTTATTGAAATTATTATGATTATGATTATGTGTAAGCCGTGTATTGATACAATAACTTCTCTTCAGCTTTGGAATCCGACATTCTCCTTTGCAACTGTTAGGTTTCATAATTTGACCAAACTGAAATTAGAAGCTGATTGGCATATCTTGACAGAATTCCTCAAAAGTGCACATAAGTTGGAATCGCTTACTGTTAAAAAGGTTTCTTGATGATATCGAAAGACTTATTATTGAGAAAATCTTCCCGTTTTTTCTTTGTAAACTTTAATGAAATTGGTGTTACTTTCAGGTAGAGGGCCAGCTAAAGTGCTGGAGGGAGCCCAAGGATTTACCGGTGTGCCTATTATCATCCCTTAAATACGTATGTATTTGTGGATTTGCAGGTGGAGAGCATGAATTAAACATGGTAAGATATATTTTGAGGCATGCTAAAATCTTGAAGACCATAAAGATAGATTCAGCGTCTCCTGATAATGATTATAAACTAAACATGCTTCAGCGAATTTCGTATTTTCCACGAGGATCTAAGAATTGTGGTCTTACTTTTGTTTGAGAAATGTAAGTCAGCCTTAATGAATATGATTTTAATATTTTTTAGGACTTGAGAGTAAATTGATTCCAACTTATCTGGTTGGAGGCCCATTGTCATGCCAACCTGTATCTGGCGCCAGGATGGTTCCTATATATTGTATATCTTAATTGTTATTTAAAAAAGCCAATGAGGGCTTGGTCTAGTGGTCAAGATTGAGGTCCTGAGACTAAGAGGTTTCAGGTTCGATTCCCGCTGATTGTGGGTTAGTTTCTTAATTTATTTAGATTAATTTAGGTAATTTTGTTGCTCGAGACAAGAGAACGTATCGAGTCCATGCTCAAGTTCCGATGGTTGTGTGCGGGACAATTTCATTCTTTAATATTACAATTTGATGTAGTTTGATTTTCGATGTATTTGTACTAAAAAAAATTGTTATTTAAAAAAATTATATGTGAACATTTTTTCAAAAATCCGTTGTATTATTATAATACTTTTTAGATCTACTCCAATGCATCGTTCACATTAGAAATACACAATTTTTTTTACCTAATATTGCCAAAACAATAATCATTTTGGCACAAAATATTATCGAGGAAAAAAAAAATCTATTTTCAATATTTTAGTGGGATTTTACGTATGAAAAAACTATTACGGATATATTTTTGGGATAATTGCATATCCATGTGAAATCATTAGTTTGCTGAACATCACAAATAATTGTTATTCCTTGTGTTTCAATTTATGAGCGCAAACAGTCAAACGCCCTTGAAAACATGCAAGAACAAGAGGATGAATACTTGAAATTTAAAAACATGAGTATGTACATACTCAAGATTTAAAAACATATGGAGTTAATAGCTTTTTTTTTCATTAGAAATTTTTAATAATTTCTAGATTTCACAATTGTAGCATATGCAATTAACCTTAATTTTTGTTGGTACATAAAAAAACTAACAATAACTGGAAAAAAAATATTTTGAAATTCAATACATTATTATTCAATTCAACAAATTGAGTCCATCTAACAAAAAAGATTAATTAATTTATTTAAATATTAATTGAATATTTAAATAATTATCTGAATAAAGCTGTGAATACTGTTGTGAAAAAGTAAAAATTTATGGTAAAAAGCAAAAACTCCAAAACTCAAAATATATCAAACTCTACACTTTATAATATTTTTCTCTCAACTCAATTGTTTTTTTCATCACAAATGAAGACCTATTTATAGATCCACATTTGAGATTAGTCCAAAAATAAATACATCATCATCTACATTATCACACACTAATTTTCCATATTTTACAACTCAATATTCAACATTCAACATTCAATATTCAACATAATATTAATAATAATAATATTTTTCAACACTCCCCCTTGTGATGATGATCGTGATATGATGACTGTATTCATTACGTGTTTTATACTGCCTCGTTAAAAACCTTACTAGGAAAAACCCAGTGGAATAAAAACCATAGTAAGGGAAAAAGAGTGCAGCCACGTAAACTCCCCCTCATGTTAACATTAGTGATTCTTCACATATTCCGCAGATTGCGCATCCCAATGTTGTATATATGCTTTCTGAATATCGTCGTGGGAAGTGCCTTTGTGAAGAGATCTGATGAGTTCTCACTTGATTGAATATAACAGATATCAATATCTTTATTCTTCTCAAGCTCTTGAGTGTAGGCAAAGAACTTTGGGGATATATGTTTTGTTCTGTCACTTTTGTGTATCCTTCTTTCATTTGAGCAATACATGCAGCATTGTCTTCATACAACGTCACAGGCTTCTTGTCTACTGATAATCCACAAGAAGTTTGGATATGTTGTGTCATTGATTTTAGCCAAACACATTCACGGCTTGCTTCATGTAGCGCAATAATCTCAGCGTGATTTGATGAAGTTGTTACGAGTGTTTGTTTCTGTGAACGCCAAGAAATTGCGGTGCCTCCACGAGTAAATACATATCCGGTTTGAGAACGTGCCTTATGTGGATCAGATAAATATCCAGCATCAACATAACCAATGATACTTTGATTGGTGTCTTTTGAGTACAAAAGTCCCAAATCTGTTGTTCCTCGTAGATAACGAAATATATGTTTAATTCCGTTCCAGTGCCTCTTTGTTGGATATGAACTGAATCTTGCCAATAAATTTATAGCAAAAGATATATCAGGTCTAGTGCAATTTGCAAGATACATAAGGGCACCAATGACACTTAGATATGATACTTCTGGACCAAGAATAACTTCATCATCTCCACATGGACGGAATGGATCCTTTTCTATGTTTAATGATCTTACAACCATTGGAGTACTTAATGGATTTGATTTATCCATATTAAAGCGTTTAAGGATCTTTTCTGTATAATTTGCCTGGTGAACAAAAATTCTACATTCTTTTTGTTCGATTTGCAAACCCAGACAATACTTGGTTTTTCCAAGATCCTTCATTTCGAATTCTTCCTTCAAGTACATCATAACTTCTTGAATTTCTTTATTCGTTCCAATGATGTTTAAATCATCAACATATACAACAATAATTACACATCCGGATGTTGTTTTCTTGATGAAAACACAAGGGCATATTGGATCATTTACATATCCCTTTTTCATCAAGTGCTCACTTAGCCGATTATACCACATTCGGCCAGATTGCTTTAACCCATATAATGAGCTTTGCAATTTTACAGAATAAAATTCTCTAGGTTTTGAACTTTGTGCTTCAGGCATCTTAAATCCTTCAGGGATTTTCATGTATATATCACTATCAAGTGATCCGTATAAGTAAGCTGTAACAACATCCATAAGACACATTTCCAAATTTTCAGACACTGCCAAACTAATCAAATATCGAAACGTAATTGCATCCATAACAGGAGAATACGTTTATTCATAATCAATTCCAGGCATTTGAGAAAAACCTTGTGCAACAAGTCTAGCTTTATATCTGACTATTTCATTTTTCTCATTTCGCTTTCGAATAAAAACCCATTTGTATCCAACAGGTTTTACACCTTCAGGTGTGAGGACTATAGGTCCAAAAACATTGCGTTTATTCAGCGAATCCAATTCAACCTGGATGGAATCTTTCCATTTTACCCAATCATGACGAGTTTTACATTCACCAAAAGATTTTGGTTCATGATTCTCATTTTTATTTACGATGTCACAAGCCACATTATAAGAAAATATCTCATCAATATCTTCTATGTCTTTTCGGTTCCATATTTTTCCAGTATTAATATAATTGATAGAGATTTCATGATTCTCGTCAGTTTGTGGTTCTGACAGAATATTTTCATCATCAGGTGATTCTTCTGGAACACCATTTTCTATTTTATGATCGTCGTGTTTCTCTATGCCTTTTCTTTTCCCAGGATTTTTATTCTTGGAACCGACTGGTCTTCCACGCTTCAAGCGTTTTATGACATCATGAGTGTCTTCAATTTGTTTCTTTGGAATTTCAATTCGAGCAGGGGCATTTACAACATGTATATATGATTTTGTTACCCCTTTTGTGTCTGCAAATGCATCTGGTATTTGATTTGCAATTCTTTGCATGTGCACAATTTGCTGTACATCTTTCTCACATTGTTTGGTCCTTGGATCCAAATGTAACAATGATGGTACATACCATGTGATTTCTTTTTCGATGTGTTTCTTTTCTCCCCCTAACACTGGGAAGA